>NC_060248.1:27294187-29706635 GCF_921293095.1 Ischnura elegans | reverse complement strand
ATCTAAGCCTAGCGCGCAGGCTCCCAGCCTAATTCGCTTAACATCTGGTTAACGCTGTCTGTACGCCCGTAGCGGTTTTTGACGAACCGCTCTGCCTTCCTTTGTATTTTGTTCAGTTCGCGGAATTGCTTTGTATTTTGTGCAGTTCTTACTACCATATCATGTGTACCATTAATGTTTCAAGTTTTTCAAACTTTCAGCGAACGAGAGAACATGTAGTTTGCTTGTAAAACCAACCGGTCACTTCTCTTAATGATTATTGAATGTCGGAATGCTATCGTAACGTATTTGGTTTAGAGCAATAACATATCGACATCTTCGTATATCCTTTTCTGTTGCGTTTATCAAAAAAATAATTTTTACCTTTCACCGAATGCTTGCCGTTTGAATGTATCAGCCAAGGGAGAGGAGATACGGCTTTGAAGTGGATACAGACTCGACTGAACGGTAAACAAGGTTTTTGGCCCCAGTTTGGCGTGCGCTCGTTTTGAATGAGCAATCGCAATGACTGTATGGCGTGACGAAAGTTGTTTGCGATTTCCCAAGGTTAAATATTTGAACCTCATTGACAGTGGGGGTTTACGCTTTCACGATTCTAACCATGTTGGGGTTTCCTTGCCAATGTGCTGTTAAACAGGTACATGCCTGGACGATCATTACTAAGAATGGTTATCGCACCAGTAAAATCTCTTCGAGTCTCAGTGACCGCATAAATTGATGGTTAGATAAAATCGACTTTCAGATGCTGACCTTTTAAATTTCTTCAATTAGTTAAAAAAAAATTCATCGTTGGTGGATACAAATACGTTATGACCTTGATTCCAGCTGTGTGTGGCTTCATGTCAAGCACGGTGAATCGATTAGAGTAGTTATAATGATGGAATCACAAGTGGTAGTAAATAGTAGATTCGCTTGAATATAGTAGATTTGGATCAATATGTTTTGCATAAAAATTATTGTGGAGTTATGTATTCATTGAAATTTATTATTTATGTATGCCATTCTTTAAGTATGAACAGTGAAAGTAATTTGAAAAAGTGGTGAAAGTAACTCACCGGCCTCGATGGCGGAGGGTTTAAGTCCTGCCTCACATGAGGTCGCGGGTTCGAGTTCTGCCTTGGGGTTAGTCGGGAATCAGTGGCCTTATCCAGGGCATGGATGTTCGTGTACGTTTGATTGTTAAGTTGAAAAAAGTCTAATTTTAAAAGACCAATGGTGCCGTTTCCGGTAGTACAGGGATAAAAAATAAACAATCTTATCATGACAAGGGTGCCTTTGTTTTATATGCTGATGTTTTATGTTAAATGACTATGAAGCCTAGCATCTTCATTTATGCCCCGATTCATCATTCCAAATTGCTCGTGTAACAGCTTGGTATCATACGATATTTTCAACTCAGTACTGTGGAAAGGAATGGAGATTTATTATTAATTTCGTAGTATGCTATTTGGCTGGTGACCCATGGGCTCTCGAACATTGCCGTGGAAACTCATTCAAGCTTCGAATGTTGCCAGTGGTATTGAAGCTAAGTTTTTAGGGAAAGAGAATCTCAATAAAACATCTGAAGGTGGGAACCGTTAACCGTGACGTTTATGCATACTTTGTTTTAGTATCGCCGTTACGGCTGAGGCAGACCAGTTTCATCCGACGCAACGATGAATGATATGTATTTATTAAATAGAATAAAGTTTTTCATTAACGGATGGATTAATATTTTTAAAAAGCTTAATTATTAACTAACAGGCATTTTTTGCTGGAACTAAAAGAAAACACTATTTTGGATAACTTTTCTCATTAATTCAGAATCAGATTTGGGAAATGTTCACAATTAAATCTAGGTTAGATTTAAATCAACAATTATAATTTTAAAATAGACCACAATCGTCCCATCATCAGGGAGCGAAGATCCAAACGGTGTGCGCGTCTCTATTATGATGGATGTAAAATACCTGGGCATGGTGGTTAGCATGAATCATGGTGATTGGTGGTCACATCCCTTATTCCTCCCTCCTCCCCCGCCTCTCTCCACACAATTTGCGGAGATTCCTCGAGCATTGAAATGGTTTGGTCGTGGGCACGCGAGGATCATCGCCTTGCAGGAGGTGCTGCGCCCGCCGACCGTGCATTGTTAATTTAAGTTATGCGCCGCTTCGTCCACTTCGGAAGGCGCTCGAGGAAATAGCTCGCCAATTATGCGAGTGGTCCCCTCATCGCTGTAAATGGGCGGCATTGCAGGCTGCCCACGGGTGAGGAACACGGGCCTTCTTCTCCCGAATGTACGATATATCCCCCTTGATTACACCCTCCGCGCTGGCATTCTCATAACGGCTTTGACTTCGTGACCGAAATAGCGGTGAGGCTCTACTGCGAGCGCATTCTCTAATCTACCTCTTATCACCGCCCCGCTCTTTCGTGTGCGTCATGTAGAAGTCCCTGCGAATTTTACCCTTGGTGTAAATTTCATCCGTGCATGTGACAGCGTGCAAAGTCACTTTTGCACATTCAGTGCTTTGGAAAACGTCCGCCGCTGAATGGCGACATAGTAGGGTTTTTCTCTCCGATAGTGACTTATTAAGCCTTCGTATCCTGTGCCACAATGTGGGCTTGAGACGTGGTCGCTCAGGTCCATTTACCCCATGTTAGGGTAATGTTATTTAAGTTAATCTACTGACAGAAATATTGATGAGCTAAATCCTTCCCTAGGTGGAAGTAATTGCTTGAATTTCATCGAAACGAAGTGAAGAAGAAACTTCATTATTTGAGCAATTTTGATTAGATACCTCCTATGGCGTATATACACCTCATGTAAATGTACCTCATGTAAAAAATAATCTTAGACCACTCTTGCACGAGAACGTCAACAATGTGGAATGTGAAGGATTTCGTTCATAATTTGTTCAATGATTTTCAAATGCCTCTTATGTTTCATTGGCTTCGTGCCCAGAAGATGGCAGCACTTACGTTAGGATGTCCCAAATAATGCTCCCTTTTGGGTTGGCTACCCTAAATTTAACTGCCCAAATCCATGCTCCGTAATGCCTAACAACTTCGTCCATAGCTTATATTTTTAAGTGCGACAGAGCGTATAGGTGCAGGAATTCGTTATGGAAAATAATGGACTACGATAATTACAAGGCGGAACTCTTGTCTAAACGCTCCAACTCGCTCTTTTCTTTTCTTGTTAGATGTTGGCGTCCTAAAGCACCCCACCACTCGCCTGTTGAGGTGGTTCGGCCCACCGGTTAGTATGTAGATGCAGATGAAGTGTGGGGTGGGCTGCATGGATTGATTGAGTCTTTGAGGGTGGCGACGGGGTCTCGCCGTAGTGTTGGACCGCATGATGCTCTCTCTCCCCTGTTTACCTGCCGCAACGTCTCCCGGTCGTTGCGTGGTCTCCTCCCTCCCCTCCCCACCCCTCCTTGGCCCCATTTCCCCCTCCCCCCCCCCCCACAGACACGTCCGCTTCCGTGCGCGCACATTCACGCGTGTCCCTTCTCACTTCGCCGCCGTGGACCCGGATCTCAATCCATCTTCCCCACTCACCTGTGCGTGTGTTTCCTTGTGGTTGCCGGTTGATCTTCGCCGCAGCGTCATCTGGATACCTTCCCTCGGGATTTAATTCCTCCGATAACACATTTTCCCCGACCCTCTTTCTTACGTACGTAAGCGATTATTCCTATCAGTTACCTAAGAAAGAAGGTGTTTGGTGCTTCAGATCTCAAGCCTGGTAGACATTTCGAATTTTACTGCTATAGTTGTTGCTAAAAACCGATATCTCGCTATGACTATCTGCCCAGAAGTGCCCCAAGGGTGCCAATATGTTCCGTGGAAGTAGAAGTTGAAAAACAAAAGAAATGATGATGTCGAAAGAGAAATATTTACATCTGCTCTTTATTGTTGGAAAAACAAATTAAATTCTGACCTCCTCTCCGACCATGATTAGCACCACCCCTTTCGTCTTTTTCTCCGTCCATCTCACCTTTTCCGTTCTTTCTCACCCAGACCTCAAACGCCTCTACGCGGTTCTCATCCTCTGAATCTGAGGTTGCTATGTGCTTGGCTTAGATTGCTTGAGTAATTAAGAATAGATACCGTTCAGGCCAACACGGATATTATCATCTGGGAACCTCTCTATGTTTCTTGGTCCGAAGAAAGAGATAAATCAAGAGAAATATTTTACCGAAACGATGGGTATAAGATTATGTTTACCGCCGAACAATAAAGGAGTTAATTTTATTCTAGGTAGCACAAAGGAGTCACATCCAACTCGCGCCTTCTTTTTTTTAATTTTTTATTCTTATTGACAGCTGTTGTCCTGATAAACCTCGCCAAACGCTCACTGATGCGGCTTGCGGAGTAATGTGTAGTGGTTGGTGTTTCCCTCGGGAGTTAAGGTTTTCCATTCTTCCATCTAACGTTTAGATGAGCGACATCGTCTTCAGGGATCCAGGAATCGATCCTGAATTCTTGGATCCGTGAAGGTGATTGGCGAGTCGATCGTCGAAACGTTGGAAGTAGAATAGAAGAACCTAACCTGGAGTGTAAGATTTCCTTTTCCTTATATTTGTAAACGGTTGATGTCCTAACAACCCCTTCCACATACGTATTTAGGCGGCTTGAGGGGTAGTGTGCAGATATAAGTAGAAGAGCCCACGCGTCTCTGCGGCGCGCCGTTCTTTGGAGGGATACCATTCTGTCGTCGTGAAGATTTTCCCTGTGCCTCCTGTACCTGTTTCCCTGTACCTACACCTCTGGAAGTCGCCCGCCTTCAAGTTGCCGTCTCCCTTGCGTTCTACAGCGCCGGCGTCTTTTGCCATTCATTTATTCCTCTCGCGCTTTCTTCGCTGATCGCGCTCTGCTGTCGGCTTCAAAATGATGTGCCGCTGTACTTAGCAGATTTATGTCTGGGCTTGAGCGCATGCTAAAATAATGAATAACACGCTATTTTAAAGAAAATTTAATTCTTAATTTCGATGTATTTTTTTAAATAAAAAATAAAAAATGTAGACACGCCAGTGCAATAAATGACCCCGCGCATAGTAAAATCAGCCGATTTGTCAACTTCATGAACTTTGTAAATCAACCTAGGGAAAACTATTACGTCTACAGCATTAATCTTCCACAATAAGTTGCAAGCATTTATGTAGATCAAGGAAATGGCTTTTGCGTATTTTTTGAACGCATAATTTGTCGTTAATTAACGAAAATGTTTAAACATTATCTATTACTACAGTATTACCTGGACATAAGAAATAAAACTGATAGAAACATTTTTTCATTTATTTGTAATTTTTCCAATAGCAGTAGTAGTTGTAGGTGGGAACGGTGCGTGCGTTCGCTGCCTTTCGACTATTTGCGGCCCTCTGACACGCCGCGTCCGTGTTGTATCATTAGAGATGGAAATCCCGCGCTTTTATGTTTCAATGATTGTCCTAGGCTGCTGTCCGAGAGTAGATCAGAGTTCCTGATGCATCGTTGATTACGATCCCCATTAACTCAATGAGTAACTCGGAATGAAAAAAATTGGCATAATATTTTTTCCAATTATGATTAATTTGAGAGTTAGAGAAATTTTTTTCTGAAAGTTTTTAACCTAGACATTTTTTTGAATGAGAACTGAATTTAATTAGAATAAAACATTGCATTTAAAATAAAATTGTGTGAAAATATTCTACATGCGTAGGACAAAATGAGGATTGTTAGAAAAATATCCCTCTGCCAAAATAAAATCTTCAGCTTATTGAAACAACTTGTCTGTTTCCTCACTATTTTATTTTCACCGACCATGGTTTCGGCAACTTGTGCCATTGTCAAGGTACATAGCCTTGGGTGACAGCCTTTTTATAAGTTTTTCAAGTTGCCGAAACCATGGTCGGTGAAAATAAAATAGTGTGGAAACAGACAAGTTGTTTTAATAAGCTGAATATCAAAGATTTCCACCGCATCACGTACACTGTACCTTTTTTCAAAATTTATCTATAGGAAAAGTTAAAAAAACTAAAAAACGTACTGCAAGAAAACCCAAGTGCCTAAGAAGTCCTTTTAGTGCAGGCTGTATGACTTGGATGAGGCACAGGCGATTATGCTCTGGGAAGTGGTGTAATTAATAGCTGGGAGCGTGGGAAGGGAGGCGGCGGAAGGGTCGGCGGAGAGTAGCGGAAACGAAGCGAGCGCTCGTCCTCTTCGCCTTGGGCTGAAAAGTATGCCGGCGATATGTGCGCGGACGATGCATCGCACCAAAATCACATCCGCCGCATAAATGCATATTCATCGCCGCGCTTGTTCCGCCGTACAGCGTAAATCCATCCCGTTATTTTCGTTTTACTCTTTTTTGATTAAAAAAAAAACTTGCATCCGCGCATTGAATGTCCCCTGCATCACTTTCGTTGGTTTTCTGGGGAAGAAGGAAAAAAAAGGCGGAACAGCAACAACTCCTCTCCGTGACCTCGTTTCGCTGCTGTCGGCGTAAGTGAATCTTTTTTTGTCTTTCGTGCGGCCCTTCGACATCGTAAAAGTCGCAGAATATCGGTCCCAGCATCAGAAGAAGTAGAAACAAGAGTACTTGTCGGCTTCTGCGCTTGGAGCCAAGATTGAAATGGCAAAACCTGGTTGAGGTCAGATACGCTGATTACGACAATGGCGGTTGTTTACTTGTCGCTTACTTAGACTCGAAATTCCATTTCCATTCAATTTCAGTTTCAGCGTTGTCCTGGGGCTTTCGTTGATGCGGAGTCAGCATTCCGGCTCTTGTATGTATTTCCTCTGAGATCTCAGTGTGAAACGATGACGATCTTCAAATCCTTTAGAGTTTGTCCCTTACGTCTCACATGTTCCTATCTACAAGCATCATCACCAGGGAGCTGCATGATATTTTGATTATGAATTTATGCTATAAGGGTATTTCATATCTATTGAATGGAAATTCAATATTGTAGGTAGGTAATAAAGGTAAGAAAGTGATATTAAAACTATGGGTCAGCATTTAGCTGGAAGAAGTTATTTTGAAAAATGGTGGCTGTTATTCATAATTAGCAAAACGTGTTAAACTATTTACCGTTTGACGTCAGTGGTCCGCCTTGATGTTGGAACCGAACATAATCGTGTTAAAGTCAGCGGAGGGGCTGACTGTTTACATTGTGGGTACATGATCTAAGATGAGGTCGCGCTGTAAATTTTCCAGAATCATAAGAGTAGTGAGCAAGGTTGTGCGGTTGACGCTGGTAGAACAAAAGGCCGAAGACTTGAGACGTCGGTGCTTTGAGTTATGCTTCGGCGGGCTCTCTCTCGATTTTACTTCCTCGTTTAAATTTTTTCGGTTTTTTGCTCTTTGAGTTAGTGTTTTCTTAGTCGAAGGAGTGCCTTCGTGAAAGTGATAATCCCGAGTGCGTCCGTTGTTCGATGTCTCTTGTCGCCCGACCCTTCCTCTCGCCGAAGAGTTCCCTTATTTGCATACGAATCGCACGCGCTTTTGCCCCATTCTTCTCCTTATCGTCTTCTCGAATGTCTCTTACTTGGGCCAACATCTTGCCCGGGCCTCTCTGTTGCGAGGGAGGCTGTTAAGTGGCACAGCTAACAAAGGGAGATGAAGCGAAACGCCATCGGAGTCTACGGGCGGAAGGGTAAATATTAAGGAAGAAATTAAGCAACAATGCGTTTGTCTCCCTCATTTAAATAGTAAATTTTTTTAGCCTTTGCCCTGTTTCCTGCAAAGCGATTTCTCCGGAGATGACCCTCACGTCTTTCATGTGTCCACAAAATATTGCTAAATTATTATCATATTTAGTCGTGGATAAGGTGATGCTGCGTCGCATAATTGACGGACCGTATTAGGAGTTGCTTACTCAGGAAGGTCCTGTTTGACCGCACGCGCAATGCTAATTTTTATCTGCAATGGAACTGAGTTAAATGCGTTGCTTAAATTCGTACGTGCGCTTGTGGAATGGGACAAGCGGTGGAGGGTGTTAACTCGTCCCTCCATTCGTAGATACATAATTTTTTATTAGATCAGTAGATTTTAAAGAGTTTTTTTTTAAATTCATGGTGTCCTGATAATGGGAAATTAATACAATATGATAAAAATGGCATCAATGACGTAGTTTTAAGGTGAATGAATGAATGCATCTCTCACTTCAGATATAATCCAGAAAAGTATTTTCAATTTTTTATGTGGAAGTTAGCGGCTAGTGTAATGAGATCTACAGATGTAGAACTAGGCATATTTTTGCGATCCGTTTCCTTACACTGCGTTGGTTTTCAACGAAAAAATGCTCAGGTATTGTCTATATCAATGTCGAATTAACGCTGCTGTAATTTATTCCTCAAATGGTTAGAACACGGAATTGAAAACAAGGTAATATCCTACTCATTTTAGTGACTATGTCGGGGTGAATAAATACTATATGTACTACTCTTAAATGAAGGTGTTGTCATTGGGGTTTAGGAAAGAATCGTTCTCGTGGAGTATATGTGAATGGAGACGCCAGGGAAATTTCCAAGTTGTTGGTAATGCTCGAATGGTTGGCATGCATTTGTTTAGAAAAATTTCCCCCATTCAGTACTCTGGGCTAATGAATGTTTCTCTTTCTCATTCTAGGTGAGTGCACTTCCCAGCTTCGTGCATACGGTCGTCGTTCGTTTCAGCATCCTCGGGCGCTGTTCCGTCTTCTCGTGAGTGGCTCTGCTCCTCTGCGCCACGAGTGTAAATGCGGCGCCCATGCTTCTTTTTTTTATTTTTCCCTCCGCTGGCGGGCGCCAGCACGTGTACATCTGGGCACTCGCCGGGCGGGAATGTAGATCAAAGGAAAGCACAACATTTGAGCCTCCTGTTCTTTTTTGCATTTGCAAACGGTGTCTTATTATTTAAAAGCGTACATTCAGAATTTAATTCCCATATACTTCAGTCTGTGGAGTAATTCGTTATTGAAGGAAAAAGAACGTGAATGAATGTGTACGTGAGGAAACATAATGATACCGGTGTATGTGAAAAACTTAAGATTTTGTGTCTTGTGAGACACCTTAGTTTTTCACTTATATTAATATTGGAGACCAAGGATATCAGTCCTCGATTCATGGTACAACTAAAACATAATTCACGTGCGTGCTTTATTGCCGAGTTGTTTTCCGTAAGTATGGCTTTCCATTCATTCCTTCATGCTGAGAAATCGTGCTAGATAATTTTTAAATCTCGGCCACAGACTTCGATTCTTTTTGAAGTCGCGCAAATCGGCCTAGGAGGTATAAAACACTTGTTAAAGGCAAGTCGATTAAAAACGACGAAGCCGCAGTGGTTAAGCGCAAATGGTTGCAGATCTGTGGAGATCCCTTCCTCCACTGGAAGACTATATACTTTTTTTTCGTTGGAGAAGAGGATGACTTGTGTGGAGAATTGTTTGACATCGTGCTCTTAAGTATTTGCTCTCGGAAAAAAGTTTGATATTAATCCTTGTGTGGCAGTGATTGATCGTAAAAGCTAAGGTAAAATGCAAACTGATGAGGGTTTTTCTTCTCCCCAGATCACAATCTTACTCCTATCCTACCACTCACATCGTGTTTCGCATGATGTATTTTCTTAAGAGCGAAGCTTGCGGCGAAAGAGAAGATTTATGAATTGCAATTTTAATTAAGTGCTCCATTTTTCCCGCGGCGATTTATTTATGTATGAAACTGTTCTGGGTTTTGAACAAACTGTTTAGGTATCTTTTATCTCGAATTAGTTTTTCGGTTGGTCGGTTTCCCTTTTCCTGTGTGGTTCATTTCCGATTCTCCCCTGGTCCACATTATCCCAACTGATTCTTTTCCGGCGAGTGGGTTGCATTGAACTTTCACGGGATGACAGCTGGGTTAGCTTTTCTGAAACTGACGTTTCTATGAAAAGTTCCGTCATTGCTTCCAAGATTCTGACCCCTGGAAGCGATGACCGAGCTAGTTATCTATTCGTTGACATCAGAATACTCTTCCTCCGGTTTCGTGAGAAGTCTTCATCTATTGTTCCAACACCATATCCTGCTCGGTCTTTTACCACGACAGCTATTATGTGTGATTACTGATATTATTATTAATTACATTTGAAATAAACGTAGTCCTAATCAGTTGAATTCAGCTTCTTGGATTGAATTTATCATCCCACCAGATATTCATTGGGCAATTCTTATTTACATTTTCGCAGCCTTTTAAATGAGGAAATCCTTCGCTCCCCATCTGTGTTTACTTAAATGCATATATGTTGCCTTTTGCCTTCGGATAGCATCATCCTATCATGATTGTTTTTTATTATTTTAGAAATTTTCTTGTTACACCCTAGCTTATAATTTAAATCTTATTTCTTCTTTTAATAATTCACCTTTAGGCAACAAATTTAAAAGCCGTGGATTTTAGGCATGCTCATGTCCAGGATACATTTGCAGGACCTTGTCCAATCCAGTAATAGTTTTTATTCCCTTCACTATGAACTACCAAAATGGCTTTACTTTTAGACATTCAAGTGCCTGACAGGGCACCAAGGGTAGTCAGATATCTATGCAATTTTTACTCGACGAAGAAAGACACCATTAGGACACGGTTCATGACATAGCTTCCAACCGACATCCGCACTATTGAGGGGGTTTGGCAACGAGTATGTGCCACCACGTCTTATGTCTCATATACTTTCATTCCCTGATCATTTACTCCGGTTGCCAAATGTGGGAAATCACTCCTTTGCTGGTATTAACCCCGTCATCCGCGGCTTGGAAAGTCGGATCATCGTCTTTCCTTCTCACAGACGTGGAATACCTCCGCCAGGGTGACAGCGAGAGTTTCCGTGGAATTCCCCAGACGGTCGGAATGCGATGAATCCCATCCGTGACCCGCCTTTTCCCTTCCGACCGATTTCCCGAATGCGCACCCAGACTCGTATGGCAAGTGCGCAGAGGCGGGGCTACTCGGCCGGAAGATTCCTCTTCGTATTCCGCCTCTTCCCTCCCTGTCGATTCGTAATTCGTCCACAAAACCAAGCGTACCACACAATAGAGGAGGCCTCAGTCCATCCTCTAGAAGCATTATTCATGTCCCCACTTCGCGCGAATTTATTCGCTCAGACTATAATAATTAATTTTGGCCCTTCTGTATCCCAATAAGTTTATTAAATTTTACGAAATGCTTTATTTAAATGCAATATTATGTAGTTTGGATTTCTGTTCGGTGCAGTGGGTGGTATGGAATCCTTTCGTTGTTCAAATGCGGCTACATGGTTGATTTTCTACATGAAAACCCAAACTGCCTGGATAACCCTTGAATGGCGACTAAGATCGCGACCTAACCAACAATAAGTCTGAAGGGACATCTCCCATCCTAAGGGCGAAATCATTCATATGAGTACCGATGCGTAGGAGGAGCCAGATCAAATTAGCTGTCAGAGGACTTAATCTATGGTACTCCAGCTGCCGGATGGGCAATCGAACTGTGGTCCCATTGGCCCCTATCGTTCGCAGTAGCCAGGTGTTTCTCCACCCTTCTCCCCTTTAGCTTCTTTAGTGGGAAAATGACCGCGTCGCTTTTAATCTTTCTAGTATCAAACCACCTCTTTATGAATTCCATTTCATATATATTCATTTTGCTCCAGGCCCTTTTAATTCTTCTCTTTTCTTCCTCAGAAGCCCCTTTGTCTTTTCGGAAGCGTTTTGTCCTCCCGCATTCCCTTTTCTCTCGCCCTCTGAAGCTATAAACACAACGCGCTAGGCAACTTGCAAACGCAAATGAGCTCTTATATTCATTCGTTTGCCTCGCTCCTTAAGTGCTTCAAACTTGTCGGTGCTAATTGGGCCGAGAAGGCTTTCGTTGGGCACTGACAGAGGGCATGAGTATCGCCCACCGTGGGAAGGGGCGTTAATTACTCCGCTGCTGTCGGGTGACTGACAGCTCGGCGTCCCTGCCTGGGATATTGCCCTCTGCCCCCTTATAATTAGCCGCCCGCGGCTTTCTCCGTCGGGGGCCAAGGTTAGGGGGCGAAAGAAGCAGTCACGTGACTGTAACCCATGGTTATCGCCAGCGCGTCTTGCGCCGGGTGCTGTATGCCCAAGCCGCCGGTGTTTGTTGTATCAGACCATGATACTCCGTGTTCAAGGTAGGTCATTCCCGTGGCCTAAATGAGACCCGGTTTGCGTAGGACGTCACTGGTGTGCAGTTCGTGCGAAATGTAAACAGAAATGTAAATTAATAAGCGAAGGTTTATTGTCGTGCATTGGCCGTGGAGTTGCGGAAAAGAGCTTTGATAATTTAGTTTCAAATAACGTCAAAATGGTGCCTGGGAACATATAATGTACAAAATAAGGTACGACTATAAGATGTATATTTGATTGGATGTAGTGGATTTATGCGCACTTTGAGTATAAATCCTAATTAAAAGCGGAAATAAACTATCACCTGCGATGTCGCGCATTATTGAAGGCGAAGATATTAGTACCTGAGTTGTTCATCGATTTGCGTTGATTGTTGAGATTTGATGTTTACCTGAACGTAAGGTGATTACAATTCGGCAAGCGGGGTAAAATAAAGAAGTATGTAATTGTTCTATTAGTGTATGATGCACTTAGTTGCTTGCTAGTAAGTGCGTATTTGAGATATCGAGGAAAGAGGAAACGGGAAGGAATAAAATCGGTGACAGGAATGACGACATTAAAATATCAGGCACATAAATTTTTCAGGTGATTTCATTCCTACTTCCTTCTCTCCTCCGGGTAAGTACTTTGCTCACAGTTTAGTGACGTCCCAACTTCGTATTAAAAGGTTTTGCAAGTTGTCGAGAGGTTTGGGGCTGGAAAAGCTGTGGTTTTGACGTGGAAGTCTTTGGGCTTCATTCTATTCAGTTGAGCCCCGAAGATGGTTTGAGTTGGGATTTGCCTTGAATCCTTCCCTTCACACGTGTCTCGCTAGATAGGAAGTGTGGAAAGGGCTTAGTGTGTATTCTGATCGGTTTTCAATTAGTCGCGGTGTTTGCGGGCAGCTCATTGACTCCTTCGGCAGTTTCCGTCTGCTTCGCCTATTACGGTTGCTTCTTCGATTATCGGCTGTGCGGAAGGAGCAATCGTTTGTTTGGTGGTGATGTTGATGGGTTTTGGCCTTTCCGTCCACAATTACATTCATTAGTTATTTGAGGGATGCATTAGGCAGGTGAGAGGGGCCACTTGGTCCTGGTCATTTCGTCATGGAGTGTGCCTATCAAATAATCATTTCTCTACCCTTGCAACTGAAGGTAAAAGTCGCATTCATTGTAATTACGAGACCCAACCTGCCGCCTTAACGCTAGAATGCTCGGCTGGGTCAAATTGACCCAATAGAGAATATTCGTGTTGATTATTTTGAAATGAAAAAAAAATTAGCATCATATTTCTTGACTTCTAGTCATTTATTTTGGTTTACCACTGACTGTAAAAAAGTTGGGTCAAAATGGTATTAATATATAGTTTTATTAGCATAACTTTTATATTCAAAATTTTATCCCATTCGTTTCTCTTTGATAAACTTAAAAAATCGTTCATTTTAATTTTTATTAAAGAATTGGTATTTGGAGATATTTCGAGTTCAGAATTTTTTATTATGCTGTTGTTACCTTAATGTGTACTAGTATAGGTCAATATGACTTTGATAATTGTAAGGATAAGGCACAATTGTCCCGTGATATGCTGAAAAACATAACATATGCATATTAAAGCCCTCGTTTCAGGTTTGACTTAATTTACTTTCACGGCAGAGTGAAAATAAGGCTGTTGAAGGTTCACACTGTTTTATTTTAACACCATTTAAGTATTCCTTTTAATTTCTGAAAATTTGACCAAGTTTCGATTTTATTGTGACTAATGGAGTAGATTCGTAGGAATCGTTCTGTTTTACGGTGCTGTGCTTCAATCGACGTTGTAGGGCTTCGTTGCAGTAAGAGAAAATGTCTGAATTTCATGGTTAGGTGTTGAAAAGATATCGCATCAGACTCGCTTTTTATATCATTTTTACGTCAGCATTTCGAGTTCCGGTGACCAGTGACTCAAAGGGTATAAACCCCATTTACGGCGTTGGGAGGTCCTCTCTGCGGCACACATTCTGCAAAACTTTAAATTGCCGTAGGTATCCCAAAATGTAGTCAGACTGCGCAGTAAATGCGGGCATATTTATGTGCCTGATATTTTAATGTCGTCATTCCTGTCACCGATTTTATTCTTTCCCGTTTCCTCTTTCCGTTACGTTAATATTCAGCATAATGAGATTAAGCAGTAGGTTGACCTGTCTCTGACTCTATAATCGTAACCAACGTGAGAAATCGCAAATAATGATAAAATTCAAAGAGAAAATAATAATAAAAAAAAACTAATGACGTAAAAAAGTTATTCCAACTTCTGGAAAAATGTAAATCATTTGCTATTAAGAAATCAATCTTTATTTTTGTATTATTAAATTCTAGTTATAAGTTTCTGTTTCTCACAGACAACATTATACACCCACAACAGAACACGTGCTCCATTGTAAATAATGATCATTGTAAACTGGCTGGTTGGGATGAGCCAAGGCTCATCGGTACCGGTACCTTCGGCGCGATCATGACGTGACTACATCCAGCTCATCTTTGCTTAGAGATTATTGCATTTTTTTGGAGGCAGCAGGACAGATGTTTTCCTCGCAGATAGGCCATGTATATATTGAGATATTCATAGCCTCTAATCAATCTCTGCGTTATAACTAACGTTCATTTAAATTCTTAATCCCTGTCACAATCTTTTCGGTCCTCTGCTGCACAGCTTGAAGATTTCTCTCCATCAATTTGCCAAATCACTGCGTCTAACTGATAAATAACTTATTATCTCACATTTGGGATTATAGCCTCCCCGCGAAATTCAAGTCCCTTTCCGTAAATTCACCTCACTGATATTTCATGACTTGTTTGTTGTCAATCATGTTTGAAACTAACATGATTGAAATAAGTAGCAGACTGCCGATGGCTGGGAATAACTAAAAGATAATGAAAGTTAAATAAGTTGCGTGCGTGCAGTCTTTTCGGACAGTTTTTTTTTTCGTTTATCAGAGAAGGCATTGGATAAGTTATAAGCGTGAGATAAATGAAGAAGTGCCCACGAGCATCAAGTGTACTTTAATTCTCAATAAATTCCTCAGCATCATTGATTTCAAAGTCCTCTTTGACTAGTTGGAGAACCGTGTTGGTGGACTTCAATGCTAATGTTTTGTGAACTAATTTTCCGATTCGTTATTTCCATCTTTTTTGACGGACATAAAATTTTCGGGATACGGATGCCACTCCTAAGAAGGTAGTCTCTAATGGCACGGATCTCCGTGATAATCAGAGCGCCGGCGCCATCGCAGAACGACCACTTTGGCACCTAGGCACCGAATGGTGTCGACGGTCCTCCGTCTCTCCCTTAGAATTTTGCATATCCGCCTCCACATACATTCGGGCGAATGAAAATTTGTTCGCTCCCCTCGAGGGGATTGGTGATGTTATCCCACGTCTAATTTGACCTGGCTCCTTCAACTTCAATGGACCACTTCCTATAATTAGACCTCGCTGTTTTCTTCCCTACGGCTACTCCTGCCGCTAAGGCGTTTCCTTCCTCTTCTCCCCTCTGCGAGGTGCCAACGCCCGAGTTCCCCTTTGCGTGCGAATAAAATGCTTCGATTTTTTATTTATAATGTTGTACGACACCTCCCATTCATTTTTCTTCCCCTCCTCTCTCTCTCTCCTTTCTCACGAGAATCAGAAATTACGGAAAATTTTTATTTTGGTCATCGCAGATATTCCCGAAGGCGAATTGGTTCTGGAGAGAGGGCGGGGAATAAAATGATGCGAAAAAGCTGTTTGTCTGACGGAGGGTGAGGGAGGCGTTGGAGGGAGGGGCGGAGGGGAGGGGAGGAGACGCACCGATGACCCACTCTCGTGCCCGAAATTTTCGCCCAATAACCAGAAGTCCCACATACTCGGCCCTCCAGTCGGCCGGTTCCTCCGCCTCCCAGACACCCATCCTGGCACTCCCGATGAACGAAACCTACCGCAGCGACTTCAACAGTCGCCTCGAACTTAAATCCTTTTTATGTTATGCTAACATCTCGGTGTATAGGTCTAAGAATGATGTGCAAAGTTGTACAATTGAATTCTGTTTATTTTTAAAAATTTTATTACTGTAAAACAACTTTGTAATTATCTTTCATACTGCCATGTATCAGATTAATGTAAATATACTCATTAATAGCCCTGAAGAATGCATACAAAAAATGTGTTGAAACGTTGGAAAATTTCATTTCATTCAAAATTTCATTTCGTTTCATACATTTCTTAGACCTGTACTCCTAGACGTTAATACAAAATTAAATAAATGAGGTCAAGAGTTAGAAAAAAGAAATCCATGGAATCCTTTTTATTTATAACTAGCTGACCCGGCGAACTTCGTACCACCTAACAATCAATGAACTTACAGTTAACTTACACCATTTATAAATCAAGAGCGGCTGTATCGTTTTTAATCATGTTTAATTTATTATAATAAAATAAGGATACAAATTCAATAAAACAACGTAAATGAGTACCAAAATTGCTTGTCAGAAAGACATTTTCTTTATTGAATCTACATGGGGTGGATCGGAGCACGTTTACGCGGATGTTTTTCAACAAATTTTCTTACGTTTTCGCTTAAGAAATTTTGGGCATTGTGGTTTAATAAAGCAGTTTATGAAATAAAAATTATACGCATTCAGATGTTGGCTATTTGCGTTATTAGCTGTAAAAAAATGTTTTTAGGTCCAAGTCTGTTGCATACACTTGGCCCTTTCAGAGGGCAGGTTGACACAACCCCAGACCGACGCTTGACTGATGCTCAAAATCGTGCAAGAAAAGCCCCTATGAAGCAGCATTCGCATTAAATGACTTAAGGCGCGCCAGTTTTAGTATCTCTGTTTGGAAAAAATGCACTGCGTAAACGTACTGCATGCGTAAACGCACCACGGTGAGCCCTACACATTCGGGTTTAATGTCTTGCGTCAACCACCTTCTGATAAACAACAGTTTTTGTTTTGTATCAGGCGCAAGATGAATCGGATGAAGCTAAATAAATATAGCGAAGCAAAGCAGTGACGCAGCGAGGGGAGGCTTTGGGGGATAAACCCCCCCCCCCCAAGAGCTTAGAGAATTTTTTTATGAAAGATTTTGTTATTTATATTAGGGGGACGGATGACTAACAAACAAAACATATTTAACTATTCACACAGCCACAAAACCCACTATTTTGAACCATTTATCTTAAAAAATGTCTGGGGGAAGTGCCCCCACACTTCCCGCTTACCTTAGCGAGTTTTCTATACCCTACAGACCCGTGGTATTAGCTGCGCCCAAAACCCCCTATCCTAGCTACGCACTTGAAGCGAAGGAAGAAATACAGAGGATGGTTTATCGACTCGTGAACATAGCACGCTAAATTGACCATGAGAAAATCATGGGTTTTCATTAGCACATGATCACAAACAACACAAAAACTGAAAGAATGACCATGCGATTTTTTAATCGTTATCACGAATGCATAACGAATTTGAAATTGGATACGTTTAAGCTCAAAAGGGCATATGAGTTGAGATCATGGAATCTACGGAATGAGGACTTCCTAACCTTTGAATTTTCCTTTGAGTAAAGTTGCGTGAATCACATTCATCACCAATTTTTTAATGATCACACACGTTCCGTTGGATAGTTATGGTTGGTTTAGGCTTCGAAAGATCATGAGCACAGAAACTACATTTTTCTGCAAATCGTGCCTTGGTAAGCCAGGTACGTCCAAGGACTTAAAATATTCAGATAGATAGTTGGTGATTTCGTCTTCGTTTGTTACACATTTAAAAGATTCGAATCCATGCAGAGTACGAACTATTTGAATTTACCTCGTTTTAGTCATCCACATCTTCGTTCTTGCTCGCTAAATCGACCATTTTTGATTCGGAACACGGACATTACCGTTTGTCCACAATTGCTTGGAGATTTGTTTACAAACACGGTAGTGAAGTGTCAACTCGAGCTGGGCCACGGCTGGGCTTACAATCAGCTCGAATTAAATTTAAAAAATGTAATTTCAATTTAATTAATATTTTGAATATATTTAGTAATTAAAATGTTATATTGTTACTAAATTCAGTTATTAAAGTGGTAAAAACAAAACAAATTATTTAATTTGTAGTTTTAACCGACTTATCAATTGTTGTGTTACTATAACTCCTAAAAGCATGTCCATATGAAAGAGATGAATTTTTTTGTGAAATTATCCTTTTTTTAATGGCCTATATGTTAACCCCGCCTGAGACGAATCCAAAGAACCAAATCTCATTGAAATCGGTGCAGCCGTTCTCGAGTTATAAGTGTTCTAACTAACACGATTTTCGACTTTCTTTTATATATATAGAAGATTTCTTTAACTTGCATGGATCTGTCAATGGTAGCTGTCGCTTCATTGCTAATTATTGTTTGGCATGCGGTTGAAATTTTCTATACCTTTATACGTAACTTCGTATTCCTCTTTATGTACTTATATATTCCTAGTCGAATGAAAATTTGATCGGAGGTATGGCGACCGTATCGTTTTGGGTATTATCCATGGTATGATGATCATATCGTTATGGGAAAATGACGAAAGTGAAGTTTCAGATTACGGTCTAATAACGAATTGAAATTCACGTATTATTAACACCGTTCTTGTCTTCGGTGTGACAGAGTGTTATGTAAATAAAGACTTCAATTTATTAATATATTTCAATTTTACTTCATTTTAAACGTGGCTGCTCTCAAAAGCAGAGCTATCACTAAGGATATGTTTTTAGGGTACTCGTGGTAATGACGTTTCACCGCTGAAACTGACTGGAATTACGATGAATGAAATTGAATATCACACGAATTTCTATTTATTCCACAGCCATGTCCCATTATATTTTTTTCATATACTTCTTTTTTTAATTAAATATATTACTGAGGGCGTTTTGAAGTGGAATGATATAAAAACAAAAGACTACCTATACTAGAGATACAGTAGCGTTCATGGTGTAAGTCTTAGTTTTTGACGATGAAATAGGTCGGTTACTTTTGTTATTATTTATCAACTTGCCTACGCAGTAGTCTCTCTTCTACTTCATGCATAGTGCCATGGGAAAAGGTGTATATAATAGAGGTATAATCGCTTATCCTTCGAGAGCAAAGTTAAGACGCGGAGAACTTCGTGTCGTAAATAGTAGTCAAAGTTCATTCTCATTTGATGGGATGTAATGGTATTCTCTTCTCATACGGGCTTACTTTACCTCCCGCCAAGTCCGTGCATCCTCCGTCGGAGAACTAGACCTTGACCCAGTCATACGCTTTTGCGCGAGATGTGTACCGATGACTCTGCGTTTGGGAACTGAAGACTCAATGAATGCATGCAGTGAACGTATCGATTTGAAACCGTGATCAAGTTCTTTGATCTACGAGGATAAAGGTGCTTAGGAAATAGGTAATGTAGAGCTCGATATAATTTTTTGGGGAGAAATTTATGTTTCATTAGAATCTTATTAATAATATTTAATTTGAAAGTGTCCATCTAAAAAGTTATTGTTAAGACTCTGCGATGCGCGATTCAGAGGAGTAGTCGGAGGGGAGTAACCCATTGGCAAGGAGTTGGTGACGTAATCCACTTGTCCGTGAAAGGGTTAAGGCCTTCGATTTTTCGCAACGTATAACTCGAGAGGACGGATCGAAAATTGGAAGAATCCTTATTTTTTTAACCATGTCCCAATCGGCGATAAGAAACATGTTGTTAAGGAGCCCTTTGAATTTCCTTGTTTAGTTGCGCAGAAGACCTATCACCTCATTATATGAATTTAACCTGATTTTGTAATATTCAATGTCTTTGACTCTTTGTGGGCCTTATAAAAAGGAGAATTGGATCCTAATTGGAATCGTTACACGTCCACAGGCGATTTGATGCTTGAATAGTAATTGATCGTGTTTCGTGATCACTGCAAGCTTTCGCGCGTGCATGTCGCACCAGCCGTCGTCAGAAAATGCAGGTCAGCCCATTGATTTGCATTCGCGGACGTTTTTTTCCTCGCAACGCGCGAATTCGCAATCGGCCAATATTCCCCTTTGGGTAGGGAAGTATGTCGAAGAAGGCGTTTGGTGTATCACCTTCGACAGCGACGTTTGTCACCACTTTGGCAGTGGCCCACCTGGAGGAGTGTGCCAAATTTGTTCTCGACCACTGGTATTCGAAGTCGAAGGGGGTGCTCTAGTAACCGGGTAAGATTATCAGACTGGTTCGTGAGTTTCAATTTCAGTGTGTGATTTTAGCCCGTAAAAATGGTTTCGTTTGTCATCTACATCATCAGCCAGCAATTCGAAGATTTGATTCGTTTGACATAATTTATTTGGTCTCGTAATATTCTATTCAGATTCACCTAAATAGGTACCCCAATTTGTATTCCAATGAAATGCTCACCCGTTTGGTGTTAGCACGCTGGCCATTACCCAAAAAAGCGCTCTTTGGAGTGGTGTGACTACTGAGTTCCGGATTGTATTTATTAAAGTCCGTAAGTGTTCGGGGGAAAAGTGGATTTTCTATACGTATCCTTACGGTATCAATCACATATTGTCGTTTCTGTTGGACATGGAAAAATATTGATGCTACAAGATAATGTTATCCTTGTCGCGACATGTCGCTCTTAAAGATATCATTTCTCAATTGCAAGGGTCTGGATGAAGGCGCTACTGGACATTCGTGCTATTTTCTGGCCACTGATGTCCCTATACGAGTGTATGGGTTATTTGTCTGGTAACGCAAATCCTTGTTAGGGTATTCCATTTTGGTACTCTATATACCTGTACACGAGTAGCGACATTTGGCACGCTCCTAGGGACCCGTGGAAGGATGAGAGATGGGCACTTTCTGCTTCCCCCCTCTCGTTGACACACTTCTGACCTCGCTCGGATTCCTTCCAAGGCTTCGCAACTCTCTAGTCACTCAGCAACGGCGATAATCTCCCCCGCGGCTGTATTGGCGCCCTGTGCTCATCTCAACCGAACTCTGCGCTGCTTCGATGATGTCTCCATGCTTCTGGGTTTCACCGCGTGGATTTTCTTTGCGACGACAGTTTCTCCGGTATTCCAACCGGCGTCTTCAGGTCGAACTAGACAACGCCGCGGAAAACTACGCATCAACTTCTGCGCTGCTTCGCTTACAGTGCCTACGCCATCCGTTCCGAACTGTGTGGTTCGGAAAAATTATACCACGTGAGCAGACGTTTGTGAAGATTGAATTGATTGAGAGGACGAGGTTATATTTTGTCTTTTTCGGTTGCGTGTTCGTGTGTTTCATTTACAACTTACGCTGTCATCTTAAAATTTTAAGATGGAGTATACGTATGTCAAAACTGTCATGTTTTTCAATTTTGAACCTTTACTACTGAGGAAATTCTCTTACGAAAAGTTGACCAGGATCAATTGCATAAACCCTGAAAATTTAAAATTTTAGCGTACTTTTTTAAGCGAGCGGCCCGTCACCAAGTGAGACCGATCTAGCGGGAAGCTAAGGTCTTGAAAGGAATGTTCTGCAGAGGCTTCACTATGAAAAGCAAAAGATTCTCGCATTTTTTGATTTTTCAAAGTAGAGTTTCTCAATTGACATCATTATTTCTTGGAAACAAAATTAGCGTAATCAGTATATTCATTGTAAACTTTTTCAAGATATTCCTGCCTACCGTGACGACATTAAAATTTAACCAATTTATTGGGACTTCTATCGTGAAATTGGCGAATAATTCAGGAAATCATGAGCAGGGTTGCCTACATTATATATTACGCCACTATGCTCCTGTTGTGATTCTCCTTATATAAGTTTATTTAATTGTTATTTTAAAATTCATATTCTTGCTGTAATATATATTAACTGAAGGATAATGTGGCGTAGAAAAATGGCATTTTCCTTCCCAATTATACTATCTTAATTTATCACGTTTTGCTAACCGTGAGAAGGTATTTAGCATATCGAAAGCGCAATAGTTTGAAATGCTGTTATTGTCATGTCTGCGCTTTTATTTTATGAAAATTATCGGCTGAAGGCGTTTGTGATGTATGTGGGAGAATGGCGAAGCTGATGTGAACCTAAAGGAAGATTAACGAAGTGCTCGAATTGATGGGCGAAGAGAGGAAACGTTTTTATGAGATCGGAGGAGACGTGGGATTTCGATGGAGCCAGTACTGAGCGTGGAGTTGATGTCAAAGTCAGTGTTTGAGGGGATAATACTCGGTAAGTTGGGAAGGGGAGGAAGAGAATAGAATTTATGGTAGAATGAAAGGGAGTAGGTCTTGTTTAGTGTTTGATAGGGTACGCCTAATTGAAAGAGCAGACTGGCCGAGGTAAAGCGCATACCACACCATATTAACCTACCTTAACCGGTAGAATTCTTAATAGAGGAGTACTATAACGCTTTTCTTACTCCTCGGTTTATTAGTATTATTCTTCTGCTGGAGAATGAAGGCTGGAGAATGTCGCTTGGTTTACTCGTAGTAAGGTGACCCGTCTTTATTATCGCTTGGAATTCGCGGACGTGGTGTACGCCGACGTTGGAGTGGGCAAACAGCATCCCAGCCCAACTTTCGCTCTGATGGGCGGCTATGGGTCACCGGATGTCTCGGTGTCTTTGCCCGCCGTCGAGCCCTCTATGATTGCGAGTTTTTTTTACTGTCTCAGGAGGATTTTTTTTCATCGAATGGATTTCCTTCTCTAAAGAATGTGTGGTCTGACTTCCTCTTCCGTTACCTTTTTGCCACCCAGGCAAGGCCTTCTGCCCTTAAAATTTTTTAAAGGCACTTATATATAGAGATAAAACCTCGTTGCTTTTTTATATTTTATTGTATTACACGAGTATATTTTGAAAATTTTAGCGTGAATGTAACCCAATAGAAATACTAGAAGGTAGGAATTCGGAAGGTTCGGAATATTTTAATGGTTTGTATGTGTTTTTTTGAAAACCAATATATCAGAGGAATCTTTTCTTTTCAGATTCATTTTCTGACGTTTTTACAGGGTCAAGGGTTGTGACTGTCCTTAGGCGAGCTTTGTTTCAAATTTATGTTTTGAAAAATTTGTTTTTTTAATACATATTGAGCGAAATCGAACTTCAGTTTTAATCGCTAGAATAGAATTAGCGCAGTGGTTAATCTTCACTTCGTCGTTAAGTATGTGTTTGGCTATTACCTGAAGAACCTTATTAAGAAAGGAAGTTAGGTGGGTGAGTATGATTTTTCTCAAGGGAGAAGTCTTATCGGCGTCATGTATACGCCACCTATGTGTTTGGCTCACACTCTCCCATTGAATTTGGCGAATATATTCGCTTCCCCCGTAATTCCCCGGGCCTCGTATTTATGTATGGTCCAGGATATGACCGATTATCTTTTGATAGACCGCCGGTCGGCCGCTGATTACTTTTCGTGATTCTCGCCCTCCCTGTTTCTCTCCCCGCGTATGTTATGGAAGCGGACTTGGCCTATATTTCCCCCTAATTCGCCTTCGCCCACAGTGCGTACCGTGTGAAGTTGGCGGGCTAGCCTCCTTGCCTCCATCCAACTTTCCCTCGAGCACCGAGTGGCGTTGCTGGACGCTAACTTGCTCGGACTCTGGTGTTCTCTGATGGGGTTGAAGGCTGCCAGACGGGTTGTCTGGGGGGGGGGGGGGCAGTGGATGTTTTCGTCCTCCGGGGTGATGAAAAACCCTTTATCCTGTGCCGTCTTGCCGATCTGCAGGCGTTGCGAAGCGATCTTTTCGGCCTGGGAAAGTTTTCGAGACGGTCCGCTCCGAGGAACATATCCGTAACGTGGCCGGACCATACTTGTTCTCCGTCGATTTTTTTTTCTATTTTTTTACGTACATGTTTTTGAGACCGACCTCTTGATAAAATTTCTCTTTTCGCATTTTCGTGCGGAAGTTTTATGGCCTTGATATTGAAGGCTAGGCGAGTGTAGCCGTGACCTTTGGAAGGCGGCGTTTTGAAAGTTTTGAGGTGTTGCTTACTGTCGGTGATTGTAATTTGTTTCAATTTTACAGAATAGCCTGTGGCCGAGCTGGAGAAAGAAATTCAATGTGTTTGTTGGGATTGCTGGCTTTTGTTCCATGTTAGCATGTATTACGCGTTAGATAATTTGTAATAAACTTTATCAAAAGATCACATCAATGAATTATAATATTTTGGTAGTTCCCCGTCATTTACTTGATTTTTTAATGAAAATAATGCTGGTAACTTGAGGGAGTACATTTGTTAGAGAAAAAGCGGTAATTTTAGGGGAAAGTCAATATTGTCTTGACAGGCATGGACATTTTCTATGCCTCGCATCAATACCTATTGGCCATCCGAAGGTTTTTGGCCTAGCCTAGAGTTTGACATTGATCTTCATTCGAAAGCCCTTGCACATTTATCATATTTTCTTCTCTTCCATTTTACTTCGCTAGTGTTAAACGTGACGAGGTTTTAGAAGCAGTTATTTCGTTTTTTAAGAGGAAGCATGTCTCCCTCTATTTGCCATTGCCATTTTTGGGTAGGTATTATGGATTTAAAACTTGTGAAATTATCTTGAGATTTCTGGCTGAATAGTGTGGGCCTTTGTCTACATTTTCCCGTATCTAAATAAATTTCTTAATTTATACCTATACCGGGGTAAAATTTTCAAATTTAAGATTCATTAAAATTTAACCCTGGATCTAGGTACTTCTTATGGTCTGAAAGTTTCTAGACGATTGCTTAAGTTTTAAAGGAGTAATGCGTAACGAAGAAACCATTGGAGCGGGAGGAATGCGTCCTCGTAAAAGGAAAGCACAGGGTTAAGTATTTCTCGATGGCTTCAAATGAAGCAGCAAACCTATTTGATGTCCTAAAGCTCTCGAACTGGTCTTCTTATAGAGTTAGACTCTCTTGTGGTGCCCAGCGTGTTTGATGTTGCCAATATCACTCATGATCTTTTTTTGCCGTCCGTCACTCATTGTCATTCTTTGCTTGGACGCTCGTGACCGCTCAGGGTAATATGAAACAGTATCCTCACGGCCGTTGCCTCGATTTCTAGTGCGACCCTACCCTATTTGAATTTTCTATTTAATGCATTTGGGTCTTCTTTCCCTTACGCTTTCTTCTCCGCTGTGATGTTATGTAGTTTCTTGTGGCTAATAATTCCAGTCATTCGCACGTGTTAGTAAAGACTTTGCGTATTGTAATTTCATTCAGTTTAAATACTTAATATGTACCGGTGAGAAAATTGTAAATTTTAAAATTTTGTTTGCAATACTTTGTATTCTTTTAGATCATTACTGATTGTAAGTTGTGATCTTTGGGCAAGTTTCAGTGTATGTGCGGTTGCCGGGATAGCCATTTGATACGACGTAGATCGTAAAATAATTTTCTTTCGTCCTCGTCGTCATGGTGTGGCTGTCTGCGGGAAAGGTTAAAATGAGATGGAGGTTGAATAACTGATATTTGGAATTAAATGGTGAAATATGCTTGGATTGCGGAGCTCGATTTACTTTATGTTATGGAATCGGAATAAATGAGGTCCGCACTTACGTCATCATCATCATTAGTCAACAATCCTGAGATTGGTTTGACGCAGCTCTCCATTTCTCTCTCCTATCCGCTAATCTTTTCATAGCTACATATTTCTTCTCTTTTACATCCTTTATAACCTGTCCTATATAACTCATTCGGGGCCGTCCCTTGCCCTTTTTCCCTTCCACTAGTCCTTCAACGATTGTCTTCATCAGACCATCGTGCCTCAAAATGTGGCCAACTAAGTTGCCCCTTCTTCTGCATAAGGTTTTAAGGAGGCTTCTCTTTTCTCCCACTCTTCTTAGCACTTCCTCGTTACTCACACGGTCAATCCATTTTATCTTCATCATTCTTCGGTAGCACAACATTCCGAATGCTTCCACTCTTGACTTCTCTGCTGCTGTCAACGTCCAAGCCTTGCTTCCATAGAGAAACATACTCCATATGTAGCATCTGATGAATTGTTTCCTTACTTCTATGCTGGTGTTTTCAGCTGTAAGAAGAGTCTTCTTTTTGTAGAAAGCCCTCTTCATTGGCTTTAAATATTACTCAATTCTGTATGGTGATGCGTTTGTTCTCTAATTGAACTTAACCTCGAGCTTTCGGCGCTACTGCAGAGGTGTTTTATTTTTTGTCTACCCACAGAGACTTCTCAGATGGTGATCGTCTGTGGTCCCGAGCGCCCCAACCCTAATGAAACTGATGCGACACCATTCCGCCACTTTCTCCCGCGCATGTGATAATTAGGCACTGGGTGTAATTTCGTCATGAAGCCTCGCTTTCGATGGAATCCTTTAGAGAGAGAGAGGGGGGGGGGGTGGCTGAAAGTCGGCTCGTTAACTGCCATGGGTGTTGCTGAGTTTTATTCGCGTTGGTCCAACCCAGGGCGGCCGATGGAGTCGATGGCGGAGGAGGTGGGGGGGGGGGGACCCGTCTTTGACCTCCCCACCTCTATCAACCCCCCCGCCTCCTCGGCATTGTTCCGACACCTGTGAAACGCACGTCGCTCACAAAAGCTTCACTTTCACGCTGAGTTGCGAGAGACTAGAGAAGATCCACCGACGGGAACTTCCTAGCGGGCCTTTCTCCAAATTTACATACCCATTGCCGAGAAGGAAAGTTATAGCATCACGCCTGTCCTACGCGTTATTTCATCGTAATTTGGGATTTTGTTGCCGTGCACCTGTGGTTCTTTTCGTTGGGTTGAAAGCGTCGTTTTTTGGATTTGCATTTCTCTATTTGGATTCGGTTATATTTTTGCTTCCGCAAATGGAAAACCCTTTTCGAAGATGGAACTGTTCAATAATTTAGACTTGGTGTTGTGAGTCTCCCGTTGAGGAATCTTCATCACTGCCCACGTCAGGAATATCTATCAATGCCATGGAAAATAAGTTAAGCGAATAGAAATCTTCCATTTAGACTACTCGATTTGAAATAGCCGAAGCGCAAATGAAGGAAGGAAATTATCTTTATATGATGTATTATTTGTGCCACTTTGGGCTGAAAATACTGAAAGAACTGAAAATACCCGCTATTTTCTTTTCCTATTCGTACAAGAGAAAATTCACCGGAAAGGCTGGGTACAAATGGCATTAATGGCGTTCGTCAGAAATACAGGTGATTTAAATGTTTGTGCCTACTTTAAAGCCATCACATGCTGCATTACATCAATAGTAAATATCGCCATTCTTTCCTCTTAACAAGCTTTTGGATTTTAGTTGCAATTGATTGCCGTATTAAGAGCTTTGGGAAAGTTGTTAGGTAACAGAATGGAATCCTCTTTCTTTCTTTGACTATCGCGTCCTGACCTTTATCTATCCGTGGACCCATGCGAGATATCTCGTAGCTTTCTCCTATTCCTCCTAATGCCTCACAAAAAATATAGTTATTAATATTCGGCGCCCAGTCACTCTCTCCCTCTGCGTAAATTTCCGTCGATTTCTAAAGCTGGCTTTACTCGATCCTCTTTCGAGAAATCGATTTTTTTATGTTGCACCGAGCGCTGTAATGGAACCTCAAGGGCAGATTGCTTGGTAGTAATAAACGTTCACATTACAACTTCGTGTACCCGAACATGTACGAAGCTTTCTGTTTTGAGTGTATAAGGCATATGAAGATATCTTAGATCCTTGAATAATAATGATATGCAAGTAAGGCTATCTTTATCATTCTTAATCGTTTATTCCTTATAAAAAGTCGTGTATGATGGACCAGTAAAAAATTAGTTCAAATTTCATAGATAGACAGTATAAATACGAGGAGTCATACGGCTGTCGGCAGTTATATTTCAAAGATTGCGGGAATGTGTAGTATGGATTCAGTAGTATTATTTGAAAGAGCTAGCTTTCATACTATCACGGCTTTTGAAAATGTCTTACATTTTCCCGATACTGCAAGGTGATTTCTACTTTTCCAAGATTTTCTGAAGCTACAGTGCAATTTCATAATAAATAAATTAATTTAAAACCCAAACTTAATTTTCTAAGCGAGGAAGAGTGTTTTCTATGGTCGTAACGTTAAGGATCGCGTCTCAGGTATGAAAAAATAATTTTATTGATTTGCTGAAACTGGAGGATTCGCAGCAGTGACCAACTGTCAAAAAGTTTTACTTTATCTGAGGGAATGAAGCCAAGTGGCTCCTCTTTCCACTACTGCAGGGCTCAGCTTATGTAATTATAAATTCAAAAATGAAGCACAAGCATAATTACACCGATAAATCTTTCCAATTGGTTGATACCATCGAGAATACAATCTTACCGTCAGAGGGTCAGCCGTGACAGTGCAGTTCAATACGTACACTCCTAACTATTGTTCATGGCATTCTTCGATGTTAACTAACCTTATAGCATGCAGATTTTAGATTCTTTGAATGTATATTTTAATTATCTCGTTTTCCCGCTGTTTTAGCCGAATGTGGCGGCACTTCGTGCCATCAGGAGTTGCTAGTTGCCTATGCAATCCACGATTTCCCCAGATGGCTGGGGGAGGGGGGGGGGGTTTGAATTTTTTGGGGGTCGGATGCGCCTAGTGACGGTGAAAACGGCCGAGTGATGGTGAACTCCGCGGGGTCCCCCCTAGTAACCTCCCCGCCTCCTCCCATCGGGCCATCCTCGCCGAGAGTGTGAGGCGCGAGAAAGTAAATTTTTCCCGTTTCCCTTCTTTCCCTCCCACTTGGGCTTTTCTTGGGAGTGCTTTTGGTGCTGTGGGGTGATTTGGTGAAGCGGGTCCTCTTGAAAGAAAAAATAAAAGAGTTGAAACCTCTCCTCACCGCAAGCAGATGGATGGAGATAATGGGCCCGTCATTTGTCTAGCCCCTGGAATTCCTCCGCGCGAGAGGAATCTTGCCCCGGCGAGCTTTCTTTTGTTTACTCTCTCTCTCGTAGTGCTCTCTCCATTCTTCTTCCATGCGTCTTCACTTCGTTTCGTGGAGGGTTTTAGTTCTTTCCAAGTTCCCTCTCAACCGTTGGTATCGGCGTTGTGCACTTTAAATCGAAAATTAATTTTATATTCTTGTACTCGAGATTCCCCTGGTAGAGTCATTGGGATACAAGAACATGGACACACATCTTTAAAATCATGTTGTAGCATTTGATTTCTTTATACACAAAATTCATCATCATCATAAGTCAACAATCTTACAATTGGTTTGACGTAGCTCTCCATTCCACCTAACTATCCGCCAGCTTTTTCATAGGAACGTAGTTCTTCTCTTTTACATCCTTTATAAATTATTGATTATTATTTGAATGATAGGCTCGAGGAAGAGAATCGCGTTAGTGAAAGAGGCGTTCATGAACAGGTTATAGCTTACGTGAGCGTCGTTGTGTAATGGTTTAAAGTAAAGGCTTTGGAAGAGTATTGTATGGGGCAAAGCGTTTTATAGTGCGGAAACAAGGATGCTAAGGTCAGAAGACGATAACAGACTGGAGGTGCTCGAGATGTGGGCGTGGAGAAGAATGGGGGTGGACGGAAAGGAAGAGGAACGACGAAGTGGTGGACGAGGAGATGAAACGGAGGAGACAGGGAGACGGCTGAAGCTCGGGATGGAGCGAATACTGAGCAAGGAAGGGGTGTTATGACTAGTGTCAGAGGGATGAATGTTTGGTAAGCTAGGATGAGGAGTGGAGTAGTTTTAGTAGAATAGGGAGGTTGAGAATTAGGATTTATCGATTGAACGAAAGGGTGTGAGCCTTATTGTGAATAGAGAGTGAAATCAAATTTGGGAGAGGAGAAAACAAACTATATGATTTCTATCGAATTGGACTGCGCAGAAAATGAAAACTTCCTTTCGAACTGCCACCCCTGGAATTTACGGTATACTCTATCTTTGTTGTATGTATTATCCACGCAATTGAGTTTATTATTAGTTATTTCAATTTTGTCAAAAATGACTAAGTGACATCTATTACTCGTTATCGTGAGTTTTTATTTCGTACCTGCTTAGATTTTTCACGTCTCGGTCTTAGGTTTGAAAGTGGTGACGTTAGAAATTTCTTTTAATACATTTACGATAATTTCACATCTTCCCTCGAATTTTACCAAGAATTTTTATTGATGGAATTAGTTGGTGTTTAGTGGAAGTTTTCTGCTGTTTTCGGTAGTGTTAGTTGGAATCTGGAGAGTGTGTATACTGATTCAAGGACCACAATTTGCTTCCTCAGCTGGGTCTCTTTATCCGTTCCAATAAGCATTACACCTGCCCTTCAGTCATCTCATTATATGGACGTTAACAATGTGCTTGTTCCAGTGTCATCTTAAATTAACTTCTCCATCTACTATTTATGAAAATAGGCGTGGATTGTTGGGAGGAAATATTAATATCATTCGTCAGCAATCTGTAGATTTTTTTTTCGCAGATCCCCACTCATTTCATCGATCTATCCGATCGACCTTTTGTTTTTTTTCTCTTTCACATCTTTCAATAACTGTACAGTTTATTCTATTCTTTCCTCCTTTTCCGATCTTGTCATTCATTTTTCCCGCGACTATTGTGTTCATCTAGCCATGATGCCTAAAGATGAAGTCATTACGACTTCTTCTTTTAGTTTTCTCATGGTTCCTCTTGTCTCCCGCTTTTCTAGAATTTTTCATTACTCACTCGGACGGTCCACTAGATTTTCATGTGATCCTTTGAGGGAGGAAGATTCAATCGTAACGATTCATAGCTTGTGATAATGTTGAAGGTTAACGGAGGACCTTGATTCCTGACGTTATCGATTCTGGATTGCGTGGGGAGGCAGTCAAGTTCGCGCCGCCCGTTTGCGTGACGCACTGCATATCCACTTTCACCGAGCACCTTAGGCGCCCCGCAGCCCTTGAACTTCGAAATGAATCTCGTTGCGCCGCCTCCGCGTACCTACGCCTGCTCGCTCGTTCTTCCTGTCGCGCATGCCGCCTTTCAGGTTTTTCCACTCTGCTCTGCGTGCGGCGCAACGCGCAGGTTTTTGTTTTTCGTCTTTCGATCCGTCGCCAACTTCTCGAGGTATTCGCGTGCAAGTATCGACAGCCGTAATTCTTTTGTATTTTTGTTGATGACGTCACGAACTGCTGCCGAGAGGTTCTCCGCTGCACCTCGACTTCGGGGGGGTGGGGGGGGGGGGGGGGGGGGGCTCGCTGCTACACTCTCTCCAAGATTGGTTACCCGTGAACCTCTTTTTGTACAAAAATCTTTGACGTTACCAACTGATGAAAATTGTTCGGCAATTTTCGCGAATGTTGAGAGAATGGATAAATGAGGTAGATGTTTTCCTTTTCGTCGTTACTTTTGTTTCCTTCCCTTCTATAGAATTATTTTATTGGAATTTTGATTTCAGATATGAGTGAACGACTCAAATTAACGAACTCATACTACTTTTGTCAAAGTGGACGCGTCCTGTGGGGTTGATCTGTATTTCTGAATGAAAATGACCTTATTCTGAGAACTATTGGATCTTGGGATGAATCGTTAAATGAGCCAATAATTAATCGCGGCTGCGACTACGATGCTACGGAAATAAAGCGTTCCTGAATCAGTAAATCCTTTTAAGGCGTCATACACACGCGGCGTAGTCGGTCACTTATTATTGAACTTCCATGCAACATCCGCATTCGTATGTATCTGTGATATCATTCAATTCGGAAATATTGGATTACCCTCTTACCATTGCCATCCTCGAATCCCATTCCAAAGACTCGTCATGCTGCCTCCAGTTCGTATTCATCCGTGATGTGTCCGCGGTTGGTTCTCTTTTGCGCCCTTCGCAGGGGGACCTCCGCTGTGAATATCTTGGGGTGGGGGTGACCACTCTCTTTGACCCCTTTCCTCTCCACACCCCTTCGCACTCCAGTGTACCACTTTCACGCTTAATCGCTCGATCCTTGGCGCAACACCATCCCTCACTTTTTTGTACGTGTTGACCTATCCTATACCCCCCTCACCGCACATTCTGTTTTTATCGTGATCATACGTTGGTGTGGTGTACTGCAGCCGTTTCGGCTCATCACGATCATTATAAAGGACCTTAATGCATACGGCTATCATTTTTACCGGAATCGTCCCACCAATCAATGAAAATTTAATTTGAATCGTACGTTTCTTTCTCCTCTCAAGTGTCATTAACCGCGTAGATGAGAGAAAAAACCGTGACGTTGATGATTTGCTGGGAAGTTTGGAACAATGTTGGAATCTGTGAAGACAGAGATGCATCTTGTAGGAAGAGGTAAAATTTGGAGAACATTTCAAAGAATTGTAAACCAATAACTCATGTAAAAAGTGTGGAAACTTTCAAGTTTTCTTATTTTAAACTGAATAGAAAAAGGTGGAATGGGGAAGATCGTTTTTCGTATGTACCTATCAATACCTTCCATCTGCCGAATTATTTTTATGGAATGCGATTTCGGGTCTGTTGGAACGACCACATTGCTTTCTCTACCTGTGGCTTCATACCTCAATAGCACCTCAGCAACTTAATTACTGTAAGTAACTCGTACGTTTCTTTCTTATTGCCATTGTGGTCTGTTAAGATGCGTTCTGTCGCTGTGGGTCTCACATGTGCTGGCTCTATCTGGTTTCGAATTCTTTCTGCTTGTTTGTACTCTCAGAATAATTATTATCGTCGCATAAATACCGCAGTCTGTTGACCACTGGTGGTAATTAATGTAATTCCAGCGCGATCTCTCTGTCCTGCTTCCGGACTAGTGCTTTTCAATGCAAGGGATGTTGCGTCCTTCCGGGAAATGTTACGTGAAGGTCGTATCCGTGATCGCCTTCGGTTGAGTAGTTCGTAAGGAATTCTTCCTTTGATGCCATCGCCATTGAGTACCTTTGAAGTTATTCTTTGCTAATTTTTTGGCAAAACTCCGTATTGTGGCTGACGAGTCAGCATAGCTTTTCGATGCAATGAATCTTGCCCAATCTTTCTTATGTGTCGGTTGGAGAGTAAATAAAGACCGTTTACTTCAATTATTGCCTGCTACTTCGGACGATACACCTTCCGTTGACTGGGCCAATTGCACCCACAAGACCTTATGATTTACCAGTGTGAACTATATTTTCATTAATGATAAAACCTCATTTTATCCCGTTTGAAGTACAGTAATATTCGTACTATTTTCTTGCGTGGATACGTAACTTTTCGTTGGTCTGCGAAATTGTATCCTGAAATACCGAGAACGTCGTCGGAATCATCGATCGAATCATGTCTTCGAAGTGAAAGAAAAGCTAAGATAATTCCTTAACAATTTTTAACACACCGACCTGATTTTTAACTTCTACGCCCTTATTACCATAATAATGGCTGCTTAATAGTTACAAACCCAGTTCGGCTTTCTAAAGATTCTCGTGGAATCGTCACAATATTTTATTTTTACTCATTGAGATAAATAATTTCTACCAGATCTTCTCTAAGAACTGGTCAAATATGTTAATTTGTTTTTAAAGATGTTAACGAGAGCATCATTTCAAAAGTTCAGGGTCTCAGTCTGAAATCCGCTCTTAATTTTTGATCTCTTTTTTTCATCTGGTCTCAATATGATTGGACTAAACTGGTAACTATCCTACAAAATAGAGCTCTATACAAACACGTAAACCTTATACTAGATTTATTTTTCTGAGGATTCTTTCCACTGACCTAATTTTGTGAGGCCATTTAATTTTATTACCCCACAAAACCCTCAATTCATTGTAGTTCTATTTCTATCACTTTCTATAGTTTTTCGGTAAACCCTATTTATGTGAAATTCTAATCTTGTTAGAAGCTAAGCTAAGTGTTTTATTGTTTTATTCACATGCTTCGGGTGATACTGTGGCGATAGGTAGGGAGGTGTCTGCCTTTTTCCCCGCTCCTTTATTTCCTAGCATTAGCTCCACTCCTATCTTGTTATATATGGGGTCTAAGTATTAATTGACTCGATGGGATACGGGCGTCTCCGTAATAGAACCTCAGACCTATAATACGCATGTCGTAACAGTAAGGAAGGTTCATTCTTCTCCCCTTTGAGATTTTCTCCGCGTGGCCGTTATCGTAAAGAAACCAGTGGATTGGTAATTTAAAATGTATATTTTCCCCAGGATGAGGGAAACTGGAGTAATTGCATGTAATAGCATAAAAAAGTGGAGTGGAATGTGGCTGGCGACCTCTGGTGCGCGTTTCCCGCGCTTTTCTCTCATTCGGAATTCTCCCGAGGGGCGGCGGGGAATGCGGCAAAGGGCTTGACGCTCCCGGGGTGCGAGAAAAAAGTGTCTTCATGCATTTGGAGCAGGTTACCTCACCCGCCGTCACTCAAACCATCTAATATCCCATGCATAAAGTGAGGCGTTCTACTGGAGCGTTGGTCTAGGCATTGAGCAGTAGCAGTAGCAGGATTTCACTCAGGGTGAGATGACCGTACGAATGATATTCCCCGTGCATTCGTATTCTTTTAATGATCAAAAATTATGAATAAATGCAGTGAGTGAGAATGAAAATGAGCGTGAGGAAATTCATTCAATATGAGAATGAAAAATGCAGTCTTTGCATAATACATGTATTTATTTTTAAGGATATTAAATATTAGCCGTTCGATCTATCAGAAGACTTTGGTTTACTGCATTTTAAAGGAGCGGTTCTGTTAATAAATCCAAAATAAAATGAGAGTGCCGTTCGTTAATGTGTATTAAATTCGTGTATGTATTCGTTTTGGATGAAAACAAATCTGGTGAAGGTCACTCTGCAGTTGAAATATTTCACGTGCGAACAAGCCTCCGCTCCTTTTGTGGCCACGAATTTCGAGAAATCGCTGGTGTTCACGGCCAAGTTAGCCATCGTAAATGAAGCAAATGATAGCCTCGGAGGTGGAAGACGGAATGTGCATTGTTTCAAAATCGGGGGTCGCTTCAGACGTGTGAGACTGTTCAGAACGGCACCCCTATTCCAGCACTCCTTATACTCTGCTCGCGAGCCAACTTGGCTCGTGCTCTCGGTCCTTCTTTCATTCGATGAATCTCATCATTGACTGTTCTGTGTCGCACGGAAAGAAGAAAGCGGCTCTGCACGTATATGACTCGCCAACAGAGCGCAGACTTAACCTAGGTATTTCCCCATCTTCATTCGGTTTGCGGATGTCCGTGGGTGGTTGAGGTGTGCACCACATGAATGTTTGCATTTTCAAGGGTCACGTCTCTCGTTCGGATGGCTCGTCCACCATGGAGCGTGCACTTTGCGCTTTCCCTTTGGACTGCGCCGATTGGCCCAGTGAGAAGAGCTGCATTTGCGGTTTCGACTTTCCTCCCCTTCGAAACATTCACTATGAGTGGGAAATGATAGCAGTCTCCGATTTCAATCTCCTTTCCGAGCGATGATGTAATGATCAGGGAGACTCTAAGTTTCGTTTTCATCATTGTAATTATCTGATTCATTCGATAAAAATGGTATTCGATAAGAATTTAAAGTCCAGCAAAAATTTGCGACACATCGGGCTTTCGTTTTTTCATTTTGGTTTTGCAAATATTTTTGAGTGTGATGCAGCTGTGATTTGGGGTCTCCAAGGTTTGGTTTCTCTGTGGAACTTCATTTTCCTGCTTATTCGAGAAGCTCTTCTTTGTGCACGAGAAATTATGAAACATTTTTATAGTTTAAAATCTAATTCTACTCTTCTTCGTACGTTTTTTTTTTGCGGCTGACGCCTAATGATGTCAGTACACCCTTTTTTACGTCCATTAGATTGTCGTCGGTAATGCATTTTACCTGTTGGCATGTATTTGAGTCATCTGATCGAATACCTCGTAAACTCATTAGTCCTTATGGAGTGGAAATATATTTAATCTCTTCTCTTTTTCTCTATTGTTTGCGCTCGGTAATTTCTCGTGGAATGATTCGGTTCCCTAATATATTTGGCACATATTTATTGAAGCTGTGGGTAGTCTTGAGTGGTGCGAAGCTATCAATTTGTAATTACTTCATCACCATTGTCTAGAGGTAGTTATTTTTATCGTCAGTTCGTCGTATAACATGTACTTTTGTGTTGTGCACTCGATTATATTTTTGAAGTTTTGTTTTACAAGGATATTTTAATAATTCGAAGAATAATTAGTGGGCGTTGGTTTGACTTACATACTTGATATTCTAAGAGTTGTTCAAATGATCTCTCTTCTTGCAACTTCCATAGGAATTAGGTGAAAACCTTTCTTTAGCGATCTTCGTCAATAAATTTGCCTACTGGTCTGTCCGATAAAAATGGCATTCGGCGACAGCTAAAAACTCTGCCAGCGTTTGGGTTTTGTGTCACTATGCTATATGGATACTCCATCAGTCTAAATCTAAAATATATCTCCGGTAAAGAACAAAATTTTTACTTGCGTGTATGGACAAGATGAAAAAGATATCCTAAAATCAGTTCAGTAGGGGAATTTGCAGAGGAAAGTTTTGGGAATGTTCGTCCAATACCTCTGCGTGAAATCAATTTTACGCATATCAGTTTTGATCCATAAAAATTTATTTTCATGCTTTCAGGCCTATTGTAAATGATAAAATAAATTATTATTGGCGTCAGAGGTGACAGGCGTCGGATGGATGAGGAGAAAAAACATCGGCTTTGATTTTATACTTGCAGACCGCGCATTCTCCTATGTCATCAAACCAATTTCCTCCTAAGGAAGCGGAAAAGATCTGGACCGTGGAATTGATAATATTAACTTCTGAAGTTATCACTCCCGTCAAATTACTTAAACATTTGTCCAAATCGTACTCTTTTTGTGGGTTCAACCCAAATTTATACAACGTAAGTTTTATGTGATTGAAATGAATACTCATGATGTTGCAATGGGTTATCGGCATGGATTGTGGGCGTTCAAAATTCTGGAATCCTTGGGTATCCGCTTCTGCTTTGAGCTCTGACTGTTGCGTCCGTGATGACGCCGATGACTCTTCGCCCATGACTCCCCTCGTCTACCCCCTCCATTCAGTTTCGTTCCACGGCCCCCTGCCTAGAAAGTGCATTCCTATCCGCCACCTCAACTGGTCCAACTTGAGGGGATGTGGGAAGGTTGGGAACCGTGTTCCATCATCGAATTTACTGGCGCATTCTATATGCTTCCTTAATGACAAGAAAAGTCTTAATTAAGTTTTTGTACACAATGTTGCCCTAATGAAATGGAATGTATCAATTCGGATGAAGTACAAAGACATAAACCACTTTCTGGAATTAGAGTTAATTGGAACCCTTTGTGCAGCGTATGATGAAGTGAGTGAAATTCAACTAGGATCATCTGATATTGTGGAAAATTATTGGGTTCATTAGAGGTGCATGTTCGAGAGAGCCCTCGGCAATCGCTGTATATTTTTAACTGCTATTTCTGTCATTTTATTCGTAATTTCGACGTTTTGTTAATGCTCATGTCTCATCTATTTGGTTACTATTGACTGCAGACTTAGGATTTCTACTTATGTTTATGTCTTACATCAATTCTTGTGTTTCTCATGCTTGCAGACTTTTCAATCGATTTTGTGGCTAAGTGGTCGTTTTATCTAGATTGAAATTGAGAGATGGGGCAGGAACTTCATGGACAGGAAATGCTGGGGGCATGAGTTCGTATTCACGATATAATTCCCTCGGCTCCATCGCATTTCAAGACTCGTGAGAAGTGATCATGTAGCAATGCGTTTCAGTCAGTTGATTTGGTGATAATTGATCTTGTCTTGGCAGTAAAGATGGAATATTTTAAATTATAATCATCCTTGGAGAAAGCAGTTAAATCTAATGTCTTCAGCGAAATTCTCCGCTATCATGCCGTCTATTATCCTTAACTTACTCCGGAAACCTAATCGTCGTGAGCTGCCAACGTAATTGGCCTAATAGAACTCAAGTTTTTCGAGCCATCTTATTGTCCTCGAACGGTATTATCTCTTTAATATTTAGGTTCATGGTTTCATTAATAAGCTTTGTATAAGCATGGATAGATGCCATTATACTTTGAACAATAGTGTTCGCCATTTATTTTCTGTGAATCGCATACGTTAGTATTTAAGCTTACAATGAGTCGTTGGCGTTGGGAGTTGTTTTTTTTTTGGTGTGTGGGGCAGGGGTGGTTGATGACTGTGTCCTTTTGTATGGGGGGCGCCGTATTCGGCCCGGCGGGGAAAGCGTCAACATGCCGCAGGTGGCCCCTTCCACAGGTCGCCCACTCCGCTCCCGGGCGCCTCCGGGACGTGGGACTACCGCTCCCGCGTCATCGACCTCCGTCTGCTCATCTTGTTCCCCCGAGACGCCACGCCCCTGTCGATGGCTGTGTGTCGCATCGCAGGATTGAGGGAATCAATGGAAGGAATGTGAGGTGGGATGAGAAGGGTCGCGAAGTTCCGCCTCAGGTCGTCCCACATTCAGGGAAAGGCAGATTTGCCTCGTGGGCTTTCTTTTCTTAATTTCTTGTGATACTCTCACTATTAGTTTTAATTTTTTTATGAGGTTTGGATAAGCTGTTCATATTTTTGTCGCCTTTCGCGTTCCTCTAGTAAAATTGCTGAAATTCATGGCCCTAAAATGGAAGTTATGTTATCTCGAATAAACAGTCGAATTTCCGATCGGGTAAGATAATTTTTTTTCATAGGTTCATATATATTGATGATACATTCTATTATCCGAAAAAGTGTTTATCATACGATATTAGCTCAATAAAAATTTATCTCAGTCATAGTTTTGGATTATTTTCAATCCGAAATGAATTTGTTATTTCTCGGGTAGAAGATAAAATTAATTAGTAAAACTATTCGGGAGATACTGCCAGACTCTAGGATGAACAGAGATTTTTTTAAGAGTTCAATTTCGATGTATTCGTATGCATGCAATTTTATTAATTGTAACTTCCTGATATTAGTAGACGGCGTGGTCACCGTATTATCGCTATCGTTGCGTCGGATTGTGATCTATGGTAATCTCGTGAGTAAATATTGATGTCACTCAGCGGTCGATCGCGCGTTCATGTCTCCGGCCTGCCCGCGGCAGTGGCGAGTATCTCCTGCTGGAGGAATCTCTGTGTCGTCCTCATCTTCGCCGCCCCAATAGCGCGCGGGGGCTCGTCGCGACCCGTCTCCCCACCCGCCTTGACCTCTCCCCACTTCCCTTGTGTGGAGTTTTTCGTACCTACTTAGGTGAATCAGAGGTTCTTTCATGCAATGCTCGTTTTGGGGGCAGATTCTAGGGGAATGTCAGTGAACGTCTGCGTCATTTAAATGTGCGGCGTGCTACGATAGTAAGATTACTCGATCGGGTTTAAAATAAGCCCTTGAAGGAGGCCGTGTTCACCTTTAATTAGCTTTCAATTCATGACCTCTCGGGTTGAATAAGTCTGTGAGAGAAAAACGATGGCGTCTTGCCGGCGCACGACGTACGATTTCCATTGGCCAAACTGTTGAATATTTATTTCATATTTTTCTCCGTAATGTTTTGCGTAATCTTTTAAAATATTTGGTTTACTGCATTTAGCAGATGTTCTAGTGATGTCATACGATGACGATACCTTCGCGAAGATAAATATTGCTGAGTTTATTCTTTGCGAGTTTATTTTAAGCTGCCACTTATCTTTAAAATCAAAATAACTTACATAATTTGAGAAATTCAGGTCATGCAAAGATTGGGGTTGTGGTCTTCATGTGTTGAATATTTTTATGTTTTCTTGATTTTTTCATGCGTATCCAAAAGCTTTCTTTCACTTCTTGAGGAAAATTTTTGATGAAGTTATTGCAAATTGACTGCGTATCATAGAATACATTAATTAATAGTTCTCGACGCTTTGATATTTCTTATGCGTAGTGACATAGGCGGATTTAAGGGGAGGCATGGGGGCACGTGCCCCCTTCCCTCCCCCCAGACGTTTAAAAAATAGGAAAGATTTTTAACGCGATTATATTAATTTCGTTTTATTTTTTTGTACTACGGAGCCTCAATCATTTAATACTGTCATATCAAAACAAAGAGAAAATTACTACAGTAATCGAAGTATTTTGTTTTTAATCTCAAATATGGGAAGACCTGTCAGACACTTCAGCCCCCCCCTTTCCCATAAAAAAATCCGGGATCTGTGATATTAGCGGTGCACTTATGTTTACTGGTTATTTATCGATGGTATACTTCCTGAAGTTTTTCCCTATTGTGTCAAAGAAATATTTTACATTTGGAATAAATTAGAATGAGAGATATATATGCCTCAAATGATTCTGGTTTCCAAACTCGATTTTTTCTTTCTTGTTTCTTCTCTATCAATTTAGTAAATCTCCATTAATTGATTAAGCGGAATCCTTTAGAAAATATTATTCACGAAAAATCGGAGAAGGGAAGAGGGGACTCGAACGGCAGGGACCCTATGAAGTTTTTGGTCGTTCTAACCGCACATTTTTTGCGTGCTTGATGCATTATTTTATACTTATTTATTTTATACCTTAGTCCTAGCGGAACCTTATTTTCGCGAACAATGAAATCTTAAGAGTTCATTAAAAGTATTTATGTTTGCATGATAGCCACATAGACTACATTGAAATGTTTTATATGCTCTGATGGCAAAGATTTTACGTTTCTTTACAGCTATGGGTTCGAAATAAACTGTGGTTTGAAATAAGATGCACTTATTCGCGAACATTTTGAGTCTGTACCTATGCCCTTTCTAAATGTCTCCTTATGTCACACGTGTTTGCGCTACCCTGCGTCTCGAGCTCCGGAGGGCTGTGCCTTCGACTCCTGACCGGCGTCATTTGAACGGATCGTCCTTCTTCTCCCGCAGCACCAGCTTTCTCCCATCCATGGTCCCCCCCTCCGAATCTTCTTCCCCCCACTTGTCTCATCCCCCCACTAATGAGGCCCCACTAACCCCATCCCCTTTCTTCCTACCATCCTCCATCCCTCCCCACCCCTTTTATCCCCCTCCTTTCCTCACCCCACCCTCCCCACGTCTTCGCCCATCCCACCTTGCCCACTTTCTTTGCTCCACTTTCCCTTCCCTGGGATTGGGCGCTCGGCGTCTCGTGGGATGAGGGGGACACCCACCGGCCTTCCGCCTCCTCTGCTCCATCCGCGTCTCCAACGCCACTAACCTCATCTCTCCCCGTCCAACATCCTCTTCCGAAGGCGTCCACAATCCATACGCACCCCCACACCACAGGCGCGGCGCCCTTCCGATGATGTTCCTCTCCTCCCCCTACCCTTTCGAAATATCGTCTTCAACCACCCTCCCTCGACCCCCTTCCATGACTTCTGGCGTTTTTTTCAGTTTTGTTGGCGTTGTCTGAGGGCCTTATCCTCACTCCTCTCTTTCACCCCTTTCTCCCTCCCCTTGGACCCCCTCGGACCCCTCTGGAGCCACCCATCCCTTTGGTGGTGGCCGCGGTTATATAAAACCCCAAGCGCACCGGTGGCCCCGTTTCTATTCCTCCGTCACCGCGCGACGAGTGACGATCGCTTCCCATCCGGAGTAGAGGAAGGCTCCCCGCCGAGTGTCGAGGCTCTCTGGCCGGGCCATGGAATGAATGCGTGCGGGCGTGTGCTGTGACCAAAGGGATTGTTTTTGCCCCCAAACTGAGAGGACATAGGAACAGTGTGTGCTCGAGGACGGACTGGTATTAAAAGTGTGGACGTCGGTGTGTGCCATCTCCTGGACGGATATTTTCTTCGCACCGTTCGATTGATTCGGTGCGGAAGCGTGCTTCTCCCAAGCCTTTTCGGAAGTGAGGAAAGGGAAGGAAGAGAAGAGGATTTGATCCCGTGGAGGCGATTATCTTTCGCCGGTTTGGCGGAAGAGGATCCACGCCACTGTGCAACATGGCCTACAAAATGAAGGTGAGTGAAAAGTTTTGTTTCCTTTTATTCTCTAAAAAAACACGTCTTGTGCCTTGTGTCCCCTTACTATTTTCCCTCTAACTCCCTGACCTGGTCCAATGCCATATCCCTCGCACTTTTCCGCGCCGTGCTCTGCGTAAGGTTAACGGTCGATGAGTCAACAGCATTGAAGGTCTCGCCGCGGACGAGTTATGATCAGCTGGCGTTGAAGTCTCCAGTCTTTCCGGCGACTGGCGCCAATTTATGAGATCTCGCGAAACTATTGTCGGTTTAGGATCAGGTTAATTGCGGTATTTTATTACCTTGAGAATCCGTTGTAGTAATGTGTGCACTCCATAATTTCCGTTTTTTTCCCGTAAGTTTTCGTGGCAGGTTCTCATTCATGGACGTCAGTTTCTTGGCAAATTTTAATGATAATAAGGAATTCCAAAGAGCCTCTAAGATCATAAATCTTTTTTCTTTATTGCCTTTCTTTTTTTGCTACTTCTTCAATAAGAGTTCAATTGCGAATTGTCATAGGTGTTTAAAAAATGCTGCATTCTGTATAATTTCGTTAGTTCCTCCTTCATTAGTCGTATCTGTCCAAATTGGAATGGCGACTGTTTATCTTATTTTTAGTCACATTCTCATCTGCACTTCATGATCTCTTGGTTTACTTGGCTGAGTTTTCATACTCGTGGCATTCTTACGTCCATTGTTGCGCCCATCTCTGTCGTGGTATGAATGGAATCGTTGGGATGCCTCCCGTTGACGGTATTTCTTGCCTCCTGTTCCGTGTTTCCCAGTGTTTCGGGGCTGTTGGCACCGTTCCTCTGTCTCTCCCACCTGAGCGTGTAAACCTTTTTTCCACGCGTGGGCTGAAACCTTAAGTGAACGTGCAAACAATGAGCTGTTTTTCTAACTGTAAATACTGGTTTTGACTCCCAACGCTATACAAGTTAGTCTTAAATATCTTTCTTTTTCTCTTGATTCACTTTCCACACATGCCTGTCGATATTTCTTCATTGATATCCCTTTTTGATTATGCCTAGTGAGAAAACTTTTTTCTCTGGATTTCCACGTTTTCATTGCAGTCTCTCTCTTTGCGTTGTGCCCCATAGTGTTTATCACTGAGTTAGTAGTTTTCGGGAGCCTTTAAATCCGAACCAGTCGCGTAATATAGCATTGATAATTCTGATATAAGCATGTGCTTAGGAAGACTTTTTCTTTTTGGTTGATATTTGATTTCGTCAAGCCCTGTATTCTACTGGCGCCAATACCTTATCACGCTATTTTATACCACATTTTTAGTTTAACTTTGGTACCAATTTAGTTTCTTCATTTTCTTTTACGGTTGGATGATTTAATGTCTCTTCCCTCCGCTATCTTTTAGCCTGTAACTGATTTCTCTGTTGAAGTGTGTTTGTGATCAGTGATTTAGTCCCTTAGGCCCGACCCGATTGCCATTTACTCCCTCCCCCTGCAATGTCCCGTATGAGAGTCGAACCCACTTCCTCCGTGGCCCTCTCGAATTCTCGCTTTTATCGTCGTATCGGCCTCGTTAGCAGTCCGTCCCGTTTGATCGCTCCAGTCCATCCTGGCCGTTTGGGACTCGCCGATAAGCATCTATTCCCCAGCTGCCGTCCCTTGCCCCCTTCCCTTGGCATCGCCCTCCGCGCGAAAACCTTCGCTTCGACGCATACAGATCACCCCGGAAACTGCGAGAGAAACAATTGAATAACTAACTGTACCTGCCCTCCCGGTGCGCTTTGGGGACATTTTTTTAAGAGGCGCGAGGTGGGAGCATCGCCCATGTGTCTCTGAAGTTGTGCTGCTCCGTGACCTTGATTCCGGGACCCCGAGGCCGAGTGCGACAATTTGCGCCTGCGCGGCGGTAGGGCGAGGATGGGAGAAAGGAGGTCATCGCATCGCTGTCGTCACCCTAAGGGTCGGAGTTCAGTTCTTTACATCCTTATTAATTGCAACATAGAAATAAATATTGCGCTACTCAGACTGCAAGTTTTAGAATGTACATACTGTTCGTGAGAGATTTCCTTGAACTACTTGGCATATGGAAAGACGCTTTTTCTGGAGGAGTGGTCAGCCAGCGGATCGGCTGAATAAATTCTTAGATATAATGTACTGCCTTCAATGATATGTGATTGACATATTTCTGAATTTGGCACTCTGTGCAAAGTCAAATCTCGTGAATGTTCTCGTACCGTTGTATCAATTTATCTTTGAGAGAAATGGCTTCATCCTGTGTATGCTGATGATGTCTTTAAAGTCCTATCTCTGACTTAATGGAATGCAGAATGTAAACCTGAGTAAAGTGCGTGTGAATGCGTGATACTGTAATATTCAAGTCAAGAATGTTTAGTCGGTCATTCTTAATATTTTTGTTCAATTTTTACATGGCTGCTGCTTTAATTTTTCTGTTTAAAAACGAATTCAATGCTTATGATTTGTTACCATGTAAAAGTTTCTCTCGGCTTACAATTTTTAGTATCAATTTTCCACCATCGAATGTTTTATTGTCGTGATGGTAAATTGAATAACTTTCAGCTGTGATACTGCCTTCAAATGTGGTGTTGATATGCTGTGCCATGGTATTGCGTAGTTTGTAGACTTTCTTCGCTTCATATCTCTTGGTACACTTCCAAATATACGTCGAGTGCTACCCCGGTAAAACCTCTTCCGAGCATGTGTTCAAGCGCTCGTGCCAGTTCGCCTACTTTGCCATTGCCCTCGGGGTCAGCGATTAGCTTGAAGATGTGCGATGCCTGTCAATCCGTTCCCCGGCCATTTGTTTCATTCATTCTATTTTCTCCGACTTCATGGCGTTTCGTCCGTGAACTGTATCCTTATAGTGTGAGGGGAAGGGGCGTTTTTCTTGAATTCGCACCTTTTTTTCCGCGGACCCAATTCTTATTCTCCCGTCGACTTCTAATTCAATCTCGTCCGCGCCTCCCCCTGTTGCAACCTGTGGCGCGTATTTGGACGGGGCGTCGATCTTCGGGAAGGGGCACATGGGTCGCATACTTCGCCGCCCCTGCCGCTTCGGTTCCGTGAGCCAGGGTCCGACAACCATGATTAATTCGCGTCTTTTCCGTTAAGTGTTTGCCATTCCCAGAATCCTCTCATCGTGCATTTCATTATTGAATTATTGATGAATTCGACGGTTTCAGGCTATATGGGGCGGATTTTTCATTTTCGTAAATGCCTGTGAGGGAAGATTTCCATTATAGTGGCCTAATTTTATCCCTCCTCAATGCATACTAACTATCTCTCTCTCAACCGATTTCATTACTCAGTCGTGTTTTAGCGGGAGGGCCCTTTTATCTCATTGAAAAACCTGGCGATGGTATAGTATGTAATGCTGCCTCGCATCATTTATCTACACTCATGTATATCACCACGTTTATTCATTAACACTTCACCAATCAGAACTTATGCGGAATTGCGTTTTTGTTTCATCACTATCCTTGTAATGTTAAACCCTTTTAGATGAAATAATCTCTTCTGATTTTTATGATTGATTATGAGTAGTCAGATGCAGTGATCCAGAAAGAGGGTAGCGCTACCTGTTGTTGTCTTTTTTTCCTCCGCAATGCCATTTGTACGCTTTTTCCACTCACTTCTCCCTCGACAATAATTTTCTCCGAGTCGAACGGCTTTATCTCGTCTACACTTGTTTTTTTCCATCCTCTCTCCTCTCTGTTTTTGCCTTCAGAAAAATGCTCCTTAAATCTGCTTTCTGAGGGTGCGAGAACTCTCTCCCCCGTCTCAACCCTTGAGGCTTTCGATCCTGATATATATATGTTTGTGAAATATATTTCTCTCGCATTTTTTCTCCTCCTTCTTACTCCTTCCCTTGACTCGCCTCCGGGCCCCCTCGAATGTAGGTCGTCCCTACTCTCCTTCCCCACCCCCTGTCCGACTCTTTCTCCAACGCTCCCCCCTCCCCTTCCTTCCTCGTGTAATTTATCGCAGTCTGAGGAGACGAGGCCCGTCTGCTGCTCTTCTCTCTCTCTCCTTCCCTTCTTTTCGTACGGAGCTCTCCCCCCCCCCCTCCCACTAAGATTTAAGCCTCCTTCACTCCGCGCCCTCCCACTCCACGTGCTATCCTTTTTAGACTTAAATTGTGTTCCTTTTTCGAAATTCACGGTCGGTTGCTTCCTAAGCGTAACTTCCTCGCTCTGAAGTGATGATCGATCCATCGTGTTATCTTTCATCCGAGAATTTTTCCTTCGAGTGGGTGGAAATTGAGGAAATAGATTACTGTGTGTCATGTTCTCAAAGTTACCAGCTGAAAAAATAGTCGACTCTTTCGAAATTATTACGTATGATACACAGGAGAAAATTCCAAAAATAGGAAAACTACTGCAGAACACCGAAGCTGGCTACTCATCGATAGGTTATTTGATAAATTGCACTTGGTTGCTTCTTAACAAATATTTATGGTATTTTTTTGTATAGGCAAATACTTATCATTAAGATTTCAAATCTATTTCCTCTATTTGTCAATGAAATTTGTTTTAAAATCGTAGTACCTACTGACAAGACATATTATCCATGACCGGCTCCTTTTATTTTTTTTTGCTTACTCTTCGAACTCTTCTTTCAATTTTCGTAAGACAGCTTCTAATTTAAGAATGCAAGTCATTGACTGTGTTACCAAATCCTAATGTCATTTTCTTGATGTGGCCGCTCGGGTTTGAACAGAATACGTAATTTTGGACGATACTCCCCAGATACGCCTATGACTTGGTTGCATGCTTGGCAGCGTCCTCGTATTCCCTCCTGAGACGTGATCTTTGCTCAGTGAAAACGCCCGTGACGATGAAAGCTACGTGGAAGTGTTCCTTCGTTTTCGTTTGTTACGGCTCCAATGACGAAATCTCCGGGAACCAAGTTTCTTTTTCCCATGACTTTCATTCGAGGCGATTTTTTCGTGGTTCTATTCGTGTTTCATCTAAGTGAAGTTCCTCCGAACGGCTAGATTTGTATTTTGCCCAAGGATGGTGTAGAGTATATCGAGTTTCTCCTCTTAAGTCATCTAATTTTTATATTAATATTTCGGGAATAAGTGGATTGATCATATGTTGAACGATACGTTGATAACAATTTTTGCCACTTATGTTTAATGTGTCACAGAAATTTCATTGTACTTGACTTCGGTTTTCTCCAAATTGCCATAAATTACCCTTTTTTGTCTAAGTGTGTGTTATTTTAGCATTTTTTGGATTTAAAGCAATTTCATTTTTCATTGTCATTATGTTAACATAATATTTTTTTTAAAAGATTGAATGTAAACCGGCTATTAGTCGTTCCCCATGCAGTTTAAATTCTCTCATAACACACTATTTCCGGTCACACAATATTTCATTTGAATTTAATGGCGAATTGAGATGGATTAGGAAGAAGGAAATGGTTGAAAACGATCGCAGCTATTTACCACCATAAACCGGTTGGAAACTGCATCATAAAAGAACGCTTCTTATTTGAATGCTAATTTATGGATTTCTCTCCACTTAAATTGTGGCGTTAGACAGCAGATGTCAATGAGGAATAGTTTGCTCTTGTTTCAGTTTGAATTAGAAATTAATACATCCGAAAGCCATCGTACGAATAATCTGCCCGTATTTTTCAAAATTTTAAATTCTTTTTTATGATTACTTTTCACCTTAAGTCTACGAGCGCGGCTGGATGGCCCTGAATCCTTAACTCATCATTATTATCGTGGGGGAAACCCTCGCAAGAATGATGTTTTATGCTGCATACTGTGTCAATAAAAATTCAATCTTTGAATGTTTTAGTTTATTTATCATTTTAATACTTAAATTTCTTCTGTGACTTTATATTAGTAATTTTTAGCCTTTCGATGACTTACGTGGAGTATCCATTAGCCTTCATAATTCACTAAATTTCCTTGATGCACGGTTTTTTTTTACTCTTCAGGGAGCTTGAGAATTTATTTTCTGCAATCGTAATTGCTCAATTTTCCTTCTTTTGATGGGGAATAGTTTTTAAATAAGGTTAAATTTTAGGCCTTACGATTTAATGGAGGAAGCGTCATAGTGTCATTATATGTGGACGTTAGCCATATACTGTCATGACTTTTCACTATGTTTTGAAGAGCAGGAAAGGGCAGAAACTCTTGTTCTTTAGGTCACTGCTCTCAAAATCGTCTCTTTTCCCTTCTACCGTCGGTTTGAAGGTCATGCAAGACTCGCGTCGGAGATTTAATCTAAACCTTTCTAGCACTATGGCCGTCTGACTCCGTGCACTTGTCAATTTCTTTTTCTTCCTAGTTCGTGCGTCGGGGAAAAGAGAGAGAGAGAGAGGAGAGCGAGTGGGATTCGAAAGGGGGTCGCGGGAGGAGAGTGACGCCATCCTTATATTCGGATCCGGACTCGGATGCGGGAGTTGGCACGGATGACGTCACCGCGCATCTCTCTCCCTCCCCGTGTTTATCTCTGCCCCTGGTGCACGAAAAAGCGCATTCACACACAACCCACTCTGCACCTCGCGCTTGTTCGGAAAGAGGATGGGAAACTGTGCCTGCGAACATTTGTTACACCTCCGTATCCTTGCACTCATTTGAACTGCGGTCATTTGAATGAACTTGAATGTACACGACGAATAAATCAGTAACAACAACAGTTTCCACGTATTTTACTGTCTGAATATGGAATTCCAAGGGAAGAGAGCGACTAATACTTCTGAGTTATACCTTTCGTATCACTGAAATTCCTAGTGTCCTTCATACATTTCATTTTGCATATCATATCCAAATTTCAGACCCCTACGGCGAATATATCAGGCACAACAACAGTTTCCTCGTATTTTACTGTCTTAATACGGAATTCCAAGAGAAATGAGCGACTATAACTTCTGACTTATTCCTTTAACATCAAGTAATTTCCACACGAATTTACAAGGTATTTCAACGCGTCTGTTATCGGAATTCTTTCTAATACATGATTCAAGTGAGGTAACATTTGGTTAGCACATTGAAGAAAAACGAAGACAAGAGTAAGGACATCAGGAAGAGGATAGCGTTGGCAAAGGAGGTGTTCATGAATACGGAAGAGTTGATGCGAAGAGCGTCATGTAATAGTTAAAATAAGAGGTTAGTGAATAGTCTGATCTGGAGTATAGCACCATAAGGTGCGCAAGCATGGAAATTTTGACGGAGTGCTAGATATGGTGGGCGATACGCAGGATACTAAGGTACATTTTTCAAATTTTCGTTAGTGATGATATAGTTTCAAAACTGATGGACAATGAAAATCTCATAACTGGGAAATGTTGGAAACAAATTACTGTCTTTGGTTTAGCGATCGATTATGTTTATTAATTACCGAATACTAATCGAAAATTGCGTACTCTGATGGAATGTGTAATATTAGACTGGAAGAGTTAGAACGCAGGCATGAATGGCAACGTAGGAGGTGATCTAGAAGATCAAGGTGATGTGTAAGTTCTTGGTGTGGTGGGCAAGAAAGGGAAGGAGGAAAAAGAAATTATGAGGCGCTAGAAGGTGTAGATAGACCGTGTACCTTATAGTGGGGAAATGCAGAGGTGTGTCCGGGAAATCAGTGTGGGTATAGCTGAGTTTATGGATAGGAAGTTAAGGGAAACCATGAAGGTTGCCTTGACAACGACTTAAGTGTCGAACCCTTATTTGTAAATAGTGTCAGTGTGGAATGCACCTAGTGAATTTTATTTTCGAGTTTCTTGGTGCTTCAAAGTTTAGCCGATGGCGTTGTAGGGAAAAGATGAAAGTTGTATGTTTAGATGATGAAAAAACTACGGTCTTAGAATTGAGGATCTCAGTTGGAAGTACAAGAAGGCTATCGTAATTTCATGCTTGCGTATTATATGCGGTAAATCACTCGTGATATTTGTCAAAATTAACCTAACCTATCCTAAATAGCTTGTATGGAGACAGGCAGGCTCACAGGAGGAAATTTTTCTGATCTCATGTTTTTGGGCAAATGATTAAGTGTCCTCCTTTCATCCGACGCGAGAGTTTCCCCGAGTGATGACTTCTCCGAAATATCCCCGCCGAAGATGGAGCTCCGTCATCGGTATTTCTCTCCCCGCCGTGTTTCTCCTTCGGCCAGACGGCTAGGCTGCCCGTTTTCTCCGCAAACCTCTCGAGTGAGTGAGTGTGTGTGAGTGCGTGTAAGCGCACTCGGTTTCCCCGTGGGAAGATTCATCGGCGGACCTGCTCCGTGGGGAAAGGGGTTGAGATGCCGGAGGGAAAAGGCTCGCTCGTCCGCTTTTCTCTATCCTACTTAGAGGAAGTTGCCGAGACGAGATTAATTTAGGGCTCTTTTGACGGCGCGTAGCGGGTGGCAGAGGAAGCCCCACCACGTCTTCTGTGTTTTTTTATTGACACCACTCTATAAATTCGATGGACTGTTTCAAAAATGCGTGCGGAGTTAAGGAACGAATAGTTTTTTTTTTCAGCCGTGCCGGATGTGTATAGGTCTCGTGCTTCTTGGCTTTTTAAATGCAGAAAATACGTTCGATCAGTATTTGCGAAGAGAGGGACTCGCTTGTCTTCTGACTATGGGACTATGCGGAACTTCTTTTTAAGTGAAAGTGGCGGCCTTGAAATACTAAAGTAGTTACCTTGAACTTGTTAACGTTCAGCCATTTTTGCTTCCTGGGTTTTGGGCTAAGGTTGAGGAATTTTTATGGCGCATTAAAAGCTCGGAAAATTAAGTTGATGTGGTTATGGTGCTTTCGATCTCATTTTACCATTACGAGGTTATTGTTTTCGCCTCAGTTTTTATTGATCATCAGTATGGTTAATGTTTGGTGGCTAATGTTCTTATTTCAATGACTCATAATGCGAGGCCCTTATCGCCACCCAGAATTTATTTTTTAACAGTAAGAATTCACTAAGATTGATGAAGGAAGATTTATGTTGGCTATAGTTGAAAATTAAAATTCTTGTTTAAATTTCATGACTCGATGGCATTATTTATCAATTTTTAAGTTGCACTAAATAGGTGATTGTTTCTCTAATGTTGATATTGTAAAGAAAATGAACTCAATATTGGAAGAGAGACCGTGTGATCGCTCGGTATCAATCGATGACCTCATACTAAGCTAAGATTTTATGGAAATGCGTGTGATCTATTTCTTCAGAGTCTCAAAGCCATTATTTATTAATACAATAGAGTCCAAATACAGCACAAGGCCAATTTTAATGACTCGTAATAACAAATAAAACAATAAACAAATAGTAAGCAAAACTTAAACAATTATGAACAGAATTATATTCAACAGTACCATCAAATAACATACAAACAGCTGGAAAAGACTTACATTTTATGAAAGTTAAATGTGGAGAAGACATAAATAATTCTGTAAAAGAATTAAATCAATAATTCTTATCGGACCAAGCGTATGATATATATCAGTGTGTTAAGGCGACGGAAGGATTCAGCCGTGTCAGAGGTTTTTTTGGTCAGGCCAATGAAGGACACGTTGTGCATTAGCCATAAAATGCAATAAATGCATTTTATTACTATCCGGGTGCAATCAGACGTTAGCGTAATTATTCGATGGCTTTCTGTGTTCGTCTGGCGGCGTTGTGGGATGAGGCGCGTCGCTCTCTCGGCCCTCGTTCCCAAAATCGTGTAATTACCGCGTCCTGAAATGTTCGGAGTCGTGGAAATAATTTGCTGCCTCGAGATGCGCGAGTCCCTTCAGACGGATCATGCCGTCACTCTCCTCTCTCCGTCCGCATCCGCTCCGTGATGATATTTCGGGTGTCTCTTCGTGCCTGCGTCTCCTACCTCCCGGGATGTTTGCTCGGTCTGTCATTGGCTGGGATGGAGTCGAGAAAGAATCCGGCGAAGGTAGTCGGCGGTGGCCGGATTGCGATTGGGTTAAGTGTGTCGCTGGGTGAATGCTTTGTGGATCTGCGGGAGAAAGACGTTTCATGTTTGCGCCTCTCATCCACCGAGGGAACGGGCTGGGAGAAAGAGGAGAGTGGTTGGGGGAAGAGTGCTAAGTGGGGCAGAGGGGGGGGGGGGGCGGGCTTTAGTCTTCTCTCGCCCTCCTCCGATATTTCGTCCGCCTGTTATTAAACAAGACGGGCTTTAACGGGAGTCTGAGCTATCGATTCCACCCTCCGCAGCATCTGCCATCTGACGCGATGGACCTTCATCCGTGACGTCTCGTGTGGATCGAGTTGGGATGCAATATTGCTCCCTCTTTCTCTCTCTCTCTCTCGCGCCCATCGTCTGCAGCGGGTCCGTCGGATGATCCCACGTGTGCCCAAAATCCTCCCTCGGTCCTTGGATGATTGGCTGCCCTTCGTATCTCTGTGAAGTGAACTGACGCCTCCACTTGCTCACCAATTAATCGAATGTGCACGCCTTTCTCGCGTCCGTACTTCCTTTGTCCTTTAGCCGATCTCTTCCAGAAATCATGACATCATTATTATGATGGCATCCCGCATTTTGTATGCAATTACCGTGAGAATTAAAGCCTGGGACTTTTTATGATGAAATATCTCATGCTCTTAAATTTTTTACATTATTTTTATAAAGTGTTTTTTGTATAATGAATATATGAATGAGAATAAGGTTCAGGTATGCCCCGATAATTCGCCCCAAAGCGAGTGTTGAATTTCGTAGTCTTTCAATGTTCGTGTAGTTTTATTGATATAACATTTAAACCACTAATATACGGAAGGGGATTCGTCTTTGGTAGCTAAAAGGTTAGAATCATTTGTTGGCTACGGTGATTTTAAATAATGTAATGATTAAAGTTTTCGTAATTTATTGGCGGAGTCATTTAGTTTTAGTTTATCTTTTTTATGAGGAAGATGAATCCACTTGACTGAAAAGGCTTTGATTGATAGTATTGTTGATCTTTAGAATATGTTATGAAAAACGTAGTAATCTTTTTTTCATCTTCATTCAAGTATCTTGTTCCTCTAGTGTCTTTTATGGATTCTTTAGTTTCGAACATAGATTCTTACTGCGCCGTATCACACCTACACTTTGACTCTTTCATTCGAAAAATTCATATGGCTACGTTGCGATCTTTCAGATATTCGGACGGACTGTTTGATGCTAATGAGTGGCGCAGGTTAAATCGACTTGAATAATAATTAACAAGGCAAGCGAAGTGGCAGCATCATTCAAATTCATCGCATTTCGTTCCGCGCATTTGACGTGTCTGATTGTCGAATTCACTCATCCGGCCTAGTCTCAAAAACTCTCCTTGCTTTCTTTCGTCTTCATTCATCGTCCAACTATCCCGTCCATCTTGCTTACCCACTTCCGATCCAGTTGGTTTGCTCATTTATTTATGTGGGATTATTTCTTCGACTACGGATCTGAAATTATCCCACTTTTTCTCGGAACACATGTCGGCAAATGAGCAGGTGAAAAGGTTCTCGACCTCCTTCTGCGTTTCCCCTCCGCCACCGTCGCCCCCACCCCTCTCCGCCCACTTGTCTTCCTTGCCCCCCCTCTACATTCGCATTCTCTCTCTCTCTCACTCTCTCGTCAAATTCGTCTCCCTGTTCCTTCTTCTCCTCTTCCTCCTTTTCATTTTCAATCGGCGTTGTACATATATTTTATTCCTCTCAGTAGATTTCGTGTCATTGATTGGTTATGCTAAGCTGACATGAAATTCACGTTCCGCGAGTTGTCACATTACCGTACGTTAAAAGCCTCTTTTCGGTGAGGGGTGACAGAGACCTGTCTTATTAAAAGGGGCATTATTCAGATGATGGGATTTATATTGTTTCAACTTCTTCTAAGGACATCTGCCATATGTATTGTTCTGGTGTCATAGAATTTTGATCAATTAAAAGATAAGGAATAAGTTGCAAATATCACATATTTTTAATGCGTTTATGATACAGCGTTGTTTACTCTTTTAAAATGTTCATTTCTTTACATTTTTGCGATATCATCTATTCATTCGTATCCTAAGTGCCTATTATGTTAACGGAAATGGAGAATGACGCACATGACATCAATGTTCGTCAACGCTGTGTAAAATTTCTTACAATATTCCTTTTAATGGACTTATAATCGGGATATACTCGATGGTTTTCGATTCACTTTCCCTGGTTTTTCCACGAAAATATGAATTCTACATACTTTTTATTTCTCACTATTGAATATTTCATTTGAATCTGAGATTTCTATCCAATATTACCGTTATAGGCTTAAATTGCTAGGTCTGTTGCGGAATGTGGAATAAAAGTGCAATCCAAACCTCCATGTCCTCACCTACCCACCTTTTAAAACCTTCATTTAGAAAGTTGTTTTCATTTAACATCGGCACTTAATAGTAGCGTGCTTGATCAGGTTAGTATTGCTATATATTTCCATAATTGATGGCTTGGCATCGGTCCTAATCCGTTTTTTTAATTATTCCAGGCTGTTTTATCGCTGACAATATTATGCCTGCTAATCCCCCGAGGATTCGTTCAAGCTGTCGTGACTGACAGCGGCGGAATACTCGTGGAGGAAAAGGAGGCTCCTGCCGAAGACAGCAAGCCGGAGGCGACCGAGGAGGCCAACAGGAGGGAAGCATCCCTTCATGGCTTTGGCGGTGGTGGATTTGGATCTTCAGGTCCCTCGCAGTCTTTCTCCATCTCTTCAGACGCCCTGGTCACCGGAGGGGGATCACTGGACACCTCCTACGGTGCTCCTGCCTTGCCCGCTGCGCCCCCATGCGTTCACGCCGTCCCCTCCTCCCCATTTGGGATAACTAAGGACTCATACGGTGGGCCTCCTCCTCCCCCGCTCTCCTTCGGCTCTTCTGGAGGAGGCGGGTCTTTCGGGGGTGGTCACGGTGGTCATTCCCACGGCGGTCATTCCCTCGGCGGTCATTCCCACGGCGGTCATTCCCACGGCGGTCACTCCCACGGCGGTCACTCCCACGGCCATGGCGGTCACTCGCATGGTGGCGGAGGATCTGGGCACAATCACGGAGGTGGGTTTGGATCATTTGGATCTTCACTTGGGTCATCTTTTTCAAATTTTGGATCTTCATTGGCCTCAATTTTTGGAGGATCTTTCGGTCACGGAGGATTTTCTTTCGGTTCTTCAGGCAACTCGCATGGACCCAAGCCTGTGTATGGACCACCGAAAGCTCCTGGACACGCTTATGGGCCTCCGAAGCCAGTTTACGGACCGCCACCTAAACCCAAGCCAGTCTACGGACCACCCAAGCCTGTCTACGGACCGCCTCCGAAGCCTGTATATGGACCTCCACCGAAACCTGTCTACGGGCCGCCACCTAAGCCTGTTTATGGGCCTCCTCCTAAACCTGTATATGGGCCACCACCATCACCGCCCAAGCCCGTGTATGGACCACCACCGAAGCCAGTCTATGGACCTCCGAAGCTGGAAATAGGATCCCTCATTACTGAATATGGGCCTCCAAAGCCAGACCATGGATCTGGTCTCAAGCCAGAGTACGGACCTCCACCGAAGCCTGTTTATGGCCCACCGCCTAAGCCAGTGTATGGACCTCCACCAAAACCTGTGTATGGGCCACCACCTAAACCAGTTTATGGTCCACCACCTCCACCTTCCAGACCCAAACCTATTTATGGTCCTCCACCGAAACCTGTGTATGGCCCTCCTAAACCTGTCTACGGACCACCACCTAAGCCTAAACCTGTGTATGGTCCTCCACCGAAGCCTGTATACGGACCTCCACCGAAACCTGTCTATGGACCTCCTCCTAAGCCAGTGTACGGACCTCCTCCTAAACCAGTTTACGGACCACCAAAGCCTGTATATGGGCCTCCATCCAAAGATGCACCTTCACGCCCTGACATATCATACGAAGGTTGGATGCCGATCCCTGGGCAGCATTCATCATCACATTCATCGCATGGGGATGGTGGCCTGGGATCCATCTCTGAAGTTTATGGTGCTCCATTCAACGGTGGAGGTGACTTTGGAGGAAGTATTTCATCAATCATTAGCGGAGGTCATTCGGGAGGCATTTCCGATACCTATGGTGGCCCACCACCACCACCTCCATCAGGATCTTACGGCGTCCCCAGTCACGATGTCAGTCCAGGTTTCACGGGTGGTTCCCCGCCTAAGAAACCAATACATTTTAGAGAACCAGTCCCTGCCGGGTTAATTACTTCCATTGGGGCAGCTGCTCAAGGACACGGTCACGACAACCATGGGCACTACATTCCTCCACCTGTGCCCGATCCTAGTCTTGCTTCTGTCTCCGGCTCTCCTGCTGTGTCTGGCTTTCCCTCAGTTTCTTATGGGCCTCCTTCCGCCGGCAGCGGTGGTCCATATCCATCTTCTGGAAAGCCATCAGGGGGCTTCGGAGGTGGCGGACATGAAGGAAGAGTCTTAAGCGGAACCTATGGACCACCACCATTGGGCGGAGGGGGACTAAAGATTTCTTCCTCGGCAACTCTGACCAGCCACGGTCATGGACATGGCCACGGTCACGGACATGGCCATAGAGGAGGCCATGGAAGTAGTCACCATGGCAGTCATGGTCACAAAGGTCACGGAGGCGGACACGGATTTGCAGGCGCTGGTGGACATGGATTTGGAGGCGCTGGTGGACATGGATTTGGTGGTGGAAGCCACGGAATCAGCGGCGGGCATGGTTTTGGTGGAGGAAGCCACGGGATCAGCGGTGGGCATGGATTTGGAGGCGGGCACGGTCATGGGGACCTGACCTCTAATCATGCTGCTCCTCCACCTCCCGCCGTCTCTTGTTGCGGACCTGGTCCAAACTTGTCTGGAGGTCCGACGCCCGAAAACAGCTACCAACATCGTAAACCTGCGCCTGTCTACGGGGCTCCAGAACCGGCAGGAAGGGCTCCTGAAATTGATATTTCCCCTCCAGCAGTGGTCCATGGTACATATGGTGCTCCAGCTGCCGAGCCACTAACGACTACGTCGTTCCAGTCTAATATTGGTCCTGTGTTGGGACATCAAGAAACAACGTTTTCCATTACACCGAGCATAACATACGGAATTCCGGATACGCCTCAGATCAACGTAGCTCCAGCTGTCCACCATGAGCAAACTCAAGTGACATACGGCGTTCCGCAAGTAAACATCAACACAGACTTAAGTGTGCCTCAAGTTTTGCCTCAGGTCACTTACGGAGAGCCCATTCATGCCCAAGTGGATCAGGGATTCGCGCAAGCCTTACCGCAGCCAACATACGGAGTTCCATTGGACCAAGGATTGGGTCTTGGCCTTGCCCAAGGAATTACCAACTTTGGAGTTACCGGAGGTGGTCAAGGACTGAACTACGGAATTCCCTCCGCAATCGGTTCAGGTAACTTGAGAAATGGTTATTCGAATAATAACATATATTCTCTTGCTCCGTTACCTTACCAATTTTCAGCCTCTCACTCGGTCAATTCTGGGTTTAGTAACGGGCTACCCTTTTCAGGCGGAGATGTTAATGGCCAAGTCTCCATCAATTACGGCTTACCGGCTGCAGCACCGATCCCAGCTCCCGTTGCCGAGCACCACGACGAGCACCTTCCCACTGCGTCCGCCCTCACGGACAATAATGCCGCAGCCGTGAACCAGGTCACACCAGAGGCGGAAGGGGATGCCCACGGACGCGTAAAGACCATCCCTATCCAGGGAGAGCATGGTTCCTACACCCTCCAGATCCAGCCGGCTGGAGGCGGCCCTGATCAACCCGACATTCCCCACGAATCTGTTCTCTCTGATGGTCTTTTGCAGAACATCCTGGCCGCCATTGAGAACCAAGGGGCTCCTGCGCAGGGTGGAGCCCACTCTTCCATTAACGTCAACTATGGTTCCAACATCGACCTCAACTACGACCCGACCGTGGGCCATCAGCAGCACGCGTCCGCATCTTCCGCTAGCGAAACGCTCTCTTTGCCTGGTGCCACTGCCAGGCAGTCGAGTGCGACCGATGACGAGTCCACGGAGCCAAAGAATGTCAAAGTGAGAACCGTAAGTTCTGGTTCTGACGACGAGTTCTGGAGGAAGGAGGAGGATAATAGTTCGAAACAGCACCTGGAGCCTTCCGACAACCCTGTGGTGGTCACACCTTCATCAGTTTCTTCCCACGAGGCGGAAGACAACGCTGTTCTTCAGGAGGAGATCCAAAAATATCTCGATCAGTTGGAAGCAGAGGAAGAAAGGTATCAAAGAGAACAGCAACAACAGTCACAAAACCACGGGGAAGGGAGCGTTGACCCGACTTATGTCGTAGCCGTGCCGCCTGAATCGAGCAACGATTTGGATGGAGCGGGTGAGGCTAAGGACGGTGACGTGGAAAACCACAGGGACTATGACGAAGGCGGTGCCGAAGCGGGCGGCTCGGTGGTCAGCACCAGCCAAAGTGTCAGCAGTAGTGTCAGTTCGAGCGTAGGTAGTGGCCCGTCCTCGGACGGCAACGTCGAAATCGTGACTGGTTCCTCCGTCGATCCGAATTTCGGATCCTATGTGTCGTTCACTGCCCCACACGTTAAATATCACTACGGTAAGAGCAGCGGTAGTAACTTCGAAACGAACTCTCACAAAAAGAAGTAAAGAATGTGCCTTTCGAAAGACTTGATAGAATGCACGAACATATGACTGATAATGTGCTATAAATGGCGGGAGATAACGAGGTTGTGATTTCGCGAATGTTTACTCATGGTGATTCAAATGAAAATAATGGAACCGTCGCAATATCGCTTCTCGTCATATTGTAAATATTAGAGAGGATGTGAAACTGACGGCAGAAGCAAGTGACTGACTTTTCTTCCTCACCCCCTTCCGCTCTTCTCTCCGATGCCCTCCTCACATTACTTTCGTCATCGTTTTTCGCTTGGGTTATGGTTATAAACAAATATTCGTGACCACAATGCGTGTCCTCCACTCAAGTCATTTTTTTGGTGCTTTCCTTTACCGATCGTTTTATCGTTACGGAAGTATTGTGTATGAATTCATTAGGCAGCAATTTATGCGCAAAAAGACGGATATGAACTAGCCGAATGGGGATGTGGGAAGCGGAGGGAATGAAAGAGGTTGGCGGTCGAGAATTAATGGTAGGTTTCTATTTCCTCGGTCGTATGAAAGAGGCAACATGCGCTGACGGGGTGGAAGCTGGGGAATAAAGCCTATGAGAGACAAGGGAAGAGCTTCGAACCGAGTCGCCGTACTAATGTTTTGCATAAGTAGGTCGTGTTTTCTATTTTTTTTCGTAATGTTTTCTTCTATCTTAGGATGAGATGTGTCGTCACTTTTCATGAGCTCTTAAAGTAAATGAAAATAATGGGGCGCATGAAATGTTTTGGAAAATGTGTGCCGAGTGGTAGGGGAGGGTGAAAACACGTAAGGTGAATCCCGCTTACAGCGGCATGTGCTGCCAACGAGTGTGTTGCTGTTTAGCGAGCGTAGTTCATTACTTTCGTGCGCACTTTCGTTTTGCAGGAGGCTTATTTAGTCAACTCTCAGCCCCCGGCGCTCTTAATGGAACCTTGCGGCGTCAAGAACTCGGGTGGCGCATGCATCGCTAATGATTCGAGGTGGTGCAGACTACGTGAGTTTCCGCACCGCCTCTTCCGCCCTATTTACGCTCGCAAAAATTCCGGGGAAGGTTAGCAACATTCGCCCCTTCTCTTTGTTTTCCACGCGGAGACTACATTTTTTCATCATCGTCGTCATTATTATTATTATTTTTCGGGAGTGTGTTTTGTCCCTGGGGTTAGGCGGATGCATTGCCTTCTTTAGGCGCGATCACGTATGTACGGAGGAAAACTGCTCAAGAGTTTCCGTCGTCGCATCACGTTAATGCTTTTCTTTTCCCGCGCCTCTTCTGTTAAACACTCGCTTCCTTATGTACGCTGTCGCCCGGCACTCAAAATTCAAGGAGCGGGAGGAGGGGACGCTAATTTTTGTCTCTCTCGGTTGCGAGAGGCATCTTGTGTTTGGTTAGAGAGGGATGGCGACCGGGTCACTAGTCTCTTCTCCCGGATGTCTGAGGCCGGAGGAATGATTTTGAGGATTGCGATGTGTGTAGGCACCCATCCCTTCGCTCCACGGTGAAATGAGGCGCTGGGGCGCGAAATGGTTCGCGTCGTGTACTGGAGCACTAGTTTGGAAGAAGGTTATGGAGGGGCGAGACGAACCAGGCCAGTTTGGTCCACAATGTGCGTCAGGTTAACATCAGCTCCTTCTTCTACCAAGTACGTCCACCTCTTCGCGGGTTTGGTCTTATTTTTTTATGTCCTTTTGGCTTGACCTAGAGAGCGAGGATGGCGATTAGCGACGGAGGAGTCCTCGAGGGCGCGTTTAAAAAAATAAATGTCTTTTTTTACACGAGGCATTCAAATGTTAACTTCTGCGCATGCTGCCATTCGCTCAACTAGTGTGGCTGAAACTAATGTTTACGGAGATTTTTTTCTGCCTCAGTGTTCGTTGTCGCAAATTTTCAATTTCCTTGCTGCAATTTACGCTGCACTACCACCAGAATAAAAAGATTTGAAAACGGTTTAACTCTAAAAGAAAGCCGTCCGTCAGAGTTCACGCCTCGTGTTCTTCGGTCTTGCCAGAAGATGACGCTATGGGTTGAGAGTTAAAAGGTATACGTTCTGCCAAATAGGGGTTCAATTTCATTGCGATGATATCCGTTTGCTGTCCTTACGCGCTCCGTCACCTCTTCGTGCGTTACGATAAGCAGTCCTATCCTCAATCCGGATGCAGCGGCGGCCACAGCTCCCCCTTGTCTGCCCCACCTGTGTCATGCTATCTTTCTCTTTCCCCACCTGTTCATCTTCCAACTCTTAGGTCTCCTCGTGCACACCGTCTTGCCACCGATCAAAGTGGGTCATTAGCATTCCCCCGGACCTCACTTTTCGCCCCCGGGGGGGACACCGCGGCGTGGGCTGCTCGTCTCCTTCGCCCCCGGCCTCCCTGCCCCTGCTCTCCTCCGCTTTCACCCCATCCCACTCGCCCCGTTCTCCTTTTTATCGCCCCCACCTCTCCTCTTCCTTTATTCCTCTCTTCTCGACTATCTCTTCAAACAACCTACGCCGCTCCATGACTTACGTCCTTGATGTTGGCACTGTCGCGCGCCGAGAGTATTATTTGTTTATTCTTTGGTCTCGTTTTCCTTTAATTTGTCGAAAAAATCGGCCTAAAATAGATCATTTAACGTTCTCTTCGGGTTAAATCTTGGCAAAAGATTACCTCGGGTGAAAATTGCTTTAAATTTTGCCGTGGCTTTATTTTTCGGCAAATCGTAGGCTATCACGCATTTTCTCTCATTCATCACCTTCGATTGAATCAGTTTAGGCCGATAGTTAAAATTCGTTACTCATCGAGTAGTTCGCTAGTGCCATTTCAGTTTGAAATCTAAAATATATCGTGATCCTCGCGATGAAACGCTTTTTTATTAAAATTTTCTCGGGCGTACTTACGTAATAATTTTGTTTCCTATTGCGACTTTCGCTTAATTCCAGCCTCTCGCTTTGCTTCACGTCACTCTCTCCCCTCCTCCTCTTACGTAAATGTCGTTCAATCGAAAAGTTTGACATTTTTCTTCCTTTTTCGTGTCACAGCCGCCGTGTACGAAGCGCTCCTTCGCCTTCTCCCGTCAGTCCACACGAAATCTCTTTCTCAGGAAGTTAACCCCTTTTTTTATGAAGTGGCATTTATCTTGCTTTGTTAGTTACAAAAATAGACAAAATGTTATTTTACTGCGGAGCGAATTGCATTTGTTATTTCAGCCTTTTGTCTCCGCGGTTTAACTGAAAAATATTTTATCATGAATACCATCTTTAATTTATGAGGGAAGATATAAGCCCAAAAAACTACATTGGTTTTGATCGTTAATGTAGGTCAATCAGGTGCACTCCTTCCTACTCACCAACTATGCATGTATATGAATTTTTTCTCTGTGCCTGATTGCCATTGCGTCCGGGTGGGACGATATTATAAAAAAATAAGTTATTTATTTTTAGTTGAAGTACAAAGGGAAGCCACTGAAATATCTTTGGTTTCCCACGTTACTCAACGGATTAAATGTTTTAATGTAACATGCCAGTGCTTGAATGAATGCCTGTGTGTTTGTCATTCCATTATTGGAATTTGTGCCAATTGTGTTGTATTTTTATAGCGCATATTATATTGAACAAATGTGAAAATGTAAATTGTATTTGTATTCGTACAATTAAAAATATAAAAAAGAAATTCCTGCATATGCTTTAACCATTTATTTATAACGTTAAGGGAATTCTATTCCAGGTGGACTTTGATATGTTTTTCCTCGTCGAGAGACGAGGGTGAGCTGCTAGTTCTCTGTGAAGAAGTAGGGTTGCTTTCAGGTCTAATTCTCGCTAGGTGTCTTATTTTGTTTTTGCACTTCTTGCTTGTTGAAACGGGGCATAGAGAAATTTCTTCTTTTCCAGTGTTTTTTCTTATTTTTTAGCCTGGTTTTATTATTTTTCTTAAAATATTAGTCGCATATATTTCTCATAATTTTCCGCAATATTCGCGATTAGGTACGATTCATTAAAATTTTATGTGTATTTTCATGCATTTAATGACATTATCTTTGGTGAGATTACATTCAGACTGTTTCAAAAATTTATTTAGAAATACATTCCAACAGCTTTGAACGTAGGTTTTCGCAGCGAGGGGCATCGTTGATAATGGCTTCCGGGTGCAGCTGCGTGTTGCGCTTTGTCGTGCAAGCTTTCGCGACCGTTGCAGGACGCATCATCAGGCGATGAATGAAATTACGGAATTATTTATTTATTAATTTATTTAATTATTTATTTACGGAATTATTAATTATTAATTGACCACCGATTTCCGTAATTTCATTCATCGCCTGATGATGCGTCCTGCAACGGTCGCGAAAGCTTGCACGACAAAGCGCAACACGCAGCTGCACCCGGAAGCCATTATCAACATTCCAACAGGTAACGAATATCCTCTATAAAACTGTTATATGGTGATTTGACTAGTCCTTCATTTACATGAGGTAACGATTTTTTTATTGGACTTTTTACTTTGCTTACTGGGTATGATTCGGGGAAACCTTCTACAATCCTATTTAAATTGCTTATAAGGTTGTGGTGTGTCTGTGAGGGTGTCTGCCCATTCTTAATCGCCGAACTTTTTTGTTCCTACTATAATAATAATTATTATTACTTAAATGCATTGGTATGGGGCTTCTTCAAAGCCAAGTGTTACGTTAGTGACGGTTGGTGACTCGTTTAATTTCGTAGGTGCCGTGAGTAAGAAATATTTTCCCTACAGTATCGCTTCCTAACAAGTCATGTTTTTTCATGAGCAGTTTATCGGTTTGAATTCAAAAGTTTAGAATAAGTAGTATTTAGTACATATACTTAAAACATTGTTTTCTGAATTTAGTTTACTGATTTATTCGTTAATTAAGGGTGAAACATTTATTAGCTCTATCTTAAGATGACTATTTCGAGCAAAATGCCTTTGAAGTTAATTTGCCTTTTTCACAATAACTTACTGGCAGATATCATGGTGGGCGGGAAATGGTTGTATATCTTCGCTCTTACATCTACGTTCTACCCTGCAAGCCGACTAAAAAGGCGTGTGGCAGAGGGGGTCTTAGGACACCATTGTTGTTCTCTAGGCGGAGTATCTGCGTGAGCAGTCAGTGCTCATATGGTTTGAAGAGACATTATTATTGGAAACGCAGAGTGTAACATTTATTTCTGGATCTACCGTATCTTAGCCTACATCGGCATCACTAGTAAGCTCTACCAGTTAAGGTATGTTTTAATCTTTATTTTGTTCTAATCAACCTGGTCCTTTCCACTCTGTATTTACCCCTTTAATTCGGCATAATATGTGCTACCCTTCATTCTATCAGCACTTGTTCTAAATTCTTGTGCGTCCGTTCCTTGCTTGCCCGAAGTTTTATTTGGATCAAATGTGGGGCTTACCCGCAATCCGTGAGAATATTCGCGAGCATGGGCGATGTAAGTGTTGCCCTCAAAACATGTCCTTGTTCTTCAGATCCACCAAATTCATATTTGTGGCGCGTCTCCCCTACTCCCTACTCTTCCAAAAAAATCCTAAAGAAGTTGCCCCCCTCGTGTCTTGCTAATGACTGATTAAGTCTACCGGTCCTGGCTGCCATTCCCAAATCATTCGCGACGTGTTTTTAAACCTCGCCGTTCTTCGCTCTCTATCGGTGGCGGCGGCGATTAGCTCAAGGGTGGAAGCATCTGCTTCCGTTTGCACAAATTATCACCCGGCCTCTCCCCGTCCTCATTTTTGGAAATTAATTTCATCTCGGGGCGACCTTCTTTTTTTTTACTCGGTGTCCCCTCTCTCGATCAAAATCCGGCTTTCCGGCGGCGCCCCCTCCGCTCCCGTAATGATGGAACACCAAGATTCCTTTTCTCTTCCTCCTTTTTGGCTTTGCATTAAGGGCGCCTCCTTGATGACGACTCGTCTCGATGCTTTTCCCTCGCTGGAGTCGGGATAGATGTCTTGCTTGTTGATTGGCTCGTAATGGCCAATCATTCCGCTTTATTAACTTCTTAACTGCCTCGGTCGCTCATGGCTTTTCATCCGCTGTCTTGCCATGCCTTTTCATCCCCTCGTAAGGCTAATGCATTTTCCTCGTAACTAGCTTGAAAAGAGCCTGTTAGACCACCTTATATTTTTTTTATTTGTTTCGGTTTTTACGTTGATTAATCTGTTAATCCATTGGCAGTGGAAAATAAATAAATTGCTTGAGTGGGATTGTTTTTCTTTTCTTATGAATGCCGCGTGTTTGTCTTCTCGGGTCTTCGGTCCCGATCAGGTGTTTACTTGCTGGCGTTTCGATATCTCTTTGCAATCAAAGCTGTTTCTCGGAATGCACATATCCATCAATGCAGTATAAAATAATCCCAATGTCTTATTAAAAAACGGCTTCAATGGAAATTCAACACAAATCCTTCTTATTGTTTTTAACCGCTGTCACCCGTCTCGTAAGGTTGGTCCTTTTCATTTCGGTTGACTTTCATAATTTTTTTGACGGAATAAACATACTATTTCATGTGGTGCCATGTGTCTTAATAGAGCAGGAGCTCACCGATAGGAAAGGCCCATTAAGGAATAGAGAATTGCATAAAAATTAACATTCGAGGAGAAAGACGAGGAAGTCAATCACACTATCGTTACTTCCCTTATTTTATGTGTAAATTCGAGATAAGTGAGTGAGAAAAATAAACGGACGCCATTTTTAATTCTCTGTTATGAAAATTTGGCATTAGGTAAGTCTCCACCGTACAATGTGTTCAGAAAGAATGCGTTCAGTGAGGGGTCAACGTAGGTGCGTGGCTTAATTCCAAGGCCGCCTCGTCTTCTGTTAGATAGCTCATGATAATTGAATGGAATTACTGTGGGTTTGGCCTTTGTCCTCGGTGTTCGTATTCTCTCTGTTCACGCGAGCGTCGCCCTGGGCGTGTAAAGGTTTGCCACGCGTCCGAGTTTAGCACGAAAATCTCCCTCTTCTCTTGAACACGCGAGGAACCCGAAATTCGTGACGGTTATTTTCTGGATGGGCTGGCGATTGGGAGCGTGAATTTCGTGTTTTCGGCAAAGTATGCTGCCAACTGAAACTCAAGTAGTTTTACCCGACAAAAATGTAGCAAATTAACTCAACAAATTATTTTGACATCGATGGTGGCGTTAGAATGGCATTCCGCTAATTTGCACTGTAATACCAAGTGCAGTTGGAGCTTCATGTTTCCCAGTTTATTTTGGGTCGTTTGCCAATTTTAATCTGACATAAATGATACATATTCATGCTGGTAGTTGTTCAGTTGCATCATTTCTACGTTGTGGAATAGTCTTAATATTAACATGAATTAATAACTTAAAAAATAAAACTTCTACCGAAGTGATGCCCATTGTGATTGAGTAAATACCAAAGATTTAGCGGTCGCAATAAAAGAAAAAGTAAGAATATTGGTGATAATCTCAAAATATCTTGCATCTTTCCTGTAAGGTCATTATATTCGTTAATGGCGATTGTTCAGTGTATCACAAAAATTAGCTATTGACGATCCATGAAGCCATGTCTTAAGTTATTGATCATTTGAATTTTACTATACTCGGTCTCCTTTCAACTTCTAAGCTTACAGACCGATAAAATTTATTGGTACGGTTTGTTGTAAACATTTATTCTTCATTAATATCGATTAATTGTTCCCTTCATGAGTGAAAGAAATCGTTAATGTAGCAAATGAAAGCCACTGTTTCAACGTACTTTCAACAAATAACTTTCCTCTTAGTTACAATTATATACTCCCCTTGAACTGTCATTGTTAATAATAACACGAAAATATGTTCACTTGGCTGTAGTTAAGCATCTCATTACTTCTCCCACTAAAAAAAAGCGTTTGGGTATTACTAATGATTAAGGTCCCTAAATGTTCCTGCTATATTTGGATTTTATGGAGCTTCAAAATTGACTACATTACTTTCTTTTCAATATAGCAAAGTGAATGGAATCGTGTCGTCGATGGTATTTTTGGAAAGATCGATAGGACAACTTTTCTGTCAATCGTCTGTCCACGTCTGTGATTAATCGGGTGGGATCGCGAGCATGATTGCTTACCGAGCGAAAGTCGATTCTGGGATGTGAGGCTTCGTTTCTTCAGAACAGCTCCATCACTAACAAGTGCATCCCCACCTCAGTTCCGTGACTGTAATTGATGCCTCCCGTATTCTTCTCCCACACCCTTTCTTTCTTCCTCTTCGCCGTTCTCACTCAAGCAGGTACGAGATGGCGATTAGATGTTACCATTCCGTTTAGTTGTCTCCCTAGGGAAAGAGTCCGAGAGGCGGGAAGTGGATCACGGCCTTCGCGACTCCTCTGGGAAGTTCAAGGCGTGGGTGCCTTACACTAAGGAGTCCACCATGATTTTTCTGTGGGTACGACCTCGTCTCTCGACAACATATGCAAAAATTCATCAGTGGAAATATCATTTGCCTTGAGCGGGATTCGAACCCGGATCTTTCGAGCCGGCTACTTTTTTTCTTACGCCTCATTTAAGTGAAAAGAATTACTATTTATATTCTATTTGGGGACGACCTAGAGTACTGTCTATGTCTAATTTTCATCGTCTGTGAAAATAATTTATTTCATGACCTATCTTCCCTGTCACTAAATCTGGCCAAAAATAAAAGAATTTTGGAACTTTGCCAGGATGAGGACGTGTTGTTGATCCTCTTGATTAAGACCTTTTGAAGCAGGCATATTTATCAGGCACCCATACTACCCTTTTGGTATTTGTAGTCTTGGTCGTCTGTAACGAAAAAACTTAATTTTATTTTTATCCCTTCTATAGTTAGGGCTTCGATTTCTTCTGGCGTATTTCAGTAAGTGATTTTTATCTGATGTAATCAGTTAACGCACTTAATGTAATCATATATTCATAGTAACACCATTATGTTAATTGCAACAATTTGTAGGAATGTTCAAGTCATGACGATGGAAGAGATAAAATACCGACGCAGTTTTGGAAATGCTATTAATTCAGAGGCAAGGAAAATAACAATACTTAAGCCATAATTTCAATATATTTCGGGATTTAAGACTCAAGATTAAAGTAAGTAATCATAAAATGATGCTGGTGAATCAGTTTAATTAATAGAAAAAGACGTTTAAGGAAAGCGGACATATTTGAAAGGGCATCAGGAAGAAAATTGGTTTAGAATTGGAGGCGTTCATGAAGAGGAAAGAGCTGATGAGAGGATGGTGATGTAAGAGTTTAAAGAGAAGGCTGGTGAAGAGTCTCATCTGTGGTGTAGGTGCCGCTTAAGGTGCGGAAACATGGACACTTACGAAAGAGGTTGAGAAAATATTGGAGGTGTTCGAGTAGTGGGTGTGAAGAAGGATGGAGGTTGTGGACGGAGAGGGAAAGGAACGGCGAAGTGCTGGACATGGTTGGTGAGGAGTCGCAGCTTCTAAATGAGGTAGAGGGTAGACAAAAGGCTTGAATTGAGAGTGTTTTGATCCGGGTCGGGTTATTGAAAACATTGTTAGAGGGATGAATGTTAAGTTCGCAAGGGAGCGTAAATTGGAGAATAAGAAATACAGATATAATGTAATGCCTGAATCACACGATCATTTTATTTATTCGCGAAAAGTGATCTCTAGAGCGATCGCTTTTCGCGACGGGAAAAGTTATCTCTATAATGATAATTTTTAAGAATCACACGGGCCCTCTCGCCGTCGCCTTTCGCATCACTTATGATATCAAAGCTCGTTGTCATAGGACCCGCATAACGAAAATATACAGCGTGTTTGTTTATCTATGTCGTTCTCACGATTGTCAAACGTTACGCTGCAATCGCTCCATACGGGCTTGCGTTCCGATTGGTTTATATGGTGTTTTAGGGACGGTTTTAGCGACGGAAAAAGCGACCGGACGAGTGACGAAAAATAGTGATGGGAATCGTGATCGAGAAAAACAATTGCCGGCGACGATCATTTGCGATTGATCACTCTAGTGATCTCTAGGAAATGACGATTAAAATGATCGTGTGATTCAGGCTTAAGGTATTAGGCTTCATTTGATTTGAACGGAGAGGTTCAAGTTGGGAGGGGAGACTCCCGAAATTATTCGCAAATGCACCAATGCTCCATGTAAACCTACTCTAACCGGTAGTTTGCTGTAATAATTATTTTGTGATGTCGGGAGGGTTCGGGGATGCAGTTTTGGGGGTATTGCCCCTCCCCGTCATCCGTGCGAGTGTGGGGTAGGTAGGGTTGGTGGTGGGAGGGCCACATTTCCTCGCCTCTTTCTCCACGATACTGCCGCCGAGGTAATCCAATTATTTTCTCCTTCTGGGTGCCGCGGTTTTAATGCTATGTCATCCGCCGAGGTTGTTTTATTCTCGTCTCCCTCGACGGCATTCTCGCCCCCCCCCCTCCCCGGGTCTGAAAATTCCCTCTCCACCTGAAGTAGTGTCCGATATGAATGAAAGCTCATTGGCGTCAGCTTCGTTGCGGAGGCCAACCCATATGATGCGATTTAAACGCGAGGAATAGCCTTGTTAAGTTATGAATTCCACCATATTAAATACTAAATCTTCATCTTGACCTTTTTGTATCCGTCTACGTTGCCTATCTTCATTCTCGGAGTAGCAGTGGTTGATTCATATTTTTACTCTCTACAGGTCGTTAATTATTGTCAGAGATAATGTCTTATCGCGAAATTCCGTTGTTCAGTTTAACGATTTTTCCGTTCATATGTGTAATGGGAATGTAATGCTTAGTCTGTAGATATAGTTGGTTGCCTGTATTAATTTTAATGGATGAATTAGTTGCACTGAATCCACTATCACAAATCGCTAAAATACTTCTAATAACCGTGGTATATGAGGACCTCACCTATTTAATCATTTGTTTTATGCCAATAAAACTGATATATTTCTCACTTCTCAATCTCTCTAGGTCTGGTGGTGTTTAGATTATACTTTCATGAAGCTCGCATCTCGTGATATGTCTTGAGGTCCACTTAGGTATAGTAAATATCCACCTTTGTCGGCAATCATTTAATGTAACCTTCGATGTTTCACTTCAATGAAAACTTCGTTTTTTTCTCGAGGTCACTGTTTATATTTCCTGGAAGGTCTCATTAGACGCCCATCCGCCGCGAAAATCAACGCCGCGGCGATGTTGTTTGCAGGTGTGCTCCTCAGCCTCCGTTGGTGATATCATCGGATCGGTTTCCAGTGGATAGTTTAGTGGAGCGCGGTGAGAATTTCCTACTGCATCTCGGCCGCTTCTTGCGTTTTTTTCTGGCGCTTATCGCCTTGAGATTATCTGAGAGCAGGCTCTTCTCAGAAGTGGCATTCTCCTTCAGTAAATTCCGACAGCGGGTGTGCAGCTATCACGCGTAGGGTTTAAGAGTGGAACCGTTACCATTTGGGTCAGCGGATGAAGTATAAGTAGCATTGGCAAAAAATTGGGGTCTTTATCCAGAGACTTGCTACTTCCAATGTGTGTAGATATATGGCAGGATAGTTCTCAAGTTTCTTTATTGATATGGTTATGAGATTCCTTCCTCTTTCTTTAATAAATTTAGTGACCGGGATACAGTATTTTATATGATTAAGGTGCACATACATCCTGTGAATTTGCCGCTGGAATTTGAAGCTTACATATGGGTTAACGTAATAAGAACATTTAGTTTCCTCAGTTCCACCAGTTAGTACCATAATTCTTGTGCTTCTGCTTTTAGGTGCTAATAGTTTGCTATATTAATTTTTATTTATAATCTCTCATGAATAGAAACACTACTCACTATGAGATTCGGCTCTATTAAAGTTTAGTTTCTGTAATCATTTTTTATTTGTATTATAGATGAAAAATGTTACATGTAACCAGGAATAAGCAACCACTATTAGTTCATGAATAACCAATGCACCGTCTGTTGTCAGTGCTGTATCAATGTAACTCAAATGAAGTCTTTTATCTTCCTCCAAGGAATTATTTCGCATTTTTGTCCTGGAATTTAAATAGGTATGTTTAAAAATGCTATTGGGTTCCAAAGGCTCTTATGCATCTCCCGTAGACTTGATATCAATAAGCCCTGGGATTAAATGCACAAATTGTGAGTGATTCTATCAAGTGTCAAATCTTTTGAGGCTGATAGAATACGTCAGCTCGGGCGTAACTATCATCCGATTTCATGTTTTCGCTTAGCGTTTATTCATATGGGTTGCTTTCAGAGTATTGTATATACTTTGGGACCGTTCGAAGCGTGCAACCTGAATATTTTTAAAATACGACGCGACCCAATCCGCCAGCAACGTGAGGAGACGTTTTTCTCGAGGCTACTTTCGTGGTCACTTTCGATCGTCTGCATTGCGGAGAGAGAACGCTTTGCGATCATAATCGTACGTTTATCGACATTTTGCCATCCGTCGTTGCGTCGCGGGCTGGGGCAAGTAATTAAGCGCGGGGAATATGCCGCTCCTTATCGCTTCCCTGGCTCAGGATTCGCGGTGTACAAACCCTGGAAGATAGATGGCGAACCTTTTAACCCTCGTAATAATGATTCCTACCCGTAACCAAGGCTTCCTGCCGGTCTTTCCGGCCGAGGAGGGTGAAGGCTTTTTATTAATAATTGCGGATTGGAGGTCGTGCGCCAGACATTGTGCTTTGGGTCGTTCATTTTCGGCGTTTGGGGCGTCTCTTTATGCTGCACACGACCTCCGCGGTAACCGTTGCTGGGTTTTGGACCGCATTGAAGGGGTTATGGTGTCATGGGTTGGTGGTATTCGGGGAGAGGGTAATTGGCGCCAGTGCTCCATCCCTTTCTTCTTTCTTGCCGCTATTGTTGCTGCCCTTCGCGTCGTTTTGCTTCTCCGTTATCATTTTACCTCCTACCGCGCCCTCTTCCTCCTTTCAACTTCCCATCTTTTGGTCCATCTTTTCCTCATTTTAACGGCTTCATCGGGAGAATTGTCTTTCTCAGGTCGGTCTCTTTTAGGTATCATTTTAATTTCTCTTTGAAATAGTTTTTTAAGCTCCTAGTCAACGTTTCAACAATGTTGTTGCCACCTTAAGGCTCGGGATTCAATAGCCTACAACACATTCAAGCAATATTAAGAAGTTAAAGTGCTAATAAAATTTTTAGTATCGTTAATCAGTGTAACATCAAATTTTCTCTTTTTTATGCTACTCAATTTTTTTTCAATGGTAACAACTCTTTGAATCTATTAATAAAAACAGGGAGGCAAATATCAACCACTTATTATTTTACGTAAATATATTATAGAACAGTAGCGTAGCAACAAGTTAACAGCTAAAAAAATGAATTAGAAATTTATTTTTATGCTAATTTAAGAAACTGGTTACTTGTATATTTTTAAGCAAATTGAAAGCAATATTATTCCGCTAAAAAGATAAACTATATTAATTAATGAAATGGTGTGTGTATAAATGTGCAATCATGTCATATACCTAACCCTTGCTTTATCCACCCGTCTTCGCTCCTATATCTTGCATCACTGACTTAGCCTGAGTATACTTAAAAAGCAATAAACAATAGGCATGTCTCCATGAAGAATTTCTTGAGTCACCCCTCTATAACATTCAAATCCCTCAAGTATTCGATAATAATGCTTAAGTTGGCCTTTTGCGGATGGCAACAGTCTATAAAAATTTAATTTCATGGATAAAGTAATTATAGACTTGTTTTTAAGCGGAGATGACGCATTAATGTTGAATTTAATTATGGGTGATGTATCTGAAAGAGTGTGTTTGGGTGGCTGGGAGTCTCTGAACTTACTCCCAACACCCATAGGCCGGAACGATTTCAGCAGTATTCTGCTCCTAACAGTCGACGTACAGTGTAACCACACTCAACGATATTCTCTGAGAGTAATAAAGGAAAGAACAAAATAGCAAAACGTGATAAAATGTAGTTCTGTTGCCATATATTGCATGCTTATCGTGTTGTGTTAGTAAGTGACATTTGTCATTTTTATTCTATAGAAATTTCTGTGGCTGGACATCATATTTCATCACAGGTGTTGTTATTTTAATTTTTCATTCTACTATTGGAGTAAAATTAGTTGTGAAACTTTTCTGTTTTAAGTCGGAACTTCCTAACAGCCGCAGTCATTTTGTATTCTAACGCTGTTGAATGACCATTCTTGATCTAGTGCAATATCGTAACTGGCTTTCAGGGTTCGAGGTAATCATTTGATGAAAAGTGTATTTTCCATAACAGTTGCGTGATAAGTGATGCGGGTGCTCCAGGTGGTCCATTCGTAAGGGAAGTGCACCAATGCGATTCCGTCGAAATACTACTAATGGCAGTGGAAGCCACTTAATTGGGATGCTCGCCGCTGCAACGGAAAATGTTTTCGATAGGAAGTGAATGAGGTCGTGGATACAATGTGCTGTGGATCCGTATCTCGGTAGGGGGATCGTTAAAACTGTGGCATTTCGTGCGCGAAATGACATTAAAAGTCTCGTGATGTCATCGAAGAGTGCCATTCGACACGGGGAGGCACGCTTAATATTTTGTTCTGGTGCATACTGGTACGATTAGACTTAGTATCTGTTCATTATTTTATTATTTTGATCAAACTAAATTAAATAAAGTTAATATGATATTCAAATGAATTGTCTGAAAATAGTTAAACCTCTCGTACTTCGAAAAAGAAAGATATACGTGTGAAATCACGAGAGAAGACTACATAATGTATGATTTTACTCTTTCTCGACGAATAGAATTAATACTATTTTCTCGGGTTTCAGCGCGGGTAAGGAAAACGAGAAAAGTTTATTCAAGACGGTATCATTATTTTTTGTCATAAGAAAGGACACGAAATAATGCGAGGTCAAAATGTACACATTACATCAAGTGTTGAAATATTGTAGTACGACCGTCTGCCCGGAAACACTATGGTTGAGGACAATGAATATTTTGAAGTCCATGAGTAAGTAGTAGGTAATGCTTGCGGCGGGAACATTTAAATTAGATAGGTAATCCACGAATTGAATTATTGTTTAAGGGCACCATGAGATTGCGTCCTTGTATACTGTCAAGCGGTCACTGTTCAAAATTTTCATTTTGTCCAGGCTGAAGCCCTTTGCATTTTCTTGTCTTTTTTATGAATGCATAAAAAGTCATCCCCACCGTGCTCGCGAAACTTCGGACTCGCCGCCTTGTGTTTTGTGTCTGGTGAGAGTGGTCGAGGAAGTGTTCCACTTGATCCGTTCCGATGCGTCGTCCTTTTCCTTCCCCCCTCTTTACTCGGTCCATTGTCGCGTTCCTTATGGTTGATTAGTTGCCGGCCGCAAAGCTCCCTCCCACGCTTCCTCTTTCCCGTCTTTTGTCTCTGCACAATAGCCTCTCCATTTCTCGGCTCGAGTGGTTGGTCGCCCCGGGTAACAGGTATGAACCTCCCCCTCCCCACACGACGGCGCTGTTTCGTTATTCGCGGCCACCCTCCCCCCTTTTGTTTCCAGAATCGTTCGCCAGGGTTGTTGTTGCTAATGCCGTCTCTGTTAATAACTATACCCTCTCCTACTCAACTCCCTCATCCTCATGCCCTCCCCCGTGGCTTCCCAACGTTTCCCCCCACCCTACCCCTCTCCACCTACGCTCACATACATACACACACATATGTATACCCACACACGTATCCCTCCTACGCCACCGCCATCCCTTTAATGGGCTTTCGGGCTTTATATAGAGATTTAGTGCGAGCGCTTCGCCGCGGCTGGCCGTGCTTGGTTAATGGAGCTGTATGACGGATTTTGCTTAATCGGCGTGGTTAGCATTGGCGGTAATGAATGTGAACGACTTAGACCCGTGGGGATGGGTGCAAGGTGGTTTGGGTAGCACCAAGTTTAGGGTGTAGGGTGAATTGTCCCGCCCCTTATGAACCTCGATTAGACAGAATGAAATGTTTTAAGCGCATAGTATATGCACCTCAATTTCGTGGCGTTATTTTTTCTTTCGTCTGATGAGTTAATATTTAGCCTCTTCTGCTTCATCATAATTCTATCACGGAGGAAATACATAAGTGCGTATGCCGACTGAGTGGAAGCAAAAAAATTGAGGCCGTCATTGAGACTACAGCTTCATTATTATTATGAGAAATAGGAACAGTAAATGATTATAAATGAATTTGAATTTAATCTCTTACTCTTTTTTATTTACTTTTCCTTCTTGTGAGTATTAAATTTAATGTATAAAATTTAAAATCAGAATAAAGAACACAACAAAACAAGCCATCATCGTGTTAATCAACCCTTCAGATCGATCGCGTGATATAGATATTTGCTATTTCAATCACAGTCCGGATGCGCATTCTTGCTGGTGTATATTTCCCCTGAAATTGGTATTTATTCATTGGCCATCTTTCATTTATGTTTCGCAGAGTATCTTTTTACTTCTATTTGTTTATACGAGTGGCATTTGCGAAGCGTGTGTTGTATCTCTACTCCGCGTGACGCACCTGCTTTCGGTTCTTCGAGTGTTCATTTTATTTCCGTCATATTGGCGTCGGTGTCGCGGGGCTTGCCGCCGTGATTCACGACGTCCATCACGATTGAGCTTTTCCATTCCAGTAGTAAGCTCTTTGTCAGCAGCGTCTGCATGGCGCTGCGTTGATTCATGCCTCTCGGTCCGCCGAGTAAATCACCAGGGGATGTCCTCACAATCCCTCTGCGTCTTCCGGGTCCGAATTCTGCTTGGATGCTGCAAAGTCCCCGGCGCAAAATTGGGGCTTTCCATAATTTAATCGTTCATCAAATGTTCGACGTTCGAATATCCGCCGCTCGCGTCGGTAGCGTCCAGTTACACTTCCCGTGTTCACCCAAATATTTAATCTTCCGAATTATGATTTGATGCGTAACGCCGACACATTGAACTCATCCTCAACATCAATACACCTTCGTAGTCGCATCATCATCAGCATCTGCATGAAATCCCGCAGTCCGCCCTCAGAGATATGTTAGGACAACAGTCTTCTGCAGAAAAAGAATCGGAGGTACGCGTTGGAGTGAATGGAGTACTTACGAGTAAGTCCACACAAGCATTTATTTAAGATCTTCATTGCTCGGGGAAAACGAATTCCCGTAACATTCCGTTCGGAGAAATCTCACTCTTATTTCATCATTAAAAATCGTCCGTCTTCTGGGTATAGTGTTACGGCGCTCGAATGTAAATGCAGTAATTAGCAGTGTTTCCAATTTTAGACGACTTCCATTTATGCCAGTAATTTAATTGTTGTTGGGATTGGATTTATTATCAGTGCTGAATGGCTATCTCGCATTTGTCGTCACGCTTTCATTCTTGGGGACGATGGAACTCTTAATTCAGTAATAGAAGAAAATATGTTGGGTAGCTAAGGGAGGGGAAGTAGAGTAGGCATAATGGAGTAGTTACGGGTTAGGTGGGATGTTAGTGTAAATTTGTTGCCAAGTCTGGTGAAGAGGTTCTTAAATAGTATCGTTCGACTAAAAACAATGCCTACATTATCCAGTAAGTTAATTTGAAATGGAATTATAGGTAGAAAACTTGATTACCGCTGGTAGTGTGGAAGTGCAGAAGCGCTTGCTTCCGTCAAAAGTTTATTGAATTGAGCGATCTCTTAGAATCTTTTTTTCTGTGGGTAAGGAGGCCTCGGTAAATGGAACCCAGTTGAAACCGTTCCTAGTTATTCTTTCCCTCGAGGCATAACCAGTTTATTTCATTCGCCTTTGGATTTTTATTTCTCTCGAGGTAGCCCCATAAGTCTCATATTATGTCCTGGCCAGTGAGGGGATTGTGCCAGCACCTCCTCCGTTGTATCCAGACCACGTATGTGCTCGATATAAAAGTTCTGCAGTGGCGTCGGCCCGTCTTAAACCACTCTCCCCCGTGCCTCCCGTCCGAAATTGCGCACTTACTCGCACCGTATAACCTCTCCTTGTCCTCGGGCGTAAAGCGGAAAGCGCCTCCCCGACACATTCCGACAGAAAGAAGCGGCGGCCAAGCACTCACTATCACTCACCTATACGGCCGACCGACTCGCCCAACTCTTGATGCTACAAACTTTGTAAAGTGCCCCTTACGTTCGCAGTGTGAGAGATTGAATTCCTACGTTCCAGCTCCAGTGAATGCACCGGAAGGTTCTTTTCCTGTCTGAGAAGCCTGACAGTTTTTAAGTCAGTTTGCGAATGGTCATGCTTAATGATATGGTTTGGTGACCGTATCTTAGGTGAGTTTTAGAAGTTGCGGTCTTATTTCAGCCTGGGTGGACATCTTCGCTTATCTCTCGGCCTCATTTTAAGGATCTCTTTTTTATTCTTAAATAGATAATTATTACCCATATCCAATATATTTTGCACTTTTCTACACTCTTAATTGCTTTTAAATGCACGACGCGTTTCACCAATTCATGGCATCATCAGGTGCACCGAAGTAGAGAGGAGTCGACACCAACTCTGTTGCGTTTAATGATGTCGTAAATGGATGTAAAAAGTGTATTAAATAGGGGTTGAAACTGTGAGTTTATTTGAGATTATTGTTAATTTGAGTTTGAAATATTCGGAAACGATAACTATTTAGTTATTATTATTATAATTAAAAAAGTATTCTGCCAATTAAAATAGGTTTGTAGTGAGCATTCACGAACCATTCCGGAAGTCTCCCTTCTCCTCATGGACTTCATTCATAATAAGGCCCAATTCCTTTCAATCTTTCAAAAAATCCTATTCTCTTCCTTTCTCTGCCTAGTTTATCCAACATTCCATCATTGAGTAAATAATTTCAAAAAATTAAGAATGCAAGTAATAACTATTACATAATTTAGTTGAAGGGGATCGTTTCGGTGTGGTGGCTTAAGGTTGGCATCTCACTCTGAGGGACCGAGTTCATACCGGTAGTGGTGAAGGAATTGCAGAGATTGCTCGATCTGAGACCTAGGGATATGCAGGTTTACGCCACTTACTCCTAATATATGCGTTAGTGGTGTCGCCTTCGGCGCGGTTTTTCAGAGAAGTACTGTGGTAGCCAAAATGCGTTGTAATGTGACATAAGGCCGTTTTACACGGGGCACGGAATTGCGCAGGTGAGAACTGAATTAATTTCTAAAATGGCGTGGAATTGCGCGAATGCATGAACGAAATTAGAACAGGGGCTATTTTGCCATCTCATGTCCACGCATTCTCGCATGTGTTATAGCAATTCACCGCTTTACACGACGCAATTTTGACTGCGCCTTCGTACACGCGTCAGATTGTGCAAGTACGTGCCCCGTGTAAAGCAGCCTATATACTCAAAGTGCCTGACTTTTTCCCTTAATATGTTCCCTTGGAGCACCGTGTGATGGCGGGTGTGTGTATATCCATCCGCTGTTGGAATATATGATGCAGAAGGCATTAATAATCAGTATGCTTTGGAAGAAGTCGAATGTTATGATGGTGGATTCTATTTAAAAGACATGATGGTCATACGAAACAAAAACCAATCCTTAAAAGAGTAAGGTGAAGTTCTAGTGAAGGGTTGATGGATGATAAAGGCATCGTTATTTTATGGTTAGAAGAGCGTTTTCATACCTGCCAAAGGTATTGCGAGCATTAGGCTTGCGAAGGGCGTAGTTGGAGCAAAGTGTCGATTCTGTGCGGCTAATTGACCGGGATGAAGGATGCGCTACGTTGTTCGACGCGCGCTGGAATTCAACTCGAGCGTTCCGCGCGCCTGAGGAAGGCAATAAGTTACGCCGGTAAAACTCGCTGCCGCCGCTACTGTTTACCCTTTCGTCGCCGAAAAATTCGGCTCTTTCCTCCTCGTAGAATAATTAAAGCGCTTATTAGACCCCTCGTTCGAGCCCTCCACCGGATAACCCTCCCTCCCTCGCCCATGGCGCAGGAATGAGGTATATGAATGCGTGCCCTTACCCAACAGACGCTAGTACCCGCGCGAGTTTAGCCAACTGTTCAGCTCTCGCTGCAATGTCACAGCGCTATGTTAGAATACATATGGAGGGCTGCCCATGCGTCCAACTTTTTAAGGCTTCTCACGAATTCTGACTTCATCATTAGCAGGGAAAATTGTCGCCCTCACCGCCGCGGCTTTATTTTTTCGCGCCCGATACTCCTATCCGTTCTCCAAGTCATATGGAATCACCGTCTGTGGGTAATTTTTATTCTCCCGTCCGCTAGTCCAAATCCTATTGTCTTTCGTGTCCGTTTCCTCTGTTTTTTTTTCTGCCAAGTGTGTACGACCGCATGCACATACGACGTTGGAATTCAGGAGGGGCTGTGTATCTACAATCCTTTCGGGCACATCTCATCTGGCGACGTTGGCCAGCACTGTTTATGCTCTCTCAGGAAACAGGTTCCATGGAAGTGGAGGCCGTGAGAAATGTGCCCTAAAAAATAAATACATCCATTACATCCCGCGCTCCCTTGCGGCTCGCCAAACCCCCCTGGCCAAAAAAGTTTCTGCGACTCAAAAAAAAAAGTTCCACGGGAGAGTGTGCGATGTCGTCCCATCTCATCAAATTTAGCTTTTGGACTCCCTCCCTCGGGGTTGTGGGGAGGGGAATGCTTGCTTCGCCCGTTGAGTCCACGCCGCTGCCCAGCTGTAAGCACTCTTGCTGTAATTGGCGGGATGGGTTGAGGAATATTTTCTGATGCCGTGGAGGAGTGCCGCCCTCATTTGGTGCAAATGGTTGGCGGCCCCTTGTGAGGAGGGAAATATGGTCGTGGACATGTATGAGGTGGTATATTTTCGGGGGAAAAACGCGTAAAGAGGAAGTAAAGCGCGCGTTGATGACTCAGTGAAAGTGCTGGCTCGGCCGTGCGCGCCTCGCGTCCTTGGCTGCTGTCGTGTTTGACAAGGCCGCCACGCCGCCGTCGTACTTCCTGGTCTTCCCACCAGGGCGCTCCGAACGTGATTTCTGCCGCGTCGAGCCGTATACGTTTTTGACTAATATATATTTTTATAGAATGACGAAGTGCTGGATATGGTTGGCGAGGAGAGGCAGCTTTTAGATGGGATAAGGAGGAGACAGAAGGTATGGATGGAGTTAGTGCTTAGCGGTTAGTGGATGTTGAAAATGGTGTCAGAGGGTAGAATGTTAGGGAAACGAAGGAGGGGAAGGAAAAGAATAGGATTTTTAGATAGATTGAAAGAGAGTAGGCCTTACAGTGAATTAAAGAAGGTAGTGCTGGAAGGAAAGGGAGGCTTCTAGCTCACTTCTTGAATACTCCATGAAAACCTACCTTAATCGGTAGAATACTAATAATAATAATAATAATATTTTTATATTGGAGAATGGATTAATTGAAGTAGATGGAGAGGAAGAGAAGTGACGAATTGCGAGGAGGGGTAGAAGAGAAACCTCTAAAACACACAAGGAGAGAGGGTTTGGTATCCTAACTCAGGATGGAGCGAAAGAACCGTGATAGACGGCAGAAGGGTTGGTAAGTGGAGGAGTAAGAGAGGCGTTACAGCGGGAAAGAAACGCCGTAGGCCTTATTGTGAATTGAAGAGGGAAGTCCATGAGGGAAGGGAGACGGCTGGAGTAACTAAAAAATGACCTTTGATCTTAACCGGTAGAATACTGTAACAACAATGATAGGGATTCTATTCTCCAGCCACTTTTTATAAGTCTCGTCCTCTCATCTCCGTATACTCCGTTCTTGCTGGCCTTCATTTCCAGCTAATCTTGCTCGCTCTGTCACATTACCTTTACCATTCTTTCTTTCCGTCTTTCGCTCTTGTCTTGTCACCCTCACCATTGCTGGCCGCCCCTCGTCCTCCTCTCAACTGCAGCACAGGGAGCGGCCTTCCGTTGCAGTGCCCGCCATTAAAGGCCCGAGCATTGAGCCATTCTCGGCCGTAAAAGTTTCGCCTGAGCACCCCGCGGCCATCTCTGTCCCTCCTTATGTCCCTTCCTATCCAATCTTCCTCTTTTAAGCCGCCTCCTCATTCCTGATGATGATATAAACCGACGGAATGAGCAGCGGGAAAGTATTTCAAAGGGAAGAAGGTGAAAATTCCATCTGCATTAATGCTTCAGGAATTCATTAGATGGAATGATATTGCCCCTGGTGATAAGGGATTCATTGGCCAAGGTATCTTATCATGTGGAACTATATAAAGACGCCCCCGCGGCAAATGTACCCATAAGGAACGGAACGAGATATTTACGACTGCTGATTGAATGGCGGTGAAAGATGAAATATTATTGCTAGGTTGTAATAGAACTAACTGTAAATATATTCCTGGATAGTCGAGTGCTTCGGAGTATATAGGAACCTAATGTTTGAAGTTCCAATTCTGATACTAGATATCCAGTGCAAATGTTTGCATTACAAAGTAAACGATTGGAATTGACTGGAGTAGAATGCATCCGCTCAGGTTGATCTATATTTTTTTAAATTTTTATTAAATCGTCACTATACTATCAAAATTATTAGTATCACCTATTACCCTGAAAGGCTCGCTCGCTAATTTGCCTGGCCATGGTGAACGGTTTGAAGTTGTTTATAATTTACATTTACAGTAACTCGGGATTTAGTCCGGGAAGGAGATAAATTTTTTAACCCGTCCATTTAATGAAATATTCATATATTCACGGCATAAAACGCGAATCGATCGTGGAATTTATTTAAGAAATATTGCGTAGTTTTAAATGGAAAGTGTTCAACTCCACGCCAGGTGGAGCTGTTGTAACTAGGGTTAACTCATTATATCTTAATCATGTTTTTGTTGTGACTGTGGATATATTCAGGAGCTTTCATCATCTCTATCTACACAATTGTTCATGACATCAGTAATAGTCTCGTGGTTTTGGTCTGAATGCGTTTAATGATGAAGGCATTATGTGTCTGTTGGTGCACTTTCCTGTCTTTCTATCTTGTTTTATGATTCCAGTGTCGCATTAGGTTTCTGGTGGCCTGGGTTGTCACTTCTGTAATTACCGTTTATGTGTTGCTGCGTACCCTGGGGTGGCTTAACAGCCGGCCATTAGTACAGTAGAAGGGGTTATTTGGACGTAATTAGTCGTTAATATAACCAACGATCTTAATTATTGGAATTGAATCCGAAGAAGGATATTATTTTCAGCAATAATAAACTCTTTTATTGGATGTTAATGCGAAAGATTTGTGAATACGGAAGTTTATGTGAATATATTATTTCACACATCGCAGCGGTTGGCCAAGTCATCACATTCCTACAAGTTGTTCCTCTTCTGGACGTGCTAACCTTACTTTCCGCCTTCACTTTATGATGTTTTTTCTCTCCCTTTCCCTCCCCTTGTAATCCAATCATCTTCCATCCGCTACGGCTATCACGATCATCCAGCCCTATTATACGTCTTCTACTCCTTTCTCTTTATCGCTTTAAAATTTTTTTCATTTGGCAACCATATCAACCTTTTCTTGTTTTCCTGATCTTCCAACTTCTTTCTATCTGCATCTTCCCGTTCCCCTTTAACCTCACTTGCTGGCCTCTTAATACTTATTTGCGTGCTCTTTTCCTATATTGGCATACGGAATCATCTCATCAACTCCTCCTCACAATTATTAATTGATGTATTTTTTTAAAGTATCGATATAGTAATGCAAGCCTCCATACGAAGACATCTGGAACTCAGTAAATCTTGCTCGCGCATGAATATCGTCTCTCAGTTATCGGCATTCCGATGTAAATTTTTAGAAGTGGCGAGTGTACTCCTTGGTTCTCCTTGCCATCCCGTTGCTGTTGCGGAATCACTAAGGATGACGACTCCTCTAAGTTCCTCGTGCAAATGCGTAGTGCTTTATCGTGTTTTGCTCTACAAACAATGCAGTCGCGCGGGGCATCAAGCGGTTCGCAGTCCGAGGGAGCGCCTTGCATGAGGGGCGGTGGTGGTTTATGTTTGTCCGGCGAAGAAACGCACCATATTTGAGGAGATTGGGAATATAGTTGTTCTGTATTTACTTTCGGCTCAGCTTTATTTCTACCTCCCCCCACCTCCGAATGCTATATCTCTCTATGTAAACTATAGCTCTCGCAATGGCTGCGAAGTTACAAGCCAGTCTTATACCAAAAGCAGAGCCCAACTTTGATACCCCAGCTTCCGTATAATCATGAGAAATTCGCACAGAAATATATGAATATATATGAAAGACTAAATAATTTATCAATAGATTTTATTAAAATTTTGAATTTATTCCTTCTAAGTGTTTCTTAAATATATTCAATGAAGTTTCCAGTCGAAATAATCCACTTGAAAACAATAGAGTTATAGTCAGCCAATCATGCCCATCAGATCCAATACGTTATAGAGGCTTTTACCATTTCTTTCCTGATTCCATGCTCAAAAGCCGAAGCTCCTTCTTGTATATATTTCCTCCGAGCGCCCAACTCCCAATCGAGGCACTTGGAAAGAAGTGAAAGAAGGAAAAAACGATGAGAGCTCATCTTCCTTCATCGCTCGTGACCATGGCTTAAGGGGTTTGGTATTTGTTTGCCGCTTTATTAGAAGAGCAAATCCTGGTGCTTGTTTGTTGGTGAATACCCGTGTGTGTCTTTATCTTTCTCTGTAATTGAATGCACTCTCTCAGACTTTCTCCCTTTTAAGGACGAAGGGAAAAGACGTCTCTGGCGAACGTATTAATTTTCCACTTGTCGCCTTTTGCCTATTTCGAAGAGATACACGTTTTCCCCTCGCTCGCGGGCTTATTTCACGCCGCCGTTTCCTCGCGGGATGAAGGTCGCGAAAGTCCGACTCATTGCTCGCTCGTGATGCTTGCATCTCGGATTGGGACGGAGAGACATGAAGGATATCATCTTAGAAGGCCCCTATATTTACAGGTCCGTCGGAAACGATAAAAGGAGAATAATTTTTTTCCGTTCGGATATATGTATGAGTTCGTTTTCCCGAGGAAAATGAATAAGTTCGGCAAATGATGGTGAAGCTCAGTGGTCAAAGTATAACAACGCTCACTTTTATGGTGACTGCATGTGTTCAACATTCCCGCCATTCACCTATCTAGTGACCTCTCGCGTTACTATATAAATGTATGTACAATGTTGTCCTTTCGGAGCAACAATAATTCAGAATGAATGTTGTCACAAGATTTTTTTCGTGCCAATATCAACGACCATTATGTCATCAGGTCATATCACCGTCCTAAGTGATACGGATATTCGTGGTTTATAGTCTCACTTAGCATATCGTTCGGGCTCTGTAATTCGGTTAATTAGACAGCGCAATCGTGCTAGGCGAATTTGTGTGTAGGAGTCTATGGCCTACGGATCGGTAGAAACTCTAGCTATACCATTTTTTTGGTTCAGGGAAATGCTATTATCTCTCGAGGTCATTCTTAGTAATTATCTTTTTCCTGTACTCTTTTGGAATCGTTGTTCATTATGTTCCTCTCCATCTTCATTCTTATTTTATTCTTATTCCTCTTTTCCCCTCAGAGTAGTCCTCTGGAGCGATTATTCTTTTCTACACCATCGAATTATCGTGGTTAGCTACATGTGCTTGCTCTGCCTTCCTCTTCTGGCTACGTTCCATCCTTCCAAGTTGTGGCGTTCACTTCTCTGTCTTTTTCTATTAATTTCCTAGCTGAAGGCACGGACGTCCTGAGAGCGTTATCTCCATTTGTGTTTTCAATATCCTAGCGGTGGAGGTTGAAACTCATTTTAATTCATTAAATTCATTCTAAAATTGGTCTTTTGCAATATATTGCTGATGTAATTTCTTCTCATTTGTCTCGTTTCATTACCTCTTCTTTTTTTTTGCGAAACGCCCCCGGCGTTGTTCAATATGCTCCGTATTCCGCCTTTTTACGATGAAAGGTAGTACGTTAAACTCATCCCATTCCCCATCTGGTCAGAAAGCTCGAATATCCTGTTTGTGGAGAATGCCTGTTCTGGATGTCGTTCGAGTCTCGCCGTGCAAGTCCAGAGAGAGAGTTATTTATTGCCCTCGAAGGAGTGCAGCGTGGGGTTTGAGGGCGCGTCGTGCATTTTTCCCTCCACGCGTATCCTATAACGGGAGTGGATGAGGGAAAGCAAGGACGCTCGCCCTTCGGGGCTCTCTTCGAGTCCCGTCTTTTGTTCCCATTTACATCGTTACCCACCCGCGGTCCTCTCACTCGATGGAATCGTGAATATTTATCCGTGGCGCTGTTCCCCGATCCATTGGTTTCTTCGAATTTCTTCTTAAGTTCCTATCTTTTCTAAGTAGCAATGAGTTCTCCTCAATCTTTTGAATGGTCTGGACCCTTTTCTCCTGATAGGCAAGAAAGTGGAAATGTTAGAATTTTTAAGCTTGTATGTTAAAATGTTATAGTTTATGGTATGATTTTTTTACAATGTCTTCAGAATTTATTTGTATGTTTTGTAATTTTTTATTGATAGAAAAATCATATCACCGAATGGTAAAATTGCCTTTTGATTCTTTTCTTTATAACCGAAATAATGCTTTTCTTGTTTAGTATTTTTTCCGGGAAGTTTGCTGATGTGTATGTGTAAGAGTGTGTGTTAAATCAAGTATGAATCTTCATGTGGTAGTATTTGATCTAGTATGCATTGAAGAATTATTTAGCGGGTTATCAAAATAGCCTCTTATATAAATATAGTCGTCTTACCCTTTTTTTGTGGTTTTTCGGTGTGTATGATACTCTTTCACTCGATTTATGGCAATTGTGGATACTTATGCTTCTCAATTTTTTTACTCATCTAAATTTTGTATTCATATTGTTTAGGTTTGTGTGAGTTATTTCCTTCATGATTCCTTCTGGTTTGAATAATTAATATTTTTATTTAGTATTGCAATTACCAATTAAAATTATCTTCATTTATGGAGTATAACTATCACGTAATTATGATCGAGCTCAATGTTTTTGGGTATCACTGTTAGTGATCTGAAATATTGACCGGAGTTGAAACTAACATTTCTTAGTTAATTGTGAGCGAAAGAGGATCATGAAACAGTCGCAGTGTTCTCTGCTGAGTGTTCTGTCTTTTCCGCGGCGCGCCGTGGACCTTGAAGGAATGCGTGACGCTCACTTTTCCATGTCGTATCACACTTGAGGTCGAAACGGTGCTCGCACTTTTGGGGCGACCGCTGTCTTTGCGATTAGTCGCATCCCATGATGCACTTTCCATCTTCTGCCACCCCTCGGAATGTTTCACCTCATCACCGCGAATGAGAGCTCCTTCCGCTGCGATAAGACATCGCTCGTTCACTCCAGAAACGATATGGGCAGCGTACGATAATCCCGAAGCGACCTTCTATTGTGTGAGGTGACCTCGATCCGAGAAATTCCGTTTGCGCCGTCTTCGACCGTCGTGTGAGAGAAGTATATATATTTTGATGGCCACGTCCGTGGGAAAAGCACTATAAATGATGCCTCGAAAATACCATTGGTTTTTCCCTTTCGAGGGTCTAATTAACGGGGGTGAGTGGGTTCCTTCTTTGTTGTGCAGTTTTGCTTCGATGGTTATCTTAAATGGCTTTTGTTGTTGGATGTGTTTGTGGTGGATTTCTTCGTTCCGGCTGGGTGAAAGTGAGCCGTGAGACGAGGGTCGCGAAAGATGCGCTCTTTTGGTTAACCCTCTTCCAAATCCCTTTCTCTTCGGCTCTTTGACTACGCACCCCTTGCGCTGCAGCAATCCATTTCCTTGGTTGTCTTATTCTTCGCGATGGATGGAAAAAGCACTTCACAGACTCAATTTCACCCCAGTAACTGTCGTTTTATTATTTCATTAGTTCTTTGAATACCTTACAGAGGACCAGTGTGTTGGTATTTTGAACGTTGAAATTATAGTAAGTATAGTATATATTCCAGTTGTCTTTGAATGTGCTGTCACCCACCGCGCATTTTTTAGGTTTTTCGTAAGTGAATTCGATTTGGAATCGAACTTCGGTTTTTTGAAGCGATTACAGGTAATGTCCGTAATTAATAGTCTGAATTATTTTTATAAGTTGTAGATCTCCCATCAATGAGTATTGCCTTTGAAGGAATTACGGTTTGTTTTTTGCTGCGGTGATGATCTTACTCATCTTGCATTCATAACTACATTGATTTTTTTCTCAATATAAGTCGATAGCTGTGCGCCTCATTTTAAATGCAAGTCAATGTTTTAAAAGCTTAAGTATATTTCTTAAATAATTAATTTTATGAATTGGATTTATTATGATTTTTTAAATGGATTTTTGTCATAATGAGTAAACTTATGTGCGTTGAATAGTCGTCTCTGTATGATGGAATGGTGAATGGATAGAGGAGTTTTTTCAAGTTAGCATGATGACATTATCATGAAAATTTTAGCTGATTTAATTACTATGAATGTCTATAATTGTGGACCTGGGAGTATTTTGGCTATAAATATCTCCTTGAATTACCACCAGCTTAATCAAGAACTTATAATTCTCCCAATCGTTTTTAAGTTAAGTTTTTGTATTTATTACGGTGCTGATAGTGGACAAAATGGGAATGCACTAATCTTATCCCACCATGTAAACGAGGTGACTGCATAAACACGGTCGGCTTTCAGCTCTGTTTTAATTAGAAACAAAATAGGATATTATTTAAATTTTAGAGGGCTATTATATTCCTAATTTCCGCAGTTTTTGACTATTCGCTGTGATTCTCATTACTCGGTACTACTGTCCTTTTATTGGCCCTTGTGAATAATGACGATAAAGTGGTTATGAGACGCGTCGCCAGCAATTACTCCGTCCGCTTTGTTCCGTGACGATCGTGCGCCGGCGTATATATTCGTGGGAATGGAGGACGACCGTGGGAGAAGGGGTCTCCGCCCTCCCGGAGTCGCTTGCCTCGATTGTTCACTGCGGCGGGTATTAAACGGCCAATTCCGGAGGAATCCGGGCCCCCAAGACTGCGCGAAATTACATTCGTCTTCCCTCATTTCCGATAGTGACATATGCGTGCCGGGAAACCCTCCCGTGGGGGCAATTACGGGTGCAGGAGTCGTGAAGGCGGGTCACGAATAACAGAGTGTGTGGCTGCGGATGAACTGGAGATGATGGGTAAGACGGAGTTGTTTGGCCCCGAGGCAGGGTGGAAGAGCGTGGGGAGAGACGGTGTATTGTTGAGGTGGATTCGAAGGAGCAAAGATGGGTGGCTTGCTCATGCGCCTCAAAATTTTATCTCATGCCATTCTTGTGTTTTTAAATTTAATTTTCTCTCAGGGGGATATCTTAATAGTTGCCCGACTTTTTATGTTAAAAGTATTTCACAGATTAGGGTTAGTCTGCGTGGGGTATTTGAATATACATTTGTATAAAAGATCCTTCAGTGTATTAGATGATGACGTGACACGTTGTAACCTAGGACGTACTTTAATAAATTCATGTGGGATTACAATTTTTTTTTACGCATATACAGGATTTGATTGATTTAGATTATGCGTACTGGTCATTTAATACCATTCGGTAACTGTCATGAAACCTTCTACATTTTTGTTTTGAAATCCATGGAAAACACCAAGGGAGAATATGTGGCAACCCTTCTGAAGATAATCTGTGATAATGAGGTGGAGGGAAGAATAGACGCGGAGTGGGAACACTTTCAAATGACGTCGTCGTCTGCTGCGGGGAGGCTTGGCGGCTGCTCCTCCCTCGGCGCTGCGCTCTCGTCTGTCGAGTGCAAAGGGCTTTCCGTCGCCCTCCTCGTATGGGAAATATTTCGAGGTTTGCCTTGCACTCATGGCTTGATGTTACGTCTTTGTTCGATCGGCACGCGAGGGGGTAGGGAGGCTAGGGGCAGGTAGTAGGGGTTGTGATTTGATTGCGGCGGCTTGGCGGGGTGGGGGCGCCGACGTCGTCGCGTGTTTTGAGGGGAAATGTTTGATTGGTTGAGGGGGTTAGGGTCTGTGCGATCACGCGGCGGCGGCCAAAGGATGAAGGAAAGGGGTTGGAGGTGGGGAGGGGGAGAGGTGGGTTTAATGACGACAGCAGCCATTTCCCCATCCCACCTCTCTCTCGTGTGGGGATGATGAACCCACCATATCCCACCACTCAAACCCCACGCATTCCATCCCTCGCGTAGAGGCATGAAAGGCGAGCATTACTTTGATAAGGTTAGTTAGCGGGAGTGTCTGGGTTCGTTTTAATTTGTCTTTATGGGATGTTAACCGCAGGCGGGAATGAAGAATAATAGGCCTCGTTTTTGTATTTAAGGTCGAAGTTCTACGTGGGAAGGGGGTGTTTAGAAAATGTATGACCAGGAGAAACTACCCTAAAATGTCGAATGTCTTTAATAATAATAACTGCTTGAGGATTTTGAGTGTATTGAACGGATTCTAGTTCCCACCAAACCTTATTATGTTTCTTTACATCTATTACCGATGTATTCATTTATTTTAAATCTAACTGTGCTATGAATGTGTGTGAAGAGAAACATTTGGCGGCTAACCGGGAGAATAACTGGGCATTAGGAATACGTAATTAGGAATATTTGTCTTTCGTCGCCTTATTTTATTCAGCCTTCAACGTCTCATTTCTTGAGTAAAACTGAAGAAATGTTTTCATAAGTATGGATCATTGCGAGTGAGGTTGAAGCGTGAGTGTGGTCATCAGCCGTGGAAAATAGCTGGAAAATTTGAAATTATTGGTTTTGATGCGGGATATAAAATCCACCTCGAGTGAGTTCGGTATGTGACCACACGATGGGATGATATCCCATCGGCGTATGTGAGCCGTCGTCTCTATCGCCCGACGGGTTCGAATTATTCACGGGTGATCAGGAATGTAATATTATCAGAATTTTTGTGTTATACGACACCCCTGCATATTTCATCTGTTTGGGTGCTGTTATAAGTCCCTCCCTTCACCACTGTAGACCTCTCAGCCCGTCTGATTAGACACACAATTGTGGGCCTCTAGGTTTCTTCAATGTAAGACGGAACCTTTTTTACTCCAATACAAGATTTGATGCCTTTTGACATTTACAGAATTGACTCCACGGATGCAATTAAAATAATATGTAATGTCTTCCTGGAGCCCACCTTGAATAAAATTCTCACAGGTTATCCATCGGATGAATTCGTCCATCACTTCTAACTTTTCGAGGCTCAACTCTAACATCGTCATCATGGCTGAAGGGTGCCGTCTCTGAACGCCTTATGGTATTTCGGCGGAATAATCGGGATTTAGGAGTTCGTCTAAATTACGTCAGGAAAGTACTAACAATAAGAGCCATTGAATTGAAGCGGCAGTATGCCCTACTAGCACCCTGACCAATCAGAGTGACGTATAACCCTCTGGGCGAAACGCTGCCGAAGGAGAAGATGAAGCAGGTCGCCAAGGTAACGTCGGGATTTCGCATTGACACGATAGGTGCCCTCAGAGATAATAGACACTGTCCCTAGGATCGATATCACCGGCCGAATCTCTCCAACCGAAAACGAGCTACCTAGGAGTAGGAAAAAGCTTTGGTATTCTGGACGTTGAATCTGCAGCAACTGCATTAGTGTTTCATTAGGCGGAATCTAACCGAAAAATCCAATACAACTGCGGGCGATATACGCCAGTCCTTACGTCGATACTTTAGTCGGGCGTTGAAATGTTGGTTGTATTGGATGAACTCACCCGGTAGAGAGCCAGAGTATTTTATATCACCAGGACACCAGGTTTCTTTTATCCTTTAATATTACAGTCTCCACTCATAATTTACTTTAATCTTCAGTCGATATTAAATATCAATGGTACCAGAAAGAAAAATAAATGCGTATGCCGCAGAATTTAATTCGGTTTGCGTAGTGTTGGACCTGGTTGCGCGATGGTTCGTTGATTATTGGACCGAACGTGTGTTTGGCCGATGTCTTCTTCTCTTTATCTGGGTCACAGCCTGATTCCGGTTTGACGGAGGGGGAGGCGAGTGGGGATGGGACCCCCTCCCCACTAGTGCATTCGTTTGTCGCCGTTCATTTTTTTCCTTTCCACTCGTCCACCCTTTTATCCGCCGCATCCACTCCTCCTTTTACCACTACATATTTTTCTCTTCGATCGGTGCGTGAGTCTTATGTTAGGGGCAGAGAGAGATTCTGGAGTGGAAATTGGTTTCTATTTAGTATTTTACCGATTATGCTAGTTTTACAAGACATTCTCCCAATAAGTAAGGCATGTCTAGACTCCCATTGTTGACTTCCATTTTCAATTCACAATGATGCCTACTCGCTTACATTATATCCGTATTCTATTCTCATTCTATTCCTTTCTCGTAATTACCCACCGATCTATCTTCCCTAGTACACGGATTTCAATATCCCCTCCCCACTCAATATTCCCTCTATCTAAAGCCTCTCTCTCCTCTGTATCTCGTGAAGATGTTTCCTCTCTTCGCCCACAATGTCTAGCTCTTCGTAGTCCTTCCTCTTCATCGCACTTCACCTCTCCGCACCAACGATTGAAGGCCACCGGTCTTTTCTCTAACTCTTTTCTCAGAGCTCACGTTTCAGCACCATTCGCTACGCTCCAAATTAGCATTAACAATAATCTTTTCTTTAAAATTTTACACGACGATCCTGTGATAAGCTATTTCGTATTCATGAACGTCTCCTATGATGGCGCAATGCTCTTCCTGATATCCTTTCTACTGTATCCATTTTCCATTAATCTTGTGCTCATATAGTTGAATTGCTCTACATACTTAATGAATTAAAATAACATAACATACACAGCTTACTTAATTTCTTTAGCCTCACTTTCCTTGCTCACAATGTTTTACAAAACCGAGTTATTTGGTCTTCTTGTAATTAATTAGAGTTAGCATCTTCACCATTTATTCTCTATCACATTAAATCAGACGCATGTATTCCGTAATTGTTCTGTCAACCGCGTTGCATTTTTGTCTGGGAACTGAATTTTGAATTGATTTTGTTACAAATGTATTAATTTCATCATGTTCGCTGTTCGTAAGTCTGCGGTAACGGACTGCGTCTGATATTTTCGGTTTAACCTGTTAGCGTAGCGATTAATCTTAATGTTGGCATACAATTCCTCTGATGATTTGGACTTCGTCAATTTCGTGGTTTCTTCGGCCTTTCACCAGTGGCGGTAACTCTTAGTTCACGTTCGTATTCAATGCTATCCTCATTCTGGGGTCAAGTTCGCCCACTCTTCGTGAGGTTGGTTAGAATCCACGTTTCGCGCATCACCGTGGGAAGAAACGAATTCTGCGCCCGTGGAAAGAATTGGGCCCACGCCTGGAATTTTAATTGCTTTTAAATTGAATGTCAGGTTCGAGGTGATTGTTGCTTGCAGGGAAGGCAAGATGCGTGCTTATTCCTGCTTCATTTCGTACGAAGGACGGGTGTCGTTCTTATATATAAATGAGACAGAGATCGTAGGAAAATGAGGAATCGCTTTCTATGTCTGAGATTTCCGCTTTCCAAAATCAGGAGCCCACCCACACTCACTTCACAAAATCTCTGAGCTCCCATCCGCCTCAGGGTTCCTTCTCGCTCGAGATATAAACCTAAAAAGCAATCTGCTGGGCGAAGAAAAATTGGCGTCGTCATTTGCCGTTGTTTTCTAAGGGAATATCCCCCCAGAGAGGCGCGTAGGCAAGGAGAGGCTTCAATCCTGCCCCCCGAAATTATTTTCCCTTGAGGCGACAACTAGAGGTGTCATGGCAAAATTAGCAATGCCGGTACGCACTTTCTTTAACATTTTTTGCAAGAGAAATATTCATCTGTGTTTTTATTAGTTACGTCTGCATATTTTAAAGTTTATATGCCTTTGTTTAATCAACATTTAAATTTTTGTTTTGGTTACGAATGTATTTTTTAGAAAATTTGAGGCACCAGAGTTGATAAAAGTGTTCTATGACTATTATTTCTTTTCCTAAACAGTGCCTGAACGGCGTTCCTGCACCATGACACCACTGGTGTCATGGTGCAGGGACACTACCCGTCACTACCTTAGGGGCATTTATCCTCTCAATCTCCATTTTTTTAGATACGCTTAAATTTGATTTCAAACTTAAATTTTTTTAAATAACTGAGGTTTACAAGATATAGTGGAAGGACATCCTGTGTTAATGAAAAAGAGATATTATCCACATTTTATTGTTTAACGTTCTACGCGTTTCCGCCGTTAGGTCATTCTCAATTACACTGCGATATTGTCCATTTACATACGATACTGCGTTATATTTACCCTTTTTGAATAAGTGGTGGTGAGAAGTGGAAGGGAATGGTTGAGGAAGGGGGGACCCCCCTTCTTCAACCATTAGGGGGGTGTATAGTTATTCCAGTTGACTCTGTTCATCCCATAACGTTAACGTTACGTTGTGAACTTGTGGAAAAGAGCCATGCCTTTCTCATTAATTCATAAAGGAATTAAATATTATCTGACTATAACTATCAATGAACTGAACTTTCAGCAGTCAGTAAAATGAAATATTTAAGTGGCTGTATGAAATGCATATATTTTCCGAAGCGTGCTAATTATTGGCTAAAAAATATCTCAGTATAGGCGAGCCGCATAGCACGTAAGCACCTGCCCCCGATTCAAATTTCTGCCCACGTTCCTGACCCCGGCCTTTTTTGTGTGATGAAGCATTTCGGGTCTCTTGATGGACGCACGTGGGCCAATATGAAAGGCGGATTGCGGTGTTGTTAGGGCTCGAAGCCTCCGCATCTCCCGGGAGGTCTCTCTCAACAGGTGCCGGCGTCTTTTGTGCTCCCCGTCGTCTTGGCGAGCGCGTCCATCTTCTTCCACCTGTGGCAACGGATTGATCTCGATCTTAATCGTGATGAAGGGGTCTGCATCTCTTCGCCCCCTCCCCCACCCGGTCCATCTCCCCCACCTCCTCTCACCCTCGTATCCCGATTTCTCCGCGTAGAATTTCCCTCGAGTGATGGATATTCTCAGCTCTTCCCCGATTTGAATATCCTGCTCCGGTCTTTTCGGGTAGGTCCATTAGTTCAGAAGGATTCTACCGCAAAGAAGAGCATCTTAAGGTCGCGCCCAATTTGAGAATGGTAGTGAAAACTTCTTCATGTCGGGGACGAATCGGAAACTTCTGGCCTTTTGAGTAAACAGGGTTCTTGCGAGCTCCAGGGGATTCGTTGCAGGCTGTGGGAAGAGAATTGGAAGAGCATCCAGCTGCGGTGACTAGGATATGTTTTCCTTGTGTATCATCCATCTTTATTGGACGAAGAAGCGTTGATTCATTATTACCTTATTTTGCTCATCTCTCCATTTCACTTTTAGAAGGTGTTTCACGGTGGTCCATTCGACTTTCACTATCATCTTCTACCTACTTGTAGTTTATTTTATTTCGAAATTAATTTGCTTCGAGCGTGCTTCATCTTTCCTTTTAATTTTTCTTTCTTTTTACCTAGTTTGCTTGAACCATTATTCTTCGTGGTCGTATACCTCTTATTGGTCTTTTCGCATTCCCTGAGAAAATCCGTCGTGTGGCAATGAGTAATGTATACCAACAAGTAACAATAGTACGAATGTTGAGAGGAAATTCCTATTTTTCTCTGCGAATGCATGATAAAACATCTAAAAAAATAATTCAATTCAGCCGGGCCTCCCAAGGACCCAGGTTGGTTTAAAATCTGAAAGAAAATTGTCTTCATTTATTAAACACTCAATCTACTCCACGCTTTGGGAATAGTAATAAGTGTGAAATGCGTGTGTTGTGTAAAATAAATATTAAACTTAGTTTTTGCCTCATCACCAAATAAAGGCGTATCCAATAAAATCTTTGATTACATTTCAAATACTGTTCGACTGAGCTGATAGTTTTTTTTTTGGATTTGTTATTCATACATTCATATTGAATAATAGAAATGCCCCTAAAATTTAACATTTTTGACACCCTAAACAATAGCAGATGCTGATATTACTTAGTAACGAGCCGGCTTGAACCTCTCGCATCTGCAGTGAAGCGTAGGTCGTCGTGGATAAATTTTTTGGGCGTAGAAATTTTGCAATTAAAATGGAAATGTATCTGAATAATTTATTTTTACGCTCATATAGGCCTTCAATTTCTCGCGAATCGCATCTGCGATCATTGTTGTGCTTCGATGTTGAGTTTTTTCCTTACCTTCTCCGTTAATAATTATGTGAAAATTCTTTTCTTGGAATTAATTGCCACCAGTTTTTTTCCCCCTGCCTCCATAGCCTTGGACTCTCGCGTGGGTTAATTCTTGGACTGTGTGTGATAGCCCATGAGTTTGTCGATGCGTTTTTATTTTTAGATTTAAATTGCCCCAAATTTTGTAGCTCCGGTTAGTGTTGCTATATTCCTTAAGCATCTTATACCTTGCGATACACCGATTCTTTGGTAGTTGTGTTAGAGGTAGTTACTTCAGTTGCTCTGCAGTAGAGGATTCTTGGTGCCCGCCAATAATTTCATGCATACATTTCTGATTGCCCCAATCGTATCTCGGTATCCATGGAAGATATGGGGAAGGTGATCTTCCTATCTCCTCTTTCTCATTCCACGTTCTCCCATTCATATTCCCCGTACTTCACGTTTTTGTTGCTCTCCTATATTTTTTGACTCATTGAATATGCCCAATGCTTTTATTTTTTGTCGATTAAAATTGCCTTCGCTCATTTAAGTTCTTTTTAATGCTTAAGTCATTTATCTAAATCTAAATGCATCTTCAGAGGTTATTTCGATTAAAGCTATTGATTTCCCGGAATAGATTATATTGTTTTATGTTAGTTACCAGCGAAGTAGGCTGCGTCGTGTAGAATGTTGTTTTCAGTCATTAGCGTAGTTGCATTCCGCTTTTGATTCGCGAATAATCTTACTCCATCATCGCTCATGCTCGATCAATGTTCAGCCACATATGCGAATTTAAAATATTCATATTTGTCGATCAATGTGTGTATTTCATTTTTTCTATTTAAATTATTGGACCGGAGTCACATCAGTTGCCGCTTTTCAGATCTGTGTAGTCTATCCCTGTGTAATCCAGGAATATTTTGTCTCTCTTCGATTTAATGTGCACGGTTGTATTCGTTTGTTCATCTCGCTCCACCGTGGGGCAGCTGCGACTCGCTGTGAAACCCGCAAATAGAAAGCACAGAAGCGTTCAGTGGTCGGGCACGGTGGTCTGCGTTTATCCAGTTAGACGAAAGTCCCGCTCTATGTTTTGATGTTAGTCCTCAGTTGACCGACGTACTTTTATTTATTTAAGTTTTTGTAATTCCCCGCTCTAGTTTATCCATAGGTGTGCTCTAAACCCAGTAAGTTGGTTATTTTTTTGATATTGCACATGGCCTTAAATATGGTATGTTTGTTTTTTAAAGTTATCACTAATTTTTCTCCTTTTTAATTGCAGGTAAGGAAAGCATCTAGCCCTGTGCCATTGTTTGGTAAACCTTCCCGTTCGTCTAACAAGATAAGTGGAGTACACAATTGTCTCTATTCCCCGGTGAAAGTGAATGGACGACGAATTATAAATCATGAGTCAAATATTAGCATTTTTGGCTTATGACTTAAATATCAGGTAAATTGATGTTTTTGCTTGGTAAATAATTGTGAATTCAAAATTAGTTTCTGCTTCAGAAGTGCAGCATCATTCTACGCCCGAATGGAGTAGCGACCCTACCCCACCCTTTCCATCCATACCATCTACTAGTATATACCATTTTTTTTAAAATATATACCATCACATGTAGGTTTAAGCTACATCGCCCCCGTTTAGGTAGACTTCTACTGCCAGCTTTTACGTATTATAAAAAAATGCTCGCTACCCGTGTCCTTCAGTATTGTGAGTATTGCAGAGTGGATTTTTAAAATCGGTTATGGAGATATTGTGATCTGAAGCTGATGTTGATATGAAGCTACTTGATTAGCTGCTTTAGTGGGATATTTTTTAAACTTATGAAAAGTGCATTTCAGTCTCTGACACTCAATTAGTCTTGGATAGACATTACTATGAGGTTCTTAATGCAACGAAGGCATCAATTTTATCAATTACCTTCATTAGTTCAATAACCTATTTGGTTGGCATGTTCTCAACGGTCACTCGTAAATGCAATTTAGTTAGACGGCATTTTTGCTCCATGGCCCATCAGTAAATTAACTTCGCTCACATATTTTGTGCGTCCAAGTGTCCAGTCGTTTCATGAATCCTTCTCCTTCTAGTGATGGCCTTATTTAATTTCCACCCGCTTTTACGGCCGCTGCCGAGTCGCGATCTCCGCGTTGATTTCCCCAACAAACCAACCGAGCATTCCGTCTATTTTCCTGATGAATCTCAAAACGCCCAGGATAATTCCGAATGGGGAGCGACCCCCCTGCCCCACCCGACCCTTCCTTCCCAGCCCTTTCCGGAATCCCGCCAATTGCCCTCATTCACCTTCTCCGTGTCCCTCCACCCCCTAATAATCCACCCTAAAACTCCACCTCCCCCCACCGCCTTAAACCTCTCCATTTGATGGCGAGAACATTTCTTCCTTTGCCTTCCCCTCCACTCGCAATTTTCCTCAGCATTCTCCCCTTCACCCTCCCCCCCACCCTTGTGATATTAAATTAAATTCTGCCGAGATCCCCACAGTCAGCCGTGGGACTATTTTCCCTCGGAGTTGCGAGGTTCGTTTTCGGGGAAGCTGCGCTATGGGAACTCCGCTCTGTGGACTCTATTCTCTTTCTCTCCATACTACACGCGCACCTCCCCTTAACTCTCCTCCCCGACCCCTCCAATATTATCTCCCCCGAAGACTTTCCCCCCGTATCTTTCTCTCTCTTCTTAGGATTGCGACGGAGGGCGGTCGGGGAAATTACTTTCGGGGAAGGGCGCCTATATTTTCAACCGCGGCGGCGCTGCACCCTTCCACATTCGCAAACTCCCTGCGGTGCACGGCGTGCGGAGAATAAGACGCAAGAAATCTCTCCCGCCTCCCCCCTGCCGCCTTCTCCTTTTTTTTTAACGGCCTCATCAAGCGTTCCTTCCCCAAACTAGAGTAAATATGTGTTTATTTTGCGTCTACATAGTTAACACCCCTCACTTTCCCGGATTATCCTCCGCCTCGTACGCACTTGCGCGCGAAAAAGGCTGAGCCGGGTTTATTATTTGGGGAAACGCTGTTCCTGCTCCCGGGGAACACACTGCCTATCCCAACTTTTTAAAGACGTGAAGGTTTATAAGTTACTCCCCTAAATGTTAATAAGGTCGACTCCTCTATTCGGGTGAGTGGATTTTTTTGGGGGGGGGGGGGAGGGGGTGAGTCGCAGGTTATTTCCTTGGCCAGCATTTACATATTTTCATTCCTATCTTCGAGAAAAAAGTGTTTACTGGGACACCATTTCGTCTCCTATGCATGAAATTCCTTTATTTGCGTTTGTTTGTGAGTGCCACCTTCTCATATATTATGCAGATGACTAGCCCGCCTACTCATGTGCCCCTTAAATATGAATATCCTCCGTATTCTTCTTTCTGAGATCGTATCCTTGAAAGCTTTGAATAATGAGAGGTACTCTTTACTTAGGAAATATATAACAGTTAGTATGCACATAGAAAAGGATTTCTGTAACTGCGTTTAATTCATGGTACACCTGAATATTACTAATTAAAAATATTACTAGCATTGTGTTCTGGAAAATCGTGATAAGTAAAACTTAGGCTGCTTCTATTGTATTGCTCCTTAAAATTGTTTCCCCTGAAAAGGGTTGCTGTTAGTGAAAGGGAACTATTAAAAGTTCTTCATGAGCTTAAAAATATCTCTAAAGTAAAAATACGTTCATATTCATTTTATAATCTTTAAAGTGACTTAATGTTATGCGGTTGGCTCTACTCTCACATGGAAACTATCTCACACTTTTGGACAAGTTAATGTAAAGTTAACATTTCTATTCGGCTAGAGCGTACTACGTTTGCAGTCTTTGATTTTCAGTATGAATTTACGTGCTTCTCAAAGTATTACATCGTTTTAAACTCGCTCTATATACATCGAGGTATATTTTAACTAAGACCGAACCCCGTGAAAGTGGTACGTCAGAATCCTGAGATGTGCTGAAAAAGTAGTTCTGTTCTTCATTGAGTGGTTGATTTGGGGCTGGAGTGGATCGAACTATTTTGTCCCGTCACGAGAAGGCGGCGATTAAAATGAGAGCGATCCGTATCTTTGAGCGAGCCGGAAATATCTGCGTTCGCCCCAGTAGGGTTTACGGGTTTGGGAATGCTAAAGGAGTTCGGTAGGGGCGCGGTTTCTGCCGGTCGGGCGCCTTTTGGGTAAAGCAAGTGGTGGTAAAGGTTTCGGCTAGGTGTTTATCTGTTCCCCTCTAAAAGCTTCGTTCCGGAAGACAGTCGATTGGAGAGTATCTATCGCCTCAGGGATTCCGTTTACAAAGATGGATTATGTTTAGGGCCTCATTCTTATGAATTGTACGAATATTTTACGCCTTACTGCTTGGAATTTGTCTGCTAAAGGATTATAGTCTTTCATCAGTTGTGTATCTCTCCTAGTTATTGCATTTTTCTCGGTGATGTGAGTTCATGTAATATTTTCTTCTGTATCAGAGCGAATTCGCCTTATTAATGTGCATATTTTTGCCTCTTTTCGCCCATTTACTTCCAGGCGGGATTTTTCGAATTTTGGCTTTTACGATTCGCCTGCCGTCATCTCCAATATTCCGAGCATTCGCTAATTGAGCTAATGAAATTACAAATTAGCGATCATTTGCTTCTTTCGAGTGAACGCACTGCGATTCGATTGCATCAATATCAGGTTCTTTGTAAAATATTTTTATCAGTACCTACTTAATCACCTATATTCATTTTTACGCTGTACCATAAGATCAACAATAAATCTCGCATCGAAACGGTTTGCGCTTAAAAGTAAAAAAATAAACTGGCAATCAAGTGTTACGATGTCATCGAGAACTTTCCCGCATTTAAACCAGATAGAGTGAATTATATGCTTGCTCGAAGAGGGAGATGGGTTGCATAACGGGACGATTGGAATAATAGATGGAGTGTCGAAGTCGGTGGCCTGCCTCTAGGTGGTGGACGGCGGAAAGGAAGGCTTAGTAGTCCCCACCCATTTCTCAGTGTCGGAGTGTTGCCGTGCACGGAGAAGACGGGCTGGATTATGCCGGCAAGAGAGCGTCTTTCTCTTGAGGCGGAGCGGGGGCCGTTTGCGGGGGGAGAGGCTGAAATTCGTTACTTCCCCCGTGCCGTCTTTAATTAACGCTTCTCCAGGGACTGCTAAGTACCCCTCCCCCACGCCCCCCCTCTCTCTTGAAGGAGAGGGCGGTAGTGGTGGTGGTGGGGTCAGGAGAGAGGGAGAGGCAGCAGTTGCTGTGCGCGCGGAATGCGAGCTCGGTGGTTGTAGGGTGTTGTCGCTCCGGAAGGGCGCGTCGCATGTCTCTGAGACCTGCTCACCCCAAAGAGACCGCATAGCCTATCCTATCCATCACTCACTAGATATATGGAATAATATTAGCATTCGTGTCCCTCCCTGCTTTCTCCGGAAAAAAATGCTTTGAAATTTTTGCGGCATTGTGATCATCATCTTAGCGCTACAGCCCTGAGTTTATTGTACTCCTGTCCACCATTCCTCCCTTTCCCTAGCTAATTTCTTCAGATCCCTGATGCTCATCTTCCTTCTGTCCTTCTTCACTTGTCCTTAGTAGTCATCTTCAGGTCTTTCTCGGGGACTTCAAATCAATTATCCATTATATTCCTCTCGTAAATGCTATCTTACGACCTATCCACAGGTTTTTTTTTTCCAGTGTATGATTCTCCGCAGTTCCAGTTCAATTCGGTACATCAAAGCCTTTCTCACCCTAAGCTGTATTGGAGGACTTTATTTTAAAGTGATAATTGTAGTTATTATTATTATTCTTATTAATATTATTATGATTATCCTCATTATTAATATAATCATTATATGTATAGGAAGAAAGTTCGGCCTTAAATTAGACTCATGCGAGTATCCCACATGACCCATGCCTCAGATTTTCCCGTGCCTCCCAACGCTTGACTTCTTATGCTTGGTATTTAATTGGTGGAAGCGCTCTTTGGGAGTTAGAGGATTTTGGTTCGTGGCCTGATTGAAACATGTTTTGTTTTTTCCTCTCAAACTTTTGCTCTTCGAGTGCACTTGCAGGTGACTCTTGTTTCCGAATCTGTCCTCATCCTCACGCAATGAAGATGAACCGTATGTCAGTGAAGTACTTCACTGACATACGGTTACGGAGCGACTTCTCCTCGGAAACCGAGGAGAAGCCGCTCCAGGTGCGAAATCTTGTGTCTTGTTGTCAGTTTCTATTTGGGCCTCTGTGCCTTTTTCGGTGCCTCTATTATTAATCATCATTGCAATGTAATAGTCGTACATAATTTTGTTCAAAACTTCTTAGTTCACTTATTTTCATCCAAACGAATTATTTTTTGGTAACCTTAGTGTGTTGAATTTTAGTATTAACTTGAGAGAACGAAATTTAGATTTTTAAAATTGATTTTTTAAAAGTTCGCGAGATTAACGCTTGATTATAAGAAAAGGCGACTGTTGGCGAATTTCACTTCTGCAATTTTCAGTTTTATGAGGTAAGTTATGTTAGTTAATTTCTCAGTCGTAATCAGAGATTATGAGTGGGGAGTAATTTTGAATGCTGGAATACATTTTCTTCAGTTAAAAATCTGTTACGAATTACTTCGCTCTTAATATCCCTTGAATTAGCTTTACACAATAAAAATATTCATTCCTGCTCCGTAACAAAATGCAATTTCTCCCTCCATTAGTCGAGATTGCTGTCACTCGCTTTTGTCCAATCGCACGAAAGCTTTTCTTCAGATTTCTCTCCCGCGGCCGGTTGTTGGATGTTTTATACAATGGCCTTCGCTGGCTCACTCGTGTCCCATGATTTATGGCCGGGGATACCGCTAAATGCTCCTCGCGCAGTCAACTCGTTTCTCAAGTGAAGTCTGTGTGCTCTGGTTTACTTAAGAGCGCCGGCGAACTTGCGTTTGTGAGAGAGTCAAGGACGGGTGAGATGAGGCCTGTCGCCAACCCTCACTCTGTCTCTCCCTTCGCCACTTCTCTCAACCCTAGTCAGGCATTTTCTCCCCGGGAATACACTCGCCACGTTAGTTTCGCAGTAATTCATGCATTTTTTGTAAACAGTTGATGGGTAATATCATGGGTACACTCTTTTAGTTGTTGTGTCTTAATTTTTGTAATAGTTTGTACTTATTTTATTCTAATTAATAAGCAATCATCATCTCCCTAGCCAGGGTTTTTTTTTTAATTACAACCCCCACCAAGACTTCGGAATTGTTTTCTCTCCTCCCATTAATGAAGCCGCTGAATTAGCTCCTCTTTGCCCACCATCAATTTCTTTTGCTTAAATATATTATTTAGTATTTTATTTAAGGTGATTTAATTTTGGAATTAGCGCTGAATTATGAAAGCGCAATAAAAACGTCTTCTACAAGGTTTATAATTTTATTGGGTTGACAATAGTCGCCTGCTGACGTATCTTACGATTTAGGTCTGTATGTCAAATCTGAGTGTAAAATACGGAGCAAAATATTATTTTTTTATTAAATTATTCTACCGAGTAAAATAGAATTCCCAGGAGTACTTAAAAAGTATTCTGGCGGGGTCCCCTCCCTTCATGGACTTCCCTAAAATTCTCTGTATAGGCTCACTTCCTTTCATTCTATCTGAACATCATAATCGATTCCTTCCTCTCCTTCGTTTATTCGGCATTCTACCTTATAACACTGTTTTCAACGTCTGCTCCCCGCATTTTAAGCGTTTGTTTTCATAGCTCTATGTATAATTGTTTTAAGTCAAAACGTATAACTCGGCATTAGAATGAAAGGGAGTAGGCCTTATTGTGAATTGAAGAGATAAGTGGTTGATGGGGAGGGAGGATCCCAGAATTCTTCTCAGATACTCCATGGAAACTTACCATAATCGGTAGAATACTTAAATAATAATAATAGTCAGTGTCAGTATCTAGCCTGATTGCCAGCATTTGTCCGCACTCCTCTCTGTTCATTTGTTTCTCTTTCTCGTATCCCTTCGTTCTCTCTTCCCCACCTCTACTCTTTTCCACCCCCTCCAATCCACGCACGCACTCCCCTCCTCTTGAGAGGAAAAAAATCCCTTCCTTCCCGAATCCAGGGAAGAGCGGGGAGGAGGAGAGATTGGGTCGGATTCATTTCCTTCTCTTCGCTTTGCCACCGCCGCCACTCTGGGATTTCAGAGCCCATCTCGCCTCCCACACTCTCCGCTCGGCTCCTTTTAACCTTAGGGCTGCGTTCCCCCACCTGCTCCTCCACTCTTCCCTCCCCCCACCCTCTCAGCCCACCCAGACACACGATAAAGAGTCTTAATTATCAATTAGATTTAATTTCGTCCCCGCTCCTCAGTTGAGAATGAAGAGGAGGGTGGGGGTGGAGGGCGCGCTCTTCTTACTTCTTTTATTTTTTTCTTTCTTTCTTCCTGGCCTCTCCCGACCATATTTATACTCCTCGCACTTTCTCGTCTCAAGATGGCGTCGAGGGGGCGTGGGTGAGGTTTCGTGACGATTTCGGGCATTAAGGAACGCCAGGATGCGAAGATAGCTCTCTTAAATGGGCCACTCCTCTCCTCTCGTCTCCTCTTCTCAGACTTCTGGAACCCCTCATTCTTTCCGCACTTGATTTTTATTTATTTATTTTTCTCTTTCGCTGCAACCTGTACTCGGTAATGGCTTTAATGCTGACTACGTGAATTACTGCTCGGTGCAGGTACTGCTACGTAAATGAAACAAGGTACCTCATTTAATTTTCCTTCGCTGTATTTTTTGTGCTGCGTCGCCTTTTCCCCAACTTCAATTTATATGGGTATTTTTTTATTTTCTTCCTAGCTATGTAACGACGGTGTAACTTTCTTATGATTTCTCCATTGCTCCGTTTCTCTCCTGACCTAAAATAGGGCCCGCATTGCTGTAATATTACTAGTACGAGCGCTTTCTTTATTCATGGAAGCAAGTCTGGGTTGATGTTCTGTCAATCAATTATCACTGCATTTAATGTTGATCGTATATTTGTCCACTAATTGTAAGTAGTGAAAGGTTATTACCTATCATTAGTTTATATAGCCTGGAGATTAATTGATTGCAGCCCGTCGTTCGGCTGTCGTCAGTTCTATTATATTACTGCTTAGTTCATTTTTTTTACGAATCCTTTTATTGACTTACTGAAGGCCTCTCTTCACTTTGAGGATACGTTCCACTAATTTTCTTTACATATCTCTCAGAACCCTCCTGTTTCTTCATTTTCCCTCATTGTCGCGCTTTTTATTAATTTCTGCTTCTTTCTCGCTACACCTTCACTTCATAACTAGATCGATCAATGTCTAGATGTGGGAATCAGTTGAATATTATAAATTTTAGGGTTATGTGTTTAATTTGAGCAATTAATTTTCGAAATTGGCGTTTCTGCTGGATTAATATTGAAACAATATCTAAAGTTCTGGGAAGTTGGTAATGGAACTTTGCAAATTAATACCTATTGATGAGTTTTACCTATTAAAACAGTTTTGATGAGAATCGGTTGATTGTAGATTTACATTATCTCTTCAACTTTATCATCCATTCCCGCATCCAAGGGGGCTGTCAATGGCAATGGGCTCTATTTATTTCTCTTGATTTTACATACCGATTGTCCCTGTCTCCCTGCCAAATAATACTAACCTTGATTTCTTTCGCATTTTCCTCATCTGCTCCGGTATCGTTTAAATATACGAAGGAGAGAGGTTGCAAGTTCGATTTAAGGTTAGTCTTATGAAGTTCAGATAAGGACTCCCTATGATACATTGTATTTAAGGTAAATCGGAATATAATTGACGAAGTCCGATTATACTAGTTAGTGTATATCAGGGAATACTGCGATAGCTCTAAGTGGCGGACCAAAGGGAAATTAAACTAAAAAAAGTAAGGGAAATTAAATAATTTTCTTCTTTGCTGGGAAAGTGTGAGAAAAAGCGTGGTCCCTCTTGAGTCGCCAGTTACATACGTCCCTGATTTACGTGTCTTTTTGCCGTGCCCTCTTATCATAGCTATGAAGCACTGTGTATCCCTCTGTGATGTTTGCTGGAAGGCATTTCAAAAGTTAATGCAGCTGTATTGTACTCCGATGATATATTGCCATTCATCCTCGTGAAGGGAAGGCTGCCAAGATGGTTGGAGATATTCTGATATCCGCATCGTATTAACTGATTGAATATTCTCCTATGCATTTCACATTTCCTGTCCGAGTCCCACTGAATCCTTTCATCATTTTTTATTCCTTGGCTGTTAAAAATTCTGGCGAGCAATCGAATTAAATTAAATCTCGTGGCCTCTTTTCATGATCAAGAATAAGACGGCGGCTCAGCTGTATTGCAGCGTCCGTCTGCATTGAAGCGATTGCCCCTTCCGTTGACCCCCCTCTCTCCTGCGTTGCGGGAGGATCACTTCACCGCCTCCCCGCTAGGGACCGCCTCTGACACTCTTCCCCGTCACGTCCGTCGTCACGCTTTCATAGAAGCCGCCCCCTTCCCCTTTATCTCCAAGGTTACGCGTCCCCATGTCGCCGATTGCTTTCACTGAGCGAATCGCGTTATCCAACGTAACGTAATTTCAGCTTTCATTTCCTTGTTTGTCGGCTTCTCTTGAAATAGGTCGGGGGCAAGTCGACATTAACGATTCCGCGCACTCGAATGGCCTCATCTCAGAGTTATTGCGTATCCATTGCTCGTAATTAAACTCGGGTAATGCAATAATGAAGCAAAAGAAATGTTTTCTCTAACCTCTCCCTCTTGTGCATTTATGCTCAGATTGTTTATAGGCCCTATTTTGCTGGAATCATTGTTTGGGTAGGCTTAACGTAAAAACTGGGAAACGAAGAACATTTTAGTTTAGCGAGCATTCCGGTGCTTGACACAGTAGAGTAGCGTGGTATAAAAATGTCCATCGGAGCAGAGTGCAACGCACGGAGAGCGCCGCTCAAGTGTTTTTGCTTATAACCGCGTTGTCATTTTCACGTTGTGCCAGAAATATTCTCCTCTTGTTCGTGGAGGACACAATGCGTGCATTCATGCTCTTCCCCTACGCGTATTATGTGGACCGTGTAGCTTCATGCATGTCCTTTATTTTAACCCTCGATGCATTTAACATAATGGGGATCCATCGCGAATTTTCCGCCGCGATGGTCGCGTTCTTCGGTTGCCCAGCGGAGCGTGCGGTGGCGCTGCGAAAATAATGGCGGGCACGTCTGCATCCCTGTCGTGTGGGGAGGGAATGTATCGGGGGCGGAATGCACCCTTCTCCTCTCCCCCCCCCCCCACTCTCTCTCTCCGAATCTCGTCGCAAATGTCTTTCCCGCCCCCCCCCTGCCCTCCACAACAGTTCCCATCAGCCCAGAGGACCCTTCCCCTCCACCCTATCTTCCTTATTTGCATTCTTTCTTCGCGAGTTTTCGGATGTTGGGGTCTTCTTTTCCCCTTTCGAATGTGTCCCTACCCCCTTAATCCCCTCCCCAAGGGGTTGTTGCCCTCCTTCTTTCCTGCGGAAACTTTCCTCTTTCCTTCCGAGTACAATGAATTCTAGTTCCTTCTCAAGTCATCGAGCACTACTATCGTGAATAGTTAAAGCAACAATTTGTAAAATATTCCTAATAACGCAATTTTTGTGTATTGAGCCGTGGTGGTAGTAGTCGTAGCTTTTTATGTGTATCGACGGCTTAGTTTCTTCTAGTATCGTAAGTGATGAAATTCTGTATTTATAATCTTATGGAGTATATTGATTTAGCATGGAATGGTGTTTTTAAGGCAAAGAAATGATGGCATTTTATTTCAATTCTTTATTCTCTTATTTCCTTATATTCCGAATAAATCATCGCTGGTAACGAAGTATTTTTATTGTTTTCAAAGTCTAGAATATGTAGTTTAAATAGAGTTATGCGCTCTGAACCCCACACAATGTAGAACGTCATCGTCATGTATAGAACACTACGTTAAAGAACACCTAGGTACCTTTGTAAATTACAGTGGGAAGTTGATTGTGGGACTCGAGACTCTCCGGGGTGATTCTAAAATTGTTTAATATATACGTACCTTAGAAACTTCAATTTTGTTACGGGAATTCTATCAGTATAGGTAGAATTCCTTAAGTAAAACCGAAGTTTTCGTTGATTTTTTTTTCCAGGGATCGCATATGTCGTTTTCTTTTTTTTTTTTTTTTGTTGGGGATTTTCCTTCGAAGTGTTCGTTTCACCCTTCTTCTCTTCTGGCTCTCACATTTATCTCTGAAGGGGTCGTTGTCCGCCCTCTCCTCCTCCCCCTCCTATCTTCAGGCACAACTGCTATTCGTCTTCTCCTTTCCTCGTCCCTATCACTGCCTCTTATGGTGGATATTGTTCCCTGTCCACTCCTGCTGTTCCCGCAGCGGCGTCGATTGTTTTGCGGTTTGCGGCCGACCCTGAGGAGCGCCGGTGTGCGACTTGATATGCATGGGAAGGGGATGGTCGTTCGTGACCTCTGGGAGCGGAGCGTAAGCGACACCTGCCCTCTTCCCAGTCAACGTAATTCCTGCCTCCTCCCTGCTCCTCTTTTCATCGCGACGAATTCTGAAAGTAAAACATTCCTCGGTTTTATGGAAATAATAATAAATTTGTAATATTCCACGCACTGTTATTTAATCGATCGGTTTCGGCACTGATTGCTTCATTTTAAATGGTAACTGGAGTGAAATACTGCGAAATATCATCTCTTCCTTTCGCCTTATCATGGTGAAATACCACGTAGTTCAGACGGAAACCTTAGAATCATTCGTCGGTTTATGTTATAAAAATGAGTAGAGAGGTGAATCCTTTGAGTGGACGCGTGGAGATAAGTGTATTGATTTATTGTCGTATGCCTCATTCATGGCATTATCTTCTCATCGTGTATGCTGACGTATCGAATTACTGTTATGCAAGTTCTCAGAGATACATAGGGCTCCTCGCTATTCCTTCTCCATCTCCAGCCACTTGATCCAGACTAATTCAAATCCGTATCATTCTCCAGACTTAATTGCTGATAAACTTCATATTCATTCTTGTAATTGCCTCGCTCAACTTTTTTCTGCGTCGCCTGATTGCATGACCACCTTTCTTGAAATTATGACAATCGAAAGGATGATGAAAGTATGACTTGCCCTCCATTCGCCAATCATCTCACCTTTTCAAATCCCCAATTGTCATTTATCATAACCCTTGAAAAGTATGCAATGTGAGTGAGAGTATTTCCAAGTGCTGTCTTAAAGCTAACTCCATTGTTGTATCAAAATATACGTTTCCCAAAATTAGCCCATAGATTGTCAAGATATTGCGGAGAAATTTGAGAGACTATTGAGAAGCAACTCGCGTGCCTATTGGGTCAAATATGAAAATAGTGGGCAGATAATAACAAAATTTTCTCTTTTGCTTAAACGTTGCATGAAATGGACTACAGGCGCCATTACATTCATCCTTAAAAGGATTAATTAGAATTGCTTCCAATTATACCGTCGTCTATTGTGATTAGAAACTCATCTACTCCGGCATGTCAATGGCAATAGTTTTCTCTTTGAATCACAATTGTAAAATAGTGAGGCGATTCTTTTATTTTCCCGCTCCAATTTGTAGAGGTCATTGCCTTTAAATATCCAAGTCAAGCCTTTACTTAAAATTCTTGTCATATCGTTGAAGGGAGGTTTCGAGTTAGGTGGAAATTCTGTTAATCGCTAATGGAAGACCTATTATACGTACAAAATTTACGTGTATTAATTTAAGTAGCTCGTAGAGTTATGCACGCTGAAATTTTTAGTAATAGTTTAGAAATCCTAGGTCGTTAAACTGAGACTACTCTGTGTATCCAGGAAATTTTACGATGTTAGCATAAGTTTTAACCCAGTAATCAGTCACCAAAAAAGACCGGTCGAGCAGTAGGGATGAATCCTGTTAAGAGGGATGCATGGCTTGATTTGCAGGTCCTTCGTCGAGTTTGTTTCCCCTCGGTTGACGCAGCATGACCGTCTTCCTTCATTGGCCTCGGAATATTTTTCGTTTCTCGTTCTCATTTTTTTTAGAAGTGTTTGAAGAGTGAATGGCTCACCTCTTCCACTTGATTTCTCGCTGCTTGCCGTTGCGTGTCTTCCCTCCCCAACTCACCCTCCTCCCTTCCACTAGCATTTGTTTACTCTGGTCGTCTGGGATATCCTCCTTGAGAGTCTCGGAGATTGACGCCCTCGGCACTGAGTGACCGATATCTGAGAGGTGATGTGTGCAAGGGTAAGGTCTGCTCCGCAATTTCTATGATTTGCCTGTGTTTGATGCCAGTGTAGGTTTCATTGTTCGGGTATTTTGGCTCGACTTAATTTTGTCCAAGAGTGAATTCGTGTTGTGTCTTCCATTGGGGTTGCAAAATGATAGGGGAACTATTTTATTAAACGAAATTTTTTTTGGCTATCCATAAAATGTGAATGGTGTATATTCACGAAGTCATTCCTGCTGAAGGAGATAATCGATCTGGAAATTTATCTTTAATCTTTTTTGGAAAATCTGCGGAAGTGCGGGTTTTTTATGGGTGTTAATGAAATGACGTCTTTATTACGGCGTTTATTCTTGATAAATTCGCCGTATTTTAAATTATTCCCCACGTACGTTCTCAACCGGGGATCGGGTTAGTGTGGTGCTGGAGTGTTGGCTTTCCACCCGGCGGGCTCGGGTTCGAATCCCCACAGTGGTGGAGAATTTTCATAGACTGCCCAATCTCTACTTGAATGTTGTGTGGAGGATATTTCAAGCGCACCACTCCATCCGTCGGATGGGACGTTAAACCGTGGTCCCCTTGGCGCCTTTTGTTAAGACCAGGCTAATGCCGATGCCGGGTTTCTCTCCATCCTTCCTTACCGGCACTTCCCACATGGCGCAAATGACCTCAGCTGTCGGTCGCTTCTTTCAAATGCAATACGGTACGTTCTTTACCCAGCCATCCATGTATTTTCTAATGCCATTGTAACGTAGCTCTTCGGCCAGCGAGCGTAAGAGCCAACGCGTAAGACTGGTAAAATACTTCTTTAGCAAAAAAATAATTCGGACAGAGGGCACGTATCAAAAAGTAAATGAAAGAAGGAATTTGCAGCAAATTCATGTCTAATTTCTCCATGCAGTAGGAAATAAAGCACTTTACTTCTAATGTGAATGCCCGTTCCTTATATTTCCTGAGATTGATAGTAAATGTAGATTTACCACTTAGGGCCGGTTTTATAATGTCTGGTTAAACTGGAGTTTAAGCTAAGCGTCGGTTAAGTCCCAAAATTCTGTTTTATAATCGATGGTTAAGCCAAATCTGAGCGTTAAAGTGGTAGTCAAGCTAAACCATGGATTTCCCTTGGGTAAAAGGTTAACGTGAAGTTTAAATTGTTGAAAATGGCGGATGTTTTGAAATGCTTAAGTACCCTACGATAATATACGGAAGAAATAATCGACAAAGCGTAGCATCCTCCGTTTTTATCCGTATCTACGATATCAGCAATCAATTTCCAATATTTTTAGCACCATACTAGCAATTTAATAAGTGAAATATTTCCATAAGACCGGTGATATATCCGGAACGGACCACTGTTTTCATGCTATTCGACGTATTCTACGGTATACGCTACGAAATCCTTACAAACATCTCAAGTTTGATAATAATCACCATCCAATAAATAATATTGTCTATTCTATGGGCTGCAGTCGGAGATCGTGTGCCAAACCCCTGAAAATGTTGAAGTTATGCAATATTTGTGCCGGTGTAGGAGTTTGTTATGATTTGTGCCAGCCAAGTGAGTTGATGAAAAATATTAGAATTACATATCGGAGAGAAAGAAGGAGGTGTAACAGGAGTGTAGGTATAGAAATCTGTTATTACCTGGTTTTGCTGACTTTATCAACCAATTTAAAATGTGTCGGTGTTTACAAAGACAGTTTGAATTAGAAGAACAGCCAAGTTTCGTATTTGGCAATCGAAAGAGAGAAAAAGATCGTACTTACTGATTGCATTCTGATTTACTAGCATTTGATGTCACTATAGAATTTATAATTAATTGTGAGGATATATGTTATGAGGTGAAAGTATTTTCGTATTTCCTTTTCCAAAAGATATGTTTGTCAAAGTACTACAAAAAAATTGTAGGTAAGTCCATTAACAATATCTGGTGTACGGCTTGGTATTGCTTGGAGATAAATATGTAGGAATAAGTGAGGCAAGTGAAAGATTGCATGAAAAAGAAAGGATTTTGCGCGTTTCGTACGTAATGTATACAAGATACTGTTTGAGTTTTCTTTGGAAGCTGAGAAAGGCAAATTGATGCAACCAATACAGCTCGTGTGGGTAAAAAAGTGAGAATGACTGATTTGCTCATAAGATGGTATGACATATTAATGAATTTGTTAGGCAAATGAGCCTTTAGAGTGTGGAAGTTTACTAATTATTGTACTTTTTGTGACTAAGTAATGACCTCTCATATTATTTTGATAGAAAAAGATTTGGAAAGGCACCGTAAGCAAGAGAAGTCTTCTCGTCTCTGAGTGTTCTAATGTGTAGCCTTCAACGGAAAAAATTGCGACTTTATTGCCTAAGTGCTGTTCGTAGCCAAACACAGGTTATGTACAATTAAAACCTCCTAGCAAATTATCTACCATCAAAAGTAGCTTCAGAGCTATAGAATCAGTGGTGCATCTACCATCAAAAGTTGTTTCAGAACCATAGAATCAGTGGTGCCCATCAAGAACCTCATGTTAAAATATAAGAGTGCCAATTTGGTTACCAATACTTATCTTATTTCAGGTTTGAATATTTTAATATAGTGAAAGTTAACAATTCGATACTTTATCCTGAAAAAGTTTGGTTTTATTCCACACATTTGAGCCTTAATTCAAGGAGAGAATTTGGACCCTTGCACCTGAAGACTCATGGAACATCAAAGCCAGATTAATCAAAGAAATATTATTTTAAGGTTCTTAAGCATTGCCTGCTAAGGGAATATATTTATTGAGGTTCTCAAGCATTGTCTGCTAAGGGAATGTTTGAAACAATCAGAGTCAGTTGTATTTCTTACAACATTGAGCCAGCTGGGCTACTCTTGCTTGCTATTGGGGAAAGCTGTTGTCTGTGTACATATGTATTTGCTCATGAAGTTGAATTTACAGGAAATGACTGCATTCACCACCATTCCATTCGTTATTTTCCATGCTTATCAGTGACCACTGAAATTTTTTCATCGATAAGCTCTTTCAAAGTATCTTGTATGATGTTGGGCTAGATAAGGTGGAAGTTCTTCATATTAGTAAAATTAGACATTGCAGTATTTCCACTGAGTTTTATTATAATAAAATCAGTGGAAATATTGCAATGTCTAATTTTACTAATAACTCTTTCAAAGCCTTAAGTGGGATCCTTGGTATGGTTTCTTCATAAAATATTAACCCTTACTACTACTTGTCGACGTTTAACTAACTAATATGTTTAATAAGTCTTCAAAGGATAAGTGAGGACATATTCCTATAACAGCCAATTTACATCACATTTCTGGTACACTCATTAGTTTCTTGTGAGTTCAATCCCATACGTAGCTTTTATTAATTTTTTCATGCTCCATCCATTGAACTGTCACTAATGAGTACATACGTTCAAAAAATCAATTAGGTATAATATCATCAACACTTATAATCATGCATGACAAGATATCTCATTCCAATACTTACTGTTAGAAGTGATCTACTCATTAAGGTTGACGTAGTTCTTTGTAACATACATGGTTATTCCATTTATTCCAGAACCATTGTCTCCCTGCCCTTGCTTGTTACTCAAAATCCTTACCTTAATCACTGTTGTCAGCATTTCAAACTTGATATACACTTCATCTACATCATTTATTCTAATTCATCTGCAAAAATTCCCTCACCTCATTTATCAGGTCTAGCAATTCCTACTTCCTTTTCCTCTGTCAATATTATCTATACATTCCTGTGTTCCTCTATTCTTATCCTCCTTCTGGGTCAAAAATACCAGTTCCATGGCAAACCTTACTCCATGTATCTTAACCAGACTTCTATTTGCACTTTGGTACTATGATTTTCCCTTTAATTCTCCTCTTTTTATTTATTCCAAGGATTATCTGTCTCATCTATCTCGCTCCAATCTGCATCACTAGAGATATATTTTAACATGCATAGCTGCAACGTATGTAATGAGAAACAGTCTATGAGAATGTTCATGTCACAAAGGCAAATATCTTTATAGATTTATGAAAGTGGAGTGGATGTAAGGGAAATTGCTTCTATAATCACTTCATAAATAGAACATGGTATGATGAAATTCTGTGGGGAAGTCGTATTATTGCATTTATGATAATGGAAGCAAATACGTTAATTATAAGTGAGTGATGTCAGTGTGGTGATTTAGAGATTACTTGGTACAGCATTCAAAAGGATATCCCCCAGAAGTAGGTAGTAAAAAAATAACTTAATAACTTATTGTGGCACCATGTAACAACATAATTCCATTGAAAACCCATATCCCAAAAAGACAGTTGCAATGAAGGAGTCATCATGATGGAATCCTTATGCTTTGCATTTGATACAAATAAATTCTTTAAATGCTATATAAATAACTGTATCTTTGTACCGTGACGGATCCATGGGGGGTTGGGGGCTATGGAGGGTATTCAATTTACTCCCCTTGGGTATCCAATTTACACTAGATAGAATGGTGGTTTATTTCCCACCCCCACTTCAGCTGGAATTTTAACCTCACCTAGCCCACCCCCTTATCCCTATCCTGCATCCACTTCTGTCTTTGTATAATTTAGTACTCTGCTAAATATTTAAAACATGTTCAATGAAAGCTTCTTATTTTGTGGTCTGAGAATAAAAGAATATGTCTATCACAATATATAGTATAGTATTCATAAACACCATTGAGAGTTGAAATTTAATACTTTCATTCTGATTAGATATGTTTTTCAACAGATTTTTTACAAATTGAACCCAGCAACTTTAATATCTTTGCTCCCCATCTCATTTCCTTAAATATTAAAGACAATACAAGCCTTTGCTGTTGATTAGATATGAAGTTAGTTTTGTTAGCACTTAAAACTTATTCTCACACAAGGTTTGCAAAAATAGTTTTTACATAAAGAATAGATCCCCCCATCATAAGCTATGAGCCAAAAAGAGTTGCAATATTTTGTTACAGATGCATACTGTCATAACAACATGCAGCCTACTTGTAAAGTATGTAAGGTTTGCTGCAAACTGTACATTTATTTAATAATTGGATGGCATGAGCCCTTGAAGTAACTGTGGTAGGGTTATGCATAAGTTATTCAAACTTTATTCATTCTTCTCTAATTTTAATTTTAGACTGTGAAATTATGTTCATAATCAGTGATTTCTGAACACCCATTCAATTTTATGATGGCAATGAATACATTCTCAATGGCATTACCATAAAGACTCACAGTCATCCCTATTACAGTATCAACTACACTATTGACAGCCAGTATCAAAATATGTTTCACTTTATACTTCAATGGTAAGGGCTACTTGGTGTCATGCAATAGGTTTTGATCTCTCTAATGAAGAAATTTGAACTTAGTTCTGTCCCTTATTGAAAATTTATTTGCCAGAGATTATGGATTTCATGAAACATATTGCTTCTCAACAGTATATATATATAGTCATAAATAAGATGAGATAATTTAAAGTTATGAAATATCTGCTGCTAGCTGACAATTATATGGCTCAATTCTTTTCGTGTCTGTTACACGAGTGCCACATGGCTGAATATACCTCCTTATTGTGAACATTTTAATAAAACTGAAAATGCTTCTATAAAAACACAAAAATCATCAAAGGAATCACCATGAATTAATTGAATTAATCATAACAATGACATCATTGTGACAGGAGCCTCGTTATCGTTTTAATGAACACTGATGAATTTTTCTATTAGACGGTGGTTGGTTATAAATTCTGTTATTTAAATTATGGCCATGGTGAGTACTTTGAAAACGGGAAAGGCTTTGATTATTCACAACTAACAAGTTGTTCCTAATTCCGTAGGGAACGCAGAGATTATGATAAATTAGCGTAGGGGCCATACTAACGCTTAGAAGATATATCTTACTGCTAAAGTATGATTAAAATTTATCGTCATTATGATTACATTGTAGCCTCAAAATGTTCGTAAAATCGCTCTGGTGGCCTACTCAATAGAAAACCATTTCGATTGGTTTAACAATACAAACGAGAATCTTCGTTCTCGTTTAATAAGCACAAACAAGGTTAATTTACCACTATTTCTTGCAAAGGGACTCCACCTTGATTCAATCCATTCACAAATAGTAATTCATTATCTCCGTGAAATTTATGGTTTACACGTATCTCATTCAAATTAACGCTTGTACTTGACAAATATTCATAATTCGAGGCGAGTATTTCTATTTTAACGACACACTGATGATTGACCATAAGATCGTAAACGATTAAAACCGAAAATATTGGCGTCATCTTCGTTTTCAAAGCTAACCATCACTTCAAAACAAACGTAAACAATTCTTTCACCACTCTCCAACTCGATTTTTTTTTCAATTTCGACTTTCGTATGTTTCACTTTTCGCGATCAATTGTTGGTATGAGAATTACAGTAGCTGCGCTTTCCTCTCGTTATAGTTCCCATCAGCCAACCGGCGGTAGGATTTGCTTTATAAAACACAACCTCTCGTTAAACTCCACGTTACCGTAATCTCCACGTCAAATTAACGTGAGGTTTAACCAGACATTATAAAACCGGCCCTTAGTGTCGTTACGGATTACGTTGGCCATACGATCGTATTCTTTAGTTTCTGGATAGACAATTCGTTACTTGTATTTTAATAATAGCATTTGAGCTTCAGTATTGATCATATTGTGAGAGCAGGGGGAATACTAATATATTAGTTTGGGAAAATGGCGGCAACTATGGCCAATGCATAAATTAACGGATTAATTGACATTTTGGATTTTTTTGGTAATAGCTCGTATACCATTTGTCACAAATCGTGAATTTCTTCGAAAAGTGCAGAAAAGTTTCTCCGGTTTTCCACCGGTTGATGTTGTCCATGTCTCCCAACGTTTCGAGCAGCGACTTGCTGATCATCCTCAGGGGCGAACCTAAGATCATACATTCTTCGAAAAGCTTTTTTCGACTCAACTATAGTGACGAGAAAAAGTCGCTTTTCGACGATGTGGGCTCATGGGAACATGCCTCAATTTGAACGCCTTTTTCGACTTAGCTTCGCTCTGCTATCCCTCTTGGAACACTTTTCGATGTTTTTTAGTACCATCTTACGGCACGCGCGCCGTGATGGCGTCCTCTCTCTGGGAGGACGCATTGCCGAGTGCGGCGCGTAATCTGGCCGGCACGGTGTCGTATCGTGGAAGAGAGTGGGGGTAGGGGTCCACGCTGCGGAAGACGATCGTGCGCAGGGCGCTTGCCGGCGGGGAAGGTGTTCCACCGCCCCGCAGTCGGACGCCGAGCACGCAAATGAGAGGAGGGTGGCGGCTATGTTGATATTTTCGTCCAAGGACGACGCCCCCCCCCCCCCCAGTGATGACTCTTTCACTCCCACTCTGGTGATATGAGGCCGAGTTTCAGGATCGTGGGGTGAATCCCACGGGAAGCACCCGTTGGGCGACGCCTCTTACTGTCCTGTTCCATGTTCCTTTTATCTTACGTAAGAATATGGTTCGGAATCTGTTAGTCCTAGTCCGCTCCAGAACCAGGATAGGGACAAGAAGGGGTGCTAGGTCCTGGCGGGCAACCTCCCATCAGTAGTGGGGGTCCGAACAAAACTGCCATTATATCTAGTGTAAATTGCATTTTCAAGGGGTTAGCCCTCTCTGGATCCTCCACTGGTCCTAGAATCCGATTAGTTATCCGTAGCTTCAAGTCGGACTTTATCTAGCGCGAGACGAAGCAATATAATAATGGAAAATTTTCAGCGAATCACAAAAGATATTTCACCGGTTCGGGCAGGTTTTCATGGAGCATTTTGCGAATCACCCCAGGTTGTCCCCTTTCCTCTAGCTGAACTTCTTACTTAAATTCATAGCAACCATTTCATTCTAATTACAAAACCTATCCGTTCCCCTCTCCCGCTTGCCTTAAATTCTCACTTCTATCACGGTTTTTGCCATGTTCACAACCTAGTACTCGCTTCATATGTATCCACTTATTCCTCCGTATCTCATCTGGAAGTTTCCTTTCCCCACTCAGTATGTGTGGCACTTCCTCTCCTTACATTTTACCTCCATTCAATTCTGCATCTCGAACGCCTCCAGTCTTATCTCGTCCTTTTTCCTGAACGTCCTTGTCCCCCACCATTAAGCGCTAAACTCTTGACCACACTATTCACTAGCCTTTTCTTCATAGTCTTATGTAACAATCATTTATTCAGCTCCTCATAAGTATTCCTCTTATAGTGTATACATTTATGCTGGGGATCAGATCTCTCCGTTGGTTGATTAGTCATTTGAAGCCCGAGTTAGTTACTATATGGCATTAAATGAATTTAACTTTTGTCATGAGCTCATCGTCTGTTTGATAACGCTTTCCAACTAGATACAATGTCATTCCAGCCAAAAGTTGGTTTTCAATCGGCGGGTGATCGAAAATGGCCCATTGAAATTACTCAAGAAGCAGTTAGGTTGCAGCAGCGCTGAGAGGACGGGTGTTGCTATGACTGAACTCTTCTAGGTATCAGCATAACTCTTCTTTTGTTTTGAATGTTTCTGCGTTATCACAGTTTTTTTTAAATCGGAGCGGCTGCACTTATCGTTGTCCCCAGCTGCATGAAATCCACAAGCAACACACCATTGTTATCCAAAAAGACGGTCGCACAACCTTTCGATTGTTGAAGGATTGCCTGAATGTTTTTGGTTTGCTTGTTGATTTTAGTTGTATCCATTTTTGTGATTGTTGCTTTGTTTCAGGTGTTTCATAATGATTCAGTCTCTTCTCTCGCCACAATTGGTTCAAATTTATTTTCTCTTTCATCGCCATAAAGGTCAAGGCATGTCAATGTTGAAGCCATTCACCAATTTTTGTGGATATCGCTCCGTAGTTCACTATCGGCGGGAATATCAGTGGAGGCGACCTTAGTAATAAGACTCCTTCATAACTTAGACCCGTAACTTATAACCGAAAATGGCAGAGCGTGTAGTACGGAGGACACGCAGGATCTTACTGCGCGCGCTACCTGTCAGTCGCTTGTTTCGCTATTTTACTGAGCGATCGGAGGTTGAGAAAACAACTCTCGCTCTTATTTTTTATATAAAAACACTCGTTAGTCTCTAACCGTCTTCAGCGAATCTGGATAGAATTTTAACGATCGTTAGCTATTGTTACTCTATGCTTATCTTGCAAATGATGATCGTTGCGATTATGAGTGTATGATTAGAGCTAATGAAACATGGAATTTTTCGGTGGCAACGTGTGTGCATGGCGCTATCTCGACGGGAAAAGCTGAAAGCTTTCGACTGGAGGTTTCCCCGCGCGTGGCAGCAGTGTCGGATCGATAAGAGAAATAAAAATGCCTTTGTATCTAATGTAGACATAAAATCGTATGTATTTTACGTGGAAAAAAGAAAGCTAGTGGTAAGTAATGCGTCGAATGTTTACGGCATTGCAAGCTTATTCTGGTAGTTTTTAACTCACCGCGATATGAACTGAATATTTTTGCGCAGGGTTTGCGGTTCCGTCGGTACTCCATGAAAAAAGTTGAGCCATTACCGCATCTGCTCTGATCCACTGAATCCGCATTGAAAGTGTTTTCAAATTATGAAATATGTTCGGCGGTCGACAGTGAATATCTGAAAAAATTTTTTTGAGCGTCACTATGGGAATATTTTTATCCGGACGAAGAACATGACATGGATTAAATTTTGAACATGATTACTCATTCCCCGATTTAAATGTGAATTTTCGAGGGAGTTGTTTTATTATCCAACTGTATTTCATGATAATGATATGCGATTGTGGTTATTTTTATGTGCATTGTCCCAAATCCATGATTTGTCATGGACGCTTTTGTTGTATTTTTGGAGCTCCTTTTTTCTAATTTTAGCATTCCACATACATGTATGCAACTTCTCATGGAATTTGAAAGCTAGAGAATCGCTTTGATATGATTACCTGCCTCTTAAGAGTTACTATGTATAGTGGCTATGAATCTAAAGATAGTAATTTTCTTAAGTAAGGAAATGAATTTTAATTCAAAGTTATCTATTATCTTTGTGAGCCATATCGAAGAAGCCAAATAGAATTGGGAATTAGAAAATGGCCATAAGTTGGTTGAGCTTTCAATTATGTGGTTAATTATCTTTTCTAACGATCTTTCACAGTAGTTGTGTAATTAGAGGTAGGTTTTCTTATAAGCTCATACTACCTTGTGACAACTCCGCTTCTTGTCTTTTCTCTTTCAGTTTCGTATTTTAGCTCAGTTATTTTTGAAATGTAGGAAAATAGGGAATGGAAATGTCACGTCCCACATCCTCAGATGTGATAACGACTGAGAAGCTTTGGTATGGTGAAATGACGCCATCACTAAAGGCAAATATGAAACTGTATTTTCATGAAGTCATTTCGGGATTCCCACCGGTTTATATCGTTGAAAATCACCAACTTTGCAACGGACGACTCTTCCATCGTCATCAGGGTGAATGAATAAGTTTGAGTCGTGTCTCAACGATTCCTTTGTAGAGTTAGTGATATGCAACGATAATTTAATATAAGGACTTTATAATCGTCACTGCTCCGCTTACGTGAGATAAATATTGGAGGTCAGAAATTTTGTACTCAATTATGTTTCCAGTTGTCGGACCTACCTGAGATATATTCGCGAAACATTCTCTCAGGAGGGTGTACCTCACCCTCTTCCTCGTCGAGATAGGTCTCAGGAATGCGAGTGCTCTGGGGAGAAATTTCTTACTTTGATGAAAGGGTGAAATGGGCTCTTGAAGGGGGCTCTTTTTGCCCTATTCACCACCCCTCATTACCGCGGCCGTTAGAATTTTTCGACACTCGTGTCGTCTCTTAAGAGCTAAAGAAATAAGCTCTCTAAAGGTTCCTTCTCGCGGGGGAATTTTATTTGGTTGTTGCACTTTTAACTCTAAAGGAAGAATGTCTCAAATGAAAAGATGTGTACCTTTAGCCCTCACCCTTCCATCATCTTTTGTTGTTTTTGGTTGGCAGCTCTTAAAGAAAGTTTATCAATTATTCGTGAAAGAAGTACCAATGCTTAATGCTAATGCTGCCTTAGTTAAAACCATTTCTATTTCAACTTTGAGCACTTAAGGAATTGATGGCTATGAATATATCGCGAGCGGTAAGCGTTGCTATTACTACATATGCAGGGATAATGTAGGTACAGATTTCAAATTTTTGCGGATGAAGGACCAATCTTAGGCCAAAATTAAATTATTATTCTAACAAAGGAGAGGTATGAACATATTTCTCCTACCCCACCATCAATTCTTTTGTTTTTCTCCCTCTACCATCACGACGTACATTGGCCTTCTTGGTACTCTCTTGTGGTGGCAATGTTAGCGAGATATCGTTGTTTAGCTTCTACGATGGGAGCTGACTGCGACGGTGTAAACCAGGCTTTGGGTTACTACTCGATCACCAGCGATGAGTATTTATTTTTCCTCTCATTCTTGTCCAATTGGCTCCATGTGAGAGCGGGGAGCACCTGGGCGAACGAGGCTATTTATTTTGCAGCGGCGCCCCTTCCGAAAGGGTGAGCCAGGACGATGGCGGTTAAGGAGACCACCCCCTTTCTCCTCTCTGCCACTTTGAAAAATGGACCGATAATGTAGTGGGGTGACTACCCCTTGCGTGTGAAGGGAGTGGCGACCGGAGACGGTCCTGCGCCGCGGTCGGTGACTGTGTTCGTGTGTGCGGCCAAGTGAAGGGGGACTCCTCCAAGACCCCTTGGATATAGCCTTCTTCCCTTAGTCACTCTTCTATCAGGACCCCTTCTCCCCCTTGGCTCTTCCGACTGATGGAGGATGGAGACCGGGAGGGGGTTCCTACCAGAAACGAAGTTCTTCTTTTCGTGGAAAGTTCAAGGCTTTCTCCTCCATTAATACCTGATCGACTTATAACGAAAAATTTGTTATTCCATGGTTATTTTTTGGAAATTGTATTTGAAATGAAAATTATTATCTAGGTTTATTAGGCGGTGATTGTGTAGTGTGGTCGAGGAAAAATTGAGATAACTGCTTAAAAATAAATGTCGTTTTGGCGGAAACGTATAAGAAGTGCGTCTTAACCGTAGTATTTTATTTATGAAGATGAAACGGGGGCACCTCGTGAGTTTAAGCTCCATTAATTGCTGTAATTCAAGTCTAAATACGATACGCGAATAAAAGTGGCAGCTCATTCGTAATGCAATTGAAAAGATGTATTCATTGAATGATCTACATGCTATGAGGCCATAACCGCTTTCACGCCGTCCTTCCATCGATGTTACGTTCGAAAGCTGGGTTTTTAACGCAACATTCACGAGAAGTATTATTTTTGAATCGTTCAGTCGCGTCAGTTCAGTCAGTTCAGACCTCATTTTCCCGAGGCTCTTCCCGTGGGCCTCTCGTAGTACAGAGGGGCATTGTGGGCGGGGGAGAAGGATCTAGAAAACGTTAGGAGCGGGGCCCACCGCGGGGTCCACGAAGGACCTCTTCGGGTGTGGCAGGCGAGCGAAAGTGTTTCCCGGTAGTGCTGGCGTTTTTCGATGGTCCAATAACAGTTTGCGGTGGAGGCTGGAGGCGGAGGGTGGGAGGGAGGCTGGGCGTTTTGAGGAGAGGGCGTGTAGTAGAGGAAGGTGGCTCTTCGGGGTAAGGCCGTGGCGAGGGAGACTAGATGTTGTTGGGTGGCGGGAAGGTGGGGTGAAGATTGTGGAGACGTAAAGGGATGCGGACGGGGGGAAGGGTGGAGAGAGTCTGTCTGGGGAAGAAATTAATGAATTCTCCGGGTGAGAAAGAGGGTTATTTATTATTTCGGAAAATCCTGGAGCTCTTGGAGCGCAGGATGGTTTTTGGGTTACGGGAGGGAGACCTCGGATAATCCACCTCCCGTCTCTTTGACCCTCTTCGACGGAAAAATCGTTGCTCCCGAACGTCTCCCATACCTTGGTGCCATCCCCCCCGTCCACTGGTGTACATTATACATAAACTCCCTTGTAAATAAATAAGGTCGATACATGCACATGTATTGCGGAGTTGTGTACATATATATTTTTCCCGCCGCGCCGTTCGGGGATGGATTGACGATGGAGCACCGAGTTAAGGCTCTCTCTCGACGGTTGAGCTGGTTGCTCCGCGAGTTAAGTCGACGATTAAGCATGTCGGAAGTGATTATGACGGGAGGTGTGGCCGGAGAGAGATGTGCAAAGACGGCATCGAGAGAGGAGGGCAGGGGTCGGGCCCTGAATTCGAAACGCGTGATCGCGCCTGCGGAAGAGACGTCAGGGGTCGTTAAGAAAGCCTCGACGGGGATCGGAAATATTTTAGGTGATTTGGCTCCTCTTGTATCGTAAGTAAACAAGTGGACCGTAGACGGTGCAATCCTTCTCTGCCGCTCACATGACTGCTTTTAATCGTTTTATCATTTTGCCATGGGTAGGGTGTGCATACATGTATTTGAGACTCCCTTTTCCATACCGTTTCATTATTCTCTGTGCTGAAAGTGCACATTCAGGTTGGGAATGGAAACAGGCAAATATTTATATCAAAATGGCGCTGTTTCTTTCTTATAAAACTATGTTAACGGTAAATAAAATGCAATGGTATTGTTATTACCGTTAGCTCTTCATTTATTTTTCTATCCTTTAATTTGCTGCCTGTAGTAATGTTTCTTTGTTGTCTTCGTTCCATTCGCCCATTTGCCGATTCAATTTTGCGTTGATTCAGGGTCCCTTGATTCGAATTTCGACACTACGAAAACCAATTCGTCCATCGCGTTCAGGGCTGAATGGTGTAATTGTTCAACTTAGTCAGATCGCGACTGAGTTCTGTCATTTTCAGGAGAAGATTATCAGCTGGATTAATTTTTTTACGTCGTTCAGATGCCTTGTCTTGCAATTTTTTTAAGCTAAGATAGTGTTGGTAATTTACTAGATACTACGTACACGCAGTTGATCAACTACTGTATACAGTAACTTACATAATATTTTTGAAATAAATGCAAATTTAGCCGTGCAAATTTATGAATACTACCATAGAAAGTGTATTTCGTACACATCAATTGCTATTTTTTGCTCTTTAAGCACCGAAGAATTATCTTATAAACTGTGTGGTTTTATATAAATGTGTCCGTGTTTTTTCCCAAAATGGGTAGTATAATTCATATTAGGTCATTGACGCTGGAAGATCTATCAACGAAATTGGTAAAAATAATGTTAAATTGCACATTGCGAGTAGTCATGAGAAAACGAGCTTGCTAATTGTTTCTTTCTTTAGGAACACGCAAACTGTATACGGTGTACAGTTTGTGTGTTCTTGTTTACCTGCGCGAGAATCTTTTGTGTGATGACTTTGTTTCATTTACCCTTGAGCATAACAGAGTCGACTTATCACGTATAAAAGTGACACATCGCTTTGTGCCTTTTTATTGTGCCTCACTTAAACATACAACTTCATCCTCCACGCTCTCCTTCGAAAATCGTACTTACGTATGCAAGACCCTTTCTTCCATTTGTCTTAATTGTAACTTGTGATTTTTCGCCCGTCCCGTCGCAACGTTACGTGGGTAAGAGGAACTTTTACCGTGGGGAGGGGTGATGTTAGGGTGGGTGGTAAGACGGTTGTCTACTGAAGTCCAGACACTGGCTACGACCACCGAGAGTAGAGTCTACTCACGGTGGTCTTTCAATGGCGCCCCTTAGCATAGGGATGAAGGAATCGATTAGTGAGGATGTAGTTCGCTTTGCTGTCGCGAGATTCGAAGTATATGTAGTCCGTATGAATCAGACTTAGCAATTTACAGAGCGCAGGTGAGTGGAGTCGGGTGAACGTGCAGACTAGATTTAGGAGGTTATTGCTTGCCATATTTACCGGAAAGATTTTTTTCCTGATAGCTCTGCTATTTGAGGTAATCGAGGAACAAAGTTTTCGAAATGCCGTGTCGATACATTTGATCTGGCTGGTTATGAAACCCATAGTATTATTTAAATTGTCTTTTTTCAGGAAATTAAAATTTTCCCTGGCTTAATTTATCCTTCTGTTTTTGGGCATGCTGTAAGGAAATCGTATCGTTTATGCATGCTCGTTTCCTTTCAGGGTTGTTAATCAGCATTGTTAACTGTCTCCTCTTCTCGTATTTCAATGATTGTAAATTTTAGGTTTTACTTTGCTGCTCTATTCGTTCTGTCCCATGTTTTACGCGTTGGTATGTTCCTTTTGAGTTGACGACGGTGGAAGGAAGGCTCCATGAAGGAGGAGTTGACGGCTCAGGGACGGAGAGGCTGTCATAAAGACTGGCGCATCTTCCCTCCTCTTTCTTCCCCTTTCCCTTCCGCCTGCCAAGGGAATCTGTTTTCATTTTCCAACTCCCATCCTGCAAAGGCCTTTTTCCCACTTTCTTCCCCTTTTTCTATCCTCCATCTTCTGTTGATTTATCTTCCTGCGGCCGATATTTCCCCCTTTCCCTCCTCTGTCAGCGCTACAGTTATTTTCTGAGGCTGTCCAGTGGCGTGCGTTTGGGTCCCTTTCTCGTCCCGGGAATTGGGCGAACTGTTGCCAGGCATTAATTTGTCATCGCCGCGGTAACGCGTTCGCTCTCGAAGGGATGGTCGAGAATCGGATTGGAATTGAATTCGCCGTGGTCTCTCCCTTGCGGATGCGACAAAGATCCATTGTTTTGTATTCGTTTCCCTGAACATCTGTTTTGCTACCACAAAAAGAATTTCCCTGGTGAGAAGTTTGCTCAAATGGTGACATGATGGCTTTGGTTTTTATCTAATATCGTTTTTGATCGAAGAGGTAACGATGAAGCTTTCTTCTTTGTGTTGCTTTTCGGAAATTGTTTTAATGGTTTTACCGTAAACTCCTTTAATATTTTCTCACCGTGGAAATTCATGTCAAAATCTGGGCAATGAAGTGGTCTTCAACAATTGGACTTATTCAACAAATTTAGAATACTATAATAATAATTGTGATTGAGTTTGAAAAATTTAGAGCCACGTATTTTTTCGTTTTTCGATTTTTCGCCTTCTTCTAGAGATGTTAGCGACGAAAACTCGACAGCCTTAGCCCTTTCGCAGATAAGTTATTGACGTCACGAACTCATGCCGAGCGGATCACCCTTTCTCTGCTTCTTTTGTATTTATACCCTTGGTAACTATTCCTTCTCTGTTCGAGATTTTAAAAGTTTTCTCTGAACGAGTAAATAAACCAAAACTCTACTGAAGTCACTTATTGAACGTGGGCGGCAAAAATTCTGCGTTTTCTTTTTCTTTTTAAACTAACATGAGAATAGTTAGGAGATGTTTGTTGACGCAGTCACTTACCTTTCCTTCCATCAACCAATTTTATTGAAAGACTTCAATTCGGATTGTTTTCGCCGGAGGAAATGCATCAAATTGACGAGGGAATCGACAATCGACAATGAAATGACGATATGTTTCTTACTCCATTAAGTGGTATTCGTCAAGATCATACCGTCGAACTTGTATTCTCTTGCTCGTACAATGAGTGATAGCTGCGGGTTGGTGTAGTTTTTATTTGATACTGGTTAATTCGTATTTTCTTCATGGTATTTTTTATTTCCCAGACCAATGTTATCCGATTTCCACCTATTTAATTCCTTATGTTCCGGTTGAAACCCGGGACTGAGTTGCTGTCTTTTTCAATTTTTGATGGATGCTCACATCATATCGCTATCGAGGTAATGAAGGAAGCCTCACTGAACTGTTGGTATCTGCATCGTATCTGCATTGACGCGAGTAAATCATTCGAGTTGAATTGACAGTCCCTTAATGAGATGATCGTGCTGATACCGCCACCTCGTGTTTGTATCTGTCCAGCGGGAACTAGAACCATTGCGTGTTGATCGTTAAAATTTTCTCGTAGAAGATATCGGCTTACGGGTTTGAGTTCTGAGACAGTAACGGAGATTTATTGACGTGATGAACTCTCCTCATATGATATAGCAATGCACGGCTCTGGTTTTTAAGGATGCCTCCTTTGGGAGGAAATGATATGTACTAGTTCAAATTCTCTTTGCGTGAAAATGATTTCTCGGATATTATTTCTATTACCTGTTCGTGGATATTTTATGACAATTTTATTTCTCGTAATACCGTTGCTGATAATTTATTATACTTATTGTTAGCTACGAAAGAAAATTATCGTCTCCTCGTGCAGTTATTAATGTGTGAAGTATGAGCACCCCTGAGGCCAAGGGCGCTGACCAAAGCTGCAAAAAATATCAATGACACATATTTAACAAAAAAGAGATGTTCACAAGTGCCTTGCATATCATTTTGGACGCAAATGAAACTATCCTTATCGAAGGAAAGCAAAAACGCTAGCACCTGTCGTGGGAATATAACTAAACATGTGTGGAGAAAACAAACAGCGAATGTCATCAACTGTCCATCTCAGATGAGACAAAACTGAAATAATCACGGTGGTTGGGCAGTATCCTAACGTTGAGGCCAAAAATTAAACTGAGTGACTTCAAACAAATGCTTTTATTGACCTCGCAAAAGCAAAAAAAAGCCTAACTTTCCTGTCCTTTCTCTGTTCTTTCTCTCCTTGTTCTGAGTTATCAGCAACGTATCAGGTATGCTGATTGAAACTACGGTCTTTTCGAGTAATCCCTTCTCTCTAGCCAGAGGCGTATTTGCTGGAATCCACCGCAAGTGCTCTTTAAGGGCAAAAATGCTCCAGGGGGGAAACCAATTTCCTGGATTGTGATCCAAGTGGTAGAAATCCTGGCGTGAATTCGAAATATCTGTGTTCGAATCCCGGTTTAGGAATATGATTTTTCCTTTGTGGAATTGTCGCACCTTGCAATCTGTAATATTGAAAAAAATGAGTAAGATGTACACCAATCATGGTGATGAATGTAGAGGCGGGAGCGTGTAGGCTGATGTGTTCGTGGGAGGGTGGTGGAGGGAGTTGGAGTGGGCCACCTCTGCTCACGGTTCCTTCTCCTCTGTTAATTGGTTTAGTTTAGAGCGACGGGCTCCGGGGGGCTGGAGGACCCCTCGGCGGGAAGGTGGGAGGGGATATCTATGAAACGGGGATACCAGGAGGCAAACGAGGCCCTGGAAAGGTACTGTACATTTCGGGTGTGTTGATCTCTACTCGCGAGGACTATGGTGTAGGAGAGAGGTTGCAGATTTTATGAAAAAGAGGTGGGGAATGGAGAGTGGTTTGGTTTGAACCGGGACTCTTGGGTTTCACGTGGTGAGGCTAGGGTTTTGGAATAGGGTAGTGGAAACAAAAATCAATCCTTAACGTGGCGCCTCCTCCCCCTTGATCATTGTACTCTCTCGCGGTGTTTTTTGTGATGAGCTCCTGGGTGCGATTTGCCTTTCATTCCTCTCTCTTTCTCTGGGCGTGAAAGGAGGCTCGGAAAGGTCGTAGCAACATGCACAACAAGGCGTGGAATCGAATTCGTCCTGCGCACGTTTTGTGCGTACGTCCCTCGGTGTCACCATCCCTTTTATCGGCAAGTGTATTCTTCACCGAATGTGATTTGCGTACCGTTTACTTGTACAACCGCACTGATCATATTAGATGTTTGGAAATACCACTTCGTAGCGCAGTTGTTTCGTTGTCTCTTCCTTTTCTCCCTCTAGTTGCGTATTTCCTGCTCCAGTTTGTATTCTGATGTATCTTCAAGGTAGCTTACGAAGGATTATCTTCTCTTCCGTTTTAAGTTATTGCGGAAAATTCCTAATTTGCGTATAATTTTGGATACGATAATTCGCTGGAAAAGGTACCCAATTTCCGCGATGTACCTAATTTAAAAATTTAACGAAAGTCAAGATTATTTATGTGAGATGAGAAAATTGAAATTCTTGATAAATTCATGAACTTCTATTAGAGTGCGTTGAATTTTTGAGTTAGCTGGTCGTTCTGTATGCCACGCCCTTGTTTAAGATTACCATTATACTTGTTTCGTATGGTTTCCTTTTTGAAGATTGTGGTCGCCAATGAAGGCTTAAACACTTAGTCCACCATTCGTAGTTTTTTATGCGTGCTACGTCAGTATCAAACTCTCACCACTTTTACGAAACCATTCATTAGCAATGCATGCCGCTGCACGAGGAAGATAAAAACGGCACGAATCTCTCTCCAATCTTAACCCATGAGTTTCGGAGAGGAATTTTTTTATCGGCCTTAATTTTTGGGCTTTGTTCGCGCAATGTGAGGGTGCACCTTTAAAACGAGGATCAGTTCCCTCTCCACTCCGCTTGTGCAATAGCGATCTTCTCTCCGAGCAATTGTTGTTGCTTTGTAAATAATTTCCTCTCTCGTTTGCAGCAAAAGATTTAGCCTTCGGCCACCTCGGTGAATACTTGCGCGTGTCCTCCCAGCTGCACGATCCTCTGTTCCGCGCCCCGTGGGCGGATTCGCTGAAGGTAATTAGCGTCACTGAGTCGGGAAGAGGGTGGGACACTGACGCTAGGATCTTCTCTCCTCATTTTATTTTTATTCGTCTACCTCTTTGAATTAGGGGTTCTCCTCGCTGCCTGCCGCTCGCATGTGCTCTACCCTCCGCTCCCTCCAACTCTGTCGCTCCCGTGGAGCGCACTTATTTATTTACCAACGCACACTGATACACGGAGACGTACCCCTTGTCTTGTGTGCCTCTGAATGTGTATCATACTCTCTCCCGCCTCCCTCTCACTTTACCTCGCGCACTCGCTCTGTTAACGTCCTTTTCCTTTGTGATCTCTCGGAAAAAATAAATGTATAAAAAATGAGATGTATATATATATACATACAAATATATATAAGAGCCGAGAGCGTCTCGTTCTCCTCCTCTTCATGGGGTATATATTTTATTCGCGTCGTATTTTATTGTTTTGTGTATTTCACCGCGGCTTTCGTCGTCGCAACTGGGTGTAACGCGTATAATTCTGCGCAGAAAGGAATTCTTTGTTGGTCCCCGCCTCTCCTCGCTTTATAGTGGCGCCCTCCCTCTTTTCCCCCCCCCATTCCCCCCTACCTTATTTTCCCATCACACCGTCCTTCTGTCTCCCCTCCCTCTGTCATCCTCGCCCCCTCCCTTCTTTGTCTCCCCGCCCATGTCATCTCTTACCCCACATTCTCACCAACCCCTCTCCACCTACTAAGTGAAACTTTCTTGTTTTACCCTCCATTGTTTGAACTTATTACGCTTTTAGTCCGGCTATATTTCGTACTCGCCCCTTTTTGCCGCCTATTTCTCTCCCCCTTACCTTCCCGTGATCCTCCGCGAAGCTCGCTCTTATTCCCCTCTCCAGCCCTACGCCTCGCCTTTATTCGCATGCCATCATTTTATGTCCTTTTAAACTCTAAGCAGGTGCATTCGGCTCGTCCATCGCCTTTCGCCTCCTCCACCACTCTCCCCCTCGCGGCAGTTTCGCGTAGCTCATCAGCGTGATTGCTTTTTTCTCTCTCCCCCTCCCTCGTCAACCAGCCATCTTCAACCCCGCCCCTCTCTTTAAAATCCCACACTCGAGTTTCGAGCCTCGCGAAAAATTTCATTTAATTTTATTTCGGGTTCCGCATTTGCTGAGATCATGCGCGGCAATTCCTCCCGGGTGTCGATCCAGTTTCTTCAAGAGTGGTAGCTTTGCTTTTATCATCTTTCTCTCTCTAGTGTTTCTTTCTACTTTTAGTCGGTAAACGTGAGTAGTTTTCCTTCGCTCTTGTTTTGCTCGGGTCATCAACGCTCTCTTGCATGGTGGTAGGACCAGGTGAGGGGGGCGTGGTGTAAGCGGTGGGATGACTTCGGTTTGGCTCGCGTTTATATGGCACTGCGCTTCCCGCCTCGCCTTAATTCCATCGTCGGAGGAGGGAATCTGAGAGCAGCAATGCTCGCAAAAACAAAGGCAGCTATTATTCCTTTTTTTTTTTAGAGCTTTTGGCCATTCCTGGAAACAGTCATAAAAGAGTGGACTGCCATGGATATGGGCGCGTTATGTTTTTCTCCATAAAAAAATCTCTTGTATGTATCCTTTATGAAGGGTTTTTACAGTGCTCTGCGCCGTCTTCCTTAGGCCCCTTCCTCTGCACATTTTAAGGAGCCCTTTCTCTTAACTCCTTTCCGCATTGTAAATTGAAATCGTTCCATTTTTTTCTCGATTTCCACTCCTGCGAGAGCTCTCATCTCGCGTCTCTCTGAATCGCCCGCCATTCCCATGATCCCATGCCTCACTTCTCTGCATCTTATTCCTCGGCGTCATTAAAACGTAAGTTATGAGAGAAGTAAAACTTTAAAAAGAGAACATAAAGGGAAATCTACCGTTGATTGACCTGTCTCTTATTCCATATTTATTAGCTGTGATCTACGATCCCCTGTAGCGGGTTTTTATGGCCTGTAATATTTGATGTGCTGCTAGTCAATGAGAAATGAATATCTTCTTTTTGTTCAGTGTCGATTAAACTAATCTATCTATCCGAAGTTTTCATAGTCCTTTAGAGAGGCCTATGCAGTGGCGCAGCGAGGGGGGGGGGGTTTGGATGATAAACCCCCCCCCCCCCCCCCCAGAGCTCAGAGAAATTTTTCAGTTTAATCCATTTTACTTAATGGATTAGTATATCTTATAGAATAGTGTTAGGATCAATCAAATATCTCTCGTAAAGCGGTAAAACTAGTCATTTTGAACCATTAATCTTAAAATTTTCTGGAGGAGGGCCCCGCAACTCCCACTTACCCTGGCGGGTATGCAATACCCCACACACTAAAGTATTAATTGCGCCCTAACCCCCCCCCCCCCCCTAGCTTTAATTCTTAGCTGCGCCCCTGGGCCTATGATTACCGAATATATTGTGTCAGACTTAACTGACCGATAAATTTTCCAAATCAAGTGCTGCGATTCAATTTTCAGTTGTCACGGTTGATAATCGTAACGTGGTATAGGACGTTTTAAATTGGGTGTGGCAAAACATAAATCTCGAAAATAATGGTCATACGTTACTACAGGAACATATTGCGAAGTAATAGCTTCATTATGTAACCTTCGTTAGCTCGGTATTATAATGTAAGTGATCTCAAATATGTTTTCACGAAAAATTTTGCTGCTTCCTCCTGCCTGTGTTCCTTCCCGCATTGAATTTCATTCTTGAATTCGAAATGTTTTTTTTTTACGGAGGAATGATAGAAATTAAGTGGATTAACCAAGAAAGTAATGTGGAAGTCACAAGTACGAGGAGCCTCATGAAAAGTCTTAAAAGAAGACGGAGCAACTCAATCGGGCATAACTTAAGGCATGATGGCCTGATGAAGGCAATCGTCTAGAGACAGGTCAATGGCAATTATGGAAACGGACGTGAAATTGTAGGAATACTCGTGAGTGAAAAGATAACACGAGTAGAAATTTGAGTGGAGAGTTGCGTTTGACCAATCTTAGGATTTTTAATCGGTGATGATGGTTAGAAGTCGTAGTAAACCTACGTTTGAGATGATCAAGTACGCCTCAATGTTTTCGGCATTGAGATTAGCCCTCGGTTTTGGCTTGCCGTTGTTTATAGGAGTGGCCACGTGCCTCCGTTCCCTCCTCCATCGCCTCCCGTGACCCACATACTACGTGGCGAGGAAGCGGCCACTGCCACCGCGGAGGTGCGCCCTACCCAACGCCGCAACCGCCACTGCCTCGTGAAACGTGCACCTCCTCGTCGCTGCTACTCCCCTGGTACCGCCGCTACGTGGTCGTGGGCGTTTTATGCATCCAATCTCCTCACAGCTTCTCTCTCGTCTCTCTCTTAGCTTCGTGCCACCGCACATCGCCGCCAGATAGCCTAGCCCCCCATCACTCTGTTGTCATCAACAGTGTGTTGCAGTACACTAGTGTGTGGGACTTCAAGTAAAAATTGTAGAGAGGTATGTCTCGTCATTTAAAGCGTATGCTTGCCATTAGTTATTCGATGGGGATTGGTACTCCCTCCAAGAACAGACGAGACACGCTGCTCTTGAGCGATACACTTGATTTCTTCTCGAGAAATGCGAGATATTTGTGTGATTATAATGTTTTCAGCCTCTTATTGTATAAACGAGGTGGCGAGGCCATATGAAGTATGTTGAACCGTGATGATGATGATTCTGACGGGTAAGAAAAATAATAAGGCTAGAGTGGTGCTGGTAGAGAAGAAAATTTTGGATAGACTGGAAGCATAGTGTTTTTAAAATAAGTTATTAGGGGGTGCCTCAATTGGTGATATTCGAGTTTATTATTCATAGAAACTAGGAGTCTAAACTCGTTCATCACCACATCGTGGGTCGCGCTTTCATTTCCTCTCCCTATTTGACCATTCCAGTCCCGATCTTTCTTAATTTCAAACAAGAGTATGCCTCAATTGTCTCTTGACATAGGGTGATAAATGAAAAAAAATTGTATGTCCACAGTTTTAATTAGCGTACGATGCGTTTCAGCGAATCAGCTTCGCCATCATTAGGTACGAAAAAATTCAAGGCGCTAATAAAAACTGTGGACATACACAAAGTTTTTTCATTTATCATTACATTATGTTCCACGACATCTCGCCGAACACCGTTGAATACATCTTGACGTAGGCTTTGAAGAGCCTTGAAACTTCAAGGCATTTCAATTAAGTTACATTTTATTCATCCCGCTTTCCTTCTGAGTCCTACTGATATGGATAGCCTTTCGTCCTTGAGACGCAATTATAGTATTTTCGTTCTGTAATAATGAACGCTAGTTCGTGATTGCTTTATAATTCGGCGAAATCTTAAGAATCGTTTGAAATGTATTGAAGTGGATTCTGAAGTAATGTAGCTGTAGAAAGCTTGTTTCGATAATCCGCGAGTTTTATTATCCGCCTGTCTTTCACCAATGGTATGGGCGTGTTGGGTGAAGGAGGAAATAAAAAAGAAGGATAAAGGCAGGGAACGTCATCATTTCTCACGAAATAGAAGGCCCTTGAAATAGGTGAATTTCCTCGTAAATTACCATTCGTGAAAATGTTGAATTTATTTTCGGTACTCAAGTAATGCATTTCATTTTTGTTTGCATGGCCACCATGGAAAACGATGAGGTTATTTAGCGGTAGTTTTCGTTTTTCAACTGGCTGTTTTCTTTCAAATTATTTATCCTCCTGCTCCAAGCCTCGACGTATCTCTCCATCCCTTTTCAATTCTGGCAGAAATTTGGTGACCTTTTCTCGAAACCGACTTCCTTCCATCATTCCCCAAATAACCCTCGTACACCATTCTGCCACTCACCCCTCTATCTCTCATGCTCCTTAATTATTTTGGTTATAACGCATTACCTCACCGTCGTATCTCTCTTCCTTTCCCGGCCTTTCTCTGTTCTTCAGTTGTCAATTCTTGATGGACTCAATTTACATCTATTCGGTGGTTTGAGGTCGTTCGTTTTTGACCTTTTTTTTTGAACCGAAAGCAATGAAAGTCCTCTCCATCAATCTATCTAAATATTTAGCGAAAGCAGTCTTGTGTTTCGCTTTTGACAATAGTCTCATCTTCCCCATGGCGTCGCCTTGTGACCCGTCGATAAGATCCCAAGTGTCATGAATATTTAACATTCCTCTCTCTCTCGCTTTTACTTTCATGAGAGCTTTCCTCACTTTACGTGTTGACTTAGTATATTAATTTATACTATCATCTATTGTCGGATTTTTGTGATCTCTGAAGAGTTTGAAGGGTGGTGGGTATGGATTTGTTGTTAATTTTTTAATTGATTTTACTGGCATACTTGATGCTTTATGTTGGATTTATACTACAGGATGTGAACAAGCCTCAGCTTGCCTGCTTCAATTTCAGTTAGAAGCAAAGAGTCGCACATAAGCAGGTGGGTAATTGGGATATAAATGCCCTCCTAATGTCTGTTGAATATTGATGTCTATAAATAAAGGAGATTCTTTTCACTCAAACTCTCCATTTCCTTCATGAATGATGTCCTGCCCTCCAAAAATTTCATTTTCAATAAATTGAAATACCTACTTTTCTCATTCTCACTCTTCGAATGGCTATGTTTCATTGACTTGGCATAAAATACTTACATTATGTCGAATAAGAGTTGACAATATCTCTAGTATTTAAAAAAGAGGATGTTTGCGTATCAGGAATCAATAAACTCGAATCCAATAACTATAAAGGCTGGCAAATGCAACTTGTTTTTCATGGAGATGGGTTTAGCGCCGTCTAATATGTTGCGCATATCCCTTAAGGCCCCAAAACCCCCTCCTCCATTTTGGGACGGAGTACATTCAGGGGTAGTAGTCAATGTAAAAAAGCCTAAACCGGTAGGATACTTATGAAAGTAAATTTTAAATTTTCGTGAGGTTGTCGTTTACTTCGGCTCTTTTGACCGAACCTCCTTAATTCGCCCATATCCAAATCCCCACCCTCTCTCCCGTCGACGACACTGCCATCTCTTATCTGACACTTTCCACTCGCTTCCTCCCTCCTTCCGCCACCCCCTTCAACCCGCACTTTCCTTCTCCATTTTCGCTTCTCTCATCCTTTCCCTTCGTCGTTCCGTTCTAAGAGATCTCGACCGCCCCCTCCCTAAACATTTACACTTCCCGCCCTAATCCTCCTAATCCCCCTCGACGTCTTCCACTCATACTCCGTTCACTCCCGCTCCACTCTTCCCTACTTTATCGACTCTCTCGCTTCTAATCGGCCTTTCTCTAATCTACGGTTTGTACTTCCATATCATTTCTCTCTGACAACGTGAAAGGTTGGTTTTACTCGAGTATCACAGATCCGTGTGTTGCTATCGCGCAAAGTGCTAATAAAAGTTCTATCCCGCAGTCGCTTCTAATCATGCTGATGACTTAAGGATTCTTCTCTGATTACATTCCGTTTTTCTAGCTTAATTTAGTATTAATTTATTTAAATAAATGTTTAATCAGTTTTGATTCCATTATTCAAAGTAAAAAGTACTTAAATATATGAAACTAGTATCCTCATGATCATCACTTCCATTTTGTTGGGGACATGTTAATTTTCAAGATCTCATTACCTAAAATTTATGCTTATCCTTATTAAATTATAAACATTGTACAGCTTATACAGAAGGGTCGTGTGTCATTTATGACCTGTAATTTTAGTAACTTTCCATAGAGCAATGTTCATGAAAATTGGCACACTTATGGGGAAAGGTCCTAAGGTTTGTTGACTGTTAGCAAAATTTTACAATTTTGACCTTTGTATTTATTTTAGGTATGAACATGATAAGGCTTTTCGCACTAGGATACTCCTTGAATTTTCCCCCATCTCTTTACATGGAAAAAATACCTTTTCCAGTACCCAGTTAATGGTTACTTATCAGGTTAGTGATATCTAATTGATATGCGAACGATTTTCAATCTCTTGCGTGTTCATAAAAAGCAATCGATAGTAAACCTGCAAAAAGTCATTTTTGTACACACAGATGAGGGAAACCTGGCTAATTTTTCGTCCCGATCGGTTTTTAAAGAGAAATTATTATTTATATTTATTCGTTTGCTTTTAGCTTTCATTTTTTTTCTCTTTGATGCGGAAATTCCAGCTCTGTATTTTGCTGGTATTGCTGTTTGCTCTCGCCCAACCCTCGCACCCAGCCATAATATGGCCAGGTCGTTCCGTTTCGAAGTTCTGATCCCGTGGGGGAAGGGGCTCTTTCGATAGAGGGACCAACCACCAACCGCCGTCCACCCTCCCGACTAACAAACCGGTGAATATCACTCTGTTCACTCTCGCACCAACCGTGTCTTCCACTCCGATACGCTCGTTCCCCTCCCAGAATATCCATATTCAATCCGGAGGGTGAGCGTTAATCTATAAAACCTAGGGTGTCAGATCGGTCTTTATAAGTCATAGAATTTTATTGTGCCGGGAAAGCCATGGAGAATCAGGGTAAATCACAAATAATTTGGAGTCTAATGGAGATTTTCCCTCATCATGTCATGCATAGCTGTCTTAAATTTCTTAACTTCCCACCCCCAAGGTGTCATTCTGGTTGCACTCCATAACACTTCGAATTAAGTTTTACATCGGGAGTTTAATAGTTTATTTTAAGGTTATTATTTTTATGAATTTGATCACATTTCATCTCCCGTAAAGAGGTATTTTTGGTGGATTACTCACTATCATTTCGTTAGGAGTACTGAATTCTTAATCACGCCCCTTTACTTATAATTCTCACTATCTTTGAAATTATTAATTGCAAAATAATATTTAAATTCATTTTGTAAAATTACGTTTTTAAATTAATTTTTTCTTCTTCGTGAGCGTATTTCCGTATTTTTATTATTTTCTTAATATGAGATCGTATTTTAAGAGTTTCTTTGCATTGCTGATTTACCGCAAGTCCCTTATCTATCTTACCATAGGGTGAAACTGTATTGTTTTCTTGATCTTTTTCATAAATGAAAGTCTGGACGTGCCACACTTCCATCCCCTCCTCCCTGCTTTTACCCTCCCTCCCTCTTGCAAATCGCCATTTCGCTTCTGCCACCGCGTAATCATGCAGGCCCACCCTTCCATCCGCCGCCAACCCACCGGCCTTTATTGCCAGGGTTCCTAACGAACCCTCTTCCCTCCGTATCCTGCCTCAAATCCATTGCGTACCTCCCACCCTCTACAGTACCTCTCTTCCGGCTCTTCATCTCCCTATCAACCACGCCCCCTACCGGTTTCGAAGCGTTTACGATCGTGGGGCACCGTCTTCTCTACTCTGTGCTGGTATTGCATATCGGCGAACGCTACACTCGCGGAGGCAGTGCGGTTCTCGGGGATTGTCTGGGTGAAAAGTTGACGGAGTGGAAACAACTTTTTGTTGTGTTATGCTGTAAGCATACGAGGAAAATCATTTTCTCGGTTATCGTTCTCTCACTTCAGAGAAGATTTTGAACAGATGTCTTCTGGTCGGATAAAGTGGCCGTTATTACATGTGGTGTGTAGCTGTCATCGTCTTTCCGCGAACATTCTAACGTAAAATGTTTCTACTTGTATTCACTTCGTTTATTTTACAATGAGGTTCGGATTTGTTTCTTGATATTCGTCATTGTAAGTGTTCTGGAAGTTTCCATTTTAATTCTTGTTTAGGTCATCTGGTATTTTCCATTTTGCTAGAGTGGATAACGTATAGGTGGTGTTGACAAGGTATTATTTCCAAAAATATTGATAGCTTAATTTTCATCTTCGGCGAAATTTTGTGATTGATAGTGGCCTTGGTATAATAAATAGCGTCTGAAAATGCTTAACTTCCAGAGGGCTCTCTCTACTATGAGGTTAGACCCTCGGCATAGCGGCGACAACGTCTGTTGGGAAATCGCCCATTTCACCTTGAGTGTATGCTTCCCGGATTTGATTGTCTTCTTTTTTCTGTTGTATGTGTATGCCGGAAAACTCCATTAATCTGATGTCTAAGGGATTTGCTCCTTCGTATTGTTTGTAATCCTTCCTCAAAATTCATCTCTCAGAATCTCTTTTCTGATCAGTCTGATTAAGCACGAGACTTTTCCTCTTATCAATATGTTTTTCATGGGAAGGCATCAGCGTGACCCATGTCAGTATACTGTCACTTCTTGAGGGTATCATAGGTTGCTTTTTGTTTAGGCTCAGGGTCCATGTGATTGACATTTAGAGGCACGTATGTGGGGAGCAAACTGTGTTTCATGCCTTTGAGGCGGCTTTTCAGCGTTAGTCTCTCATGTCCAACACTGAGCAAATAGCAGCGCTGTCACTGGGCGTGGTCATTCATTTCAGTCTCAATGGAGAAGTAAGGCTGATTTTTGCAGCATGCGTTCGGTTATCCGATATCTGGGGAAGGAATGAAATAGGATTGATTATTTGCATAAAGATTTACCCGACTGATATTTATTTATTAAAGGCTTTCTAATGTTTTAGATTTGCTTACGTGGAGAGTTTTATCAATCACTCCGATTTATCGCCCTTATTCGCCTCCTTATCACGTGTCAAGAATTTCGTTGTTTTTATGTCATTCCGTTCTACTCAACTCATTCATTCTCTAGCGCCCAGTAAATATAATATATGTACTTCCAATAGCAGTTATGCTTATTGCTTATTTGTGTATGCGTGTTTACCTACTAATTATTCCGACACTCTGAGGTTTACAAGTCCTGGCGACGCAGTATGTGGATGTTGGAAATATCGCAAGGATATCTCGTGTCCTCTGCTGCCTCTCTATCCACCGTCGCTGTTATATCCCCTTCTCGCTTAGCACTCGCTTAATCCATGCCCTCTGTCCCATCATCCTACCCACCATTCTCCTCAATACAAACACCTCGAATGCCCGATTCCAAGTACAGTTTTTGTAGTTCTTCGTTTATGCTCCATATAAATTCCAATTAATGTAATATTGTGAGTTTTAGACGACTCAACGGCGGTGTTAGAATTTCTGCGAGGATCTCTTTCCTCCACCGGATCTTTCCAGCCCCGCTTTGCACGTCACTCCCGCCTTCCCCCCACCTCTCCCTCCCTTTACACCCGCACCGCCCCCCACCCTCCCCGAGAAGAGCGGTCCTTGTCGCTGGCTATGAATTTAAATTTCGTCTAATTAGGTTGCGCTGTGGTGAGAGGGGAGCGGAGGTGGTGTGGGACGCCCTCGGGTGACGTTCCACCCACCCCCACCCACCCGGCGATGGAGGCGGATCCCAGGGGCCCCCGGGGGCGAGAAGCGATGACGGAGACATATACCGCCGCTCCACGCAGTATTTTTGTTTGCATTCATAGGCTTCGCTTGTATGAAGCATGCATGTATCTTATAACGTGGCCAGAAGTTGTAGGAAATCTTGCATTCTCAAAATTTTGAATTTTAATGCTTTCTCTCAGGGTCTATGTTATTTAATTCTATTGGAAAATTCTAGAAGTGCTATAGGAGGGAGATAGATGGTGATAGAGTGCGAAAACTTAAGATGGAAGGAGATGCTGCAAACCGTGTTAGAGGGAAGGATTGTAAGTAAGCAGGAAAGGGGCCGGATGATATGTATGTGTACTGATTGTGTATGAAAGATGTATGCTCAATGTGGGATGTTGGACGAGCTGGTATAATTCGATAAATGCTCCAAATCAACCTTCCCAACACGGTAGAATAGGTATTAAACCTCTACGCTAAATATTGTACTCTAACTAATCCTATGGAATAGGTTGCGGGGAGAGATTACAAACGTTTAATTTTGCTGGGTTTTCGGAGAATATTAGGTTAACCATTGCACTTATTGAATAAATTTTACTCGTTCGTTATTTGAAATTAAATAATTAATAAACAATTCATTAAGATACGAAAAACCAAATTAACCATGCTTTTTAATTATGAATGTCTTGTTGCGAAGAAGGGTAATGGTGGATCAGGAAATTCAAATACAGATGCCGAATCTAATATCGGTTTATAAAAAAGTGGGAATGATATTACTAAAGGAATACAAGGGGGTAAAACAATTATTAAAATAATTCGCGATCTGCTGACCAAATCGATGCTTGAGTCAATAGTCGGGGAGATGTCCTCTTAGTTCTGAGTGGTGGTTAATGCCACCATGATGAAACTAGACGATGCATAAGCGATTGTGAGAAGAGCAGGCGTGAAAGGAACAGCGAGCAAATGGCCTCGAAAATTTCACCGGCCCTGCGTCCTCTACCAGGCCACTCGGGCGTTTACGGAGGCAGGCCTTTCTCCCGCCTCGCGGTGACTTTCGAGGAGGCTCACATGTGACTCCACCGCGCGGCAACCGGCCGAACTAGGCGGCTTCGATTGTGATCCCCGCGCTGCAGATTTCGAATCCGAGAACGCGCCTTCCTCTCTGTACTTCGACCCTTAGATCTTTTTTTTCTGATCTCTCGTTCGAGGTGGTATCTCGAGTTGTCAGAAATAAATCATGTCCTGCGTTTTTCATACCTGAATAATGTGCGAAATGCTTATTATTAGAGAAACGCGCCACGTAAGGTAGGGTTACATTTTTTGATGCGTCATCAATTCTGTTCATACCCTAAATTAATTTTTTTTGTAATCATTTTATTAATTTTTTGGCTGGAAGTTAATAATACCCCTTATCCTATCTTTTGAGGCTGTTGATTTCTTTCTCTTTCCCCCTTTGCCTAATATTTTTCGTTTTATCATGCAAAGGCTTCTTTATCCCCTAAGATGTCATTACTTATTACTAATGAAGACCTATATATCTTTCTCTCCTCGCTCTCGCTCTCAATTGTTTCTCGCATAATTTGGGGCCATTTTACGTGGCGTATTGAAACTTCTCGAGGAGTATATCCTCACCGTTTTTTTCCGTTCCACTTTTCATGAAATTGTGCCGTAATTAGAGTTCCAGTGTTAAAACTTTTCAGGGACAACCTTTCATTCAGTGAAGTGGAGTGGAAACAGTTACCTACCGCTTAAGTTCGATTTATTATTATTATTTCGTCTTATTTTCTCAAGCGAATTTAGGACATTGTTGTCCTCTCTTCCAATTAACTTGATGGACAATCACAAACATCCATGCCCTGGATGGTGATCAACCCACCCAGGCGGGATTCGAACCTGCGACCTCTAGGTTAGCAGCCGGGGACTTAACCCCGACGCCACCAAGGCCGGCAGATGATGCGCGAGGCCAAGGAGTATCGTAGAAGTGGTGTCCTACTCGGTAGGAATTCGTGACGTAATTTCTGCGTAAGGGTTGAGGCAGTGGCGGTTTGCCCGTAAGGACTCTCGGACGTCGCCCCTCCCAAATATTTGAAAAAGTAAAAAAAATAAATATCCATTAATTTATAATTATACATCTAATTAATCAAAGTGTTTTTCTCAGTCGCATACATCGAAAGTGTTGGAAAAACACGAAAAGAAATAGCGCGAGAAGTTCGTATTTGTAGCCGTGGGGCGCTGGCCAGAACGTCCCAATCCATCCCCATGCAGTTATATGGAGAGTGGTAGTGGTGGGGGCCGCTGGTGCTATGACGCTACTAACCTTGTGTCTTATGGAAGTCTTGGGACGTCGTCCGAGAATGCGCAGAGCGACGTGTGAGTTGACATCGCTGCGCAGGCCGGCGGGCGTTTAATCTGGCGTCTGCTTGGTGCTGCCACAGAAAAGGGACGTACGGAATCAGAATGGTCACTGTACTGGGTGTAGTTAAACGATTTTAATTTTTAATTACTGGTAGGTATTGCTACGGAAAATAAATTATACCATTATGCTTGCGTTTTTTGGTGTTTGAATTCCGGAACACATAAAATCCAACCAGTCAAAGGCCGTATTGACGTAGGAAAACTATTCTCGAGTATTTGCCACAGTTCTGTTATGATTACGAATTTTAAGAACCTTGGGGAAACTAATATTATAATATTTAGGCCTTAACAATGTATTCATATCTTCCCGATGATTAGAAATGCGATACCTATTTTTCAGATAAATTTATCAAAAGACCTGCAGTATTAGGAAAAATCAGATAACATTCCCCACTGATTTATAATTTAAGAAATAGGTGCGTGCGTGATAGTATGAAGGATTAAACATGATTTAACCCGTAAACGTGACTTTAAATAGAGTCATTCAATGAATGTCAAGAAGTGCCGCGTACAATGCACCTTTTGTGTGTAGGTTCATCATTTTTCTAGCCGTCCTTGTTCTATTAGTTCATGTTCACCTAATTCCTCAGCGGCAGAGCGGTAGCTGTCTGACGGAAAATGTCACTTGGGTCTGATTTAAGTGGCTTCGAAGAGTTCATATCAGTGCGGAGATCCTTACAGCTCCTATCTGTGGTTCAGAGTCGTCTTCTTTTACGATCTAGAATTTATATTCTATTATGTATATCATGGCAATGATTTCGAAGACATGGTTATTCCAAGTGCGACCCGTTGGCGTTTCGTGTGTTTACCACATATGAATCTTATACTCATGGCGATGGTCCGTGACGTTTTTGTTTGCTTGAATGCCTTTGCTGACCTTAAATTCGTCCCTCAGCTGAATCAGCATTTGTGGACCAAGACTTCTATCTCCCTTGAGTTGTCCTTAATGTAACGGCAAGACCAGGCAAGACTCTCGGAAAGAACGGAGTGAAATGAGTTCAGACATCATTTTCGAGGAGTTAACTATGCGTAATTGCACATTAAGAAGTTTCTTAGTGCTGTGTGTACATTCAAGAAGACAATTTTGAATTAATCAACAGTGCTCGTTTATGTTTTAGGGAAATATAGGGAAAAATTGTCCCCAATTCTGTGTCCAGGCACCTTGTTCTTTTTGGTCGTATTTTTCGTCGGCCCATTTTGTGTCGTCCCTTGTTTATTAAGTCCCTTGTTTATTTATAGACTAGTGCCCTTGCCATGTGTTCAATCGGAAAGAAATTGTTGTCCGGCGCTGATTTCAACGAACGTGTAATTGATCACTTTTCTGGACAAAAGGAAAGAAGGATGGACTTCTGCAATATAACTAAAGGCATGTGAGTATTTCAGATTTTGTTAAAAATGTGTGAGAAATGTTTAATTATTGATTTTAAATCATACTGTATTCAAGAAGCAACGCGAACACCGCAATCAAAGTTTACATATGCAATAGCAAAGCGCGCGCATTCTAGTAGTGTTTGTTGCCCAGTGGAAGTCAGTGACACTCCCCTCCCTCCTCAGGTGTTACAAGTGTCATTGCTACCTGAATCATTGCAAATGTTGTATAGATTTGACAAATAACGCATTATGATTGAAAAACGAACAACGTAAGTGTATTGCGGGCATATCCGCACGAAGAATGTAGGCGCTAAAACCTAATGTTACGTATTTTCGTTTGTATTAGCAAAATATCGCAGCAAATATATTTCTATTCTTCAAGATCATTGATCAGTATAATCGAGAGTCCGGACTAAGCCGATCCGTATGACCGAGAGTCTACTGCATTTAGTATTTATTAATCAAGCTTTCTTAGGAAAACTACGTATTTTTGTTGAAAAAAACGGAACATATGGCATGACAAAATTTTATTCCTAGATTGCCGTAAAAACTTAATAAAATACGCGAAATATTAAAAAATTATGACCCCCCGGTGGAGTGCGCCCCCCCTAGCATTTGACTCACGAGCCGCCACTGGGTTGAGGCCGTTGATTTTTCAATGCAAGCAGGTCGAGAAGTAGGCGACGTATCTTAAAACGGAAGAATACGGGTCTCTTTATGTCTCTAATTCCATCACGATGGACAGTATAAAAATTCGTGAATGAATCCATTCCAATAATTTGACCATTTCCTTGTTATCGTAAAAAAATCACTTTCTTTGTGCTGGGGCGGATTAAGTCCGTTGTTTTGGGGAGGTGGGAAGGGGGCGGTTCGTTGCATTCCGCTGACCTTTGTTGTTGTGAAATATCTCTCGGCTATAGTGTGACTGAGGTCTGATATGCGAAGACAAAGAGGCTTTAAAACATTCATCAACTATTTTTAAACATTGTTAAGCTGGTTAAATAAAATATTTAACCGTAGAGTCACCATACACGTCGCCGATGCGTGAAATCTGAGGATTAGCGCGTGCAGATTGGCACTAGTCGCTCGTTATTTTCCCTGCCAACGAAAAAAGACAACTTCTAAGTGGAACAGTTCGTGATCTCTCGCCTTCCGAACTATTCAATTACTCCAGAATTTACGGGGTGTCGGCCGCTTTGGGATTTTCTTTTGTCTGTGGAAATCATAGGTTTTGAGATTTTCTTTCGCTTCGGCTGAGCATTAGGAATCCGTAGTGAAAAGGAATGCATGTTGGCAGAATTATCTTGGGCTCTCCCTCCGAGTAAGTGGCGGGAATAGAAGTCGATCGATTGCTGGCAGCGTCTCGGTCGTGTTTGTGTCGTCTGCCCTTCGATTTTTCTCCAGGTGCGGATAGTTGCATGTCAAAGTGCCCCCCCTGGTACGGTGCCAGTGAGTGTTGACACGCGTGCGTTGAACGGTCAGCTGCCGCCGCTCGTGCGTGAAATCTGGGGAGCAGCAGCGGGTGCAGATTGGCACGAGTCGCTCGTTATTATCCCTTGCCAACGATAAAAAAAGACGCCTTCCAAGTGGAACAGTTCGTGATCGCCCGCCACCCGAAGCGGACGGACTGAAGCCTCCCCATGTGTCTATCTCCTCGTAAAGTTCTCAGTCCTCGGAGAACACATATGGATTCATCTCATTGACCCAATCCCATCCTAACCCGACAATTTTTTTAATCGACGTTTTTTGTTTGTTGTTTTTTTGCTTAAGAAATACTGAGCTGAAACATTCATGAAGTTTATCGTTGAAGTTGATAAATAAATGGACAGGAGAATAAATATAATGAAATCCTTGGGAGTTATAGCTTTGCTAATGGCGAAGTGCGAGCCGAAAACGGTTGGGTGAATAAGCGTGTGGAATACTACAATGCATTCATTACTCCCATTATCATGTCGGAATTTCACCAAGGTAAGCAAAAAAAACTATCGAATCGGAACCCTCGGGGTTATTTCGATAGGCCTTATATTTAATAGGATTTGATTGACGTGGGTTTTGATGTAATTATATGGAAGAATTCCTCTTGAATGCTAAAATCGATCCGATCTTAATTATTACCGAAAGGAATGATAGGAGGAGAGTGGCAAATTAATAGCCAGCGGACATTTTTGGAGCGGAGAACATGGTGAGGGGAGATTGCTGTTTTAACGGCATGTTATGTGTCCCAATTTTTTGAATCTATTGGTTTCGATCGTTCGAGTATCATGGGTTAGGAGCGCCGGGGGAGATGATTCAAGAAACCCGAGAAGAAAACGATATTTATTCTTTGGGTCATGGTAATTTTGTGGTATTTTAACGATGTAATGTCAGGGGTGGATAATAGCAATGATTTGGCGATGCATGTGTTAGATTAAGCTTCAAAGAAAAGTAAATGTTTTACTTATAAGAATAAGGTTGTGTGTTTATGAATAAATGTGGATTCAATTCTAAATCATAGTTTTAGACGGGGCAGTCATCCAGGATATTGAAGCTCTATTTTACTGTGTCCTCTCTACGGTAACTATATTTCATTATGATCTAAATGCGGAGTGCTTCCTCATCGGGGTACTGAGCATCATAACTATTCCTTTTTCAGTTGGTGCTTATGAGACTTCCTTTTCTCTGCTTCGGCGAATTTTTTTCTGCAATCATATTATTTATCATTCTGTGCCTGATCACTGAGGCGAATTCTTTGACCAATCGCGATTGGGTTTCTATCGCGGCTACTGTTTTATAGCTCGTGTTTGCTTGAACTGGAAAATACGTTTTAATGTACTCATTCCATAGCGTATCTCTATGAAATTAAAGCGTAGACCGAGCGAAGTGAAGCGAAGCGTATGCATTCCGGCGTGTTTATTTATCATGGAATTTATCGGAGCGTGAATTATTGCAGTACAATATTGAATGCTACATTATTTTTGGATGGCGGTAATTTGAGTGGCGTTAAATTAGGATTTCAGCTAATGGAATTTGGTCAATATCGCTGGTATATAAATATGTGTATTTTTAGTGAAATGCTTCAAAAAAATTCGGAGAATTCTCACGGTCATATCTGTCGTAGTGTGAGTAATGGATTTCGTAGATTAGTGAGCAATCAAGAATTTATCGCTGGTAATACAGATGGAGATACTTGCAGTGTGTATTCTGAACTCGAGAGAATAATTCAAGAACGCAATTTTTAAGAGCTAGCGCATTCTTGGAGAGTCTCTTACGCTCTTCTTTATCTTACAAATATTTAATGGATTTAACTTTATTTCGGCCGATTTAAAGCAGAGATCCTTGAAAGAAAAAGACATTTATGAATGTGGCGGTGGTAGTTTCAGTTGGTAATAAAAATGTGGGAAGCTTCTCAATGTAGATCCCTCGGATCGTATATAAATAATGTGAGACCTCACCGGTTGTTGTTGAAGGAGTCTACCTTGTCCTCCTCCCCTTCCCTCTTCTCCCTCCCCCATCTCATCGTTTTAGGCCCGGCGTTTTATTCCTCATCTTCCCTTTGTGGATGTGTATCCGTGTGCATGTATATATTTCTTTTTTTTTTTACACCGCCTCGGAGGCTTTATTTATATATATCTACTCACATAATTGTGTATGTATGCTTTCCCCTCGTCGTCTTTGAGATTATGAATCTCTGTTGGTCGGGGATCCTTCATAACTCCCCGCCTCCGCTGGAAGAGCGAGATTTTTTTTCTCGTACTCCCCCTCCAGACCTCCTTCCGGCTTATTTTTGGAGAGTTTGCGCGTCAACTGTCGCCGTAAATATTCTCCCATTCCTCCGTGAGTGGAGCTCCTCTCGTCTGTCTCACATAGTATGTGTATATGGCAGAGAGAGACAGGGGAGGCCTCTCCTTGTGCGGGCCTTCCTCTACGTGCGTGTATGTGTGCTTCTCTTCGCAGTGCCACCGTGGGATGTTTTTGGGGAGGGTGTGGGTGGGGTAAAGGGTAGGATTGCTTCTTAGCGCTCTCTCCTGTTTGTCTTTCATTTCTCCGCTGCGCTCTCTCTCTCCACCCCGTCTCACGGTAAGCGGGGGAATTATCTCGGTGGAAAAAGCGGAGGAGTAAATTAGAGATGCTTCTCTTGTGTTTTTTTTCCTCTCTCCCTTGCCCCTCCTTCTCTTAAACTTCTCCTCCTCTCCCCTCTCCACGTCTTTCATCTCTCTTCTTCCTCTCTCTCCCCTTTGCCTTTTCATACGTTCCTCCATGCGTCATTATCCCTTATTCTTCTCCTTCGAGGCATCTTCAAACATTTTGCTGGTCTCAGGCGGAGCATAAATGCTTTTCTCTTAACTTTTTTTTCGGTGCCTTCTGTGTTCTTGCTTCTTCGGGCAATGTGAATGTATGACTTCCGGCCTTCAGTTTCTTTCATCCTGTCTGTGGAGAGTAGTTCAAGGTGCGTTCATTTCGGTTTAATGGCAAAGAATGTATAATATGTCAGCATGTACAAAATGTATGGGATTGTATGCATAAATTCTCTCTTGTGTGTCTACATAAACACGACACTTCGTACATGGGCTTAACGGTATTTCTGCCGTTAAACAGACACAAAGTATGTCAAACGAAAGTATTGGTTGCAATTTCGAATTTTGCGGAAGGAATGTTTTAATTACACCCCAATGTAAATAAATATTTCTTTGTTTCCGTTAAGCCCGATGTTCGACGCGTTTTTCGTTGTAATGAACTGATTTTTTTTTCACTTGGTGTTCATTGTGAAAGCCCCGTGAACCTTTCGGAAATGCATACACTCTTCACATACCCTCACCCCGTAAATAATTTAATGTTTACGACCCTGGCCTCCTGATATTCAATATTGTGCTATCTTTTCTAAGGGAAATTAATGTCTGCTCCAAACGTTGAAACTACTGTATGTTTTATTGTGCGTTAATGGAGGAACCCGTTTGGTATATAGATATTTTCCTGTGAACTACTCTTCAACCAACGTCAGGGTTATTAGATGATGGATTTGTCTAAGTCAACGGGTGGTGCTTTAATAAGCGGACTGAATACATCCCTTTTGTATTTAATCTTGATGATGAAGAACGAGAGTATTGTTTTATACTTCCCGATGATAATCGAGCTTCCCACCGTTACGACTAATTATTTGTTTTATTATTATGAAACGTTATTTATGAATATAGGTAGAATATTTCTCCACATTTATTATGTAATTTTATCCTAGGTATTATGGATCAAGACTCCACCATACGTTGTCATTTAGATATAACTTACAAAATGGTGGTGCTTTCTTCGTGGTTTATCTTAGGTAGGAATAGATTGTATTGAATGTTAAACATCAAATTTTACCCGTAGCCTTCTCCTCTCATTTCAATTCTCCGATTGACTATAAAAATGCCTATCAAACAGATTCCGTTTCATTTATACGGCTGGAGGAAAATAAAAATTCTCTCTTGTTCATCTGCCGATGTTCCCTTGCCGTCAATATCATGAAATTAACTCTTTTCTCTTCACGGTTGTGATCGTTCCAGATTTCTGTGAGTTTTTTTTACGACAGATGTGATATAGGTGTAATTTTTTTAATGCTGCACACTTGTTGCGGCATCGCTTGTGTTCTTTTTTTTCGAAACTACGCTGATAAAGTTTATGTGCTCTTCCTATTTGTAGATATTTCTGCGGATAAATTGTGCAACGGAGCCGTAGGCGGTAAATGTGGGATGTATTTGGCTGGGAATCCAAAGTGTTTTTTTCCTCAAGCAGTCGCCCCGGAGCGAAGGTTATGTTATGCGTTTCAAACGATTAAAGAAAGCTTTTAGTAATTGATTATAAATTCCTTACTCAAGTCTAATATGTTTCTTTAGGGTATTTCGTCGGTGACTCGGGAGAAAATCCTGATGACAGAGGTTGAAAGATCGGTTCTTATAAGTCAAACGAATCTCAATTAAATCTTTTTGATCTTTTCCTTAAGTAACTTCATAGTTTTATTTACTTTAACCACTCTGTCAATATGTTTTAAGCCCCCTTCATTTGTTGTGGTTTCCATCCATTTTTTAAAACAAATCGAGTGGTAACTGGAATGCTATTTCATAATCAATAAAGGGACAGTTGATTGGCGTTCGAAGTGCTTTGTGGAATATTGGATGAGTAATAAAATGAAATTTCCCACGTGTATGAGCACCGTAAACATGTCCATATTTATTTTGATCCTCATCGGATTACCTGTCCTAGGAAAGATGGTGTGCCCATCCAATGGTGATATTCTTCAAATTGGCCGGTATCGATTGCCCTTATATTTATTTTGTGTTCCATCTGGTTAATCTGCGAGAGTATGATGGAAATCCCAGCGTTTTCGGACTGCATTGCACCGCCCGACTAGGTGATAATTTTTTTCCAAATACTAATTCAGCTGGTTTAATTAAAATAGCCCGCCGGGCCGCAGATATGTGTGTCGCCTCGTCCATCGATCCGACCATGCCCCTCAAATAAATATCGGCAAATATTTATTCAGTCCTTAGAGCGATACAATTCAGCTCGGAACTCTTTCCGTCTGACCCACTTGGTTTTTCGTTCCATCGAATTGATGGCACACCCCAGGCTGAATTTTCATCGGAAAGCAATAAACATATTGTCGGACGAAAGTTTTTGACGTGCGCAAAGCGGAGCTTTGTGAGGGAGGGGCGATCGCTGCTATATTTCATCGCTATTCTTTTGTTGTAAACGCCTCTCCCTCCTCTCGCGTTTATTTCCAGTTTTGTTAAGTGATGTTGAATACCGGGGATGGCATCAGTGCACGATTTTTAAGTCCCGTTTAGCTCATAAATATAAGTTAAAAATTCATCGACATCTCTATTCTTCCTCGTCTATCTCGTAAAAAATGCAACATGATGACGGAATAGAAAAAAAATGGATCCAATCAAGATGAATTCCCTTTTTGTATCTCTTGCAAGTTGGAAAGAAAGACATTAGTGTGAAAAGCTCAATGGTTCAATATAGTTCATTATTATCGAATGCACGTGTTATATACGGGTAAATTTGAAATCTGTCGTTTAAAAAGACCTGACTTCTTAGTTTCTTCTTTTTGTCCTTTAATGGATCTCTATTTTTGGATCCCATCTATATATAATCTCGGTACTGGTCGATATTTTAGTGGATGTGTCTTTTCCAGCATTAATTATTAGTTGCTATTCCCAAGAACTAATTGCCCGTGCTTCAATTTTGGCTGTTATTTTACTGCGAGTAGTTCGTCTCATTTGAAGCACTGGATTCAGGTTTAATTAGTTGGTCGAATTTGTTTCGTTTGAGTGCCAGAATTGTAATGCAACTCTTTGCTAGCAGGCGCTAGCTCTTGGCGGAGGTGTAAAACTGTATAGAAGGGTAAAACTTCCTGAATGTGGAAAATCAATCGGCTTGACGTGAACTCCATCCCCGGCGTTTGCGTCGAGTGCCTTGATAGCTCAATTGGTTAACCGGGGTTCGGCGACCTTATCATTTCTGCGGGCTGGATTTTCATATTGGAACTGGGTTGCGGGACGCTGTTGCCGGTATTTAAACGGAATATTTTCGTTTGAAGTTGCAATAGAATCAATGGTTACTTGTTTTGTCAGCTGCTTGCGGCTGGAAGAGATGTTATATCCATGAGCTAAAACATTCAACACAAATTAGCGATTCCCGGGTCGCACTTTGTGCATAATGAATGATTTTTTTTCTGTGAACGTTTCGGAGGTTCAGTAAAAGCCTTCCTGCTCTTTCTTCTGTTTTACCTTCTGTTAGCCATTGGATATTCTGGCTAATATGGGAGTATTAATCTCGAATATAGTTGTTGAATTATTATTAATATGTTTTTTATTTTGGTTTAATGTTTCTAAATCATTTTCTGATGTATCTTTTTAATTAGTTTTGGAACCTCTCGCGTTTTCTCAAAGTGTCCTCGACCATGGGACGCATAGGTACATGCGTATCTAAGACAAATAACTCCCAGCGTCAGAAGTTTTTCGTGAGAAGACATGAAGAGTTTGCTCTGAATCACCGCCATTACATGCCTGATGAGTAGTATCTATCGCTGTGTTTGCGAAGTTCGAAACATTAGCCCATAACCGCAGTGGGAGGCGCTAGGGACTCGAATACTCCGTGTTAGGCTTAAACTGCTAGAGCTGTTAAGATTAGATATCTTTCAGGGCAACACGGAGAACATAATATATTCCTGCACCTTACCTACTATATTTCCAGGTCCAAGAGAAACGATAAATCAAGAGGGATAATATGCCGAACGATTAAGAATAGGAATTAGTTTTTCCCCAGAAAAAATAAGGAATTTAATGAATGCTAGGCGGAACTTTGTGTACACATTTCCTTTCTATTTGTTAACGGTTGGTTTACTCAAACCCCTTGCCACACGCTTATTGAGGTGAATTTCGGGGTATGTAGATTTATACGAACCATTTCATGAATTGGGACCTCAGGTGATATTATAATGTGTGACGTAAGTGGTTCGGGTTTATGTTGGGACCAAGTGCCACAATCCTAAGTGAATGAGGTGGTATAAATGTTTACGTATACGTCCTACGGTGAGTGTTGCCGGCTCGATTTATTTGCCTCCGTTTTGCGTGAATGATCAACAGGACATGGATTTCTTGATATCGATTCAAGATGTTCATATCAGTGCGCACGCCCTCTTCACTTCGCCTCTTAGCATGCACTCACTCGATGTCTGGGTGCTTCCCACACATTCCCCCTCTCTCTACCCTTCCTTCCCCCCGCTGTTCGCCGACGTACTCCCAAGGTGGGCTTCATCCTCGTCGTTCCCAGCATGCCTCAGTCCCGTCAAAGTGAGAAGCGTGAAAAAGTGTGCGAGTGGATATCTGCGCGCCCCATGTGGATTCCGTGGTTCTTTCTGTCGCAGGTACGGCCCACGACCGCTTGCCTGCCGCTCGTTAGGGCTATACCTGCCGCTCTCTGCCCTTAACATGCTAGTTCGACGCCCGCTATTGGCAGTTACTTGATGTCCGGCGTCTCGGTATATGTGCTCTGGTTGTTTTCCCGTGTACGTTATGCTTCCCATGTAATATCTGCGATAACAATAATAGTGGTAGTTGCCTATAATCGATGATTGGATGAAGAATCTTGGCCGAATGTGTACTCTGGATATTGTCATCCCTCGTTTATTTGATGATGAAATGTAATGCTTTGAGTGTGTCATAAGTCTGTTCATAAATTGCTGTTCAACAATCGTTCAGTGTGTATCAGCCTGAGAAATCTCAAGTCGCTCATTTTTTTAGGAGCGATTTTACGAATGATAACAAACATGTTCCTCTACCCTTGTTTATATGAACGAGTCAACCTGCAAATTACCGGGCCGGAAAAATAATAAATTAAGTTTGTTTTAGTTCTAGACATGTTGCGTGAATGGTGTTTTCATGCCATAGGCCTTGTTTTCCATTGACTCTCATGATCGTGTTTTTTTTTCCGGAAGTGTTTTTTCTTCTTCTGAGGGATTTACCTCTTAGGCTTTTATCAAATCCCTATATATTAATGAATAATGGAACCAGTAGTGATAATGGTTGATCCAAACAAACTGTTTGACTTGAAATGCGGAGTTTATTTTGAATGTGGCTCTCGAACTTAACGATTTTCATTTTCTTCAGTCCTCTATCCTTCAACCGTTCCCCAATATAGTATTTCCTCGAGGAATCTAAATAATGATGCCTTCAACTGGCATCGGTGTACCGACTAACTCAGACACTTCCGTCGACATCATATCCACCCGTCAAGTTTTCTACTCCTATAAAAACACGTCTTTTTGAAGACATACGCGCATTTTTGCAGGTTCTGTACGCTCTATATCTGCTTTTGTATCGCACATAATTAGGTTAGGAGTAATTCTTTTCAGTTGGCACCCTAGATATGATTCATTGGCTTAAACATAAACTTTCATGCCCTTGATGAGCGTCACTGCAGAAAAAGGAATTTTAACCGTACTGCGTCGCGCCTAGGGTCATTCCGGGTTGTGTTTGGTTGGGATAAAGAGTACTTTAAGCCTTGCGACGTAGGGGCGTTGAAACCTCTACGCTGCCTCTTGTGCATGTGTATTTTTTTCCTCCAAGTGACTCTGTCGAATGATGTGGTGGTGGGGGAGGGAGGTTTCTCCGCTTGCCCCTCGTAAAAACGGGGATGCGAGGGGGTGCTCGGTTGGTTGGGTGGGTGGTTCACCCTCCCTGCTACTCCTTGGACTTTACCTGCCTATTCCTTAGCGGTTGTTGCATCTCGTCCTTCGTTCGTGGAAGCCGTTTCGCTGCCCCTGCTCAGTCTTTCCCTTTATGTCCTCCCACCCTCTGCCTACCCCCCCCCCCCCCCCTCGTATTCGACGTGGAGGGGGGTATTTCTCTCCGTATCGTATTTTAGACGTCGTGGCGTCAGCGATGCGTGCGTTGTGGTGCGAACCTTATGGCCCCGTGTGCGGGTTTCTTTTTTTTATGTGTCTCTGGTGGGGAATTCCTTCTATGCGCATAGCGAAGGATCTGAGGCAACGGTCGGTAAGGGTGGTGGACCACTAAGATTATCCCGTAGTTATAGCAGCTGGGATTTTGGATCAGGAACAGGATTACTGTTCTCTTCAAATTATTGTTGTGTGTTGTTTGTAATATAAACCATATTGGGAGGGCAATCGAATGCACTTATATTAGTGTATTTATTTAATTCCGAGGTTTTATTTTAGGTTGGTCCAATTGTCAGTTACCGGTAAATTTCGTCTTTGATTGAATGGGTTGTGATTATCATAGCTATCACCTCTTCCCTTCTTCCGACTGTTTACTTACCTCGGTGAACGAATTAAATCCCATCGTGTCAACCATTACAGTAACTTATTTTCTTTAACCCTGCTTTCGTAAAATTTTTCCCTCTGTTGCACACTTCTACACCTTTGGCGATCATTGCGTGTTTTTGTCTCAAATTTCCTCTCTTTCATTTTACGCGGATTATATTACACTCAGTTCCTTGAGTGCACTTCTCTCCCGAGGAAGGTTCCTTGCTTCGACGCTTCGAATCTTAACCGTTCTCATTCCAGAGTGGTATTTCTACTCTTTCGTAGCAAGAATTTTCCAATGGCTTCTGCGAATTAAGAGGTCGCCTCGGAGTTCTGCTTATGCTCCGCAATTTCGCCATCGGTTCGTAGTGACCGCTTCGGGGAACACAGCGAACGATTCCATTCCATCACCAAACAGCCGATCACCGAACCACGGAGCATGCTGTCCCTCTGCGAAACGTAGACGTCGGGATCATTACTCTTCGAAGAATTGACTCCTTAAAGACTCGCTGGAAATTGAATTATAGGGAATTGCAGGGAACGTAAAACAAGGGCACCAGTCTGTCAGTCTGTCTCTGTCGCGAGCAGAGACCGTTAGCCTTCCGGCTGCCTGCATTTAAAGCGAGTGAAAAACAGGAAATTTGATCCGGGAGAAAAGGGAGCACATTATTCCGATACATCGGTTTTATCGAATCTTCCGAAATACCCAGGGCTCGGCCTTTTCATCTGTTCCACCCTCGGCTGCTGCGTTGGTTGGCTTTCCTGCCCCCCTCCCCCATTCTCCCGTCCTCCTCGCCTTCCACTGGGCTCTTTCGCATCGTGGCTGCCAAAAGATCCGTCTGTGCTCCGTTGCCTCCACCAATTCTGCTTGTATTGAGTTTTTTTTCTTCTCTTTCCCTGCTGTGCCTACACCATTCCCAGGATGTACAGCCAGCACTCTCCCCCCTCCTATCACCTCTAAGGCGTATTTCCAATCCCCTTCCGCCCCACCTTCATTATCCTCACTCCGCAACCTTAACTCCCCCACCACTTCTTACCTGCAGGTGTCGTTGGAGATCCAAATTTTTTCATAATTGGTAGAGGGATGATAATCACATACTTCCATGTTCGGTAATGTTTTCGCTTCATGTTTTACTTAAAGATCAGCTATTGCAGGCTTAGACCGTAAAGGCATTACTTGCGTGGTTTCTAGAGGAATATTTCCTGTGAAAAGATAATCCGTCTTCGTCACATATTAATTAAAGGCAGGAACCTTGAAATGACCAGACCATACCCTTGGAATGCCAAAAATCATTGATAGAGGGGTCCTGGAACGGAGAAAGATTACTTGGTTAAAAGCTAGTGACTAAAGTACGAATCCTTAAAATGGGGCATGATTTGGTTTTAGTATGTTGAGTTACATCGTTATGGATGAAGTAAAGCTTCCATCTAATTTCTTTGTATTGGTCGAACTGTTCTTGCTCCATTCGAATTCCGCCATGTAAAATATTGACGCCAGTACCGCATACCTGGTTGATTTGTACCTAATGATTACGTGAAACATCGAAGTACGAACAATGAATGAACTATTAACTAATTTTGAGTCTTGGAAAATTTTCATTTGATATGATATTGATGAACAGGAAACTCTTCCGGCTTGAAAATTTTTATATTGAACTGTATTTCGTAAGTGGTATAATATGGTGTAAACCAGTGGAAAGAATGAAGATCAATGTGGAATAAATCTTAGCCGTTGTCTCCTCTCCATTGCGAAGTTTCTGCCGCAATTGCCGGCGCAGAACACTGCTGCTGGTGCTTATCCCGATGAAATTGTCGTCAGCCACCTCGGTAAATCTTCATTTTTTCCGCCGAGCCGTCCGTCGCGAAGGGCCTCTTCGTGAACTCAAGTGACCTCTCCCCGGCGTGAAGAGGTCTTGTTCTTGCGGTCTTTTCCCGGGGGAAGAAGTTCGCGATGGCGTTTCTTATTTGTTGTGTGCACTATCACCTTCTCTCCGCGGCTGTTCAAGAAGTTGATAAGCCTCTTCTGAGTGCCCCCGCTTTCTCCCCCTCCCCACCCCCCTACGAAGTGTCATCTTTCCTCGCACCGTCCACTTCTTTGAGACAATCGCCGTCGCCTAGGAGACGGGAATGCTCACAACCACCCACCCCCATTCGTCGTCTAGGGCGTCCAGCTTTCTACCGGATGCTAGCAGTAGATTTTGTCACTCGATTTTGTTTTTTAAGAATTTGAGGTTTATTGTTGCACGGTATATATTTTGTTACAGAAAGTTTAATGCAAATGGATAGTTCTTCCGTGGCTTATTGGAATTCTTCTACTCAACGAGTACCAAGAAATCATTAAAAACTTGACATTTATGATATTAATTCGATTTTTATGAAGGTAGAGTGGATTTCTAAGGCAATTTTTTAATATTTAAAATTTGGATAATGCCTCGACTACTTTTTATAAATATTTATCCATCGATGTTTCAATATTTTTCATGTAAACATTCCCTACTAATCCCACACATCGTCTAGATGCAAGGAAGCTAGTGATTTAGCTAGTGATTTTTTTCTTAAAATGTTTAAAATGATAATAACTATCACTAATAATTTAAATGTGGGTTCCAGAAAACCAAAACTTTTATGGCGTTTGGCGAAATGGCCAAATCAGAATATGTTTCAATTGCGCATTTGTTACAAAACTATTCATCCAAATCTGCTATCTTATCATTAAATAGCCTTCTCGCTCATCCTGCTCACTCGAATTCTGGGTCGGCTACTTTTTTCCATCACTGGCAGCTTGAGCTCTTGCTGATTATTTTATTGCTGGAGGAATAAGTTTACAAAGGAACATAACGTTGAATTTTATTGAATGATGAATTCTGGCACAGTTATTCCTAAGCAAATATAAACCAGAAGTACCCTAATCTCTACCCCATTCAAGGTGGTCAGGAGGTGGAAGGGGTAAGGGATTTGAAGGGAACTAATATTAATCATTTTCAGGTGTACTGCTGCATGGATTTAACTTTATGAATGTTCATCGATTTGTTCCTTTTGTTGGGAAAGTCGTCAGAAGTTTCAAAATCTTAAAAGATAGGAATTACTTCCGGTGATTAGAGTGAGGTTTCATCTTCCGTCGTTACCAGCGACCTTTTACTTATACTGAAACGACACCTTACTCCAAGTCGCCCGAAAATCCGAAGAAAAAGTAATTCCTCACAGTGGCGTAACTATGGGGGGGATGATGGGGATAGATCCCCCCCAAAGCCTCAGAGAAAAAAATATATTAAACTATTGTCTAGTTTTGACATATAATTACTGAATTTACTCTAAATGAAATTTTAAGAATATGTAAAATGTATTTCCAAGCATGTAATTTTTCAAAAAATTTCCCGGACACGGAGGGGGGCCTCACCCCTAGACCCTCTCATACCCCCCCAAAACATGTTCCTAGTTACACCACTGAATCCTCAACATTCCCCTTTCCCTCCTACCAACCGATCCCACTCATCCGTATGAGGTGGAGATGAGGGCATTGCGGACTAAGTCGCTTAGATATGTACAATGAATAACTGTGCCAAATTTCATTATTGCCTCATCAAATGCAACGTTTTTCCAGTGAACTATTTCATCCTCCTCGCAACCGGTGCTGCTTTTGTTTTTGCGTCCAACCTTACGGGGGCCCTTCACTCACTCTTTCTCCCCCTTCGCTGCCCAGTGACCATGGCCGTCTTTCTGCAATTTCCCATTCTCAGACCCTTTTGCACTACTCTCCTGTGGGCGTGCCCTCCTAATAAATTTCGCGCTTCTCCAGCGGACTCTCCCCCGGTGCCCGACTGAATTCTGTTCGCAGCAGCCGAAAACCCAGGAGCTCTAGAAATCTCACCTTATTCATCCTTTTTGTTGTTTTTATGTTGCCTTCCTCGTTTCCTTATCAAAGGGGTCTTCATTCGGACAGTAAATTGCAGTTCAGTAAAATAATTAGGCTGGTGGAAGGGTACGATAAGTTTCGACGGAAACATTATATTCCCTGTTTTGCCATTCTCTGGTAGTACAAGGTAAACACGAATCTTAACGTACAGTTTCATTCGTAAGTTGTATCGAATACTTTCAATGCTTACATTTGAATTATTGACAGTTTTTTGTAAAGTGTTTGGTATTTTATGTGGCTTCTTAGCTTCATTCTCATGCTATGTCGTTTCATACGTAAAACATTTGTCATAATCATAACTTTCGTAATTCTCTGTTTCATTTGTAATAAGAGTTCAAACGCTCTTTATGTTTAGCGTATAATGCGAGTTGCTTTTCATTCCTTGGTCTTATTTTTAGAGATGAAACTCGAATTTTTTAGGCCTACGCTTAAATAAATATTGGCAACTTTCACTCAGCAATACTTAGCACGACCGCTTTCGCTATGTACAGTATAAAAAAAGTGAACCTTGTCGTATTGAGTATTTAATATGCGAGAATTGCGTAATTTGTTCAGGTGCAGTGATGCATTGCTTCCACACCATTTCGTCAAAATTCTCTGATGGCGTTCATCGGGGCTTTTCAGAAAATCATGATTTCAATCAGGCATGGTGGTGATACCGTGGATCGTGAAAATAGTTTTCTCGGGCCCAACTCTCGCAAGTGACCACGGCAGCTCTGAAATTCTCGTCTTGAGTGGTCTAGGGAGGGCTCTCTTGCGTTGATATGACGGCGTCGCCTCGCTCCGCTCCTTTGGCGCCTCCTGGCGGAAGGAGGGCTTTCAACTCTTCGTGGGAGGGAAGGGGATGGGAAAAAAAGATGGAATCCCTTGAGTGTCCTTTCCTTATCATTTGCCTTCCCCTCCCACTTCGTCCCTTAAGAAGGGAGTGGCCGACGCGCACCGCTCGTCTTCTTTTTTTTTCTCGCCGCGCGTACGAGAGTGGTGACCAGCGGAACGGGGAGGGTTGGGGGAGTTTAGTATCTCGATTGCCCAGGGCCCATAAAGCCTTCTCTAAAATGTTTTCTTCCTCCTCTCGCATCCGCATAGCTCCCTTCCACTCCCGGCGCACTTAACCTCCTCCCCTGCAAATCCACTGCCCTAAACTTCCCCATCCCGCAAAAAAAGAAAAGAAAACTCGTGGTGCACGCTCGAGATTGGAGACTCTCTCTACCCGTCCTCTCAACTTTTTTTTTACTATGTCAAGTGCTTAACGCTTGCATCGTTTTGACTACGGTGGACTATATTGTTTTGGTACTTTTACTATCGAGCTGCTTCTTGTTAAGGATTGGAGACTTGGTGGTGATCTTTTGGCAAACCACAGTTATCCGGGCTAAAAATCCGCCACAAAAAATATTTGGAGATTAAGTCGTCGCACTTATCTCGTCGGCCTTGAGAAGCTCAGCGAAAGGAGTTAAAAAAAAAATATTTCGGAGCGAGAACAAAGGACGCTATTCTTATTGTTGTCTGCTGGAAACAACTCTCCTGAAGGAATGGAAGACGCCCATTTTTTTGCCAGGAGCTTATCTAATCTAGAGGCTGGATCACCGCGTGTGGCAGTAACGTAAAACCTCACTTTTAATCCGTAGTCGTGCGCAATGCCTGGCAATGTCTGCCTCCTCGTCGATGCGGTCTCAAGGTCTCCGGTATATTCGTGTGCGCCTTTTTGTCGCACCCCATCAAAGTTGCCTTTCCTGCCCACCTTTGTCACTCTTGGAGATAAGAAGGGCTCGCGTTGAAACTGCTCCCGCTGCGCGTGCCGCATTGTCTTCCGCGTCGTGTATGGAATCCGTATTTTAATTGCTGTTTCTCGAATTGCGCGGATATGAAACGAGTGTTCTGGGAAGTCAGTGGGAGGTTCCAAGGAGGGAGTATATCTTATCTAAGGTGTGAACAGCATGCAAAGAAAATCTTTAGCAGCGTTATCAACCTCAGTTCCCTCTCAATATCTCTCGGAATTTAATATAAACTTATTATGATCCCTCTTTCGTTTCCGCTTATCAAGAGGTACAGTTGAAGAGTTCGTATATATGGCTAAAGTATACCCTTGAATTTTGCTTGAGTCCATTAAGTACGCTTTTGGATTATCGTTGTACGCATTGCAGGAGAAGCGGTAGAAAATATATCACAATTAAGAGAAGTCGCTGTTATATCTAACATGCCGAATTATTAAACTGCTATCTTAGACTTACTTGTTAGACTTACTTACTGTTTTGAGAAAAGAATATCTCATGGAAATAATTTCCCGCCACTTATTTAGTTGCATTTGCTTGGTGTACTATTATCATGTCTTAAATAATATTAATGATGATGAGGAAGGTTTTTTCAGTTATGGTCTAAACTAGGTCTTGACCTCTGTCAAGTAAACCTCAAACTCTCTCTAATATTGGTTATTTTTTGTTAACTAATACTAGTAGGTATTTTCAATTTTAAAGCCACTGCACACTACTTCTACTGCATTTGCTAAATGTAGTTTTGATGAGAAAATTTGGAAATTGAGAAGGTGTTTGATATCATTTCCCTCCTTTTATATGCATGATATCATTGCTTAGCCAAAGTCGTTACTTGTCCAGCTTGCTGTTGACTGTGAAGAATATAATTTTAGATTATATATGAGGAAAGGTTTTTGGTGTTTTTAAATCTTATGTACTGGTGTCTTAGTATTACCTCCTTCACCCTTTCGTTGTGCTGTTCTTGGATTTCCCCCTTCAGTATTGATACGTTCATCTTCCGATTGCGTGGATTGGGCGCTGGCATCCGCTTTCATTTCTCCACCTCCTTTAAACCCCTATTTTGCCCCCCCCCCCCCCCCGTATCCATCACCACCTCCGTCACCCCAACTCCCCCCTCCCCCCAGCCTCTCCGCCGCCCGTCCATTAGCTCGGAGCGGACGTGTCCGTCATTCAATGCTTCTTGCCTCACTCTTTATTTCGCTGCCAATGCTTCGCATTCGCCCGTGTCCACGAGCGCTCAATCACTCACTTAGGTGTTAGCGCCCACCTCCCATCGCGTGACCGCATGCTCTCCCCCCACCCTTGCGGCAGTGACTGTCGATTTATTCGCATCTTTAAAACTTATCGGGTACTCAGCCATGCACGTGGGGGCTTGACCTCTGACAGGCGTTAAAATTTACTGACAAAAGGTCTGTGGTGCAATGAATATAAATTTTTGTGCCGTAAATTTTAAATGATTCGAAATGGTGTGGCTAACCTTATGGAATTTTTTTTTCTACGATTGTCTTAACAATGAATATTTCTTGTAGATATTACTTCACTAGTTATTTTGATGGACGACTAAGGGCTGCGGTCGACTGGACTCCATACGTTCTAGGATTGGGCGAAAAGTTCACTGATAATTCTTAAGTGCAAGGCCCAGCCAAAAAAATTACTCACCGCTAGTTGTCGAACAAATTCATTAGAATTATGGATACTTGAGTGAAACAGTTTGCCTTTTGCATGCTTCTTTTGAGAAAATCTAGGTCAAATGAAGGCTCCCGTAGAATATCTACGGAGCGCTCTCGGTTCGCTCGGTGTAACTTCTATTTGCCTCCTTAAAAAATATTGCCGAGGCCCACATATATCTATCCGTCTTCCTTCCATTGCTGCTCACCTATCCGTATTATACCCCAGCCTTCACTCGTTTCCCTCTCCCTGGGTCTCTATTTTAAAATAAAAGTAAGGTACCGATTTAGGTAGGTACACTTGATGCCGAAATCTCTCCTGTCTGCCCCATCGCTCGCATTGAAGTCCCCTATTTAATTCATAAGAAGGCCTATTCCCTCGTCTTCTGTCTTCAATCTTTATTCAGCCCACCTTCCGGCTTACCTGGCATCCTTCCTTCTGCCATGTTTTTGAGTAATAGTTTTTCATGTGTGACGGAACATCAGTAATTGTGTTGGGTTGTGACCATATTTCGGTTCCTTCCGTGAACATGCTAGTGCGGTGACAGCAGTTTCACCAGGTATAATCCTATTGTCAGTTCGAAGGGACTGGAAGAGAAATCTTTTCGTCAACCCTTCATTCAAGCCCCGCAGAATTCTACGCCACTATATCTTAGTAATGCCCTTTATACCCATCCGTATCCATCATCATCATCATTATTATTAAAGTGTTCCACCGATTAAGGTAGGTTTCCAAGGATTACCCAAGAAGAATTCTGAGAGCCTCCCCTTCCTTCACGTAATTCCCTCTTCAATTCTAAGGTCTACTCCTTTTCATTCTATCCAAAAATCCTAATCTCATACTTCCTCTCCCTCGTTTACCTAACATTTTAATGAATTTATTTCTTCGGTTCGATGCAAGACGTATATCTATTTATTTCATCCTTAAACCTTGTTCTTCGCCTCACTAACGATGGAAATTAAGACATTTGTGTGTGAACATCCTAGGTCATGTGTTATTGTTGTGGTGGAGAAGAGTAATACAGACTGTTAATGCTATCAAGTTCAGAAACCTCGTGATTTATGGCTAGTCCGCCCTTCTCCACTCCTCTGTCGAGTTAGCTCGGATGCCCGCGTCCTCCTCTTGGGTCATCAGGCCCCCTCGTGTGATGAGGAGACTTGATTAATGTTTTCTTCCAGTCATTCTGCTCTCCAGAATTTTATTTATGTTGCTCAGTATTTTCCGTAATGTAATTGATTGCTACCTTTCATCATGCGCTCCGAAATTGTTCATCCTCTGAAGCTTTTATTGCCGCATACTTTTATTTTACGAAATAATGATCACGTGTTAATTCATCTATCGGGCGCAGTTTTGCCCTGTAACCAAAAGTGTTGGGGAAAATGTGGCTAAAGTTACATTATTTTGCAAATCAAATGCCATGCAGTATTGAAGACGCAAATGTGGCAGCTGTCGTTTTCATGTGGTGACAGTGTCAGCGTTACATAGGTTCACTAGCTTTCTCGAGAAATTAAGAATATGTAATCAGTATAAAAGTTGCTTCTTCGTAGTTATATTGACAAGCAACATTGCGTTCTTACGCAGTCCGTATATGGCTGCTAAAACTTTGTGATGTATTTACGCGCAGGTAATGCAGATGACCGCATTTCAGAGCCATAAAAATGTGAATTTCAGCGAAGTAAGATTATTGTTTGTCATGTATTCTTATTTTCATGGATAATACGAAAAAAAATGATGAGTTAATCACTTCGAGTACTACCCACCCATCTCTGGGTAAGGGGCTACAAGACGATTGCCGCGACCGAAGACCCATCACCCTATTGGTCTTTGGTTTAAATGTCCAAGTACAAACTGTAACGGCCAAATGTTGTGTAATTTTCGGACTGTTGACTTAAGATGATAATGAGTCCAAGTCTTTAGATATCTTTACATCAAAGTCGACTTAGTCGTGGTCATAATTAGATTTGCTATTTTAATGTAGTCATTTCGTCTGGTATGGCCATGGCTTGTATGACTACATTTATCGCTTCATTCTCCTCCTTGTTGAAGTTTATCCTCCTATCTCCTTGCCTCGCTGTCTGCCCATTCCTTCTCTTGCCTCTTCGTTCGAAATCTGCGCCAGCGGGAGCACCGCAATCCTCCTCTCCACTAATTAAGTCAACTTCCGCCTTCGTCGGCTCTCCTGCTTGGCACGTTAAGGGCGGGTTGCTCTCCATTTCGTGCGTGATTTGGCGATCTGATTGGGATTTGCTTTTGCGGCCTCGGTTTGTGTTGTCCCCTCCAAGAACGGAGGCATTCTGACAATGATCGAGCCGCCGGATCACACGGATTACATGCATTGCGTGCTTCTCCTTTTCAAGTGTTCGTTGTCGCGTTTCATGGCGGTTCTCGTCTCCGTTTTTTTATTTATTTTCATCCGATCGATAATGGCTTTTATTCTGCAGTCGGAATCCTTAATTCGTCTCTCACCTTGCCTCCTGCAAAAATTATCTCCTTTCGTGTATTTACCCCGGCCATAGATTTAACTGAGCGACGAAGTGCTTGACGTGGTGGGTTGCGGAGAAGGAGCTCCTATATGAGATACGGAGGAGGCAAAGGTATGGATAGAGGGAGTATAGTGGAAAGGGGATGTTGAAAACGGTGTTAGAGGGTAGAATGTTAAGTAAATGAGGGTGAGGAATGAAGAGAGTTGGATTTTAAGTTAGAATGAATAGGGAGTGGGCCTTACAGTGAATTGAAGAGGGAATTTCACGAAGGAAGGGGAGGCTCCTGGAATGTTTCTTAAGTTCTCCATGGAAACCTACCTTAATCGTTAGAATACTGTAAAAATTATAGATTCAACCGATTCATTCCACTTGGGGTATGTATCACTCAAGGGTTCTACAAAGAGGAAACCATAGCCCGTCTGTAGAAGCTTGATTTATGCTTTCACTCTGCTCGCATTTTCATCGGGTTTCAAGAATGGCAGAAGCTTCTTGATGGGCGTAAAGCTATCAATTTATTCCCATTATTTTAAAAAGAGTATTTACTCTTGGGAGAAGTACCATTTTAAAGTTTGTTAATAATTATACATTCTTGAATATAAACATCAGTATATCATCATCATAAGTTAGCAATCCTAAGATTGGTTTGACGTAGCTCTCTATTCCGCTCGCCTATCCGCTAGCCTAATGATTGTTTTCATCATGCCATCTAGCCTCATGATGTGACCACCTAAGTTATCAACTATCGAGTAAGACCTCTAATTATAGATATTCCCCGTGGAGTTTGAATCGCTCTGCTGTCCGTGACGACGTACATAAACCATTATTTAATGAAGTACGTCAAGCAACTATAAAAACGTAATGTGGGTTGTAGTTCATGGCACGCTTGACCATATGGCCGACTGAGGAATCCTCTATTGTAACATTCGTGGCGTCCGAGTTTACCGAGTTTCATCCCCAGCAACGTTTTTTACGGTCCTCTGGAAAATACTTCGCTGTTTGTGAATTAAATATTTTAAAATTGGAGTATAATTTTTTCACGTTGGTCATTTTATTAATGTCAACAAGATCTGCATTTCTTCAAATAATTGTCGCTGCTCACCGTGCATTCATATTGAGTCGCTTTTGACTCAATCCTCCGGTTCAATAGGGCAACAATTGGGAAATATTCTGTGACGTTTTTAACAAATAAACTTATTGTTTAAATATTGATACACTTGATAATTTCTTGTGATTGTGAAAAACGGTAGTGTCCTGGAATAATATGAGTATGGAGCTCAACAGATTTCTGTTTTCCTCGTCGCATATCTATATCTAAGAAGTCAGCTCATCAATTATTGATTTCACGCTAGTTTTTATTTAACGCATTCACTACTTTCCCTATTGTTATTTTACTAACGTAATAATTTAATATGAATGATGTTACAATTGTCGTTAAATATATTTATCTTTCGTCACTGTTTAAACTTTAAAAATGTCATAGTCCGCAGCGGTTTATGGTAGAAATGCAGCGCTATTGGAGGATTACTGCGCTTCTTTTTATCTTTTTCACTCCGAGAATCCTTTTCATACCCCTCTAAATGCACTATCATTGGTTCGTAACTGTATGTATAGCTTTACTATCAGATTGAGTCTTTACTTAAGGGTCGTTTTGATGCCCCTTCCACTTTGCAATTCAATTGCGAACTTAGCTCTCTGCCCGTTGAGCCTTTTCTTCTTTTGACGCCGGAAAGTTCTCGATGGTCTCCTGCTGTTTACCTCACAGTGGCAACTTCATGTTGATTAATAGACTTTTTTTCGCCGATATTTCTCTCGCTCTCTGCGCTGGGAGTTCGATTTCGAGCTCCACTTAGCGTTGCCCACATCACGTAGCGCTCTTTCAAATGGAATTAGATGCTCAGCCGTCGCCTAGGGGTGCTCTTTCTCGCCCGAGTTCGCAAATTCGAGATATATATTTTTTTGTTTCGAAAATTGCTCACACGAACGCTGCCCATGCGAAAAATTCTGGGTTAAGACGCCAAATTTCGTTAATTCGCGTAGAGCATCATATTCCGTGGTAGCGGAAGACCGAAATGATGAAAAATTTACAAAAAAAACGTGGTATGCATTAAAATAAAAGTGCGGAAAACTCGGCGGTGTTGCACTTGCGGGTTCGTCCGCAACGCGGCGCCACCTTTCTATTCACGTAGCTCCCGTATTAAATTCCTCAAAGGCAGGAGCATTGAGAAGAGGGAGGGGGATTCGGAAAGGGATACAAATAAATAAAACGAGTGCAAAGGGAGAGATGAGGGCAGGACGAATGCAGCTGCGCGAAAAATAAAAGACTGGCGTGGTGCGCTCATCCGAGTGCTAATTGACCGGTTTGGATGCTCTAGAGGGAAGGAGGAACGTGTTCTGGGGGCAGCGGGGTTCGTCCCTAACCACCCTCTCCATCTCTCTTTATCCTGTCCACACCTCACTTACACTCCAAAAGCCTCCTCTGATCACCGCCTCCTCACCCACCCTTTCTCCTTCTGCCCCTATCTCCTCTTTCTACTTCTGTTTTTCGAGTGCCCTGGGGCAAGGGGCGCTAATTTTTAGCCGCTATGTGTATTGCAGTCGGATTGCTCTGTGCTCGCTTTGTGGGGAACACGACAGCGTGATCAGTGATTCGAATATGTAGGATCATGGCGGTGAATATTTTAAAACCATGTGTAAAAACTTTTTTTTTACCAAAGTTGGTGTTACATCTTTTCTAAGCTGCGAATAAAAACGATTCGGGTGTTCCGCTGTAGAATTTTTCTATTGTACTGATGGAAAGATGGGCTCTTTTGTGGATTTTCTATTTATCCACATTTATTATCCACACTTAAATGGAACGTATCTCGACCCAGATTTGAATAATTATTTAAGAATTGTTTTTTTTCTATCATCGTTTTTCAAGACCTACGAACAGAGAAAAATTTGAAAATCTTGTTATACATTGAAAGTCACTGAGAATTTCTCAAGGATTTATGAAGCGATTCTGGAACTACTCAACTTCTGCCATTAATCAACCTATGCAAAATAGTTGAGGACTTACATTTTGTTAGATTTAGAATGTTTATTTATTATTTTTAATACACTTATGATTTTTTCAGAAATTTTCAAAAATATATTTAAATTGTTACCTTTCTTTCCAGGTAAGGGTCCAGTCGAGATTCCTGACTATCGGTCTCTACAGTAACTAGTCTACCTCCCAGATAAGTGAACCTAAGAATAAATTGTTTAGCCCCTGCGGAAGGAAAATTATATTTACAGTCTATTTAATTCAATATAAGGGATGTCGGGGAGGGAATAGTCTCTCACCCAGCCCCTTGTGAATGTCGGAAGCTGCAATTATTATTTGTAAATGTTGGAATATTTGTATTATTGGATTTATCTGCCGGAAAATATAGGTTTGTATGAAAGGCCCTAATTATTTTTTTCTTTTCCTCCAAAACTTAAGCCAAAGATAAAGGGTAATTAGACGGTGTATGTCTAAACTCTTATTTTGTAAACTCGATTATTTCTGGCTTTACTTTGTGAAAATCCATTGTAAACAATAAATAGTTATGGTACCTTTTCACACGATTTATTCAAGACGACCGGTTTCGTCGCAGAGGCGACATCATCAGGTACAGAAATCGTTACTTTTACAGTTATTTATGGTTGTTTTGATTTGGATGGTAATAGTTGTGGCGTACGGTTGTCTCTTCGCTCACGAGTTTATTTATAAAGTATTTAAAGTTTTGATGAAGTAAAGTGTAATAAAAATATTTGTAAGTGCATTGAAGAGGAGAATAAAAAACGTTACATTACGTTAAACGTTATGTTTTTATGGAAAATGCTCCATGTATTAGTAGAATACCTTAACGATAAAAATAATTTTCCTCTAAGAGCATTATGATCTATTGTTCTGTTTATCTAGTTGCCTCGGAACTATCACGACTCATCTCTCTCGATTCATCTTCCTCTCCTTGTCGTCCATGCATCAAATAACTGTATAAGTAACGATTTCTGTACCTGATGATGTCGCCTCTGCGACGAAACCGGTCGTCTTGAAAAAATCGTGTGAAAAAGTACCATAACTATTTATTGTTCTTATTTTGTAGTTTTTTTCAATTTCGAAGGCGTTGAGATTTCATGGCAAAATTTGGCATTATAGAGGATCCGCACTGATCGCTGCGCGAGGAGGACAAAATCCATATTGGAGGAAAGAATTTAGACTACCGGGGAAGGAAGAGAATAGGATATAAAGATAGAATTAAAGGGAGTAGGATATATTGTGAATTAAAGAGGGAAGTCCTAGTTGGGACCGGAGACAGGCCGGGGATCTATGAAAAATGATCCATGTATTAGTAGAATACCTTAACGATAAAAATAATTTTCCTCTAACAGCATTATGATCTATATTCTGCTTTATTTAGTTGCCTCGGAACTATCACGACTCATCTCTCTCGATTCATTTCCTCTCCTTGTCGTCCATGCATCGCCACCTCATTCTCCGCCGTGTGTTTCTGGGATTGTAGTGTGAATGTGCGTTGGCCCGCGGGTGAAAAGGGGCGGTTTGGAGGACTCTTGCAGGTGTGTGCTCAAGGAGCGCTGGGAATTGTGGGCCGAACGGACGGGGGGCGAGTGTGGGGGGTGGGTCTGCTGAGTGAGGGCTTTATAGTGAGTGGAGGGGGCGAAATGAGAAGGACCCTGGTGGGCTGCAGTGAGCGGGCTGTAGTGAGCGGGCTGTGTGCGAATTTGCGGCCTGAACGAGAGGTGGGGTCGGTGCACGGTGATGCTGCAATGGCGGTTAAAATTTGTATCAGTGAGTGATAACTGTGATAATTGCTGTATTAGTGTCTCAACGATGCGAAAATATATCTTTAAGGGCGAGTTAAATGAAAAAACTACACCTGATGAAACAGCCCCAACTTTGCGTATACCTTTCGTAAAAAAATTATTTTCGGTAAACAAATTATCTCTTGATGAAACTGTCACGGAACTAGGCGAGATTAGGCGTAAAAATTGCTATATTGGAATTGGTCCTAGAACCGAATCATATGTATACATTTTTTTAGTATTTGTTTTAGGAATTATTATTACGGAGGCTAAGAAATAATGTTTGTAGAAATATCAATGGTGTCGACATTGTTTGTTGAAAATACTATGATCTCGAGTTATGCATGTTAAATTTGTGATCATTCATTTTTAGGCCATGAATATATCACAGGATGGTATGTTTCAGGCTGTTGATAGTTTTTCTTACATTTTACATTGCGCATGATTGTTATTTACTTTGTACTATTGGAATAGTTACTGTCACGTTCACTTTCTAGCTTTTGCGTTTAACAGTATTTTTTGGTTATATTCATCTAATTTTGCAGTGTTTAGTATAGTTCGGATTGCTAATGTAATCGATTGTATCAGGGGAGTTGCTGTTTTCTTGTGTTGGAATTCTAGAGGGTTATAGGTTCTTTTCACGTAATTTTCAAAGAATTTTGTACATTCGGCTAGGTACATAGGTAAAGGTGGTATGTCGAGATTGTCTTGAAGTCATTAGGTAAGTACCTACGAACCAGGGAGCCCCGATGATGGTTCGTCAGGTTGTCTTCTTCGATAATAATATTAAAAATGTGTTTCATTTGAATATTTTCGTTACCTTAGTTGTAAGAAAAAAGAATGTTAAACGAAGATAAAAGATAATGGAAAGTAAAAAGCTGCATTCAATTTTGAACGGTTTAAGTAAAACAGATGCAATAAGGAAGCACAAAATAAGTTTTAAATTTTAATCACAGAATCATAGTATACATTTTTTCAGTTTTTTTTTAATTGAAGGATAGTCCTCCTTAGCGGCTTTTCTGAAGCATAGGGTCGACTTTAATAAAATATAAAAATTAAGTAAGCCTGATTAATACCTCATATTTGTGTAAAGCTTTCTTGAAGATAGTATTTCGTTATGTCACTGCCACGGTACAAGACAGGGAATTTAAGCATTAAAATATGGTATAATTATAGTTATTTAACAGCGAATACCTGTAGCAATGTGCGGCAGTCCCAGTGTTCCGTATCCGCGCCTCCGTGTTTGGCCAGAGGCGCCTTTCTTGTGTGTACTGGCTGCTTCTATTTAGGAGTGGCGGCTGGGAGGGAAGGGGACAGGGCACCGCTCGCTCTTTAGTGTGCAGGAGAGTTGGCCCTGGGGGTGCATGTGTTGTGGGGCGCGGAGACGGTCGTGTGGGTTGCCGAGAGATGGAACTAACTGGACGAGTGGACGCTGGGAATTCCGCGTGCGGTCGGCTAGATCGACTCGCATCACGCCTTCCTCGCTTCACTGCTCACCACTATATTCTCCATTCCTGCCTTCAATCAGCCCATCCACCGACCCTCAACGAAATTACTGAGAATCTTCATTTAAATATCGCTTCAAAGCTGTCTTTGCAATAATACTTTTCAAATGTTTTACCCCACAGTCGTTTAATTATTTGACCAAATTTTGATTCACAATTTGAACAAATTTCGGTATTTTTTAAATCAAAGATCTAGTTCACTAATGATGCCGTTGTGGTTAATTATAAATTTCTGCAATAAGTTGGCGACAATAGCAGGCGTATGTTGAATGAAATGTGTACGTAGTCTTTCGTTTTCTTAAGGTGTGTGCTTCATACTTTGTTGTTAGGAAAAACACTGAAGGTCTTTCCTGTGACAATTTTATGTGTTTAACGATTGATGAATCAAACATCAAAATATAAGTTTTCTACCGGTTAAAGTTGGTTAACATAGAACATCCAATTCATCCTGGCTTTTCTCCCTTCCCAAATTGCACTACCCTGTTCCCTTCGCATTATGGTCTAGTAGAACTCCTTGCATTCCATAAAGCCTTTTCCCCTCCTTTCCATCCTGCGCATACCTAAAATTCGACCTTCTTACGCACATATAAACATCCTCTCCCCTCTCACTACTCCTTCCACCAAAACTGTCTATCTCTTCTGACAACTTTAAAGTATCCCCCGTACCGATTATTTCGCATAAGATCGTTCTTTATTGTTCTCTGCTTTGAAAGTGTGCGTACACTTGTACCACAGCGGCGTGTATGTACGCACAGGCATGACACCCATCCGTCTGTCCAGCCCTCCCCAAATGGCGCGTGAATGTGTTTTGCAAGGTGTGGGCATCTCCTCCCCTGCGCCCCCCCCCCCCCCAGCATCCATTCTTTTCCGAAAGGCCCTGGTCCCCTTCCCCCCCCCCCCCCCCAAGCCGCGGTAATCTCCTCCCACCCCTTGTGCTCCCATGATGCCGCCGCGCCGGGGAATAGGAGAATAAAAGCGCGCGAGGGAGGAAATGGTTGTCCTTGGGTTTCGGAAGATGAGATTCGTACGAGACCAACCCTAAGTCCCTTTATGCCATCTGGGTGGACATTAGGGTCAATCCCTCTTCCCCTCTTTCTCCCTATTCTCTCCTCCCTTTCTCCCCCTACCCCAAACTAGCTGTTCCAGTTCACCCTCTCCATTTGACCATCTTTCCTCCTCTTTTTCCTTCTCCGCGACTACCTTTCCACTCTCCTGCCTCCTCCGCTAATCCTCCAAAGTCCCTATCTTTTGTTCTTTCGTCTTTCGGATCGCTTTTATTTCGCTCTGCGATTAATGTCATTCGAAGCTTGGGCTACTTGTGGTCACTTCCCTTTCTCTCCAGTCGTGATGATATTTTACCTTCTCAGCAATCTTACGCCATCATATATGTGTCGTTCTTTTGGTCGGCCCTGCGTCGTAAAGGACCTTGTTTTGTGTCGGGATAGGATTGGAGTTGGAAGATTTGGGGCTCAAATAGGCTGCTATAAGAAGTACGAATGGGAGCAATAATGTAAGCAATTGGGTTATTGCTTTGTCTGCAGTGCTGAGGGCCTCTCTTTAGGTTTCTTATTGTATTGGGCGAATGGATATATATAACAATTTTTTTTTTCAAAATCAACATCAATTCGGTGCTGTGACCGAAGCATTTAAGTTGCGATAATTTTTATTCTAAGTGTGACATTTTAGAGCTTTATTTTTACAAGAGGACTTGTACCGTATCGTAGTTTTCGCTTTATTCGAAACTCTCGAATAAATCTGTGCTATCCATGTAGTTTTAAATGAAAACTTGGGCTGTACGGAATGTAGTGTAATGGAGTTTTGGCGTGCTTTCGAGAAGTCGACGATGGTAGCGGAAATTATGATTTGCCCTTTAGTGGGTGGAAAGCGGTAAACGTGGCGAGAAATTTGAGTGGAAAAGTTGTGTGAATATCATGGCCTAAAATATTCAAAATACATGTTTTCTGAGGTCCTAAAATCCCACATGCATCCACATGCTAAGCGGCAGGTCGCCTCAACAGGCACGTTGTGTTCTGACACCAATCGTTGACCTGTAAAAGAAAACGGAAAGAGTCGAAACGTATGCGTTGTCGATGATTTTTCTGCGTGGGCTTGGCCTTGAATTTGTTTCCTTTTCATTTATTTAGCCCTTTAGAGGGGATAACCAACTTCTTTACTTATGTATTATGCAAAATATTTTCCTTTTTTCGTGTCTTTTGGAACTTGAAGAATTGGAAGATTTTTCGTTGAATCTGTCATGTCGAAGCCGTACCCATAATAGCCGATTTGCGTTGTAGTGACCATTCGCACTGTAACGTAATACTTTACCGCCGATTTACTTCTCCAATATTGTCATGTGTAGAAGTGAAATGACTTGCGATAGTAATAAGCTGAGTTTTTTATGTTAATGTCCAAGAACTTAAACTGAGATATCACTTTTTCTTAACGATGATATACCCCCGTAAGTTCCTGCTTTCCTGCAATTGATATTAGTAATTAGGAACGCCCCTTTCTTTACACTCGGATCGCTGGTTAGTTTCACGTGGCCACTGATGTATATCTCTATCCATCCATCACACACTGTTATCTTTCCTCTTAGTTATCTTGGTCAACTTTTTTCCTCTTGAGTTGTGTGTCTGTTTTCCTTCTCCCATCATCTTTCCTACCTCTAAATATCTCTCTTTCTCCACTTATCCTTCTTTCCTTTAACTTCTATCTTCCCGTTGTTGTCTCCCTTGGCGCCATGTGTGTCTCTGCTATTGCGTGTGCCCCATCCACCCCACGAGGGCAGTGGACACACTGCTGCCCCCTCTCTGGAGAAAACCACCCACTAGCATTGCCTCGCATGTGAAAGAGCGAGGTTTTCGTATACCTACTTTACGTTTTGATGCCCGCTCCGGCGGAGGGGGGAAGGATTCGGGGGGTGATTTCGAGGGGTTTTTCCCCCGGGGAACGTACGCGGTTGACTCGTATAAAACGGGAAGACCAGGGGTCAGGGGGGGGGGTACCAATGATCCTCCCCCATTCTCATGCTTGGCTTGCCAGGGCGGCGCAGGTGGATGGATAAATGGATGTCGTCGCAATTTTCTTTGGCGGTCACATCCCAGGGTTTATTTACCTTCCACATTCTCCGCTCGTAATTCGGAGACGGGTGACACTGCAGGTGGCCGCGACGCGACGGGAGGATGTTATGTACCGATACGTGATTCAATTTAAATCTCGCATTGTTCGCTTCGGCATCTCTTGAGAGAATGCTTTAAGTTACGGGTAATCTCCTGGGTTTCCATTAGGGTAACTTCTTTAAAGTCGGCGTGTTTCGGTTTTTTGAAGAAATTACTTGGATTGAAACCCGAGAGAGTTATCTGCAAATGATACACTGGGAAATGAACCACCAGGTTGATCGAAGTCTTATGTCGTACTTTCAGTTAATTTTTAAATTTAAATTTTTTTGTATTGTGATTTATTTTAAAACTTCATTCTCCAATGTTTAGGGAAAATTGAAAGGGAAATGATAGTTATTCCATTCCTTGAAAAAAATATTTTTGGATTAAGTGGCTAGTTTGTTTTGCTTGGCTTGTAGCTATTCAAATTTTTAGATACAATGGTAGATAACTGGTATTATTTTGAATTGGAACTGTCTATTATTCATTTACTTATGGAATGCATAACCCACCATGTAATGAGTAATCATGTTACTACCACGCAAGTAATTACCTTAACACCATTATTTGTTGTTTATAATATTGTTGCTAAGAATAGAGAGTATACTGTGAGCCAGATTCGGATTTCGGGTAGTTAATCTTGCTTAAGAGTGTGCTGATTTTACAACCTTATTGACCCTAGAGCAACAACGAAGAGACGAGGCGAATGGTTGACAGGGACGCCGACTTACATAAAATATTGGGGGGGCCCAAACCGGGATCTTTCCCCGGGAAATTTTATAAGTAGTGAGTGTTAAGTTTTTTAAGCATTTTAGAATAGTGATATGATCAACATTAGAACCCTGACAACTGGAATCTCGATATCTGGACACTACGGGGAAAATCAACAAGCCTGACACATTTTTTCCTCACACCTATAACGAATTTTCGAGGGGGCTCAGGCCCCCTCAGGCCCCATGGAGTCGGCGCCACTGATGGTTGATGATGTACATGCTTAAAAAAGTGTCTTATTTTCTGTTAATTCGGTCGCCTATTTGCTTCGCCTTTACATGATTCGTAATATTGCTGTCCTCGGGATGCTATTTTGTACCTGAGTATAGCTACCTCCTCCTGTTTTCTTGATTTGTGCATATGTTTTGTTCGCATAGGGGTTCCGACCGAGTAGGGCACGATTTTTATTCTTCACATATGAAGTTTCCTCTCGTAATTCACTACAGTAGACCCTCCGCACATGAGGAGATTGCTGGAATTATTCGATCAGAATTATCGACCAAAGTTATTTCGTTGGACATCAAAATCGTGGCTGGGGCTCGGGCGATACCCGTTTTGTATCAAGTACATATATTTAGGGTGAATGGAATCTTCCCTCTGAGTTATAATTTGCCCGAGCAAAAATGATGCTTCGTGTTTAATCTCGCCCGTTAACAACCCCCTTCATCTCTTGCGACAGGACCCAGTGTGCCAGCTCCCCTCGGACATCCACCGAAGGCCTTCTCGTAATTCACTTTCGGCCATCAACCACTCCTTCCCTCGCTCATACAGCTGCATCTCAATCATATTTCCGGTCCGCAACCCCTCCCCTCACCTCTCCACATTCTCCCGAACCATTCAACCCCCCGCACCCACCCCCGGCCGCCCCACGGCCTCCTCTTGTGGTCTTCGTCCACGCGGATGATTGCTGCCTCGGCCGTGACGACGCTTATCGCTCGGATTATGATCCATAAACGGGCCCGGCTCCAAAGTCCGGCCACTCCGCCCCACCTAACCCACGTTCCTTTCTTCTCCTTCATCCCTCTCCTTCTGCTTCTTATATTGCCTTTCATTTCTTGTTATTATTTTTTTCGTCAGTGTGGTATGATTTTTAGCTGTCTCAGCTGCTTTTTCTGACAATTTGTTCTGCTTCTTGCGATTTATCGCAGCGTTCCGTAGGGGCTGTTTTGTAATTTATAATAATTATTACGATGGAAATCAAGGTTATAACTCGTATTTTATGTCAGAATTGTAGGCGGGCAAAGAGGTGAAAGTGAATAGGAATGAAAGCCAATGTGAGTTATGGTGAAAGCAAGTAGGGTATTGAGTTGGTGTGGTGAATAGTGTTAGCTTCCAACCCCCAGGACTTGGGTTCAAATCCCGGCGGTGGTAGAGAATTTTCAGACTACCCGATCCCTGCTTGAGTGTTGTGTGGAGAACCCATGGCCCTTACATAAGGACCATGGGAGAACCCTTCAAGAGCAATTCTCCATCCGTCGTATGGGACGTTAAGCCGTAGTCCCCTTGGCGCCTTTTTTAAAGTGCAGGCTAATGTCGACGTCGGGTTTCTCTCCATCCTTCCTCTTATAGTTTTCCCTTGTGGCGCAAATGACCACAGCTGTCGTCTATTCCGAATTCCATACCTGAATCCAAGTACTAGGAGAAGTGGGAAGTGAAGCAGGAACAAACCGGAATTCGCGATATTCTCTCTGTAAACCTACCATGACCGGTAGAATTTTAAACTAATAATCATAACCATTGAGAAAACTATGATCTCTATTAGTCTATTTCTTGATTTAAGCCTTGATTATGATTAAAGGGTGACATACGGGAGTATGCCGCGTGGTCAAACGGGTTTGTGCCCCGACGTTTCGTGACTGACTGATGGTCACTTCTTATAGGGAATGTTGGTTCTGTCTGGCGCTACTGACTTTCTATTTCAGCTTGAAATAAATAGCCAGTTGCGCCAAACATTACTACTATTCCCTTGACGAAGTGACCAGCAGTCGGTCACGAAACTTCGGAGCCAAAACCCGATTTACCATGCGGCATACACCCGTATAACACTCTTTAATTATGATGGCCTATTTCTGTAGAGTATTTATTTCTTTGAGAGGTAGAGATATGCTCTAGCAAAAATTCCTTTTCTTCTCCCTCCCACTCCTTTATGTCCTGTCGTCCCCTCGCAGAAAGAGACCCTCACACTTTTCCTCCCCAACTGTCCGAGCACAGCCACCCTTGCACAACTTTTAATCTCCCAAGGATACGAGCGAGTTTTCGCTCCGATCATCGTCGCCAAACGCACCCGACCCTCATCTTTCTCACAACGTCCCTCTCTCTTCCCGATTCGCGTCTAATCCTCCCTTGACCCTTCATACCGCCTATCTTCTCCCATAATCTCCCTCCATATTTTTCTTCCATTCGCCCCCTCTCATCATCCTCCGCCTACTTATTCCCCCGCTTCGTCTTCCGTCCATCCTCTTTTCTTACTTCTTTGATGGAGTCCAAGTAAGAGTTCTCTGGGCAGCACATTGTGGGGCGGCTGTGTGTGTGTCTCATTCCCTTGCTTCCCTTTTGACAGGGGTTGCCAAAATGCCTCCTTCTCCTCTCTCAAATAATGCCTTGGCACCGAACGACTCCGGCTCTCCCGCGCGTGTAATGATGGCGATGATAAAGATTGTAGTTAAAAAGATCGTTGCGCGTCCCGTTCTTATTTACTTTCCCCTTTATTCTCCCTTCCGTTTATGGCCTTTCTTTAGCTAGCCTTCTCCCCCGCCTCGCGGCAGGGATGAAAGAGGAATCTTCTCCTCCCCGCGTTCCTTTTGAGAGCACCGCTGACCAAGTCCATTTGCGGCGGAGTCTTTTGTCCGAGCCGTTGGGCTTTATTTTTCACTCATCACTCAGTTTGATGGCGATTGCCCTCACTCTCTCTCCTTTTGGATCTCCGAATTGTTTGCTGCTTTATGGCGAACCGTAATGTGACTCATGCTCCATCGCGAACATTTCACCGTGGTATTTGTGTGGGATCTTTGGCAAATCCAGAATGCAGTTCTTGCACCTGGCTGAGAGGTCATGTTTTCATGTCATCTCTGATGCTCGCCGCGTACTCTCCTGTGTGCTCTCTTATCTGTGTATCTGTCCATCCTTTTTATCCCAATGAAAACAGCGTAATAATTTGACATTTTTCCGGTGAACTTATCTTTTGAAATCTTGATGGTCTCCCAACCAGGGTGGATTTTCCTTGACTGCTGACGTATCAATAAATGTAATATCCATCGATGGACTAAATAATCCATTGAAACGTCTCGACGCGTCGGTATTCACGGAAATATGTGCGGTAACGTGGACATTGAGGAGAATAGTATTGAGGGGCTCGAGATGTGGTTGTGGAGGAGAATGGAGAAGTTTTAGCGGTCAGAAAGTACATAAAACGAAGAAGTGTTAGACTTGGTGTACCACTGTAATTTTGCCTTTTACATTTTATATATTAAGCGTATGATTCCCGTGTTTAACCGTCCAGATCTACGCTTTGTGTGTTGTCTCGTTATAAATATTGCTATGCATGTGTATTGCGTGACCCAATGTAAATAATCATTTGTCTAAATCTTCGAACAAAATATCTGAGTGCTTGGTCATTGTTTTGTGGTCAAAATTTTATAGGTTTAAAAAATTATGTAATTTGGATATTATTTTACAGTTTCATTTTCGGGGATTTCAAATGACGCCATCTAGGGAATAAATATTAAAGCCCCGAGGTCTCATCTTACATTGCAAATTTTTTAGATGGATTCGGTCACTTCTTATCGAACGCGATAAGCAGTTTGCCTTAAAGCGATTTTCGATGGCGGACACAATCGCCGAGAATGCCGCTTTGGTGGGAAAACTCCGCGAAACGGGCAATTCATTCCCATAAACCGGCGTCCGCGTCTACAAATCCAAGCAATGCTCGGAGAGATTCCCACCGTCGTAATACAAATTACCTTCATATGTGTTCTGCTCTCTCCGGAGCGGTATTTAAACGAGTGGAACCAGGTACGGCACGGTCTCCAACTTCTTTCCCAAGAGACCCATCTTGCTTGGAAACTCACTTTTGAAGCGGAAACATGCGCCCAGCAAATAAGTTTCTCGAACTTTCGCGAAATACCCGCTTGTGCTGGAGGCTTCGAAAGAATTTATGCCCTTCCTTCACCGTTTTAGCTTCGTTTTAGCCACCTGAGATCGGAGACAGGATGTTCATTGGGGATAAGATCGCACCAAAAGACACCAGTCCTTGAGAAATTCTTGTTTTTGTTCAAGTTGTATGTAATTACACATTTGACTTTTATTATTGATTTTTCCTCGAACAACCGTCGTTCCATTCACTTACTTCATATTTTATACGTACCTTTATGAATAAATCTATATTCCTTGAGTAACATTTATGTTAGTATGTATTAGAAACAGTGCACTTCTTATTTTACTGAGCTATTATGTACACGACTCAACGTGGAAATGCTTGAGATATCTATCATTCAAGGAACATTTAGAAAATTGACTGACTTGACATTGAGTAAACTGTTTTAGAAACAACCGTTTTTTCCTCGTTTATGTATCTGGATACAATGTTATCGTGGTTTTACTATTTTGGTTAATGAAAGATAGTCCACTTGGTAATAAGTGACATTATTACCGACCATGGTTTCGACTGTGTTTGGTCATTTTCAGGGTGCAAATTCATAGAAGTCATTTCCCTTAATATCCTTAAATCTGTAGGATCAGGGGGAAAAAGGAGGAAGGGGAAAGAGGAGATAATGCAGTACATATTCCGCCGCCCCATCTGATCTCATCTCCATTATCCCTCTTCCCCCTTCTGATTCTCCTGATTTAGGGGTTTTTAAGGAATTAGCTGTGTCGATTTGTAAGGCATTTTCTTCGGAAGGAATTGACTGAATTTGCTCTTTGATAATGACGTAAATCTAAGCAACAAAGTTACTTAACCATGGTCTGTAATAAAACCTCAGTGTGAAATGTATCAAGAAATTTGTCAATTCCTCTGTAGTAGTTCCTCTAAATGGGGCCGCAAAGGTTAAACTGTGTTTATTACGTATTCTTGCTTTTAGAATTAATGGTACCGTGAATACATGGCAAGTCTTTTGACCAAGAATTTGGCGGACTTCATCTCTTTCTATGCTGCCCCACGACCTGTGTCTTCATCCTACCAAAGTTTCTGCAGTTTTGATGTCTGTATTGCTGGCGAAAAATATTTTTATTTTTCCTGGGAAAATTACAGAAAGTTCTTCGTCCTTCTTTCTTTGCGTCACCGCCTTTGGGCGAATGGAATATCGCTGAGGTGGCAGCGGCACGGGAAAACATCGCGTCGTTAACTTGTCTGTCTCTTTGAAAGATTAGGAGAGCTCCGAAGTGGAGAAGAAGTCGCGGTGGAGGATGAGGGGGGAATATTGGTGAGAGTCGACGGTGGGTGGTGGCGGACCCGGGTCCTTAATTGGATGGTGGAAACCTTATTGGGGCTGTCGCCTGTCTTTTTTCCTTTCTTCCCTGCTTCCACCGCTGTGCGCATCACATGCATTTAGGACCTGCATGCACGCGAAAACGTGCCTTTCTGCTATAACAATAATATTAATAGAGTGTGTATTTTTGTAAGTTACGTAACCATGGACGTTAAGGGTACGCATTCCATCCGCTCTATCGAACTCTTGTTGACGTATTGGCTACTCAGAACTTAGCCACAGGGTACATAAATTAGAACCTTGTTAACATTTGCCTTTCTCTCAAATTTAAGCATTTTATCTCCCTATTTTCTCAAATATAATTGCTTAATATCTTGGATACAAATTATGCTGGTATAGGTCTACTACTTGTAACTTGAAATTTTCAGTGTGACGACGTAAGCTTAATGTGAGAAATAGCTTACCGTAAAACAAAATTCTACCGATCTAGAGGGAAGGTTACGCACTATTTAAAAGCGAAAAATAGTTTTTTTATTAAAGCCTTGCTAGTGTAGGTTTTATTTAGGGAAGAATCAAGGTTCTTATTTAAAACTACGGGAACGTTAAAAATTTTTAAAAGCTTTAGTATTTATGAAGTGAAAATCGTAGCGAAGACTAAGTATAAATCTTTGAGCACTCAACAGGGGCTCCATTTGTATCAGTAGTCCAATGTTTGTACGTATCAGTCTATGTACTCCACGGTATTTTGGGTCTGTATAATCTTAAGAAATCATTTTTATTCGATTGATGTCGAAGTTTGTACATCTTTTCTTCCCATCCATCTGCGCACTTCATTCTTTTCCTCGTTTGCAAGAAAATAACTTTTTCTTTTAATTCGCATGTTTTCTAGTATCTGCTCTCATAGGAGTTTTCAGAGATACAAGTTATCATCTTTCTTCTCTAGCAGCTGTAACCTCATGGTTTTTCAGTGTTGTCTTACATAAGTCACCTCTTTCCCTACTTTAGAGCGCGAACAGGAATAGCAAATTAGAGCATTAGTTTGAGGTGTCGTTATTGGAGTCAGTTTTTCGTATTCCTTCGTTTCATTCTTTTACAAGGCATCCCTTTTCGTGATTCTGCACTTTGTTCTTACTAGTGGTAAGGGGTACCCTATTCTACTATACATATACTTAACGTAGAGACATGACGTTCTTTATTACACTTACTCATTTTTTACTCTGAAGTAGATTCTTGGTTTTCTAATTTATTTCTAGTGTCTGCGAAACCTGGGGCCTATACTCGTCGACTATTTTTTATCTTCCCCCTCTAAATAACGTAGGTTTTTCTATAGCCTACGTGAATGCCTAAAGTAAGAGGTAAGCTGGACTGAATTTATAGTGTTCGTAAATATCTATTTTTCAAATCCTAGCGTAGGTAAAACGGTTTTTTCCAAAATCCTTGGGTACATTCATTCTCCTAGTTTGACAATTAATTGAGAAAAAAATATTTTATCATCAGTTCAGTCTCCAGTGGGATTAACTGGAAATGCGTGTATTTTGGATATTTTTTCTGTAAGCAAGTTATTTCCTGAATGAAGGAAATTGGAAAAGGTAAATAATAGCCTAGCAGGAAGCAAGTAAAAGGAAAACTCTTTAAGGAATAAATTAGGGCGGAAAAAGCTTACTTAGCCAGCTAAATCAGCTGTTATCGTTGAAGATCGCGACTTTACGGTGGAGAACTGTTTTTAGACTACTTTTGTGTAATCTCCTTTGTGGAGTGGAGGCGGTTCAAATCCTTATTTATCGAACGTTTCAATGCGGCAGAAGTATTTCGTGCTCCCGTTTGCTCCGGTAGGCAATCATGGCTTAAAATCAAGACTTAGCGGTATTTGTTGAACTGTCCCGGCAAAGCTTATCTCCCTTTACTCCAAACGACATTGTAGCGTTTATCGCTCAGTTCATTATCGCTGTTTTAAATCCTCTCATTTTAAACTTACATCACTTTATTTGATTGGACGAATGATATTAAATGGATTCCGGTTCTCCTGGTGAATTTCTTCTTATCCTTGATTGGTTTAAGACTCTTATTTGATATTGATCTTAACGTTGTGTAGAGTAAGAACATACACTCCATGTAATTTATATTCCTTGCATTCCTGATTAATTTGTAGGAGAGAGTATGCTATTACTGCCAATTAGATGGTCGTCTTCGGAAAATTCCCTATCGAGCTTGAAAAACTTGTCCTCGTTTGCTATTGAGCTACCAAAGGAACTATACTGAAGGGTGGTGGAATTATTGTTAAATGTACCGGGTGTTCCAAAATGATTAGTGTGGTTTGAACGCTTTCTAATTTTTATTACATTAAAGTTAGTGGTATATACTGTCCATCTAGTGAAAATCCAACTCGAGAAGTTAAGCATAGAAGTTTGATGTGAGCTCCATTCGTCACACGACACAGGACAAGACGATACATGAGTACCGAACGTTGATTATTGTCTCTCGATTCGGAAAGGTTAGCTGGTAGGGGAGCCACGGATGTTATTATCTCCTGAAGGATCACGACCAAACTTAGTACGGAACGCACGTTGCTCATTAACCACAGATTCCGTCTTTGCGAACTGTAAAACACAAAGAGCTTTCTGTACTTTGGTCGCCATCTTTTTTCTACTGGTGCTATGACGGATCGCGACGGAAACATTGGTTCCACGTGTACATTGTTGCCAACATAAAAAAACTGGTTGAGTTGCTCTTTGATTTGATGTATCATTTAGTTGGAAGTTAAGTACAATAAAAAATTATAAAGCGTTATAACCCGAATAATATTCATTTTGAAACACCCCGTACCTATTCTACCGGTGTTGGAAGGTATACATGTAACACTTGGAATATCCTCGGTTCATCCCTGCTTCCATAACTTATTTTGCTTCGAGTTTCAGGGAACACGCCGTTTTATAGGTTTTCGTCACGGAATTCGTAATTCGAGTATTTATTTCTGAGTGGGTGATCCGTTTTCATCTCGCTCAATCAATTTGGTACATGATAAAAAGAAGAACACAATGGTAATTTCCTCACTTTTAATGTCACCACTCAGCAACCGACCATGGTTTCAACACGTAAGTGTCATTTTCGAGGTGAAAAATCCAGTACTCTCTCGGTATATATACCCAGGCCAAGGTAGGAGGTATATATACCGAGAGAGTACTGGATTTTTCACCTTGAAAATGACACTTACGTGTTGAAACAATGGTCGGTTCCTGAGTTGTGACATTAAAAGTGTGGAAATTACCATTGTGTTCTTCTTTTTATCATGGATATAAAGAACTTCCACAAAGTCGAGCCGGATACGATTTTATACGTTCAGTTTGGTACGTCTCTTTTCCTTGGCTTCCTACGAACCTTCCCCGGCGGCGCCTCTGTCCGCCCGCTCCTTCTACGCCCTTCGAGAGTTATCGTCAAGAGTTGAGACCGCAGTGCCCCTCGACCCAAGTCCTGCGTTTGACGTTTTACCTCGACGCCCCTTCTAGAGCAACTTTGACGGATATTTGTCAATGCTACGGACACTTTCTCCGTTGGTGATGGATGATCGATTAGACCTTCGCTAAGTGCTCGGAATCCGCGAAGAAAAGAGTGGAACTTGAGTGCGCCTTCTAGATCGCAGAGGGCAGATCTTGGTTCATCTAATGACTTCAGTGTATCAACACTGCAAAATCATCAATGAGAACCATTATCGAAGTTGTGCATGATAGGTCCTTACGTGTATTGATTGTTTCGTTGCATACTATATAATTCTGATCAATTCATTAATTTTGAAGCTATAATTTTAAATCCCTATTCTAACCAATTGGCTGGATATCAAGGAGGTAATTATTGTAATTGGAACGACTACCTTTAACGCAATTTTGAAGTGGAGTTGGAATTGAAAGTAAACTGATTCGTCTGCCCATCTGGTTCCATATTAGTTTGTAATTAACCTTAAGTAAGTAAACGGAAACGTATTTAATGAGGCAAACGCTCTCTCACTAGTGTAATTTTAGGTTGAATGTTTGGAATTAATTAAGATTTAGTTCTCAGAATAATAACAGCATTATTTCAGGGTTCAGTTTCTCTATTTCTTGCGCCGAATCCAATTTTATGAATAAATAGCTGTTATTTATTTCTCAGGAATTTCTCATCTCGTGAAGTTAAATAATCTGTGAAGTGATCGGCTGAGCAATATAATCATTACCTTAAATGCCTTGGGCAGAAATTGTGGCTTTTACAAGGGAGAACGTGCTCCACTTTCTTTTTCAGCCTCCTTTTCCTTTTAGTCCTTAAGTTCGACTTTTTTTTGCTTTGATATAAAGTTAGTTACGTTTAAAAACAAGCCGTACTTGGAATCAGGGGAAAATTAGGGAAGTTAGTAATGGAAAGTGGATATGAAACCTGCATTGTATTCATGAACCCGGTTCGCCATTTTATCAGTAAAATGTAATGAGGTGATCGCTGGTGGATTGACCAAAATCATGGCACAGAATCCTATTCTTTAGGTACTTAGTCATTTCATTCGGAAAAAAATATTTCCCCGAATAAAAATAATTTTCGGGAAAGATCATTTGGCCTGTAGATAAATTCGGTCTTCGTTGATGGAAGGGCATCGTTGTCCCATTGTCCTCGTCGAGGGAGGATGTCCCTTATCTACAACTCCGCAGTGGTTTGTGGGTACCCTTCGGCATTGATAAGAACGGAAGTCGCTCGAGTACCATTCGCTTACCTACTTTAAGTGTGCGTATTTGGGTTCGTATATGTGCGTTTCTGTCTCGACGGCGGCTCGTGGGTATACAGAATTCCCTAGGGTGGCGGTAGAGTGGGTTTTGCGGCTGTATATGATGAGTGTGCCCGGGGTTTTGTTGTGTGGGGTTGGATTTGTATTGTTGTGGGTGGCGAGCGGTTCTGTTGCCCCTTGGAAGGGGGGCGGGAGAGGCAACTGGAGTGGAGAAGGGTTCGCGGAGAGGATCATGGCAGGGAAATGATTGATGGAAATATGGGGACGGGGCGCGCCCTATTTTATTTATGCTCCATTTTTTTATTTCGATTCGTTGGAATAATGGGAAAAGGTTTTTGAAGATACGGATGTGGGCGGAGAGAGCGAGATAGTGCGTGTTTTGGGGGAAAGTCTTTGGAATTCTTCCTCCTCCACTCGTATCTACCATTCTCGTTTGGTCCATGCAGTCCGTGTGTGTGTGTGTGTGTGCGATTATATTCTCTCCAGGTAATCCTCCTCCTCCTTCCATATCTCTGGAGCGAGCGGGCGGACGCGCTGGGTTAGGCGTGCGAACCCGCGTGCCGCCGATAAATGATGACCCATCCATCCTCTTTTCTCAGACCAACCCTCGATTCGGGGTTTATTTTCATGGATTCGTTTGCTTTTCATTTTTTTCTGCTCTCATCCTCTGCCATCGAATCTGGCTCTTTGCCGTTGGAGAGGAGGTGCTCACGAAAAGCGAAGTCAGCGCGTGTAGCAGATGTTGAGGAATCACTGCTGGCGTATGAATAATTTGATGTTCGCTGCTCTTATATGGAGCAACATAAAAGTTATTTAGGCCTGTCTTAGCTCCCAATTTGGAATTCCGTCTTAGATTCAAAATAGGGTTACACTCTTTCATATTTTTTATGAAAATCATCCTTTCTTCCCCTCCTTCGCTTACGTATTTTTTTTTATTCTATTTTTTTTAAATTTCTAGAGATTTAGGTAGGTTTCATGGAGTATTTAAGAGGTGTTCTCGCTGTTTTACCTTTATGGGCTTCCCTATTTAATTCACAATAAGGCCCACTCCCTTTCATTATTTTTTCAATTTTTATAACATCCACTCCATTTATCGCAATCTTTCATTAATACATATATCACAATTCGCTTCTGCAAAATCATTTCACTTTTCATCGATTTAATTGTTCTTCTAATGTACTACAAGGTTCTTCGTGCGTTTTTCTTTAAATTTGGACGTCAGAAATAATTTTCTCTATGTTCCCACCTTTTTAAAAAAATGAGGAAAAATAAAAACTCGGGTATTCAATCAGTTTTTCAGTCCTTTCGTCTCGGATAAAAAAAATCTTGGAAATTTTGTCCGCCGACTACCTCAGAGAATACAGTTCATTCGCAACTGCCTCATACTAACCTTCCGTCGCAATGCACACCCGTTCCCCGCGGCGGGTTGCCCACTGTCGCCCTCCGACCTTCCCTTGGCGCCGGGTTTGCCGTGGCTGTGTCCGCGGGTAGACCACACCCCCCCCCAGTCTCATTTTTTCCTTCTGTGGAGTGGTCGCCAGGGATGGCGGGGAGAAGTGGAAGCCGGAGTCAATTCGGGGAAGTCTCGAGAGGCTTGACGGAAGAAGGATCGGAAACAATGGGGAGTGTATCTTGACGGAAGAATTGGTGAAGGGGGCGTGGGGGAAGGGGTCGAATGAAGGGTAGGGTGGGTTGGGGGAGTCTCTCCGGAGGTTCAGAGTGCGCGCGAGCGAGCCATCGAGGTATGCGTGTGGCGAATCAAAATGAAATCGACTATTTGCGGAAGGAGGGAGCGTTTGGGCCCACGACTGCCGCGCGAATCAACCCTGAGGACCGCGTGGCAGTAGCCGTGTGTTTTCTCCATTCTAACATATTTCCTTCTTTATTTGATTCAATCTAGAAATTGCATTTTAATGAAAATATATTAGACGCATGAGTCCGTCTATTTCCTTATCGAATTAGGTATCCCTTAAAGTTATGCTTTCATTGATTGATTTTAAAATCCCACGATTTGTTTACTCAGCCTTCTATTCCTCCATGTTATATATTTATTGAAGTTCGGCCTATATTCCCTATTATATATCTAAGCGTATGCAAGTTTAGTTTTGGGGAGGAAATTGGAGTCGCAATTTTCGATAATTTCTTTCTCAAGATTAATTGGGTAAGACTCAGTGGTCCATGACCGGGATGTTCACAATATTTAATTTTTATTTTTGATATCTTTTCTTTACGCCTCAGAGAATATAGCATTTGCTGCTCGATAGATGATGTGGCGGGCGTGATTTTTCTAGACTTTTCTTTGTCAGTATTGTATCTCCGAGTGAAATCAGTGAGTGTAGGATTTTTCCATGCATCGTGGACCATTTATGACCGAGGCCGTCTCCGGCGCTGCCTTTGTGTGGCCCCCATCGCACTGCGATATCGCCCTCCTTCTTCCATCGGCCAAGGATCCTTCGAGATCCTCGTGGCACAGGGTGGGTCCGCAGCGGAGAAAGCGGCTTGCGATAGACAAAAGCGGATGAAGGACCTAGAGAACGAGGGATGGGGCATTATAGGGAGGCGGAGGTTATGTGGTCCGAGAGTGCTTGAATAATGGACGAGTCGGGGCTCAATCCAGTGAACAATTTAGCCTTGGGAAAGTTGGGAGCGCCACTGTGGGAAACTTGGGGTTTGGGTGAGAACGGTTCTGGTATTGTAGGTGAGTGAGTTAAGGCGGGCGGGGTGGAAAGTGTGCTGGCGAGGGGGAAGAGGGTGGTGAGATACGCGGAGTTGAAGTACTTCGGTCCGAAAAGGATTGTGAGGGCTCGTCCGGGGGTGGTGGGGTGTTCTTTTGGAGGCGAGGTGGAAACTGGGTGGGCGCCGTGGGGGTGGGTTTAGGCGGGCTCGGAGGGGTTGGGGGTTGGGAAGCAGCCCCCAGCGATAGGCCCCACCCCTCTCAAGACAAGAATAATATATGATGCGTCCGCCTCAATACTCCCGTGCGTATCACCCCCGTTGACCACCTCATCCCCCCTCTCCTCGCTTTCCCTTAATCTCCTCTGTTTGACTTTGCGGAGCAAATGCTACTGCCCTACTCTCTCCTCGCTCCAATTCCGTTTCCAATGATCGGGAATATTTTTTTTGTTTCGCTATGTTTCCTAATTAATTCATTTGCATCCGGCGATTATTAGTGTCGGTACTAGGTAAGTATAATTTTTGGAAGGAGATTTAATTGCATGCATTCTGGATATTGGTAATGTACGAATGAGAGAACACGATTATCTTCCTATAATGATGATGGGTTTTTAGAACTACTATGATTAATTGGATATTGCCAATGCAATCAATATTTTACTCCATCTTACCCACTTCAGTATTTACCAGTGTTCTCTTGGAAGTTATTAAAGTGTTCCAGGTATCTCCAAGATGTTCAATGCAGTCATATCACTTTTGTTTGTATTTAAAATATAATGATTAACTTCATAATAATGATAATGATAGTTCATATCGATCCTTTAATTCTTATTCTTTGATTATTGATAATTTATTTTATTTATCCAATCTCATTACCCAGAGGATGGTTTTATATGAGTCAAGATTACGGTTCATTATTTTTGTCGCCCGACAACATTGCAATAAACTTAAATAGTCGACTAAGTGGCTTTTCTTGATTGCTTTTGTCACACTTTGTTAAATTTTTGCTTCGTATTCTGGAATAGAAAAGATTATTAATAATCGTACCTATAAATAGTTCTGTAAAAGTATTACGGAGACAAACTGAACTTCTGATAAATTCTCCCTCTCTTTTCCTCGACACTTGATTTTGTGTCGATACGTCCTTTCAGTATTTCACCAAATGTGATCGTGTTCCTTGCTCTTGAACCTTTTTCCTTATGCCTCGAGCCTTCGTCGAATCTGCTCCGAAACGCTCGTGTTTATAGTCTGTGCCGCAACTCCTCTGGGCATTGTGTCACGTTTCGGCGTCTGAGAAGCCACGCTGGGACTGTGGCAATGCAATTGAACCCGCTTGTTTATACCTTTGCTCTCGCGAGAGAAAGGTCTGGCCACGAGTCGTGCTGGGGAGATTGGGAGCGAGCAAAGAACAATTTCGTGGTGCACCACTCGAGTCCTGGGGGACTCGCCCCCCCATATATTTCCACTGCCCCCTCCATCGACGCCTGTTGATATGCCCCCCGTAAAAAAGGCAAGGCGTGGAGCAGTCTGGCAGGATCTGGGGAGGAGGTTGCGAGAGTTCGGCTGAAAGTCACAGCTTAGGGTATCGGATGAGCCTTCCGGGGTTCGGTTGCTCCTCGGGTAGTACCCAGCATAATCGACGCCCGACCTATCCACATCGTCCTGTGGTTTCCAGAGATTCGGTCTTTTGTCCACATCTTCGTGAAAGAATATGTTTTCATTTCAGCTGCGTGACTGGGTGTTACACGCCTGTGAAATTGGGGAAAAGTCAGGAATATCGTCCATGGGATTATGGAAATTTTTGTCATGACGTGCTAATCGAAAGAACTGCCACGCTGCCGGGCCGGATAAAGGCCATCGTCACGGAAAATGCATTAAATATTCATGTGGAAATTTGGGGTTCACAAGTTCTTTTTAGACTGTAATTAAGGGAGCAAATTAAATTCAATTACTATTTTTGTGTTCATTTGAAATCGATTTGTTAATTTACCAGTTTAAATATATTTATTGATTAAAAATGTGGTAAAGGGAAGATTTTTGTTGGAGTTCAGGGAATTTGGATTCAGAAATCTTGCGAGAGTCCTGCTTTAGCCTAGTAACACCCGTTTGCAATGGTAGGATGCAGAAACTGGATTTCCTTTGGTGCCACTGGAGTGGCGTGTAAAAATTTCGAATCTCCGAAAACCATTTAGTAATATTCCGATTGCATAAGCTTAAATTAGGCCTATTGAATACGTTCAAGAAGATAGGATAGATTTAAACGAGGAAAGAGCGGCGTTTTGGCATTATTGTGGCGTTAAATCTGAAGTATTGAATTATATTTTCTGCAGTCCCCTCTTTTTTGCCTCCTATACGAATAAAATGCATCTCAAGTCTTACATAATTCTATTCATACCGAAGACAAGCGGTGATGAGTCGATGTTTGGTCGTTTTATATTCATCCCTCGAGTGATGAGAGTTGCTATTTTCATTTTCCCAGCCTCAAGTTACCTTGGCAGTCGAGCAGAGATGCATTTACGGATCGTAACCATCCAAGCTCCTCACTGTGCTTCGTGTTGCTTGGGTATGCACCCAGGTGTGAGCGCAGCGTTTGTGCGACCCTTGCATGGAGAGGAGGAGCGCTCGGCAAATTCTCCAGTTTCATTTTTTAAAAGCTAGTAGTGGCACTTGATAGTACTTCGACGTCTCCCGATTTAATCATCAGATGCGAGCACTCGACGTGCCCAGGCAAGCGTGATCCTATTCCCGCGTTGCCACTCCCTCTTTGTCGTGCGTGCTGCTCCCCATGATCGAAATAGGTTAGCGGCGGCTCAAGTAGGTTAGGTTTTCTGCGGACTCGTTTCCACGGGGAGGACGCTATTAGCGGATGGAACTGTTTTTATGGGTAAGTTAACCGCGAGAGAGAGATAGGTTTGAGGTGCTCGCCATGTGGAAGCTGAGGGTGAGTTCATTACGTAGCGAATCGTACCATTCCTTGCGCATCGATACGACGGGAAGGGTTCTTTTGTTTTTTCCCCCCTGGGAGGGTGGGGGATGAGCCCTGGTATGTGGTCTATTCCGCTTCAGGGGTCGCTAGCTATGCATCTTAGTCTCCCTGAAAGCACGCTAAGTGGAAAGAATGGTAGGGTGAGTGTGTGGGTGGGTGGTTGGGTGACGGGACTTGTACGGGCGCCCGACTCTATGCTTTTTGAACGTTTCTTTTTTTTTGCGGAACAGGCCTTTTGCCCCATCCGAGCACGTCATCTAATTTGCGTATAATTCGCCCATTCACTTCTCTCTCCATCCTCATCTCAGCCCCCCTCAATCTGTTGATTTCCCGCGAAACGGCAAGCTAGCTGCATTATGCCATTCCCATCCTTTTTACCCTTTGTTTCACTAAAGGCACTCGAGTTCACGCTATTTATTCACGTCAAGTCCTTTCGAGAGAATTTATTTTTGTCCCTGCTTTCCCTCTCATCTTCTCTCTTCGTCCAAGTCCTCCTCCTTCCTTGTCTGTCACAAATTCTTCCTCTTCCCACATATGTTGGCGACCTCCAGAGGTGACGACCGAAATTTCTGATTAATCATGATTATTGCAGTTAATAAGTATCTGTTGTGTAAGTTAGGTTAAGATAGATCACAGTCACCATGATTATCCCCATTACATCATGACATTTTTCTATTCATTTCGGTGTCAAGATTTCTTCTTTTCATCGTTGAACCCTGTTGTATTCTAACCCCTTTGCTTACCCATCGTCAATCCCTCGTTCACGGTTTTCAGCACTTCTTCCCCTCTCAGTACACGCTTCATCCTAGCCCTTAATTATCCTCTTTATCTTGTGTCTTACCGTCATCCACTTTCATTTCCTTTAGGGTGAACATCGTGATGGATGGTACACCTGTTTGTAGCTTTTCTCAGTCGACTGTCCATAATTTTTGCAATGGAAATCCTCACTCAATTCCCTCTTATCAATAAGTGCGTACTTTCTTTCTGTTTCCGAGTGGATATCATTATGAGGCTGCATTAACCGTGCTCTGACCATGCGTGCCTTCAGTCGAGTTGTAGATCATGTTATGTGACTGTGTTCTATGCTATTCGTACACTACTGGCTGCCTTTTAAATCAAACTCAAGGGGAGATTGGCATACTCATTACTTAACGGGCTTCGCACAACATAGTGAGACATATGGTAAATATTTCCACCTGCAGGAGCGGTATAAGTGTTGTGTGTCTCTATTTACTGACTGTCTCGACTGCTTATATGATACGTTTCTTTCGAATCACTATTTTAAATTGCAATATTTCAGTTATTATTCATGATCAATTATGCGTTGTGAAATCTATTTTGTAAAATATAATGTAAGATTCCTTTCTCTAGGGTACTAATTCTGTTTTCAAAATTCATATGTGCTTATGCGAATACCATAAAAAGAAATTAACCCTGGAATTAACGAATACATTTCCGCTCCGTGAAATCTAGGAGTACCTGAATTTCTCTGAAAATTCTATATCGGGTTTCTACCCGTCTGCGGACTGCTGCCATCTCTTAGCCAGTCGTGCAACGACGTGATAGTTTCCTATCTCAAGGACCGTAAACCATTTACGGTATCGTACGTGGTATAGTATCCGAGGCCTTTTATGTATTCTAGAATAGTATTTAATATTAATACTATTGAATTGAATATCTTCCAGAAATTTATTCCATGTCAGTGCTGTAGTACGAAAAATCGAGTGCTGTTTATTTCTTAACAAAAATTCCTCGTTTGCGTGGAATTAACATTTTTCAGTTACACCGGAATGAAAAAGATTTTTTGATGGAATGAAAGGGGGTAGGATTTGTTGTTAATTGAATAGGGAGGTCCAGGAGACAGGCCTACTCGTGAAACGCTCCATTTAAACCTACCTTGACCGTTAGAATACTTAAATAATGATAGGTTACTGTTGGAAATTATGTTATGCTTGAATAAATATGGGAAATGTTATTTAATTTTCACTTTGGATCTCGGTTTCACCCCATTATTATATCATTGCGAGATCTAAATGGTATGAAAACTGAAAGGTTTCGCTGAAGTAGCTTTATTCCCGATGGAAAAACGGGTCGTTTGATATAAGTGGGGTTGATGGTCGTCTGGCATCTTATGCGCCGTCCGAGGGAAGAGAGAAGGGGATACCCTTCGCTGCTCATTTGAGCTTCTACCGTGTCTCGGCCCTTGTGTTGGTGTCGGCCTCCTTGTGATCTTCGACGTCTTCTCTCTTCGGCTTCATCCCCTCCCCACCACCCTTCGCCTATCAAGCGTCCTCATCCTCTCCACCACTAGATGTCTCACTCGTTATCGTTTCCCTCCTCTCCTGGAGAGCTCTTCGGGCTCCAATGAATCCCTTAATATCCTTATTCCGACGTCGCCAATTTGCTCCGGGACTCACTCCAGCCGTCCTGCCGCATCATCCATATTAAGGATGCAACTTCCCGACTTCCGTCATCTCAACGCCGCCTGCCCTGCTCCTTCTTCTCTGCGTCAACCTCCTCTCATTCCCGTCTCGTTCGGATATCGTTGCCGATGCCTTTGGTTCCGGTTTCGGATCCGATATGTGATCGAGTTATCTTTGTGGATCTTTTCAGACAATAGTTTTAAGTCTGGAACCCTATGTTGTTATTTTTAGGGTTATGAGGATGGGTATAGATATGCATAAGACGAATTATATAAACTTTTATTGGTAAGGGGAGACTACGTACTTTGCTCCGCCTTTTTTAATGCCGTATTTTTTATGGCATTCGGAATGGCAAACACATCTCGGAGCTGGTAGTGCTTCCATTTAATAGGCCTTATTTTCGCTGTAATCAATTAATTTTCATGCGGTACTTTAATAAGCCTTGTACAATTTCAAAACAGCGCATCTCTATCTCTCTGTACTAAGCCACCACGCCTGGTTTTGTCAGGGTTGCTACTGAACAGGAGACCGTGGAAAAATCGGGAATTTTGATTGATCGTGGGAAACTTATGAAGTTATTTTTAGTCTTCGTGGGTATTTGTCCATTTTTTTCAATATGAGCATTTTGATTTTCATCATCTATGAGGTATGTTAGACCGTCTGCTGAATTGGAGAGAAAGATATACTGTGGCAAGAGGGACAGGTAAAGTTGATTGACAAAATGTATCGTGTTAATTTACCCTTTTAAGGTAGATTATGTAACTTTAAGGAGGAAATAAATTTTAAGTCGTTGAATAATTAAGGTATTATAATTTCCTAAGGTCTGCTGTCAGTATTCTATTTGAGTTAGTATTCTTATGAGAAAGATTCCAATGTGCGATGTCTCTTTTTTCAATTGCATGTGATGGCGGTATGCATGATAGAGATGTGTCCTGCGCTGGATAAGAGATCATTGGGTAGAAGATCAGCGTGATCATTTGATCATTGTGGTCACAAGAGAGCAATGAATAGCGGTTAGACTGCATCCCGTTTAATGGAATGGCATTTTGTGTCAGATGACGGGAGTGCAGGGATCATAAGCTACATTACTGACTCTCCAATTACGAGTTATGTCGTTGGTGATCGCAGCGATATGAATCCAATCTGGAACGCCGGTTATGATCAATCCTGTATTTTTCCGGAAATGGTCCTATTAAAAAATGTGTAGTTTATTGATCCTTCGGTGTACTTTGTACTTGAATATCTCTCGTAGGGATGGGCTGTTTGATGAATCATAGCAAATTTTGCAAACGTATTTTGAAGGTTAGTTTACGCGTTCAGGTTTTCTTATGTGTGATATTGTTCCGTGTAACTTTTACTGCGTCTTATCGAAAGCTTAATTATGAAAAGTGCTAAAGTGAGCATGGCTAATCATTTCCTGTGCATCTCTATAAATTATCGTGATGCCAATTTTCACCTGAAATTTAATTTTTAAAAACTTTTTATTTATTTTTTTCCTAAACTCCGTATTGAATTTGACTGGCTCCTCATTGGTTAACAGCGTAGGTGACTGAGTCTTTTTTTTATATCGAGCTCTCGGTTTATGTTAACTTCGACGTTTATTAGTCTTTAATGTAATAGTAACTTATAACGTTTCAGTGTAAGTAACCGGCAGATTTTTAAATTAGTTAAATCTCGCAAATGTCTTGAATGCAAACCGTTAATCCTGTTGTCTGAATTAACATTTTGCTGTAATTTGTAGAAGTTTTATTAAAATGTTAAACTTCCAGCTGAAAACGCCTGAGAACTCGCTCAATAAATTCATATCGTCTAGAGTGGGAACATGAGGGTTCTTTCCTTTCAATCAAAAATGTATTACCGTCTTCTATTTTATATGCTTCATATTACGAATCAGTCTTGCATTTCCTTACCTCCCAATGATTGTCGGGACGGTTTTTTCCCGAATCAACTTAATTGTCTTTATGAACTATTTTTCCACCGTCCCCGTGGTGAGAGGACTTTTCCTCCCCATACCTTTCCTGTCTCCTTTGATTGAGTTTCTCCCGTGTTGCCTGGATGGCCTCCCAGGAACGAAGTGATAATAGTAGTTGAGGCCTCATTTTGGATTCCCCTTCATTCAGACATATATACCTATGAATGTAGGCATTGCTTCCAGAATGTCGCATACCTTTCTCATTGCCTGAGTTCGTCATCTTTTTCCCCCGCTCCCGAATTCCACTCCCTCTTGTGACAACGTCCTCCCTAATTTCAATTTCTCACCACCCCTCTATTCCTTCACTCTCGCCAAGTCAACAAGCTTCCACAAAGGAAAGTTTCTCTTCATCTCCCCCTCCCCACCGGCGTCTTTATCTTTTCTTCCCGATCCCCGCCATCATCTTCGACTCATTTGTCCTCACTCTCCTCTTCTCTTTCTCCGTGAGTATTCATTATTATAGAGAAAGGGAATGTACAACCTATGTGATGTGGTATAATGTGGGTTTATGCGAGTTTCACTGCTAAGCATGTACCTCTCCATGAAAAAATGAAAATTTTAGCCCATTCAAAAGTTTTTTTTTGAGAAATTTCCGTGTTGGCTCACACCTAGGCATATTTTGCTTCCATTTAATAATTTAAATCCGTGTTGGAGTGTTGACTAATGGTAGTTATGCTTATTTTTAATGCGAAGAAGAAGCGTCTCTTTCTTGTGTAATAATTGTCAACTTCACTCATACTGCGTCAATTATTTAGGCAAAAGAACAATAAAATGGGTGCTTATGTTTACCACGTATATTCATGCATTATGACGCCATGGGTGCGTGGGTAATATGAATTCATAGTGGAGAACATTTCAACAAAGTGGTGGTGGGCAAATGATTTCATAACTGTACGGGAAACGTTTCACCATTATCGAGATTCGAACCTCGCATCTTCCTATGGGTCTGTTCAATTTTTTTCTGCCTGTACTTCTCATCTTTATGCATTTATATTCCAACGAATCTTTAAATGTAAATCCTTATATCTTGTGTCTTATCTTTTCCCTCTCCTCTCGTCACTATCTTTCATTACGTCTTCAAGTGTCTCCTGGTGAACGCGATGCCCTTCCCTCCCTCCCACACATTCTCTTTTTCCTCTCCTCATTGTTCTTGCCACTTTCTCCCTGTGTTTGTCCCCCTGTCCCCGTCGCTATGACTTTCTTTTTCTCCACATCTCCCCGCGATTCCTTCCCCATAATTCACTTCCAGAAATGTTTTCCGCCCCTTCTACCTGCTTTATCTCCTGTTTATTAGTTCACCCGTTTCCCGCTGCTTTCCTCTTTCCTTTGACTGCCTGCCTTCCAATGAGACGGACGCGCTCAACCGAGCCCAAGTCTTCTTCCGGCTCCAGATATTGATGACTGAATTCACCCCCTCCTGAATACCTTAATAAATCTTGTGAATATCTTTCTATCATTTGTGAAATTGTCATATTATGCGCTGGCAATTGTCTATAGCGGGAAGATTATTATGATGTGTTCGATTTAAATATACTTATTTCCATTTTATTATGTTGTACAAATTATTGCACTTCTAACACGCTGATTTCAAATCCATTTCGATGTACGAAAGAAGTATTTTATTCACAGTTTCCCAGGAATCGTGCCGATAGACGGAATTAGAGCCTCAGATTTCAAGTTGCAGAGTCAAAGGATATTTTCTTAGTTTGAGAGTGTATTTAATTTCACGGTTATTTCTTTTCCGTTGGGCACTCATGTGAAGCTTTATGGAGCCGTTGAAAATTTTGGTTTCATATCACGCCAGTGCTGCTGCTATGTTCTCGCCGCCAGATTCTCTCTTCCACACTAAAGTGACTCATCCAAAAGAGCGTGTTTCTTGCCTTGTCTTTTGATTTAAGGGTATGCATAGAGGACCATACAGTAAATACCGTGAATTGTTACAAGTAGGCGTTTTGTGGTTTACGTAGTTCATCCTTCAAAGAGATTACCTCTTTAGTTCCGCGTGCATTCTTGACAGCGTCTTCCTCTCGTCTTACTGACATGAGTTGCATCTCCGAGTTCCGAAATTGCAGTCGCTCCTGCTCGGAGCATTACTTAGCGCGAGAGCTGTTCCCGATTTTATGTAATGCAAGTGGCCGTATGCACCTTCATTTTTGACGCTTGGTTTCTTTGATGTCGTAAGGGTTTTAGACGTAAAGTGGACTCGGAAGTATGTTGTTACTCCATCGTAGTAATTTACAAATTCGATTGGAGTTAAGAAGACGTGTAATCTGGGAATCGTTGAGTTGTGGTGAATTATTTGGCAAAACTGTTAAACAAAAAATTTATAGGTGGATAAGATTTCAGCTCCTTATCTTTGTTTCCCTTCGCTCTCATACACTTTCGTTGGAAGAGAAGAAAGGACTTGGTTCGTGGATGGAATGAAGTATGTTAGACGCCATGCTGAATTGGACAAAAAGATTCACTGTGGCAAGGGGGACAGGTAAGTTTGAATGACGTAAAATATCGTGTAAATTTACCCTTTGAAGGTAGATTACTTCAACATCTGTATTTGGGGTGATGCATTTCGAAGCCAAAGTAACACGTTTTGTGTAAGAAAGTAATGTTGGTTGTGAAATAAGTGGGAGCTACCTTAGAAATAAGCGAACGCTACCATTGGAATTTCCAGGGGCGTTGCTGGGCTAGTCGATATTTCTCGCGTATTGTTGCCCACCCCTTAATGCTGCGCGACAGCCGAGCCATTCCTTCTGGATTCTCCTCGGGCCGTTTGCTCCGACCCCCTCGTTGCACCCCTTCTCTTCGCGGCCCCTGTAGGGGTGGACTGAATATTTGATGACCTCCCGGAATACATGGCCGAGGGTGGGTTGGTGGATGCAGGGGGGCAGGTGGGGATGAGGGTTGGGGCGATAAGACGGGGAAGGGCTGTTTTCAGAGGGATGGATGGATACCCGAGGGTTGGGTTCCACCGTGTGGGGGTGGATATATGCCTCCTCCTTCCCTTTATGTGTGGAATGGGAAATTAGAAATGGCGGGAAAGGCTGGAGGCCCGAGTTGAATTCCTCCTCGTTGGGCTGCCTCTGGTTGAAGTTCTCGATTCGAAGAAGCCGGAATTATCTGGCAAATGTCGGAATCGGAGAGATCTGGATGGGGGGTAGGGTTCGAAGGGTTCCCTTAAGCAGGTTGTTTTACTCTCCCCCCTCCCTCTCTCTCTCCTTCCTTGCCGTCTGTGTGTGTTCGGAATCGGCGATTGATTTTTTCATTCCCTACCTTCTCCCTCTTTGTCTTCCCTTTCATTCATTTCAATCCCCTCTTTCTTCCTCCGTTCTCTCTCTCCTCCTCATTCCAACCCTCTTTCCCTTCCCCTCCCAAACCCCTTTTTAATGTCACTTCCTGTCCCGGAAATGGCGCGCTAAAGCCTCCATTCATTCATTCATTCCGTCGTTGAGAGATGTCGGGGGCGAGTGTAAAGTCTTGTCCCTTGCTCCGGGGAGGAATGAGTGGTGGTGATGCTGCCTCGGGAGATGTCATTATCGTCTGTGATTTGTTTTTCGGCCAACCGTCCTCCGGAAAGTGTACATTTTCCCCTCTCCTCCCCTGACTGAGGGGACGTGATTAAGTTTTAGCCGCCACTCAAGTCTCCTTGATGTCCCCATCTTTAAACCCACCACATCCCTGGATAATGGAAAGTTCGTTTTGTTATTGCGCTTCTTGATCTCATTTGTGGGAATGCTCTTATCCCCTCGGAGTAGCTATTCCTTAGGCTTGCCTCGTATTTAATTTGCTGATGGTTGTGTTTTATCGAATCGCCAATTTTTGTTATGTGGTCGCAAAATTTTGAATTCATTATTTAATTTTCATTCTGCATTTATTTAGCCGTGAATGAAAGTGCTACGACACTAATTGAAATATTATGAGCAAGGTATTCCGTTTATGAAGTTAATGTGTCTCTTGCGTGGAAAGATTCAATTTTTATACTAATCAATTCATCTATGGATCTGTCATTTGTATTTGACTTACGTATTTAGTGTATTTCTCTATTTAATTAGTTACTTGTGTATAGGTCGTGGTAGGTGCTTGAAGTTGCGTCCTTGAGCTAAATCCCTGTCATTTTGCTTTAAATATATAAAACGCTTATACTCTGTATACATTACTAGTTGACTCGGCGAACTCCGTACTGGGTAATAATCAATGAACAGCTTAGTTTCACTATTTATAAATGAAGAGCGGATGTACTGATTTAAATAATTTTTGACTTGTTATAATAAAATAAATACTATCAATAAAGTCACAAAAATAAGTATTACAATAGCTTGTTAGGAAGAAATTTTCTTTATTTTAACTACATAGGGTACGTCAACACGGCTTTTTTTTCAATTTATTTCCTAATTTTTATGTTTAACTTATAAAATTTTGTACATTGTAGTCTTATAAAGCAAATAATTAAGTCAAAATTTTCATGCAAAAACGCTATGACGCTTGTGTGTTACACAGTCAATAGATTTGAATGAATGTAGAGTGCCAACGATTTTATTCTGAATCACGAAGTTTAAGTCATCCACATATTCGTTCTTAGCGACCAAAACTGCTCGTTCACCCACCCATTTGTGATTTTTGTGGTTATCATGATGTTCGGGAACACTTTGTCGATGAGCTCATCTTTCGATGAATCGAAATTTCAAAAATTCCGAGGAAATGAAATCAATCCACTCGATTTGTCGACAGGAACACGGCCATTACTGAACAATTGCTTGGAGATTTGTTTACACACACGGTAGTGACCAGTTGTGACGTGTTTGTTGACGATCCAATTCGAGCTGGGTTTGGCTGGAATTATACGATTTTAATATTATTATAATATTTTGAACTATTAAAATGTTTCAAATATTTTAGGAATGTCAGTCATCGACAGTTTCGACCGAATTTACAGATTTTGCAGGGTTACCAAATTAAAAAAAAATATCTTTTTTAGTTCAAGGTTAATATTTTGTAAGCTTTAACTTTTTTAATTGTTTATTCTGTTATCTATGGGCTGTGACGAATCCAAAACACCAAATATCAATAAAATCGTATCAGCCGTTCTTGAGTTATAAATGGTGCAACTAAAACGATTTTCGATTGTCTCTTATGCATCTTAAATGTCAAGAGTCTTCGCGCCGATATTTCTGTGCAGCGTCGCGAGTGACGCGGCGTTCTTTAGATGTGCCGACATGCAAGTGGAGTTTTCTTCGCCTTCGGTTTTCTTGCCTCTTATACTTACCAAGCCGTCTCAGTTTGTCATCATCCGAAGTCGGGCAATCGCTATTACCTTTAGTACTTAATTTGTAGAGTGTTTCTTTCTGGGTAGCTAGTCATCTCCTTGTGGCCTAAAATAAAAGAGATTCCGTGATAAATAAAATTTCTAAATAGATTTTAAAGGTTTTAATTTCCCATGTTATATTTCTTGGGTACAGGGTCCCTTCTCAGAAACACCTTTTACCAGAAATGAGATTTGGTTGAATAAATACTTGAATTCTCGAGAAATATCCTATATTCGAAATCACAGTTTAGTTTCAGGTCGGGGGGTGCTACAAAGAATTGTTTATTAGAATAGAATAGTGAATACAATCCAGCATCCCTTTTTCCATAGACGTTTTCCGTCTAATCTTCTTTCCCGTTGCCTTCCGTTGCGGTAAGCAAGAGAACTTATAATGCAGTGTAGCTTCTTTCCCTGAGAAAAGCCAATAACCTTTTCTTTGGAAAATAATGTTGCTTATTGTATCCAGAATGTACCAGAGTCACTATTTTCGGAGTGTATGGTAATTTTATTACTGCATAAAATAGATTTTCTGCCGATAGTGGAGCCGTACGACTCGATAGCGAATACTGGCGAATAGCGAATACCTGTACATCCAAATTTCGAAAGCATCGGATATTGAAAAAATGCATAGTCCATCGTAAACATTTCATCCGCTTAATAGGATAGGTGTACGAGATTTAGAAGGCGCGCACCATTTTCATATTGTTTATGTTTGAGGACGTAATGTGGTTTATTCCCTTGGCAGGCATGAAGTTACAACTTAATCTAGATTTTAACTTAAGCGTCGTTTTTATAATTGTATTTCCGTTTATTTTTAATCTGATGTCATTTGGCGTTGCCGTCGAAAGATGTGTTTTTCATGTAATCGATTTGATTTGGTGCATTGAGTTTGCCACGAGCACCGGTACATACAACGAGACAGACAATTTTGTAAATGGAAAATTATGAACAACATCAATCTTTGAAGGGAATTTTTTCCCCTGCGCGTATGCAAAAGAGATGGGATCCCTTGCGGAGAGCGATAAATTAATTAAAGATGGGAGTGATAGCCGGGCATTGCGGACGTTCGGGGAAAAAGCTATCTTCTCTCTTTGGAAAGGTAAAAAAACGCGTTCGTCCGTGGGAAATAAAACAGCGTTGTGGGACAGGGTAGGGGGGCACGGAATTGGAAAGGATATCGTTTAGGTACGGGCGGATGTTTCTGGTTTGATAACCTTCGGCAAGATTCAATTGTGCGGGAACAAAAATAATTGAAATACGGCGCTCGGAAACGCCGAAATGCCCGGTCCAAATTTTAAGCGACTGCATAGCGAGAGCGAGTTATGGTCGGAAGAATGTGGACGTAGCGTACGGGGTCATAACGGGGTCATCGGGTGGTGGAGGTGGGATTTACATTGACCGTAACGGGTTGATTTCGCCAATCAAAGAAATGGGGAAAGCGATGGAACAGAGAGATATCTATTCAGACGTGATTCTGGAGCACAAAGGACTCATCTGTAGCGACGACATCTCTGGGGAAACATCTCTCTAAGATGGCGAAAAGGATAAAAGAAATAAAGTTGTACTTCGTTAAATCGAAAATTTGAATTAGTCTTCAGGCATTGTCAATCAAGCTTGTTTGATCTCCGTTAAAATCAAGCTTATCTTGAGGTCTGGCCTTTTGGTATGATATCCACCACCTGAAATCTTCTGGCTCTTATTGAATTTTGCTATGGTAGAGTATCATGGTTACTCATTGAGGCTAGAGGATCTTAATCATTTATATTTTTAGATTGCTTGTATCCTCAAAAAGTCGGTGTGCAATCGAGCAAGAAAGCATTTGCTTTTGTCGATCACATCATGTGTTATATTTATTCCATGAGCCGTTGTTCTATCTCACAAATATTAAGGCATCCAATTAGCGTCTCAAGATCGTTGGAAGAATGAAAGAAGTTGGGGAAGAGGGATTGCATGAGGTTTGCCAGAACCCTTTCGGCTGCGCTTTCATCTAAATGAGCTAGAAATATATATAAATATATAGACGACTGTGTTTTTTCCAGTGATTTACTTATGACCTCGTTACTGATTCGGATGGAAAGAAAATATTGAGTCGTTCAAGATTTTGTTTTTCACTGACTGAGTTTTTTGGACGGGATCAGGACAGGTAAGGCGGCTCGGCTGAAGGACGTATAAGGTGAGGTAGGAGATGCATTAGGAAAGGCAGATACTAATAGGAACTGAAGGGATCGTTTACGTTGAACTGTAATGTATTTATGTCTTCAAATTCTATAGACAACTAGAGTAATATAAATGATCTCTTCTTGACTTGCACACGTCAAATATCCACCATTTCATGGGATAAGTTTCCTCTTTACATTGTTAAAGGCATCTCGTTACAAACTTTAAGCCCAATCTAGACGTATTCTTGCTATTAGTCTTGACGTAGTCACCGGTAGTTGCATACGTATTCTTTCAAGCTTGAAAAGTGTCACTTCAATATTTCGCTGTCTTTGGTATACCCGGAATCCTCGAATTACGATGGAAGTTTGGCTTTCTAGAGCACCACCTCGGGCCATTAAAATCCCTAATTAAGTCGAAGATGGCAATCTTAATTTGTGTCGAAGTTTCTTCTTGGCCAATTTCGACTGTTTAGTATGGTGCTAGGGCTAAGTTTATGCTCTGAGTGCATGGGAGAATGTACGTGCCTTGAGTTTTAAAATAGTTTAATTCGTTTTAAATTTTTGCACGCTTAAAAGTGGAAACTTTCCCAATAGTCCTGTTCTTTCGTGAGTGCGTTTAATGCACATTCGGATTGCTCGTTTAAACTTTTCAACTACGTTGCGGCCTTGAGGAGCAAAGCAGCGAACTGTGTCTAACGAACACCATTAGCTGTTGTTTCTAACGCCCCCCACTGCGTCCCGCATCCAAAATGTCCCCCTTCTCGGAGAAGTTTAGCCCACTTTCAGCGTCGTGTTTAGGGATATGGAGTCTCCTTTGGAGGCGAGACCCTTATTACGCCGATCCTCCCCCACTCCCTATCCCTTGACGACGAGAGAATAATACTCTGCACCCTTCCCTCCCCACACCCTGCTTACTTCCTTTCAGTGCTCACGAGACCGCACTGGCACCCCCTGCCATTCTCCCTCTACCGCACCTTCTCCTCTCTCCCGCACCTTCTCCTCTCTCCCGCTCACACATCCGCTCCCCAGTCCAACTATTCTCCGTTTTACAGCGGTGTTGCCTCCCCCCTCCTTCCGATGCCTCGGTCTCTATCCTTTTGATGTTTCCGGGGCCGTTAAAAGGGTATAAGGTGGTGAATAATTGATAGCAGTGGGTGGCGGGGGAGGTCCACCACTGGAAGGAGGAGGTTCCTCGAAGTGTTGTCAGTTGGTGGCTGTGTTGAGGAGGCTGCATTGAGAGACCTATTTGGCGAACCGGTCTCGCTGATGCAGATTCCGAAGCGCCCATTGTCAATTCCATTCTACTTCAGGGTTTCGATAGATTTGTACACCTTTGGAGTTGTTTTTGGTTATATCTGGTGGAATTCTTTCATTATAAAATTAAAATTTACTGACAGTTTTCCATTAGTTCGAAAATTGCACAACCGGTTACAGTGTATTTTGTATAATCTTCAAGTCTGAATGATACCTGAAGAAACACGAAATGTATTGAAGGCAGTCGTGTAATTAAGGTTTTTTTTTTGAAGAGTAAAGAGTAGCTTTTGGTTTCCAGTAAATTTTAATCGTTCACTTAGTTCCGAAATTGTAGTACTTTGCAAGAATAAGGCCGATGGAAAGAAAAAAGAAAAACTATTTGAAAACAAAATCTTTCCCATTTCCCTTTTCATCCCATTTTTCTTGTAGGTATAAATAAAACGCGAAACTTACCGCCTACTTTTATTGGGTGCGTAAAAGATGTTCGCCTTTAGTGTTCGCATCAGTTGTTATAAAGTTGGGAATATATGGAATATTAATTGCACGATTTTAATCTTCCACTCCGGCCTCAAATCTCTGACTTCGTATGTTGGGTGGTTTGAATCACGGCTTGCCTCCTTTAGTCAATGCAAGCTTTATATTTGAAGCTAGGTCTCTTAGGAATGCATGCTTCTTGAAAAGGTCGTTAAATTGTGATTGCCTATGAAATCTTTTTGCCAGTATTACGTAATCCTGATATACGGCGAAATGTTCTCATTGGACAGATAGAATTCATAATTCCGGCGATGGGAATTACTTTCCATTTAGTGACTCGTTTCGGTTACGCTATACTACCCGGAGATAAATTCTATTAATGATTTGCAATGCGCTATACCATTTAAAGCTTCATTACGCCTGCATTAGCCGGCGCGGCAGCCTTCTGGCCAGTTAGCGTTGTAGCTGAGTTTCCGGGTGTCCTAGGAACAAATAGCTGATTATCATGGCTAGATAATGGAATAGTAACTATCCATTCCGCGGAGCCATCATTTTGTTTACTACACGGCGTTTGTTCAAGGCTTCCAAAGTTCTTCTCTCTCCCAAGGAGGCTGGTTTGTAATTAGCAATTCAGTGTGACCCATTTCTGCAGAGGAAGAAAGTTATGCGTCCATTGAAGTTCATTTTTTTATTATTTTGGGAGTCCCGATTTATTACAGGAGACGATAAATTCTCTTTTCTGCGTTGGGACGTGTAGTTATAATAATAATAATAATAATAATAATAATATCGTTTATTTTCGTAGGCACTGGGGCCCATCAGAAAATATAAGTACAGCTTTCTACATTTCACATTGAGATAGATAAATAAAAGAAAAAAGTAAATAAATATATATGCATATACAGTCAAATGTGAACAGTGCATAGCGCCTAGTGCATGAAAAAAAACAATACAATATTTTCGACAAAAAAATGAATAAATGTTTTATTTGTATTAATTGACGTAGAGTTGAATTCAGTGTTTTAGGTGGGCTTCAGTATTAGGAGAGCTTATCGTATTGGTTTCCAAAATTTCAGCAGCAAATTGATGTGTGGTGTTAATACCTTTTGGAGAACACCTTTCTTGTCGGGCTTACAAAGGAGCAGATTGGCTAATAATAACCTTTACTCAATGAATGTGTCTCTTGATCACCAATTGGTGTGCGTTTGTTTTTATATTTTATATTTATTCATTTTCTTGAATGAATTCCCAGCCGTGATGTTAACAACATAACTGTTGAAAAATCTGCGAGGAATAAATTTTAATTTTTTTATGGCTAACCCTTTCGAAAACGAAAAACGTGCATGTTGACTTTTATGTCCTCGTCCTTTAAGTTGTACTCTCAATTTAGTCTTAATGTTCTATATATCACATTTCAATATGGTACAACGCAAGCAATCATTCCAAAATCATTCTTCTATTTACATGTGAATTTACATACTTCTTCGTTATCGTACTGAAGATCAACCTCTGAACGTCGCCGTCAGTATTTCGTTTACAAAAGCAGAGGAGAGATCTTTAATCAAGTGTCAGCTATCTTAACCATCAGTTTTTTCAATTTAAATAGAAACGAGACTTGAGACGGACAGCTCTATCATTAACTCTGGATATCTGACTCATACATCATGCTCGCTGTGTGTTGACCACCTAGAGTTCGATTCTTTTTGAACTCAATTCTTTTGATGCTGTTTCATGGTTGGGTGCCATGGCCCCCGTGACTCCTCCCGTTTGCTTTCACCGTTACTCTCTACGTCTCCGATCGGATGGATCTTCTGCCGAACGACTCGCAGTGCGTAAAATGATAATTCTCCCTTTCCTTTCTCACTCATTCAAAATCCGAGTGTGTCCCCTCCCAACTGAGAGTGTGGTTGTAGTCCATAGCCTCGTGCTTGTCTTTCGTGAATCGCTCGCTCGCGTGTCCAAGACGCGGGTTGGGGGAGGGGGCGTGGCTGGACACTCATCGGCCGACCGCATGCCTCCACGCCTCCCCACTGCAATAACAAAAACAGCGACAAGAGCAAGGCAACCCCTCCCATCGAGGGCCAAGGAGCGACCCTCTGCCTCCCTCCTCACTTTCCACCTTTTTCTTTTAACACTTCTCTCTCTCTCTCTCTCTCTCTCTGGATTAAAATTTTTATGTCCGCAGCCAAGGGTTATCGATCGTCTCTTTTTTCCGCAACGCCCGTTCTGGATTCTCCCCTTCCGTAAGTGTATATCTGTACCTTTTCCTTCTCCCTTCCCTCCTCTATCTCTCCTTCCTCTGCGACTCTTCTCGCCCGCGGCACCCACCTCCCTATCCCTATCTCTCCTGGAGAACAATCTCTCTTATCCCGTGTGCAATGCTGGAAACGCTTCTTTCGTGCCAGTCTCATTGTCCCAAGTTCATTCTTTTCCTCCTAATTTCACTGTCTCCAAAACAGAAGAGAGTTCATACAAAGGAGGACGGTTGCATTTCCAGAGTGTAGATTTGAATTCATTCGTGCGGCTTCCTTTGCGAAAATCTCCACTGTTAAATAGATAAGACCCATTCAATTTGCATCTTCCGTACTAATATTTCCCCCCCCCCAAATTTACACCAATATTTATTTTTACCTCCTACTGAAGTATCTGCGCCCGATGAGATATTCTCCTCGTACCCATTTAGCTAATGTTTAACTCTAATTACCTTAATTTTTCGGCGGTGTCTTATCATATAATTACGTATTGCCTTTTTCCCGCAGTCGCAGAACTCATGAAAAGGAGTTTTTTTCTCATTTATGTCATATTTCTCAGCCCCAAACTCCGTTCATGCATTCCGAGCAGCTGAGTGGTGGTGATACTTAGTTGATCTCTGGAGTGATCCCAATGATTTCTTTTCTCCATCGATACCAGTGTTGCGTTTATCTGAGAAGGTGAAGAATGAATCATAAGCTGAACGATTAAGGATCGATAAAAGCGCATAACCTTTCAGTTTCATGAAATTATTTCAATGCGTGGAAACTTGACATTATTATTTATAAAATAGTCCTAGCCCTTAACTAAGGTGCAGCAAGTTCCGGTTATTCCCAACAACTCTAAAATATTGAATTATTATTGTATTCATTTTTAAATTATTGACCTTAGATAAAAATATTGGCTCATTATCTGGCAGGTCTATGTAGGTTTAGAAAGGAGAGTAATCGCGTCTTATCAATGTAGTATTTAGCAGTATATGTTCACGTAAAGGAGGCTAATGGAGGGTAGAATGCACAGTCACATAGTGATGGAGAATTTTTCCATAATAATTATCAACATTTGTCTCCATAATTTTTTCGTCATGTTGAACATTTTTCCGCTCACGATATGATCAAAGAAGTGTCCAGTGTGTGAAGGTGCGTCCATAAAGTGTATTTTTTCGCTCTCTCGACGAAAAAAGGAGCATACTTTGCGGTCGCCGTTTTTTTCTAACCTCCGCCAGACGCTTCTTTTTTTCCCATCGCGTTGCATGCCGTGGGAGACGTGTGCGTGGACTCAACGCACGCGCGAGTCCGCGCTGCAACGCCTTCCCTCTCCTCCCAAAAACAAAACACGGACATTTTTCTCTTCTCGCGAAACGTATGCCCACCGCCCATTACGTCCTCCCAACAAGCCCTCTCAAATTTCTCCCTCCAGAGAGAAACAGAGATGATGTCATGAATATTTTACGTTGAAAAAAAGAAGAGGAGTAATGGTTTTTTGCTCCGAGAATTAGTTTGGTTATGCACACGCTCTCTCTCTGTCTCTCACCCTTCCTTCTGTTCGTATCGGTGGCGCGAGTGGGTGGGGAGTGGTTGATGGCGAACTGGCGGCTGCCAGAGGAAAGGGTGTTTTGTTATTATTTGTGTGCTCTTTCGGCGTCCCGGAAGATGTCTCTCTGTTCTCATTTCAGTTTTTTTTCCTCCCCCCCTCCCTCCCTCTCTGTGGTATGTTGTGGCGTTTTTGTATCCACGCTCATTCGCGGGACTGACAGAAACAGGGAGACAGGGAGAGGAAAATGAAGCTTTATTTTTCGTAATTCGGAGTCATCTACCTCCCTTCTGGTATCATCCCCTTTTGTTCTTTATCTCCTTAATCTACTCCGCCCCGTTGTTCTCCTTTTATTCCCGAACCGAGTTCTGCGTGCGCTTAAGTTCGTTTGCTTCCCTGCGTGAGTAGGATGAGGCACGAATGCTTTTCCCGTCCCTGGCGGTGCGAAGTGACGCCTTCCACCCTCGTCTCCCCTCATGCGCGCGTGAGGAGTTCCCTTTCCGGCCGACGCTCGACGACGCGACGTGACTGCATCGCCCGCCCTCAGAGTCCCGCGGATCGCTGCAAGGGCGTGCATCTGTTCTGTTTGTTGTCGGAGCACACAGGCTCACCGCGTCGACGCCGAAATGAAACGAGACCATAGCTCTGAGCCGCAACCAATTGAGGAGCGGACTCCGACATTACTCCTCTCTCTCTCTCTCTGTTGGTTGAGCTGCGGCAGAGTAAACTGCGTGGTCGATCGTGTTTTTGTTTCAATGTGTCGTCCGTGTTATTTATTTTTCTCGCATTATGTTCTTGAACGCTAGCGGAAACGGCGAGTTAGCATAATCAATCGTCGGAGGACTTTTGGACGGGAATAAAGTCGAAGGACCGCAAACAAAGGACTAGTGATGAATGATGCAAAACAGATAGATTACCCAAGTGTGAACATTTTAGCTGATTGGACTGCAGCGTCAAACTAATTTTCAAATTTGGACGAAAAGATAATGAGTGGATACACCTATCTCTCTATTATACATGAAAGCGGTAGTTTAGGTAGTTATCCTTCTTTCACCTTCAAATTTAATGCTATGCATGTTTTAATTTTTAAAAAGCGTAGTACAGGTTGTGGAGCTAATAATAAGGTGCATTTGGTGATGGTTTTAATTCGAATTTTATTCAATTCAAAGTTAATTATCGTGATTTATTAATTTGAATTCATTGTCATCAATAGTTTTCCTTTTTTTAATCTGCTAAATTAAAAGTCAAATCGTTATTTTTACTTAGGATTGGATTGGAAGAAAAGGGAGTACAGTTTACTTTGAATTAATTTGGCTCTTCCGAAATTAAGTCGTTACAATAAGCAGTACGATCGAAGGAAAAGCTTTCTTTGCAAAATGGAAAGTCAAACCCAAAAAGTCTTTCAGTGGAGGAGGCATGCTGAGAGAAGATTAAAAAAAAAAAGATCTAATTATTCATTTATATTTATTTTTGAATGATTTGGGCATTGAAATACCTACTTATACATTCACTTTAATCATAAATTTGCATTTTATCGGCATAGTATTGCATTTTTAACTTACTTTTCTTTCTTTTTGCAGGTAAGTGCCGTCTCTCAAGCTGACCATCGGAATCCGACACCAAACGGTTCGTCTTCTTACAAAGTACAGCAGCCCGAGAACCCTCCTTTATCATATAACCCTTCCAATTTTCCCCCCTTTTGTGCTATCATCGCCTTATTCCATCCCCATCTCCTCACTCCCTCCTCCAAAATTCTAAGTCCATCACTGATCCCTCCCTCCCAATTTACTCAATCACCCCTTTACCAGCTCCTACACCCTATAATCCGCCCACTATCACGTCTTTAACCGCTTCACTACAACGCGCGCCGAGCCAATGAACCGCCGCCTCTCATACCTTTTGAAACTCCCCATGCGGATAAATGAGTTTTCATCCCTTACACCACCACCACCACCACCGCCTCCCCCTCTCCGAAAACCCGTCATTAATTTACCGCACTAGGTTGGGCATGTGGAGACGTAAATGGAAAGTTAAATGCGGGGGTGGTTTTGGGGCGGGCGGTTGAGGGTTGGGGGAGGAGGTTGTGCTCGGGCCGTGTGCTGGGGAGTCGGACGAATCGGGCGTCGCGTGTGGACGTGCACATTATGACGACGATGCACTTGTAATTGCGCCGCGTATGAAGTGCACACCGCAATGTGTTCCCCCGTCCCCCCCTCCTACTCCCTCGCACCGATTATCACCCACCCCTATTTTGCGATAAGGGCGGCGGATTCATTTCTTCCTCACTCCCTTTTGCGCTTGCAGAAATATGAAAAAGCAAAAATGTTTTCTCTAGTGTGTATCGACCGTAATGATAGAGCGTCCGAGTGACCGCGTGCTTACGACTTGGAGACCATCCGTCTTTCTCTGTAGGCAGGGGAAGTGGTAGGATCATGTTTTCTGGGCTTTCGTTGCGTGGTTTAATGCCGAAAGACGACAGTATCACCGGCAATCCCGTATCGAACATCTTCAGGACAGAAGTGATATGTGGTGCGGATTGAGTTTTCATTAAAATGTAAAGCATGAACGCCCTAAAAAATAGTCGCATTACCATTTTACCGAGGAGGCCTTTGCAAGAACTAGGAAAGTGTTTACACCATAGAAATGTAATGTCCAGTGAATGTTTCGGCTCTTATCCTTCCTAAGTCTGTATCAGCATACGCGAGTACTGGTAAATCTTGGCTCCAAGAATCTCATAAGTACCATGCTGTATAATAAATTTTAGTTATATATAACATCATTAGAGTGAATAGGAACATTTTAAGCTATAAATCGTCCCGTTGCATGGTGGCCCAAAGAAAGATAAATACCACAACTACCCTGAATAATACGCCCGTAATTTGGTCTGTGACTAGCATTACCCTGGCTTCAGGTTGAGGTACTTTGTTCGTCTATGTGAAGAAATATTATATTGTTTCATTTAGAGACCAGGGTTACAGGGACAACGATTTTTCTTTTTTTCTTTAAGTTGTTGCTAGGTGCGACTCAACGTTTCCTACTAAAAGGAAACATGTCAGCTCTCTATTATTAGCTTGACATGTTTCCTTTTAGTAGTTTTTACACCCGGAAACATTTGAAAGAAAAATCGTCCAACGAGGACGTGATGTCTTTCTGCTGTTAGCGATTCATATAAGGAATGCATCGCGTATGGATTTACACTGTGAGGCTGAATGGGCTTAGGGAGGTAGACCTGTATGTATAATGGAATTGCTCCTTGAAATATAGTCTTGAATGGTAGATATCTCTTCATTTACCTTGTCCCTTTTTACCAATATCGTTCGTTGTTTTAGGCGTTACGTGTTTATGAAGTTTTCTTTTAAATTTTTAAAATGCCTTTGACCGTTCAATTTGCCTAGCTCGATGGTGGCTTAGATAGCTCGCTGCCTGCTAGCCCGCTCGCTGGTCGTTCTCTCTTCGTTTCGTACGCGGTGATCCCCAAGTTTCACTTGAGTGCGACCGCGCGCGCGATCTAGTGATGGAAGTGGAAGCATTCGTGCTTTGTCAGTGCTGAGGAGGCGGGGTGGTGAGTGGCCAGTTTTCTGGCAGATTCGAAGTGTTGTAGGGATCACCGCACCGATTTGTTTTGACTTTTCTCGTCCTTAAGAACGACGCGCAGGTTTTACTTTAATGTATATTTACATCGATAAACTCTCAAGGAGTCGTGATCCTCTTATCTCAGAATTGGGCTGGTCATAAAATCATTTCGCAATCTGGCGTCATCAATGATAGGAGTCATGGATATACTCCAAAGATTCATATCATCATCATCATTATTATTATTATGGTGGTGAATTTCCATTACGGTGTTTTGTAAATGGGAATTTGATTTCCAATCGCACGACTTTGAAAGCATATTGATTATAATCGTTTTAATTTTTATCAGACGTTATTTTCTTTTAATGGTCATAATAACATGGAAATGGTAGTTTGATAAGGTTGGTGAGAGCGTTTCGGAGGAAGTTTGGGGACAGGATTTAATGTAAAATTCATATCTGGAAAAGAGGTAAATTTTCCGCCTGAACGAAATCTAATTTGGTCGTCCTCCGTCTGCCTGTATCTTAAAGAATGGGCATGTCGTGAGAGAGTATCTCATTTCTCCGCATTAGTATGAATATGGTTCAGAACTGGGGTACTTCGAGATATTTTGTTGCTGATAGGATACAATGATGGAAATGGGGAAGAATAATAATTTTTATTGCGTAGTTGTCTTTCTTTCCCGCCCTGCAATGTACCGCCGCACAGTGGGCGGAAATCGGAAAAAGCCGGACGAAATTACAAAATGGCTTTTTTTGAGTTATAAACTTGAAACTTCGCAGGTATACTCAAAAATGATTGAAATTTATTAATATGTACTTCATTTGACATAGATCCTACCTGTTACTGAGATACAGAGGCTCAAACGTGAGCAAATTTCCATAAAAACGCCCGTCTTCAATTTTCTCTGAAAATCTTCCAAAGTAAGTGGATGGTGAAGTTATGGGTGGATTCTTGCCGAATAAAAAACCACGTAATCTGTTGGCATGGTGTTTTTTCTTTATTTTTCCGTAATCTTAAAGAATACAGTCCATAAATTCTTACCGTGCAGTAACAAAATGGCGGATACTGTTTTTCGACGAAGTTTTACATTTAGGTAGAGTTTCAAATAGGTTTTCGGCAAGGTCGCGCAGAGTAACTTATATGAGAGCATTCTTTGAAGATTTATTGAGGTCTTTATGCAGTTTTCTTTGAAATAAGTTTGCGTCGCCGGAAATCACATTGATTTTTCGATCGCGCGGCCGGGTTCGTCTCCGCGCGTCGGGAGTTGGATTAGCCGCGACGCGGTAAGGTTATTGAAGCTGTATGGGTTTTAACGCTCAGCATTCACCGTTTTTATGTTTTGCTTCAAGACACCGATTCTCAAATGGTCTATGGTGAAGACAGTGGAGGTTTTTCATGCGATGTAATTGCACATTTCATCGAAGTTAATTTCGTTTTCTTTGGTTACGATCGAAGACCATGCTTCTATTAAAAGCGTTCAAACCTCGACAAAGTGGCTTGTTTTCCTGGGACTCATACAAAAAGACCTACCACAAAGATACCAGCTGAGACCCTTATACCTTCTTCAATCTCCGATCCCTGACCCTCAGGATTCTAATTTCGAAAACGGTCGTTTTATGACACCCTGGAGCGGAGCCCTTGGCCGTCTTAACGGAGGTATTTCCATGGGAACGAAAAAATGAACGATTTTTGTGTCGCTTCAAAAATTGGCTTGCTGAATCATTTTCGGAATATGCTTTGCATTACTTTCCCAATACTTCTACGGGAGTTGGTATTTTTGTAAAAATCTATTTCTTTCAAATTTATTGAATAAATACTATTCCACATTTAGCTTTACGTTACAAAATTCATACTTTATTCATGCGTACCGACGGATCAATATTGACATAAATGGCGTGAATAAATTATTCTGCGACAACGTTACGCTTGATAAAGGAAACTTACCCATGTGGGACTCGAACCCGACACTTCTTTGACAGGCGAGCATTTTACCCCGCCGCCACCCAAGTCGGAAAATTGAACAAATAACGAACTGCAAAAAGCGTCATTAAATCTAATGTTTTACGCTTGAGATGAAGAGAATAATGTTCAAGAAGATGGCTAATAATGCAGTGTTCAGTGACTTAACATTACTAATCATGAACATAGATTACTGATGGAAACTAAATAATCAAAATTTTATGGACGAAAATTATGGATCGCGTGACAATCTCATGTTCTGCACCTACAGTAAGCACTAGAAAGTTGTTGAAGCAGATACGATGAAGACAGGGTAGTTTAGGTAGACAATTCCACGGGAACTTCTAGATTTTTTAAAACGTGTATCATACCCTCAGTTCTACTTTGACTGTGGTGAAGGAAAGTTAAGATCTCTTAAGTGCGCAGAATTTCTGAAAGTGATTTTAATTTGCTTGTGGAGCGTAGAAATTTCAAACTTCCACTTGCCTGTAAGTACGTTTTTGAATAAATCCCCGAACATCTTTTTCAAAATAGTTATTCTAATTTATGTTATCAATTTTAGCTGAAAATGTTCTTAGCATGCCTTTCCTAACTAAAATAAATTAAAATTGAAATTATCAAATACCACTGTTTAAATTCCAATCGATACGACATATCCAATATGCATTCAGAAAATCATATGTGGCAGTGCAGCATACACAAACCAACAGAATATTTATCGATATCAGGTGAACGATATTTTACATCTCCTAAGTTATTCATACCCGACGCTATTGCACCGCAGATTTAGAACCCCATGATTCAGCTGTCCTTCAGTGTGTTGCAAACTAAAAACTATCGTTTTTCTTAATTTCGAAATGACTATACTTCCCTGTAGGATAATAAATTATATGGGTTTTAAGATTAAGAATTATTTGGAAAATAAGGTAAGCAATGTAAGCATTACTTTTCCGTTGATCATGGTCAGTAGTAAACAGAACTTGATCGTGTAAAATCCAGAGTTGAAATCATTAAGGCCATCCACCTGCCTTTCGATATAGGTACTTAATGTCTTTCTGATTTTGTAACTTCTTTTGTCTCTTTTTTTCACCTAAAGCGGATGGGATGACAAAATCGTGTCGACGTCGGCAGTGGATTTTCCCAGATAGTGTCATCTAAAATTTTAAAGCCTATATGTGAGAAGTGCCTCCGATGCAATTTATATTCTTTATCAAAAGTTTAGAGATAAATGTAATTAACCAAGAGAAAGTGGAAACTTCAGTCGTTACCTGTAGCGCCTTTGTTACCTGCTGCTTTTTAATCAAACTAAGAGATACAAGGGAACTCATGCCTAGGAATTTATCTGAAGCATCCACTTGTTGCCACATTTGCTTATATTGAGAGTGGCCCGAACTTCCATCAAAACCGTACTTAGAGATTAATCTGTAGTTCACCATACATTTTAATTCTTGAGAGGTGGAAGTGGTGGCTAAGCAGGCTATTGTTCCCAATATGGTGTGGTTCAGTGGTGCTTGAAGGTTTACTTCGCACATGGTCTCAGTTATTTTAATTCCTTCGTTATAAGCTGTCTTTTTTTGCTATCGCTATTCTATCATAACTGGGATACAATTCGTGTCCATGGCTCAGAGCTGTCCTACGAAAAGACCGATGTTGACGCTTGGTCAAATCAGAGGCAATCATCAATGACAGTACCTCTTCCACTGTCATCTCAGGGTGGACCTTTTCACTCGTCCTCCACTTTGAAAGAACTCTCTTAGCCCGAGTAGGGGTCGTAGTTGTTATTTCTGCAATTAGGTGAGCTGCTGCAGTGTCTCCCCTCTCTCTCAAACTCACAGATGCCGCGAGAGCAAGCTCAGCAGTAGTAGAAGTAGTTTTTAAAGTTTGAATTTTCTTCTGCGTGATCTAACACATTAGGTGCGACATTTTTTTGGCCGCCCTGGAATGCCTGGCAAATATAATATGAATTTTGTAGCATGAAGCTACAGGGGGAATTTTATTGAGTCAATCAATTTGAGAGGAATAGATTTTTACAAAAATACAATACTCAACCGGCTGTCGTTGAAGTATCGGGAAAGTGATGCATAGCAAATTCTGGAAATGTTATAGAGTCAGCGAGCCAACCTTTGTATCGACACAAAAATCATTCATTATTTCGAGAACTCTCTACCCATATCTTAAGGTATGGCCATAGGATGCGTTTTGTCAGGAAGTCATTGAGAAATTTCAGAGCATCAGGGCCTTGTCTTAAATTCAGCCTCCGCGATAAATAATGGAGCAAATATTTTTTACCGAGTGAATGATTTTTTTACCAATTCCAATGTTATTTTGTAGATATCAAGTCATGTAATAATGTGAGGTGGCATTTTATATGGAATGGCGGATGGAGCCTATGTAAAATTTAGAAATAATAAATTTGTAGAACCTATGGTTATCCACGTTATGCGTACACGGGGAGGAACGTATGGTAAACGTGTAAAGACATGGTAATCTGTAAATCAAAGTAGAACTGAGGGTAGCTAGATCTTCCCGTGGAAATAGAAGTATGGTCTTCGATCGTAACCAAAGAAAACGAAATTAACTTCGATGAAATGTGCAATTACATCGCATGAAAAACCTCCACTGTCTTCACCATAGACCATTTGAGAATCGGTGTCTTGAAGCAAAACATAAAAACGGTGAATGCTGAGCGTTAAAACCCATACAGCTTCAATAACCTTACCGCGTCGCGGCTAATCCAACTCCCGACGCGCGGAGACGAACCCGGCCGCGCGATCGAAAAATCAATGTGATTTCCGGCGACGCAAACTTATTTCAAAGAAAACTGCATAAAGACCTCAATAAATCTTCAAAGAATGCTCTCATATAAGTTACTCTGCGCGACCTTGCCGAAATCCTATTTGAAACTCTACCTAAATGTAAAACTTCGTCGAAAAACAGTATCCGCCATTTTGTTACTGCACGGTAAGAATTTATGGACTGTATTCTTTAAGATTACGGAAAAATAAAGAAAAAACACCATGCCAACAGATTACGTGGTTTTTTATTCGGCAAGAATCCACCCATAACTTCACCATCCACTTACTTTGAAAGATTTTCAGAGAAAATTGAAGACGGGCGTTTTTATGGAAATTTGTTCACGTTTGAGCCTCTGTATCTCAGTAACGGGTGGGATCTATGTCAAATGAAGTACATATCCATAAATTTCAATCATTTTTGAGTATACCTGCGAAGTTTCAAGCTTATAACTCAAAAAAAGCCATTTTGTAATTTTGTCCGGCTTTTTCCGATTTCCGCCCACTGTGCGCCGTTCAGTTAAACGTATACAATTCGGAGTATCGCTGCAAACTTTAAATTCATGTAGGTTATATCTCATCAATGGTTTCTATGCCTTGAAATACTTGTTTGTCTTAACACACAGTGATCGTGATAGCAAAATTGTAAGTTATCATAGCCTATTTAAGCTTTATCTGCTATGAATTGATCCATTGATTTCCTTATGAACTTATGTAATGTCTACACGCTACAAACTAAATGGCCAACTTCTTTTCCACGCTTAAGCTTATTAAATGGTCTAAATTTTGTGGCCTAAAATTATGTGAGTTGTTACTTTGACTTTTCAGGTTGTGATCTTTTTGTAACGTTAGGCATCACTCTTTTTGGAGTTGGAACACGCTCGAAAATTACCGCACCTCCGTGGTATAATTTATCCTTCCTTTCGGCGGCGTGTGGTGCTCCGTCTATACATTGGCATCACGCACCTATTGCCTCACCGCAGGCGCTGATCTTATCCCCTCGTTATGTCGTTGCTGTTTTCATTCGATCGTGACCTAGAAGCGGTGGCTCATACAAATGAAATACCGCAGTGGAGGTGATTAACGGTTTCCTCTCACGTGACTAGCGTCTATGTTGAATTACGAAATTGTTTCCCGTGGAATATCGGGAGATGAATGCTTAATACTAAAATTGAGCGAAAAAAGGGTGCCGGTAACTTTTTCTGCAAGTTTTAAGAAACAACTTTGGTTGTTTTCTCGGCTTTGTCTATTCGAGCGAATCAATCACTCCGAATTCTTCCTTCTCTTGTACTTAATTGTCAACCGTGAAATATTTGAGTGCACAAGTTTACCCCAGTGATGACCGTGAGCCAATGAGTGAATTTTCATAAATTGTTGTACAGTGAAGTTTTGGTAAATACTCCAGCAAGCTTGTGCCTTTCATATCAGAAATATTATTTTAGTCCCATTTGGGAAGGATAAGTTATGATCATCCATAGATTCAATATTTCGCGAATTTACTTTTTGGAACTTAGTTTTCACGTTGGCTAATGAATTAAATTTAAATTTTACAAGTCATGTACCGAATGTAATCAAACTTTATTGTTATGATCGTATGTAAGCTGCGAGCCAAATCTAGGATTTTGGGATGGGATTACCAATCACCAACATGTAGCATCCCCTGCGAACGCCTCATCGACGCATAATGGTTATAAATGGAATGATGTTAATGATGTTAATGAACGTGCACATATTTGAAGGTGTTGAAAGTTAACATCGATGATGCACCACTAGTCTAAAATACAAAATGAATCCATTTTGATAGCTTAAATTTATTAACGGTTTTTAATTGAAATAAGTGTACATTGTAGGGTGGAACCAACTATGGGATCTCCGCAAGTAACGAAGGCATGAAAAGTTGTACAGTCAACTAAATAGAGTAAAATATTACCCTAAGACGAATTTAAGTATACCGGGACTAGCCACGGTGATAACTTTTACGGGAGGCACCCGCACCCGGGATTTTTTCTCTGTGGATTTTTCGCACAATTACCCTAAGAATTAATTCCCTTTACTTAAGATAACTTGCATGTCATCTATCACCCTTATGTTTGTTATATTGAAATAATATTATTGACAAAAGTTTGTCCGACGAGATGTGCTTACGAATTATCTATTTCTTTTAGCACCAAGGTCAGAAATGTTTGAAAACCTTAGTATACTCCTTGGTCTCGCATTTTATTTTTTTGCTAATTTATCTCAATTCAATAGGGGCGACCACTTGGAAGTTTTATCAATCAATTTCATGGCTTAAAAGATCGTAACTACATTTTTTGGTGTTCATACTCATCCTAAATTGCCTCCTCTCCCTTTACAGCCTTACGATACCAATTACCACGGCCCTTACATTATTTGCTTTTCCACAAACATTAGTCGTCGCCGTATTCTCTGAGCGAGGAGTTAATTTTTCAGCCGCGGCTTATAAAAAGCTGATAAAAATCGCAATGAAGGATACGCCTACTGGCAAACAACTTAAATGTGGCAATACTTTTCTTCCCCTGTCGTCGTAAGGCCGCCGCTCCACCTCCCCTCCTCCTATTGGAATTCTCTCCACGGATGCGAGTGTGCAATCAAATTCCAGGATCCGGCGTCTTGCCAAAGAAAGCCAAACTTGCAGTCGCGTACTTCTTCGGACGTTCTTGGGCGAGGATGGGCAATTAGTTTTTGCCCTCCGCCCTGGGCCAATCGATTTTAGTGCGGTGGATTCGGAAGAGGTGGGATTAGTATCTCTCTCTCTCGCGCTGTGCATCGCATCGTGTAGCACCAGAATCCCCGCAATGCCTTTTCCGGAAACACTCGTTTATAAGTGTGTGTGCGGTAGTCTCGCCCTTCCTCCGGCCGACTGGAAAGGCCAACTGGCCAGTCATCCGTGCGGAAGGGCGGTGGCGCCGGACCTCCGCCGCCGCCGCCCGGCCCGGCGGGGAGATTCCCTTCCAACCACGGGATCGCATTAGTTCGCATCCGACCAGAATCCTGGGGTTTCTCCTTGCCTCACAATTACGTGCACTCTCCACCCCTCCCCTTTCCGACCCTCTTATCCCTTCGTACCCTTTCCACGTGGACCTTGTTGTCCACTCCTCCCCCGCCACCCTTGGTAGGACTAGTGTGTTGCCGTATCTAGTTTTTGGCTCTCCTTTTGAGCGTGATCACCCCCGCCGAAGCACCTCCTATCCGTCCGTGAAAGTTTCTCACTGGGTCCGTTTTCTTACGTTCTCTGTGCATTTCCCAAATAGGTCTTGAATTCGTAGGTTTTAAGGTAGAAATATGAGACTCATCATAGATTCCCAGGGTGGAATTCTTTCATTTTATACGCGGTTTGATGGGATGACTTATATTTTCTGCTTCTCAGTATCCATAATTGGACAAACAATTTCTCAACGTGATATTGTATTAAAATATTCCATGTGCTAATCGGATCACCTTTATCTTTACGTAAATGTTTTTGCGGAACATCATCAATTTTTCTCAAATGTTTGCATAATAACTTCATACAGTGAAAACGTAGTAGACATTGTGGGTCAGCATTCATGATTAAAATAACTTTTCCCGTAAGCCCGTAATTGTAAATAAGACGCGTTCCTTTCTCTGGGCCACCTCACACTTCGAGGATTTTGTTTGTGGTTACCCGAAGGATTCACCCACGATCTGACCCCAGGACCCGTCAACTAGCATCCAAGCACTCTATCCAATACGCTACCACACTCCCCATTTTTGTTATAACCGTCTTAAGCGTCCTCGAAATTAAGCCCCGAACTTACGTAGAGATTATGGCTGTAAAAAAATTACAAGACGTGAATTTGCGACGTTGCTTAAAATTTGCAGCGCCCCTTGAGTGTATGCCCGTATGGCAGCGGCTAGAAGGTGTTCACGGGCGTTGATTCTTCCCCAAATCCGCCCCCAAACGCAACCCACCCAACTTATTCCTCCCCCCCCTCTCTCTCTTGCTCGAGCTAAAGGCTCGGCCGCGCCGCCGTCGGGAGAATCGGAGCGGAAGCCGTTCTTGCTCTTCACGTTTGTGTGGTCCGTTTGCTCCGCTGAATTCCGAAGTGGTGGTCAAGACGAGTGGCCGCCGCACTGTTAGTACTACTCTTCCCTTCCTCCCCTCCTGAGGGGGTTGCATTCTGCCCCACCCCCTAAACCCACCCCGATTAATTCGTCGGGGTCTCGGTGGCGACCGCATAGGGGCGCGGAGGAGGCCCTCTTCTGGATGCCCGAGGACCGGATCACCATGTGTTGGTCCGGATCCGCCTTCCGCCCCTATTAGGGGCAGTCTGTAGGTACTGTGGGGCGGTTTTTAGGGTTGAAGGGTGCTGCGCCGGCATCGGGGCCGGGTAGACCGGGGGATATGTGGATTGGCTGTGCTAGGAGGAGGTATTAGTAGGAGAATCCGTGAGGACTACATATAAGAGGCACCCATCGGTCCCGTTGGAGATTGATTTTCAGTGCCACTTATGGAACATTGTAGTCGGTTTTAGGAAATTTCCGCACCGTGGCGATGAGGTGCGAACGATCAGTTTATTCTCAATGTGAACAATACCATAATATCGTGAGGAATAATTTAAAATCGTTAGGAATAGTTTTGAAAAGTTGTGACTTTGATAGATCACATTATAGCGAATATAAATTTCAGTTCGGAGCCCTAACTACTCGAGGCTAATCCTCCATGAAATAAAGGTCGTTGTGGCCATCAGCGACGCATGTGGGGACTTCAGTGACCCATTTAAAGGCGCGGTGAGTGACAATACAAATGAGGGCCGAATGGGGAGAGTAATTTATTGTAATATTCGCGGGAGGATCATTCTGTGCAGAACGAAATCATCCGCTGTCTCTTCAACCCTGTGCGCGATAAGAAATGCACCTCTGCACCACTGAAAAAAAATTCCATAAAACGAAGGGCGTTTCCTTGACTGAAGACTTTGACCCTCTTAAATTGCACGAAATATTTTCTTATTTCAAGATGGAGCACCATGAGATTGGTAATATGAAAATAATATTCTAAGGTTATGAATACCCTTTCGAAACTTAATAGAGTCACATATTCTCAAGTTAAAAATACCCTCGTAATTAATTAGGATTAAGAGAATTCGTTACACTCCATGTCCATCGATGTCTTCGCCCATGATTTTATCTTTTTTGAGGGATCCAGTCCTTGGTTTCTCCGAAGATTGTCCCCCAGTGTCTCTCCATTTTCTGAGATAGCTTTCTTAGAGCACATTGGACTGATATCGCGACCCATTCATTTAGAAGGTGGCTTCTTAATCGGTCCGTTGCTTCCGTTAACCCAATAAAGTGTCGTGTCCATGGATTAACTCTGTAGTTCCCTGAGAAGCATGGTTTGGTATGAAAATGCGTGCTTCTCTCCTCTTGTCTAGAATTTATGACTCCTGGGAATAATTCCGCTCCAAATGCTTCGTTTTTGGAGGATCGGTGACGTAGGGTCTCCCTGAACTTCCTACTGCTTGATATCTGAGATGCACTGGCGCGGAAGCCGTTAGCGTGCTCCGTTGTTCTCCTTACTCCCTTACTCTGCACAGATTCCTCCTTGTCTTCCTTTCATTCATTAATATTTCCAGGGGAATTGGAAAAGTAATAGTGGATTTTTTTTTTCTTTTTTGAGTGAATGCTTATGAAATTAATTATTTATGCTATTTTTACATTGCCGATTGGTTAAGACCTGTGTTTAAAATCCGCAGATTTTGAGGCATTTGGGATAGTTAAGTAAACTTTTATTTCGGAGCCATCATTTTACTCTAGTTTAAGGCAGTTTTAGGTATTAGTAGTTTTGTAAAATTGAGGCGCTTGTGCCTGATCTCAAAACTTAATTGGTCGTGTAAAAGAATCTGCTTCTGAATTACGTTGTATATGGCGAGGAGTTAAGCTTTGTACTGGCAATAATATACTAATATACTAGCAAGTGCTTTCCTAATTCAGAAGTATTTTATTTGTTCTTGATTTTATTCGTAATTATCCTGATATTACTGTCAGATTAATCTAATCATCATTAAATCAGTGTGTTAAATTTCAAGTGTATCAAAGCTTTGTGATTTATTTTATCGAACAATCATTCTCGTTCTCCTTCTGGAAAATTATGTTGAAACTTTTAGTAGCAACAGGAGAGAAAGTCCTCTCTAGCAATGAAGGTATCTTCTCATCGTAAATATATTGATGCATATCTGTGGACCTTGTCGGATGCAAGAATCACATGATATTACTCTGTTATCACATCCGCCATTCGGGTCTTCAGCTTAGTTGCTTCAGTGCGACTCCACGCGACTTCTGTAGCGGAAGTAAACTGGTTTGCTGCGATTACAATCCTCTTTGGCGCACTTGCCATTCATCTCTTGGAGAAGGGACTCGGCTAAGTGGCCCCTTGGGAAATCACCGAGGGAGAGATGCAACTCCTCTATTCGCAGCGCGTCAAGTCGCGAATCGTAAGTCTTCGGTGCGTCCCGCGCGGAAGGCCCGTTAATGTCAATGGGGGACGGTAGGCGTCACTCAAAACTCTTAAATGGAGTAGATGGCGTTTTCTCATGCGTAGGAGTTAAGTGCTTCTGTAGAGGATCACCAACAGGGAATGTGGGGATATAGATAGCCTGTAGGTGGTCAAAAAATTGAGTAGGGGAACAGTTCGAATATTTGGGTGAAAATGGACCCTGAAGTAAGGATATCAGAAAGAGAATTTCATTGGTAAAGAAGGCGTGAATGAGTAAAAAAAGAGCATGACAGGATCGATTTGTGAGAGTTTGAAGAAAAGTCTTCAGCAAGGTGTGACTTAGCGTTTCGGAAGCGTATACAATTAAGGAGGACGACGAGAAGAGACTGGAGGCGTGCGAGATGTGGGTGAGAAGAATGAGATGGTGTAGCGGACGGATAGGAAACGGAGAGAGGAAGTTCTAGTCATGGTGGGCGAGGAAAGGAAACGTTTAAAGTTGATAGCAAGGATAAAGTAGGTTTGGATTGAGTGCTGAGCGGGACGGGGATGTTAAAAACAGTGTTAGCCGAAATATTGTTAGGTGGGCGAGTGAGAGGAAGGATAGTAATAGGATTTACAGGTAGAAGGAAAGGGAGTAGGAATTATTGTGAATTAAAGAGGAAAGTCAGATTCAAGTGGGGAAATAGGCCTGCTTAACTCGTGGAGCCATCCGTGTACAGGGAGGGTGTGTGTGTCCGTGTGTGATCTATCTTATCAGGGAGAATTTTTCTCGATATTAATCGAAGTATATTATTACTAAATGGGATGCAACTCCATGACTGAAACACGAGTGGTAAGTCTGTCTGACGTGAAAGGCCCTGAGTAGTGTGTCACCGTTAGGAAAATAAGATATATGCTGTGTTGCTCGCCTCTACTTGGCTACGTAATAATGCAATCATTAGGTTAGACTACTGTAGCGCTCCACTACTCCCAACCCCTTGCCAGTTCTGTGGAGGATCCTCGCACTCCTTTCCCTAATATTCTGTTTCCTTTATTCCTTCTTGATCTCCCCAGGTCCCTATCTCCTCGTCTTCCTCAAGGGGATTTCCCTGGATTTTTAATATTAAATATTTCTTTTGCATATGGGAATTTCCTATAGCCTTGGTTCTTATTTAGTCTTTGACGTTCAGTTCTAACCTTTTTCTGCTTCCTCTCTAAAGACCCTATTTTCTCAACCGATCCGTCTATTTCATCTCTCTACCTTCATGTCTCTGTGGCTTCTGATCTTCTTTGATTGGTAGTTCCAGTGGTCCTTGATCCTGATCCTGTGCGCAAGCCTCGGGATAAGCGACTTCTGGAAGTGAATGCGGACTCCGAGCGTCTGCATTTGCGTCGTCACGACGAGTAGGGAATGTGCGGTGGGAGAGGGTGCCCTCCATCTTCATTACTGCTCTTGAAGTGAGCGCCGCCGCCGCCGGGGCCGATTTCCTTTTTGAGCGTCCGACCCTTTTGTTATTAATGGCTCCCCGAAAGTAAACAAGACGTGCAGTCATGTGTTTAAAATCCTGCGCTCGCACCCATGAATTAGGGGACAAGTCCCGCGGAAAACGGCGCATTATTACTCGCCTGCGAGCGGGCGGCGTGCGTTTTTTGTTTTGTGATTCCCCGAGAGCGAGCGGGTCGGGAAGGGAGACTTGTATAATGATGCATGCGTCACTGTTTATCGCGGAAACTGCGTCTCGTGGCGGAGCGGAATAAATCCTGCCCTGCCTTCTCTTCGCTCCGCTTTGGTGTTCGATACCACTCCCAGCTGTCCTTCACCCGGAGTTAGTAAAAACAGAGTAAGTTGAGTGTAAACAGAGCGCTCAAAGAGGCTGCGTTGGAACTGAAAGCTGAGACCAACATTGAATCCACGTGACTCGGGGAAAAAAGCCGTGATGGTGGGACGGGAGAGGATACTTCTATGGTAGAGGAGACAGTGAGTATTAGAGTAGCGTCTTTTGGAGGAAAGAATTGGATAGTGAGGAAAGGATATCGGGTAATTGAAGTAGAAGCGGAGCATAAAATTCTCTGATTTTTAGTTAATAGCACGGAGGATAGAATTACCTTTCGGTCGGTCTAAAAGTTTTCCAAAGATCTCTGAAATTGATTTAGTGATTGATTTAGTGATTCTGTCTTAGCATTGATTGGTGAAATGAATCAACCATTTGGTGAATCATTTTGTGAAATGCGTTATTTTACTGGTGAAATAACACTTGATTGGTGAAATAGCTGACTCAAGTGATGAAAATTATGACATAAGAGGTGAAATAATCACGTATTTGGTAATTTACTTCATGCGATTGGTGTAAAGCATTATTCATGTTTAGAATAATAACTCCAAGTTAAGTAGTTGCGAAATGGACTTAACTCTTACGGGCCCCTCCGAGCGGCGGTTTCCTTAGGCACGTTGCGAGACAGGGGTGCGACTCCGGCTCCCGCTGAGTTCGTTAAAAACTTTCTTCGGGCCTTCCTCGCTTCCTTCCCCGCACGCCTCCGCGGTGTAGCTGCATTATCACATATTTCACCCCCTTTCTCTCTCGCCGGCACCAGCTCGCATCTCGCGCAAAAAACTCCCATTCCTTCATAACTGGAGCGCCCCCTCCTGCGGTGTGCGGCGATAGGAACGCCAAGCATTAATGGAAACAAATGGTTGGACACGGTTTTTGGAAGTTAATATGTACACATGATGAGGTTTGCATGACCTCCGTAATGCCTCCCCATGTTCTTTTTTTCCCCTTTCCTTGTGACCTCTCTCTCTCTCTTTTCATTTTTCTTCGCTACACCTCCGCCTCTAAGCGTATCTCATTCAGCCACTAGTTACCGCATATGCAAAAAAATCGTGGACTTTTACTTTCCAGAATCCAGCCTCATAGCCATTTCCATTAAATTGTGGGTACCCTCCTGTCTTGCTTAAATTAGTGAGAGATTTCTTGATGGAAGCGAACGAGACGAGGTAAGACAATAAGTTACAGAATTGACTCCCTCTAAAATTGTGTGATATTTTCGCTGAGGAAAAATTATCGAAATACTAAAGTTTATATCAACTACTGAGTCGCCAACTGGCTCTATGCCTCAACTTTTTTGGAGCGTTACGAGGTGAAAAAATCGATGGTAATGAGGAATCTGAACATCGCGGAGAAGCTTGTTAATGACACCAAAGTCATTGTGGCAACCATTAGTCCACATTTTGTAACAGTCAGAAAGCATAGAAGTCCATAACTGTTTGATTCCTTTGGTTTGATTTATAAGTTTGAATTTGAGTAGGCTTGATGTCACCGAAAAAGAAAACGATCATTAAGGAACAATTGACAGACAAAAATTGTGAGAACTGGCGGAGTGACCAGAAAAGGCCGCAGACCTTTTTCGGGGCTGAAGAGGTCTGGGGGTCAGCGATCAGGGGTCAGAGTATTACACTTACAGATGGGTATCCCTTCAAAACCTCCTTATCCTGGTAGTCTCACTGAAAATGAGAGAGAAGTCCCATAATGTTATGCCTACTCCGGTATGACGTGAGGTATGTCATAATTTCCGGTTTTCCTAGCTTTACTTTACATTATTAATTTCTCCTCCCTATCCCCGTCTCTCCCCTTTTTTCATTCATTCATTTACTGCTACCCCACTCCACTTCTCGTCCCCCGTTCCTCACAAGGGCTTTTTCGTGCCCTGTCGTCGGGTCTGTGAATGCACCCCGCTTACGCCTCGGATGCCGCCCGGTCAAAAATAGCTCGCGCTCTGTCACCGCTGCACCCCCTCGTATGTGCACACCCCGCGTTTTCCACCTCATGTCATTCGCTTTCTTTCTTTCCTCTCACTCTTTCCCCTCTTAATTATCCACTTGCTTCACACAACCCTCGTAAATTCACAATCCCCCTCGCCCACGCCCAAGGTCTGAATCGTACGATCATTTTAACACGCACAAGTGTCGGGATAATTGCAGTGACGGGATAAGTTAGGTTCAACCTTCATTTACCGTATTACGCAGTGAGGTGTCTCAAAATTGGGATCAACAAAACCATACCAGCGATTTTATGTTCTAAATATTTCTATTAAAAGGCGGGGGCTCATAAAATATTCGTTGCCGTGTACCAATTTTCCGCACGGATTCCGCTACGTGTTCAAACGATTGAAACAGGGACTGTGTCCTTTATCATTGCTGCTATTCCTGAAATACTACGTGAGAAATGATTGTGCGATTCCAGGTTCCAATGCACCCTTCCCTAATGGGGTAGTTCACTCAGATTCGAAATAGCAATCCGTTATATAAATTCGTTAGATGAAAGTGTTAAGTTATTATTAAAGTATTCTAACAATTAAAGTTGGTTTGAATGTGCTACTTAAGGAGTATCATGGCCGGGAAGTATGCCCTGAAATGTATGTAGTATGAAGTATAGTTTAAAATATCGAAACGCGAAATTTGCCGCCCATTTTTCATGAGTCGCTAATGTCAATAGGTTTCCTATTCATTCACCTATTCAGGGTTAACATTTCATAGAATTATGGGCGAAAATACCACTACGTGTAAACCTTAGCGAACCACGAGAGACTCATGCACATTGCACAAGGCCCGGGAATAGTAAAGATTTTGTTTCGCCGTGGAGTCCAACCCCACTTGAAATCACTCCAAAATTAAAATACTTTCTACACCATTCAGCTCTAGACCTACTTTCCTGCAATGTACTCAGGTAACGAAGGAATCATGCTATTCAACCGCTTTGAATACACGTAATGAAGATAGGTTCTTCCGCTCCAAATCTAATTCAACTTAAGAATCACTAACATAATATCATATATAGCTGAATACAACGAAGTTTTTTGTACTAAACGCGCGAACGCAAAATATTAAAGGAAACTAGCAAAATAAATACAATAATTTATCATGTTCTGAGGAAATATCGATTTAAATTAACTTTAGCCATAAAATCGTTATGGTGAAAATATGTTCACAGAGTATCTGATGTTAAATTGCACTATTAGTTAACATGAAAATTTTACTTATCACCATTTAATTATCACCTTATCCTTTTTCCCATGTATAATTACCCTTTTTAATGCCTTATTTTCTCCATGATCACTGCTCTCTTCCTCCCACTTTCCAATTTTACCAATATCCTTCCCTCCGCCACTATTTGTTTTAACATTCCCGATACAAGACTGTTTGAATCAACGCAGGAAACCCGAAAAAATATTGCCTTTCCAGCTCCCTAGACGAAAAAAAGGGAACAGCCATCATGCTATACAGCCACAATTGATGATCAATTACTACGCGAGCATGTCCTAAAAATTGCAAAGCTAAGGGCATATCAACGCGCTCCGAGGAACTTGGGTCCAAAAGCGGATTGTACAGAGAGTGAAATGGCTGTTCAGAAAGGAAAAGGTCGTCAAGTTCAACGTGAACACACATCACATGACCGCGAAGCTAAGGGAGGAGGAAATATTACGAATATACAGCTCGTTGGCTCATCTTATCCACGCAGATGTGTCGAAGAAGTGTCGTCATTGCTTTCTGTTGGAGAAAAATTACAGCTGCGCCTCAATGAGAGGAAGAGTTTGAAATGCCAGATTGGCATGATTTGGCGAGGCGCGATATAGCTAACCGCATCCAAGACTTCTTCCCTTTCCCTGACAGCGTTTCAGGGAAGTTACAGCGGCACCAGTCGAGTGATCTATGCTCGTGCGACTTCATCTTCACCCTTTGCGAAGTCCAATAACGACGAATCTTTGGAAGTTGGAACTTGGCAACACAACCTTAACAGGCGTCGCAGCTAACAAAAAGACGGTGGTCGAATGACTGAAGGAACAAGCAAAGTAGCTCATATGATTCCACAGCAGTTGGGAAAGATTTGTCGGAAAGTGAGGATCGCGATTTAGAGACTCGTTAAAATGAACTATTTTTTTAAGAATAAGGCCACATTACGGTTGCTTATCAAAAGAGATCCATTATTAAGAGGCTGGTGATTACCCGAACAAAGTATCTAGGCTTACCCCTTTGAATAGGTATTATAAGTGTATCATAACACATAATTTTATCAAAAAACATAGCAGCGAAGATATTATTATTATTTTACCGCCTAACGCAGGCTTATGCCAGCATTTAAGGAGTGAATGAATAATTAATTCCGTTATTATTTCCTCCACGGAATTTTAAATGGTGGTATTTATAGAATGGGGTTAATAAGGCAAAAAATACCTTAAAGAATTTTTCGTGATGTACATCCTTACGGTCATCGACCGTTTCCTACAACGACGATAATACCATTTGCTCTCACCCCAAATTGGCTAACTCATCCCATTTCCCTCTTCTCAAAGGATAGAACTCATCTTGGGCTGCGATAAAAGCAGCTTCCTTAAATGACGGCAATGTGACTTTCCACCTCTCTCAGTATGTGTCATGAACTGCCGGCAGTTAATGAAATGGGTGACTGCCGGAGAGCCAGACGACAAACGCATTTGCGGCCCACCAGGAATTCAACGTCACAGCAACTGCACCTCACGCGCCGATGGACATTGAAGACGACTGAAGTGAAGGCGGGATGTGAAGAGGAAAAAAAGACGTCAGCATATGGCGAGCCAATTGAGAGCGAATGCGACAGACGAGGAATATCGTGGCAGTAGAGGGGGGATTATTGGCGAGGAAGGCAGCTTCACAATGTGGTTGCTCAATACATTTTTTATTATGTACTGCTATTGTAAAGGTGTTTGAAAAATCAAGATAACCGTATTTCAAATAAAATCGAAACTTGAAGCACGTACGCGGTGGAAGGGCTCCGTATTAATAATGAAAGACACTTTGTTTCCTCCACAAGTGGAAGAAACGAAGTGTCTTTCATTATTAATATCCGTATTTATCCGTTTTTCGATCCGTCGCCTACTTCCGAAGCTATTTCAAGAGAAAAATCCCCATCCTTAACCCTTTTTAAGATTAGTTGATGACGTCGTTACGAACAGGTGGCCGCGTGGAAAATTGGTGCACGGCAACGAATATTTTATGCATCCCCGCCTTTTAATTGAAATATTTAAGCACGTAGGCGTAACCCGTAGTTCCTAACCTTGCCATTTAACGATAGTAAGCGCTACCGTAGGAGTCCTAACTGGAAAAAGTGACATAAACATTCGTTGCAGACAGACAAAAAATCAACGTAGCGAGGACACAGCGGACGGAAAAAAGTGACATTGATTTAATTTCGCCGGGAACATGAAGTGAATAAAGAATTAATATGATAATAATATGTACTTTATGGAGTAATGTTCAAGAAAGATGGAAAAAGGAAGAGCTGCATTGATGAGAAGGTTGGCACACTGCTCAATATTGTTACCCTACCTCTCAACTACATCGCAGCAACTATAATATCCCAGGAAATAAGAAGCACCGAACAAAATGATTAGCTCATGCCCCCATCAATTCAAAAAGATCACCAATACCACACTGACGGCAATGCAGAAAGATGATCACTTACTCCTCAGTAACCAATTTAGAGCTCGCAAAATGGAAAGTTTAAAGAATACAATTCCTTTGCTCACTACCCAGTATCTGTCACATTTAAATGCATAGACATAAGACTGACTAGACTAAATCGGGGAAATAATTCTCACAGTATAGTTGAATATAAATTGGTTAAATTCCGTAGATACAATTCCCATAACGCATTTGAGTTAAGCATGCAAATGAAAATAAATCAGTACCTCGTGGCTTATTTCTTCTCCCGTAGACGTCCATACAGCGTCAGGCCGTCAGGTGGTATGGTAAGCATATCCTCTTGAATCACTCAAAGCGACGATGACAGTTCCCTTCCTTTCCCTTCTTCACGCGCACAACTACTGTCACAAGTAAAAGCACTCAATGAGACAAAAACGCTCAAATGCTTGTCCGCCCAGGCCACTTATGCATGGGAAGAAATCAGGTAAATAACTAGAGCTGGCCAATCAGAGCTCAAGGTGAGGAAGTCGTTTGTTCCGCCCCCTTCATAGAGACAAGGTGCCTGTGACGGAGGGGAGCAAGGAGGAGGCCCGATTCTATCCCCAAGAAAGCTGATTTCTTTGGCCACTACGGTAGCATTTTGATCGGTTCTCAAAAGTTTCCGCGGCGCGGTGATGAGTGCAATGCGATCCGTTTTTTTAATAATATTTTGAAGTATAATGTTTGTAATTAGGAGGAATAGCATTGTAAAGTTATGGATTTGATAGATGACATCATCATGTGTCACGTTGACCGCCATGCCGGTCATAATGACCGGAGTCGAGTGGCTCCTGTCACGCCACGCCGGTCATACTGACCGGACTCCGAGCGACTGTTTTAAGGAGGATTTCTGACGCCGGAGTGCCCGGAATCTCTTGCTAACGTATGGGCCATGACCATTGTGGCATCAGAATATAAATATTTAGTTTAAAGTGAAGAACAAAGACACATTTAATGTTTTATAATCCGGGAATAGTTAACGGAATGATAAACACTAATGGCGTCAGAGGACATATCTACTAAAAACATCATGGCGGTCAACGTGTTAAATTTCGGCTAATGCCCCTAATTATACCTTATTTCCCCGTGAAACTCGAATCAATTTGTCCGTCAGCGACGCGAGTGGCGACTTTTGTAAAAACATTTAAATAGCGCGGTGGCTGACAGCACATGTATGTGTAGGCCGACTTGAGGATCCTCTTTTGTAATATTCTTGGAGGGATAGAAAGAGCCTATGTCGACTTTTTTTTAGGTATGATAGATACATTTCAGCATATACCAGCATTAACATTTGGCAAAAGTATTTTCGGGCTATTGGCTTCCATCGCTTCATGACATTGGAGGAGGAAGGATGGGAGGTGCGGTAACAAAGTCTCAAAGGAGAAAACTGCGATGTAGTTGAGAAGTGGAGTAACAATATTGAGCAGGGTGCCAACCTCTTCGTCAATAAAGGTAATCAACCTTCTCGTTAATACATTTTTTCTTTCCAGGCAGTGGGTGACATTCTCTTTTAATTTCTTTATTTCCATTCATCCATGTTTACTTAAGCTTTTATTCAGTAGGCTTTTGCAGGTTTTTCACGCCCATCTTGTGTGGCCATTTTCCTGCTGTGGATTTTTTTTCCAATAAGGACGACAGTCAGAGTAGAGAAAGTAGAGTAAACACGCAACAGGAAAACTACAAGAACCCTTTGAGAATTTCCAATAAGGACTGAATTCCTTATTGGAAATTCTCAAATACGCAGTCGTATATCATCACGCTTCGTATGTTTGGTATTAAGAATATTTATTTATATTATTGTTTAAATTTTATTATTTAGCGATTATTGTTACTTAATTTAATTATATAAATTTTATTAAGAAAGAAATTATCAGCAGAATAGCCCAGGCGAAGAGAGCATTCCACTTAAAGAGAGACCTGCTTACAGCGGGAAACTTAAATATGGAAGTAAAGAAACAATTTATAAGAACCTACATCTGGAGTATGCTCCTATACGGAAGTGAGGCATGGACAATGACCGCAGCGGAGAAAGCAAGGATAGAGGCCTTTGAAATGTGGTGCTACAGAAGAATGATGAAAATCAAATGGATCGACCGAGTTAGTAACGAGGAAGTCCTAAGAAGGGTAGGAGAGAAGAGAAGCCTCATGAAAACCTTAATAAGAAGACGGAACAACCTTATAGGCCACATCTTGAGACATGATGGCCTGATGAAGACAATCGTCGAAGGACAGGTGGAAGGCAAGAATGGAAAAGGAAGACCCCGAAAACAAAATATATGGAACAAGTAAAGAGAGATGTGAAAGAGAAGAAATACGTAGGTGTGAAAAGATTAGCTGATAGGAGAACTGAGTGGAGAGCTGCGTCAAACCAATCCTAGGATTGTTGACCAGTAATGATGATTACATTTTTTATAAATAAATAAACTTTTCAACAATTCCCGCTCCCCCTGAAATCTGCCGCCCGGGGCACATACCCCTCTGCTCCCCCTCCCCCCCCCAGTTCCGGATTAGGTCCTGAGTAATGAACCTCTCGCCTCGCATTCCTTGAACCGTCGTCCGAGTCAAAGCTATCGATATTTCCGCTTCGGATTTGTTTCACTTGAGAAGACCTCAGTTTCGTCTGGGGCATCCTGGGCTGACACGGGATTAGTTTCATTCCGGGGTGTCGTTAGCAAGCGGGCCAAAGGTCTTTGTCCCACCTCTTGTCCCCCGCCGTGCCCACTCGCTGTTTCGACAAACCTCGCGCACTCCTCGAGGGGCTGTAGACAACCTTGTCCTAACCACTCCGGCGACACGGAGAGCAGAGTGCGAATAAGTTGGAGGTTGAGCGGGAGGATGGGCCGCGCTCGTCGGGGCGCGACACGAACACCCAAGTTTGCAGCGCGAGCGGTGTCGTCCCGTTAAGCGGTTTCCGACATGCACATATACACGTGTGGAAGGGGGCGCATGCAAGCGCGGCAACACTTTCATTGAGAGCGCCGCTTCAAGAGCCCCGGGCTGGTGCTTCCGCACAGTAATCCGCGTCAAATTCCCTCCTCTTTCTCTCTCGTCGTTATATCAGGTATTTTGCGGCGTTGAATTTTTATTTTTAAATATTTCCTCTCAGGATGCGAGAAACGGAATGCGCCATTGCGTTCCGTTGATGCTTGATTTACGTTGCCACTTGCATGCGTATTTTAAATCGGAACGTCCTCATGCAAGATAGCGGAGCGATTCATTTGTTTTCAAGATTTGCTTTAGAGATTCATTTCTCGTGAGGGATAATACAGGAAAGGTATTGCTTCAATAGATAGAATATAATTTCTGTTAGCAACCCTATTTAAACCTCATCCAGAGAAATTCCAATGATTCTACCGTCGGCGACATGGGTGGTGACCTTTTCCATGCACTGTGGGTATCAACAAATTTTGTGACCTGCTGAAAATCCTCTTGTTGAATATTCATGATTTCCAATCGTCATTTAAGAAGGCGATCCATCTGATTCCGTGCTCATCCTTACCCCGGCCTCTCGCATATTCCCCTACTGATAGCTCTTGTCCTCGAGGATTTAACCGGACCCCTATGTTTTCTGAGCCATTATTTCGTTACCCGTCCTATCCTAACTTCTGCAGCCGCCCATTTCCCATCGTAAATATTTTTTCTTGCTCATAAATTATTATTTTCTATCCCTTCGAACCTCATTTAGAGGGATGGGATTTATTGATAGGATGAATGGAGTCGGTCTTATTGTGAATTAAAGGGAGAAATACACGTTGGGAGGAAAGACGAGCCGAGTAGTGCTCAATTTTACCGGGAGAGTACTTCAGCTGTACAAAAATTCATTTTTCCAGTCAAAGTAACAGCCTTGACTGCTGAAGGTGTGGCTATATCTCTCGGGTCTTCTCGTGAAGATCCTTGTGCGTGGGCCCGTCTGACCACACTTTCCCATTGACCCTGCCTTTTTCCTCAAACCCTTCTTCAAGTGGCCTCGGCCGCGTTCCTTGTGGCTCCAGGACCCTTATTCCCCTGACACATCTCTGTATCCTCCAAAGGGCCTCTTCCCACCCCCGATCCTCCTCCGTCCTGCGCCCCCCCCCCCAACCCCGGGATTTAGCGCGGGAGAGACAACTCCGCTCTAATGACGGGAGCGGATTACGGTCCCCCTATCTGCGAAGAGTGGGTTTGGAGACGACGACGGAGGCTGTTTCTGTTTTGTTTCGATGGCGCTGCAAGGGGTATCGGATGCAGGAGGAAGTGCTATCTGTCTCTTAAATCGGGTCAAGTTTGAGGGATGAGGTGTTTGATGGCCATTGAAACTGCTAGTCCCAATTATCTTTAGTTTTTGAATGAAGATGTTAAATTATATTTCTGTAGAATATAGTTCAGCGAAAACCAAGGATCTCATCCACACCTTTTTTGTTTCCGGTTTTTTTCATCTTTGTTAAAAAAATGAAACCCATGAATGTTATTCAAAATTGCAAACCTAGGCCTTAAAAGCCTAACTGTAACTAAATCTCTTCCTTGTGCCACATTAATGACTACTCAATGAAAAGTAAGAGTTCAGAAATTTGATTTTTTATCGTAGCATAGACATGTAAGGTTACACCGTGCCACTTTTTGCCTTTTCTTTGCCAGTAGTTACTGTATTAAAAAAAAAAGAAATATCTGGCTCAAATCCTCTTGATTATCATAATTTGCGATTGACTGTCCTCGATGGATTACTTGATAAATCGTATACCGCATGATTTGTTGAGGCTCTGTTTTAACTGAAATTTGAAAGAGAGATACTACTGGCTGTTAGTGAACAGCTGATGCGAATATATAATGGATGTGTTCTGCGAACCGAGTAGCGGAAGCTGAGAAATATGTTTCGTGCGTTTGAGTGAGATTAAACGTGGAAATCGAGGCTTTCGACTTCTCTCGCACATAGTTTTCAAACTTCTGATACCCTCTTCATCCCTCTCTTCATTCCTCCTCGGAATCCTCCAATTGATCTCCTTTTACACCTTCCTAATGATTATATGGCCTGCGTTTTCCTGGAAAGAGGCATCGGAGGTGTTAAAAGTCGTGTTATCTCATCAGATGTGTATTTTAGACTTGTCTGGCCTTAGCAGGATAGGAATGTTCCTCCCTTTATCTAAAACCCTTATGCAGTGGGCTTCGAATTGGTTATTTGTTAGTTGACGTCATTTAATATGAGCTAGATAAAAAAAAACACATCCTATTTTAATATCATACCCGTTAATATCTATTCCAATTGATATCGGAAAAATATAAAAATATGGCATTTTACGTGTCGTAGAAATTATAATCCAATGCCTCTTGTTGTAAAAGTGCCTCATTTGGCATAATATGTACTTATTATATCTTGGAAACCGCTGCGAGGATATGTGGGGTAGGTTGTTGCTGTCCACAAAAAGTGAGCGTATAGGATGAATGTAGAATGGGAGGATAATAACTTTAATGTGAGTTATACCAATATTTATATAATCAATTGTTTATGCTACGGTTTGGGACTTCGAGGAGTAGTAAACCGTGTTCTTTCCGATAATTTCCGTTTTCATTGGTGTAGGGTTGAAATTTTACCCCTTCTTATTTTATCCAAATCTTGATTTCCTGAATGATAAACTCAGCGAATATCTTCCATTTAAAGATTTTTACCGGACTTCTCTTAAAAATATTCCATCACATTTGCATTAAAATTATATTTTCATCGGTCGTAAATAAGCATGCAGAAGGCACACTTTTCTTACTGTTAAATATCGTGAATGTTTCCTAAATTGACTTATATTTTATTTATCTCAACTTTGATCACACTCTGGAGAAACACTCCGATTTATATTTTTAATTTGAGAGTAAATTCCTTAACTGAAAAGGGCCGATGCTCAGAACTTTGCATTAATTGTAGCATCACAGCTACAAGTTGTCTAATGGGAATTTCACAATTCCAGCTGTGAATTTTGGTTCAGCTAATTCTGATAAATTCAATTCCTTTCTCAAGGTTGTATTATACTTGAAAATTTTCATTAGCATTCATTAGGTTCCGCACCTCATTTTCGTTTGCGTGATGTCAGCAGGTTGGCCTTATCTAAAAAATGAACTCCCTTGTCTACACCCGCTGTCCGATAGACCGAATTTGTGACCGGCTCGTTTTAATGCTCCCCGGGTATGCCTTCCCTTTAGTCTCTCGAGTGGATTATCTGTAACATTAGGTGATGACTGTTTTCGTGTCTCGCTGACCCCGATCCCTCTCAATTCGTCTTCGTATCAATTCCCTTTTCTCTCCCACCCCCACCTGCTACTCCATTGCCGCCCCACTCCTTTCTCCCTTCTCGTTTACTTTCTCCCCCTTCATCCCACCCCCTCTGAAATTCGCCCCTTTCCCGTGCTCATCTGCGTCCTTTCGTTTTAATTGCTCCTAGGGTTTCAGGGAAGAGGTGGCCAGAGGGGGTGAGGGTGTGGTGTGACCGGAACCCCCTTAGAATAGGGTTTGAGGGGGAAGGATGGATGGATGATAGGGTCGCACTGGGGACATCCCTCCGAGAGGGAGGCATCGGCTTTCGCCGCGGGACGAGGGTCGTCCCTCCTTGGGCGCGCCAGGGCCGAGTGTCGGATTCGGCGAGTGCATCTCTGTCTTTGGGAGGATTTGAGAGCGGTATCGCAGCGGAGGCGGCTTAAAGCCGAAGCATCCGGATGGGGTGAGGCCTCACTTGGGTGGACTGTGCAATAAAATGAGAGTGGGTTTAGGGTTAGGGTGAATGGGGACTGATTCCCCTCTCCACTGTCGAGCAAAGGAAGTTGCGGGGGTGTGAAGTGGGGGATGTTCATTATGGGGTGAAATTGAATCGGGGTACGTTCGTAGCTCTAGTCAGTGGATGTCACTGGACTGGCGAGCTCCTCTCTGCTATGAACTTGAAGTGATTGAGGGTCACGTTAGCATAAAGATTTTTTAGATTTTCTTTAAGATGTTTTAGATCAATTATACTTTGGCATGATGATGAAGGCATGGAATTACTGATTTTCTCAACTTTTTCGTAGTTCGATCTGATTTCTTTTTTATGTGTGCCATATCATCCTTAGTTCGTTTTGCCCAGTGTGAGATAAGGCCACGATACCCAGGTTGTAGGAGTGTAATTCATTTCTTTATCATTCGATTGCTTAGTTGGATACACCTAAGACATTATTACATTTTGAAAATAAATTAAGAATATTTTACAAGCATGTTCTATTTAGTTAGGAGTTCAGTCTTATATTGTAAGTAAGAATTTAAACTAATAAGACCAGATCGGTGTTAAATTCTGAACATAAATTTAAAGACTATTTCTACGTTTTGCTGTTGAAATGGCTATGCGTGGTGAAAATGAGTGTATGTATCCCGTAATGCCCTCATGGTATACATTTCTGTGGTGAAGTTATGTACGCGTGACGGGAATCTCTTGGAAATACTTGCATGAGGTGAGGAAACTGCTCGAGAAGATTAGGAGGAGTCAGTCGTAGCGGATGGAAGCGTGTACTTAGGGGAAAGGGGGATGCTGAAATCCGTAGTATAGGGAAGGATGTTGGGGAAGCTCATGGCTGAGATTTGTCTAGCCCGCCTCGCTCTAAAACTCTTGGAGCGCGTGGAGCAAATTTCCTTCGCACTCTCCCATTTCCTCCATCCTATCTCGCACAGGCACACTCACCCTTGCAAGAGGTGCGAGGGAAGTGTTGAGACGCTGCGAAGGTTGTGATGTCACGGGGGAGGATTAGGATCCCCGCCGAATTGCCCCACGGATTCCTTCCTCTCAGGAGAACGGGGTTGGAGAGGAGTGTGGAGACACAGAGGGAGTAGGGGTGTGATAGTGAAAGGGTCGAGTCGCCCGGGCGAATTAGGACGAGCCTGCCTCTCTTTTCTTCATCCGAAACCCTTTTCTCTTTCTTCGCTTTCATCCCTCCTTCTCCATTCCCACTCTCCTTCAAGTCTCCTCAAGTGCCACCTCCTGATACATGGCTTGCGCTCAGAGCCGTCTTCGTTTTATGGCTCTTCGTCTACTCGCTTGCTTTTGCTTTGAGGAAGGCGTTTAGAAATTTTCCCTTGCTAATTAAATAAAAAAACCTGCATGATTTTTTGTTGGACTAACGCTATCAATTTCTATTTTTACTTTATGCTGATGCATCGACGACACGTGTTGAACTGGGAAGTGGGTCATTTTGACGGTATTCGGCTTTTCCAACCCATTGCGCCTTAAAAATATTTCACGTGCCTTCCTTTATTTCCCGCTATTTTATAGCAGTGGATATCCCGTGGAAGAAAGTTTTGTTTGGATTCATTCAATTATATATCTATTTAAGTTTTGTAATCACATTGTGTGCAATAATCATATGCTATGCTGCCTTGGCGCAGGCTCTTTTTCGAGAATAGTAGTCCTACCTGATACCGTCTTGCTATGCCTCATTCGTGATCGCACGAAACTAATCTTATGGGATAAATTGAGTGAAAATTATTTGTCCTCCCGATTCTGTTTTCATTTATTTTCCCAAGATTACACATTATTTTCCTAGAAATAACATTTTTGTTTACTTCGATGGATCAAACTACTCGCTGACCATACCAGGGAACTCCGGGGCACGAGTTAAATTTTGTGATGAAGCGTTGAGGAAGGACTGCTGTTAAGACGATCGAAGCTGCATGCCTCCTGCGATACATGAAGCCATTATCCTCGACGATGAAAATCCTGGCGAGGAAAGTAAATAGTTTCTGCTCCTTGTTACGACTGCGCTGTCGGATGTGGTCTGATCTATCGCTCCCTGCTGTCCTGCTTCATTGAAGGTGATTGTGTCCATCTCGGCGGTCAGCTAATGGAAGTTTCTAGTTCCTACCTCGTACAACAGCGCCAATTCATTCATCCTTCCCTTTGCCTCTACCCCCGTCTCTTGTTGTCTTCGTGTCACTCTGCACGCTCCCGGCTTTAGTTCTTCCAAGCGCTGTTTCCTATCTTTGTCCATTTAAGGTGGCCCATATTAAGTGAAGTGTTTCTTTTTCGGGAGCGGATGAATCGGCTGCTTATCTCCCAGTCTTCATTTATCCGTGGCAAAATGTAGGTACTTGTGTATGGTATGTAAGGGGAAAAACATATTTCTAATGGAAAAGGGATTTTAAAAACCATTCGGTAAAATTACTAAGTCAATTGAAATACGCTTTGAACGCGAAAGGGAAACTTATCTAAATGTATGGCGCAATTTAACGTATGCCATTATATTAGGATTAGAAAGAGGAAGCTCTAAAGGTTCGCTAAGGAATTCACCTCTGAAATTTGAACCTAAATTCACGAGAATAAACTTCTCCTATTTTATTTCCTGTATAAAACTCCCCTATATCGTAGTAATCTTCCCTATGAAACATTGTTGAGGGGATGCGCTATACAGGCTCGTTGAGAACCTCTGATGGATGTGAAATGTTACGGGTCTATGATGCTAAGAGTCTCCACGAAGGAATTTTCGGTAACTTGGGAACGTTTTATGTGCAATTATAACTTGATGTACACTTCTGTATGGTGGAAGTAACAAATCCGAGGTACGTCGTTCGCCTACAATGGCGTGATCACGCGCGAACCATCTGGTGGGAACGTACCGCAGCCTGGATTAGATAACCCTTCGATAATTATCGCGGCGTTGCTTGAATCTCTGCTTCCAATCGCGGCGCGGCCGCATTAGCGCGACAGCCGTCCCTAATCGGATTCCCTCGCTGCGTGCGCGAGTTTGCGCTGCGCCCTCGTCTCATATTTCCTTACCTACGAGAGTTCAGCCACTGCTGTGTTTTTCGCCCGAATCCGCGACAGCATCGCCGTCCTCGCTACCTCCCGACATCCCTTCGCCCGTGTCTCCACGTTGTTTCCGAACACAAGTTGTTTGGAATACAATAGAGTTGTAAGTTAAATGAAGCGATGAATTTCCACTGAATTTATTAAAGCATGACGCGTTTCGTTTATGGTATAAATTCAGTGGAAAAATAGCAACGTTTTATTTAACTTATATCAATAACTTCACCAACATCGTGCCGCATATCATACATGATATTACATTGGAGGATTCTTCAGTCGGCCCCTAAACGTTTTGTCAGATCGTCAACACGCTCATTTTATGGGTTTACAAAAGTCGTCAATCGTGTCGCTAATGGCAAAGTGATACGAATTTCATGGATAAATAGGCAATAGTTATGGCTGTTAACCGTGATTTATAATTGTGATGATATGACGTATGAAATTCATAACTTTCCTACGCTGTTATTCGAGAGTGCAAACACTCCATCGCTAATATTATGAATGTATGCTCTGCTTTGCACTCATAACCGTGCTGTGAGCATTTCTGAAAACCGATTAAAATTCACTGACATAAGTCAAACTTACACGGGACGGATTGGGCACACCTCTGAGTATCACTCTCGGTCCGACCCTTCCATCATTCAAGGTGAGCTTTGGTGCCGAATCCAAATACTTTTGTTTTTTTTAACGCAATCCCTTCACATCAGAGGAAGTCACATAACCCTGTGCGTCACACCATGCGAAATTCGTATCGCAAGAATGCTGAAATGAACAAAATTGATATTTTTTGGCATAGGATCAGCATTCTATGAAGGAAACATCTTTTTCGGAATGCTTTCCCTTTTCATTACATGGAAATTTAATAATTATATTTCATCTCGTTCTTGACTCATTATATTTTCATTTTTTTTACTTCCTTGAGAAATGGTTTAGTGTTTTAATCCGATTTATTACAGTGTTTAATCGGTTACCATGATCCTCGCTTAACGAAACCCATACTTCTTAATATTTCGCAGCCAATATTTCATCATCAAGCTTCTTTTAATATTATGACTTTGTGAAGTTGTATTGGAAGTCATTGTCGTGACTCTCGCTGTGTCGCTCTCTCCTTAAAAGTTCTACCGACTTAGGGATAATATTCAGGGGAGCTTTATGCATGTGGCCCGGGTTATAGCCTCTAGTCATCGTCTTGAGATTGGCTCCTCGGATGGGTGATTCAAATTGAGTGGACATATTCTCAGTAGCGCTATCTTATCAAGCAAACGGGAGCGGCCGTACACTTTACTCTGCCTCTTAATCGTCCACGCTCTGAAGTTATATTCCGTGTTTAATGTGTTGAGTGGTGTCATCGGGGGGTAAATGGACATGACCGGCCGTTTGATGGAGTTGTATATTTAAGACCAGGCTGGGAACTCTGGTTGGTGGGTCAGTTAATGGACTTGTAGGGAGAAATAATAAATTGGAGGTAAAGTGCGTGGATGAACCACATTCTGATGAGGAGGGTTTTGTGTTTTATTCGCGATGAGAGGATTTCGCTGGACCTAGGGAAGGAAGGGAACAGACGTGATTGTGAGATGTGGTAGGTCGTGTATCAATAGGAGAAAAAAATTCTGATGGAAAGAATGAGGAGTGGCGATAAATTGAATGTGACACGTTATATTCCAGTCGAAATTAATTGTATCGGCAGAATACTCTTGCTAATATTTTCACGATGGGTTTTTAGTGTGGTTGAGAAGGTGCAGAATAACAGGGCTAATTATTAATGTTTTTTGAGTAAGTCACGCTTGACTACCTGTTTATTCCTTCGAGAGTGGGTATAGATTTGTATATTTTTTGAGGATTCTATTTTATTGAATCTCCAAAAGTGTTTCGTAAGGGAGAGAGCGGGGAAATGTGAGGGAAAATGAAGGTCTTCGCCAAGGAAAGAGTAGGGATTTTGAATTCGGGAATCCTGTAACATCCCCTTGAGACGAACCTCGAGTCAATTAAAACTTTCCCTGAATGGGTGTGGGATATCGTCGAGAATAAAGGTGTCCGTTCCTTCTGCTTGGGCGCCGAGGCGATTGAACGGTGGCGGTCATTCGCCGTGAGTGCGTATCGGGCGGATTAGAAGGCGGGGGGAGAGAGATAAAGCGAGGGAGGGTGCTGCACCACGCGGGAGATTCATTCGTCTGTTTCCGAAAAAAAAGATTAAAAAAAAAAGGTTGCTTCGGATTGGGTTCCGGAATCGATGCATCGGTGCCGGCGGGAGCTTGAGAGGTGGTGGAAGTCATGCGGCATGGGCGAGGGCGGGATGGGTTGTTGGAATTCCCTACTTGTCTGTGAAGCGAACCGCACGTGCAAGGATTTGGTTGTGTTGGGGCGGGATAAGGGGGGGGGGAGGTGGCAAGTAGAACGGATGGGTGCTCGCTCGAGTAGGTGGGTAAAACGGGAATTGGGACCGGGGGGAGGAGGATGGTGGGGCGGTTGGAGTTCGGTGTGTTTGGTGAAGAGGTGTGGGGAATACGCGCCCCCCCCCCGCCCCGTTCGGCCCCCGAAATACCTCCGGTGCGGGGGAGTACGTGTTTGTACGTGGTGCGGTGGTGGTGGAGGAATTGGGTGGGGAAGAACGGCGGAAGACGTGTGGGTCTCGAAACGAACGAACCAACGAGCCTGGGATTAGGCGCCAATGTACATCGCACACGGAATACTCTGTGCAAATAAACCCCAGGTGCCCAGCCTCCTCCCCCCCTCACCACCCAGAAGAGTGGTGTTTGCCTAGCGAGACGTCTCCCACCCCTCCTGGTCTCACGCCCACCCCCTTCCTCCCCTCATCTACTCGCGCCTAGCCTTCACCCCCCTCCCTCCTCACATTCACACTCTTTCCCTCCTCCCCCATCATCACCTTTCTTCATCTTCTCCCACTCCCCTTGCTTCCCTGCTGACGCTGTATTTTGTTGTTTTTGCTCACATTTGTGTGAGTTGTCATTCCTATACCCGCCTACTCTCTCTCTTTCCCCTTCCTATCCGATAACATTCTCGTCCGTATTCTTACCCTTAGGCCCAATGATGTGCGCTTCCGTATTTCTCCCCGCCCCAGCGAGCTTGACAATCATACTGACATACTCATCCCGTCATGTGTACACAAATATAGTTATTTTCGAGTCGCCTTTTTTGCCTGTTGTGGAGCTGTTGCCGAATAATGTTGTGGCCATCATATCGTACTGCTTATTAGGCCGATGTTATCCTTCGACTTATATCTCCGATAAGTCTTTCCTCAGTAGTTATACTTTGTGTTCCAGATTTGTGCGATAAGGAATAGCTCGAGTTATTCACATGATTCATTATGTTGTACAGCTTTTACTAGGTAACTTCTCATTCTTATTGTTGTGATTTTGAAGAAATTCTGGTTCACGCCACTTTAAAAACAGCTTAGTTGAATCACTGAGAGGGCAAGCTAGGAATAAAATAAATTAATTGTGAGAAATTTATATGGCATTTTCGCTCATAAATTCTATTTATTCCACGGGTAGTGTGACCTTGTAAGCCAATTTCTCCTGCCAGAGAATCTGTTAGTACCGATAAAACGTGGTCGAATGAAAAATAGTTCACTAGCATAAGTCAAATTCCAAGATTGGTTTGATTCAACTCTCCACTTCGCTCTCCTGTTAGCTCCTAGTACAATATCGGAAGGTCGTCGCTTTTTGTCCTCGACTTATTATTTTACTAGTTATCTCACTTATCTTGCGGGTAACTTTTAAATCTAGGGATCACCCTCTATCCGCAACCCGGTGGACGTACTCGTTGGCTTTAAGCTTAGCTGCGAGAAATGAATACTTTACGTTTATTATTTATTTAATTATATTTGTTTTACTTTATTTGCACATTCAGCTCGTGATGTCCTCTCACCTATGTTCTCATTTGGTGCTTTTGATGCCTTTGACAAATCATAGCGATTTTGCCGCGAGCTTTAGTGGAAGTAACCGCCTCTCTGTCTGCATCTTTACCTATCCATTCGATTGCTACTGCCTTGCTAAGCGCCTGCAGCACCTCAAGTGCTGAGGACGCTAATGTGGCGCCCTCCAATCTCCTCCCCGGGAAATCTGCCCTTCTCTTCCGCTGGCCGAGCGATCAAACGCACGCCTCTGGCTGGAATGCAATGTTTCAGCTATCAGCAAGCCCGCATTAACGCACTTAAGTGGCACGGCTCCTTTTTTCCGGGATCGCAATCCTATCGGCTCTTTTTAAGCCGTCGATTAATGGACTTGGGCGAACCTTAAGGCAAACACCCAAAGAGTGATCTTGTCCATTATCTCGTCTCTTTTCACCGCATTTTCCTTCCCTATCCTCTTTTCCCTTCCTCCTCCCCTCACCGTCGTAATCCCTATCCTCAATCTCGCAATCGTCTCTTCTCCTTCGTCGCCAATTGTTATATAGCTCTCACGTCTTCCCTCTCAGTATCCTCCTACCTCTCGTCTATCTCTTCTCCTCCTCCGCTCCTTCCCCCTCACTCCCTGTGGACCTCTTGCATTCTCCAATCACCACTGCCGCCGCGACTATTAATTTGGTGACGTCTACTCCTGCTTGAAGCCGAGATCGCTCCATTCGGGCGCACGAGGTGATTTCCGATTATTCGAGCATTCTAGCGGTCGAGGTAGGTTTCCATGGAGCTCTTCTTGAGTAAGTTCGCTCTCTCCCCCCCTCCCGACGGATTTTAACATCCCTTCCTCGCTTATCACTCGCTCCATTCAAACCCTGTCGTCTCCTCCGTGTCTCATCTATCGCAATAAGTTTCCTCGCCTCATCCACCATGTCTCGAAATTTGTTGTCCTTTTTACTTTGCATCCACTTCGCGATCTCCATTGTCCTCTTTATCCATATTTCGAACACTTCGAATATCTTTTCGTCCTTCTTTCTCATCGCTCTCGTTTGCGCACCGCAAAGCACTACTCTCTATGTACGGCACTTGCCTAGCCTTCTTTTTACAAATTATTCAGAAGTTAGTTCAGCGGGAGGGTAATAGTAAATTTTTCTAGAAAGAATATTTCGAGGGAATGGGGTTATGTAGAGTCTCATGCTTTCCTTTGGAGTTAATGGAATTAAAGCTTAAGAAACTAAGTGTGTCTCGTATATGACATGCGTTGGAAATGTTCGCATTTGTCTTTTTCGGACTCGGAGTGATTATAATTATATCAGGGAAACTCATTTTGGGATGAGATAAATACAGAATATCCGGTTGAAGAGCTAAAAGAATGCTCAATTTCCGCATCAAAGGATGTATGATAGCGATGAAAGGGGAGAACGGATTTATATTTGGGTTTATATTTATATGCGTTTGCAAAATTTAAAATAGCCTAAGGAGACACTAGGTTTCCATTGTGATAGATACATATTATTCCATCTAGAAACGCCTAAACGGGTACATACCTAATAATGACGCTGATCTAGCACTGATTTCAGTGCTAGTGCAAGCAACAGAGCTAGATTTGTGTCGCAGTGAGAGAAGTTCCAATTTTCGATTGAAGCTTACGCTGGCGTTGATTGTATCTCCATTTCGTGAATCGATTGAGCTGTCGTCGAAATAAGCCTTAGGCCAACTTTGAGGCGTCGATTGAATATGTGCACGTTTGCCATCGCTCTCCCATTCTCGAACTAAACTCCCGCCCCACCGTATGGAATTAGTACGATTCAGCCACTTCCAATTTCTGTATGCATCATCTTGTGCATTGCGTGTGATTGTTGTCGTCGTCCGTGCTAAGTTCCCGATAGTTCCTCGCAGTTTTCATAGGAGGTTTAGCATTGATTCCGAAGCTACCCACCGCTTGCGTAGGCTCTTAGCGAACCTTGCCAGGGAAGGCTACCCAAACTATTCCTTCCATTTCTCGTAAAAGATAATATCTATTTATCGAGGGAATTCTAATGATATAGCTGTTGGACCGGATATTGTGACTGATAGGCAAAAAGTTGGTAATTCCACAGTCTATTTAAGAAACCATGGTTTCGATGTAGAGCGTCGTCATCAGGTACGAAACACTATGATGACAAACACGCAGGTATGTACTGTGCTTTTTATTATTATAGAGGTTTGTAACTAATGGCGATGCTCTAAGTCGAAATAATTTTTATCATTTAAGTATTCAATTGGGTAAGGTAGGTTTACATGAGACCATGATGAATCATTCTGGCGTCTTAACCATAGTCTTATAAATAAAGTATGTGTAATTGCCAATTTTTGCTACCCTCTATGTTCCCTTTCATCTACAATCTAACATCCTTCCGTCTTAATACAGACATTCAGTCATCTCACAGTACCCATTTAGTAAATAGGAAGTTGATGACAAACAGTTAAAATCAGTGTTTAGCAAATTCTGCTTAGCCATGCCTGAGGCGTCTACTCTGGTCCGAATATGCTTAGAAGTGTTTTTATATAGGTACTCCGGTTTTCTCACACTCTGGTATTTCTCCACTTGATGAATTTAACTGTTTGGGCCGCCTACCTCTATCACTAACTTATCTAAAAAGGTATTCTCACTCGTATCAGTTCTCCGCTGAATTATGCTAAATTAAATCATCATGAATTCCTAAAAATAATCTTGAGATCGAGGTTACAACCCTCCTAGGACTTGAAGAGCCTTATTTTATTGGCTACGATATTTGGTGTGTGGATGTTGGTATTCAAAGATCACTTCTTTGTACCCTTTTATGTGTGCCCTGTCTTTTAACGCCATTGGGGTTTTTATCGCTATCGCTATTATCCCTTTCATTCCCGTCTGCTATTTATTTCACGATGATCATGTACAGGTAGTGAAGTAGATTTTGCGTGAAATAGTTCTACCATTCTTTCTCTCATTCACTCCTAAAGTAATCTTATTCTGTATATGGCTCAAACTGCGTAAGTGAGGGTAACGGACGGAGAATCAGGGTGGGCAAACATTGGCAATACGAGTGGCAATACCGTCCACTGTTGGTGTTGCATTTTAACGTGTAAGCTTAGAGGATAGTCGGAGAGGCGTTGGATGAGTTGGAAGCTGGAGTAAAATAAGGGGGAATAATGTTAAAATGAGTGAGGTTAGCGGATGATCAAGCGTTTATTGGCAAGTCAGCTATGTAAATACGCCATGCAAACCTACCTTGATCGGTAGGATACCTTAAATTATAATATCCCCATAGTTGCCGCTAATTGAAATATTTTAAACCTCATCCTAAGTCCAAGTTTGAGCGGAGGAAGGGAAGTAGTAAAAACTCGCTTTGGTAGAAATACACCCGCTCAAGAATGATATTTCTTCATGCTGCTTTATAGAGGATTAATCATTTAAAAATACCGAGTGTTGAGTCAGTGATTTCGGCTGGGAGTATGTGCTTGGATATTTTCCATCCTTCTGATATTTTTCTGATAAAATTCTGCTTCATAAAAATGTTGATCACGAGATGATTTTATTTCTTAATTGCTTGTCCGTGTTTTCTTGAGAATAATGCTTTTGCTTGCTTCACTTGAAGTTCATGAACGGGTATATTTCTACCAAAGTGGGTTCATGAAGGTTAATTTTGCTCAGTGGGGAATTGGTAGAAATATGAATGGCCTTTTTGATAGGATGGAAGAGGAAATGAACTAGACTCAGGTGGCGAAAGAAATAAAGTAGGAAAATGCAAGCGTTCGTGTGAAACGGACCGTTTAGAAACACTTCTAACCTCGTCCGTACGTACAGTTTAATCGCTAGAATACACTCTATGCATAGAATTTATTGTCCTCATGCGACGGGGGAATAGGCCATCAGAAATGGCTTGGGAATATATTGCTGGAATAATTTCAAACGCTTGAATGGGATACTGGGCTTTAACAGCGGGATAGCCAGCACGTAACGTACGTACTAAGATATTAATTCCCGTGGAGGAGCGAGAGCCTCAATAAGGTTTGGAACGAGGTCATGTTGGAGGTGGACTCTTTCCTGGCATTGTGGGGGGGGGGGGGGAGATCATATTTGCGAGGATCATTGGGATAGGGGATGACGCGCGGAGGGTTTCAGCTTGGGCCGGTATGGGTGGAGAGGCGGCAATCGCTATAAATCCTCCCCCATTGTCGCGGCCGCCGTCAATGGAAGCTCTGCCGAAACATGGTTCGGGTCGCCTCGCGGACTTCCGCCCCGTGATTCAAAGCGTGCACCAAATATTACCGTTGTCTCCCGCCGCTCGCTCGCTCTCCGGTGGTTCACCTGCCGTAAATCCACTCTCCGGCCCGGACCACCGCCGTCGCCTCCCGCGCTGTTTTCCCTGGGCTTGGAAACTGTGGAAACTGCGCGGCCCGTAGATTGAGCTCCGCTCATCCTCGGTGCTGCTTCCTCCCCTCCTCCTCCTTCTTCTTCTTGCCCGGGACCTTTTGCACAAAAGCATTTGCGAGGAGGGGGGCGCTATACTTCGCTTTGTGTCCGATTGTCCAGTAGGTTATTGGCGTTTGTCGGTTCCACCCCTCCAATTCCCGCCAATGGTCTCCTTCGTACGGCCCGCCGCATTAGTTTCCCTGCGGACGGGCGATTTCTTCCCCTCGCCCCCTTCGCCCGTTTCCAAAAATCGTCAGGTTCGAATCGTCCGTCCCCTATGCAAGCAGACAGGTTGTGTATCTCTTCTCGTTCGTTCGTTCCACTGCAAAGATTTCACAACGTCCTCGCATCCGAACCGGTGTTGCGGAATGGAATGAATGGGTACCTAACGACTGTGGAAAAGGAAATTTTTTCGGAAATGGCCCAGAATATTTTTTCAAAGTGTTTCCTGACAGCAATCCTTTAACGCTCAAGGGTGTCATTTCACTTTTTGAGGGGATATTCCTGGAAATCCCATTATCATAACTTTTCTCCGATATTTTCAAATATCATCGAGTAATTCAGCAAGAAATTCGGTCATCCTTATTTGCATAGTAGTTGTATATTCATGTATACCTCGTGGAATCCATGGAAATTAAAGGTTTCACCATCGGTATTTTCCAAGTGTATCGTTAATACTACTATTACGCGAACTTAAATCGGCGAATTGTGGATGTCGTAAGGATGTCGTGGTATTTAGCATGTATGATGACGTAAGGGATGCAGGATCAAAGCTATTAGATTGTAAAATCTCATGACTGTTAGTTCATTCACTTAATTTCCCCTCTCGAATTTGAGAGCACTTGCCCAACTGAAGTCAAGATTCGAGAAAAAAAAAGTTTTCGCGTAGTTGGTCGAAAATTCTTCAAAATATATTATTGAAAGTATATTGATTCATTTAATTTAATTCGATTTGATGGAGATTCGCATTATTTCGTTTTATTCCCGGATTACGCTTTGTTGTGATTGAGGTGTTGAAGTGATAAAATATTCACCATACTCTCATTTAGTAGACATCGTAATAGAGATGCATCTACCAGTGTTGTTTTTATGGTTAAATTTTTAGGGACAGGTGTATTCGAAGTTCGTGTTTGACGTTTGGGTGATTTAATCGGCTGAAATAACTCTGCTGCGGGTTTTTTTGTAATATCTTTCACTTCCTACTTACTCATTACGTAGATGGATAACGTTGTACATAATTTACTGTCCAAATACATTTGATCTTTCAATAACTCATTTTTTCCTGATCCCATTCCTTTTTACAATATTTTCAATTTCTTTGTCAAAGTTTGTCGTCCAATTTCACTTGAAGATAACATTTTAAATGCACGCTTAAACACACAGCGGCATAGTGATATTGACATCGTCTGAGTAGCACTACTACTACGTTGAAAAGCGGGTTGATTTATAAATCGTAAGTGTGGATTTAATCTTAGTTATTTGTTAGAATGAATGCAAAGAACTTCAATAGTGGTAAGTGTGGTAGGACTATTTATTAACTTGAAGGTAGGTTATCATTTTCACAGTTAACGTTACAGGTTTATTGGTCAGGGCGATGGACGGATTCCTCTGTTCCTATTCCTATACCTAGATTTATATCGTCTTGGAAAGTTCCCGTCAACTCAGTCCACCGTAACCGTGACCCCTTGGCCTTTCCAACGATCCCCTCCTCTCCTCCGTCTCTTCCCGTTCGTTCCCTCGTCTTTTTAGGAGGGGACACCGCTGGGAGAAGATTCCTCGGTGACCACGGTCGTAAAGGAGCATTTAGTTATTTTTTTTATCCTTCTCGGTGCGCTTGCGAGGCGTCGAATGGTGTGAAAAAGTCTCTTATTCCTACCTGGCTGGCAGCGCAGAGTTTTAAACCCTCTGCCGCCGTCCAAATTATGGGATCGGTGGTTGTGAGGGGAAAATGTCCTCTCCTCTCTTTTAAAGCTCGGATAAAAGGTTTACAGATTCTTTATTTGTGTCATTTAATCCCTCCCGGCGGGAATTGGCGGAGAAGGGTCGCCGGGAAGCGATGAACTCTAGGGCGTGTGTTTGCTTTAGATCGCCCGTTTTTCGCTGCGAAGACTTCGGGTTAAGTATAATCGGCTACTAGGAATAGAGTATGAGAAAATACTCCGTGTACCCCTCCTGAAATAATGCGCAGTTATTTTCACTGTGTTCCATTTGGAGGGTTTTGTTGCATTACCTATGTGTTAGGAAGAACTCGGTTAGTGTTCTTTCAACTAGTAAAATAAAGGAAAGCGTTGCAGTTGCAAAAATCTATTTGTATCTTATTAAGTTGTTCAAGTTGTCGACCTCAGGGAATTAGTATTTGTAAAGAATTTCTTGAGATATTGGTCTATAAACATTAAAAAAATCCTTCACAGGGCTTTAATTTAATCGTAAATATGCATGAGAGGAGCAAGGTTAACGATTGGTGAAGAACAAATGTTTGTTTTTATCGATGAAAGGCCATTAATATTAATAATACTAAAAACAGTTAAATCGGCAGGGATACTGTGAGTCAAGCTATATCCCTGGCCAGTTAACAGTGTGTTGTATTATTTTTAATCATGATTTTTTTGTGTGCCGAAGTAGACACACGCTCTTTACCACGTAAATATAGCCCCCAAATTATTTTTTTTTTAATTGCTCGGATTCTTAATAAGTTTCATAACCTGTCTCTCAAGAAAATAAAAATAACTATCTATAAAATTCCTATGTTTATGAGTATTACGATTTTTTATGGTTTCGTCTTGCATTTTATTTGATTTTTCACCTGAATTTGATTGATATGTATTTGGGGTGTCGGATAGCTTTCAAGTTGTCTCTATCGCGATACCAAATTTATTTTTTGTTTAAATTCCTTCAATATCTACCGGCAGATTGCTGACTTCGTGGGTTGCGGAACTACATCACCTCTTCCTGATACTTAATTTAGGCAAAAGTGTTTGGTACCTCGTTATGAAACAAGTCGGTTATTGTTGTGAATTTACCACCATCTTCCTCGTCTCCACTCGGGTTAACAATTCGACGTTTTTGACAACTGTTCTATCATTCCTTTCGATGGTACCTACCTGAGAACATACGGAAGTATATAGGAAAGCTGTGCGATGAAAGAATGTGGATGTTCAATTTCTCTATTTATTTGTGTCGGTGATACGGTGGGGGGTAAAATAGTTATGAATCTGCATGTGATAGGACCAACCGGTGTGCTGAAAGTAACCGAGGCGAAAGAAAATGTTTTTCATTTTTTGAAATGCGAGCCAGGAATTATCTTTTCCGCTTGCGTCACGTTATGCAATTAATTTAAACGCTGACGTTATTTTTTGACCGCGAGATGTGAATTTATGCCCGAGCACCAGCTGGTGGAGGTTTTGTAAAGCCGTATAGGTGATCACATTTCACGGCGGGGAAATGTAGCCGAGATGCAGGGATTGTATTATTTTTTACCTTATGACGCTTCTCTTTCGCCCTTGTAATGAAGTAACCAGTTAACGGTTGTTTAGAGCGAGCCTCTGCTAATGACGTGGGCGGTGCTCTCTCCACAATGTTGGCTCCCCTGGATCCGCGTGAGTGTGCGTGTGCAATTTCCTGCGTGCGTTTTGTGTGCGCGTGCCCTGCGGCAATAGCGATTCTTTTGTTTTTTTCCCCTTCCGGCCGGCTTCCCCCCACTCCACCGTCCATTTTGTTAAGCCGATTTGTTAAATTGCGACGAAATGCGCGTAAGGAAGGCCGTGGCGGAGAAAAAAGATGGAAAAGAAAGAGGGCGATGGTCGCTCTTCTGGATTAAAAGCCGGACCCGAATGGGATTCGCCCGCCGCTGCTTTTGTTGTTGTTTTTGTCGTCTTTTTGCGTCATTTTACCCCTTTTTGTTTCCACTTTTCGGTGGCGTTTTAACTCGGCCGATGAATGGCGTAATTTGCAGAGGGCCAAGTGTTCGCTCATGTTAACGGGCACTCTTAAAACACACGCAGCCACTGCGACCCCCCTCCCTCCACCTTTTTCCCAAAGCGATTTATACTTTAGATCGTTAACTGGAATCTTGTTTGGATAAGGCGTGGTTCCTCCGACCATTCATCAGGATGAGCGGGCGCTCCCTCGTCTCCCTCCCTCCGAACCACCCAACGCCCTCCACACCCCCCTTACACCTCCTCTCCCTGCCCCGTGTGCTTTAGCCAAATCTGCATTGTATATCTAGGGGCTTACAAAAGCGGCGCAGTCTTGTTTGACGGTGCGATTTTGGCGCGCATTGATATCCTAGGGCTTTTGCTCTTTCCTCTCCCTACCGAAGCATTATGCACCCACTCCTAAATACTAGCTAGCGGTGTATGCGTTTCATAAAACTCTTGTCTCGTTGTCTTTGTGCTTGCTCCCTCGGATCGCGCTAGGTTTGTACTGCCGCATTGTTAAGTAGGTGCATTATTTTCTCCCGCCGCGTACTTTTTGGAGGTTATAAACTACGGTTGACGATGCTGAGTTTTATTTTCTCCCTTTTTAGGATTTTGCGAGCTCCCTTTCCCGTTCCAATTGCTTTGTTTCGTCCTCGCAAGCGTCCTTCTATGTCTATCCGGTCTTCCTGTTTGTGTAAAGGCTGAGAAATACCATTAAATACCATTTGTTCATGATGAAAAATATTTATTTTTTATACATTTTGTAACTATTCATATTTCAACCTCATATCTTCAAACTAATAGTGTTAGATTTCAATTGTTGAGTACGAGATGAACAATGAACTGGAGTGAAATATGATTTGATACTTTCCCGGCGAATGATGTGGGTAAACTCTTCTCGAGTTTCCCACCGGGTTAATTTTTCCATGATGGCCAACGTTTCAAGTTCCGATTCGGGGCTCATCCTCTGGGCTGAATGTTGTTTTATTTGTTTCACATTCAGTCCTGAGGATGAGCCGGAGATGAGTCGGAGCATGAAATGTTGACCATTATGGAAAAATTAACATGGCGGGAATCCCGTAGAGTTTACCCTCTGAGACGCCGAAAAATCTCTGGGAATTGCATATGTACTGAAAATATTTTGAAAAATGGGGGAAACATCGAATAGACTTGATTTTTTGTGGTTTCAATGAATAGAAAAGCAATGCGTCTTTAACAGCCTTTGGCTTTGTCAAATTGTCAGAACAAATTCTTTGTCAAATTGACGTATTATTTTTTATGAAAAGCCTCCGTTTTTCCTCTTCCATTTGCCCCCAAAGAATTCTCAATACATGAATGAATTATCGTGGGAAGTGAGTGTATGATGGTTTGCTCGCAGTTGTTGAGTATTGCTCTCTCTCGACTCTTCCACGTCAAATCAGGGGCGGACAGGAGTTTCCCGTCAATTTACTTGAGTAATCGCGTCCGTTCATGTGTTTGCCTGCTGCGTATTGTCGTCATCACACGCTGTCGCAAGGGCGATGTGGTGTACGCCTTCACAATATTGGGAGGGGAAGAGAGAGGGAGCACCTGTGTAAGACTCGTCGCAATATGTCGTCCTTCACGTGATTACGGCAAAATAGGAGAGTCGTACGCGTCGTCCTCGGCGCGCGGGCAGCGGGGCATCGCATGTGAGTATAGGCGCAGCATGCGAGAAAGGGTTGGGAGGGATAAAAGTGAATGTGTGGTCGAGGAGAGGCGAGGGGAATTAAAAAAAGGGAGTGGGGCTGGACGCGCTCGGGCTGTTCGCAGATTGAGGGTTGGATTTGAAAGAGGGAGGCGAGACGGAGTGATGCCACAGGGAACTTTTAGTGCTCCATAACCCCTTCTCGTCATTCCCTCACCCCCGTGACATCGCGTAACTTGGCCCCTGCTTCCTCTCGACCAGTGTATTTCCTCTGCATCAATTCCCTTCCCATAGTTCCTCTTCAGTCAGTAGGAACCGTTAAAAAAAATAAGATAAAATCCGTTGGCTTCATTTGAGCCGGGGCAGAAGTGTCGCTTTCCCGATATACCTTTTTTTCTCTTCCGTCGAACTCAGGTGAGCATCCCTCTCTCGACGTGCCCCGTCGTGGAACGAGTGGAAAATTTACAAAAAAAAAAAATGGAAAAATAATGAAGGCGTTTTTGCCGGATTTTTCTGCTGCACTCACGGTGTCGTCGGGAAGTATTCGGCAGTCCAAGTGTCGAGGTGGGACGGACAGTTTTAAAAAATCGGCGTCATCGAATGTTTATTTTTCAATTCCGGAGTCCCTCTTTTATGTCGAGAGTTCAGTTTTTTCCCTCGCCTTCTCCCCGGTTCACTGCGGATTGAATGGGTTATCAAAAAGTGTCTCCTTCGTCCAAATTTCGAATCCTCCCGATGTGCCGTTCGTGACACTTGACGATGGCTCTTAAGAGTGGATCTTGGCCTCCTTCATTTCTCTCTTTCTCCTTTGCTTGGCTTTCAGGAGTTTACCCTTAAGTGTTTTGCATCCATGCACGCCTGCCGTATCCACCCCCTCTCTCAACCCCCATGCCCTCGGCATCCCTTCCGCAAGTGTTCTCGGAATACCCTGTTTTATTCATTCATTCGCTGGCGCTCCAAAAATTTAATCCGCGATCCAAATGTTTCGACAGTGTGGGATCCCCTGCATATTCTTCACATTTTTCACCAATTTGATTTGATTTTTTCTTCCCGAAGCGTAGGGACTACACGCACCTATCCTCTTTAAGTGCCCCGTGGTGGTGACGGGTTTCCATCCTCCACGACTCAGCATCACTTAATAATCGGAATATATCCTATTTGAGACATTTTCGGGGAATTCATTCTGCCAGGTTGCGCAATGGTTGATTCCCAAATGTTTTTGTTTTAGAATTTGGCTGTTCACTCATACAAGAAATTGGAATTAATTAAAATTATTAGGCCTACACTCTTCCAGCATTTATCCCTTTTTAACTTTGACTTATCTCTTCAACTCACAATAAGGCATACTCCCTATCATTCTACCCTTAAATACTATTATTTTCCTTCCACCCCCTGGTTAATATTGTATAATTCCCTCTAAAACGGATTTTAATATCCCCTTGCTGCTCAGTGCTCCCTCCATCCTTCTCTCTCCTTCATATTTAATCCAGTTGTAGTTCAATGCAATAATGCAAATGATAGATAATAAAATCTACAATAAAAATAATATAATAAATATTAAAATAATAATTATAAAATACATAAAATAAATAAAAATAATAACTAATAAAATAAAAAAATATATATATAATAAATAAAAATAATAACTAATAAAATATATAATAAAAATAATATAATAATAAATAAGGTAAAATGAAAACCTAAGTCAAGTCAAGTCCGTGCTGAAATGTTGTACTGAACTTATATCGTGGTAATTTTCTCGTAACAGGGAAATACGTAGTTTAATGTGATTAGTGCAGTCAGTACTCCTGCTAACACTTTCTGGCGCTCGCATAATGACGCAAGTGTCTCTAGTGTTGGTTACTGATACTGTTTTAATTTTCGTTTTTACATGCTTGTTTAAGTTCTATTCGTACTATTCATTCGATCATGGACTCGCTCACTCTTTTGTTAGATTTTGATTTCCTAATTGAAGGAATGAAACTAATACTATTTTTTCGTATCGGCTAAGTACCTATGCCTCGATTTTCTTTTCGTTGATTTTCATGATAAGGTTAAATTTAATCATAATGAATATCAGGCGGATGTCATTAGTGTAAACATCATTAGGTTTTGTTCTCCCGGTGTGACTAATGAAATTTATTTTTTATTTTCCAGGTAAGGATTACAGTCAAACGGCAATGAGTGTGTCTGCTGCAGAATTGTTCTTACGCGTGAGTTCTTTCCATGAAATTTTTTTCATATGGGGCTCGGAATTATTTCATTCTCTTCCCGTGAAAATTGGCAACATTACCTGTAGAAAACCGATTAAATTTCTATTGTAATTTATATATTCACCTCAAATGCTCTCTCATTCAAGTACCAAATTGCGTATTCTGGTACCCTTTGGGCGTATTGATGCGTAAGCTTTCGTGGGGAGCATGATGATTTCTCAGGTTTACCATAGGCTAGTAATTACTTAGGATACCAATGTTTCCAGGACTATGTCCTCCATGGTCTTTTTGATAAAACGAAGAAACTTTCCAGGGGCCGTATATCATGGGTGGGAATCTTTTCGAAGTCAATTGTATGATCTTTGTCAATCGTCTCTTCATTTCCGTCCACTACACCTTCTTCAAACCCACCACCCTAACGCCTGTAGTCTATTTTTGTCTTTTTTTAGTTGTGTAGTTTAGTTTAGTAGTGTAGTTTATTTATGTATTTTTGCCTCTGCATCCGTTTTATCACCGTAAAACGCTCCACTCTGAAGCAAACTCTTCTTTATCCTCTTCTTTTGACTCCTACGTTATCTTTTTCTCGTGTGTGCTTTAATTTTTTTTAAAGGAGTCCTCCTTTGCTATCCTTGATTCTCATACTGATGTGTTTTCTGCTACGTTCGAGCCAGATGGAAAAATAATCACGTGCACTAATCTCCTCGGAAACTTACAAACTTTGTCGGCCTCGGTGGCGGCGGGGTAAAGTCCTCGCCTGCCAAACATGAGGTCGCGGGTTCGAGTCCCGCCTGGTTAAGTTCCCCTTATCCAGGGCATGGTTGTTCGTGTACGTTTCATTGTTGAAATTGTTGGAAACCCCGATTTAAAATGGCCTACGAGAGCTGTATTCGGAGGTTTGGGAATAAAATAAAATAAAAATGGATGGCGCTTACTGGTCCACAAGAATTAATTTTGAATCCGTTCACATTCACCGTAAGCATTGGCCAAGTTTCTTTACCGTGCACATCGAAGCTCCATATCCTGCCAATTGCATTTTGGTGCGATTTGTGACACATTTGTGTTGTCATGGTCAGCCCCTGACTCTAAGTGATCTCCTCGAGATTAGCCTTTGCACTTTAGTATTCCTTGTGGTGGATTTTATTTCATCAGAAGGCCGCTGCCACTCGGTCACCGTTCAGGTGTTGGGGGTGCCCGGCCAATTCCGCGGGGACGGGAGTTGTTGCTCGCAAGAGGTCCCCTCTCCTCGCCTTCCTTTTGGGACTTTCCATCGCTATGACACCACCTTGGTGCCGTTCCAGCCGCGCCCTTTGTGCCGCGCCCTCTATCGGGCGATGGCAGGCGAAGGGATGCTCTCGTGGTCGGAGAGGTGTATTGGCACTCTTCTGGCGAGGCTTTCGGTAACCGGAGCGCAGCGTTCGTCCGTATGTGTGCGTGCGCAGATGTCGGGTGTGGATTGCGTGTGATCTTGGCGACGAGGCCCGCCGCTTGCGAACATTTCCCGCCATATATTCCCATTCCTACCCCTCAGGGCCTTCCATCAATTAGCCCCAGTCTGCTGTCACGACCGCGAATTTCGGGTGGGGTCCGAAAGAGGGTGGGTGGTGTGTGACTCTGGAAAACGTTTCGAGTGGCATGTGCCGGCTGGTGGATTCTGGGATTTGGGTTATGTGCCCGCACTTGTACATCATATGCAGACTCGGCTCCGTGGATTTTTTTTCCCTTGCATTAATTAACCGGGTTAGTCTCCTCTCCCGCCCGCCGTGAAACCACCCCCCCATTCGATTTTCACGGTCTGCAAAGGATCGAGCCAGTCTTAATTAGGGTATTTTTGCAGGATGCGCGGGTGACCGGGGTTGGATCCGTCCGTGGGGAAGCTCACTTTTTGATCCTTTGTTTTTACCCCAATCCTTCCCGTGTATATGTTTACTGGGCTCACTGAATTGTGACTTAATCCCGGCCGTTAGAAATAGCCGACAGTACATCGTGCGTGGTGGAAGGATGAAGCTCGTTTTGCTTTCCAACCCCTTTTTTTCAAATGGCTTTGCTTTTTTCGTTGCTAGCGGAGTCTGTAGATTGGTTGGGTTTATCGAAACTGGTTTTACAATTCTGGTGGCTCTCTCCCAATTCACGCTGTTGGAAAAAAATGTTTCTAGCAATCCCACTCATTGAACGACTCTCCCCTTCATTAGCCGGTCGCATGCCGACTGAGGGTGTGTCGTGGGCAAAACTTTTAGGTGGTAAGTTGATTAATGCATTTCGTATTCGGGCCTCCTGTTTAACGTTATGAGGATTAATTACATTTGATGTCCCGCGGGATGGCGATTTGCGTTTCGATCTTCGACCCGTATTTATTCATTGAACTTACCACCGCGAGGGCGAATTGCCTCGAAAACCCTGTTAAATTTTAATCTCCCTGGATTATGCGCTCTCGGGTCACAACACTCTGGGATGAAGATCCGCAGTCTTACTTTTTTTTATCGTCGCCCTCATACCCCGGTCCCTGCACATGGCCCCTGTGCTTTCGTTTCGGGGCCATTAAAAAGTGCCACTCAATGAACGTCCGATACGGTTCCGTTGACGAAGTCTCAAATAAATGCAATGCAACATTTAATCGCTGGGGTTGTCATAGCTCATTATCGTTTCGTATCGTACGTTTGGGAGGAGTGACGATTTTTTAAATCGAGAAATGACTGATTGTCGCCATGCGATCAAATGAGAGTTTTTGAGAGTTTCTCGTTTTCCCATGGGAAGTATTTAAATGCTGAAGTGAGTGCAAATTGTAGGGCAGATGGGGATGAAATGTAGGTAAAAAGCCTCTTTTATTGGTTCTCTCCTATATGATACAACTCATTAGTAAAATATACTCTTGCCTATTGGCGCTGGTATTCAAGCTAGAGGTGGTGGTGGAGTAGTTGATTTTATATGAGATGAATCAAGGACCTTTTTTGTGCTTGAAATGTGTTAGTGTCTTTGAAGTGCCTTTGTTCGTGGGCGAATGGTAGTGATGGTGTAGATTATTTTTGATGGGCGCCAAATTATGACACAATCGGTAACATTGGCATCTTGGCGGATAGAACACCTTTGAATTGCATTCATTAAATTCCAAATATGAATACGGAAATTCCTATATAGATGGCCGTGAATACCAATGTAAGAAATGAATTGTATCAACTGTTGTCGTTATTCCTTCTAAAAGATAATTGAAACGTATACCGAGCCGATCACTTGATCTCATGTTATGAAGTATATCGTCAAAATTTTGTAGTTTCTTTCGCTCAATTTTCTTAACAGCTATTCTCTATTCTCTAATGGCTTGTTTAGTTATTATTTGAAATCTTTCGTCATCTGCTGTTAGTATCTCTTTTGAAGTGTCCCTCTACCTTTCTTCCCCTCCCCCTGTCCTTCAACATGTTTTTTCATCTGATCATTTTCTAATGACTTGGCCAGAAAAGTTGCCCTATCTTCCACCCCAAGGTTGTCAAAATATTTCTCTCCTACTTATATTGGAATTTCCACATCACTCGAACGACCTTTCCATTTGATCTTCATAATTTTTCCGTTAGAGTACTTTATGAACCCTTTCTACCTTGATATATCTTCTGCTGTTATCCGTTTCCCCTTAAGGCATGGTAAAGTGGGCATTTGTTGGGATTATTCGTTCTTAGCAATCAGTTTGGTTGTTAGGAACTATTTTTTTGTTTGTTTTCGACAATGCGTAGAGTTGGATTGCATTGCGTATATCTATTGGTGGTATTTAAGTGATAAGTTGCAGCGTGTAAAACGCCGTTAATTTGGTTATTGTATGGGACCAATAAATGAGTTAAATAGGCATTTATTGCTGTATTTATATTGGAGATTTATCGATGATATGATGATCGGTTTCCGGCTGTCCCAACGAACGGATATATGTGAGCTCCGTGATAAATGTGTGACAGACCCCATCCGCTAATGGAAATAATCTCTGTGTAAATGCGCGAGAACTTAAATTGCATATCCCTTGTAATTCCATTTCTATTTTTTGTCGATTTCATATTTGCCATTACGATTGATTATCGCTTTCATTACAATATTTTGTTGACTCCGTGCTGGATATTTTCATGGAATTATATACGAATTTATAGGGATAAAAGTTGGATGATTACTATATTTTGAAAGTTATGGTCTTTAGTTTTGTATTTTACAATTTCTGCTTGGGAAATTTTTGGTAGTTGAAGTGTACTATGTGAAGCTAGCGATGTCATGAATTTTCATTGAAGTATTTGAGTTTTCTATGTTCTTACTTTGAAATTTATCTCATTTCTGTTGTAATTTCTTGAGAGCATAGGCATAATGATACCCTCCCGTGTTTTCTTCAGCTCTTGGTAGTTGCTCGGTTAAATAAAGCTGCGTGGTAATAATTCCCAGAAATTTGTCTTCGCGTTTATTATCCTTGATGTCTCTTTGCTGATCAGAAGTCTCTTGACGTAATGAATGGTAAATTAGGTACATAGTTGTTCGCAAGAAGTAGATACATTGAAGCTCTTCGCAGAGTTGTAATCCCATCATCTTTGCTTTGTGTGTTGCTGGAAAATTATTGGTTCATCTCAATATTGGATGGTTTTGCATCTCTAAAATTGGGATTGTCGGAAATTGCTCTCGTGGCTTCAAATCAAATTCTGGCCTTTGCATTTTGCAAATCACTTCCCAACCCTAACCGAAGGATTTAATGAAGGATCATCTCTTCAGTTGTTGTCCATCATCGATTGTGGCGCATGGATTTGGCAGTGCACTTGCTGTTTATGCACGCACGAATAGCGCATTATAGCGTCCGCTTTTAAGCGCTCCCTCGTATTTGGGGCAATTAAGTAAAACAGCTTTACAAGGAACGTGGTGCACTCGGCGTAAATTTAGTGCGTAATCTTTCCGGCTCTGCCGCCATAAATTTCTTTGATACTCTTGTTTCCCGTGAAGGTCTGGCTATCATATTTCCCCCATCCACGAAACTGGAGGGCAGCCAACGGCGGAACGAATTGAAAATCTCTTCCTCCCCCCCCCCCTCCTCTCGAATTATCGGTTCGGACGGTATGTAACCCTGGGGATTGATCGCTGATTTTTGAGTTCGTGCGATAATGATTTCAAAGTGTTTTACTTCCCATACTCCTCCCCCCTTCCCCTACACTTCTACTGTACCATCCCTATTGTCCCCGATGCTTCGCGGCTTGCTGCCAGAGCCAAGATTGGCGGCGGAGGTCGACGTTCGAATTAATTCCTATCCCCTCCACCCTCAACCCCTCCTCTTTGCTCGATTACTCATGCACTGTGCATTTACCCGACGGGTGAATTGTTTGTATGTGCTTGCCCTTTGATTCAGAGCGCGCGAGTGTTTTTTTTTTCAATTTTGTTTAACCTTTCCCTCCCACTCTCTCGCTCTTTGTGATGCGCTGCATTCAATATCCGGGGCCCCGTTATGCTCCACCGTCGCGGCCCGCGGGAGCGGGGATTAGTTTAATTCGCCGCATTACAGGTTAATTTTTGTTCCGGGCGGCTCAGAGCAGCCTCTCCTCGCGGCTCTTTCCGCGGAAGGCATCGGCTTCGACGGAAATATTCCTCTCTCTCTCCATATCCGTCAATGATGATAATTGGTAATTTCATCAAGCCCAAGTAATAGTCGCGGAAACGCTGATTAGTGTTATCCGCGGGAATTTCGGAGGATTGGCGAATCGGTCCTCGAAAGCTACGGCGCCCTTAACCGTGGCGCCGCTCTGAATTGCGCTGCTGGAGCCTCCACCCCATCCCTCCTCCGCGCTAAATTTTCGTTCCTCTCGGTACTTGAACCCGAAAGCGTGACGCCTCTCGCATTTGCCATCGAATGGGCTCTTTTATTCCTCGAAAATTTTTCGCCATTATATAGCCTATGTTTTCGTATAAATACGCAAGAAGCTAATATTTTCGGATTGGTAGTTCTATTCCGCTGTTCTTCCACTTTTATTTATATCGCCTGACTGTTGCTGAATCGCCGTCCTTGTAGATGAATAACAGGTGATGTTTCGCCTTCCGACGTGAGGGCAACATTCTGTCAATTTTTAACCTCAACTGATAAAATTACCCGCAGGACTTGATGGATTTTTTTGGGTTCTCTTTCATCTATAACCCATATATTGAGCCTACGTTTGGAAATTTTTTTCAGCTTTATCTTTTTAAGCGCCCCTGTTGTAAAAAATGTACATTCCGATACTCGCTCAATTTGTGACTCAACGATGTCTCTTCAAACACGACTGCTTAGTATTTTAAATTGACTTTGCTTATCATTCTCTTTCTTTTAAATAAAAATAAAAAATAAAATCAATTTAAAAGAAAGTCCTAGTTGTTGCCTTGTGTACAATTATTCCTTAATGTTTCTCTCTACCAGTCATCCATCGATACCTGCTAGTTTTTAGTGCAATGAATTGAATGGTGTCAGCAATGAGGCCTTAAGACCGTTGGAGGCCAAAACCGTTCGCTTTCGATGTTCCATTGTGCCAATCATTAAATCAGAGGTATTTTTTTCATGTAAGTCGACCAATTGATTGTGTCTTGTGTCGACTGTAATTGATGAACACCACCCTTAATTTCTTTCTTCTGTTTGGCATTTACCTTATCTCCCTCTGTGTGATTCATTAAACATGCTCTCTTTTTTCCCTAACGAAGAAACTATTGAACGCCGAATCTAACTAGCTAGTATGCTGAGACGGTACGTATTTGTGGATGCTGTGCTTTTGTGTTGTATTCGGAAAGCCATGTCTACTCATCGCTGAGGGATTGGCCCGAAACCCAAGCGAGATTACTTCGCATATTTCTATTTCAGGTCCTAGTCATCCTCAATAGTTCAATATACTCATAGGATATCTTCTACCCGTGGCTCGCGCTTGTGAAAATAGCCTTATTTAAGATGGTTTAGCTATGGGAAACGCCGAGATGCGAAAGGTTGCGGCTTCATGCCATATTTTCTCGTATCTGATTGACTAATGTGCCCCGTGCGATGAGGAAGGGATGGCTGGCTGTCGTGGGAACACAATGAAGACGAGCCCAAAGGGTCGAGCCGAAGGTGAGGGCGTTCTTTGTTGGTGCGGTGACGAGGGGTTACATCGCGACACCGTGCTCACAGGGGTTAGTGGCAGAATGTCGGAGGTATCGTTATGTGAGAATGCTGCCTTTTCATTATCCATCCCGCGCGGTAGGAGATTCCCTCATCGCCCGTGTTCTTTGGTCTGCTCCCCGGCCGTGTTTTTGAGTGTAACAACATCCGCCGCCCGTAAATAGGCGATGTGACTTATTGTTGCGTCGAGGGAGTTTTCGAACCGAGCGGGGGAGGGAGGCTTGTGATCCGGGACAGAGAGAAACAAGCCGTGCTCGGGGCGTGAAGTAGGTATCTTTTGTTGGCATAGTATGAGTTTCATTTTCCGCGCTGAAACTCTTCCTTTGTAGCCTTTGCCTATTAGGCCGACCAGCCCCCTCTTCATTGTTCCTTTGTCTCGCGCCCTGTGCTCTATACCGCCCGTTGTCGAGTCGCCCGTGGCAAGCTGCCGTGCGAAGAGAAGCTCCTTCCACGATTCCCAGCATCCGCGAACGCTCCGCGTGTTCATCGCCAACGACGCCTTCCTTTTTCTTCTTTGTGCGTGAATTCAAGGAAGGCTTTGAATGAAAACACGTTACCTCCTCCGTTTTTTGTGCACATGTTCGCCGGATTCAGCAGATACACCGCCCCCTTTTGCGTTTTGTTCGTGCTCGATTCACAAAGCGGCTTTCGTGCATTGGAATGAAAGTTTATCGTTTATCGCAATCCTCGTTTGTAATAGTCGTCGTTGCAATTCATTCTGGTCATGTTTGTTTTTATTTTACGTGCATAAACCAAAGCATTTGCTCATTTGTGTCTCTGTTTACCTTTTCATTGTCTCCGCATTGTATTTGGTGTGCATATTCGTGATTTTCCAAGGCCTTACGAATTGGTTTTACCTCAGATTCATTTTAGTATTTCTATTAACCTTTTTTTCTAAAAATTCTTTCTCTCCATTTTAGTTGTTCTGTGCTATTGGTGATCACGAGTAGTCTATTTTTATCTCTATATCTAATATCAGTTATTTGACCATCAGTAATCGTGTTGAGATATGGAATCACCCTAAACACCTTCATAGAGAAATTTGCTTTGAAATATTTGTTTTATTCGATCCTATTTAATTAAGCATTGTCTAGCTCACGCTTGTGTTACTGTATGCATCAGTTTAATGGGAAATCTTATTTTTTTCATCGTGATGCCACGGTAAGTGTGCATTAAAATGAGTTAAGGAAGCTTGTATCCATTTTCTCCTTCCTGCTCTGCAAATGTGAAGTCGAGGATGGTTCGTAAATTACAGGGTTGTTTCAAGCCAGGAAGTTAGAGGGAAAAGCTTGGAAATTTCAATTCGGGAATATTGTAAGAACCCTTTAGTAATTTGTAATTTTTAATCTTGTAAGAAACCTTCCATATCCGGTTGGAGAATAATGTATCCTCGAGCACCGGAGAGGATTAAAATTATCCTATTTAAGGCCGAATGAATTCCAATGACTGGGATTAGTTGGAAATAGAAAAAAATTCAAAAATGGATCCTCCTGAATATCAGCTGGCTTGTTCCGCTGGTTTCCTGCTAGGAGTGCTTGGCAACAAGTCTGATCGCAAGTTTCTCGTTTGGCATATGATTCCCTGTTATATCCGCAACTTTAGCCTTGGAACATGTGGCTACTCTTCTCTGCTTTCCGCCTAGAGAGAGGGAGTAATTTTTTTCGAAGGTCTGAGGTTTTGAAGGAGATTTGATAAGGTGTGATGGACGGAGGGGAATAGGAGTGATGAATTTCGAGTCATGGTGGGTGATGGGAGGAAACTAATATCTAGATGAGCTGCGAAGGTGATGGAGAATGTGGATTGAGCTTCTACTATGGGGTGAGGTGGGTAATCAAAATTATCTATGAAGGCAGGATGTTGTGTAAGTGAAGAAGGGAAAGGAGGAGTTGAGGTTTCATGGATGGAGTAAGCGGTAATTAGAGGAGTGATTTTTGACATTTCTGTATGTGAATGTGATTAGGCGGGGTGTATTGGAAAATATTTCTCTTCTGTCTACCTACTTCAACCTCTCCTTGTTTCCAGATGAGGCATCCATAAAAATGTTAAAGTGGAGTATTTTAATAGCCGTCATAATAGCCTGTGAAATAGCTCGCAGCTGTGTACCCACGCGGGCACAGAATGCCTTCCCAGTACTCGCTCTATCCAAACCAAATTGTCCTTTGAATTTCTTCTGAAAGTGTCCTCTCCTATCTCGCCGATTTCAAGCTCTTCGAAACTCCTCTTCCTCCCCGACCACTTCACCCTCTCTATTCTCTTCCACACCCACATCTCGAACGCATCCAGTCTTTTCTCGGCCTCCCTCCTAAGTGTCTGATTTTACGCGCCGTAAAGCGTTACGCTCCAGATGAGACGCTTTTCAAGCCTTTTCTTAACACTCGCACCTAGTGATCCTCTCATCAGCTCTTTCTTATTCGTGAGCGCCTCCCTTGCTGACGCAATTCTGCTCCCGACATTCTCACTGTTGAGTCCGTTAGGAAGAAAGGTTAGCGCACAGGGAGGAGCGGAGTTATCCTCGCCGCGATGTCTCCCGCTCTTACTCACTTCACCCGCAACCTCTGCTGACGGTCACAATGCCGCCCCTGTCTACTTCTTGAGCCTTTCCATTGTGTGTCGACGACCCCCCGCCGTGAGTTTTACTCATTCCTCCCATTCTTCTCTAAACATAGCGCTGCGAAACCACCCGTCTTCCTCCTTTCTGGGAAGCGTAAGAAAGGGTAGGAAAAGGTTGAGTGTGATGGAGAGAGAGAGGGTTGAGTGTCCACCATCTCATGGAGAAACACCACATCGGAGTGGTGCGGGCATTTTCGGTGCGGCCGCCCTGGGTCCCTCTCCCGTCTCCCTCCTGACCGAAGCTTCTCATCCCTCACTCTGCAGAAAAAACCCAAAAACTCTCAACCCCCTCCCCCCCCCCCGCTCCCCCGTCTTTCTTTCACGCCCTCTTCCTGTTTATTATTTTCTCCTTCCTTCCTTCCTCGCGTCCAGAAGAGAGAGAGAGAATTGGGGAGAAAAAAACCTTTCCCGACGCCGCCACTTTACTCTCGACAGGGAGAAGAAAAAGAATAGCCCTTCCGGTTCTATCATCTTTTTTTTCGTGTTCCTTCTCCGTTCCTCCCTTTTCTATTTCTCTTTCCTCTTCGCTCTCTACCTCCCTTCCTTTCGTCTCGATCCTCCCCCTCCAATTTTTGCCCCACCTCCCCACAATCCGCCCCCATAATTCTCTTTTCTGACGTCCTCGTCTGTGATTTACCGGCGCCCTCGGCGGCGTCGCGTGCTCTGCCACTTTCGCAGCCCATTTTCCACGTCCTCACCCCTGAAGTCTCCCACCCACACCCCATTCTCTCCTCCAATTTACCCCGCATATTTTTTCTATTTTATCCTTCCCCCTCCTGTTCTCTCGCTTCACCTCATTTTCTTCGTCTCCGCGGCACTGTCGCCTTGGCCCTCCCAGAGGCTATTTTGCGGTGGTTGAGCTGAGGTGCCCTCGGCGTCGGAGCTTTGGGGCCCCATAGCCTTCCCCTGGCTGTCATAACCGTGGCCCCACGCCGACAGTTCCCATTACTTTCCAATTTCATGTGATGCGCGGAATATGTAAATTAAAAAAAAATGTTTGTGCCTATCGTTGGGAGAAAAATTACGCGAGTTAGCAGGTTTGGCTCTCGGAGCGTGGCTCATTCACCGGGATGTGCAGACGGAGTTGTATCTGCCGCAGTTCGGACGATATTAAAACGTGCTTTCGTCGTGATGATGTGATCAATTTCAGCGAATGCGCTTAAGTATCGCCAGTCATCCAGCGTTAATTTCTGCCTCACGATTGATGCAAGTATCTCGTATGTTATCTTGTATTTGCTGTTACCCCGTTTTCCTACTACCACCGAAATTGTGATTAAACGGGTCATTCACATTAAACTGTGGGGACGCTTTCCATTAACGTTATTGCCATTCTAGAGCGCTATTTTATCAGCTGTCGAATGTTCTCAATGACCAAGGAATTAGCGAGATTGGTTACTTAGTTTTAATGCTCTTAAGGGTGGGGGTGAGGAATGCCGCAAATGAACGATGGAAAAAAGTCATCTCTAAAATAATGTAATTGCATCAATAAATATAAATTTTTTATTTAATTTGTTCAGTGCGTGATTTAAAAATGGCTAATCGCAATGGTAGTCATAGATTTTAGGCTTTTCCGCTTCTTTTATTTTAATCGATCTTTCTCAGAGTACGGATTTCAATGGAGAAATTTTTTTTCTCCATATGCGTGTAAAAATGTGTTCTCTGTGTAGTTCATAGCTTTCCTGCATTTAATGAAATTTCGGTAAAATTATAATAGTTGTATAATCCAAACTGTTGATGGTCCGAAATGTAGCTAGTGTACCCATTTACTCTTCGGGTATTGCGTATTGGTATCCATTTTCTGAAATTAATGTCTTAACATATTTCACTGCTGGAATTATTCGTCACTAATTTTCTGTATTTATGCTTGAACACCCATTTTATGGGTCTTTGTTTACCGATCTCCGAAAGTATTGATGTTGTTGAATGTGATACGTGGTTGGAAGTGACTCCCTATTTACTTATATCGAGGGTGCTAGGGCGTCGCTATTGCCCTTTTTATAGGAAGACGTCTCATTCTTCACGTAATAACTTCAAAATATTTTATGAGGTGTAGGAGGATGGATGTATTACGAACCGTTCTTATTCTGCTGCGGGCAGTACATCATCTCCTAGTCGAGAAATACATTCGCAAGCTCTCCATCTCCCAAACAATGGTAGTTTTCTCTTTCATATTCATGGAAAAGTATTCATCATTCTGCCTATTTATTCGGTGTGATGGCGGGCCTAGACATCGCCACTGTGGTGGCTCCATTGTGGCCCCCACACGTAATAGTTATTGACCTTCGTCTCTTTATGCATTTGCTCGCTGAAATTTAGAGATTCTCAGTTTTTGAATGATTTCACCAAACTTGCCTCCTTTCTTTCGTGTCCTTTCCTCGTATCCATTCAAAGAATATGGCTGGTCAGGGTTTAATTACGATATTATCGTTTGGGGGAGTTAGGCCGCTTTTTTTGGCGCTTGGAAGGCATGAAATGCGAAGCAGATAATTCAGTAGAAAACCCCTGCGGAATATTTAAAGGGAAGACGTGCATGAGAGAAATTAATTATTATTTAAGCAATATACCGGTGTAATGGTTGGCTTTCATGGTACAGTTTTTGTCGATTACTCATCCTGTCCCCCTTCCCATATTGAATCTCCGTCTTAGACTCATGACAGGGCCTATTATTCATTTTTCTATCCGTGTCCTTTCTTCCTTTTCCGTCACTAATCCCAGATTTCTCCTTCCAGCACGGATTTCACCCTCTATTCTCCCCTGCGTACTCGGTCCATCCAAACCCTTTGTCTCTTTCTTATCTCGTATGAAATTTTCCTCCTCTCTATCTATGCCTAGAAATTTTTAATTTAGGTAAACAAAAACCTTCATGTATCAAGTTTTAACTGAGCAATACGTCCATCAAAAAAATTCACGGCCAGTCGATAGGAAGTCATGAATACTCTTAATTTGCCTTAGTCCTAGGCCTAGCTTAGGTCTAGCCGTCACCTTGTGAGGTTGGGGGCATAGTAGTCGCTTTCCCGTACATCTAAGAGAAAAAAAACTTCGCCCCTCCCCATTCCACAATCCTGATCAATTTTTTTCCGGCCAGTTGAACTTTGGTATTGGGTTAATCAGGGGATTCCGTGCGGACTTAATCAAATCTCTGAGCTTTAAATGGAATTACATGTTGTGCGCGTGTGTTCTTTCCTCGGTTCATTTTCGATCGTCCGTTCCCCTCCCTCGCATATGAGTCTTTTATGCTTTCATTTCCCCAATCGCTGCCAACGCACATGCGCATCTATTTTATATCCGCTCGATATTGCGTTGTTTTTCAATTAGCTCCCGAATCTGGACATTGCAATTGACTGGCGTCCACTTTTTTGATTGACTGATTTTTATCGGTCGCGCTCCGCTCTCGGGAGTAACGTGTTTATTTTTTCCTCGTATTTCGGTCATTTTTGTACGCCTCGGCCGGAGAAAGAAAGGGAAAAAACATCATGTTTATGGTCCGGGACCTTGGGTTATGAGGGTAGGGATACAGGAACCGGAAGGTAGTTGAGAATCCGATGGCAATTACGGAAGGGTGCTATTGAAATTGCGAGCTGGAATTGGGTTGCCATGCAATACATGCTCCTTCTGAGTATTTCATTCCGTGTTTAGAATTTGCTCCGTCGTTGTTAATTCGCTCAACGCGTCTCCTGTCGTCAAGGAGGATACTTCAGGTTTAAGGTTCTAGCGTTGCATTTTGGCTGGACTCTATACCCGAATCTAGTCAGACTTGATTGGCAGGCACATATGGCGTCGGAGAAACTTCTCTCGCCATTTTTCTTTTTTTCGCCGCTTCCTTACTTATCCTGCCCAGTCCTGCGAGAACATACCCTCTCCTCAACGTATAATTCCATTTAATCCGTATCCACAGGCATCTTTATTTTGAATTAGATGTATTCATGAGCGTGACCTCTCAGTTGTGTTTATTATTTAAAGTTAGGCTTTTTTGGCGAGCCTTTTCGATACGAAAGGGGATTAATCGGAAATATTCGCTGCTGCAGTTGAAAACGGATCTATGATCTTTCACTTGCCAGAGAAACATGGTGAATTAATTTCATGCTGGAAAATTGCTTTTTAATATGAATTCAGACCTAAATTGTATTGGATTTACGAGGTCTGCCGACGGAGACCCGATAAATGTCCCATAAATGTCGTTAATTTTTATCAATTGAACTATTTATTATGGCAGCGGTATTGTTTCGATAGTACGAATCCGGTGCTTTTAAGGAAATAATCTTGCTTGCAACTTTGTGCCATTGATTACGAAGGGCGTCGATTTTCATTTAAGCTCCATTTTCTGCCAAGCACCATGACTAGACGAGGGTGCTATCAAGAAATGTGGGATATTTCCTTTTGTTGAATGAATGTGATATTGTGTTATCACTTCGAAAATGTTTATAAATGTGGTTTTTTTGGTGGTGGGATGACATATGATGCGATTCAGGAAAAAAGGGTGCCTTTTACCTACGACATTCCATATATACCTACTACATTGAACGGGCTTTTCATTGGGCTCTTCTATTTTAATTTCTCTTTGCAGCGAATGGAATAAAAAATAATTTCTCCGTGAACAAAAAAATTCGTTTACGGAAATTTGACCGAAATGAATTTTTCTGACTATTTCATTAAACCTAAACAATGCGATTTATTGTAGGGCTGTGTGCTTACCGAAAGTTTGTCGAAAATATAGTTTGGCTGAATAAGTATTCACTCAGCCCTTGTGAGGAATTTCGCTTTTAACCCCAAATTCCACGGTGGTACCAACGCGTGATCCCATATTTGGGTGGCGTTTCTTGTGTCTCCGGTCCGCAATTTCTACTTCTGCGCGCCCTGTTCTTATTCTCCCCGTTTAGGACGTATATCGGAATCAACTCGTCATCGGCTCAGAAAAACCTGCGCCCATTTTCCAGCCAGTCCGATATTATTCTGCCAGGTTTCCATTGTTGCGCAAGCTGCCTTCGTCAGGGTTGATTATGCTTGCCAACGAAAAGTACGGCGACGTTTAGACCTCCCGAGGCCAAATACCTGTCCCTTATTGACGGACAAGCTCAATGAAAACTTAATTAAGGTCTCAGAACCTTATGCTGGTGACTGCGCTTGGTTTATAAACCGGTGGTGCGTCATTAAAATCTTGGCCTCTCTTTTGCTGCTGTGTCATTTCGCGTGGGCTCCGCTCCCTCGTTTGGTTCCAGATTAAGCATTTTCTGGATTTCTACCATATCCCACCCTCTCCCCTCCTGTGCCAAGACTTAAACACATTCGTTCTTGCTACCCCTTCATACTCCGCCCGTCTCTCTGTTTCAGCAATCACGGCGCAAATGCCCGGGAAAAAACTCATTCCGCATTAAAAATATCCTTGTTCATTACACGCCCTAACGAGGAGCCATCGGGCGCTATGGCGGTCTTCAAGCGAGCTCACTCTCCTTCTCATTTTCCATCTCTGTTTCTCTCTCCCCTTCTCGGCTAGTCTCGGACTTACGAGCGGTAAACAAATGGCGCAGAGAAGGTTTTCGGTGGAACGGGACTCGCCGGCGAGAATGACTCCTAACTCTCCAAGACTTCAAACATTCTCTTGCCAAGGACTTGCGCCGTGGATTCTTTTGTTTTTGGTCATTTTTCCCCCGCGCATTTTTTTTTCTCCGCCCAAATTTTTCCGCCATATTCCATTACTCGTGGCGTCGTTCCCCAGGTTCAAAGCACAGATGTATGTTTATTTATGCGTCTGTGTGTGCATATGCTCGCTCACCTTTATATGCACATGTAGTTTGGATTCCGCTTTCATTTGCTATTGACCGGTAATGACGTTAACCTAGTTTCAATCAGATTTACTTTGTGATAGTCGTTTTCTAGATTCACAATCGCTAAACCTTTGTTTTTATGAGCTCGGTACGCCCTTGGGGTGGCTTATGCTCTTTTAACCCGCTCTGGAAATTTCCTCGAAATGAATTTTGCGTCCTGATTGATCGTTTATTCATGGTCGAAGATAAATTATGGAGAATTGCTTAAGCGCTGCGGGCGGGAGAGTAATTTCACCCGCTCTCAAACTTTGTTAATCATCCATCGAATGTCGTTCGCTTGTGTCCAAATTGAATTATCGATGGCAGTACTTGTTTTGTGCTGAAGTGGTGTTTGATATTGAAGATGGCCAAAGCTTTTCATTGCCTGTCTGCATTTATTTCCTGGAAAGATGTAAAATTCCTCATCCATTTTCTATCAGTGTCAATGGTAATGCATTTATCGACAAATTGATTTTTCTTAGGTCTCCCTTCACATTCGGTGCCTAGATTCTCCATTATTATTCTCCATTTACAGTATCATTAGATTATCCTTAACTGAATGTCAGGTCTTCGAAATATTTAATAATATAAATTGCCTCGATATGTTCCTTAATTTTTATGGTGATTTATGATGATATTTATTTTTTCCAACCATTGATTTTCTTATTCTATAATAATGGTTATGTTTTTTTCTGGAAATCAAAATTTGTTTAATTTCTTCGCTATTAAAGGTCTGCCTAAAATTTATCGCCTCTCTATCCTCCACCACCTTTCGCATCCCCAGCAAGTACCTGAAAATTTTGAATACCCTCATAAACGAAGGACTTTTGAATTCGCATTTCCTCACCTCTAGTCTCTCATCGTTGTGTATTTCAAGGCTTTACCAATTTTGTGTCCACGGATTCGGCATATATACGCTAATTATACATCGTGCCTCTTATTATAGTTCCTTCGCTGCTACTTTAAGAGCCATTTTCAATGCATTGGCATTTCATTCATGGCTTTAATAGTTGTTTCTTATTCTTAAGTTTAAAGTTTTCTATCGGTTAAGCTACTTTGAATTGGAGCATCTTGCGAATCATCCCGGGCTTTTTCCCCTCCGAAGTTGGTCATCCCTAAATTCGCGAAAGGCCCACTTTCCCTCATTGTATCCATAAATCTCATTCTCTTCCTTTCATCCCTCGCTTACACACTATTATTTCGTCTGGCAGGGATTGGAAATCCCCTCCGCGCTCAGTCCTCCCACAATCCAAATCCTCTCAAGCTACTTCTATGAAAAGTAATTCTTCTCAAGTTCAATTTCAATTCAAGTTCAATTCAAAAGTTCATTTTTCTCTTCTATGTCATGAATTAGTCTACAGATTCACTCGGTACTTTTTCCTAAGTAGAAATTGTCGTTAAGATAATTTGTGTTTTTAATGTGAAAGTATGTGTTGGAAATCATTTGCGATTTCACGATTTTGTCGGCTAAGAATTAATAGCCGTGCATATCAGTGTTCTCCTCTTGTGTTTATTAACCCTCATTTAATACTCCCTCATTAACCTTCATTATCATTGTCTCACTCCCACATCCTCCCTCGTCTTGCACCCTATAATCTCCCTCACACGAAGCCTGTCTGTGTGTTGTGGTGCGGGCTTGCCGGTTGAATGTTTGTGTATTCAACGGTGGAGCGTGGAATTGAATGCTTTCCTACCTTTAATCCGTGCGCGCTTCGGGAGTTATTGCTATGGTTCTCGTCGGTGCTCTTGGCGAGGTATCGTGTTTCGCACGAGGAATAGATTCATGTATGCATTTATATCTCCTCAACCTAGATCCTCCATCCGTGGGCTCGTCCTCACTTCCCCTTGTTTCGGGTGCCTTGCGTCTTAATTGGTTCCCTGTTGCTCTCGTCCTTTTTAATGCGATCTAATCCGGACGCGAAGGTGTCTCCCGATCCTTGTACCTACGCAGAACCCATTTCTCTCTGTTTTGTATGTTTGCGTTGCCTTGAATGTCACTTTTGTGTGCGTCTTTAGATGGATTTACCGGTTTTATTGATCGTCTGTTAGGCCATTCGATTTTTATCGATTTTAACTGAATTGTAACTGATATTTACATCAAAATATCCACTTTTCCTAGTTCATGGTAGCTCTTGGATGTTATCTATAGTTATAGTATTTCATTAGCTACCCATCCCGTTTGAATTTGAACTTCATTCTTTTGATTCACGCCTGTTTTTCGCTTCTAATGTATCTCCGTTATCATTTATGTATATGTCTCCTCTCTCTTCTTTTTCTTCCTCTGTGTAATTTCCTCTGGTTAGCTGTAATTGAAGATGTAGACATACAGTCGCGTGGAGCTTTTTGCTCGTGCATGGGAATATGCTGTGGGGTACTCAGGTTGAAATTATATTTATTTCCGGATGATATGGGTAACTTTTACATATTGTTTCCTCGTATGTCATAATTTTAAATAAAATAGTTCTATTTTTGTTGTACAAAGCTTGTCGGACGTTTACCTGGAATCCTCGTTTGCCCTCATTATTCTGTCGTGAGATATTTTTATTTCTTGGGAAAACTCCCTTCTGGGAATATCAATTTCGCTGCTTTGTAGTTCGAATTTAAGTCTTCGACTTCGTTTATTTTTGAACGGTGATATCTACAAGAAATGTGGAAAAATAAAATCCTCTTTTCATAGTATCACTAACTCGTATCATCGGGTGTTGATTTTTGCCCTCCTAGTTCATCTTTCATCACCATCTTCTCCACGTCGTCATCGCAAAAAGTAAGTAAAATATTCGTATATACCGCCGGCGTAATAATTAGAGAAACGGATGGAGGAATATTGCTGGAAACGCAAGTGTCTTTCATGTGGGTGGATGAGATACGCTTTGTGGGAACGGAGGGGGGAGGGGATAGCGCCACGGTTGGCGCCGAAAAAGAGGAGAGACAGTGGGCAGCACAGCCGAGAGAGAGAGTGAAAAAAAAAAATAAAAGAGCGCGCGTGTGCGCACCGCGAGGAGCGCCAACTTCTTTCACGTCACTCCGCGTTTCATTAAACCATTCTGGCGGAAATGGTGGAGGCAGTGAAGGACGCGAAGGGGATGAGAGAAAGGGAAGAGGAATAAGGGATGCGCTCACCGCGGCGGGCGAAGGATGGAGTGAGGACGATTTGTGGCGCACGACAGAGGGAACCAGTTGCGGACATAGCACGCACCAGAGACAGGGATTCGGAAGGGGAGGGAGCGAGGGGACATTTTCAAAAGCAGCGTGATTTGGAGAGAAGTGAGAGGAACTGGGCTATCAAAAGCCTATCGGCCAACTGCCTATTTGGACCGGATGAGAAGACGTGCTTAACAACGGTGCAGCGGAGGAAATAGATCGTGTAGGAAACTTATTGTTATTAAAGTACGATACCGACCGGTTTAAGTAGATTTGCATGACTCCTTTTCCAAGTTATTCCAGCCTGTCTCCCCTCCCGATTTCGACTTCCTAATTCACATCGATGCCTTCTCCCTTTCTCTCTATTCAAAAATCCTTTTCTCTTCCTCCGCCTCCCCGCCTACCTATCATTCTTTCCTCTAAAATTGTTTTTTTCACCTCCTGTCCGCGTAGTTCTTCCTCCAACCAAGCCTATGTCTCCCATATATCTTATCCAGACGTTTCCTCTCCTCGCCCACCATTTTCATTCTTCTCCACACCTACATTTTTCTCGCTTTACGTCTACAGCGTCCAGCGTCTCCATTGGTTTCGATGTCCACAGTTCAAAGTGTGGTGACTTCCTGTACTTGAATGCTAGTCTACGGGAGCCGATCGTTGAACTGAGACTTTCGACTGCTGCTTTTTAAGCCGAATAATTTCATCGGAGAACCGTGCATGCAATACGTGATGAAACTCTACAAGAATCCTCCCAAACTGCACAGTTGGTAGTGATAAGGAGAGTGTACGTGGAGCCGTCAGATTATTTTGGCGGGCGAGGCAAAAAATATCTCGCCACGAAAGAAAGGAATGGACTCCCTTGGACCTCCTTTTCGGAATGAGATGCTCTCTTGAGTCTAATTTTCCACCCTTTCGTCCCAGCGCCCTCACTTGGCCAATTATTCTTCCGGGAGGAGCAATATATAATTTTAATTGCTTCTCTCTCTCATTCTTTCCGTTCCAGCCCCCTCGTACCTCACTGTGTTCCTCTTTTTCCCCAAACTTGGTGTGGTTTCGCCCCCATCCCTTCAGGATCTTCAACTTGATATTCCCTCCCGCTTTGGGTCCGTTAAATTGCGTGCATTATGAAGTGCATCCCAGGCAGTGGAGGGAACCTTGTGACCTAATCGACTTACTGTGGAGCACTCGGTTGAAGGTTCTCGTACTGGGCGGCCAGTCGTTATGGATATTATCGTCGCTCGGGAGAGAGGAGCCCGGGGTTGTTCTGCTGACGGTGGACGTTCAAAGCAGGAAGGCTGAAGGGCTCGCGGGGGACCTCGTGTTAACTTTTCTGTCGCTACGTAATTCACGAGCTGCTTTTCCGACCGCAACGCGGACGCATTGGCTGCCAGTCTTTTCGCTTCTATTTTTTCATGGTGACCGTTAAAAAAAATAAAATAATTTGTAATTGAGTAATGAAGAGTTGGTAAAACAATGTTTCACATATTTAAATTTCGGCCATATTTTCGATGTTCAGTTTGAGCATCATCATGGCCTGTAGTACTTAAGTGGAAGAAACAGTTAAATAAGAATAGAATACATTCGTGCATAAAATAAATTTCCTATTTATCTTCGGTTTCAAAATAATCGCATCCCAAAATCATAAAAAAATAAAAAATGCTAACATTTTGGTCAAAAATAAGAAACTAAATGGTAAAATAGTATGAAAATGTACAGCACTCCATAGCTCAACTCGGAATTATTATTTATATTCTACAAATTCAATTAATTTACTGTAGGACTTGAATGCTTGGTCTAAGGAAACGTCTTATTTAATGGATAATACTTTTAACATCTTTTTTACCATTGTAGGAAATCGTGCCCAGCGTAACTTTTTGGGAGGGGTGGGATTCTTGTTTAACCAAACAATAGTTTTAATTCCCACTAAATTATTTTTAAATCCGACCCGGGTTTCGCCAATTAGGAGCCATTTTCTTTGTCCCTCAATGTCAGTAAGCCGCGCATCCAGAAATTGGCCATAGTCGCCGATACCAGGGCCAGTTTTCACCAAATTAATGTGGTGTATTATTATTTTTCGTAGCAACATGAATTCATTTTGCTGTTTATAATCTAAATTGCCATTTTTGTTTGAATGTCAAAGGCTGCACAGCAATTATTTAAGACTGTGTGTGTTACTCTTCGTGGGCAATATAGCTATAACTTTTTTCGGAAAGCTCTCAATTATCCTAGGTACTTAATCATGCTGCAGGCTCCACACTGACAAGTAGCCGTTGCACTCCTTCGTAATCCATGTATTCTCATTTCTATTACCAATTTTTTCTGCATTTGTCCTTGGAGTCATCGTTTTGCTTACGGTGGTAGAGCATAATAGCTAAATTCCGATTACTCCGGGTAACCGTTCTCTCTATATGATCAAAGCTTTTACTTGTTTTTGTTTTTATTAACAATTTTATCTCATCTTATTGGTGACCTCGACTATTTGTCTCGCGTTGACAACGTCAGCAGGTTAAGATAGTAATTTGCAGCCAGATGTACCGATGACTAAATTAGGGAATTGAGTGGCTGACTCTTCGGTAGTCCATGTTCGTCGCATGTGTTCTCATTGCATGCCAATCCATTTGCCATTTGGTATGTTTTAATATTATCTGAGACGTATAAATTACGCTAAGATGATGTCTTATGTCGCCGTAGTAGTGTAAGTAGAGTTCTCAATTGTAGTCCTCCGCTTCAGTCAGATTTAACTCGCCAGGTATTACCCTTTGATAACAGTATTGCTCTAATTACGTCCGTTTCATGCCAGAGATGGAACTTATAGTGTATTGGATGATTATGAGGAATGATTCTTCTTAATAGGTAGAGCGAGGAAAATTAACTTCCAATCATATGGCTCCATTCAAGAAGTCAGTTTGACGTCCCTCTCCTCGTGGGAAAGTGCATTGTTATTTGTAATTCGATTTTCATCTCGGTTTTGAGTACAGTTGGATGCACCTTCTATTGTTTTCAAACTTCTATCTATTCTATTTGTGAAATCTCTCGCTACGCACTCCTGCCATACGCCTATCGACCTTTTTCCTTTTTGTAGGTTGAAACCCATGTCTCTTCCCGCTCATCCGCCCCTCTCTATAACCCCCTTACCTCCCTTCTCTGTGCTAACCTCGCTCACATAGTCAGTCGACGAAGTTGTAATCAGCTTTGGCGCCATCGCTGCAGGACCCGCGGCTTCGGTGGTTAGTATTTCGTGGGACCCTAGATTGAAGTCGGCGGCGGTGGCGAGTGGCAGGGGGTAGTGTTGGCCGGGTGCTGCGGCGAGAGGAGAGGAGCAGTCGTTGGAAGGAGGAGGGTGTGTTGGGGTGAGGAGAAGTGCCCGAGGACCGGCCATCCGCCGCGAATTATTCCGGGGTGCACCCGAGCAAATTCTGCGGCGTGTAGGCACAAGGCAGTGCCCGCGGGCTGGGCGCGACGACCTACCTGCCTTTCGACGAACTACCGCTCTCCTCTCCCAGAACTCAAGCCGCCCCCGAATATTTTAGACTCCCGCTTCGCATCCCTCCTCAATTTCGCCACTGGTTTTCTGTCGCTCTCTCTCTCTCTCTCTCTCTCTGGACCGCTATCCATCACGCGAAGTCTATTTGCATGAATTTCAGAGTTGAATCATTGCTATTACAATTTCATTTAAATGTCTGTCATCTAACTCACAAATGATGTTCGCGCGGTCCAGCTCGTTGTCTGTCTGGCTGAATCTCTGTGCTAGCTTAATGCGTCTGCTCTTAGCTCGCGTTTACTTTTGATTTTACTAGTTTGAAATTCTTTTGAAAACAAATTTTTGATGGAATAGCGTGCAGATAGTTAATTTATACGTCCTTCATGTTTTTATCTATGACGAAGGAATTGCTAAATGGGAGTCACGATATTCACTGTGAAATTTTCAAAAGGGTATCCATGTATCTTCCTAATTCTTTGTATCGCCACTTTGCTCTTAACATTAGGTGTGCATGTTAATCTGATCTCTGGATTATTCTTTGCTAAAATAGAGTAAACTTATATTATTGTCAACAATCCTATAATGCCAAATTCCGACTATGTTTTCAAATTTTCGGATGAATTAATTCCACAAGTGCGGTCACTTATTAACACGATTTTCTATTTCGTGTCTGCATAATTACCAACTTGCTTTTCACATCATTCGCGAACCCTTTCTCTCCCTCCGCCCTTAATGCTTATCCAGCATTTATTCAATTTTTTGAGCCTCTTCGATAATTCGCCCCTCAAGATATGGTCCATATCAATCCATGGTTTCTCCTCCCCCATATCTATTCGAAATTTAGGATTTAGATAAGGTGGATAATAGTTATTCATTCTTTGTTCAAATTTTTGTTTACTCTTCCGCGCTTAAAATTGACTCTTACTTACTCATCAACAACTCGTGCTTTGGTTTAACGTCTCTCCACTCACTTACCAGCTAACGTTTTTACATCCATATATTTTTAACAACTTGTCCTATGTGGCGCATTCAGTGCCGTCCTTCGCCTTACCTCGCCCCTACTTGTCACTCCATATATTTATTTTTTGGTTTAATAAAGCCATGCATTTTGAGATACGTTTTCAACTCTTTATTGAATGTTTTGACGTATAAAGCCCTTCTCTTGGTCATAGTTATCTTTTCCGATATCCTGAATTGTGAAAGCTCTCGAGGCGCGAAAGGAAGGGCTGAGGTTGGGAGGACGCTCTTGGAATAGAGCGAGTGTTTTTGGTGGATGTGCTGTTGTAAGGGGTGGTTTTGTCGGCGTGTACGAGGCAGAGAACTCTCAGGGGTTCGTCTCGGCGACTGTGGGAGTGTGTAGCGGGCGGCGGGAAGGTTTTGGGGGGTGTGTGTGGCGTAGGGGATTAGGGTTTGAGGGGGGTATGTGGGAGGGAGGCGGTCGGGTTGGTGTTCCTCCGCGGTTGCCCCATCACCCCAACCGTGACGGCTTCTCCCCGGTTCAAGAGGAGGTTATCGAGGTGGGCGGGACGGAGGTTGACGCGGGATGTCTTTGCTTGGGAAGCCGAATTCGGGCCGGGACGTGGTTCCCTTTGCACCCATTCTCACCCTACCTGTAACCTCCTCCTTTCGTGGAGCCACCGTATCGTCATCGATGAAACTACCCGGATGGAAATAATTCGTCCTTCATGTTCTCACGATTTTCAAAAGTCTTCCCCATGGTCATTGAAATTAATTGAGAAAAGTTGTTAAATATAAGTTTAGGGCCATTTCATCTCAAATCAGGCAGATAGTGCAAAATCATGTCAGGTGACCATCACCGATTTCTCTGAAATTTATATATGTGAAAGCAGTATCCTTGTGATGAATAACGATGACTTTATCTCTGCTCAGAACTGAACCGTCATAAAGTTACCGCCCCTTGAACATTGCAGTGTCAGGCCTCAGAGTAAAAAATGAAAAATCACATAAATGCTGATTACTAAGGAACCATGGCCCATAAAGTAGTGATTATTGTTTTATTTTGAAGAAAATTTATTTATGCACATTATGGCATAACTTGCAAGTCATTTGAAGCAATAATAAACAAATAGGACTTGTTTAAACAATAAAAATTAGTCATTATTTAACAATTTATTACTAAAAAGGCCACCTTTTATTTTCTTTAAAATTTCTCAGCAAGTAGTTTAAATGTTCTGCTTTCAATTAAAAAAATAAAAAAAGGTAGTATTTTTATACTTTTTGTTTTAAGGCATGTCAAAGTTAGGCATGTTTACGACTATTTTACACCAAGATTGCATACCTTCAAGGGGGGAAAAATGCCGTTTCCTTCTACTTAGCATTCATAACAGTGAAAAGTTCATATCTGAATGATTGGTTACATCTATTGACTGAAAGCAAGTCCAATCTTGTTTACTTCCATGGCATCCAATGTATGCAAACACCCACTGCTACTGGCTGGAAACGGTGAATGAGTCGCAATTTGCACAGAGTATTTTTCAATGGCAGTTCACATAAGTCTTTCTTCTACTTTGGGCCATGTGGAACATTTCGATGGACCATGTGGATGCATAAATGAGACACTAATGTCATTCTCTTCTAAAGACACTGCAGTGATTTTTGAAATCAGGTTTGACCAGGTTTTTCGGAAACACACAATGAAGTCATTCATGGTGAGATTTTGAGTACTGTACGTCAATACATATATCTGAATTTGTAAGTGTCACAGCCTGTTTGATTATGTGGATTACAGAGCGAGCTTTAGTTGTCCCGTGTCTGTTAACTACCAAGCATGAAACTGTTGACGCCATGTACAGGTGCTACTTTCACCTAATTATTTTTTTGTTTAAATTGAGCTTGTTAACATGTGTAAAATGCAAGTTTCATATTAGGCAAGAATTTACTAACTTAACGAAAGTGATAAATGTCAAATGTGTACTTCATGGTAAAATAATGTCTCAGCAGTTTTTGAAGAAGCGAGAGTGAAATGTCTATGAGTGACCATGTTCAAATTTTATCATTCTTTTCCACAAGTTAATCTAAACAACATAAATTGGCTGCTTTTCCAGTTTCAACCAAACATACGATTGACATATCATGCAGAGCTAAAAAAAACTCGGAATTTGGGGCAATGCTGATGTATACTGCATCCACATGGTCCATCGAAATGTTCCACATGGCCCAAAGTAGAAGAAAGACTTATGTGAACTGCCATTGAAAAATACTCTGTGCAAATTGCGACTCATTCACCGTTTCCAGCCAGTAGCAGTGGGTGTTTGCATACATTGGATGCCATGGAAGTAAACAAGATTGGACTTGCTTTCAGTCAATAGATGTAACCAATCATTCAGATATGAACTTTTCACTGTTATGAATGCTAAGTAGAAGGAAACGGCATTTTTCCCCCCTTGAAGGTATGCAATCTTGGTGTAAAATAGTCGTAAACATGCCTAACTTTGACATGCCTTAAAACAAAAAGTATAAAAATACTACCTTTTTTTATTTTTTTAATTGAAAGCAGAACATTTAAACTACTTGCTGAGAAATTTTAAAGAAAATAAAAGGTGGCCTTTTTTAGTAATAAATTGTTAAATAATGACTAATTTTTATTGTTTAAACAAGTCCTATTTGTTTATTATTGCTTCAAATGACTTGCAAGTTATGCCATAATGTGCATAAATAAATTTTCTTCAAAATAAAACAATAATCACTACTTTATGGGCCATGGTTCCTTAGTAATCAGCATTTATGTGATTTTTCATTTTTTACTCTGAGGCCTGACACTGCAATGTTCAAGGGGCGGTAACTTTATGACGGTTCAGTTCTGAGCAGAGATAAAGTCATCGTTATTCATCACAAGGATACTGCTTTCACATATATAAATTTCAGAGAAATCGGTGATGGTCACCTGACACCCCTCTGCCTGATTTGAGATGAAATCCCCCTTTAAACAGTGGTGTAACACATCGTCCTGGCTTCGCCTCTGGATATAAAGATGGTGGTAATGACTTAAAATTAAACTGAGAGATCTCAAAGAGTATACAGCTCGTTGTGGGATATAATGGGAATAGTAATATTAAATTGCGCGATGTATCTTACTATATATATATGTATAGCTCGCACTTCATGTTTTACCTGGTGACCAAAGCTTGTGCCTTCCTGCTTTTTCTAGCTTTTGATTGATTTTTGGAAACATGCTAATTTATATTGATTTACTGTGAGAATGACATTATTTGAATTGCGTTCTGTGAGTTTTGGTCATATTTTCGGCGGATTTTCCGTCCTGCATCTCTTTGTTTGCGATCGTGTTTCAGTTTGTTATGCCATTTAGATATGAGGAAGTGAAGCGCAGGATAGGAATCATTCATGACGTTAAACTCGAAGGTATGGGCCTCTTATTCCTTTCTACTGTTTGCAAGTAGGTCTTTTTTCGTTGTCTCTCGGTTATGGAATGCAATGGTAGTTTTCCTTTGACTATCATTAATGGCGGTGTTTATTTTAACCTTACTTCTCAAACTAACATCACTTTTATTGATACTACAAATATTTATTTTTTCGTTATCTATCTTGTTAATATTGGAGATGGTCATTTTATTAGGCCAACCAACGAACGCTTTATCGACGATTTGTAAAATTTCTTTTTGCATCTTGTGAGCGTAAAAATGTTTTATATATTAACTCATAGCTGAAAATGCTGTAAACCTTCGTTAAACTTGAATTGTTTAGATGGAAAAGTTTCAGCAGTTTCATTTGTGATTAAAGTTTTTTTTAAATATTTGCTAGCCTTGTTCAAGATGCAAAAATAAATTTTACAAGACTTAGAATAGAGAATCGTTTGATTGAAAAAATAGAATAACTTGTTTCCAGGAATAAGATGATGTATACTAATCTGGAGGGCAAGAAATATTCACCTTTATTGTTACCACGACTCTTTCACTGCTAAAGAATGTGTGAATCATTGTTGTTTCTCAAACTCATGAATGGAGCTATCGCTATTCTGAGGCCGCACTCAAAGGGAGGCCCTCGCTTCACGGGTTGTGATTCAGCGGCGCGTGAGCAGTTGTAAATACGAAACTATTGCATCTGAATGAGGAGGGTGGTTCTCGTCCATCTTGAGCGGTGGATCCTTGAGGCTTACGGGATCCTTAATCCCTTGAGCACATTCCGCCCTCTCGCTCTTTCTCTTCCCGCTCTTCCTCGTCCACCTTCTCATGCAAATCAGTGTGAGAAACTACCAACGCCTGTCCGTAGGCGTTTCGACGAAGTGTGTGCGTGTTACCGCCCCATCTTGCCCCCCTGCTGCAGAATTCAAGGCTAACGGCCCTCTTGTGTTTCTTTTGCTTGAAGAAAAAGTTTTATATTCGCAGATATTTTCCCGAAGTTCTAAAACAGAAGTATGCGACTTATAACGTTGAATACAAAGTGGATTTTTTAAAACTGACCTTCATTTCAGCGGAATGCATTGTCGGCTTATGTGTGATTTTTCTAATTCAGCTTCACATTAATTTACCATTACCTTAGAAATTAGTTTGATTAGGTGTCTTTGAATTATCTTTATCACGATTTTCTATGCTAGGGCGCACCCTTTGATAGTTTTTTATTGTTCTTACGACCTAATTTATACCAATCCGAGTCACTCTCATGAGCTTAAATGGTGGTGAGCATTAATAAATCATGACAAAACACACCCACAATGCTTAGCGGAGTCCGCGAATTATATATAGCATTTCAAGGAATTGGCGAAATTTATTGAGAGCAGTGTTGGCGTTATCGGAAGTTTAGAATATTATCACTCTGTGCTCTTCTCTCGCTGAACAAGTTGTCTCATTTCTTGGGACGCAGAGAAAGAGCGAAGCAAAGGGATGAAATGAGGGTATATTTTTGCCCGGATTTTGCAGGACCAAAGCGATGCGAGTAAATGGTCTTACCTTGAGACCTATTTTTCAATCATATTGCGTGCAATGCCTTTTATTTTCATGAAATATTGTCGTATATTTTGTAATTTTAATTTTAATTCCTATGGTTGTTAAATTTTTTTTTTCAATATTGATTTTTTACGTACCAAAGGGATGCACGGGAACTAGGCTGCAATGTACATGTTTTCGACGCATGGACTAATGTGACCCTAACACTTCTCTGAAAATTTCCGTATATAAATGCTTAAATTTTGTCTTTTCTTTTAGGATTAAGCTTAGAAATATAATGGTCGCACTCCACACAATTATCTCCTGCGACTGTCTTTTTGTGGCGTTAATGTTGTGTTAATTCGGTCAATCAAACGGAGGGGTCTTTTTAAAAATGGTGTTGGATACCTTCTGTTAAGCATCTCCCGTATTTGGAGTGAAAATAAAAGGTGTTCATGAACAGCACTCCCCCTACACTTTCGAAAGGAGGTATTTATTCGGAAGTCGCTTCGAAAATCTCCTCGGTGCCGTTTGTTTTTCCACCTCTGGGATGTTTTTATGTGCTATATGCTGTCGTTTTTGGGGTACATTTATCGAATTTAATGCGAGTTAGTGCTCTACGATCCGTGGATGTGTTGTTGATTTTGAAGCTTGTTCAAAATATAGGCAACTAATTTTTTCTCTCCAGCGACTTAAAACGAATTTTGACCTGATATGTTCCTCTTCGTTTTTAGAGTTTGCCAAAACGGAGTTTTGTACGAGTTGCTTATTTTGTTTATTCGGTTGAGATCGTCATACCACCAAAAGAAGGAGTAAAGAATTTATAACTTTTTAAAATATGTAATTTTCATTTGTGTGTCCCCCGATAGAGCGATACGACTTAGTGGTTTGCAGTGGCATTGCTCCATAGATTTGTTTGAGCGCTTGCACTGTTTTGACTGGCAAGTGACATTGCTGGATGACATTCTTAACACTCCCGTTATTTGTAGATCAAGGAGTATGAACATTGATAATGAATGCACTTTGTGCGATGAAAGGAAGCTAACAAAGAAGATTGGGACGAGGCAGAAGGTTTGGATGGAGAGCGTACCAAGTGGAGAGACTGATAAAAACTGTGACTGAGGAAAGGGTATTTGGCAAGCTAGTTAATGCGGGAGGAAAAGAGCAAGGTTCATTGTAATGATAATTCATGATCGGTGTTGTCACATTTATGAGCGAAATTAAGGGGCCTAATTTTCTCTACTGACTTCAACAATAATTAATCGGCAACCCCCAACTAGCGAAAACTCATACGAGATTTTTTGGCATCATCTCAGTCATAACTCTATGCACTTATTTCGCTGATTAGATAGAATGTCTCATTTCTTGGTTCTTGGTGAAAGAAAGAACAAAAATAAGAATATATTTTCGCCTAGATTTTCCGCGACTGATTCGAAGAGAGGAACTTGTGCTACCTTGAGACCAACCATCATATTCCTCGCTTTAATTTTACGCTTCATGTTACCGTCGCTTGAATTTTCGTGGAAGAGTAATCTAAGTGCTTCACCAGCGCATTGGTGAGCTCAGGTTTTCCATCGGTTGATCAGTTCCATTTCTACCAACGTGTCGATTTCCGATTCGGAAATCATTCAGGGTCCCTGAGTACTGTGGCATCGTACATTTCTGGTTTATCGGGGAATGTGATAATTTGATTTTTGTAACCTCAAATGTTAATATGTTCTTGTTTGGATTGGCGTTACCCGAAATCCCCACATTTATGTTTTGCGACTGGTAAGGATAGGAATCGGATGATAACCAGGCGTAATATTTTTATACCGGAAATGTCACGTTCACAGGATTTAGAGCTCTGAAGGTGATGACCGAATCGGCAATTGAAACGTTTTGAGGAATGGATCAGATCAAACGGTGCAAGGCCCGAGAAGAGTTCTCCGATTGAATGTTTATTCCGGTAGTAGTATAGCTGTCGGTATCGATTTCGGCATACCGAAAATATTCACTGCCATTTTATGTGGATAATACGGCCTGATTGGTGTGTTGGTTTTTTTTATTTTGAAAACTTGTTTGTAATATTATTTACCACCGCATCCACTGTTAAAATTTCAAAGGCTTTCGGGCCCCCCTCCATCCGCGATCGGTAGCCAAGCGACTGGAAATCCCACAGCCTGTGGCTCCGCTAATTCGGTTTGTTTGGAAACGTGGGGGCTGCGGGTGGTTTTTCCGGATGATGTCATCTGCATTTCGCCCCCTAGACAGGAACAGAATCGGGCATCGGAGAATTGATTGCTGCGGATAAAAGCCACGTCGAGTCGCGAAAGGTGAGGCCCTGAACTCATGTTGAGCGTTTTCCGTTCTGTGGGCATCAATGTCTATTCCGCGCAATCGTGGATAGCTTCCACCTTGAACACGCGTAGAACAAAACATGACCTTTGTTGATTTATTCAATTTCTGCCTGAGTTAAGTGATGAGTTAATAGTTCTATTTTTTAAAGTTATATTTTTGCGTTCACGTTCGCTTTTTTAAAGGATGTATTATACTAAAAAATACAGATTAATTTAACAGAAAGTGAAAACCAGGCAGTATGTTGCATTGCTCTGACCAAAAATGTTGCTGAAGTTTTTACGAATAAGAAACGGGACATCTTATTTATACACAATATACTCGATCGCGGAATAGTTTCGGAAATATTAGCATCGGAATGGATGAAAAAACACGGTTGATATAATTAGAGGAATTCTAATGATAAGGAATTAAATTATGAGAATGGATATTTTTGTCCATTCATGGATTGAATTGGAGATTATTTGGAAATAATTTGAATCTTGACCATGTACGATGCACTTCCAGATCATGTCTCACTCTTCACCTCGCTCCACTGCCCGCAATGAAAAATTACGCTGATCAAATAAAAAAAAGATCTCTTATTCAAACGAAGATTTTTTAAAACGAAATATTGTGGGAATGCAGCGATTGTCATTAAGTTCAGCGTGACGCAGTTCCGATGATTTTTTTGCGTTTGTTTTATTTATTTACATTATCCAAGTTCCCAAACCTCTGTTTTTCCCCCTTTTCTTGTCTCTGTATTGCGAATTAGTTTTTTTTTTACGATAGTCTGGATTCGATCAAAACCTATTCGACATTGATCGCGGTATACTTCTTATGTTCGTGTTCTTTTTAAAGAGCATTCAGCGTCAGTGTCTACCAGAGATTAATTGAAATAATCTGATTGCGGAAGGGAAATGGAATACGCCTCAATTTCGCACTCAGAATGGTGTTTTGGTGCTCTCTATGATATCAATACAAAATCAAGTTGCAAAATTGAATCAGTTCTGGTAGGTTGGTTTCGATTTATCTCAAATGTAACGTTGCGGTTGTCACGGGCTTACCTGTTCAAGTTAACGACTGTTTTTTATCTTTGCTTTATCATCTGCTTATTCGTTAATTTCGTAATACGGTGAATATTCCATTTATCATTCCCTATTACTTCTCGTAAACAATCTCTTGACGGCCAAATATTTTTCATAAGTAAATATTTCCAATAAAATACATTAAAAATGGAGATAAAATGGCACGACATTAAATAAAATCGTAAAGCGAAAAATTCAGTTTCAGACGTTGCAAGTCTTTGATTCGTATCCTTGAAATAGGGGTTTGCTGCGGTGTTGGAGAAATTAAATTTAATAATTCGCGCTCGGAAAAAAATTAAATGGAATGCTTCAGTGTCTCTGCCGCTACGGCATTAATGTGCTCTCGATGAAATCAATAGAAAATCAAGTTGGAGTACGTATAGTCCGACGATAGCCGCTTTATTCCTCAAAAAGGGAATAATCTATCGCGATCAATCCCGGCGCTCGACGTGGCGCCTCTTCCCAACTCCTCCTCGTATTCGTTCGACTCTTCCCCCTCGTTCGACTCTTCCCCCTCTCATCCTCTCTATCCGCTGTACTTCAAAATCGAGGGGGATGGTTGGCTTTGATTCCAGTCGGAATAGTAGCGTGCCCATCCCTCCCCTTATCGTGAGGTGGGGGGCGCCCTAGTGTGGAAGGGGGAAGGGGAGAATTGAGGATTAAGTGTGGAGGGAGGGGATAGGCGGACGTCCGGCTCGCGTCTGTGTATTTGTCGCGCACTTTTGTTTATTCCTGTCACCGAGTTACCAGACCGGCCACTACCCCCAACCCCTCTCTATCTCTTCGTCTCCCACCTCCATAGCCTCACCATTCTAACCCCTCTCCCCCCGCCTTGTTTTCTGGGCCATGGGATCGTAGCCGTGCACCGCATACACCGCATGGACAGTTGTGCGCGCATACTTGTCCCACCCAAACGGGGGGGGGGATTGTTTGTACGTGGGCACCCGTGTGACTGCGCCCGGCACCCCTCTTCTTTTTTTTACGTCTCCTTTTTGTTTTGCACGTGTAACATACACACATTTATAAAATGTAGCTCGTTTTCCTTTCGAGGGTGTGTGTGTGTAGGTTGTTTTTCGCGCATGCAAATGATTTTTTTCTCCCCCGCCCTCTCCTCTCATATTCCACACCCCTCCCCCCCCACCTCCGCTGATGACCCAATGCAACGAAGCGTCGCCCGTGTTGCACACTTGCGGGGACGCCATGGACATAACTGGCTTGTCGCATCCGAAATCCCGGTCGCGTAGGACGCGAGCATTAACTTAAAGCGTCCCACCGATTGGTTTTCGTTCCGAGTTTGTTTCTGTTTTAAAAATTTCTCCTCATTCATTTATTTATTTTTCGTTGTTCTGACGATTAATTGGTTTGGACATGCGTTCCACGTGCTCCATTGCCCCTGTTCCCATGTATCTCTACAAGCTCTATCTCTCGCTCCTTTCATCTTGTTCTGATATCTGGTGGTCGGTTTAGGATTCAGTTAAGCCTAGGTGGACGTATTAGCCGGTACCCCAACGTATTGAGTATGGCTTGGGCTTTAAAGTGGGTTCAGTTCCCATCATACTGCTTAAGTGTATGAGGTATCGATCAACCGAATAAATACCGTTAGTTACAATTGGTGACGATTGCTCTGTTGCGTAATTGCTCAGAGTTATGCAAAAATTACCATCTAACACTAATCATTAGGTTAGATCAGTTAGTGTTACATGTGGTTGTGTGTAGGGATATTTACGGTATTCGGAATAATCTCTTTTTGCATATTCTTCAATTCCTGTGCTTGGAATATTCTTTTGCCTCTCCACCGCCATTTAGATCTTAATATATGCAATAACTTAACTGTTTTTCTCATAATCGTTATTTTACTTTTTCATTTTTCTCATTTGTATTTTTTTGTGATTATTTTTCATGTTCCACTCTCCACTTAAATAACTTTTCTCTTTTCAGGTGAGCAAAGTGATGGTTATGCATTTTGACTTGCCGTTTCGCTCTGGTGTTGGTCAGCATGTAGTGAGTACATTGGTGATACGGTCACACATGCCATCTTAGCATTAACATTAACAATTGTCGTTAAAGTATTCTACCGATTAAGGTAGGTTTGCATGGGGTACTTCCGAATTATTCTGGCAGTACTCTCTCCCTTAATGGACTTCCCCTTCTTCAATTGACAATAAGGCCTACTGCCTTTCATTATATCGAAAATTCTGTTCTCTCACCAACATTATTCCCTCTAGTACTGCTTTCAATATCCTCTTCCCGCTCAAAACTCGCTGCGTCCTAACCTTCAGTATCGTTGTATCTAATCAAGAAGCCTTCACTCCCCACTCTCCATGTCCAGCACTTCGTCGTCCCTCCTCCTCTCCGTCCACTTCACCTTATCCATTATTTTATTGGATGATGATTGTAAACAACTTAATTAAATCCCGGAGAATGTTCTTGAACGTTGTTGCTCTACTGACTGAAATCCGATATTTTTCTTTTTGTCTTAATGTGCGGAATTTATTTCCAAAAGTATTCTGGGTGTGTGAGCCATTTAAAGGAACAGTGCCGGAGAAAAGACGACGTTGCGTCGTTCCCTCATTTTATTTTCCCATGCTTCTTCCTCCATTTAAGTTCTGATCGTCCCGGGTTATTTCAGCTGGCCGTCTCCTCTCTCGCCGGCCAGAGTGAGCTTTCGTTTATGGTCTAAGATGTGTTTTCCACAAATGGTGGAAGGAGCAGAGGAAGCGGCGGATGGATTCTCGGTCGTTGCCTTGGCGATCATGTCTCCTCTCTTCCCTGGACAGCGTCAACGCCCCCACTTCTTTTAGTGGAACTCCTCTTCCCGGGGATAAGAAGACTTCGGGATGCGAAAGCGTACACGTCTGTCCGTTCAACGAATTGTAATGCCCCGTCTCATTTTTTAGCTGTTTACGTTCTTTTTTATTCATTTATGATCCGTTTTAAGCTGTAGTTGTTTTTTTTTTATTTTCCTCTGCTTCAGAAAATAAAAAGCCCTTGAGGAAATAAAATTTTAATTCATAACATGACACTTTTTTTAAACCGTTAAATATTGAAATATCTATAAATAAATATCCGTACTCTAAAATAAGTTGTATTAAGCTTACATACACGAGAATAGTATCGGTGCATAGTTTTTTTTTATCTTTCACATATTTTACTTTTCTATTGCACACTTTCGGTAGCATGCCACATTTGTCAGAGTGAGTTCACCGTTTGGTTAAAGTGTTCTGCGACTTCTTTCTGCATACCGATTGGAGATTTTTTTGTAAAATAAAAATCAATAATTATCCGTTCGATCATGTCGAGGGTGAACGGGCGGTATTGGATCAGCGCGTGGTATCCGTGGCATTAATATCGCTGATGAGTGATTGGTGATCTCATTGGTTTTCATCCCTGAATGACTCGCGTTTTGGAAGTTCAATTAAAATTTTGTTTTGGAAATGCTTTACGTACTTGCTGGCTTCATCACGCTACTCACACGGTCTTATGGGATCGTGCAAACTTCATCTGAAATCCACTCACTCTCCACCCGTTTCGCTCCTGCCCACCGTTTAATTACCGCTGAGCGATATTTGGCCCAATGGCTTACCCAATACGATAAAACTGATGATAAATAATAAGAGCGAACTGATAACGTTAGTGACGTAGATTAATAGAGCTGCACATCATCTCTGTCCATTCCACTTCAAGCTATGGGAATGCTGTGCAATCTAATTCATCATTAAGGTTGTATTATTTTTCATAATACATTTACTTGTTGGCAGTTGTGGATGAACGCTGATAGTTGGACTACCGATTCGAAAGTATGTGCTTTGGAACGTACGGAACATACTTTATATGCTATATATTGCTATATATTTATTCCAACGTATAACGTAAACGTTGGAATAAATATATAGCAGTTTGGGGAATTAGGTGAAGATTTTATCATTTGGATGTATTTATTAATTTCCGGTTAAAGTGGGGATCAATGGAGCAATTAACTAAACACCCCGGTATCCCCTCCTTTAGTCTCTATTTTAGGTCACAATTTACTTCTAAGGGCTATCCTCTGAAATCTATGGCATTCCGTCTCCTTCCCCGCACACCAGACGTTCTTTCCTTCAACGCAGTTCTTTAGATCATTTCCTTGTATACATATAACTCGCTCCATCTAGACGCACTGTCTCTTCCGAGTTTCCTTTTTAAAGTCCTCCTGTCCTCGCCTTACTTTATCGTGATTATAACATTGAAAATATTTAATCGCGGCCAGTTCAATTTAAACTTCACTTATTTTTTGAGCTGCAGGTACTTAACTGGCAAGCTGTATGATAAATGAGATACATGGCCGTTGGAGGTCGTGATACCTATACTTGCTTGTTGTACATTGTATGAAAATTCGCGTGGTAATACTTTAGGAGTTAGAGTCAATTAGAGAGACTGTACGTAAAGTGGTATTAATTTTTGTAGAATTTAGTAATAGGCTGTTAAATTGTGATAAGTAGTTGGCTAGCACGAATAAGATACAAGTATGATGATTTACACTCACTCCGTTGGCATATAAATAAAGTAGTTCGAGTAATCATGTGGAGGCAGTGAACATTTTTTATATATCTGGTTGTTACATACGCATATAATTTTCATGTATTTTAATGCATACTATGCCAGACTAGGACTGGACAGCAAACACTCTTGTAAGCACTATACATATTTATCAATGCTATATATTTTCCCGTGTATCCTCGATGTTTATGCCTAGTGGAGGTGATGAGTGAGCGTTCACCGTTCTTTTTCCCTTTTGCGGCTCTTCCCCTTTCTCATCTCTCGTCTTTCATGCCTCATTGTTCCTCTCTTTCGCTTCCTCACTTCGTCATCTCCCTGTCGTTCTATCAGCGCTACACGTTATCTCCGCAGCCATTATAACTTCCTTTATCTCGCCTTCCTGTCCATCTCCTCCCCTCTTCCCAACCATTCCCCGTCCCACCCCCTATTCGGCGCTCAATCCCACCTTCGGATGCTCCAAATCCCTGCCAATCTTCCACCCCCCTTTCACGCCCCCCCTCCCGCCCCCTGCCACCTGCAACCCTCTCTCTGCTGATTTGGCTACAACTCCCCCTCGCACGGATATTTTATGGGCCATGCTGGCTCTTTCTATCTCTACGCCTCTGACAGGTTCGGATCGGGACTTGGATGAGGCATTCTCGTTGGGGATGGGAAGAGTCCGATGCCGCCAGGGGTCTCTGTTTCGGGAATGGGGTGTCGAGCGAGCCGGGGAGCGGGGCGTCGGGTTTTTCGGAGCCGGCGCGGCCGGTGTAGTATCAATATTAGAGGTAAGGAGGCAGTCGAAATTAAACTTGGACGAAAGAAGGTGAATAATGGAGAAAAAGGTTTCCACCTTAGCCTAGCGTGGAGACCGATCTTGGAAAGAAACGAGAAAGAGCCAATCTAAGAAAAACTCCGATTGCGTGGAAACTCGCGCTCGCCCCCTACCCTTAATGAATGAGCACACGCCTGTGGCAAAGATTCAGGGTGAGCTCTTTCCTCACCTATGTTTAAATTCTCGGTGCTTACGCAGTTATTAAACCTTCGAGTAAACACTGAGTGAAATTACTATTTATAGGCTAAGAAAAAAATCCATTGCGCGATATCACTGATGACGCTAATAAACGAGTTATGGTGGTCGAAATGCTTGAAGAAGATAGAGCAATTGACCTGGGAAGTTGACCGAGAAACTCTCATCAAAATATTATGGCTTATCTATGGCTTAGGGTTCTGTTACAGAGAAGGCGAATCACCTCTTTTACTCATTTCCGCCACCTGTTCATAATCCCCCACAAATAATTATTTCTTGTGCTCGGCACAGAGTCCCACATTTCGGTGTACACTGACCTCTTCCTCCACGTACCCCGCTTGCCCAACATTCCTCTTGCTCTGTCTTCAGAAGTTGCTCGCCCCCTGTTCAATTCGAACAGTGTTTCTTTTTCATCTCTTTTAATAATTTCATTTCCTAATCCACCGTGTCAGGACTTCATTTTCTAGCTGTATTTTTAAGTCTCTACGTCTCCCTTCCTTCATTATATTCCGCTTCTATCAAAGCTTGTATCGTATCCCCTCAGTACACACACAATCTGCCTCCTTCACCATTCTCTCTCTTAACACGTCAAGTCAAGCACTTCGTCGCTCCTTTTCCTTTCCATTCATATCACTTTCTCTATTCTCTTTTATACCTTCATCTCATTAGAGGGAAGAAAGTTATGTTAGCGAGGGAGCGAAAGGGAGAATATAGGATTTATAAAGGGAATAAAAGGGAATGCGTCTTATTATGAATTGAGAATGGAAGTCCATCTAAGTATAGGAGACATACCAGGGGTATCTGCGAAATACTCCAATTATACCTACCTCTAAGGTTAGAATGTTTTAGTAATAACCTTCATCTCGAACGTGTCTAGTCTATTCTCAAACTGTCGGTGCATAGAAAAGAAATGCGAAGCTTTTTTGCAATCGTGAGATGGGCGCACATGAGTCGTTGGTCAGTGTCCGACTCTTCCATAGCCGACTGTCTGTTGTTTGATAATTTTTGTAATGCCTCGGGATTCACGGGCAACCGCTGTTGTCGGGAGTGCGGACCGTGAAACCTTCGTCTCCTCCCCACCGAGAACATCATTCCAGTCATCGCTCCGGAACAATAACTGGGAAGGCCGCGGAAAATCGCCACCTACCGCGCGAGTCGCGTCCTTTTTGTTTTATATCGACGCCGTTCTCCTTTCCGGATTCGATTTTTTTCCTTTCGGACTCGCTGATGTGTGCAGGAGGGTGGGGCAGAGAGTGTATTTTTCCGCATTCGCTTCCGACGGGAGTGAGGCATGTAACAAAAACTCGATTGCCTTTTGTCATTTTTTTTCCTCCGCTCTCTCCCCCGCCCCTTCCATCGACCATCACACTGTATGGAGGGTGCCCTCCCCTCCTATTTCACCTATCCCCAGGTTAGAACCCGTTCACTTGGCAGAAAAGCGTAAGTATAATTCATAAGTTTTCCCTGGTTACCCCGACTACATAACCACTTTTCTTCTGATTTTTACTCTTCTCTCCCATTAGTGTTCACTATATCACCGTTGTTATTATTGTTAAATATATTGTACTAATCCAGATAACTATACTTGGAGCATTTTGCAAACTAAACATTGTTTTTGACGTCACTTCTTCGCTGAATGTTATGGTATCCAGCAATAGCAGGCAGTGTTGATCATTAAGCGAGCAGCAATTTTTGCGGAAAACAGTTGAAATACTACGCATTCATCATTTTTTAAACTTAGCGCTGAATGTCATGGTATTTTAATGGTATCATCTTAGTTTAAAAGATTCACCAAGTACACGTATGTGTAATTGCTGATAAATTCGAAAATGCAAGTGTTAATACCTATTTTCTTTTTCCCTATTTTGTCCGATAGCGAAAATTTTCGGCATTATATAAGTTTTACCCGCCAGCTCGGGGCAACCCCAGACCTTTCTTCAATTTTAGAGACTGCTTTAAAATCCCATTTTTGCTTCATGTTCACTTATTTCCTGGCTGAGTATCCATTCTTCCCTCTCCCGAAATCCTCCCCTGTCCTCGCCTGCAATGGTGCGTTGCGTCGACGGAGACACCAGGGGCCCGCCAATCGCCAGCGAGACGCTAAATGGCCTCCGAACGTACGATGGCTGCCCCATCTCTCGATTCCGTGTGGTAGTGACGTGCGCTCTATAAATACGATGTAATATTTTGTTAGACCAATGATCTATTAGTAATTTACGTTTCTGATGTAGTTGGCGTTCATTCATTGATGCTTGGTTAGATAGGTAGGTAGACAATTTAATGATCTAGGGCAAGTAGATTATCTCTAGTGTGAAATTCCGGCGGCTTTGAGGTTTGTTTTCGATAGCCGCTCTTATTATTTTTGTCTGATGTCACCTCTTAAGCTGCCAGGAACTCAAATTTTGCTTTAAGGAAAGTTTTTAATAATTATTTGATGTTGAATTACTGGAATTGTCAGAAGAGTCGAAATACTCAGATGCGTTCCTCCTTAACGTGTGAATTTGTTCTTCCTCACATGCATACTTTTTAATGCATGTGTTATTTCTGGTGCAACCAAAAATAAGCGACGCTGCCATCTCCGTTGCAGTGATTTATAGTCGTAAGCTTTGAAAGTGTGTCGGGGAATCATTTCATGTTATGGCCCATGGATGTTTATGACGTGCGGTAAATTGGTTTTATTATTTGCTCGTCCGGGAAATTGAAATGGAAAATATTTTTTTTTGGGTTCTATTGATACTATCGTTATGGAATTTTGTTGAAGTCTATGTTTTCATTCGGTGCCATTAAAACGTTTTATGGCCTAGTATCGAAAGCCGCGATTCCCATTCCGACGTTAATTATTTCCCACCGATAAATAGGTGTAGCTTTTCCGTCATTGCGGAATAGTTTTGCTTGACCTGATTTGCTTTCATGCATTTGAATGCCTATAGTTGGATTTGTAGGGTATCATTCACATTGAATGCCTTTCGTTATGCTGTGGATATATCTATTGCTCATCAAGGCAGGAGTGTCTGTTAGATGGGTCCATTACTTGAAGTTAATCATGCATTATTATTCAAATATAGTTTTAATGTCTTGTGACAAGTTGATGATACTAATAATACTTAGTTATGATACTTTGTTACTGGCTCTTTTTGTTCGTGATCGCATTTTGATATCTCTTCGACTCTCTGATGCATATTTAAGACCTAAGGAAAGTTTCCAAGCTCCATGCCATTTTTATATTACCGATGTAATTATTATCTGTAAAAATAAAACTATCCAACGTATTTCGTTGACGCGGAATGGCCTAGAGGGTAGAAAAAAGAAAGAAATTTATTAAACGTGTTGTGTGCGAAAAGCCTCCCAGCACTATCGAGAGGAATTTACAATGTCACACTCTGTGATTACTGAAATAATGATGCGTTTATGAATTGCTTCGTGTTTTTGAAGGCTGTGCATTCATCTATGAAATGTTTAGGCTTATGATTTTATTTACGAAGCAGGGGCATATGTCGAAACTTTCTACTGCCTTTTTGATTGTTTGTAATTCGAATTTAATATGAAAGGAAAGCTTACACGATGGAATACTTTAAATAAATTACTTACTAAGAGTCTGCGATTATTTAAATGAACTGTAATCTCTGTTAATTGTATCGTCTGCCTAATTTTCACCTTTAAAATATTTCGACGCAGATTTTTGTTTTGCGAGGTTGGCCGATGGTCTGTGGATGAGATGGTGTTTGGTTGGGCTGACCTCTTCGAAACTTTCAATCTCTCCCCCCCTCCACTGGCACCTCGATACATTCTGTCTACCCTCGTCCCCTTAGTATCCCCTTCCCCCTCGCACCTGCCCAGATATCCCGTCGGTGACCCTGTTAACCCTGAGCTCGCGACTCCTCCCTCTCCCTACCCTCGTCGCCGTTCGTATATCCTCTTCCTACTTCCCCCAACCTCTCGCGGGGGGTCGGGGGCGGATAAGGCTATCGTGGGGGTTGTCGGGGGCCGCCGCCGCGGAGGTGGTGTGTGCGTCGGAGGCAGTGGCTGGCGGGAGATAAGGGTGCCCTTTTTTTCCGGAGGTATTGGGGCAGGAAGCAAAAGGGGCTTTGAGGTGTGCCCGTGAGGGAGTTGGAGGTGGTTTGGCTTTTACTCGAGCCTGGCAGTAAAGGGAGGGCAAGTTATTTCGTGGCGTCCGCCGTCTACACTGAGGCACAGGGGGGAGGGAGTGTTTGCTTCGAGCGCTGACTCCTTTATGATTATTATCAATTTTATAACTAGCAAATGAATGATTCTACCGGTTTAAGTAGCTTCACAATTTGCATTTTGCGGATTATCGTAGTTCGTATCGTATCGTATAGTATCGTAGTGTTTCAAGTTCAACTGATTCAGGCTTGATATAGTGGAAGTTCAGTCTATTGAAATGATAGGTAGTTGCACTTCCCACAAAAATAATCCATCATCTGGGACAAGACTTTGTGGCTCTGCGAGCCGGAACGCGTCTTACCCATAAAATTATTGTGGAAAAGTGCAACTACCTTTAAGGCCTACATGTCTCTTTTCCCTCTCTTTCTGGTCTTCCCTCTTCAATGCGCAATAAGGCCTAACTCTTTTCATTCTTTCTGTAAATCCTATTCTCTTTCTTCCCCATCCCCGCACATTCTCGCCTCTTATATAATTTTCAGCATCCCTCCCCCGTACTCGCTGGTGTCTCCTCCGGATCTACTTTCTAAAATTTCTCTCCTCGCTCATCATTTCCAACACTTCTTCCGAAGATCTCCAGACTATTTTCGTTCCCAGTCCTAAGTGTCCATGTGTCCGCACGTGTATAATCTTGCTCTTATCGTTATTCTCCTATGTTTGCCTTTGTATTCATCCAAAGCGTTGTTATCATCATTTGGCACTTCCTTTTAAGGCCCAGCCTTTGTGTCTATGAAAATCAGTTATTTTTGTATTCTTTTCGTCAGGGTTTGAAATTCTTAGTCGTTTGTAATCGTTAGCTTTATGGATATTAAAACTGTAGTGGACGAATACTGTGCAATGCATTTAATCATTTGGGCTCCAAGAAGCTTGATGTTTTTGTCCTTGATTATTGGATTAAATTTATTAAAGGATTTCATTTGCTAAAGCTGTTGAATAACTCATACCCTTCACTGTATTGAACATTAGGTTATTCTTAATTAAGTCGCTTTTCATTTCAATATGCTTCTTAAGTTTTCCATGTAGTTTTTCTCTTAGAAAATATTTTCTTTCCAGAGTAAAGCATGTTAAATTCTCAAGTGGACTTGGATTAAACATTTAATAATGATATCTTTCACATCTATGTTTCTAAAATCGCCGTTTTATTATTGGACCATGCTTTCTTTAATCCTTTAATCAACCCGTATTTTTAGTGTTTCCGCAGTCTCTCTTAAAAAATGAGATGGGGTTTGAGGGTCCTTTAGGGATTCTTTCTGCGCGTGTCAATTACCTCGATAAATATTTCGCCAAGGATCCGGCTAGCTTCTTCGGGTTCTAACTTGGGTCGATAACCTTAGAAAACCTATCTCATCCGCGATTTTGGTCATTCATCGGTATCCGCAGTCTCGTTTTTTTCCTTGCTCACCCCGAGCCTTCGCCCCATTGGTATTTGCGTGATTCATTTCTTCAGTAAGCGAAAGGTCTGACGTTTTCGCTGCCGCGGTGTAATGTATCTCCTTTATCGCTGAGGGGTTACTTGCCAGCTTCTCGCTGAGCCTCCGTCACCTCCCGGGCTTGCGATAAAACGGCTTGTTTATTCCCGAATAACATAGGGCTCACTTCCTTTGAGTTGAGTTAGGGGTAGATCTCTCCGATATCCCACCTCGTTTCCACCCTCTTCCTAACACCTTGCGCCCCTGACGTACGACTTCATTCAGTTGGGTAGGCTGCACTGGAAACTCCGCCATTTCGCACCTCGGCCACCTGCAACGTTCGCTTGTTTATATAGCGTGTGTCACAATTTGGCAGCAGCCGTAAGGCTGTTAACAGATAGAATGCGAGCGGTTGATCGGCGCTTCATTAGGAAATAACCTAGATATTATTGTTGACTCCTCGCTGTTAATGGATTAACTTTTGAATTTAATCTGTTTTCATTAAGCCAATTCATTTATGGAAGCAATATACTGGTTGTTGTTTTGGTGTATATAAGTTCATTAGCGTCTTTTAGCATGTGTATGTTGCGGTAGGGATTTCATTTTTAGGAGAATACGGAATAGGTGAATGGCAAAATGATTGCTCATATTAAATTCAGTTTCAATGGAATAAAATGTTATTAATTAAAACAAATTTTCTGAAAAAGGAAATGAAAAATCTTTGGAAACTATTGATATAACCGAGGGCTAAATCTATTCCACGCTGATGGCGGCGGAGTAACGTCATCGCCTGCCGAACAAGAGGTCGCGGGTTCGAGTCCCGCCTGGGTAGATTTCCCCTGTCCAGGGCATGGTTGTTCGTGTACCTTTAGTTGTTAAATTTGTTGAATACCCCGATGCAAAATGGTCAATATGAGCTGTATTCGGTGGTTTGAGAATAAAATAAAAAATTGTGCACCGACCAATACTTGACACACTTGATCATGTTATAACGTGAATAGAATTTATGTACTGCTAATGTTTGTGTAAGTCTCTATCCTCTGTTTCCGTAACCTATCATTGACGGTTGCTTATGCTGGATCGCAAGGATACTGCTTCAAAATTAAAGATTCGCAAATTCACCTGGGCTGATGAATAACGATTCGGAATGAAGTCATCTTTACGAGGAGTTTGGAAATCCGAAGGAACGCGCTCTCTTTAATCATTTTTGCCTCGTAACACGCGATGATTCATGAAAGAGTCAACACCTGGCCCTCTTGAACCTTATTTAAAAATGAATTATGCGAGCCTAATTAATTAAATCCGCTCTCTTAATTAGGACTTGTTTTTGGGAAAATTTTATTTCCGTCCCAGCCCACCCCTACCATTCCACATACTCATCTCGTTTTTAGTGAATTTTTTTTTAATCGTTCGATATATTTTTATTCGCGCCGATTCCCACTTTCCCATAGCGACCGTATTCTTTCCCTCTTTCTCACTTCCCCACACCATACGATTTGCCGTTATTTCATCACCTCCCGCCATACGCCCCCCTCTCTCTCTCTCTCTCTCCCATCCCTTCCGCCCATTATGATCCCAATTTTTTCCCCCCACATAATTCAATTCTACCCCTCTCCTTCGGCCATTCGTCATTTCTGCCCTCCCTCCCCCGTGCCTTTTCCTTCCTCTCTTACCTTTCCTCGCTTTTTTTTCCCTTTCCTGCCTAGCTGCTGCCTCTTCCCCCTCACCCCTCTCACCTTCCTCCCTTCCCAGCATCCTTTGCGGAGCCTGTTCTTCCTCCACGCCTCGTCACCGTCCATTTAATCTCTCCACGTTTCTGCTCCCCCCCCCCCCATATCTGTCTTTCTTCATCCTCCCCCTCTCCCCCTCCCTTTAGCACCCTATCCTTCCCATGCATCGCTTCCTCTTCTAATGTTCCCTTCCCCTTTGCTTCATCATCCATCCCCATTCCCTTGCCTCTTGATTTTCTCCTTGTCTCCCCTCCCTCTCTCTCTCTCTCTCGTTCCCCACTTGATCCTTCCTCAATATTCCACTCTTCTCACGAGTAATTTCCTTTCTCGTCCTGAATCGCGGGCGCTCACCAAACCCTCCCTCTTCCTCCTTCAGCTCACTTACGTGGACCTCTCTCGGGGGGAGGAGGGGGTTAGGGAGATATCCTTTCGCCACCCCTTGCACCCGTCTTTCCCCCCTCCTTGCTGACGTGCGATGCGGTTCACCGTGACCGGCGACAGGCGGACAAACGATCCTCTGCTCCCCGTCATCGCACCAAGAAAGATAGGATCTACGATCATTAACGTCTAAGGAAGTGCGTGATGAGCAACTGATGGAATATTTCAATTGTAGTTGTGGGAGAGGTCGAATATGAAACGAAAAATGTATTCCAGTGTAGTATTTGACTACTTAGATCAGCACTAGAATGTAGTCACTTGAACGGAAAAATGCGTTCATCTGGTTACGCATATACTCGTCGATAGTCTCCGGTGGCGGTGATCACTTAAACAAAAAAAACTTGTTCGTAAATTATTCATTTATGCTCTTTGTTGATATGGTCATAAGGGACCGTAATAAACTATCCATAGTTCACATCCATGTTTGATCCACGGGAAGTCACTGTTATAAGACTAAGTGGAGGGGAATTTAATGCATAACCCAGAAATTGCTCCATGGTAAATTAAATGTCTCTCCTGCAATCAGGGAATGTGCCAGTAACTTATTCATTGTAATTGTATGGAATTTTTTTTTAGACATTCCTTTTCCTCGTTTGCGAGCCAGGAATGTGTAGCTTCTCTAAGGACTACAAAGGTGAATAACAAATGGGGACAAGGATAGAATCTTTGGCTTGTATTCTAGGCATATTTCCATGGAAAATATTTTCGTGAAAATTCCTCATTGGAAGGTTTTTTTTTGTCATTTTCGGTATTAATGCAAAAACTCATTTCCTTGAACTTCTAACTCAAGTCCAAATGAATGGGCATATCACCAATATCGGTTAGTCTGCTCTTTACGGTTAACCAATTACTGAAGAAGTATATTGTTATGTCATTGCTGTTTCTATCTTCTTAATTTGCTATGATGGTGTATGCATATACCACTTATTGGTCAATGCACCCGAAAAAAATAATATTTAACTCACTTTTGGCCATAGGTGCGTTTTGAATTAATTAGCGGAGACAAAACAGTAATTTTTAATTGGCTAGTGAGGCTTAGGAACGGTGGTTGGTAACGGACGCTAGTAGGACACCTTATATGGCAGTTTACCTTTATTCATAGCTAATAGTCCTCACGTTATGATCAGCGAATACGTTGCCCAAGGTTTGTATCGCTCAAGTAATAATTTATGCTAATGCTGGACGAGGGTAATTGATTTAATTCTCGCCTTTTTCGCGCCCTGCTGTTTTCCTTATTTCCAGAGGATTTCGAATTCCAGGAATGGTGGTGATTATATTTCCCTTTCACCTCCCGGCAGCCTCGCTTTCTCTTCATTCGTCCCACGCACCCTCCCCCTCTTCCCCCTCCCCCATTCATCTCCTCCCCCCTCCTCGACTTTATCACTCCGTCCTATCATAATTGTTTCAACGCTCCGAGTGCGTTTGCGATGGGGGAGGGGGAGGGAGTGGCTGCTTTTGCTGCGAGAGGAGGAGAAGAGGAAGGAAAATACAAACGTTCGTCCTCCCCTTTTGTACACACAAACGCACACTCTTTCACAGTGGCACATTCTCTTCGTACCCCCTCTCAACCAGTCGGACGAACCTGCCAACATTTGGAGTGCCTCGCGCAAAGTTTGTTGTGAGCTCATGGGGTTCAGCGAGGGCTGGGGAATCATATGCATAGCTTTCCAGATCGGTTTATTTTCATTACTATGTTTTAATATTTCCTTATTGTGGTTTTTTCTTGTTAATATTGTTCTTTAGTGAACGTTATTCATAGACATATTAGGAGATGAATTAAATGGTCAGGTTGTAGGAGTAGCATCTTTTTATATATTTCGGGTAGATATTTATCAGTTTAAATATTTGTGAATGGGAAGAAGCTTATTTTGCGGTAGGATTTGTGGGGCAAGGAAATTGTGCGGGGAATAAATTGGTCCATGTGGTTGGAACGAAGCAGCGTAGTATAATGAATATCATGTCAAATAAGGTAATCTTGTAACTGCTCTTTCCAGGTGCATTGCATTTTCCCGCTGTTGTAGCCAACTTAACTCAATAGAAACGGCTGTGAAATTTGAAATCATGTCAAAGTTTTTATGTTACTCCAGATTTTTAGTTTGAAACTTACTAAACAACAAAGTTTTCTCGTGGAATACAGAAGTTGCGAAAATATTATAGCGTCGGATCTAAAATATGGAAGTTCAAAGTAAGGATTTTTACCTGTGTTTGCTTTTCATCTACGATGTAATTGTTACAACTTTTAAGCATTAGATTTGACTTAAAATCATTTCGCATGAAATTTTATATGCATTATAAATTAGGGGCAGGATGAAAATGTCTAGGTGTCTGATTCCTTCTCCATCAGACCGAAAAAGATTTACGAAAAAAGATTATACTTACTTTTGTCTTGCTAGCAAGTCCAAATCATCGTAGAGTATTGAGCACTCTTATCCCCCCACTAAAAGACTTGTATCTACCCGTCTATTCTTCATCTACAATTATATATTATTTTTTTAAGTGTCCGTAGAAATGAGTCGGATAGGAATAATCGCCTCATTATAAAATTTTTTGGTTCATTTTTCGATTTTTGGTGCCGCCCTTATGTTGGAAATTGTGAAAAATCCTTCCACTTTTCACTTTCTTCTATCCTTTTGATCGATTTCCTTGCAAATTTATGGCAACGGCGGTGGTCAAAGTGTCGATTTATGTGTTTAGGCGTGTAATGTTGGCGTAGAGCGAAGCTGGCCGAATAGTGGGGATGAGGTGGGGAGATGGAAAGTGAGGAACGGGGGAAAGTACGTATATTTGGCCGGAAGGTTTACAGTGTCCATTTTAAATTGATGCGTCTCAGTTCTCTCGCAACTCACGTGGGAGCTGCTAAGATATCCCCGCGTGCCTCCGTATCTGGAGGGGAGGGCCCGGGGTTTGGCCGAGGAACGAAGGGGAATTGGAGGAAGGATAGAGGATAATGGGTGGAGGCGTGGAGCAGGGGGTGGTAGATGTTCACAATGGCTCGGACGAGGGCAAGCGGAACAATTGAAAGCCGTTCGTAATTAAGGCGGAGGGAGCTAAACGCTCGTAGTTTGGTAGTTGGTCGGCAGAGGGGGTGGGAGTGCCCTCCCCCCCTACCAGCCGGGTTCTCTTGCTCCGGTGGGGTTTCGAGGGAAGGCCAAGGGGATGAGGTTTTGCCGGACGTCGTTGAAGAAGAGCTACGAGGGCGCTGCCGGCCGAGCCGCGCGGCAGTCGTTGATAGTTACCCTTTAAGTATTTAATAGTCAATGGGTGTGAGGGAGGGTCCGTAAAGGGCAGCAGGTGGAGGTAGGCGGTGGTTCTAGGGGATGGCCGCCTCAATTTTGCATGAGCATCTGGTCCGGGGGGCCGCTAAATACACACGCCGTTTCCTCTCTCGCCCCGGCCCGTATGTTCACGCCAAAGGGGTGGGTGGACGGCGAGGCACCTTTGGCTGGGAGGAGGGAAGGGGCGCAAAGTGGGCGAGAGAGGTCAAGTGGTGACTGGGTCGCGTGCTTCCCGTCTCGACGAGTGTTTTTAACCCTCCCACGCCCCCTCCCACTTCTTTTCTACTCTCTCTCTCTCTCTCTCCTTCTCCTCGTTTTGCATCGCGGCACAGTGTTTACAGCGCTCCTTGAAGGAGCCGTCTTCAACCCTTCTCGCCGATTCTCTCTCGGCGAGGCGCATCCATTAATAAATCCGTGCGCGGGTGCTCTTTGCAGCGTATCCTTTGTCGAGGGTTTGCCGTGTCCTTCCAGCGTGCTTTGTGCCCACGCGGAGCAAGTGGCGGCGACGCGGGGGATTAACTAGCTCGCGCTACGCCCTACTTTTCCTTCTTTTAATTTTTGAAAGAGGAGAAAGGTGGAATCCTTATTGATGCCTCAATTTATTTCGACGCGCCTTGATTATTATCCCTCTGCAAAATGGAAAATCCGCTGATTTATTTTAGCGAAATTCTGTCCTTATTTCTTCGTCAGAAATAAAGATGAAACTTTTTGAACTAATCGTTGATGAATTTGGAAACCTTGTTAGCCTTTTTTTAAAAACCTTTTTAATTAAAAATTATTCATATCATACCGCGCGTTTTATCTTAAAATAAGACCATTTAATTAAATAACGCAAATAAATTAATATTTGCTATCTCCCCAGCAAACCTAAATGGATAAAATGTGTTTGCATGGTAGTTAAGCTTATGGGTGATACATATTTGAATTTTTTTTAATTAACCATTTTTTCCAGGTTCTAGAAGAAGAATTTCACTAAATGCTATTTGAATGCGATGCGAATGCGATACGATGATGAATTTCACTGTGTGTGTATTTCACTATTTCACAAAATTTCACTATTCTTTACGTCCCGTTTATTATAATTTTATGGAATATTATCTTTTACGTTATGACGTTCTTAGAGGTTATCCCTGAGGAGCGTTTCTGTTACGACGTCGTCCGTATGAAAGTCCAAGTGAAGATTTTTTTATAATCTCAAGATGAGTGGTGAGATTTCGCGACGTAATATAAATGGTCCTCCATGTATGCTAAAGCGAAGGTATTTTTTACAGATTGCCGTCAATGTTAAAAGGCTCTGATGGGTCCAGTGCGTATCTTTTAAACTCCTATCGTCCGAAGTGATGCAAAAAATTCCAATTCCGCCCGCTGAGCTGTCCGCCGTAACTTTTGAGGGCTGTCAAAAGTTTCCCAACTACTATTTCGAGGGTCTCCTACGGATGGAGATGAGACTCCCGCTATTCGGAGATGGTCCTGGCGTGGGGCTGGATCCTTCGGCAGGGTCAGTTGGTGCCCCATACCTCCCTCCGTCCCCCCCCCCCCCCTCATAGCAACGGGCAGCCGCTACGTCCCGGGGGTTAGATGTGTTACGGTTATGGAGCGGAGTAGTGGGGCACAAGTTTAGTGTTGGCAGCGAGTGGTGGGTGTAAGGAGAGGGGTTGTTTCATACTGTTTGTCTCTTCCCTCCGTGAGGTTTTTGCTGCGATGACCGCCGAGGGAGCCGCCTCGGTTTTGGGTCATTGAAGCTTGCGATAAGGTATATCGGGGGATGCGGAAAGGGTGTTGGGGACGACCGGGGAAGTTTCCTGCGGGGGAGATGTTGGGTCCACGTTGAGGAGGGTGATGCCCGGTTGGGAGTGAGGGTGGGCGGGGCTTGGTGTCTCTTAGTTGGTCCGTATGAAACCGACGGGAAAATTGTCGGAGACGTAGTGACCCCATCCCGATCTTATTCCGCTCGGCCGTTTCCTCCTCTCCCCATCCCTGCCCCTCACACCCTCCCACTCCTCCACCTGCCACCCACTCAACCCCCGGTTGTCTTGGAAACGGGGCTTCATCTTCTCTTCTTCCGCTCATCCCAAGCCGTCCAGTGTTCCTTCCTCCTGATCGCTGCCAGTCCATATCGACTGCTTTCCTTCCTTTTGACGGGATCTCCCTCTCTTGTCTGGCTCAAGCGAGAGATCTCCCTCCCTGTGTGGACTTATCAGGGTTGTTTCTGATGCCTTGTCCGTCTCCCAGAGCTCCGAGAGAGGTCTCTATTTCGCCCAACATTGCCTCCACAATCCAGTTACGTCGGAGTGTTATCATGAAATTTATCCTTGCAGTTATTCTGTGTAAAATAATGTATATATTCATCCTGAATAAGCATTATTTTTCTTTCCTCGAAGCGACTCTCACTTCCCTTAAATTTCTAACAGCCCTTATTTTCGCGTCTGCGGTGTGTTCCATCTTTGATTATATCGGCTTTTAGTAATCTTGCATTCTAATGTGGTTTTCTATGCATTGTAAGAGAGAGATAGTCCAACATTTCACTCGTGTTCCCTTATATTTTCTCTTTAGAAGTACCCTGCAATATTTAATAATTGATTTATGACTCCGATTTCGGCATATTATTAACAATTTTATCCACTCTTTCTTTATTATAGTAGCTCACATGTCATTGTTAAAAATTCGATTAGTAAATGCACTCATTGCTTTTCTTGTGCTTTAATATGTTTTGTGAGGTTCACTCGTACGAATTTTTATATGATGGAGTAATATTTCCCCCGATTAAGAGGGAATACCTATCTGAAATTGAACTATCACAAATGGCTGTTTTTAATATGCAGGCTTAACAGCTTATTGGGCCTTAATGTCGTACCATTGTAATTTTTTATTATTCTCTTAATTATATCTATTAATTGCCATTCTATTTAGTGGTACTCTTTTCCTAATTCTCCATTTCCTTTGCGATGTCATTCTCAAGGATAAAATTTACTCCAACACTTTGTAAAGGAATAGATTCTATCTGGGAAACGTAATATTAAAATATACCTATTCAGTTGCTTTGATGGTGATCGGTTATCCTCATACATCGTGCGGGACGGTGAGGAGTGAGGTGTAATTTCTGCATTTGATTCAAAAGGGGGGATTCTGAATTGAACTTCGTTTCAAATTGTGATTCTCTGCTATCCTTGTACTCGTGGGAGACAATTGAGGAGCACCTACTTTTTTTCTTTCCCTGTGTCGCCGACTCTCTATCGAGAGTGACATGTCTTGTTTTCCCACTGTTCACGCACGAGCAATGTTCATTTCCAAGAACTTCCTTGACATCCTTGATGATTTCATTGCTGTCGTATCATTCCACCCATTGGACGCCATTTTAATCATCCCTTCGTGTCTCAGCTTCTTATCTCATTCCTATTCCTACAAAAAGTTTAGCTGCATCGTCTTAGTTCTGCGGCCGTGTGTTTTTTTCCCTCGCCGTTTTGCATCATTCGCTGGCGACAAGGATTTTGGTTATGCCTGAGCTGTAAAATTCAAGGCGCGAGGCAATTAAGCTTGTCGGAGGAATGCATGACTAACTTTATCGTGGTAGTTCTCTCACTGGTCATCGTACGAATTACTCCCTTCACATCATGCGCTGGAAAGGAAGTCCGTGTTTTCAGTGGTGAGAAGCTTCGCTGATGACCTATGAAATCGTACTACTTCGTCAGTGAAGATTGCGAACCTTAGTCTGAAGCATGAAGACCCGCTGCTTGTGAGAAAATAGCTCTCCTCTGTGATGTCGTTTCCTTAGTCAAGTTTTTTGCCGATATGATGTCCATTGGGAGCTGTTTCTTGTGGGCGACTGCTCCCAAGCCTTTCAAAATCGGTGAAATTGAGTGCTTCTGTGGAGTAGGTCGTTAACCCGTGGGTGTTTGTATTTTTCCTCGCTCCAGCGTAGCCATTCGTCTGCGAGTGCTTGGCATGATTCGCACATTGTTTTCGTCTACTACTTGCCTTCCTTAATAAAATCCTCTCGAAGTGGTCGGGCACAAGTTTGGAATCGCTTTCTCCATCTCCTCCGCTACGGGCGGCGCAGTGACGATGCTCGTAGCTGTTTGGACGTCCTGGGAATATTCCTGTAGTTTCCAACGCCTCTCTTGTCCCTATTTGCAAATGAAAGCGCCAATTTACGAAGTCCTCGTCCTCAAGAGCCCTTTCAAATCGGTCCAAGACTCACTCGCTTCCGTCGTCAGCCGTCAACGCTGTCCAGGCGAACAACACTTCTCTCTCTAAATTCCTTCCCATATCTTCGCCACATCAGGCCTCATCTGTTCGTGATGCTTAGTAATCGTAGCTGCAATTGACTTTTCATTCAGCGTAACTCGTGTTTATGTGAAAAAAAGTCCTCGGGAATGGAGTCATGTTTAGGACAATATATTTAAAATAAATTAATGAAAAAATCGATTGGTCAAATCCTATCTTGCAAGTTTGATTTTGTGAAATTCCTCCTACCCCTTGATGCATGGGGCCCCTCAAGTCCACCAAGCATTAATTTATTCATGTCTACTCTTTTTCCCGTCTCATCTCATATCATACACATAGGCTGTTCTTGTCCTGCAATTGCCATCCTCATTAACTGATAGTTGTCATTCATCCTTTCTTCCATTTGAATTATGGATCACCCCATTATTTAAAAAAATGCCTTTATAACTTATTCCCTTTAATTTATGATGAAGTTGAAAATTAAATTAGATTTATTATTGTAGATACCACCAATCAAGTTACGTTAATACAGTATGTAATCAAGTTACATGGGAGGCGGTTCACTAGCAGTATCATCAACACCACCTTTCCACTGTTCATCCCTTTCGCGCTCTCCCAACTATCTTTCATCCGGGTACTTTTTGACAAGTGAATGTTTTAGCGTCGAGGGAATGGAAGTAGAATTATATTATACGACTTACGCGCATATCTACCTTGTTATATATACTTAGAATACTTGGGATTGAATCGTCCCACTCCGGTTGATGGTTGTAGTTGATCACACCTGCTTCCTCCCACCCCCCTTATTCTCTTCCTCTCATCTCCGTCTCGCGTGCGTTTGCCGTGCCCGTGAGCGTGTCCCGCGTGACCGCGACATCCGCCCCACGCACGCCCCCTACCCCCTTCCTCCCCCCTACCATCTCTCACTCCCTCGCGGTGCACACACCATCATCCCGGGTTTACTCCGCAGCGGTTGCGTGGTCGTCTTCGGCGGTCGGATTCAAAGCGAGGGGACGAGCTCTCCCCACCCCTAACCCACCCCCTCGTAAGGGGCGCCCCGGGGAAGGTGCTGGCCGGAGGCAGTACATGTGCGCTGGACGTTATAAGAGGGTTTCCATGCCGTCGCCATTAAGGGCGGATGCCGGAGGAAAGGGCCCCCTTGGGACGCGTCGAACAGTGCAGGATGTGCGAATGGGAAAACTACGTCTGCAAAGTAACTTCCAATTGGTTACAGGAAAGGAGCTCGCCAACGCTTTCATTTAAAACGTAATATTTCGCCCATTTCACTTTGTCACGGCTGGTCCACACAGTGTAACCCCCATTCGAGTCTAGAACAAATATCGCACATTTTTCGGCGTAAATTTTTTCTTTTCCTCTGCCAAACTCTGGATTTTTACCTTGCCTACTAAGTTATTTTGTTTCAAATTGAAATATTTGCCGTCTTAACAATTCAAACCGATAGTAAGGTTTATTGTTCGCGTACCTTTTTTGGGTGATATTGAATCCAGAATATTAGTTTTTTTTGTTTTCCTCATCGAAATGCTGCCAAATTAGACATACTTTTTTATTTTGGTGTGGTGCGAAGATGATTTACTTATCCATGTTATTTTATGCATGCCCCTTCCATCTCGTGAAAGTTATACGTACTCAATGCGTACTTATACATGTCCCACGAATATAAAAGTAGTCAGGGACGTTGTTAGGTAATTTTAATTCAACCGATCTCATGAAATGGCTGTGGTGTGGGGACCAGAGAATAGTATCGCATCAAGTGAATCGGTGCGTAGCAAAGGGAATGATAATATGAGGAGAAAACGGTAGGGCGATCTTCCTGTCAGCTTAGGTGCGTGCTTGCGGTGCAATCGGGCGCATAATATTTTGAATTACGCCGTGCTTGCAGTGCTTAAACAGAGCTTGCTTTGTGGACAGTCCCCGCATGTGAGAGGCCTGTCCTTGTGCGACCTGTCCCGCGTAGAACGTGGGGGGATTGCATCGTAAGTACACCGTTTGAGTCGTTACTCTCTCTCTCTCTCTCTCCCCTTTGCCTTGTGTTCCCAAGGGGACGCCTCGAGGAGGAGGTGGAGGCTATACCAGCTCATCACTCCCTCCTCCCAGCACGCGTGCCCCGTGTTTCTCGCTTTGATGGCCCTCGTCTCTCACCCCCACCGCCCCCCCGACCGTCGTGGCTCGCGCTCTGATCGTACGTTTTCCAGCGATGGACACGGGCGGGGAAGTGGCGCGCACTGTTCTCCCGCGTGTCGGCAGTAGCCGCTACTTGCGGCTTCGCGTAGTTTTGCGTGCTTGGCCGTGTCATCACGCTTCCTGCCGGACATATCCCTCGAGCGGCGGTGGGACTCGGTTTGCCCGTGTCGCGTCCGAGTAGTTCCTCCATATCTGCAGCTCTCTCTCTCTCCTCTCTCCTATGGCTCGTCATCGTGTTGTCGTAGCCGAGACTCCTCCCCCGCAGCAAGTAATAACCCCGCGCCATGTTTCGCTCTGCGCGGGGGCAGTCTGCTGAGGTGGGAGTGCTCTGGGAGGCTGGGCGTGTCGAGTTCTGATCTTTAGGCGATTGAGAGTGGATTGTGGAGGGACGGAAAGGGTTGGGGTGGGGAAGGGAGCGGTTGGGGTGAGAGGGGGTTGATGAACGACCGAGCCTAATTGATTTTTGTTTATTATTTGTAACCCCTTTTTTCCCCCCATCTCTCGTCTCTACCCACAGGAAGACTTTTTATTTTCGAAAGACGCCAAGGGCCACCTTTTCTTGGAAATTATCTTGCGCAGTGAAGCAAGTCATCCCGGTTGAATTATTTTTTCAAGTCCTCGCACTTTCCTTAATCATTTTTCAAGTCGATACTCAAAGGCTTGGAAGCTCTCAAGTTAATGGTGTATGCCTAAGTATGTAATATTTATCTATTATATAATTTTTAAACATTTTACCTAAAATCCCTTTGTAATATCTGTAGTAATGTTTTTGAATGTATCCCTTTTTGAATCACCCTATGAGATCCTAGGATTGCTGGTATTTAGTCTAAAATTGAGGCCTTTAAGATTTTTTTTCCTGCCCTGTTCCGCATCTCTTTATATTTTCACTGTTCCAGGTACCTGTGATTTTTCTCAATTTCCCTCGTTGGCATTTAATTCCGTAGTCTCCGTTTTTACTAAACCATTTCTTCAATTCATTACATACCCACCATTTTAAGAATGCACTTTATGTGCGTGTCTTGTATTAATTTTATTTTTATATATTTTAACACTTAGTGGCGGTCAATAGCTTCATACATACACGCATGTATCGAAGTAAAACTCTGATTACCCGTGGAAATGAGTCGAATGTCCATTTTGAAGCGCCTTTGATGCTTCGTTTAAACCGTTTTCATTCGGAAACCATCGATCAAATCCATATTTTTCATTAATTCACGGAAGCCTCGCAGTTCTGCCGCGCGCACGTGAAGGGAAATCATCGGAGTGCCTTCCTCGACGGCTGATATAGCTCTCTGCCTCGCTGCGGGCCGTTCATCAAGCGAATCCCCCGCTCGCGCGCACGCATAGCTCTTTCTACCTGTAATCTCATGCGGCCTCGCTATTAATGGCCGTCGAAAATTGAAAACGGAGCGTTGTTTATTTTGGTCGCATTCTTAAGTGAGCAGTTCCCGATGAAAAGGGCGCTGTTGTTGGCTCGCCAAGGAATAGCATCCTCTCCATCATTGAAAAGGGAGATTCATTTTTGTTATTAATTGCCCCAATTAAAACTCTCGCGACAATGGGGCCTTAGCGAATCCGCGGAGTAATTAAAAGTGAGTGAGACTATGGGTTTGAGGCTGGAACAGGGGAGCGGGATGGAGCAATCGGCTGAACCCCCCCCCCCTCTCCCCTCTATATTTCTACCCCTATCATCCCTTTGCGCCTTTAATTTCTTCCGCATCGATATCAAAATCGCTCATTATTCTTCCGGCCCCTTCCTCTCCTGTTTCACCACATCATTTTCCCGTTTATGCCCTTAAATCACCAAGGCAAGGAGGGGCCGAGGGGGGGGGTAGGCGATCTCATTGTTGGATATTACTTTCCGCACCACCCCTTCGCTGCTCCCACCCCATCTCCACTGGTCGGACTCCCTTTTCCACGCTTTTCTCTCTCTCATTCTCGCCATCCATCTTGGCCTCCTTGAATTTAAACAACTTGAACCCTCCCCTCTCTCTCCCTCCACTACTTCTTTACCCAAACTATCCCTACCCTTTCTCACACCCTTTTTCGAGCTCTGCTTCCCAGCCTCCCACCTCCCTGACCTTCGCACTGTCTCCAGCAGCCTTCAAGAAGGGCTTTCCCAATTTCCCTCCCCTTCCACCACCCCCTGCCTGATTTTCCACCACCCCTTCGCATACCACCCTCGTCTGCCTCCCCTCTCTTCTCGCCAAACCCTCCCATTTTTCCCCTACACCGCACCCCTCCCCCATTTCCCCTCCTTTAATTAAAGAAATTAATTAATCAACGAATAAATCAAGCTATCGCTTCGTTCTCTCTCGCTCGCTCACCGCGGCTGCACCCTCTTCCACACTCCACTCCCTTCACTCACCGTGCCCAGTATCCCCTCTCATCCGAGGCTGCTTTCCACTTTTTCTCTTGTCTCCTTTCCTCTGTCCTATTCCATCTCTCCCTCTCTCTCTCCCTCTCTCCCTCCCCTTCCCACGTCCTCATCTATCATCCTCCTCACTGTCCCTCCCGTTGCAACGCAATCAGGCAGTGTAACTGGCGGAAAACGAGGAGGCATTGACGCTAATTTTGCGCCAGAGTGATCGATATCAAAACTATTATCTGCGGTGGACGTCTCATTTTTTTATTTTTTTTTAATCTTCCGATTGTTTTTCGGTCTCACGCACTACAACACTGCAAGATGTGTGTACGTGCGCCGCAGCAACTATTCATCATCGAACTTCAGTGACGGTGCTTAGTGTTTAGTGAGTTATCGTTTCCGCCGCAAAACGTTATTAATTTACTCCGATCCTCGGTGGAGCGTGACGCCCGCCCGCCCATGGCCGCAGCCCTCTTCCCCTTTCATTAAGTCTATTTTCACTGATGGCTGCATCCATCGATCCGAACGTTGGTATTAAATTTCGGATCCAATCCAGTGGCTCGTCGGAAAAATCCTCAGTTAATCATTTGCTCTAGTTTCTCCCTTTACCCATCCCAAAGTCCGATATTTAATAAGCTGCACGTTGAAAAAAAATCATCTCTTACTGAGCGTTATCATCGTGTTGGTTATTACCAAATTAATGGTATTGTATTGAAAGCGAGAGTGCGTGAACATTTTTCCATCTTTGTCATCTCGGGTTTTCATTTAATTTTCAGTTCTATGGATACCCTTTGTTGGATAAAGAGCCGAATCATCTAGTGGTACCTATCATTCATATGTTTTTATACCTCAATTTGGGGCTTTATAGGTTTCTCCTAATTAATTTTCACCGCAAAAAATGTATTGCTTTTACTCGCCCTGTTCATCGTGCCAGACCTCTCTGAGACTAAGGTATCTTCATTCATGTCTCCAATGACGATACTGGCATGTATATGTTCAATTACTGTAATTATATTTCAGGAAAAAGGATGAAACTCACCACTCTATTGAACCTTTGAATTCCAGTTAATCGCAGCATATTTCATTTTCAAAAGTTTATCCTGCAAAATATTATTGGTGACATGGCTCGGATTTTCCTCCATCGTTATATTTTTCAAGGAAATGTTTCCAATATATTGCGTGGTGTATGTTTCTAGTAGTATGTGACCTGAATTTGGATATGGCAAATACGTCAAATCATCAAATTATTATGCAATCAAATATTTTGGCGAACATATCTTTGTAAAGGTGATAATTAAATTTACATGGGTGCCATCCATTTCTGCGATGGGGCATACATTTTTTTTCTGTTATTTTCTTCTCTCCTCTTAGTATTGGTTGTCCCTGGAGTCTCTTATTACTCAAAGTGATTCACGAGTCATATGACGACTTAAGGCGGCTAGCTAAGGACCTGTCTAAAGTACCCGTAGGTACTTTTTTATTATTGAGGCTTAATTAAAAATAATGTAGGTAAGCGTTGGGGAGACAGGCCGAGGTAATTTGCATAATGCTACATGTAAAACTACCTTATTCGGTAGAATACTATAATATTACCTAACTGAAGTTCGTAAATGTGGATTGAGGGGGAAGAGATTTGGATGTATAGATAGAATGAAAGGGAATGGATCGTACTGGGACTTGAATGAGAATTCAGATTCGGGGGGGGGGGGGGGGGTGATACCCAAAATACTCCCTGTTTGCCGAACTCAACCGGAGAATACGTAAAATAATAATTTAATGATAACCACGCTGTGGCTTGCTCCGGTGCCATTTATACAGGGTGTTTCAGGAGGAATCTGCAATACTTCAGGATGTGGTAGGGTGACCGTTTTAAGCATTTTTTTTCCTTTTAAACTCGGGGTCGCAACTCCTCAGTTATTGAGCTATGGCAGCGTAAATTCTTTTGTACGCTTCTGTAACCTTGTTAACGGATTTTCCCCCGTATCTAGCCTTTTCGGTATCTAAAAATGGATGATATCGTGCAATCGTATTGTTGGTACTCGCCCAAAGCTCTCGTTTAAGTAAGCTCTGATAAGATACAATGATAATCGCACATTTGCCGACCTCGGTGGCGTTGGGTTCAATTCCTCGCCTTCCTAACCGTAGGTCGCGGGTTCGAATCCCGCCTGGGTAGGTGGTCCCTAACGAGGGCATGTATATTTGTGTCTTGCTCTGTTAGTCCTCCGTAGTAAAGGCCTGTATGTACCTTTAACGGGGAAGTTGCAAAGTAAATAAATACATTTTCGTCCAACCTTAATTATTTCATGTCCTTAAAATCCAAGGTATTAAATGAGATATCGAAAGGGCTGAATACCTAAGAAAACAGTTTTTAAGGTTACAGCAAAATGCCTTTATAATGTTTGCATTGCCACATGTCAGTAACTAAGGAGTTGAGGAGACCCCATATTTATTGGACAAATAACGCTTGAAAGTTTTTCCCCTACCACCTCCTGAAGTATTGCAGATTCCTACTGAAACACCCTGTATATCTGGCCATGCCCGAAGCGCAGCGTCCCTGCATCTAGGAGGAGCGGTTGAGCAGCTGGTGCTCCTCCTCCCGCACCCAAACCTCCGTCAATCACCTCCGCGGCCTCCTTCCGGGTGGCAGTGCTCCTAGGTGTTCATTACCTGCCCTCCTCGCATCCCTCGAGGAGTAAACCTCGGTAACAGATGCGACGCCGTCGGTCGCCGCGAGTGCGCACGCCTGGACGTATGCGGGAGGCAGCGGGAGAGAGGAGTTTGGTGGCGCATTGACTGAGCGTGCCGTCCCTTCACTTACTCCGGTATTCAAGCCCAATCACTCAGCGGAGGCTCGCACAATCTGCATCTCCCACTCCGAGGCGGACGTTTGACGATCGTATGCGTGTGCGTGTTTGTATGAGCGAGCTGCGAGGGAACGATATGCGTGCATGTTAAGAGATTCGTATGAGATTATCGTTCTTCGGAGAGATCGTGTAGAGAGGGGGAGACAAAATTATCAAGACAATGTGTGTTCAATGGCATGAGTGCTAAATGGAACCTAGAATACATGGTGGATAAATAAGTGGAAACTTAGTAAATTCCACCCAACTTTTTATTTGGTAAAAGATGACAGGTTTCAACTATCGCTTTCCATTCTCAATAATAAGTAATGTTTTACGTAAGGGGGGAATGGTGAGGAGGAGGCTAATTTCTAAAAGTAAAATACTGATTTATCAAGTACCTATCCTAATTCTGGGGTCATTAGAACTGGGAGAGGAAAGGAAAGAATTCTTCGAATTCTTTGAATAGGATCATAATGATTGCGTTGCAACTATTGGGACAATGTAAATTGGTAAGCATTTTATACATCTCGAAGACTGCCGATATCTTAAGCAACGAACTAATGAGATGCAATGCCATTGAAGTGGAATGTTAATGTGGAGCAGTTATCTCGTCCGGTTATTTTCAACGAGAATTCTCCACCGGTCGGGGTTTACCAAATAAAAAGTTGTGTGGAATTTACCTGCTAAAATGTATTCAATGTACATTTATTTAACCATGTGCCGAGACTACTAATTTTTCACTACCGCCCGCCCTGCGTTTGGCTTTGCCTTAACAACATCAACCAATCTCTTCGGGAAGATGGGTGGGAGCGGGTGGAAGTTCTTGCGAAGGGGATTTCCGTTACATCCGCAGAGCGACTAAGCAGCTAAGAAACGGTCTCCAATGGTCGTAAAATTTGGTATTACTCGTCAAACCAAAACCAGAGTGCCGTCCTAAAGTAAATGCTATTCCGCCCATGGACTGCTTTTCGGTCACGCGGCTGGCCGCCTCATACCGCCTGCATTCGGTCCTTGAGGCATTTGGAGACCGGACAGATTCGTGAAATACAGCGCGAAACATTCGGGATGTACCATCTCCCGCCTACTCTCACAGAGGCGCCCACTGAGCGTTCGGGTTTTGCGTTGGCTTGCAGGCCTCTAACACCCAATACATTTGCGCCATCTGACCTTCCTCCTATTCTCATCCCAACGGTAATCATCTCGCTCAAACATCGTATGGAGAGCGCAGAGGAACGCCGCTCTTGTCTTTCGTACACTATTATATTCTGAGATTGTGCGCTCGCCTTCCCAAAGATCCTAAACTTCGGGAGAGGCCATCCAGAGTGCCCTTTTGTCGCCCTGCGCGTGAGGATCCTCCCGTCATTCCACCCGCGGATTCCCGAGTGACATCATGTTCCCCAGCAGCCCCAAAGCTACATCCCATGTCCCTATAGTGGCCGTTCTCATGCTAGAAACATGGGTCCGTATATGTGCGCCCATGAAGTTCCTTCAAGTCGAATGACGTAAGCCTAAAGCTACATCGAAGACCGTTTGAAGCCATCGAGAAATCAGTTGATGCATTATGCTACTAGTGCAATGGAATTTGATATAAACGTTAACCGCAACAATCCTAAGGCTAAGAGGCTTTGTATAATCAAGCAAATTATGAGAATGGGAGGAAGAAAGCAGAGGAGATAACTCTCCACGTAATAGTCATCTATCAGGAATAGGGTGTTAAGTAAAAAAATACGGACTAGAATCACTCTGGTGCAGGAGGCGTCCTTGTAAGGAAGTGTAGCTCTTGATACTTGAGTCGCTTAAAATTTCCTGGAAAAGATATTTGTGGCATTAAGTGGCTCATTGTGTAGTGCGGGAACGTCAAATATGTTGGAATTTGAAGTTAAATTGAAAGCAGGCTGCATGTCCGAGATATCGTTGCCTAAGTTCTAACAACTTGCATCTCAAAAATAGCAAATTTTTGGGAGAAGAAAAAAAAACGATTTATTTTTTCAATTGTACACTGAAATTTAAAACCAAAAATACATAAAACTGAAAAAGAAGCACGTTGCCATTAATTTTTCGATATAAGTATTGTTAGAATTAGGGACAAAATTGTCTTTACTTCCAAACGGCTGTAAACATTTAAATGGACAGAAATACTATGAGAGCTTAGTTATAGTTGTTGGCTATAGGAGGAAACTAGTAAGGCATTAGGACAAGGCGATGATTCTAGGAGGGAATGAGCGGTGAGAGAATGCTTAAGTTGGTAATGGAGGGAATGTGCTGGGCAAGCAGGCGAGGGCGAGGAGAAGATGAACAGATCTTTCAGAATGGCACGGAGGACCTCATCATCTCTCATTATACAGTTATACACCTCACTTTGCATTCAGATAGAATCAATTAAATAGAAATCGGATAGAATTCAATACAATCAAAAGTAGAGGACTGTAATAAATTCCGAATGGAACTTCGTAGTCAAATCTCTTCAACGCACATTTTTCGTTGTAAACGGCTGATGTCTTTAATCCCCCGCCACTCGCCCATTGAGGCGGTATTGGGGTAGTCGTAAGTGTAGTTGAAGTGGAATTAAGGAGGTTCGACGGTTGCAGAACTTAAGTACGGAATGGTATATAAGTCACTATCTTGAATTGAGTCATTAAACTGGAAATTGATATTCGTAGAATTCCTTCTACAATAATTCTCCCATTCGAGGTAATATGCATTAACTGTACATGAAAGGTAATGACAATTCATAATCGCAGGATGCACCTCTATTCCCTTTCCATCGTCTCCCAGCGAGGGTGGCTGCCCCCCCCCTCCCCCCCTCCGTGTTAGCACCTCTGTGAAGGGGAGGAATTTGCAAGGGCGACCCGACGACCGTGCGTTGTGGGAATGTGAGGTCTCCTTGTCACTTGCCAGGATCGGGTGGGCTAATGTCTGGACGACCTCCCGCTGCACCATCTGGCATCGATCTCCGTCCCTCCCTGGCCCCTTGCCTTTCGTGAATGTGGCGGCTAAGTGGCTGTGGACGGAAGCGGAAGATAATTTGGAGATTGTCGGAGGCAGTGTCCTGTCTTGTCCCTTTTGATGACTGGAGTTGATTGGCGTCGGCCTTAGTGCTGCTGGTGAGAGCCACTTTTCGTATTAGGTAGTGTAATGGCACGATCACCACTTGTCACTCTTGGGATCTTTGATTTTTCACGATTCATTCAATTTTGTAGTTCGAAGACTAGGTGGCGCAATTTACGATCTTTTCTGGAATGAGAGGCCTTAAAATCTTATTTGAAAACTGTAAAAACTAATGTCATCGACAAAATTCTCATTCTAGGTGCCTTTTTTATAGTTTACTAACACCTAGAAAAAAAACAAATACTCGATGTTGGAAGGGTTGAATAATAGCTGTTGATGATATAAATTTCAATTCTACAGCGTGAAAGGTGATGAAATTTAAATTAAGTGTCATGGAAAATCGATGTTGAAATCGCGAAGGTGGCTTTAATATGCATTTAAAATATTCATGTGTGGTGTACAAATAGAAAATGACAAGTTTCTTCCCCAAATTTTTCAATCGGGGAGGAGTTATCGGATGTTATTATCATCGGAGTGATAGCAATAAAAATGGCATTCGAAACGTGCGTATTCGAACTTTTCTCATTGAAGGAGGTATTTTTCTGAAACTTAAGTTGAGTTCAAATATTTGTGAGTAGCTTTTTGTGGCACGGTCAATCTCTCAAAGTATCTTTTCCAGTGAATATTGTATTAAAAATGCATTAAATCAGTGACAAGTGCGTAGATTAAGGAAAAAAGTAGGTATGACGATTTATTCATTGCCAGTATTGATTAGAATTTTTTGTTACTTTTCTTGGAGTTCCACATTCCTCCCAATAACTGTTGGAATATCTGGTGGTAGTGTTGGAATCGCCGCGGTTATTCCTCCCCCACTCCTTCCGTTTCCGATAACCCAAACGATCATCTCTCCCCAATTTCTTTCTCTTTCATCCCATCACACTCTCTTTCCTCATACCTGAATTCCTCCTCTCATTCCGAAAGCATCCCTCGCCCTCCCAATTAAGCAGTCAATTATGGACGGAAGGGGAGCGGGAGGCTCTCGCGGTGCAGGAACCGTATTTGGAGTGGTGGAGGCGAAACGGTTTGGGCGAGGGCCGGCCCTGCTAGGGGCGGCACCGAGAGCGACGTGCCTAGGGGGATGTGGCGGCGAGTGTGGTTTCTTGCGAGTAGAGGAAGGCTGCTCACATATTATCTCGGTTTAATGGGCCAGTTCCGGCTCGCGTCAGTGTGAGGGCGGCGTTTTTGAGGAGACGGTGGGTGGGGTTCGGTTGGGGAGGAGTAGTTGAGTTGAAAGGATGAGTTTTTCGAGGGGAAGCGGGTCTGTTTTGCGGAAGGAGGAAAGAGGTGTATGTGCGGAGGGAAAGCGGTCGGGAGGTGCGAGGCTCCTTGATGAAGGTTGCCGGGATGCGAGAGATTGACGCGTAAAGGTGCCGCTCGTGGAATTCCACTAGCGCTGTGGTGGCGTAGCAGCTGGGAAGGGGAGCGGAAATGTGGGGAGGTAGTGAAATGGAACAAATGTCATTTTCGTGAAAATTTCTAAATATTTTCAAATTGATGTGAATTTTAATTGGAACAAACTTTCAAAGGAGATGCTCCGCCATTTCATCTGAAATATTTCATTTTGTTTGTTTTTCTGCGCACGTCTGGGTCCTTGGTTTTCTTTTGTATCACAAACGGATGATTCATTGAAGTTAATTTTGCGCCCTATTGAATGCCTGCTATCCCATAGTGAATGTGATCCAATGGTTAATGTTTAGCTTCGTAGGTCCTGTTCGTTGTAGGTTAGTCTTATTACTCCAAAGTGTTCGGATGGAGCGAGTGCTCTGTAGGTAGAGGACGTTAAAATCCACGTTAGAGAGAAGAATGTTAAATAAACGATAGAGGAGAGAGAAGAGCGTAGGATTTAATAGATATAATTCAAATATAGCCCTACATTATAGAATAGATCTACATTAAAAACGGAGTGCCATTTAAGATAGGGAGACAGGCTGGGGCGATTCGCATAATACTCCATGCAAGGCTATCGTAACCGGTAGAATACTTTTTTCCTCATCGGCTGTTTTTATTGCATGCACTTAATCGGACAAATAACGATGGCAACCAAGCAAAATCATTTGTTGGTGCTGTTTTGTCAGGGGAAATGCATTTGAAAATACGCTTTTATGTCCTAATGGAAACATTCGTCAAAGTATAGGATAAACATTCATACGTTTTGTAATGCATGAGTGTTAAAAAATTTTGACAAGATACTGTTATTAAGTACGTAATAATATTTCATTCGTGATAGTTATAAAATTTAGGTCATCTTTTTTGGAGTTACTTGCAAATAGATACGAGAATGGAAGAAAATAACGTTATTATTGAACTAAAATTATAGAGATATTATTAACCGCAACTTGTGTGCAGTAATTTCGCCTTTCAACTTCGATGGATTTTATCTAGGATGCCACAACTTTAATAGCATCCGCGGAAAGTATTTACGTTGAATCGCGCAGCGGCCGCTGTTCGTGCAAAAGGTGGGGGTCGCCTTACGGCCGCTGCGCGAGTGTGTGAAGTAGGGTTTAAATCTGTTTTATTTTGGAGAGAGGTATGTTTCGGACCCGAAGTTGGGTTGAGTTCGCTCTCCCGTCTGTATGTTGTCGAGGACTTCTCATTGAGGGACGGGCGTTTTGTGTTTTGCTCGAGTTTGCGCGGCTCGAGGTAACAAAACCCATGCGCTCAACGAGATCTGGCTCCTCCCGTTCGCCTCGACCAGAGAGGGAAGTAATGCGTGAGCTTGATTTGGATCATGTGTATAGATAGCCTAGGCGAGAAATGAGAGCGCGCATTTATGTAGGTTCTCTGATGGTCTCAATGTTTAATCTGGGAGTGAAACGGGGATGGTGAAATCTGTCTGAAAAAAATGCTATTATGTTTGTTATAATAATAAAATCTTGGTAAAAAAAGACGTATTTTTGGATTTATTGAAAGTAAACACCGAAAGTGAAAAAATGACTTCATTAATTAAGCGTTGATTTATAAGCTCTAGTCTATTCTTCAATATGCGCACCGCGCATGTGTTTTAGATTAATGTTTGGATCACAGGTAATGCCATGAATCAAATTATTAGAACACCAACCGCAGAGATACAAATCCAGCCACAAATGTTCCCTACGCCACATACCATTCATTCTCTCAGGCTCGTCATTGTCGCGCTCTTTGTTTGATTCAGCCATAGTAAGACCCAGATATACAATTGCAATCAGTGGGATATCTCCTGCGAGAAGCAGTGCAGCATAATCCGTGTTCCGTGACAGAGATTAGACGCGATGCGATAGAACTATGTCCTGTTGATTACGTCCGTAATCGAGCTCCCCCGGGGATGTTGTAGTTAATTTACGGGCGTGTCGTAGCTTGTATCAAATCCTGCGATTTGGTGCGATGCATCATGTGGTATTAACATGACTTGCCATTGACTCACTGCGTCATTTTAGCGTTGCACGGAGCACATTTGCTTGTACTGGATTTTCTTGATTTTCAGTATCTTAGAAAATGAAAAACAGCTAGAAGTAGTAATGTCATGGGAAAACTGACCTCTTTTATATGACTCTACGGAATATGTTCTGAAAACAAATCTGTGCGGGAAATATTTTTCAGCTGTTAAATGATTTTTTTAGAAATCAATAATGAGTCGTGAGTGTCTGTATTTCTCTTTTGAAGGCCTCAACCGCCGAATACCAAAAAAGCCTTCATCTCACGCATTTAACTGTGAGAAAAGATTAAATTGTAATAATTGTGATTTAAATCTTATTTTCGGTGCAATGTATGGGTAGGTCAGGAATTCAGGGAAACATTAGAGTATTTGTGAAGGGTCATACGTAAGAGCTACAAAGTTTTTCTCCCCGGAAAACTTGAATTACCTGTGAAAGTGGTCGTGATTGGCAGAAATGAGGGAACATGTTATGCTATGATCTAAAAGAAAGTGTCCTAAGTCTAGAGATGTGAATATTTTAGTCAGAGAAATCGAATTTAGGAATATTTTAACAACCCTGATATAGCTATTATTTTTGTCTTATTTACTACTCCGTCAAGTGCATAAGCACAGCGGTTTGCTCCCGTATTCTGTGCGCAAGTATTGCATGCTATTCTTTGAACTGCCCCACATCCTCCAGCGCCTTTCAGCAGCCTGTATGCTGAGCAAGTTCTTTAGGGGCGCGAGGCCTTCTTCAGGTGTCTTCCTTCTGCCCCTCACCCTTTTTCCCCCTTTTCTTCTTTCGAGCCCCTCGCGATGAAATTGAGTGGAGAGGCCGCGGAGGAGAGGTGAAGGAAGATAAGCATCCAGCCATATCATCAATCTTTCGATTCGGACCCCTTTTTTTTCCTCCCCACACCCTCGAAATCCTTGCATCAATCAGTATAACCAGGCCCTGAGGAGGAGTGGGGTATTGTACAGGTGGTCCGGGGGAGGGAGAGGAGTGCCCTCCGGAAAAGGCGTTTCTCTCTCTCGCCTTGACTTTTTCCCGTCCTGCCGTGCCCTCTCTCTGCCAGTTTTATCCCGTGCGAAATTACGTCTCGCCGTAATCTTTGCAGCTAATTAATCTCCCGCGGGAGGTTGCTGCTCCGGAGATCTGTCCCCCCCCCTCCTCCCCCTAACCTCCGCGCCACTTATCCCGAGAGACGTCTAAATCTCCGTCGGACCCTCTTCGCCATTTTTCTCACCCTTCCGCTAACACCCTCCTCCCTGCCTCTCTCTCTTCCCCCCTCCCCCCGCGCGCATACCGCGGGCGAAGAATGCGTCGCTTTCAACGCGAGTTTTGGTTCCTTTTTCAAAGGATAAGTTCGGATTCGTTTGTTGTCTCATGGGCGGGGCGACGAATGGACTCTGTGACACCATAGTTAGCATTCCTCATTTATTAATGGAGATTTCGACCGGTTGAAGTTGATTTACATGTGGCGTTTTGCGAGTTGACTCGGCCATCTATTTTTTTCCATGAATTCACCGTCAGGCCTACTCCCTTTCATTACGTCTGCTTAGTCTTATTTTCCGTCCCCTCCCGAGTTAACTTAACATTCAATGCTGAAGTGAAAATGAAGTTAACGTTGAAGTATATTTTTAAGTATTCTTTGATTAAGGTGGGTGTGTATGGAGTATTTTTCAAATTTCTCAGATTACCTTTTCCCCTCCTGGGTTGGAATTTCCAATTCAAGCAAGATCAACTCCCTTAAGTTCTATCGGTACATTACATTACCTACCTTCCCCTCCGTTTTCCATTTATTGCATGACCTTAAACTTAAATCTACGTATTATCTCTATCTATTAGCAACTCTAGAGGGGAGGGGATGTTGAAAACAGTGTCAGAGGGTAGAATTAGTTAAACGAAGGAGGGGAAGGAAAAGAATAAGATTTTTGCATAGAATGAAGGGGAATAAGCCTTATTGTGAATTGAAGAGGGAAGTGGTTGATGGGGTGGGAGGATCCCAGAATTCTTCTCAATTACTCCGAGAAACATACCTTAATTAGTAGAATACTCCATTAAAAAGTACCGTATTTTTATTCACCAGACGTTCGCCTTATGAATTTTCTATGCCGACAATACACGCTATTTTCTCGGATTTGACTTACTGCTGCATTGCTACTAAGTATACTTTTTATGACCCTGGTTCTTTGATCCTCGTATTCTGCTCACCCTATTCACTGTGTCCTCGCCGATACCTACTCTTCAAATCCTCATTTTGCGCTTTTCCCGGCTAATGTTCGTAACATGCAAATGCCTGACTGCGCAACCTCATTCGATCCGCTTCCTCGAAAACATATGTTTTCCGAATCCAATTAATTATCGCGCACAACATTGGATAGCCCATCGCATCCCGACTCTCTCGTTTAATTTCCTTTTCGCATTTAATAAAGCTCGCCCGGATCCCGCGGGAGGCTCCTTTGCTGAGGCTTCTGCTTCCCCACCCTTTTACCCATTTTACCTCGCCCACTCTTGTAGATTTGCGATTTTATCTCGTGCATGTTGGTCCGCAGGCGTTTTGAATTCAGTTCTTCCGAGCTTCATGGAGCCTCAATATGGCAACTGCCAGATTACTGGTAGATAACTTATTTACGGCCACTTAACGGGAAAGTAATGGCTGTACATGACCAGTCTTTTTCAGGAGTGTATTTCGGTGCATTCGCCGCTGGCATCCCATTTTTTCGCTTTGTTGCAAGGGATATTAATTTATTTAGTGCATTTGGTGGTCGAGGTTTTGATTTTAAAAAATAATTCCGATACTGGCTTTCATCTGAACATAACATTGACTCCTATCGTAAATTGCATAAAATGTAAGGAGAAAAACAGAATTAAATTCCAAGGCTAATTACTAACAGCCAATCAGACGACACCTAAATTTAATTCTTGAGGCTGACCTACGGAAGATTCAATTTAGCATGGTATCTGGCACGGTGAGATAACGCACGCCTTGATAATGGGAAACAAGTCGTTATACGAAACGTACTCACCTTCGTAAAGCGTTGTATTTTAGCACATTAGGGGGTATTCTAATAGGCGAAATGAATGCTGTTGTACATATTCATTTTTTATCCTCGATTTCGCATTATCGCTTTTAATCTCATCCTCTAAGACTGCTCTCCTCCCTCCCCTTGTCCGTTTACTAACGATGCTCCTCGTTTTTATGCGGGTGACATAGTAGTTGAATGATGCATACCAATTGAGTCTGTATGAGGAATCATCCTAGGATCCTTTAGGAAATGCTTCTTTTTCCCTCCTGTTCCCAAGCCTGTAGTCTACTTCCAGATTTTGTACCATTTTTAAGAAGATTTATTCTTTTACGTGACAACTTATTTCCCACAGTCCGTTTCAATGCGCATTCAATTCGTTTCCATACGCTATTGCAACATGACACCAATGTAGTAATTTTGGAAATGATGCCCTAGCGTGTGTTTATTTCAGTTTGTATTCATTCAATCGTGTGATTGAGGGAGGATCCGTCTTATCTCTGGGACGAGGAAAAAAATTCTCGAGCGAATTGGCATCGTATTTCTTCTCCCCTTCGACCCCTCCCCGAAATGTTGCAAATGATTTTCTCTCCCCCCTTCTCTCCTCTCTCTGATCCCCTCTCCACCGACTGGAATACGTGCGAAATTTATGCCCGATCATCAGGGCGTGTCGTGTTCCCCCACCTCCCTAAATCACGCCTCGTGCCTCTTCGATGGGAAACCTTACTTTCACTGGGAAGAAGACATCCACGTCTCCCGCCCGCTTCCTCCATTTAGTATTTCACTCCGGGCAGAAATATATATGTGTGCGCGTGTTACGTGTGGCCACGTATTTATGTAAGCACGCGCACGGCATGCAGCGCTCCCACCCACCCACCCAACCTAGTGGCTGGCGATTTCTTTTTTTTTTTCTTTATTTTTCCCTTCAGCCTCCCCGTCCGTAAATCCCGATGCCGCACTTCCAAAGCCTATAGCACCCTTCTGATGGCTTCGCGCCCGCCCACCCGCGCGAGTTTCGCGTTTCTTTTTTTTCTTCTTCCTTCATTTGAATCTCAGCCTCTCCCTCTCGCCAATCCATTCCTCCCGCCCGGCTGTCATATTCCTCCTCTATCGCTCCCTCACTTTGCCCGCACATCCCATTCATCACATGCTCCGAAGAGGCGCGTTCTATCTTCTCATTCTTCGGATGAGGGCCGCCCTCCCTTCCCCTACATCTTCCTTCTCTCCCCCTCCCCGACGCGTTTTCCCCGAGCCGCGGGCGATTAATCGTAAGCTGGCATCCCCCGAACGATATCTCGACGCTGATCCAGTTGAGGCGATTCCCATTTCTCTTGTGGTTTTCCATTTCAAGCTGGCCTAGAAAACTTTTAGCTTGGCGAATGCGTCATCATGGGAGCACTTGCTAATGGTGTGCGGATAAATTCGTGAATTCCGCATTAAAATCGAGATGCGCTATCAATATAAAGTGATGATTTCATGTGCGCCTTTGATTTGGCCGCGGTTTTAAAATGTTTTTAATCATTCCCATGAAAAAATTCTCGCGATGTTGTCGCTGAGTGCTAAATTCTATCAATAATTGTCTCTCTTCTTATGCATTAGACATGCATAAGAAGAGAGACAATTATTGATCATAGTTTAGGGTATCATAATTTATCAGTGTTCTTTGTTGCACGTTCATTTGCTATTGAATGACGTAGACTTATACTTTTCTGTGGTTATTGTGCAATTTTCAGGTGAATTGTTCATTGCATTGTATCTTGAATCGTTAAGTTTTTATGCGGGTTGCGCATGGTTTCGCCTTATAAATTATGTCTCATGCAAGATTTAATTTTCATTAATTTTGAATTTTTAAATTTTTATGCTTCTTATCTTTTATTTGATATGGGCGTGATAATCCGTTTTTGCATACACCTCCGCGGGCCCCCTCAAACAGGCGTTTCGTGAAGAGAGTTAGGCCATGAGCCGTTAACGTAAAAATAAAAGAAACGAGGTGTGCATTAGAATTTTTTTACTTCTGAGGCCTATGTAATACAGGTCTATAGAAGTCCTTGATTTCTCGGGGTAAATACGAAATCGTACACCTATCCGTTCGGTAAAATATTGCTCATATTTTATAGTTTCCGTCGCACCAAGAAACTATGAGATGTTCTAAAATGTTCTCCATGTCGCTCTGAAAGATATGGCTTCTTAATTGCTCAAGCAATCTATGCCTACCAGCCTCCGACTCACTAGCAACGTAATTCGTCTAGAAGCTGTGTATCGCTCTAACCTCTGTTTGCCCGTTGCTGTATTTGAGTAATGTGGCTGGAGGCTTTTACCTTCACCCTAAGATCGCACTGCCTTCGCTCATTGCATCAGGTTGTTTTGGTCCCTTTCGAGAGGTCATTTTGGCTGACGTCCTAGATCGACTCAGTTGGTTGCAGACGATTGTCATGGGGCGGCAGCTCCAGGGGTGGCTGAGCGATTCCCACCCTGCTCCTCTCGGGGTGCCTCGATTATCAGCCGCTGGCTCTCGTCCCAATTGCATTCTCCCTCCGCTGCACTTCCAACTGCACCACCTGCAGCACCGCCATTGTGCTCCAATGCTCTTCTCTGTCGCGAAGCTATGCCTCTCCCATTCTCCCTCTCTGGAAACTTGCATTTTTATGCTATTGCAGAAAAACGGTCAAACTTCCATGGAGCGGACATATACGACGCCGGAAAAATAGTCTGCTACTGTGAGGTATTCGCAATTCAGAGGTGGGGGCAATTACGGCACTGATTTTTGCTGAACCGCGTCTCTTAATAAAATTATAAGAATTTTCCGAACATGTATGTAGTAAGTCTAAATTTTCTAGAAATATCGTTTACAAATCTTGGAAATTCTTAATACTGTACCGATAAATTTCAGGAAGTGTAAGGTTTATACGTATGAATAAATTCTACTTCGCCTTTGAATTTCTATGTTGTGCGAGAAAAATGAATCATTATTGTAAACTTCACGTTATTAAACAATATACTTCGTTCTCCTTCTGAGCACTGCGTTCACGCATTACTGCCACTTTTGAAGATTATACGTATTCTCGTATTCCAATCTCGAAGGTCACAGTATAAATTCTGTTGAAAAGTGAAGTTGAGATTTCTAAAACACATAATTCAAACCAGTTGGCCTATTTATCATGCTCTCCAGCGTTTGCGCATCTGAAGGCTGAAGAACACCATAGGTGAATACGAACGCGATCCTCTAGCATGTTTTGAGGAGTAGTCGCAGCGACAGCTTAGAACACGCGCATTACTCGGATGGCGGCAGGAATTGGGTGTCGATAAGGAGCCATTAGCCTGCGGGGGAGAGATTGTGGGTGGATGACTGCTCCGTGTCTCTCTTGCGAATGGATTGGGAATAAAAGGGTTTGTTTCGTGTGGCGACTGGGGGTGATTGGGGCTCGGATGAAAGCGCCTGGAGTGTTTAATGGTGGTCGAGAGAGTTGGTCGAGATATGTTCTGTTGGGGGTTGGTGACAGCAATTCCTGTCTTTACGGTGACTACCCCAGTGAAAATGTTGATTTCGATACACTCCGTTCTCCGTATGCATTTATTTCTGTGCAAGTTGTTCTACATCTTGTAATGCGCATAAATTTGTAAAATTCATCTCTTTGCCCGAAATCGTGTACAATGTGTAACCTACTTAGTGCACAATTGTGTGCCAAATCACTCAGTTCTTCTATTCAATATGTACTTACATTACTTGCACCATTTTTATTGTGATACATGTATTATCGTGTATCGAGTATGCCTTTTACAATAATATTCACGAAATGTCGGCGAAAAATTATAAATTTAGCTGTTTTTTCGCTTTGAATTCCATTGCAACGGTGCCATTTCTTTATAAATGCATATGCTTCAGTCATTCAAGAATTGTTCGTGACACATTTAGTTTTATGGATATTCACACAATTAATTTGTATTTTAAACATCGAATACAAGGTAGGCAACACGCATCATTATTTTTGATACAAGAAGTAAAATTGTTGTTAACCATCGCATACATTTGTGTATGTTTTTCGCTGGGGTAGGGAGGTGAGTGAGCGGTCAGATGTGTCTTTCAGGGTCGGAAGCCCTCCTTTACCGATCACTGCCTCTGCAGCGGGAGCGCTGTGTGATGGAAGCGGCTGACTGGACATCTGGGCTGACAAGCACTTAGTGCAAGGCGGTGCGCGGGGGAGGGTTCGCGTGTGATTGCCCGTGGGGGATGCAGGGTGTGGGAAGGGCATGCGGCCTCCCACCTCCCACCCTCCCCCGCGTGGTGGTGAATGTAGCTTCCGTCGCGAGGAGTAGCGGGGAACGAGGGGGTGACGACGACATGCTTCCATTTGGTCGGAGGAATCCGAATGCTTTGTGCGTCTCTCCACCGCTCGCACTTTCCAGCTTGGCAGTGAGGTCTCGTTGAAGGGGTTGGGGGCGATGGAGTCGTGGGAGCCCTCGCTACCAGCCCTTGCCCCGAGTTAGCCGTGCGAGAGTGACCCTTTCCTAGTTTGCCTTCCACGTAGGTGTGGGGATGGCGGTTCTCGGATCCCGGTATCCCCCTCCACGAACCAGTCGGTCATTTGGCGTGGGCGAATCTCCGCGGCGACATCATTTGTGGATATGTCCCCGTGACTCCTTTCGAAAGCGAATGATGGTTGGCATTTTGAGCTATTTTTCTGGGTAGAAAATGGTTCTTAGCAGCCTAAACCCGAGTCCTGATTATTAAATGAATGGCGGAGATTTATAACTGTGCCTCACTGTATTGTGAGCGACTTTATCAAAAGTCACGTCTGAAGGGATGTCATATATTTGATAAATTTGTGATGACGTTGCAGACGCTGAGGACTAGAAAAGGATTAAGGCGTTTGAGATGTGAGCTTAGAAGGTGATGGAGAAGTCATTATGGACGGAGAGTATAAGGAACAAAAAAGTGATTGACATGGTGGGTCAGGGGAGACAACTTAGGGAGGATAAGGTAAAGTACCTACCTATCGTGTAGAAATGTTTAAAACTATGCTAGAGGGTAGGATGTGGGGTGAGCGGGGAAGGAAGAGAATATGATTTTTTGATACAGTGAAATGGAATACGTTTATATGTAAATTGCAGAAGAAATTTGCTTATGTTTGAAGGGCAGGCTGAGGTGTTTCTCCAAATTCTTCATATCAACCTACCTTAACCTTTTGTTGTTACCTCTTAGAATATAGGAAATCTGTTGTGAAAATTTGTAGGTGCCAGCTCTATGCTGTCCCCAAAAATATACTAACTTTTCCAGTTTGCCTGGAGTGCTCCTTTCTCCTCGAATGCTGCTACTTTTATACAATGTATGAGTGGGTTTATTATAATCTGCGTTCCGACTTTAGTCAGCTTGTCGAGCGAGTCATAATATTTTTCCTCATGATGGGAGTGATAATTAATTTAATTCCACCATCTGCGATTCTCTTCCTTCGTGTTCGGTGCTGTTGCTCGTCTTTTTTTATTTCTTTCGAGAGAGCAGGGCTGAGGATCACTTTTTCCCCGCTTGTTTTGTCCTACCGGACAAACGAGACCCTCCGGGCTTATTAGCAGCTCGCCGGCCGGATGTCATTATGCCGCGGTCCCTTCCCTTCTCCCCCCACCTTCCACCAATCCTTCCTTTGACTCCGCAAACCTTAATCCCCCACTCCTCCCGCCCCTGCATCATCGCTCGCACAGACAAGGAAAGTCGTCCAACTCGTCGCAGAAGAGGCAAACAATTTTTCTGCTCCCTGGCGGCTTTAATCTCAAATTTAATTTTGATCTTTATCTTGCCTTTCCAGTTCCCGCAATGCCCTTTCCTCTCTTTCTCTCACAGGACGGAGATGAGTAAACATTGTTTCGTGTATTTCTTCATGCTTTTCTCTCGAAGATACACCCGCTCTCCGCCGGTCGCTTTTGATGTCCTCACTGCCTTGTTATCGTTCGTCTTTTATTGCCTTTCCCTTCACTTCCGAAAGACTGGATGCTATGGCGATTTATGGTCGGCACTTCATGGCGTTTTATTTTCCATATCTCTTTTTGAACCTTCATTTCTCTTGTTGCATTCTTCTTTTTGTTTTCCAGAAATTTTGCTTTTTTTGCGTCTTTTAAATCGCGAAATTGTAATTTTGATTCAAAAGATAGGTATTTATGATATCTTGTGGTGAACTGTGACTAATTCTGTAAAGAGTTAAAAAATATAATTTGAAATAAGCATGTCCATAATTTATTAAAATGTAGTTGAATATTGTAATAAAAAACATCCTAATTTAATAATGCCGCAGATGCAGATGTCTAGTTTTTTCAACAGTGTCCTATTTTTTTCCTTGATCGTCGAACCATTGCCTTTTGATGACACACATTCCTGAATTGTGAATGCCCTACAGTAGGTTTTATCATGGTATTGATAATTTATGTACGTTTTCGGAAAAAAATTAACGAATTCATCGAAAAAATAATTTTAAATTCTGATGAAATGCATCTGATATTCCTCGAGCCACTGCACACTTCTAGCCCGCTAATGTTTCTTATCGTTCGGTTAATTTTGAAATCACAAGTAGACAAAAGTCTGTGATGTGGTATCTTGTAGTTATCGGCAATCGGAGTCTTTAAAGGATTGTAATCGTGAGAGTGTGATTATGATTTGCATTTTGTTGTCGCTTCTTATTCTAATGGGTTCGTTTCCCCAGAGCCTTCTCTATCGGCACGGCAACGGTTTTATGATCAACGAAAGCACCAAAGTGAAGATGTCTTATAGACGTGATGAGTCAGGATAAGGCATCTGTTTTGTGGAAGGAATTTTTGATACGCACGTATGCGATGCCTTTATTATTATAATTAGTTTTTTTCATTCTCTCTCATTTGTCATGGACTTGGTCAAGTATTTTGAAAGTCAATTTTAAGCCATATTACTTATACAGTGATTTTTCTGATTTTATCCTCCAAATTTAGAAATATTATTGTGATTCAAGTATTCTCCTGTTTAGGGTATGTTTACATAGAATATTTTGCGAATTACTAAGTTCTGCCTTCCCTTTCAAATTGGAATTCCCCTTTCAGTTCACAATGAGGAGTTTGAATCCATACAATTTTGTGGATTTTTAGGGAATCACGGATATTTACTGTGTTCGGAAGTATTCTATTTCAAATTCCAACTTCAACAATTTCCTACTCAATGGTAACCTAGTTTAGAGTACGTAGGCGAAGTATGATCGAATTATTGCGTGAATTTTATGCGAGGATTGCATTTTTTCTCTCTCATTCCAGGAACAATCTTATTCCTTCTTCTCTCTCCCATGGGAGCCAACAGCGTTCCCTTTCTTCAAACTCTCTCAATCCCTCTCTCGACGGGGCCCTTCAGCCATGGATGTGAGGAGGCCAATGGGCGCTCCAAGCAGCCGAATCCCCTTTTCGTACTCTTTCCTCTCGCCCTCGCTCTCCCATACATGTATTCCATACGGCTAATGGGGCGATTCATTCCCTTGATGGAGGGTCTTGACCTTTCCCAATGCACTCCGAGCTCTCACACACGATCACTCGCTATGGTGTGTGAGATTTCGACCTTCTCCTTTCCCTCTCACCCGATACGTCACTGCCCTTTCTCCCCCGGGTGAGGATCTTCACGTAGCGGGCTGGCAGGGTGACCACTCTTCTCGATTATTGTCGCTGTTATTCTCTCGGTAGTTCAACTATTAGGGCAGTGTGTTAGAGGAAAACGGGCACGCCAATAAGGAAATCAGGAAGAGATTGCGGTAGCAATGGAGGCGTTCAAGAATAGGATGGATCTGATGAGAGGATACTTATGCCCGATTTTACCGAAGAGGCTGGTGAAAAGCCTGGTTTCCAATGTAACGCTTAACGGTGGGCACTAAGGAGTGAAGTTGAGGAAAGACTGGAGGCATTTTCACCTGGGGTTGGAATCACAGTTGGGCACTGTATACGAGGTCTGTTCAAAAAGTACCCGGAATTTTTAAATTTCGCGGGTCTGGAGAGTCCGATTGTCGAAATTTTTTTATATTGTGTTGGTGTACATGCCCCTAAAGTATGATAAAATCTTCAGCCATATTCACTGTTTACTTTGTCTGTGGTAGTCGCTAAGGTTCGACGTGTTTTTATGAGCTCGGCGATTTTTGCTTGTTTAAACAATGGAAGAATTGAAGAGTCAAAGAATTTGTATTAAATTTTGCGTAAAAAATGAAATAAAGTGAGACGAAGTGTGTGAAATGTTACAAAAAGCCTATGGTGAGTCTGCTATGAAGAAAACAAGTGTTTAAGAGTGGTATAAGCGTTTCCAAGATGGCCGCAAAGACGTTGAAGATGACGAACGCTCCGGTCGATCCAGCACGCAAGCACGATCCAGCAAGTTGAAGATACCCATGAAAGGACGGCGTTTTTCCTCAATTGAAGAAATAAAGGCAGAATCGCTGAGAGTGCTAAAGGACATACCAAAAAGTGAATATCAAAAGTGCTTCGAAGATTGGAAAAATCGCTGGCATAAGTGTATTATATCTGGGGGGGACTACTTTGAAGGGGACCACATTGATGTAGACGAATAAATGAATATTTTTTTGAAGAAACGAAAATTCCGGGTACTTTTTGAACAGACCTCGTACACTACCACTCACTGAGTATTGAAATGGTATAACAAAATTCGTCGGGTCGCTGACGGTGTAACTATCTGATTTTCGCGGGGAAATTAGGTATAATTGTAGTGTTTAACCGAAATATTTATTCGAGATCTTATAAAATCTTTTTGATACAATTATAACTCTTCAATGCTAGTCCTGGCGAGTGCAGAGATACAGATTCATGTACTGGGAATGAATGAATCGCTATGCAGGCTTTGCCGCGCGGGTATTTTTCGAATCAAATTAAAATACGCCGTGAGTGGCGACGTAAATCAAGCTTCTCAAGGACGGCAGTCCCCTTGCTCCTCGGGGAATGGCCAGGCAGATGAAGGGGTGAATGTCGACGCGGGCGGAGAAGATTGCGTGGTAAACGGAAGGCTCTCTGCTCGGCCCTATATCTCCCCCCGATTCCAAAAGTGTGATGCGAATCCTTGCCGCTTGCCCTGCATCCCGTTCGCCGAACTCTCCCACGCCCACCTCCGCCAACGTGCATGCAAAATTGAGGTGGAAGAGCGATTTTTGTGCATGCATGGCCAGGGAATGGGCCCTTCGTCCTTCTCTCTCTCTCGTAAGGACAATCCGTCTGGCCCATCCAACCCACACTCCATCCGCCCGTAATGCTCCGGTCACGATGTCCCACTGTGGGCGTTGCTGGAATCGGTCAGGTCATAGAGTTCTACCTCCGACTCATATCTTGCTTGCTTTCGATGGCCGGGACGCTTTTTGAAAATGAAATTTTTCAAGGAAGGGCCATCGAAGGTTAGGTAAAAGAAAGGCGATGTTTAATTGCGCCAAGACATTGTACCCAATTAAATAGGTATTAATTCAGCAAATCTTCCTGTGATATATGTGTAAAATAATTCATCTCTGCATAAATTTCGTCTCTTCATGTTTAGCTTCAAGTATGGGTCTTCAATATACTATTTTTTTGCTTTGAACGATTCATTTTCAACTGAAATTTAATTTTTCCCCTAATTTACCAAATTTCTAATTAGTTTAATCTGTATCCTTGCATCTTGAAAGAATTTTTGTCTAGCATAACTTAAAATTCCGCAAATAACTAATAACTGAATGACTTTTCTCTTATATACTCAGGGATTCAATTGTTAGGCGATGTATTCCTGACGAACGGTTCATTACCCTTTTGTTCCTTTTAATGATAGATGTTGCTTTTATTTCCGGTATAGGATTGGCACCGTATTCGTCTCTATCGATATTGTGATATCTTTTGAGGTATAAAAAATCACTATCCTTTGGATTTATTGACTTACGCCGTTCGTACTCTTTTCTATTGCAGTTCATTTCTAGAAAGCTACGTACTTAAGAACGCAATACTACTGTGACGTGAAGACTCGTCGAATAGGTTCTTGTGATCTCTGAAAGCTTTACTTTCGCCTCGGCAACAAAGAACGCTCAAGAAGCTTGCCTCTTGCACTATTCTCCATTCAGCGTCGTTGCTCCAACTTTTCTTCGAAGGCGTCGGAGAAAATTGCCTTCACTGTCCTCCACGTATTCCAAGCCCTCCGTGGGGCAATCTCCTGAATCACCTCGGCCACTCACTGACTTGCACTCAGACTCTTGCTGTAGATCTCTATTATGTTATGAAGTATCGTTCTCAGGGACGACTAAAACCATTATTGCGTTCGCTTTTAAGTTGAAATGCGCAGGGTTTGATTCATTTCGTTGCAGCCATGTCTTGTATGCGTGATGGAAATGTGGACGTTTTATGCTCGGATGCTAGGTAGACGCTATATGCATCTTTTAGTATTACTCATGTGGTCGATGTGAAATTTTTGAAGCCTATTTGTGAACGTACGAATGAGGCATTGAGTTTGGATTCAACAATTTTCTTGACCAAGGTTACAGGTTCATATTTGCCAAGGTTAAGATTTTTCTTACTAATGTTTTTTTTCTCCTTCTTTCGTTAACAGCCCGGTAACGATCCATATGCCTTCGTTGAGTTCACCGATCACCAGGCGGCGTCTGCGGCGCTGGCGGCCATGAACAAGAGGGTCTTCCTGGAAAAGGTAAGCTTTCTCTAAAAATTTAATACGTTCAACTGTGAAAGTGCGGAGGAGATAGTATGATGGTCTTGATGCAATGATTTCCGCCATCATAAAAGACAAAAAGTGGTAAAAATAGGGCGTTTTTTGTCTTTTTGTGGGGAGATGGTTAGCCAAAACTATTCGTATTTTATGTGTCAACCCATTTAGTATTGGCCGAAATGAAGTCTTCTGTTGGTAAAAATAATTGTTTACTCTCAACATTTTCTCGCTCTAATTAAGAACTATCTTTTATTACACCTATTTTACACCTGACGATGGCACCAAGCTAATTGAATACCTATACCAAGCTAATTAAATATACCAAGAATATATTTGGCGGAAGAAAATAGTTTTTTCTGTTATGCAATGTGACGAATAGAATATCACTTCGGGAAGGGGCATTTTGTTGGAGGAGGGCATTATTGACAACTTGGAGTTTTAATTTTCAGAAATATATGTCGGAGAGCCTATTATGGTGCTTCGTCGTATGCCGTTAAGAAATTTGGCCAATTTATAAGGTAAAAAAGAATTAATTCATGAGAACCAGCATGCCTATGCCATATTTGTGAATTTTTTCGGGGAGATTTGAGAGTCCATTTTTCCATATGATACGGAAACAGCACTAGTAACATAAGAAAGAGATTTATTTCAGCTAACATGTAAAAGAAAGACCTAATGAGAGCTCTGTCGTGCAAGTGTGGTAGGAGTGTTGTATTGTATTGTATTGTCTGGAGTGGAGCGCTATACGGTACGGAAACGTTTACGCTGAGGTAAGTGTCGTCAAATCAATGGAACCTTCGAAGTGTGAGTGTGCTTGTGAATAGTGAAGGTAAGTTTTTTTTCTTAGAATGAGTGAATTTAATATGAAGAATGATTTCGACGGGACAAGTTTAGAAACGTTTGCTAAAAATATATCCCCTCCAAGAACAAAAACGTTTCTTGCGAACATTCAACCACCACTCATAATAACTGTATTTGTGAACCGATTTCGACCATATAAGTTTAGAAAAGATTGCTACATTAAAACACACCATGATGACAAGTTTCTATGCATTATTGCCACAACTTTCAATGCTGGAGAGGAAAGGGCTCGACTAAGTGCTGGGTGTGGTTAGCGAGGAGAAGAGACTGTTGGAGGAGATGCTGTTTAAAGAGTGGCTTTGCGGTGAGAAAGTAATAAGCGGTAAGGGGATGCTAAAAACCGTGTCAGAGAGAAAAATATTTGATAAAACGGGGAGCGGGAGGAAGAGAATGGTTGAATGTGAGGAAATAGGCCGTTTTGGTAATCGAAGAGGGAGGTGAAATTTGGGGGGGGGGGGGGGGAGGGGTTACAAGCATGGTGATTCGCAAAATTCACTGCGTAGGAAACTTTAAATAGTAATTTCCCTTTTTATTCGCTATTTTTTATTCATTCACTTTTTCTTCCTTTCTCTCCCTTCTAATCTTCCTGCACCTTCGCCCATCCCTTTCCCCTATTCCTGTCGCAGCCATCCTTCTCGACTGTTCGAGGGTGCTCCTCTCGCGGCTAGAGCCATTAATATCGCGCCACAGCTTTTTAAAGTAGCGTAGGCGGTGAGGGTGGGGCGGAAAGGGAAGACGTTAAAAAAGGGTGCTCTCCCCCTTACCTTACTCACCCTGCTCCCCTCGATCTCCGCACCGCCGACCATTTCACGCTCGAAGTCTTGTCGCGTTGTAAAATTCTTGGGAGCGGTTGAGAGCGTTGAGTCTCGTCCTATTACGTCCAATTAATGAAGTTTTGGGTTGTTGATGGATTTTAGATATTCCACCGAAAGCCTTCTTACCATTCAGAGGGTCATGCGTACCATTGCGGAGTTACCTAACGTTATTGCAGTGTAAGTACGACGCGAAGAATAGGTATTCGTCTAGAACTGACTTGAACTCGGATATTCCGAATCGGTTCTTATTTGCTTCGTGGGGCGTGTTAACTGCGTAAGCGGACTGATGTGAAATTTTAGTGATCATGTTTTCTCTTAAGTCCCGGTTACATCTTCCTCTATTCTACTTTACTGCACCTTGCCGTGTTACAGAAAGACTTTCTGTAAAAATGGCTGAAGATAGTATAACCGTACGTCTATGGAGGACGAGCACTGACGGCCGGCGTTGACACGATCTGGATATTGAGATAAAGATTTAACATGATTTTCTCAGGTATCAAGTTATTTTGGTGACTCGTGTCTTATGTAATATGTAAATGTTATGTATAATTTTTTTTATTCCACCCAACTATTGTAATATATTGTTCATTGCAAAGAACAACTTGAAGTAGTCTCCGAAAAGATCTCGATGATAGTGTCAATCTCCAACCGAAGTGCAGTCGTTTACATAATTTAGAAAGCCGTCGAATGTCTGGGAATGAATGATGAACCACTTTTCGCAATTTTTATGATTAAGAATATGTATTTCCATGGCGGCGACGGTGGACGGCGAAGTTGATATTTCAGCCTTTTTTCAAGAGCTAAAAGTTCTACAGATGAGATATAGAGGAGACTGAAGGTATGGATGGAGTGAGTACTTATCGGGGAGGGGTGTTGAAATCTGTGTTAGAGGGTATTGTCTGAATGTTAGGTAAGCTGGGGAGAGGAAGGATAAGAATAGCAATTTTAGATACAAAGAAAGGGATTAGGTCTCATTGGGAATTGAAAAGGGAAGTGTTTGAAGGAAGGGGAGGCTGCCAGAATAGTTCTTAAGTACTCCATGGAAACCTTCGGTAATCGGTAGAATACTTTATTGATAATAATAAAAGGTTTTTGCGTTTGCCACTGTTGCACTTAAAATCTGATTACGCGATAGTTTACTTATTTTGTTCACTCCTCAATTATAGCAGGGCATCTATTACCCCGAGTTCAAGCACGTGTCACCTCGCGTGATGCATGTGCATTGAGTCTTCTCTCGTGGCTTTTTTTCTTCTTTAAGCGTCGTATCCACTATTCAAGGAGCTTGGATTTGAGTGCAATCTCCAGCCGTCGGCTTCGAGTAGTCGGAATCCCTCGTTCCCGCTCAGACTGCGACCCGAGTTTCTCTTCTAAAATTTCACTCCCTTAATGTCCCCCACGCCCCGTTTCCAGCCGTCATCCCCTTCCGGGAATTGCGCATTGCAAATGGGATCTATTTCCGCCGTTTCTTCTGCGTGTTGGTACCGCGATTCCTTCTCGTCCGAGACGTGTCAGGCAGGAAATAGGGAGGAAATTCACCAAAGCTGGAAGTATACACGTACTTACTCTTAGATACTCACTCCCATTGATCTCTCTGTAACGACTGTTCGCGATACTGGCGTTCTTTTTTATGTCCGTCAGCCAAATTGCTTCCACTTACATAATGCCTTCATTTACCGCTTGCTAATTTCCGCGTTCCAATTTGTATACGTCTAGTGGTCTTTGTGGAGTTGTGAGTGCCATCCGTTTTTTCTATTTATCCCTGCTTTTTGCCGTTATTGCATAGTATACTATCCATAATTTTTTCTTTGAAATAATGAAGGTGGCGTGGAGGTCTTGGAATGACCTCCTTTTGATGCCGAGCTCAATTGCATATTTTTCTAGGAGATGAAACTTGTAGGTTATGGGATGTGTAGAAATTAAATTTATTCTTATCAAACGCTGCGTTTTACTCATAAAATGGTCAGTAAATATTTTAATTCGTGTATAAGCAGGACACATATGTAGAGAGTTGATTGTTTTAATTTACTTAATTCATGAAAATTAAGATGAAGTAGTCCTAAGCATGAACATGCATTCCACTGATTTGTAAAGGTTGCCGACCTAGGGTGTCTGCCGATGACAGCATTTAACGGTTTATCATTTGTTTTGGTCGTTGCAGCATTGATTTGTTTTTTTTTTTCATTTTTTTTGCACCCGGGAAACAAATTATCACGTTCTAATTTGTTGGTGCATTTCACATATCCGCAGGGTGGATTCAAAAACACTTTGTTAATTCGCACCTACGCCGAGGAAACCACTGTGATTTGTTTCAACGCGGAGAAGGCGACCACCGCTTTCCTTTCATCCCGCCTCGTGTATCCGCGATGTTTTTAAGGGAAAAAAAGAGAAACGAGAAGAGGCTTGCATTGGGGCTGCGGTTTGGGAATAGGAAAAGTTCTTTTTGAAAGCGACGCAGAGCGCTAGGCATTTTTTTCCCCGACACACATCTCCTCCTCCCTCAGTTCGTGTTGCAGGCATCCCGAGGAGCGGGGAGGGGGAGGCGTGGAAAAAGGAGGGAGGTGGCGGGGTGATACTTTTTGTCCATTTTTTTCGGATGTATTTTTTTTCATTCGGAAAAAGAGAGGGATTTTGAGGTCCTTTTATTTTCAATTATTTCGTGCGGTTCTCTACGGGTGTGTTTGTGTGCGTGTTAGGCCGTCGGCGTTGAGGTGAGGTCGGGGTCTGCCGGAAGATCCGAATCCCTTCGGCTTCAAGGCGAATGAAAAAAAAGGGAGTTGATTTAATCTAAGTTCCTAATTTCACGGTGACTGTTTCCTTGGCAACTCGCGACGAAACCCTCCTCTCCATCCATAGGGGCTCATCCTAGCGACGCCAACACCCCCGCTGCCACCTCTCCGGGCCCGTCCTACTCTGGAATCTTTTTCCGTGTCAGCCCCTGCCAACCGCCCCAGTCTCACTCTTATGCCCGAACTTAATCTCTTGCTCAGCGCCTCCCCTTCAAAAGCCCTTTCGCCCCGAATCCCATTTGCACTCGAACCTTCTCCCTCCCCCCTCCAACCTATACGCTCCGCCCCCCACTCTCTTCTTTCTTTTCCTAATAATCTCTTGTCTCTCTTGCTTTCGTCCCTCTTCTTGTCTCGCTTCCTCTCCGCGGATGTGTATATGGTGCGCAAATGCTTCCTTTAGTCTCTTTCTCGGGCGCGAAAACCCTTCCTGGGCTTTGGTATTTTCAGAACAAGAAAAAAACCAGTTAGGGAAATCAATGAAATGCCTGGTCATTTGGGAAATATATCAAATGGCTATAAAAATCACGAAGACCCCGATGTAGGAACATGTCACACGCACCGCACATTGGAACGGCAATGACCTGCAATTGAACAAGAGAGGGAAGCGGCTCAGTGGATGTCTAAAAAATATTGATAAAATGAAAAATATGATGCAGTTAATTATAAAGATATTCTAAGAAATAGAAGGGGATAGACTACAACTGATGCAATATTCTTACAAATCTGGAAATCTTGGAAAATAAATTACAAGGCGGTTCCCCAAAAATTGTCATTCAGTCTAGCTGTCAGGGAAAAATTAGCTAAAGGTGAAGATCGAAGAACTAGCTGATGTAGCCGAATTTCTTTTTTTCTATTAAAATATTCTAACGGTTGAGGTAGGCTTACATGGAGCGTTTTGTGATTCTGCGCAAGGAAATTGTCAGGAGGATCATATTTTTTTGGGAAAAATCATGTTATATCATTTCCAATATTCTCAGTTTTGTAAAAATATTGCATCACTTGTAATCCATGGCATGTTCTTTCATCGGGGTGTTTGTGATGTTTGAAAGCACATTTATTTCTGCTTTTACGAGAACATTTAACTCTAAATTTCACTTTATTATGCTCGGGCTTCAATCTATGGTTGGTCCAAATGAATTTCCTCTGTTACTATTTACAATTGTCCCTTATACCAGGTCAGAATAAACACCGGAAACAATTGTGTTCCTTCCTATTTTGTTCCCAGCACTTCGGCTGAAGCCTGTACCTGTTTTGGATTTCCACGGAAATTAAGCTTGCAAGTACGCGCCAGGGCGTAGAATAACTGAATTTAGCACGGAGGGAATTTTTCACGGGAAATTTTCCTTGGTTTCTAAAGCGTGTTCACTGCTTTGTATGAGTATGATTCCTTTCCGAGAAGTTTTTTCATAAAGAAAACACTACAGCTTTAGTAGCAAATAATTCCACAGTTATGGCCGAGTTTATTGCTTGCCCGTTTAACTCCCGTAATTAAGAAGTTGAGACTCACCTCTGGTTTCGCTGGATATATTCAACGCTGTGTCTCGTTGACTTATCTTTTCTTATATGCGTTGGGTTGTCCTTACCTTTTTCTTGTAAACTTGTTTATCTCTGTTAATGGTAATGCTCAAGAGTAGGTTATGCGACTCATCGTTAGACGGAACCAGTTATCGTTATTATTTGCCTTGATTTTCGTGCATGCATTTATTGTGTTTATTTATTTTATAATCTCTTCTTTGTAGCGTGCTTTTTATAGCCCCGAATTACTTTTAAAATCAGCATCACCCCTGTTTTACGACGTATTGTAAGAGTGGTAAGAAAGGTAAGGTTCGTAGTTTAATTTATGTTATCATCATAATACTTCATGGTTACATTCCCAGAAGAGGAGATAGAGATCAAGTATGTGCTTTTAGCATTTCAAGGTCCACTAATTAAAAAGTGAAGATTCTATTTTTTTAAATTCGCTGTGAATTGATCTTTATTTCCGTATTTTAACTTCAGAGAAGCCCAACTCCTGCAGTGTGTGCAAAGAGAAGCAGAGGTGGGACTTTTTATTTCGAATTCCATGAACGATATAATTTTATGCCTTCGTCGTCTTCTTCTCTATGTAACACGACACTAGGTTATTTCTTCCACAGAAGCATTGCCTCGGCATAACTTTCTTTTTATTCTCGTAGATATTCCAAATATCTTCTCACTTCTTTTCCGTATGATTTTCATTATCGCCGACTCGTACTTCTCCTGAATAAACTGCTCATTGCCCTCTGTGGCAGCTTGGCATTTGTCCTCGGGGCCTGAAATACATTTTTCCCTTCGCCATGACAATATTATTTTGGGAAAACGTAGGCTTCGGAGGAAGAGGACACGGGAAGATCGAAAAAGTTCGACGTGGGCGACAGCGAATCGGATATGCATTATCGGATTCGGGTTCGGCAGTAAAATTGGTAGGCTTTGGGGAAGAAGGAGAAATTGGAAACAAAAAAGATTCCGGCTCAGAGTGTGAGAATTGAAGAGGAATTGTCCGGGTTGCGACGGGGGAAAGGAATTGCTGGGGAAGTCGGCATCGCCTCCGGGGGGCGTCGAAGCCAAGGGAAGGAAAGGCATGCGGCCAGAAACGATTTTCACCCTCGTCGTCCGCCCTCCCCCCCGGCACTGAAGACCTTGACGGCCGAGAACGCTAGATTTGGACCGTCGATAGGTGCCGTTCGGCCATCATAAGAGCATCGCCACATTCCTCTTCCTTTCTCCCCTTTCGGATCCTCTCTGAGGTGTCCGGTGGGCTAAAGGAATCGTGGGTTCTCGCACGTGAGTCATAGGACGGAGGGGACAGATCTCTAGGGTTGAGAAAAAGAGGCGATGGGCTGGGAAGAGCCCTTTTTGCGATTGCCTTTTCTTCGAGGGCAGCTGGAAGATGCCTTTCCGTGATTCAGCAATAACAGCGCGTGGGAGCAGATTAGTCGCTAAGGCCTTATAAATGTCGGTATTCAAAATTCATGTTCATTGAAGAGTGCTCACCTTCTTGTCTAAAATTGACCCTGATATTCTGGGGCTACTATACGTGTTTTTATGTTCCTCAATTTTCCCTTGTGCATTGATTTTTATTGAATCTGCGATAATAAGGCTCGATTTCTTAGTCTCCTATCCTTTGCACCATACAGAATTGGCATCATTTGTACCATCTTTATCCGAGTGAACAATATTAATATTTAAATGAATAGGTGAATTAATGGCTGGCTACTTTAACGGTTAGGTCAGTGTCATTAAGCGTTATCAAGTTATCCGTGCAAATGAAAGAGATGGTCTCTGCCAGTATTTTTTGGCAAGTCAGGATATTTATTTTAATCTTGAATACGAACTTATATGAATTGAATTTCGGTGCTTTAAAATCTCTGTTACTTTATCAATGTAACGTTATTCAGTGAGTAGGTCTTTACATAATTGGATCCTCTTTGGCCATATTTCGATCTATTGCATCACCAACTTGATCAAGCTATTACAACACCGTTATACATCCCTCATTTACTTTATCTTTTCCCATTGTCCCGCCAAAGAAATATTCAGGTCCGCAGCTAAATGGCCGGGGCTTGAGTTAGACTCTCTACGACCCCAGTTCCTTTGCGGGTTCGTCGGGAATTAATTTTCCAAAGGACAGCGTCGGTGTCTGAAATGTCACCTTCTCCCCCGCCCCCTTCCCCCGCCGCTGCCGTGCCTTCTTCGTTGACCTTTTTTTTCCTTTCATTTCACACTCTATCGACAGGCCGCGCTTTCCTTCCTCCCTTTCAACCGTATCGACGTCCCACCCCCTCCTCTCCGTAATTTCCCGTCAGATTTACAACCCTTTCATTATTTCGTCCCCGTCTGTGCTGTGGGAAATGCTAAGGCCGCCAAAGGGTGACACAGGGAACCGCCGCTTCATTTGACAGTCGCGTCCTTAATTTCCCATCTGTCGCATCTCCGTAACCAGCTTCTCGCCTCTTTCCCCCAAAATGCTGGCCGCCCGCCCACCCTCGCCGCAAATTGCCTTTCTTTTGTTTTTTTTTTAATGCGTCGGCCATCTTCTTTCGTGCTGCCCCCTCCCCACGGAGTCCTCTCTAAATTCCTCAGTTTCAACGGGGCTCGTTGACGAGGACAAAAGGAGGAATTTTGTCAGGGAAAAAATAGTGCGGAAGGTGAAAATGTGAAACCTTCAAGTCTTAGGTTAATTGCTCCTAGGCGAGACGGGAAAAGGTGAAAGGTGCCGTCTTTGGCTCTCAGTGTCTTAAAAAGATCCTGCACCGCAAATTTGGCGATATCCTTTGCGACCCTTAATTTTTTTCACCTGCCCCACATTTCCTATTGAGTTGATTCCAACCGTCGGAATGGGTTTGCAGAGCGACTGCGCAATGTTCCCCTTTGAAAAGCCTCCTTTCTTTACTTACTTAAGGATTTATTCTTCTCATGGGTTCTTTAATAATGTAAAACGAAATTTTTGCCTTGGTGGTTATGGTGGTTATCAGCAGAAACATTACAGGATTTTTGAAATCCATCCAGCCATAAAAGATTTTATATTATCCTTTAATTTATTCTTGAGTAAATGGAGAACAGGTGGCCCCCAATTCCCCTCCCCCAATTCTTAGCTTATATAGAGTTATTTATTCAAAATAAATGAGAATATTTATTTCGGATTGTGTTACTGATAATGTGGGTGCAAAACAAACAAAAAATAAGGAAAATTTATGTGGTAAATGTTTTTTAAATTAATATGGCAAATTTAAATAAATAGAAATACTGTAGCCAAATAACTGAATCATAATAAAGCAACACGAAGACCGTTAACTACAAGCGTGAAGCCCTAAAGGAAGACAGAAAAAAATATTTGTAGTTTTTACGTTAACTTACAAGGTGTACAAGGAAAGAGACTAAGGAGAAGAAGGCTGAGTGCATTAGCGGAGATAGAAACTCGGGCGTTGGACGGAAGCAAGGCGCAAATGAACGGGAGGTGGCCCGTGGGTGCGACGGCACATTGCGGGGCCGCGGCATGCGTGACCCCGGATGGTTACGAGGAATACAATGCGGGCAAGGGCAGCAGTCGCAACGCGGTCCTCCCCTGCAGGGTCAACTGCAGGTGCGACGGTGAGGGAGGAGGGCGCTTGGCATGGTGGGTGAAAGAGGAGCCCCTGAGAGACGAGGGAAAGAAGGAGGAATTGCTGAAACACTGAGACGCCTTTCAATGGGAACAGTCCTAAGGAAAATGAGAATTTAAGAGTTCCGTTAATCCATGTTATTCGGAGGGTACGAGGATTTCATAACAGCCTTTCGGGCGCCTGTACAATTGCTCCCGTAATATTGAGTACTTATTGTAGAATAACGAAACGCAGATGCGGTTCCGGAATTTATTCGGCTTAAAATCGTATTTGGCTCACGCAAACCGACTCGCTCTGAGCAATAGCAAAAGAGAGAATTGAATAATTCCAAGGGACTGCGACTGCTTGTATTTACTATCTAACGATTTGATCGTTGGATTATTCTTCCTCATAGAATAATCCTCTAAGGTCGTTAGAATATCAATTGCGTACGCATGGTTTCGCTGATGGTAGGACCTGCCCGCCTTGTGACGGTGCAGGATTCCTCGTCCCTTCATTCCTTCCCCGTCCTTTCCTTGGAGGCGTCATTGGGCTCCTATCGCGGTGGCGCCTCCTTTCCTTGTTCCTTCCCGTCCTTCCCCTTCTGGGGGCAGAGGAGAAAAGCTAATCGCTTATAGTCCTCGCCTCAGGAGTGTATCCCGCGAACCCGACCCAAGGGTTTCGTTACCATTGCTTGTATTTACTCTTCTGGAAGTTTCTTGCATGATTTTTTCGAATGTGAAGTGGACTCCGCTTTTTGAAACGAGAGGGAGAGGTGAAGGCAAGCCTCTTTTGTTACACAATTTATTCTCCTCGCCCGGTTTGTTTTCTTTATGTGGTTCTGAACTCAATTAATTATGATTTTCTAATTTTAAGTAAGTGAGGAATCGTTGTGAAATAATGGAAATAGGGATTGAAGGCGTGAGGTTTGAAATAGGCGAAAAACTATGTAATAAAATGCTGCAGGAAGACATCAATTGTGTAAGATGTGGTAAAAATTTCTGCTTCCATCAATAATTTCCTTCGTTGGTTGATGAAATCCAATAATTGAAGCGCTTAATAATGTACGCTCTTGTACCTCTATGCTTCCGCTGCTTTTTTTGCTGTGAGCAGGGATGTATTTTTATCTTGTTTTGTCACACCTGCAGTTGACTCAAGTTATTTTCCCACGCCGTCTTACCTCGTGGCTGGTCATTTTTTTTACCGCAGTCTTGGTCTTTCGTGAGCGAGGATGAGTGGCTCTCGTGATGAGGACTTGTGATGGGGTTGGAAGATCTCTCAGGGTGGACTCCTCATCTTGTCCTCTTCTCTTTCTCCTCACACTTCCCTGTGACTCCATATCCGCTGCTTATCTCGTGGAGACTTTCCATGAAGGCTAGTAGGATCTACGTGCTGAACTGCGATGCTCTCTCGTTATATTTTTATGTCGAGTCATTTTCTCATTCCGTTTTTAGATGATTGTAATTGGGGCGGGGGCCTCCTCCTCAGTTTATCAGTTTTAAATTTCGCTCTTCTTTTCTGTATTCATCTCAGTAAGCCAGCTTAAAAGTAGTTAATGCTTTTTCTCGTATGATTTGAGCTGCAGTCCGTTAGGTACACTCTCACTCACTAATTACTCGAACTGTGTCGTTTGGAAATATGTTTTAATTAAGCTTTGGAATCGTAATGTCGTTCATGAGTGCACAGTTCTTACTTGCGTGTGCATCAAATAACCAATGTCTATCTTTAATTCGATTTTCCTAATCTCTGTACCTCGCATTCAGTGAAACACCTGCGTTCGGAGTCCTCTCACTTTTGGATGCCTCTTGTTTAAGGGCCAGTTTTTAATTAGTCAGAAAAAGATTTTTTTTCACTTTAGGATCGAAGCTCTTCTTTACGAACACTTCCAGTTACGGACATCTTGCTGTTGATGAAAGGATCAATCCTATGGACTCTTTGTTCTTCTGCAGACACCACTGGCATAACTTTTCGAACCTATTGGCACATTATTTTTACTGTCTCCAACCCTTTTTTTTCGAATTTGATTCTTTGTACGTAAGCATTTATTTCAGTTTTGAAAGAATCGTACTTTATAATACATTCGTGGGAAAATCAATAATGAAAAATGAAGTTTTTTTTAATTAGTAACCTCCTTACAAACAGCTCCGCTAAGTGCTCATTTTCGTTGACCGTTTTTGTCCGTAAGTTTGAGGTTTCATTCGATTTCGACATGGAGATTTGAATTATCCATTTCTTACGTACTAGTTTTGATTTGTAATGCATATTTTCACGATAAATATTGAGATTGGTTTGTATTTCTGCCGTTATTTTTCTCCTTCTGATGCTCTCGGTGTTACCATCTTTAGTGTGTCCCCCTCGGAAAATGAACGTCGAGGGAAATGACGGAAGGAGGGAGTTTCTCTTGTTGCCGGGTATTTTTCAGCTCGGATGCGGGGGGAGTTAAGGTGAAAACTGCCAGAGTGAATGGATGGTGGTGGGGGGCAGTTGTCCAGCTTTGAAGGGCAGTTGCGGAGATGATAAGTGTGTGGGCAGAGCGAAAGAGTTATGCCTTGATAAAGTGGAAGGGCGCTCTGTAGACCGATCCATCCCTCGAGCCTGTTCTTCTGCTTTACCTTCCCTTGATCTTGGTCAATGCGGGTCATGCGCTTTGCTATTGGAGCAAGTCCTAGACAGGACTTCCAAACCTCTCTCTAGACCGGTCGTATTTTCCTCTTATTGGTGACGTGTATTACTCCGCTAAAACTTACGCTATGATTTTGAAAATTTTAAAGTATATGCAGTGACATAAGCCAAAAATTGCCTTTTTCTTTAATATAAATATTATTAAACGAAATAAAATAACTTATTATTTATTTATTAGTTATTTTATTTCATTTAATAATAATATTGTTAGCAGAATAAAGTGTGGAACGCCTGAGACTGTGTCTTATATAAATATTATATTAAATTTCTTTAGCACAAATATAATATTACGTTTGAGACAATTCTGAGGTAAAATTTTCACGTTTGAGACACAGATAAATTTTCCTCAGGGTCTAGTTTATAACCTCTCAAAATATCAAGTTGATGTCAGAAATTTAAGGCGAACAGTCAATCACCAAAAAAAAGAAGCGATTGAGCTGGAGTTGTGACGATTTCCACGAAAAGGGAGATGCTCCGTATCGAACGACTAGTGCTTTTCACTTGCCTCATTATATTTTATCCATTACTTTTTGTTAGCAGAAACGCACAGAGTGATCGAATGTGGGTTGCACGAAGAAATTTCGTCTCTACAAGAAAAAAAATGTTGCAGCAAATATACTACCTTAGCATCAGCTTTTTTTACAGCTTTTTTTAACTTTTACCTTTACTTACTCTTCACGTCAGTTTTTGTTTTTGTTGTGATGCTCTCGGCTCGATGATAAAATTTCCTTGGGTTCATCATGGAGAGAGGCGTTTCGAGGGAGAAAAGCTCGAGAGAAGAAGAGAGTGTTGGACCACTCCGGCGAAGGAGTAATATTTCTATGAGTGCGTGGGAGAAGTTTGTTATTTTTCCTCCTCTCCTCTCTGCCGCGTCTCCGCAATTTTTCTCCGCGGAACCACGCACACGGACTGGGAAGGGTGCAGCATCGCGTCTCCGACTTCCCCACCCACTCCTCTCACTTGCTCCCTTTCTCCCCACCCCATCCAATTCCCTTACTTTAGTGGGTCGCACCATCCTCGGAGGCGGGTTATGCGTCGCTCTGGCCAATATCTTACCCCCCACTCACCACCCGGCCTCACAATGGTGCTCTGGGTAGTGGTGGTGATGCTGCAGGGTGGTTGTGGTGCGCGGGGGTGGGCAGCAGCAAATGGGAAATGCTTCTCGGGGGTGCTGGTGGTGGGCGGCGGTATTATTGGCCTCCCGTGTCCGCCTGACCCTCTCTCTGCCGAAAAGATGGCGAATATCTATCTGCCGTCCTCGGCTTATTTCGGGCTCCAAAGGAGCCGGAGGAGTAATCGTCGCCAGTGGTCGCCGTCCTTTTTTAAGTGTACAAAACGGAGGTTATTTACAGGTGGCATCCTTTTCATATCCCTCGCCGCATGAGCTACTGCCGTCGTTTTCTGTTCTTCCGCGCTGTTGTTGTGCCTTCTTTCCCCCCCCTCTCTGTTGGCAACGCTATTTATGGGCGCACTTCTCTCTCTCTCCTGCCTTCGCTTTTCTTTCATCTTCCTCTTTATTTTTTTGTCTCCCGGCGTGGTCAGTGCTTTTAACGTCCGGCTAATGGGCCTTAAGCCAAAAATGGTCGATTTGATTGCTCAGCCTCAACCCGTTATCAAATGTCCCGCGTCATTTTTTTCCTTTTCTTTATTTCTCTCCCCTTTTCCTCCATTGGGGATTCCCTTAATAAACTGCCGCTTGCCAGATTGACTCCGGGCCATTGCTATCGCCCCCATTTTTGTCCCCCCCCCCCAACCATCTCACCCACGCTTTTCCTCGGATCCCCCCTGGGTCTCTCCTCCTCCCTATCGTTTGTCTCGCGCCCTCGAACCCGAGCTGAACGCTCTCTGATTCTCCCCCCCCCCCCCCACTCCGCCACAAACTTATGGGACGGCGTAAGGACAAAAAAAAAGTGTCCGGGGAGTAGCAGAGCCAGCATTAATGTGTGCAACAGATGCACTTTACCCCGCAGGAGAAAATATATTCTGTTCAGTATTTTTTTTCAAATAGCCCGTGTGTGCTCTGGATACATAATGGTTGAATGATTACGCCTGATTGTTGTGGATAATTTATGCCAGGCCACGATTTTTATGCGAGATAGGATGTTTGCATTGGGATAGGCTAGCTGCGAATGCATTAGAACGAGCTTAATTTTTCAACACCTGCGTCTCAGTCGATTTACCGCTATGTTCATGAAAAATGTACAGTATCTCTTAATTGTCCGCGGCGAATAAAATTTGTATTCCGTTGGTCAATAATTATTTTATCTTTGCTTTCATTGCAAATCTTTTTTGTAGTGTTCTATTTGAATGAACCGTGTGTTGCGACTCCTGATGTCTTTATGCATGCCTTTTTTGATATTTTGTCAATCTTGCGAGTAAAATAAGGAGAAAGTGTAGCCCAGAAGCGTCGGGAAAAGTAATCTGCTCGTAGCATGCGATACCCCGACTCCTTTTCCATCGTATGCGTGTATCCAGAGGGATTGACTGGGAGAGAAGTTTCTCCTCCATTATACACAAGGAAATACATAAATACGGCGGATCTCCGCCTATTTTTGCCCAAACCTCATCATTATCATTGAAAGCACTGTCAAAGAAATACATTGGTAAATTTCAACTAGAATTTTATTAATCCGAACTGGGTGTAACCACCTTGGTGCAAGTATCAATCGTGTTCATTGGTAAAAGCATTAGCAACGAATTAATGGAACCTCGCATCTTTCATCTTATTCGCTTCTCAAATCCCATTTATTCGAATGTTTCGAGTTTCACTACCCTTTAGCCTCTGAACACCTCTCTTTAGTCGGCTCTTTATTTGATCTTGAAGTTTTCTTTCGCGAAATAAATGAAATACTTAAACGGGATAATAAATGGAGATGGTGAGTCACACTTGGTATCGATTTCGCGCGTGAATGCCCGTTCTTTAGGGTCGCCCATTGTGACTGGTGGTCGCTGCCAACTCCCTCGGCTCCCTGCGAGGGCTATCGCGGCCGATTCCATTTCGACTGGACGTGAGCAGCTCTCTTGTCCGTGCGGTCCTCCCCTGTCTTTCCCGCAACTCCCACGCGCCCTGGGACTTCCCATTTGGAGCGGTAATCGAGTTTGGGGCGGTGTGACCGCTGGCCCCACCGCCCCCACTGGTTCCTTGCCCCCTCTCGGCCCCTGGGAAGCGCGCGCGACACAGCGCTGAATTCATCCGGCGGCCGCCCGTGTCTCCAGCCCGACGCCGCCGCCTCCGGGCCTTCCCAAGCCGTCCCCGCCTCCACCCCCTCGGGCAGTGCAGCTCATCTTCTCTCCTCGCTTCGGACGCTGCTCATGTTCATCTGTCGGCCCCCGCGGGGGCCTCTCTCTCTCTCCGCCCCTTTAAACCCATTGTGCCGTGCACGAGATTGCTTGACCATCGAGTGGCCCCCGAGGGGTTGAGGGAAGAGTGAGGAGGGTCGTGCCCTCGTGCGGAGGTATTAAAAATGATCTGTCGGTTTAGGTAGGTGAATATAAATACCATATCCAGAATCATTTGTATTCTTCTTGGAGACCACGCTTTCTTTTTAGAGATATTCAAGGTGGTTCACCGGTCAGCGCAGGCTTTGATGGAATCAATAGTATTTACGATGTATGGTAGCATGTTTTTCTATCGTCATTTCAATCATATTGTTTGCGTAAATATCGCTGCCAGTAAAATTTTAAGAAAACAAAATTACTTTTTATCCCGATTAATGATTCAATCAAAAATCTCATCCAAGTTAATTTTCTTCCTGCACTCCCTCCCCCCGTCGCTTTCCTGGTATTCTCCCTGCTTCGAACATTACCATCGCTATTCAGTTCTTGTTCCAACCACTTATTATCCCATTCACACCTTTTGTAACAATTTATTGGTTGTCCATGTCCAGGTTTCATCGTTTTTTCCTTTTCCTTCTCGTCTATCTCACTCACTTCTCGCACTACTGAAGCCTGTTTAGGTTCTCTTTCTTTTGTTATTATTTTTCATACTTGGTTTAGTGCAGGGTGACTGTGCCAGGAACAAGTTACCCGTTTAATATAGGAGTTAATGTTAATGAATTTAAAGGTATATGGTATATGTTTCATGGATTTTCTTGTGCCTATGATGGTGCATAGGAAAAATTCTCTTAATTTTATCGTTAGTGTCCTGAGCTCTCCCTTGGATTTGATGAAGTTGTGGAAAGAAAGATATTCATCGGGTTAGTGATAGCAGTGCTCTTTTTCGAGCGTTTTACTGAGTTTTACGGCGATGAGATTACACTATAATTTATTTTTTAATTCTTTTCAGGGCATTATTATCTTTAAATATCACATGCATTAAGAGTGGTTAGAGTAACTTTGTTTTTTATGATTCCGTGTTAGTTGCATTTGAAATGCAAGGTGAGAATAACTAGTACTCTTTCTTTGTGCGGCGTTAACTTGCTTACAATATTCGTCGAATCCGCCGGAGGCAATTATTTGCTCGTAATTGCATATGATTCTTTGTTTTATATCATTTTCACCTACTAGATGCTCGCTTTCCTTCACGGAAGGCGTATTAACTTAGTTTTCCAATTTCGGGTACTTTTGGGAGGCATCATTGTGTCTTCCGCGCCATCCAGCAGACAGGTTATAGGCTGGAGTGTTCCTCGGAGTCTGGGAGAGGCAGCGGGGTTAGACCGTTGAGGGATGAGGGTTGCGGTATGTGGAAGGCTGGGGTCGTTGTCAGATGAAGAATTGCACGGCCTGTATCCGGAGGCGGAGGATATAAATGGGCGGGCCTGGGGAGCCCAACGAGTGATATTGCCTTTTTTTGGGAGGGGGTGGGAAGGGCGGGTGGTTGATGGCAGTTTAGAGGATGATGGGGGTTATTTATTTATTTACACCCCCTTTAGAGGATGTATGTTTTTGCCCTCCCCTATTTTGCTGTCGCTCTTGCGAACGTTTGGGTATTCCTAATGCCCGAGCTGCAATTAACTAGAAATTTTGGTTTGTAGTTTATAGAAAAGGTTAGTGAAGAGTTTGATCTGGAGTGTAGCTCTCAACGGTGCGGAAACGTTGACACTTAGGAAGGAGGGCGAGAGAGAACAGGAGGCATTCAAGATGTGGGTGTGGTGAAGAATGGATAGGGTGAAGTGGACGGATAGGAGGAGAAACGACGAAGTTCCTGACATGGTGGGCGAGGAGAGGCAGCTTTTAGAGTAGATACGGAGGATACATAAGATATGGATGAAGGGAGTACTTAGCGGGGAGGGGATGTTGAAAACGGTGTTAGAGGGTAGAATGTTAGGTAAACGAGGGAGGGGAAGGAAAAGAATAGGATTTCTAGATAGATTGAAAGAGAGTAGGCGTAACAGTGAATTGAAGAGGACAGTGCTTGAAGGAAAGGGAGGCTTCCAAAATATTTCTTTAGTGCTCCATGGAAACCTACTTTAATCGGTGGAATACTACAATAATGATTTTTCTCAATTAGAGTATTGTAGCGCCTCTATGAACTTCATTTTTCCTTACTTTTTGGGCTTAGCGTGAAACTAGTAGTTCCCATAGATGCTCCAATGTAGTATATTAACTATACCGGGTCCCGAGTCCGAATGTTGGTTACAGCCTTGTGAGACCCCAAAATTGAAATCGGCGATGTGTTAGGTGGCCCTAGGAAATGAAACGGCCCCCCTCCCTGCCCTGAATCTGTCTTTATGTCAGGGCGTAAGCCCTCAACTATTCAAATTTATCTTCTACTTGAAACACCGAGTGAGCGGTGAAAGTATGAAGGGATTTTCCGTTAGTTGGCATTTTATGGTAAGCGAGGTCGCTTTAGGGCACGCGGTGTCGTTTGTTAATATTTACTCGAGCCTTGTTAATTCGTCGTAGCCTGGCATTGTCACGTAATTTATTTGGAATCAAGTTTTGATTATGTGATTTAGTTATGAATAGGTGAGGATCATTTCAAGAGTTGGCTCATGGCCTCTTTGATGCTATACGCTCGGTTTGGTATTCCATTCATGTAATTGCGAATCCTAAGGCTCTCCATAAAAGGCATACATTATCTCGACCGGCAATGACGTTAATAATCTATTGACCGAAAAATATATACCTCATCTCAGTGATCAATAGGGATTTTTTTTTAATCCCGAGTAAAGTCAATAGAATTATATTTAGGTCCTTCGGTTAAAAAAACGATCAACCCTCCTCCAATTCATTTCAGTGACATTGTTGGTATAGCATCATTCTGTGGAGTCCATTGGGGAACTCAAATACTAAGCCGTACTTACTCGCGATGTCTCGGTAGGTTTTGTGTTTTTTTACTCTTTTCAAGATTTGATTCTAGTGAATGGCGTGGGCAGTGTTTAAAGATGATTTATAGTTTTGAAAGCTTCAGCACTTATTCGCAGGATAACGGATGAAAGGCGCCTGGAGGGGCGATGGAAGTCAGCAGTGTAAGGCTGGACGCTTGTGCGTCCAGGGGTCAGTTGCTGGCTGACTGAGTCGCCCCCGCGAGGCTGGTGCCCTTTTCAGAATTTCAATGCCGGCCGCTCTCTTCTGCCCCGTGATATTTCTCGGCGCGACCCCGTCGCGAGCCGCGCTGTGACGTCCCCCCAAATTATTCACTCCCATCGTTCCTCGCTTCCGTTCCAGAAGACGTCGATTTCTCTTGCTAAAAATATCTCTCAAACACCTTTTTTTTACTTCGGAGGTGGTCAGGAAACATTGCGTCTAGAATATCAGTAAATTGGAGATTTAATTTTGCAATGTTCCCTTACGAATTTAAAACATGAAACAAAGACAAGAGCGTCAACAGTTTCGGATCGGAGGTCGAGTGCTTAGTTAAATACTTAGGTGATGTTCTTTTATAGTGATGTCACGTGGGGATTTTCTGGAGCGAAGTCTTTCGCAGCGGTTGCTTAATATGCTAATTCAGGATGTCTATTTTGATTATAATCCCTTCGACCTTTAGACGCCTTTTGTATTATGGAGGAGGAAGCGTTATTCAGCCATTAGTTCTGTTCGCTCAGCAGCACCAGGGACAGGTTACTGTACTCATCTGTGGTGTTTTATTGCTCAATACTGCATTGATTATTCTTTTTTCATTATAAGCTTAGCTAGTAATATACTTTCTATTCACTTGTAATGTGTACTGCGTTTTAAGAGCATGATATTGTGTAGTATATGACACCATCTTGCGGAAAGAGCGTATGATATAGTCTCTTTTGTTTCATTACGTTTGTCATCTTGAAATAGTTTTGGAAATGTCTTTTCGGGCGATGTCCACCTTTGTTATGCGCGTATTGGATGCTTCTCACTTCGTTCAGCGCTTCTTTTCGATTTTTGCATATTATTTTTGGGGTCGTCGCACCGATCTTGCAGACTCCAAGACGAAGCTAGGCGACCCTCATTTTTCAGGCATTAGGAAGAACACTAAATCATAGGGTCTTTTTTTATCTCACATAGCCGCGTGTACAACGGCGATGTAGTCGAACAGTTGCAGGGGAGTCTGAGGTTTGCCCTGGAATTCGACTGCAAGAAATAATCGCTGTATTGGCCTGGTAAGGGTCACGGGCGGTCTGTCCTCATCCCCCTTCCTCTCTCTTTCATCGTCCTGTTTGTCTCTGCGTGTATGTAGTAGTTCCCTATCCGCCACTCTTCCGCCTTCCACCCCTTTTCCCAACCTCCCGCCCTCCACCCCTCTGGTCTCTATTTCCCGTTGACCGGTAAAGAAACGCATGCATATTTATTAGGGCGTCCGTTGCCCGTTTTTGCTCCCTTGCATTTCGGTCGTGGGAATGTAACTGCGTTACTCCGGAGGTCTTTCCCCCATTTTTTTTACTTCTGGCGGAAATCCATTTGTCAGAATTTTTTGTCCGTAGGTCGACTTTTTGGTGTATCGTGCAGTATCCTGCGGTTAGTTACATTTCGACGTAAACATGTTGCGTGGTGCTCTTTTTTTTCACGGGCCACTCTCTTTGTGTATGTGTGTTCTCCCTCTTGCCCTCCTCCCCCCTCACTTCACCCTCTTCAGCCCCTATGGGCGGTGATTTGGCCAGCCAGGGGCGCCACCCCGAGCGGGAGGGCCGTGTGAAGCGCCGCTGGACGAAATTCCGTGCGGGGACAAATGAGCGAAGAGGTCATTAGGGTCGGAGAGTGAATTAGCGTCGCTCAATATTGGTTCTAAAATGCTGGGCCCTTGTCTCGTCGCTTGTTGCGAATTAGCGGGCCCGAATAATTTCCCTCGTATGTGGACTACCGGGTCAGGATACCTCAATCAGCTCGGTCACAAAGTTCTTTTAATTCTCGGTCGCGATAGAGTTTGAAAATTAAAGAGACCAATATTTGTCCGTTTTTCGTTCCGGTCTATACCTCTCTAGCTATTTGTACAAACAATCTACGGCTTAAACATTTTCGCTGATAATTTGATTTGGCCATGAGCTCATGCCTTTAGCATCATCCCTGATAAGTCACTCCTAAGTTTCTTGGATTGCTTCCGCGGCCTCGGTGGCGTCAGGGTAAAGTCCCTGACTGCCTACCTTGAGGTCGCGGGTTCGAATCCCGCCTGGGTGGATTGACCACCATACAGGGTATGGATATTTGTGATTGTCAATCAAGTTAACTGTAAGAGAGGACAATGTTGTCCTACATTCGCTTGGAAAATAAAGACGAAATTATTATTATGCTGTTCACGCTGTTGTGAGTCATTCCTTTTTCAATGTGTGTGTGCGCGATACGAAAATATTTATTAAAGGACTTTCTACTCCTTTCTTTTATCTTCTCCGGGAGTCCCACATTCTCCAAATCACCGCACACCTGACTGTCGGGCTCCCGTCGAAGACGACGTCAGAATGGCTCATGCCCCGTTCATTGCTGACAACCGCGAAATATGTTCAACAGTCACACACCAGCTCCTACGCGGGCGTAACAACAGAGCAAGTGATTGGCGATGTAGCGAAATTTAGCTTAGGACTCCCTTCGCGATCTGTGGCGCGAACAGTGGTTTTTTCAGTGGCAGTAAATGAGTCAGATCACTAATTACGTTACAAACACATTAAAAATGGGCGGCAACTTTTCTAACTAATTCTTCGATATGCCATTACGGGTCTGAGTGAACGACTCAATTCCAATCTAATGCGAATAGTACTTTTTTATAGATTCAAGTCCACGGTGTGTGTTTAAGTTGACGATTGTTTTGCATTCCATCTAGATCTTATGCCTATGCCTATATGGTAATGATGATCAATATATTGGTAACCGCATTTACTTAATTGGCTTACGGCTGGTGTCCTATCCCCCCTCGCAAAACCCTGTTGAGGCGTCATGTGGGGTAGATGTACCCTGCAAGTATTGCAAATATCTTTCGTGTGTTTGTATTCACTGAAACAGGTTTTCTTGTATGCTTTAAATGTAAAGGATAAACTGAGTGTCAATGTATAATTTGACCATCCTTTCATTTGAACTGCTATTCAAATTCGAAAACTGTCTCAAATTTCGCAAGTTGTTCTCCATTTTTAAAATTCGACTATACTTGTTGAGTGCTTTCTAAGTTTCATCTAACTCAAATCACTCCCTCATGTGATTATTTACTTTTAGTAATTTTCTAGAGCTTTTCAGAGAACTTGGGGGAGGAATGCTTGACCAGGAGAGAAGTGGGAGGAAGATATCAGGCTCTACAGATGCAATGAAAGAGAGTATGCCTCAATTTACACTATCGGCGGAGTCTGTAGTGGGGGAGAAGACGGCCTGAATAATTCGCAAAAGCTTCACGTGAGCCTACCTGAAGCAGTAAAATACGTAAATAATATTTTTTTAGTAAGGAATTCCTTTCCTATCGTTTTTGCGAGCCGTGATTAATACCAACCCTCCCTCTTGCGTTGTGTTGAAGCCATTTATTTGCCCTCAATCAACAATTTTTTTTCGATCCATGTTAATATTGTTTAGAGAGTTTCAAAATTGTCTTGGGCCGCCCATCCGTTCAGCCGTAGATTAATCCATGTTGATGAATCGTACACCTCTATGGAACACAAAAGGATATGAAGCGTGACCTTAGCCCTCCCCCCCTACCAGCCCATCCTCTGGCAATCTCCCTCGGGGCGATTTAAGTGGTTAAATGTCCTGCGTCCCACCGCGAGGGACTTTCGAGTTCTTCTCTTTGTCCAGAGCGGAGTGTGTGTACCTGCCTACGTTTGATTTTTGGTGGGCATCCAACCCCCTCCACTCTCCGCTGAAACCCTGGGGCTCCCCCATCCTCCTCCTCTCGTCCAGTTCGTCGTCCCTCCGGGAGGAGCGCTGTAATGGAAGCGCGCGCGAGGATTTATGTTCTCTCCCTCGCTTTATGGATGTCGAGAGGAGGCACCGCCGTGCGTGTGCCACTCATAAACGTGAACCTTGGACACTCGCGCCGAGGCCTATTCTTACCCCCTTGTGTGCTTGATTATGTGTTCCTTTGCATGTATTTGTGCGGGGCGCAGTTTTGCATCATAGGTGGGATTGTTGTGCCCTTGATGCTCATGTATGTAGAATTGATCCCCCCCCCCCCCCCGTCAGGGTTCAGTGTCGTCTGTCCCCTTCCTCACGGCGGCTTAAGAGAGAGGGACGAATGCACGCTTTAAACGAATGGTTCTCTGGGGCGTCGCGGTATCAGGAATTACTGGGTCGCCATCCCATGTTTAACAGATCCTGGATCGATTTTGCCTTTTGGGATGCCGCGGGATGACGGAGCAATGTGTGGGGTTAAATATCTTCCGTCCGCTCGTTCCTAGCTTTGCTCATTTCGTTCCGCTCTGATTTCTGACGATTTTCCTGTCTATATTTTTTTTACCCTGGTTCCAACCCCTTTACTTCTCCAACTCCTTTCTTAATGGCTGCGTGCGTATTCGGTCTATGGTCGTAGTAGGAGAATGAAGGAATACTACCTCTTCGTGCATTGCGCTATCTACCATCGCAACGCTTTGTATACTTTGGTATCGATGACATATTGTTTGCATGAATGAATGGTTGTGACTGTTCTTAATCTTTCAATCAACATTTATGAACCGACAGGCTGTAGTGTATTTACTACGCTCTTCTTAGAATACATTCGAAGACTGGAAGATTCAAATACCTATCAAAGCTGAAAAATTACTTTATATAACAATTGTTTTTCGATTTGGTATGCAATCATCTGCGAGGTGGTGAAAAGATGAGAACACCTTTTCTTTTTCCTATTCGTGACTGTCTACTTAATTTCGGTATTCTCTGTTCACCAGGTCATGTAGCTGGATCAATTCCAGCTTTTAGGACCTCGGAAGAAAGGGAAATGGGCAGAAGGGAGTAAAAATATCATGTTACTCAGTTTTCCTCTTGTAATTATTGTGTCCTGTACCCTTCATTTTCATCTTCGTTCGAAGCCCTCGCCTTCCTTAACAGCGGGAATATTGTTTGTGGTCATAGTTGGAGCATGGAGATATTGTATGAGAGTGATGCATTTGATGGAAATGTCGTTGATTTATTGAGGTACATTTTATTCTCTCTCGGTTTTTGCTTCTGCCAAGCGCATAAGGCATTTTAATTTACTTTCATTTAGGTTTTAGACAAAATTTTCTGAATGTAGATAAGATATTCGGGTCATGAGAGGGAAATATATGTTTTGAAGAAGCTTGCAATCCGTTCTTGATGCACATTTGCGATACGGTTTTTCCAACGTCCACCAAAATGAATTGTCCCAATTTTAGTTGAACTCATTTTTACTGCTTTCTCTTGTTTCAATGGCGCAGTACCTACCGGGTAAAATGCGTATTTGCTGACGCAGAACGCAAATTAACGGAATATATATGTGGGGATTTGTTTCATGCGTTCAGAAAAAGAGTCCTGTCGCACATTGCCCATTTTTTAAAATTTTATATTTGTATTACATTTTATTGCTTTTCACTCCTATTATTCAAATATAAATTTATTTGAGTAATGAAAGCAATTGCTTTCTAAAGTAATGCTATTATGGAGGTTCAAATATTTTTTGATCAAATTCTTGTGCAATAAATTTTTCCCGCGTAATAAATTCCTGTAGGGCATTGGCAATGGTTGAAGTGTTTAAACATTTCTTGGTTTCGAAATGCTAGCGTTTCCAGATTCTAGTTTACCCATTCGCATGTGGTCTGCCAAGTAACCAGTTTACATGGAAACTTTCATGAAGATATCATACCTCAAAATCTGTTTTACATTGGAATCCTGAAATATTTTCAATAAGTTTTAAATCTCGTTGAAAATTTGGCTTGGCAAATTCTTCAGTTTTTGTTGCGTGGAAATTGCGAAAATGGGAACATACTGCCTTTCGTAGCATATGTTTGGTATTTTTTTAAGCTTTTGTCGTAAAATGACTCATCATTTTGTTAAAGCCAAAGGTGACATGGTCTTTTATTTTTTCTCAAATGTTCAAAATTAAGAAAAAGGCTTAAGAGTATACCCATTAGTTTCATGATTCGTACTACTACGGAAAAAAATGCTTCCTATGTGGTTTAGGTTGTACTAGCATGCATTTATGTTTTGGTGACGTGATGGATTTTAACGTTTATATTTTGTTTTCTGAAGAGATTAATAGGGACACTTAACTTCGAGGAAAGATTAATTGACAAGAGGTCCGGAGGGGCACGTTTCAGATAAAATACTCGAATCAAAGATTTCATTTCATGGAGTACTTTTTTGTTATTTTAATCTTTGTTTTTCATTTTTTTCCAGGTGAGTGAAGCCTACCCAATTGGGACGCACGAGTTATTGTTCGATTGAGCCATTGATCCCCTGAGTGCCGTTTCGTAAGTAGATATTTCCCAAAAAGCATTTACCTTTTGACTGTCTGATTCTTCAATTTTATTTTTACTAGATTGAAGGATTTATTTTATGTAGCATGAATTCCGTGAAAAAAAAACTCTGAAGTTTCACCGGATAGTAATAATCTCTAATTGATTTTCGTAAAAAAATTTCTGCTCGAAAAGAATAATATATTCGTTATGTATACTCACGTGTTTAACTATCACTGTTGCATAATGTACTTATTGAAGGACTAACTGTTTCATGAGAGAGATTCATGTTCTGGTTTCGGTATTATTTTATGTCCTTCAGTGTTTTATTTATCAGTTAAATAAATATGTATAATGCGGACTCTTTCAGTTTAGTTGTGGATATTTGCATATGCTAGTGGAAAGGAGTTTGAAATCGTAATGACGGAGTAGGTTATTTGAATGGGCGGGCAATCTTCAGCAGGTTTGATACTTTTAGCACGTGTACACAATTTTCAAGATAGTGGCTATTCGGTACCCGTGAAGAAATTTTGTCACTTAGGCAAAGCACCCCATATTCTATCGTTTATGGAAATGACTAAGTAAAGTAACTAATGTATGCGAGTGATTGTTTCAGGCGTGACTTTGTTGAAATTTGTAACATTTATAATAAACATAGCTGTAACTAATTTAATCAATCGACCCGAATTTCAGCAGTGCAATTGAATTCATGCAGCAGTTTAAGTACGATTGTCTTGGTGTAAAGTCATGTCTCGGTTGGGTACGTACGAATAAGGTAAAGTTAGGAACTCTAATATTTTTTCACTTGTTCACTGAATTTTCCTCATGTATCCTGGGAGAGAGTGAAATATTGAAGAATATTTGAAATTCTAAATCATGTTTTCAGCTCTTTTTACGTAATCTTGTTGCTGTTTTGGCCAGTTTTATCTGGCAATGTGCTCTAAGTTGAGATTTTCTCTTCCCGTACGGATGTAGTAGTAGCTCGTCGCATAGGCCTTGGTCAGTTGTTTTTTCCTTCCAGCTCATACTTAAAACACACATTCCGTGCAACCACGTGGGTAGGACGTCTTCCTACTCGGTCCATACCCTCACGCCCCTAATTCAATAAAAAAACGGAGAGCAAAGAGGTGGGGGTGGCACACTCCCATTCCGGTCACGCAGATAAAGACATTCCATTCCCCCTCCACCCGAACGGGGTTGACTTTTTTTTCCCTCCCTTGTCCGGCTGTCTCCTCCCTCTCTCTCTCTCTCTCTCTGGCCTGCCTGTCCACGTGTTTCGTGCTTGCGAGTGAGGGTGAGCAGCTTCTTCTTCTGGACACACTTTCCCTCCTCTCTTTCTCTCGGAGAAAAGGAGGGTCCCCAGCCCGTGGAGACGCCGAATTCCATTAGGGAAGTCGCAGCCTCGATACCTCTTCCAGCGCGAGAGCGTGGAATCTGAGCGGGGTCGGTTTTAGGCTGGTAGGGGGAGGGTGGGAGGGGGTTGGGATGAGAAGACCTCAACCCCCGCTCACATATCTCCCTCCACTTTATCCCCGCTCGTCCCTCTTCACTTTTACAATTTGGGTTTCCACCCTTCCCCTCCCCCTTCACTCTCCCTTCCCATCTGCTTTGACCCTGCCATTCCGTCCACCACCCACTCGCCTTTTCCCTCGCCCACCCCTCACGAATCCTTGATTTCACCGCCCCGCACGGCCCTTCTTTTGTCCTTTTATCACCGCTGCTCCCTCCTCTACTTCGCATTTTCCATGTTTTCTCGTATTCTCTTTCGAGGGTCCCACCCCACGTTGTACCTACCAATGTTGAGTTTCCCTCTGTTAAGTTTTCTCTCCTTCGTATTTTCTCCCGTTTTGTTTTTAGTAGAGTGTTTTAAAATCAAAGTTTTCTAGCACAATTATGGCATTGTACTCGGATGCCTCGCAGAATCGAGCGTGCATTGTTTATCTAGTTAATATTTGTTTTATTGGTTGCTGGGCGTCCGTAAATATTGTTATATTGTACTCGGTTTTCAGCACCAGTCACTGTGGAGATTGTCTCTTTCGTGTTTACTTTGGTGGTTTACCAGACTCTAAAAGCATTGAAATAATGAATAACTTCCTCCTGTTGGATATTACTGATTGTTGGATTCTCGTTGATGGCGTTCTTTGCTCTCATGATTCAGCAGCTACTCGTATATATTATGCTATTGAATAACCTCGTTTCCACCGCATTGTTTCTTTGTTTGTGAAGAATAATAGCCAAGTTACTACAGGGAGTGTTCTGGCGAATATTTTTGTCCACATTAGCAAGAAAGCATGCCTCGTTGTAATTATTTTTCCGTGTAAATGCTCGCCGTAATTTTCTTTGAAAGAATAGCTATAGAGAATATGAACATTGAAAACCAGAAGAATTTGGCATTTTTTTGTTTCAAAATTGTCCTTCCTGTAAACCATTAAGTGTGAATAGAACTAAGAGTATAACGGTAACGTCTGAACGCTAATATGATCGCCGTACCATAGTGGGTTAATATCAGTTCCTTTTCAGAATCATACATGATGTATTATTTTTACTGATGTGGATTTGTTTTGTCGAACGAAATAAAATCTCGGCGAAAGCCAATCGAATTAAACTGCGCAGATAACGAGATCTATTTTTGCTTAGTAAGTTTACGTGGCGTTTGGTATTCATACGTGGACCCTGTCATAACTCAAAAATTCCATTCGCAGTCATTGGATGTAAACGTATCTCTGCGGGTACGATATTTTTTTTATCCCGGATTATATTCACTCAACCGCAGGTTAGGCCGCAAAATTCCATCTCTGCCAGGGGTTCCATTTTGAAACGCCCATTCCCTCATTCCCTTTTGGGCACGAGAGAATCCCCTGCTTTTTATTTCATTGCCTTTGTTTTACTGCCGCTAGTGCAGCCGGCCATATGAATCATTCAACCTTCGGCCCCGTTATCTATGGCCCCTCCTGGGCGCGTGGCACATGAAAAATCCGCACTCAAGTGTCGCAGAGGACTCTATTCCCTCCATCCCTCTCTCCGCTAGTGCTTACTTCGCATCCTTGTCCACTCAGCACTCATTTCTGGTGGTATGGCCTACCAGTGACGTTTTGCAGGAGGTATTTATCCCGGGAAGAGGCTACTTTTACGACTCGAAGTCATTGATTTTCAGCCAATCGACAGTTTAGAAATACATGTTGTATTACTTTTTAATTCGGGCAAGATAATATCATTACCATAGTGCTACAGTCCTTAGAAGGTTACACAATAATCTGCTATTTCTCCCATTCCAAAGCGATTTTATTCAGTTCCATGACATTGCTCTTTCTTGTATCCTTTTTTATATGCCCTAAGTAATTACTTCTAGATCTCCTCGGAGGACTTTTCCTTCAATTTTTCCCTTTATTTTGTTTTTCGCGGAGTATCTGTGTGTTATGATAAGCCCTATCTACTGGGTTCTTTAAGGCGCATGCTCCATGGTCCCTTTTATTCCCATTTTCTTCGGTACATATCGTTTCTCACTCTACCAGTCCATTTGATCTTAAGCACCCCTCACCAGGTATCCAAGGCTTCAAGTCGTCTCTGTTCACCTTTTCTGCCTGTCCAAGTTCTGACCTGTGGAGTGCCACCGCCCACACGAATATGTGCACACAAGTGCTCTGTCCTTGTCTCCATCTTAAGATCGTGCATATAAGCTTTAATGCTATCCTAGCTTCCTCTGCTTAATTTTTCTGATTCGAATCCACGGCTTTCTCTTAATTCTTCTCGATGTATCACCTTTTTATCTATTTAACGTTAGTTTTTGTTATATTTCTCATTATTACTCTTTCAGTCATCATCTTATTTGAAATACCGGATATACTCGTAGGACCCGGTGCAGGAAGATCCATGATCCATAACTGTTAAAAATGCCTCAGAAAGCGGCGCAATTAATCAAAAACTACTGAGAGGGAACAGAAAGCGATGCATAAAAAGATAATTATTTTGTCGAACGAGTCGGTATAAAAATTGGCTGTTTTCCTAAACAATAATGGACTTCATTAAGTGCTTGCTCGAACTTCAAATGTTTCTCAACTCTCTCTCTCTCTCAACGGCTGTCAAATTTCTCTTAACACTTATGTACACCGAGCATCTCCCGCTACGTTCTTATTGTGGCGGCATGCGATACTATTTCGTATATGTAAATTATATCTAAAATGTAATTCGACATATTTTCCCACACAACGTGTGGAACGGTAGAATCTGGTCCTTATTGGAACTGGCCACTGGATCCAGTACTCTTCAGATCCTTCGTTAAATCATGGTCAGCAGCATCCGCTCTATTCTCATTATATGTCCATTGCAATCCATTTACATCCTCCTTTAACTCTTTCTGAAAGTTTCGTGACCTCTCCCACCATGTTGACTATTCCATTTTTCCGTCCATGATCTCAAGTGATTTATCCTCCACCACACTCCAGCTCTAGCATCTCTAGTCATCGGACTTTGTTATGGGGCTAGGACTTCAGCTACAGCTCTCTCGAGGAAATTTATTAAAATTTCTGATGAGAGTGGATGATAGAACAAGTTTACGTCGAATACCTTTGGATACTTTCTTGGATTTACAAGTTGTGTCTAACTTTTTAATTTGGAGAAGTCTATGTTCTGACACTCTACATTAAGTAATTGAGTTTTGAAACTATAAACTTGAAAGGATTTCTAAGAGGAAATGTCTTAATAGCGCACCTTCTTCCACCAAAGAAAATACATTTTTTGTAATGAAAGGTCTTATATTTCCATTTATTTATGGAACAAGTTTAAATATTTTTATGCCAAAAAGTATAGCTAATAAACTTCTATACAGCTGAATTCATATCTCATGGTCTAAAATTCTTGACGATGTCATATGAACGAAGAATATAATTTTTTTGGGATTGAGGGCCCTATCAATTCCCGTAACTTTCAATATAATGTTACATTGATGTTGCCATCGCGGGTAATATTATGCAGTGTATATGACCAGTTAGATCCTGAAATTGGGTCTGCATTACTTAGAAAGCCATTCGTTTCTCCTAAAATTTAATCAGATGTAATAATGTAAGTGTATTTATTCGACGAAGGCCAATCACATCCGACTGGTCCCCATTGATGACGAGCGACCGTCAATGGTGAGTGTATTTCAGGGGGTCGAGATTCGTTCTCTCAGAGTCTACCGAGGCCTCCTTTTTTCCCTCTCATCTTTCCCCGAAGGAGTCCGCAAATGGACGGATTAGCTTATTTTCCGACGACGGTAGATTGCGGGGCGACTAATAACGAGGACTCGAGGGCGATATGGTCCCCCTACGGGCCCGAATCCAACTTTTCACTCAAACGAAAATGTCGAGGGCCATAAAAGGAGAAATAAAGGATTTGGTCGGGAGTGCTTTCACAGTCCCGCACGCACATTTAAAGAACCCAATTGATTCGGGAAATTCCCTCTCCCCCCCGACTTCTCTCTCTCTTGAGCCATTTCATCTCAGCGTGCTCACCATCACCCTCTCAAGAACAACCCCTCATGCCGCCCTCTTTCTCGGCGTCCTTTTATGTCGTCCGGGAGAGCCGTCGGCGTTTCCAAGACCCCTTTCCCGTGGAAGAAGCCGCTCGACCGTTTTGCTATCTATCATTCTAGGCCCCTCCCCCCTCCCTATCCCCTTCACGTCCCTGCTTTGCTGCTTCCTTTCTCCCCGAGAGGGCCCATTACACCGCAATTCTTTTTTCATCAATTAGGTATCGTTTAAAAATTAGTCCTGTCGTAATGAATGTTACAGTGTATATGGGTCGGACTTCCGTCACAATTTGACTTTATATAATATTGAGTTTTTTTCTCTCAATATTTTTTTACCGGGAAAACTTTTGCGCATTTGTAGTGAGGGAAAATGTTGGCAAGGGTCCATTGATAATTTCGACGAAGTAGTTTCTCAGCACAACGAGTAATACGCCAGGAAAAAAGTCAGCGGTAGTGTTGCGTACTCTTAAGAGCTCACATTACCTCGGCGGGAACGGTCAGTGTTGACCATCACAATTTCCTTTTTCGTTGTAAAACGTGATTCTGGGGAGCTTACAATTACCAGTATTCAAAGGAAACAATAGATTTGTGCCGTCAGGAAGGGGCATTGCCCATTTTAAATTCCATTTTTAGGAAATAAACTGAAGAATAGGTTTTTTCTTTATCACCATTCCTCCATGACCTTTTTGACCTCGAGCTGAATAGGTGCGAGCATCTTCACGTAAAAACACAATTCGGTGCTTATTTTGTGAGTATAAAGCTACAGTATGAAAAGTATGAACGCATTTTACAATTATGTTCACTATGTTTCCGCGGTGTTAGTGAAAAAAAACTTGATACAGTCGTGTATTCTACTAATGCTCTTATTGTTTTAAATTGTTAATTATTGGGTATCGTTTTCATGTCAGCAATGACTCCCAGCATGTGCTATTACTTTACTATTGCTCGATCGAGATTTTCTTCGTCTTCCTCGTAACGACTTTTTTCCTTCATTGGACCGAAGTCATAAAAGTCAAGAGTTCGCTATCTTTTTTGTGTCCCCACTATTCGCACTCTCTCGTTCTCAGAAGAATAAACTCCGAGTTTATCCTCGCTCTCGCGCTTACCGTCGGAGAAACCCGCTTCATGCCACCTCATGGCTCCCTTTTATCCTTCTTCCCTACTTAAACTTACCTCTCAATGCCTTTGATTACTATTCCTTTTCGCTCCGTGGCATTTAAATAGTGCTGTTTCAGTGACCTGCGGTGGCGTTGAGAAAAATTCGCTATTCAAGTTGGGCGAGCATCATTTTAATTTTTTTTTCTAAATACGGTCAGGTTATCGGTAAATATTATGCTTCAGTTCTGAATCTTGGGTAAAGAGATTACCCAATAGCTTATTTACTCTAGAAAATTATTCGATATATCAGACGCAGGAATGAATATAATCGAATGATTTGCGTCACCTTCTACTAGTGTAGGAGAGAAGTGGTTTTTTTCCCAAGAGAACACACGTATCTACCGATGTAGCGGATGTACTTTCTTTCGTTAATACATAGCTAAGACTCTTGTCAATCTTCATTAAGTCTTAGGTTTTTATTTCATGTGGCATTTCAATTGTCAGCTTCTTCTAATAGTTAAATTTAATAGAGAAAATAAATATATTCTAGTTATTCCTCGTCATGATCCTGAAAGGGTGACAATCTGGTCGTCAGTTATCTTTATATATGTCGGAAAATAAGTTATATTTTGCTTTTCATATATTTTTATGTGTGCTTGTCCTATATTTGTTTGAATTCAATGGCTCATGGGCGACGTACCGCGTCGATCGAATTCGAAGGAAATTGGATTGCCTCGTTCTCGGACTGTATTATTTAGAAGAATATTAGGAACAACGTGTTCACTATCTTTATGCGGGAACCTAGAAAATTGGCTTTCCCAAGGGATATGAAAATAGAAAATGGTGATATCCAGTTTTTCAGTGCATGCTTATGACTTTGTAGGAGTTAGAATCTCATTTGAGATTCTCTTGTGGTTATCTCTCTGCCGTAGCTGACGTTTTAATTTGCTTGAATCTCACTGGAGTGTGCTCGAATGTGTTCGCTACGGGAAAAGGGTGTAATGACGTTTGTATTAAAGGTCGCCTCGTGGTTCTCTGATGTACCCATTGTAATTAGTGTCAGTCACGGAAACTATTTTATTGCCCTGTGAATGTCTAGCCTAATTTGAGTCTGGTTCAGCAAAATGTAATTTAATTATTCTCCTCTTAATTTTGTTGAAAAAATATTTAAAAGCTCTCTTTGGTACTCAGTGGAAACTCCATAGAAATTGGTCTGCCCTACGTGACCCATATTTTCTAAAGCTTTTCCTTTTTTTATTCTCATTTCAGTGTGCACATTTCGTTCTTTTTTGATGTAATCCAGGTATATTAGTTTGAGACGCGCTTTATCTGAAAATGCGTTATCTCTCGATACTATCGAAATACTGTTTATTAGGGTTTCGCTGTTTGTGATATCTCTGTATGCTGACGATTTGAGCTGCAACTTTCTTTTTATCGTTAAGGCATAGGAGTTCGTCTTGAAATGAGTTCTCCCAACGTTATTGTACAGAAAGTTTGACATGAGGAAAATATATAGATTTATATGGCGCTTAATTCATGGCCTACTTTGATTAACTGCAGTTGAAACAATAAAATCGTAATAAACTTTTATTCATTATGCCATCGAAGCACATTTTTATTTGTACTGAAGTAAAGCATAGTTACTTCCCCGTAAGTTAAGAAGTTTCACAGGTACGTGGTGGCAAATGATCTCGTGTGTTTGGATTTCACAATCATAGTACAGTACTCTATTAAGTTCCCTCAATTGGGAAGAAGAATGTTGTTGTTAGAAAAATTGTTGATGTTAACCCTTGATATTAAGTTGTTTGTGTTGAAGAACCTGTATTTCCCTGCCAATTAATGGTACTTATGTCTCTTCCAAGGAAATAAATGTCAGTAATCATTTGTGGATAGAATGGATTAGTCATAAGAAAGTTATTCTACCGTAAGTATAAGTTTACGTGGAGCAGGAAGAGAAAATTCAATATTTCATTCCATCTTGATAATTCATTTCCACTGTCATGTCACTGTATAAGTGTCAGTGAGGAGCGGTCGAAGTGAATTTTCTTTGATTTTAACGTGGTTCCATAAGGAAAAGGTAATATTAAACCTTGTAATATGGAGAATTTTGCGAATCACCCAGCCGTCACATTTTCCCAAATTGCACTTCCCTCTTCAAGTCAAAATAAAGCCTTTTTCCGTATAGAATGAATATAGGTAGAATTGATGTGGTAGCCAATATTTTTGCTTAATTATATGTATTCAGCTCTGTTCTATGAGGCTCAATATCTTTCTACTGCTAGATACGCGAGTCCACCCTTTACCGCTGTGTCCTTAGTATCCTGCCGCTGCGACTCCCGCGGGCTCACCCTCCTTTTCTCTGCGCGCGACGGGTTGCCTTCCGATCCCGGCGGCGCCGTCCTACTTTCCATCTCGTAGTTCGCCTCCGCGGCCGCTAGACCACGCCTGGCAGCATCTTCCGCATGCCCACCACCCATGCTCACCGCTTCTCGGGAGTAATTGGCTGCGGGTTGAACGTCCTCCCCACCTATGGTGAATGCGCGGTTCCGGAAATACGTCTGGAACTTACACTTAACCTTTGGAACGTTGACAATTAAACTTAATAGTTAATACAGAGGCGTTCGTTGATGTCTGGCAGTTAATATTGCTTCGAAATAAGCGATGGGAATACTGATAATAGATATTTTTCGCAAAGACCTGAAGAAACTGGAAATCTTGAAGTGTGTGTGGGGATAGTTTACGTATAAAAAGGTAAAACTGTGGCGCTATTTCGCACCTCGAATACGCGGAAAGCGTAGAAGATCATGCTCAGAGAGATTTAATACCTGAAATATATACAAAGGGAAAGTGCGTTTTTCGTCGGAATCTGCTATGGGTCAAGGGGGAGCGTTATACACAGTCTTACGTGAATGAGACTGGGGGCCGCTAAAGACTCGGAGGCTGCGTGCTAAGAGTGGTTGGGAAATTAAAGTATATTTTTATCTTTTATTTAATATTTGGAACAGATATCGTCCAGAAAGACGCTGAGAACGTCATCTTTGGCCATTACCTACTCACTTTGTTTCCAGGTCCGACATAAACGATGTAAAAGGGAGATAATCGGCCGAAAGGATAGGTGATGAAATTCGTTTTTCCCCGAACAATGAACAACTTAAAAATCTGTGTGATGAAAATAAGTTTTTAAGTCACTCCAGTTTTTCTCTCTTTCTTATCTCAGTTCCGGAGATGCATTTTGTTTAGTGGGAAAGAAAATGCGGCCGTTTTAATTAATTGTCTGTGAACTCTTTTTGCATGTTCCACAAACCCAATTGGTTCTTTGTTTTATCGCTCTAAGTTTCCTCTGGCTGCCTTTCGTGTTGCTTATTTTCAAGTGACTTTTAGAATTCAGGGAGTGATTTTGCTGACGCTGGTATGAATTAATGGATTTTCCAGCGGACATTCATCTAGATACTGTTTTGTTCTTATGAGAGTCATTAATTGTAGCCCAGTTTCAAATATGATTCATATGCCATTAATCAGTTATTTTGAGCTAATTTTCATTGCCCCGTTATCGCGTCTGTATTGAATAGCCTTTTAAAAATTCGGTCACGTTCTTCGCTGATCAATGTCCTCGAATTATTTGCGGACCCCTTGATACACGAGGAAATTTCCTAGCTAAGTTTTTTAAAGTAAATGGTTTCGCTAATCATTTTATATGGACGTATCGATTTCCATTAACCGCCTTCAACATCAAAAATGTTCCTCGCTTTATCCTTCAAAACCTTTCTCTTAGAAGATAGATACCTAATAGGTTACATGTGTACGTGAGTATAGTATACTAACCACGTCCTCCCCCTACTGTTTTACTCACTTTAACTGAAAGCCAATCTTCATCCTCGCTCTCATTTTCCCCTTAAAAGAGGCTTGGCAGAGGACTTTGGAATTACAGGGTGCGGTGGAGGCGAAGCGGTTATGCTTTCGGTGGCGGCGTGGGGCCCACCCGCGGTGGCTTGTTCCCGTCAAAGCGGGATGGATCCGCAATCCTTGCACAAACTTATTTCCTACTTCCTTCCCCCCCCCTACAGAAATCCACGCCTCCCTCAACCGTCCCCCGTTTTTCGTGTTTAAGACCCGTTTTCTACTTTTCCTCCAAACTATCTTCGAGCATCTTCTTTCCATTCCGTCCAAGTTATATTATTTCCTCCCCCTTCCGCCGTTCATAAGCCCACCTACCCCGACTCGGGCTCAAATTTCCGGATATTTTACCCTCCCCACCCCCGCTCACCCTCCCCTTCCAGCCCTTATTCGGGGAAAAACTCTCCTCCCCCGTACCCGATGTCTTTCCCCACCCTTCTCGCCCCCAGCTCCTACGTTCCCTTCCCTCTCCCTCTCGCTCTCTCTTTCTCTTCTGTTTTTCCCTCCCATCTGGTGGGAAAAATAACGAAAAACATTTTGAATTCCAATGATTGGAATGGAAACGGTGTCTTGTCGCCTTCTAGATGTTCGCCTCCGTTCCCCTTCATCTTTTTCCCCAAGAAAGTTTTGCATTTTTCGGGGGACCCTAGATTCTCTCTCTCACGCACATATACATACATTTTTTCCTCTCCGTTCTCGTTCACCGCACTGCCTTCCTCACTTGTCTCCTCAGTTTTTCCGTCCGTCCTTTCTTCTTCTTATTCTCGCGTGGCAGCATCCCTTTGCCAATCTCATTCTTCCCCCCACTCCCCCCAAGCGCACCTCCTGCCATTTCCCGCTGTCTTTCGCCTGCCCCATGAATACATCTCGCATCGGAGTCCCGTTCTTGTCCCACCCCCACCCTATGCCTCATTCTCCCCATCTCCTCTTTTTGCCAACGCTCACAGACGATTGTTTTCTTTTTATGCTGCACCTTATGGTGAGGCTGCCACTGTTACCCCCTGTCTTTCTGATATAACTTACGGGGTGATTTCCTATTCTTTCTGTTGCACGGGCCCGATAGAAGAATTTTGAGCAACCGTGAATGATAATTTTCTTCGAAATTGATGAAAAATCTGTTTTTCATTCCCCTTACCCTTCTAAAAATCACCTGGCAAGGTTTTGAAGGTCTTGGTTGGAAACACATTTGCTGTATTTTCTGGTTGGGAAAAAAATTTGTTTTCGTTTGCTCGTCGTGGTATTTTTATATTCTCTTGTCAAATTTGATAAATGTTAGAAATATGCTGTTCTGGAAGCCCAAAAAAGAATTGAAACGAAACCAATTTGGAAAAACTCAATATCCACCGAGAAAAATCCATTATATTCCGGCTTTTCGTTGAAAAAAAAACCTTCGTATAAATATTCATTTCCAGCTTAATTATTACGCTCGATATTGAACGGGTGTACATTTAGTGAAGTCCGTAGAGGTATTTCACATTTCGATGCTGATTTTACGGTGTTGAGAGTAACAGGTATTAGGTTTTTTTGGTCTCCCCCCTCTCCCACTCTTTGCCATTCCTTTGCTTTCGTTGTTGCGTTTAATGCGCCATGCGTAAACGTTCGCGTCTTCTTGTCTCTCTCACTCCATTAGCGCATAAATATCCATTTCCGCGGCTATTTTTCTTCCATCTAGAAATGCAAAAAAAGGACTCCCGCTTTGTCATTCCCGAATATCTACCTCCTTTGCTCTCCCCCTCCCTCCAACTTTGAGGATGCATACCCCCCCTCTCTTTTCCCCTTATCTCCTCCTCCCCCCCGCCCCTCTTCCCTTCCCCGCCCTCGTCAACCCTCTCGACTCGAGCCCTCCCCTCATCCCCCCTTTTCCCTTGTGTCAACACTTCTCACTCCACTTGTGCCCCTGCCTCCCCTTCCTTAAGCACCCCACCCCTCTTCAACCATCCATCCCTTTGGAAAAAGACTCTCTCCTCTCTCTTCCTTATTCTCTTTTCCACGTCTTCCCTTCGTATTTCTTTGCTCGTCGCGCAACAACGACTCCTATGCCACCTGACCTTATTTTTCTTTTCATCCCTCCTCCCTTCTCGGCCGGCATCCGGTGTCAATCTATTGCCTAGTCTCTCTACCCCTCGCGGTGCTTTATGCAGCTAAAATCGAAGGCGTAAAAACCTGGTTCTTTCGAGCCATTGATCGAGGGGGCACATATGTATTTGTAGGCATGCAGTGGAAATGATGCTTCATATAAAGTGTCATGGATTTTTTTTCCTCCATGAGAGGTGTGGGAGTGCTGAAACTCGTAGGAATTTCTAATATAGTGATTGAGTTACGATGATAAGTACATAGGGAAGGGATAGGAAATTTCAAGGATTGCGTTAGAGGATATTTAGTTAGTTATTTGATAATTGAGTTGGGGGATATTGAGATGGATTGAGGATTACTGCTCGGTGCTGAATATTTCGGGCGAGAAGTTTAAGATTAGCTATTCATAATGCATTTGAACCCATAATTATCTACTAATAAGAACTCTTGCGAGTTTCACGTCGGCATAAACACGTATCAGGGAAAGTGGTTTGCGAGGGTGCGTCAAACCAGTGCGGGACGACGGAATGTGTCAGACACCATGCCATGCAGTAACGTCGCGCACAAGTTGGCCGAGGGGCAACTGCTGCGGAACAAGGTTCCGTGACTGCGCAGCGCGATCGAGCCCCCTCACCTTGAAAACAAGTGACACGGAGATCTCGTGGAGCCACCTTTGCGCAATCACGCCGCCTTTGTACTTCATTCATCTCGCAGTGGTTCTGGGAAACTAGGGCCTATATATATTCCGTATATTTTAAATTCCATAATTTCTGTGATTTATTATTCGTAATAGATTGGTCTGTCTCCATTTGTGTCTCATTAAATCATTTGTAAATAGCAGCCGTAGCGCCGGGTAGGAATGTTTTTTTTTCAATCATTCTGTTTTCGTTATTGCTTTATTCAATAATATCGCAAATGAACGATACCGAAAATAGAAGTTGTGTCTCGTGTACCCTAAATTCGTCAGTAGGTTCCTGAGATTTCATTTGATGGTTCAAGAAACCATCTTTCATTTGAGATATGCCCTTACGCATGTGATTGGCGATATGTTCTTGGCCCCGTCGCTGTCGGCTAGAATTACCCGATACGTCCCGCTACAACCCCTCTCTGATTCGAGGCTCATTTTTGCCGTCAACTATCCTGTCATCAATTTCATTCACCCTCCACCACCTCCTCCTTCTATCACTTCCAATTACGCCAAATGGTAATCCTCCTCCTCCTCCTCGGAATATTTCACTTGGGGTGTGTGTGTGTGCTGTGTGGAATCTCCTTAGTCTCTCCCGTATTGGCGCCGGAAGCAGGAGGAGAGGTTCGAGATAAGGCTCCACCTTCTGCCCCTTCCCCCCTTAAAAAGAAAAGCCCTATCTTGCTTGCCATCTCTCTTCCCCCCCTCTCGATTTTCCTCCTTCGTTTCTCATTTCCTCTTATCTTGCCGCCGCCTTCCTCTCTTCTCCCTCGCTTCCAATGGCCCCTTTTGCTTTAATGCCTCCCCTTTCACTCCTCCGTCTCCCTTCTTCCCTCGACTTTTCTCTCACTACTTTCCCTCCACCTTTCTTTCCATTCCTCACTTTCCTCCCGATGATCATCTTCTCCCTTTTGCCAATTTCCATCTTTCCATCCTCCGCCTTCTGACCTAGTAGTTCTGTCTTTTCTTTTCCCACCCACCTAATATCCCCCCGTCCATTTCCTCTTTGCATCTCACGGTGGCGCCTTTTCTTGTCTTCTTCCTCTTTTGTTCATTCCTCAGCCCCGAATAAAAAATGTTTTCTTCGTGCTTAAATTTTAAGGAACTGTTGATAGAATTTTTATTTGTGGCGGTGGACCAATGCACTTTCAAGTAATATTCGTTATATTCAATTTTTTCAGCACTTGCAAGAAGCAAACACGTTTCAGTCAGGAGTGCCGTCAAATTATCTGTCGAGTAGAAAAAAGTGAGCTTCAAACTTAGGATTGACGAGAAAAAACAAGCATGCTGGGAAAACCAATCGATATTATTGTGCCGTATCAGACTACGTATGAAAAAATCGTGACCATTGTTGTGATTATCAGTTCAGAAGAAAAATGGAAGCGGAAAACTTTTATCCAGTTCGTAAGTTTTTTTCGGATGAACTTCGAAGCTTCAAATATCACTGAATGCATATTCTGTGATGAAGAATAGGCATTTTTAACTGTTCATTTACTCTGAAATACCCGCGATATTTCGGATCCTTTGGGGCCGTCGCCCAAAGATTTGCTTTCTCTCCCCACTTCACTCCCTTCGCGTATCGGTTAACCTGTTGTCGTGAGGTATTTACGCTCGATCTCCCTCATGAGGACGAGGTGGCCTTCCGCCCCACCGCTTTACGACTTGCGGAGATGTTTCGGTGGATGCGGCTCTCTTGCCAAGTGTCCACTCGGCCAAGGCTCCTGTTCTCCCTTCGGGAAGCGACATCTAGCCGGTCCCCTCTCTTCCTTCTCCCGTGAGGCGATGCAAGGCCGCGTTCGTCGTCGTCCTCATTAGGCATTCAGTCCGTACCCGCTTCGGGCCGAGACCCTCTCTGACCACCTCTTTCACCGCCACCCTCATTCCAACAACTTCCCGCTTAAATCTTCCGTGAGCCTCTATTTTCATAATTTTGTCATTCCTCTCGACATTTTCTTTGTTTTAGTATCCTCCTCACTTATCCTTCTAGGATTGAATAATCATCATCACCATCTTCGGCGCTATAGTTCATTGAGGACCCTAGCCCACTTCACAGTTTCCTTCCTCTCTTCCATGTCTTCTGTTGCTTTTCTCCACATCCGCTCCTCAAACGCTCATCTACATACCTTACTTATCTTTTCTTGGGACTTCTTCTACATCATCTTCCCTTGATTTTCCTTCGTAAAATGTTTCACTGCTCTTTCCCCACCCAGTATTTGCACATGCCCTACCCGTATAGTTCTCGGTATCTTTACCTCTGATAATACTCCATCTTCCCAATACAGCTTACGTATTTCCTCAATCCTTGTAATCATAAAGTGTTCTTTTTAGTTGAATGAGGTTGAATTAGGCCTTGCATAAGTGTAGCTATGCGAATATACGCTGATTCCACTCCTCTCTTGATTTTTATTTTGTTTTTATCTCAGCCCTGTTTTTTCCTGAATACTTCCTGAGATCATTTGATCTTATTTTATGTACTTTGTCCTCCTTTCCGCCGCTTCAGCCCTCCTCATCTTTCTCCAGCCCCCCGTTTTGTCGACATCAGATCTCGAGTGGTCACAAAAGCCCCTCCGCCTCCTCTCTCTCTCTCTCCCTCCCGGTGTGTTAACCAAAGCCTCTTGCAAGTGCTCCCTCTCGGCATATATTACCTCTTTATCATACCCACGCACTTAATATACCTTTCGGTTTTGTAATCCTTGTTTTTTTTGTCTTAATGCTGCCCTTTTCCTTATCTTACGCCTACTCCGCCCCTCCCTGCTGCGTCCCAACAAGAGAAATGGAGATGGTGTAAATTAGCTTATCCTTGGGAAGCGGGGAACATTTTTCTTCTCTAGGCTTTTTTTTATCATGCAAGTATTTAATGCGGGCCGTGATTAAGCGCCTATCCCTTTAACAACGCCCCAGACCTTCATTTTCCCTTTATTCTTCTGCGCCCACTTGACACTGTTTTATCACTTCGTTCCATCTTCCCTTCAGAATCCGGGAGCAAGTGCGGATAACGGGAACGAATAGATCTTAGGACAGCTCCGCGTGTAAAATTCGGGTCGCATGGGGATGCGGTATGATATCAACAGTGACAATTGGTTAAATATTCGAAGTAGTTTGGGCTGTTTTGCAGGGGGTATAAATGTTTTTTTGGGGCTATTTCATATATTGTTTCCATACTGATGATGAACTAGGCTCAGTAAGGGATGAATGGTTAGCTTTAGAATGGATTATATGACTAGATGAGAGATAGTGGTACTCGGGTAAATATGTACGCTGAAACTAGAACGAAATACAATGTGGGAGTAGAAACCAGTGGGGTGAGAAGTAAATGCCTGAACAGCCTTTCTAAAATCAATTTTTATCTTTCTAATGTTACGTCATCTCTTATGAAAATAATATTATAAGTTTGCGTTTTTCTCTTATAATGGCTATCTTGATATTATATTGGAAGCATCGCTTTACTTAATTTGTTTAAGTCCCGCATGGATTTACTTGTGCAATCTTTTTAGTTTTTTCTACTCTCCACGCTTGTTAATGGAGGCGGCAGAAGGTCCGGATTAAGAAATGGCTAAGTGGGAAGGTATGTTTAAGTCCGAGTTAGAGGGAAGAATGTTCTCTGAGCGAGGGAAAGAAATAAAAGAGAATGGGATTTATAGAGATCTTGAAAGACAGTTGGCCTCATAATTAATTGAAAAGATAAGTCCGAATTGAGTGGGAAGACAGGCTCGGCTAACTTGCAGAACGCTCCATGTAAACCTTGTTTAGCCGGTAAAATACTTTTGAAGTACTCCTGTGAATACATCCCTCCTTGTCTTATCCGTCACGTCCGCATGAAGTCGTGGTTTACAAAGTAGGGTATGACCGCTTTGACGTAAAATAACCACACGCAATGCCACTCATGTTTTCGCCATTTCGCTTTCCAACTGAGTTCTTCACCATTTACAGTTGTCGTTCCCAGTTGCGTAGACAGATAATATGAAATCGCTTCCTCTCCTGGTGGCAGATGCCTTTTGTAACTTGGATTCCTTGTTTCGCCCTTGTCGAGGAGCAGAATAAAATTCTCATCAAACGCGGGGTTAGTTAATTACTTCTTCTTATCTGACGTTATTTACACGCCCTCAAGTTTCTCTCGCCCTCCTCCTTACCCCACACCTCCCCCCCCCCCCTGAACTCCCCCGCCCCACCTCCCTTCGAGCCACCGCCTCGCCGCCTCCTTATTTGAACTTAACCATCGCCAAGTTTATGCTTTAAGGTTAAGCCTCCGTAAAATGAAACCATTTCGCTCCCCGCCCACATCCGCCCACCAGTCTTTTTCATACCTCGTCCGCACCCCCTTCTCTCTCTCCCCCGCTATTAATCCCTTCCTCTCCCTCACGCGCCCATCTCGAAAGTGAGCCTCTGCCGTCCCCTCCACCACTTTCCCCCTCCTTGTCCTTCTTACTTCGCTGTCTTGTTGTGGAGGGGGGAAACGGGCGATGGAGTGGGTGGTGTGCAAGTCAACACCCCGAGCGAGGGTTGAAAGGAAAAGGGAGGGTGGAAAACCACCCCCATCTTCTTCATAGTCTTCGGGCGACTTCTTAGTAGTCGGCGGAGGGTTAGTGGGGGGGGCGGGTTGCTGGGATGTTCTAAAGTTATATACACACATTTTGACCGTAAAGTCATTGCCTCCTGCATGATACCCATTTTTTTTTGATTTGTGAGATATATTAGCTCCATATTCTTAATGTATAATCGAGTGTGTATATATATGTATGTATGTAAATGGCTACTTCAATAATCACGCGTTAAGTGATATGAATTTATGGAGAGGAAAAAAATTAATTATGTTAAGCATGAAAACACGGATATAATGAAAGTTATATTTAGCCTAAAGGCTGGTATAAGGAAACATCAGCGTTAAATTAATCATAGTTAGGAGCAGTTCGTGTGAGCTCACATTTCTCTAAGATTTATAATACTGTGAAAGTTCGTGAAGGTGCATTTAACAATTAGCGTGAGTAACTATTCTGAAACATCGGTGAAAGCCAGGTAGATTTTGGATTTGCGTGAGAACTTTTGAGTGCGCAGCCTTGTAGCGTGTTTCAGCGCTTTCCTCCCGTGTTTTATTTACTCAAAATATGAATCATGGAAGAGCACGTGTCGGGATGAAAAGTGGCAATGGTATATCGTCGTTAATACTTATGATTAGTTACACTGTTACAGTAATTTAGAAGTATTTACCAACTTTCATTTACTTGTAAAATTTTCACTGCTCTCAGAAGGTCATTCTGTTTAACGCAAAACCGAATCGGTGTAACTTTCGCCCACAAATTACAGAGGAAGAATAATATAAATTAACCAAGTTTTCATGATCGATCAATCGACCAGATGATATGTCCTACTCGTAGTCCCCTCATTTACCAAGATGTGAAACACAGGGGGAAGAAACAAGCGAGGGAGGATGAGAAAAGGAGCGGTTGCGGGGAAGAATTGGAAAGAGTCCTTTGAGAGAAAATTTGAAGGACTGGGAAGCCCAAGGAGAGGTAAAGGATGCGGTTCCATGTTTTGTGGTTAAGTAGAAAGACAGGATTTTCGAGAACTTTATAAGTGGAGGGATTTCCTGAGGCAGAGGTAAGGATGGGCGTGTAAATAAATGGACACCAATAGACAAAATATTACACACACTTCTCGCCAACTGCAGAAAAAAATGTATGTAGAAAGGTACTGATTATTTCTTTACTATCGTCCTAAGTGTAACCTTTTCAATGCTTACAGGAGTTCATTTTTTAAAGTAATTTTGGAACTTGATCAAGTAAAGCGTAGTGACGATAAAACGGACACGAAAAGAACATTTCTTTCCCAATGTCCTAGTTTTTCAATCCACCACTAAAGCATTCTTTGAGCTACTGATGATTCGCTTGACAAAAGCGGGTAAACAGTTGTAAATATCCGGACTATACGTGACATTTCCTTCATATTCATCTAAAAAGCCTTGGAAACACTCAAATGTCACGACTGGGTATCTTTCAACGCATTCGTTAAATATTATACAGCCTCTATTTTTCTATCATAATTTTTCCTTACAATTGGCTATGGCAATTTCCAAAGAATGAGCTGATGTAGACGTGTAATTGATTTTCTTATAGAAATAAGCGTGTGCAAATGCAGAACTGTATCAAATATTCTCTAAGAGGTAAAGAAAATCTTAACTCGGAAGGGAGGGAGGTAAATAAGTACTGTGGGTTAAAACCAGAGGACCCACAAGAATGATACTTTTAAGATTTATATTAATCAGTGTTTCATAAAAATAATACTCAACGCACGACTGCATCCGTGAAGGACCCTCCCTAGAAAGCCTAAATTGGGGGTTGAAAAACATCCCGTGGGAACAAAATTATCTCCGGGATAGGAGAGGGACCGGATTAAAAACGACATCGTGGCGAGACGGAATAGGCGTGGCGGGACAGGAAGGGAGGAGGGGAGAATGCCACTGTGTTACTTGCGGCAAAGGGGACGAGGAGATGGGGCGTGAAGGAGGCAAGTATAACTGCGACGTCGACGCGCAAAAATTCCCTCCCAAGCCGACCCTCGTGATTTTCAAAAATTATTATTTGCATTTTTTTTTCTGGCCGAGGGCTACCGTGGAGTGCGAAAGCAGGATGGAGTTAAAAAAAAAATATGTATATATATGCACAGAGAGTGGGTTTGAAGAGCGTTCGGGTGGGTCGAAAAATGGAATAAAGTAAAAATAAATAATGAAAGAGTTCGAAAAAAATCGAGCTGGGATGGTTTTTCGGGGCTTCGAGAAGGATAGAGCGTGGTAATTGCGCGATGCAAATAACCGACAGTTTTCCTGGGGGGTCCTTAATGAGTCGCCATTATGTGGAGTCGATGAACCGGAAGAAGATGGCGCTCAGGTGAGGGAAATAATGAAGTGTGGACGGAGAGGTGAGATGGAGGAGAGAGAGAGGGTAGAGTGGGGTGAGGAGGGGAGGGGAGTGGGGGAGAAGGAATGGTTTGCAGGAAGGGTGGGATGAGGGCGGTATAGAAGAGGGGTCGAGGCGTTAGGAAAAACAAATGAATGACACTGAGGCGAGACGTTATTCCGAGGAATCTGAAGCGAATGCAAGCAGAAATTCAGGGCGCTATCGGTCTTTCAAAGCGCAAAAATATATACTAATATGCGACGGAGTGGAATGGACAATTTCACAGAGCGAGTTCCACGGATACTCCCTGGAAAATAGTGCCCATAATTCATAGGTGAAAGAACCTGCCTCTTTTCCCCCAATTTTCTGAACTTGAATTTGATGCATTGAAAGAATATTTAAATCTTGATTCCAAATAGATATTCTCAAGTTCAGTATTATGTAGTCTGCATCCTAACGGTTTTAAATGCTTTGTAGCCATTTTAAAAGTATATCAACCGAATGAATATTGGATCAATATTTTAATAGCTCAACTTAGGTGTTATTATAAATATAATTATGGAAATAATGAACCCATGACGTAAGGAAGCCTAGTAAGACTGGTCATTGCGTAAAATTAAGATTTTATTGAAATTACTCGTAGTAAAAGCTTTTATTGAGAGTGGGAAATCGATCGCAGTTTAACTCAACATTGCATTACGCTTCCTAGAGTCATGACATTTAATCCTTCTTTATTCCACTCGGTCATTGACAGATAAAACTAACCAGCTAATGTAGATGGTTTAAATGGTTTCCATGCATAGTGAATTTCTATAAAAATGCATTCCGCAGATTGTAAAAGAATCATGAAAATCAATCGATGTGCAATACACCGAATGAGATCGAGTGAGAGCCAGATATTAAGAAGAGAAATAACTCTCTCATTCGAGTTAGCCCAGAATATCTCACCCAAATGCGGGAAAGAGCACTTGATGCAACGTAGATGCAACGGAGGAAAAAAATAGGCGACTAGAACTGCAAACCTATTTTTTTTATATGCCCGGTAAATTTAAAGATGACAAAATCGCAAAAAGCGACCGCAAAAGAAACCATCGACGAGGACTGTGATGCGAAAGTGGATATCTAAAGCTGCCGAATGCGACGCGAAAGAGAGGGAATAACCGAGGGAAAAGTTACGACCCCGAGCGTGGCGTGGAAGGAGGAGGAGGAGACCCCGCTTATTGAAAGCGAATAAAAAAACGACGAAAGAAAAACAACAGCGCTCAGAAAGGGGAGCAGAGGTGGAAAAAATTACTTCTCCGACTCGCCAAACGACAGCACAAGAAGAAAGCCCCAGCCGCCGGGAGTCAATCAATTCGAGTCGAGAGATCGAGTCGATCCATCGATCAAGGGCATACTTCCCGAGTGAATCCCATAAGTGAGGTTCGGGAAGGTCTGACCTCTCTCTCTCTCTCGCCTTTAGATCTCCCACCATCTTGCACCTCATCAAACCTCCATCACGCGTTTTAACGAGTGGGCAATGGCGGAAGGGCTTCCTCGGCCAAGAGGCGGCACCGTTCTTTCAGGTGCTTGGAGACGGATGTCTTTTTGTCATGAAATGTTAAGAGTCCACCCGCTCCTCGGGCAGGCGATGCGAACCCTGTAACTCCATCGCTCAGCATTCTTGGTATGAGATTCACGATAAATTGTGAAGTATTTTTATAGGCGAGGAAGTGGGATGCAATATGTTTTGAGAGAAAATTAAAGAAGAAATAATTGAATAATAAAGGAATACGTGTTTGGGATGTTGCTACGCAGGTATATGTAGAAAAAGATAATCTTAGGCAGCCAATCGGCCACGATGATTAAGATGTTACGTTGCTGTTGTATTGCCGTTAATCGCGTCGATTGTTAACGGTCATATTGTCAGTGTTTAATTATAAGTAATTTTTTGTCCATGAGACCTTGTTTAAGGAATGGCATCTTTGTTGAGGGAGTTAATTATTCCTGCCTAAAATCCTCCGACGCTGTTCTGGTTCTTAACAGAAAACAAACGCTAGGCAGCCCATGAGACCCATCAGATTCATCTCGTGAACCAGGTTTTTGCCATTTCAATTTTACCTCATGTGCAACGAAGTCAATGCGCCCTCGTGTATGTATTACCGCTGCGGTTTACATAGGTTAAATTTATTTTGAGAAACTCTTAGTTTTATTTAAGTATACCGGGACTAGCCACGGTGATAACTTTTACGGAGTCACCAGCAATGCACAAATTGTGCGAAAAATCCACAGAGGAAAAATCATTCGCCTTTACCGGGATTCGATCCCTCGAGGGATCCGGGTTCGAATCCCGTCAAAGGCGAATGATTTTTCCTCTGTGGATTTTTGGCAAGGCAAATGATTTTTCCTCTTTGGATTTTTCGCACAAAACTTAGTTTCCTCACTGCTTCGTCGAATTTTTTTAACCGGATCGATGTCACCTCGCATTTTGATTTGTTTCTCTGTCGTCGTATCACGGTCCGATCCGATTTTTACGCGGCTCGAGCGAGTGCCGAGGAAAGAAGGCCGTCATCTTGGTTAGATTGAAGTCTCGGAGGTGGCCTTTTAAGTGGTTCCTACCCTCTCCCGGTAGATGGCATTGTCTTCTCTCGGTGACAGATCTCTTGCCTCGACCACTTAGTGCCCCTTCTCCATCAATCTATTTATCGCCGATCGCGCTCGGATACCGCTTCATCAGAGATTCGGCGCGGTTATTGACCCTCTTAATGTCTTGCTATGTTAAGGTTCCCATCAGTCGATTGAATCTCGCGTAGATGTGTATTTGGGACTGTTTCATGACTCTCTGGGATGCTATCATGTTGCTAAAAATTCTGTATTCCTCTTATCTGTGTGCCGTGAATGTACATTAACTAAAACATCATTATTTATGTAAGATCGAGGAGAGTTTAGACACAATTATTTAGTTTGTATTGGCAACATTTGAAATTAAATTAATTAATTTAAGGACATATCCATCTGTAAAATTTATCCAAACAAAACTATGATGTTAAAGGTAGTATTCCTCTATCATAACAGTCGATGTTTATGTCTTATGCTCGGATTGATCAATTTCACTTTTGATTTCGTATCCTCCTCTCATCGTAATTTTTATAAATTCGGGCGTTTTTAATGAATAATGTCTTGTAAGCTTGATTTTTTAAATTTAACTTATTTACCAGAAATATAGATTCCGATGAAATTCCGTTTGGCATTACTTTTTCTGTAAATCATTGGTGCGTATCTCGATTCTCATCGTCGTGTACGATATTCAAACCTCCATTTGGTTTCAATCCCAGCGCGGGATTGCTGTCGTTAGTCGCGCGCTATAATTTTAGATACCTCCTCCTAAATTGAAACTCTGGTCCGTTCAATCAAACGTCGCTCTGCTTCCGTTTCTCCCGTCGTTCTCGGTGGAATATGATGTTGTCTTTTTTTAATATTGAAAGAGATGAATAAGCGTGGACGTAGATAATCTCGTTGCAGCAATATAGCATCTCGCTCGTGCTGAAATGTTTGCATTAGTTTCTCGATAATGTCCTTGAGAAATTAAATGGATGGGTTTTTCGCAGAAATCTCGTCTCTCCGTTTCTTTGCTTATCGATCCCGCATCATTCCATTTCGTTCCTTCGAGCGCAGTAACCCTCTGCTCGCCCCCCGTTCCTCCTACCCTTTCCGATCTTTGCCCATCCCCACTACCCTTCTGTGTGTGCATTCTTCGCCTCCTTCCTCGCTTCAAATGATACCCGCTCGAGGGTGAGGGAGCGAAGGGATGGTGTATACACGCTGTGTCCTTCTTTTTCTCCCCCCCCCCCCAACCCCCCAAGTGGTGAATGCTACGGCATTCTCGCCACACCGTACTTCCCCAAGAACGAACGCATCTCGGAGCGCTTGATATTCGATTGATTTCAATCCTTATGAGGCAATACACGGCTGAGTAAATCTCGCGATATATAGTTAATTCATCCAAGAACGTTTGAGGAGGTGGAGTGGAGTGGAAGGAGAAGGGACGAAACAGTGCTAGACATGGAGGACGAGGAAAGAAAACCTCTAGGTTAGATACATTGGTGGCGTAGGGTTTGGATGGAGAGAATACTGCTTGGTAGCGTAGAGGGGATGCGAAAAACTTTCTTAAAAAGGAAGAATGATTGGTCAGTGGGGTAGGAGGATGAAGAGAGATAGAAAAAAATGGTATGGAATCATCCTTGGCTGAAATTGAAGAGGAAAGTCCTATTTGGTAGAGGAGACAGACCATGATAAATAAAAATTGCTCTATGTAAACCTTTCTTTAACGGTAGAATTCCTTAATTACCTACTACCCGTAATGCATTTGCTATGAAGGTTATAATGCATATCCTGTCAAGGTCGTACCAGCTTCATCAGATTCCAATTTTGGAACTGCTGTTAAGATTGCCTCAGTACCTATCTCTACGTATAAATTTGCGTTCGTATTTTGTATTTACCACTTTTAGATAACTGGTAGCACATCGAGAGACCTTATATGTGATGATTCTTTGGTATATCCATTCGTTGTTTTTTCGTTAACACCAATATGTTTCCCCGACTTAAGTCTTGTCCTATGAATCCACCGGACGCAAATTAGGAGATTTTGTATAACCACGGCGGTTGTTTGTCTCACATATCCTTTATGTCATCTGAAGTACGTTCAACAGGGAGTAACCGTCGTATACCAGTTTATTTGTTAATCAGTTGGTTCATCGTAGAATAGTTTAAGAGTGAAGTCTACTCATGTATGTGCGAAGTACTCATGCTTTATCTAGTTTAATTAATTTGCGTCAGTATTTTTGGAAATAGTTCCGTGTTTAGTAAAAGAAATAATTTCAGCACTTAACCGTTGTGATTTATTAATCCATAGTTGTCTTTGCTCACCTGTGGAATCCAGTGTGTCACGCCTCATTTTTGTGCCTTGCCAAGCGCACGATTTGTTTGCGTAATTTATCCGTAATCCTCATAAAAATTATTTTATTCTATCTCAAATTTATTTTTCGGCTCTCCTGGAAATTTCGAATTTTGACGCATCCATATTTCCATATTTTTTTTATTTGGATGTTTTTAACGACTGGGTTCCACGCAAGTAAACCGTAGTAATACTGTTCGACGGACGAAGACGATGTACATTTTCATGGAATGACTCTTCTTGTTCCAGTTCATCGTACACGGAGCATTATTCCCCGCCCACTCACGGCGCTGCAAGTTAAACAATTGAGCCCGACTGAGTCCTCTTCCACCCGACTTGTCGCGGTGATTGACAGGTGCGCGTACGGTAGAAGAGACTTTCCCCCTTGGAGAGAGAGAAAAAAAATACGTCGCTGCCTTTCGCATTCCTGTCGTCTTTTTTTTTACTTTTTTTTTGTATTTTCACCTGTTTGCTCGCTTTTATTGTTTCCACAGGGCCTCGATCCCCATCTCTCGGCGTCGCTTATTTTTTCATCCCTCTTGAGTCGAAGGGTTGCCGTTGCGAAATGGTGGTGGGGTTGTATTGAGCGGGGGCGGGGGCGTCTGTTGGCATGTCGATGTAGCTGGGGATGCTGGTCCTCGGGGACTGGAGCAGGAGAGATCTGAAAGAGTTTCCCTCTTTGACTCCGTGGGCTACATTTTTTTTCAGCTTCTGTAAAAGTCCTCATGCCGTTATTCTAGTAACATTTTCATTCGCATATTTCTCCTCATCCCCTTCGCCTCCGTTTCATTCGGCGTTGACAGTGTGGCGTTTTGGTCGTCGTTTATTTTCAAGTCCTGGCTCTTCAGTGATTGCTGCTACTCGGATTAGTGAGGCTGTTATTGTGAGGAGGAGACAGTGGTTGGGCTTGGTTCGGCTGTCTAGCGCTGCTGACATGCGGCGTTCCCTCATTTAAAAAAATGATTTCCAGGACGAGGCTCGACGAGAACTCAAAGGCGGCGTCGTCGAGTTGTCATCATATGATGCGGATCTTGATCGTGCAAATATTTCTGGTGTATGAAACTATGAATTACTGTTCACTCATAAATTTCACTTTGAATAAGTTATCTCTTCGATCAATCAACTTACTTTCAATGGATGCTTGATGGACATACATGCCATTAGTTCTCCACTACGCGGAAAGTTTTTCTCGTGTTTCCAGATGTCCATTTCCTAATCTTGATTTGTTTTTTGCCTCAAAAATTTATTTCGTCTTAGCGATAAGATATAAACCAAGTATCCCGAATCGAGACATAAATATGGAAGTAGTCGAAACAAGTTTGCACCTTTACTTCCGTTGCTAATATGGAATATATGTTTCTCAAGAATTCTTCATTATTCTTTAATTAATCTGGTGTACGGAGGTATCATTTCCGTCCCAACCATTTCTACTTATTTCATTGTTACCACTCGTGGTGGAGTAACAAAAAAATAGAAAACAACAATTCTATCTTCTTTTGTTAGAATCGGTCGCTAATACATCAATTGTGTTCCAGATAATTAAGTCGTCGACGTTCAAGTGATTCATTTAAGGAATACATACTACGCAAGACTTTTGATGTTTGTGCCTGCGGTTTTTAAAATGGTTATCGATGGAAAAGAACGCTGGGTCACGGTAGCGACTGTAAAGGAATTTGATTCCGCGCTCGCAATGTTTTGCGGATCTGAGTGGCAGGTATCGCAATCGTAATCGGATAAGTCGAGTGGGCGAGTCGTTCACGTGGTCGCGTGTTTGGCCCCGCCTCGGGAATGCAAACTGCGTACACAATGGCGGCTCGTCCGCCGGGGCAACCTGATAATGGCTCGAGAGTGGCCTATCGTGATTCCAGGGGCGCATGTGCCACTCGAGATTCCCGAAGTGCAAATAAAAAAAAAGAGAGAGAAAAAAATGACGCACGCGGCCCGAGCCTCGAGCATATTTTTCCCTCCCTTTCGCAGACGTTCTCGCATACCTCCCTCGATCGCATTCTTTCCTTTTCCACTTACCCTCTTTCTCTTACCCTCTCTTTGATTCCATTTTTCAGCTTACGTCTCTTCTCCCTTCCCGTTATCCAAGCCTTGTGTGTCCCACCTTTCGAAGGTTACTGTACTTCTTTGTTTGAGCCACATTTTCCCGTTTCCTGTCAACTCTATAAATCTCCATTCCCCACTTTCAGCCCCTTTCTTCTCCAATGCCTTTCCACCAATTCTCTTCCCCTCATTTTCTCTTAACTCTATCCATTCAAGCAGTTTCATACCTCCTCCCTCTGCCCTACGCTCTCCAAACATATTCCCAAGTCCTCCCAAGTCCTCTTCTCTACTCTCTCTATTGTTTTTATATTTTTTCTCCTGTTCTTAGAGCTGCCAGTAACTTTCTGCCCCTTACTAGTGCTTCTTTATCATACACCTGAGGAAAATCGTCCGTCCTTATCTTCGCAATCCATTGTTTATCCCAGTGTTAGCATCATCAAATTCGCTCACCCATCCAGACATCCGGAGTCCTCGTCTCTCTTCCTCGGTGCCCTTAATGAAGCTTATTTCTTTTTTACTCTGCCCCGTTCTGACCTCTTCAACTTGCGTTATCGCGCCTTATTTAAATATATTGAGCATAGCCAACGTGTATCGGCGCTCCCTTCCGTCCCTAGTAGAGCGCAAATTTGCAGCTGCCACGCTATCCAGCTCTCCAGGGACGATTTTATCTCTACCCAGTCAAAAGTAATGAACGAGATTCAATCTGGCATCGTGCGGTGCTGATTGAATAGCGTTTCACTCCATCCAGACTCAAGGTTTTGTCGTTGAGGTAATCTGAACTCCAAATGGACTTTGCGAAATGTGTGATATGCGTGTTCGCGTTGGAGACATATTTGCATATGTGATCTGCTGCATCACATCGTTTGTGGTGCTTGTAGAATTATTTATTGATGACTTTTGGTTTAATTTTGCAGATAGGTTTTCATCGTGACATTTAAATGAAAGAATTCAGTTTTCATTATCTATTCCGTGCAAAACGTATCTATTCACCGTTAGCTGTTGCAAGTACCGTATCTTGTGAGTGATTTAATTCTGTTAAGTTTAAATAGCATAATTCAAACATTTCATGCTCTGCAGGAGATATGTTAGTAGTGGCGGTGGGTACTGCATTGAGGTTGATTTCAGATTTTTGCAACGGTGATACTCATACTTGTGAGCCTATATAGTTTTTTTATTGACGTAGTATTATCTATCAATATCAATTGTGGAAATACGTCTTATACATTATGATTCGCCATCTTCATTACTACTAGCCTTTGTTACCAAAAGCCAAATAACTTTCCTTTCCTAACCTGAACTTTTTTCTTCTTTCGGCGATAAAAATACTGGAGGCCCTCGGAATGTGCATGTGGAGGAGACTGAAGAAGGTGAAATGGACGGAGGATTAAAACTGTGAAGGACATGAAAATAGTTAAATAAGAGGCGGAGGATTTAGAAGGAGACAGTACCGAGTTTGGAGGGGGTGCTAAAAACCGTATTAGAGGGAAGGATGTTAGATAACGGGGGGAGTGGAGGAAAATAATAGAATTAATAGATAGAAGAGATTGAATTGAAGTCCGATTTAGGGTTTAGGGGAGAATCGCTCTATGTCTATCTTAACTGAATTGGTTCGGCTTTCTTCGCATAGCAGTGATGCTAAAGATGATTTAATTGGCGGGTATTGTTTTGGTCTATTTTTTCCATACAACCCAATGACTGCCCATACATACACTCTTTGTTTAAGCGTTCGCGACTCGCCGTTTCGCTTTGATGCGTGTCTGTTTTTTTTGTGGTGCTCGTGAAGGTGCATGATCCGTCTACACCCGCGCGAAATCTTTTCCTCCGCGTGCGAATCCTTCCCCCCGCTCGTCGTCTGCGCAAAGGTTAAGGGGGAATGTGCTGTTTTAGAGGGTTGGGTGTGGAGGGGGATAGCATCGGGATACATATTGCGCTTCTGCCCCTCGGGGCCCGGCCCTATCGATCGGCAATCGTTTTGATGGCGGTGTGAGGTAGTATTAATGGAGGAGAGGGTCGGCCGTAATGGTTTCAATAATGTTATATGTATATAAGTGTGTGTGTGTGTGTGTGAGCCGGATTGGGCCGCGAGGGGTTGTTTTAATGCGCTCTTTTCTTTTTATTTCGCCCGGATGGTGTGGAAGAGTTTTATTTACTCTCCAGTCGGTCTTCCTTATTTCGCCATTTACCCTCTTTCTTTTTTTTCTCGCCAGAATTTATCTTACGTCCGTCGTCACTATTAATTGTTTTTCAGCCGTGGGGAGTAATTGTAACCTCTTCCATCCGGCTGATTCATTGCTATTTTAAAAGTAGGATTGTCTTCATTATTCCATTGCGTCTTTCGTGAACATTTTTGTGACATTTACTCCTTGCATTTACTCCTTTTTGGCACAAGTGCTCTTCTTTCGACTGTTTATATTTGTATGTAGATATTCGGTGTGGTATATGTCATATTTAAAAACAAATTAGGTGGATGAGTTATTTTTCTCAAATTTATGTTACGCTTTATAAGTCATAAGTGAGTCGCCAAATATTCCCAAAGACATTAAAATTGAAATTATGGAACTTTAGTTTATTGTACTGAGGGAGAGAAAATGTTCCTTCAACTATCTTAGCAGATAGGGCTCATTCATCTACACTCGCAGCTTCCCTGGGTTTGGTCGATCGTACAATTTGTATTGCTCTGTAAGTAGTTAGTTTGTAGCCCGGTTTTGTGTGTTAATAGGAAGCAGTAGAATAGGGGTTGGTACTTTTCGTTTAGCATATTGAAGTGGAGATGTCCGAGGTCTGAATGTGGTCACTTATTCTTAAAATTCAGTTGGGTTAATGTTGTATTTGAAATCATAAATGCTATCTTGTCAGCCTGTTAGCCCTCAATGCTATTACACATAAATATGTACAAAGCTCTTATTTCTCCTTCGCTGAACATAATAGCGATTATTTTAAGATTTATTTAGGGAACCGTTGTACTTCGCAGCGACAAATTTTCCTTGGCCCAATTCCTTATTATGTTTTGGTAATTTCACGAACATTTGCTCTCATCAGCAACTGGTAGATTTTAAGCTATCATCTTGTGATAAGTAGGATTCTTGTTTAATGACGTCTTTTCGTTCAAGATTGACAAAGTTTCTTGTTTTAAGTGGTTTTTATTTTCAGTTCCGAGTTTGTCTGTAATTTTCGAGAGGAAGAATGGATTAAAACTCATTGGGGGCGTTACTAGAGCACGGTTCGCTTAGCATCCGTTAGACCTTGAGGATACTAAACGCTTTACGCTTTGTTAGCGCATTTCTTAGCTCAGCGGCTCGAGTGCTATTGTGCTTCTTCGCCCTCCGTTTTCACCCTCGCGGGCCTTCCTTGCTCTAATTGGATTTGTATCCCATTTCTCATCGCCCACGTTGAAGCATTACGCCGCGGCCCGCCGTAGAATTCACGCTTATCCATTTTAATGGGGTATAGTACCTACTCATGGAGAGCTCACGTAAAAGTGTCGGCGATGTGTTTTTCTATCATTCTTTATTATTATACACGGCACTGATATCTTAGTGTAATGGATATTGTTTATGAGTTTTTATTTTGAATTTACAATGGAAATAGAGCTTGAAAGTAGAGGAGCCATACTTTTCTGATTTTCAAGCCGTAGCAGAGGGGGCTGAATCCGAAAAAAACTGGAAAAATTATCAATTTTTTGTTTTAGTATTGAAGTTGAAATTTTGCACGTTGTTTATCAATACATTAGTGCATGTTTTGACATTAAACGTTTTTCATTGGTTATTAAAAAAAATACATTGCCTCAAAGTTAATAAAATTTCGCAAAAAAATGCCCGAAATTCGAACTCAGCCTTTGTTATAACAGATATAATATTAGACCCAGGCTAAATTATAAGCCCTTTCAAGATTGAGTCCTGGGCTAAACTTTAGACCAGGATTAATATTTAGACCTGGTCTTAAATTATTACTGGATTTGAAATATCCTATCTTCATATATCCTAAATTTAGACTTGCTATATGATTTACAGTTAGACTAAGCCTTTGGTCTTCCCTAATAATAGATAGGCCCACTTCCTACTGGTATCGTGGAAGTGCAATTCAATTGGTACAGTGAAAGAATTGTTTTCTCTGCTGAGACCTGCTTGAATTTGGACGTAAGCAGATATTGGACGCTAGCATGAAAAATCTGCATTTTTATCTTCCAAAAAAATATCAAGGAGTATAGTAATAGATATCGCCGACTCGACTTCATTCCATCAATTTTATTTATTATTTTATTTAAGCTTGATTCCCACCTCGGGAAGACCGTGGCTGTAGAGTGACATACTTATTTCTTCTTGTGCTGCGGAATGATTGCTACATTTCATACTGTTGACGGCAAGGATCGCCTGAGATATTTTTAGTCGCATCGGTATGCCTGTGCCTATTCATGTGAAACTACAGATCACAGATTTGCGATGGAAGGAGATTGGAATATGGGTGAGATCGTGTATGATATGCCAAAGGAATAGAGGGATCGGGTTGTATGGTTCTGTGGCTACTTTTTTTCATGCTGGTGAAATTAATCCGATGATTATTTTAATGGACCATAGTATAATTTATTATTACCGATTATTGTACGTGTTTTTAATTTATTTATTGTATTATAAAATTACATTTTAGTTTTAGTGCAAATTTGTTGTAGTAGTGAGTCGTATTATAAAATTCGGGAACTGCATAGTTCCCTTTGATGAACTTTTTAATGCAGAGTCATACACTGCTATGTGACTTTTAGATCCTTTAATATCCAAGTTAAGGTTTTATAATCGCAATATTAGATATTTTATCTGGCTTGAAATCGCCCATTTACCGTAACATTAATTCGTAATGTATGGGTGCTTACATTATCGTGTGGTTCTTAGATTATTTTATATCAAAATTTAACTTTTATCTTCATTAATCTATTTTGAGTCCAAGATGTTTGATGTCCTTATTTAAAAAAATATCCTTTTTTCATTTGTGAACTACTCCTTGGTGTTTTGCGGAATGTGGTTAGCATCGACCCATTTAGACGAAGGAAGATTATCTCTGGTCCTGTTTTTTTGGTAGCTTTAGTGAAGGTGCTGTAGTAAATACAGCTTCATATGTAGTCGCTTGCAAGAGTGTTGCTTTTGTTTCGGCGGATGATTTTTTTTCTAATCGGAAATTATTAACCATTAGTATGGTATAGGCAGCACCATCCTATTGGAAATTTGGTTTCAAAGGGGTTGTCTTGTTCATCAACCAGCGTCAACCCTTGAACTATGTCGTGGGTAGCTGATGCGTAAAATAATTTTCATAAATTGGCATGACCGTCCCAGGGATCTTAGCATTGGTCCCCCCACCTGAAAAGCGAAACAAGTAATCCGCTTCACAAGGCAGAAGATACGAGCGGCATGTGGGCAGCATTGGGCCGCTTTCGGTGCCAAAGAAGACCCCCGGTGTCTACTGAGGGGGATGGATGCTATGGGCCACCCACCCTCGTCCTCCTCACCCTGTCCCCCTTTTGTAATTCCCTTCGTTCGGACGACCCTGGGAATCAACCACGGGCCGTATTAAACCACGAGCGAGAGAGAGAGAGTGCAGGGAAGGAGGGATTCGGGATAGGTATACATACGGGTTGGGGACGCTGAAGATGTGAGGGTCGCCGCCGCTGGTCCGTCGCTGGGTTGCCTCGGGTTTGCTCGTTCCCGCTTTTTCCTCCCTCCCTCGCTTCCCTTGAGCCTTTGCGCCCCCCTCCCCGTGTGCGTGGAAGCGAGTGAGATAGGGCAGGCGATGGGATTCCGGATCTTCTGCCAGGGATCAAATGATTGGCGCGAGTTTGCTTTTAATTAAAATTTGACGCGGTGTTTTCCAAAAGTGCGGGAGCCGAGAGTTGTTCTTGAGTATGGTTGGAGGATGGAGGGGGTATGGGAGGGGAAATGCGGAGTGGGGTCAGGGGTGGCATATGCGTTGGTGGGACGAAAAACTGGGGTTGAAACAAGAGAGAACGATAGTGAAAAAAAAGACTGCCCTCTATATAGGAAGAGGGTGAGAAGTAAGGGTTGGCCCTGAAGGATGTAGGGGCTACCCCACGCCGTTGTTATTGGATCACGTGCGATACTCAACTCTTTCCATACTTGACGGTAAGCATGCGGATTTCCTCCCTTAGCTCCGTAACCATCTATTTTCACCAATTCCTCATGTTGCGTGGGGAAATCTTATTTCTTTCCCCCGTCACACGATGTGGGTTTTTAATGTATTTGCTAGAATTTCCGATTGAGATTAACGTCCACCCATTATCAAGGTTAGGTAACAATTGATGTGCTATCTTCTCTTTTAAAACCCCATACAGTTTCTGTTAATAATTTGATTAAATATTTGAATTTAATTTTTATATTATGTACGATGCGAAGAATTTGAATATACTATGTATATTTTCTTGATAAACTAGTGAAAATTTCCTTTCTTCTTTTTACCTTGTTTTTAAATGCATCATGTCTATCAATATCGTATATCATCTTCGAAATTCGAAATAAACTCCAGAATTTTCTTCCTCGTTGATATTTCTGAAGTGTGTATTTATCTATATTTACCTTTTCATGTGATGGTGGCCTAGCTATGTTGGTCCAATGTTTTATTCTCCTCGTATATCTCTTTGCCTTTAAACATAACAAATTAGGAATTGAGTGATATATTTTGATAGCAGATTATCTATTATTTTAGATTGAAATTCATGTTGATACAATATCTAAGTTTGGCTGAGGAATAAAATATCCTGTTGTGGCTGGTTGTTATCTGAAGTTTTCTAATAATATGTTGCAAATTGTATATTGCGTATTTTTACCGTTGTGAAATTTCTCTGCGTCGTTTTTCCTTATACCACAATTCAATTTATATGTTATTCTTTTGAATTTCTTTATTATCATATTTTATTGTAATCTGTACTTAATAGTTCGGGCTTCACATCATTTGATTCATTTTTTTATACGTAGATATTTATCTGGAAAATTTTTCCAAAACTACATTTATTTAGCCTAGTTTTTATGAAAATTATGGAAAATTGGGGAGAACTCAAGTAGCACATTATTACTCTCTGACACTTCGTTGTGAGTGGGCTACCTCTATCTAATTTCCTCAACGAGGCTGTCACTCATCTGGTCCATTTAAGCGAATGAAATACCGTGGCTGCCTGACGACTACCTTAAAGAGAGTGACACCGGTATAATTTTGCCATCTTGTCAATTTCATTCATAGGTCATGGAGAGGAATCCGGTTCTTGTTTCACTGTCAAGTTAGGCGTACGTCATCTCAATTGACGTTTTAATTTAAGTTCTCCCATTAGAAACGAAGTTGTGTCAAGTTTCTTCTGAGAAATTTCTGAATGAGGAAACGGACGTAGGTAGCGGGGGAGGTGGGGACGGGGTTGTGGAGTAAAGGCAGCCGTAGCGCGAAAAGTTGTCCCTTCCTTCTAAAAGAATAAGGAGAGTCGAGAGGCATCGTTTGCTCCAAAGAAAATGCATCCTTCGAGAATTAAGGGAATTAATTTTAATTTATTTCAATTTGAAATATTAGTGACCATGCTTGAAATTATTTATTATAATTAAAAAAATGTTAGAAATATAATGTGATGTCTCCAAAAAGATCCCACAGCTTCGGTTATCCGTATTTTCTCGATTGCAGAATGTGACATCAGTGGCAAATTACGCCGTTAAACAAAGTATGAATATTCTTTTTCCTTTCTCAAAAGTCTGCATTAAAAATAGTTCTATTGAAATGCATTAAAAGGTTTGTAAATAAAATGAGATCTATATTATTATTAATGTTTTATATAAATTTCATGTAAATGTGTTTTAAATTTTTAAAAAATCTCTAATGGTGATATTCATATAGCAAAATTATGGCATTATCTTTTGTCAGGGCCTATCAGGAACGCTTTGTCTGATTGTGAGTGACCGAAGGATTTCTATCGAAGAGTGCCATGCAGAATGTCAATTTCAATAGACTTTACTTGGGTTGAGCTACACTGCGTAGTGCATGTAGTGAGAAGTGTCGGCGGGTTGAGTGGTATTTTGTAGTTGTTAGTGCAGCTGACGATTGGCTAGAGCTTTACAGTGACTAAGAGATTGTCTCAGTGGCGCATACATGGCGATACTATATGTTTCACCGTCGTTAAAAAGGGTTCGCGTATCAAGCCGGGATTTACTTCCACAGCTCTAGATCCTTTCATCCTTCATGATCCGCTTTGATAACCGTAACAGGTCAGTCGTCGTTATTTTTCGCGCTGTCGGCTTTATACTGCTCCTCCGTAAGATTTGACACGGACATCGCTCAGGGAACACGAAGGATTGACACGGGTATAGATCATACCGCTTGTCGCCCAAGCAGCCTCGTCTGTCATTCGCGACAATTGAATTTACAGCGAGGGCCGCCCGCCGCGCTATCCCTGTCAAATTGTTTTCGCGAGGATCCTCTCAGCCCTGCCGAGTGAAAGCTTGCTCGCTCGTGACACGTGACACGAATTGCTGTTTCGGAGACGGTATCTTACGTTGGGAACCCCAACGCGCGCAGGAAAAAAATAATACCTGCGCATAGAGTGGCTTCGGAACAATAAATCAGTGGGAAGCGTAAGATGATGCAAGGGCTTCGTCGGTCATGAATACCCGCCCCGTTACCACGAGGGTCTGACCGTGGGAACTGCCGCCTGAAATTGGATGCCATGGTAGTTGTGTATAAAATAATTATCGGAAGTAGGTGTTAATGTATTCTTTTTATTTAATAGTCTCTAGTTTTATTAACATATTTTTTGTTAAGTGTTTTTATTTCATTCTTTAATTTGCCACATGGTATTTTATATGTTTATTTATTTTAGGTTTTCCCAATAAACCAAGGGTAACATTTCAAAAAACTTATTACAAAAAACTTACAAAAGATATACCAAAATGGTATGGTATGTATGTGGTTGGAAACCTCTGACATGTCATGTGAATTACAGGGCCAGGGATATGTTGAAAACAATAAATGGATATACCGCGCATCATTGATTCGAACTTTCTGCCTCTCATATGTTGACATATTATCATTATTTTCCCGCCGATTTCAACAATAGCCATCTTTTTTGGTTAGAAAGGAAAACATTTTTCAACAAATGAATTAAATATTGTTTTGGGTGGTTTATTTGCCTTCGCCGTTTTTGTTTTCGCTTCAAAAGTAAAAGAATCTGAGTATGTTTCTACTAATACTGCTCCGTTCATTAAATCTTCTTTGTCTCTGCTTTATGAGGTCAATGCTTTTGGAACTTCACTTTTCAGAGAGAATGGAAGGGAGCTTAGGCATCAAGAATTGTACCTACAATCTTCGCAGTGTCCGAATCGTGAATGTATGTAATGTGAAGTTTCTAATAGAATGTGATATAAGTGCAACGCATAATTCTTTTGCGACTTGGGTTGTAAAGTATTCACACATAATGGATGTGAATTATATGTAACCGAAAGTTGTCGTTTTTTAATCACTGAAAACAGCTCCTTTTGAATGAATGCTATTTATGGCAGTTTAATTCAAGATAATTTCAAATGGAAATTCCGTGTCTGAGTACTTGATAAAATATTATCTAACTTATCGTTGCGATTAGTTACGAGTAAACAACCCTCAGCCGCATAAATAATTGATATTTTTATCCTCATAAAGGTATTCCACATTTGGTTTGCGGACCGAAGAAAATTGCGATAAATTTGGCCCAAATGTGCGAAAAATATTTTGATTAGTTATAGGACCTCGTAAGATGTGCATGCAGTTGAATCTAATCGGTATTTGTGCGGAAAAAATTGAACTATTTTGAACATTTTTTGCTCTCAAGGCTGTATTATCTCTGTCATCGAAGAACTTCTTTCCATTGCCTTGGTGCCTTAAAGCAAGTTGGGTGATATTGCCATCGTCTTTACGGAGTTTGTATTTACTCTGACTACTCGAGGGACTTAGAAGTGTGTTTCAGAGTGACAAGGGGCCAACTATCGAATAAGAAGACGTTGTGAGGTAGAATTGCGGATAATGACGACGCGAAGGAGCCGGAATGTTGAAGATGGGACGGACGGTTGGCGTTGGGAGGAGGTGACACTCTATCAGTTAGACCACTCGGGAGAGTGCGATGAAACACCTTGATAAAGTGTTGAGGTGTTCGGGGAAGGAATGGGTTGAGGCTGGAGGGGGACGCGTGCTCTGACGAGGAAGAGATATGGCGGAGGCCGGGGAACTGAGGAAGGTTATCGTTGAACAGGCTGGTAGGCCTTTAGAACGAAGATGTGGGAGAGAGCGCAGATATATCTGCGGAGTGTTGCCAGGTCCTTTCCGCCCGGACGATGTTAGAAGCAACAACCTTCATCAACCTAAAGGCCTTTCCCTTGCTTCGACTGGAGGTGGCGGTGGGTCAGGTCGCTATTGTGCCTCTCCACTGTTTGTTTATTGTTAAAAAAATGGCTGGTTATTTTCCTTAAAAATCTACCAACTTTCAGTACATTAATTTTGCCGGTTTCAATACATTTCGCACCACCTTCAGGTCAATATTACTCAAAATAAGTATTTTAATAGGATACTGTCGATAGTGGAAAGTTCGGGGGCGAAACTCATTCTTGTCTTTTCCACTCCTGTGTCTTCCCCTACTTGCTGTTGGGTATTTAGATAAGTTGTTTAAAATTATTGTCACCTAGTAATTATACGATAGGCATTGAAACAGGTCGTGTTATTAAACGTATTGTGAAAATGTCAGTTGATTTAATTCAAATGCTAGACTTTCCACAGCTAATGCCTCAAAACACACACTGTTTGCACCGATTGTGTTTCATAGTACAGGATCCGACGGGACGACTGCTCATTTTGGCGTTAAAAGCGTCCATCGAAATGCCGGGAAGCTTTGGGTCTTTATGCTGTCCTTACGGTCTATATTCCATTTTCTTTTTCTTACCTTTCGGCTACCTTCTTCCCAAAGGCTGCGCCCTACACAGCAGGGACTTGGCCTTATTTGTAGCTCACACGTGTTTAATCTCATCGGACCGTCTTTGAGTGACTTTCGAGTAGCTGCCGTGAGGTCCTTTAGCGTTCATTCGTGTGGAAGCCGTGTAAACGTATCTGTAAAGTCAGCATCTGCTTTTTCTGTTTCATTTAAATGGTTTGGAGTTCAAACATTACCAAAGGCCAGCAAGGGAAAATTTAGTTTATGTTGATTAGAATTTTGGATTCTATGAGGGAGATAAGCTATTTGTCAACATAAATATAGTTATACGGGCGGAGAGTTGAGGCCCTCTAATGTTAAGGCTTATTCTATTCCCATTTAATCCCTTATTTAACGGTGGATTACCCGATAAATTGCTCGAAGTTGAGGTGTGGGTGTTGAATTTAAATGATCAACCTTTAGCAGTTCTAAATAACGATTTTTGTACGTGATATCCCTGATATCAATTGTACACTAATCTGGCTAACGAATTTTTGCTTTTATTTGGCATGTCCTCTATTAGTGCCAAAATTATTGTTATTAATGACTGGTGTTATCCTCTAGTTATATATCATGCGTTTGCAACCAGGTAAACGTAGGTCTGGATCAGAATGGAGCTTAATGCGTTCCTTAATGCTATTTGCCATCGGAGGCCATTTATTCCTTATGTAGGTCACCGCATCGGCGAGTAGTCTCCCGTTTAAAGTTTATTCCTTCATTTTATGTTGTTCAAGAGTATTCTAATTCGCCAAGTTTCGTTATTGTGTAAATAATAGTTGATTTTATGGTGTTATTTGTTTTTTATATGCCTGCCTTTTTGTGAGCTCATGTTTCCATTTCAAATTTAAACTTTTCCATTTTCGTAATGTGTCCCTTTTTTAACGCCGTCCACCTATCTCCATCATGAACTAATAAAAGTTATCCACCGGCGGTAAGTAATTGTGAATGTCCGTAAACCCTAGTGTTTAAGTTTCTAATAATGTTGCATTTAATCAGCCAGATATTATCATGTTCATATACGCGTAATTTTGTGTCTCAGAAAACAATCTACAACCTGAATGTTGCTTACTTATGAATTCTCCTAGGGTTGCCAACGGGGTTAGGGCCTGAATGTCGTAGACCGATGTTTCGTTGAAAGACTTTCCCAACGTCTTAAGGGTCTACAATATGATAGATTGATCCTAACCCGGTGGGAAACCCGAGAAGAATTCATTGAAGTCTCCCACGGGAAAAAAACTCTTCTTCTTCATGAATTCTTCATGAATGTCACTGTCAGAAGATTCTTCATGAATGTCACAGTTTCTTCTTAATCCAATTTTTTGCTTAACATATTTGTGTCTGTTTAGGCATTACCGTTTGATATTATTTTGATTCACAAATGATCCGTTTTGTATCGAACAGATTTCGATAAGGTCAAGCAGGTTGCCGGTCGCGTTTTCCGCAGCAGGGTGCGATTTTTTCGCTCCTCACCGTGCCCACCCATCTCTCTCATCCCGTCCATTACCTTTCGATCCCGAAACCTTTGATTGGATCCTTGCTGTTTCCTAAATTTATGTGGGCGCCGTGTCAGATGGATGCGGCTTAAAATTGGATTACTCATCTCGGGGCCCGTCTCGCCCTTAATTGGGCTGTTCCCCGTGCTTTGTGGCGCGGCCCCGCGGAAAATGTTTTTGATTTATCCAACGGAATGGTTTACGGTCATCCCTGCGGGGAAATTGGATCTCGCCTTATGTGTTGCGCCGCGAGATTAATCGAGTCCTTGTCTGCCAAATCACACTGCGCCCGAGCTAGAAAACTCTAGATGGGGGATTATACGCGATACAATCCCGACTGGTGGAAATGAGGGTAGGTACCATCAGAGCTTATCAGGCTTAGTTAACGTGCGGTACATTCACGGGGAAAAAGCTATCAATTAAAACTTGCGGTGGCCTTAAATTAATTTCCCGAGTCTGAAATTCTGCGTGAAAGAGATACAAATTGAGGATTTTGGTGTGGGTGGGACGACCGATGCCAGTTTCGGGTGTAATTTTTATCCTCGATCCCTCGTAAGTTGGCCCTTTTTTCTCGTCTGCCGTCATCGCGTTTTGATAATTATTTTTCCCCGTTTAGAATTTTTGTATTTTCCAAAATCATTACTATTTATGGAATCAAGAAACAAGCTTTCCTAAAATATTTTGTCTGTTTTTATTTACCTGATAGAGTGTTCATGAGGAAATGCGATATATCCACGATGGAGTACAAACAACAAATGGTAATCCATACTTTAATCTATAACTGCACTACCGAGGATGGTTTCGACATCCTACACGTTACTCTCAATAGTTATACTCTCCTTGAAAACGACATATAGTGTTAAAACCATGATCGGTAGTTGAACTACTCATTTTAGTGTGGAAATTACCATTTTTTGTTAATTGTATCGTGGTTTACAACTCTTTTTTGAACCTGCTCTACTCGCCCGTTTTGAATTTTTGTGCCTCAATCACATAAATATTCGAGTGGGTTTAAGTTTTAAAACACCAACTTTGGGAAATCTTGTGCATTACCTAACCTTCATTAGTCTTCCAACGTTGTTATAATTTGTTCTTCCGTTTTTACAATTAAAAATATATTCTGGTGTACGTATTTTTACGAAGGGGGTCGAAAGTATGTCATTTTTATTCGGAAGAATTAATTTGAAGGATATGCCGTAATAGCAACGATAGCTTAATCAACGCAGACTTTTGGAGGTTCATCCTTAGAAGATGAATGTTTGGGCTTGTGCGACGCATGACGTAGTTTGATGTCTGTGAGATAATAGGCTGTGTTGCTAAGTTTAACAAGGCATTAAGTGTTTCGGAGCCAGGAAATTCCTATGAGAAGATAGAGCTTTGACGTTTCAGTTTCCCTTGGTGCTATAAGTGCAGTATACATCTCAGTTGAAAGAAATATTGCACTTGTTTCTTTCATAATACCTGTGTCGCATTTTAGTTGGCCCTTGTTTATCCTATTATTATCATGAAAGTGTTTTACCGGTTAAGGTAAGTTTTACATGGGCATAATATGAATATCCCGATCTGTTTCCCCTTCCAATTTGGACTTCCTCTCGTTTAAAAATAGGCGTTATCTCTTTCATTCTACCTATAAATCCTATTTTCTTCATTCCCCTCCCTAGCTTACCTAACACCCTTCTACATAACACTACCATGTCTAGCACTTCATCGTTCCTTATCCTCTCCGTCTTCTTTGCCTTTCTCTATTCTTCTTAACGCCCCCATCTCGAACGCCTCTAGTGTCTCTTCCTCCTGCCATCTTACCCACATTTTCCCACCTTAAAGCGCGACACTCCATGTAACATCTTCACTAGCCTTTTCTTTAAAATCTTTGATAACGGTCCTCTCATATGCTCTTTTCTATTCATAAACGTTTCCTTCGCTTACGTGATTCTCCGCGATGTCCTTGCTGCTGTGTCCGTTATCCTTTTATTCAATATTCCCATAATCCTTTTTTCCAAAGATAGATAATATTGTTTAATGTAAAACTTTTAGGTGTGAAATTTTTCGGTGGGCAGGGTTCCCACTCAACCTTGAAAACCTTAAACCGTGAATAAGCCATGGATACCGTGAAAAAACCTGGAAAAAGTGAATTTCGTCATAAAGCCTTAAAAATATCTCAGTCTTGAGTTTACGATCGCAGAACTACGATTAACAGATTAAAAGAAGTATGGATATTTCGATCATATTTCAAGATCAGTCACGCGTAGACGGATTTATCTGGACACGTATATTTAGAAGCGCAATTATTGGTCTGTGTGCCATGATGACACATTGACCTTAAGCCTGTACCAAAGCCAGAAGACTGGTAACCAAACTTTATTGGCACTTGCGAAAATTCAGACACTTCATAACTCCCTGACACCCTGGTCCCTCTATTTTCCGACTCACAACCTTTAGCCGGAGCTGAATTTTGCAAACGATATGTGACGTCAGGAGAGATAGCACTTTCATTGCTGCGTTTGCATTTACGGCGTCTGTCGCGTTTGTTAAATTTGTAGTTAACGTGCGGCCGATGATTGTTAAGAAGTCAATATTTCTGCCTAAAATGGTTCATCTAAAAAACCGTGAATTTAAAGACATTTAGACCGTGAAAACCTGGAAAAAACCGTGAATTTTATAATTTAGATTGAGCGGGAGCCTTGGTGGGTGATAGTCAAGGAATACGCGATTCTCGTTGTAGCTCCAGTGCTTGAAATCACTAAACGTCAGTATCGACTTTGGATCGAGATCCCAAAAATCTATCTGTGGGGACAAATTCCCATTACGGTGGCAGATTACGCCTTCGCAGTCGAGGCACCTCCACATCCGCCCGAACAGTTTCATCTCTCGCATTGCCTTCAGGTCGGCCCCGCAGTCCACTCACAGCCCTCTCACTCTTCGCTCCTTATAAATCCCGAGCCTTCCTCCCACTCCGGCTGCACCCTTCCAAGATGTAACCGCGAACGCCTCCCCCATACCCCTCGCTCCCCTTGGACTGCCAGTGGCTGGGTCGTTGGTGCCCGTCTCATCCCCCTCGGGACCAACCTTCCTTCTTCTTGGCTTTTCCCCCATCCCGTACACCCTTATCTCACCCCCGGAGCTTCCATAGTCCTGGATTTATGGTCGTGTTAAGATGGCTGCCCGCCCACCATCCCTGCTCCGTATTTCGTCCTGACTCTAAGTCTCCTCTTTCGCTCCTACACCTCACCACTTCCCTCCCTGGTTACTTCCCTCGCAGTCTCGTCCACTCATCTGTCTCCTCCAATTAAAGGATTCCGTCCATGGTTATTTTTTAAAAGTAATCTCATCCGATGAATGATCGTATCAAATATACTCTCGCGCAATCATTATAGTATTACAATCCTAAGATTGTGTTACAGCAGCACTCCCTTTTTCAAACTAGTTTTTTCCATACTTTAATCTTATTTTTCCTTTTTCATTGCTGTTTCTGTACCGAGTATTTATGTTATGATAGGATTTTTAATCGTAATATCGTCCATTATATCTTCTATTCTTGTTCCAATTACTTTCGTCATTACCTGTCAATGGCAAAACTGCATCAATCTCCGCTTTCGATACTCTCTTCCCCCATCTTTGGTGAACCCTCCATCTCACTGTCCGTCTGTATGTATCCTCGTATCATATATCTTAATTTTTATAACTGCCTTGCCTCTTTTGTCCTATTATTTAAGTATTTCTGTATGCGTCTTGGAAATCCACCGCGAGTAGCTTGCTAAATTTAATGGCTTCAGTAAATTGTTTTTTTTTCCTCGGATGCAATTTGAACTAGAAGCCATTTTCAGAATCCTTCCATGCAATTTATCTGTCTTGACATATGTTCAGGGTCTTTTAGGGCCACTAGTATTTCGTCGCAATTTTACTGGCTCTTTCGCTTTATTTTGATACGAGGAACATTGTGGGAGTAGAACGATGTATTTGGAGAAATGTGGAAGATGCGCAGTTGGTGTGTTCGCAGACGTGTGATATCTCTCTGCACTCGTTTAGCAGCGAATGCGGTGAGGGACTCTTCACGGCCGGAATCATTTCTTTTTTCGTTTTTGGGCGAAGAGGGCTCTGTCTCTCCTTTTGCGACGGCATTAGCTCTCGGCTTGGAGTGGTCCTCGGGTGAAAAGGCGAAGAGATTGGTTTTTAGGTATGGACAGAGGAGTTCACACGGCGTCATCTTCTCGATTACTCCTTTGCCGCCGCAAACAATGAGCGCGAGGAGGCGACCGTAAAGAGGAGCCACCCACTCGACCAGCATGCACCACTCGAGTCTCTTCCTCCTTTTGAATCGTCTTTTTCCCGCTCTTTTCATTCCCTCCCTGTCTTTCAAGGGAATCCCCTCGCCTCGCGCGACCACAACCACTTTGCATGCAAATCGTGCAACAATGGAGCGCTGATGAGCCAAACCCTTAATTTCCACTTTCCGCCCCCTCACGCTTCCGCTCCGCTCAGTGGCGTGCTTATTTTTTTTCTGGATGCCTCGGCGTTTTTCCAATCACACTTTTCCTTCCAGCTCCCTCCTTCAACCCTCGCCTGCACTCTTAAGAGGACGCAGCACTCCCTTCCGATCAGTCGTATTCAGTCTTTTGTTTTGGTAATGTGCTACTCGTTTAGAACTTATGGTATCTTCTTGAAATGATTTGGGTTTATGGAGTGGACCGTTTTCAATATTTTCCTGTGTGTCAAATTAAAAAAAATCAGGGAAAATGTCGAATAAAAATTATGAAATTGGAGGTCGGAAGATAAAAAAAGTTTTATACTTGGAATGTGTCACCAAAATTTCCCTTCGAGAAGGTGGTATGCGTCGTCTTTATTTTGGAGACTTTTCTTTTTATTAAATTTGAGTAAACAAAGGATATCGTGACTGTGCTTTTAATACATTCATTGAAATTACTTTTCTTTGATCTGCCAATTTAACGTGTACACCGTATTTTTTTCTATTTGTTTGCTGAAATGAAGTAAAGAATTACATCTTTTATGTACGTTCGTTGCAGGGAAATATATTGTGAAAATATTTCCAATGTATGTATTTTAAGAATATTTGTATTTTATTGACTCCGACCCTTCAAAAAATTATGCAGTGATGCAGTGAAGGAAAGAGATGAAGATTACTTCAGGGAAGAGGCAGAGAATTTTGATATGACAACTTGTTAAAAGACTAATGTTTCTCTATAAATAATATTTATGACATACAGTATAATATGAATCACATTGCTCTCTCTTGTGTTATAGTTATTATCGACTGTTATATGTTGTGGCGCGAGCCAAGGTTTATCGAGAGTCGCCGAACGTTCCTTCGTTCATGCCGCAGTGAACGCGGCATTGAGTGACGGGAGGGTGAGGGAAGGGACCCGATCTGTGGACATGTCCGCCATATTCGTTTCAGGTCGCCTACAAGGGGAGGGACTCGATTGTGGAGTCAGCGGAACGTGCCTTTTTTTTGATGGATTCCTTTTTCAATCATGGCGCAATATTCAAATGAAGGACAGGAGAGCGTGTGCAACTAGGCGAACACATATTTATTTGGGTACACGTATGTCGTCCCTTCAATCCTTGGACGGTCATACTTACTCTCTTTGTGAAGATCGCTGCTCCCATTCTGTTTCGACTGCTGTTCGAAGCGTTCCTTTTCCTCTCGTCCCATGTTTGGTACATTATTCTGTCCGCAGATAGCTCGCCGTGAAAGTTAATTATAATGCATGTTCACCGGATGTCCCTGAACGTGCCCAGGAGCTACCCAGTTACCTAGCTAGGTTATTTATTTTTTTCTGCCTAGGTTAATTAGTCGTATCTCCTAATTTTTTCCTCCGAAATTGTAGTTCGTCGAATGATTTTATTTACCAAGCATAGGAAACCTTAGCTTCATCATATTCAGGAAGGATCGATCGGCCGTCTAATAGCTTTAAAATATTAATGTATCTACTCTTTTTGATGTATTTCATGAAGTTTTTCTTCGCAGATTGGTCAAAGCGTGTACGAAAATTTACCCTAGGCGATTCAAGTATCATGAAGAAACGTCTAACGCTAAGGTGAAAGCTTCATAAAGACTATTTTTTGGGTCAAGACTGTGAGAAAAAATTTTTTTTTTTTTTTTGGAAGCGTGGCCTTGCCGTTTTTCCAAGGATCCAATATATAGACACCCACTCAATGGAATATTTCTGCAGTGAACTCGAAACTCATGGAATCCGTTTCCCCGGGTCAAGTAGCCTCGAGCAACACCAGAGTTGCCTCATATCTATCTCCACCGCTATCCCAGTTTGTGTGACGTCTTGTCTGGCCGGAATCATTTTTACAAGGACAGTGGAAGTGCATTTAGTCAAAGGTTAGATTTTGGAACGTTTGAAGGTTACTCGGGCGGTATGGAGGCAGTTGTTTTTTTTGTGGAATCCTGAAATCAAATCCCAGCACTCTTTAGGTGTATTGAATTTTGCTCTTCTGCGAAACATAGCGGAATTGGTAGATGATGCTCTATATTTCAGAATCGCTCTTGTTTCATTTCTCGGTACAAAGAACAGTGTATGAGGTGATATATGGATTGCGTTGATTTGACTTGATTTCATGGAATTTAAAATTCTGGTTCCTTCCTGGTCCCTTTCGCGCATATGTCCGTGGGATTTTCGTTTCTAATTTAAAAGCTGTAATTTTTTGTCTTTTTCTTGGTTTTTTTATTCAACTCGGGAAGGATAAATGAGAACCTTTCTTGAAATATGGCATTTGATTTTTCAATTCCCTTAGGGGAGTTAATTTTGAGGGATAGAGAAATGTAAGTAAACTGCGTAATGACTGGCGAGTTTCGTGTATTTTAAAGGTGGAATTGTGACAGTTCCTTCTTAGTGTTTTATTTTTCATCGCAGAGTGTATGATTTATTCCCACTTTTCAATAAAATTTTCTGTTGACAGTCACTAAAATGGCAAACGTGAAATGGCAAGTGTGAGAGAATGTGGATTAGCGCTAGGTTTGAAAATACTGGAAAGTGCCCCGACACCAGACCTAAGCTTTTAGTCAGTTACCGTATTGAATAATTACGAGCTATCACCCGAGGGAATTCATGAATTATGGTTGGATGTGGTGGGAGCAGTTTATGTATTATAAGTTGCGGCCGAAATAAGCGCAGCGGCCGAAAGTGCCGTCAAAGGACGTTTTGGGACTTAAATACTGGAACTGAACATTTCTGGTATAGTTTTGTGAAAATTAAGACTCATGTCTAGGTGCTCTAAGTGCTCGTGTTATTTTGGGAAAAAGACTTGTCCGACTTAGAATTTTTCACCTTATGGATTAGGCTTGATTTGATTTCTTTCGTAATACATATACAGTTGTCAAAGGTGTGATTACGCTATTTTATGATTCATCTTGCTAAAAAAATTTTTTTTGAACGAAGGTATTTATTCTGCGTAAGATTTTTAGGGCATAGGTGTATTTGCCTTATCTTTCCTGGCAGTTCTTATCCCGCTATCTCTCCTCTTTGACGCTTATTTTGATTATAGCCTTGCATTTTACGAGCGGAGAAGAGGTCTTCGTCACGCTATCAATCGAGCTGCATAAAACAGCAGCGCAGCGATAAAGAATGATGTCTCTCCGTAATACTACCTCCCCCCTCTCCCCGGGCCGGCTGGAGACGCCATTGAGCCTTCCTCCTCGTCGGAAGAAAGAATTTCGTGAAGAGGGGAGGAGCTAAGCATCTCAGGGAATAATTAAGAAGATGACTAAAAAAAAGCACATAAACGAAGGAAAGCCCTGTATAGGCGAATAAACCAACATACCTCCCCTCACACGCTTTGGGTTTTACGAGCTTCATACCGTATGTTTTCACGTATATTGAAGCGCGCGTACATATTTTTCGACAACTTCATGTATATTTTGCCTTAGAAGCCTTCCTTTACTATCTTCGTCACTTAAAAGTAGTTTTCGAGGGGATAACAAGAAAATTCTTTAGGCAGAATGAGGGAAGAAAAACATTTTTTCAATATTCGGCGGAGCAGAAACATTGGATCCACGCCGAGGAAGAAGCCGTGGGAAGTTGAGGGCGGTTGGGGGAAGAAGTTTTAAGTGGGAGGGAAGAGCAGCAGGTGAGGTCAAAGGGCAGAGTATACGGTGTTCGGTGTTGCATGGGGCCCCAGGGTTATTATTACGCGAATATTTTTATCCCGCCCGCTCCCACTCCTCGGTAGCAAACTTTTCCCGAGCCTCCCTTCGCCCCCTCCGTCCTCCTCTCCTCGGGGCCACCCGAGGGATATTTATGCGAGGGCACCTTGCTTCGTCTCCTCCCTCGCCCGTCTTGTGTTCTCTCCTCACCCAATCCCTTAATGCGTGAATATGAGTCAGCTACTGTAAAAAGCCTTCCCTCTCTCTCTCTTGCTCCGTCTCAAGACGCTCAGGATGCTAGACGACGGTGCTGCTAATCTAAAAGAGCATTTGCACGGTTGCGTCAACCTCTCCCGCTCGTATAGGAGGAGAGGCAGTGCACTTTTTCCTCCATGATAGATTGCTTTTACTACGATATCATCATCCTATGCCGTAGCCAAGTTGAATCTACCTCCATTGAAGATAAAGCGCCGATTTTGTTCTGTGAGGAAATATGTGATTTTTTTACTAAGTAAACATTAATGGAAAAGTCATAATGCTTGGTCTTCTGGCCGACTCTCTTGGTTTATACTTCTTTGAAGCTTCTTGTTTTTAATTAAAGTGAATGTGGATAAGAAATCTTGAAATCATGTTGTAAGATGCTAGATTTTTCTTGTTTATGTTTGACATTTCGTAACTGTAAAGTGGTTTGAATGTTTTTAATTCTTGTTTCTAATATCACCTACCTAATCAATAATATATCCCACTTCTTTTGTGGTGTTAAAAATTCGCACATCAACATTTCTGTCGTAGATTTGATTTTTGAGATTTGATTAGTAATGATTCTGGATGTGCATTTTGCAATTTTCTCGTATAAAAATGTGTTTTCCCGCTTTTTAATTGTGTCATCAGAGGGATAAGCTTTTCCTAAGTTCGTATTATTGAGGAACATGGCAGAAGTTGGGTTCTAGTTCCTTTTTTACGTAAACGATCCTTTTCTTGAATGAAATCTCTTAACTTATGAAAGCTCTTCCTTAAGGTCTGAAATTTCATCCAGTATCCCTATTTTGTGGTTTCTATATCCAGCGTTTGCTAAGTCACATTTTCCTCTTACTGCTTTAACTTTTTGCCACCCTTCCTTAATGATAGGTGCCTGAAATGCCCCATCAGGCCTCTCCGCCTATTAGGCAATAGTAGCGATGAGCTGACATTCGCGCGTGGCCTTCGTGGGCGATCGTTAAGCTGAAGTTGCACGATGCTGAGGCGCGTGCTTTGTTTGTGAGAGGAGCGACACGACACTCTTCTCGACCCCTTTCGTTTCCCCCGTGCACGCTTGCCATACAACGCTCTCCGGGGAGTCTCCCTCACACAGCCGTCCTACGGTCCGGGATTTTAAGAGAGCTTTGCAACTGAGATACGGAGGTGTCCGTTCTGAGTGTTTTGCTCGCGCGCGGCTAAGTCTAAACAATGGACCGCGCGCATACATTTCGACCCCTTACTCCATCACCCCTCTCACTCCCCATTCCTCTTCCATTGGATCTCCCCATGAATGTTAAGCCGTGCTGTCCTTTCAAACACACCCCCTCCCTCTAAAATAACCGCCAGAACGCAAAAATCTCCCCACCCCTCAAACAGACGCGCGGTCCATCTTAATCGCCGTTATTTCCGCTACGCGCCCTTTTTGTTTCTTTTCCCTGCCATCCGTTTTACTCTCTGCAATTTCATGCGAATATTCTCTTTAATGATTATGCGACAATCTCACTCACCTCATCTTGGATACATACTCTCGGTGGTTATGATGGAAGGTGCCTTTTGACGTTTCGCCCAGCTCCCCCCCTGTTGGTTTTTCATCCACTGATTCATTTCCGTCGTTTGCTCCGTGCCAGTTTCGTCTCTTTTTCCCTTTCTCTCTTTTTCCCATTTTCGTTCGTTAAATTCCACGTTTTTCTTTCTTGTTTCCCCTCCTAATGCAATTTTTATGCGAGTAGCCCTTGAGTTACTGGAACTTATTCTTGCTTTAAATGTATTCTTCTTTCTTTAAATATTTCTTGTTTTTTTATATCACCTACCAAATCAATAATATATCCCACTTCTTTTATGGTGTTAAAAATTCGCACATCTACATTATTGTCGAAGATTTGACTTTTGAGAATTGATTAGTAAAAATACTCTCCGTGTCTGATCAAGGCTTTATTGCATTTCCTCGCTTCATCCTCAGCCTCTGCTCGAAGGTACAATTGCTTCATATTTTTTCAGGGTTAAATGGAGCTTAGAGGTCTGGGAGGAAGAATACATGGGTAATTGTCAATGGATCAGGGGTTACAATACAGGGGTAGTCATCTATCATCACCAAACAAAAATTCTCGCGGTGTGTAGTTACCCAAAGAAAGAAACTCCTACAATGAATGCATTGATTTGTCATGCCTCTGGCCCAGTTTAGGATGAGCTCTACCCTCATCTCTATAAGTCATGCACGTTGGGCAACAGTGAACGGTATATTGATAATATTGGTCATCGTTCTTGCGTATGATTCACTTTTGACTTCACCACCGTGTCATTATGTATTTTTATAAGGTGTGTGAATATTATGCTTTCAGATAGAATAGGATAGATATTTATTCATGCTCTGGGTAAACCCTTGGAGCAAAACACAATTTATAATAATTGGCTCATCAAGTAATAACAATAAAGTTGTTTGATACACAAATAATAAAGAAATGACACGTGAACAAGGATTGAAATTTGACAACACACGAAATATGTTGGCTGTATTTTACGTTTATATTCGCTCTCCATTGAGTAAAGCCATGTATAATTTATATTTAAATGCATGGATAGAGCCCTTCTGTTGTAGATAGATAAATAGAGGTCACGTCGTGCATTCAAAGGTTGGTTATTTTTGTCTACGAATCCGTGAAAGATGGTTGAATAGTGATCACGCATTCGTTTTTGCCAAGATCGTCTTTACTGCACTCTCTGTGTGTAGCTCTTCTTGTATTCGTTCTTCTTGCGACCCCTTCCGCGCGTTATTTTTCGCCTCCCCTCATCCCACCCACGTGCCTCCACTCGGCCAGCCCTTTCGACCTCGTCCATTGTGTCCCAGTGGCTCTCCGTCCACTCCCGTGAGAGCGAAAGAGAGCTGAAATTCATAATTGAGCGTCCGTCTTGTTTTCCTCCCTCGCTCGGCCCTTTTTTTGCCTTCTCAACGTATCCCCCCTCTCCAACCATCCTCCCTCGGCTCCGGCCATCTTATTCCGGGGGTTTAAGTCGCATTTGCGAAATAAAAACTGGGGGAAACATTCAAGTCCAGTCGGGGGCGAGAGAGTTGATTGTGCATGAATATGTGTTTGGCTCAGCGACCGTTGGGAAGTTGAGCGCGTTGGTATCTGCGAACGGGGTGGCTCTGAAAGAAATTTATTTAAAACGTTCCTACGGAATGCGTGGCAAAGTAAACTTTCCTACAGTTTTTTATGAATTGTGTACCTTGTGCACCATATGTAGCCAGCAAAGTTTAACGACAGTTTAAAATTTATCTTCTCAGCGATTTGTATCCAATTGATGTACAAGTAGCATTCAGTTTTGCGTATAAGTGCGTGTGCTAAATCCTTTCAGTCGATGAGTAGTTAATAATTAATGGTGACGGCAATATTCGCAACTATCTAATGTTTTGCAAAATTATCTTAGAAAGGGGAGGCTGCCAGAATACTTCTAAAGTAGGCCATGGAGACCTACCTTAATCGTTAGAATACTTAATAGTAATAATATCCTACTTTAATTCTTGAATATCATGGATAATAAGCGTATGCTCTTTATTCGATTTATTTTGAGTGCATCCATTTGGTGTTTCCATGTCTACGCCATCACTGCATTTATTTTTTGACGCCCCTTTGTCGCCAAGTTGTATAAATATACACGTGGGCGAGTGGCGTAACTGCTTTGAAATAGGAAAAAAACATGTGCAATGTGTAGACCCGTGGCAGAAATGTAATGCTATTGTTTCGTTGGCGGGAGAGAGAGGGACTTGGGGGGTAGCTTGGAGATGAGAGGGTGGAATGCTCTCTCTTTCTCTCGCGGAGAGAGAAACGGGGGTCGAGGGCTGAGATGTTGAGAGGGTGATGGCGTCGATTTTTTTCATAATGAGGAACTTGCATGGGTCGTAGATTGCTCTAAAAACTATTTTGAATAAGTCAAATGGATACATTAGCTCGCAAAAATACCTTCAGTTTCTCCATTCAACATCAAAAGAAATAAAAAAATTGCATTTAAAATCGAGAAAAATTTCTCTGAGCCGACCACTGCGCGAAGACACCCGAGCGTTGCCGAGGCCAGGCGTGACGTCATAGGTGCCTAAACAACCGTGGGGAGTAGGGAAATACGCTGAGCGCTTGGAGTAAAATTTGTTTTGAGGGAGTATTTAGCCGCTAATCGTCACTTTATTTTGTTCTGTTATTCTTGGGCAAGTTTTCCTATTGCTATTGTGCCTAGATTATTACTTGGGATATTAATAATGCGGCATCGGGATGATGAAGTACAAGCGTTTCACTTCGTGTGTTTTAGTTATCAGAAAAATGGATGATAACGTTGCCACTCGTTCGAATAGTACACCTGAAATTCATCTACGTCTACATAATACCCCGCAAGCCGCCTATAAGGCGTGTGGCATGGGATGTTAGGACACCAGCCTTTTTTTAGGGCACCAAAAATTGATGCCATGACCCTCATGGAATTTGTTAAGACAAATTATTGCTATACGTTGGCGGCAAATCGAGTTGTAAAAGAAACTTGTAATACAGCAGGATAACGATCGTAAGCTGTGCTGTTGACATTAGAATAAGCTGTGCTGTTGAATTTGGCAACGCCGGATTAGCGGAGAAGGTAGTCCTATCCGTCCTACGGTACGAATTCACAGCAAAACAGTCTGCACACAATCCACATGTGAGATCGCGATCGGTTCCGCTGCCAACACACACACAAACTACAACCTATTTCAATAATATAGGTAAATCCATAAACAATATACTACCATATACAATAAAAATATAGCGGGAAATAGGCAAATACTCTTATCAAAAACTGGATGTCACTGTCACATTCTTATATTCATCACGTACAACTTACAATAACAGAACTCGTTATGATGAATACAACTATTTATTCACTGATTTAAACCCTTAAATTAGCCCACACAAGTGACACAGGTGACATTTCTCACTACTATTCGTTGAAATAATGGAATAACAAACTTCACACACAGTTTTCATTTCAATAGCGTGATCGTGAAATGTCATATCTACGGTGAACAACGGAGATTAGCACGCCACTGACAATTTTTACACTACTGTTAGACATTTATCGATAGCGTAATAGCACTTTTTACAATTCAATCACGATGGAACACTGATAACTCTTGGCCGATATTTTTCAGCCTTGTCAAACTTTGTGCATTACAACCACTGGCACTGTGATTATTAGCAGTAGCTTAACGGGAGATGTCACGTTGAAAATAACACTATTTTGGCACAAAAATGTTTCTAGATGTCTCCAATCAGCGAGCAAAAGTTGCATTGACTGGAATTCACCCCATAATACAAGCACAGACAGTCCTGAACGACGAATTCTCCGGTACCTACGAATAAACGGATGAAGTTATTGTATATAAAAGCTAAGCGGACATCAGTAAACATCAAAATCCTTCTAATTGCATACTTAAATGAATTATATGCCGTCGATAACATCAACTTACAATTAACGTATCTCCCTTCCAATGACCGTGGCTCAGACTCCTACAACGATGTTATTTAGGTATTATAGAATTTTTGGTTTAACTGCTCCAGTTTTATATTTTATGCCCGTACTCAGATATAAATATTATAAATAATGCAAAATATGAGGGCTTCCAAGCCTCTATCGTCGGATATTTATCTTTAAATATAAAATAATCAACACGTCTAACAAACGAAGCTCTCACAACTGCTGGCAACTATTACAAACAATCACAACAATAGCTTCGCGTGATGTTTAGGCACCTTTGACGTCATCGAGGCTTCGTCGGCAGTGGCTTGGGGGTGAGGTAGTTTTTCCCGCGCTTTAAAATTCGTAATATTTATCATTAAATATCTCGCGAAGGAAAACTCAGATAAACATGCGGTTTTCTTTGTTGTATTCAGAAAATAATTTTCTATCCGCCTGTGAAATAAAAAAAATTCATGCAAGTTCCCCATTGTTCCTTCCGCTGCATATTATTTTCATCCCGACTTCCCCCATTCTTTTGTTAGCTCGAGTCGCTTTTCTCGCGCGGCCTCCAGTGCCTACCTGGCGATCGCCACGGTGACGACCTTTCCTTCTCGTTAAAGGCCCTTTTGCCCCCTTTTTTTTAAATTTTATCCTTCACTTCTCTCCTTCTCGCAACAAAGGTGCCTTTTTGACTACGCTCTTGAGCTCACGGAGGAGGGGAAGCACTGTTGTTTCATGAGGAGTGCTCGCGCTGAGGAACAGAAATAACATTTTCTTTCGCCCGGGCGCACTGAGTCCGTGCTAATGACCGTTCACATGCTTCAAATGTTTAGATGGGTGAGAGAAACACGGCAGAGGAGGGCTATTAAGCTGTAGATAGCCTTATAGTCCATGATTAATCGCGCCCTACTCTCAAAGCAGGTTCCTTTTCTACCTCTTCTCTATTTATTGACAATTTAATGAGCATTAAGACGACTAAAACGGGGCATTAGAAAGAGAATCATGTTAAGTTTAAAAATCTGCTCGTACTATTTTTTACGTTTAAAAAAAACTTGTTTTTGTGAATAAAATTGGTTACAATTTCGACGACTTGTACTAATGTTTACAGCTGAGGTTCCGTAGTTCGTTTTTTTTTTAAATTTGAAATTGAAGGAAAAATTCAAAGTTAATTTTGATTAAAAGTTAAATTTGTTCATTCTGTTCTGGTGAATTATTATACCTTACACTTCCCGTGTTCGTAATAATACATATTATTGTTGACTTCAAGATCATCATGGTGTAACTATGTTGTTTTATTACTTTTTACTTTCAGTAGGAAAAATTTGTGTCTTACAACTTTATCATTATTATTGTATGTGCGATTCCGTAATATGTTCGAGATATTTCATTTATGCTCTTAAATTGTTTAGTGTTTTTCATGACTGTCGTTTTACTCTGAATTATAATTATCATTCTCTATTTCGATTGCTATGAAGCTACCTCTTCCGTTATCGGTGGCAAACATTATACGCGGTTCGTTCGTTTTTGCAGTTTCAAAAAAATATTAATCGGAAGACTTGTTCTCTTTATGTTTCCATTCATTCCCTTTTATTTGCTGGAGTAAATGTGTATGAAAGAGAATGTTTATTTTGATTTTGTTTAATATGAAAATTTGCCTCACATCAGTTATTTCAACAGTTAGTGTAATTTATCTGTAAATATTTATTTCAAAGTTATGTCTGCATTAATAGTAAATACCAAAATTTCTCTACTGATTCGTCCATCTATACTGCGCTCCTGTCGCTTTATCATTTATTTACTCATAAAATTTTACACTATTTTAAAATGTCCATTGACCCTGTTCTTTTTCTGTTGTACATTTTATTTCCGTAATTTGTTATATGGTAAAGTGAATTTTGAACTATTATTGATTCTGTAGTATTTTAAATGTGGGCACTTTTTAATTTCATATTGATGTTATTCATTTATAGCCGTAAAATTATGATTTATTTCTCCTACTGACGTGAAGCCTGTTTGAGTCAAAAATATCAAATTTTGTTTGCCGGTCGTACGGTCACGTTTATGCTCCTGTTGCGAACTTGTAGCATAGCTGGAGGCGTTAGATTCTTGTCATCATCCCCTTTACGTAGGACTTTGCGGAAGAGGAAAGAGAAACGTAGATAGAAGTATCGCCGTGAATTTCATACCCAAGAATGTTACCATCCCTTTTCATCTTATTCAAACTCGTTCCGAAGTTGAAATAAGTCCGCGTTACTGCATGGTGTTTCATGACCCCTCAATGCGAGCAAAGCACGCTATTAAAGGCATGCTTACTCGCCTCTTACTTGCCATTTTACTTCCACTCTTGTATCTGACGGGTTGGGATTTCTTTGGAACGCTCCATTGTTTGAGCACCGAGCGCTAGATCCTCCTGGTAAATAGTTTTAAGGAGGATAATTTTTTCTGCTCTGACCGCCTGAAAGGCAGGCTTCCTGCGCCGTAATGTGGGTTGCGCACGCGAGTAGGATATTTGCTCATCGCACCCACGCCACCGTTATCCTGCAGTACGTTTACTTTATTTTTATTTCCGCACCTATTCGTCATCCTCACTGCTTTTTTCATTCGTCCCGCAGAATTACGCCTGACTAGTTCTGGTAATGCTTAACTTGATACTGAGTAGTTTATGATACTTCTGTGATTTAGTGACCTAGAACCTTTTGCTTTGTGGTCAAATATGATATTGCTGGTAAACCTTTCGGGGAATGTTTCATGTCAAATTAGTTCTCTACTCTTCTAGGTAGGAAAGGTGTTTATATTGTTTCATTTTTTATCTAACTCAAGTTCCGTGGAATACATTGATCTGATCACAGATATTTTCCATACTTGTATAAAAATATTTTATTACCTAAAATTTAATTTAACATCCTATATAATTTGAAAAGTAATTAATTGCAGTAGTTTTCTGTCCTAGCATAAGTGTATTTTATTGTGACTAATAAGGTGCGAAGTATAGGGGACATTCTCGTCTTTTTCTCATTGTTTGGCGACGTGTTTTTGAGCTGGAATGGGTGTTTTGTTTTCGTGTTTGAGTTAGCTCCCACCGTGTTTTTTTTTTAGAAGTGATGCGTAAGAATTGTTCTCCATCAAAAGCTGAGCTGAGTAATTTGTTTTGTTTTGTTCTTGAAATTTGCTTAGCGCACCGGGTACGCTTGTCGTGGAAGTCCTTCGAGTATGTGTTTGTGTGTGTTCTCGTGCGATTTTCTCTTTATCGTCGTCACGTCTCCTGGGTTCTCTCTTATCCTTATCCCGGTGGCCTCGGGCGGCGCTTCTTCCCTCTCTCTCCACCCCCCTATATATCTCTCTCTCTCTGCCTGCCTCGTTTCCGTCTCAACTGCACCCGAGGGGTGTTAGTTAGCGCCGCTAATCCCCGTCTACGTTGTCCCTGGTCCCTGGTGTCGATGGCTCAAATCTCTCACCCTCATCTCGCTCCCTCTCCCTCACCCCACTACTCTTTCTCTCTCTTTTACATGCTTTTCCTCACTCAGTCTTCGGGGAATTTATTCCTCCTTGAAGGTATCGCCTGTTCTACAATTCCCAGATAAGCAAATAGAAGGAACTTTAAGTGCCTCAAAGGAACTAGAGCCGGGGGGATAAAAGAGGATTGTAGTCGGTTCACGATACATGTTTCTACTACCGGCTCAATATGCGTTTGGCGGGGGGTGTTAGGACACCAGCTGTTCAAAGCTAAGTAAAAAAAGAGGAGATGCTAGTACTGAATCCTACCTAGCGTTTATAGAAATTCTCATTTGTTCGGGGGACATATTAATTCCTATTACAATCTTTTCGAAAACAAAATCAGTCTTAGTTTGTCGTTTCTGTCAGACCTAGATGTATTGAAAGTTTCAAAAATGAAGTTTTCTGTGTCGCTCTGAAAGATATATGTTTTCATTAGCTCAAGGAATCAATGCCTAGCACGTAGCCTCCGAGTCTCAGCGGCTTACAGCTCTCAGCTTAATTCTTGTGAAATTTGTGTGAGTCTTTCTGTTTTCTCGTAGGTAAAAGTATGTGCGTCATGTAAACCAAGGGATGTGGTAATACGTGTCACTGTGGTTGTTTAGAGCTCAGAATTGAAGCGATTCTTTTTTTTTTGACAACATTTGAAAATAACTTCCCCCTCTTCAATGTTCCTTAGAAAGTGTTTAATCTACCAACCTCGGAATCCACTCTTTACAAGTCTTTATTCAGGTCTCGATAATGGTAATGGCTACTTGATGTGATGACTGTTACTTGCAAGGAGCTGAAACTTAAGTTTGCAAATTAAAAACCTAACATGGAACATTGATTACGACGTGCATTTATTTCAAATATTGTAAAGTGATTGTGTATGGAACCTGAGAATCTGTAAAATATATTTTGAACGGGTTGTAATATGTAGAGCTTAAAGTTACTGCTTGAAGGAAAAGTATTCTTCTGTGAAGTAAATGCTGCTAACTATGTATTTAAATTTTATCTCGGTTTCGTCGCTACTATTCTGTGAAGCCGTAATTTATATAATATTAAACTACCTGTTGTCTGCACTGGCGGGATTAATACAATGGAAATGTGTGAAATATCGATCCATAGGCATTTTTTCAGGAACTGCTGAACTCATCCAGAAGGGAACTAGCATCCGATGGAAGTAGGAAGTAACGGGTTTAAATTTTATTGCTTCCAGAAGAATTTTATCGCGCTTGCTATTAAAATATATTTTGCTCGATTAATTCTGCATATTGGGATCGTAGTTTGTTTATTTTTGCTCTATGAATGTTTTACGAAGGAGTTTTATGAAGAATAATTACGATTATTAATTTTGCAAGTGAACGACGAATTTCATCGTGTAAATATGCGAGTAAATTTTGATCGCCGGACCAATTGGAATATTCGCTATAATCAGACCTCTCGTAAAATTTAAATTTGATCTTGCTTGTTTTTTATTGCTTCCGACGAGTAAATTGGGATTTACAGCCTGTGATGTTTTGTTGAAGCTAATGTGTATTTGCATAAACTGTATTTTCATTATGCTAATATTTGGTTCTGTTGTTTTTCACGTGCATTTTCAGGACAGAATTTCTCTTTCCCTTCAAATATGCTTTTAGTTGAACATTATGAGCTTTTATAGCATCGAATGCATTTCGTCTTTTGGCTCAATCTGCACGAAATGTTTCAATAATCATCCCCACACTTAGAAGATTTCATGTTTGCGATTGAATTTTAAAATAATCGGTAGCTTCTTTTACCCATTGGAGAGTAGTTAATCGTCTGAGAAATTTTTTTCCGTTATAAGGTAGATTAGGCAGTAGACATTCGCGATATGTTTGGTTCTTATTGCTTTAATATATTATTTATACCAGTTTTAATCTTTATAAGTAAAATGTCGCGATAATCACGGTATTTTTTTTACATACTTCTTTTGCTATCAATCTCGTTTTGGAAATGTATTACCCACTGTGTAATGTATTTTGGGTAATACATTTCCGAAACGAGATTGTCGGATGTTGTTTTCCCTTGCAAGGTGTTGAATTTCGTAGGTTATGGAGAGGTATGTGTTGGGAGATTCTTCTCCGAGCTTGAGTGGAAAATTATTTTGATAAAAAAAAAACATTTATCATCGCGTAAATTAAGTTTTGAACTTAGGCGACATGCTATAAGATATTTCGAGTATGGGAATCGAAAATTATATCAAAAGTTTAGCAAATGTGAGGATATGGGTGCTACATGAGGCCCCAATCGATTTGAATAATGATATATGACGCAGGCGATGGAGCATCTTTAATTCATTTTAGTCGCAACCAGTTGTCGGAATAAACTTTTAATTGGCTGTCTCCTTGAACTTTTTTGTGCAACCAAATCATTGCTGGATATAACATCCTTCTACGAACTTGCAAAAATGCTCTCACCATTGGGCACAGAGTGATTGGAGGCAAGTAAGGGACTCGTCTTGCCTTCACGATGTGATGCATTGCTTCTCCCGGCAGCGAGGATGAATAGGGAGGCGAAGGTTGGTTAGGTGGCGGCGAAAGGTTTCTTCCCTGCAGTCTCTCCCATAAATTCACCCGGTGCAAATGGTAACATAGAATTGCGCCGAACTGTTTCGATTCAGCCCTTAAAGACCCCTTCTCGAATAGCCCGTTTGACTGAGCCTCTTAGTGGTGCACTTTTCGCTCACGTTGGGAGCTGAAGTGGTTTGGCAGGTTTCACTGGAATTAATCTAGGCGGTGCGCCACGATCTTGGTTCAACTAAACAGTCTGCTTCGGCAAATGGTTGATTGCAGTGCGATTTTATTGATCGGAATGCGTTCAATCTGGTGTTGGAGAAGTAAAACCTTATGTGTGAAACCAGTGGAATCCATTTCAGTGTCAAGAATTCCGTCAGCATATTTTTTCACTTAAATTTTTCTATCAGAAACAGTATCGAGCAATACCTTTATATATTTTTCAGTTGCAAAGAAATGTAAACCGCTGGGAAGCTAAATGAATTGCAATAATGAAGACACATGCGTATTTAAACCAAGTTAGGTACGAGCCTTGCTTGAAATTAGATGGCGTTATTTCTGACTTATCGTCGGTGCATTTAGGATACTGTTTCAATCGTATACACATGTATATTTGGTTGGCCGATCATTTTACCGAAATTTAATTTGAGTATAGTTTTTGGAAACCATTTAAGCATTTTTTCTCGTTGTTGATCGTATTTTATTCCAAATAATTTTGCGTGTAAGCAAGCGGTTATGTCAACATTGTGGAGATATATATATATATCCTTTAGTGGAGACAAATCCTTAAATCCAGTTCAATTTGCCGAACGGTCATTAAACTGATGCCACCTTTTCATTCAAAGGTGTTAACCTAATTCTAACTTCTGTCTCCAAATGATGTTTTTACAATCTCTGTTGGCATAATATTCAAAAGACAGATCCCTCAATGTCGCGATCTTTTTTCGTCCTTGCCCTGCGTATGCCTTGTACTGTTGCATTACCTTGTGTGTTGCGTCTTCAAAGAGTCGTCGGAAATTGGGGCGCCCCTATAAGTATCCGAGACGTCATCCGAGCGTGATTCCTCGTCCGTAACACCTCGAGCTGGAGCGTTTTGACGAGGCGAGCGTGGTGCGGGAACTTCATTGGAGGGCGAAGGGAACCAAAACCCTGACAAACGACGCAATTTCGGGCGAGCCGGGGACCTCTCTTTTCTTTCTCTGTCCCAGTGTGTGTTTCTGTCTCATCTTCGTCCTCTCTCGCCCCTTTTCATTGGACTCTGGGAAGATAATTATTACCGCATTAGGGGAGGAGTTGCAAGGGGTAGGTTATTTGAGGGTGGCCCTATTGGCAGTGGTGGGGGAGTATGTTTTCGAAGGGGGCACGGAATGAATACGTATAGCGTGTGAATGGGTGTGGAAGGAGAGTAATTATGGCGGTGGGATTTGGGTTTTCAGCGGTACGAGCAAGAATGCGAGGAGTGTGAGGGGGGGGGGGTGCTGCTGCTACGGGACCGGTCTTACCCTCTTTTCCCTCTCATTCCATCTCTTCCACATCCCCCGCGGAACTCCCTCCTCCTCCTCATTGCGGTTTCCCAGAGCGTGGAGGGCTCGGCGCGAAGTAGACGCAACGGCGTAGGCAGCGAACGATCACATACGTGAAGCGCACGGTGTCTTCGAGTCCAATTACGGCGGTTGCGGAATTCCGACGATTTTGATAGCGGAGTACTGTGTCATGTAATGGTGGTTTAAAACGATTGAGATATTTAGAGTAAACCTTTTATGTGGGTAAATGTTTCGTTCTCAGTCCTAATTCCGAGACATGCGGGATGTATAGCCAAGATTCCGTTATCCAGCTCGGTAAAAGCATGAAATCCTAGGTGGATTAGTCCCTTGTAGAAAATTCGCCTGTATCCTGCTCCATGGCTTCCAATGAACTCTTGAAAATGATTCAAAGTCGAAGATTGATAGATTTATTTTGCTGAAAGACTTATAGTTTGAAAGATTTATAGATTGATTATATTTCCTGAAAGCAGAATTATTTTCGGCTGAAGGCGGCTATACATGAGTAGGTAAATTTGGCATTTAATGAGATCACCAGAATGTTCAAAGCGCTTGTGGATCTATGATTATTTGTTTATAACTGCTAAGATGGATGGGTACAGGATGCTTTTTCGGTCTCTAAATGTTTTCCAGAGCTCTAATTAATACCATTTATTCCCATCATGTACTATATAATTATTCACTCTACACCACTCTATTTTTGTGTGTTTACACTGTGTAAAAGATTGTCTTACAAGTGCCCCGTAGTATTTGCTTTGCAGCGAGATATCTGCTTATTTTCTTGTGTACCCTTCCTGTATAATTTCTTCGAGGTAATTTTAATTTATGGTGGCATTAAAAAATGTATTCATATGCAGTAATTGTCGAACTTCATGTACCTACTTCCCGAACGCTATTTATAGACTCTCTGAAAGTTAATATGTATTGTTGTTCTATAGAGCTATCTCTGCGTTCCTCTTCCGTTGAATGTCTTTTCTTTTTGTTGATAAGAAAACTCGGATCTGTTACTGCTTACCATTCGATAAGAAATCTTCCGCTTGGGAAACAACGCAGGTGAACGTTATTAATGGCATCTATCATCAGGGATCCCAATTTTTCCCTTTCGAGATTCCTCGACATTTTCGGTCCTTCCTCCACGGTTTCAATCATTCTCGGGAAGGGCTGTTGGAGCAATTTTTTATCCGAGCATTCAACGTCTCTTTTATGGAGAAAATGACAGCCTTATCGCACTTACGGATTTATCGGACTTCACCCCATCTACCCGGTTTATTGTATTATTAATTTTGTTTGCGCAGGAGATGTTTCTATTTTCCAAAGAGATTTCCTTCTCCCCCGGTGCGTGTGTCTTTCTTCCTCGGGGAAAATGCGTCCCTGATAAATTTGTGGCCGGACTTTATATATAAACCCTTGGATATTAGTGGAGGAGGGAGAAGGTGGGGGGGGGGAGGAGGGAGGAACGGGTGACGGCCCTAAAAGAAAACGAATCGGATTATCGGCACGCGATTTGCCGATACCGTTTTGGAAACTTGGGGATGGGTCGCGTTTATTTTTTCCTCCCAACTCCTTACAGTATCTCGCCCTTCCATCTTCTTTAACAAGAAATCGAAGGAAAATTCCATCCTTTCCTCCCCCACCCCTACATCCCGTGTGCAATCCGTAATTTATATCCATCGTTTTGTTTATCATGCCTTGACATTAATCCTGAAGATTTCGGGAGTCTTGAAGGATTGGACCAATCCCTTTCGCTTCCTTTTCGGTCCCCTCTCCCATCATCAGACTCGCGCGCCCCGACACTTCAAGCCTTCGCCTCTCGTCTCGCTTCGTTCCTTTCGCGGGGTGCGGGGTCGCTGCTCAAACAACCCATCGCTCACTTCCTGATTCGCCGTCATCCGCGCATATCTCCTCCTCTTCAAATCCTCCGTCTCGAGCATCCATTCCTTCTCTTTTATGCATGTGTCTATCCACGCGTGCGTGTGTGTGATTTTGATATTCCCCCGCCACTCCGCCAGAATCTCACGTGAGCGATTGTTGAGGGGCTTTAAAGGTTCCTCACGATAATGGCGGTGATATTGGAAGCAATTTCTCACAGCCGGGTGTAGGAGAAAGAAGAAGACCTAAAAATGGGAAAAACGCGTGCATGGGAACGGGGCCGATTGGTGTGGGAGGCTGTTGTGGGTGGGGATGAGCAGGCTTTGAGGGGTAGACAAACAAAAAAGCGGAGTCGAGAAGGAAGGAGGGAAGTTTCCACTACATTGGATCCCTGGGCACCCGAAAATGTGTCATTAGGAGGGACTACTCTTGCCCTTTTATGGGCACATTTGTCGCCGCCACCTTTTCCTCTTGGCCCTCGCAGCCAGCGTCTTCGCAATGCAAGCGTTGGAGAATGGGCACTCGCATACGTACTCGCGCGATGCGTTTCACGAGTACGATGAATGAGCCGATTAAGTGAATGACTCATCTATCGAAATTATGTGTACTCGATTTAAAAACGGATTGCTAAATAACGAAAAGGGAAACAAAACTAATCGCGTCATCATTTTCCTCGTTCAACGCTATGATGTATTAAATCAAATTTTAACTACTTAATGTGGCAAATTCTCTACTTTTTTTTCCACGATTCTAACGCGGTAAGTATCCTTTTTTTGCTTATAATGGGGCGAAGAACCTACCTCGGTAACCGATTACTCAGTAATACGTAAATTCACGGCAACCTTACATTAGTGTAAGTTAGAAAAACATTTTTGTTGCACATTTTGCCAATTCCGATTGCATAGCTATAACAGATAAAGAGCCGTCATCAATATCGTAAAATAAGTACAAAATATAACTAAAGAGTTATAGATTTTCATTCTTCCACTCCTTAACCGTCTTCGCAATCCAAGAATTGGAGAATGGATTCTCGCATGTGTACCAAAGTTTGGCTCTTAATGCTCTGTCGTAGTCTTCATTCCTTTTGCTCTCAATGTGCTGATTAAGGAGTAGCTGTTGCCAAAAATCTTTTTTTTAATTTTGCTAGTTTCACTACTCATTTTTTTCTTATATTTCGCTTGTTAAATTTATATTTACGTCTCCCATATTGCTCTGCTAAATTCTTATATGGTAAAGCTTTCACTGGTGAAGTCAGTTGAAGTTGATGTTTGACGCTTCTTCGAGCCCTATTCTCTACAAACGCATGCTTCAAAAATTTCACATATATACACTGCTTTGACCTTTTTGATCTAGGCCAGTGCTGATGGAGTTAGTGTCTCGATATCTCACACTTTCATGCTCTTCAAGCTTTTCTCATTGATCATGAAGACTATTATTTAATACTCCATATTATTTGAGATTAAGGTCTATTCATTCAGTTTGAAGTGGCATCATGATTAATAAAATATTCCGATTTTTCATTGATTTACTCCTTCAATACAGAATGATAACTTCATTCTATTTACTTCTCACTGCATGTGAAACGATTTTTTGCCCTTCCTTTCTCAAGTTTCCGAGCAAAAAATTCGATTTGTGACTCTCGTGAGATTTACTGTCGCGACTTATTGGTGCTGAATATCGTGCTGAATACTTTACCATTTTTTTGTTACGCTTAAATCCGGGACACCCTTCTCCATCTGTTGGCTCTCTTTTGATCGGTTTTTATCAATGCCTCCACGTGTGTTTCGTGGCTGACTTCTGGGCGGAATTTTCGTTCCCTTCGGATCGCGAGAGGGAGGGTGGGAGTTCTGAGAACAGGGGGAAAGAGCCTGCAGCGAGGTTAAATTTTTGGGGAAGGGCGAGCGGGGGAATGTAAGTGGCCGGATGCTCTCTGGCTGCTTGATCGGAGAAAAAATGGAGAGGGAGTCGGTCCACTGTGGAAGAGGTTGACGCGGGAGGAAAGGGACAGTTTGACACTCTTCCCCCTTCTCCGAAGCCTCCCACCCCACTAAAGTCCCCTTCCCCATCTTGCCCCAGCTCTCCACCGTATCTTCCGCCGTCCCCACGTACCCACTAAGCGGACTCTTCACTTTCTAGTCGCATGATTTTTTTTCTTCTTCTCCCGGCGGAATGTTTTTGTACCCTCGCCGGACCGAGTGGTGTGGGGCAATTTTGTCGAGGGTGAAGAGAGGTGCTGCTGTCGTCGCTTCCGGGGCAGAGGGGTTGCGTGCGTCCGTCCCCCGATTCGGCGATGATGCGATGGCTGTTGACCCTCTTCACTCTCGCCTCGGGAAAGAGAGGGCCCTCTATTTCTTTTTTTTTATAAATGCGGTGACCGAGGAAGTCTACTTTGTCGACGGGATTCGATGACGTGTGTGTCCATTTTTTTTAACGGAGTCAGGTGGGGAGTAGGCGATGTGAGTGAGAGTTGTCATCGTAATACGTGATGGCGTTTGAAAGGATCAATATTTGCATGCTTGAGTTATGCCTTGCATTTTCGGCGCTCGAAGATGCCGAAGCTCATTACGCGCTCTGTTGATTCGGTAGTTTCTTAGTTCATCGAGAGTTGCTCGTAGTTTTCGTGTACCGATGAAGCATCAATCACACTCAACTGCCCGTATGTGTCAGTGGGCCTTATAAACCACTTCATGGTGGTCTGAACTGCACAGTGGTCTCTAATTATTAAACAATATTCATGGAATTTCACATTTGTATCCTCGACGTCAATGAATCCGAATTTGACATTTTTTTTCAGTGTAAGTAAATCGGAAAAAGATTAAGAAGTAAATATTTTAGTTTCTGTTGTGCATGCTTTTATATTTATTCAATCCTTGATCATAAAATTATTTGGTGACAGTCTTAGATACTTTTATATTTTGGTAACGAGGAATGCAATGGAAAAAATTGTTGGAACCCTGCTCTAGTCCTCTTCCCGTCTACATCCCTCCTTTCAATCCGACTACTTAAGTTCCCTCCTTCCTCTTTACCTTGGATCAATGTCTTTTCAGCCGGAATTTTTAAGGTGTCTGCGGCACTAGACCTCAATCAGCAGGACACAGCAAGGATCTTTATTTTTCTTGCCAGCGGCGGCAGTTGGGCAAGAGAAGGAGTTGCGGAAGGCCATCCTAGTTTACTCTTTTCTTCTTTTCCGATGGACCTCAAGGGGCTGCATTGTGAAGTGTTATGGGCGGAAATTCGCCAAATTCCCTCTTTCGTTCGGTTGCCAACACCCTCCCATTGTCCCCAGGCCGTATTGCCACCCTGAGGGTTGTCCGGGGTTGGTCGTCTTTAAGGGTGTGAGTAGACAGAGGTGGACGCGGATGATCGGTAAGAGGTGGGAAGGATGTTTCTCCGTGGATCGATGGTTTCCGCCTCGCCAATCCTTTGTTTCCTCTTCGTGGTCGACTCTTGGTCGCCCGACCAACACACACTCGCTCAGAACAACACAGGGCGACTCTTTCCCGATGTCTTGTGCGGGTTCTCTTCTCTTTGTAGTGCGTCGTATTTCTGGATCGGTGAAGGGTAGAATATCCGCATTAGACCGCTACTTTGCTTCCCATCGTGTCCTTCTCAAGCGAAATCCAACCGGCTGGGTTCAAGCTACGTCGCTACTACAATTCTATTCACAAGTTTTTTTTTTACTTTCAGAGATCCTCGGTGAGATATCGATTTCGACCATTTGATTCTCTTTTGTCTCTACTTTTAGTGGTGAATATTTCGAAGTTTGAACCACTCCCATAAAAGGCGTCGTTGCACTCTTTCATTGTTGGAAATACTAAAACAGTTTTCAATTTTAAGTTAATATTATTCAAACAGCGCGATACTCCTCCTTGGAATTTCTGTGTGTAGTGTACAATGTGACTTTAGAAACGCAACGAATGACTTGGTAATTAGATGGCAATTGATCGCGCAGAAAATTTGGGCTTCACCCTCCATGGCACCATTTAAAGTCCATTTTCTCCACTCGTACCCTGAATCGTTTCCCTAGCTTTCAGTGATGATGCTGCAAGCGTGTGCACTTGAAGGGATCGCTACCAGTTCGCAACTCTTGAAGGACCATCCTCTTCTCCATCGTTCCTCTTGACGACGACTCTCCCCTTCGTCCGTACTCCTTCCCCTCCTCCTAGTCCTCTTCCGTTAATTGGATGTCTCCGCTCACACCCGCGGGTCGAACCCTGCGTCATATTCACCTCCATCCTCTCGCCTCGGGAAGTCCTCGTGGTAGGCCTAAGCGAGGGGAATGAATAGCCGTCTGAGAGCGCTTTTAGTCTTCTGTGGAACATTTCCCACTACTGTGAGCGGGGTGGAGAGAAGCATAAGAGGACGCCCGTGGGCCATTGCGTGAATAAGTCGCGGTTTTTTCAGCGGGAAGGGAATGAGGTTACATGGGTCGGTGGAATGGGCTAGATGGGCATGCTCCTGCGCTTGAACACGTGCTTACGGGAACGTAACCAATAATTGGTGCGGTCGCACTGCTTGGGAATTTTATCACGACAGAATGCTGTATAAATAACCTGTATATAAATATCATGAAAATACGCTATGGAATTGCAATAGAGACTTTGGGTAAACGGTGAGTAATTCCTGGGTCTTGGTACTATCGAGAAATAAAACTCTAGTTTAAGTATATTCCTCAGCATCCACCTTCACCTTCCCTCTCCCCTCCATTTATATATATAAATTGTTGCGCAGAGTTTTGGTTCCGAAAAAAATCTTCGACAAGGGGGGAAAAAGTCAGTCTTTTTAACGTCCACAACACCAAATACTAAAAGCAATTACCAAGTGATGCCTGGACCAAGAAAGTTTTTACATAGTAGTGCCGTGGAAATAGTTTTACTTTAAGTTAATTGGATTAATAAAAGGCATCAATACTGTCAGAGTGTACGATGATAGAGGATTTCATAATGGAGATAAGGTGGTCCAATGTTGTGGGATTTGTAGCTGCACCGTGTATGACGATATAAAAGCTGAGAATTTCGTTGTTTCAAGTCATCTCTTGTTCTTAAGTACCCTCGCATAAGTTCGTATATTCATTAATTATGATTATTTTTTCTATGGGGACTCTGGAAAACCTCTTTTAAATTTAATAATTTATTTTTAACGCTTGGTTGATATTCCTTGGGTATTTTTTTTTTTACATATTTAGCCTCTTCTAGAGATTTTGCGGTGTAGAAAAAAATGTGACTGAAATATAAATCAAAAAATGTTTACTATTTACCTACAGTATCAATCTTGTTTCTTCTTAAGTTTATTTATGATCATTCCATGTTTAAATTTAATAATCTAATCCAAACCTTAATATTGTTTATAAAATATATTTGAGAGATTTGACCTTTTTTATTTTTCCACTTTCAGGTAAGGGCTTATGATCTCCACTTTCAAGAGTTGATGGTTTCCCCCACAATGGGTGATTACTATTTTACTGATGGATTACCCCTGACGACATCGATTTCCCGTTGTGCTCTTTCTTCTGCTTGAAAGATGCAATCAAGCTTTGAAAATCTACCCGCGATGACTAAGGTATCAACGACTATGGTATGTACTGCCGTTTGAAAGTGAGATAAAAAGCGTTGGCATTTAAATATTATTCGCTGCTTGTTACAATCTGCGTCGTATTTTATTATTCGTCATTTAATGCTTCCCTTTAGCGACTCTTCTGTCTCGTTTCTTTTGTCTCAGGCCAAACAGATGATTAGGAAGTAGTAGAGGGTAAAGCATGCATTTATAATTTTCGGTGCCCCTTAGCACTCTTCCTGGTGTTGTCGTTGAACTTGTTTCGCAAATGGTTGCGATGAAATGAGCCAATGAAATGTATGCATGGAACAGACGACCACAATATTTTAAAGATGACCTTTTGTTGTGCCGGCTGGCGTTGCTTTGCTTTTTTTAATATTTTATTTTCTCGGTCGACGCGCGCATTTTGGCGCCTTGACATAAATCGTCATAAGCCGAAGCTCATGAACAGAAGGTCGACTCCCTTTTATCCGCGGGCGTGACGTAGCCTGCTCGCATCAGAGGACGCTGGAATGAGCAGAAATGAAAAGAGCGCGCGAAGAAAAGATTTGGCGCGTCTCGTGTGGTGCCCTCACCTCACCTCACTTCCTATTTATGCCCTTCCTCCCCTCTCAGAGTTTTCTCGCCTCAATTTCGCCTCTCTCATTCCCCATTCAATGAATGCCTCCGCTCCTTTCATTCGGAAGCCTTAAAAACCGAACCTTCTCCTCTCCTCCCTCCCCACTCCACCCTCTTAGTCTTCCTATACCTATATTTTTCTATATTCATATATGTGTCGTGTAGGTATATACATAACATATTCTGCCACCCGAACGGCGAGACAGCCTTCCTCCCTGGCCCGAAGACTGGCATTTTGCTCCTTGCATATTATATGCCTCATTACTGTCAACCCTGACTTCGCTCCTTCTCCTTCCCTAGTCGGCTAGGGCCCCCGCGATGAGCCGCCCCTATATGTGCCCTCCTCAGGCCTCGACCCTATTCGCTTCATTTATCCACAAGCCTCCTCCCCCTCCTGGCCTCTTTAACGTCAACCCCCTCGCCCTCTTTACCCTGACGGTGGTCTCCCCACAGGAAAAAATTCGTAATGAAATGAAAAGAGAGAAAAAATAAAATAAAAGAAGAACGCAGTCAAGGCCTCCTTTCGTCCTCCGCTACCCCACCCCCCTCCTTTGCTCCGAAGAAGAGCGCCCTCTCTTCTCCCCCCACCCCTTGACAACCCGTCCACCAATCGCAAAATTAAATTAAGAAGTTACTCTTTTTAATTTCCCCTTTATACCCTCCTTCCATACTGCTCCTCTACCACCCTCTTTTGAATCTAGATGGAGGCTGTGGGCTAGCTTTTTACGAGGGACGGTGGCAAGCGCGGCTGAAGGTGGGGGGGGGGGGGATAGGGTGGATTGGTGCTGACGGGACCCTTCACATGCTGGGGAGGGAGGGGAGGTGGTGGCTTGGGGCAAAGGGTTCGCAAATTGGAGAGCGGGGGAGAGGTGATTTTTTTTTTGCTTCTTCCGTCTCTCCCCGGTGTATCCCCTCCCCCCGCAGTGTCCTAACCCTGGTGAGAGGGGTATTGCCACCCCGTGTGAGGGAAAGGGGGGGTCGCGGGTCTCCCAAGGTGTGTGCGTGGGTTCGGGGCAGACGGGTTCTTCTTTTCGGGCACTTCTCCCCTTTTATTAAGAGGGAGTGTTCTTCTCTCCTACCTTCCGTTCCCAATCTCCCTCGAATCCCTTTTCTATTACCATTCCGTCTCATGCTTATTCAAATTCTTTCCTCCTCCTCGTCCCCTCCTCCACCTCCGTGGAGCCTTCTATAACATCTCGGGACTCTTTTTTTATGCCGGTTAGGCGAATAATTTCGTCGTCGAGTTTCGCTCACTTAAGCGCCCCCTGGCGGATCCTTCTCTCTCGGAGCGTGACAGATGCTTTCTTTTCTGTCATTTCGCCTCTGCAGCCAGTCGCCTGTTTACCGCACTCTCATAATGGCCTTACGTCAAATGTGAACGTTCATTTAATCTCATTTACAATGGCTTTGTCGTTGCACCGATGGGATTGGCCTTACTTACCATTATGAGACCTGTGATATTCTTCCATTTAAGTTGGTTAGTCAAGTCTTCTTGAACGAATTACATAGGGAAACTGATGTAAGTTCTTGTTCTGTGAACTTAAGAACGCCGTTTCGTAATTTTCTATGGATAAAAAGGCAAAGCTATCCTTTTCATTCATAATTTCAATGGCATTCTGACTGAGAAGCTTGCTTTGAATTTAAGAGTTCATTTTATTTTATGAAACATATTTTATGAAATAAACAGTATTTTACCTGAAAAATCTTTTTCTGAGGAATAAATGTAATTATTTGAAAGTATTCTTATTTTTTATTCAATGATTTTGCATTCCTGTTTTTTCTCCACATTGTAATTATATTTTGAACTATTAGTTACTCGATTGAAAAAAATAAAATTAGATTCAATGATGAGTTCATATATATTTTACACCTTTGATAATCTTTTCAGTGTCGAATTCTTCCCAGAAACGTAGTTCAAGAAGGGCTTTAGTTTCTTTAAACGTCTCCTCATTTGGCCTCGTATTTCGATGGTCTAGAGGATTGGAAAAATTTATGGGGGGATTTTCACCCACTCTTTGAGCTCCCAACCAATCGATACTAAACCGCTGAAGCACAAGCAATTGACAATTCAATCTTTGAAATCGTGACTGAAGCTAAACTCATGGAAATTTAATGCTCTCCAAATGTCGGTTTGCAAGATGTGCATCCATTTCATCATCAAGTTTGTTACCATTCGCGGCTTTCATCGCCAAGAAAGTCTCTGGCGGCATTCTGGCCGATTGACGAGGGATATTTAGGTCGCCTCCGACGGCCTAAAAGGATTGGATTTCCGCCATTGCACTCGCGATCTAGGGAAATGTTTCCTGCATCAAGGAAATGACGCAGCGCGGGTACACGTGCAAACAAACGGCGTACCTAGAAATTTCATCCGATTTCTTTTTTAATCTTGCAAGATTTTTGCTGCTGCTAAGAATAAATATAGACTGGGTTTCGAGCGCTTTGTTGACGTTTAGGATCGCCTGAAGTTTCTGCGTTTTTTTTTTTTTAAGCATCGGGAGTAGGAATGCGAAAATTTCCCGTAGGGTTCCTCTTAGGTATTTACTGGGGTTCGTAGAGGATTTCATGCTGAATGATGGTCGTTTATCAAAATGGGAAATCCAATTGCCTGAAAACCCACTTTGAGTACGCAAAATATTTCCTTCTTTCGGATAGTGTTTTTACTTTTAGTGATGGGGAACACTGTGTTTTCTTTTTGCTGCCCTGCCTGTTATGTTGGTTGTTTTTCAAACCGTCTCTTGTGCTACAGGACCTTAGACCAGGAATAGGTCGATGGAGACATCCGCATCTATAGAGTGATGCACTTCTTTTGCAAGTAACAAAAGGAAGCCATTATATCTCTGGATTTTAAATGTACAAAACTTTGGTGCCACTTTCGAAATACATGTAAGGTTTACTTGCATTTTACCTTAAAGCGTTTTTACTATTTGTACCCTGGATTGTTATTAAGGAAAAGTGAAATACCGTAAAAATGTCGAGAATAGATTAATTTTCTGGGGACATATACTTTGCGGCCTAATTCCTAGTCTTCTGTCTCTCATCTCTCGGGTTATAACCGTGACTGCAGCCACCTTAATTGAGACAGTTAGCTCGCTTCCCCTTCCAAAGCCCTGTGTACCTCTACTAGGATGCCTAAGAGTCGGATTATCTATAAAATGACGTGACTCTTGAAAAAGGGTGACAACCGTTTAAACATACGAAAAATATTTACACGAAAAAAATATAAAATGTGATCATTTCACAATTCGTGGAAATAAAAATGTGTGCTTCAAAAATTGATGAATCTATGGCAGTTCATTATTTTTTCGGACTTGATGGTTCGGCTAATGAATATCACTTGTTAGGGTATTATAAGAGAGATGTTGTGGAATTGTGTTAGAAAACGAAAATAGCTCTTTATTCAGATATTTGTTTCGTAATTTTACGAGGAAATAATTTTATGATTCAGGAACCGTAATCTTCTATTGTTTAGCCACGCCAAAATTTTAGTGTTTCAAAACGACCGAAAATTGAATTGTGGAATTTTCCGTCGACGCATGAAATACTGATAATACCGGTCGTTTTGGCCTGTAATATCAACACTTTCCTTTCAAAATCTCTCGAAAAAGTTTGGAATTCCTTTCCCACGCACTGTCAGACGGACCTGCCTCTCTGACGGTACAGATTTCTCTCTCTGCCGTAAATAGCGGACGCATCCCCGCCTCCCACCCCTCCCCCCCTCCTCCGCCTCCGAGCGTCTTCAATCTTCCCACCCAACAGTCCCGTCCCCTCCCCACCCCCCCCCCCCCTCTCTCCGGCATATCATCCGTCCCCAAAGAGACCCCTCCCAACATCTCGCATCCATCACAACCCGACCGCGATACTGCAATCCATCCTCTCCCGAATCATTTTGCGCCTTTCCCTTCTTCCCCCTCCCTTCCTTACTCTCCGTTCCACCCGCTCAACCTCTTACGTGCGGGCGGCAACCGTCTCCTTTTCACTCGCCAGCGTAATTGTAATTTTTATTCCCTCCAAAATGTAGTAACGCGCTAGTGAAGAGGTTGATCTGGAGTTACGCACTTTACGGTGCGATAACTTGGAGCCTAAGGAAAGAGGAGGAGGAAGGACTGGAAATGTTCAAGATGTAGAGGATTTAGGTGGAGGGAGCACTGAGCGGTGAGGGCATGTTTAAGTTCGTGTTAGATGAAGGAATGTTAGGCAAGCAGGGAAGGGGAAGGAAGAAAATAGGATTTATAGATACAGCGAAAGGGAGTGGGATTTATTGTGAATTATTAAAAAGGGAATTCCAAAAATACGGAAGGGGAGACAGGCGGGTGTGATATGAAAAATGCTCCATGCTCTGCTGGTTGAAAAGTTGAAGAGTACGATTTTCTCTTTGGATCCTCCTTAGTCTGTATTTTACATTAAAAAATAATAATAATAATGATTAATGTTCAATTTCTGCCTACCCTGTTGCTGTAGGAAATGACGACATCGGTATTGGAAGGATGCGGTTAAACTTGGGATATTGAAGTAGGATAAAGGAATGAGTTGATACGATTAAGTATCACACCAAATCGGGTATTGATATAGAAAAGTTGTGTCATAACGGCGTTCTTAGGGTTCTGGGTGTGGGGTTGCTAACCCCCCCATCTCGCCCCATAGTTACGCCATAGCTATTCAAAATGAATTATCGATTTAGAATGTAATATCAGGCGCAAATATTGTGTAACGTTAGCGTATGTTTTGAAGTGTGTGTGTGTATATATGAAAGTGGGTATATGTCTGCGTGCGAGCCCACGGTTAGAGATGAGAGGAGGCGAATGAAACCCAGCCGCAGAAAATATCAATCTCTTTCGCCTTCTCGCCCTTCCTCCCTCCGCAATCTCAGAAATCCTCGCATCCCATCCCACCTGCTCCCCCCGTTCCGCAGGCTTTCATATTATTTGGCGTGTGGGGGTTATTTTCAGGTTATTATCCACCGCACTCTCTCCATTTTTCGTATACATTTCAATCTCCCTCTCTCCCTGCGTGAGTGAATGAATGTGATGCGTTCGCACGATGTCGTATTCTTCTGCTCTTCTGTTGGGTGCTGGTGGTTTTCCTCCTTACGATTTCTCCTCGCGCGCGTGTCATGCTTCTCGCCGTCATTTCATCTCGTTCACTGGTTACTTCGCATTGCTGTCGATAAGTTGCATTGATTTGGGTTGATGTAGTGTTGACTCTGGTCCCTGCAGTTGCATAGTCCCTCAATTCGGCTCATGTCCCATTGCTAAGCGAATTATATGAATCTTTCCTTCACATTTATTATACACTTCCTTTTGTGTAGTTTAGAAAACTCTCTTCTCCATATCTTTTTTTATGAGACGGATTCATCATCGGTCTCTTTCCTTCTTGGAAAAGATAATCTGTCGTGTCGTAATGGTCGACCAATGTGGCTCTCATCTTGCAAAGTTTCGCGTCATAAGGCAGATCTTTTTAGCGCTGTCAGGTTTTATTATTCTGTGCTTGGCGACTGTCTTGTGACGGAACTTCACTGAAATGTCAACCTTTTAGTCTCTCCAGACTCCATTTTCTCTGTCATCTGGTTGAGACTTGCCTCACCTCACAATTATCAGGACGCTTCTGTCCTCATGAAGTCTTTTGTTTTCGATTTCGTATTCAATCGCTTCCTCTCCGACCACATTTTCTCTGCCATTCTACTTTCTATGCCTTTAGCCTGACAACATTGTGTAGTTAAATGCTTTGCACACCATAAGTGCGCCATCCCAAAGGAACAATTTAAAAGTGCATCGCCACGCCAGTATAAGTGTCTGTACTTTAGTGTCTCGGTAGAAACCTGTATGGCATTTCTCGCATTGAGTGATCAGCATGTATTTATTAGTTTCTTAGAAAGATTCTTGGCGTGTTCGATTAATGTTGTAATTTACATATTCAATTGTTTTTCGCACATTTCTCCTTTTTTTAGTGAAATTGTGACCAATTTCTCCTTTTGTATTCTCCTACTCATCGTGTCTTTTAATTTCTTTAAAGTGAAATTCAGAGTTCTGCATTGATGTTGTTGATTTAAATTCTTATCTAATAGTATTGATGCATTTTTTAAAATTACTATATTAGGGAAAATATTTACTCGTGTGCCTAAAATATCTACTATATGGGCTTTTGTTAGTGATCGCATGCCGTCCCAATACTCTACCTGTTATTTGTACTCTAATGATGAACCTCGAAGCGCCTAATGCCAAATTAATACGAATGTCTGAAATTCCCATCAGAGGCAGCGAACAGGCATTCAATGAAAATGTCACTACCACTATGCTGTAAGGTTGTTTTATCCCTGTTAGTAATCATCTCATCCTAGGAGTGTGCCGTTAATTGCTTTCGGTAATTATGGTTAATAGCGAAATAATTACTCCTCCCCCGGTCTTTTGGTTTCCGTTAACAAGTGACCCAAATCGATTTGCTCGCCTTTCTGCCATTCTGGTCGACTCTCTCTCGTTGATAATACAACCGCGCTTTCTGTGTCCCCTCAAACTGCCTCGGTGGTTGGTTTTATTTGGTTCAATGCCTCAGAATGGCTGGGGATATTTTGCTCTATGTTTTGGCTACCAGAGTCTACCTCAGTATTGCGTATTATGGGTGGATGTTGCCTCATTTCTCACAATCAAATTATGCCAGCTTAGTTTTATTATGGCATATATTCGACTTCATAGTCATTTTTACTGGACAGTAAATTTATTTAAATCTGTTGTCTACCTTACGCAAGTAATGGTAGGATTTATTTTCTCTCTATAATATGACATTTATTGAAATCATTTGTGATCCGCATCCACTGTTTACGTATGGTGTATTCAATTGGGTGAACTCCATTGTTTACGATATACTGCAGATAAAGGATTTAAAACCTTCACTTTTTCCTCAAATTATTGTAGAAGATGATTACCGTCCACGATAGGTTCGCATCGAAATATACACAGCAATATTACTCTTCATCTACTTCTGTCCCTATGTATGATTTGTATTTCACTTTTCCGCCCGGGAACATAGTATTTTATTGATCTGAGGTTTCCGCGGCGTTTCTTCATATGAGTCTTGGCTTCCGGGCGTTCCTCCGCGTTTAGATGTCCATAAGTGAAGATGGATGGAGTAAGGATGGCTGGAGAAACTGTCGTCACTTAAGGTCATCTAAACGCGGAGGAACGCCCGGAAGCCAAGACTCATATTGTATTTTATTATTTATTTTTTGTGTATAAATGCTCTCTTTTTAATGGACAGACCCTTTACCTTTCTCCATCATCTCTCTCTCAGATCCCTGGCCAAACCCCATTGTTAGTGATTGCTACATACCTCTAATTGTTTTTTGGGCGAAGAAAATTTGAGTGTGCCTCTTAAAATTTCTGAAGTCTTGCGGAGAAAACGAAGGGAAATATGTCAGGTGCGATAGAAAGCGGATTAATTTATAACTTCACTGACCTTACCGTAACATTTGCTTCCGTCCCTAGCAGAGGATTCATCGCCAATATCCATCCTCACACTGACTCGTTCAACTAAATACTTCGTCCTCACAAGCCACAATGATTTAACTCAATTCCCCCCAGTTTTACTCTTAACTCGCACACCTCACTTACTATGACTTCATCGTGCAGGATAAAAAATCAGGGCGATTGTGCGCAACCTTTTCTCAAACCTCTCTTTGATTTCTGATCTCACACCTGATTCTCCGTCACAGGACCTTACTCGGGCAGTGTGGACCACATACAGGTTAATAATGAGTTGCCTATCCATTCCAATCTACGCCTATTTTTTTCTGAATACCAATTAACTCTACTCAGTCCGCTCTATCGAATGCTTTCTCAAAATGCATGAAGCAGGCATGGACTGTGGTTATCCTCATCCATAAAACGGGGCTATATTCTTGGTTCGTCTCCGCAAGGGCCCTAATTACGGCTATTGCTTCACTGGTTGACTTTCCTTTTCTGAAACCAAACTGTTCATCGCCCTAACTCGTTTGTCCTCGTCTCCATTCGTCTATTTATAACCACAACCCGCATGCGTCATTGTATTCCTGTAGTGTCCGAATTCTACAGCATATTTTTATTTTTCAGCGTTAATGTCTCCACGAATTCTAGTCTATTCTAATAATTTTTTTTTTCGAAATCCACGAAGCAAGCAGATTACGAGGAGTGGATTTCACTGCCTATCCACCGGCATCCCCAATGCTGCTGCTCATCTGTATACTTCCCCCGCCCTTACCTTATTCTCCTCCACCCTGTTCCCATCTCCTCTCCTCGTTTAGCGTGCCCATCATCTCCGCGCTTCCTCCGAATAACATGGCTCGCGTTGTCTTCGCAAATAGTGCGCACGGGGCTCTTGAGTGTAGCAGATCTCGCTCTCAACCCGAGATTGGGAGGAAATGAAGAGGATATGGTATTCTTTTGCGTTCTGCGGGGTTGGCCTTTGGAGGCCTCCTGTTCTCTCTTTAACGCCTCCAGTGAGTGCCTCTTCCCTCGTGGCGGTGTTGAGTGGTTGCCTCGGAGAATTGTCGAGGGCGGAAGCAATTGAGGCGGGTCGTGGTAAGCACACCCCGTTTCCTCCCTCGAACCCACTTAATCGTCTGCGGCAGCGCGTTTTACGCCGTTTCGGGCCTTCTCGCACCCCCGCTTGTCTCTATCCCGCGCGTCGCCGTCCGAATTTGTCGTATAAAATTGAGAGAGCGCGTTGTTATCGCGAGCGCAGCCTCAGGGATTCGCCACATTCCGCATCCCATTGACTCCGCTGCGAAAAAAAGGCGCGCGCGCGACTAATTGATCCCATTTCCCTACGCACGCCCGTGTGTGAGTGTGCGTGAGCATGCATTTTATTTCCGTGTCGTGTGTTGGAGTTTGTTGGACCCGTAGCGGTCGCTCGTTTGGCATCTCACTTGACGCTGTTAACTGCCCGCCCTCGTTTCGATTGTTTTTTTTTTATACCTTTCGCTGCTGGTTTCTTTTCCTTTATTTCGCGATGTGTGTGAAGCGTGCGCGTGTAAGGTTACGCGTGTGAGTATGTTTTGTGCTCTATTTTCCTTTTTTTTTAATGCCTTCCTATTTTTATTATTTTCGCTCTCGACATCTCTGCCAGTGACATCCCCCGTTAAGCTCACACCGCCTCGTCGCAAATTCTACTACGCTCTCTCTCTCTTTCCCGCGACCAATCGCTGCGGCCGCTCTCCCCTTCGATGGCTTTAATCACGGCATGGCGCTCGGGTGTGCCGATGGCTATGCGCGCCCTGTCCGTTCGTTAGTCACGATTAGTCGTCACCGCCGCGCCTTGTGTCGTTCGCATGCACTTTTTTTATTTATTTTTTTGCCAGTCCGCTCTCGGTGTATTGCGGAGCGTGCGTTTTTAGGCGGTCGCCGTCCAGTGGTGAGCATGTCCACGCCTGCCTCGGACGCTACGCCTCGAATTCGTTGTCAGCCGGGGCGACGTTTATTTTATATCGTTTCTCCGCCCTCAAGCGTATTCTATTATTCACTCATTCAAATTTCTATTGCTACACTTTTAGGGCCACATTCTTAGTGTATATGCCTAAGGGTTTGCCGTCGTATGGCTCACTCCTTGGATCGAAAATAATGTTTGAGTGCTCTCTCGTCCATGAAGGATACTTACCTATCGTTTAGTTTTCCTGGTTATGAAAGCGATTTATAGTTAAAATAACCCATCATTTTCGCTGAGTGATTCAATGCGAGGGTTGGTTTGGATAAGTTATGGCAGAGGTCATTCCGGTCTAAGGCGAGCTATTGTGAAAATCACAATATTTATGGCAGGGGGGCATGTTCGTCTTTTTACGACTAATATTTCTGCCTTAAAACTGTTGTATGGAACTTACGTACGAAATCGATGTGCACGAAGAGTTAGCAATTACTCTCCAAAAATCTTTTCGAGTGCAGGTACTTGATTTTATTACATTTCATGTAGTCGTAAGTTTATATATTTTTGAACGGATTTAAGGCTCATGGGGTAAATTTAAGTCTTAGGCTGATCAAATTTGTCATATTTCATTGATAATTAATCGTAATTCACTTGTTTTCTCACAATTATGACAGAGCGACTGTTTTTATATAGAAATTGAATTTCATGAAAAGATGTTCGATTTTTGCTTGCGACACATATTCCGCCTAAGGTAACTTATTCTACGACCCTCATCGATTTCAGGGATTTATTGGAATAATTTCTCGGGAAACGTGTATTGAATCCGTAATTGCGCAAATATTTTGGGATAGAACCTATAGTTCCCTATTCCAATTTGTTTTCCTGTAACCATACCTGTGCCTGGACTGTTGGGCCTTTGAAAAATGCGAACTCGGGGAATGAAAGTGCTCCAGTTTCAGTGAAAAACCTCCCCCTCCCACTGTTTCTCTCTGGTTGTCCCGGTGAGTTCACGGGGACGGACAGCGTGGCCGTTTGCAGCATGGGCGGCTTTGTTTCCTGTCATGTGTGCAGACAATACTGGGCGATACTCGCAAAAACAGCCGTCCTTTCCCGTCTCACTGTGGTCGTCGGCTTTTAATATCCGCGTCTCAAAGTTGCCTACCGCCGCCGCGACCCCTCGTCTTCTCTCCAGGTAGTTGGTTATTTCGTAATGTTTTGCCTGCTCCAACTAGAGATGGGTCATAAAGTACCGAACTGTCATCTCGAACTGTTCATTGAAACGAACCGGTTCAAAAATGAACTGTTCTCTCCCAACTCACTGTGAATGTCTGAACTGCGCTCGTATGGCGTATTATTTCCAGTCGGTATGCATAGGTCAAGGAGAGGTATTTGGAATTGCAGCGCAATCACTAACTTACTCCAGGAAGTGCGTTGTCGTTAAAATTGATGCGGTAACGTTGGAGACTAACCTAGGCCGCCGTAGCCGCGGCGTAGACTGCCTAGCCCCTCTACTTCGTTCTGTCCCGTACCCCTTCGATTTTCCTCCTGTCAGCACAACTAGGAATACCCTGACGAAAAGGTACAGTTTAAATTCCGAACGGTTCGTCTGGGCGTTCGTTTTCATTTGGCCGTTCGCTTCCTCTGGGCGTTCTTGCCGTTCCCGTATGCGGAAAAGGGAGGAGTAGGGAGAGATAGGTGGAGAGAAAGCTGTCGTCTACATGAGCTTGCTCTGAATATAAGGGGCCTCGGCTTAACAGTGAAGTCCCATCCGAAGTGGTGTACTTGAGGTGCCCTTTGCGAAACTCTGATGCAGGCATTGGGCAGGGTATAAGCGTCCTCGCCGCCACCGAGGTTTGAACCTGGACACACTAGGTGGGAGACTAACTAAATAAGCGACCACACCGAAACGATCCCCTTTCACATCATCTATCACCACTCAAGTACTCGTGCGACCATTCCCTGGAATAAGAGACGGTAGAGAGAAGAGATGGTAGATACGGTGTTCTTTGCTGTTGACGACAGTGGCGCAGCGAGGGGAGGGTTTTGGGGGATAAATCCTCCCCCCCCCCAGAGCTCAGAGAATTTTTTAAGTTTAATTGGTTTTACAATTAGATTGATATTACTAATACAATAGTGTAAGAATGAATAAAATATCCCTCAGAAAGCTGTAAATCTCACCCTTTTGAACCATTTATCTTTAAAATTCCGCAATTTATTAATCTCGTATCTACTGCTTATCCTGGTAGGTATATCAGACCCCCACACACCCCGGTGTTAGTTGCACCTAAACCTTCCCACCCAGCCTTAATTCCTAGCTGCTCCCCTGGTTGACTATATCGGCGGTCCCATGCGTGCAAGGATACCGTGGAACGCATACCTTACTCCCAACCACCCACCCCATTCTTCCACTTTCAACAATTCACAACGTCAGAACAGGTAAGATGAGCTCTGCGGCCTCAATAGTGAAAGAGATAAGTATTCTCCAACGGCCGTAACGTCTGACATTACGGCCACAGTGGACTACACTTTCTGTTTCAATGCACAACGTTTCTCTCACACAAATCTCATATCACCTCTTTCCTCTCCTCTCACCCTCTTTCCTCTGTCGTCGACTCTTTTGTGTCATCCAACTCCTCTCTACTCTTGTCACCCACTCTGTGTCGTGTTGTTTCATTTTTTTCTCCTCACACACGCCTCAGTAACAGCATTCCACGGATTTCACATTCGGAATTTTCCGATCGAGTCTCCCCCTCTGCCTTTTTCCTGTCCCGTATTCTTTCAACCCCCTCCCATCCCTTCATTTCCTCCCTCCCCCTTTTATTTTCGTCGGACCTTTCGCCTCTCGATACCTCCTCTTTTTCTCACGCCACCGGCCAATCTTGAGGGAATAAATGGCACGCATTGAATGAGGGATCGTAATGATCTTCCGGCGTGTTGCCGTGGAAATCTCTCCTAACGTTTTAGACTTCCATTCTTCCATTGAAGTTGAAAATCTCACCTTTTTCACCCGTAATGGTTGTCTAATGGCGTGCACAATCAGCAGTTGGTATTGTAATTGCTGCCACCTAATGTCCTGTTGATCGCCGGTAAAAAAAAATACATTTTTTGTTGTATGCGGTGATGATGGTCACACGCGCTTGTTACGCGTAAGATTTCTGCGCGTAAGATTTCTGCGTTTGTATGTTGTTACATGCTCCTATTTTTTTCCTATTAAAGTATCCCATGCGCCATCGTATTATAGTTGATTAAGGTTCCCAAAAATGTATTTGTTCGAAACCCAACTTATCGTTGACCCATTTGATTGGAAACATAGGTATTTCCTTGATATTCAACGATTCTGAAAGAATAGAATGTTACTGGTTTTCTGCTGGAAAGGTAGAATCATGATGGTTTGTAATTCCTTAATTTTTTAATTAAAAGTTCATTGATTTCTCTCTGCTGGTGAAAAGTTATTCTATGATTTTTCCCTTTTAGATTTCTAATTAGGTTTGTGTAAAATGCTAGTTAAGCTGTATTCGTACTGTGAAAAGTATTAAGTGTTTTTTTATTGTGAAAAAGCGCGAATCTGGGTCCGTCATTGCGAAATGCCTCTTAAATCTTGCTTTTAGACTTTCGAAAGTGGGACGTTTTCTTGCGAATTTCCCTAGCAATGTATGTTTTGTGCTAATTGTGGTGTGTTGTGCTCATGATGTCTCGTTTTGCAGTTAATACGTGCGGTTTTTCCGAGGGATTGCTTTCCCTAAGTGTTTTAACGCCTCACATCGTATGCCAATGATTAGCGGTTATGAGTGTTGGCAAAAGAATATGTTTGCCGCCTCTGGCCCCTGGAGATGCGTACTATGTGCCATTTTCGCGCTTGCTTAAAAAAATGAGAATTCCACGCGTGGAGTCATTGCCTCATTGATAAAAAGTTTCCGCGTGATAATGAAACTTTCGTTGCCTGTAATTTTTGCGTGGGAATGGTGTACCACCCAACTCTCTCCAGCTTCACGCCATTTCTTTTGCACGCTTTACCTCTTCTGCCCTTTCGTTCGATGGAAAACGTAAGGCAATGTCGGATGCATCCCGGCATGCAGTGTTGTTTATTGATGTGGGCCGGCGAGCTTGAAGTTCTTGAAAAGGGAAACCGCGGGCATGCCCGATATTGGAAACTCTCGGCTCCCGAGTTCATTTGCCGCCACGACAGATGAGCTATTTTTGAATTGTAAATCGTTTGCTCGCCTTCGTCGTTGGCGCTTCAAAGTTGTTCAGAAATGGGCGTTTTCACGGAGACTGCGATTTCAATGCCGTGGATTCTGCTTGCAGATTACTATTCAGAGTTGCAGTATGGTGTCTGGAATTTTTCGATATCCCTTGGATTGAAAAAAAATATATTTCAAGAGTCCGTTGGCTTTATCAAGGGCAAATCGCCTCAGTATCAATATCACATATCTCCATTGGACATTTTCATTGTGATGATATTTTTTTGCTCTCCTACGAATTGGATAGCGATCACCTTTGACTGTATTCCAGTTTTCTCTGTCACTGGCCTGTTGAATTTCTTGAGGCATATTTATTTAATCTCTTTCTTCTTACTATTCAAGTCAACCGCAGCTTTTGTAAACGGTGCTAATAATCCTATTTTATTATTAAATTAATCTCTGTTTTCGAATGGATGCAGAATTTTTTAGCGGTTTTGTTGCGGGTTAATGGGTTACGAGGATTAATTTAATTTTTAATCGATCGTAATTAAGCATTTTAAATCATATTCTGTGGTGTAGAGAGCTTTATACTCTCAACTTGTTGAATAGAGGTCCTCTTAATGCCGCTCTTTCGCTTATTCGAAACGAGCGACGTTTTCGCTAGTGGTTAATTTACCATAGTACTCAAGCACGGAACTTTAATCTATGTATAAAAATGTAGGGGAAATCCTTGTTTTTCTATCTTATCTCTCCGAATGTCTTTTACATCACTAATAACTTCCGCATATTATTAATAAATTTGAGTGAATAAGGAATACTCAATTGGTAAATTTCACTTTGTTAACGCGGAAATGAAAATATCTTTTAATTTTGCTGATATATTCTGCCACTGCATTTAACCCTATTTTAATGTCTTTGATGTTGGTATTGACTTTGCTTTTTTAGTTTTGGAACGAAGTTGTTCATCTATGAAACTGTGAGACAAATTGGAAGTGATCATTTAAAACCTTACTGAAGCGTCGTAATTAAAAGGTGTTTGAAGTCGAAGGTATTTCGCTGAAGTGTTACTGGTGACTTAAACGTGCGGATCTGTTTAACTGTCCCGATTGGGGTCATTACGTTGGACTCGAATTCACAATTCGCATTCAACGCTTTCGGTATATGGAAGGGAAGACAGTTAAGACGAATAAAATTCTTACCCATTCAGCCATCCTCTCGTTAGTTTTCAATGAGAGTGAGGATGTTGCCTCCCACTCGTGAGCTGGTGACATTATTATAGTTCTGGTTCGTGTCCTCGATGAGGGTAAACGTTTCATTGAGGGAAGGGATCGTTCGATAGAGTGTAAACACCAATTAACCACGCGAGGCCCCTGCGTAAGGGCGAGCAGTCTCTGAGAATCTCGTTACCTCTTTTCGTGACGTCATCAACTTATCTGCTAAAGGGTTAAGGCAATCGAGTTATCATCGCGAATAGTTACAGAAATACGGGACATATCGAAAATTGAAAAAAAGGGGTCCCATATTATTGTTAAAACTCACTCCAAATCCACTACAGTTAAAATTTTTATGAAATATCCTATTGAATTTGCTATTTAAATCTCGAAGCGAGGTTTTTCCTCCGTTTGACTTATCATTCGGAGATAACGATTTTCTAGCGCATTAAAGTGTTGCGACGGCAATATGATTGACGCTGTGGTTATTTAGGAGTTGTGTTACCGATTACGTAGTCGTGCGAATCTGTTAAGGCAATTCAAAACGTGTAGTGCCCCTGTTGTATCATTTCGTGTCTCATTTCCCATCCGCGGCCCTTCTTTTGTTCCTCTTTCCCACTCACACGTCCCGCCCTCTTCGCCCCCCTTGCCGTAACCCGGTCACCGCCCCGCTCGTATCGTGCCCCATCTCTCCCACTTGCAGAGCGGGACGAGCTCCCGCACGAAATGGCCTATCCCACTCGTGTTACGGCCGAGGGCGGATTTCAGCCCGTGGCCGCTGCCGTGTTATTTGGCGAAACGACTTCAAGATTTTTCCCCACAAACCCGTCGACCCTTCCCTCTGGCTCACCCCAACAATTTCCTCTTCGTCTGAGCTATTTTTTCAAGGTCGGGCGAATGACCCGTGTTGCACAGGAAAGTTCTTAATTTTGACCAAGAGGATTCGTTCATGATCCTCTAGTTTTCCGAGGGCAAAAAATAAATTCCCCATCTGTCCTCACTTGGCCGTTTAATTCGGTGCCGTAATCTGTTTTCGTTCTCCAAGCCACCCGCGGCGCCTCGTGAATACTTCATGAACTTAAGGAAGGTTGTTGGAAGTTCGGAGCATTTAATTACTTCAATTATTACTAAAATGTTAACCAAAACGCCTATTGATGCTGGGTTTCGGTCTTCGTGAATGGAAACTCTCATCACGTCCATGCATTCCATTATAGTTCTGATTCATGTGTGTAGTGTGTTTATAGCTTTCCATCACTTCCTCCATTACTCTGATAATTTAAAGAATCCAATCACTCTGCTGTCGTGTTATACTTGTATTTGATTTTATTGGAGATTTTTTCCAAAAAAAAAAGGACTAGGGATCTCGATGCTTGTTAACTGTACAGTGTGCATCGGCTGCAAGTAAAGAAGGCTAACGGCTATGGGTATTATTTCCGTAATTACACACAAAATGCCGTGAATTTCACGGATGATGAGGGATTGATCTCTCGCGCTTTCGTCGATAATAGGAATTCTATGTGTGTTTTGATTGAATTTGTTTGAAACTAAATATCTTCGATATCAGTTTGAATATAAATTAGAACGGAGTGATTCAGGTTCCTGATTGTTGAACAGGGTACTGAATCTTCTGATTTCTGGGCTTGATTTCTGCTGATTGATAGTTGCGGAAATTGATGATTTTATGATAGATTTCTTGGTTCTTACGAGTTAGATTTGGTTTGAAAAATCTCTCTTGTGGCCATCAACACTTTCCTTTGCTTGATCTACTTAAAGGTATTCGGAAGGTATTTAATTCAATGGGGCACTCACCAGTTGAGAATCGTTTCTATTCAATCCTTCTTGGGTAAAGCGAATTCTGTGGCCTCCCCCCTCGATTTCGAGATGCAATGCATCCTGTCTTTTTATTAATTCTTTAGCGGCCGCTACTTGTCGCTTTCTTCCTGATGTACTGGCCTGCTCTGCCCTCTACCTCTCTGCCCTTCACGCGGAGTAGTCTGTCTCCATCCCTCCTTCCTTTAATCCATCTCACTCGCGTTCCCTTCCCTCGCCGGCCGAAGGGGCGTGATGCGGTGTCTCCGAGGGGCCTCGCCCGTGAATTATGCATCCCGTATTCCTTATTTATTTCTAGGGAAAAGGATTTGATAGCCCTAGCTTCCCTCCCACTTCTCCAGTTTCTCGCTCGCGTGGTATATGTGTGGTATGGGTGGAAGAGGTGGGCCGTAGTAACCCCATTCAGCATCTTCCGCCCGGTCCCTTCTCCTATGCGAGGCGCCTGGCGCTTTAAATAAGTCAATCCCGTGTGTTCAGCGCGCTCTGCCTCCGCCCGTCGAACCGAATTTCCTTCCCAGCTTCCCTTCTTCCCCGGCGACCGTGTCGATTCCCGTCTTCGTCTCATGCCGTCATCTCGACACCGAATTGGTCTGTTCGCTCGTTCGTTCATTTCCCTGCGTCCTCAAGAGCCCTCTGAATATTTTTTTTCGGAAAACGGTGCGTCGAGTGTGTCGTATCCAAACTTAGATTCCACTTTGTTGACGGCACTTGGATGGCATCTGTTCGAGGAAAAAGTTGGAAAAGGGAAGGAAAACAGTTTAGTTTTAAAGATGTAAGGCAGTGTAATTCCTGAGAGGAACGTGGAAATGAAAGTCGTAGCTCTATTCTGATAGAGGTTGTGATTCCCCTCCGATGGCGTGAAGAGAAGGTGTCATGAAGAGCTCATTTCGAAGACGACTACTCTTAAAATTCTCCAGTCTTAGGTACATTTTCATTTATTTCTAAAATTTCCTAAACATTAGTTCCTCTATGCTTAATATTCGAGCCATTTTATTTCTGCATTATCTCAATTTTCAGGCCGGAAATTCGTCTTATGTCTTCCTTCCATCTACATCTACATAATATTCCCCCTGCCGCCTCAATTGGCATGTGGCAGGGGCAGTGGCGCCGACGCCATGGGGCTTGAAGGGGCCCGAGGCTTCTCAATAATTCGTTATGGGTGTGAGAAAAAAAGTGTCAGGCTTGTCGATTTTCCCCGGAGTGTCTAGATATCGAGATTGGAGTTCTCGGTGTTCTAATGTTGATCATATGACTCTTCTAAAATTCTTAAAAAACTCAAAACTCACTACTTATAAATTTTTCCGGAGAAAGATCCCCGGTTTGGGCCCCCCCAATATTTTGTCTAAGTCGGCGTCCCTGGGCAGGGGTTATTATGACACCAGCCTTTCCAAATAGAAATTAGCAAAGATATGCGCGTGTGTATTTTAAACCTTTATTGTTCGGGGAAAACGAGTTCCTTTACTTAACTTGAAATGTTTCCTCACCTTGCAGTTTCTGTCGAACTTGGATTTATAGCGAGATTCTGGGATGATGTACTCCGTGTCGCTCTAAGAAATATATTTTCTGAGTACCGCAAGCAATGTAAGCCTAACTAGGAGCCCAAGGGTCTTCTCATGATCTATGGGAAGCGATTTTGCCCAAGGGCAGTCACATAATAGTAAAGGACGATGTTGGTTTTTATTTAATTTCCTTATTTAATATTAGTGAGGGAAATTTTATTTAATTAACTGAAACTTCGTACAGTGGCTAATCATTTCACACTATTCTGTTCTTTTTCGTGTTTTCCGGGAAAATAAGCTGTTGGAAACGCTTAGGTGTATTTGATTTCTTCTTTTTATGTTACCGAAAATATTTCTCATTTGGTCTTCTTCGATATAAGGTCAGCGTGAAGAAATAAATATTGGCAGGGTCTAATTAGCTCTCTGCTAATGACTACACAAAATCGTAGCCTCCATTTTCCAAAATCAGTGCGATGCGCCTCAAATGAATCATAGAAGTTTCTCGAGTCCTTTCACCCCTCGCAAAAAGGACGAGGAGGCTATTCATGAGAAAGTTTCGTTCTCGCGGACTCGCCTAGGTGTCGAGTCTTCCGGTCCGCCAGCCTCCTAGAGAATAATGTAGGAATTTAATAGCTCGAATGGGAATAGAGCATGTGGGTCTCCCCCCTCAGAACTTCCTCGCCCCCTCTCCCCCTTTCCCTTCGGTTCTCGCTTGACATCTCGTAGACAGCGGCTCATAATTGAACGTGCCTTTTTCGTCGCGGCGGAGACATATCCCGAACGCCCTCTTCTCCAGTCATGCGCGCTGCGCCATCTTGCCCTTCCACTCCCTCTCTGTCTCCCCCCTCCTCCCGGTCGCTCTCTCGATAAAGATGGAGTCGCCCAGAAGCAAGGGCGCCGCTCCACGTGGGATGCTGTGTAGTCGGAGAGGGACCAATCGATATGCCACCCCCCACCCTCGCATGTGTTGTATATATCGTTACACCCACCCAACCTCAATACCCTCTTGCTCCCTTGCTAGTTCGCTCGCGCCTTCGCCACAATTTTTAGCGGATTCTCTCTCCTCAGTTTTTTGTATACTTCCTCTCCATACACTGTTCTATTTATCATTTTATATATATATCTTTCTAACCAACCATCCGCCCAACCTCAACCCCCCTAATCCTCTCTTACTCCCTCAGTGTTTTGCTCGCTGCTTTTCTACGTTTTGAAGTTTTCTTTTCTCCTCTAGTTTCATATTCTTCTTCTACTTCACATCCACTTTCTTTTTTCTTTTTCATCATCATTTTCTTTTTTCGTCCCTATTCCCTTGGGTATAATGAACATACCTTATTTTTTCCCTTAAGACTTACGCTTTCCATATTTTACTCCCCACAGCGTTACGATTCAAACATACCTCTAATTTACTAGACCTATCCGGTTATGTAATTAAGTTTTACCGTTTTGAGTTGCCAAGATCGAACGGCGATGTGTTCATAAAATTTGAGGCAGGATTCGTTATGCATGCTAACGGAAACGGAAGTCAAACGTTGTGACGCAGCAGCGAAGTGGATGTCTTAACGAAAGAACTCGTTTAACTTATCCTTCAAAATTATTTGAACTGCTGAGAATTTATTTCTATGGACTGCAATCTTTTTTATTGATCATCAGCTCGACTCTCACCTCAGGCATTCCTTTTGCGGGATTTTATAATTTTCCTGGGGTTGATAGGTGTCCTCCTTGGACAGGAGCTGCTTTGTGGGTGTGCATTGCTGAGGTGTAAAGATAGCAATGTCCTTTTTCCCCTCTTCCCTCTTGGCTGCTCCTTTCCCTTCCCACCGAGTAGCATTTCATTGCATTTCCCGCCCCCTGGGTCCATCTGCTAAAGCGCCCCCTTCTCCCCTGCCCCTCGCGTCTTTCCTTCGTTCACCCTATCCATTCATTTCCTCTTAATTACTCTTCTCCATTTTCATTTATTGCCCCCCCCTATCATTCCTATGTTCCATTCCATTAATTTTTACGCATGCGCTGTTTCATCTGCCCCTTCGCTGCGTGTCGCACTCGAATTTTCTTTCTTTTTCTGGGGTAATTACACGATTTCTTTTGGTCTCCTTAATTTTTATCTCTCCTCATTCCTTTTTTTAGAGCTTGCTCCCCTTCTCCTTCATACTAAGCTCCTCTTCTTATCTAACAGGTCGTCTTTGTCCCGATTGAACGCATAATTCTCTCGCTCCGCCTATAAAAACTGGTGCTTCGACGGCGGTTGCTGGGCAACCGTCACATTTATGAATTTAGTTGTCATGTTAGGATAACATGTCATGTTATCCTAACCGAGGTGTGATGTTATCTCGAAAAAATACCATCGCAGTTGTAATATTCACATTAATTGCCTTGAGAAAAAATCCTCTGGTTCGAAAATTTAAACTATATTCTGACGTTTTTTTTGCTTGCTTTAAAGCTTCTCAAGTGCCTGCATCCACTATGTTGTCCCCTATATCTCCAAATAGAGTCGATAATTTCGGTACCTCTCTCGTCTTTTGAAAGACTCCGGATGCCAGTGGAGAGGCAATAAATTTTTCAGGCTCCGGTCGCGTGTCCTTTGAACTCGGTGGATATCACTTTGCACTTTGCTCAACGGATAGAGTGGACGGTCCCACTCGATACCTCTCGAACCCATGCGCGCGAGTCCAGCCCCCCCACCCCATTCCTGTCTTCCCTTCACCAATGACTCGGCGAGGGCCGCGTCAGCAACGTCCGGAGTCGACGTGGACTCGAGGGGGTCGACAAGGAGGCCGAAGGATGTACTGGATGCGACTTTACCCGTCCTTTTTGATTCGGGGAAGAAACGGGCGTGGAGGTACGGACTTTATTATGCCAGAAGGTTCTGCGGATCATGAATGAAGGTTTGCCCATCTTTCGGGTTACCACAGGATTCATATTGGTTACATCCAGTCTCATCCGAGCGTCTTCAGTTCGAGATGACTGTGAAGGTGAGCAATAATACGGAATGTTGTTGTATGAGGGCTCACTCCTCGATTCGCCTGGATATGTTTTCAATCTTGGAGCGCCTGCCGCGTTTGTGGTGTATAAAATGCCGTCCATGGGTATTTTTAAAAATATTTTTTTTTACTGTAATTGTATGGCGGTGTAGTATTTTGTATGGTCAGGAGATCGTGCATCTTATACACTCCTTAACCTTACTTCATACAAATGTAATAAACTCACTCCTCATAGGTAAATATTATTTCATCATTCGTCCTAGATTTTTTAACGCGGTCAAAATTCAGAACGGGATGTTAACTCCTTGCCGATGTCATGATACGATCATAAGGCGATATCAGTACAATTGGTTAAGTTGAAATAAAACCACGGGTTGATATTAGAAAAAGTTTATCAGCATTGAACACTTCAGTGTATCGCTGTAGGAAACATTTTATTTTTATGCCTGTGTCAGTGAAAAAACCTGTTGGTTGAATTGATGTCCTCTCAAAGTTATATCGTTCTGATTTGACTACTCCTTCTCTGATCTTTTTTTTTACCATCGATTAGTTTTAAAGATCAATTTTCCATTCAAATTCTTAAATGATACTTTTATTTCCTTCAAGTTATAATGAAACTATGTTTTTCGTAGCTAGAGAATGTATGGCGTGAACGCCTAAGTCTCGTTGGGTGGAAACAGTGAAATAGAGGTGGTTTATCTCCGTGCACATTATCCCGATGCAGATCGACTAGTGTCGCTTTAACCTCGTTACAGCCCCGCGAGCGATTTGAATCGTCGCGAAACTCGGCACTCACAGAGAGACCCTTGATGGATGGCGGAAACTGTTCGCGGAGAGTTGCGTGCTGTTCCTCGCTGTTGCCAAGTACGCGATTGCAGGGTCCGACCGCATTGTCGCACGGTCTGTTCTGCGTCAATGCGCGCGCGACTTCCCCCGAGCTCTCGCTCGCTCGCTCGCTCTTCGAGTCCATTCATTCCCTTAAGTGCAGCGACGGCACTCTTGGAGCGGTTCTAGCGTCGCGGGGCGGGGGACTCGGGAATTAAAAGGGGGAGGGGAAAGAAGGTTCGAGTGTCGATCGCCTCCGCGAAAAGAGTGAACCGTTTTTAATTTTCTCTTTGGAGCGGGATAGAGGGCGGTAGTGGTTTTGGGGGGAGGCGAGTAGTTTAGCGAGCCGTGCCGGGAAGGAAGGCGCGGGAACCTCGGGATAAGGTGGGGGGAGGAGTCTTGGGTAGGAGCAGTAAGTTAGAGTTGTCAGGAGGGACACATTGAGGTTCTACTGTCAGTTATTGGGACACAATCCAGTATTGCCAAAGATGAAGTTCATTAAAATACCTTATTAGTAAAGTAATGTCCCGTCGATGCATTTGATCTTTATATCTCACCGCAGTGGACGTGCCTAAGGTTGGTTCTCATTGTAGCGCTCAATGATATTTATGGACAAAGGTTGGAAATTTGCGGCCTTTTTGTCGTTCGCGGCTCCCAATAGAATTTGGTGAGGCAGGAACAATTATTTGAAGTTAATCGTTTTTAATAAATGAGATTTCGAGAGTGCGTTGTGAGAGAGTATATTAGTAATTAATTTAATAAGCATTTTTTATCAAAGATATTATACAAAATGCCTATTAAATTCGGCGTCAATGACTATTTTAGCTTCCTTCGCAGCCATGGGAGCGTGCCGCCCGCAGGTGTGATGCGGTCGCCGGACTTTGTGTGAGAACGATTGGTGATGGCATCGGGTATCGTAGCAAGTGATCTTCCCAGTCTTCCCAGCTCGCTGCGAAAAATTTACCTTCCTGCTCAAGCGATGGGAAAAACTCAAATATAGGTGAAAAACATCAAGATACGCCGATATCGAAAAACGGAGCGGGCGTTCGCGGGGTAAAAGAGGAAAAAAATAATTGTTGAGAGTCGTGACACCGCCTCGCTGTGAAGGGCGCTCGCTGCCACTCACGATCGCCATCTGCTGGCGCGAAAGAATATTTATTGTCGTTGGAGTGGGGTGGGGGCGCGCATTGTTCCACGGTCCCTCTTTTCGCACGCGGACGTTCAGGAATAGGGAGGGAGGGCAGTGTATCACGTGCTCTCACACTCTCTCCTCTCGCACCGCGACAGTCACTTGTCGGCGTCGCCCCCTCTAGAGGGGTGTGGTGGTACTACAGCTCTACCTTTGAGTACCATTACATCTTGTTCAATTTCAAAGCTTCTACGCTGTTTATATTATTGCGATGGCAAAGAGTTTTTGATAACCGTTCTTTGTTGGTCATTATAAACTTGTAGCAATTCATTCTTTTCTGTGTTAACTTAACTGTGTTAACAACTTAACGTTCGTCACTAAAACATATTCCTTCAATCAATTGATGTAATAACATTTATTTTGAGCTATAAAGAAAAAAATTATATGACATTGCTAAAAGAACCGAGAATCTAGCATCTTAAATGAAAAGCTAAGAACACCGATTCGTCGACTCTTAATATTCTAAATTTGAAGCATTGTGGTTACCTCTCCAATAGCACGCATAGAGGGTATTAAAGAACTGCTTAGAATAATGAATGCTAGAATGCTAAACAAAGCAACTTGATCGCTGCGGATGTAGCTGGACGTTAAAATTGGTGCCCCCTTAACCCGTCCCCGTACCCTTATTCTCCCTCGTCACACCACCACCGGTACCACTACAACAACAAAACGTGGGGGGGGGGAGCGCGCGGGGAAGGGGGTTTGGGAGAAAGACCTAGGGGGGGGGGAGGGGAGGAGAGGGCTGGTGAGAGTGTATCTGGGATACGCCGCCTGTACTGCCTCCCCTCCTCCCCCACCCCCGCCCCTCCCCCTCCGCTACCCCTTCCCCCGTTCCGTCGCCTCGTCCCTTAACTCCCGGCATATTCTCTCTCCGTGTACGGCGGCTAGGGGGCGCGCATTCAACATCTCTCCTTCCTTCTCCACCACCACCACCAAGCCGTATATACACACTCCACCACGCCTCCTCTTCTCGTGGCGATTAAGGGGGAAGGGAGCGGGTAGGAGGGGTGAGAGGGGTGTCTCTCTCTCGTTGTCTGTGGCCCTACGCCGGCGGGTCCGTGCTGTTCCACGCGCATTCCGCGATAGCGCGTGTCCTCGCACGCACGCCTTTCGAGCAAGAGGGGGCGGTCTGTGCCGGTCGTGTGCCGCACGTGTTGTCGTGTCTCGTCCCGGCCCGTCGCGTGTGTGGCTTCCGCCGTGTCTGCGCCGAGGAGAGAGTGCTGCAAGCGGGCGTGATCTCTCTCTCTCTCCTGCTATCTCTCTCTCTCTTCTTTCCACGTGTAGTTTTCCAACCACCCCCACCCTTCCCCAGTGGTCAAGGCGCGGAATTCGACTCTCGTGTGTTACCCATCGTCCGGCAGGTGTCGTGGCAACATCTCTATAACGATCCTCCACCCTTGTCCCGCGGATAAATTCCATCGCGACTCACACCCACACAAGTACACTCTTAACAAGCGTGCTTTCGGGCGATAACCTGCTCGCTACAAAATATAAACACTCCCTAGGCCATTGTCAATCTCCCATTTATCTCGCCGGGGTCTCGTTTTGAAATTTATTTCGAACAGTCTGTCCTCCCTTCCCGGCTATCCACTCCAAATTTCTGATTCTCGACAGCTCTTCTTTGTCATACCCCAAAAGTGTTGACATCTGTTGTACGTGTTTATCGTTGTTTACTGTTACAATTGTGTTATTAACACGCTGGTATTTTCCCTTGCAAATCACTCCGTACAGTCTTAAAATCAGCGAGCCACTTTTTTCCCCGTGGAATTGCTAGTTTTACATGTTGCACGTTTACATGTTGTGATTTTTTTGGCGACTGGCATCGTCTGATAAAGTGCACTTTTGTTTTATCTTGAGGGAAGTGAATTGCAAGTAGTGTGTGCGTCTTGTCAACTTGTTAAACGAGGCTGAAGTTTGTCGGCGTTTCTGTCATCATTTTGGACTGTGTGACTCGGAAGTTTAGTGACAGCTGCAGAAATAAATCTACCACGGAGTGATTGAATAAGGGTACCAAGTTGATGATAGCCCAGCAATAATTATCGAAGATGACAGTCGAGGCAACCACTTGGAATGTCACAATGTTCAAGAGAGTCTAAGACAGGAAACAACTAGCCAGTGTCCTTGGATCTATCCGACTGGGGACGAGTGTGACCGTATCCTGGAAGAGGACAAACTGCTCATTTGGCGAGAGGTGCTGGGAAGGCGTGCACCACCGCCGCCCGAGAGCCCAGCGACGAAGAAGAGACAGCCAGCGACGCCGGAAGGAGGCAACCCGCACGGCGTGGAAGCCCGGCGCGTGGTATCGTGGTCGCCCAAGGCGCCGTCCCTCCCCGGGGGTGAACAAAAGCTTGGCACAACGGTGCCAGAGGAGAAAAGGGAATCGAAGCGAGAGGAGAGGGTCGGGGAGGGGATAAAGGAGGAGAGCGAGGGAGGAGACTTGAACGGTAGGGCAGAACCGCCACCGCCGCCGCCTCAACCCTCGTCTGCGGCAGTGTCATCCTCCCGGAAGGCCGGCGGAGTGAGGAACAAGGAGTCGGAACAAGCAGGCAAGGGGGAGGGTTTGGCAACCGGTGGTGGTAGGGAGGGTAGGAGGGGCAGGAGGAGAAACAGGAAGGAGGAAGAGGGGGAGGAGGCAGGAGGAGAGGAGGGGGAGGCGGAGGAGGAGGCGGAGGGTCGGTGGAGGAGGAGGGGCGGAGGAGGAAGCTCCGGGGGCAGCAGCCGGAGGAGGTGCGGGGGCAGTTGTGGTTCTGGTTGCTGCAGCGGTGGTGGTAGCCGGAGGCGCAAGGCCCGCAAGAGGAGGAGGTCGTCCAGTCCCCGAAGGAAGAGCGGAGGCGGTAGCAGGTCCTCCGGTGGGGAAGCCTCCTCTGTCAAGTCGGCTCGCTGCCCCCACTGTCTCCACTGCCCTTGTCGCCCCCGAGCAGGGGCGGATTCTTCGAGCAGCAGGCAAGGGCCCCGATCCTCCTCAGGTTCCTCCTCCCCATCCGCCAGGCGCAGGAAGCAGCGTTGCTGCGAGCGCAGCCGCCAGAGGAGGGAGAGGAGGTCGCGCTCCCCTAGAAGAAGCCGCGGAGGAAGATCCGCCAACGCCTCCAGGCCCCACGCCGCATACCGCCCTTCCTACGGACTCTCTCAGTCACTGACCGCCGCAAGCGATACCTCCTCCGTCTCCAGGAACTTTGTCTCCTCCTCTACCACAGGTAGCACACCCCCTCCTGCCCCGGCACCAGCGTCTGCGAGCGCTCCCGCGGCGCCGACAACAGCGGCTACCAACCCTTTACATCGTCGCCTCCAGGCAGCAGCCGCCACCTTACCCCTTCTGCCGTCCTTGTTCCCTTACGCCCCGGAAGCCTTCGGCGCCGTCTTACCCGTCGCCGCCGAACCGGAGCCCAGCCGGGCGGTCATTGAAGGCGTCGTCCCGGTCGACAAAGCCCCAATTGTCGCTGGAGGCGGAAGCGCGGGAGGAGTGGTCGCCACCGCTTCTGGTGGGGTGGTAGTCGCGGCACCGGGAGCCCCCGTCGGAACAGGGCGTGTGGTCTCTGCAGTCCAGGGAACAGGAGGCAGCGGCGGCGGCGGCCGCAGGCGCCGGGGGAGCTTGTTCGGGAGGGAAGGTCGCAAGAGGAGGAGGAAGGAGAAGAGGAGGGTGAGAAGGCGGGAGGCGGTGGAGGGAAAGGGAGCGGTGGAGGACGTTGTGGCGTCTGCGGTGGAGGAAGCGGTGGTGGAGGAGGAGGAGGGTGAGGGCGTGGGGGAGGAAGACGCCGGTAACGAGAGCAGCGAGGACAGGAACTCCGCGGCCACCGCACTGGTCGCCTCCCCCGTCTCTTCATCTTCTTCTTCGTCTTCGTCCTCGGCCGCGTCCACCGCCTCCTCGCTGTCCTCCTCCTCGCACTCGGCCTCGTCTTGCCCGCCGTCCCCGGCCTTCGCCTCAGCCACGGCACCCTCCCCCTATCCACACATGTTGTTTGTGCCCTTCTCCGTGCCCAACTTCATCCCGGCCTACGGAGGAAACTTTGGCGCCTTCTACGGCCTCCAATCCAAGGTGAGAGTGCGGCCTTATCAGTCTCCCGATTAGAGGGAGCGGCGGGCGCGTCGCCATGCGGGCCGGACCCGTCGCGGTGTCCCGCGAGGCTCCGCACCCGATCCCCGCCGCTCTCTCTCCCTGCTCCCGTTCGTTCGTTACTCTGACTGACCCCGTGCCCCCGTGCAAAAATGCACCGCCATACTACCAACCTCTCGGAGTTCTTCCTTGGACATCTCCGAGCACACTGTGCTTCTTGCTTATTTTAATAATTCCTGCTGTACTCTTTTCGCGTTATTTTAACTGCATAATCAGAAAATTTCCAACTTTTCTATTATTTTAGAGTTCCTGCTGAAATATTCTGGACAATCAGTTATTGTTTACTTTGAGTATTCAATCTTTTGTCTACCATGGTAAGAGATGGAGTTGGTAGCACTGTGCCCACGTGTGCAGATGGTTGCAAGGATAGAACATACTTGACAATTTTCGTCTTATCAGTCTGCAATTGCGGTTGATGTATATTTTATTATTTTTTTAAAATTTTTATTTGTTACCTACGAACCTTACAGATATTTATACACCTAATTTAATGGGAGTTCTTTTCGTAAATATTTGGGAAAGTAGTGAAGAAAATTGCGCGTTCGTTGTTTTTTTTCAATTTTCTGCTTAGTATTAATTTATGAAACCATGGGAGTTTTTAAATTACGTCGTTAATATCTTTTGAAAGCTGTTTTAGCCTGCTGATATTATGGCGAAATATTTCTTTGCCTTCATTCTTGAATATTTCGTTATTTAGTGTAACTTGAATTCTTATTCAACTTCATGAGTTTGACGAAAAAGTTAATTTATGATTTTTTCTTATCTTGATTTAACGCGATTCCCATTTCATAATGTGGATGGCGGATGGATGGTGGATGTAGATATAGAAATTATATTAATTCCACCTCCATTTTTCAAAGTAATTATGTCATTCTTTCTGCCCAAAAATGTGCCCGTCTCGTCTAAATTTACTCATACCGGTGAATGACTTCTTGCATAAATTAGCATTCATATTTCAGTCCACAATACTATTTTTTTAGCGTAATAATACCATTATTCAATTTTTTCAAATCTTCCATTGCACATGTTGACATGTGTGTGCATATATGACGCGTAATGCGTCCATATGGCTTCACTAATCAGGCGTTGATTTTCATATTTATCTGATCATGAAGGTATACTCTCTAAGTACCAACTGGCAGTGTAATAACTAAATGTTATTCTCAGGGCAGCAGGTAACTCGGTCACTGTTATTCTATGTCAATATTCAATCATCTTAATTCATAGTTATCTCATTGAAAGGCGTTCTCGCTTCTTCTTTGGTTAGTTATGTTGACAATATGTTCACAGTGCTTCATTTTGGCGTTTTCGCTTGCTTTGAGACAGTTGAAAAATATTTGAACCTAATTACCTTTTTCTATATTCAGTATAAATTTTTGTTCTATTAATTATTATTCTCTTTTTTCGTTTCACTAATCCGTACGTTCTCATTACTTAGTTTATGATTTCTTTCTTCGTTCTTTTCGGGTGTCTTCCTATTACATTTCTCCTGAATTAATGAGATTAAGTGGTAATAATTGGCGCTATAAAATTGACCAACTATGAAAAGACTGTCCAAACATGATTTTTGTGGGAGAAATTTGTCACGGGAGAAAATTGTGCTTATAATGAAGATGCTTGATGTGCCCATAACTATATTTTTGTTTTCTTCATCATTGCCTCTCAATCAAAATTTGCTCTGTCCAAATACCAAAGAAGGCATAAAGCTGTTCATTTAGGCTCCTTCATTTTCGGATATAATAATAAATTGTTTTATTACTCCAATAAAAGAAAAATACTTGCGGTATAGGAACTTGATGACATGCATATTGGAGTAACTTTAGCTAGCCATTAAGGAGAATCATTTCATATTTTTAATATAATTATTATTTAACAAATCATTGTTGACTCAATGTTTTCATTCTTATTCCCTTATCGATATGGGCCCACGATATGGGATATTGCTTACAGTATGTGCAGTAAATCGTAGAATCATACGTCATAAGTGCTGCTGGAGGAATCGTTTGTTTATTTTTTGCCTGCGTTTTTTATGGGGCAGTAAAATTGAATAATATTTATATCTTCATGAAAATTTAGTTTATTGAATCGCTGAAAACGATCATTTCAACACCTAAGTTTTACAATATTTGATATTACCACAAGTTTGGTGGTAAGCGCTTTAAGCTTTGAAAATTCTGTTGATTTTTATTGAAGAATAAAATTGTATCGTGGAAGTGAATTGAATGTTTCTTATAATGAAGTGGTTATTCATCAGTTGTCCTTTTTGCTATTGTAAAGTTGCAGACGTTTTTCTTTGGACTGGTGGTCCAGTATTTCTAAATTGACTTTTCAGTGTGCCAATTTCTTTTATCCAAGATACTGTCTTTGAAAGATAAGATTTTTGGAATTTACATGATCGTGATTCAGGTAAAAAGAGCTCTTATTACCATGAAATAATGAAGACCACTATATCATTAAACCGAAAAGATTAGCTATAAACAAAGTCAACTTGACATTCGCTTGGTATGTGGTACACCTGATTTGAAGGCATTTTAATGTATCAAGTGTTGTAATTATATTGCATCATTTTCTGTCGGTGCTAAAGTATCCAGATCCTAAATGTATCTTCACAAAATTTCATTGAATTGGGGAAATTCAATTGTGCAATTTACGCAATGCATCACAGCTTAAGGTAGTATTTAGTTACAATTGTTATAGAAGCTTAACATCCCTTCTACAAATGTCCAAGATTTTGCCTCATTATTGCCATCAGACTCATTAAGCTCATGATTTCAGACATCGAACCTGACACTGATGGCAAATCTTTTAAAATAAGTATCGGTATACTTGGAAATCGGTATTAGCTACCACTCGCATGTTTTGTTGGTCCTAAGTTAATTATGCAATGTTTTTGAAAGGCTTACCAAAGTAATGATATGATTCTATCTTAATGTATGGAGGAAGTTTTGAGAGGGAACAACGTTAATGGATGTGAAGTTAGCCGTATTTCGATCTGAAGAAAGATTTAGAGAATTTTTTAGTACTTCTCTTGTTATGATTAGTTTTATGCTAATTCTCTTTCAATGTAAACGCAACTTAAACGGTATACGTCTCATTTCATTGAGAAAACACTGAATTAATATAAACAAGTGCTTATGATTTCATAAAAATGCTACTAGAACTGCAATGAAGTAGTAGGTTGTCAAATTCTTCCATTGATATATTTATGATACATACTGGTTATCTTCTCCGCCTAAGGATTGATGGTCATGCGACATATCTACATCTAAATCTCCATCAATAGTTTTTTCGTGTGTTTAATTGGCGCTTGTACATTGTGCTAGTATAATGCTATGGTCATCCCGTGTCCGTAAATGAAAGTAAACTTCTATAAGTTATAATTCTCATGGTTAATCTCAGTCCCGTTGAAAAACTATTTTATGGAAAAAAGGTTCCTTCGAATTGGTACTGGAGTGATTAGTAAATAATCAATGCATCTTTTTTTTGCAATTTTGACGATAATGTTTTCAACTCGAGAAAAGAATAATTTTTCTCTTCACATGCAAGAATATTTTTCGCCTCACTTTCATATGGACGCGGCCTACTTTGTTTTATTGCATCATATTCTGGGTTAACAAGTGTATTCCATTAAGTGTCAGCGTCCTCCATTAGTATAATAATATTGGATTCTTATGATTATTTATTTCTGTTCTGTTTGAACGATATTTTTTCTTTGTTATTTCATTGCAGCTCTATTTCGGTCTGTATTTCAGATTTCTGTAATTTGTATCGCCTTGAATTTTCTCTTTGTCTTTGAAGTATTCACATCGTTGCTTGGCCAACCTGCGATAGTATTTTTTTGCCTTTGAAGTTCATATAAGTTATTTATGAGAAATTTAATAGGTACCTGTACAATATCCTAATGCCAGATCGTTGTCAAGGCTCTGTCAAAGCGAGGCATGGAGTCTATGTTTAATCGAAGTGTAGATAAAACTATAAATGGCTTTTATACCTTATCACCTCTAACATTTACGGCTATTCAGGCTTGTGGCTAGTTAAGAATGATATTTCTATTGTTGAATTTTCAATTCTTTTTCTTTCCGATGCATCAATGGTGTAGCCATCACCACTAATTTCAATATTTTAAAGAGTTAAATACTGTTTTTTATGATTTTGTCTGACTTAAGCACAATGTGATTTGGGATTTATTTGTAATTTAATGTTGTATTTTACCGAAAACACGCTTTAACAGCGTAGGTACTTAAGACGATCAGTGGCTATCATTCTTGAGATGGGTGGGTAGTTGTGTGTGTCTATTTTGATCCATTTCGTCACTTTTCCCTAAATCACTCAATGAAATATTTTGTCTTGGAAGACAGATTTTACGCAATCATCTTCATATTTATATTTTTTCATATATTCATCCAAAGGTATTTTAATGCCCAACGTTTAGCTTCATCCCTTGTAGAGTTTCGATGGGGGTCTTTCGTGTAGAGACTGAAAAAATATCTATTTCAAAACAAGATTTCTATTGAATCTAGATGCTGATATCGTGTTTTAACTGTGATGGGATATACACGTCGTTAAAGGCTGCGTAACTAGTGATAAGTGAGTGTAAGTAAGTATGCATTTGGTGAACATGTCCTTGGTTAGGCGTCTGAAATTTTAAATTGGAATTTGAGTCTATTCTTAGTCCCCTTGAGTTGATATTTTCCCTCATCGGTTCGGAACGAGCTTCCTTTCACCTCGCGAAGAATCCCCACCCACGCTTTGAGCTTTCATCCGCGCCATTGCTTCCATGGAGCTTTCCGAACATAATATTTTCATCCTCCGGTGAGTCCAGGTGAAAAGGAGGGAGTCGTGGAAGTTGCCGATAAGGGAAATTTAGGGGGGATTTCGGTTCAAATAACCCGAAAGTCTTTGCATATTTTCTACTGAGTTAATCCTAATTTCCGTCTTCCAGCCCTTCTTCTTTTTCCGTTTCCTTGTTGAAACTCCTTACTAAACGATCCTTGTTTTTATTTTACGGGTAATACAAGGTGATAACATCAGCTATCCCTTTTATTGTCTCTTTTGATGAAAGAAATAGATAGAAAATACCGGTATCGGATTGATGTGGTTGTTAGGGTACCGGCGCTATGCCCTGTGGGTCGTGGTGAAATTCGTAGCGGAGGTGAAACATTTTCAGAGACTGGCATATACCTGCATGAGTGTTTTTTGTAGGGCGCTTCAAGTACAGCATTTCGTCCGTAGGATGGGACGCTAAGCCATGGATTTCTTGGTTCTTTCTTTAGGAGTTGGCTATTGCCGATGCCGGGTCTGACTTCACCCTTCTGTCCTTCACCTCATGGCGCAAATGACTTAAGATGTATACTTTGTATGTATCAAAACCAAACCAGTGGAGTTTATTTTTCTCTCTTTTTTCATCCTACACACACGATGTTATGCCTTCTGGTCTTCCGTGTCCTTGTATATCTTTCTTCTCTCTCTCTTCTCGTTCGAGATGTTGTTATTCATTTCTGTGAGATGTGATATCTTGTTGTTTTAATTTCTGTCTCTCCCCGCCAATTCTTAATCTGGACCGTACCTTCTGTCTTATTATTCGTTCTCTTTGCGTTTTCTTGACCTTCAAGTAGGATTCTCTCACCCTTAGAATTGCGTGAAATGCTTTCGCCTAAATATTTCTTGGATATGAATATATGTTTTATTAAATTCTGCCTTCTCCTCGCACCCCAGTGGCTAGCGTAGGGAATGAGTATTCCTCGGTGATAAAATGTTTCAGATCTTTTGACTGTGCAATGTTAATTAATCGTGTGATAGCTCAGCAAACCAGCTTGAATAAGTAGTGCATAGATATATAGAATAATAATAGTGATGTTGGTAGGTACAGAATTTCTACTTCATAGTAATAATCTTGATCCTGCTGTAAGGTTTTTTTTTTTTTTTAAGGGGATTGAGCAAATCCCTCTATCGCTAATCGGTTTCAACCCTTGGAAATAGGAAAAGTGTTGATGAATGGACTTGGTAAAATATGAAACATGCTGTTATGTTCCCAATTTTCTTGGTAAATATTTTATACGTAGCATATTTGTCGGTGTTTGTATTAACCATTGCAATTTCATTGGATGGGGCGGAGACTTACCGGACATGAACTTACAGCTAGTAATATGCCCCAGTTGATAGGTTTTGCCTTTTTGTTGGATTGGATGTTCCACTTTTGTTTTTTTTATGCGCTGACTTAAATGTTATTAGCTTACCGATATGCGTTGTTGACTTCCGTATTACATGGATGTTTTTTGATGAGGAATTCTTATATTTCTCATTCATTGTCGTTTCTTTACTTGATTCTCTTATGGCTTCGGTGCTTTTGAGCCGCGCATAGAATATATGCTAAGTTCCTATCATGTGCTACCGTTTTAAGACAAGCTTCAGATGTTGTGCTGAACTTTCCCAATAATTATTACTATAATATATGAATGTCTCTGTGCTTTATTAATGGCTAGAAAGAATATTCCCTCTTTTGGGCATTGGCTTTCGTAGGTCCTTCGTTGAGGTCTCCTTTATTCATTTCCACTTTACTCGCCTGAATGGGAACGATTTTAGGTTAATATCACTTTCTTTTTCTCTTTCTTCTTTTGTGTATTGCCGATGTAACTTTTTGTTACTCATTTTCTCTTCATATTGCTTTCGGATTGCCATTTCATTTTCTGCGTTTACTTCATCTAAGTTTACTGTCATGCCCTGGAACTGTTGCATTCGCATCCATTAGCTATATTTCATTTCGCAGTTTATTTTATCATCAACTTATATCAAGTATGCTATATTTTTCTCATAAATGTGCATATATGGCTGTGATAGTGTTTGTGTTTTTATTAATTCTCATTTAAAAACATTAGCCGTTTTTAGGTGAATTCTCGGCAAGCCTTTCGAAGCATTGCGCCAATCTCTATTGATATTTTTCTAATGGTATGGTTTATTCATGCATAGTCACAGAACTCGATTAATAATTTCTTTTTGGGTAACGACTGCTTTCTGTGTAAATGCTTGTCGGAGTCTGAGATACGGAGGTACCTACCTACTGATGGTCCTGGAGGAATTTCACAATTTCAAGTTGTAGCCTTTTCTTTTAGATATAAGGGTCTTTAATTTTTAAGTGTATGAACTTTTCCTTGCGCTTATTGGAATCTGCGATTTATTTTAGAATTGTATTCTTTATCCTGCTGATTGTTCTAACAAGATGGTTCTTTTCCCCATTTGAGGACTTTAGGTTCACGTTAATTTTCTTACATACTTTTGCTTCTTTTTCTGTAGAGATGCACTGGCATTTTTTGCAGGATCGTTGCGGAATCCCAATGGTCTTGCTGTTTACCATCTGTGTCTTTAGTCGGGCTTCCTCTCCATTGGGGGGGGGGGGGAGGGGTGTCAGCATACATCTTCAATTGGGGTCGTTTTGGAAGTCAAGCTGGGGAAAAGGAAATAAAAAAGGAAATATTGATTGGCTGTTAATTGTCGCGCGCATGGGATCCACTCTTGCGGGGCCTGGAATGGATTTCTTGGTGAATTGCCTTGTGTGGGAAGGATAGCGTCTTGAAGTGGATCGTAGGGAAGAGAAGTGCCCGTGAGGTTTTTAAAGCGAACCACTGGAAAACAGTAGCTTAAATTTTGTATCGCTCCTACGGAATGCGGACAAATGCACGTTTATTATCGCCTTATCTTCATTTCGCTGATGAATTAGGTTCAGTCTCGCTAGTTTATTTTTTGTCGAGTTAGTCTCCCGTAAGTCTTAGTAGCGATAGCGTGTGTCCTTCTTAAAGAGCTGGTACCATGTGAAATAAAACAACTGTGACTACAGGGGAAAAATGTGTAATCCTGTTGGAGCTGAAAGACCTCTTCTTTTAATAGTTAAATCTTCCTTTGGCTCAAAGAATATACTACAGCGGAGTTACATCAGTGTTCGTTACATTCAGCCTTCCTTTCGGGGAGAGTTATTACCGGCAAATAAATTGGCTGGCGCATTGCGGCTTTCGCAAGCGAAGTTCTTTCGCAGGAGGAATAGTTACAGGCTTTGATGGGGCATGGAATTTTTTCGACATTTCTATATTGAAATCAAGTGTTTTTATTGATAGTAACCAAGGGGAGTAAAACACTGAGTTCCTTAGCGATTTGGGTGCAATGCTTTCCTTATCGAATGCCGTCAGCAAGGGATTGAACGGTGAATGCTTTCGGATGGTGAATACGGTGTTGCGTTCAATTTACTGCGGTATCTTAATTACTTCCGTTCGCCCACATTTTTGTATCGCGATAGCTCGTATGGCCGTAGATGTGTTTTTGCTCCGTGCTACAGTTTCTGATATTTCTTATCGTTTCCAATCCTGTAATTTGTAGCGTTTTGGTGTTTTCGATTTGGTCTTTAGAGATGTACTTACTTGATAACCCTCCCCTCTCGTTTGCATAACTGGATGTTATTTTTTACGCTTTGAAGCACTTTTTCCACTAATGAAATTTATCTATAAATTAAAATTTCGAATTAGAACATAGATTGGCACGGAAAACTGTAGCGATTTCCATGCTGGTAAAGATAATTCACCAAGATCCCGATCCGGGGAAGTGATTGAAGGTTAAAAATTTCCATGGCAGCTGAGAGAGAATGGAATTTCGCTGTAGTAACTATTTTGCTGGAATTGCTGCCGATAGGGGTTGTCTTTCAGTCACTCGGTGTTTTCATCCGGATATTGGTGTCAATATTGTGGCATCGTGTTTGCAGTACGTACCCTTTGGCATTGGCATTATGATGTGCTTCACTACCTTTTACCGATCTCCGACACCCTGCGACTGCATACGAAGTATATCGAAAAATATCATAGCAAAGAATTTATTTCACGGTATTTGGCGGGTATTTGTTGGGATTTCAAATGGGAACCATTCGATTAATATGCCCAAGGTGTAAGCTTTCCACCCTTGGTCGCCCTTATGCCTATCCCAAATATGTGCATCGTTTCAGTCAGCCTATTGTAGACGGCGATTAGCCTTCCTCAGATATATAATGGACACCGTTAGGCCTCTTTTGATCCGACTGTACTTCCTTTTTCACTTGTCATGATATTGATTTTAAAATATGACCATCTTGCCCAGAAACCTTTCTTTTCATGTACCCATTCCTCATCCGCCCAAAAATTTTCACTACGTCGTCGTCTATAGTATTCCCTCGCTCTTCAACACATCATCTCTTTCACACCTTCTGCCTCCTCCCTATCTCATTGCATCAATTCCCTCGCCTCATGCGCCATGTTGGCCGCTCCTCGTTTCTTTTGTTCTTTGCCCACCTCATCTTATCCCTCTTCCTCCATGCGTGCACCTCAAACGCTTCTACTGATCTCATTTTCCTCCGCGCCATACAACATTTCATTATAATCATGACATGCCAGGCTATACTTCCTCTCACCCATTTCTCCTGCCATTAAAGTTTTCTATTGATCATGACCACTTATCATTATTGTTAACTTACCTGTCATTATTTGGAAAATGATAGGGTTTCTGGGCATGTTTTAACGGAAGTCAGGTCATATTTGAAACTGAAGTAGAAATTACGGTGGGAACAGAAGGGGTCTTCGAGCGTGAAGATTACCTATTTAATTTTAGGGATATATGTACAATGGATTGTTAACATGAAAATCTAGCGGGAAAAGCCTTAGCTTATGAAACGAAGGGTCCAGATATCATATCCAGGTCCATTGGAGTTCCTCGAATCTTCCCCAAGTAGGTGCGCTTATTCCTATTCCAACACTCAATTTGCTTTTTGGCACGGCATAAAGTCTGCTCTACTTCAATCTTATATTTCTCAGGCCTTGAACACTATTATTTAGCCTCTCTCGCGTCGTCGTTCTCAATCCAGCGTTGATCTTTTCGATAGCCCAAAGATTCCTGAGCCGTCTCCTTTCCCCTCGTATCCTAGCTGGTCTCACCCCTCTTTCTCACATCATCTGATCCACTCCCTTATGCCCATAACTCAACCGATGGAATGTAACTTTTCTCCCCCTTCTTTAACCAACTCCCTGAGAGGAGCTAAGCAGAAACGCGTACTCACCCTCATTCACGCTTAGTGGGCGCTCTCCTCCCTCCCACTGATCATCCCCCGCCCACTTATCTGTTCTATCTTAGCCCATAACGCCGCTCCTCACCACCCGGACTCCGGAATGTATATGTTTTTCGCGATGGTTCGCATGGGTTTTCGTGAAGTAGTGTGAGCGCAGGGTGTTAGTAACCGTGGGAGGAAGGGGGAGGTTGAGGGAGAGGATGGTGTGGGGGTGGTTGGTTGGTTGCATGTGGTGTTAGAGGGGGTTACGTCAGCGGGCGTGAAATATTGAAACCAGTAATGGACTTGTCGTCCCCTCGCTGCCCACAATCCTCCCTTAATATCTCTCTCTTTCTCTCTCACCCCCCCCTCTCCCCTCTCCCCTTCCGGTCTTCTTTCTCTTACCATTACTTTGTGCTCATCTTCCTCTCTCTCTCTCTTTCTTAAGCCTCCTAAGGCAAGCTCAATAGTCCATTCTCCTTCCTGGGGTCGTCAAGGAAATCGTAAAGCTAGATTGCAGGGCACTTGTATAATCAAGTGACACCCCTTGTATCGGGATATGCGTTCGAAAGCAATTATTAACATGTCTTTTATTGTGATTCAAGCCGCACACGTAGCTGAAGGTTCTCGTAATGGATTTCGGCCTACTTGCATGAAAACATATTTTAATCGTCATGCTAGCTTCTAAACGAGTGCACCTGAATTATGAGTTTACTCAAATGGAAATGATTTATCGGCCCATAGAAGTATTTCCCTCAAATGATGCATTTTAAATATTATCTGTAACGTCGAAAAAAAACAAGTTTTTCTTTTGTTTTTGATGGGAAATGCATATAAGCCACTGCTTAAGTGAAGTAGAAATACCGTGTACCGGTGGAATTTGAAACTTAAAGATATCTTAGGGTTTCTCCTTATACTTAGGTGGCATTTCAGTGAAGAGGAGGCGTGACAGGCGCCATATTTTATCCTACCCTGCCGAAAAAGTATTTCTCTTACCATTTTTGTGTTCAGTGCTAACCCAATAAAGTGTTTTACCGCCGTCTTGTTAGCTCAGCCAGTTGTCTTTCTCCCACTGGCCCCTCACACATCCATCCCTCTGAACTCCCTCAGCTCCTCAAGAGCCTCCTCGTGTCCCTCCTTCGTTCGTTTTTCCGTCTCTCCAGCCCTTCGCACCAAATCCTCGGTCAAAGTTCTCCCTTGCGTCTCACCCTACCACCTGGTGCACCCTCGCTAAGCTCCCCGATCTGTAATTGACTGCTCCATCCGCTGTCAATTGCCTGACCGTTCCGCCGCCCCTTGTCCCTTACTCTCCAATCGGTTCCCCGAGGAATAAGTGCTATTAGAATAGAACCGTTGGTTCCTCCGTAATTTGCACCCGTGTTTAGAGCACCTATTAATGAAATACTGAAACTAAATCGTTCATTCTCGTTCGCGCAGTCAATTTACTTCTTAAATTTCATCCATGGCTCATTCATTCCAAGTTGTGTATTGCTAGTACCAAGGTGTCAGTCCGACAATGTAATTTTTTTTCTTTCTTTGAAGATTTCCATGCTTTTCCGTTCCAAAGGGAGTATTTCAACCCCTTGACTTGGACGGAAATTGAATCCCGCATGCTCATGGATAGGATAATTAATTTTTTATGGAAGCGTCCACTTTCCACGTCGATAGGAAGTGAAGTTTTACTGAAATGAAATTATTGTCATGGTAGAGAGTGTCTTGATAGAGAAGCCCATGTCATGTAACAATTTTTTTCAGCAAATTCATATATAAACCGTTGTTAAATAATCATTAGTCGTTATTATTTAAAACACCTGAAAATATTAAAGATGTAGGGTCGATTGCAATAGTTCGTTGAAGGAAGTTCCTTGAGTTCTCTGCGTAGTAATCTGGCAAACCACCTCGACGTCAACGGCTCTACTTTCCCTTGTCTTAAACTATTGAAGTGAATTTTTGAAGTTGATGTTGTGCATGCAAATGACTGATTCCAAGTCATTGCTGAGTTGACATCTTGTATTATATATGATTTTGGTGCCCCTAAAACGTCATAAATGTCATGTATATTTTTTAAATTTGAATCAAGGCAAGCATACGGAAGCAAATATCCCAAGGGTTTTACGATGCCGAGACGATATAGTGGCCAGAGCTGCCTAGAATACATTGGGCGATTTATAATGAACTCTCGTGCAAATATCGTCGTTTATCACGATGAAAATGATCATAGTTTAGATACGCCCTCATCGAATATACTCAGTTATCCCGTGAGTCTAGTGATTTGGATAGCATTTGAATGTGTTTATTTGCGTTATCTGCTGCTCCAGCTCTTGTGGAAACATTTGATTTGGTAAATCGGCTAAGCGGGTGCACTTTACCCAGATAAATGGTTGTTTATTGCATCGAAATCTGTGCGATATGCATCCTCCATATTTGATTTCGTTTGATTCATTGATCTTAATTATTAGCTTTGATTGTCCCTAGAGTCTATGAAATATTCTTATTTTTCGCAGATATCATTCTGTACTGATACCATTCAAGTTGGAGTCTAATCATCTACTTTTTTGTTCGATCGATATTACTTGTTAAGATTTATTATAATTATTCAGTTTTTCGACTAAAATCGTTATTTTCGTGCATTTAAACGTTACTAAGCTGACTCTCAATATTCCCAGAGTAATGTAGACCTTCGTGCATGTGAGAGAACAGATGTTACCATTGAAAACTATTTAACCTCAAAATGGTGACATCCTGTCACTCAGTCAGAAGTAGTTAATACCTTTATATTTTATCTTCTCATTGACATTTCTTCTCTCATGATCCTGTAGTTATCATCACTACAGATAAACGAAAATAGGTTTTAGTTATACTGTAATCCCTGAAATAATAAAAAAAATATCCCTGAAAAAATACGTAGCCTGTAATCCCTGAAAAATTATTGTATTATAGGCAACATTTGGAAAATGTCATTTTCATCTTCTTAGGTAAGATGTGAGACAAAATAGGACTGAAAAGCAAAGTTGCTTTCTGGAGCGTTAGCTGTAAAATAATAGGTAATTTTTAAGCGATCGCAGCCCTTACAGATGAGGACTGGAGTTGGTGGAGAAACTTGCAAGTAATATAGGGAAATAACTGTTATCCTTCCTTGGTACAATGGGCATGTATTATTGTAATTTAATTATGTCTTATCGGTAATTTTTTTTCGCTTGGCTATGTCTTGCTCAATCGCAGCGTGGGAGGAGAGGCGTCTTGAGGGAGTGGAGAATAAGTGACGAAGGTCATGCCCCCACCCTCGCAGAGGTCCCTTCCTCGAAGGCGCACCCTTGTTTCGTCCTTCCCCCTTGCCCTCTCCAAGCCCTCTTCCTTAGCGCGCACTCACCCTTCCCTCATTTCCCCCACAAAGACCCTCATTCCCTTTTGAGCCGATTAGGATCGATCGAATTTCTGAAATGGCGGGAAAGCTTGCTGCTTGCTTCTCTCCCACGAGAGGCAATCATTGATTCTGTGCTCGGAGATCTATTCAGCCTCCCTTTCCTCTTCCTTCTCACTCTCCTATCTTCTCTCCATTGCTCCCAGCTTTTTTTCTATCAGACCTATCTTTTGACGTCTTATTTCACGTTTTCTTCTCTTACTTTCCGTAGTTATTGAACGCAGGCGCTGTTTAGGCTGCCGAGTTACTAATATTATAACTCAGACGATTTCTCCTGCAAAGAAATAAAGCAATGTGGTTTGCAATTTTTAGTAGGCTGGCTTGGCCGTAGAATTGTATGTCCTTAACTTAAGTTGTGGCATTAATTCTGCCCCCGTATTTTTTTGTAGGGATTTTTATTTAAGTCATTCAGAAATCCCAAGATAGTCTTGTCTTATTTTCCTTAGAATTATTATTTAGGAAACACGAAGAGCGAGTTACATCTTGCGTTTTTAATTTTTATCTATTAGTTCGTTTCCTTGCGGCACAATTCAATAGATTGATATTTCAGAAGACTTCGATCATGGTATAAATTGGCGGCTCCTCTGCGATGTAGAATTCATGAGAAACATCCGGCGATGCGTGGAGGTTATTGAATCTTCATTCCGTGCAACTGAGTGAAATTATGTCAATGCCAGGGGTCCCCTCTGGTCATTTTTTATATCTCGTAACTTGTGTCGTTAGGAAAATCACATGAACTTGATTTTTATGTGATATGTATGAATTGCAGCCCGTGACTATCATCATAAGTGATCAATAATCACGAAATACGAAACTCTTCCCTCCATTCTCGTATCAGCTTATTTTTTTCATGCTAGTCCATTCCCTCTCATTTTCATATGTCACTGTATCTGTACATATTGTGCGAGTCCCTCCTTTGCTATTTTACCGTCTTCTAGACCTTTCATGTTTCCTTTGGGTGACCATTATAGTGACAATATTCATCGTGATTTAATTCCTCATTCCTATGGGATATAGGGCAGTATAGTATACCTCCGCTAACAGCAACCGTGGAAGCTGCACTTCCCCACGGCCAAACGCCCGACCTCAATGTCTATCAGTAGTAGATAGACTGCCGTTAGATTGATTGCAATATGCTCTTTCGGTGGGTCACAACCCCTTCTTATTGCGGGGAAAAAAGACACTGAACGAAAAAACTTGCGCATTTCAGACAACCTTAGTTTAGCATATAACCAGCATTAATTTTCAACGAGAATGGCTTTCTATTGATGGGTAAAGGCAAAAATTTTGAATTCGTATCTCAGTGTATCAATGACAGGGTGTTCCTTTTGATGAGATCACGTGGCTGTCGAATTGAGCGTGGTTAACTCAGTGTCCGCAGATTGTATTTAAAGGGCTTACCTGGAGCCTCGGTTAGTCCTTCGCCCTTTTCCGATGGACATATGCAACACGGGCTTAGATGTTCTTCTCCTCACACTACACGCTCTTTCTCACTGGATTCATTTCGTCCGAAATCATGACTCCGTCTTCACTCCCCCCTCCATCTTCTTCTCCTTCGTCTTCCTCTCCCCACTTTCTTTCCCATTACCGAGATTTTGTTCCCATTTTTCGAAATGGAAGTCTTGTATGAGGGCGTTTGATGAACATGTTTTTTTTCTCCTTTTTTTTTATCAATTTCGAGGGAGAGAGTGATTTTTTCCGTCTCGCTTTATTTAGAAACCCAGGGTCCTTAAGAGCGACTACCCCTCATGCCATCCTCCCTTCTGCCTCAGCCACCACTTCCCCTATGCCCCCTCCCCCTACTTACCACCCCTCTCCTAACTACCTTCCTCCCCTTCTTTCCACCCGCCCCCACCCTCATCGCGCGTATTTTGTGGTAGTGTATTATTTTTATTTTTGGAGTGGCAAAGTTCCGTGCGATGATACACCTTGTTCACAGCTGAAGGGGCGCTAGTTCCGAAAACTCCCCCTTCTCTCCAACTCGAGTGAATGCTGGGGAAATGCTACAGCCGGAATGAATGCGAAGGGATGTTAGCCACGAGTGTGCTCGTGAATCTGTGCCTTTTCTCAATTTGGCGACTCTCTTGTTTCCCTTTTTGCGAGCGTTCGTCACTGTCTGTCCACGTGGATATTCTATTATGTATGTGTTATTTATTTATTCCTCGTAGTCACTCGATCACGTTCCCTGAGCATGTTAAAAAATCTTAAACTATGCAAGTCATTATATTAGTCGCTATACTGCAAGTACCATCTACTTCTTTACGATTAGCCTATATCTTTCTATTCACATATATGGTTGATACCATCGACTGATTTTGTCTAAAATGTACCATTTATGTTCATATTGCATTGAAAATGCAAGAATTGATGAATGAATAATTTCCACGTTCAAATGGTACGCGGATTCAGGTCACTTATGCATTGCGATAATATCTTAAACTTAATCACATTTGTCATTCGAGGTACAGTATCGTTTTGTTTAAGGTGATTTCTGTATCTGGTATGTTATTTTTAAGAAATTATTTTCAAATCTGTGGCTCTTTCGAAATTTTAATACCATCAGATTTTCTCTGCGAGTAGCCACTCTCATGTCCATATCTTTTCATCTTTCATATCATTAAGTGGTGGAATTCCTACTGCCATATGACGCAGCACACGTAGAAACCTCGATTGGAAACATCCTTCCTATAAAATCTCAAAATCAACGTGGTGCTCTATTGACGGTACTGCGCTAATGATGCATGTTTGGTGTGTCCCTTTTTTTCAATCTGTCCTCATGTGCCGTTCGTAGTTTTTGTCTCCGAGTCCGAGAGAGCGGAAAAAATCCCTCGTTTGGACGAAAGGGCTTCTATGTTCTTGAATGGTCCTCCTCTTGCTCCCGATTCGCCGGACTCACTGGTTCCATCCGCGGCTTTCATTCCGTCGTCGAACTGCGTCTGCTTGTGTGCGAGAGCCACCCCTGTGAAATTCTGATGCTCGTCCCGTCCTTTTCCCCCCGAGTTCCCCGAGCTGTGCATTGGTCCAGCGTTGAGTGGGGCGGTCGGTGCAGGGAGACCGGTCTAGAGTATCGGGGTGTATTGGCGGAGCATGAAAGGGAGCGGTCGGAGCGGAGTCAGAGGGCGACCCCCCTTTCACTCCCCCCTCCTTCATCGCCCTCACCCCTGCCTCGGCGAGGGAAAACCTGATTAGCGACCATTGTTTTAAAATTCATGGCCGAGACGACGGCGGGTTAGCGGGGGAGGTAGGAAAGATTCAGCTCCGATCCACCTTTTTTTCATCCCTCCGCCGCTAACCGCCTCCTCGCCTCCTTTTTTTTTCAATTCCATCCTCGCTTCGTATTCCTCCCACTTTGTCAACCCGTCTGCTACCGGGGATGTTCATTTGCTTGGGAGGGTGGAGTGGGTTGGAGCCAGGGAGGTTTTGTCGGTGTCTAATACCTGCTCCCGTTTTCTCCGTCCATACACCTAACTGCGTGCCCTGTCCATAAGGGTTCACTCTTTGGCCGTCTTCATTTTGCTGCCTAGGGTCAACTGCATAGCTTCCACCTCGGGCTTCCGGAGTAGAAATTGGTTTTGAGTGTTTGACGTTTCCTGGTTCACTTTCAACCTATCAATCCTCTTTCCTTATGACTCTGTGCGGTTTTAGTGAAGACAAGGACGTTTCAACCAAAGGTGAAAATCATCATGAAGAAATAATTTAGACATCACGGGATTTAAACCATATTGCCTGTCAATTATGGTAATGTGGGGTACGTGGTAGCATACCTTTCAATTTCATTCCTGAACCTCGTATGTTTTCAAGTTTATTACCCTGTCTGTAATAATTAACCCGAACGTGCGTCAGCCGGAATTTCCAAATTTCTTGGTCGGTGTGCAGTCAGTTGTTTTTCTTCTGTTTGTTTTGTGCCATTAAAAACATCCGTTTTCATTTATTTTAATTATTTTGGAGTACCAAATCTATCAGTTATTTGTGATTTTCAGTACTTCCTTTGTATGAGACTTTCACATTCGTTTGTGTTGGAAAAATGAATGGTTGAATTTGAAATTTCGTGGATGACTCGCAATGATTTCGCATGCTGTACGTCATTCGGTCCACACATGAAATCAATATTTTATAATACTTTAGCACCCGGATAAAGACTATTTAAGGGGGAAGGAAATTGTAGTTATCACTCTGCTCTTTGCGTATTTATAGGTTTTGCTGTTTATGCCTTCCTTCTCATTTACATTCTATTCGAAGCTATGGTAACTTACTCATTCGTACCACCTTCTCTTCAAGGAAAGGGTGTAGTATTTTTTCAATGCTGCTATTGCTCTTTTAGGCAAAGGCCGCGTCTAGGTGGTCTCGGTTCGCCATGATGAGGTTTTCATACGGATATTCCCTTTTTCACTGGGATCTTTGTTGAGACGTGGGTTGGAAAATTACGTGCGCAAATGCATTAATGTCAGTCGGCATTTTTCGCGAACACACACTCTCCCGGTCTTTCCTGTGCTGGGGAATCGCTCGGGCCGCGATGCATATATAAATAATTAAGACCGCTCAATTTTTTTTAAATATTCCTCTCCCTGCTGAACCCCTGGCAATGCCCCCTTTTTTCTCTCTCTCTCTCATGCCAGTTCCCTTTGCCGCCCCTTGTGGACCCTGGCCCTGTTCCCATGCCTCCCTTCCCCGAAACTAATGGGAACTGCATTTTTAATTTGATCCTCTCCATCAACTTGTCTCGGGGCGAATATGTATATGAACTCGCGTCAGGCTACGGAAATCTCTCTGGCTCGCCGGAATCGCTTGTTCGTTCGCTTCTTCCCCCACTCCCGCCTTTTTTTGCTCCCTTCCTCCCAATACCAATCGACTCTTATTGCCTCTCCCCCCCCTGATCGAGAGAGTGGGAGAACGAAGGATATCGAGTGTGCATTGGGTCTGATAGTTGTATTGACGATGTTCTTCCCTTTTTGATTTATTTTTTTCCCCTCTCAGCTCTGTGGTCGGATGTCCCATTGGTGATAAAGACACTGATACTTCCTCTATTTTTCTTTTTTTTCATTTATTCCACGGGCTTTTCGGGTATGGGCATGGTCGAATTGCATGCTTACCTCGCTCCTATCCTGTCCACTCCGTTCGCACCTCCCCCCCCCGCATGACCCCCGCCTTGGTCCCCACCGCCCTTGGAGGGGAAAAAAAAGGAGTTCGGATGAACGCTACGAGCTGAACTTAGAGGAATTAAAAAAAGAGGGACGATGCTGAAAATCGTAAATGGGAAACTTTTGCCTCCCTCCCAACCCCCCTCCTCTTTTTCAATTCCCCCTTCCCCCACTCCTCTCTGCACTTTTCTTTTTCCCTCTCCACCCCCGCCCCGATCGTCCCACCTCCATCCACCTCTGAAAAAACTCGTAATGTTTCCGGCCAGGATGGTGGAAGTTTATGAATTCTTTCGTTTAAAAACTCCAGTAAAAGAGTGGATGGCTTTCCATCTCCGACTCCTTCTCTATGAATCCTTTCCTCTGCGTCCGCTACTGCTCACGTTACTATCTCCCCTCCCTTTCTCTCTCTCAGCGCTTTTTTTCTCGCTAATTCTCTTCATAGAATGTACACGTTTTCATTCTCGTCCCCTTCTTCTCCCCACTCCTCGCCCCTCTCCATTATATTCCACCTCAGAAGGAACGCTGCTGCCTCTTTCGGCCTCCTCGGCATTCATCCACGCCTTCAGGTAGCCGCTTTGTCGTCTCGCCCTCTATATTTCTCTCTCTCTCTCTCTGGCGCCGTGGCGTCTCTCCTTCCCAGGAGATTTGGGAGAGGTGGGTCTCCAGAGATGACAGAAATCAGTTTATTTAACCTCTTGAATCACTGCGAGTTAAATTTGCCCACCTTGTTCCCTCGGCCCTTCCGCTTTTGAATTTTTGAGCGCTCGCGCGAATACAGCCGGAGATTGTCCCTTTTAGCTTTGATTCCGTGCTTGTCTTCCGGACTAGTGAATATTCTGATTTTTTTTCGTTGGACTTGTTGATGGAATTTCTTTCATTGGCTATGCTTTTCCTGAAAACACTCGTGGTATATGCCAATCGTTGTTTTTTAGTTACATCCGCTCCAGTTCAAAAAACTCAACATGTGTAAATGTATTTTCTGTGCGTTTCATTTAATAGTTTATTTTCTGATGTATTTGACTGAAAGGTTCTTAAATAAATTTAATAGGTTAAACTTAAGAGCGAACCTCCCTTTGTCATCATCTCATATGATGTCCTGGAAGAGGATGATTTTCTGCTTGGTATTGCTCATTTTTAATTTTTTGTTTATGTGATCTTATTTTTTTTAATAAAATTAACTTAGGATTGAAAACTAAGAATTCTGTTAGTTTGATCGCCTAATTCTACCTCCGAATTAAAATTCGTGTACGCTTCCCTTGAAGATCTTTGCTATGGGCTTGGCTGTGGTATGTGGGTGAAATGGGTATTTGAGTGCATATGAATAATTCTATGACTCCAATAAAACGTTTACTCTATGTATTGGGACTATAATTGCATTTTCAGTTTCATTTAAGTGAGTATAGGTTGCTGGTAGCCACATGAGAATCTGTGCGCAGTTGTGACAGTTTCAAGTGGAGACTCTGCTAACTAACGTTTTTATAGACCCTACCCATAGTTAAACATTTATATGGAGTCGAATCTTATCCGCATTAATGTAAGTGTAGAGAAGATTATTCCCTCGTTTACATCTACTTTGTTCGTACTCTTAAAATCTGCGATCGATGACGCTGCCCCCGGCGTCCGTCAGATTCACATTTCAGGCGGGTCGCCCCGTGCCTTCCCGGTCCTTTCCCCCCTCTCCACCCTCGGACATCTGATACGCCAATTTGCTTCGCCGGATCGTCTTGCCGTCGTCTCCACCCACGATCTACAAGGGTCCTCCTCCCCTCCCAACTTCGACACACCCCAACCCCTTACTACACTCCTCATTCATTCCCCCTCGCTTCGCGCTTAATCCCTTTCCTTTTTCTCGACACTAATTTCCCCTTCTCGCTTCTCCCCCTCTAACTGTCCTCCCGCTTCGGTTCAATCGCCTAGCTCCCTTGTTCCCTCTTTTTTCTCTCCTTCCCTCACAACAAAGAGAGAGGGTGTGAGATCATAGGATAGAATATGCCTCCTACAGAGGCATACCCAACCCCATGCAGTGACCTGGACTGTGTTAAAAGTGTTCTCGATGTGGTCTGCGTGAAATAGGGCTTTGAAATCGAGACACGCAGGGCTGTGTAAAAATTGTAGTATGGAGAGAAAACAATGGCGCTGCCATTTGCTGAAGATGAGGTTAGAGACATTAATGGAAGCACTAGTGGTGGGCTTTCGTATTGTGAGGAGAAGTCAAGTTGTTGAGGATTGCAAAGAAGATAATAATGTCGGAGAAAAATAGAGGGGGAAGGTTTGGAGCCGTTTGGAGTGGTCCGCAGATAAACAATAAACCACCGAAGTTGGAATATTGATTTAGAAAGTATATTCGGCCATGGCTTGAATGTAAGTAAGGAGAATTATGTAGCGTGAATTAACTTGACGACGAGACGTGAATTAACTTGAATAAATTAAAGTAAGCGAAAATTTACTGTTAAATAGAAATTTATCGTACTAGGCGGAGGTGCAGTAACCAGGCCTCGCTTCCTTGAAAATTTTAAGGAGGTTTATTGGCTTTCCTTGTTATGCTTTTGCAATTAGCCTCAGTTCTAAATTCGGTGTCGGAGTGCCCTTTTTTGGCCTTATTTCTCATTATATACCATCCGTGACGGTCCGCGAGGATGGGTAAAAATATCCTTTTCGCCTCAGTTCGTTTCCCGGCCTGGTCTAGTTCCAGTCTTTTCGTGCGAATTTCTTGAGCGTATCGGGAGAGAGAACTTAAATTTTTAATATTCTTGAGCGGTCGAGAGAGTTAGCAGCTTGCTTTTTCACGGGCTTTCCTGATAATTGTGATAACACTGTGAGAATAGAGGGTTGTTGGCCACCTGCCCGCGATGTCTAGTCGGCCCATCGGGGTCGCCCCCGGGGTGTTTAATGTCGAAATGGCGCGCCTCCGAAGAATGGGCTGCTGCTGCTGCGGGGTTGGGGGTGATGGGCGTGGTCCATTGGAAGGGAGGAGGGGGGAGGTGTTGGGCGCCGTTTGAATATTTATGCGCCGCGGGTGGGGGTGGAGGGTGAAAAGTGAGTGGTGGTGCGGTGGGCGGACAACTTATGAAAATGAGGCGAGGGGGCGGTTCACCCCCCGGGTGGTTTCGAAGAAAGGGTGGAAAAGAATGGCGGCTTTTGTGGGTTGGGCGGCTGAGGTTCCAGTGGTGCACGGGACGGAGGGGGCGTAAGAAAAAGTGTTGGGGGGTGGTTGGGAACCCCTTTCCCTCCACCCCTATCTAGTGCCCGAGTCCCAGCAGCCCGGCCGGGGGGGCTTTCCGCGGAAAGTAGTTGTTTCAAGGAAATCCTTCCCTGCCATCTCGCCGCTCTTTAACTTTTACGCAACCGTATCTCAAAATGTTACCGCTTTACCTTCTTCCTATTAGCATAGGACTTGGCTGCTTGCTCCTTCCTTCTCCTTATTTTTTAAGACCTTAGCTTCGGAACTTTTACGGGCTCAGGAGTTAGCCATGAGGTATGAAGCATAGGCAAGTTTTCCGGAGGAGCGTCTTTTTTTCTCTCCAGACCTCTTACTGGCTTGGCCTGAGATTCAAATCCTACCGGATATAAGAGATTCTCCGGGTTGCGGTGTTTTCCGCTTGAGTGTTACTGTAAATGTGGATGGTTCTGAAAATTATAGCCTGCTGGGATGAAGTGTTCTTGGATGCCAAAATTGTATCATTGCATTTGTTTCGTGTTTTTTCCTCTCTTATGAAGATCCAGAGTTATACTTTCGGAATAGCCAATTTTAGTCGAAAGTTTAAGTGCGCATGGCTATTTACTATTCAACTCAATTTTATAGGTCAGTGGAAATATTTTAGGCTTATTTGTTTGACGAAATGATTTTATCTCCAGAATCATAGTATTTCAACGATCATTTGGTGCTAGGCATAGTTCTTCAACGATCATTTACATGATTTAATCTGGTGTACCCTTCAAATTCAAGTCATGAGGATTTTTTCAAACACTTCTGAAATATTAGAGAAATGTGTTCATTTGGTGTACTCCGCCCAAATTGGCCCAATATGGATCCCTCTCCCAAGTGAACCCCCGAAACATTTTCATGATCAAACCCTTGTTCACATGCAACCATCGATATGAATATTACCAATACATGGGGGAATTAATAATGTGTTGTTATGTATCATTCGCCATATTTCACGCAACTCGCAACATTACTGAACACGTTTAACTTTCGTGGCCCATATTTGCTGAAAAACAAGTCCTAAGAGATTTTCACATATGACCAATTAGGTGGTGATACTGTGTAATTCCCAAATACCAGAGCGGTTATTACCTCCAGAGCCTTGTAATTTTTGATTCGTCTTAATGAATGAATCGCGGTCTGCCGAGCAAGTGAGTTCTCTAGCCGTGTGTCACTTGGTGCGGTGTTTTCGTTCTACTTCCCAAGACCACGAGGCTGTACGTAGGGCGAGGGACGGGTCTTGTCTTGCCTGCCTTGCCTTTTTCTCCGCGGCGGCTGCGTCCTCTTCTTTTAATTCCGAGTTGTTGAGGTGGGGGTGCATTCGAACGCGGATGGAGAGCGAGTGCTCGAGCGAAACCATCAAAACTTTTCGAGGAGTGAAGTCGTAAGAAATCATCAGTGTTTTCCTTTTCTCGGAAGGAGACGTTCTCTGGTGCTGAGCGCGAGAAGCAATGGATTTTTTTTAAATTTTGTCGAGCCGGTCGCCGTGAGAAGGAATGGTTTGGAGAGGAAATTGTTCGAGACATGCATCGGGAGAGAAGAGCATTAAAGAGTAACCGACGACAGGTGGTGACGTATCTGAAAGCTTTCGCTCGATAGTGATCATAATTGATTATTTTTTTGACCGATCTAGGCATCTTGGTGGAGGGGAGTACGTCCTCGTCCCTCGTACGTAATTCTCATCAGTCGTGTCCCTCCTCCAAACCCCCTCCCACCTTGCCAAACATATCCCCGCCTCCCCCGCAGCTCCGCCCCTCCGTCTGCATGTAATATTTAGGAGAGTGCCTTTGCCGCCGCGATTGAAGGGGGAGGCAGTATGGTTTTGGCGCGAGGGTTGGGCGTGGGGCCGGGGAGGCATGTCGGACTTAAAAAAGCGATAGCTTCTCCTCTCCAACCCCACAGGCTCCCGACCCAGAGACCAGAATCTGCTCACGGGTGATTTGAACCGCATCTATCGAATGAAATCCGTTGATTGAAGGATTTCCATCGTCCTCCCTCTCTGCAAGCCTGCCCATCCTCAACCCTCCTCCATCATCTGCTCCTCTCATTCCCTTTCGAACTGAAGAATGATGTCTCTCTCTGAGAGTTTACGGGATATATTCCTTTGAAGGGTTCGGGAAATGATTTTTATCCGCCGTTCTCCCGGCCATACGTTTTCATCCCCGCCATCCATCCCTCTTTTCGAGGAGCAAGGCGGAATCCCGAGCGCGGTGGATCTCTTATACAGATCAACACATTTAAATTTTTTTTGTCGGACTTCCTCCTCTCTTTCTCTCTCCACCCTCCCGCCTATCTCTCTCTCTCTCTCCCTCTCTCTCTCTCTGCGATTCGGTTTGCATGAAAGGATGACGCTCCCGCCGCCGATGATACCTCCTTCCCTCCTTTCTGCGTGCTTCGGTTACTTTGGTGGCTCGGAAGAGATGGTGAGGCTCTTTTCCCCTCCCCGCATGCAACATCCCCGATGGGCGGAAGCGTGCCCCGCTCTCGACTCCGTGCGCGCTTTGAGGCCGATCTCCGAGCTTTAGGAGGCGAGGCGGGAACGCGGAAATGGCGGTTGCATGTTTCGGTGAACGGGTTCACTTCGCGAAGGTCCACGCGGGAATATAAATGTACATACGCGATAACGCTGCTTTACGTCGGGCTAGTTTTCGCGTGGAAGAGAATTTAGGCCGGAAAAGTATCTCTTTTTCCCAAATATACCGTGTTGTCCGTTAGTTTTCCGTTTTTTGTTGTATTAAATTGTTGTGTAATGAAATTTTATGGAGTGGAGTGAGATTATTTTTTGCCATATTTTTATCTATTTCCTCTCTTTTCTGTAGTCGATTCGATTTTTGTCCTTAAATATTGGCCATGCGATCAGGTTCTTAGGAGTACGCTTTTTTATCATTAATTTAAGCCGTTTAAAATTTACATCTATGGATGATTATTTTACTCTGTGAAATTTTCGCTATGTATAATGCACGTGTGTGACTCAGTAAAGTTACGCCGCGGGCTAGCCCGCGGTTACTCCTTGAACTACATTTGTTTTATTTACTTAAATATGGTACCCATCACGTCCTGTGCGTTGCATTTCCGTAATGATTTTCTCATCGTATCCGATTTATTTCTATTTTATCGGGTAAATTTCTAGTTAAACATGAATCAGATCAGCAGCTGGGGATGGACTCCAACGCAAATGAAGTGATTTCTTCGTGTTCATTTTGTCTTCGGTCTACTTTCATGTAACCGCTGAATAGAGATCAAAGACTGTGGAGTAAGATGGTTTAGACTCGACTGGAAGAAATGTTGTGCAAAGAGTTTCGGTTAATCTCCGATTGCCATCAACTTTTCACTCGAGTCTTTTTATTTTTATTTTGGATCTCGATTCGTAGCTCTGAGGAGATTTATAATCCGTCTGCTGCCATCCCCTATTTCCGCTTCTATTTCTTTTACTCCCCTCCTCTTTCGTTCTTTCAGGTCACTGTTTCTTTCATGCAGTCATTGATTTTCCGTTGTCTTTAACTTTACGTTGCGTTGGCTTCGAAATTCTGTCTTCCGTGTGTAAAATGGAGTTATCTTTAGATTTAAATTGGTAATACGTTCAGTCTTAACTTTCTGAAATCTTTCAGGAATTACATTCATAATGAAAAAAATTTTCCCGAAATCCGCACGTTTTGTCAAAAAATTATAGGCTCCAGCATAGAGGTAGTGCCATCATCTGGTTTATGGTGGAACTATTACTGAGCATGTTATCGTGTTATTTTTCAGAATACATGTTTCTGTCCTTGCCAGAGTTTTTCAGGGGAAAGAACACTCTCAAGTTCGTAATGTTAGGTGGTTGTTTTTTTTTTTTCAAATTATTCTTTCTTGAGATATTCATTGCCATTTTAAGCTATAATGCTATGTGCCTGTTGGATGATCTTATATTAATTCTTATTATTTGCAGTACCGTCGCAATACCTTTTATTTTTTAAATCATATGCCCGACTCCTCGATACGGAGTGGCTCTCCCGTCCTTGGAATTGCTTCGGCCTTTACTTCACGGGTATTTTTAATTCATCTCACTTACATTTAGCTACATCTTTCAATACCTTCTATAAACTTCAAACCGGTTTCAAGAATAACATCGATAATTTAAATATTCATTAATATCCTGGTGTTAGCATATTTTCATGGTAGCCGTACGATTCGTATGCTCTCCTAAGGATCTTTGCAGCTGACGCTTGACAGCACGACTTTATTTATTTCCTTAAACGTTTTTAAATCTCTTTATCCCACCCAAAAACCTTTTATTTCTCATCACCCCCATCTGCACCTCTCTTTCGCTCACTGACCTTAGACGATATTAGAAATAAGGAGTTGAGTGAGGAGTAAGGTGAGGTAGAGTAAGGTGGCGTGAATGTATATTATTTTCATAATTCACAGTGTCCGGCGATATCTGGTGGAAATGTTTTATATCCATGAGAATAAAATAAAATGGTAAATTTCCACACAATTTTATTTACAAAATACCGACCCGGTTTCGACACGTCACTATGACACTAATTTCGACACGTAATGACACTACGTGTCGAAACCGGGTCGGTATTTTGTAAATAAAATTGTGTGGAAATTTACCATTTTATTTTATTCTCATGTATATTATTTTGTATTGAATTGTTTTTACAATACGCTTCCTTCTATAGTTTTATAATAATTCGATTCCTTTCCGTTTAAGTCTCCGTAACTTGATGGGAGTGATTTTTTTCTTCCGTGTTATCATCCGCGGCCAGTATTCCATCCCTCGCGCCCCTGTCCCCAATGTATTGTCTCCCCTCGTGGAATATGGGATGAACTTAATTGAAATCGTGGAGGAAGAGGATACGTGGCTGGAGAGGGATCGAAAGAAAGGCGGTTGGAGCTTCCATTTCCCTCTTTCCGTTTTCTCTTCTCTCTCCTTGCCTCGCTCCTTTTCTCTCGCCGAGAACGTCGTGGGATTTTATTCGAGAGGGTGGTTTTCGTATGAATGAGAATTGAGACTAAAATTACTGGCGGAGGGTGGTTGGGAGGAGGAGGATGGCATGGGAACGGGCATCATTTAAATATTGACGAATCCTCACCCTCCGTCTCTCACACCCTCTTCCATTTTTCAATGAATTATTTTAATTCGTTATTTCCATACCTTCCAAAAATATCTCCAATCCACCCCCTTCCCGATTTTGCACTCACCTGCAACCGTGCCTTTCATTCCTTCAGCCCTCCTATGCTCATATTTATTTTATCCCTTTCGTGCCCTGTTCTCTCCTCCATTTTTTTTCTTATCCATCTCGTGTTAATTCTTCCAATCTTTCCTTCTTCAGCTCTCTTTCACTCACTCCCCAAGCTCCTCCTTCCAATGCCCTTTCATCACCCCCTCCCACACACATTCCTTTTTTTCCCTTTTGATTAAGAAGTCTCTGGACCCTCCGTCTCCTCCTCCCTCACACTTCGTTAAATCTCTGCCCCTCTTCCCCGTCGATGAGGGTTAAAGGAAGAGAGCGGGGCAAAGTATTTCACCCCCTTGTCCACACAGCATCCCTCTTACTCCAATTTTAATTTTTTCTTCGCGGAGGGAAGGGCGAGGATGGGAACTGTTTCTTGGGCTGAAAGGGGGTGAATAAGGGTGGATTCGGGTGGGGTTTTGCTGTCCTTTTGGGAGGAGGCAGTGCTGGGAGAACCAACCACCCCCTCATCAGCATCTGCATGCCTCCTCCCCTTTGCGAAAATATTTATCCCTTCCCCGTCTTGAAGTGAATCACCGCCGATGAAGTGATGAAAATGACTCTCCCTTCGGTGAATGGTCCGACCTTTCTCGGCGACATCTCCCCGCGCCGCGATCCCAGGTTTTGCCTTCCAATCGGTTTGCCGTGTTGCCGGCGGGAATCCAGGCCGAGGCAAAACACTGGCCCGCGTGAAAGGCTCGGCGCTCTTGCTTTAAAGCGTGTGCTCTCCGCTCCCCGAAGCGATTTTAAAGACAATATTTTCCCTCTCCGAATCGCTACACCATATGGCTCTTTGCAGAAGCGTCTACCTCCCCCTGCCTTCCATTTCTCTGCCCCGGGTGCTGCTGGAAGGACGGTCTGGGCCCGCTACTACAATTTTGTGCTTATGAATATCAATGGATATCGCGCGTCGGTAATTCATTCCATACTGTCATATTTATTCCAGACAGGGACTCGAAGCAAAAATTTCTATCCCCTGGATTAAATTCTGTCTTAATCCCATCCAACCATTTCTTTTCCCCAACGAGCGAGTTCGCTCTAGTTCGCTCCGTGTTTTTATGGCGAGGGATGGAGGTAGGGTAGAGTTTAGCATGCTGGTAGGATTTAGCAGCCAATTCCGTTTTTCCATTGTGGTTAATTAAAATTTCCCATACCGTATATAATCGGAGCAGTAAGTTTTTAAGAGACAGCTTCTCTTAGTGCTGGAGCTTCATTACGGATTATCCAGAATCTAAAGTCAGATATGCATTTTGTAACGGGATTATAAAATCAGTCGAGATTCAACCAGCAGAAGAGATTGGGGAAGACTTGGGAGGAGCTGAAATTATTTTTTCTGAGGTCATGTCTGCCCTAACTCCGTCATCAAAGCAGTTAATAAATACATTTCGCCGAGATTTTTTTAAAGTTTCTAATTTGATACTTTTTTCATAATTTTTTTCGAGTCGATGAAAACAAAAAAAAGCTTCGGGCTCTTTTTTATAAAGGTTTTTGAGTTTCGAGGTTCGCAATATCGTGGTAGAAAACCATTACATGATTAAATTCTCCCCCACCCCCATTGGCTTCCTTCCTCCCCATCGAATCTTTAACCCCCGTCCTCCCGCGCCTCCAAACTGAAGCACCCCCTCCTCAACCTCTCCCCCATTTTGCTGGAAGCGGAGATCCGATCCAAATACTTCCGTGGAAAAAATAAACCCGGGACACTCACGCTTCGAATGTGTGTCGCCGTGAGAGCGAACGATATCTATTGTCTTGTGTTATATTATCGAACTTTCAAAGGCTCTCTCCCCCCTCGTTTGCACCTCTCGCTCTGTTCAAACTCCCTCCGAGAGAAACACCAGCTCCAGGATATGGATAAGGAAAAGACAAGCGTCCCGTCGCTACTATTCTTAATTAATCCAGTGCAATTTACCTCAATTTGGGCTCGATGGTGGCCTCGTGCTTCGCTTAGCGTTCGGAAAGCATTTGGGTCGTAACGTTTCGTGTGTCGTTCCGCGATTACACGAATATTTCTGCATTCGCAGTCGGTCGGTCTATTCGCGGCTCCTGGAATGGATAAGTCATTTACCCCTATCTCCTGATGATATCTTTTGATCCATTGCATTATTTCTCTGTCATTTCTCTACCTTGGCGTGAAATTTCAACTACTATTGGTTTCCAATTTTATTTAATAAATTTTATTGATATGAATTTGATTACTGGAAGTGCCCTTTTTCAATTAAATCGGTGGTCGTATTTTTCTCTTGCCGAAGATGCTTTTGTGAGATTAATGCTTAAAAGTAATTTCCTTGTTTTTCAATGGCTTAAATTTTGTTCTGTACTTCTGCGAATCTTATGTTATTTAAATGGTATTAAGTGAATGTTTATGGAGAATATTAATTATCATAATCGCAGTTTTCTTTACTGTCAAGGTGTTTCTTGAATTGAAAAAGATCTTTAACGGCCTGAAGAGTTACATTTCTAAGTATCCCGTTGTAACAGATCTAATTCGTTAATTTTATTTTACAAAGACCGGCAATGGTGAAAGGTATATCAAGCTCAAATTCTGCCGTATTTATTTAAATGTATGATGTTGATGGTTTGAGGCGTTATATTATGGAATTCATTCATATTGAATGAAAATTTAACTATGTTTTTCCACATAAAATTTTATGGAAAAAGATATTTAGTGGAAAAACATAGTTTAAATTTTCATTCAATATAAATTATGATCCAATTTGATATGCAGCCTCTTGAATTTGCATGCCAAGATCGGTTTGTATAATTTATTAGTTTATTTTTTACCCATCCATTGCTTTAGATTTCAATTACAGCTATTACTTACTATCTCGTGAAAAAATTAATGTTTCGTTTCCAGTTTGTTAACTTGAAATGAAAATTAGTTTAAAATTTTTGTCATGCTTAAGTAAGTTTCTTGGGACTAATACGAGGCCTGTGATGGAATTCTGTGATCTGTGATGCAAGCTTTCCCTGATTTTCGTCACGCAAATGTGTCTCCGCTGTTGGTTCACATCCAGCCTGGTTTGGTTGCTTTGGAGACGGGACGGGGGCGTGCCTGGAGACCTCACGCGCCGGACAATGGCCTCGCGTACTCCGCTTATGGCTAACCGGGCTTCTCTCAGGTCTGGCGATCCTCTTTGTGCGTAAGAGGAATCGAGAAGTGGAAGGAAGGAAGACGAGGGCACGAGGGAGAGGGGATGAAAAGGTCCAGGGGTGACTCGGGTGGGGAGAATGGACGCGAATGTGGAAAAGCTGCTGCGTTGTGTGTGTTGTGTTGTGTGGCCGGTGAGGTGGAAAGGGGATGAAGAGGGTGGGGGGGGGGACTGCGCGGGGGTGAGAAGGACGTATTCCGTGGGTGGTTGGTCTCTCTCTCTCTCTCTCCTCGACTCTTAAGGGAGAAAGAGAAGAGGATTTGAGGATAGAGACGAAGGGTTTGTTGGGTTGGTTGGTTGGATCGGGAGTGGTCGGGAGAGAGAGAGAGAAGAGTGTCTGGGGGAAAACAAGACGTGAGCTGAAGGAATAAGGAGGGCGGGGATGTGTGCGTTGCTGGGAGGTAGGGTATAAAGAAGACTAAAGGACCCGGAATAAGGGGATTAAATGTGGGATTCCTGTGTGGCACACACATACAATACACACTCACGCACGCCCATGTTTTTTTACGTGTATGCATCGGCGTTGCGATGCGTTCAAGATGGCCGTTGTCGTGGTGGGAGTTAATAGATTGTACTCGAGTACAGGTATTTGAGTACGAATGTATCACACGAGTACTCGATTGTCCGTGTAAATACTTGAATATCCTGGTATTACCAGTGGAGGTCACGCGTCTGTATCAAGTCGCGTTTTTATCACGCTATTCATATAGACGTGATTCTCGGAATATATAGACGTAAAAGTACTTATCTGGATACTTGAGTACCCATCTTGTTACTCGAATGTCTCTTCCCGAGCACATTCAGCATGCTCCTAGGATATGGTCTTCTCTCCTCCGTCTCCTCTCTTTTGTATCTCGCATCATTCTCTCTTGCCTTGTTCTTCTTGCAGTATTTCTCTTTCTCACGTCTCGGGTCCATCAACTCTCGTCTCGACGGTATCTTTTGTTTTTCAGTGTGCATTTGCGCGCGATTCCTCTCGTGCGGCGGAAGAATTTTAGCCCCGTGTTGTCCGTGTGGAAATATATATATATGTATGTGCGGGCGCATTATATCTTTTTTCTTGGCCCTCTTCACTCTCCGTCTCGGATTTATTCGCATGGGGTGTCTTTTTGTATGGGCGATCGCAAGGTTGATTGAATTGGTTTGTTTGGGTGGACTTTAGAGAGGCTGGCAGGCTGTTCTGCTGTATATATATTTTTTTTCGCCCTTGCCTCCCTATCTTTCCCTCTGTCTTCCGCATGCCATGCATACGGAATTCATGTACCGGCAGCAACCCTCCACCCCCATGACGCGTATATTCGCCTCCGTATACAGCCTCTCTCCCTCGCGCTCCTTTGGCAGACCCAGTTTTCAGACTCCATTTGCCTTTCCCGAATCATTGTCTTGGTTCGGTTCTCTCGTGCATGAGGAATCCTTCCAAGAGCAGTAAAATGCCTCCGGGAGGGATTGCTAAGTTTACATCTCCGCAGGGGCACGCACGGCGGTGGTCCATATTAATGCGTCCGCCCCTCACGACACGCCATATGCGGCAGAGGATCAGACGGTGATATCCACGGAATTGTCCGCAACCGCACGGTGAAATAGTCACTTCTGCTTATCAGACACTTTTCCGCATTTTTTTTGGCATGCGGATTGCTACTTTCACCGCATTTGTTATCCAAAATTTTGGCTTGCCATATATTTTCTTTTGCTTCGAACTAGCTTGTTGTATTCACGGTTTTATGGCACCTAACACAGTTCTCCTTCCTTCTTGTTTATCAGAAATAATAATTTATGTTAGCATGGAAGAAGTTTTCTTTTTGTTCTCAAATGATTAAAATTCAACATTATGCTTCTGCACAGCGTAATGGAATTCTGGTCAGAAACTTTTTATATCAAAATGTTAGAATTCCACCAGATTAAGTCTGAAACAACTCTTTGCATTACAGAACTTTTGTCCCTCTACAATATTGCTCGCGTTACGTCTTCCATCTCCGTTTCTCTACTCACTGTTTCGTCACGAACAGCCCGATTACTTATATACGCTATTTAAAATTAAGCAACAAACTACTTCGATTACCACGAGATCAGATATAAATTTTATATACTATCCCGCCCATCGCACAACTTCTTTCCAGAAATCTTTCCAGGTTGTTGGGTCAAATTTCTGGAACGAGTTGCCTAAAAGTGTGAAAGAAATTCGGTCTCTGAAATTATTTAAGTCAAAGGTCTATAGCTTATTGCTTACCGCCACGCTGTAATTTTGATTTTAAATTGTATGTCTTACCGTTGTATACATTGTATAAAACTTGTATCACTGATTGGATATTGTATAATATTTTTTTTTCTCTATTACTGCTCACAATGAGAAATTGAGCAAATATATTGAAGTATGTATATATGCTTTGTGAATTGTTTTGGTCTGAGAGGACATCAGTCCTAGAATAATAAATAATCTTTCTATCTATCTATCTAAAGACTTATCTTCATGATATTGAGAACATTTATTCGATCCTGGCGAAGGAAACGGCACGGGCGCTCTAAAATGACACCGTAATGCTGAAGCGTATGGGTAGCGGGAGAGGAAACGTTGGGGAGGTCATCGGGGTGGAAACGCGATTGCAGGCCCTATTAAGAGGAGATACACTGAATATTGATGGTTGTAAAAGGATGAGAAAGGACGAGGTGAAATCTTAGTGAGTCCGCCGTGCCTGTCAGTGTCTGCGGGTCGAACGTTAACGACCGTGGGGATGTTAACGAGTGGAACATGCAGTTCGGATGCGTTGTCCGGTGGGCCTAAGGCTAAGCCGTCCTAATGCCCTTTTCGATGGCCCTAACAAGGAATGGTGGAGATGGACAGGAGGCCTTTGCTTCTAATCCACGCCACACACACAGCTCTCAGTCCTTAAACCCGCTCCGTTTTTTTTTTCGTTCTAGGGGAATGGGGACATTTCCGACCCTCCTGTATGCCAGGCCTTGCTCCCGTGCGTTCCCTGCCTGGCTCTCCCCCATTCTCCCGTCATTCCTTTATCACCCTCCTCTCCAAAAATGCTTGAATTTCGTTTTTTCGAGTTTTTTTAAATTGTGTTTTTTTTTATAATGACTCGGACCCCTTCTCTCTCTCTGTCCTGTCTACCTTGACCGCTCGCCGTGCACTCGTAAGCCCGCGTCTCGGAGAGTCAGCCGCGTGGAACCGTCGGGAAGGGGTTGGCCACGGTCGGCGTGGGCGGTGAAAGACCCCCTGGGTACCTCTTTACCCCCGCCTCTGTTTGACCCCGCCACGCTCTCTCTCTATCTCTGTGACCCCTTTGCCATTTCTCGCTTCCTTTCAAGCCATTTTCTTATCATTCCTTTCTACTCTCATTCTTCACCTTCACGCTCTTCCTTCTTGTTTGTTTCCTCCCTCTCTTGTGCTCATAATAGTCCAGCCAGTATATCACATTTCTCCTAGCGTCCACTAACATGTAATTCATAATTTCACTGCATCTCACGCGCACACTCGCTCATTGCATTTCACAGGATTTCAGATGCACGAATGCTACGCATAATCGTATCTTGTGGATGTTTAGCAATAAATTAATCACTTAGCTTCGTATGAACTATTTATTGTGTATAAGCTTTTGTGCCTTCGTAAATGAATTGTTCTTATGAATTATTTTTGTGGAGAGTTTCGAGTTACTCGTAACCGGTGATAGGGATAGAGGATCGGTGTATTTAATGATTGTGGCAAGTGCTGATCTTAGTTGAGGTTGCTGAAGTTCAGAGTGTGGAACAAGATATTAATTAATCTGGAAGTGTACAAATTTGAGCTTGATGGATGGAATTAATTGAGAAGAAATTTAGGTGAAATATAGAATCAAATCTTGTTATCGGACCAATGCGGGTAAAAGTGATGTATTAAGCTAATATTAGGAGAAATCGTTGTGAAATGGTAGTTAAAATAGATAGAATATCTTGTTACATGCTTTATTCTTACATTATTTTAATAACTATCGTGTTTTCGTCTCCCTTTATCTTTTGATCTCTTTTGCACTGGCATCCCAGTCGTGCATCTGCTCAGAGTTGTCCAACAGCGAGTGTGAGGTAATATCAAGTTTTATAGTCGAAAGAGAGAATTATTCATTTTCGTACGACAAAGGGACTGGCGCGTGGCTGAGGGTGCGAGGGGTCCTTTGAAGCTTTTGCTCAGCATTATACCTTTTTTTTTAAATTTAGACTGCGGAGGGTTGCGCGGACAAGATCGATCCAAGGGCCAGGAAGGGGTGGGCGCATTTCCTCCCTCGGTTTTATAATATCGAATCTATTTATAGATTGGATGAGATACCCTGTCGATAGTTCTAATTTCAGTGCAAATTAACAATATTATTTTGCCCTTCCATATTGAGGCAAACATCGGACGTATACATGTCTTCAGAGGTGAATGAAATGATGTCAGGGAGTCCATTTTAGCATATAATTTAATATATCAAGATAATGTGTCGACTCGTAGAAAAAATCTTCATTATATGCTGTTGAAAATTATCTTGAATTCTTATATATTTATTCATAAAAATTTTCTATGAAACATTTTCTAATATGCTCCTGACTTTTTTGAACCATCAAAATGGCGCATATAACTAAAATAATCTACTGAATGACTATATTATCCGGGCGCTTGGGGTGATCGCCTGGGTCTCGCGAGCATCAAAATTTCCGCCCTTCTTTGGCATATCAGTCACTTCATTATTAACCCTTCCCGAGATACAGTGCGTCGAGTAAAACTCAAAGCCGTAATACGTATCGATTCCGGGATTTTGTTCGTCCCGTGTTAATTTCGCTCCCGGCGGTCGAGCCTTGCAGCGCACCTCCGGAATCATTTCGAGCGGGATCGCGGGCGCAAAAGGCCAGGCACGCCCCCCCCCCACACCCTCTACAGTTCCCCTGCTCCATGCGCGAACCATATGTCGTCGCGTATTCCGTAGCCCGCGTCCTCTTCGTCTTGCCCTGCCGGGCTTTAAGTCTATCCTTCCCGCGTCAACGACGAGTGACGAGAGCAATTCACATGCTATCTGCCCAATAATACTTTTCAGCGTTCCCCGCGCCCCATTGTCATCATCTGGCTCTCCTTAAATCTCCCTAGCTATCGCCACTCCTCACCCTCCATGTATCGCGCTTCATTGCTCCTTTTCCTCTCCATAACACCTTCACCTGCTTCTTCCATGATCTCATCTCCGAACTCCCCCGGCTTGTTCTCATCCCCACTCCGCATTCCAGCCTTGGAAAAGGTTCTGTGCTTCCTATCGGCCCACTCAAATAAGTCTTCAATAATCGAACGATTCATCGCGGCGTTGCTAATGAGCGGGGATGTGGCGCTGTTTTCGTGGCGGATGCGAGTGCCGCGGCATTAAATTTTCATCTCTAATGTGTTCGTGATGTATTCGAAGAGCTCCGATGGCGGCGAGTTGGCGGCTTCCTTTCTCTCTCTCTCTCTCTCTCCGAATTTCTCTTTCCCTCTCCTCCTCCACCTCTAATCACTCTGCCTCCATCCCCCTCTGACGCACCCTCAAAACATACACCCCCGCCTCCCACACCATCTCCATGAACACTCGACGGAGAGGAGAGGGAGAGAGTGTGCGGCTCGCTTTTGCCTTTAATTAGTCACTGCTGCTCCACGCGCCGAGCACGGGATTATCGGCGGCAGTGTAATGTAATTACGAGACATGTTTATTAATTTTTCAAAGCAGCAGCATTGGGAGGCACCTCCCGCTCGTATTTCCCCCACCCCCCCTGACGAGCCCCGCGCGGAGAAAGTTTAATATGTATTATCGGCTTAGCGCGGATGCCACTAGTTTGTTTCGCATTTTCCCTCTCTGTCCGTTCCCCGTCTCTCGAAACGATGCCACTCAGCTGTTCCCAGCTCCCGGTCGCGGTGTGAACTCCCTCCCGGGCTACGGATTTGGCGAGCTCTCGCCCCTCCTGATAATTCCTTGTTCATTGCACATTAGCGTTTTGATTTCCTCTTTCAACGGTATTGTTTCCCATCCTGAAAAAAAAGTTGCGAATGCAGGTAGGTACTCGCTTTCGCGCGCGTCGTCCTAATTGATGATTCAGTAAGTCCTTGCTGCCGCGCATCCATGTATTTATTGCCCCCTTTTTCCCTCATTTGTGCGCGTAGGGGTGAAATCGCTGCCCAAAAATAGCATCGGCGCCCCTGAAACGTTGATGTGATGAAAACTCTACCAATTAATTCAATGCGTTTTGCGGACAGTGTGTTAATTAAATTTTAAAACGAGAGGGAAAATTTAACGCCGAATCAAATTTTGATGCCAGCTGTTGAGCGGTTGATTACCGTGCTGCATGATTAACAATAAAATTAATTGGATCCTGTGCTGCGTATTATGTTAACCGTTCCCTTGATCCTAACATTCATTTTCCCTTAGGAAGATTATGGTGTGAAGGGCGGATATTCGTGGAAGGGTTCGCGCTCCGTTTTTTATCATAACAAATGTGCCCGCTTATATGTGTGTTACAAATACCTTTTTGCTAATTAATCTCCATTTCGAAGGCCTAGTGAGCCTTTCGCAATTAGGCTAAACTAAATGACACTGTTGAAACTATGCTTTTTTTTAAAGTACTGTAAGGTTAAGTACTAAAAGGTTCACCTCATTCGAAGAAAGAAGAGGGACTTAGTTCCTTCTTCGCACTTGGAGAAAACTTTTTAATGAAAGCAACTTGTGTCAGCCACCCTTGTAACCCTATCTAAGGTGGACGCGCTGCCATTGTGCTCGTTGTCACGGAGTAGGTCGCCAGGAAGAAGGAATGGGCGCTTTCGAGGTGGGACTCGAGGCATAGCAATACCCCGCGGCGCCACAAAAGTATGTTACTCTCCTTTTTCCAGTCCAGGAAGTGTGCGGCGGGGACGATTCCAACCAGGGTTTCCTCACCTCCCCCGTCACTACGTTTCCGCGGCCATCTTGAATCCACAACGCAACCAATTCTCTTTCCACAAACCCCTGCTTTTTGTCCGATAAACTCATTTTTTATTTTAACCCTCCCACTTTGCTTGTTCTCTCTCTATGCCGTCGGTTTATCCGTTTTCAGTAGGGTGATAGAGATGTTAGGTGGGATGAGTAAATCCCTGGTGATGAAGAGGAAACTGCAATCGTAGATGAGGAGAAATGGGTTGCGGAAAACCAGAATTGAGGTCACTAGGGTAATAGGAGAGGTAAGAGGTAAACAGGTTCATGCTGGAATAAAGAGCGATAAGGGGTACAGATAAGTGAAGCCCAATGTTGATCAGAATGGGGAAATTAATTTTAGAAGTGAAAGCAGCCGGGTTTGATTTGTCTAATTCCTACAAAAGTCTCCAAGTAAATCTACCGTAGAAGGTGGAATACTCGTCGTAAATATTGAAGTGTTAAACAACTTAAAGTTTGAGGTGAAGCGATCCTCATTTGACGTTTCTTCCTTTGTTCTCATGTTACCATTTCCTGTTCACTCTGCATCGTTACTCAATTGTCTTTCCTTTGCCTTAGCCCTCACTTCTCTGGGTATAGTTTCTTTCATTATATTCGGAAAGCAGTATTACTAATAGAGCCTTTTAGTCATTACTCAGTTTATGTGTCATCATTTGTTTTTATTGTCAATTATCAGAGGTAATCTGCAGTTCCTTGTAGATTAACAAAGAGAAGTAATTTAATTTTCTTTTTTCAAACGGACCATACCCATTCCCCCGTTTTATTTCCTTATTCATTGCGGCGAAAGCTTTATTATTCTTTAATATTTCCGTGCATCGCATTATTCTCCCCATTACAGTAAGTAAACCCAACAAAGTACGTTGGCACTCTGGTGTTGCTGCATTAAGAAAGAGGCAAGTACTACTCCTTGCCCAAAGTCTTCCTCCCGCTTTCTAAGGAAAGCCTGCCCACCTGCTGAGCGGCCTCCTCAAAACCTCCCTCGTAATTAATTTTCTCTCTTTTCCTTTCTGCTTCTCTCTCACCCTTTCTGCTTTTCCCTCACCCATCCGCAACGTGCTCTTCGCGACCATTTCCTCATTACGACTCCCTGTTTCACTCTCCTCCCCGGCCACAACGGAGTCTTCGCCATCAACAACCCCTTCCAACAATTCCTGTCCTCCTTCCTCCCCCACTCCCTCCTCCCCCACACCATCCCCGTGCGCCTTTTCTCGCCGTCACCTGTCTCGCGGTCGCTTTACTCGCGCCTCTTCCCCTCACGCTCCTCCGTTATTGTTTTCCTGTTATTTCCGTGGGCTCTAATTTTTTGTTCGTTTGCTGACACCGTAAGTCCTCGTGGTGAGAAACTCCAGAAACTTGATTCTGTACCTTTTCAACGCTTGGGTCATTCCGCTTCCTTCACTCGCAGTTCCGCTCGTTGTGTCTGCACTGAAGTTGGTCATTCTTTTTCTCACTGTTGAATTGTGCGTAGTACTCATTTTCGGAGGCGATTTTGATGGTGATCCTCATTGCTTCATAATTTGGCATTGTGGGAGCACCAAGAGAAAGTGATATTCAGTCACAGAAGCCAAAGAAAACTCTTTTTTTCTCCTTTCCTTGATTATTAGCTTATAGTTGATTGTCCTAAGTGAAACTTCAACTATCATCTAGAAACTGGACACAAGACATGAAAAATACCTCGTGGGGCTTTCGACCATTGAAGTATTCTCTTTTCTCTCATCCAAGAAGTGTACTGCGGGGGCATGTCCACTTTAGGTATCCTCTCTTAGAATTTATACCGTAGGTACTGTGAAACTCAGCACATATTTAGCGTGTTTTTGATTCTGCTACAGAATCGTTACTAGTAGTTTCAATAACTCAACTCCTTATTTCCTCGTTTCTCGGGTTCTTGTGGTACGGCATGGTATCGCTTTGTGATAATTAAATCAGAAGTGTCAAAGAGAGAGAAATCAAAATAACTCCAAGGTTGGTAATTCTGTTGGTTCTGTTAGTGCAGACCTGCTGTTGCAGCCTTCGATCTCGGCCTCTTTCCGGTTGACGTCTTCGCACCCCCCCCCCTCACATACTTATTCCCCCCTCTCTCAAACCAGAGAGGAGGTCTGGACCCCGTGCCCGAATCGCGAAAGCGTTAATGAAAAACAGAGTGGCCCGGCTCGTCTGCGATCGTCTCCCGAGGATAAGGACGACCCTTAGAAGAGTTTCAGTGGGATAAGTCCGGATGGACGGAAAGGGTAGGAAATGGAGGAAATGTTTCGAGGAAGGGATGTAGGAGTCTCAGTGTGTTGTTTTCTTGTTGTTTGTCGTTTCACTTCTTCGTTTAGTTTAAAAGAAATGGTATGACTTGGATATTTACTTCTCAAGTCCGCGGTACTTAACCTTAATTTATTACGTTGATTTTATTTTTACTTGTTAAATATTGGTCAGTTTAATATTAGAGTTTAATCTCTGTTGAATCCAAAATATAATTTGACCATAAAATTCCTGCTGCTAATTTTTAATGTGGCAAGTAAGGTCCGAAGCTCTTTCTTCACTCTTGACTCTTTGACTTTTCTTAGAAACGATTAGCGATTCATCATATGCCTTTCTATATGTTGGTCAATTTTCTTTCATCTGCTTTCGGTTGCCTTTCCCTCTTTCTTTCTCTCCTATTCGAAGCATAATGTCTCGTGAGGCTAAGTCGGTGGAGAATCCAAAAGACTGGTGTCAACCGAGAGAAATTCTATTCGCCCGAAAAATTGGTAATTTTGTGTGCATGTTTTCATACGTACGACGTTGCTGTTCATTATTGCTGGTTGGCGTTCGAGTGACACTTGGCTAGTACTCACCAGGCTCTCTCGTCTACCTTGGAGCTCACTATGTTGATTGGATTTTGGGTGCTTATAATAATGTTGAAGTATTTGTTTGATATTTCTTGTTTTTTTTAAATATAAAAGCCTCCGTTAAAATATAGCGATTATTGTCTATGGACTACTTCAAATCGTTCGTTGAAATCGTTCTATGGCTGAGTCACTGAATGTAGTTTATTCACCTATGCTTCCCCTCAATCTTGTATTCGACATCGTGTAACTTCTAGTCCATTTTGCGCTCAAAGAAATAAGGATGGAAGGTAGGAGCTTGTCATCACATTTCGTTTGAAAACCACATTTTTCTATAGTTAGTCCAAGTGTAAAGGAAATGGCATTCGCTTCGTTTTGAGTCTCCTTGCTGTGTGCGTCGCCCAATGGCCGTCGTCCAATTGCTCCCGCTGCTGCCTTTTCACTCGCTGCGACCACACCCGTCTCTTTCACATTCAATCGCTCATTCATTTCACTCGCCAGCGCGCTGCTTTTTGGCGCCCTGAATCCTGCCTCACTGCCTGGCAGGAGTCCGTCGTCCCGTCCACTTTATTTCCTTTTATTCATTACTTTCATCGACTTCCCTCCCCGCTCCTCTCCTTTTAGACCCACTTGGCCGTTGGGCGCTTGCAGTCCCCTTCCCTCATTTCTTTCGGACGACTGCCTTTTTTCCACTCTCTTTCTCTGCCCCCTTGACGCGTGTGCGAGCTCCCTCCTTATTTTTTTGTGCTCCTCTTTTCAATCCCCTCCTCCTCTCTTCAGCTCAGTTTCTCGTGACGGTTTACCTGTGTGTAGTCGATTTCCTTCTGCTGGCCGCGTTGTTGCTACAACGCCTACGAACTAGGGAGTTAGCTCTTCGTGTCCGTTATCTCTCATTCTACTCCTTTCGCACCGCTGGGAACTTCCCCTCGTCTTTATCTATTGTGCCTGTGTAGCCTCCTTGCAATGATGGGCGGAATGAGTCGTCTTTAGGGTGGCTGTACGTCCTCCCGTCGAAAAAAAATGAATTGGCCAGCAGCGATGCCCCCAGGCCGGTCGCTTCGCTCGCATCCTGTCCGTCAGTTGTTTCCACTGAGTGTTTTTCATTTTTCTATTGAAGACGGGGGAAAGAGTAGAGGTTTTCGAGCGCTCGTATGTTTTTCCTCGGGATTCGCAGTCAGCGCTGCCCGTTGTTGTTTTTTTTCTTCATCTCGCCTCCTGCGTATATTTCATGGCATCCGAGCGAACAATTAGCGCGGACTCGTGGGCGGGACGCTGACTGCTTTTTAGAAAACGTCCGAGTCTCGTGTTTCGAGACGGGAGTTAATCCGTGAAATTTCCGAGGCATATGTATATTTCTCTTCTGTTTCAATCGAGTGAATTCTGAATCAACACACTCGGTCCACTCCTTTCGGGTTGGAGAGTCTTCCCCATTCCACCCGTGTGGGATGAGTTTCGCTCCGGCGATAATATTGACTCTGCTCTGCCCCTTCTCCCCCCCCCCTCGTGCTGAGTGGAAAGTGGTTTTGCTCCCGCACCCACTTCACTCTGCGTCCGTGTCGCGGGGGCAGGGTCCTCCCGAGGCTGACCGGCGAAAATAATATTCGCGTTTCAACCCCGACCTCCCATCGCCACCTGCCCCTCCCCCTTCCCCGCCACCCCTCCTCTCCGCTCGCCCTAAATTAAATTATGAGCAGGAGCGGCGGTGGCGTCACTCCTGGTCTCTTCATGCGAGACCCTTTCCGCTCTTCCTGCTTCGCGCTCGCAAAACGCCACCGATACCATACCGGGGGTTTCAGCCCTTCATTTTTAGCTGCGCGCCGTCGTACACTCGTCCGTGGAGTGTAGCTTTGTACGGAAACAACGAGACTGAGGATGGAGGATAGGAGGCGTTCTAGATGTGGGAATGGAGAAGGCGAGGTGGTAGGAGAGGGAAAGAAATGAGTAAGCTCCGGACGTTAGCAGAGCTACGTGGAATCAAGATTGGGCTGGAGTTAGAGATTTTTGTGTAAAAAGGGGTTGTAACAAACCTTGTACGTTATTATATAGGGAAAAACTTTTTGCAAAAGAGGAAGACAAATGCATTATGAATATCATGAAGGAAGTAGGTTGCAAGTTGAGCTAAAGAGAAGCCTACACAGCCGGTGACTTTTGAATCGGTAATAATATTTTGATTTTAATGGTTTTCTCCAACACCTTGTCCTTCAACTTCCGCGAGTTCTGTTGCTGGATTATTTAGGCGTATCCGTGGTATTTTTGGTAATATCTATTTTACCATTGTTCGCTTTGTGTTTTCATTTTCTCACCACCTACTCTTGCTATTCTTTTATGGTGCCATTTCCTGATTTCATAATTGAGTGTGCTAAATTGGCGGGTAACCCACTATGTATATTTTTTCCTTCACGCCATAATTTACTGGTCTGTTTTCTTTCACCTGTTTTCTCTCTTGTAGAAATTGTCAGTTTGATGTCACTTTTTTATTCCTAAATTTGGGAGTAACCTCTCCCAGAGCTTGCGTTGCTTAAAATGTATTACTTAGGTTTTTTTAGATTATTGAATATACCTTGTTAAGCTTCGTACGAATACGGAACTTACCTTCTGCAAGTCACATCCAGCGGAGAGGCCTAATTTTTCTGTAACATTTGGTCAATGTAGCGTTCTCCCTAATTCCCGGCTATGATTTGTTTGATGACGACTGTCGTAGTGGGAAGGAAAAGTGCAAAAACGGGGAGAATGTGCTTATGTCCGTTGAGCAGCGAGCAGTCTTCCGTAAAAGCCGTCATTTTTTTTCTCCAGCTCAACCTCGCCGAATGATGCCGCGCGCGCGGTCTTCGCAAGCCTTTTCATGCTGGCCAGCGTGCAGTTGAACTCTGAAAAATGAGCATCAACTCCGCGCGAGGGCGAGCATTTTCATTGAAGCTCATCTTCCCATTCCAGCTTGTCCCTCCTTTTATTTCGCGGCGTTAGGTCTGTTATCATTTTCGAGACTCTCCGAAAACAAGATTGTGAAGTTATGCTCTAGGCTTCCGTGCGGTTTGAACTTGCAACTCTCTCATCACTGTGGCAGATCTCTCTGGACAATTTCCCCTGTAGCGTAGTTCTTCTTTAATTCAAGTTTTTTTAAACGATCTTGTATGAATTATCCTCATTTTAAGGTTTAAAAATAGTAGTAGAAGTGTAAAAAATTATGGGTTGTGCACTCTTATGCAGGAATGCTTTGGAGTTTCAGTTGAGAAATGTCTCTTCTGTGATCTTTTACCTGACGCAATATGTGTAAATATCCTGCATTTTCCACTTGGCTCCCGTATTTATTTTTTTGGAAGGCATTTTGGTTAATGTCACAGTTTATTTCGTGAAACCTATTTGTTTTGCTATGGTGCGAGAATATTGAATTGTTCTCCCCGAAGCTTATCTCTGGAAGCGCGCCGTGCAACTAGAAAAAAGCGTCTGTGCAAAATAAGTGTCTGCTTTAGTTTTCTTGTTCATTTTCGTAATCACATTGTTTTGGTGAGTGTCATTAAGTCGTTTGATTTGGGAAATACTTTCGCTGCGGAATTAATTTGATTGAAAGTATTCTGGTGATGCCGTATCTCCCTGTTAAATGGCTTACTATTGACTAACATTGAATATATTTTATCATGCGATGAATTTCCCCGGGCAAAATGAGCTTAGTAGTTCGATGATTTCTTGTGTGGATTAAAACTGTGCAAAAAACAGAGAATGCCGGTAGGAAAAAAAAGTTGCAAACAGAGGAAAATAAATGAATTTCCGGTAGACGTATAGGGATTGGTTTAAAAGGCTATATAAATAACAAATAAATGTATGTATTTCCGGAATGGACTGTTTTATCTGGTAGACCTCCGAAATTGGAATTGAATTGTGGTCCAGTATCCATTCTTACTATTCCGTACAAAATAGGTATTTATAGGTATTCATGTATGTAAGATTTTCAGTCTATGTAAGATATGTCAGTAGCCGTGAGAATGGTTAACGAGTTTGTACCCGAAGCGTCGGCGCTCTTACAGAATCTTACCCGCGCGGAATCCCGGGAAAAGTTTATACGCTGGTATTGATATTTTACGGGAACGAATGAGAAGGGAAAAATCAATGTGTATGTCAAGTGTATGTGTATGGTTCTTATAAATTAAATATTAATCTTGTGTAAACCAATTTCGCCTGTACCTCGAACGAAATCTCTGTTTGAGTAATATGCATGTTTTATTATCGGCTACTTAACCCTTTCGTGGATGGCCGAATGGACGAATACGTATTCTCCACCTTCGTGGGTTTGTAGAGAGATTTTGTACTTAATTATCTCACCCTATGATACAATTTTGTGATGCAATTATTATTATTTAAGTATTCTACCGAATAAGGTAGGTTTCCATGGAGTATTCGAGAAGAATTATTGGATCCTCCCTCCCCGTCAACCGCTTCCCTCTTCAATGCACAATGGGGCCTACTCCCTTTCATTGTAGAAATTCATCAGACACGTAGAAAATCATCTTGGAACCTCCATCTATGATCTTCCTCACCTCTAGCATCTTGGAAACTATGAAATACGAGACATATGTTGCCGAACGGACAAGTATAGGAATTCAATTTCCTCCCTAAAATTGTACTTTTTTATGTTAGGTGGATATCAGTGCTCAATTCACTCCCTCGAACTCATATTTTCTTTGTAAATGGCCGATGCCCCAACAACCCTCGACACACGTCCATTGAGGCGGCTCGCGGGGTAGGATATAGACGCAGGCCTCGGAATTCCACGCGTTGCAGTTCACTCGTGGACGTACTCGAAGACGTGGTAGACAAGACCTTTCCTGAGGGTCTTCATTCTCCGACCGATGAGGAGTTTAATCAATCAAGCCCCCGCCCCCTCTTGGGAACCAACGAATCAACCAACCTACCAAAAAACCAGCCCTCCGCCGCGGCGGGGGTTGTGGGGGGGGGGGGGGGCAGTGCACGGCGCCCCCGCTCACTGCACCTGGGGTGGCCCGGCCCGTAGTTTTCCGCGCCATATGCGCCGAGTTACGTGTCTTTTTTCCTCTCTCCCGCCGCCGTGCCGCTTTCCTTCCCTCTTCTGCCCCCCCCCCCCCACACCCTCTGGTCCCGCCGCCGCCGCGCCCACCTCCTTCATCTTCCGCATCCGCCGCAGCCGCGCTCCATGGACCACCCCCGGGTACTTCCTTTTCTTTCTTCCCCATCTGGTAATGGAGAGCTATAAAACACAGTGCACCCATGGTGGGGGTGGGCCGGGCTGCCGCCCCCACGAGGCCACACATTCGCACGCAGCGCCCCCTCGCCCCGGCCAGAGAGCACTTGCTTCGCCCCCCACCCCACGAGAGGGCGCGGACGGCCGGGAGCGGAGACGGGAGGTTTGGTTTCCATGGCGGTGGAGAAGGGGCGTGGTGTACGTGTGTGTGTGTGTGTCTGGAGGCTGCACCGGTGGTGACGCAGTCGATTTTAACACAGTTAAATTAACGTATGGAGCGCGCCAACCCTCCCTGGGTGCTGTGGTGGTGGTTGGGAGATGGCGTGGGGAGGCTCTCTGCTCGCTAGATGAAGGGACTGTTTTTTGCGAGGGTTTACTGGTGTTGCGATAATCACTGCGCCATAAGGTTTAGCGTGATCTAGCCCACCTCTATTGCTTCTATTCGATTCACAATCATGTCCTCTCTCGCCCCGTCTCGCTAGTTTTGCTAGTTGCGGTCGCTCGTGTCTCCAACGTAAATGTCGTGAGGGGAAGACAATTCGTGAACCCATGAATGCAAGTGGAACTATTGATGCTCGCTCTTGGAGCGTAGCTATGGACCTGTGAGAATAACGTGTTATTTCAAATGGTATCCAACAAATCAAATGGACATGTCTTTCAATGATCACGGCGTTTACCATACCTTTTTATTTTTTTTTGTTTGTACTCTTTGAAATTGTCATTACCGGTATTCTGTATCGCAAAATGAAGCTACTGTTGTTTTTCTAATAAATTTATTCAACATTACTTGATATTCCTGTCTTCAAATGGCTCTATTGAGATATAACAGTATGCTTATTGAATAGACGAGCAGACGGATCAAGTTTCTTATAATAAGTGCGTACAATCGCTTACCTGACGAAATTATGGTGGTTTTAGTGAGAATATTCCGTGATATGATCTTAAGATGTGATTTGGTTGGTCATGAGACTTAAGCTACTCTGAATTTATTTTCTACAGTTACATTTTTTTATCGATGGCTGTTTATGTGAATGCTATCATTTATAAATATTTTCGTTTTTGGAATGGTATCTTAAAAGTGATTCCCGGGTCTCTTTTTATGTTTAATAAGAAAGTGGTTGTTTGGGAGCTTATTTCAGTAAGTGCGTTGTTGTAATGACGATTCTGATGAGTTGCTATTCGCGGGACTACCGTATGAGCGATACAGAGGGCAGGAATTTTATTGGGTTTATTTGTCAATTTCGATGTGTACAATTTGTTCCATGTTTATCACTTTATTTAATTAAAACATTCTGTGTAAAATATCGCCCACCACTTTGGAGTGACATTCTAAACTAGCTATGAAACCTTTTAGGAGTTCTTTAATCAATTCCACTAATAATTTTCAAAGAATTCCCTTTCGTTCGTAATTAGTGCCGTACAAATGCGTTCGCATAGCACCCCCGCCAACCCCCACCGACGGTTAGGAAGCCCGAATCAGACCACGGGCGGGTGAGGATGGTGTGGCAGGGTTAGCTGCCTTTTTCGGGGTGCCGCGCTGCCACTTGAAAGCAGCGACTTCTGGGATGTGTCCACCTGGGGAGGGAGGGAGGGATGAAGCATGCAAATGGGCGCATTCTCGTGGGGGAAGGGAGAGACGGTAAAATGAGGGGAAAATAGCTGCGGGGACGTAAAAACTAGGCAGATGTTCCTGAAAAGCTCTTTTCGAGAGTGCGATCGAGAGGGGAATTGCGGAGAAAGGTTTGGTTGGGTGGGGTGAGTGGAGGGTTTTTCGCGGTGCGAGCGTCGACCATATTTCTGGTCGTACGATGGAGAGGGAGGAGAACGGGGTTTTAGCTGGACCCCTCTGCTTAGTTGTTTGGGGACCCCTTTCAAGTTTGCATTTTCGCTCAAAGAAAATGCAACTATTGTGTTATGTATGTTATATTTCGGTCCTTACTCTTGCATCACCATTTCATTTCAGTTCCAACAGGCTCTACTCTACATTAATTTCTAACCTGCGGGATTCCTCTGCTGATTCCCAATCTTTCTACCTTTGAGAGTTATACGTGCGATTGTTCAATTTAATTGAATCATTCAATTTCCCATGCTTATGCCCATTCAGAAAACGATTATTTGTATTTTGATATCCGTTTAGTCTACCCGTCATAAGAAGCATGATTGTGTATTGTGGCGATAAATGTAGTGCCAATGGGATTTTATTTTACTGCACATTGGTGGCAATTGTTCTCTTTCTTTTGGGGTCTTGGCGAGATCACTTACATGGGTGCAAGAGAAAGGATGGGAAATAAAGATATGAACAGGGGTGGAACGCACGCCGGACTAAAGAACAAAATTGCTAACGCGAATTCAATGGGTCACGATCGTTATGCTGTAGGAGAGATTTTTTGCAGCTATCGTGACTCGTATATCGAATTCATTAAACAATATGTGCGCGGTATTATGTCGTTATTCGTACGTGAAATACTTGAGGCGTGCGATGATTCTTTTTCGCGTGATGATTATTGGTTTAGATTTACCATAGGGTTATTGTGTTTGCACCCGAATGATTCCGCCGCGATGTCACCCCCGTTTCTTCTCTTTCCACATCCGCCCTTGTATTTCTCTCTTCGAATCCCTTGGCGCTCCTTCATCTCCTCTCTTCCCTTGCACACATACAAGGCGTGATGAATTTCATCCCCCATCCCTCCCTCCCGCACCTCCACCGCCTCCCCCACTCCCTTCCCAGCCAGATTTTCATCTCTCCCGTCGCTCGACGCATATTTCTGAATCGTCACCCCCAGGGGGTGCGTGGATGGGGGCGGGTCTCCATCCCCCTTCCCTCTCCCGCTACCCTCCTCCCAACCTAATAAATTGAAAACGACGGGAGGATGAAGGTTTCCACGGTGAAAATGCCACGGAGGTTCGCGGGGCCTGCGCTTTTCGGCTTTCCGGGGGATGAGGGTAAGGCTGCTCCGGGCGGAATGGTAACGTTGCCGGGGCAGGGAGGTTGGGAGGGAAGGTTGTTGTGGCGGGTTCGTCAAAATTTAGTTTCCCTCGCGTTGTTATTGTTATTATTTTGCCTCGCGATATGCGGTAAGCCCGTCGGAGCTCCAAATGCGCGAGGAAGCGTTCGAGTTGGGATTTTGTGATGTGGTAGCAGGGGTATTACTCTCTCTCTCACGGCGTGGTTTTTATATATTTTTCTTATTTAATGTTTTTCCCCGGAAGACGACATGGGGACGCGACGGTGTGATGTTACGGTGGATGCTGGGATCGTTGAACGTACCACTTCCCCGTGGGTGGCGGATGAATAGTGTCGGCTTTGCATCTCCAGTTCCCTATTTCCCTATAAGTGAAAATGAATGCCGCGTTTTTAATACATTTTTCTCATGAGGAGGTGGCTGTGTGGGATAAGCCCCGCGGTTTCTTCTTTTCGCGCGCCCGCGAGATTGCCACCGTGTCCCCCCGCCGTGGGGGTGGGTGCGAATAAAAGTGGCTGGGGAATGATGGTGCTGTTGCTATGGTGCGGTCGCGTGGTGTGGGAATGGGTGGAGAGAGACAGCTGAAGGTCGCGGGGCGTAGGCTGTTGAGGATTTGCGGAGGGTGGTGATGTTTGGCTCGCGGCTCTGCGTGACTGTTCCGCCGGTTTTTTTTCCAGTCTTTCGGAAAGTGTTTTTTATTTTCCCACCCTGCTCAATTCCCGCGGAGAGGATGCAGGGTTCCTGATTTTGTATGGGCCGCCCCTTTGCCTTACGCTGCGATGAGATTGAATAAGCGTCCCGTGGAGCGAGTGAGCTCTTAGGCAGGAGTGGGTGTGAGGCTGGCAATGGGAAGTTATTGGGTTCTTCACCCCTCGCTCTGTTCCTGGACGCCTTCCAGGTATTCTGTTTTGAGCTCATCTTTTCCCGTTTCCTACCCGTGTGCCAACCTACCACTCCCTGTGACAATGCTCTCCGTACGCCAAACACCCTGGTTACCTACTTCCATCAATTGCTCTATCCTTCTAGACATCTGCAAACCATCTACTTGGTGTGATATCACTACATATATACCTACATGTATTTGACAATTTGTCTCATTGTGGACGCTAAAAAGACGCCGAAAACTAAGACTTGTGCTTTCTTCAGAATTAAGAGTGGTGGTATGTCAGTAAAAATAAGAGATTTATATGTGAAGCGTGGGATTTATGGAAAATCTGAATTTCTTGATAGTTGTGACAATAATGAAACTCTGAAGTAGAACATGTGTTTGATAATACTATTTACTTTTCATAAATTATATTTTTTGGCTCTTTATTCCTTCGTTGACGCCTACAAACATTTCACGGATCATATCTAATCTCTGACGCGTACTTCAGCAAGTTAATCAGGTCTGAAAGAATACGAATAATCGTAATACAGTGGGGATTTTAAAATTCGGAGCACGAATGTAGCGGAAGCACTGTTAGACGGATAAATATCGCCTCAAGACTGGGGCATAATTTTTATTAAAACAATCTGCTATATTTTTAGGTTTAATGATTTACAAACGTAATATTTTTAAAATGCATGTTGGCCGGAAATTTTTTTTTTTTTATTTCCGTGGAATCATTAAGTTCCATTATCCTATACGAGCATGTCGAGATTTATCCGAAGTGAATGATGGGTGGCGTTTATTTTTTACCTCTAGTATTTATTTATTTTTGTTAGCTTTATCACTCCATTTGTAACTAATTTCCTGGAACACTTAGTGAGATTAATTAATACTTTATTTTTCGTGGGCTTCTGATAATAAATTTGATCGATTAAGCGTTCATATCCATCACATTGGTCATTAATTAATTCCATGGTGTAAAATTATCTTGAGAAGATTGTCATTCATGAACTCAGGTATCGGGGCCTCTCTAATTCAATTAATTGTAATGATCATTGCGTCTCCGGTAATAATGGATGCTGAATATCATCTTCATTTTTACCAATTTTAGAATAAGCTCTTGCGGTAGTCCCCCAGAGGCACTTGAGGAACCTGTGTGTGAAATATGTTGCTTGATTTTATGATAAATTTTCTTACGCGCACTCATTTATGGTATAAGTGGGCAATGCAATGGGATCCACATGATTCTACTGCCGGTAAAAAGATTCCCTGAATCCTTAATATATATGAGCTTTCAGGGTAAATTATATGACAATATTTTTTCTCGGAATTTCAACTGGGCAAGTAGATTCATGATATTCGTTGTTTTTAATATTAGAGTATACAAACGGTTAGGATAGACTCATGTTGAGTTTTTTGTGACTAAGCTTACACTTCCTCTTGTCCTAGATTGGATCTCCCTCTTCAATTCACTACAAGGGCTTCTCAATTTCATTCCATCTGTAGATACCACTTTTTTCCCTCCTCCCCTTACCTTGCCTAGCATTCATCCATCCTATACGAATTTTAGCGTATCCTTCCTCTCCGTTCATCAATCCCCCCAATCAAACCTGCTCTTCCGTATCTCATCCAGAAGCCTCCCCATCTCCCCCACCGTGTCTGGCACTTCTTGGCTCCTTTTCCTCCCCTTCCTCTTAATCTTCTCCTATTTCCTCCGGACTAAAATCTAAAAGGCTCGCAGTCTTCTGTCATCCTCCTTCCTAGTGTCCTTGCTTCCGCTTTTAACCTTGTGGGCTCCCAAAAATCCCTCCTCGTCATCAGAGTGAAATCGACTGTGTGAGTGCTAGGTGTGAGCCACTTTTATTCGTAATATCGACAATGTCTTTTATTTCTTCGTGCGTCTGAGGGTGTTTCCTTATTTCCTTGCAGCTTGTCGTGTACCCTGTGAGTTTTAACCAATAATTTTCATTCCCGCCTCCTTTTTCGTCTGTTGAGCTTCGGATAAGGATACAAGGTTTTACAGGTCAGAGAAATCAGGGTTGTGCACAGGAATGCCACCACACCCGGCGCGGAAACTTTTTTTCATGACGGGTGAATCAAATTAACTTCCTTGTTGCCGGGTGGCTACAGGGTTGTGTCATCGACCGATAAATATGCGGTACCTCCATAAGGAGGTCATTACAATCATATAAAGCCGGATTATTTGTTCTCTTAGGAAATATAAGGTCCTCATCCCCTTGTGTTGCATGATTGATTTGAATTTTATCACCGGATTATTTATTACGTTTTCCTACCTCAATAAATTCATTAAGCAAATTCCTCTCCTCCACGCTAGGTGTAACCATGTTTTTACGTAGAAAATTTTATCTGCGAGTCATTCATGGGTATTTAAGGGGAAACTTGAAGTTCAGGTGAAATTTTTTGTGATAGAACGAGGGTGGTTGAAAGAAACAAATGAAAAAATAAGGGCGAAATGAAGAGTTTTGACCGGGAAATTTTCTTTGGGGAATCTTGTAACAATCCTGGTATACGTCTCGTGCATGTTTGTATTCACATATCCTTTGGCCCGCTCTCCATCCTGTACCTCCCATTAATTAAGTGATTCATCTAACTGCCGGAGTGCCTTCCTTCCAAGGTCCCCTCGGGGAATTTTCCATCTCCGACCTTTTCGGCCAGTCTGCTCTCTGTTCAAACCAGGATCGCCGTTGGGATGAGAGCACTGTCTGTGTGTGCTGCTCTTTTTTTTTTCGCCCACGCCGCCGAATGCGGCCGCCAGTGACCCGTCCCGATACTTGGCCGCAGATCGCGCCTCACCTTTGTCTCGCCGCCGCCGCCTCCCTTCTGTGTTCCGCAGGGTGTTAATTTGGTAATTGGCGCGGCTGTGTCAATCCCGCGCCCGCGCTTCCTCCTCCCCTACGTTCTTTGTAATATGCCCCGCCCTCAGAAGGTCCTTTGTAACCTACCTCCCCGTCCTCCTCTCCGATGTACATACATACATGCATGTATGTATGTATGTATACATGTGGTCTTCCTCCCACCCGCCTCACTTCACGAGCAAGTTTTTCTCTTCCGATGAGTGCGCCCTGTTTTCCTCTGTACATCCGCACGCGTCACTTTCCATTGTTTTATTATCGGTGGGCGGAGAGGGGCGTGTTCTCTCTCCCGTCCCTCGCCGCCGGTGTGTGTTTGGAGATGGTTTTTAGCGGGTGGGAGTGGTCGGGAGTTTTGATGTCTCCCTCAGGCGGGGATTTCTCGTGACGTCACACCTGCTCTCTCACTCCCTCTCGAATTGTTGTCAGGTAATTAAAATGTTGATCCCTCGTTGCGGGATTTCGCGCCCGCGCGGGGCCCTTGCTTATCTTTTTTTTTTTAATCCGAGTCGCTGGAATAATAAATCTAACGGCTTTATGTCGCCTACTCTTTCTCTCATACTCTCCCTCTCTTTTTCTCGCTGTCTCTCTATTTTCATGTCCCCTTGTTTTATTGTTTTTTTTCCCTTTCGTTCAACCCAGCATGTATGGTTCTGTGTTTTCTCCGCGGTTTTTCCTAGCTGTTGGATCCCGCCGTTCAAATGGATGTTGAATTAATAAGGGGGAAATTAATTACTGGTTGCCGACCGTTTGACCTCTTTTTACTCACTTCGTGAATAGCAGAATTCGTTTGTTTCCTTGTGTGGTGTTGAATATTTGGATCACTCTTTTTGTATCAAAGGGATGGATTCGAAAATGCCATTTCAATTCGCACGATTTTCATCCATTTTTGTCTATTTCTTTGAGGTGAGATTGCAAGAAATTCTAGCTTATGATGACGAGATCTTTGTCTAGAACTAGCATTTAGATAATTGACCTGTAGTTGACCTACAAGTTGACCTGTAGAGACATACTTAAGTGTTTATCTCGTTTTTATCCTGTCTTCTTATGCTTAGCATTTAATGCCCCTTATTTTAGAATCACCAAGATTCCTTCGCGGACAATTAATATAATTTATATTGATTGTTTGAGGCGTAACTTGGTGAAAGCGATTTATAATTAACATTAAAAAGAAGAACTTTGTGCTTTCACATTAATATTTATTCACAAATGTACGACCATGGTTTCAACGTTAGACGTCACCTGATGACGTCTAACTTTGAAATCGTGGTCGTACATTTGTGAATAAATATTAATGTGACAGCACAAAGTGCTTCTTTTTAATGATAATTTATATTGTAAATTTACTCAAATTCTCTCGCTGCGAATAATATTTTTCATGCAACTTGAGACATATTCTCTATTATTTGTGTAGTACTGACATACATATTCCTCTTCGTAGTTTTATTTTCATCAAATACTCCCGCTTTGTGTAGTCCTTTTTTTCGTTTCTATTTTTATGTCATCGGGCCTATTCTCGATGTTGTTTTGTCGCATGCATAGTGATTGATATCTTACCAATCTCGGAAGTCTCGCATCCTCAATTCCGGTACCCCCTTTTCCTCGTCGTTGGGTGATATGACCAACTTATAATAATAAGCATTTTTTTAAAATTTTCAATTGTGCATCCATGAATCTCTGGGTGTCCTGGTAACATTATTACTACGCAATCAAATATCCATCACGTCTGCGTTCATAATGTTCCAATGGAAGGGAAACCGCAGCCTCGTTTTTGGTTGAATTAGAATTTCCCCCAAGTAGGACTGTTCAGTTCAATCAAGTGTAGCTTTGCTAAACAAAATTATATGGCCAAGCTTCACCGTGTACCGAGCGTATGCGACATGAACCGAAGGTGTTTCAGAGATAGGTATGTGCTGGATTACCATTGACAGTGGATTTATTTTTGGGTTTCAATTAATGACTACGTGGTACGATGTTCGGCCAGCTTACAGTGCTCTGGTGTCGTGTACAACAAATACTGACATCGCCTTTGCTATTTACAATCCCTCATTTGGCATCTGAAAAGGTGTGGTATAGACATATTTTACACGCTCAATTACTTTTTGGCTTTCTTTTTTTTTGCTACCATTTTTTACTCTTTTCTCTAGCGGAGAATTATAAACCAAGATAATGTCGATTTTTGGAACCAGCCAACGTTGGGGTTCTTACCTATAGTTTTTTTTTTAAAGGAAAAAGCCCGAATTATCGAAATCAATTGGCCATTGTTATTAATAATAATAATTATTATTTTCTTTCGGTATCTTGTCTTTACCTTTTCCTTTGTTGCTACCGCAAGTTAATTCATAAAAATGTTGCAACTCCCCCATTTCGTTTTGAGCGTAGTTATTATCTTTCTTACCCGATCTGACCGTTAAATAATTCGTAATGAGTTTTTATTTATAATATTTATCGAGTATTTTGAACATAGTGATTTACGGATGTGCTCGCAGTTTTGCTATGTAAGCCCTTTGAACTTAGTAATACTTTTAGTCTAGTCTCACATCCAATTTAGTTTTCGCATACTTCAATGCAAGGTATTTAGCAGTCAGTTACCTTATAACTCTTGCTTTTGAATTCTCGCTTTTTTACTCGATGAGGTTTGAGTAGTCATCCGTGCCGAAATTAAATGTTTCATGAAGTCGATTCTCTGCGATATTTTATGCATCTTAACCTCGTTTTTCTGGCTTCCTTCCGCAATTATTTTTATGCATATTTCATGGCTGGAGTGGAGTCAGTGTTCGGCATATGCCGCTCCTGGTACTGCTTTGCTGATGATGAGAGTGGGGAAAATTAGTTATTTTTTCCTTTCAAGCCGAATCCAGCCTCTTTCCCTTCCATTTGCGTACTTGTACGTCCGTGTAGTCCAGCCCAGTGACCGATGTAGGTAGCTCTTTCGCCTTCACAAAGCCCTGTGGCGCCCTCCCCCTCACAGGAGTCGCGGTTTGAAACTGATTCCCCTCCTCCCTCTTGCTATCCTTCGCCCTCGCTCCACACATGTTCTCCTCACTTCCCTTTCATTCACCCGACACTACTGACCGTGGTGAGGCGCCGCATTTGTGAAAACCTTCCTCGATCTACGCCATTCCTCCCATACCACACCGTTCGCAGCTCGCTAGTCTACCGGAAAACCTCGTTCAATGCTCAATTTTTATCCCTCGGCCGTGTTAATGGTCCAATTACGCCCACCCTCCCCTCTCGCCCTTCTTCCCCGCCCGCAACGCATTCCCCACCGCCCCCGTCTACCTACTGCCCTTCCTCCAGCTCCGAGGCCAATTTTTCTCGGTTTGATTAACGCGCATCGGTGTTCCCTGCGCGATATTTAATTACGGACGATTGATCGTTCGCCTCTATTCATTCCCTCCCCACCGTCTCCGCCTCCCTTGTTGCTCTTTCGTACCGCGTGGGGGTGCGTCGAGTACTTGAGGGGCTCGGAATTCGCTTTTCCTCGTTCGTCTACTTGATACTTAAAGCGGAAGCGAAGTGTGTGGAGCGAGGTGGGATGACTCAAGAGGACGTGTGCGAAAATTGTACCTCCGAGAAAATGCCGAGGTAAAATTTTCATGTTCACGATACGGACGAATGTTGACAAGGATGTAGTGAAGATAAAAAAATAACAAGGTGTATCGCATGGTTCACGAATAAAATATGGTTGTGAGGAAGTAAAGTATCCTCTTAAAGCGCGGGTGTTCGTCTGGCTAGCTGGCATATGGGATGCGGTTTCTTGGGAGAGCTGTCCGAATTTCCTGGCTGACCAAGCGAAGAATGAACGTTCAATTAAATGAAGAATGTGCGCAATGGCAAGTCTTCTAAAGGCCTTAATGTTCTCTACTCTGAGTAATAGCGGGGAATTGAGGATGCCATTTCGAAAAAGCAGGTCGACGAAATCAAGAAGTAACATCTATCTTCCATTTAGATAGAAATATAACCGCTTTGACGCCGTGGAAGTGTATCATAAAACTTAAGCAGTTCCTGTTATTTTGGACGGCGGACTGCAATTGTCGTCATATTTGAGGTCATATCTTATCCACCGACTCAAGACAGTGTTTTAGTATACTTTCTTGTTTATTCCTCCCACTCTCGCCCTCTACATCTCTTTCAATGTTTTGACATGAGAAATGAAATAAATTACGGCGCAAGCAAATCTTCATGTCTTGCTTGATTTTCCTGCTAAACTCATTCAGGAAGTGAAGTTATGCCTTATCAGAGATTGGGGTGATTGCAATTTGTCGGGAATTAATATCCCTTTTAGGATTACTTTTCGTTGAATTTTTTATGCCGCTGGAAATAGAATCTCAAATACGCTCTTAAATAGCATGTCCTTTTGAACAGCTTTTCAAGAGTGAATTTCGTCCACGTCTGCAGTAGTTAGAACAAACATTATTTAGCAAGACAAACGAGGAAAACTTAGTGAAATGTGCATTTTATGGAGAAGTGTACAGTAGTATTGTGGAGCTTATGAAGCCTTGTATCATTTTTATTTTAAATGCTTTACCTAATGCATTGAAATTTCCTCGGTTCGTGGGTCATTTATTATTTTTCTGCTTTTTCCTCGGTATTTTACCCAAAGGCTTTTTCTGTCTGAAATGTTGCATAATATCCGTTTCCTTTCACCGCAATCGAAGCGAAATCTTTCCCGGCACAACATCTTCTTCGAGTATTAATTTCACTTTTTTGTGTCGCGACGGGGATTGAGGTGAAGAATACGGGTGCAGGGATGCACCTTGTAGCGGTGGTGTGGATGAGTTCACCTTTATGCCTGGAGGATCGAAGGCAGGGGGTTTCGGGGGGGGGTCGAAAGGGGGGAGGCGATGCGCCCCTTCCACGGAGAGTACCTCCGCCACGGATGCAAATGATTTCCCCGAGAGAGAGAGAGAAAAAGAGCTCCCAAAGTAGAAGCCCTTGAAACTTCTCCATGCATTGTTTCGGGGGAAGAAATCATTCTGAGGAAAAGTCGAAATGGGATGTAGCCTTTCATTTCAACTCAACTCGACATAGATTTTCTGATATTGTATTGCTTTCACTCGAGAGAATCATTGCGAGCATTGAGGCATGAAGTAGTTCACAGTTTTTTACGGTAGGATTTAAACGTACTGCAGTAGATATTTGTGTTTTTAAGCATGTTACCAATGTTATTGTATTCGAAATTAAATAAATTATTTCTTGTTACTTTTCTATACATACATTGGAATATTATAGTATCAGAGGATTGTGTAACCGATGTGATGACAGCGACATTGCTTGCAGGTCGTAAGTTAATAATTTGAATGTTTTTGTATGTCTTATTTTAGTTATGGCTCTCTCATTTGAATGCCGTGAAGGTAAATATTACCGCCTTCGTGTGTGATTCAAATGTTTTCATTGAGTCCCCAATAAAATTGGAACCCCCAATTTCCAATGATCAATTAAAATAACTTTGTAAGCGTGTTCATTTCGTTTTTTCTCTCAATGTCGACCAAAGGCGATACTATCGGATCATTTCGTGGCATGAGGTGCCTGTTATCATTTCCTGTAGACGCTATAGGCGCTACACATTTTGCACGTATCTTTCGTTCCGTGCGGTTATAACACGGTGGCGACGAGTCAAAATCTGGTCGAGACCCATCGCAATCCGTGTCGGGAGCCGCCAGCCCTGCCTCCCTTTACTCTCCCCTCTTCCTTTCCCATCATCTTATTTCCATAACCTCCCTCTTCTCCGGCCCTTAAACTCACTTTCTTCCCTCTCTCCCCCCACAACCACTTCAACCCTTTCATTTGGAGACATTCTCCACTCTCTTCTCCTCAACCCGTCTTTCCACTTTCAATCTCCGTCTATTTTCATTTTTACCCTCCTCGTCTACGAGACGTCCTCCCGTCACCTATATATCCTATCCACCCTCTTCCATTCACTCTCGTCGCCTTCCCTCTTCATCCGTTGCGCCGTTTTCCACGAAGGGAAATATCTCAATTGGATGTGATTATAGTAATTCTTCCGTGAATGTTGGTAACTTTCAGTGACAGTCTGCGGTATGTTTTCATTTGAGCATTATAAAGTCATCGAAGAGTAGACTCTGACGTTGTCGGCGCAGTATTTTTAGTATAGGAAACCGGACGGTAGATATCTGTCACTAGAACATCATTCTAAGTTATTTTTATTCTTGTTGTATCTGCAGAATCATGTCTTTACAGTCATTTCATTCTTCGTATAAAATCCATGTGTTTCTACTACTTTATACTTCTGTGTAATATTTGTATAAATTAGAAACATTTTTCTGGGTATTCCTCTTTCTTTTTTACCATCCACTCTTTCCCTTATGGTGATATCTTGGTAACTGCATTTTAAATTATTATTTTCTTATGTGGTTTTAGAATTACTCTACTCGGCTAGTTACTCTACTACACCCAAAACCCAATCCAGCACTTCCATCCACCCTCAGCTCGTCTTTATGCCACGATGTTTAACTTGGAGCTGCGCTCCATCCCTCATGTCGCCTCTACCTTTCCGTCCACCCCCTTTCACCTCATCCCTTCTTTCTCCTGCCCCACTCGCCTCTCACCCCTTCTCTCTTCAGGCTTTGTAGTTTTCATTCCCTCCCTCCTTCCCTTGCTCCTCACACAGACTCCTCCTCCTCCGCCGTCACCCGATCCTCCACCCTAATAATGCCAAACTCCCCGACCCTCTCCAACCCATCCTCAGGGCTCCTCCCACCCCCATATCTGCCCGCCTCTTTAACTTGTCAATTCTCTTTCCGGGAGCGGAAGTGAGTGGGTGAGCAGCTCCGCTTGTGTGCATGTGACGGAGGCCGCGGGGGTGGCGTTGAAGGGGTTCTTTCTTGGGAGGGTTTGGCCCGGAGGGGGTTGCGAAGCTGTGACGGAGGAGGACGAGAGGGCAATATTCCGGCCCCCCTCGCCCTCCTCCTCCGCCCCCGGTGGGGCTTTTTGCCCCGCGGCGACCGTGGCGGGATTTTCTCCCAGCACCACTGTGCCCGAGTGTGTTCCTCTTCTCGCACGTGAGGCCGCTTTTTTTATTTTTGAAGGGTTTGAAAGACTTTTCTCTCTCTCTCCTCTATTTCCAGTGTCACATCTTTCGTCTCCTTTCCCCGTATTTTCACCGGGATTTTTCTCCCTTTTTATCCCGCGAGACGCCATCAGAATTCCACATTTTGTATAAAATGTGAAGTAAACGCTTCCGTAGCCCCTTCCCTCACCTTCCCTGTCAAGTGCAATCCGTGGGAGATGTGTTGTGGGAGAGGAGAGTTCAGATGTGTTGCGCAGGCATAAATAGTTTTATAACACATCTAATTTTAAGGTTACAGGTCATTCTCGTAATTACTTGTAGTTTATGGCATAGATGACTCGAATGCTAACTAAACGGGTGTAATTTTCCTATACGTATCCATCATTTTCGCATAATGCACCTCTGCATCATTATCGGTGCTCTTTTCTTTTGTTGGTTTGTTTTCAGTACTTACCGTCATGATTATTATTTCCTTAAGGTAATTTCTTAGCTGAAATCCCGCATGTTAGGAATGATTTATTGTTACTTTCGGAAGCATCTTTCATTTTGAATTAAACTGGTCATTTTAGGTGGAATCTGGCGAAAGTAATGATCAGGCATGGAAGAAACATTCCATTTTGTTGGTATTTTATTTATCCTTATTAATGTTATTTTAAATTATGCTTCTAATGGTTTTGATACTATTAGTGGACCAAAGAGTCCTATATATTTCCATTCCCTTCATTTTCAGAGGTCGTATTTATTTATCCGTAGGGTCTTTTTATCATTTTCATGTTTACGCTTTAGTAGGAGAGTGCATATTTAATGTAGAATAATTACCTGTGAGTAGCTTTTTCTTGCTGGCCATATTCAAGATTGTTTCACCCTTGTAGCACTAGCTTGTTATCACTTTGGAACTTTGATGTGGAGTGTACTAGTTACCTGAGTCACAAAGCTAGAATATATTTTTATACTTGCTTTCGTCACTTAGTTAGATTGATATTCCCAAGTAAGTTCGGGCAGATTTCGTAGGAAATTAATATTTTTCCGGAGTTGAGGCCTGACACCACTCTGCTCCGACAGTTGGCGACTTTGGGAACGATTTTCAGCCGTAATATCTGGGCGAATATAAAAAAAAAACAAAACTGGGAGGTGGATGTCTGCCCTGCCTTTGGAGTCAAAACCTTTTCCTCCCTCAGGATTCACCTTCTGTTCGTCTCTCCATCCACCCTCTCTACCTACCGTCTTTCCCCTCCTTCCCACAGCCAACCCCTTCCACTACTCCTCCCCTCCGTGCACTATAACCATGTTAATGTAATCCATCCAGCTCACCCGAGCCTCCTCCTCCTCCTATCCCAACGTTTTCCCAGTCTCGAGAATTAAACTAGAGGATGGAAGGTTTCCTTCCTACTGTTACACACTCTTTCCCCCCCCCGCCCCCTTCGCTCACCCTTCCACCCCCGCATCGCTCTTTTCAGCGAGTATTCGGTGCCGTCAGGGGAGAAGATGCCTCCACGGTGGCTGGCTGCCAGTAATCGAGAGGCAGTTGTTTTTATTTCCATCCCTAACCGCGGGCGCTACTGAGGCGCTCTTTTTTTCCCCCTCGGCCCCATCTTGTTTCGTTCCCTTTCCTCTTTCTCTCCACCTCTCCTTTGCACCCTTCCCCCATTCTTTCTTCTCAGATGGACCAGCCCGCCCCCCCAAAACCCCTCCATCTCCCTCATTCCCCGCGCTAACTTCAGAGGGAGCATTTTTCGTGAAACAACGGAAATTGATGCGAAATGAGTGAGTGAGTGATCTCTTCCCTGCGTCTTTTATTTCTCTCATTTTCGCCCGTCGTCGTGCGCGCGGCTATTGCCTCCCAAATGCATATTCTCTGTTTTTTCTTCTCTGAATTCTCCTCGTCTCTCTCGCTGTCATTCAGACGACTCTATCATTTCCTCTTATGCAGAATTCCATCCGTACGACTTCCGTCGTAGTAAGGGCGATATTTAGTGTTCGAATTCCCTCCGCACAACATTCATTTCCGAAAACCAAAGGAGTGCGATGACGTTAAATTTTTTGTATGGAACGATAATTCGATATTTAAGGAGTAGAATGGTGTATTTGAACATGAAACATGAGGATGCTGATTAATGGTTCTATGCTTCGAAAGAAATTTAGTTGACCCGCGTAGTACTATTTCATATCTTTTGAGCATTTTAGGGTCTTGTGAAGTCTGATTCACATTATGTGCAGAATACTGAAGGTAATAGTTATAATTGTGTAGCTTCTGACTCGGTAAATCACTGACTACTGCGGCGTTGTCCTACTTATTACCCTACTTCTTGAAGTTTTGTGTAATGGCTGGGTAATCATTCTCTCAGTGAGATGAAAATTTACCCTATGCTAAAATAATTATTGGGCCAAAGGTTTATTAATAATTATTATATTACCCCAAGTATAGTTAGTTTTCGATATATTTAAAGCTTGTTCACCTCATTGGAGATATCAATGGATGTAAATGGAGACGTATTTTCCTGCGGATGTGTCATAAAATGATTTTTAAATGATTAACTTATAATTATTTTCATCTTATGGATAGTTATGCAAGCCGAAATAGATTATTTTTCCGCTCGTTGATAATGAACAGTTTGCCATTTATCTGTTCGCTGTATCTCTTTTTGCACGTGGTCACCTTTACTACTTCAATTGACATCATATTCCTCCCCATCTATTTTGATTATATTTCACTTACGAGTTTTTATTTTAGGAGTTCCAACTGCTTCGTGGATGAGACCGTTGGAATTGATAACGGAATTCCCGCAGTTTTTCTCTTTACCTGCTGTGGTTGTGGGAATGGGGAAAAGAGGAGGGCTGTTGAATTTATGATCGGAATGATCGAATTCTCGTGCTGGTCACGTGACGGGATGCGTTGTAGAATTCATGTGAGCGTTGCGAACCATAAAATTCCTTGTATTTATGCGACACAAAAGGAAGTTATTGGATACGGGAGTGATTAATGTCTGTTCCACCATTTCAACTGACGCAAGTGATATAGTTTTTATTTTACGGTAAACCTCAGTTGGAATTTAAATTGAAATCGTAGAGTCGGCTATCAAAAATTTCCCTTCCCTATTTTATTGAGTTCATTGTAATGACATATGGTATTTGTTTGGAAACGCCACATTTCGAAGTTTTTTTTAGGAACTGTCAAATGTTGGAAAAGGGTTCGGTGTTTTTTTCTGCTTGCTTTCAAGGCGCAATTTGGTTCTATCCCTCAATGGCAATTAATACCTGAGATGTATTTGTGGGTAAATTTCTGTCTGTTTTAAACTTTTTCACTTAAGTTAGCAATATTTCGAAATTTATCTCTATGCAATAATATCGTTCATAGAATTTATTCGTCAATTTCGAAGCTCATGCTATTTTTTCGTGGGGAAACATTCACTTAATAATTACCTCAACGAAAGCGGTACGTTTCTAAGTTGCCTGTGTGGAGATACTCTCTATAAGTCTCATTAAGATTTTAAGGTTTTAAAGTCAAATGTAAAGTACAAATCCTTTTTGTACTGCTTTGCAAAGACATTTTGTCATCCCGCCATTGCATACATGTATTGTGCTAGTTTAGAACGTTTTACTTGATTTTTGGATTGGATGATGAAAGTGGAATTTAATATTTTTGAATGCATTCTGCTGCGGTATCTCAGTACTGAAGTCGAGTTCGGGCGAGTGACGTTCCTTTTGCTTCCCGGTCAGTCTTTGGCTAAATTGAAGGGAGTGAGTGCATGAGGAGAGAGACCCCATTATTTCGTCGCCCCTCTCAATGCATTCCGTTGACTCCTTCCACTGTATCTCGCCAACATTCCCGCCCTATTTTCTCTCTTGCGCCCTCCGTGCATTTCTTTTTCCCTTCCACGGGCACGGACGTCACCGACCTTCGCCCATTTACTGCTGCGAAAAACTCTCTTGGAAACCTTTTATGGCTTGCATCTCATCTCCCGAGGCGACCGCTTCCGCCTTCGAGATGCCATTGCGCTCCTCCCACCTTTATGGCGAGGTCACTCCACCTCACCCCCCGACTACCAACTACTCCTTCCCTCCCGCGAGCGGGGGTTGAGAGGGGGGTGGCAAATTGTGGACACGCTTGTTGAAGCTTGCCGAGCCAAAGCGTATCCCTCCCACCCACGACTCCATTCTCCGCGATGCGCGTTCCTTCCGTATCCAACTCTCTCCTTCCCATCCCAACAGTATTACAGTATTGTTCTGTTTCCAAGCGGTGCGGTCCATCTCAACCCAACCTTGCCTGCAAACCTCTTTTCGCGTTCATCCCTCTTCCTCTCGTCTTTCTGCGTGACTCCCACCCCCTCTCCTGCGACCTCCTTCCTCCCTTAGGATCCCAGCATTCACCCTCTCCGCCGCCGCTACATCCACCGCTACCCGCCCGCCCCCTCTTCAGTCAACCTTTCAGAAGTTTTCGTCAGCCATCCGCCATTAAAAGTTGTCCCGTGTGTTCTCTCTCCCCCGCCTCCCCTCCTCCGCCCGCCTCCTCACCTTTGGCTTCATTGCGTCCCCGGCTCCTCTCATCTGAATCCTTTTCCGTCGCTCGGATAGTAGTTCGCCACTGCTTCTCCCCTTTTTTTCCCTCTCCACAGCGCACTCTCGTGCGGGTTTTATTCCACCCCTGATTGCCTATCTTCTCCGCCTCCATGGTCTTACCACGTGATGCTCTTTCCCACCCCTCCCCCTTGGTTCCACCTTTCCGTTGTACTGTTGTGTTCATGTGCTCCTTAGGGATTGGCTAAGGTGCATTAGAAGAAAGAGGTTTTAAGAAAAGTTGCGAGGCAGCACGTAGCGGCCTTGGGTAATCAGGTGGATCGGATGTTATTTTATCATCCAAATACATTTTTTTATAAATCCATTGATTTTTAAATAGATTCGTTCCTGAATACAATAGATGTCGATAAGAAATTATGTAAGACTTAATGCTTTCCTTCCAAACGATATAGGTGACGTTGTCTCTAATACACTATTTTGTAAGTTGCTCGGACATGCCATGATTAAAAGTTGTTTGAAAATATTTCTCAGTATTGTTTTTCCCTGAAAAATTGAGGTTAGGCAAGTGAACCAAATACCTTGTCACACGCGAATGGGGATGCGTTTAGAGGATAATTAAAATTGACCACGTAGTTTTTTGCTCCCGCCCAGCTTTGCTGAAGCTAGGGGTGGTGTTGACTGAATGGTCATTGGTCAATATGAACGGAACGAATTCCTATTCGCCAAGGGCTTGAGCTGTTGACGACTGATCTGTATTTATCTTCCATTAAAGTGTTACTCAACTCATGTGCAGTCTTAAGAAGATGTCCTGTGGCTACGGACAGATAATTCACTTTTACGGTATTTAGTCGGAATTCTGAGGTATAACGCTTCTTTCCTCCATATTTGTAAATCTTTTCTTGGCATCGGGAAGAATAGAATTCGTCAAAATGACCTGTTATAGAGAAAAATACATTCAAAGGGAGCTCATTTTTAAGAACTGATGTTTAAATCCGTCCACTGGGAATTCCTTTAGCAGTGAACGTATACCCCGTGGTGTTATTTATTTAGCTTGGGGATTTGGTGTTGTGATGTAAGGAGCACTGGGATGATTGAATGAGTGGATTTTATCGTTACGCACTGAATTCTGTTATCCCTGTCCTTTCATAATAGAATGTTCTGCTGAGGAATATTCAGTATTGATTACCTTTGAAACTGCAACGCATCGGTGTGCTGCCCCCTTCCATAATCAGTATTTCCGTCAAAGCAATTGCAACTTAATTAATTGAGTCAAATCGGAGGAGCTTCGTTCGAGTCCAAGTGATGGTGAATGACTAATCTTTAGTGAAAGTCGCACGCTTCAGTGCACTATCGAATTTATCTCATCTGAGGCGAATTTCTTTTTTTCTTTTTGGATTAGGTCCTTTTTTTCTCCAGTCTATGAATGAACACCCCTTTTTCCTTCTTTCCTCCCCTTCCTCGCTCATTCAACGTCTTGCACTCTAAATATGCATGTAATAACCGTAATCCGCAATGCTTTCTGGTCTTCTTTCCTCAGCAAAAAGGATTACACTCCACACTAGACTCTACACAAACCTTTTCTTAACACCCTACAGGGCGATCTTCTCTCTTCAACTCTTTCCCTTATGTATATTAACGCCTCCTTTGCTAACGCAATGCTCTTCCTGGTATCCGTACTGCTGAGCCCGCATTCGTTTTTAAATACATATTTGCCATAGATTTCAGCCCTCTTTTCATCAGTGCAGGTCCCTTTCTGCCTCGTCCTTTTTTCGTCTTGAAGTTTTTACTCGCCCACCGTTCCGATAACTTTCTTATAAGTTCTCTCCTCCTCCATTTCCTCTCCTCCGTTCCTACATCTCAGAATCTTCCGCCATCTTTGCTTCCTCCTTAATGCATTATTATTTTAAACACTGATAATAAATTTACGTATGTTACGAAAAACACTGCTTGTCTTTCGTCTCCAATGAATTCCCTCTTCATTTCCCAGTACGGCTTATGCCTTTTCAATCACGCTTTCTTTGCTAACGCAATGCTCTTCCTGGTATCCTTACTGCCGTGCCTGCTTTCGTTTTTCAATGCATATTTGCGACAGATTTCAGCCCTTTTTGCAATCCAGCAGAGGGTGTCGTTTGCCCTCAACCAACTTACGGCAGGATTGCCCACTCCTTCCTTCCCTTTCGCGACTACTTGGCGTAGGTTGAGCTCGGCTCTTGGGGGTGAGACCTCTCACATCCTCGGCAACAACCGTGCCCCCGGCGGCGCGTCGTCTCGCCCCTCTCCGGGCGTACCCCTCTGTCCCTCTCGCGAGGATGCCTGCCTGGCTGCCTCCTCCACCGTGGCAGATATTCAAAGAATACCATTCGTCATTGTCTCACGCGCGTCATCCATGAGCTTTAACCCCACTTGACCTCGTCGCCGTCTTCTCTCCTTTCCGCGAGAAGTGATTTCCCTCCACGAAAGTGCTCCTACTACTCTCTTCTGCCTTCTCCTCGCCTGCCCTGGGGGTTGGCACGCGCGCCCTGCCACCGCTAATTCTCCCCACCAACCCCCTAGCCCTCCTCCCACCCCTTCACTCTCTCCAGCAGCGCACAGCGCCTCCTCCTCCTCCCTCCTTCAAGCGTGGAATGCCTGGCATTTGTTTAGCCTGGTCGTGCTTCTTTTCCCTCTGAGCACGCCCCATCGGAGCCTTCGTCCCCTGTCACAACCTCCTCTTCTCGCCCCTCCAACCCGCATTCCTTCGTGAATTTTCCCTTCGGCGGAATTTTCCTCTCCCTTGATCGTGAGCGAGCTGCTCTAAGGGCGAGAGAGAAAGAAAAGTCTCTTTCTCCCCCGTGAGACACTTGTGTGCATTTTTTTTGTATGTATTCATGTGTTCAAAAGGGCTGCTTACATTTTTTGTAACCTGATTCAAAAATGTTTGAACCATCACATAGACTTCGTCTTATTCATTAAATATTCTAGGTATTTTACGATTAAATGTGGCTGTACAATGTGCATTGTAATGGAAGAAGGTTGGTCAATCTTAATCTTCTCCACAGACGGTTTTAAAACCTCTATAGCATTTCTCTCTCTAGTTCTATGCTCAACTTGAACTCCTTCCTCACTTTTGTAATTCTCATTACTATCTTTCCCCTTTGCCTTTTGCCTGGGATAATCATTCTTCATCTTTAGATTCCAGATCATTTTAATCTATTACCCCATACATTCTGATCCATTCCTTCTTTGATGCCCTATAATGCGTTGCATGTTGATAAGGTTATATACCGATACTCCTTATGTATTCTTGATACATACCTTTGAATGATTTAATTCTTCAATCATTGTCATCTGTGTGCGCTTTTTTATTTTAGACCCGAAAAATAATCTTAGCACCCAAAAGAAGGTCTTGCATTTGAATCCCAATTCATGTTCAGCTTTATGTGACTTCTCTTTATTTTTTTTTAGACATATTAGGATGGCCATTTTGATTTTACTGTAAGTTTTAACCTTTCACAAATATCCCTGATTCAAATTTCTAAAAATTTCTAGGCTAACATTTACCCCATTTATTTGGCTGAATTTCATCAAATCCCCAACTGAAGAGCCTTATAGTAAGTGCTGTATACATTAAATTCAAACGCCGTGTTTCGCGTCCCATCCACCATTCCATTCACTCTCGCTTCCTCCGGTTTCATCGTCCCCTCCTCTCGTCCCCAGCCTCTCTCCCTTAAACGCTCTCCTCTCTCGCTTATCCTTCTTCGCGTCGATGGCGGTGGTTTTGAAAGAGCCCCGCCGCCACCAGCCACTCTTCACGCCGAGGTCGTCCTCCCTCCCCAGGTGGGGGGGCTCTGCTGCTGCTCTTGGCGAAGGATTTCTGCGAGGAGAGGAAGGTTTTTGGGTGTCGTGGAGTGGTTTAAGCGAGAAAAGGGGTGGCGATGACGACGACGGGCATGTGGAAGTTGGCGGGATGAGGAAAAAGTGGCGTTTGGCAGGGGTTGCAGGGGGCAGAGTTTCAGAGGGGCTTGGTGGGGTTGGTTTCGGTTGAGGGTTGGTCGGAACGCTCTCGCCCTGTTTTTGTCAGTCCCGCTTCGCCATTACTTTCACCCCTGAACCCTTCCCCACCCCACCCCAACGCTGTCTCGGAATCCTCTCGTTCGCCCCCAATCATTCCCGCAACTCACTCCTCCTCCTTTTCATATTCCCCACCTCCATTCATCTCACACGCACATTACCCCCTCCCCTTGGATTCATGGGTTCCCGGATAGTTTAGAGTTCATACGTTGCCAGAAATGCGCTCTCCTTTTAAACGATCCCGCACGCCAGCCCCTGATTCGTCGTGGAAATTTTTCCTGAGCGCCGCTCTCTTATTTTAGCCGCTCGTAATTCTGTCGAAGTCATATTTGCCTCCGAGTCTCGACCGTCCTGATAGGAGCGATTTTTTAAAATTAAGCGGGTGCCATATTTTCGTGTAATTATTGGCCCGTTCACTTCGGTCCCGGCGGATTCTTAAGCCGCTCGAGTTAGTATGTCTCTCATTCTCAGGTGTCAATTTTATGAGCCGCGACTTTTTATCCAATTATAGCATGCTAAGTTATTTCAGTGTTTGATTGCTATCTATTAGCTTGTGTCTTTTATTACACAATGCCTTTATTTGGCCTCGGAAAGTACTATTGTCACCGTTTTGAGAAGGAGTACGTACCCATATTGCGTGTGTGAAATACCATGTATTTTGCCACAGGGTTTTATTGTATATAATAGTATCATTTGATTTCATGGCTGGTTACCAATATTTTCGTCATAATTTAACTCCTATGTTCTGGTTATTATCACATTCATCTGAGTAAAACGTTCATGTCATGATTAATATAATTATTATGTGTCTTTAAATATGTATCCGCATTATTTTCGACTTTTAAATGAAAGACTATGTACTGGGAATAGAATTATGAGTTTTCATGGAATGTACTCCTACTCTATCGACTTCTCTTGTTTCTCCGTGGTCACATTTCGTACTAAGTGACGTCGAAAAGAATGTTGCTTAAAAAGGAAAAAAAATCAATGGTTTCATCCTCCCGGAAATTATTGGGATCAGTTGCTAGACCTAGCCAAGAACTGATATCATCCCTCCCATCACCATAAGGGGGAATTAAAAAAAGCAGAAGCACTCACACGCTCTATGAAAGCCCTCCCGTATCCTCCTCTGGGATGAGGTAGTTTTGCAGCCCGCTTGCGATCCACACGTCACCTCTCCACCCCTGGGGAAGCATCTTGGGATTTTACGAGCTATTAGGCCGAGGGGGGGTGGGGCTGGTTTCGGAGAGAGGCCTTGCGGTGGCGTGGGCATACGGCCCGTGGAATGGCCCTAAATCCATCCCGGTCACGCTCCGTGGACAGAGGGAATTCTCCGGCTGTTAATACGTCCTCTCCTCCCCTCCCCACCAGTACCACTTGCCCTCCTTCGAATACTTCATACATGCCTTCTCCCAACCCTATACCCCTACCACCTCCTGCCATCCTCCTCCATAGTCGTCTGGCCCCACGCCAGTAAGGGGATGGGGTGCGGTTGGCGGTGGATGGTTCCGCCCTTACGTGGCCGCCTCCACCCCGGTCCCTTATGAACCGTAATATCAGCCGGTCGATCTAGCGAAAATAAAACGAAAATAGCTCATTAGGTGAAAGTTCTTTGAAGGTTACCCGGGATTTCCACCGGGTCAAATTCTCCATCACGGCCGATGTTTCGATGGACGACTCGTTTCGATGAATCGACATCGAAACGTCGGCATTGATGGGGAATCCGACCCGGTGGAAATCCCGAGTAACCATCCACGCCGGGAAAGCCTGCGATCAGGTGAAATTTCGCTTGGATATCAGTTTGGCTTTTAGTTAGCCACAATTTTTTGGACATTTCAGAAATGACTGATGCAGTCACTTAGTGGAATTGTTTTACCTTGGTTCTCACGAAAAACTAACTCTTTTAGTTACTTCCACTCTAGTTTGTTTTACGACTCATGTTTCAACCATTTAACTTGTCATTATCATGGTGTTTGAGAGGGAGCTCGATGAGAAACGAGACGAATTTAATATCAGGATCATCGATAATGACCGCCTATATTGATGAAACTTGGGTCGGAAAATAAGGAAGCGTGAAATTGACTTCAAGTATTATTTTATTGAGAGAGAAGGCATTTTTGGCCGTTTTTTGGCTTTTTTATATTTATAGAAACCTATTTTGTTGTTTTAATCTTTTATGACAATAATATAGGAACTTTTATTCTAATGCCATACTATTCTACTTTGAATCATCGATTACTACCTGAATTAATACGATGCAGTTAGTTTGAAATGTTTTATATTAAATCACCACAGTTTGGAGAGTAACCTAGTCTACTCGTATTTGGCTTAATTTTTTTGAAACTATCATCTGAATTAAAATTAGATATTTTGTATATTATGTAGAAATGAAGCTTTTATGATTACTAGAAAGAACTATAATAAGTGATCTTTACGAATTAAGGGAAAATTCACTGAATGAGTGGATGCTTACGTTTTATGTAAATTTGTGGATTGAATGCATTGATCTTTTTTACAGTGACATTACATTATATGTGTGGCGTTTCCCATCGACCTTCATCGCTCTTTTAACTTGGTTCAATCTTTCTCTCGACCTATCCCTATTTTCGCCTTGTTCCCCTGTGGTGGTATTGGTACACAGTGGGGTGATGTTCATCGATTATACTGCCGAGGGTTGACACAGAGATTCAGGTATATCCGCGGCAATTGGGCGAATGCTCAATAGTAGAAGTTTCTGATATCAACGGGACGTGTTAAATGCCTTAGAGTTCATTAACCGCGAATTGAATGGGATTCATTTCTTATTTCTGAACTTATTCGATGAATGTGATGCTATATGCAACTTCTAACACGACGTCAAGGCGACTTGGAGGTTTGATATTCATTTTGTTAATCAGGATTTCGCATAACCAACGAATACGATATCTATTTTTCTTAGGTTTCCTTTCTTTTCTATTACTCCAGTATTATCTCCGTCTTTTCTTTCAGCGCTACGAATTTCAATGAGCCTAGATATTTATTCAACAAATTTTACAGGAGTTAAGAGTATTTTTCTCCGCGTTTCCTTAAGCATGTTTATATGAGTCCCTGCTCCACATTGCTGTTAGCGTAACAGTTTATTTAGAAGTGGGGATGATTGTGCAGAGATTATTCTTGTTTTGTGCGATTATTTGGTATAGAGAATGATTTTTACTTTTTTTGTTGCGGAAACATTTACAATCAATTGGTTGGGTGTTTTAAAACAGCCTGAATAATCGATCATTTCATTCGCTTGTCATTTGAACGCATGATTAGTGATATTATTGAAGTTAATCTAATTCACATTTATCTTTGTAGAAGAAGTTTTAGAATTATCCCCTGGGTAAACCTATGATAATGATTATTATTCATTTTCGGAGATCGAAATCTTTTATCTCTTTACGAGAAACAGTGACGCTTTTAAATTTCGTCTCAAATTGCGAGAATTTAATTAGTTCTTTAATTGAATTTTCGTCCCTGAGCTGTAGTCTAACTTGGTGGATCGTCTTTTACGAACGCTTTTAGATTGTGATAAAATATCGTATATTTATGCTTCATTATAGGGTTAATTTTAAGCATCTACTGTTAATGTAACTAAATCCGCTTTTTTTTTAGTGAGAAAATTTCGTCGGTGAGAAACCACTGAGAAACGACGCATCCTTAGTTTAAAATTTGCGTTTTCTAATTCAGTACTTTTTCGTTATTGCTTGCGAAGTTTGTTTTCTGTTAGACGTTGGGTTAGATGAAACGTCAAGGCGACTCATGTTTTATTGTGACCGTGACTCTGGGTTTCGCTCCTATTTCGTATCTGCTGACTCATCCGAAATATTACACCGGATCTTGAAAGCCCCCTCATTACCTGTGGCTCTGAATGGTTACGTGCGCCGATAACATCCTCTCGTCACCTTCGGATCGACCTTCCACCTACACTCTCTGGGTAACCAAATTGTCTCTCCCCCCCCTGCATGCCTTTTCAAACCCCTAATAAGCTTCCCGCGAACGGTAACCCAACGTCATCAGTCTTCCCACTTCTTTCCTCCAATACATTGCCAATTACTTCGCATCGCTTCGTTTTAATGGTGATTGATGCTGCTGAGAATTTGTTTAAAGCTTCCTGTGGGAATGGAGAAGAGATGTCATGCTCATTAATGGAGTCTGTTGAATGTGCAGTCATGTTTCGCCCGGAATAATGAGAATAATTTACCCTGCACTGTGCTCTCATCAACTGCGATTTCAGTTTCACGAGCAAAATGAATGGAAGTTGGTAGAGCGTTATGTTATCTCAAAATTTGGCGTGGCTGTACGTTTAAAAGGAATTATTGCGCCCATGCAGGAAGAGTGGTCTTGGCTGGCTAAACTGTAAACTCAGTACCTGAAATCATGTTAAATTTTGTGGGAATGAGAAGAGAAATCCCATTGGGAAGAATTTATTAAGTATATTTTCGTAGTAGGCTGTCGTTTTAGGCTCTCGGTTTCGCATGTCGATTCTGTGACCATGTCGATATAGTTTGTCGATTAAGGCTTTTGATTGAGATAATTAACGTTTATTTAACCTAGGGGAATTTGATCACTTTTTAATCCATTTATTGGTCTGGTTCACCGGATTATTATCCCTACCTACCGCATTGCCAACCTTACCAAGAATATGTTTGAAACCCTTCTCCCTTCTCTGGTCCGTCCTACTCTTGATGTCGGCAAGGAAGATGAACATCCACCGTAGCAATAATAATATCGCCGAGAGATGTTTCAACTCCGCTTTATCTGCGGGTCCACTCACGAGCCTCCGTCTCCACTATGAATCTCGCGTTTTTTTAAATGTGCTTCCTGGCGTATTTCTTCTCTAATTGCCTCGTTTATCTCCCCACCCACTCACCCGCTGGTTTATGCACCGGCGGCAGCAAATGGTTCTGAAACAATTCGTCCCCGTTCCTTCTTGATTGCTGCCAAACTTAAGGCTTTTGATAACCTGTCGTCTTGCCAAACATTAGGATTGGGAACGGTACAAGGTTTCCGGAGGAGGGGGTCTAAAGGGTCGGTCGGGAAGACGATGTATCTGGCACATAAATTGAGCCATGTTGGATCCAGTGTTGGCCATGAGTTTTGGCTTGTTGGTGAGACCCGTGGCATATTTTCCACATTCAGCAGCTCTTTTTCACCTTTATAGCCTCGGGTACGTTTCCATTAGTTGGTGATCCTGCATTCGTCTCCTCACCCATTTTCTCTGTGCATGCGGTGCACGCGGTATGTGAGGGTCGACTCATGAGGAAGAGCAGGATTAGCCACATGGACATATTATCCATAAAAATGGCATTTGTGCTAATAGGCTATACTTCGGTAATGTTTCAATTACCTCACCATATTTGTGGTTGTTACGAACGTTACTCGCGTGAAAACTTTGCTCTTTTCATTTATACATCATGCGTGATTTGTCAATACCAGCTTGTTTTTTTTTATTTAATACTTATTCTACCCAACCCTGATAATGCTCCTACGTAAAATATTTTGTAATCTCGTAGTCAGTATACTGATTCTGGTGTGACCGTATCTTTACTTTACTTCAATAATAATTAGTCAATCCCTTAGTAATGACCAATTCTAATTGTTGAACTGATCTATCTGAATCGGTTATGGCTTACTTTTACTATTGAATCAATGGATTGAATTTTTATATTAGTTTCATGGGGGTAATGAAATGCATAGACCTCCTTGTTTTACTTGGAATCTTCCTGTAATGCCACATTTATACTACGCGCAATATTTTCATGGGTAACGTTTTACCATCTTGGATTAGTTATATATTTTGGAGAGTGCCTGGGTTTTTTCATATCTGAGTATTGCTCACTGTTCTCTTTTCTTCCCAAGTTACTGTCGTTTTTTACTTTCTCTTATTTTTTCTATTGTTTGTCCTGACAGAGTGCAGTGTAATTGGTCGCCTCCAAGAAATATCTCATAGAGAGTTCGAGCATCGCGTTCAGTTTCTATTTTTATATTAAATGCGGTATTTCGTTTAAGGAAATTTAACCTATTTAGGAGAAAAGTTTGGTTGCGTTGTGTCTGCATCTGTCGGATATCATTTTGGACAATTCGCATGCATCGGAAAGTTCTAATCTTCCGTCTGAAAAATACTCCTTTTCCCTGGTTGCTTCCTGGTTTGAATTATTTGAACGTTTTTTTTTCTTTTGAAGTACATTTGTTGACCGACCCCTAAAGTTTATTCCTGTAAATGTAGGCAGCGATGCAATCCAGTGACAGCCTATCTTAAGACCTTATTTGCCCTAGCTATAATTTCGTCTCTCCCCTTTTCTCATCCACTGTATACCCTTGTTTCTTCTCACTCCTACCCCATTCTTACCCCATCCGCCACGACTGACCCTCTGCAAATCTCCCCCCTCTCGCCCCTTCTCCCTCCCAGGGTCCGGTCCCGTCTCCCCACCCTCCTCCGACTTAGCGCTTGGCCGCTTCTGGCCCATAATTCCTGCTCATTCTACTTGTCTCTCCGGCTGACCTCTTGGTTCGTGTTTTGCCTCAGAGCCAGTCTGCCCGACTGCCATGCCATCGCTCTCCTTCGCCTCGCAAAAAGCCTCACCATTATCCTATATATCCTATTTCCCCCTCACCTTGGGCGGGGGTAAATCTTCCCAGCCTCCTCTCCCCCATATACTTCCTTCTCTGGCTAAAGTCCGTATCTCCCTTTGCACCCCTCGCGGGTGAACAATGCCAAATGCGCCCAAACATGATGCTACCCCGTGCACCATCGCTCGTTGCACGATGGGGCCCTCATTCCCGGAAGCAGTGGCGAATATAGGTATTATTTTTGGGGAGGGCAATACCAATAATAGTAATCATAATAAATGTTTACATTCTTTTTTGGCAGCTAAATTAAGAAAGTAAATAAAAATAAATCATTATCGCCGGCCTCGGTGGCGGCGGGGTAACGTTCTCGCCTGCCAAACAAGAGGTCGCGGGTTCGAGTCCCGCCTGGGTAGGTTTCCTCGGTCCAGGGCATGGTTGTTTGTGTACGTTTACTTGTTAAATTTGTTGAACACCCCGGTGTAAAATGGCCAATATGAGCTGTATCCGGTGGTTTGAGAATAAAATAAAAATAAATAAAATAAAATAAATTATTAGGTCCATGGTGAAACAAAACCCAGTACTATTCACCATGTTTTGGTTTTTTTCACCATGAACATTTCATCGTTCCACTAAGTAACGCCCAAATCAGTTGATTACATTATTAGGTTCATTATAAAAATAGTAATGTTTTAAAAATGTATGAACTTATGCATCACTATTTTTTTACGCGCATTATGTTTATATTTATCCAAATTAATTATTTTTTCCATTTTTGGGGGTAGGCCCTTACCTTTTAATTGCCCCTGCTCGGCGGATATGTCGAGTGTATGGTTGTTATAATTATTTGTCTTTTACACCTCACTATTTGGAACCCGTTTCCAATCAACCGATCTCCTTTCGTTTTCCTTAATTTCATGTAAAGCCCTCCCATCACGTTCTCTTTCCATGCTCTGCTTACCTCAATCACGAAGCTGCCCCAAGATGCTGGTGGCCCGGTGTTACCCCGCAATGTAGAAAGTATCACTGCACGACACGCATCCTTATTCCCGTCAGTAATGCCGAGTTTATCCGTGTAATTCTTTCTGTTAGATCCATCTTACTCTCTCCCAGTTCCAAATTCACCCTTCCTTTCCTCGGCCCAACATATCATGTACTACCCGACCTCTTTCCATGCTCTATTTACTTCCGCGATGCTAATGCACTGGGGTGGCTGTGCATTATTGTGTGTCCTCTTTCTGGTGATTCTCTCACCCTTCTGGATCCTTTGCACGCCGCAATTCCATTTACTTATTCACGTGGTGTTCGTTGAGCCGTGATTGGCAGTCTGACGTGGGGCAACCTATGCGCTTGTATTCAGACTGCTGTGTGGCAGTTGGAGGAGCCATGTGTGAGTGTGGTTTGGGCAGAATTTCGGCCCCTGAGTGTAAGAAGAGTTGGTCCGTTTGAGTGGGATTACATCACACAGTCCTCCCCCGCCCCACACATCCGGGTCGCTTCACGAACCCGGGGTACAAAATGGAGGGGCATGCACGGTCGGTGGGACTGACCACGTGACGTTTGGGGGAGGGGGATGAGGTAGCGTACCTTGTGCGCTCCGCCGCCGCAGTTTGCAATCGGGAACATTCAGCAATTACTCCTTCGTCGTCACGTTGTCGTTCTTGTTTCGAGCACGCACGACCATCTCGCGCCATCTGGTTGTTTTCTACGTCACCCGCATCTTCCCGGGTCAGAATTCAAAGCTTCTGCTTAAACGTAGGCTTGCTCGATCTTTTTCTATTTACTTTTTTTCTTCTGCGACTCGTGCAGTTGAATATTACTCGATTGTGACTAGTCCTCGGAGATATTCCTAACGTCGATACCTGAGTGGGCAGTAAATCTCTCCCTAGTTCGCCTCATTCAGGGGAATTTTCCGCGATTACATTTGCAATTACCATATCCTATGGACACAGCTGGTGATGAGCCATTAGTACTTAAATAGTTACCAATAAATATTTGATTTTTAGATTTGTATTGATTTGCATCGTGGCCCTAGCTGTCTTATCTGAAATTCGCGTGAAACAATGAAGAATGATACAGAATGGCAAAAAAATAGCCCTTAAATGAAGCTTTAATGATACCAATGGGTGTTTTCATTTTATGTATCTTGCGATTGCTCTTTTAGGGACTTGCCCGCTTTATTGACATGTCATTCCAAAGTTAAAATTCTTGATTTCTACTTGTTATTTGTCCATTTTCCCTTCAGATAAGTGTTATTTTGTGCTTTTTCTCTTTTTAACTACTCCTTGCATGCATGTAATATTCTGAAAAGAAATTTTATAATTGATAATGTTATTTTTCTTGGTTTGTAATAGCAGCTACTTAGTGTATCATGTTTTCCCTTGTACCTTTTCACGCTATTTGAATTTAATGATTAGAATTTCGGTCTTCCTGCCCTCTTCGTTGGCTTGAGTTTGAGAGAAATTAATTTTTTCTCTAGTTATTTTTCTTTCAATAGGGGCAGTCGCTTTGTACTCCATTAAAAAGTTATGCTACTTGCTCTGCAGAGCTTTAAGTAACGATCCGTGAAGCTCGGACGCTTGAAAAAAAACTCTTTGGCTATTTACTGAGGCAACGCCCCAAGTTTTCCGCCGCAAAAATGGTCGTTTACTCGGGGGAAGAAACTAAAAAATAAAAAAAAATAATGAATATTTTTCCCATGGTAAGGAAAATTTACTTTACTCTCCATAAGCCCGTGGGTATTTTTATCTCCGCTTCCATCCGACGGTCAGTGACGGTATGAGGGAGGAACAAAGCCAAAAAAAATTAAGAAGCAATATCACGCTTAGCCATGCCTAGAGTGATTTGGGATGTCTCAGTTATATACTGAGATTGCGCTCATGCTGTTGGTGGGATGGTGCCGGAATAGAATTCCCTAGAGTATATAAATGTAAGTATACGCTCATGCTCTCTCTAGCAGGGGCATTGTGTGGACGATTTCGTATTATATTTCACCGAATCTCGACTCGGTTGCCTCGGAATCTCGCTTCCTTGCCCGTCACAGCCTTCTTTCCCATCGTCCCCTCCCCCATAATTTAGTCCGTCCCTCGAGCCAAACTGCTTTCCCTATCTCTGGCCAGCACTTAGTCCATCCCTCGCCCCGATGCCCACCGCTGCTAAGGATACACACTAAACCTTCCCCCCCCGACCTGCGCCTTGTTTTACTTTATGGATATATTTCGCCAAAACATGCCCCTCTCTCCTTGTTCCTCCTCTCAACTTGGCACCGACACGCGCCCTTCCCGTTTCCTGCTCGAAAAGTGTGAAAGAAGTGGAGGAAGAAGCAGCAAACTTTTCTGTTCTCGTGGGATTGGGAGTCGTTTTTCCCCCTGGGAGATGTTCCATTCCGGTCGGCCTCGCGAGATTTAAGTCCGAATCCTTAATGCCTTGATCTGTGACCGTGTCGTTTCGAAAGGGGTTTGGGAGCGCGAGACTTAATGAGCGGAGAAAGGGAAATACATCTTCTCCAGCCTTCTCTTGCCAATTTCTTGTCCCTGCATTCGGACCATGCCAAGTTCTCTTTAGCTTATCGGAAAACGAATCGAATATGAGGCTCTTTATTTTGATCGCATATATCTCCTCTAAAGTGCGTGTTTCACTCTCCCCCTCCCACCCACTATTCACTTATTTCGTTCGTTTCGAAAACGCCTTATTTATTCGGCCTTCAGCCCTTCGCTTCTTGTAAGGGATCGTTTCCCTTCCCTTAGATATTCGGAATTAATCCGTTTGGTATGCATACATTCTCGGTCGTAATTTCCGAAGAGACGACGAAATTGATGGCAACTTCCGATGGAAGCAACTGGAGCGAAAGGTTCCGAATTTAATTTGTCGTTTCGCAATGCTGTTTCTTCAAGGAGGAACTCTCTTTCCTTTCGATTATATTGGAACGTCTTTTTCAATATATTTGCATTTGAATGAATTATTTGACTTCTGTAACGTGATGCGTTAATAATTTAGTCCCCTTTGAATTGGATTGAATTATAACCGAGTATCTTCCTTTCTAAAGCTTTTTTGTAATGATTTATATCATACCAATGTTGAGCATGTTTTTATTCGAATCATCTTGTTGATGCGAATAAGAATTTTTTTCAACTCCCGAAGTGGGTGCATAAATTAGTAGGCACTTTTTCATTAGTCTTCCATATATTTTGACCTCATCATGCTTCACGGCGCTCTCAAACTACGCTCAAATTTTGTAATTCTTTGAATAAGTATTAACTTTGGCAATATTTTTCTTAGATTTCACCTTTATTATCCCCTATTAATTATTTCGTTACTGTCAAGAAATGCTAAAATCTCCTTATTGGATTATAATTATCTTTATTTATGATTTGCAATTTTATTACTATATGTATCCTTCCTTTTGAAGTATACTTGTATCTTCTCTGGAAATCTGCATCTAATGTTGGCTATGCGTTGCTACAAGTTTTTAGTGTTCATTACTCGTGGAGTTTTCAAAGTATTTCCCTTGGCTAATAAACTTATAGGTATCATTCTCGTTTTAGATTACTGAATGTGTGCTTATTTATATCGTGCAGTTTAATAGCTGGGGACACGGAAGGCAAATAGAACTAGGTGGTTTGATGAAAGCGTACTTTGGACTGTCTCCAAGGCGGGTGCAATGATTTGTCCACCCTCGGGGCATGTCAGCGAACGCCGTCCTCGCCGCCGTGAAATATAGAAAATTACCGAAACTCCAGCATTCGTATCAAGAGGGTTTTGTTCCTCGTCCTCGAAGTTGGGAGAGGAACTCTAGCCACCCATTATTTCCGCGAGAGAAACTTTCGGTTCGCAGTCTCGGACTTGAGGAAGAGCTACGGAGAGAGAGAGAGGGGCAAATTATAAGCTCCGAAATTAAGCATGAGCCATGGCCATTGGCGCAGCATAAATCCCAGAGATGAGGATTAAGAAGGGGGAGAGGCAGGAGGATGGGCTCACTACATGGCTGCGGGGCAAGGGGTTGTATGGGCCGGGCGTTCGTCGCCGGTGTGCGGGAGTGTGAGGCAGCGGTATACTGTAGTGTCTGCGGCTACACACCGGGCTGGATGGCAGAGAGAGAGAGAGGGCTTGTACGGGGGTGTGATTCCCTAAGGACCCCTCTCACGGCCAGTGACGATGAGCCCGCATAAAGTCCTATCCACTACCACCACCACCGCCACTCTCCCGACAACTCCATGCTCTCTCTCTCTCTCTCTCTCTCTCCGTCTCCGGGGTTGAACTCTCACGGATTGGCGCGAAAAGGCAGCGACAATGTGTGCGCGCCGCTGTGTACCCCTACCACTACGGGGGTCCGGGAGGGTTTTTAGAGGGAGGATTTGCAGTCGTAGGAGGAGTCAAGAGGTGAGGAGCCCGGGTCTTCTCTTTTGTGCAGTGCAGGAGCCGTGTGGTTGGGAGGGGGAGTGGTAGTTTTTTAAGTGGGCGGTCGAGAGGCGGGCATAACAGGAGAAATTTTGGCGGTGGAACTCTGTTTCGGACTTGTCCTCCTCGCGGTGTCTTCCCACTGCCCCTTGCTCCGTTATTTATGGGACCACTGCGTCTTTGAATTCTCATATGTATATTTATGCCTCCGAACCAACCCTCCCTCCTCCCACCACCACGGCGACAATCCACTCCCACGACCTCCCATCCCCCCCGTACAACATCCGCAATACAATCTAGTTCCGTCCCTATGTCCGACTCGCCCTTTCTCTCCCTCCGTCTCCTAAGCATCCCTGTCCAAACGTCGTCCCTCGGTTTCCTTTGCCCTCTCTCTCGGCTACCGCCATCTCCCTTCTTGTCCCGCCTTTCGCATTCCCTTCCCTTTCTCCGTTTTCATCTACATCTACATAAACCCCGCAAGCCGCCTCAAAACGCGTGTGGCGAGGGTTGCTAGGACAGCAGCCGCTAACAAAGAAAGGAAATGCATTTTTTAAGTTCTTTATTGTTATGGAGAAAAACGAATTCCTTCACCTATCCGTTCTGCAAAATATCTCTCTTAATTTATCGTTTCTCTCGGACGTGGAATTATAGTGAGCTCCCGCTGTTATTGCGACCGAGTATCCTCTGTTTTCCCAGTGTGACCGCGAACCGTCCACCATCTCCATACCAGCGCTTGTTCTTCTTATTTTCTATGCACCATAAATGTCGCGATTCTTCTTTACCGTATGATGTCTAACATATGTTCTATGCAAATCATTACTTATAATTTATCGCTATCTTGTACAGTGCGTATAATAGTGTCCCGGTAATGCAGTATTTAATTTCGTAAGTATTTGAATTGTATTTCCAGTCAGAGTAACGTATTCGTACTAATCTATCAATGACCTCCTTTAGGTGAAGCCTGCATTGAATCAGTGGTATCGTTCGTATATCAATTGTATTATCATTTGTAGGAGTGAAATCTATTCCCTCCTCCACTTACCTCTATATATTGCGTCACTTTACCTCTATACATTTTTTCAGTGGAATTTCTTTGTTTAGTGATTTTAAATTTTATGCCATATGGACTCTCTTTAATATTCTTAATGTAATATATTTATTCACTTTCTCGTCGTTACTCCTATTAACCACTTTTATCTCTATTGTATAACTTTTTGACTTGCTTCATCTCCCCCATGTGTTCCTATCGGTTGCTCCTCTTGTAGTCCCTTCTCGTGTTCCCTCATTGTTCCACGTCCTAGATGCAAGCTACAGTCCCCCATTCAATACTCCCTCCCCTAGCCTTCCGTGGTACATCCCATCGCCTTTTCCTCCTCCAGCATCCCTTGCCGACTCCTGCGGTGCCCCCCTAACGCTCCCGGAGATGAGAAGTTGAAGTGGTACTGCCCCTCCGACTACTTCTTGTGCCCAGCCCTTCCTCATTTTAACCCCCTTAGACCTCTGTAACTCCTCCCCCCACCTCCCGCACGCGCAAAAAATACTTCCTCACTCGTCCGAGCAAGCGAGAGAGGAGGGTATGAATAAATGGTGCGGTGGCTTCCTCCTCCGCCTCCGTGAAGGATGAGAGGCACCACGAGCCGACTTCGATTTGCCGTGTCATTGTGTGCGCAAGAGGTCCTCCTGGAGCCTTCCCTCCCTTTCTTTGCCCTCCTCAGCCCCTGGCCGTTTTCTTTGGAAAGAATGAGTATGGGGAAACCCGATTGCGTTGCCGGAGAAGTGCGACTTCAGTTTTTTTTTCGAGCTTTCACTCTTAGATTATGGACCTGTTTTGGATAATTATCCGAGATTAGGGAGGACAACGGTTGAAGAAGTTACTGAGTTATTACTAGTTGTCATCCGGCTAAGGCTAACTCGACAGACGGAGTTTTGGAGAGTGATGTGCTGCTGTACTAAGCAGGAGGGCCTGTACTCATCCCCTCATTCAACCTCCTCCTTCAGTTCGACGTAGAACTTATTGCTATTCATTCTATCCGGAAACCCTTTCGAAATTAATCTCTTCCTCGCCTCTCCGTTATTCTTTTCACTCTGACCCGATCGTCAACATCCTCTCCATCCACAGGCTCCGTCTCTCTCTTATTCTGAATATATTTCTATTGATATTGCACTGTTTATGGTTGAGGTGCATGGATGCTCGATGGCCGATATGGCCCTTCGCTCCTGTATGTCGCCAGCAATCGATAAGCTATTTTGAAATCATTATATCGTTCAACGACTTTTTCGAGAAAGTTGCACATCATTATCGGTTAATTTAAGACCTATCACATTGCCAGCTGTTGATGCATGGATGTGTTTGCCAGAGAATGTTGCTATTGCGATATCTTTCAGACTCGACTGTATCTTTAATGCTTTATTTCATAAGTTAAGCATTTTCAATGGTGAATTTACCATCAAGTTTTCAAAAGTGAAGGTTATTGATGATTTAAATGACTTTTTCTTGATTACCTTTTCTCATTCATTTTTCTTTTTACTTTCAGGTGAGTGACATGCCATGATCATCGATTTAAATGTGATTTTTGGGGTGTATCAAGTAAGTTACCAATTCACCATACGGGATATTTTTTTGTTAATTGCAATACATTACTTTTTCGTGCACAATGCAACTAATTTAGACAAATCAGCAATGCTGTATGTTTTTTCGATGCATGCTGTGGGAGTTCTACGTAGCATATTTAAACTCATTCTTAATTTTATTTTCTCATGTTGTCAGTGTCATTGATCACATTTTGACCATCAGTTTTATCAGTTTTGTTATGCGGTATACGCCTAAGGCTTACGTATTTGTAAGGAGAGACTAACCTGGTGGAGTATTTTTTTTATTAATAATTAGGCTATCCAGCAAATCCTGAAGCGCGTCGTCTCTCACGTGATATTATTCTCCCACAAGAAGGAATATGATTTTAGAATTTTCTGTTCCATGTGAGGTGTTTTTGAGACTTTTGAGCCATTTTTCCCTCTTGGAATGGACCGATTAAATTCATCGTTGGAAATATGTCTTAAGTCTAATATATGGTTCCCAGCAGCTATAATATCGTTAGTATTACTTTCCAAGTATTTTCACTGGCGCATTTCTTCCGATAAGCGTTAAATGGGTATTTTTGCATCGCGATTTGGGGTCGGGTTCATTCAATAAACCGTTCCCCAGTTATGAGGACATCCGGAGCGGGATTGACGCCCACCCTTACGAAGAGTAGCTTTCGAGCGCCGTCTCGGCTGCCCTCACGGGAAAAGAACGAAGGCTCTTTCCCATGGCTCTTACGTTGGGCACGCATCTTGCGACTTTGTGTGACGTCTCTTCCCCGCCCCATTCCACCCTTCGGACCGTATTCCCTCCACGAATTTCAAGTCCTGGCTTGTTTCGCTTTCCACTCTTTATTTTCCAGCCCAAGGGGGTCCTGGGTATCTCTGCTACTCGCTCCGTTTCACACAACCTTGCACATAACATTTGCTCAGAGACTTGTGCTGCCCTCGCCGGGCACAGGGTGGAAATACTCCCCCACTTCCTGTCCCTCTCCTTTTACCCCTCTTCACTCGGGTGCCTGTAGCTTCTTATGTAGTTTCAGCTTGTGGGTTTTGCCGGTCTCTTAAGGTCTTCACTCTACCTCCACATCTTCCGGACGTCTCGGTTTTCTCACAGCCCTCTCCTTTCCCCCTCATGACTTTAACTATTTCATCCCCTAAGCCCTCTCATCTGTTCTCCTACGTCTGATTCTCCGCGAGACTCCCATTTCCTCTCTTTCTTACATTGCGCCATTTTCCACTCCCGTTACAAAGCTGTCCGGAATGGTCAGTGCAAGTCTTAAGGTATGCTACTTGATGGTCACGTGCGCTGGGCATTGTGCGGTATCTTTGCCTTCCACGTTTGCCCCAGGGGCTTTAAAGTCCACCGTCAGATGTGGCTGGTCCTACTTTGGTGATGGTTACCTTGTTATTGTGTCCGGAAAAGTATATGGGTCTAACCTCTCACCGATTGTTCTCTTTCTGTCAAGAAGTGGTCAGATTTTTTATTCCAACGAACAGTAATGTAGTTAATTCCAAGTTGATTTAATTTTTTCCGTCCGTGATTGTTCTTTATATTAGGAGGTGCATATGCATTTAATATTTATTCTTATTTTTTATCATACGACTTCGGATATTTTATGTATCAGAATTTTCGATGATCGATCAAAAAATTAAATTTATTTTGTATGGATTAAAATTAATCATATTTTACTCTTTTTGCATTCGTCGATATTTCCATTATTTTAGAGAAAGTTCTCATGGAAGGGATATTCACTTCCTTTCCTGAGTTTTATTTGTGCTTTTTCTTTGTGTTATTTTCCATTGATATTCTGGCGTAAATATAATTTGATTTTTATCAATAAAAAAAAAAGTTTTACCACTCCTTGTTTCCCGTCGATTTACATTGCAGTTTCACAATAACGACAGTGGTCAGCCAGCCATTGAAAAATTATCAGTTTTGATGACTGCATTGATAGTGAAGTACATCGACTCGTGATTTTAATTAGTGCAAGAAAAAGAGAGAGAGAGAAAGAACTGTGTGAAAGGATCACTCTGGTTATCATCTAAGGGGTTGTACTCGGTTGTCCCAAATAATCGCGCATATTTTGTGTATTCAGTGTCCAAGGCATCGTAATTTATATGCCTCTTAATATCAAGGTCTTTAACGGACCCATTCCTGTCCGTGCGAACGCTTAAGCAGGGAGGAGATATTCCCGCCGCAGTTACTCTCGTTTTATTTCTTTCGGTCGTCCCAGCTCGCCCCACTCCCGGTGGGAAAAGTTTTCGCCGCTTGCGGGAACAACAAACAGCACGCTGCCGGTGCGGCGGCGTGTGCGTGCCGCTCTCCCTCTCTCTTTCCAGGAGTAACCCAGTTCACGTCCGTCCAGTGCGCGTGCGCAGTCTTCCGATAAATAAACAAATAAATAAATGAGCGTACAAATAAAGCCGGCGGGAGGAGGGGGTGGCAAATCTCCGTCTCTGGCTCGTCGGCGGTGTTTTCCGCTCGTTTGGCCACGGCCTCCCTTCCCCCACTCCCTCAAACGCCCCCTTCCTCCTCCGGGGCTTATCCGACTGGAACTCCCTCTCCCTCCTCTCTTGCCGAATCTTCCTCTCCTCCCTCCTCACCTCCTCCCCTCCGCCGTCTCATCACGCACGCCTCTTTAAAGGGAAGGGTCGCGCGTGCGGAGGAATTCCGCCGCGGGCGAGGGATCCCTCGCTCTGGTCGGCAGGAGAGCGAAGGGGTCCGGCCGACTTCTGGCCCGCGTCCCGCGTTGCATCGGAAACGGACACAGACTCTAAGGGGGGTGAGAAGTGGGGAATCATCTGTGAGTTTTAGAAATGCAGGTTGTTTTGAATTGGAATTTCTCATTAGTGTGAAGTACGAGTCGAGTCTCTCGTATTTGGTGTTCTCTCTTTGCTCCAGACACGTTTGGGTGGGACGAGTATGGCAATGCTATTATTCTTCTCGTATTTAGACTGCGTGGTCGAGTGTTTCGTCTTTGTCATCTAAATATCCTCAAGCGGTTATCACGTGTTCGCGGATAGAATTAAGAACAATATACCGCGCCCAGAAGAAGGTATTTGTAGGATGGGAGAGAGGCCAGGGTCAAAAATAAAATTAGTCGTGGAGACCCTAAAGGGTAGATGAATGATATAACTCTTGTTTGTCTTAACTAGTGCATATTTGAACCCAAAATATTTTGTTTCTATAGCAGCACTTAACTCCGTCTTCGGTTGGGGCGTACAAATATTGCAATATGTTATTCTTAATAAGAGGTGGAAGGAAGAAGATAAGATTGTTCGTCTAACCATTTGAGAATGCTCATAATTCACGATATGGCTGATATTCCTGGATCGATCCTCAAATAACAATGACAAATGTAACGTAAAGGTTAGCATGAGGTATCGAATCGGTTATCGTTTCGACTTTGTGAAGCGTATGGGGTTATAGTGTGCATGTTTTAGCATGGGAGAGAAGGGTTTTTGCGGAAAATAAGTTGATTTAGATATTTGCTATAAACCAGTTTTATAATAAGTAAAACATAAGAAAATCTTGTCCCATCCATAACTGCTAGTAAAATTCTGGTAATATTCGTACTCCATGATATCCTCCGAACGTAGGGATTCTACTGAGTTTTATGCAAAAAAATTCGTGGATCCTGTCCAATTTTGCTGTGCTGTTTACTCGCTGCGATCCATCACCACGCATTGGACGTGGAAGTTGAAAGCGTTGTACTACTAAGGATGAAAAATTCGTGGAACCGTTCGGCCACTGCCACGGAATAAACATGACAGCGCACCACCTCCGGTTTGGACCGGGAATGCACTTCCTGTGATATGCAACCGGAACACTGTAACGTAAAAATGCAAACGAGAGTTTGCGAACCGAAAACGGTGCAGCCACGAGCCGCTTTGGTAGAATAAACATGCATAGATTCATGCCCAGACTCAGAAAATATTTTATATTTTTTTTGTCAGTGTGGTAGTAAAGAATGTGGGTTTATCCGAATTTCTCTTCTAATTCAACCTGCCGTCTCTTTCGCGGTACCGAATGGGAATGACGGGTAATCCCTTAGTCTCCCGTCCTTCCTTCGTAGTCATTCCATTCTCCGAAGCACTTTGGATTTCCGGTTGCTGGAAGGAGATGGGAGGTAGTGGCCGTATATTATTCGCTCTTGGAGGGTGCTTATTTAATAGTGCGAGAGAAAAAGGAAGTAGACGTGTATCGCATGAATCATGGGGCGTAATCCAGTACACGCTCCCAATGCTCCCGAGTGCTCCCGCTTCAGACGCTACAGATTCGTGGTCCACTTTCGCTCCTATCGCTCCCAGTGCTACCCTACTGGATCACGGCTGGAGCGATTGTAGCATTTGTTAGTCGTTTGTTTTACTAGTATCGTCTGCTCGGATATTAGATCGTCTGAATTAGGGATTGTTATAGCCCCTTGTACTTTACTTAGCGTGTTAGAGAGGTCAGTAATATAAATGACAAAAAGAATATGGCCATGGGGTACACCACAAGAAATCTATTTAATATTAGATCTTCATTGGATACCATGATCGGGCACCACAGCAGACCGATGCTTGTCCTGAAGATTTTACCCACTGGTTTGCAAATCCTCTAACAACAAGGTGATAAACTTAAACTATAAAGAGCAGATCATATGATACATATAAAAGAAGATAAGACTGATTAAATACCTTATTAGAGAAATTTCAATTAAACGAAAAATAAGCCTAATTAACTTAACTCACCTAAAAGCCTGCGTTTAAACGATACAGGTACAAGTTAATGCCTATTTGCGTGAATTATTTTTGTGGACCGAAACGGAACATGTACGAATGTTTGAACCTAGCTAAAATAGGTTAAATTTGTCGATCATGCATTTGCACAAGTTGAGTGGTTACACGTGAAACCACTTAACGTGCAACAACGCAACCGTACGGTACATTTCGTGTTCTTTCTCGCGTTCATACATTTAGACTTGTACGGATTTATGTAGGTGTAAAAGGGCCTTAAGTGGAGTGTCCTTTATACGATTTATCAATTGCACTCATGACATTGTATGACAGTCTCAAAAGCAGTCCTACACTTGAACCAATCTCGTCAACAACGAGCCTTAAGCATAAATGCAATGCGTGTCAACCTGACCTTAAGAAAATTACATAAGTAAAATACAACCGAACATTAATAATTGATTAAACTTCAGTTGAAGATTAGAGGAAGATATCATCATTTAACAGAGAATACAATCTTCATGGGGAAAGCTTGAAGAAAACCTAGGTTGGCCGCCAAAAAGCAACAAACGGAATGCTTTAACTAGAAGTTCACGTACCCTAACCTAAGAAGTCATATTCTATCTCAATTTCACGCAATATCAAGTTCAAATAACTAATAATTGATCTAAATAACAAATAAATCAATATAACTTACAAAATTAACATAATTCTTATATGTAACGGACGGAATTAATGCTTCGACCGGAAAGTTCACTCACTACATGTCTTATTAATTTCGAATAGCCATTTTCTATCTCCCCTTCTCGCTAGCTCAAGCTTAAACCACTAATAATTAAATAATATTATATATAATTAATTATCACAACAACAAATTTTATAAGATATCTTGGTCTTGACGCTCAATTTCTTCCCCGATCTGGCCCGTGGCGACTCTGAATTGTGAAACGCATTGAGTTACAGCCATTTGCCTCACCGTAATATCCCCCGAATAGTTCTTTAACCATTTGTTTTTAGCATTTACTATCCAGGCTCTCTTAGCGACTTCTTCCATCAACTCCAAATGGTCATATTATTGCCGGTCAGGTCCACAATTGTTATGAACACCATTTTCTTTTGCCTTCCTTCCCGTTCAAATTCGCGCTGAAAACCGGTTCGCTCCAGCCTACCTACCTATTTCTTGGGAGCGTTTGTAGCGAGAGAGAAGCGAATAAAGTGACGTCATGCGTGACGTACGAGAACGCTACGGGAGCTTTTGTAGCTTCTACTGGACCAGGCAAAGACTCGCTTCCAGCGCTTCGGAGCACTGGGAGCTTGTACTGGACTACGCCCATGACGTGTCAAGGTCAACTGCTTTTCCGCCTGTTAAGAGTGCTGGGGCACGGTGGCGCTTTGCTTAAAATTGGAACAGACTATAGTACCGTTGGGAATTCAATATGGGGCTATTCTGTGTTTTGTATAACAGACTTGGCTAAGAAGCGACTGAAGTCTCACGATATGTAATCAGCGCATGAGCTGATAATCATGTTAACAAATTTGGTATTGCTTTTTTTGAGATTATATATATGATTTTATATCGCATAAGATACTAAACAGTTTATGATACTCAGGAACTTTTATCAAAGCGGGCCCCAAATATCGTGGTAGTTCGATCTTCTCTTTAATATTAAACTCACCTCTACCTATTTTTTATGCACCCCGTTCTCCGCCCCGTTTCTCACAAACCCATTTCACTGTGCCCTATTAATGACAACTTTCGTTTCTTAGTTACGAATTTAGAAAGGTAATCGAGCTAATGGTATATGATATAGAGTAATTGTTATCATGAGCACTTTTTATCATTCGTCTTCAGTTCGTATTTTATGGTGAAATCAATTACAGCACCCGACGAAATACCAACCATCTTATTTTATTTTTCTTTATTAGAATTTTCCTCGATTTGTTATTCGTGATTCCATAGCTTCTTACTATTTCTCCGAAATCCGGACTTAATGCGTGGCTTGTGGGGGAAAACCTCAGTTATCACGTGACTTTGTCCGGCCCTTATGTATCTCTCGGGCATTTACCACCACTGTGTACAAATATGCCGCCTCATCGCCACCCCTGCTCACTCCCGTGTTGTCCTCTCCCATAGTCCACTCTGCCTCTCCAAAGGATAAAGGAGAGGAGAGGAGAAGGGCGGATGGAACCTCCGGGAAGACGTGAAAAGAATCGCCCGGGTTCGGGGGGGAGGGGGAAGGGATGTTGGCCGAGGAGATGGTGGCCGTTTTCATTCTTTATTTATTCCGCATGCTGTGTTTGCGTGCTCCTCTTCCCTTCTTGCGTGGGTGGATGGTTTTGCTCGCCCGCCCGATTCCGCCAGATTCCCTCTCCGACCTTCGATGCGTTGCGGGCGAGATGCCCGACGGGTATGTTGTTTCCTGCTGCCTGCCCTTCCCCTCCACTTCCTCCCTCTGACACCACCACCACCACCAACAGCCTCCTCTCGACCTCCCTCCGCCCCCCTCTCGGTCGTTTGAAGGTTGAGTAGGTTTTCCTGTCCCCCTCCTCTTCTTGTCTTCTCTTCATCCGCCCCGTCTCGCATCATTCCTTTCTCTCCCTCCCTTCTCTTATCCCGAATTTCTCCCACTCCTCCCCCTCGAGCTCTTCTTGGGAGTGTGCGGTGTGTATTTCGAATACATTCTCGTGGATCCGGATGCTATTTGAGTTCTCCGTACTCTAGTATCCAGACAGGTTCTCCGGCGCCAATGTATCGTCGTGCCGTGTTCATCAAGGTAATCGAGCGCTCATGCTGTCCGCAAATATTCGCCTCAGGGTTTTCTTTAAATTTCTCTCGTCGCTAAGGCTTTAAATAACGTTAGCTAGCCATAAGAAGATAAGGCAACAATCGTGGTGAGAGTCGCTGATTCCCTCCATAGCTTGCGTTAGCGACCACCAATAATAGTCAAAACTTCGGGCCCGGATTGGGCAGGGGTCTATCAATTGCAGTTTATATGTTTTCGACTAAGCATGCGTGCTGTGACAAATACATGAATACCCGATCTGTTTTTTCTCCTGCGTCAAATATATTCAGAGAGCATTCGTAGCCTTGAGGACTTAGCCTCGCTTATGTAAATCAGGAAGTAGCTAGCATTGAGCTTACTCAATGTCAGAAAGAATGGGCATGCTGCAGTCCACTCCTTCGGAAATGGAGCTGGCCCCTTCCTTTTTTCTGTTCCCGGTAACTTTATTCTCTTGCACAGGAATGACCCATGTACGACTGCTTTGCGGAGGCTGCGTGTCGCCTCGCCCGATGGCACCCAAAACATAAAAGCTCTTTGTGGACCAGTCTTCGCCTTTGCAAGGCCTTCGCTCTAAGCTTATAGTCAGCGTTTTTTTTTTCGTGTGGCTCGTCGGCATTGACGCTTCGGCGTCGCGACTAAAAAACTTCCCCGTAAGGTAAGGATTTTTTTGTGAGACTTTAAGTACAACATACTTCCCACAATTATGTTTTAATTGCTTTCTAGTTTATTGAATTGATTAGGAATCGTTTTATCTATTACAAATGCCCGTGGTCGGAAATATCACTGGAATCGATATGTACGAATGATGGTCGCACCACTCCGCATCGTTTCTCCGCCGAAAATTCGCCGAATCTATTCACCATGTAAAGCAGACGTTTCAACCGATTATTCGCATGAATTTCATCCTCATGGTCATTCGAATGATCATATGTATGACCACTCATCGTGTAAAAAGGTCTTACCACTTCTTGATCCGACGATCTTTTTTCCGGCCATTTTTTAAATTTATACCCAGAAGCTACAGGCATACCATTAAACTGACACAACTCGAGAACTTTTTTTTGTATAAACATATACACGTTTTTATAATGAACATATATTTTTAATGCATATGTTTTTATTTATTCCATACAAGAAAAATAACTTGGTCAAACAGTGCAAAATAATTCCGTAGAGGGGAGTGACAAATCATAATACAAAAAAACGTAACAATACGCGACCGGACCACTACCGGTGGATGAGGAAACACGTAATTTTACGTGAATGGACCACCGTCAGTTCAGATCCGTAGAAGGCTTCGTTGAGGTGTAGGTAGGGACACCAACTCTCAGTCCGATGGTGGTTAGAATCTCTTAATGGGAGAGTATGGTTGGGAAGGGCATAACAAGATGGTTGTGAAGGGGAACTATCCGTTGTCTTCAGTCCCTTCTCAGTATTTTCTCCCTTTCCTTGCCTTACGCTGCTTTAGGCTCCACTCAACCTCCACATACTCCTCCTCCCCGTATACTGCTGTCGTTCAGGAAAAAAAATCCCTCTTTTCTCTTATCCTGATGCGCACACTACTCTCTGTTGTGCTTGACCACATGCTATCGTACGCTCCTCGGCGGCCCAGGGTCGTCCGTTTCCCCCATGCAGATTAAGTCTTCTTTGTCGTATATACCTCCTGTTTGCTCCTTTAAGGTCCACTGAATCAAGGGAAATACTAATGTTGTAACTATAAAAAGAAACTTTGCTGCATAAGAGGATTAGAGCGTTAATTCTCAGGGAAACTGCCCTTGAATCGTCGATGAAATTGCGACGTGGTCTTTGTTGAAAACAGTAATGTTCTCGAAGAGGTGTTTGTGAAGAAAAATTACTTGTATGTAACAATGTTACAATTTATCTCTTTGATTGCATTTGAATTTTTTACCCACTCTACTTGTAAACCTACCTTAACTGTTAAATTCTCAAATAAAGTTAATGACTATGTCATTGAATTTTAAATTAGTAAAAATAAAATTTCTAGCGCCACTGCAGTGGGCCCTCTAATACTTTCTGAAACTATCGTAGTCTTTCTCTTCGTTTTTTGTGTTTAAGATTTTTTAGCAGGTACTTCTATTTGTATTTCTGCATTACAGGAGTAGCCTTAATCTTTCGTTTTACCGCTCGCTGAAATCTCTTCTGTAGATAAAGGATTAGGCCAGAGAGAAAGAATTTCAATCCTGGTACTTATTCATGGTCTTTTTTTTTATACTAGTGCTCGGACGTTCCGTTTCTCTGTGGAATCCTTCCCCTGTTCTGTTCGCATTTTGATAGCCTCTTACCTCCTTAATTCTTCGCCGCAACCTAATGCCATTCCCTACCCCCCGCCGCTCCTCTTGCAAACCACATCTGCCTCTTATCCCACTCCTTACTCTTGCTTCCCTTGCATCCTCCTCTCCGCACCTCTGCGCACCGCTTTCCGTCGTTACGTCTCTTTGACGCGGTTTATATTATGGAGCGATACAATTGTGGATATAAGCGATTCCATTTATAGGGTATACTGTATCAACTGTGGAATGTATGAAAAATACTGTCTCTTAGTCACTTATTAACTATGTACAATATTCTTAGAATAGGATATTTTTACAGAGTAACATAAGCGTTCAATTTACCGTTCGTGTCCTAGCCTTTTGATTTTGAAACTTTCGATGCTTTATATGTTTGCCTTATTAGTTCAATAGATAACGCAGAGGGTATTATGTCAATGTAATTCCTGTTTTTTATGGCGGTAAATATGGGTTGGAAGTGAATTCTTGGATCCTTGCAGACGATGAGTGAGTCGCTCAACGAAACGGTGGAAGGAGGAATGGAAAACTTAACCAAGGGTGACACTTGCGAGATATTCACCTTCAATATTTCTATTCAGCATTTACGGATATGGCATACTAATTTTTTAATGACGTCATGCCTAATGTACGCACATTTACTCCGACCAATTATATTTCACTGCCTCCTTCGATATTCTCGACTTCCTTTATTAATATTGCTTGACTCAGCAGTGACATGCCCCATGTGTGTTATTAAAGATGAGCGTGGGCTTTTTGTCTACGTTTTTCCTGGAAATTTTCCGCAATTTATTTTCACTTTGTTGCGTTATTTTTGTTACCCGACTACTCTATAAATACAAAAAAATATAGAAAAAATGAGGAAATTCTCCCTCTCGCTCCGTTCTTTCTTCTTCTTCTAAGAAAAGGAAGTTCTTGTCATTTCAATTTATCCTTGCTCTTTAGATGATATTGTTCCCGTTAATCACCTTAAACCATTGTATTTGTGGATGTTTATTTGGCTGAGATATAGATTAAGGGCTTGCCTTAGGTGCTTCGAGTGCTTCCTTCTAGTTGGTGTACAACTCTTTCTTCTTAATATAGCGGTCAGCGCTCTGCGCTTCCAGAAGTGCCCTCAGTCTCGCGTTCATGGGCTTGCAGGGATTACACTCTGAAGAGAGGCTTCTACTCCGATAGAATTGAATCCGGCTGAAGCCGCAGGAGGAGCCAGCTTGCCGGACTCATGGTGGAAGTGAAGAAATATAGAGCCAACATCCACCCAGTTAATGCCCTTGATCTTGCGTTCTCATTGAATGCACGTGATTATCTTGAGTACACTAGCCAAATCCTATCATAATTTTGTGGGTGGATTAGGGAAGGAAGGGAGTAAGGAAACATTAGGTGGCCCGAATGAGCTTTACTTGTCGCACCGTTTAGAAATACGTTGTGTTACACCCATGCCTTGATAGTTTTTAATTATTAATTATTCATCCCAACTATGGAAACCCCGTTGGACTGGGATGCTGGGTCTTGAAAGTCTGACCCACCAATTCTTAAACATTGAAGTCTCCACTCTTTCACCTTGCCCTTAACATCGTGATGGAGTGTGCTTTAGAAACGATTATTTAGCCAAATTTAATCTAGTGGAGAACTCGTGAAATGTTCGTACGACAAAAAGCTTGCTTCAAAATCGGGAATGACTTTAAGAACATTCATATCTTCCCTGTTCTTTGTTGTCGAAACAAAACATCCTCTTCCGTGTCGATTTTTTTTCGTGTGAGGGAACATTAGGTTCAGCCGCGTGAGAACGATGTACCGCCAAGCCTTCGCGGACGTGTTCGGGCTAGACGTGTTGATAGACATCCCTTTTGAGTTCAGCGCTCCCGGAGAGAGGTGGGCTTCCCCGTGTCGTGTCCTCCTCCCCTCCTTGGGCGCGCGTCTCCAGATATATCCTTAAACACTGCCCACCCGCGTGCCACGGCCGCCTCACACGCCCTTCTCGTCTCTGCAACTTGGTCCGCGAGACTAATTTTAAAAATGGTCCGGATAAAAAGTAAATGGCCTTTTACTTTCGCTCACCCTCCTCCCCCCTCCCACCTCGTGGACTTCCTCACCCCACCCCCTCATTCCATACCACCTCCTCATCTCACCCATCCTCCTCCTCTCTCTCTTTTTCTCTCTCTCCGTCTCTCTCTCTGCCTTCTGTATTGATCTTTTCCCTCGCTTGGCCCCAGCCACTGCTTGCTCTCCACCCGCTCCTCTCTCCCCCTCCTCCTAGCCCGCCATCCTTCCGCCTGTATCGCGGTTTCGTTCCGTTTCTGGTACTCCTCCTCTTCCCCTCCCCCCTCTCCTCTCCCTTCCCCCCCCCCTCTTCCTTCCCCATCAGTTTTTGTCGGATTTTATTCCGTTTGGTGGTGGTGCGAGGGAGGGAGGGACGCAAGGGGTGGGTTTTAAGGGATGGTTGTGGAGATGAGTTTTAGCGCGGGGGAGGAGGAGGAGGTTGGGGGTGCATGGCGAGTGGTCCCTCCCCCTCCTCCCCCACTCGTGCCCCATGGAGTGGTGATGGTGTGGGTGGGCACAGCCTCCCTCCCTCCCTCCCTCTCACCATTCCCTAGATATCGCACTAAATCTTCGAGGCCCCAGTGGCTTTAGCCCCTAAACCGGTGTATCTATCCCTTTTGGTGCGCCAAATCCTCCGGGGGGATATTCGGGCATTCCGCTTCCAGGGCTCTTGAGGGCTCCCGAGATCCCTCGGGTTGTCATCTTTACCTTCGATTCCCTTCGCCATCCGGTTTTTGTTTTAAATTATTTTCCTTTTTGCGTCCTCTCCTCTTAATGACGGCTCCATCTCTCCGTTTTGAGTCCATCCATGGCCGCCATATAACCGGTGCCCATTCGCCCGCATCGACCGCTTGGTCCCGGACACTCACTCTCTTAGTTAATCTTGACGTCGTTTATACGCCATTGAAAATTTTAACGCCTAGAACTTAAACATTTTTGTTAATTTATTGATTTTTTTATTTTAAACATTAATACTAATAATGATCAAGAGACCCGAAAAGGAAATTCTAAAAAAATAATTTTCTAATGCTTGGTTTTCAGACAGAGATTTTCAAATGGTTATTGATAAATATTAGAAATTATTATTGATGTGGTGAATAAGGAGAGATCGGAAGCAAAAAGAGTATGATCTGTGAAATTTGAGAATCAAAGGGGCTAAAAGCGATAAATATTTCCTAAGTTAAAAATTTGTCTAGGCGGGACATCATGCTCCATGTTACAATTTAAGAAAAAAAGAGTATTTATGAATTATGATGTTGTGGACATAACCTCCAAGTGGTGAGTTAACTTTGTTTCTCGTTGTTTGCGTACCTCAGTGTTAGACTGCCTGATTCCGTCCGTAATACATGTGTGGGTGTTCAGCTATTAATCTCGGCAATTACATCTAGTCCAAATTGGCTCCACATGTAGTGAGTTAAGTGAAAAGATGCTTTTGCAGATCTTTAATATAGCTCTCATTCCGAGTGGTGTAGCGAGTTGCATTTCCAACGTCATATTTTAAAAGGCTCTCCTTGCACTGCTTTTAAATTCCACTTGACCCGTGATAACCCAGTCCCGCTCCGCCGCTAGAGACCGCGGAATTTTAAAATATTTTTTCGTAATCCACTAGGTTTTATGAAACAAGTTTTTCCCTCTGGTTGGAATAGTTTCTCACGCCAATGAAACTTTTAATAAATAATCGAATCGCTCGGCATAAAATATATAATTATTATTTTTTTCTTGTGGACTCGACTCTTTTCATGAATTTGTGCAGCATGTTTTCGTGGCTTTTCTACCTTTGAGTTTACAAGCCAGCTCGCGATAAAGATATTAGTATTTTTCGAGCAAAGAGCTTAATACGTAAATTGTTAATCATACCTGAAAATGTACTCCTGCAGTTATTTTCACAATTTTATGTAGCTTTCACAAAGCTTCCATCGATTCAATTCACTAACGCCTCGAATAATAGAAAATTATATTTTGATTATACGCGAATGAGAAAGTTACTCCTTTGGCTTTTATCATTTTTGTATGGTCCCATTTATGTACAATCACTTCCCGTTTCTTTCCTTCCTTATTTTAAGTTTTGCGTTGGTTGCACTCCACCTTATATGCCATATTTCAATCGTCCGGAATGATGTCATACTTGCTTGAGTTAATCCTTTTAAGGAGTCATGATTTCTGAGACGGATTACTTTAAAAATATTGTTATTAATGCATTGCTTTTGTGCCCACTCACGCGGTTAGAATTTAAAAAAAAGTATAACGTCCGCACATAGAATGAAGTATGTCTTTATTCTCTAGACGTCGCTGCTAAGCTGAGTAATTTATTTTCAAGTTCACGCTCCGCATATCGAGTGTACTCTTGGAAACGCGATCCCGGCGTCATTGGAGCGTTCCCTCTCCACGTCTCGTTAACTTTCTCGTTAAATCGATGGTAATCCAACTCCCATCGCTCCTGAGAAGCCCACCTTCTTTCTCTCTTCGGGCTCGGTTACCTCACGTTTAAAACATCTTTCCTGACCGTTAATCATCGAGATGTGTGTATATATATATATCCTTTTCACCGCGGTCCGTCTCGGGGAAAACTCGTCTTGTTAACTCGTTTTGCGCGAGAGCCTCCATGGCTTTCCGTCGAGGACTTTGAAGGAGCGGGGCTTAATTGCAGCGTGTATTTTCCGCCTCCATTCTCGCTTTCTTTCTTTCTTTCGTTTCACTCTCTTTCCTCCCGTCTTCTTTGACCGTCCGCTTCCCTCTTCTCCCTTGACCTCTTGCCCTCAGTCAACGGAACCTTTCTTAAGCCTCGCACTGGATACCCACCGGAAGTCCTCGTTTGCTTGATTGGACCAAGTTGGGCGGCAAGTATTTTCGCCTCCAACGCTGCACGTAAACCCCCACGTTAGCGCACCCCTCTTCCACTGTTCCCGCGTGAAGTGCCGTCCGTTTACATTCCCAAGAGTCTTGCTTTGTTCTGTTTCTTTGTTGCGCTTTCGTTTCTTAATGCGAACGGATAAATCTCGAGGCCCACGGTGGAAGAACGTTGAAGAATTGGCGGATTTATACTAAAGGGTAACATTTATTTCGAGGTTACTCGCATTATTTTTCTTACTTGTGATTCCATGATTTGTTTTTTATCTGAAGTTTAGCGCTAAAATGAATTATAATAGGAGATAATAACACTTTTTCAGGGTTACTTGTATTATTTCTCTTATTTGTTATTCGATAATTTGATTTTTAATCATAATTTTAATACGAAAATGAATATGAAGTGGTGAAGAAATTTTATTTATATGTCACATTTAATTGTGAATACGTTTGTGTTCCTATCTCTCTTATTTTTTGTTATCAGTACACTAACGTAAGTTAAGTTTCATGATCTTTTATCCGTCGAATGTATTGTACCTTCATGTTTTGATTTAATATTTTTCTGCCGTCGCCTTCCTTCCCATCCTCGTCTGATATTGTTTTATTTTCCTTGTCTCCGATGGTACTTTTTGTCTCTTCGGAGATCTTCTACGGTTTTCGTTTCGATTGGGTGGTCGTGTTGTTTTCGAAACTTTTTAATGCTCCATCAGAACCCTATTTGTCACTTGCCGAGCATTGAACGAACTTTGCGTATCTGTTGAAAATCTTGAGTCATGAAAGCAAGTAAACTGAAATCGATATTCTTCATGTTATCCTTTTATAAAGTTACTTATTTCTTATATATTTTACTTTGAAAGCAATATTTAATGTTTTTTAATTGATGTGATGAAATATGCGGTATCATATCCAAATTACAATAGCATTATTGTAGTGGACGAGTTATTTATTGGCACAAGTTGATTGAAGATGTGAGTTTGCTGACTTTACCACCCACTTGGTATTTATCCTCCTAAAATTAGGCAGATTATTTTTCAAATTGGCATGCAAATGGTGTGTACAAATTAAATAGGTGATATTGGTTGTTAATTCCGTTGCTTTATATTTGCTGAAATATACATCATACTTCCCGTTTTAGCTATTTTTTACCCTCCTTCTCGCAGTACTTGACGGAAAGTTTCGGAAATCCAAGCATCGTAATCACTGAGCTTATCATTTTCGTCGTTTTTTAGGTTAAGCTAGTTTGTTCCTGAAAATTTAAATAACTTATCTAACTAAATTTAAATAACTTAAATAGCTTAAAATATTTTACCACTTATCTTGTTTACTGGTCATTTCTATCCGTAGTATCTGGCAACTTAGCTGCCTGTAATTGTACCCTCTAAGAATCTCTTCTCTATTTCTCCTTCCCTTTTACTCCTTATCATCCTTCTCTCCTCTCCTCCATTCCTTCCTTCCCGACCCAACATCTCTCCGCCCGCCACTATCCTCTTGAAAGCTTTTGTGTGCATCGCCGTGGGAACACCTTTTGGCCCACTCGTATCCCATCGTAGACTCTATCCGTCAGCGCGCGCCCTTGTGACCCTTTGTGCGTTATTTTCGGCTCGCGGCTCACGCACATTGTGCACCCCTCCCTCCCCCGCGCTGCTTTGCTTTGTACGCCTCTCTCTTTCTTCATCATCCATCTTCTTCTCCCGCCTCTCCGCCCGTTTTCTCTCTCCCTCTCTCTCATCTTCCCTCCGCCTCTCCTCGCGTCCACAGCCTTCTCACTCCCTTTTGTTTCCTGACGATGCGCGAAAGGGCACATATCCTAGTGGGCAGGTCTTTGTTCCTCAGATTTCCCAACTGGCCTAACCCCCCGCGCAGCAGAAATGAATAGAGCCCTCGATCACGGAGGTTGCAGTTTAAACACCTTCTCTCTCTTCACCTCATCCCCTAGAAGTTTCTGCCTTTTGCTCCAATCCTTCTCTCTCTCTCTCGATCCGGGCGGGACTTGCGTCGATTCCCCTTCCTGGATGAAAAAGAGACGAAAAACACTTCTCTCTCTGCTCTTGCGAAAAGATTTATTGCTGGGATAGCGATGACCGCCGCTACACCGGCGTTATCTCTCCGTTTATCATCTGGGCACACTCTTATCTGCGGAATGGCATGATAACGTGGCCGTGTTTTGGTTTTCGTCCATTTTCTCCGTCATGGGGGACCGTGATTCAAATCGGTTGTGTGACAAAAAATGAAATTAATTATCCATATTTACGTGCACATTTATGATGGCCAATACGCTTATCTCGTTTTGACGTTTGAAACGGCTTGCCGCTCTACTTTTCCCCCGGTAGGGAGCACGTTCTTTTTTCTTGAGCTCCTTCTGCGTTAATCTGAGTTAAATTATGGTGTATGAAGTCCAAAATATGTTTTCGTGCCACACATGTTGAGTCTGTGATAACTTGTGGGTCGCTTCTCTTTTCCATGGACTGAGGAGGACATTAAAGTGCAGTGATGTTCAAGTTCCGATTTTTTTCTTTCAGGTCTAGGATGGCAAAGTTATTTTAGCATGTTATTTTGTTGGATAGTAAAATTTCTTTTAGTGGTGGTATCGTTGTAGTTTTGTCTATTTTTTAAAACGTTTAATTCTTTTCATGTACCGCGCTACCGTTCATGTATCTTCCCGTTTTGATTGGTTTTAACAGAGGCCATAGTATCATATACCTTGGAAACACGTCTGTTCTTTAATTATTGCTGACAAAACTCATCATGTGTCATTCGCAATTTTAACTATAGCTCTGTTTTGGCCGATTCGAAAATCAATTTGTTAAAAAAAAACAAGTAGCAAATGCTTCTGATTGCGAGCAAGGAATTTGAGCGACATGTTAATCATAAATTCGAGAACACGTCCTGCATTACTGTCGTTCTTGTTGGGTATGCATCTCTTCTTCTGCTAGTCGCCCCTTCCAGAAACTTTTCTGATTTGGCCGTTTCCTCCGACGTTCAGTCCGAAGCATTTCCATCAATCTGCATACCTGATGTTCCCTGGCGCTAGAGGTGGTTTGCCGGTGGATTTCACGAAGGGGATCTGTAGGTTGTACGTCGCGTATCTAGTCTTCGCTTGCCCTTCTGGTCAGCCCGCGTTCGCCGCCGGGGACTAAGGGAAGGACGACCCTCCAAAATGACCCATCCGTCTCAGCCCCCCCCCCCCAAGCCTCTGGCTACCCGAGTGGACCCGATTGCGTTATCTGAAGGGTGCCGGTCCAAAGTCCCCCATCCTCATTACTCGTCATGCCGCGCGGTGGTGCTAATTCAGAGGGCACCTTTAAGCGTGTTGCTCTTTATGATGTACCGTGCAGGTTTTTATATCCATTCATTCTCATGCCATTCTGCTTTGCCTATAACTTACCATTAATTAATTTTGTAATGTTGAAATTTAATAATTTTCATGTTTATATTTCACTGAAGTACACTGTATATATTTTTACTTAGCATCGGCCTCTGTGTGACAGTAACTAGTCACCACGTCTTCGTGAATTTTGAATTTTTAGCATTAGCATAGCCCTTTAAACATGTTTTCTTGTGAAACCTTTTTCTTTTGCATGATTTCCGCCCTCGATGTCTTATTGCATTGACTCTATTTTCAATACGATGGGCTTCCGTAAATGCTACTGTTTGCTACTAAACTACGTTGCATCGTTGTTATGGCATTGATTAATTATCACATGGTAGCATTGCCATTTAAAATTGGGTCTCCTATTTCTATATCGTTTCCTTACTTTCCATTTCATCATGAGTTTATAATACCTGCTTTTAATGCTGAAGTGCTGTTTTTTTGCTTATAAATCATTGGTGGAGAAATTTTTCTATTACTGTTAAGAGAGATTAAACAAAAATTTTGGACTTTACCTTTGGTGTCATATGCCAAAACTCATTAATTCCCGCCTTATTGTTAGCATCGAAATGGCCATGTGTAAAGAGATTCCGTGGAATTGTAATAACTACGGGCACATAATTAGGAAACTTCATTCGTGAGTTCACCAACTCTTAAATTTATTTCCCTTTGTTTTCTTTCCCCTTCCATGGAGTCCTTCTTAACGTTTATACTATTCATAAAACATATGTAATCCACATAAACGAAAAAATTACCGAAAGTGAGGATAGGATTTTGTTAGTAAAACCAAGACTTTAGTGTCTTAAATCTTGGTAATTGAATTTGATTTACAAGAGAATTCCATTACAAACATATGGTCTGCTCAAGATTTTTGCCATTGTGAGTCAACGTAAAAGTGTGCCTAAGTATTGTGCTCCGTCGTATGAGGCAGAAAGGAAAGCGGGAGATGACAGGGGTTAGGAAGGGACCCGGAGTCGGTAGGCAAGACGACACGGACGCCTCCGGAATCTCAGTTATTTTGTTGGTTCTGGCGGAAGCCCTACCAAAAATGGGGCCGGGAGAGAGGAGCGGAGGCTGGCTGGTTATAGGGAATCTTGGAGGTTGGCTCGGATCGGATACAGGCGGCGGAATGAAGGCTTGTGGTTTTATTCCTGGAGTCAGCTCGTAGACGGAGCGGAAGGAATTCCTCGTGACGAGTTTTGACGAAGCCAGGCAGCCGAGTTGGGAAGTCAACGCCTGGAGGAGGAGGAGAAGGTCGCGCACGCCCTCACCCGTGTCTGAGCAAATGCATGAAGCATGTCGCGGAGTACATTTGTGAATCGGCTCCCCTTGCAGAAAAATAAACACTTCCCGATAGTTCAATGTTGATCTCAATATGGTCAAGTGAAGCATGAATTATAATATTAATTTAACTCATGTTGCTCTCTAGATCCGAAGTCCGTTCTTCATTCAGTTTTGCTCATTTTTCGTTGATATACTTATTTATTAATTCCCATCATTCATCTCCTGTTTCTATTGATTTTTCTTCGGCCGCAGCCTTCATACGCTGTTAAATTGTTAAAAATATTATCCGTACAAATTTTCCTCTAGTGGAACATTTCTCTCTGTCACTCTGAAATGTTTTCCGATCAGTAGTGGTGACTGACCTTGCGTGTTCTGGGAGTAGGAAGACATTATTTTACGAAACCTCTGTGTCAATGCTATTCTGTTTTTTTTTGCAATTCTTCGCTGTTCATAAAACATTCTAAATGATCAGTTTTTACGTATTTCTTGCAAATAATGAGAATGATCATTAACTTGGCTGGTAGTTTATTTTTTATTTCTTTTGGCTTGAAAATTTTTCCTTATATTTTCTTCATGGCCTACTCTATGTTTGTTTCTGTTACCTCTCATTAACCATTTGACCTCTTGGTCCAATATTCCGCAAAATTCGTATTTAATAATCTGTCATATTATTTTAAATGTAGTTAAAAGTCGTAGTTGACTTATAATTATTATAGGGGCTGAAGGAATTGCAACTTGGCTATTTCCATGTCAGGTATTATTGTTACCGACCATGGGTTTGTTGCAAATTACATTGTAAAGGCAACCTTTTTGGAAAAATGAGCTAGTCTCCTGTGGTGAATTTGCTGCTTAATAATGTTATTATGTAACGGAATAATGGTCTGTGACGACAGAGCTTGATGCACAAAAAGCCGTGTTGAATTTTTTCACCTCCTTCTAAATTTTTCGAGTATAAGCTTGATGAGAAGTGTGAAGTATATTTTCTATTTCTTGCAAACCAAAGTAGAACGCGATGATTTTGGATAGCAAGTTGCGTGGGCCTTTCGCGAGAGAGTCGTCATTGGTGGGCCATGTGTGAGAGCGTACCGCCATTGTTCCGCCCAACTATTGTGTCACGCGCTAACAGGCTCCGCGTGGGTGTGTGGGAAGGGGGCGGGGGGCGCAAATTCTGAGGACGTGTGTGTGTTGTTGTAGCAAGCAACCTCTCCGCCTAGTCGTCTGTGTCCCAAACTTCGGAGTCCTTGTCCTCCCGGGCCGACCCCTGCGGTGTGTCGCGGCGAGAGGGATGAAATTATGCGCGTCTGTTTCCGAGCACGAGGGATGTTTCTGGGGTTGGGAAAGGGGGCGTGAGTTTGGCTCTGGAGGAGGGAAAGGAAGGAGGGAGGGATAGCCCGTGGGAACCGGGAAAATTATTGGCTTATGCAAACGGTTTTAATCCCGAAATTTGCATGATCAAACAGCGAGAAGTAGGGAGGAGTGTGGCGAAGGATTGGTGTAGGGGAGCTAGGTGTCGGGAAGCCGAGAAGCTGGCAGTTGGTTTGGCTTCGAGGAGGAAAAATGAAGGGAATAGTCGGTACATACGTGCGAGTGTTGTGTTGAGGACGTGGGCGCAAGGCACCCGTTCTCCTCTCTCTATTTCTCTCAGGGTCGCCTCGCGTTGGGTGCGCGCAAATGAATGTACTCCCGAGTTGACCGCGTGATCCCTCTCAGTCTTGGCACTGATACGCTCTCCTCCTTTCTCTCTGCCTTTGCTAGATCCACAATGTTCTTAGCGTCTCAGTCTCCACTTCCTGAGGACGTAAAGTGTTGTTTAAGAGCGACCCAAAACATCTCATGGCTACCCATCTCGGTCCTGCAAAGATTAAGTGTTTGGCACGCTGCAGCATACTGTGTGATACGCACGTTCTATTGGCTTAACTTTTTGTTATCAACGTAAGGGCAACTTTTTGACATTTTTCTATCGCCACCTTTTCCCCGCTGATTTTCTCATTTTTAATTAATTGTTTTCAAGACACATTTTTCCGTCTGTTTGGTACATTGCCCCAATTCATGTTAGTGTATGGGTCAAAACCTATATTATTCCTGTCACACATTAGATTAACATTAAATAGTATTATCCTTAATTATGACCCTACTTAAATATAGTGAAACCTTTGAAAGCTGATGGCTTGCAAGCATTACCATGAATATTGCCGGAAATCATCGATGATAAGTATTTTTTTAGGTAACTTTCGTTTTAACGTTTACGGAGCCTTTTATGAGTATTTTTTATGGTATCTCGTGAAATACGTGAGCCTTTTTCGTGAAAGACCCGACTTTGTAGCTTATTGATGTTTATGTAGTTTTATTTTCATCGAAATTCAAGGGAAAAATTACAGTCTTTTTGGATTGAAAATATTAATTAAAATATCTGCTGCGTAACTCGAAAGAAGACCTCGAAGTAGCTCAAGGTCGAAGACCTCGCTAGGCTGGTGAAGTATGCAAGTTGCCAGTCGTATATGAAGCACCTTTTGCATACTGTATAGGGGCACAACCATATTTAATTTTCCCGTGGTCATTTTCGACCAAAGTTAGGCGTCAGCGTTTAAATATGTTTCGCGGCGTTACGTTTGACTACTACCTTTTGAGGGTGTTATGTTAATGTTTTTAAATTAAGGGAAGCATGTTTTAGATGATTTTTTAATTTCGTCAAGATTAATGCTGGAGCTGGTAATGGTAGCAAATAAGAAGATAGTGCAGGTGTTATTAAAAAATCATTGTATGAAATATTTTCTCTCTTGAATGACAGAATTAATTTCATTTAACTATTTATAATGAATTTTTTTTAACTGGTGGAAAATTATGCCAAAATTTTTAATAACAGGCGCCTTGATGCCTCATGATATATTGATACTTAAGTTTGTCAATTAATTAATCGATTTTTGTAATAAGCCAAAGATTTATCTTGGTAGCCTATTTCTAAAATAATGCTGCATTAAAAAATACGGAATTATACCAGTAAAAAAATTGATATACCTTGGGATTATATTTTCTCCTTCAATAAAGGATATTTGTAATTTTCAGGTGTCGACTTCATCATTCAGGATAGAGTTCAGAGCTTTTGTGTTTCAAAAATTATAAATTTGAATAAAATCATCCGAATCATGAATACTAATTAGAATGGGAGTAAAAAGAGAAAAAAACAGACTATCGGTGAATGCGATAACTCGGGCTCCCTAATGGGTGTAGTGTTTCATTTAATGAGTGGGCACTTTAGATTCATTTTATTGATGCGGTCGTTCATTATTCGTTAAAAAAATCCGTTTAAGACTAAATAGTTTTCATGGTAAATATTTCAATCCAATTAATCTAAAGAGTGTAAACAATATTATGGGACACATATGCATGATATCCTGGTTTCTGTTGCGTTTAGCGACTGTCAATTCAGTTTTTTTCCAATACTTATCAGTGCAATTCAGAAGTGATTTAGGGCTTAGGAAATCAAAGTGGTTATTGGATTCGCTTTATATTCATTGTTAAAAGGTAGGGTTATTTAAGAAACCTAATTTAAAAAAGTATTAATGAGAGTTGACGTTATTATATCACAGGCAGTAATAATTGCAACTTTATAAAATGCATTTATTTAGGATAAAACTAATTTTCAGGTTAAAATAAACTCCGGAATAATTTAAGATGATATAAAGGAATAATAATCAATGTGGCAAATAAAATATAGGTGTCCCATTAAAGTAGCTCACACATTCATTCGTCACAGATCAGATTAGATTCGTCGCTGAAGTATGAATATTATGCGGAAGTATTTTAAGTTCTATTTTGAATTCCATTTGCAGGTTACAAAATACTGACAAGTACAATATGTTACTAGTGATTTTAATTTCAAAGCGAAAATGAATTCAAGTGAACTACGATACGGGAGCGTAGTTGTAATTTTAATATTTTGATGTTCCTCCCGTGGCATTTGAATGCTTAAATGAGTTCTATTTACCTTCGCAACGACTATTTTTCCCGTTCTTTATTTTTATCATGATTACTTTATATTTTATTTTGTTATCAGTGCAAACATTTATTCATGGATCAGCTACAGTGCTCAAATGCGAGAGGACGTACATTCTTTTGTAATTTTCTGATAATTTTTTACTGTTCGAGCTTAATATTTTATTCATAACCTTTGAATACGAGAAATTGCGTCTATCATGAATTTGAGAATATTTGACCCTCTTTCTTGACTAATTGTCATTTTTGATCATCCTTCGAATAGTAAATTGTCGAAATTATGGGACTATCTTTTTTTTTACCTTTCCGTTAAAAACAATATAAGGCCCTCTAAGTTGTCGGCAGTTATATTTCTCGTTCAAATATCTCGTGTACGTTTAAATGGATGTGAATTAAGTGGAGAAAATCGATATGGTTTTTGGTTGTAAAAGTGCTCCTTGTACCATGCCCTAAGATCAAAAACATGGCAATACTTATTATGCAGGAGTTATATTTTTTTGTTAATCATCTCGATTAGTAAATATTTTTGTACCCTACTCCTTTCTAATCTCCGCTCTCTTACCGCTCCTTCTGTGTATGTGTTCTGAATCGATTCAAATCGCCATGAGAATATTGGAAACGTTTTGCAAAGGAAGTGGAATGTGTCTCAACCGCAATTGCTTCGAAGGAGTCTCTCTTTAAAAACCCTGTCGGTATGAGGTGGTCGTAATAAGGGACCCCTTCGGTCTCTTCATATCTTGAGCGGGTCGGGGTGGGTGAGGTGTTCTGGCCCGCCTTCGCCGTTGGGTTTTTGTTGTCTCAGTGGCCGAGGTGGATGGGGGGGAGACGGGGGTGGGGGTTAGACTTATTGGGGGGGGGGGGAAAGGAGAAGGGGGAAGGAAGAAGAATAAGGCCTATCTTTGTTTGCGCAGCTTGATTCGACCGCTGGGTCGTTGGCTCGGCGGGGGGAGACAGGGGAGGTTCGGAGATGCGTCTTGCCGTGGTGGGAGGAGGCGAGGAGCCTCTGGTAGATAGGGCGGTGTGTGGGAAGATGTGGGATGAGGGATAGGGATTTTTGGGGGAGGGGGGGAGAGGGGCATGGAGGAGACCCTCGCACGTAGCCGGTGACGACGGCTGCTAGTTGTAGCGTCAATCCGAAGGAATGGGAGCAAAAGAATTCCGGTCCACTGACTGGTCGCCCTGTCTCCTCCCGTCCCTGTGTTTTTCCCTTGGTTTTGCGGGTGTTGCTTGTCACTCGGGTTGCCGTGCGGTGGCGAGGTGGCCTTTGTGTGCCTCTCAGCCGGGGGGAGGGGGGAGTGATGGTTTGCTGGGCCTCCCTTGCTGATGTCAGGCCGAGGATGGACGGACACGGATGTGTCTATTTTTCTTTCTCCATCCCGCGTCTGTCTCTTGGACAAAAACGAACATTCCATGTCCATGTACAGAGTTTATTTGTTCTCGGGAAATTAAGAACTGTTTGTGAACTGTCTCTGCCATCTTCCTTGAGTTATTTGTTTCCAACCCTTCATGTCTGAAAGCTTTTAAAAGATACGGGTGAAGTTTGGGATTGAGAAGCGTTTTAATTTATCCAGTAATTTTGAAGATCATAGTCTCTGCACTCGAAGTTCACTTTGGTTCTGGCAACTTCATGTTGTTTGCCTTGTATTTCTATCCTACATTTCTTACTTGAAATGTCGTCGATATTACCTTGACGCATGGATAAGTCATAATTGAGTTTGTTACACTTTGATTTGATTACCTTCATGACAATAATGGCGTACCATGTACGTTTATGTTTCTGGCATGTCAGGTAAACGATTACTTTTTTCCCTTTTGGATTGCTGTCGGTAGTGTGGTTATATGACTATGTGTGTCTTGTGCGGCTGCTTTTGTTAGATGCTCTCGATTTTTATTACTTAGCCACATGTTGTTCTAGAATGTTTCTGATTATATGCTATCGGTGTTGAATTCATGCCTACTTTTTGAGCATTTTTTTTGTCAAACCTTCACTCCATTTTATAGTGTCAGGCTTTTGTTCTTCCGTTGCTCTTTTTTCTTATAATGTCAACCACGTTTCTCATGAGTAAAATTATTTTTTTGGAAATTTATTGATCCATCCATTACTTTATCTCCATGAACATTCTCCTTGTACGCAGTACTATCGAGCTGGATCGATTCGATACAGAAGTATTTTTGTGGTCCAATTATTCTCCCATGAGGTACATGTGTAGTCCATAACATTTTGCAATAGTAACCATGTGTATATTGTATGGTATCATATGTATTCATTTTCATATATTCCTATTTTCACGTAGAAGTAATGTAATGCATATCCCTTTAAATCAAGTAGGATTACCTATTTCTCATTCTATTTTTATATCATGTTCTTGCCGTACCTGAGGCATGGCATAAGTAGTTTTGGAAACGGATTATCAAGGAGTCTGTAAAGCAGACGAATTGATCACCTCTTCCCAGTCCTTGCATCCTGCTCGAATAAAATTTGACTGGGGGATTCCTTTCGGATATTCAACCCAAAGATGTCCCCCGGGGGTCGTTGTACAATTGGGAATGTGGCTTTGCAGTCTTCGATTCGTCCTATCTCAGCTTACATTGGTGAATGTTCTCCCTCGAAGGACCTCTCCGGTCAAGTGTCTAAATCGTTTTTACCGACCCTTAAGTCTTTCGATCCACATTTTCGCCTTTAACTTTACTTCCCGTGCTATCCTTTGCTCTGAGTCTATCAACATTTTTATTTCCCGGAGATATGTGTAACAGTTCTTTTGGAGCTGTAATACTTTTAAGAATGCGAGTAAATATTGCTTTTATTGTTAACATCCATGGATTTATGAAAGAAGATAGTATGTCAGTTACGTTATCAGCAAGTTGAACGAATGGAATGATTACTCCATTCGTTAATTTAATCAAGTTACTACGATATTTTGGTACGTGATTCACTAAGCTAATTTGGTATGATCAGTTTGATTGTTAAGTTTTACAAAACTCTTAGAACAGACAGTAACGTGTAACGCATTTTAAATTATCTTCCATCAAAAATAACCTTTGGAAGCGATTTGCTGATGGAAATTACTTTTGCCATGTTTTGGCATGGGTTCATAGAGAAGAACTACTTTTTTTTGTTTACAACCCACCCAAATTTACCGCATGAATGTTATTTTCAATGTAAGAGCAATCCGATGCTTCGTCTTTAGTTTCGTGCTGAGCTATTTATATTTTTAAGGGACCATCTCATCCGCCTCTCCCAGTCCGTCCCATTGAGAGCTTTAATCGAGGCCGGAGAGTTCTTCGTGTGGGAGCGCTCTCCCTCACAATTGCGTCCCTCGAGATTTTTGGGCGGGTGGCGAGAGCGGTATTCAATGGCTTCCAGCACGCCCTCCACTCCTCCCCCCGCGGCGGCGGTGACGAATGTTGCGAAACACCCTGCGAGCAGGGGTCGCCCTTCCCGCACGTCCCCCCGTGGGATTGGTGCCCTGCTCTCCCGGTTGCATTTCGTCCCCCGTAATCATACGTGCCCGCGGAACTGGTTTGCTAGGCGATCACGTTCTGCGGTCGGTGCTGCAAGGAAAGGGAGGGTGGGATTATTCGCTCTCTCTCTCTCTCTCTCTCTCTCCCTCACCGGTTGCCGTCTCGTTAATGTTTCCCGGCGAGTGCGGACAGGTTTATCCGGTTATTTAAACAAAGGCGCATCGATCGAGGCCGGCGGGAAAGCTGGTCGGGCGGTGTGGGAGGGGGAGTGTGGAGGTCCAGCCCGCCTGCGATCAAGTTTGGCGGCGAGGCACGATTCCGTATCGAGTACCTTTGCCTTTTCATCGTTCCTCTTTTCGCCATGCCTCGTCTCTGTCGCCTTATTCTTCGTTTAACAATCGGCGGCGGCGTGTATTATTATTTTGTGATTGTAAATGAAGAACTATCACTTCGTAATCCCGCATAATTTATTTAACCTACCGTGGTTGGGTTAAAGAAATTATGTGGAATTACGAAGTCATAGCGTTTAATTTACAATAATTCAACTAAATCACGTCTGAGACTATTACCCCCTTAGTTTTTATTGAATGGAGCAAGATCTTTGGATTAACACTTTTTATGTTGAAAAATTGATTATATAATAAGACGGTCGTTATTCCCCGCTACGAAAATATTTTCTCCGTACAGAAGTGTACCCGAAGCACTGCTTAGAGATCCCGCTTGCGATCAAGTTTGATAGAGAGAGACGATTCCATATCGGGTCCTTACTTTCATGTCGCCGTCCCGTCTCTTTTCGCCTCGTCTTTACTGTCGTCTCCTTCGTTTGCCTGTCCCTTCCTCCAATTCCTTCCCTTCCACTCCCCACACCCTCGGTTGGTCTCCGCCCTCATCTCGCCGCTTCTCCTCCTCGTAGACTTTTTTTTATGCCCTTTCGGCAGCTATTCCCTCCGCCCACGCAAGGATGCCCGTCCAATGGGATTAAAGGGGTGGAGCGGAAAGACGGAGGGGCGGGGGAGGATGAGGGCTTAAAGTGTGAGGGGGAAGGAGGGGGAGGGGGGGGGTTGGAGGGCGCAGGAGTGAGGAGAGGAAGGGGGTTGCCGCCTTGGGTCGGTCGGTCCTCTTCTCTCTTTCTCGTTGTGAATGAAGGAGACAATGGGAAAGGTAGGCCGCCTGTTTAATTCATATTGCGCTATGCTCTGCCACCCACGATTCACTCTCTCCCCCTCTCTCTCTCTCTCTCTCTAGCTAATCCTTTCTCCGCCTCTTCTTCTCCTCCCCAGTCCCGTGAGCGCGTAGTATGGTGTGTGAATGCACCACCCTTGCCGTCGTAGTCTGTGTGTGCACGCGCCAGAAATCTCCGCCCAGACTCAATGGCTTCGTTCACTCGGACCCGAAATCGCGATCCATTTAAAGAATTCGGTCGATGAATGAGAAAGGTTATTTTTTTTAGGAAAAAGACCGTTCTTATTCAGCCATTCTCTCCTAATTGTATGAAAAGGAAGCGCGAAATGTGTCTGCCCACTTTTAACAAGTGGATGACGTCATTAAATGTTCTGGTTCGTTTGATTGTTCCGGGAAAACTTAACGTTGAGGATGGGAGTCGCTAGCAATGATATACATAACAATGAGTCACGTGTGGCCCATGCACATGGCCGAGGAGTGGCCTTGAAGCGGTAACCCGCTCGGCAAGAGGTCATGACGTCACTAAGTCGATTTGTAGGAGATAGGCGACCGAATGAAATTCGTGTCTATTTATTTTCAATGTTGCAATCGAAAATAATTAAATTTTGAGGACGTAACACATAGCCAGTTCGGATGTAGCGCTGTTTGTTTGCTTGACGGCTTAATTTCATTATGGATATTCGTTTCATCTCTCTCTCTCCCTCCCTCATCTTTTGTGAGTTGAGGCGGACGAAACGCAAGATTCGTGTATCAAACCCTTCTTGGGAATAATTTTATGATTTTGATTGCTCAATCGCCTTCAAATTCTCCCACAATGAACGGTGAGAGTATTAATTTTCGGTTTTCCATTTTCAATCAGTAATGGCAATGGGGACAATAAGGAATTCACTGGTTACTTTCAGTACTCACAATAATTATGTGCAATGGAAACGTAAAAGCATTAAAGTGACTCTCAGTGTTTATGAGAAGTGCGAAGGTATATATTACACACTCCCCGGATTTCCAAAAACTTCTCTCCCGCCTTGGCGTATGATAATCCTCGACTAGAGGTTAACGCGTCTTTCAGGGAACTTAAAGAATATTCATCAAATTCAACAAGGCCCGTTAGACGCTTCGAGTTTGCCTTCTGCCTTTCTCACGTGCAGGCAAAAAGTAAACAGTAATAATTAAGGAGTGTGGATCGAAAATAATAGGCGACAAAGATCAATGAAATCTAAAATAAGCTTTTTTGTGATAAGAGAACCCTATGATCTTTTATGTTTAAATATGTACGAATAACCACGTATTTTACGGAGTGTCACTGCATGTCACGACCATAATATTCCCATTATTTAAGAGGATGAAGATCCCTTGGTAACTCCTTATATGCTTTCCATTTAATTTTTGGCTTCGTCCCTTTTCAACTCCCTTCAGCGTAATAATTTCCATCGCCAATGGTCAATGCCCAAGTTATAAGAGCTTAAAATGGTAAAATTCAAATAGGTACGCAGTCAAATAGTAAAAATATGTTTTCCAAATTAGATCTATTTTGCATAATTTTCACTCACTCCTAATTATAATAACTTTGAGCGATGGTATTTCATATAATTTTTCTTGCGCAAATACCGTAAATCAGTGAATTTAATTACTAACGCCTCATCTAGAGTATTTTAGTCCATAACCCTTATAATGGCTGTATTTTTACGTAATATCTGTTTTTATTAAATTTTTCCTGGGTGGATTATTATTATTAAAATATTAATTAACTTTGTGGTCTTGTCGTGACTGAGTTTTGACTGTAAGTGGTTCGAAATAAGATTTAGCCGAGGCAATTTTTTCTTCGTTTTACTTGTCCACAAAAGAGTGGCACGGAACAGGCTGGGCGTATTAAAAATGAGAAGACAGTCATTCCACAATCTAGTCGTTCCCTTATCATTCTTAGATTATTTATTCTGATGATTATTATCAGGATTTTGGAATTGAAATAACTCTGGGCACGTATGTTATTGAAACGCAATAGGAATGAATTTTTCTTTAAAATATCTTGACTACGTTTGGCTATGATGTAATTGAGTATTTGTGCCATAGCTTAGCTCTGACGGGTGAATTCAAATGTGCTGGCTTAATACGGGCGCTAAGAATGAAAGAATGTTCCTTGAAAAATAGGGCTTAAAAATTAAAGAGACGATACAATGGGTCCGGAGTGATCACTGTAGCGAGCGAATTGGTTGCCGAGCGCCGTATTCTGGTTGCTTTAGTCTTGAATGTGTATGTTTCCTTTCGCCTCAGCACCAAAACCTCTCTTCTCCCGTCAATGGTTTTTCGTATTTATCGTCCGAATCAATACGTTGAATACCCTCGGCGCTCGGCCAATGTGTTAACTCGATAAAACCATCCTCCCGCTTCACTCACCGAGGGCTATCTGGCTTCGGGGAAGATTGCTGCACCTAAGCACAAGACTTGAATGTGCTCTTGTCATTCCTCGGCCTTTGACGCGTCCCTCCTTCGGTACACCTTTAATCGTCGCGTTTGTATTCGATTATCCGTGTCCTCCTCTTTTCTCTCCGCCTCCGGACTCGGCCAACCCCTCCCACCCCTGGCGCCTCTCTCCCGCGGCCCCCCTCCCCTCGAGGCTCCCGAGGCCTGACCCCCTTAAAAACTATTCTTTGGAGGAATCTGATTGGCGGAGAGGAGGAGGAGGCGCCCGGGGAGAGCCAGGGTAGTCTTAGGGGCGTCACGTGGCCGCTTCCCCCTGGCCCCTCCCACTTCGCCTCCCCCCCCCCCTCTCCCTTCCCCGGGACTCACCCTCACTCCAACCCTCCCCGGTGCCTTCCTTTTTATCATACCCGTCCCGTTTTCTCCCGTTCCTGTGTTTCCACCGAAAACCTCTTTTCTCCCTTCCTTCCAGCGTTCCCCGGGAACCATCCCTCTTATTGCTTCTTCCCGCTCGCCAAAACGTGTCACTTGTTAATTAAATTTTTAGGCCAAAAGGACAAGGGTGGTTTGAAATTACGATCCTGGATGTGTTCGTGAAAGTTTTATTGCCGTTTTATGTCTCATGTCCCCGCGCCATTACTTTTCCACCTTGAGGTTTCCTTTATTTCCTCCCCTGAGGAATCAATGAGTTTGAAATGATGCAACTTTTAACTCCGTAACTTTTTCTTATGATGCTCTGAATCGCATCTATAAATGAAATTTGGCCTTTTTCCGTTATAATTATTTTTATGTCTGCCTGTGGAAACTTCATTTTTTCACCGCACCTTATGAATGGAAAATTCAGTGTGCTTTTAACGGAATCACCTCTCCGTTAAAAACGTTATATTGCCTCATCTTTAAGACATTGGTTTGGGGTGTATTGTATTCTGCATTTTTTTGCAAGTTGATATTTAAATCAACTGTGACTGTTTAATGTCCTGTTACACGCCAGTTTTCATGATGCTGTGTAATAATTTGTCCAATTATTGTTTCCGGGTTACAATTTGAGCATAAAAACACACTTCTAAGTTAAACGGAAGTGGTGCGATAGTTGTTATATGTTATTTGTCGACGGAGCATGCTTTATTTGTACTGATAGGAAAATTAAAGCGAAATTAGTTTTGCATGAATGTAGACCATGTAGTTTTTCTCGTTATATACTGCGTAATTTATTGAACCTGTTTACTTTCCATTTGTACCTACAATTATTTATGATAATTTTAATGAAATATCCTTTAATTGAAATATCACTTAAAAAGTAATGCTTGAAAATATTGTTTCATTCGTGATGGAATTTTTTCTCTTTAAACTATTAGTTTTAGGATAAAAATGTATTAGTCTTAACTTATTGTAAGCGACGGCGATTAGCATTCATTACTTATTGAGTCTTCACATTCTTCATTAGTTACTAGGAATGGCGTCGTGCTATCCATTAATTTTCGTATATAATATGAGGTATAGAAATTTACCTTAGAAGATATTATTTTTTCTATCGTTGTTTATAGAATGTTACTTCTTGTGAAAAGTTAGTCAAATCCTCGCTTTTGGTGTTATTCAGAGTTATTTAAAATTACCAGCGTCGTATAGCTCCTTTGGGAGCATGCAAATCAAAGTTGAGGTAAGAACTGGGGAGCACGAACGTGGTTCGTAATGTAACGTATTATTTCCTGCATCTCCTGTATTTCCAGTATACCTGGAATAAGTTATTTGGCTGCGTTTTTAAAGTTACTTATCTTCTTATATGTGCATATTTTTCACTATCACGTCGAAAGAGTATCGAAAATTTTCACAACTAACACAATTTTTGTCGCATCCAGGAAGTGCGATATTCCTGATAGTTATTTGACAGTTTAGGAACTATAGATTAGTGAAGGGTAGTTGGAAATTGAGTGCGCTTCATAAAATTTTCAATAACGTTTGTCTTTTGGAATTTGGAACTTAACTTGGTACATTTCTTCTGGGAAGTTCAATGCACAAAATTTGTGACATCATTCCTGGGGATCTCTTTAGAGTTATTCTAAGGGCTCAAGTGGTCTCTTTTGGATTCTTCTTAATTTCTTCTTCTTTTGGACTTCTCTTAATTTTAATAATTTCATTAAAAATTGATGAATTCTTCTCGGGTTCTCAACCAGGTTAGCTCAGTGATATAAGCCGAAGTATATAATTCACCTGGAGAAATTAAAATCGTTTATAATTTCACTTAACTTTATTATGGTATTGCTGCGGGGTAACTTCGACCGTCAGCCGATGTTTTGACGAGCGTGTCGTATATTCTCAGCTCAATTTGTCTCTACGGTCATGATCGATATATTGTCGGAACTGTATTACTATTGTGTGTCATCAAAAGTTATTAAAATCATTGTGTGTATGTAATTGTGTGACATTACTATCTGTAAAGTCTTTCTTAGCATCACTTAAATGTCGTAGAATGGCTTTGCTGATCTTTCGAGTGCCTATCGCGAGGAATCGAGCATCTTCATCAATGTTTCATGATTACCTGAGAATTGGGGTCCTAGCCCTTAGCGTGGACGCGAAGTGCGAGGGAATGCGATATAGCGCTTGGTAATCCGAATCCGCGTCTCATACGGATGTGAAGGGCCCGACCCTTGCGGATTCAATTGAAGCGTTTCTGCCCCCCATTATGTTTTCCCTCACGAAACTTTTCCTTCCTCGCACTTCTGAGCCAAGCGGACGACCTGGCTTGTTTACGCTTTGCGCTTGATAGGGCTTCAAGGGAAAAAGCGGGTCACTCAATTTCGGCCGGCGCTGTTTAAATACCGAAGATGTGGGCCCACGAGCGGCGATTTTTTTTTAAAGGGTCATGACCTTCCCCTTATCTAGCGCTCGGAGTCTCGTCTTAACTCCGTCCTCTCTCTCTTTCGCACGGCTACAATCTCATCGACCCCCTTCAACCCTTTTGTCTTACTCTCCCTCCTTCCCCCCCCCCCCCATGCCTCCGTCCCAAACACATCCGGACATAACCCTATCCCTACACCCTGACCTCTTTCTCTTCCCCTTTCCGCTGCCACCCCCGTGGCCTTTGTCTCCCGGCGCTATTGTGTTGTATTTTATGCTTCCCTCGCCCCCACCACCACCCCTCCCCGGTACTCGACCCTTGCAAAGTCTCCTCAATCTATTCCTCTCTTCCGTCCGTTTCCCGCCTGCTGGCGCTTCCCCTGCTTTTTTTTCCTTATCTGCGCCGCTACTTATTTTGTAGACACCGCGGATCCCGTCGTCGTGAGTATACTTATTTTTCTAAGTCAGTCCCTGCATCCCACACTCCAGTATTTGATGAGGTTCTTAAAAAAACACACCTCTTTTAGCTTTCCCGAGCCTAAATTATACGTTTTCGATGAATTCTCTGAAAAGTAATCGAGATAAATGTTACTCTTTCATTATGCTAACATTTTCTTTTTTTTAGTTCTATCACTCTATGGCGATTTAGTTTTTTTGGAAACGTAAACGCCTTTCTCTTTGTTTAAAGTGTAATCATACGCTGCCCAAACCCTGGAAGTACTTTAATATAGGAAGTACAATATATTGCTCAAGTAAGCTATCAGTTGATCAGAAATCCAATACTTTGAAAATTGGGATTTGCTTAAGCTCTGAGGACGACAATTGAAAACAAAAAAAAGGTGGATTTACTCGAACCCTTAATAGAAGAATCATTACTTTTGTTTCCTTTCCAATACAAATAAATAATTACTTGAAGTGGAACGGTATCGCCATTTTGGCTATTTATCATGAAGAGATATTTTCATTTATTTTCCAGTTTTTCTGATGTTCTAAGGCGAGTCTAATGTAGAGGTCGTTATCATTCAAAAAGGCTTACCAGTACTCCTTGCGGAAACAAAAGGTGGTATGGGTATAATCTCACGTCGTCATCCAAGTCTACATGATAGTAAATAAGTATTTACAAAAATAGGTTGAATCCCAAAGCAAGAAAGCTGTTTTTTACTCTAATGCGTTCTTTCGGCAGAAATATGAATGCATATATGCCTCGTGTTAGTGAAACATAAATATGTTTATGGTTGTAGAAGGTTATCGCTCAACAAAATCTCATATTCAGGTTAAATATGACGAAAAATAAATTGCCTTGGCAGGTTTCTGATTAATTTAAATTCTGAATATGATATTTAGTTGGCAAAAGAAATAGTTTGCGGTCATCCTCGATTATCTCGTCTCTGAGAGACTCATTCCGTCCAGCTTTATTGTCGTTTTGGGAAAACCTAAATCCATGCCTACCACTCCTGGACCCCCCTCTCCTTCCAACCTCCGGCCACCTCCTCTTCTTCTTCTTCAGGGATCCCTCCAACTGTTCATTCTCTCAGCCGCCAATAACTCCGCGCCATCCTCGCAAAGCCACGACAATCCCAAATCCCCGCTCCACCGCACCCTCCCCCACCCCACCTCATATCCTCGGCTTTCCAATTATAGTTCTCTCATACTCCGCCGCCCTTTTATTTCTTCCTCTCCCCCCCTCCACTGTCCTTTTCTTCCCTTCCTTTTCTCCCTCTCCTCCTTTTAGTTTCCTCCGCGAGTAATTAACCCCTGACGCCCTGAGCAGCGTGGCCGTCGGAGGAATGGGGAGGAAGGTTTTCTCTCTCCGGGAATGGGGTGCGCGCTTGAGGAGCAGGATGTTGGTTTGGCTGGTGGAAGAAGGGTTGAAATTCTAGAAAGGGATGCTGGGAAAGGGTTTGGGAAATGAAGGCCGACTCTCACGGAGTGACTATTTGCAGTGCTATCGGGACGAGTTTCGGGGGGGGGGGGGGGGGCGGAGGGGATGAGATTGGCAGTTTTGAGGGTTGGCTCGGAATGTTATTTTTCCTCCCCTCTTTCTCGGAGAGGGCGGAAGGAAAGGTGGGGGTGTTTTTAGCTGCGGGAAGGGTTGCGTGGGTGAAGGAAGTGAAGGAGGGAGAGGGTGGGAGAATGAATCTTAAGGGGCGGTGAGGGAGCCTTGATTAGTATTCCGGGGTAAGGTTGGAGGAAGTGGTGGCGGGGGATGGTGTAGTCTTCGCGACGAATGAGTCTGGGTGGGAATGCAGGAAGTTGCGGGAACGGGGGGTGGCGGGGAGGTGGCTCTGTGGCGGTGAGAGCGGGAATTGTGACTGTGGAAAATCATTGCCCGCCCCCCCCCCCCCCCCCCCAACACCCCCAGCACCCCCCTCATAATCAACACCCCTGCGGGAGTGTGAAGGCGTAAACAGGCGCGCGCGGAGGCCGTCGTTGCTGGCTATTGGAGAGGAACGGCAGCGGGGAAAGCTTCCCCCGGGAAACTCTGGAAAACTTTTTTTTTGCTTTGAAATCCTTTTCTAGCCGAGGAACATTATTAGCGTTTCTGTTTTTCGGAGTGAAGTGAGGGGGGAATTCTGTTTTGGTTTGCGGTTGAAGTTCACCGTTTCGTTAACACCTTAGTTCTCTCCTAGGTACTCTAATTAACGTAGTTGTTGATATTTTGGAGGATTCATTTGTGTCTGTTGGCGCTAATTCACTTTAACAGGATGATGTGTGCTTGTTCTTATGAATCTTCTCCTATTTCATCATGAGTCGATCGAATATTTCCTATTTCTTAATAGCCTTTGTATCGTGTGATTTTTTTTCACTTACTTCTGTCACTTAAGTTACCAGCCCAGCGGCAATCTTATTCCTGTTGAATGTATATGCAAGAGTTTACAGAGTTTTTCTTGAGGGTTCATCATCAAACGGTTTTTTCTATCGGCATACTCCCCCTAGTATGAAAATCTCATATGTTTAATGAAATACTGCTGGGCTTAGTTATTCTGCTGTGCAGTTTTCACAATATTTTTGCATTTACGAAATTCAAGATGATTCAAATTGACCTTGTTCATTTGCACACGTCTTCAACATTTAGGAGTAGCGGCGTTTTGGATGGTTGTTATGTCTGTTCACCAATCCGGCTTTTCTATATCCTCACATTTTACTTATTTTATCAATGAGTCCTTCTTTTCGGAAAGGATAGAAACACTGGCAGAAAAAAATGCGGCCGGAGTTATTTTGTGCACTTTGATGTTATTCTCTGCGATGATGCTTCTCTTTTTGTATCGATCAGCCAACCCATGAGTTTGAGGGCCACGGCCGGTCGCAACTCGTTTTATCCCGTGCAAGGTCAAGCACGCCTGCCCTTGGCCGTGAGCTCGTCCCATGCGTGCGTTATCACTCCTCTCCCGCCCGCCCACCCTCGAACCCGGCCGACTGCCTAAAATACGAACTCCAGAGGCCGTGGTGTCTCCTGGCTGACGGAGTAAAATCTTCTCTTCCCGGTTGCAAGCGTTGTTGCTGTGGATAGGGACTATTTCCAGTGCAGTGCTTAGTGAATTAGATGCACATCTGAGGAAATATCCTAATTCTTGCATCTCAGCGTTCCGTGATATCACACTTCATTCTGTTTGTTATTGTTGTATAACATCGTGGAGGATTCAGATGAGAAAGTTTTGACTGTGTCAACTATTCTTTAGATCGACAGATTTAGATCTGAAAGTGCTTCTATGTGTAGGGAGTACAATTTCTCCCACTCATTGTCAATTTTAATATGATTATTTACTCTCACTATTTATAACTATTTACTATGAGTTATATTTTGACGCAATGAATTATTATCCATTGACATTTTTAGGTAGTGTTTGCTTGATGTTGTTGAAGCCGGCCTCGTTGGCAAAAGTGTTAAGTCTTATTTTTTTATGCGCTGTTTGAATGTGTTGTCCCAGTGTTGTCCAATGATCGCATCTATGATCATTAGAGACTTCATTTTTAATGGTGTTACCTACATAATGTCTGTCCATTTAGTTTCAAGATATCCTGGTCGAGTAATGCGAAGGTCTAAACTCAGTTATTCAAATCATTGAAGTCTAATTGATTTTTTGTAATTTCTTGTGAACACTGACACCCCTGCTATAATTTTCACGCATGAATTCAACAGTTATTATAACGGACGGATGGAATGAGTTACCCCTATTGTCTTGTTGTTGATGTCTCCTTTATATGTAAAAACGGGTGGCTTCCTAACAATTTAATTATGCAACATTTCCTAGCTATTTTCTCTTGAAAACAAGTCTTTATCCAATGTAAGGGGGTTCAAAGTTTAACATTTTTAATGGAAGAGATGCTTTTTGGGATTTCGCATTAGGCGCCATCGCATTGCTTTACGGAGGGCGGAAATTGTTGGGAGTATTTTGAGCCTACCTTTAGGTTACCAGGCCAATTCGCTCGCAACCTGGCAAACTTGTGCCTGGCAGTCTGTGATCGCGAGCGTCGGTGGGACATTGACGCTTTCCCGTTGACCGGAAAAAATAATAAATTAGCGTGTCTAGTGGTTCATGCGGTCGCTGCTTACTTTCGCTCCCTCCACACATCTCATCTCGTCCTCGACTCCCACTAACTGCACTGTCGCCTTAAAAATGAAGCTCAACCCCGCGTTATTCCACTATATTCCGGCGAGGCCCCATTAATGCGCCCTCCCCCGGCCAGACCCTTTATTTACGAGGCCATATTTCAACGGCACCCTCCCCCACCGCCACGCGGACCGAGCGCGCCTTCCCCACACCCGGGGAATGTGGAATCGGTGTATGTTAGCGTGACTCTCTCTTCATCTTCTTTGGGGGCGAGAAAAAAAAAGTCGTTCCCTATTTTTTTATTATTATTATTCCACCGCCTCGCTGTTAAAAGTTAGGATGGAGGAGAGTTGGCGGGCGTGGGGGGAGGAAGGACTTGGTATTTCCGTGGGGCCGTATGGCATAATCGTCGCCATCAATCACTGTCGTGGGTAATCTTCTCGATTAGCTCTTCACTTTTGCGCGGCGGCGGCGGCACAGTGGGCGAGCGGAATGTTTTGCATAATGGACGAAGTAAAGCATGTGCCGGCGCTGTTAGGTAGTAGCGCGTGCGCTATGCGGCTCCGACCCGTCTCGCTCCTCGTGTGCAATGCACTGGGGAAGGCCAAATTTATTCTCGTCTGTGGTAGTAGGTAGGGCACGAATTTTGCAATGAATGCTGGAGTTGATTAATTAATCGTTGCGAAAAATTTGGGGCATCCTCAGCGTTGATGTTCCCTCTAGAGCCTGATTGCACTCAGGGGAGGACTGGAGACGTGATAGTGGGGTATTCGAAAGAAAATCGTCTTCTTTAAATTTTTATTATATCTATTAGACGCTAATAGCTCTTAGTTGACTTTGTTGCGAGGAGAACTCTAATGTGAGCGTCTATTCAAAAAAGAGGTTAAAGTGCTGTTTATCGAGTTTGGACCTCATTTGAAACTGGAGGTTCTTTACCGTTTTACAAGTGGCGGTAATGTTCTAATAATCACGACATTCTTTTATCTCTAACATCTGCCATCATCATAATTTCCCCGGTCTTATTCATATGCGAGAGTTGCATTAACATTTTTCCCTTATGGCGAATGAAGAGGAGCGAGGTTTTTGCTTGATTGTACTATGGAAATTTTTGTGATGCGAGCTGTGTGGTCGATATTTTATTCCGTATTTACGGCGTATTTATGACTACAAGGTTGATGGTGGTAGTTTTGAAAGAAATTTAATTTTAAATGCCTCCGCCGCACACTTGGTTCCCATCATCTATATTATACCATTTAGGCTTCAAATGACTTTCTCTGGAACCTGCCAGATGCTCTTTGTTTTTTTCGCTTTCTTTATTGACTGGATCACGCTATCCCTCGTCAACTCTGAGTGTGGGTTGATCTAGTTTTTGGAATAATACCGCTCCATGTTTCTCAGCAACTGATTCTAAAATCTTTACCATATACATACTCATAATTCAGCGTTGTTTTATTCGTTCTTAATTTGTTGTACTTGCGGTTTTACTTAGCGAACTAGATATGGGGGCATGTTTGGAAGATTCGAATATTTTTTTACGGGAACAAGAAATCACGGAAACATGCTACTTTCCCCACACAGCTTACAAATGCGTCTGGTTCCATGTGATTCAAGGACTTATCAGATCAGTATTTTCAGGTTTTCTAATTCTAGGCAATTGATTTGTGATTTTCTTAGTGTATTTTTCTGTTTTTAACTTATTTTAATGAACGAGTAAATTTTTAATGATTTGTACCAGATTTTTTTATATGCATTGGTCGTGAACGGGTATTGCGAATCGATTTCTGGATCAATGAATTCTGTGAATCGTGGTCCTACTACATTGCGGCTGCCGAAAACATTCCGATGCGGGCTCATTTATCGAGCCAAAATGGGAGTCAATCTGTGCGCTGTTTCTCTTCTTACCCGGTGACGAGGTCATTCTTGGGGAAAAAGAGAAAATATTGAACTCGGATTGTAGGAGGAGGAGAAGTATGGGGGTGGGTGGGGAGGTCTCGCACTGTTTAATCTTCGTCCCGGCAGCAATTGCTCCTCTCGATATGCAAGCAACCGATTTCTCATCATCTCCATACCAGAGTGAGGCCCGTGTTTAGTATATAGTCTTTCCCAATGTCTAATCTAACCTCTCTCACCCTCCTGCGTTACCCCCCAAGCATGTACGCCCCACACCATAACGCCCCCTTCATTATCCTTGCTTATTTTCCCACTTTCCCCTTTTTTTTAATTCCTCCGCGTGTTTATTCTGGTAGATGACCCCCTCCCCTTACGGTCTTCCCATCTCTCCTTCTCCTCCCCCTCTTCCCCCATCACTCTTTCCCCTATCTTATACTCCCGGATGATGGCGGAAAGGCTCGCAAATATATCTTCGCCCCCCTTTTGCCTCGTCAAGGACGGCAGTGACTGATGCGTAAAAGTTTTAATCATTTCTTTGTCGCGCTTGTTTCAATTTTGTTGTCCTTTTCAACCGTGGCCATTTTTTCAATTCCACTTTTTCGTGTTTTTTCCCTTATATTCCATCTCGCCCTTCACGCCTCGTCTCCCTCAAATCATCCTTTCCCCTCCCTATCCCTCCTCCCCCCGCCTTTTCTCCACTTCCCCTCTTCGCTCCAGTGACATGGACGTCTGTTGCTAGTAATGCACCGATTATTGACTATCATTTAGAGTGTTATTTGTACGATGCGACAACGAAAACTTTGCCTTTATTTAGAGTAAAATTTTAGACCTCTCAGGCTTGTATACTTTCTACGCATGAAGATTTTCGTGACCAATTACGCACCAGCAGTGATCCTGGAATGTGTCCAAGTCACAGTTTTACATCCAAAAGTCATCGGGGAAAATATATTTTACCCGGAAAACCGTTGCAGTATAATGGCGATTGTAGTAGTAATATTCGTAAAAATTGAACAGATTGCACTGTACCATGTTTATGCCAGATTTTTTCCCTTTCCCAACTTCTTATGGACGAAATGTAAAACGTGGAGTCGCCCGTTGCAATTCGAATTCTCATTGTCCTTTATCCCTGAGGTTTTCCGGTGACCAATTTGAAAGCTGCTCGCTAAAAACTGACGAGTAAAACTGACAGATTGTGAGGGCCTGAGTTATCCACATTAATGTGTTGAAAATGTGACTAGCCTGCTGTTTCTAACATTTATTATTTTTCTGTGTTTCACTTATCTACAGTAATGGGTTGAAAATATGACTAGCCTGCTGTTTCTAATAGTTATTATTTTTCTGTGACTTATAGAAATAATTTCGAGTTCTTTTTACCTTATCATTATTATATTTTTTCCATTCACCGCGTGCGCAGGAGCCGAAAATCCTTTTTTTTTGTGAATGGAAATCTCTTTCTCTCGAAGAAATTATTGTTTCGAAGGCAAGTTGTCGTGGATGCTGCCTCTCGAAAATAAGGGGATTGAAGTGTATCTACCTCGGGAGACGCCTCAAAGATTCGCCCTTACACAAATGTGCCTCCAAATTGCCAGGCCCTTCCCTCCTCACTCCCTCTTTGATGTGGAGGAATGGGGAGAGGCATTCTGTGGCGAGAGAATTTTTAGCCCTTCAAAAAGGTTAAATAAATCAAAAATCCCCCTTTATCCCCCGTGAATGCAAGTGTGAAGAAGGGAGAAAGAGAGGAGCGCACCAGGGGTGTACGTCTCATGCTTACATATATATACTCGTATATGTGCGCACCCCCGAAAACCACTTCACTCTCTCGCCTCGTTCCGCGCGCCTTGTTTATTTTTCAAGTCCCACCCCCTCACTCATATTTTTTTGTTTATAATTCCACGGTTGCGGTGGCGGAAGAGTTTTCGTTCTCCTCATATTTTATGCGGTTTTAAGGACTTGAATCCCTCCGCCCCTCCCAGCCTATCCTCTGTCGGTTTGGATTTTCTTGCGACGCTCGAGAGCGGCAAATGCGTGTGATTAAGGAGCGAAGTTGTGTGTGCTCCGCCCCCTGTATCGAGTTTCTCTCTCCCCCGCACACCAACCGCCCCATCTCCCGCTTATGATATCCCTAACATTCCTTGCTTCGTCGTGATCTTTCCTCTTCTTCCCCTCTCCCTCTCTCACCGAGCCCCTAATATTTTCATGTTGAGAACATTGATTTTTATTTATTCCGTGATTGGTGACAAAACTTTTCCAATACGTAATCATCGTAGTCATCGTTCAAAAATCTTGAGATTGGTCTGCGCATCTTCACTCCAGATTCTCCTATCAGCGTACCTTTTAATATTTCAACATATTTGGAATTATAATCCAGATCAACGCGTTTCATCCAAATGTTTCCTTTGCAGTACTTTCGGTACGCTTTTACTGTGACAGTCATCTATATCAAACCATCATGTCATGACGTGACTAATTTACGTACAATCTTTGAAAAATAGCTCAACGTAGGATTTCATTGAGTAAAAAATTATTCGAAAATATAGAAAAATACGTTGAAATGAAAAATATATATCTTCATGGCAATCCTGAAATAACGAGGAAATGAAATTACCAATAAATCTTATCCGGTCGATATCGTATATCTTGCTCAGAAATCTCCGTGGAATTGTGCTGATTTTAAGGCCTTTATTATTTCTTTACTTTCCCCTGCCTGCGAGTAAATGCATATTGGTGATTCCCCTGCGTCTTGAGGCCTCAAGAGGTTCGGTGATTACTCCTCGAGGTGCGGTTTTGAACCAAGTGATTAGAATCGAGGGAAGACAGAGTAGACTTGCTTGAATCGTCTCTCCAAAAAATCTGGATCGCGCTTTAAGCGTCGGTTATACACCCGTCCCTCTCAACCGCGTTCGCCCATTCCCCAGCGTCGTCTGTGATATGGGTTGGGGGCGGAGTCTCGATAAAATACTTCACCTTGGGTTTTATTTCCTGCCGGGGAATTCCTCCTCCCCTTTCTAACCTATCTCGCCAGCCCTCCCTTAGCCGTCTTCACCGCACGCGTTCCTCGCGGGGTTCCCCCTTCTCATCGCACGCCTGCTATACCCTCCTCAACCGCCCAGACCAGTTACTAGCCGGAGGCTGAAGGAAATGATTCCATTTATTGAAAGCAGATGGGTCCTCTCCCGACTGCTTTACACTTGCCTCCTCCCCTTCCCCAGCATCTCAAATCTTCAGCTTACTCCCCTTCCCCCGCCATGGAATCGCCCTGCACTCAAAACCATTTTATTTCCGTCATCCATATCCTCGTTCTTGTATCTGCTTTAAGTCATCCGAGCTCTTTGGTGCAGTTTTCCCTCTAGTTGCTCCGTCCACAAGCATTCTGCTTGTGGGGGATTGAGTTGATGGGATGGCTAGTGTGTTGACTAATTATTATTTCTAGAACCCAGGTTCAGTTCCCATCGAAGATTTTAATATATTTTTCATTTTATATCATATCAATTTTTCTTTATACTGGCGAAATTAGGACTAGTCTTCTCTTACTTTCGTGTGCAACGGAGCACGGGATGGTGAAGAGATCCTCCCCTCAAATCTCCAGCTCATTCCCTCCCTGAGATCGCATTGACGTTCCCTGTAAAGCGTGGTATATCTTATTCCCCTTTTCTATTTTCTCATTCATATCCCTGCTTTACCTCATTCGAGCTCCTCTAAAAAGCTGTACCGTTGTAGTCGCTCCATTTGTATGTATCCTGCACGTGTGGATTTGTATGTATCTGCATGCTACGCCGTAAGCCGCCTATACAGGCGTGTGGCGAGGGTTTAAAGAGGGTGTCTTTTATGTGAAGAAATTTTAAGAACTAAGTCGCTCTCATATGCTTTAAATCGCGAATCGTCGTGGTAGTGAACCTCGTGAAATCTTGGAAGGTTGTAAGGATTATAATATTTTTATCAAATGAAAATTGAAATATGACAAAGTATTTTCACTTGTTTTCATAATCTCAAATAAAATTATGGCTAATAGTACTTCTATTCATCTAGACTGATAATTGTTCTCGAATTGCAAGTCGAGTTTTCTTAACTCCTGCCGTTAGTTATGAGGAATGATCTACCATTAGAATTGAATCGTGACCTAAGTGAGTTATCTTCGTGTTAGATGACGCATGCACCTAAAATCTCATCCCGTAAACGGTGAATTTAAAGTTAGTGCGATCGTCTGGAAGTGGAAACATTTATCGCCTATATGTATGCGTTCTGTATGAATGAAGAAACAGAAAGTCTTGGTCATCCGAGAATCATGTCTGGAATTCATTTCTTCCGTATTAGTATTTTCGGTTATGAAGTCTTTGCCGTCTGGTATCCTTCCATTGTCCCAGTTATTATTGCCTTTGATTAATGACTGCCATTATATTTATAGTCATTGTTGTTTTTTGGTTTTTAATTAATGAAGTAGATGGCAGCTAACTAAAGACGTTATTCGAAAGACGGAAATAGAATGACTGGTAACCACGTTTCATTTATCTTTTTCTCGAAAGATTCAATAACACTTGTTTTCATCTCATTACCTTCATCTTTTTCCCTCCATCTCCTTTGTGTCGCGATTTTCCTCCGCCTTCTTTTTTTCCCCATTTTTCTTTCGCGGCTAAAATGTGTTCTGAGCTTGAATCATCATTCCCTAATCTCCTTTAGGAAAGGGGAAAAAAATGTTTTGGGGGGATGCTCCCCTCTGCTTTCCCTTCAAGATACTCTGAGTTCCTTTTATTTTTTTCGTGTATGGTTGCGTATTATTCTTTGCTTCTCAAAAGGAATAGCCTTTTCCCTCTCCGGTTTTCTTAATAATCTTCTTCTCCGTTTTTTTCCTTCCTCCCTCAAGACTCCTGCGTTTCGATTTTTTCTTTATTCATTCGCATTTTCACCGTCCGACCGCTCTTTGTTGCATCGTATCTTACTCGGCGCTCTGGTAGAAAAACTGGGGAATATTAAAAAAGTTTCTTGAATATTTTGCCGAAATTTATACCGAGGATTTTTAGCATGTCTGTACGCCTTTGGTGAAGGAGTGAAGCTCGATTTTTTCCAGAAATCTTTTTTCCCGTGGTGTTTTGCCTGTTTATTCATAAAGTAATGCGTTCATGATTTCTGCGTGAATCACGCACGCAGCAATAATTACGGGCGAGAATTTGATAGAGTTTGTAAATGCGCTTTAATATGTTTCAAAGAGAAGTTGGAGGAAATCGTCCGGATATTCTTCTTTGGATCCGTATGATTTGGAAGAGGCACTCTTTGATTTCCCCGAAAGAATCCCACAGCGTATTTGAGACATTTTTGCTGGTCTTGATATTTCTCTTTTAGATGTTATATTTACGTCTCTCCTTCTTATGCATCTATGAGTACAATGTGCGTAAGTCTGAATGGTTTGGAGAAGAGTCGATTTAAGTCAGTGAAATAATAGTTGAGCTAATGTATACATATTTTTATTTATTCTTTTCCGCTTGATTTTATAAATATATATATCTTTAATTAGCTTTATTTAATTTTGGTTGTGATGATAGCTGGGGGAAAACGTTGAATCTCAGGCGAATCTCCGCGGAGCGAAGAGGCTCAGGAGTGTGAATGGTATGTGAGACTCACGCACCTTTTAACTCGGTCAAAGATGAACCCTCATCAATCTGTACCAACCTACAGTTTGAACCCTTAGTGTGTGAGATAGATCATAGGAAAAAAATCCAATCGTCATAAAATAAACTGCCTGCGTCTCTTGCTGTACGCGCCAGGGTGGATTTTCTTACGCACGCATGTAAGCACGTCTCTTGTGCTTTCTCACTAGGCTTCATAGTTTATATGGCTTCGGCGGCGTCGCTGTTGTGCGTAAGCGGCAGTGCAGGTTTCCCATTCATCTCGTCCTCCCTTTACGCTTTTCATTTCCTATTCACGCGATGACGACGGGTGCTGCAGCCATTCGACTCCTCCTCCGCTGTTTTTCATAAATATTGCCCAGCATTCCTTACTCTTCCCGAATCGGTGTGCCCTTCGTATTTCTCCTCGGGAGGCCACATCAGATTGGGGCGATGGCAGCATATTTTTTATCCTAATTTTCTAACTGATACCTTGAGATGCATGAAGATGATATTTTTCTCTGAAACAGCATAGCGAAATGTCTGATTTGGCCGTGTCCTTCCTGTATTTTTGAATGGAATATTTGAATAAAAATTAATACTAGGTATATAGTCTTACTAATGAATATTCAAATAGAAAGGAAACACTTATTAAATTGAGTGATACTGCAAGAAAGAGTTCCATTGGGAACGTAATTGTGACATTAATTACCAGTTTTAATTTTTTAATGTTTCCAGATTCGAGAGGGTTTACTTAGTATTCAAGTTAATGGTACTTTAAATTTTTTCCCTTTTCAGTGTAATGCTGAAGAAGTTTCACTTCAAATTTATTCATCGTATCAAAAAGAAATCTATTTAGGTGTGTTAAATCATTACGATATCATTATTAAAATTTATTTTAGTTTGCAAAAGAATGTAGGCCCTGAAAAGGCCATTACATTTTGTATAACTTTTGTCGCATAATGTCCGACATCTCAAACTATGACTCATATGCATGTGTTGGAAAATCTTGATTAGTCTGCTACTACCTCCTGTATTTATTGGTTTCCTCACTTCCGAGTAAGAGTCGGACGTCAGCATTGGATTTCGAGTGCTCGCGTTTAATTGCGTGCTTCAGTCGTGATGCGGTGCAACAACCGGCGTTTTTCGCTACCCGCGATAATGAGCCGCTTGAGAAACGGGAAAGAGGGCGGATGACATTTCATCCTAAGTTTCCTTGATAACCCTCAACTGTTCTCACCAGATTACGCTCTCACGTAAATTATTAAAATCACGCCGTTAATGAATCATTAGGAAAAGTATTGCGCCTCAGTTTCGATGGCGTGGTTATTAATGAGTACTTAGTTAATTTTATTTGCATGGTGTGATTTGTTTTCAAATTAAGATTTAAATTTACTTAGAAGTAGTTCCAATCAAATGTGTTCAAATCGTTTTCTTTTTCATTCAAGTCACTCGTTATAGATATGAGAACGAGGTAATCAGAATAAAACAGGAATGCAAGAAATGTAAGGTACGAGGCACGCTGTATGCTTGCCTCTTAAGATAGTTGAAAGAGCATGGTTTCGGTCCGTGGAACGTATGCCACCCTTGCCCTATGCTTTAGATATTATGTTTAACTTCTATTCTGCCGAAAATGGCTGTCGGGTGAAAATGGTTTCTATAGCTTTTGGTCTAAAATATTTTTAATTAATTTATGTGTTTTTTACGATCTAAATAATGGTATCTCTCTAAAATATCGTACCGTATATAATAGGTTTAATAATTCATTTACAAATTAGTGTAATCAGTTGGGATTTTCAACTTCTTTGTAATTATTACGGCTAGAAGTGTTCTTGGAGTTCGGGTGATTTTCGAAGTTGTGGAATATCTGTTAAATCTGTAAGGACTTTTTCCCATCACGATATGTTTAGCCGCATGGTAGTCATCAGAGAGTAATCTATTATTTTTTAACTCGACAAAATATTGAATTTGGGCAGGAATATTCCTTTCCTATCTGTATTTAAAAACTGAGACGGAGTAAGATGATCAATTACAGGGCACCTGACCTCTCTCGATTACCGGCGTAACCGGCTGTGGAGAATGTACGATATTAGTACCATTGATGACAGAGAACGTTTGGCCACTCGAAACGTCGGCAATCTTGCCACCCGGTTGGAATCCAGAGAAACCTTTCAGCAGTAATATTCCACCATTTCCTCGAGTCCTTGCGTCCTCGAACGTAGAAATAAACGAAGATTTAAATGTGAGAAAGACTCCTAGTATGTATCTCTTTCATGCATAAGTATGTATATCAAATTCAGCCCTCCTCTTGATTTCCCCGCTCCGTTCCGTGTGATTCGTGAGGCTCTCGTGCTCTTGACTGATGCGTAAACCATTCTCCTCTACTCCGCCCCGTAAATCTTAGACCTTCTTTCTTATTCCCTCTCCTTGTTCCCGCGCGCGGATTATATTTTCTTCTAAATCACCCGAGATTTCGTTTACTCCGGGCGCGCGACGGCGCGGCGCACGTAAGTGTATATCATTGCGATGGAAACAATGGTGGGGTGGGGGAGGGGTGCTTTCCCCCCTCCTCTCTCCGCTCCCCCCCAACCCCTCCTCCTTCTCCTTTGTGTTGTATTCGGCGGCGCGTCCTCCGTGCACAGACGCCGCCAGTCCCTCCCGCTTCTAGGTCGGCACCCTCGCCTCCCAACTCCCAAGACGTTCCGCACCCTTCGTCATCATCGCATTCCCGCGCTCCCATCAGCCCGCACACGCACGCCGAGCTTGAAAACTCATAACTCTCCTCTCGTTCCCTCCCTCCCTTTGATATGTAGTGTAGCGTTGTTCGAGGAAACTTAAAGAGGCCGAAAGAAAGGGAGATGAGGATATGCTCCAGGCGTTCCAGACCTTTAAAGAAGAGGAGGATATTATTAAGTCGCCTTATCTTTTTCTTGTCCACTTTTCTTTCATTATGTTTCCATTTTATGGAAAATGGTAATTTCTTGCAAAAATTATTTGAATTTCGCCAACGTTTCTTCAAATATAAGTTTTTCATTCTTGGGGGTTCATTTATTTTTTTATTATAAAATCGTAATTGTCATTCTCGAAGGACAACAGATGTTCAAATATTACAATTACCGAGGTCCATACAATGGACACATTTTTCAGAATGTAATGGTGGATAATCATTCGTCTTGAATTACCATCGAACCAGGTTCCTTCAAATTCACCGATTTCTTCGCCATATTTATCAATAAATTCCTCCTTTTCCCTTGTGTATTTTTGTTAGCAAGGGAGAACAAGATGCTTGCGAATAGGTATATTGTTTCTAAAGAGGATCTCAAGATATTACATAATATGTCGTGGATAATAGCGCCGAAAAGATGCTGAGCAGTTATAATGCATACATTGTTTTTGGTAGCCTTCGCCAAGCCTAAATATAACTTAATAATAATATTTATGAGGAATTTTCTCAGGAAATACAATCTTTGTTAAATGGGTAAGGCAAATGGAACTGAATTAATGCATGTATTGATCTTTCTGAATGCACCTTATCAAAGGGGATTACTAAAGCGATTATAATTTTCTGAGACCTCTGCATGAGACTCTCAGGACACTGAGGGTTTGTATGAAGCCAGATCTGATCGGAGGGAAATTTTAAATAATCTTAGAGGGAAGAAAGTAAAATAATCCTTAGATTGGAAATGAATGAATAGGATTTGTAGGTTGAACGAAAGAGAACATGCTTTTTTTTAATTGAAAAGGGAATACAAAATTTGGAGGGGGCAAACCTAGAAAATTCGCAAACTGCTCCATGTAAATAGCCTGCTTCGGTGCTCTTCCATGATTGTCTACGCTTCAGAGTACGAGTCATACTCTATCCTGAGGGTGGAATGTTGTGGCTCAAGTCACCTTATATAACGGTGCCAGGGCCTCAAGTACCCTCTGATTGGTCCTTGATTATTACCAGCATGCGACGGGAAAAGCATAACTTTTTTGCTTCACGTAAACTACCTTAACCGGTTGAATATTTCAAAAAATTGTAATAATAATAATAATATTTGAAGTAATGATAATAATTTTCTCACACCTAGTCGGTCACGGAAAGCGGAGAAATCCCCTTTTTCCACTTTTTACCTCTTTGTCTTCCTCGACTAGATTTTTTTCTCCGCCTCTCCTCCCCCGACCGGCCCCTCCATCAACCGACACGCCCCCACCTTTCTAGCCGCACCGAAGAAATCTCCACCGCTGCCTATATATTCCGAGCCGTCCGCAGCATTCGCACGAACCTCTGCCCCTCCCACTCTGCCTCCCGAAAAACCCTTCCCCCCTTCACTTGGAACCGGAGGCGGGACTCCCGCGCTCCTCCGGGCTTTAAGAAAATCGGAGCGTCACGAATGTAGCGCCGCCACCCTTGGGCTGCTTCTTCTACCCCCATCCCCCCCGCCATTTGTTCCTCCCGCCGTCGGGGGAAGTGGGTGATAATCGCCGACTAGCACGCGAACTCCCGAACTGGCGCGATCCCCCTTTCGCTTGCCTTTAAGACGCGCAGTGCCTCATTGCATTCTTCCCTTTCTTGTGCTTTCCTTTGTGTTGTGCTCACCTGCCCCTCTATGGTCTCTCAGATTCGAACCCCCTTAATATCCCTCTCATGCTACAAACCAATGTCTTCTTGTCGTGACCACGGAATCCAACAGATGTTGCGGAGTGGTTGTGTTCGTTGCCCCCCCTGCAACCCCTGCCCTTCGGGCCCGGGGCAAAAAATGCGCTCGTAAAGGGGGCGTACGAAAATCTTCTGACGAGAATGCTTGGGATATCGGTGTGGATGTGTTCTCTTATATTTCGTGGATGCGTGGAAGTGCTCTACGCGATGAGTTAGCAGAGGAAACTGCTTCGGGGATATAGAGAGTGAGAAGATGAGGATGCCTTGAATTCTTCCTTAACCCTCGCTTTTCTTCTCTATTACTAGTACAATATGAGCCTTGTATTATCTGGTCTCTGTCGTGGCCGTGTTGAAGTCTATCTACCTCCTTAAAGTTGATATAAAGTCCTGTAATCACTAGTGTCGTTGGGATATCAGTGTTCTTACACCTCAGAAATTGGGAATTGAATGCAGTGATTTTTGATGCCTCTGTCAATTTAGGTCCAATGGTGAATTTTTCTACCGTGCCTCCGAACTTCCTTTTGGACCATTAATTTCAGCTTCAGAGGGATCTTATAACGTTAAATGTTATAGGTACCTATGTGCACTCAATATTATATTCACTTTAATTCCACCACTTTTCTGACAATGAAAGCGACATTTAACAGCATCCAAAAACTAAAAAGTTATTCAAGTGATAATTGTTAACTCACGAATGGCGTCATATATTTCCTAAAAATTTTATTCTACACGGTTATTAATGCTGCACTAGCTTAAAAAATTGACGTGGGAGTGAACGTAGGGATCGACATGGCCGTGAAGGAAGCTGATTCCCATGTCCGAGATAGTATTTTTCTCTGGAGTGAACGAAAGAAAATTCTCCACGCGGTCGTGGCTGCGGGCGAGCTTGCGCATCTTGGAAAATGTCCCCCATCCCAACGCGTTGATCTCGTACGTTCCTTAGGTGGAAAAGTTTCCTTACCGCTGTCGTGAATGATGTCCGTTTGTATCTTACCCTATTTCCTGTTCCCCAAGTGTATCGTCCACCGTAAATGAATGTCCCTCGACTACTCCGCGACGCGTCGGTCCCCTTTGTCCGTGGATTGTCGAAAGTTTTCACGACTGATCCAAGTCCCTTTCAGAGGTTACTTTCTTCATTCGTCTTCTGTTTCCTCTCTCGACCTCGTCTCTTCGCGCTGTCCGCCTTACCCCCCGCCCCAAAAACTCTTGCGTTCAAACTCAATTTAGCAGGAATCTCTGAATATTGCCTCCCTTGGCCTGGAACAGAAGAATTCCATCGGCATAAGGATCGATTGCTCCTCTTTTTCGAGCTCTTTATTCGAAACGGCCGCAAATTCCTCTCTGTGCGCTGTGGAATGCCGCGTTTCTAGTCGGCGTGTGTGTCATGTGCAAGAAGAGTGTGATTTCTCGTTTGGATTTTAACCAGTTGGTTCATTCTTTTTCGTACATGCTTTTCCTCCCTCGGCAACATTTGGATGCTGTGGCATTTGCTTTCGGAAACTTTGATAGACATTTGAAATCAATTATGATTATTAATTGGCTACCATTGGGCTTGCTTTTATATTTTGGTGGGTTTTGTGTGATTTTGAGTTGCCTGTCATCTTGCTCTTCGATTGGGTCTATTTATTTGATAACTCATCTTAGATAGCGTCAGCTTACATTCTCGGAAACTTTGTACTGGTCTTCATGAATCATTTGAGCATGCCATGAAATTATTTCCCTCAGGCATCGATTTCTCTGAATTCATTGGCACATATTTGTCTTTCCTAACTTGAAAAATTTGCTTTAAAATCTTCATCATTGACATGTTGAAAATATTTATCCTTTTTTATTATCCTTTAATTCTCGTAAAGGAAGCACCACAAGGTGAAATACAGTTCCTGATTCTAATACCTTTTTGCAGAATACGGCCAACCTCTCTTTATGATAATCTATATACTGTTTCGTTATATTCTATTCGATATTATAAGTGTAAATAGTGAGCCGTTCCATTTTCCCCATTCTTTTGAGGTGTGAAGTGGCGCTCGATAAAATGTTAAAGAGAATGTATTACTGTCCTTTGAGTCTAAAGTTTAATTTACTTGCAATAAAGAATTCAATTCACCTGCGGTGGATTGAAGCATAAAGAGAGGGAGAGAGGTGGTGCTTTTGGCAGTCGTGGGGCCGATTAATTGCTTTCCGGCAATGTTTTCGGCAGCGTTAAGCGCATCATGAATTATTTGATCGTGGCGTGTGTGTATACGAGAGCACGAGGTCTATCGTTAGCATGAGACTGTTGCGCGGTAATGTAAATGGAGAAAAGCTCATTTGGAGCTCACATCCTCTTCAAAATAAATCACGTGGATGCTCTGCGGATATTCTCAGTGGCTCTGTTGAGGTGTGTTCATTTTTAACTCCTCTTTTTATTTCTTCACAAATTCGATACTCTTTTAATTCTTCATTTATTTTAGGAAAACCTCCTGCGAAAGGAAATTTACGACAAAAATTATATTTTGGTGGGATATGCTAGACTTCTCATTGCGTATGTAATAAATTTGAAACTTTTTTCTCTGTAATTTTGTGGTTGAAATCGTTTACGCGACATTTTCAAAGGATATTGATGTTCCGAAGCGTTTATGATGCTGCGTGAGGCAAATCTGGGGAATTTTAATTCATAGTGCAACACCAGTGTCCCGAAAAAATGTAGTCGTTTCCCTCTGCTCTTGATTTTAGACTTTGGAAATATAAACGGAAATTGAACGGTGAATGATATATGTATACTTCTCGACGACCAATTGAGACGAGACATCGTCAGTTTTCGGGTCGTGCTGCTCCGATTTGGAAAATTTTTATTCCTAATTTTTCCTTCTCTCGTCGACGTTCCTCCCCAGCCCACTTTACATGCAAGCTTGTTTCCTGCGGCAATTGCTTTCTTTGTCCGTGCGTTCGCGCGACCGGGATGCATCGGCGCTCATGAGTGAGTGAAGAGGTCCCTCCTCTCGCGCACGCTATTGCGCTCCGGGTCATGTGCCGAGAGCTAAGCGGTCAATTGCGTACCCGCTCCCCGGCGAACGCCCTCGTCCCCTAGCCCTCGCTCGCTCCCTATTCCTTCCCAATCGAGAGGGCATCTTTTATTTTTCAATCGTCTGTTGTCGTTGTTGTTGTTCTCCACAATCTCCCCATCCATACCACTGCCTCATTCCCTTTTTTTTTTACCATTCCTCACGTCCCCACCCACCCTTGTGTTTCAAGGGCAGAGATTGAGCTCGTTTGTTCCCTCCCGGACGTTTTTACTGCGAAGCGGAGATTTCGTCCACCATTCGGAGTGGACTGTAGTGGAGGGCCGGACCATGGAGGAAAAGGGAGGGAGAAGTGAATTGGGGTCGAGAGGGCCCTCCTTGTGGCCCCAGGGCAAATCTGAGAGGGAATTTGATTGCGGTGATTTGAGGATTTCTTTCTGTGGCATGGGATGAGGTCGGTATTGGGAGGAATCGTTGGGGAAGAGTGAAGGGGGCGCTTCTAGGCAGGGTTGGGAGGCATCTCGGAGGTCAGGAGAAGCCAGGGGACTAAAAAGAATGAATGGTCTGGGACTCGGGGAAGAGGTTTATTGCCGCTCAGAAGAAATTTACGCACCCCGAGTACGGCGTATTGCGTAAGGCATGATATTTATTGGCATGTAAATCTGTTCCTATGGTACAGTATCTTTGAAGGAGAGGGGAAAGTGGAAATAAACTCAACACCTTAAATTTCAACTACAAAAATGTTCTTGTGAAGGGTTCCGTGATGATTAGTATTTGCGATAATGCGTTACGGTCACATCGAGGAACGCGGTAGAGCGCTGGTGAACATGATGGTGACCCCGAAAATGATCATTTTGATGTGAAAATTCTTATAGTTACGTTCCTATAATACTTTTATTTACTTAATGCCTATTTGATGTTGATGTGCATTGGAAATTATTGAGAAGAAGTTTGTAAAAGTATGTATCCCTGTACATCAACCTTTTTTTATTTACTTTTGTACAGAGGAGTTTGTTTCATTGAAGTCAAAGTAAAACGTTTTATGGAGTATCTGGAATTACGAAATCATGCGCATATGCCATGCGATGTGTTTTGTTGGGTTTTGGTAGTTTAATTTGTGTTGAACTCCAACACGATCCTAACGGATTAGAGGGCGGGAGGAAGGCGGGTTGGTGAGGTGAGTTTGAGGTATAATGGGTATTTGTCGTTTCAAGAAGTCCCTCCTTGATTAGCTCCCTTCTTTTTCCTCCGAATTTAAGTACTTATCGCACGCACGAACGTTTAAGCTCTCTGGCGTAGTCTCTATGCTCTTTTTCCCAGCGGGCCATCCGCTCCAATTAATGATGAGCATATCCAATCTACTCGGTATCGATTGCTGTCCGATATCTTTAATTCACGAAAACGTGAAATAAATATAATATACTTATTTCATTTACTCTGTAAATTTATTGATTGATTCTGATGCATGGTGTAAGTTGCATGTGATATTTTTCTCAATCTCACGTATGGTTTAGTATTTCTGATGGAATACGTTTACGATATAGTCCGTTATCGTTTTATTCAAATCTTATTTTTTATCATGCAAATATATATTTTTTCCTCGTATTACACCAGATTTTTTATGCCTTGCTTTTCTTTTTTATTGCAGGTGAGTTGGTCTTCCTCTTTCTACGGACAAAGTAAGGGCTACACAAAGTGAGATAAGTGGAAATTATACTTATACGTTTCTGAATCTTCATTATAAAAACTTCGAGCTGTATCCGTGCTCGTTATTTTATGTTAATTTCTTATAATAGCGTACAGTAGATTCAAGTATTTGTCTCGAATTGTGTACTTATTTTTACTTTCTGCTTTGGGTGCTTAATTAATTTCGAGTGTAACATGTGCCTGAATCTTCAGACGCACGTCGGTGTCCGTGTTTTTCCTCGTCACTACGGTAGTTGATTTGTGAATCATATTGCTAACTATTCCTTAAATATTGATTATTAATCTTTATGTTTTCTCCGGCTGTCTTTTAATTTTTGAGAGTTAGTTCGTAAGCGCGAGTGTTGCTCACTCGAATCGTGGCAGGGAATTATAATTGGTGACTGGGAAACTCATATCCCGGAATATTTTAAAGGAGGACTATAAAAAATGCAAGAGTGAGTATATTGACTCTCTGGGCTGAAATTACGTGTACGGGCTGCATATGACTCTAAATGGAGCACCTAATATGGTGATGTAAACTACCATAGTAGAGCCTCCTTTTTCACTCGTGGGAAGGTATCTTCGTGGCTTTGTGAGTTCACGTTAGCCGTTACACGTTGCGGGAGTATATCTTTGCTTTGAAGTAAATGGAGACGTCATATTTATGAACTTCTCTTCGTGAATCGTTTTTACGTGGATTCTTGGCGTTTTTGCGGCTACCTCCGCTGGATCTCTTTTCTTGGATTCCGCGTTCGCCGTGCCCTCTTTATCGATGCGTCGTCTGCGAATTCTTTGCCTTTCTCTCCGAGGCAAGGCTCCGTTGGCCTCGGGAAACGACCACCAGAATATCCTTGGCTTTAATAAGGTTTCCTCGCCTCAGATTTCTCTGCATCGAACTTATGCACCGATAGGTATTCTTCACTCTTTATTTTCTTCGGTGTCTTGAGCGTAAAAAATCACTCGCTAAGAGTAATGGGTTGAAAATAGAATTTCATTGGTGCACACAACTTTTTTCGTCATTTGTCGTCGAAATAGGTGCATACATATCGTATGCCGTTCAGCAGAAATTCAGGTATGTGCGTCTGTAATTACAGAAGATCTCCTCCATCCATACATCCACAAAGTATGTATTTTATTATAAAACCACGGGTCCCAACCAGAAGGCTCTTGGGAGTTACAATAACATTTTTTTTCCAAAAGTAATTAGTACTCTTTGTGACGTCGTATCATTGCTGCAAGGTTTGGTCGGGGGTTAATTGCGGATAGTGATGTGGGAAGGGTTTCAGGCACACTTCGACAGTTTGTGCCTGTATTTTGTGGGTGATTCATTGTCCATTAAATTTATATAGCGTTAGTTATTAGTTTGGTCGAAAAATCGAGAGCATTTGATCTTTTAGAAATGGAAGAATAGGAGTAATTCTTTGATTTGACAAACCAATGGGCACCTATGATGCGTCTAATGAACATCTCTTCCATTTGCAGTTGCAAGGGCTTAATGTTCAAGCAAGAAAAAATACTCCATAGATTTAGGATGCTATGTGTATTCTCGATTCCCGTTTTGCTCTAGTGACTCATAAATCCATGAAATTAAACTTAACGTGTTTTGCGAATCCGTTTGTGTTTTTGGTTGGGGACGGTTATGAAGATAAAATGGATATGATGAACTAACTACAAAAAAGGTAGATGAAGTTCTTTATGTCACGAGAGCGGTATTTGGTTTTTAGGTTACGTAGGCAGTCGGGTGACTCACCTTGATCGGGTTTGAAACCCTGAATTTTATGTTTGTTATTTCAACTGGTGTAGCTGGTGTAGAGGTCACCATCACTTCATTTTGGTGGCTTCATGGAATCTAATGGGACTTCTTACGAACTGAATTAAGAAATTCTAAATAACATCGGAGAAAATATAATGGGTGAAACTGATTGTAATGTCTTCCCATGTGCTCGTGCTGCAACCGATGCTAAATGCTAAATTCAATACGTCAAGATGGTGTGTATATATGGTGTTTATGGCTATTCCACGGCTGTTTTCTAAAAAGTGGTCTCCTCTCATTTCATCTTCTTCTGCTTGGGCCTCAACCTATCCTCCCCTCCAGTTTGTCGTCCCATCCCCCTGCCCCTCTGCCCCCACCCCCATTCGTCGGCTCCTTTCATCAACTCATCCCCCTCTGCGTCTCCACCCTTTTTACCGTGCGGGAACATGGCCCTTCCCCCCATTTAAAAATTTTCCCTCCCCGCTACTTTATTAGTGAAACATAAACCTTTGGGAGCCCTTTTGCATCCCTTGCATCAACCCCCGTGTTTTCTCCACCCCACCTACCCCCCCTCATCGCTCCCAAAATACTCCTTATCCATTCATTTGCTGACTTTTTTCGATTCGCAGTGTGCCCTTCATTTATTTTTCATTTCCTGCTTACTCCCCGTGTGTCCCTGCCTCACCCTCATCCCTTCTGGTGTCTCGGGCCCTAATCATTCCAAACCCGCCCCTTACTCCTCCCCCCTCCCTCCGTTTGATCCCCCACCCCTCCCCGTGCCCACGTGGTCCCGTGTCCCTTTCATCCGACCCGCCTCCCCCTCTCTCTCCCACCTTATTTTTCGCCCTTGCATTCCAATGGCACCCGCCCCGGAGCCTCGGCCAGGAGAAGAAAAAAAATACGGAGCCATAATGAAAAAAACACGGAGGGACCCTTTTTCGGCCTCTGTAGACTCTTCCCTTCCCACCCTCCTTATCCCTTTCTTTCCAAGCTTTCTTCTCGTGACATCTCTTCCTGTTATTCCGTGCCCTTGCGCCTAATTCCCCCGCCCCTCCCCCTTCTGTTCCTTTATCTCGCACCCTTCACATGCGCACGCCTTCAACATTCACCCTTTGCGCCTTTTTCCGCTTGCATTGCTGACGTAGTCACATACTGATCCAGTATTTCTGCCTCTATCTGTCTCGTTGCCATGTTTTTATCCTTTTTTCATTTTTTAAAAATATTATTTTCAATGGCGATTGCTTTCATTATTTTCTTACCTGCTTAATTCTCTGGAACAATTCATGTCACACCATAAATGTTCACATTGAACTTATTTTCTAGCTAAGCTCGAGCTTAGTCCATGTCTGTGTGTCTCGTATCGTTTGCTTGTTTATCTTTATTTAATTAATGGCGTGTTTTAATTTCATTTGTTCGGTTTTCATTTGAGATGAGCGATGTGGAGCGTTATCTTACGATTCCTACGTTCCTACAGTCTTGTTATACTTTCCATCCTTCACTTTTATTTTTGTCTCTTTCTTAATTATATTTTGTTGGTGCTTTCTGAGTAGGAATACGTGTTTACTCTTTGTCTGATTCCTCTTGTAAATGCCGTTCCTTACCTTCCATTATGTTAAATGATGTTATTAAGTAATACCTCTCATTGGTTCGCACCCAATGGAGTACTTGTTTTGTCAATGATATTTATTGCTAGTTCCCTTCATCAAGTAATGCGTCATTATTTTCATCTAGTGCTTATACTTGTCTAGTCTTGACGTATATGCTAATTTACTTTCTCTTAATCGTTTCTTGGATATGGGAGTTTACCGTCCGTGGACTTTGATACTTATATTTTTGTTGGATGCTTTGCTGAATTGAGTTGATTTTTCAGTTTAAGAATTACTTAAAATATTCATGATTAGATCAAACCTTTTTTTTTAAAGATGCCTTCGATTTTTCCACCTTCGCATTTGATATATACCTCATACTTCCTCCTAGTTCCCTCATTTTCGAAGCTCGGAAGGTGCTTGAGCATCGAGAAAAAATCTTATCCAGTATAAGTGAAAGCACCTTATTCATTGGAAAATTTCGTGGGGGGAAGTTCCCTGAGGGTGTTTATTTTGAGGGGTTTTCATCGTCGGGGATACACTTAGTACAGTACCGTATCTACCAAAAATTTCGGCAGGCTTTTGAAGCCCTGAACTTCTCCCCGCTCGCTTTGGGTTCTGATAGGTTATTATGGATGCTAGTGTAACGTATTTGTTATGAAAGCATATTTTAGAGGTTTCGCCGGAAGTTTATTTACCATATCTTTAGTTCGTCTACTCCAATGGGATCGGGGATAAGAGTGTGTCTTCAGAATGGAAAGGACTAATGGAACGACGCACGTTAGCCAGTAGTGTGCTGTCCTTCGGTAGTCAGGCAGGTTGGGAATCGTATCTGGCGTGCGAATAGCGAGATATGAGTGTGTAGCATTAGGAAGAATCATTCCCACCCTTACCACTACTTCTCTTCTACTCCCTTTTTGTCCGTCCAATATTTCTGTTTGCTGCCGGCTCGCCAGCGGGGAAAGCGAGCGCTAATTGTAACCGCTGTTTATCCAGGTGCCCACGTTCCCTCTCTTCCCCCTTGTAAATCCACAGACTCCATGCGCTCCGGGACGTCTCTTCGCCATCATCCGATGGGCGCATAGTAGCCCCATGTATTTCGGCGAAGTACCACGTCGGCTTAAATCCACTACTGCTTTGTTTTTACGCAGTAAAAATGATTCAGAGCGATAATTAAATATGTAGTGAGATTTTAGCCGAATTCAGTTGTCGCATACTGCGGTTTGTCTTTTAGTCTTTGAAGTTGAGGATTTGATTTAGAAATCGAATCAGCTATTTGTCTGTGGGCCGCTGAATGTGGTATAGCAGGGGTTAGTAGTATGTGCGTTTTTCTGCTGCATCATCCGTGAACTGCCTGATTTACTTACACAGCTACGAAGTGTTCAGAATGGGGATAGTCAAAACATGCAGAAAACTGTTAGCCAAAAGTTGAAGCCTCGTCGGTTTTGCAGCGTAATGTAACATTCAGCATAATTACTCTTTGGAGATAGAAGATAGAATAAAACAAAAGTAAAATCGTTTCATATTACGTATTTTCGTATTTGGTTTATTATTATTTTCTGGTCTTTGAATAATTGTTCAGTTATCATTCAAGTTTTTTTTAATCTCCAAAATTATTATTCAGAACTTCATTTTTCAATCGAAATTTTTATCTTACAGTTTTTGGTGTAATGTATTTTCACGAAATTTCCATTCGTAGAGCGTAAAGGTTTGAACAAATTAAAGCACAGCATAAGTTTTCTAGTAATTTTACTTGTAAATGACATATTCTATGGTTATACATTTTCTTTGCTAATAATTCGTCGATGAAGAATTATTAAATATTCTGACATGAAGATAGCCTGCTATTGCAAGTGAACACAGCGGAAATCTTCACTGATAATGAAGTCGATAGGAAAACATCATAATTCTGCCCAATGTGATAGGATACCTTTTATAAAATTCATACTTAACCTTGTATTATAAATTTGAGAATTGGAGTTTGTTCACCCCATATCACGGGATATGTTAGTTATATTTTTGTATGTTACTACCTTGGGATTCCAGTTTTTTTTACGAAGGTAGCCGTCTCTTGGGGAATCTGTTGATGCCGGAATCACTCTCTTCAACGTCCGAGCACGACCGCTGAATTTAATTCGCCATTCTGCAATCTCTGCCCATGTTGTCCGCATATCTCTCCCCATCCCACTGGGATTTTAAAAGGACCTCGATGCGTTGTCTATATAGCCATCAAAAGTGAGGCGCTCGCTTTTTTAATGCCCCAAGTATTCCGTTTGGCGGCGATTAATCACCGCGGCCCGTTCCCGGGGAAGCTCTGCGAAAATCTAGTTGGCGCTCTCTCCTCTCTCTCTCTCTCTCTCTCGCGCTCTGCGGGTTGTAACGGACCCGTTGTCAATGCTCTTAGTGCCCCCTCATTGATTCCATTTTTTCGGAGTGCGCCCCTGGGGACCAATAAAGTGCATGTTTAAGCCAAAAACGTTAATTGCTAAATCTGCCATTTCGGCGCGACGATACAAATGGCCGCGGCTGTTCAAACACATGTCCCTTGCTCGCCTAAAACTAAAACTACCGGAAGCCGAGGATATCCACCGTCCTTCCCCTCCTCCTTCCCCCCCCCCCCCCCGCCGCCTCCATGGCGACATACATAAACACCCGCACTCCTCGAATATACGTACACCCCCACCCCCTGTCCGCGTGCGACATCCTCGCCCCCTCCTCCCCCACCGTCTCTCCCTCTCTCTCTCTCCGAATCTCTTCCTCTTCTCCTTTTCGTCCCCGTATTTTATTTGCTCCCGCTCATTTCGTTCCTGTTTTCCCTCTTTCGCCGTTCCCGCCGCAACGTGTTTACACTTATTGATTTTACGGCCGTGGAAATCAGTTTCTATCCGTTGTACTTGACAATCTATCTCTCTCGTCCGGTGCAATCGCTTTTATCGGATTCCCGCGTTCCACACACATAAAGCCGGGGCTTTATGCAGCACATCCACCTAATTCATCCCCGCCCATCCCAGCCCAGACGAGCACACTTCCCCCCGCGAACCAGGCAACCGGCGACACTCGATATGCTCCCCCCCCCCCCTCACCTCTTCCAATGGCTCTCATTTTTTGTTATTTTTTTCGCCTCTCCCAGCGTCCTCTTTGGCCACGCGAGATTTTCATTTGACAGTTTAACAATGTGTACTCTCGACAACGGTATTTATTGTTTATTTTGCGTTCGTTAAGCAAAGCGGACACCACCACCGCCTCCTCTGTCGGCGTGTGGGGTGGCGCTTCGGATTGATGCGGTTGGTGGGGGGTGAGGGAGCGGCATTTCACGCACCCACATCGATTCCATCAGCGTCGCTCGTCGAGATTGCTCCTCTTGGGGTTTTAAATTTCGGCCGTGAAAGTGAAACCGTTGCGATTGCTGCTTCGGAATGCAACTCCCGGCGGCGGGGCCGTAGCAATGATTTTCCCAGGTGTCCCATATACCCACCAGGGCTTCATTGAACATTATTCCTATTTTTTATGTTATTTTTTCTTGTTCTCGAGCTTGTTGGGAGTATCATGAATGACCCCAGATTCGAAATGTTATGAAATGAACTTTTATCTTGCGCATTGCGATTTTATTGAATAGAAACAGGTAAATATATATTTGGATACGTATTTGATGCATTTAAAATTAAACGTCTCTTATCACATTTAAATGTATATTGCACCCTCTTGCCGGAAAAATATCCTCGCTTGTTGCTTTTATTCACTTGCAATTATCCGTATAGTTTATTTGATGATTTGGTTTAATGGCGGATGCAAGAGAAATCAACCTGTTCCATTACTTTTGTCGTTCCGTTGAAACATCTTAAAATTAAAGCCATGCATGCAGTCCTTGATTTATAAATTGTAGATAAAATGTACGACCGTGTTTGTGTTCTAAATTTTGTGCGTCGGCCGTGATAGTTAAATCATTGCGATACCTTTTGAATGCAGCTCCTCACAGTAGCAATGCCTCTCCCTAGGTGTCCGTTAGACCCACATGTTTCATGGCTTTTGGTACCTTTCCCCTATTATCTTTTCCTTGCTGGATGAGAGAGGCGTGAATGACCCGATTCACCATGCAAAATGACATTTTCGCTTGCGCAAAAATAGACTAGCTGAAACGTGAAAATCATTATTTCGGGTGTTTTTATTGAGCCCACTTGGTTTCTCTTGATGATGATATTGAATTTGGTGTTCCAATGTGTATAAAATTATTCTATTGAAGTTTATATTTACTTTTAATTGGAATTTGATAGCATTAAATTGTAAAAATATATTTTCTCGTGAGTCTGGGTGGTTTATTTGTTACAAACGAGCAATTCGAAAAACAATGTCAGATTCTTCCACACAAGCATTGATAACTTGTTCCCCAGACAAGTACGAAAACTATTAATAAAATGAGGTGATAGATTGTAAACTACACTAAGTAAACATACCATTGCGGCCAGTGGAGTGACATTGTTTCTCTTAATTATGGTTGACAGTTGTTAATTCAGGGGTGGATAAGGTCTTTCAACCCATTACCTTTGGAAATAGAAGTGAAGCAAAGAATGAGGATTTTTGTTTCATTGTGGTAGAACATGGACGTATATTTTTTCTTTGCCTAAGCCCGTAAACAATGATTGAGCTCCAATCTTTTCGTTGATAATTTCGCTCTTAATGGCGTAATAGTAAATGGAAGCGTTCGTGAAAAATGGGTGAAAGCAATGTTCATTTGTACCTGAAACGAATACAGGGGGCAAGGAGTTTTGAAAGAGTGCCTTTTTGAGTTCCCTCCGATGGGTAAATGATCCGTGTGGGGTTGGAAACGTCCCCACCCTCCCCCGCACCGCCTGAGTCATGTGAGTATTAGGTGGAAGGAAAACTTCCCTCTCAAGCAAATGAGTTCCTCGGTGTCCCCTCTGCTGCTCTCCGCGCTGCCTGCGAAAGAGGTCCTCGGGAGGAGGAGGTGTTCCGAGGAAGGAATAGGGTGGGAATTGTGTTAGAGCAGCCAGAGAAAGAAGACATGAGAAGGGGGTGAAAGTCGTTATGCCACGCTCTTTTATGTATGGCGCTGGGCACGGCGAAGAAGAGGTCGCCGTGCGGGGTGCACGGGTGCGAGGGGGCTGCAGTGCACATTAAACTAAGGGAAGAAATGGATTGTTGAGTCGGCGGGGTGGCTGGGGATGGGGCCCCAAGAGGGTTTGCTGGCGCGCGAGGGGTAAGGGACAAGTAGTGCTGTGGGACTTATCCTTGTGGGGGTTGGTGCGGGGGTGCAAAATGGTGGGTGGGAGGCATAAAAGGAATTGAATAAGTTGAAAGGGGGGAGGGAACTTTTCCCTAATGAAAAAGTGTTGCGTTCTCCAGTGGCTGTGCGATGAGGGTGGGTGGCGGGGGAGGACCGTTGGGAGAAGTGGTTGAGGACGGGGGGGAGGGGGATGCGAAGGAGGAGAGGGGAGGGAATGAAAACGGGAAATGAATGGTTTAAAAAAGTCTGGTACTTTCGTTGCTGCCTTTAATTCTTTTATTCTCGTGTTTGTTTTGTTTTTCTCTCCCTTGCCCTCGGAGAAAAAGGTTTTTCTCTTTCTTCCCCTTCTTGCAGGCCTCTTTCTTCACCCCGTCAACTTCTTCACCGCCCCCCCCTCTCTCTCTCTTACCTTTCTCCTCCCCTTCTCCCTCTTCAACTCCTTTTCTTCCTCGTCTCTCCTTCATTATTCTTTGCGACTCTCGGCTGGACGGACACAATGTCTGGGAGTGAAGAGGAGGGAGGTTGGTGGTGTTGTATGGAGCATAAGGAAGGAGATAAGTAAATTCGGCTCTCTTGCAGTGTAATGAGGGGAGGGTAGGCTCGGATGTAGGAAAGGGGGTGGTGTATGCAAAACAGCAGTGGACGATTGGGGTGAGAAGGGGTTGGCGGGAGGGGGCGAAAAATTGGGAGTGTACTGTATGGCCACCCCTCGCGCTGGTGTCTTGCTTGAGCAAACATCTTTCCCTCTCTCCATCCCTCCCGTAATTAGCGGGTTTTCTCTTTTATCCCGCCTTCATTCCTTATCCCTTTCTTCACCCTTCCTCGGTCAACTTTCCTCCCTTTGCCGTTCTCCTTTGCGCGGCTTAATTATTTGCGTCCCCCCTCCACGACTCTCTCTCACTGCATTCTCTTTCTCTCACTCTCTTAGCTACAGTAAATAAGAACGAGTTTTGTTGTGACCGGACACTCTCAGATATATCTTAACTTTTTTACATTAAAACGAGTGAGCATATTCACCTTTGTTGTGAGTGACCTATGCTGGACAACGATACATAGTTGAGTTTTTTTTAATACGTGATATGCATCATATGAAAGTCATCGTGTTTGTTTTATGAGTTCTAGGATAGTCGTTTCGATGTTTCACTTTAATATTTTTGTTTTCTAGTTTAGAGGCAAACTTGTACCATATTTCGATTACAGTCATGTCTTCCTACGATATGGGGTTGATGCTTCTTCCTTGCTATATCCTCTTAGCTTTATTCGCATGCTAATTTTTTATACTATAGGCTATATTGTAATGCCATTGTAGACCGCATCATACCCTAAATATCCTTGAGAAAGAAGTTCCGTTTTGGCAGTATCGGCTATAAAAGAAGTACGCTTTCTATCCTTTTTTCAACCTTCCAATGGCTGCGTTTATTTAATCGAGTTATTTTCAGTAACTCGATATTTTATCCGTTAGAGTTTTACTTTTAAATTCCTTTCATTCGATTTTTATCCGGTGGATATATCATTTTCAATCATTAAATCGCTAAATTTATCCCAAGTTCCTTGCACTCCATCGAATGGATGGTTTTGGACTCTAATTTACCGTTTAAGTGCCATGGTGAAAGTGTATGTCAACCGAATCTAACTCATCTAAGATTCATTGATGACAACCCATGAGATGTAGCTGCACTAGAGTCAGGGTTAGAATGTCTTCCTCCTTTGCCTTTCGCAATTCATCCTTCGGGGGTCGTCGTCAGTCTGCTTACCACCCATGCTATGCCCGACAACTGTCTCTCTTCTAGTTATGGCGGTGGCCGCTGTCCCATGGACTGGCCTCAGCGACTAAGAGCGCCCTCTCTCGCGAATGTGATCGATTCGGAAGCATCTGCAGGTTAATTGGCGCTTGGTGCATGGCGGGATTTCGTCCGAGGACGGGAAATTGGTGCCGTCAAACTGCACGCAGTCACGCGCTCTTGAGGTTGCGAGAGCAATTTCGAAGCCATACTCTCCTGACGCAGAGCTTGAGAGCCAATTGCCCGCAGAACAATACCCTTTTAAGATATTTGTTCCTTTTTCTCAATTCAATTTATCAGTTTTCCCCATCTGATATATCTATTTCTATGCATTGTTTTTGTTTTAATTATTTTTCATTTGTATTATTCAAGCATTTCATAAACCTCGACTGAACTTTCAGTATTAATCACCGTGGTGGTGTAATTAATAATCATTGTGGTGGTGTTGATGTATCTCTCTGTATCCTTAACATTTTAGAATTCATGTTATTTCAAGGTTTCCTTTTAAAGCTCTCATATGCTGCCATATCCTGCGACTCTTATTTACACATTTTTCTTTAAAGAGGGATTGGAGCCAAGTGACAAAACGCTTCCCTTGACGATTTTCTCCTGTTTCCTCCTCACCTTCGCCACGATCATCAGTTCTCACGAGTAATTTTTCCTGCTCTTCTAGTTCTCAAGACTTTCCTACCAGAGATTTGTTATCCAAACTGGTCAACACAAATCATATTTCATTGCAGTCCTGCAGTGAAGGATCGTTTCTACTAATCTTGATCAAAAACGCGACAGTTTCTTCACACTTTTCATCAGTTTGCCACATAATTTGAGTTTCGGCTCAGTAAATCGTCCCAAGAGAACCGGCCGTTCTGAGAAAAGATAGGATCACAATCGTGTTGACGATAACGAAGCAAGCGCGACTGATGCGAAGAGGAGACGAGTAGCTGCTACTTCTAGGCAGGAGGCAGCGAAAATAAAATTATTTGCGAATGGTTCAAGGCCGTCCATTTTTCGACTCAAATACTTCGAGAAGTTGGCAACAGATTGAAAAACGGAAAATAGAGTTTTCTCAAAATGCATCATAATCGACGTTATTTTATAAAATGGTGAAAGAACCCCTTATTTGTAACTAATCAGCATCACTTTAAGTTTATGTACACTTACTGTTTAAATTATTATTATCATTATAGCATTCTACCGATTAAGGTATGTTTCCATGGAGTACTAAAGAAGTGATCTGGGAGCCTCCCTTTCCTTCCAGAACTGCCTTCCTCAATTCACTGCAAGGCCTATTCCATTTAAATAAATAATTAATTTTTAAATAAAAAAATTTTTAAATTATTAATTTTGAAATAAATTACCATTCTTTTCCGTAGTGTATGATTTGAAATTGTAACTAATTTTCGAAAAGAAAAATATTTCAAGCACTCTTACGTATTGCATTTTCGTGTGCACTTTGCGAGTATGCCTCGCCCCAGAGTTCACGGTGGGCATGTTGTGGACATTCGTCCTGATACATGCCCTCGGGAATTACTTCCGTATCCGCCTGATTTATCGGTTCCATAAATTGCCGACGCTGTCGTGAGTAGCGCAGGTGGGAAATCACTGAATAAAAGCGATGGCCGCTGGGTGGCGCCGCCGTGTAGAAGCGCCGTGTGGTATCTGCGAAATGGTGCAGATCGAGTTGAATTCCATGTTCGAATGGAAGCATTTGAATCATCCTCGGCCAGCCGTGGTCACTTTTTATGATTAATCTATGCGCGGCTTATACCCAGTAAATCGATACCAGCCTTCTGTGAGGAAGAAAATGATATTTCCTTTCATGAATTTATGGTGAATGTAAACCTGGCGAGCGTTTAATGCCTTAACTAGCATTAAGTATATACATATATATATTTTGGATAGAGCTACCTCGAGTTTATTGGTTATGTTGGTCGGAAATAGCCTCAAATAGCTTTTCTGGCAATAGCAATTCTCATCACACGTCGCTACGATTCCTACTCGCCCAGTTTGTTTCAAACATAGCTGCCCGCATCGTAGAGGATTTTAGGGAAGAGGACTCAGTCGCTTCAACGAGTCTGCCGTTTTACTTATTGTTTCAATTCTTGCTGAAAGCCCTCATCGCCTCTTTGTTGAGAAATCCGACTAATTTGCCTTCTCGCCATGCTCACTTTGTACAATGCCTCAAGCATCCTGCGTAGAGAATTCGGTAATAAATCTGATCATGGAAGCCTTTATCCATCGTTCGTAACTGTAAAAAGTAGACAGCTAGTTACTTCCTTTCATGGATATTTAAAGATAATAATTGGAATTCTTGATTAAACTTTATTATGCATTTAATGCTGTTGATTGAATGCTAATTTGTGTTTTCTCTCGTGGTATCCATTGTACATTAGGTACTATGTTTTACATGCGAGAAAAAATATTTTTCTTTTGCTAAAACTACATTCTAGTTTTTACAACTATCTTTAAGTATTCTAAGCTGATCAAATAATGTTAAATTTCACTTTTATAGTGCTTGGATAGCTACGATAGTCTGTTCGAGGAAAAGTTAATTTTGATCACGGATGCTGAGCGCTATAAGCGCTATCTCACAGGGAGGGAGGATAAGCGGTGTCAGTTGTGAACAGGGGAAGCGATGACGAAGGATATCGCTTACGACTATCGCGATGGAAATAAAAGACGAATAAATAAATACATTTCGAAGACCCAACACGTCAAGTTTCGGTGCGTGTTGATGTTAATCCCAGCCGGCACAAGGAATATGACAGCTGTGAATGTGCCTTACGTTTTCACTATTGGCAGTTTTGCATTGCGTGTTGATGCTTCATTTTTTTCGCGCTTGGTATGATGAAATAAAACGAATAAACCGGTCGTGGACTTTGAGAGAGAGAGAAAAACTCGCGCTCGTCATATGACGACGCAAGTATTTTATTTACATTGCCGACTGGCGTTTCCTGTCTCCCCGTACTTTGTTCGCAGCGTTCAAGCCGTTCCCGTAATCCTCCTCGGCCCGTCGTTTCGTCCGCTGCTGCTATCCAGGGGGTAGACGGAATTTTTAAAGCGAGCGCTTCCGTCCCGGCGGCGTCGGATCATTTGAGCATCCGTCGCTGATTCCCCGCATTTAAGGCGCCTGCATTTTTTACGCCGAGTTTCGAGCGAAGCATGGCGTGTGGACAACGAATTCCAATGAATATTCGACGGCTTCTCTTCGGCGCGGCTGGGGGAGAAGACTCCGTCCCCTCCCCCCCGTCGCAACGGCTTGCAGAGGAATGGAATTGCCGTTTTGCTTCGAAAGCTGCCAACTTGTGTCGCGCTACGTGGGAACCCTGCGTATTATTCCTTTAAGGCGCCATCCAAAAGGTGGAACTGTCAAATCAATTAAGTGGTCCATTGGCTGAATAGCTATTATTACGTAGGACGTAAGCGAACTGATTGAAAGGCTGAAGTAGAAGATTTTATCTTGAAACAGAGGTTTGATTTATTAATAGAGGAATAGGGAGAAGAAGTGTGAAAATATAATAAAGTGTGTTGTTTTTCGTATTCTTAGGTTTCGTGCTCGGGAGGGGAGAACCTTGAGCCTTATTCCACATACGGTGCACTGCTCGGAAAATAAAACTAATGAGAACTTAGAGAATTTCGAATTTGGATAACATTTTGGTAAAAAAATATAATAATTAGAGGGGATAAGGAGAAATTTGGTGGCTGATGGAGTTTTTAATATTCCCTTCTCTTGTGTTGTCATCAATCATTAGCTTGCGGGTTTTATACATTGAAGATTTGGCTAGAGATCCGTGCTAAGTGCCGCAGTAGATGAAATAAATATTTAGTATGTTATCATTTGAGATATTTTTATCGTAAAGTCAAGTATTTAACTGGAAGCCATTTTGATTGTCACTCATCTATTTAGGTGCAATTTACTCATAATATTTTTTTGCAATGGGAAACTCATAACTCGGATTTTCTGTTTTTCTATTAATCGGCTTGATCTTTCAGAGCCACTGTGTTCATCATAACGATCCTAATGATATTCGACTAATTTCGTCTTCTTTATGTCTAATTGGAAAAGGTGTCATTACTCCATAAACTACTTTCTTTTCTAATATGAGTAAGTGTAATTTTTGGAACGAGTTGTTTTAGCTTAAGCAATGAACCAATTCTATCGCGAAAATGTTGTTTGGACCATTGAAATGGCCACAGGCGATAGGTACTCAAACGCGCCCCTTTCGCGTCGAGTGATTCTCTCGTCACGCCGAAGTCTATCCCCTTACCTATGGTTCGCAATTCTGACTAGCCTCTCCCCCGTTTACACTCCTCTTGTCGTAACCACTAGCCTCGTGCTCCTTCATACGGTCGCCCGGGCCCGCCTTCTGATTTCGGGGCCTGCCCAAGGCTGTGCTCGGTCCTCGTCATGTTTCCTTCCTTTTTCCACCCGCCTGAATCGACACGCCCCCTCCGCACTCGACACGACGATTGAAGTGCCCGTAAACCTATTCCCCCTGCCACGCTCGCGTCCACTTTGGCCGTGACCTGCAGGGACGAAAATTAGGCGACCGTCCCTGCTCCACCTCCCCCTTTCCGAACAATCCCTCGTGAGCACCTGTATTTAGCAGTTGGTAGTCCCCAAGTTGCCCTGTGTGTTCGAGTGGTGTGCCGGCCAGCCCCTTCCCCTCGTACACTCTCGCCTTGCTTACGTGCTGGATTGGTGTCCGGGGGCTACGTATAGGCATTAGATGAAGTCAAATGTCTAAGAGCCGATTCGAATCTATCGTTAGGATCATTGCACGAAAGTTTGAACTTCAAATAGCCCGGAACACCAATAAATCCTCTAGTAATTAATGATGGAAAATAAATAAAATGAGATGAATAATTAGTAATTGTTTACGGCTGTATTGGACTTTAATCATTTAGGTTTCACTTATTCAGCTGTAAGATCTCATTTCCTTATTTTTACCGTTTGGACATGAGAAAGCTCTGAAAAAGTCAGGATTGATCAGGCGTATTTTGGGGAGGTTCGCAAACAATAAATAGCATAAGAGAAGTGTTTCTTCGCAATTTTCAGGCCGCTTCTCTAATACGCAGGAAGCATAAGGGATCCGGCGCAGAGAAATATAATGGGTGAACTTTTTAAAATACAAATGAGAGAGACGCAATAGGTCAAAACCTACTAAGAGCGAACAGTTTTCGCTCAAACAGAACAAAATAGGTTTCGCTTGGATTTGGTTTGGTGCTGCTGCAGACTCAGAGGCTACCTGTTAAACTGAGATTTTATGAGCACTTTAGAACAGACATCGAAATATGAGGGTGACACAAGAGAAATATTAAATGCAAAACGGGGGGAGGGGAAATATTAATGGAACCGCGCTACATAGAGGTCCTACAGAAACGATAAAATAAGAGAGATATTTTGTGGGATAGATAGGTATTTTAATGCGTACATTAAATGCCTTATGAAAAATGTTTATCTCCCGGTAAAGATAGCTTTTCACGAAGCATTTCGAGAAGCACTCCGGTGTGTCCACCTTCCCACCTTGAACTTCCGTATTTAATGAACGGTAAGACCCATTACGTCTCGTACTATCAATAAATAAATTATTTCCTTTCTTCCTTTCTGCTTTACGAATATTCTTCACTCTCACGTAGTTTTCGGCATCCTTTCCCGCTCCATCCCAACCGTCTGACTCCTCCTTATCTCATCTGGAAGTATCTCCCAAATGAAAAAACGACTTCGTTTTCTTCCACTAATTTATTTTCACGGTACGACATGTTTCGACCTTGAGCGGTCATTTACGAGTAAATGACCGCTCAAGGTCGAAACATGTCGTACCGTGAAAATAAATTAGTGGAAGAAAACGAAGTCGTTTTTTCATTTGTGAACTTTAACTTCCACAAAGTTGAGCCTGACACCATTGAACGTATATGGAAGTATCTCTCTTCACGTGTCTTTGCTTCACATTTTTACGTCATAAGCCTCTCGTCATCTCTTTCCTATCAGTGAAAATTAGTCCATAATTTATTTTTCACAACGTGTACCTTAATTAGCGTAGCGGCTGGTGTCCTAACACTCCCCAATACGCATATCTATGCCTATTTATGGTATTAGATGCATAGATAGATGGTAGTGAATACATAGATGCAATTTACCTGCCTCCATTCCGTAGTGGTGTTGGTGATGGTAAGGGGGTTTTGGAGGCTCCGTTCGTCTCTCTCTTGGGGAAGATTGGCCCGCGTCGGCCCCACGAAATAGAGATGGTGGAGATGGTGACGTGTGGTTTGCTCGTAATGGCCTTGTTAGGGAGCGGGGGGTGATTCTGGTGGGCGTGGCAGGCGCCTCGTCCCCTTGCGCGAAGGACGTGGAGGGACTGCATTACACGCTACAATAGTGACGACGCAGAGGTAAACGAGATGTGATCGATTGCAATAGCTCCAGAGTGTCTACCTCACCCTCCTCTCTTTTATTCAACGCCTACCCCCGCTACGCTGGCGCCCCCAACAACGCTCTCTAGTGTAGCGCAGTGTTCCTTGCTCACTCCCGCGCTTATTCGGCCATCTCTGCCCCAAAATTAGTGTTCAAGTCATCGGTTTATCGTATATTCCTGCTTTAGTTTTTTTCTTATATCTTTACAATCTTTATTATTTTTGCCAAAAAAAATATTCAGAGTGTGAAGGTGGGAATGCCTTTGTGATCGACGAAGTAAATCTTTTAAATCTGTTATTTAAGGATGTACTGCGTAATGTCCCCTACCTCAATTTAATTTTTACGCATACATAATCTCTTCGTATTCCCGCTATAACTTTTTTATACCTATACTTCACACTCCATGTTGGACTCTACACTCTACGTGTTGGACTGTAATATTTACGTTGCAGTTTTATGTATTTTGAGTATTGATATATTTTATCTTATGCTCGATATTGATTTTGGTTGAAAGAGATTGCAAGCAAACGGTAGACATCGTTTTTTCTTGAGGGGGAAGTTGGGATGTTGAAAAAACTTCTTATTAATAAATCTTTTGCTATTTGTTACGTTTTATTAAACGTTTGTTGTGAATTCAATTTTGTCAAATTAGTAAAATAGTTGTTTGTTGACCAAGGGTACATCTCCTTCCTCATGTCTAATCTCTTGATCAAGCGTCCGCTATCAGTCATGCTGACAAAAGTTCTTGTGAAAATCTCCAATCAAAATTATGGCTGAATTGTGTAGTCACTCTCTCCGTTCTGCCATTGAGTGCCTCTGCGCTATCTTCAGCCATAATGATTTCGTCAATTTACTATCAAAACAGCGCCTTTTTCAAATGTGCGGATCCATAATTCGCAATGACGTTACCATTTTTTTCTTGTTTCCTTCTGCAAAATCCTTTCTTGATGTTTATCTTCTTCACGTGGAATTATCCTATGCATGACAAAAGCATATTTCTTTCTCTCCCTGATAGCCTAAACCCTTGGAGTTTTGTATCTTTGCTATAAAGTGGTCGGATTCCTGGCGATAATGTAGGTTGAGCACACAGCAAGGAATAATTTTAGCATATCCGAGCAATGGTGGCTTGCTTTTGCTTGTTATGGAGGGAGAATTGCCGAAGAATGCATCGAGTCCTCAAATTGTGCCATTGCGTCCTTCTAGCTTTGTAATTGTCTGTTACAATGTGGAATGGAATGGCTACCGTTACAAACCTTTTTTAATGCAGGCCTCAGTAACATACTCTTTTCATGCTATTTCATTGCAGTGGTAACGGTTAGGCCCCTTTCAGACGCAACGGCTTTTCGCCGGCCGCCGTCCACGGCACCGCGCCGTGAAATTCAGGCAGCTTTCAGACGAGACGACTTTCCGCCGGTCACCGTTCACGGCGCGGCGCGCCGTTAAATACAGAGAACAGTACGGCAAGCAATCGGCACGGCCATCAGCGACATTTATTCAATAGTTCTTGAGTCGTTATCATGAATAGGAGCGAATTTTAAAATAATAATTTAAATTATTATTTTAATTGTTTATCTATATCATATCGCACACGTAATTGCATGACTTGGATTTGGTTGAAAAGCGTCAACGTCCACTATAAAATCTCCCATCTCGTTCAAAAACACAATTTAAAATATGGGAACTGTGAAATATTATTCATGTCCGCATTTCTTCGCTGATCACGCTACTCTGAATTCTACTGGACTACGCGGCGGACGGCATAAGTCGACGCGTCTGAACAGTCCAATACACCACAGTGTTTATTTCACGCCGTGGACGGCGCGGCGTACGCCGGGCCGGATTGAAATGGGAGCCGTGGATACCACGGCGGCCGTCCACGTCGTCGTGTCGTCCACGGCGTGATTCGACTCGTCTGAAGACACCCATTGCTAACTATGGTTATTTAAAGGCATTGTGCCGTGCCGTGGACGGCGGCCGGCGAAAAGCCGTCACGTCTGAAAGGGGCCTTATAGTTCATTTTTATCGTTTTTATCAAACCACGTTTTACTTGATAATGGCTTAGCCAAAACTGGGGCATGTCATGCCATCTTTGCTCTATTTTCAGTCTTTTATTTTGATAGTAGATTTTATTAGGTATTCTAGGTAACTATTTAGCAGGAAGATTTTTTTACTGGTATGATTCTTATTTTATATATGTATTATATCTATTCCGATTTTCTTGTTATTGTTCTTTCAAAAAAATATGGAATGTCACTAATTTTTTTAAAGATGATGAAGTCACCATTTTTGCCGGGAACGACGTTTTCGACGGATTGGTCATATTTTAGAATCCATATCATTGAAAGCCTTTAAGTTGACGGATAGATGTGGACGAGTTTATGCAGGAGTTTAATTCTGCATCGCAAAGTTCGAGTTCGAGTGCTCACTCGGCTTTGTTGTATTTTCCATAATCCCAAATCCTCATTTTGTAACCCGCCTTTAATTGTCCTTCTCGATTAAATTATTCCATCTCTTATGACGCTCGGATGTTGCGCAATCTCCAACTTTCAGCTCCCTTTGATTCCGGTTCAAAAAACACCGTTGCCATATTTTTCGAGTCATGTGCACTTTCTTGAGGCACAATATTTATCATATTGCACCTCTGCACGTCTAACGCCAGCCAGCAAGACGAAACTCCCTGGTACCTCGATCCATTTTTTCTCGTCGCTGCGACAGTGAAAGATCGCGGCACCGATTCACCGTGGCGAATTCGCGGATGCGGCTTGGAGCGTGCTATTCCATTATCGCGGCATTGATCCCAATGGATTTCGTCCCTGCTCGCGTAATAGCTCTGCCTCTTCTCTCCAATAAGAATCGTCGCCGAAAGAAACTCGATCTGTCCCTCCAGCGATTCGTACCCTGATCCCCGGCCCCGATAGCCTAGTAACCCTTTGGAATCTGACGAAGAATTCAAGATGTTCCCTTTTGTACGTACGTCTCTTGGCTACCAGCTCCGTTTTATTTGCGGAGTTCTAAGTCGAAGGCATGAGGTGAGAAGACTGTAAACCTTTTCACCCCATGCCTTCCATTTAAGTACTCCGTGCTTTCTGGTCGCGTAGGTGTCATATTTCTAAGGTGGCACAAGTTGTTTCATAAAATCTTTTTCGCAAATGAAATTTTAGGGAACCGGTTTGCCGCAGATAGAAGTTTCGCCATGCGGGATATGAAGGTACTCGGGCCGCCGACTTGGGTTTAAAAATATAAAATCTGATTAAAGCGCATGTCGATTTTAAATTCCCTTGACATGTCGAGTTTTATGAGGTTGACTTGGGATTTTGCGACTTTTTACTCTATTTCCTCAAGATGTCTCTGTCATTCTGTCTTACTCACAGCTTCGGTTCTGCGATTTTCTTTTTATTCTGGGAATGCTTTTGATCTGGTGTTTTCTAAATTCAAACCTCCAGGTATTACTCAGAGGAGAAGTTGTTTAAAGGATTATGCAATTTTTCGCTAGCCCCTTTCTGACTTTGCTAGCATTGATTATGCTGAAATTCGCGTTTAATTTCATTGGTATTCATTTTCTTGTTTATGATTAAAGCACAGTGATGTATTAAAATTATCTTTCTATTCTCAACTTTACTATATTAGTAGAAAAATAGTTATTTCCAGATCGTACATCTGTTATCTTCTTCGAATGAAGCCAAGTGCGTTTTTTCCTGCCTCTCGCTACCATAAAGGTGGCCCTTTTTTAGAGCATATGAATTAAGTGATTTTATCTTCGTGAGAGCAGTCCTGTTGAGGATATTTTCTTTGTTTTCGAGAATATTGAATTATTCATAACCATGTGACGATTGCATTATTTCATTTATATAATCAGCAGATGTAGATTAAATTTCGAATTCGTTATAATATTTATTAATGTCTCCATTATAGGATAATTTAATTTGTAGATCCTCTCATTTTATGCTGCGTAATAAACTTTGATACTTAAATAAATTTCTGCGTGCGTTTCAATGAGATGAAAATCGAACCAATTGCTTTATTTAATCGGCAGACTGGTTCTCTGTTTTTTTTTCAATCCTCGTACTTTAATTATCTAAGTCAAAAGCTGTTTTACGTTGGCTGTTATAAAAGTTTTTCCTCTCTTTAAATGGTGAGTAATGAATTAACGGGTCATTAACGACCTTCACGACCCATGAAAAAACGTGGGTTTAATGGATTTCATTGGAATTGATCAAAATATATTCGCGGGGATACTTGTCGAGTGGGCACCTCCTCTCCACCGTAAATTATATGGTTTTTTAATGCCTTTTTTCGCTTCTGGCATTGGCTTTGATGGCTCTTTTTGCGAGTAATTCTCTAGGTTCGTCAAAAAGCGAATTAAAGTGGATATGTTCCCTCGATCAAGGGATTTTAACCGGATTAGTGTCCGCGAAAACTTCCCACATTCCACATTACACTAACCCCGAGAAATACGCACTGTCGACATTTATCTATCGCTGTGATCGTGAGAATTGAGCGAACACTTCAACTGGTTGACTTCAAGGAAGTTCTTTACAGGAAAGTATTTTAACATCACGGGGAACACCCTATAAGAATTATATTAGTTCTTTGCTGTTTTCTTTTCAATGATTACCTTTCTTCTGACAACCTGAATTGTCATATTACAGTACACCACATTCCGAACAAAAAAAGAAACCTGTATTAGGATGCTACTTATTGTCACGTCTCCTTCAACCAGCCAAGTACCTTTAAGCTCAGAGCCGTGATTTAAATGTTGCCATTGTCATTGGGAACTCATTAGAATCGCTCGAATTTCATGGGAGCTAAAATGTTTATTTTAATTGAATCTTTTTCATATCTCCTATCTGATTATAATTATTTAATATTTATTCCCTTTATGTTTTATCAGGGATTTCTTCATTTATCGCTGTATTCAACGCGCAAGCCTCACCAATTTTAATACTATATATTCAACATTTCGTATGAGTAGAGGATATTCTTGTGCGAAATTAGATCAACGGACAGTGCTTAGAGTTCTAAGGTTGCTGGAGTGGAAAGAGAGGGAATCTGAAGGTATATTTGAAGGAAGAGGGAAGCATGGAGTTAGCGTTTGAAGGAAGAACAATAGAGGAAGAGGGGGAATAGTTTATTTTAATGGAATGAAATGGGAGTGTACGTAACAGAAAAGGAGAAAGAAAACTTGCTAGAAAGTATTTATTACAATTAGTGTAAGATGAGTAAAATTAAACGACTTAAATGGAAACTGCCCAATATTATAGATGAATGGGATAAGCTGCTATTTCACTCGAAGATATTACAGCGAGATATGAATTGAAACGCCTCCGGTTTTCAGACAATTATCAACGAGAATTCTTGTTGAATTATTTAGGTCCATACATTTTGGTAATCATCACGCATCACTCTTTCATCTTTCCGTCGCTGTGACTGGATTGCCGGTCGGTCGCCCCCGCGTCATGGGGCCTCTCCTCCTCCTCCTTTCCTCGCATCTCGTTAATTCCTTCTGCTCTAAAAGCACCACTCGCCGCCATCCACTGTTCGCGCTCACTGTCGGCGAGGGAACCACCGCCGTCGTCTCTGTCGCACCCCCCGTTCATCTGCACACCTCCCCTTTTGTTTCTCTTTATGCGCCCATTTTTTTTACCCATCCTTCTCTTCGCCCTGTGGCGCTCAACAGTCCTCACTCTCTCTCTCCCTTTCTCGCCCGAAAAGTGCTCGCCTCTCTCTCTCACCTATCCATTCCTGCCGTAGTCCTCTCCCCCGACGCGATCCCATTCAATGCTTGCCGCTTTTTACCGGCAATACCGATCGATGAGTCTGAAAGGGTGGTGCATTGAGAAGGTGGGTGGGGGAAGGGATGGTGTTTAGTGTGTGGGTGTATGTGTGTGGTGGAACTCGGTTCACACCTCCTCCTCCTCCTCCTCCCCCCACGCACGCTTTCAGAGCGCCCCTCTCCTGTTTTCAGAGAGAGAGACTGTGTGGGACGATGATGGGTTGGACTGATGGGCGCTGATGGGTTGGTCTCCGGCACGGCTCTGTCTGCACACGCCCGTTGTGTGAGCTCCGGAGGAGTGCTTGTTGGGGTTTTTAGAGGAGGAGGCCGTTGGGGCGAGCGGGATTTTGCGACGGGCGTCAAATCCAATGGATTGAGTTCCTCTCCCCTCCTTCCCCGCTATCCCTCACCTGGCTCTGCGAGGTGCTAATGTATCCGTGAATATTTTGTGTGTGTGTGTGTGTCGCTTGACGCGGCAGCGGCGGCGAAGAGAGAAGGATGAGAGCGATAGATTGTTATTTATTCGTGCCCCCCCTGGGGCCGATTGCCGCTAAGCCGCGCAAACCCCCGTCTCTACGCCCAATTAATAGTGTCGTTAGGCGAGCGGGAATGAGGCAGGGCGGAACGGAATATGTAGAGAGAATGGAGATGGCATTATCTTGTATGCCGAGCGGAAGAATCGCTTATGAAGACTCGTGACTTTGTTCCCTTCCTCCATGAAATACTTATCCACAAGATAATTTCCTCTATTTTGTTTGAGCGTGGTCTCTTTTTTAAGTGTAGTAAATATCGGAAAAGATAACGGATTGGTTGTTATTAATCTACTACGTTCTTTAGTTTCTACAAAAATATTCCTTCCGGCCCTTTGCTTTAAGCATCCATATAATTCTTTTTTCTAGGCATTTTCCGGGAAAAATTGTATTTCTGTATTATTTCCATATGCTTTCATTTGTTTGTCCCTATCTCCTTAGTGTGAACATTCCCAACTTGCACGGCTAATCGTTCCGGCTATCTCGTGTCTTTATTTGCCTTTATTCCTAGATATACCGCATTAATATTTTCATTTCGTCGCGGCGCATTGATCCTACCTTTCATTTGAGACTTTCGTTTTCGTACACAAGTAATGACAGGATGAATGATCAAGGACTTAAATCTTTGCCGAATTGAAATGAATTAATTTGAAACTGTGTTAGTGTGCGCACCCTGGAGGCTATTGTCTCGCTCTCATGGCGAGCAAGTATCGCTGGCATTGGCCCAGAATCTTTTAGGCTGTCATTCGTTTTACTTTGCCCTCCCGGAAGAGCATAGTGTTGAATTTAAAAAGTCCGCATTCAGCGGAAAATAATGTGGAACGCTAACTTGACTCGCATTCGATAGCGTGGTGAAAGGGTATTTGGGCGCGCGGTTTCGACTTTTTTTCCTCCCCCCTCCCACCCCCAGGACTTTTTATTGATCCCCAGAGGCCTTTCTCGTTGTATGATAGGGGTGGGTCTCCGTTGCTGAATTTTTCTTTCCGCATAAATACTCCGCCATGAACCTCTCCATCTCCTCTGTTGAGGACATTAATTGTGAAGTTTCTCTTTGTATGCTAATCGTGTAAACATTTTCCAGCAAAAGTCAAACGATTCCGAGTGCCTATCTCTTACTTTCTCCACACATCATGTTCTCTGAAGTCGTCGACTCAAATTAGCCTATTACTGTGTTTGTTTACGATGAAAACAAGTGAATGATGTATAACATACAATTCTATCATTGGTCCTCTACTAATGCTATTCTCTATTTTCGGTAAGAAATTGAAAAATTATTATTGGTGGTAGAAGTGGTGGTTTGAACTGTCATGTTATTTTAGTTGCTGAAGTGGCTAACGAAAGAAATTATAGTAAAAAGGGTGCAGTGGAAGGTGAGGGTTTTAGAATAGCAATCATAACGAACCTCAAGCTTTATTATCGTAATTAAAACGCCTTGGGTACTGCTTTATTCTTAAATGTGGTATCAAATAATATTTTTGTAACCTCAGGGGAGGTTTTAATGTCAGTCATGGGTATATTTGCTCAATTAAATGCTATAGACTTGCTCTCTCAAATTATCTATATCGGTTTTGTTTTTCTTTATTACTGTTATTGTTATCGCTAAACGTTCATTGCTGTCTATTGAAGTCACCACCTTAGCACCTTATAGGATACGAGTTATTTTTCAAAATTCGGAAAATCTAAATGTTCCTCTCTTCAAAAGATTAATTTTGATGAAAACACACTTTTATGAAATATTTGTTGTGCTGCGAAATGGCTTACATGTGCCGCGTGGGGTATCCATAAGGGGCCACATGTATCTCCGAAACGGCTAAAGGTATCGAAAGCTAGCGAAAATTTGGCCCGTGTAGTACGTAAAATCACCCACTTACTAGAAAGAGACCTATTTTGATGCAACATTTTAATTTTTTGAATGGGTTGTTTCAGACCACGTGCGGCAGGTGTAAATAATTCTGCTCTGGTGCATATTGGTGATTGTCCACCCCCTGCCAAACACCTCTGTTGGTGTCTTGCAGGGTAATACGTAGATCTAGATTAAGATCGAAGTGCTTAATGAATCATCAAAATGAATGTGGGTTGGGGAATATTTAGATGTTCCGATTTTCTTAGAATTAGCCGCACCCTAATGTTTTGTCTTGAGATGATCATCACATGCAGTCCGTAAACAATAGGATATCCAAGAGGATGTCGATGCTTTGTCTTTCATGTTATAGAGAGAGCGTTTCGAGTTCTTCGAGTTCTTGCCTTCTTTAAACTCTCATATAAACTTCGCGTAAAGTTTCAATCTCTTTCTTCATTCTCGGGGCGTGTTGATTGGGACAACCTACTTTTTAAATTCTGTCCCGCCCAGACTTTTATCGAGGTTGTCTCCGTATCGGAGCTTTCATTCGCTAAGCACGTATCGCCTTGTCTCGCTCAATTTGATTAGCTCCTAATCCGTTCGTCGCCGTTACCTACTCCTAGTGCAGCGTCGAACTTTTTTAGATGGGCACTTGGGTCTGTTTTGTTGGAGGTTCGAATCGTGAGTAGATCGTTGCCTGGCCTATAATCAATGCAGCTGTAAAGGGTATAGGGTATCAGCAGTTAGCCTCCCGTCTTTCTTTTTCCACACGAACGCTTGACTGCCATAAAATTAAAGTGAAATCCCGTAATTAAAAATGGAGAATTTAAATCCTGCAATAGGCGGCGGATTTTCCTTGATTTATTTTTTAATACCATGCGACATGCCAAGTACATGGATCATTCTCTAATAACAGTGGGATTTTCAAAGTCAAAATTTTCAACAGAACATTTTAATCATCGGCTCTTAAATTAATTATTTGAGCTACGATCCTGCATGAAGATTCTGTCCAGTAAGGTAAGATAGATCTTCTATTAAAGTTAGCCGTTTTTTAAGTTCAAACCTTTTTTTTGTTTGAACTGAGCATACTGAAGTGTAATGGAATATACACTCCGACAAGGTATACAAGACAAAGCTTAAACATTTATTGTACAAATTCAAAAATAACTGAAAACAGGCAGTCAAAAAATATTTTTTTTGTATTTGAACAATCATGAAGATATTTTATGTGATGAATTATTATTGCATGGTTTCTTAATATTCATCAATGCTCAAGGTATTTTTCGTATCGGATGTAGACAATATCCTCCCTTACAACTAATGTGTAACGGATGATATAGTATTGGAAGACATAAAGTTTCCCTATTTATTTCATTGATACATGGCTTTTCTCGATAGTATGACATTAAATTGAGCTGCAATTAATTAATTACTTATTGGTTAATATTAATAGGCACTATTTGTGTTCCTTCAACTAGTGAAGTTAAAGCGTTTGAGTCTGTTATTAAAGCATTGAGTAGTAATACTTTTCATTTCTCACTCTCAACTGTGGCTTTCTTTTATTTGCAGGTAAGGGATCTAATACTACAATCTCCAGTTATTTGTTGCGTTGTTGGTAAGTTTTTCCCGTCCTCCTTTGAGCATCTTTGCGTGACTGAATCAAATCTTATGCTGTGGTGGTAAATGTAGTGTACGCGTCTTCGCGAGAGACACCCACAAGTCATAAATGCAGGTTGCTTCATGTGCCAACCATTCAGATTTTCACCGACCCGGCCCCATCAGTTTAGTGGGACTCATGGGTGACATAATATTGAAAACCATAGTACAATGGGTAAATTCGTATCGTTCGTTAACGACATTAACTAGTGAATAACCTGTGGTAATTATATAATTCACGATACGATACGATAGCTGTGCTGTAGCCGTTAGCGATAGTTCCAAATCGTGATAGGTGATCAAGTAAATATAATTGATCAAGAAATGATACGTTCATTTGTCAAATTATGATTATTTACTCAGCATGTTAAATAACGGAAACCTCTGATTTGAATAACAACCCCACATTAGGAAATCTTGCCTCGTACATAAAGTTATCGAAGGAAGTATGTTTGGTAAATGTTTCAACCAATTTGAGAAAATAAATTGATCGCATTGAACCGTCTTTATCCTTATCCGCGTGAGAACTTTCGAAGGACGACTACCTCCTAATCTTTCATCAGGAGACTAAAAGGTCACTTGAGATATGTGAGCGTTCCCTTCTAATCCCATCATTTCCGGCGAAGCTTTTAGTCAGCCGACGCCTCTCCGTTGTAAGTTCGTATGTGCTTGTGTATATACATATGTATTTCGGCAGGCTGTCCTTGAAGAGGTGACGAAAGGCCTTCCTCCCCGGGATCTCTTTCACCCGCTCCTCGGAACGATTGTCTCACTTCCTTCCTCTGCGTTGGCTGGGGACCTGTCTGACGTCGTGCGAGGGAGTGATATCGGGCCAAGGCGATGGGCCCCGAGGTTTTTCAAGTCTGCGACAACGCGGCTGGACAGGTGGCGGCAATGGGGGATGTGAAAATAAATGGGAGGTGAAAAATTGTGTGAAGGTCGAGTTAAGTGGTTTTGGTGTGCCTAGCAGGGTGTCCACACTCGGGGGAAATACAAATCGGGAATGATTCGTGCTCGTTTTGTACCGTGAATTTAAAAAAAATCAATTCAAGTGAAGAAAATTTTTATTTTAATGATGAGGTCATTCATTAAGACCATGAGATATAATATCTGCTATATAATAATTGTACGCGAAGTTACGGATTATTTAAGGGGCGCAAAAAATAGTAAATCAGAGCATAAGACGTCGTTAAAATTTCTCATATAATCTTTATGTTGTTGGTTTTTCTTACCGTTTTCCTATTTTTGCATCAATGAAGTTTTTTCTGTTTATTTAATGGATTATATGGTGTTGGTATACAACTTAAAGTAATGGAATAATTCGATATTCGTAACGACTTCAACGTAATTATTTTTTCCATTGTGTCAATATTGCTTCTTTTTCAATTTCATACAAGCTTTGGATAGTGTAAATCATTCTACACTCACATGGCTACTCTCTTAATAAAATTGCATAATTTTGTTTTGCATTGGCTTCGATCTTATTTCAGCCAATACCAGCAAGTTTTAAATCGTAAGAGAAATCGTTGTGCGTACTATTTTCTCGTACAACGTAGTGACCACCGAGGGTCAATATTTGGTCTAATCTTAAGGAGTTATGTCTTAAAGGATGGCAGTTAATTCGATGACTCGAAATTAGAAAATCATATTGATTACGGTTTTATTTCAATCATTCATCTTGATGAATGAATTCAGTGAAATTAGTTTTTTGAGAAAATTTATCGAATTTTCAACACGTAGGTTATATTAGGTTTGATCGAGTTTATATTCCATGCATTGCTTAGTTTGATGCGAAATGTTCCTCTCGTAGCAGTATTTTTCCATCTGCGACGATCTGTGTTTTGCAATTGGCTAGTAACGTTTATCAAACCCTATCCTTTCTCTCTGTATGCACATGTTTTGGACTCCAGATTTGTTAGTCGGAAAACCAAACTGCTATCCAATAGTAAACGTTGAAAATCATGATGAGTGCATTTTAGATTGGAGCCTTGTGTCCAAGAACTGTTCTTCTTCCCATATGTTCTCATTTTAGCCCTTCTTACCCTTGTGTCTTGCTTTATGCTCAAGAAAAACCTGCGTCAATGCCTCAGTGGCTTCCATTTTATTTTTTCCTCCGCGCTCCGGAGAAAAATAGAGCACCCTTTGAAGCCACTCTTGGAAATATGTTAAGCGCGCCGGCCATTACCGGGGCTGCGGCGGCTTGGGGCTTTGCTTCCCTCCGCATTTTTCCCACCCTGCCGTTCCTCCTTCGCAGATCGACAAAGTGAGTTTTACGAGAATACTTCCCGTATATCACGATTTTTTCCGCTCCTTGGCACTTCATCTTTCTTCATATCCCCTGATGTGCGAATCCCTACCCGTGCGTAAGCAAAAATAACTTATTTACCCATTTCGTTTTCATTCGGCAGGGATATACGCGCCCTGCCCTGCTCCTCCTCCCATCCCCGACCGGCCCCGCCATCCCAGCTTGTTATGCGTCCATAAAGTTGTGTTTACTGTATTCCACGCCCGGGATACTCTTATTCTTGCCTGCCAAGCCCCTCTTTCCAAGAAGTACTTCGCCGCGATCAACGAGCTCGTCATCCGCCAGCTCCATTTCCTATTTCCCCTCTCCCCCTTCGATTCGCTTCCGTCGACAACCTTTTGTTTCCGACCTTCGTTGTTGTTTCTGTTCTTTTCTCGCGCTGCGAGCGCTATTCCCTCCCGAAAAACCATCCCTCCACTTCCCCCAACCTCCGCCCCCCACATATCCTCCCTCACATATCCAAACCCCCGCTCCCAATCCATATCCGAAACCTTCGGTGTGCTTTGCCTGGATGTGACGCTCCCAATTTTTTCCTTTTCATCCTTTTACGCAATTCTAAGGCGTCGACAATCCTCCCGAGATGAAATGGAAGAGCGGGATTTACAAAAGGAAAGGCATAAAAATACGATGAATCAAAAAATCGCCGCCTTATTTATTCGTCTGTGCGGCGCAGGTTTTTCGCGGGTGCACTCCCCGAGAATCATTCGTCATGATTTTTTCGCATCTCGTGCCGTTTTCTTTTCTTTTTTTATTTATTTATCCCGTTTCCTCGAATGTTTCAAGTATTTTATGCCCGGGACATGTCAAGGTGTGAAGGGATGGGGATTTTATATTTTTGAATATCCGAGGTGTGTTGGTGATTTTCCTCAATTCCATTATGTGGTTGATAAATTCGCCGAGGTTTAGATCATCGAGAAATTGCCTGAAGGAAATCTCGTGAGTCGGGGCAATTTTGAGTTCGTTCTTTGTAAGTCCGTGTCATATTCCCTTTAGTTTTGATGATTGGCTTATCTACTATGTTTTTAATCCTTCCTCTTTTTACTGTAAAATAATGTTGTGGAGAGTATTTTTGTAAAATTTCATCTAAACATGCCTAGATTATAGTCGGAAGAAAACGAAATGGGCACTTTTTGAATAAACGTAATGGCTTTTTTTCATTATCGTAGGTTTTTGGTGTGGATTGAGAAGCAGTTCATCTATCAACCTCGTTTTCAAATTTGCGGTCCATGTTAGGTCTGCTTGTTCAATGAATTCAGTTGCGAATGTTGGTAGAAATTTGCTTATCCATAGTTCTGCTAGCGGTAGCACTCAAAAATGATTCCGGTAAAAGCATTCACGTTGATCAGTGGTTTGGAGAAAAATAAATTTCCAGTCCCCGTGGGAGCGGCATAAAAAAAACATTCGAATTGGGTTATACGTTTAAACGGAATTGTTGAGCCTTGCCAAATTCCCGACCAGGTTACGCTTCCTCTTCTACTCCCACCCCCTCCTACCCCACCTCTCTCTCTCTCCTTTGTCTACTCCCAGCAGAGAGGGCAAGCCCCTTTGCTTCGCGATTTTCGTTCTTTTTTTTCCTGGTGACGGTGGCGCCAAATAGTCTTCCTCGCTTCGTGTTTCGAGCCTCCTCCTCCAGTTATTCCTTCGAAGAAATCTTCATAGAGTCTCCCCCTCTCTCTCTCCCCCATATTCTCCCCTCCCGGGAGGAGTATATCTATGTATGTATGTACCAAGTACATCCATGCATGTATGTCTTTGTCAGTATGTATTCTTTCCCCTTTCCCTGGGATATTGCCTCTCCAACCTGAGAAGCCCCCGCGCCTTCTCCAATTCCGCCAGCAGCCTCCTTTGTGCCTTCTTATCTCCGCCACGACACGACGACTTCCCCTTTCCTCCAATCCCGGTGCTCGCCCGCATTCCCTTCTCCGCTAGCTTACTAGTAGCCCTCTTGCGCCTTGTGTGCGAGTTGTTGCCCTCGCCTCTTCCTCCTATCTCTCTCTCTCTCTCTATACATATATCCATTATGTCGAAGGAGGAGAGCGGCGTCTTCCGAGAGAGGTTATTTCGTACGATTGTGTGAGCCGCCCCCATCATGCCGCTCTCGGGCTCTGCCGGCGCCTCCGCTCGCGCCAGGTCGCCTCTTCGGCTTCCACTAATGCTCAGTTTGCAGTACCGTGGTTGAAACACGGTGGAGATGGTGGCTGCAACTAGCCCACGTTCACGCGACTCTTTTTTACGCTCAAGTATGCGCTTTAGACAGTTGATGGATAGTTTAGTAAAGTGCGAAATGAAATGAATTTGAGGCTAATAATAGTTACCGATGTTAGGGAAACGAGGGAGGGGAAGGAAAAGAATAGGATTTTTAGATAGATTGAAAGGGAGTAGGCCTTACAGTGAATTGAAGAAGGCAGTGCTGGAGGCTCCCAGATCACTTCTTTAATACTTCATGGAAACCTACCTTAATCGGTAGGATACTATTAAAAATAGTTACCGCTGATAGTATGTGGATATACTGTGCGAGTTTAAAGATAAATGTAAACTTTATTTCTTCAGCCAGTTTTTTTGTTATATTCAGATATGTCGAAAGTATGTTTTACACGACGCACACATTGAAGCTGCATTTTCTTTGTAAATGGGGGTTGCAATAATTTTAGAATAATAGTAAATGCTATTTTCTTCGCTCTTTCTTTAATTTTTCATGCGTTCATTAAATTTCCGGATTTATACAGTGTATTTATAAGTGCTCGATCGCACGTGATTTGGGGTTGTGCAATTGTGTGCCTCGTGTCAAAAGGACTTGAAATTTAGTGTACGATGTTAAATTAAAAAGATATGCCAAATATGGCTCATTCAGAATGTATAAGCAATGTTAAAAACCTTTCATAGACGGCCGAGTTATAAGTGTAATTTTACATAGTTTTTTGTTAACCAAAAATAAATTTTGTTGTGTAAAACTTGCTTATTTTGATGAAATCTGTGAGTTTATTACTTTTCTGCTTTAGAAACTGTCGTTCTAAAGGAATTATCACTGTTGAGTTTGTGTCTGTGTTGCTTTTGCTATAACTCACCCTTACAAATTATTGTCCGCCTAAGAGGCTGATAAAACATTCATTCAAATGTTGTGTCAATTGCCACTTTTCATGATTGGGACTCTCACGTATGTACGAGGAAAGGAGACGCCACCAGTTTCATAAAATTAATATAATTAGCATTTCCATTCTAATTCACTCTGATGCGTTGGCTCTAATCATTCTCCGCCTTACATTTCCGGGATACTACGAGTATTATTCTTCCATTTAGATGTGTCGCCAGCTTCATGCGTCATTAGCGTTAGTGGGCAATTACCGCGAAAGCGGCTAATGGGTGCGTGCTTTTGTGCGAGGCAAGAATGTCCTCCGTTGTGGCCTACAAATTCTGGCCTAAATATCAATACTTCTTTTGCAAAAAATGCGGCGATTTAGGTTGCGTGTTTTTGGCCCTCTGACTATCCACTAATATGCTAGCACGTGCTTCAAATTTTAACGGGCACATTCTGGCTTTTTCGGTGATATTTAAACTGGTCTCAGTAGCCTACAACAGTTTGTGTCTAACATTAAGAGTTATTAAGTTAAGACCTTAAAATTAAGAGTTGGCTCCATTGTTACGGACTTACTTCTTTTAAAAGTCTTTACTTCACGTAGTTACTATCATGTTACTATTTTAAATACATTAGAAGGAAACTTTTTAAGTTGGGAGACGATATTTTATTTTCTTGAGGGATGGTCGTAACATAAAAGGTTGCCCCTCCAACGTTTTGTTTGTTCGTAAATAATATCGTCGGGGCTATGCCGATGGGAACATGAATTACAGTACCCTCTTATACCTCTTATATATTGAAAGTGTGTAACTTCTTTTGATACTTCTTATATTCTGATATCATTTTTCACTGTAATGTATATTCTTATTCCAATTATAGATTTTGTAAATTGTGTATTATGTGCTCCTTTTTATGGTGTAACCACAATACAATACAATGAGAACATTAAATCATGTGATTATTATAATGCATAAAAAGCCGTATAAAACTTAAAAAACTTGGATGATATAGAGTGCCATTATATTGCTTTGCTTTATTTCGGAATTTTTGTTAATTATCACGATGCGTCCGTTACTTTTCTCTTGGTGGTACCTATAACTTGTTTACCTCTGGAATTTTGTGAGGTTCCTAGGTCACCCATCGCTGGTTGGTGCGTATGATGTTGTATGTGGCGTCATTCTCTTTAATGTTCCCCGCGACCCATTTTCTCCTTCGCCTCCCAGCGCCTCTGCTCCTAATCCAGCCGTCTACTCCTCTCGTCACGCGAACTCCCTCATATCATTTTATGGATACTTTCGCTTATTGTGTCTGCGGATCATCTGGGAGCAACCGCTCCTTAAATTAACCTTGTCATCGTGTTCTCGGGCTGCCGATATTACGCTGTTGCCATACTTCTCGTCTGAATGTGCTACTCCTGAATGCTATGTCAATGATCAATTCAACCCTTATTTTATTTTGGTGAAAAATGTTCACTCTTCTTCATAGCTTATTGTAGTACATTCACTTACATGTGAATTATGTTGGAACCTCAGTGGTATACTTTGATTATTTGGCGATTTATTTGGCAACTCTGGCGATAGCAAATAGATTTTGAAGTCTGATATATCGGTGGTCCGAAAAGGTTGTTCAATAAGTTGAGTCATTTTGAGCTTTATTGTTCTGTGAATCATTTTGAAATAAAATTGTTTACATTCAAGACGGAGCAATTTTCTAGCTAGTTGAAAAATTTTCGCTCGCAGTCTCGTAGTGCAGATGTTGTGCTTGTATTTCTGCACGCGTATGTAACTATGAGGAAGGAGACTGCTTAAGTGGTCTGCATGCTGTATTGTCGCAACCCGACCTTTGAACTACATTCCCGTCATATCACACTCCTAATTTTACGTTCGTTCTCTCCATTGATTGATAAAATTATGATCCCTTTTTTTCTCGATGGTGCTGCTGATTTGGTCCCCATTACCGGCGAAACAACTCACCTCATCCCCTGGTTGACGTTCTGCTCCACCGCGTTTAGGCCTTCCCGACCATCATATTTTTCAAAACTTCTCCTTCAATATAGAGAGTTGCTTCAGGCATGATCTGGTGGAATCCTCACGTATTGAAAATTAAAAGTCACCGAAATTTTCCTCAAATACTTCAGTATTCGTTACACGACCATTTCAAAACGTTTTGTATAATGTTATCGACAGCTGACAGAAAAACAAAACGTATTTAAAACGGTCGTGTAATCAAAATTCGGTATTAGTGGAAAAAGCTTAAATTTACAATTCTCCCTCCATCCGCGCCCTTCTGTTCCCCGCCCTCCCTTCACCATTTACCCTTCTGAAAGTCCTTCGCCTGCCTCCATGTCTCTCTACTTGGTCATCTCATCCCCTCATTTTCCATTCACCCGCTCTGTTTCCTTCCCTCTTCATCTCAATCCTTTTTCTCCTTCTTCTCTTTCGTATTACTCTGTCACTTTATGTCACAGTTAAGGAGTCAGAGTTAAGAATAACGGAAAAGGAACAAACAAGAGTACATCATAGGGAAGAATTTTATTAAAGAGTGAGTTTTGTCAAAGAATCAGGAAAAGTCAACTTTTTTTCGGTAGAGATGTCGTAGAACAGTAAATGAAATATATCGTGTTGTCTACTTATTTTAATTTCATTAAAATTTAACTCTTTTACTCTACGTGTTTCAACTGACTTGCAGTATCAGGTACCTTTGATGTTCAATCCATTTGAAACACGTGTAGTATAATTTTTACAAATAAAATAAGTGGACAGTTCGATACCTTTGTGTACCTTTTCAAAATGAAGAAAAGTTTGACGAAGAGGAGTTGAATTTTGCGGACACGTGGATAAGTAGAGATCTGGTAAACATGGGGATGGGATTGAAATACAATTTGAATGTTTAGATAGATAGAGTGACGCACGAGGAGGAACCACATGTGGTCGGCGATGGATGGAAGCTTTAGGAAAATTAGGGAAAGACTGAAGTAGAGTGTTGGGGCGTTGGATAATGCTGAAGTGGAAAATAATGAAGCAATAAGGAGGATAAAAGGCTTATCGGGTTAAATATGAAGTTCAACACATAGCTTACATTCAGGATGAACCTAAGGACGGCAAGATAGGAATAAAACATGAAATCATGCTCGAAGACTATGCTATTAAGGAAATAATTGGCGTTCATTGGAATGATTTTCCCTCTCCGGATTTTCCGCACTTGAGAAGGTGGTTAGCATTCGTCCAAGGTATAAGTTGTGCGACTTTCATGGAGAATCTGTGTAATGAGTAGCTTACTTTGGATACAACATTACTCATTTCGTCCGATCTCCATCCCTTCACGAGTAAACCACCTTCATCTGCGTTTCTCGCATCCCTTTTCAACAACCCTTCCTTCTCTCGCACGATAGAGAGTCCCCTGGGTAACGTTCGGTGGAGGCGAATGGCAAGGGCTGGGTGAGGGTGTCTCGGCAGCGTTGTTTTTTTTTGCCCTCCATCCATCCCTTAACCTTTTCCTCGAGGGGCCTTCCTCTCCATTCCGCGGGGTGCGGGGTGGGGGGCTCTTGACGCGTCTGTGCAGGAGGCAAGATGGTGGGAGAAGTGGGTTGGATTTTCGGAGGAAGTCGAAGGAGTTGCCTCCCCTTCCCCAACTGCTCTTTTTATCCCCCGACCCTTTTCCGGCCTATTTCTCTTCACCCCCACCAGAAAAAGAGAAGAAGACAAAGTAAATGGGGAAGATATGCAAATTGTATTCATTAGACTGAGCAGTGGCACTACCTTGCCATTGGTTGGTTGGAGGAGGTTGGTTCCACTTCTTTCGAGGCAGCAGCCTTCCCGAGTTCTCGTCGAGAGAGGGAGTTTTTGGGAGGATAAGCGATGGATAAAAGGGTCAGGGAATCGCTGGGCGAGTTTTGATCTCCAATGGGTAAGATGTGTCGTAGGAATGGACTTAACGGTGCGCATATTCCCGTATGCTTAATGACGACTCAAGCAAAGTACCCCCACCACCACGCTTATTGAGGCACATGCGAGGTATTGTATAGATGTGATACGAACTGGTCTTGTGCCCTCTCTCACTAAGGATTTATTTCCTCTCCGCTTACATCATTCGTCCACTATAATTAATTTTTTTAATGCTTCTTACATATATACGTACCTCTTTTTCCATTAAATGGGCTCGTCCACCATCTCTTTCTAACAGTTGATTGTGATAGAGTTTGGAAAGTGGAGATGCCTGTATTTTTTCGTTTTTCGATCCGTCACCTACCTCTTGAGGTATTCGTGGCGAAAAATGGACGGCCTTAACCCTTTCGCAGATAAGTCGTTGACGCATCGAGCTAATTCCAAGTGAATCGCCACTCCTCGCTTACTTCTCAGGCTGGTGCACGGTTTTCAAGTTGTATGTTTTTGTTCGTAATCTTGTGAGCGTTTCCTTCCCTGGATAAAAGGTTCCTCACGAATGATCAGAACTCTAGATTACGTCACCAACTAATTAAAATGTCGACATCATTCGCCTTGTTTGTTGTCAAACATATGAGGAAATGGCTGAAAGGGGAAGTTTTTTATTGTAAATTATCTTTCTCTGCGTATTTATTTATTACGTACTATATACGTATAACTACGTATTTCTCTACCTATTTAAAAAAAATGAACTGCGATTTCGTATCCGAGTTAAAAATGTCATTTTATCCCTTCTCGGCGATCTTTTCAATTCGTATTTTCTTGGGGTCGTTTTGATCCACGTCTCGAATTAAGCAATTATCCTATCATCTAGCAGTCTCACCCATGTACATGTCCTCTTATTGACATCCTCTACCAACTGCACCTAAAATGTTCTTGATTTTTCATGCGGACTTGGTTTCATTATCTCGGCCAAGTTTTGCGTCATGGCCAAGTTTTGCCCTTACTTGTGTTTTGCTGACTGCCACGTGGTTTCGTAGTAGGAATTTCGTTCATTTCATGTCCCAAAGTTGAAGAGTGGTTCGTGCTCCGACGCAGATAATTGACTGATTGATTGCCTACGCCGTGTTTTTTACTTCTTTTTCGATTCTATCGTGTACTTTTTATCCGCTGCTGCGCGGAACTATGCCTACGATGTGAGAAGCGGGGGACTCACCGGCATATAAGCCCCTTCCGCTGCTTCCAGCGTGATTTCTCGCAACCCCATCTCCTGAGCGCTTAGAAAGCTTCACGTCGTGATGTTCACCGCCGCCGTCCGGTAGACGTGCTTCATCCTACGTGTTGCACATCTCCTCCCACCTGAACCCCATTTTCCTCTTCGCGTCTCTATGGATCCAAGGCTTCCTCGTCCGCAAAATTTGTGCGCGATGGGATACTGTACTGCTACCGAGACGTATTAGGTAAGTCTGTTGTTCATTCCGAGCACATAATTGAATGCTCCGGCGCCGTGCTTTATTTTTGCTTTTTTTTGAGCGAACAAGCGTTGATATTGTCGGGGGGATTAATAAATGGAGGGAATGCCGGTCCCGCATCGGAAGATGTCAGCGGAGGATGGGGATGTTGAGTGAGCGATTGCTTAATGTATGCATAAATTCCATAGGAAATTCTCCTTTGTCGGATGGTTTTTAGGAGGGTGGGGTTAGGAGATAATGGATGACTCCCGGTGAAAAATGGACAATGACGGAGTGATATTGAGGGGATGGAAAAATACACTCCGCGGGCCCCACCTCCTCTTCATCGGCTACAGGGCTGGTGGGTGGAGTGCTGGCGAATGATCGATGTTGGCAATAACGGATAAAAGCATCGTTTTATAATTCCGTTCATTATATTAGGATAGAGTGGAGAGTATCTCGCTCGTAAAATTTGAAATATTAGCGAGAGGCTGGCGGGAGTTCGGAGCGGGGCGAGGTGCGGGCCCCTTCTCGTCAAGAGTGCTCGTGTGCGTGCGGCAGTAATTTCAGCAGCGGCGGAGGCTTGGCGTTGGCGTAGTTAACTTTTGAATCGGCGGCCAATCTATTGTGTTTATAACAACTGCAGCGAGAGGGTGGGGTTCGATGGCGGTAGTTGACTTATGGTCATCCCAACCCCTCCCCTTACCTCTCCCCCAACCCTCTTTCACGCGCTCGCGAATAATTCCGATTTTTGCAATCCCGTGAAATTCGCATCAATCACGTGATCTCTGAATTGAAATTTCGTATTTATTCGGAGGGCGTGAATTGGAAGCACTTTCCATCGTTTGAACCATTCTCTCTCTCTCTTTTTTTGGATTTACTTGTGCGGGGGTGCTCAATCCCCAAAAATCCGCGGAATATTTTTTCTTCAACATCGTCGCAAAAAATAGGTATTTTCCAAACCCTCAATGTCACTTGCACTAGTTGAGTATAAGCGTAAGATCATGCGTCAGTGTTTGTTGCTCTATAAAAATAAAGTTTGGCTAGTGTTTTTTTTTGTTTTATGGCTCTTCCATTCATTGCTTTCCGTCTGGTTTCCTATTTGTAGGTACGTGAATGCGATTTGCCGTTTTATGAAACGTTATTGAGGCACGTTATGGACAGAAAATAAATATTATAGAGAAAGAGTTAGTATAGACTCTTTTGAACTTAAATGCAGCGCGGGATGTACCGTTTGCTAGTAAATTGATAGGACAGTTTTCAAAAGATGACTGCGTTAATAATGCGTGATTCAAAAAGTGATTTTAGAAGTGTATGTATTTTTCAGGATGACAGTTTGAGCACCTTTAGATGAGCGCCTTTGATTTGATTTTTTCTCCTTGAGGTGAGAATAGGGAGGTGTTTGGGTGTACATTTAAAGAGATTTGAAAATCCTCAGGAATTAAAAGAATGAAACTGGGATTTAAGTCGTTTATTGAAGGAAATATTCTCTTTGATCAAGGAAACTAGGAGGTGGGTTCTTTACTTTAACGTCTTATTTTTGCTGGCACCGGTGGTGGTAATGATGATGAAATCTTTTCCTTGATCCGATTTTTTGGTCTCGTAATTTCTCTTCTCCTTTCTTTTCGGTGAACCCGATTTGAAACTAAAATCTCAGATTACCATGTCCCATAATCCAGGTGTATTGTTGCTTCTTTCCCGAGAATGACTAGCTTTGAAGTGGTTGCAACCCTAAGGGAATTTTGCTCCGAATTTTATTCGCGACGGAGAGAACACCTTCCTGCCCTCTTCTTACTCGAAACCCCCCAAACCCCCCTCCCAAGGGACTCTTCCTCTTTTTCATTTCCCCTCCGCGTGCTATTGCATTGCGAATCCTCACTCCCGGGCTACTTGCCGTCTCATCATCGCTTATCCTTGCACTACTTCCTTTTCTGTCTCTCTATCTCTGTCTTTGCTTCCACATTTCCTTCTTCCCTCTTCCTACAACCACTCTCTTGTTTTACTCTTTTAATTTTCATCGCTCGCTTTCTTTTCATTCATTTTCCTTTTTCTCCATGCAACTGCTCCTTGGCCATCCCTTCCGCTAGGTACTATGCCCCCGAAAAAAAACCTTCTTTCTTCTCTTCTTGCTCACGAAAGTCTTATATTGCTCTTCCGTGCGACATATCGCCCCGTTTTCTCTCGCTCACTTTGCTATCGGGAGTTTTTTTTTATCAGAGCAAGTGCTCTCTCTCTCTCTGTCTCTTTCCAAATCTGCTATTTCCCTCTCTCTCTCCCATTCTTTCGCGCCAAGGATTTTTTTCAACTTCTCCAATTCCTTAGTTTACCTCTTTTGTTTGCCTCGAGAGTTCGATGGGCCTGCCCCGCTTGCGTTGGGCAACATTTTGTTCGTCTGCATATTTTTAAAAGTTAAGTTCTTTCCCACTCCTTCAGGAGATTTCGCTCGCTGTTTCTCGAGTGTTTCCAAGTTCGCGAATTTTGTTCCTTTCTCGTTAATCGGACTATAAAATTCCTCCTTCCTAGCGTGGGAATTTTGTTTGATGCGTTTTTTTTACGGCTTTTATAGCCATTTAGTTTTTAGCTTCATCCTATTCCCTTCATCGGATACTTCTCGCAATGCTGGCTTTACGATCTGGATTCCAGAATGTTTCAATTTTTTCCCTGCCTGCATTGTAAATTGATCTTCCCGTGTTGGGAATACCGTTATTTTTTTCCTGATTTTTTTATGAAAATATTTTCTAATACCCAAGTTTCACACATACACGCATGAACTAAAGAACTATTATATTATTTCCTTTGTTAGGATATATTGAATTTGGTACTCATCATTCCGTCCTGAGATAATGTACCTTTTTTATGTTCTCGAGTCTACATTTCGATGTTTCTATTCGTTTTCGTCAATCTTTGCTTGTAAAATGACTGTTTTATATTCTGGATAGCTGTATATTTTGTTTTAGTTTTATTTGTTTGATGGATTCTTCTTGCGCATATCATTAATGATAATGTATGCAATTGACGACGGGCATTAGTCGTGAATTTTTCCTAGTGTTGATTTTTTAGAAGTTATGAAACATATTTATATTTTGTGGAATTACTCTCTGTTTAACTCCTTTTCCGTTATTACTTTTCATGTTTACTGACATTTCTTTCTCTGACTTGGCGCTTATTCACGTTTTATCAACTGCACCATTGAGGTATATTTGGACTGGACTATTTCTTAATGTGAGGTGTTGTGCCGCTTCTTTTAAAATAACGCTTTGTGGAAAACAGTAATTAACTGTCAATAATCAGTGGCATTAGCCAAAAACTATGAAATGACTGGAAACTAGTAATCGAAAAGGTTAATATTTAGAATTAGTGAAAATCTCACCGATGGAATTTGAAACAGAGATTACGACTTTCATGACGAGAATAACATTGGCACCCTCGAGGAAACAATAAATTGGTCCGCAAATGGTTGTTACTTGCAGGTAAGGTTTTACCACTACTGTATATTGATAGCAAACTAATGTAGGATACGGGTTGAACTCATACTCGAGAGGAGTAGAATACTATTATAATACGGTTATGGAGGGAAGAATGTTTAGTAAGCCCGGAAAGGAGAAAAAGGTAGTGGTTTCAATTATTAGGATGCAGTGTAATATGGCATTTAAGAATAAAACTAAATTTTTGGTGAGAGTGGGAGCAGGCGGGAATAATCAGTTAAGTTTTCTACTTGAACGTACTTTCGCCGTTTTCACTTGCCTGAAACGGTGTTTTTTCCGTTTAAAAAAATAAATTACTAACTAAATAACACCACGATTTAAACGAGAAATTTTTCGCCGTGGAAGGACGTGGCAATGGTGAAATTGATGCCGAAGAACGGCTTAAAGAGATTGAGTGGCAGTGAGACTAAGAGGCGGTGAAGAGGCGTGCCTCTGCGCGTGGGAGGAGGGTGGTTGTCCCGCTGGTTGAGCGGTGGCGTTGGTGCGTGCTGATGCGTGGAGATGGGCCAGTGAGTGGCTGTTGTGGACGAGCTGTATCTCCCCCCGTCCCTCTCTCTCTCTCTCTCTCTCTCACTTTGGTCAAAGACTGCTCCGTCGAGCGAAGGGAGTGCTTTCCGGGCCGCCTCGGGATAGAAAGAACCCCAGGACGGCCCTTAGGGGGGGGGGGGGGCGAGGGAGGGGGGGGTCTGGACTGGCTGCCGGTGCCCCCTTCTGCTCACTCAATTCACCTCTTCTCTTGGGAGAGAGAGAGAGAGGGTGGATTGAGATAAGGAAACAAACACGCTGCTGCTGCAGTAGAGATGGAGGTCGAGTCAGGGTTTTTTGGTGAAGGAAGTGAGGGAAATAAAAAAAATCCCTGGGCAGCCGGCCCTGATTTAATCGTCTCAAGAAAGGTTTCTTCTCCTCTCCTCAGGAATTACTTCAACCTCCGTTGCAAAAGGAGGACCGCATTTCTTTTTTTTTTTATCGAGAATGCCAGGTCCGTTCTCGACCCCTTTGTCGCTGCCCGTCTACTTGGAAAGCCCGCGCTGAAAAAAAAGAAACCGCCCTTCGGTGTCGACACATATGGCGACGGATTTCTTCAATTTCTCAGAAATTTCACCTGACGTGGGGAGAGCCGCCGTCTGTTTTTATCGTGCCTGTGGCCACTTTGTCGTGTACCACGTACTTCACGTCTTTGCGGGCGTCAGTTGGAATGCTTTCTTCCGTGTGTAGTTGAAATTATCTTACGCCTCGCTCTTTATAGGTACTTGTGCCAAACGCAATACAGTGAGGTTATGGGCGGAATTTGTCAGAGTAGCTTTTTAAAATGTCGTTGAATTTTACGAAATTGGGTTTAAACCTTGAAACGTTTCCTGTCTCGTACTCAATTTTAATGGAGAAATAGGTAGTCTGATACCAGCGTAGATTTTGATTTTTCGAGTTTCTTCTTCCTGTCAGCTAATTTCTAATTTTTCTCAAGAGAATTTGAATTATGCCTTAGTAAATTATGTCCAGAAAACAACTGCCTTCTGCCTTCCATCGCCCTAAATCGTTTTATTTGGTTATTGTGAACACGGCTTGAAATGAAAATTTGGAAAACCCTGGAAAAGTTTTGTAACTTAAAATAAACCACTGCGGATTTCTTTTATAAAAACAAGAGTGACGACTCGTTAAATATTTCTTAACCAATTTTTATTTACATTTCAACAATATTTCCTCTCCCGCGTAATTAACGATCAGCGTCCTGTCAGAGGAATGACTATCTCACGCCGTTCGACTTGGGATGGGCTCCTTGTAAATTTACGAGTTCTTAGCTGGCCCTAGCGGGCTTTTCATCTCCTCGCCACCTGCCAGCGAGATAGTCTTCCGTTTTTAGGGGCCCCGTGGGGACGAGCAGACTTCGATGGGACGGAGGACTTTCCGGCCACCCCTCACGCCTCGCATCGGGGGCAGAATTTGTCCCTCCCGGGTGGGCTTATAGTGACGGGCGGAGGCCGCGTCGAGGTGCGCTCTCCGCTGGCGGGGCAGCAGCATCCCTGGATATAAAGGCCGCCCTCTCTTCCGCCGTCGTCAGCGGTGACGAGAAAGTTTCTCCTGGGATATGCATATATATATATTTGCCCGTGTGAGCGCCCTTGTTACGGCAAAAGCACCGAGGCTTGCGGTGGCGGGAATAGTTAGTCGGGCTGCGAGGAGGGTGTGTGAGACAGTGGTGGTAGTCGGGTGTTGGTTATGCAGGCGATCCCCCGCGGGGATATATCCGCGGCCAAATTACTAGGAGCACGTCGATATTTGGGTTGCGGCGCGGGAATATTTGGGGAAAGGTGTTTCCGCGTGTCGTTCACCTAGGAGAATGTAAATTACCTTCGTGTTTTCGGCGCGCATGATAATATTTTCCTCTCCACTATGAATCCTTAATAATCTCCTTACCGGTGGTTGCTATTTTCTGTGGCTACGTGAAATTATAGGTCTTCAATTTTGTGTGATGGTCTTGAACGTCTCCAGGTCTGCTTATCATATATTAAAGTTGTTTAGCCCGTGGGTGATGCGTGTTTGTGATAGAACCTCATCTTTTCTTATGCATACTTTTCATTTGTTTGTCTCGTAAAAATCTTGGTTTCTTTAAAATTTTGGGTTAATTAGGATTTAAGATAGTACTTTTTGAAAACAACTTCAAAATTTATGTTCTATTATTTTTAGCAAAGTTTTCGTGTTTTTAGCGACGTTTTCCTGAAGTAATTTGCTAGATATTATTGTCTCGATTTAAGAAATCTTATAATTATGCCGGAAATTCCCAAGAAACTTTGAGTGAAAAGATATCTTTTCATGATGAAGTACAACGACTAACTGCAAAGTTCAACACTTTTGCAATCTCCTACGTCTGTCAAATCGCTAACTAGATAGGTAAATGTCAATTAATGAATCTCCCGTCCTATTTCGTCTCTTCTTTCTGCCCATCTTAGTCACCTTGCGTTTCTGTCTACCGTTTCATGAACCGCCCTCATAAAGCCGATGAGCTTAAGTCATTTCGGATACATCTTCGTCGGAATTTCTGAATCCATTTTCCTCATTACACTCGTTACTGTGCGTAAAAAATTGTGCTCTCGTTACTGCACGTACGGTTTTAATGTTGACAAGGTTTTACTGCATACGTGCACTAAAAATTTCAATATTATGTCTATATTTTTTAACTAATGTGCCAAAAAATGGCAAAATGCAACCGATTGAGCGGGAGTGAAGCGTTCTCGTAAGTTGAGTTGGAAAACTATGTGAAAATTATTCCGCTTGTCTACATTGCTTGTTATCTCTGCTGCTTTTTATGGGTGTTTCCCGCATTTAACCGTGCATTGTGGAAGCATTGTGGTTAATACCTTATTGATCTATTATCGAATAAAACCATAACCGTCGTTAGGATGTACGTAACAATTGTGCTATATGTTGTTGTCAGCAATAATGGTTCATTTCTCAGTTCACCTGTTGTTTATCGTCACTCTCGCCCTCGCGGAAATGTACCTGGAGTTGGATTCTGGTTGTACTCCTCGAATCTGTTCTCCGTCTCTGTCTTATTGTAGGCCCCCTTTAGTGCATCGAATTACGTCACTCATCCCCTTCCTTCCACGTCACCCGCCCGACCCCGAAATCCTTTGTCTCCCTCAGCCTGTTCCCTCAATGATCCTCCTTGTTTTGCACCGACTCTTCCCTTTCAGTGTGAACGAGGAGCACGCGCTTATAGTTCCTATCTTGTTTCTTGGTCATTTCTCCCCTTTTCTGCGCATTTCTTCTCCTCCCTTTGCTTCAGACTAAGCCTAAAACCTACATCTTACTGCGCCCATGTCGCCTCCTCTATCAGGTTTGGGTGTGCAATTTATATGCGATTTCATTGTGAGGGAAAGTTCGTTGTCCCTTCAAATATTACAATGTAGGGTAGAATAGGATAAGCGGCTGCTGAGAATATTCATCTTTCGCCATTTACCACCTTACGTGACGCTTTGGAATTTGATATTCGGTGTTTAGCCTTACTTAAGAATATTGGCATATAAAAAAATTCTTCAAATTTTTATCCATGTCCGTAGTTAGTGGATCATATCCTCCACTAGAGAAATGCACCAGTCTGCTTTAGTCGTTGATGCCTTACTTCTTGTCCGGTATTCTTGTACATCTCTTAATATATCAACTCGTAGAAAGCCAAGAAGTGAACTCATTTTTTTCATCCCAAACGTTTTACGTAGGTCTTGTGGACGGTAAGTAGGAAATTCATTTTGAAATTAGGAAAGGGCGAGGTTGATTTGTAAAATTGGTGCCTCTCACTCCACTTTAATCTGCTATGCAAACCATATATTTGTAATAATTGGTAAATTCGTTTTATTTTACTCCTGCTTAACCGCAGGAATTATTTACCCGTTGTTTCGAGGCAAGTATTTTCTCTTTCTCCTCTCCTATTCGCCTCTTTCCCATCTTCCCGCTATTAACGTGGGTCTCCATGACGCATCTCTTCCATAAACCTCCCGAACAGTAGATCTCTCCGAGTGGTTTCGCCTCCTTTCTACCCATCCCGCCGTCCTCCCGGAGGCATTGCACACAGACGCGCCTATATGCGTAATTTTCGCATGAATTTTCACAACACGTTTTCTCGGTGTCTCACCCTGTTCTTCCCGCCTCGACCGCCATATCTCTCTCTCCCCCCCCCCCCCCCCCCCAGCGCTTCCCCTCGGCCCACTTTACCTCTCACTCTCCGCCGGATCCACCCACGAGATCACCCTTTCTGCCGCTGCAACAAGCCCCCGCGCCCGAAATACTAATTTTAAGCTGCTTCCTCCTCCGGCAGCGCATTGCCTACATGTTATTCTGTCCTCCCGTATCCCCACTTTCGCCCTCCATACACATTCCCTCGTCGAGAGGCGGGCATTTACTGCTCTCTCGCTGAAGGAACGGGAAGGTTTCTCTCTCTCTCTCTCCGTTCCGGGGCAATTTTGTGGATTGAGGATCGTACCCATCCTCGCCATTATCCCTTCTCCCGTGCAAAGCAGTCCCTAAGCCTCCCTCCAGCCATAACCACCGCTCCTCCGCCGCACTTTAGACACCTCATCCTGTTTGCATCCACTTTTATTTTTCTTCATCCCAGCCCACGAACATCACCCTCTCTCACTCGCGCGTTCTGCGTGATGGAACAGCGGCCCTTCTCCGTCCGTTTGCCCCGTGGTCGTGCCCTCACGTTCGTCCAGAGGATACGCTGTCCGTCGACGTAGTCATTTGTTATTTTCGGGTTGGCGCGTGACGGTGTCACACACCTGCTTGGGTGGTAGCCCGTCTTCTATCTCTTCATAATCACTGTTCAGCAATCCTGAGATAGGTTTCACCTAGCTGTCCGCTAAGTTCTCCTATCTGCTAATATTTTCATCCCTAAGTCTTTCTACTCTTTCACATCTTTCATTGCCTCTTCTGTGTATTTTATCCGAGGTTTTCCTTTTCCGTTTTTGCCATCCACTTGTCCCGCGAGTAATGTTTCCACCCGGCCATAATGTATCACTAATATGACCTTATAAGTGTTTCCGCCTCGCGCTCTTACATTCACTAGCGTAAGGGCCTCTTTTGCTTTATTTTTATCGATGAATTTATGGTGTTTTTAAAACAGAAAGTATATTATTTTTAATATTTGTGTCCTCCTCTCAATTGTTTTATCTAAAGGAAGACGTCGATGTTCTGGGAATTTAACGGGAATAGGCATGGAAAGTTATTGACGTCACGCGACTCATTCCGTCCGACGTGGAATCCACAGCGAATTGGCCCGAAAATTCCTGAGAGCGATAGAACTCTGATAGGAACAATAACCATGAATCCTCTCCCGAACTTTAATGTCTCTTCATCTTCTATTCTTATTTTCTATGTGTCTTGTTTTCGTCTATCTTACGTGCGTTGAATGTAGCTCATTATCTAATATCCTTATAACCATATAAAATTGTCTTTTCAGCTTCTCATGCTAGGCGAATTCGCACTTCATTTATCGTCTGTCCTCTTTATCACTATGGTATCATTCTGATCTATTCTGTTTAAGCATTTAGCCTAACTTCAGTTCTGCGAAGTTCTATGCTAGGCAATGGATCAAAGGTACGTTTTAATTATTGGGGACTGATTATTAATATCTTCTTTGTATTAATCTCTTTCTGCTCATATTATGATGGGTCATGTCGTATGTTAAGTAAAAATTCAGTTGTTACTTGATGCATATCGATGTCAGAACATCATTCAAAGTCTTATTTTTTTTCGTTTGAATTAATTAATATATGTGGGAAAATGGTGCGCCCTCAATAAGCCAGCACAGTACTTGGAATCGATTCGGTATATTAGTTGGAATTCACTAAAAATTAGCTATCTCACATAACTAATTGAGGATGATTCCTGAAAGTTTGGAATATCGTGCTCCTTGATCTTCGACGTTTCTTTGACCTCTGGAGAAAAAATATTTTACCTTTCTACGAGAGCTCATTGAGTTACGTTTCCGCTTCACTTGAAATGAAAGAGGGCGCATTCCATTCACTCGAAATTTTATAGCCGCGAGCTTTGTGGGAGTGGTGTGTGGAGGCTTTTGGGCGCCGCGCCCGAGAAGCCGCACAATTCAATTACCGCGGCAGGTGACCCGTCCTACGGCGGAGGAGAAATGAGCGACCGTGGAGCCCACCCAGCATTTCCCTTCCCACTCTTCTTGATTTTTTTATTCACTCGCTCTCCCACGCACTATCTATGTGTGAGCTCTCCCCTGCAATCGTGATCAATAAAATCAATCCGCAGTTACGTTTATGTCACCCAGGCGAAAAGGATGTTTCTCTCCACCCCCTCTCCCGCCGTGCTCGTCATCCTCCCGTTGGTTCATCAGTGATCAACGCACCCGCCCCTCCGTCCCTCCCCTCAACCTCCACCCACCTAATTCACGCTCCTCCACCTCGCCTCCCCTCTCGGTACACGTCATGCTCTCTCTCTCTAATTTTTCGTAGGAACCGATGGGAGTGTGAGTCGCGCTGAATAAAATGCTTCTGAACGGTGGATAACTGTCATAGCTTCCTTTTTGGAGGATGCAAGCGTCCGTCTCGTTTAATTTGAGCTACCCTCGCTCTTGCTAAACTCATGTACCTCGCTATTCAACGTTTGGTTTGTACTCTCGATCCAAGTATGCAACGTTACATCTCTAACAATAATTTTTGTCGCCTAAGTTCGGCTAAATTATCAACAGGCTTACATTCTTTGTATGAATTGTGTTCAAATGATTTTAATTGTATTTGTAATCGGTGGTACTGGGAGTTTTATAGCTGTTCTTATTCTTTTATTTGAAAATCGACACTGAGGGATTGCATGTTAATTCCTACTTCATTGGTGAAATAAAAGGATATCTGCCGTAAATGGAATTGAAAGAAAATAATATTGGTTAATCAGGTAACGCTATTGTGAGCACTGATATCCTCGTGCCAACTTATAGGTATATGTCTAAAAATTTACTGGCAGATTATTTTTTAACATTTTTTATAGTTTAAATCGTGGTTTTAACCTTAAAGTGTCCTAATTAAATTGATTTGGGAATTCCGAAGTGATTTTTGCGGGGCTTTAACATGTATATTACTATTGTTAGGAAGAAGAATATTATATAATTCTAGGAGTGAATGGGGTCTTTCCCATATGAATTTTCAGTTTCTTGGCCTTCTTTTTTGATCCATTGATAACGCCATATTGTGGGAGTTTGAACGGTAGTGTATCGTAAAGGGAAAGCGCCGTCCGTGACACTCAAGGATCGGGTCTGATCCCGCGCTGCGTTGCCCATGACTTCCGAAGGACGATGGGAACTGTATCGATGACACTAGCTTTCCACCTACACACCTCGCCCACTCCCGCATTCAGTGGGGGATCGACAGGGTGAGTGGGTGGTGCAGATTCCTCCCGTTTAAGAGACATCAAGATTTTTTTTTTACTGTGGAACCGTATACCGTATGAAAAACTTTATACCGTTATCTATCTATTCGTGACGTTCAGGATTTCTGCCAAATTCATATTTGAAGTGCAATTGGTTTCATGCACATTTGACTATTTTTTTATCCGTGGAAGAGAAAGCTAAATGCACCGCAAAAATCGATCTTATGTGTCAAATCAAGTTTATGCGGAGAATAATATTATCAAGGTATCCTACCGATTAGGGTAGGATTGCATGGTGTATTTAAGAACGATTCCGGCAGTCTCCCTGCTCTTCATGGACTTCCTTCCTTCTTCAATGCTCTAGCGGGGACAAGGTAGTAGCCCAAGGGAAATGGTGGCTAATATTATGTCAAAATTAAGGGCCATCGATGTAGATTTTCGTAATATGTAGCGGTGAGATAGACGTGGGTGATATCGTGATGAAGGGCGAAATTCAGTCCAGGATGGGGGCTGGCAGTAGTGAATCGTATAATGTCTAATTTGTGTCCTTTACAAACTTGTCAAGTTATATATATATACATTAATATAGTAACAGTAATGTGTGGTATTATATGATAATATAATACTCTTTAATAACGATAAAGATTTTGATAAGATTTATATATTAGTATTGTTCTGTTTAAGGGGACGTTTACGTGGGGCATTTTCTTTATCACCCCGGTCTGTCCTCGTGCCTGCGTTGATTCTCATTATAATGCTCACTGTAAGGTCTACTATTCATTACTCTGTCCATGAACCCAGTTTTGTTGGAAGAATTTACAAAAATGTGATGCGAATTCAAAATTCAGTGCTTCTTGAGGGAAGATATAATATTTTACATCAATCACCCGATATTCAAGGTGTTCCATAGCGTGTATACACGCTAAAAGTTCACTCCCTTCCCGAGAATGTAGGCCGGAATCCCCCAATGACCGCCTTCATAACATGAGGTGTCCTCTTTATGCTGGAAGTGGGAAGAACAGTTGAAGGTCGGGCGTTCAGCATGCGTACACATCCCCACGGGAGTGAAACCACCTCGGAGGGTTTGTCTGAGGATTATGCGGCCCGCGCGGACTAATTTACGTTCGCCTCTCCGCCCGCCTCAAAGGGACTTGCTGCTGCTTAGGGTGGTGTCACTTTTCTCTCCTCATCCTCCGCAGCCGGCCAGGTCCGAGGACGCGCTCTCTGTCCCCCTCCCCCTTACACCCCCCCCCGCACCGCGCCGCCGAGACCACAACACCTAATTGAGACACGTTTAGTGGGCTGGTTTTGCCTTTGTAGTTGACAGATATTCAGTCTCTGTCACTATGTCAGCGGCACTGGAACTCTGCCAGGCCACCCCTCCTCTCCTCGCCCGCCATTCTCTTGTGCGCGGGAGGCGGGGCCGCTCCCTTTGAAACTGCCACCCTGCTCACTTAAACATGGTTTCACTTGCCGTCATTTTGCAACCGACCTACTTTCCCTCCTCCCTTTGCTTTTTCCCCCCGTGCTCTGAACTCTGAACTGCAGGGACCCCAACCTGCATGCAGTGTGTTTGTGTGCGGGTATCGCCTCTCTCTCTCTCTCTCTCTCCGTGCACATGGCCTCCCGCTCACACACGAATGCCGGTCTAAAACTCCTCCCCCGCCTCCTCCCTTACGCTTCCCCCGTACATATAATCCTTCCCAACATGCCCGCATATCCATCCCCGTCCCCAGGGCTCACATTTTGCGGCCCTAATGAACGAAAGGCTGTCACCGGCCGCGCCTCTTTGGATATTCAGTCCATTACGGTGGCCATCGCCTTTTGCGAGATGAAAGGGGTAGGGTTTGTGTGGATGGTGGCCAGTTGAGGGGCGGGACGGGGTGGGGATCGGGATGGTTTTATTTATTTTTTTGGAGTATGGCAGGAGGTGGGTGGTTTCTAAAGGGTTCTCTCTCTCTCTCTCTAGTGGGGAAAGATGGGGGTGGAAGTAATATTTTTTTTGCCTTCTCCTTTCTTTTCGCGACGCTTTTTGCATTCTTTCCCTCTTCATTCTTTTTCTCTCTCTCTGTTCTTTTCCGTCATGACTTCCCCCTTCCACAGTATTCCTGGGCCCGTATCGCAATACTATATACCCTCGTCCCCGTCCACCGCTTGCTTTATAGTGTACTTTTCAAGTTCCGCCTCAGTTTTTACGTTCCTTTTTATTTTTAATTACTCCTGCGTCTTTCTGTCCGCTCTCCCGCAGTGCACGGACGCATTGCTCGGTTCCTTCCCTTATTTTTTTTTCGCCCAGGGTGTCATTAGCCCTTCTTTCTCCTCCCCTCCCTTTTTCTACTCGGTGACGACGGCGCGCCGTGCGGCCTCGAATTTGTCGACGACGCTGCTTTGTTAATTTCTTTTCCTACCCCCCTCCCCCCCCCCCCCCGTTCTCTCCCTTTCATTCTCCTTCGTCGAATTCGGACGGATGGCGGCCTTTTACTTTCTTTCTTGTTCCCTCTCTTTCTCCAAATTTTTTGGGCGAATGTGTCGGCTTTCGCTTCGCTCGCTTTAGTACTCTTGTCTCGTACGCTCAGAAGTGGGTAGCCTCACACTCACAAGTGACCCTTGCCCCCCTGAACGTAAAAAAAACCGTCCTGAATCCTCAACAACGGTTAATTATTGCTAGATACGATTAAATTTATAAACAGTTTTATTTTAAAATTCGTGCGTAGGTTTCCGCGGCGTTGTTCACGATGACTGCTAATTTTCGGGTTCTCCAGCCGCCATAAACGACAGACGCGGCTGGAGAACCCGAAAATTAGCAGTCATAGTTTTATTTTAAGAATGTGAGTTACTTTTGCTTTTATATCCACTTCGTTCAACGGCCCTTCAACTTATTGCGTATTCATTTACTGCTGGAACGGTAATTCTCAACTTTCTTATCTCACCGTCGCGTGTCGGCTACGTTCCTAGTATTAAAATTCCAATTTTCCCAAGAATTGTTGTTTGTTGTGTGTGTTGCGTTGCACTCTAAATTGCATAAACGTGGGCACCAGTGGGAAAGATAATCAGATTATTCCTCACGTGTTCGACATAGTATTATAATATAGGGTGTGAAACAGAATGGAGAAAGTGCTTTGTTTAGAGAGAAAAGTATTTGAGGAAGCTTCTGCGAGCGGTTTTCAATCTAAGAAATGAACGGCCCTGATCCGCTTCGGTGAATTTAATTATTTGCCCATTACTCAGCAATTTGATGTCGGTAGCCATTATTTCTTTTTAGAGTTATGATTGATTTATTTTTATTGAAGAATTAGGAAGATATTGTTCTTTTATCAGATGTCTTTCGACGTATCACCAAATCTTGGGTAATATGTTTTCTACTGGGATCCCTCCTCCCACATGTCTCATTTTCTCATCGCCTCTATAGTCGCTTTCGGTCGATCTCTGTGTCATTATTTTTACGGCTGCTCGCGACATGTGCTCGGTGCCGTACGATGAAAAAAATGAATGAAAGAAGGGGCTTAAACCTCACTATAAAAAAAATCGCACTCTTCCGGCAATGGCTATTTTTTCTTGTACCGTGCGAGGGGGACGGAGAAGAATATGAATCATGATTGGCTGAAGGCGGCGTCGGCTGTCTGTCGCGGAGGGCGTCCTCCACAGTGCAGGCCCAATCGCCCTCTTCCCTTTTATCTTCTTTTGACCCCATTCTCCTCTCATCTCGTTCGACCTGTCCGAGCAACCCTTCCCATCTTTCTCGCCTGCACTACACCATCAAAACCCTTCACATACGCCCCCTCCCCATCCTGTCGTCACAGAAACGCACACAGTAGTGAGGTGGGCAGGGGGTTGTCCGAAAATTTTTATACTCGCTCCTCTTTTTTTTATCGCTGGGTGATTTTTCCCAGCGTTGTGGGTTGTGTACTCTTGGCTATTGAGGAACCCTGCGAGTGTAGGGTGACAGGATGACGTGGAGAGGGTTGGCGCGAGGGTGTGAGGGGGAGGGTAGCAGCTTTTTTGGGAGGTTGGTGGAGAGGGTGAAAAGAAAATGTCATTAAAATGCCATCATTGTCGTGTCATTTCAGGACACTGGCGCCTGCCCTCCCTTCCCTGCCTTCCTCACTCCCCCCGCCTCTCTTTCCCTTCCGCGCGGCTATCAGGCTATCCGCCGGGAAGTGGGGACATTGCAGCCAGTTCATCCTCTAACCTCTTTCTCTTTCGTCCCGGCCAAACTACAGAGCCCCCGACCAGTCCGCACGATCCCATCCCCGCGCACCGATCGTGGTGTGGCCGCGGAACAGGGATTTTAATGGAAACCAGATACAATCAGGGAATTTTAATGGTATGAAGTCGGATGGGATCTCTGGTGAACCGAATAGGGCGCTATTTTTTATATTCTAAACAAGCCAAAAAGATGTCTAATTTGTTTTATTTACCTTTGCCCGCTGTACTCTATCTCTCTTTTTTGTAAGTGGTGGTTTGGCGCACCGCTAATGATCTCGATTTAAATGTGCATTTTACTGCTTCGGTGTCTCCGGGAAAATGAACGCAGTTTTGTGCTAAGGTCGGGTGGAAGATTTTACTTCGTATTTTATTTTTTATTTCAATTTTCAGCTGTAATTTAATGCAGCGCGCAAGATATTTGTTTTCCTGCCTCCTATAGGTTTTTTTAATGCGGCCATTTCAGCCGTGTAGTCATGAATGGATTAACGTTTTTTTTTCTATTTATAGTTGCAGTTTTCCCTAATGCTCTATCATTCTGAAACACTGTGGTGCATTAACGTTGCCTTTTCAAACTTTTTCGTCATCACCTATCGTTAGATTCACGAGGAAGATTATATTTTTATTTTACGCCCATAGTCATATCTAAGCCAACGTTTTAGGCCTACTTTTACCATTACTATTATGATGGCCGCGCTTTGTATAATTTCGACTTACGTGATAATATCCGCCGATATTCCCAATTTTTATTAACTCACAGCCGGCTTTTACAAATGTTTGTATTTTTTTGTTACTCACCTTGATCTGATCATGGTAAAATATCACCTTCAATCTTGACTTCGGAGTGGCCCTTATACTCTCCTGTTATGTTGTGGTCTTAAAGAATGGAGATGGCGATTCTTGACGTGAAGATATTTAATACTGAAAAATTCAGTGCTGCCCTTCAGTTTTGAGCTACGCTGGCAATTGGTCTGGTTGTTTAATACAGTCTTAACTCAATGAAGCTTGTCATTGTCAAAAGTAATGTAGAATAATTATTTTAGTCAAATCCACATGTTTTATTTTCCACAGTTTTGAAAGTAAACAACTATGGAATTGATTACTAGTATTATCTTTCCTTGAGAATGATATTCCACAAAGTGACACCGTCAACCCGTTCTGATGGTGACGCTTGTGTTGGAAAAACCTTTAGGGCCGTCCCTGGTCCTCTAATGGGATTTTTACATCCGAAGTTACTTCTGGGAGCCATAGTGAGTCAATGACCGCCGAAGGGGACACGCTAGGCTATCCGCGATCGCCATCCCCCCGAAACAACCCCATCCCTCCCCGTGTGTTGCCAACGACGGATCACGGCGGGAATCGTGCATGGCCCGTGCACAGGCGAGAGAGAGAGAATGCTTCCCTAAAAGTATTGCCTCGGCTCGGTATTAACGCGGGATTAACAACGCTAACGAGATTAATGTTTGCCGAGTAAAAGTGGTCGGGGGATAGATTGTAAACTCAACTCCTCCCCCCCTCCTTCCTACATTTCCTCCACCCTCTCTTCACGTATGGAACTCGATGCCATCAAGTCCGGCTCGCGGGGTGTGGGAAGGACAGTGGGTGCGGGGAGCGGCAGGCGTGGATGTCGCGGAAACGCGCACTCGCCGCCAGCCCGTTGATTTAATCCCCGTGATTCGCGTGGCGCACGTATTGTCGCCGCTTCGCTCGTTCACGCGGGTATAGAAAGCCCTCCTTAGACACACACGGCACCCCGTCCTTCCGCATATCTGTCCGCCGCCGCGCCCAATCATACAATTCACTAATCCATCCGTCGAAATGATGTGCCGATGTACTTTAAACATTAATATATTGTCTTAATTATTATTAAGGTATTATACCATTGAAGTTAGGTTCTAATGGAGTATTTACCAATGGAGGTCCTTCATCAATTCATAATTAAGTCTATTCCTTTTCATTATATCTAAGAATCTTTTTCTTTTCCTTCCTCTCCTTCGTTTCCCTAATATTCTTCCCTCTAACACCGTTCTACCATACGCTCAGTACTCGATTCATCCATACCCTCTGTCTCCCCCGTATCTCATGTGAAAGCTTCCTAATTTTCCTTTTTCTCTGTCCACTTCACCTTCTCCATCATCCTTCACAACCACTTAGAACGTTTCCGGTACTTTTTGACCTCCTTCCTCAACGTCCCCGTTTCTCCACCGTAAAACGGTGCACTCCAGGTCAGACTCTTCACTAGCCTTTTATTTAATGTATTACATATCAATCCTGTTCGTTTTTCTTTCATGAGGTCCCTCGAAGACATGAATGTAACAATCGAGTAACGAACACCCAAAAGTAGCCCCTTTCTTAACTTAGTCAACTTTAAATTCAAATTTTACTCCAAGTCCAAAATCATGGGAATGAATTTTAATGAGCATAAACATTCCAAATTATAAATAATGAACCAGTATTTGCAATCAACCCACATACTGCACGTCGTAGCCTCTTTTTGAGGATATCTATTTTTTCCTACTAGCTGGTGATAATTCCCCTTTTCACATGTGGAAATACAATACCAGTCCCCCTTCATGCTTGCATGTGTATCCTTTGGCCAGCGCTGGGCGTAAATTTCATGACAATAGAATTGACGAAAGCATCCGTTTATCTGTATTACATAAAATCGTTTATGCTAAAAAGGCGCTCTTACGTTTCCGAAAATACAGCCGAAATCGCACCCATTATAATAGATTTTCCGTTATTGGCCTTAAATTTATTCCTTGGCAATAAATAAAGGAATAATTTACCTTAATGACTTCCAAGAATGTGTCTGAGCGTTTTTCAGCGTTGCGTATTGGGGACAAATGTGATTGCACCCTTTGGGGCTCCTGCGACCATCATAGAATAGACATGGCGCCAGGTGTTGGGAAACCGCAGAACGTGATGCGAATCTTGATTGTGAGATGATTTCGCGTAAATTAAAATGCACTCCCTTACGTGGACCGAAAATACTTAGCAATATAATAAAGGAAATTGGCCGCGAGCCGACCGTGGATACACTTTTTTGTAGCTTAGCCTCCCATTATTAACATTTTTTACAATATTTTCTTTTTTGGTGGTATTAGCCAATTTTTTGTTCTCTGGGCTATTGTGGTGCGAGTGGTGGTATTTTTGAATGAGAAGAGATTTTATAAAATCTTTAAGCCTCGTTTTATTTTATTTCATTCAAGATAACCCAAATGAGAACTTAAAGTAGGCTTCAGCTCAATATTTACACGTCTTAGGGCTGTCATGGCTCTTATTACCTTTCTGTATATTAAAAAAATTGATATCCTTCCTAATGCTGAGGTGTTTAGTCGGTTTAAGTTAATACTGCATCCTAAATCGCGTAGATGTGGTTCGATGGAAATAATGGGGAACTATGAGAGAATTAACTTTTCATTGATGGCTTTATTTCGCTCAACGGGTTGATGCCGCGTAGTTATTTCCCGGACGTTTCTCCTCCCGCCCTGAAGGCATGTTCAATTCAGAGATGGAGTCGGTGTATTCTCACCGATTTTCGTACGTACCGACGGCTGTCTGGGATTGGTTCACGGCGTTATCGGGTGCGAGAACTCTTGCATCTTTTCTGTTTCCGCCGGTTAATGTTAAGGCCATTCTATATGTCCCAGCAAGATTTTTTTGCTCCCTTCTCTATTTTATTTGATGTTTACATTTTCCAATTTCGATTGCCTTCCAAATGTGGTGAAGGAAATACCCACTCTCGCAGCTCAGAAACGCAAAAACGAACGGAGCGACCGGGGGCACAGCAGACGTATTTGGCCACTGCTGTCACCGGTGATTTTATAAGTATTGGGTTCTCGTTTTATGTGCTTTAATTCCATCCTTGCAGAATGTTTTATAGTACACTGCATTGCTGGTGTAACTTGGGCTCTCAATTCTGAATCTAGTGTCTGCCAAAGTCCAGACGTCACCTTTTTAATTCACAAAATACTTTTTTTGCGAAGGTTTGAATCCTTCCTCGCACGAGAATCGTGCCGCTGTATTTCCATCGTGTGTCGCCCTCGCTCGCTTCAATTTTGTCGCCCAGTCGCCCTTTTGTCACGGACATTGTCGTCTCTGGGGGAGATATGAGTGGCACTTTTATCGAAAGCAAAATAAAAATAAAAATTCTCCGCCGCCTTCTCCCTCTGTCATTCTTCCTGCAGTCCATCTCCTTTGGTCGAGAGTTTTATTTTTCCGTCCGGGGTCGTCTCTTGGCGGTCAGCGCGAGGCTAAGGTACGATTTCCGCAATCATTCGAGGCATCAGGTACTGGGGGACGGAGGGCCATCACACTGTTACCATTTGTCTCCGAACCGCTTCTCTTACTCTCCGCTGACCTGCATGCGGGCAATGCGTGCTCACTCGCACCTGCATCGTTGTTTCACGTACTCTTTTTATTTTATCTCCTTTTTGTATCTCCTATTTTCGTTTCATCTTTCCTTTATGCTCTCCCTCCCTGCCTACCTTTCTCTTTCTCTCTCCACTCTCTCTCTCTCTCTCATGTGACCTCGGAGTCTCTTTTACAGCTTGTCTTCAAATTAAAACTGTTTGCAATTGAGACGTTCAAGTTATTGATAGGACATTCAAGGTTAAAGGACCAATTTTTTATATATATATTCAGTTGACTGGTATTGGAGACCATTCATGTGGTTGCTTTGGTAAGGAACTCGCTATTAGATAACGAGGAATGGAATAACGAAGTTCAGCGTCTTCAGTGGTGTGCCCATTATAAGGCATACCTCCAAGGTGTACAAGATAGTCGTATGAGGTGAATCCGTAATATTCCGCTGATATTATTTTCTTTTCACTGGGGGTGTTCTATCTTTATAATATAACTGGGTTCATTAGAGTATATTTATGTTTTCCTAGTGTCGTTTTCAATTATATTTCAGCTTGGTAGGGTTTTTACCGACCTGTCAGAGTGTACCCTCAGTATCAATCAAGTAGTTACTCTTGTGTAGTAAGTTCGTCAGCGTAAGGGCCTGAGTCAGTGCCCCTGGGACTAAAGCCTGCCGCTTCAGCCATCTACTGACCCCACCCCGGAGTAGGAGTGCCGGGTTGTTGACAAGCGTAGTTGCAAAGGGGAGTGGGAGGTTTACTTGGATGGGGTAGGCCGTCGTGGGTTGGCGCTACGGCAGGGGTAGTTGTGGGATAGGAATTCTGTTGTGATGGCCCATATCTGGTTCCACGCTTCGCTGATAGCAATTAGTACGGTGATGAAACGCCAGTCGCGGTAAAATTCGATCCCCGAGAATGCATCATTATCAGTATGACGTAATTACTGCTTTCGACGCAGAATGAAGGATGACTGTAGCCCCAGAAAAGGGAAAGAAATAAGTAAATGAAGGGATTGGGTCTCTGATAAAGGAAGGGGTGAGTGCGAGGCATCTTCGTCATTTCCCGGCTCGTCGCTTGCCTAGTGAACAGTTTCGCAACTGCGCAATTCGGGTTTTCCTACGTTGGCAAATCCGAGGAGGATGTGCTTTCCTATTCGTTAGATCAATATCCTCTCTATCCACATGTCAATACTCTAAAATTTAACTCACTGTATAGTGCCCATAATCATCGCTGGTTTCGTGTCCATTTTTTCCTCATTAATGTGTTACATTAACTACCAATAACTCGCCCAGTCAGCACAAATCCTAATCTATTCATCATTCATCTCTAAATCATTCGTTTTCGGAAATGTATCCCTAGATTCAGAGCAATTATTTCCTGTGATAAATAGGGGTTGATTCCCTTTTAAATGAGTGTCCAGTTCACTAATCTGAAAGAATTTTTCTTGTTTGCCATGAGATTTTGGTATCGCTAGCATTTGTGAGTCTAATGCCGCCGATACATTTCACACGATACGCAATGCGCATGTGTCTTACAGTTACACATTACCATAGGAGGTTATTATTTTCCTTTTTACCGTCTCTCCATTGAGTGTGAATGACTCGAAATATAACGATTACTTACTAGAGTAGAGGGACAATTGGGGCGTCATTTTTTATCAGTCGCGTTCATAAACTTCCATTTTCAGCTATGAGGACTATCCATGCAGGGTATTAAAAATATTTCTTTGCGTACCTTTAGGCAATTTGTTCTGTGTTGTCTTAGCCCGTTAAAGATAGGGGAGATTTCTTCAGTCATTTAAATCATTTTCCATTTGCTCCGTGTTGTGTTAGCAGGTTGAAATGGAGGAGATTTTTCACGTGTAGTCATTAGAATCCCTCACTTTCCGCCTTCCATCTAATGGCTGCTTATCTTTGACGTCGATTCTAGTTTGCGCGAGGGATGCCAGGTTCGGGAGCCCGCCCTGTCGTCGCCTCCTCGTGCGTATCCATCGGTGGTGCCTCGACACGTCCGATCTAGCAACTTGGCCATTATTTGTTCACGCCCACGAGTCGCTTCGTTATACGGCACGCCCCCCTCCCGCCTCTCGTATTATTTCGCCCTCTTTCGGCTAATTTGTCCCCCTTCCTCATAGCCAGATCTCATCATTCCCTCACTTTCGAATCCGCCATTTATATGTTAAATTTTATCTCTCGCTGTCGTTCTCTCATTTACCATTCATCTCACGCATTCTTCTCCGTCGCTTCACTTCCCCTCACCACCCCCGCCCCCTCTTTCGCCCCCTCCCCTTCCATTACGCACTTCTCCTTTTCCTCTCTGCAAGTGTCTCCCCAAAACTGCCTCTCCTTCTTTTCCATCTTCCCTCTCCTCTCCCTCATTTCGTTTAGCGGTTACAGTGTCTCTCATCTGCTACATGGAACCCTCCCGTTCCCGCCAATCCCACCACAGAACCTCGCCTCCTCCTCCTCCCCCACAACCTCTCGCGCCCTCTCGTTTATCATCTTTTTCCCACCCCGCCCGTTTCCAATCCAATCCCCTGGAATTTCATCCGGCCTCCTCTTCTCTTTGCCGATCTTCTTTTTAAGTTATTCCCTCGCTCTCTTCCCTTCTCTTGCATCTCCCCAGAATACGCAAACCCACCTCGAATGACAATTTTAACTTCTGTGCCCACTCCTTTCATCCCGCGCTCATCCTGCATTTTATCCAGACCGCTGCACCCCCAACATCTATTCCTTGGAATACGCCCGTGGAGTTTCGGAAAAGGTATTAAGGGATCAGTTGCAGTCACTCTTTTCATTCTGTAATTTAATTATCTATAAGAATCATTCTCAATTTTTGCAAAAACTTGACACAGTCACAAGGCCGCTGGATGCGATAAAAAAGCATTGCGGGGAGTATGGCATGAGGATTAATCACTTTAAAACCAAGATTAAGCTGTTTTGTGGAGGGAGCAAGCCTTATTGTAATTTTAAAATAGAGGGTCATGAAGCGAGGGCACACTGCGAGAATTCTTCTTATATACTCCATGGAAATCTACCTTAATAGTTAGAACACCTAAATTATAATAATAATGATCAAGTGTGTTGCAATTGCCTTTCAGGAGATGTTTGAAAAGTTAGAATTCGGTGCGTGATGTGAATAGTGTTGTTGAATAGTGTTTCCTGAATAGTGTTGTTTTCTGGAAACTGTTTAGAGCATTAAAAATAGCTTAACTTATATCGATAATATATCCTTGCTGAGAAAGATGGAGGTATTAGAGTCGGAATTTATTGTAAACTATTCAGATCGCGAATGTAAATATTATTTGTTGGTAATAATGATAACATAACAAGAGGCATTCTTCAATAAATAACCGGACCTTTGCGGAGTCACCCACGTGGTAAGTGTTTGTGCGATAATTCTTTGAGGAAAAATCATTTGAATTGACTGGGAGTATCCTGGGAGATGTGAATTTGCGTGCTACAATGCACCGTAAAATTTATAATTGCAACGATCGTAAGTAAAAGATATCGATAGTAGTAATGATTGCCGGGAACTCTGTTATTTTAATACATTTGTGCGTTCACCCACTGTCTCCCCCAAAACGCACCCGCCCTGTCCTTCCTTTCCCCGTTGTCTCCCCCCCCCCCATCCTTCTTGCTCTTTTCCTCGATCATGCTCGAGTTCGATTCGTTCTCCCGATGTGTGTGACAAGTGTTAATTCCGCCCCGCCGTCGTCGCAATCTGATTCCCTCGCCGCTAACTCCCCATATCTCACCCGATGCACGTATTCATCTCTGCTCTTCCCTCCTCCTTTCGCTCCGACGCCCTTTATTTTATAACGCTCCGAATTCTTCCGTCTGCTCTTCCCTGATGAAACCCTGCTCCCTCCCCATGATTCCCTGTTCTTGCTCGAGCTGTCTGTCCCATGATTGCGGAGCCTTTGAATCGTTACCTTATTTAAACCGTGTCGTCGCTTTTCCGACGCGAGTCTCGCCGCTGTATCAGAGCTGCCCGTTGACTCACTCGTTTTTTCCCCTCGCATCGCACCTCCCCCGCCATGCTCCCCTCCGGTGTCCCCGGATGTTGCGAGTCGAAACACGATTTTCGGACGTGGCCGTCCCTTTTATGGCGCTCTGCTCTCGGCTTGGCCGCTGATTCGGTTCGTAATGAGTCATCGTCTTTGTTTTTTTTCTGCTGTGTTACCAATATTCATATCTCCCTTGTTCGTGGTGGCCATGGGATGGACTTGCTTGGCGTTCAAAGTTGTTTCCCAGCAAGCGTAGAAAAGTATACTGGAAACTTAAATCCATTGTTTTCTCGCATGATTTGAGCGTATCCATGAATCCTGTATCAAGGCTTAGTTTGAGGGATATTTAAGGGTTGATTATCCCTTCAACTTTATTTTAAGTTTTCTTTCGGAAGATTAGAAAGATAAGTATTTTCTGCCTCAACGTTTTCCTTTTATAACACGAAGCTATTCCTTACAGCCATAAGATCGCACTGTTAAAAAATATTATATCTGCAATCTTATTTAATGTGAGATGAAATTTCCATCTTGAAATCATAGTCAAGTGAAGTTGGAACTCTTGAGATGGATGTTTACTTCTCGTCTGCGTCATTTTGTTTAAGTGCGGCAACGTTTGTAGTAAAATATAAAAAAAGTGAAGATTTCGAGGGTTAGCTAGACAAGGTAATAGCTCGCGTAGTCGTCTCTCATATTCCCGAAAGTCATATTATTCCCGTAGGCAACGCAGGCCTATATCCTTAATGGAATCCTTTTAAACGCCTCCATGCCCCTCTTCCACGGGCGGGCGAAGCCAAATTTTGCCCTCGCAAGTCTCAATTCGGCCTCGTTTCCGTCTTTGCGGAAGGAGTGTGTCCCACGGAGAATCTAAAACAGTATTTTCGTCGTGTCTCTGTCCGTGGAAGTAGCATCTGTTTTTCCTCCCCCCACCCACCCCCTGATTCCCCTTAATTCCTCTTTTAAATTCCCACCCAGACTTTGTTCGTTCGCTCGGGAGGCGGCGGTAGAAACTCCGCCAGAACGGAACTCCTGCCTTCGGGGCTGTTGATTCCTCATGAACGTCCCCACCCCTTCAACAACTGCCTACTCAGCCAAATGGTTTGCTTGCCGCTGCGCTTTCTTCTGGATAGTCTTACTTCCTCTTATCCGCATACATCGATACGACCGTGAATAATTATATATGTTTTAGGTATTTTTATCGTGAAAAGGGATCTTAATTTTTTTCCATACGCGGTATTTAAGTGTGCGTTCCCTCCTTATGTGAGACCTCGATTCAGGGAATTTAAATCTTTGGTCACGTTCCGAGTCCGCCAACTTTGAGGAGGAATCCAATGGTGTTTTTGTATTAATGAAAGTACAGCAGGCCCCTTTATGCTATTTTGCCATTTTTGTATCTTTATTTTTCAGAAAAACCTACGCTTATGCAAGCAGCTATCGTGCTTAGTGACTTAGCCTAAATTTCATGTGTTGTGTGCTTGCTATTATCAATTTCACATCTTCCTACTCTCTCAGGGCTCCTAAAATTGCGGTAGTCCAGACGTATAACTGTTTTCGTAATGGTAATGGTAGGAAGTAATGAGTGAAAGATTTAAGTGAGAGGGTGTCATTTATATAGTTACCAGTGTAGTCTGAGAGTTGTAGGAAACCCCTCCTTATGCTCCTTACTTATAATAATTGAACCTTGAGGTTATTTACGGTATTCTGCCGGTTAAAGTTTGGTCGCATGTAGCATTTTGATTTTTTCCCTTCATTGTCTCTGGTGATCCTATTATTCTTTCTCTCTTCCCCGCGTCCCTAACATTTTTTCCCTCTAACTCGCCTTTTTACACACTCTCCCTGCTTATTGTTAGTACTCGCTCATTCCGAACCCTCTCTCTCCTTTGTATCTTCCCTAAGAAGTTTCCTCTCCTGATCCGCCTTCCCTAGCACTTTGACACCTCTCTTCCTTCTCTTTTCTTCTGAATCCCCAAATCTCGAATCTAACCTATCTTTGAAAGTTATTTTAGTGTTTCGGATGTGCTGTAACATTACTGTATTGCGTAATAAGTTCGTCCTTCCCGTGGGAATAATGTTTACTCTCATTATGTGGTGTGTTCAGAAAAAAACGGGAATTTTAGATTTTTGAAAAAATATTTATTTATTCGTCTACATTGATATTGTCGCCTCCAAAATATTCCCCATTAGATTAGTTGTTCATAACCATTTCTTACACTTTTTCCTCGTTTCATCGGTTGTTGATGTGCTGAGCCGTTCGTTCTCGTATTTATATGTACTCTCAGCCATCTTGGAAACGTTTATACCATTCGTATAATTTTTTGTTTCCTCACCAGAAGCTTGTATCAACATTTCATACACTTGTTACTCTTGATTATCTCCTTCATCCTCTGCTTTGCAATCATTCTTTGATCCTTTTCTTTTAACAAACGAAAATCGCCGAGCTCATAAAAACACATCTAACCTTAGCGGCTCTCACAGACAAAGTAAGCAAATACAGCTGAAAATTTTATCGTACTTACGGGCATGTATACCAATGTAATAAAATCATTGAAAAATTGAATGAAATAAACAAATTCTGTGTGGAGATCCATTATATGATATGAAGTGATACTACTTTGCACTTTTCCACATAAAACTTTATTTCACCTGAGTCAACATGTTTCACTTCACTGCAGCATTATCAACAAAGAAGTTAACCATTGACATGGTTAGTCGTGGTTAACTTTGTTGTTAGTCTTGATAATGCTACAGTGCATTGAAACATGTTGACTCAGGTGAAATAAAGTCTTATGTGGGAAAGTACAAAGTAGTATCATTTCATATCTTTAACTGTCGCACTCTTTAAACCAGCGAAATTTCAAAATCCCCGTTATTTTCCCCGAACACGCCTCTTACTTGCGTGTAAACTGAAGTAAATGAAAACGGGGGTGAATGTTTTATATTAATGGATCTCTAGTTTTTTTTAGAGATACCAGAAGTAATCTTTTTATCCTCTCTACTCGCCTTGATTTGGTAATTGACCACCAATGGTAAGTTACGCCGGGTTTTCGAAGAGTTAATTGCGTTCCAACTGAGGGCATGCATGATTTAATTTAGGAATGAGTTTAGACGAATGTATTTGCAATAGCGTTGCGTTATCATAGCGAACCCATTTATGGTTCGAGATTTTCGATCGATTTTTAATTGGTCGGGTCAGCCATACAGATACTTTAGTTTTGAATTTCGGCGTCTCATTCAATACTGGGATGGAACGGAGCCTGGGGTGAGGGGAAAAATGTCCTTAGCTTTTTTTCCGAGCACGCAGTCCCCTGGTTCCAATTTGATTAGCCGACGTGACTGTTTTATTAAAAATGCCCCCGCCTCGTCTCCCGCTCTGTTTGGGTTTATGCTTTTTGTTCTAACACCCTTGTGTAGATGAATAGATTGGATAGGAAGATAGCTCGTGAGTTCGTTGTCATTTGGGATGTGTAGATGTATATTTTAGATTATATGTGTGCCCTGCTTCCATTCAGTAATACTGTTGTTTAGGTCTATAATTGCCTAAAAACTATGCGGGGCTTCATTTGGTATTCGTATATTTTACATTCTCTTCACATTTATCAGCGAATTTCACTACCTTCGTTTTATTGTTGTGAGCAACTTATACCTGCCGAATAACTGGATTTGGATGGTCTGAGCGATGTAATGACTGGTTTGGTCTTCCATCTCACGATTTGATCGTTGGATCCTCCTTCCTCATAGAAGGGTCCTCCAAGATCGTTAGAACAGTAATTGCTTATTCTTAGTTTCGCTAATAGTAGGGCCCCCTTCGCTTCTATAGCGTTGAGGGAGGTGTTTTTCCCTCGTCCCGTCCCTTCCGTCCATTTCCCTTCCCAGAGGCGTCGACGGGCTCCTATCGCGGCGGCGCCCCTTTCCTTTTCCCTTCCTCTCCAGCCCCTCCCCGGGTGATCGGGCGTATAAGCCACTGGCTTGGTTCCCGGCCCCGGTGTGTTGTATCCTACGAAGGGTTCGCTCAGAACCCTCATACTCTCTCTGGTTTGGTCTTCAATGGGGTGCTAAGTCTATTTAAACGGTTTTATTTTTAAAACTATTGCTAAGTTATAAAATTACATGTGTACGTTTAAGAGTTAAAATGTTCCACCTTAGTAGGTACATGGTGTGAGTGCGATGTCATTGTCATTGATCGTCTGTTTGTTTTTATCCTAATTTCCATTCTCTGAGTAACGTGGTTGAGAAAGATATTATAGAAATTTCTTCGAGACAAAACATACCATATGGCTTTTTGGAATCAATACTACACATAATTTATGGAGAGTTGATAGGATTTCTGTCAAATTCTCCGCTCAGTTTCATTGGTATTTCTGTCTCATTTGTGAGTCAATGAGCTCGAGTTATGCACTGTGCTACAAATAATCAGTTGACTAAACAGGTCGTGGTGACTTTATACTCAAAAAGCGGTATCCATTGGGGTCGTAAATATTGGCCTTCCTATTTCTCGCCCGCTGCTGCTAAAGCGTCAGCCTTGTTCATGTTGCTTCAGAAATTAATATGGGTTATGTTTCTACTCCTCCTTTCTCACTCGACGATCTTTGAAACGTATTGGTGTTTTAGGTTCATCGATTGCGTCTATGTTTAATTTCAATGCTCCCTTTTCTATTTGCTAAGCATTTTCTATTGTAAGTATGTATCTTTTGGCTAATGCATTATTCTTTTTTCTTTACAGGTAAGAGATTTGAAGGTTGGCATGATTGCGTGCCGAGCATCAGGAATAACCATAAGCCGTGTGTGTGAGTACTGTTGAGTGAGTCAGTTGTTTTAGAAATATATACTTGCTAATTTGGACTCTTGACTCTGGATTCTGCATGTGGTAGGAAAGGAAAGATTGTGTCCCCTTATTCCAACATACCGTGTATTACTACATAGTCAATATTTTCCCGCGTCTGCATTCTGCAAGGGTTGCGATCGCAGTCGTATTACGGGCGACCGCTCTGGTCGGCAACAAATTAAGATAACCAGAAAATACTATCCATTATTTTTCGGCCTCGATCAGCTTGGTCTGTAAAATAAACTGGTGAACATATCCAATATTATCAGAGGTTGGTGGTGGGGAATATGGGAGTCTTGGGGATAAAATTCTCTTTCTTATACTCGTATTTCATTATTTATAAATTTAATTGGCTCTAAAAGGGAAGAATTCTATTGATATCGTGGTTTTTTACATTTCCTCTGTAATCCCAAGTTCTTTCATCGTTTCCATATTTCTGTTTCGAAAATCACCTCATGCGATGTAACCAGAAGAAACGTAGTAAGCGGAGCTCTGAAAAACAGAGAACGTAGAGGCGATAATTGCATCCACCATCGGGAAAACCGATGCGCTTCCATTGATTGGGGCGAATGGAGCGGATGAGGTAGGATTCGAAATTTCTCCTCCATTTTCCGCATTAATTCCCACCTCGAACTCCTTTCCGCTCTATTTAGCGCCGCCGCCGAGGTAGGAGAGGAAGAGAGAGAGAAAGAGGGGGGCGGGGATGTTTAGCTCCTCGTCGCTCGCTTATCTCCCGCAAGAGTATACTCTCGATTGCGTCTTCATCTGGCGCACAGTTATGATACCGGCGCTCCTCAACGCCCGATGCAACGAGTCCGCTATTGCCACCAACACCACCTCCTTACCGCCGCCCTCGTGCGCGTGTGTGTGTGTGTGAAAAGGAAAACTTTTTCCCCCTATTTTAACTCTGCTTACCCTCCCTTTTGCCATGATCGCTCCCTTGCCATCCCCTCCCCCTCCTCTTCCTTTCCTTTTGAAAATCACCAACACGGTGTCTCCCCTCCCCCTCCTATCTCTCTCACTTCCTTTGTTCTCCCCTCTTCTTATTTTCCTCTCTCCTCTCCCCTCTCTCCATCACTCGCAGTTTCTGTCCCCACTCACCCTCCTTTTAACCCCCCTCAGGGGATTCCGCCCCACCGAAAACTGTACCTTTCATCTCGCGTCTTTTGTTTCGTTCCAAGCGCGCGCTTTCTGTGTGTGCTCCTCTCTCTCTCTCTGTCCTTTTCATTTCCCTCGCCAATCTGCTGCGCCATCTTACAATCGCCGAGCTCCTCGAAGTTAACTCCGAGGCGTCGGCCATCGGCCCCTTGAGCGCACACACTGTTGGGAATAGGGGAAAAGAAACACCGCTATGGTAAATTGAAGTATTACACTCCTAAGGTTCACTTTTTATGATTAAGGGGTACGGCCGGAATTTCGTTACATAGTTTCATCTTCATCTGATTGATCATGATTACATTTGAATTTATATCCGTTTACAAAAATCGTGTGCACAAGGAGGGGGTTGAAGAAAAATTTGATGATGTAAACACTTTCATGCATAAATACGTAATATTTATGTTAAGTTTAAGACTTTAGTGATGAGTAAAATCACCTGTTTTCGGTGGTGATACATTTTCCTTAATCGGCGCCTAGAATTGGCATAACAAGAGGTAGCGATGCTAATACAACACTCCTATCTTGCTTCCAAATATAGAGACCACGGATTTTCGTTAAGTTTCTCCTGATATACCGAACTACCGCATCATGAATCGTAGAGGTGTAATCATTTTCAATTAATTATAAAATTCAATTAATTACTCTCGTAAATATCGCTGTACCATTAATTTTCAATCGTCGACACCTCCGAGTGGATGCATTATTGCTTGGAAATAATCGCCGCGTGTCTCCTCAGTGCTTCCACTGTAGCTCCCCTTCGATCCATGGAAGCCAGCAGGGGTCGACTTCTCACCGACCGACTACCACCCTTTCAACCCCTCTTCCCTCCATAGCACGCTATCCCATCATCCCGTACTCTCCCACCCTATCCATATCGTGTGCAATTATTATTTGCCACCCACATATTCTGACGATATTTGTTTTGTTTTCAGACTCCAAAACAGCACCTTATCTTACAGCCAGCTGCTGTACGACTTTCGTGATCACTTCGTGTTCTCCGTGCGTCTTTTGAAAGTTCGTTCTGTATCCGAATACTCTGACTCCTGTTTATTTACCCGGCCGTGCCCGACCGATTATAATCTCCCCTCGCTGCCGGTGTCTTGCATTTCGCCTCAATTCCTTCCCGGCCTCGTTTGGAGCGTCTCCTTATCCCCAGTCCTGCTGCCTTCGCGGAAATCCAGTATCATGGCTCTATCGGGTTCCTTGATATCACTCCCTGGGTCCTTCCCCGCTCGATTTTCTTTGATCTCCGCTCCAGCCATTGGAATTTTGTCTCATTTCGTCGCCTCCTAAAGGCAGCTTACTTATCGCTGCCCTGAGGGAATGCTCCCTTGTCTCTTTGGGTTGGTACCTGTCGTTGATAAAAAACGGGCTGCGGCATTACGATTATTGTTTTATTGTGCATCCATTTATTCATTTCAAAAAATTTAATTCTTTACTAATTTTTCTTTAAAATTATGTAGTATATTGCTCAATTTGTTAAACTTTTCTATGTAGTGAAATTATAATTATAGTAATTTTGAATTTTTATCTGGATGGTGAATTTATTCCTCTCGCCGCATCTCGATGTTGTTAATTTTGCCGGTAGTTTCTGTGATGAGTGGCAGCTACAATATTTCTTTTTCAACAATTAACTTTTTATCAGACCATGATTCATTTATTTTCTTGTACCTTTTTTCTGTGCCGTTTTGCTTGCAAAGATTATGATAACAATTCTTCCCTGGAAATCTCTTAAGTTGGTTCTATTGTAATGAAACTATAAAATCGTAAGCTCTCGTGAATATTTTATTTTTTCAGCTTTTTTTCGTAAGTGTAATAGATTTCTGAATTTAATTGGAAGGATGAAAGCGGGAAATACTTAGCAACCAGTAATGGAGCACGAAACACGTGGAAGCATTTTCGTAAGTCATGAAGACATGTGGGGAATTACGATGGCTCCATGGTCCCCTCGTTTGACCCTGCACTATTTCTTCGTTTTCTCTCGTGGGGATTTTATGCTACTAGCCTATTGAGGGAATTGTTCGAGAAGTAGTGAGAGAGAAAAGTTTGGCATTAATCGGAATCAGTTGAAAAGCTCAATCACCTTAATGCGTCATTTAGGTTCGCCATACAGGAGGTGGATAAGAAAGCGTAATTCAGTTAGTTAACCCTAGCGCTTTTCTGTCTTGATTTAAATCACTTGCAGTCCCGCTCGTACCTTTAAATATTGATTTAATGACAGGTATGTTAGCGCGTAGTTGCTCCGTAATTTTCTGCTACGCTGTGTCCTATAATATCCACTTGCAACAATGCACGCATTTGGGATAAAAATGTTATGAGCCAACTTTTTACTTCTAAGGCTTAAAGAGTGTCTGAATCAAGGCGACGTGTAATTTGTATATATTATTTCTGCTTCCTGTAGACTGTTTACTGAGTATCGGTGGCACTGCAGAAGTCTAACTGTAAAGGGGGGGATTGATCCAATAGAGGGGGTTGGAGGTGGCTTATGGGGAAGAAATCGTCGAACGACTTCGACCAATTTTCCAGCGGGGGAATTCGAGTTTTTTTCCCCTCCCTTTCCCCCTGCCGCCCCCACTCGCTCCGCAAAGCCTCCCAGTTCCTGCCTTTGCCCGTATTTGCGCAAATCTATAAAGCCATTCATCTCGCGAATGATTATTCCCGTTTGGCACGACGCGCGCGCCGACAGCAGGTGGAGAGGATGCTTCATTTATTCCGATGCTCGTCTCGTGTATATGGACTTGCTCTCTTTCTTCTTCGCCCCGATCGTGACAAGCACCCCCCCCCCTGCCACCTCCCCCATCGAACGAAGGGGTGGAAAAAGAAACAGGGGATTGGAAAGGGGTGTGTGTAGTATCCAAGACCGATTTTCCCTTGCCGCGCAATTGGGGGGGGGGGGGGGGGGGGAGGGGAACCCCAATACTCACTCGGCATCGATCCCATCGCCTACTATTCGAATCATTTTTTTTTTTTATTGTTCGACCGCATCGGAATATTGTGTTCCTAAGTTTCGCCCTCTCCTATTCGTTTTTCTTGGGTGAGGGTGGAGAGAAGAATGATGAGGCACGTATTTCGACGGCTCTGATTTTCTTTCTGCTGAGCGCGAAAAAAAGTCTTTGTTTTCGTTAGTGTTCCCATCTTCAAGTAATGACTTCAAGCCGTATGCATGCTGCCTCTCATTAAATATTGCAGTTGAATGGTCATTAAAACTCCCTAACGTTAATTGCATGTACAGTAATGTGCATGACTCTTCACCGCGGATATCGTACCCTTAAATCTATTCGTTTCTGGCCAGCAGGTGTGAAGATCGTCGATTGGTTTTATTATTCTTAATTTATTTTAGTAAGACTTGTTAAATATCATGAAGGAACGTTTTGTTACGTACAAAATAGTTGAGTACTCTAGCAAGCGGTTAATATTCAACGTATACGACCATAGGGCAGCGGTAAAATATTTATTCTATCAATGGTAGGCTCGTTAATCATTTAGACGGATTAGATATTTTGATGTAGGTTAAAGCTGTTAATACGGTGGTTAGGGAGGAATCCAGAATAGAAAACGCGGACTGAGACAAGAATTGGGGAAGTGGCTAAAGTAGAGGGAAGAGGTGAAGGGAGAGATCAAGGTCGCGATCTTTTGTGGAGAGAAAGAAAGAGTGAAAAGAGGAGAGGGTTTGCGAGTGTTTTTTCTGCAAGGGAATGAGTTTCGTAGTGGAATGGAATAGAGAGGGTGTCTCCTGAAATAAGAGTCCAGCGGTAAAATTGGAGGCAAAGATATACCTAACGTGTTACCGCTTGGAGACGCGGAAGCTTTGTTGCGAAGATGAAATTTGTTGAAAATTTTCCCTCCCAGCTTTATCCTCCCTTCCATCTCCCTAAAATAAGTTGTAAAACCTCGGGGAGAATTCTGGGGTTCATAGGTCGAGGTCGAGTTTGTGCAAATGATTTGTTTCCTTTGGAATATGTGCACTCAAAAACCAATCCGCCACGACTTCTGTCGCCAGTTTGATTCACGACGTGTGCATAGAAAAGCGGCTGCTGGAAAACAATGCATTCATTCCACCTATTGAAATCAGATTGACGACAAATCATTAGGATATAGTCGAATTAAGGGGTCGGAAAAACTATTTGCATGTAAAGATCGTACTAATCGACAATCTAAAAGATAGCTAGAGCCCAGAAATTTTCTCTTACCATAATTCAAAGGAATTGACTAATGATGTTTTCCAGTTTATTTCAGGTGTTCTCAATTACCTCTGTTTATAGATGAAATAATTTTCCCTCGCAAGAATCATGGGAGGAGTGAGAGATAAATGTTGTAAGACCTAAACTGTCCCTTGTCGCAGTTGCATATGCATATTTTCGGACCCCTTTCTTTCATCCTGTCGACCATTTAATGCAGTGAATGTCATCTAATGACCCACGCCCTCGAGATGTTAGTGGGATGAATGGCATCGGGAGGATGGAGGCGATGGATTGGGAGGAAGAGAAAGGAAATGGGGAATAGTCGATTGAATGTCGAGCAGGAAAAGGGATTAAAGCGAGAGGAGGGGGAAAAAGGCGCGTTTCAGTTGGGAATCGGAGGCGTTCGGGGTCCTCATCCCCCAGCCATTATACCGAAGAGAGCCATGTGCCGTTACAGTCAATTTGCAAAATATAACCTCATGGAAGAACGGCATTTGTGCATGCAGACCTCTGGGTAATATTGTAATTTTCTAAAGGCTGTTTTACGAGGAGCACGTACTTGCACAATCTGACGTGCGTACGAAGGGGCAGTCAAAATTGCGTCGTATAATGCGGTGAATTACCGGAATGCATGTGATAATGCATGGACGTGGGGTGGCAAAATAGCTCATGTTCTAATTTCGTTCATGCATTCGCGCAATGTGCAAGCCATATTGAACAAGAAATGCAGTTCTAACCTGCGCAATTGCGTGTGCCATGTAAAACGGCCTTAAAATAGGACTTGCTGATGCATACAAGATTGTTGTGTGTCAAATTGCTTCCTCTACACCTAGCGTTAATTCGTCTGCATTCACAATGTTGTGATAAAATGTTATATGAAATAACGAATCACAAAATGAATGCATTTAAATTTAATAATTATCTTCTTTCTCTTAGAATCGGTAAATTGCCGTAGAAACAGAGCAGGCGTCCAAATATATTAACTCCGGTCATCAGTTTGATTCGCAATTTGTGCGTAGAAGAAGCTGTTGCAGGAAAAAATGCATTCATTCCGCCTATCAAATTCTTATTGACGACAAATCAATGAATAGGATGTAGGCGAATTAATTGGTCGGAAAAACTATTTGCAAGTACAGATCATACTCGCCGACAATCAAAGAGACGGCCTCAGCCCAGAAATTTTCTCTTTACACAATTCAAAGGAAACGATTGATGATGTTTTCCAGTTTACTTCAGGTGTTCTCACTAACTTCTATTGATTGATGAAATAACTTTTGAATTTTGGGCATTTCAGCTTTATTAGTTTGTTGGTAACTTCTTATCAAAGTTATGGATTAGCGTATCATATGTTGTGATTCTGTCCACTCTTCGTTCGCTGGAAAACTTCTCGCATTTGAGCAAGGCCGGGAATTATTATTATAGTATTGTACCGATTGAGGTAGGTTTCCATGGAGTAATATTTTCGTAAAATTAGAAATCGTGTGAGGCAAATGAAGTAAGGACACGATGATGCCATTTGTCACCTGTTATCTGAGGGATAAAATGTCTATTACCTGGAGGTGGTAATTTTTCTTGCTAATAAAGTTTCCATCCTCCCTCCGTAGTGGATAAATTGCTTCTCCTTCTCGCCTGTAAATATAGGCTTTCCACTTCGCCAAATGAGGGAATAAACGTGTTAGTAAAAAGCTAATTTCAACCGACAACCTATGGAGCGTTCTCCTTATTTTGTTGTGATGCTTGTATTAGATTACGCCGCATAACATCGTTCGCCTTCAGTAATGAGAAACAAGGCATGAAACTTTAAGAGCTTCAAGTATTGGTTAATTTTCAATCAGGCTTACACATATTGCGGACACCTTTATACAGGTACCAATACCAGGTAACATAATACTAATCATGTCATAAGATCATCTGCATTGATCGCTGCGTATAGGTGTCCTAACAACTCCTGCCACACGTCTATTGATGCGGCTAGCTGGATGTGGACATATATGTAGATTGATGAATATGAAAGTAAATGCTGCTGCCATTTTTCTAATCAGTCGTGTATTTGATACCCATGTCATTTTGGTTCTAAGCGATCGATACGCAGTTATTTGCTGGAATGTTGTCTATGAGGGAATGTATAGGAAGAAGTGCTCGTAAACCAATTTTCGGCTGCCATTTCTTTATGCAGAAATGCGAGAATGGATCGGAGGATGGAGACGAGGTGAAAACTCCTACAAGTTCGACTTGGACTTGGAATCTCCATTCATTCCCGTGTACTATTTCGGTTATAAAAATCGAACCCGGAACCGGGAGGTGGCACTAAGACTGGATAGTCACACCATATAGTCAATCCTCGGCACCTTTTTTTTTACGAGTCCCTGAAAAATTCATGCATACCCACATGCCCCCAAATCGTATTCATATGCATCGGAAGAGAGCGCCGGTGGAGTAAAAAAATAAAAAGAAGCCTGTGGAAAAGTTTGAAGCAAGACGTATGGATGCGGAACGTAGTGGCTCGTTTGTTTTCCCCTTTTCCCGTTTGCCGCGGTCTCGCCGTGGGGATCGGGTGCTTTTGTCGTGCGAGTGTGTAAGGGGCGCGGGGGTGAGGGTGAAGGGGGCGCAAGGGGGTGGGGGTTAAGGGAGCGGGTAGGGATTGGATCATATCTCCTTCCTTTATCCCCGTTTCCAACTCCCTCTCTCGAGAAAGAAAGATAGGCAAATGAGATTCCAAATCCGTATGGGCAATATGTCGATGCGCCTCGAAATAATGGGAGATGGGCTGGGTTCTTCTCCCGTCCTCCCCCGCATTCACTCTTTTTCTTTTATTCCAATGTGTTTTATTTGGGTGGCCTGGGGAGGGGTTGAGGCTTGGGGGTAGGTGCGGGAGGGATTCAGGTTGGGAGTGTGGTGAGGAAGATGTGTTCTCTTCAGTGTTCTCCGGAGGAAGATGGGTGAAGTACGGAGGCGTGCAGGGTGCTTCGCGATACGGAGAGAGAGGAGCAGCTGGGATGGGCCGTTGGAAGGAATAGTTGTTGAAATAAGTGTCTAACTTACAATACTAAAACATCTGCGTTAATATTTCATAGAAGGATTCTCCAATCGGCCACGAAATACAAATGCTGTCGAACACCGGGTATTTTAACGTTGCGAATTTCATGGGGAGATTCATGGGCTACTGTTAGGGCATTTAGTGGAGATTTTATTCGTTATGATATAATCCATAGAAATTCATACCTTTCCAATGCTATTCCTCAAAGGTAAAATACGCTGTTGCAAATATTTAGAATAAATGTATCGATTTGCGATCATCGCCGCGCTGAGGACATTTTTGAAAACCGGTTAAAGTGGGCCCCAAGGAGAAACATGAATGAATCAACGGGACGGACTGAGTCCTATATGAATTCCCCTTGATCTATTTATCAACTGAAATATTGATTGTAACATGACGCATTCGCACCCTTGAATCAGTTCCACGAACCGCTTGCTGTTTTTGGAGAACCGTAATTTGATGGCAATGATAACGCCAAGTTGGCGTTGGTCACAATATGCGTTTTCTGTAATTTTTCCATTTCAGATAAGTTATTAAACAACCTCCTCGTGCATGTATAAACTTTCCTTACCTTCCTCCTTTTCGTTCGTCGCGCTGTTAATGTGTCTGGGAAATGCGTCATCTCTATTTAAGAAATCTCTTTTCATTCTTCAATCTTACGTATGCAAACGCGCTATTATTCGGCTCGGAAAATTGAAGGAAAAGTTTTTGATTTGTTGAGGGTTAGTTGCTTTGATCACTAACTTAATGCTAAAAGTGAATTTTGTGATAGCTAAATAGTGCCCTTAAATTTAGCCTTGGCCTTTTCGGAACAACTGTGATTCCTAGTTTTTTTTCGCTTTTGTGTTTCATTAATTAAAAGATTGTAATGTGAAGCTGCACCGTATCTCTTTTTGCAATCTGAAAATTTATGCTCCGACTTATGAGTATGTCTCTCGTGTTACTGCTGAAACATTCGCACCCGTCCGACTTTTTCATTTTAGTTTAAGGCAATACATATTTACCTATAATTTGATACCCTTCATCATGCTCGTAATCTATTTGTTTCGGCTATTTCACGCTTTTAATAAATATATTTACATTATGTAGTGTGTACCCTTGGCCGTAAATTTTCATTCCTCGGCTGGTCGTGTGGCCCTCCCATTATATGACTGTTCGTAATAAAACACTGTGCTGTCATAATAGATTCCAAAATTAAATGTTTCGGCAGCTCATTGACACTTTATAGGTGACCTGGGAAATGCCACTGAGTTGCCAAATCCTTGGTCGATCATCATGAAATTTGGTGCGGAGTTTACAATTGTCAGGGCTGCCACTCGAACGTGAAAACTTTAAAACCGTGAATAAGCCGTGAATTTCGCGAATATCCGACCCTGAATTTTGCTAACGATAGGTGACGTCACCAGAGATAGCACTTTCATTGCTGCGTTTGCATTCACGGTGTCCATCGCGTTTGTTAAAGTTTTAGGTATCATGCGACCGGTGATTGTTAAGTGATCCATATTTCTGCCTAAAATGGCTCATTAACTAACCGTGAATTTGACAGCATTTAGACCGTGAAAACATGGAAAAAACAGTGAATTTTATGTTAAGTTAAGAGTGGGAACCCCTACTGTGCTCTTTTATGAAGATTAACGACTTCCACTATGTCAGACGATTTCTTAAATTCGTAATGCCATTTTGATTGTCTTAAAATGCACTCGCGTTTGCCCCCAATGTGGGTAGGAGGTTAAGTAGTTCGTCGATGCTCTTCTGAGTGTCGCAGCTTGCTTGCTCTCTGTTACTTCCGTTCGTTACATCGATGAATGCGTCGTCGCCTCACTCGTGGGTTGTTGTGTGTGGCCTCCTCTTTCTAACGCTGCTCCTCACATCAATGCCTCGGTCGACCTTCGCGGGAATAGGAGAGAGGGAGAAAGAGCCTAGGTGGGGGGGAGGGGCAAGGAGATGACTCTGGGGAGAAGGCGGCACAGTGCTCATGGGGGATGAGGAGATAAGGGAATAGTAGCGGCGGCAGAATCAACGGTATTTCGGTGCCTGTTCGATCTCCTCCTTTTTTTAATAAAAAAGAAAGAAGTGAGGGAGGGAGAGGGAGAAAAAAATCAGTATAAAAATAAAATCTCCTTTGAATTCGGAGACGTCTATCGCTTGCCGACGCTCTTCCCCGTTGCCCTTCTCTCTCTCTCTCTGCGGGAGGGTGGGGTGGGGGAGGAGCGGGAGAGAAATTGCGGCTCTCGAGGAATACATGGGGTGAAATGAAAGTAATCGAATGTAAGAGGTTTTTTCCGCGGAGGGAATGGTCGGGATGCTTTGGGGGTGTATGGGGGGGGGGGGGTGACGAGGGAAGACGACGGGTATTTCTGGGGATCGGGAGCGTGCGAGGGTGCTGCCGCCTGGTGAGAGGGTTGGGGGATTGGGGAGAGGAGAGGGGGGGGGGTGGATTGTTAAGAGAGCGATGCGATTGAAAAATGTTGGAGGGAAATATTGGAAGCTCTCTATCTCCTCTTCTCTCTCTCTCTCTTGCCTGTCGCTGGGGACCCAGAGAGTGTGGAGAAGGAGAACTTTCCAAAGGGCGATATTCCACACATGTATCGTCCGTCGATACAAGCGCTGCCGGCTTGTTCCTCCGGACATATTCCTAATGAAAGTTACAAGAAGGGGATACTTCTTAGTCTAACGCAAATTTCGGTAGTCATGTAAGAATTTGTACATGAATGTTAATAGGTTCTCTCTCTCGTGAGAATTTTGACATTCTTGTTGAGAGCACATGAAAAGCGATTTACGTACTAATTTTAAGTTAAGTCATTTGAAATTTCAACTTGTCTGTACGATTTGTATTACATAATTAATGGTTAATAAGCCAGCAGAAATGAGATTCATAGTACATCCATAGCGTCAATCATTTGATATAACCAACTGATTTTTCATGTTCCTTGGTCCGGTTGATATTGGGTTTGTGAAAGTATTCTGACAGGAGTTTTTCATGAGGTAAATATACCAATTTTCTGCTTTGCAGTACATTTAGGACGCCGTTTAATCTTTTACTGTCCATTTACGGTGCTTTAGACGTCGTAAGTTGATCATTAGGGAAGGTCTCGGTTGAAAACCGTTCTTGGTTCTGTTGTCTTTCTTCGCTTTATACTCTATTCAGAATTTTATTCGCGCCTCGCTTAAAATTTTTTTACCTCATCAGTGAAATATACTCACAATTTAGTCAGTAAATGCCCCTCTTTTTGCTTTTGTAGTCATTTTCTCGGAAATCAATAGGTATGTATTCTTTCGAGTGAGATTTTGCGAAATTTTTGTGTAAGCGTTGCTAATATCACGTAAGGAATCGATGTATCTGAGTTTCGATGTGTCTTCTCGCCAATGCAAAGGAGGCCTACTTCGAGTTTGGGGTGGGGGAGAAGGTTGAGGATAGGCGTGTGAGAAAGGCGAGTCGAAGGAGGTGGTTGCAAGTCTGGCTGGAAATCGATTCCATTGGGACAATTCGATTGGTCGAATTTCTCACATTTCTCGAGGACCAACCACCCTTCTCCCCCCCTCCCCCAGCTAACTCTTTCTTCCCTTCACCCCCATCCTCCGCCCTGCATCCAACCCCTCCCTCTTTTCATTCCAATCTTCGAATGAATATCTGCTTCCTCCAAAAAGGGAGACCGATGGGTTTGGGTTGGAGACCTATCTGTCAAACTTATGTTGCGCAGATTTCCTTCCAAGTTTTTTTTTTCAATCCCCCAAAACTCCTTCCTCTCTCATTTCCTCCCCTCCCCGCCCTTAACCTCCTCCCCCGCAACTCCCACCCCTTCCACTCTCGCGCGCAACCGACACCTCGTCTTCCCATTCCTCTCCTCTTCCTTCATCGTCTTACTTTTCATTTCCGAGGCCTTTTTAAAGGTGCCTCTCTTTCTCTCTTCCCTTCCGTTTGCCTCCTTTCGATTTGGTTTATTACTCATTTCAAAGCCCTCTTCCTTCCTGCATTTCCCTTGCCTTCATCATCCCCTCCCGCCTCCCACATCTTCCAATTTCATTCTTACTGTTTTCGCCCGCTTCCTTTCCACCTTCTTCGGCACTCACCGCCGGAAAAACATCCAAACGGCCGGTACATATCTACAGGATGACGAATGGGTTTCGAAGAAAAAGGATATGCGCGCATATTTTGATCCTGGCCTAAGAGGAGTTTGTTGACTGAGGAGCATATCGTCGGTAAAGGTGTGTGTTCGCAGTCGTCGGCCTCTGTGTCAAAATCTCGAGATGGAGGGATCTTTCTGGCTTATTCTTATATGACCCAATGTTTGATGTTCTCTTGGTGATGGATCGGGATAACAGTCTCTGTCCCCTTTCCGGCCTAAGTAAACGGGCGTAGTATTCTCAGACTTCCGTTTTTAGAATCAGATTGGTTACTTCTGTTTGTTTTTTCATTGGTTTCGGAGTTGATGAATTGTATCAAAAATTCCTTGCCGATTTATGAGGATGAGTGCTGAGTTATTTACACTGAGCAACTTCTCGTGTATGTGATGACCTGTGCCCAACTCTCTGTAAAGGCTGGAGTGGATTCTGATTTTCGTGTTTGTTCTTAAAAATTTGGAATTTATGTTATTAAGTGAGGATGATGTATATTTGAAGGATTCAGTGATGGTGGAAGTTTCATTGAGTTGGTTCTTGTGTAATTACTCTTGCATAATAAATACCCTTCGTCAGAGTTAGGCTCTTTAAGTTATCATGGCCGCATATTTTAGCGGTGATGAGTGCTGCGTATTTGCATGAGTAAAACTCTCCTATAAATCAAAATAACCTTTTGAACGTGACCTCACGGTTTTTCCTCTTGTTTTTTCTCGCTGATACAGATCCTTATTACTTACTGTTCGTGAACAATCAATATTATTACTAATCATAAAAAAATATCAAGTCTACTTACTCTCGCAATTGGTGTGGAAATTAATTTTCGTCAAATTATGTGCAGTATTGGATTTTAAGGTATTTCGGAAACACCTGACTGACTCAGGTTTTTGTGTGGCACATCGTGATAAATATTGCAAATATATTCATATTTTTTCTCGTCTCCCGGTGAAAGGCCACAGATATTAATTAAATTTCCGTTCAATATAAAAATGCCCCTATTTCGAAAGTGGTGCATTGGATTTGGTGGAAAGATTAAGGCTGAAATCCATCCATTGATAAGATTTGTACGGATTTCCCGCTTCCTCATCGACTCGTTCCCCTCTTCCCCCCACCCCTTCTATGCCCCCTCTGTCCCCCCGCCGACCCATCAAAACTCCCTTTCTCTTTCCATCTCTCTCTCTCACTTACCGCACTCCCCATGCCACACAACTTACCCTACGAAAATCGCCCTAAGACGCGAAGAACCAAACTTGTAAATGAGGAGTATTCTCACGACGATTAAGCTTCGAATTTCGGAGAGAGAAAGAGAGGGAGGGAAAAAAATATAGGCGGCGTGAAAAGAGTGTGGGAATTTTATTTTATGCGAAAACATTTCACGCAGAAAAAGAATAAAGTGGAATTTGGTTTGGAGGGAGAGGATGAAATATGTGGTGGACGGAGTGGGGGGTGGCAGACTTTGGAGGGACGGGGGAGGCTTAAGACGGATTTCATTCGAGGCGAATAGGGAATGGGGGAGGCGGTTGACGGAGGAAGGGAGATCTTCGGTTCGGAGGCTGTTGCGGAGGAAAGCTGGTCGCTCCTCTCTCTTCTTTCATCATTATTCGCCACCACCCCCTTTCTTGGGTTAGGGCGCAAGACGCTGAAGGGATTGGTGGGCGGCAGGGTTTTCCTTTCTACTCCAAATAAAATACACGCGAATGGCAGAATTTTCTTTTTCCCTACCTATTTTCGGTAAGAATTTGTGCGGAGAACGTCTTTTTTTGATTATTTTGTAAAAATGGACGTGAAAGGTGTGTTTTTTTAGGAAGGTAACGAGCTATAGTGGCCTTTTAAACAAATGATGAGGGCATAAAAGTGCAGGGGTTTATCCAATCGGATAAAACGTTAGGAAACTCATGCGGGGGTGGAAGCCGGGAAGCGTGGCTTTGGTCACTTGCTCGTGTTACTTTATTCATTCATTTTCATTTTCTAAGGAGTGGGCGCCATTATTGTTAAATTTATCTCTCCCCATAGGCCATCAATTGAGCTCCGCGCACCGCCTATCGTCTCCGGGAATAATCATAAACTTTTTCTTGGATCATAGGTATTGTAAGCGAAGAACGTTGAGCAAAACATAGAAATGACGGATGAAATGAAACTGCACGGCTTTCTAATTTCATAACAAATGATGTGGAGGATATTTTCTCTGGTTTTCCACCCGGTGAATGAATTCCTTTTTCACAATCGAGCCTTTATTTAGCAGGTAAATGGGGGAGGAGGATCGCGTATAAGTGTTGCCCTCGCTTCAAAAAGTTCTCCGATTGATATTTGAGGAAGTTGGTCATCGCCGTCTGCCATAGTTTTTCTAGAGATTCAGATGCGGAGAGGTCAGAGGTTTGGGTCTCACTTTCTTTCACCATTGGTTGAGTATGCTTGGGATGGGAAGCGTGGGCGAGGGTTGTGGAGAAGAAAGATTAAAAGGGTATTGGGTTGGATGCAGAGTGGAGGGTGAATCGGTGCGGAGGAGGCTTCGCTGAAGTGGATTTGGATTGAGAGATGACTCGTCTTTGTATAGATTTCTCGGGAGCTCTTTAGAAAATTGCGTATTTTTCCCCTAACCATTTTTTTACTATATTTATCGCTTTCCCTCGCATGGTCGTGATTCGTTTTGTGTGATTCTTTAGGCTTAATGGTGATATATATTCGTTTTCTTCGGGAAAAATATCGATACGGATTCCGGTTGAGAGCGTGATTTAGGATGCGAGCCGTACGATTGTTTGCAGAGAATCTTTTTTCAATATTTATTTGTTTACACGCAAGCACCTATATAGACTTCTTTCAATTCTGACTTTTATTCAAATCGATAACACCGTTTTTACTCCTGGCGAACTAAGTGATTCTCGTATAGATTCCTTTAACTTGATTGGAAATTGTTTTCTCTTCCATTCCACCTCTTTCGTTTTGAGAAAGAGTTACGGGCTCCATTTAGTCTTAAGATAACAGATGACTTTTCGTAATCAAAGAAGTCGCCGGAGACGAATATTTCTTTGGCTCGTCGTTTTGATTTTCAATATCCATTTATTCAGTGTTTTGTTTTTAGTGAGGAACAAAGATCTAATTCGTTCTTTATTATTATTCATCAGTTGAGTTCTCAAAATTATATCTAGTTTTAGTTGATGTTTATGAGAAGTAACTGTAATAAATTTTTGCTCCTGTCATTTTGTAATTTTTTTTTCTTTAATTAGATATTCCAAGTTCCTCGTGGACGTGGTCTCGTTTATAGTTTCACATTTTTACGGGGAGTAATGAAGCGTGCGGTATTTCTCTAACACGAATAAATATAAGAAATGACAAAATTTTACTTTTATCACAATATTATTGCTCTGATTTTGATTGAAAATTTCCATTTGTATTTCTCCTCGTCTTCATGTTTATTTCTCATTAGGGTATGCGCTAAAATCGTTCGCGCTCTCAAGACCTTGAATAACTATGATATTACTATTTACTTATCTAAGAAACATTGCATTCAACCATACTACTTGAATCTCTCTCATCTGAGTCGCAGGCGCAGTAAGGAGTATAGCAGATCGCGCGGGAGCAAATTGGGGACCGAGACGCCTTTGCGTTTGGCATCCTAATCGTTTTTTTTTTCGGGGCGTTCCCTCCTTTTGTTATTTGTCGCCGCCGAGCAATTCATAATCCCAATCGCGATCCAATCTTCTCATGAAAGGATATCCGTTCTGCTCGTTCAGTCTTCTTCCGCACCTTTTTCGCTTTAAAGACGGAGAAGTAAAGGGATTTCTTAATCCTTATTTTTTTTCTCTTTTCGGCGAGGAAGAAGAAAGGGTGCGCCTCGAGGGGAGTATTTATTTTTTCCCCCGAGGTGATGTGGGGGTGGGAGGGGGCTTTTAGCGGGGGTGGAAGAGGGAGTGCGGGGGTGTCTTATTTATCCGGCAAGGGTGTCGTAGGACTTCTTCCCGGGATTTTGGAGGGTGGGGGTGTCATTCCTTCAGGAGGGTGGTTTTCTTTTTTTTTTGAGGGGTGAGGTGGCGGCTGAGGATTACGGCGGAGTGGGCTTTTGGGTGCGGCGGGTCCTCGTGGATGGAGCTTTTTGGGGAAAAGGATTGGCGAGGAGCGGAGAGAGGATTTGGTGCTTCCTCGCGGCGGGGTGAGAAGAGGTTCGCTTCGGCGGGGAGGAGTGCGGGACGGGTGCAGTGGAGGAAGATGGTGGTTGTGGGGTACCCAAGTTGGGTTGGGTTGGGGTGAGGTGATTTAGGGGTGGCAGTCGTCGGGGTAAACCGGGGAAATCCCTGGTTGTTAGGAATGTTTGAAGATTTTGGGAAGTCGGAGAATTATCAATTGAGTGAGAGAGAGAGATAGAGAGATTATGGCAGGGTATATTCTGTTTTTTATGTTGTTTCGCTTATCAGGCAATTTAGAGCTTAATTTGTATATCTTGGGTGTGATTTGGATGAAAATTTTATTTAAAAAGGTTTATTATAAAATGCTCTTCGTATATCGGAATGTTACGGTCTCCTGTGGTTGGTGTAGTTCAGCACTTCACATATTTTTCCAGATTTGACGGTAATGAAATGCTTCGCGAGAATTGATTTCATTGAAACTATGTGTCCTTTTAGTTCATATTGATTGATGAGGAAAGTGATCAATCTGATAGGAAAGAAGTCAGGAAGAAGACAGAGAATATCGAAATAGGTTGGGTTAGTATATCAGTGGCCACTCTGATATAGAATGCGAGTCATTTGATTGAACCAATATGTGAGTAAAGTACTGGGTGAGCTGCCCTGGATGGCGTGGGTTTCGAGGAGAAAAGAGATGGGTAATACCGCTGAAAGGGATGTAAAAAGGCCGTTGGTGCCGTTACGTTGTACGCTAGGGAGTTTCTGGGCTGGGCGCTGTATGTGGGCAATTTACGAAAAGACTTGCTCGTTGGAAAGATTGAATGGAGGCTGTTATAAACGTCATTGAGTAAGCTAGCTATACGTGAATGATTTTCGCCTACGGATACGTATTGTGGCTGTAGAAATATTACTCTTAAGATGGAAGTGTCATCTTTTCAAAGCGTCTAAGTGATGGAAACCCCTGTCCCCTGTGGAAACACCTTAATATTCGACAGGCAGCGTATGTATTTCTGCGGTCAAAAAGAGCTGGATCGAGCGTTTTTGAATGCTTTGTTCCCCAGAGGCTCAATGATGTTCAGAGTGGGCATAACTTAGCTGAATGGTGATTCTGAGTAATTGTAGGGGTCGTCTCTCTTTAACCCCAGCACCTTCTTCTCGTTTTATTCGCACGCCCCTCGGCAGTCTTTACGTTTGTACGGACGAAGTTGGATGAATGGCAGGGAGTACTCCGGGGAGCGTGTGCGTGGTGTTCCTATAGCGGGTGATGGTGGTGGTTGCGACTCGAAATGAGAGCCTTGGGGGGTTGGTTCCGGGGAAGGGTTGGAAATGCGAGGGCGTTGGGGGTGGGAATGGTTAGTGTGGGGCGGTATGGGGGCAGCGCGACGTTGAATAATATCCCCACCCCCTCCTGTCACCTTTTCATCCGCACCCCTCCTCCCACTCTCCCTTGAAAACTTCCCTTTTTATTTCCTCCTCTGGGCGGAACGGTCCAATTCGAAGCAATTACCGTCAATCAGCTATCGTCGGTTGGACGCGGCCGTTCCTCCGTCTCCCCTATTGGCCGCCACCCTCCCGACCCCACTGTCGCTTTTGTCCATTTTATTTTTTACGCACTAGTATTATCATTGAGCCTTACCCTCGTTTTCATCTGTGTTTCCATAAAAGCCGGAATATCACGCGTATTCGGCAGTATTATTCTAACGTGCTATTTTAAGGTAATCGCGGGAATGTATGGATTGGAAATATTGCACCCGTATTTAAATTTTTGTGCAACTCTTTTACATTTGACGCGATTGCCATAGGTAATGCATAATATCCCTGTGATAAATTGGTTTACAGAAATGCGCTGAATTTGCCTCATCCAAAATGGTTGTCCATACAAGAATGATGGTGATCGATAAATATTGAAATCTTGAATTTTCGTGGGGAAATTCACTCGATTCGCGAGGAAAATAAGGCTACTTCAAACTAATATCATACTTTTTGCAGACTGTAATTGCTTTAATGATTTGCTATATCGAGCTTTCCTGTTACCCAAAGATTGTTCTCAATTGACATATTATTGAGATGATTACATTGTCTGTGGCGCAGTGTAAGCGGATATCTTCTTTCAAGGGAGCTGTACGTTGTATTTATTATTTACAATTCTTATCGTTTGTGGAGGTCAATGTTAGCATTAACTATGCTTAAGGAGGCATGTTTAAAAAAGTTGGTAGAAGATCTGGAAAACCACTTCTTTGGTGTAAATAGAAAGATTGGATAGCGATACGTGTTTAACACTTATGTCTAACACTTACTCAAATTAACATAGAAATGGGAATACAATTTCCTCTAAAGCAATCGTCATCAATTCTTCTGCGTATTAAGTGTTAGTCTGGGTAAGGTTTACGTGAAGCGTTATTCGAATTTCCACTGTCTGTCATCCCTCCGAATTTGGACTTTCCGAGTCAATTTACTGTCTTTCGTTCCATTTTTAAATTCTACTTTTTTCCTAAGCTTCACTGCTTTGGTAAATATTCATATCTGTAACACTGATTTCAACATTCCCTCCATCTTAGTTTTCTCTCCATCCAAACTTTCTGACTCACCACGTATCCAACATTTCCTCTCGTCGCCTACCATATCTAGCACTTCTTCCTTTCTCCCCCTCTCCGTGCACTTCAATTTCCGCTTTTTCCTTCACACCCTCATCTAGCACGCCTCCAGTCTTTCCTCATCGTCCTAGGTGTCCACGTTTTTCTGCATATAGAAGTGATGAATGTTTGGAACTCGCTCCAGTGTAATATTGCACGTCTTTTATTTGTAAAAGACAAGGAAGTTCATTCCTACGGTTGATTATGGTGCAGGTGCCGCCAGGCGGAGTCGTTTATCTCCTGGTGCACGCCTCGCCGCCCGCTCACTCGGGTGCCAGATGCCGTGGGAATCATTCTCGGATCACGATAGGACCGATGGAAGCTCGGATCACATGCTTATTGACGATTTTCAACTGAGACGAGAGTGTCTCGCCATTTCGCGCATAAACATCAGGAGGAGGGGGGGGACCCTCCTTCCCCTTCCATTCCTCCCACCCCTCCTCCCCCGGCGTCTGTCGTTCAAACTCACGACGATTCGACTGGGGTGCAAATGGCGGCTCTCTCCTCTATGGATGACGGGCCGATGTGTGTGTGGGTGGGTGGGATAGAACTCTCTTCTCGTGTTCTTGACATACTTCTCCACTCATCCAAGAGAAATATGTATATTTGTCTCCCTCCCCCCTCTCTCTTCCTTTCCTTTACATCTACGTATTACCCCGCAAGCCGCCTCAATGGGCGTGTGGCGAAGGTTGTAAATACACCAGTCTTTCACAGGGAAAAAAATCACACTAGGGTGAGTTGACTACTAGCAGTGAGTTTCACATAGAATTTATGAAAGTTCTTTTTGACTCGGATGAAAAGAATTCTTATATCTATCCGTTTGGCAAAATCTCTCTCTAAGTTTATCGTTTTCGCCGGACCTGGAAACACGGTGTTTCCCAAAATTATGTTCTTTGTGACGCTCCGAAAGATATCAGGTCTTACAATCTAAGCCTAACACGTAGCCTCTTAATCTCTAGAGACTCCCAATCCGTTTCAAGTTAGATATGTATGATACTACCTGTTCGTCAGTAATATTTTTTGACGAATTGCGCGGCTTCCCTTTGTATTTTACTTAAGGAACGGAATGAATATTTCTGCGACGGATCACATATTGTGAGGTGCGGCCAACAAGTGTGAAGCAGCACCTCTCATTCTGTTTTAGCACCGTAAACCTTCCCACCTCACCTTCTTTTCTGAGTGTCTTATTTCGAACGTAATCGGATGGGTTTTCTAGTCCTGGATGCTGAATAGGGCGGATATATCGCGAGGAGAGCGCTTTGCATGCCGGGAGGCGTGTGAGAGGCTGGATACGTGCTTGGCTTTGGTGCAAGCGTCAAAATGATACTTCAGGGAGAAGCGTGACCTTGCGTTGCATGTTGTTTTCATGAGGCACCTCCGGTCCCATGTACTCATTCCATTACATTTTCTCGTGAAGACTGCTGTGCAGCCCCTCTCTTGGTACTCTTGAAATGGAAAGGGATGGTATTTTTTTAAATTGTATTTATGGGGCTTGCTGGCTTAATTTTGGAGTCTATTGTTTACCTATGGTCCTCGGTTAAATGTAATTTGGAAATTTTGGGCAACAATTGCAGTGTTGTGGATTTTCAGCGGTATTGATCTCTTGGGGACAGAAGAGTTGACTTGATGTATGATATTCATGTGTTACTGTCTTAGTAAGGGTTGAGCTCGATCCTCACCTACCAAAATGATAACATTCGATGGCATCTCGCTTCCCTCAAGTTTTCTCCGATTTAGCATTCTCTCAAATTTGTGAACTAAACTCCTAAAAACACATGTACTGTTTTTTTTTACTTATAGATTTTGTAATTTATACCTTTTTTGTATTATTAGATCGCCGAATGAATTAATGTTGAGTTCCAGTGTGTTTATAATAAAAATTGTGAACTGAACTCCTAAAAACGCATGTACTCTTTCTGTACTGTGCACACATTGACGTTCTCATTTCGTGATGTGTCGGACGGAATGACTGTCATTTTATGATTCACGTGGCATGTTAAATTCCTTGAAGATAATGACGTCGCTACCGTAACCAGCACTATCTCTACCGGTGGCGGAGAACATATTTGGGTAGAATCATTAATTAGTGCTGAGGTAAAGTGGAAGGAGGAAGAACTTTGGGGTGCGGAGAAAGGGAGCGTGAAGGTGAGGGCCAATGCGGGACGCCTTTCATACACGCTTTATCCATTTCGCTCCACTTCCCCCTCTCTCACTAGCGACGAGCCGAAAGGGAAGCGTGCAATCCGAGCGTGGACGCGACGGCGGCGCCCGCGTTGGCCCTGCAAAGGACCGGGGGGCTCCCCAGTTCGCCGAAAAAGAGAGAAAAATAAATAGCCGAGGACATGCGTGGCGGAAAGCCTTTAGGGCCCCACAGTGCGCCCTCTGGTGACGTAGTAAGTGGTCCGCGAGAGGAGGACGCTGTCAGCCCGCATCAGTTTTTGCTGCCCTCTTCTTTAGGGTCATTCACACAGACCCGCAATGCATTGAAGGATTCGGTAGGTGTGTGAGAAAGATAATTTACGGGGAAAATCCTATATAATTATTCTCTTGTTAGTTTAAAATGGAAAACGTGGAAGTTATGGTCGGTTTTTTTTCACGATTAGGTGACATTATTATAGTTTCGGTTCATTAACTCGTTCAGGAGTAAATTGAAGGAAATTATCTTTCGCAAGAGTTCTAAACAATAACGAACCATTTGCAGTCGATGCGAGGGTTCGACGAGTAGTTTAGAAGAGCCATGACGCTCGGGAGGAATTCGTGAAGTCATCAACTTATGTGTGCAATTAAATCAGTCTATTTTTCGCCGTGAAATGCTCTAAAAGTAGGCGACGAATAGAGATTCGTATCTCTTTACTTAGTAACTATATCACAATTGAAAGTAAAACAAAATTGGTACCTTTTGCATTGGGTTGAAGGTCGTTCATTAAGTGTGATGCTGCGGAAATTCCGCAGTTTTCCCATGAATAGGTGATATATTTTCGTAAATAGTTCTTTTTTTGAGAAAACCCGAAAGACTTTACTATTTAAAAGAGTGAGTCAAGGCAATGAAGAAGGTATCCCGAGAAATCTAGCTATGGGTGGTCTTTTCGGGGTAGTATCTTTTCGCGAACCATCGCCGTTCTTGCGAGTGAATACATAGAAAAGGAAATATAAGAGATATTTAGAGTTTATTTCTGGTGGAGATTCTGAAATGGGGAGGATGCTGAAATAGGTTTTAGATGCCAGAATGGCAAGTGGGAAAAGGTGGTTTCTGGTTGAGATGATGCGAGATAGGACGAGTTGTTTGAGAATGGAGAGCGAAAACTACGGGATATTTAGAAGTAGCTTCTACAGAATGGGTAGAATTAAAATAGTAAACATTCATGAAAAAGCATCATATCTACTGAAAAAAATAATTTAGCGCAAGGCACAAATTCTCTCATACGACCTCAGTCAAGGTTAGTTTAATAATTGCGTCGTCTAGTTGCATGTAGAATAAGTCAAACAATCTCGTGGGAATTCTTAAAACAGGTTCTGACTAAAGCGTATGCAATCGGCCACTGTGCGAGTGCCCTTAGCTTTACGGATGATTTAAAATCTCCCGTGTATTACCCTGAATCGACCGTGCTCCATCCGATTCATCATCACCTCGACGGAATTTTCCCTTAGACGTTTCACGAATCGCACTCGGCCGTATGTCCACGACGCGTTTTTATCTCCCGCTTATTATCGATCACGTTACATTCCTTAAAGCGTTTCCCTTTCGTCTTTCGACTCTTCTCCTTCGCTTTTAAGCTCTTATCCATCCCCCCCTCTCTGTCTCCTCAAATCCCATTTATCCATCGAGCCCACCTCTCATGTCTTCGTCCTTTCATCATCACATCCTTTACATCGGAGTGGATGAGTGTTAATGGTCGCGAATGGCAGGGGAAGAGAGGAGGGTGGGGGTGGAGTGAGTTCGGCTCCCCCTCTCTCCCCCCCCCCTCCTCCCCCCCCCCAAGCTGTTGTTCCGAGTCGAGGGCTGCAATTAAACGGCGCTTATTGGTGCCCTGGGAGGATAAGCGGGGAGATAGAGACCCTCTCCGTATCGCTTTCTCTTCGAGACGCTCTCGATCGCGTTGCGGGCGCTGGAGGGTTTGATTCTTGGTCTCAGAGTGCGGAATTGAGATGTGGCAGTGGTGCGGTACTGATCGGGTGGCGCCCTGCCTCTCCTTCGAGCCGCGTAGTCGAAACGGAGGTTGTGGGAATGGTGTTTAAATTTTTGGTCAGACATGAAGAGTGATCAATCATCATTATGTTTACTGGAAAAATTAGCTATATATTTTTCCGCGGTCATTTTATTTGCCCACCCGGTTGCTGTGCTTATTTTCCGGGTTCTAAGGACCTGCATTTTCTCCGAGCCGCATGAGAATTGCAATGAAGCGTCCTTATATACTTAAGGTTTATTGTAAGATGCGTGGAAGATGAAATACTGGGATAAAATATTTGTTAAATGTTTAAGCTCATCATCTTAATGGAATAAAAAGCGACGGAGAAAACGTAGGTCATTGTTTTTCGAGTGTTTCTGCCATCCTTTTTCATTTATTCCTCCATACATGTCCTGTTCTTATGTGATTATGGTTAAACTCTTTTTGTGGTAAGTTTCTCAGTCTCCCCACTTATCCATGAATCGCAGGCTGATAAAACCTGCTTGTCTATCTTAATTCCTATCGTGCTGCCTTTTGAGTTTAAGAATAAGGCGTTATTGCTTATGACGATGTTTTCACGCGGTAAATTCATCTTGTTTCCTCATGAGGAATTATCAAGCAACGTGTCATTGGCTTTTCCTCCGCGGCTATACGGAACCTGTTTAAAGGAGAAGCTTCGGCATGGCTGAATAAAGATTGGGATGCAGATAGAGGGGCACATCCACGACACCCACTAGACACCCACGTACCTACCTGTTCCCTTTCGCCAAATTGAATGTGGGACGGTGGTGGGAGAAGGAAGGTGGTGTGACGCCACTGCTGCCCTCCGCATTGCTCTTTCTTTTTTTTATTCCTGTAATCCTTTCCTTCCGCCTCCCTCCCCCCCGTGTGTCGTTTGCATTTCCTTTCGCAGTTTACACCCGTCCGTCCTTTTTTTCCGTGGAAGACGCACGACTATCGGGAAACGCTTAATCCCCTTCTTTTTTTTCTCCCTCCATTCCATTTGCTCATCCCGTCTCGTGCGATCCGCATCTTGGGCCTCCACAGCCTCTCCGTCGTTTCGAGTCACGTCTCGGCCCGAATGTCGAGGAAACACGTTCACTATTTCTTTGCCTTACCGAAAGCCATTGTATCCTCGTAAACAATGCACGGCCCACCGTCAGGGTTTTGAGGCGTGGTGATATTTGTGGTTCAGAGATATCGTATTTTATATTTAATCGTCCCTCGCGTTATGCTTTTCAGCCCACGTGAATTGGTAACGATCTCGCCTGCCTACTTAAATTGGGTCTGTATGGAATTGCACCAATCAGAACATGGATGGACATCATAATAAGCGTCGCGTATTTCACGTAATTTCGTGTAATTACGACGAAGGAGATTTATTTAGCATTGGGAGAGATAAAACCTAAACTTGAAAATTTCCTCGATTAAATTTGCGAAAAGAGATTTGTTTCATGGTGTTGATGATTCTCTTACGTATTATGCTGCGTGATCCTTTGCTAACTTATATCATGGATTATAGAATGCAAGGCGTTGTGAACAATGCGCTTATTGGGGTTCCTTCGTCGCTAAGGGTTAGCTATAGCTAACATCAGCTATGCATGAGAAGATGATACAGCAATGGTAGAAAATTTGCTCATTTTTTCGTTAAGTTAGCGACCGGAGATAATGACGTGAGTGAACGTAGTATTAGGCGTTACCGAGCAAATCATTTGATTTTGATTAATCGAAAGGTGATATAATTGGAGCCGAATTTGGTATTAGGTGTATTTATTTTGCAATCATCACTCTGAAAAGTTCCTTATTGCGCGGCGAGATTAATTTTTTGTTATGCTCTTAACTTCACTGCTCGATTCTACTCATGTTGCCATCACCAAATCCTTCAGTAGTAGCAAGCGGAACGCATGCGAACTACCTCTGTTGGCTCCTGCCATTCACCGCGTGAGGACGTGTGTGCCCTATCGTGCGTCACTCGACCGTGAGTCGGAATCCTGATCTTCCGTCCCTCGTCTCCGCAATCGGTGCATTTCTTCAACGACGTTTTATCTTTTTTCTCTCGCCTTATTTTTCCGACCACTGCTGCCATCGCAGTCCCGCGCGTTGGATACCGTCAACGGGAAAGAGGGATCTCTTGAGCAAAGGGGGGAGTGGGAGGGGGTGTTTAGGTGTTTGGTAATGGTTTGCGCTTTTAGTGCTCTCTGGATGATGCCTTCCCACACCCAGCGCCCCGCTCCCTCCTCTCCATGGCAACGCTCATTGTGTGCCTCTCTCTCTCTGGCGCGATTTTAATCGTCCTTATCGGCACCTTCCTCCTCCGCCGCGTCGAGGCGCTGGGGTCGGTTGTGTCTCCATTCCGGCCGCAATCTTCCATGCGTCTTGTCACCCGTCCCGACTTCCCTTCCACTTCTGATAAGGAATAATGGGTTTAATGGTCTTGGTTGTTACTGGAGGAGGAGATGCTTCGAAGCGTGATAAATGTTTCATTCTTGGAATGTGAAGAGGCCTCGTGTGCAAATATTCTCCTCGATTCCATTCAGTCGGAGTTTCATCCCATGTCGAATTTAGTTGTGAACCTATGTTTCTTTCATTGTATCCCTTTGTGTATGGATAAAAGTAATGTCTTTAACGGTAGTTAAGGCCATTTGGGAGTAAAGGAAACCCCACATTCATCTACGTTAGAAATCACCTTCTTTTATGTATCCGTTGTTATCCTGAACGGCTTTCGGTTCGCTATATTATGTAAGAGGATATGGATGACTATTCCTTTTCGCTTTGTAAAGAAATTCCCTTTTATTCATCGGTGTGAACTATTCAATATATTTTTTCTCCATCTACGTTTCTCTCCGTCTCACCTCGATGTTATTAAACGAATTTCCGCCGTGGTTCCTAGAAGGTAACGCGCGCTACGTGTTCTAAAGGCCCATCTCGCTAATATCCTTGTCGCTTCTTCCCCCGCTAATAGAAAATACCTGACCTGTTTCACATCCGAATTTCATGGGTGTCGCGGCGTGGGCCTTAATTATTCAGGCTCGAATTTTCCTTATCTCCCCACGCTCGGAGAATGGTCCGCCGCTGCGTCCCTCCCCGCGCCCTGCCTCCGCGCCAATCTACCTCGTCATCTCAGCTAGTGAGTAGGAGGATTCTTCTTTCCAGAAGCACCACCCCATTCACCCCCTCCCTTGCCGTGTCTTATTTCCGCCTTGTCTACCATCCTTCTCCGCCCCCAACTCTCTCCGCTCAAATATTTAAGGGGACGATGCGAGTTCCACCCTTTCCTTTGGCCATCCCTCCGCCCTCATCCCCCGTCTTCACTCTCCATCGAACCTTTGTGTCACTCCATGGGTGGAAGTTGGAAAACGCTTTGCCAATATCTTTGACGGATCGGGTCGGGTTGTTGGAAGTCCTATAGAGAGGGAGGTGGAGATGGGGGGAGAGAGGGTTTTTTTTTGGGGAATCTTTCTTTCTCCATCCTGCCGCCACTTCCTTCTTCCCATTTCCCACTTCTTCCTCTTTTCCTTTTGCGACTGTTCTCCCGTCTTTCTTTTTCATTTTTCTTTCGATTTTCGTCCCTCCCCCTGAAGATGGTGCGGGTTGTTTTCTCTTTTTATTTTTCCTTTTTATTTTTGTAATTTTTACTTGTGTGTCGTTTTACGGATTTAAATTTTTTTTAAGATTACGTGTTAATTTAGTAATCATCGCGGGTATACGACTTCATGATTCAATTTTTTTATAAGTTGATTTTTGTGGATTTTTATTTTCTTCGTGAGAATCAAAATTTGAATATCCAATTCATATATTATAATATAGATTAATATTGGATAACGACATTCATTAATTGGTTGGTGGAACTTTTTAATTATTTAACACAGGTATCATATTTATTAATACATTATAGTACATCAATCCAATGTTTCTTTTATACTCATTTTCATGCATTTAGATTGAGCATGATCTTCGCACTAATGCGTTGCGCTGTGAAGTACTTATGCGCGTTGTGTGGCTCTTTTCGGCGAAAGTACTTGAAGTATTCGTCAGTGCATTGCTTGGATCTCACCTCTGACTCGTTGTGAGTCAGGTTCGCATCTAAAGTTGTTGGTGACGTGATTCCTAAACGAGCCTCAGGCATTCGAGGCGCGCCGCACCGCCACTTCCGGAGCCTCAATCGGCGGAAGAAGTCCCCGGCTCTCTCTCAGGCCAGACGTACGTACGTCTCTCCCTTCATTCTCTGCTAGTCCCTTTGAGACAAGAATCTGCACAAGTTTCCAAGTCCCTTTCGACCTTCGCCAAGATTTGCACAGCCATCCTTTGATTAGCTCTCCGCATGCTTGGTACACGGAGGAGTTTGGCAGTCTTTTTGGATTGTCGAGTGTGCAAATGATTTCCATTTGATTTTCTCCTCGCTCTTCTGCGACCGTAACTCTCTTTGCTTTCTCTACATTCCTTTCTCCTTCCAGCAAGCTCTGCAAATTCATACTTTATGGGGTTTGCGTACAGGAGTTGAAAAGTCACTGCCGTAATTCCCCCGTCCGTGACGGGAATGCGCGAAGTCTCTCTAGAAGATCTCCAACTCTGCTCGAGTGAACGATTAAACACCTTTACTTATTTCTGTTTATTTTATGGTGCAGCTATGTTGCGTTAATGATCTTCTTGGAAAAAACTGGTCAATTCATTGATGCTTTACCATCTAAGCTTGGCATATTTCCGTGCCTTGGTGGGTACCTGCTTCAATGCATCGAAGAATTTCGTGACGAGCCCCTCAAGTATTAATACACCACGATATTTGTATGCTTTTGTATGATGGTTTTAATGTGTACCCTGGACCCCTCGCGAAAAATTACCTTTCGGATTGAATTGCTGGAAGTCTTTGAGATGACTTTTATGTAATATCTCCGAATCACCCTGGTGGCTAAATCTTAGCGTACCATTTCTTTGTGATTAGGGGTTTTAATCTTTAATCGTTTACGAAACTATAAGGGGTTAATTTCAGCCTGTCTGATGCACTTCAACCTCATGATCTATGCGGCCGTTAAACACTCACCGTCTGTCATTATTCCTAGAAAAAGATTCACTGAAACATTTCGTTGAATAAGTCACCTTGCTGCTGGAAGAGGTGAATGAAATTCCCTCTTGATGAGCAGTCAGCCAATTCAGTTGCAATGCCTAAATTTTTCTGCTTGCGAGCGAGGAATGTGTGCGATATTTTTGGCCTGGCACGTGAACAACGTGGAAAGTCACTCCATTAGTCGCGATCATTATGAGTCGTCGTCGTCTGTTTGGGTGCAGCCGCGATTTTTGATTGAAGCTAAAGTGGGGTAGGGGGGATTCGAATTTTACCCGGGGGCTTGTCGATTATTCATGAGAACCCGCGGCGACCTTTCGTCGCAATCCTGTCGATTCCAGATTTGGAATTGAATCTCCTCTCTCTCTCTCTCATTCTCCTTTTATTTCGACGCCACGTCGGGAAGCCGGATGCATATTTGGGGGAATTTTCCACTTCTCACACCCCCGACGACTTGTACCCCTCTTCATACCCCCCCACCCAATACGATCGCGGGGGCCAATGAAAAAACTCTCAATAAATCGTTTGTGTCACACTCCCCTTGATACGGAAGACAGCTCCGAATGGATAGACGACGATGGCTTCAGCCACCCACCCGTTGCCTTCTCCTTCCTCGTTCTCCCTCACCACCCGTCGTCCTCTCCGCGTACGTACTCCAGTTTGTGACCCCCTTCCCACTTCAACCTCCCTCACCATCCCAATTCTTCCGTAAACGATTTCACTTGCTGTGTGTGGAGAATGGGATTCTCCTCCGTCCCGCCGCTGCGTCCCGAAAGGGAGAGGGAAAGTAAACGCCGATGTAAGCCCGTGTTTCAAGGGACAATCCACCGATTCATCACTTTTTCGCTTGGTTCCTTCTCGCCCTCCTCGTCACCTCTCTCTCTCTCTCTCTCTCCCTCTCTCCTTCATAAACGACTGTCAGGTATTTCATTTTATTCTCCTCCCCAGCCCTCCTTGCGTCTTCTTTTCCCTCCTCGTTGGCTGGGTGGGGAAGGGAGCCTACGGATATTCAAGCTTTCTTTCAAGCCTTCCTCCCTTCACCTCTCTCCATGTCTCTCTTTCTCTTTTTCTCATCGTCCGCTTCCAGCTCTGTTCTTTCGTTCTCGTGCGCGCTGAGACCGTTCGTCGGGATTTGGGTTGAGGGAATATTCCCAGGCGCAGTGCTGAAATCCTGAAAGCCTTAATTCGAAATGAAACTCTTGAAGGATTGTCTCCTTTTAATTGAGCGCATCGTCTTATAATAAGCCTTTTTAAAGGGATGTTTATCTTCCCGTTGTTTCTAAGTTCTGGCGTTGTAAATAAGTTCTGAAGTATATTGCCGAAGTATGACAAATTTGTAATGGAAACTCAATAATATGTTATATCTCCCAATTTATATTTAGAGAAATGTCCTAATGCATAACAAAGTGAATCTATTCCTTGAAGATAGTACGCTTCTAATTGGCTTTAATTGTAAGGAATAATTGGAAAATTATTATTAATAATAATTTACCTGTAAATTTAAGGTATAAAACTGGATTTTCGAAAGACTACCGTGAACTTTAACGTGGTAAGGAAAATATGGTTAATGTGATCAAACTGAAAATCTGACTTGGCGGTATAGAACGGAGTTTTACATCGAAGCGTTGGCAGTAATGGAAAACACCTCCCCTTTCGAAGCCCAAAATTAGTCTTTTGCATCAAGTAATTATTTTTCTATGGTATAAATTTTACTTACACCTCCGGCTCAATGTTTTGGAGTGTGTTGCGGATGCACAATCCGCGTAGCGTTGTTCTCCATTGGAATTGTGCGCGTGCGGTGGGAAAGGCACGCGTCGGCCCGCGGCAGCTCTCAGCTCGTCACCTCATTTTCCCCGTCGACGGGGCGCGTTATTTTCCTCCACTGAGCATCCCCTCCACTCTTATTCGCGCCTCTCGTCCCTTATATAGTTTATCCCGCGACGACCTCCCTCGCCCTCTTCCCCACGCAACACTCCTTCGCTTCTTCTCGTTCTGCGAGACTCAGCCTCCTCTCTCTCTCTGCTTCTGGCGGAGAGTTTGTGGGTTGAGGGATGGCAAGAAAAAATGAATCTCGCCGGTGGGTGGTGGTGAGGGCGGGCGAGGCAGTCTCTTGAAGGGCTTGGTTTTCTTCTCTTATATATACACACTCCTCCCTCTCGCGAAACTTGGACATCCTCGCGTAACTTTGTGCTGGCGGGAAATGGCGGGAGGGTTGGAGAAGGGGGTTTTAAGGTGTGGCGGTCGGATTTTGGGGGGGATGACGGATGAGGTGGGGTCGTGTTCATGCATGGAATGAGGGTGGGGGTCAAATGGCTTCGTTCTCTGAAGGAGGAAGAGGTGAGGAGAGGCGGCGGTTGTTGAAGTTCGGGGCACAAGTCTCGCCGGAGGAGGTAATCGTGGTCGGATAAGAAGTTTTCGGACGGGGAGTGGCCTCCGTAGGTGCCCCCTGCCGAGTTCTCCTCTCTGGTTGCGGAGAATAGGGCGAAGAACCAGGGGCGGATAGGTAACCGCGTGGGTGTACGCTGAAAGAAGCGGTACCGACCCAAGTACTGTATAGTTCCATATTTTCCTTCTCGGGACGTTTATAAATCAGAAGGTTCACACATGTGACTCGCTCATGTTATTGTTAAATTAATGTACCATTTATGGTTAGGCTTGCTGGGTGCAATTTTCTCTCTCTCATACTTAAATTCCACTTTAGGTGTATTATTTTTCATTCAATCCTTGATCCCAGTTCTCTCTTCCTCTCCCTTCCTCGCCTGCCCTTAATTAATCCCTTTAGCTCTGTTATTATCCTACGTTCCTCGAGTTCATGCTCTACCCACCATGCTTAGTCCTTGGCTACTCTTATCGTTGGATTTTCGCCTCCTCTCCCTAAAAGTTCTGCCATTGGTTTCCTTTCCTATTCATTATAGCTTCCATTTTCCTCATACACACGCATTTAAAATCTCCTGCTTATTTTCTTTGTCCTTCCTCGGTGTCCTTGTTTCCGCACCGTAACGTGCAATGCTCTAAATAAGACTATTTGCCAGTGTTTTAATTACTCTCGTTTGTAACGCTCCTGTCTTCAGTTCTCTCTAATTCTTAATTACATCGTTTGCTGTAGTATTCTCTTCCTTATATCCTTATTTTTTCGACCGTATTCCACCAATGTGCTGCCCAGATAGTTAAATTGTTCCATCTGCTTAAAATTGTTAGCACATACTCTTATGCTCGCCCTCGAGTTCCTTGTCCTCAAAGTTTTACAAAACCACATGGCTTCGAGAGCACGGAACTTCAAGGCTCATCATGAAAGTAGATGATCACCCTTATGTTCATCGGCGTAAATATGTGTTTGGCGTACATGGGTGCTTGTTTAGCTTCGTGCACTGGGTTTGGGCGTAGTGTTCCGTGCGCCGAGAATCGCTGCTGACAGGACTTTCCAAGGTGGTGGCGGTGGATGGAGAAGAATGCGCGCGGTTGGCCCGGGAGAGAGGGCAGGTGTGAGAGGAGGTCGTGAGGGGAGGCGCAGGGGTGGCCCGGGTGATAGTTTCGCTGGCGGAGGAGGAGCGTCGGAGGTTTTTGAGGGTGCGTCGAGGCACGCTGTTAGTGGTTCTTTGTCCTCCCCCTCTCACTCACTCTCTCTTCTTGCGATGCAGTGAATGGAGGAGTGGTGGAGCAAACAATTTGAGCAGCGCGACCTGGGGAGGGTGAGGAGGCGGGGGACGTGGTGGGGGAAAGGAGAAAGAGGGATCGGTTGCGACCGCGAGGGAAAAAAAAGATGCTTTCAGGTCTCCCATTTGAGATTCATTTCAGAGCTGAGATCTTCTACGTTTAATTCCGATTTTACTTCACCCTTTTTCGACAGTTGGGGTTGGAGGTAAGCCGCTTGCGGTTTTCGATCACAGATTCCCTCCTTTTGAAACTTGTATAAATCGTAACTGGTTTTCTTTCTGATCATTTTGGTTTGATTTCCATCACTCCTCCGCTAGCCCAAGTTTTGATCTTTGTGTCTTTGTATTATATGTCGTAAATCGCGTTTGTATATAGGTTTTTAATATGTTTCCCCGTTTTATCTGGTATCGTACATAATTCTTTCATCCATTTGCGGTGAAGGATTGAAAGAGAAATGTGATAAGGATATGTGATATGGCTAGAAGAATACTTCCTCATCCATCTAGTCGATGTGACGCGCCTATTTTCTCTATGCTTGTTGTTATGTTGCGTTTGGTAAATAATATTTAAGGTCAGAGGTGCAATGGCAATTTTCATTTATGGTACTAATGGATATTTTCTTTCGGAAAACATGGTATATTTTAATTTATGGTTTACATGTCAGTGATGTGTCACATTTCCGTCAATGACTCACGAGAATGACAAATATTGAAAATTTCTGTGAACTTTTGTTTCGGAGCCAATGGGAACAGTAACCTCAACAATGTATAAAGTAGATAGAGGTCTTGAAATAGACTCATAGATAAAATGTTGATAGAGACTGTGATATGTGCGGATATGTTATGCTCTATAATTCTGCCGAATATACAGAATATTTTAGGGTGTAAACGATGCTAGAAAGGCAATTTTATTTTTTAAGGGAGAATTTTTGTCTCCATAAAGGATATCCTTCCTGAGCATTATTAGTTATTCGGATCAGCCTCGACATTTTCGATTTTCTGCCCTTCGTTCCTCGGCCTCGTCGCCTGCATTAGATTGGTGTCCATATTTTATCAGTACTTCCAGGTACTGTTTAATTGAACGAAAAACGGCTCTTGCATAATGTATACAGCGTCAGTATTCTACAAAGCCTTTTTTTTATTCCACAACTCATCGTTATTTCGGCGATAATCCCCCGTCATATATTCACCAGCCCTCGCGGGATGATAAAACATTTAAAGGTCTTTGTTGAAAAAAGCGAGTTTTTCATCTGCTCTTGAGCGTCCCTTTGTCGGCTTTCCTGGAAACATTATTAACGCGTGATTAAGTTGCTGAAATTGAATTATTATGTTGATTTTGGTAACAGCATGTTTTGCCTGTTTTAGATTTTGTCTCATCAAAAGTATTGCGTCGGAATTAATACCTGTAATTAGGTTCTTCGGAGTTCAAAGAGTTTGATGCTGCAGTTTTTTTCCTCGTGTTTTTTTTTCCCTTCAGGTAACTCGGAAAAGTGCCCATGTGGACGTCATGTCACTCGCGTAATCAATTTTCATCCATTGCGGTCTTCAATCTTTCACTTTCACTTTTAACTTGATTCCCGAACCCGTTGCACAAGCATGGGGTGTGTTTTAGAAAATTATCCTCATAGGTATCTTTTTTGCTGCCCTTAATAACGTGCTTGGGAAAAATCAGTCCGAAAAATAAACAAATTGGTGATTTTTGCACCCAAAAACAACACACTGAAGATATTATTCTGTGTGTCATTAGATTTGCTGGTGATTATTTTATTGCGTCTACATTAGTGATAGTTTTTTGGACATAAGCGTAAAAAAAGAGTACGAACTGAGCATATACCTATACTTCAGGTACTTACTAAGGTATCCATTGCAAACTTTGCAATTTTAGGTATTGTATTCCTATTCTATCTGTGGAATGGAAGAGTTAGAATCCGGTTATTAATAATTAAGGAACGTTCAATTCGTTTTGTACGGGATGTGTCGCACATCATGTCCTCAATTGCCTTTGCACACGATTTTTCACCCGAAATTTACTCAACTTTACTTTCAAATCCCGGTCTTTTTGCATAATAAATTCGCTCTCCATCTCCGTAACTCCCTTTCCCTTCGACTGCATGCACTCAACTCCATTTGCGTGTATCATTGAACATTTTCGCGGAAAAGTTGGTGATTGAAGCCGGATGCTGGTCAGATTGGATGCCGAGGCCGTATTGCGTCGGGCTTCGATTGAGAGTTTCGGTGATTTGCAGCTGTATAAAGGTCTCCAATTCGGACCCAATTTGATCCCCATTTTCCCCGCCGCGGCCGCCGAGTGAGCCTCCTTTGTAGGAACACTTTCGTCATTAACCTGCCCCGAAACGTGTGCCCCAGGTTCATGGGTTTCCTTCCTCACCCCCAATTCCCTTCATTTCTTTTGCATATCCCGCCCTTTTTTTCCTGCTCATCCCATCCCAATCTCCTCATGTGTATATCCTCTCACGGGTTTAGGTGCCTCTCCCACGCGTCTATGCGCCATTGGAAGCTTCCGGTATCCGACTTCGGAGCCCATAATAAAAACGTTCTTCCCCCCCTCGGCACCCAAAAACCTTGGCATCGGATATTGAAAAAGTCGGAAGTTTTGCACATCATCCTCTCCCCCGGACCTACGACGCCCCGAGCGGCCGACCGACCACTGCGAGGAATGGAAAAAGAGATGAGGGAGTTTTTGAAATAGGCCGTGAGATGGCTGCTCGATCGCGCCTCTCCCTCCTTTTAATCTCGCCCTATAGGCGCCCTCTTTGTTATGAAAGCGAAACAGGTCCTCGCCTCGGTCCGGAGGAAATTGTTTGATCGCGAGCGATATTATTTCATGTTTATTAACCGCCGTGCATGTTTGATGTTGAGGATCCTTCTCTACATATGAAATTCCTCTCACTGGGCTGGAGTGTTTGTAAATTTTTTCCAATTGACGTCATGGATTGTTGTATTCATTTATTGGTTCAAGGCAAACGTGTATCTATATGCGTCCCTTTGCCACTTTATTTGTAATTCTCATTTTTTTAAGAATTCAATTCGCCTTTTATGAACGTCAGCGTTCCATTACATAGCTAATTACTGTGGAAAATATTTGAACCCTCTCGACCTCCTCTGAGATGTGAACGAGGCTCGGAGGGTCGCTGACATTTGGTTTATTTGGTATGTTTCCATTCCCTAATCTGTTTTTCGTCGAGAAACTCGGGGTCGAGTATTAAGAAGGCTAGTATGCCAGCCGTCTACTTTCCTTAAATATTTGCTCAAACTAGTTGTGGTCCCATTTCCTCCCTCCAAAACGCTCCTTCGATTCGGGAATGCTCTTGAAAACACCGAGAACTCGTGTAACTCCGCGCGAATTAAAGAGAGTTTCCTCTTTCAAAGCTGTGTAAGCATCATTTAATGTTTTTTTTTCCTTCCGCCCAATTTAAATTAGTTTCCCGGGCCGTTATTTTTTTCGCGCGTGCTTCGCTTCATCGGAGGCCATTCCCACTATTTATTTTTCTGCTCCGGATGAGATACTGGTTTTTTTTTGGCTCCCAGATAATTTCGACAAACTTTTCTCGGTACATTTCGTTTAAATGTTTTCCGATACATTCTCCCTCGCCCGCCGCTAGCATCTCTACTACATTCTCGCCAGCATTGAAAATTTTTCCGCGCGTTTCGATGCGAGCATACCTCCCACCATCTCTCGCTCCGTGGTGTGACCCAGGGTAGTAATATTTTTTTATTATATTTTTCCCTCTAATCGAATTACTTTTTCAAGCTCCAGCCCTGGCTGCCCTCGGAGGTGGAGAGGGTTGGTGGGGATGATAAAAAAAGGAATGGGTGAAGCGTTCAGGGATGGTGAGGAGGATGGGTGGTTTAGGGGGCGAGGCGAAAACCCCCTTCTTTCCCCATGTCCCTGACACATTTATCTTCTTTCGCTAGCCGTCCTCAATTTTCGATTTTACAGTAAATGTCTTTTTATGGACTCCGAGGTGCGTGGTGCCCCCCCGGAGGTCTTTCGTGAGGTTTAGTGTTTGGCTCATCGGGAGGAAGTGGGAAGGTGGGTGTTTGACATGACGGGAAATGATGGACGCGAGTATTTTGCTCCCGGTGGTTTAATGGAGTGAAGATGAGGTGCGAAGCTTCGACTTAAAAGCGATGTCCCATCAGGTGTTTGGATTTTTTCCAAGCGATTCTTTTGGGCTGAATATCATTTTCTTTCGTTTCACCTTGCTCAGCCCAGATGACAAGAATTTTATGTCGTTTACATTTTCTTGCCTAATATTTTGGATTTGTTTACATATGTGAGTTGCCAATGAAGAATTACAGTGTATGAGGAGCTACTACTAGCGTGCAGGAATGTGATTCCTTATCATCATCATGATAGGGTCTCAACAGCGATACTTAAAATCTGATAGTTCATAAATAACCTGAATGAATACTATCTATAGAACATTCTCGACGCATAATTCTCTCTTAAATTTTTTTAAAAATGTACTCGTAATTTTTTTCATTGAGTGTGCCATCTTGTTCTCTTGTAAAAATGGGAATACTAGTATAAGTCTTAATATTTTTAGATGACAGCTGTGGCATATTACTTATTATTAACGTTACAGAAATCACCTTGAGCGAAAAACTATCTGTTTCTAAGAATCTTATTATTGAAATAGGAATTTTATCGTCACTCTTTTCTGTAACGACGATAAATTGTCATTTTGTTTTCCTTGATTTTCTCACCAGCGCTGAAGGAATGACCTCCCTGTGAAGGAGTGAAATGTATCGATGGTAAGCGTTTGAGTTTATTTATCGTATCTATATCTCAAGGCCCATATAATAATGTGCTTTTCGTGCCCTTGTTAAATAGCGTTCGCATGGATTATTTCTCTCGGATGAATAATGATCTGCATTAAGTTTTTTTTTCCTCTCTTAACCGTTCGCTACGTTTTTGGCTCACATGGGAAAATATTCGGTGCTCCTTTTTTTTGAGTAACGATTTTTTAATGCGTTATAAACCATCCTCGATTCATTCACATATTCCCTCCTCCTTTTCCGACGCCTCCCCGCCTGCGTTCACATCTCTTTGCATCCCTTTGCCCGAACTGTTCGATTTTTCAACCCGTCGTTTCCAAGTTATTGGCCAATAAGAAAATTTACGGATTCCCGGAGTCTCGTTTTTATTTCCGCCCACTCACCCCCTCCCCTTCTCGCCCCCCCACTGTTTATTTATCGCTCCCGTTATAAACTCCGACCGGATTCCCTTCCACTCGGCTGTCTTCGACTATGCCCCTTACGGTTGCAGACCTTTCTCTCCACGTCTCCTCTCCACTGAACCATCCAACCCCCCAAGCACCCACGCTCTCTCCCGCACCACCTATCTGCTCCCAACCCCCGGCCTCTCTATCCCTTATAGTGATAAAAAGATTGATACTTAGCGCGGCTGTTTTTCTGGTATGGAAATAAACGCACACTTTTTGCCTCATTCATTCACTCCCTTTCCTCCTCTGCAGACCGTGGATGCTTCCCCCTTCATGGTTCCCGGGAAAATGGTGGGAATCAATGAGCCTCGATTGAAAACCTCTCCACGTAAAAAGTATCGGTGTTTTTTTCGTCGTATTAAGATGTCGTTGAGGACCGGGTTTGTAAATCGCACTGTATATTTTAGATCTTCTGTGTGCCAAGTCAAGAGTTACGTCTTTATTTCTCTCACTCTAAGCGTCTTAATTGAAATGGTAGTCACAGGACGTGTCTCAATAGCACCTTAGTAATTTGAAAATATCTTGATGTATAGAGATCGAGAGAAAAGCTGCCTGTAATTAACGTCTAGCTCTGTGCTGCACTGAGTTTTTTCCTGCAAGCGTTGGTTTTTACAGAATTTAAAGGAGCTTTTAAAAATGTGGCGTGGCGGAATTCTTCGTCATTAGAGTTGTATTTTCCTTGTTGTCAATGTAGTTATTGCAACCTTGAAGCATATGATTTCCAAGTTTTCTGAAATTGCCCTTTTATGCGAAGTTTTCCACAAAGCCTAATTATAATTTATGCATACAAATTTTGGTGAGTTTATATTGGACATTGTTATTTAATTTCTCGAAGATTTCCTTAAAATGTATTTTAATATTGTCTATCCACCTGGCTCGTAAATTTATTAAGGATATTATTCACCCGCTAATTTCATTTTACAATATACATATTATTGTCTTCAGAAACAATTTAGAGTGAAAAATATTGTTTAACATATTAGTGTCAAATTTTAATGTGTGATAATTAATGGGTGCACTTGGAATAGTTTTACTCGCAGGTTCTTTATTTAATTCTTTGCTTGCTTCATTCTTTCTCGGTTTAGGTTTCTAAAAAAGATGACCTACCCCCTTATTATTTATATACTCGCCTTACACTTACTGTGGTGAACAGTCTTGAAATTCTTAATGGGTGCTAATTATTACTGTACTTAGATCTAAATGCTATGTTAATGGTTAGGGAAGCAATCTATGACAACTCCATGGGGTTTAGGTTGCCCCCCTTCCCCCTGTTCGCCTTCGCCGCGCCGCATGCAGCGCTCTCTAGCGTGAGGGAAGGCAATCGATGGGTCTCTTATGCCTCTTTGCACTCCCCGGATGCGAGTGATTTCTCAAACCCCCCGTTGTATCTCATCCCTTGTTTTTTGTACCTGGCCCCTCTTTTTTTTACGCTTCACCTCCAGCCTCGCTTCCTTCCACCCACGCGCGCCACATCATTTCCCGTACGTCCTTCTCCCCATCCTCCTCTTCCTCCCATCCTTCAAATCACGTCTTCCCAGGAAAAACCTCAAGAGGCTGCACCCTCCAGTGAGCATCTCTCGGAGAGAACTGCCCCGCACAACAGAGGGGGCCTCCACTATGCTCCTTACGCACTCTTAAGCCCGTTTTACACGATGCATGTTCTTGCAGTACTCAGAACTGCATTTTTTTCTCAATACGGCGTGCAATTGCATGGACGAAATGAGAACGTGGGTTATTTTGCCATCTCGCGTTCATGCATTCCTGTATGCGTTCTAGCAATTCACTGTCTTTCACGACGACGCAATTTGAAATGCGCTCTCGCACGTGCGTTAGGTTGTGCAAGGGCATGGCCCGTGTAAAACGGGCTTTAGACTTCCTTATCCTCTGTTTCAGAGTTGCTAGATTTGTCGGTGTTTAAAGTAGACCCTAACATGCCTTATTTTGGGTCTCACTTATAATAATGGTAAATGAATTAAACTTTGTGAATCTGTCACGACTTCTCTTTGATAAACCTCAACCTAAGTATTAATATTTACACTGCATATCACGTTTGCGTTTGCTAAAAATTTGAAATTTGTTTGTCATAATATAAAAATCAATTATAAAAATGGTGAACAATCCCGTTGTATTTTTTGTGGCAGCACGTCTTTTTTCAGCTTTCGTTCGACACTGTTGTCCTTTACTTCCTCTCTTAGAGGCTTCCGATAAAATTCAGATTGAATAATGGTTCTTTCTGGGAGTTTAAATCCATTTTTCTTCCGTAAATCTCGAAATGACGCCCGACTTTCGTGTCAATTCGATTCCGAAACCCTGTCGTGAAGGCTCAGCACGGTTATGCTTTTGTCGAGACCGTAGCAATACGTGCGTATCTTCAATCTCGGGGAATTCAGTGCGTTTCTCCAGTCTTGCCCTCTCTGGGAATCTGACGGTGTGAGAACCTGTACGCCCATCAGAGAGGCTCGTTCACCCCCGCACCCGCGTGTGTCGCCCGAGATCGGGGCTTTGGAGCGGGTCTGTCGGGCCTTATCTCCTTCCGCCGTGGCGCAGACACGAGTCCGGTTGCTTGTTTTAACTTGACAGATTCACGACAGTGGGGATTCCTTTTTCTTCCGGCCCACTCCTCCTTGAGAAAATCCCTCCTTCACGCCTCTCATAATCCAAAATCCATCAGCCCCTTCTCGTGCCACCCCCGGGAACTATGGTCTCTTCCATCTTCACATCTTAGTCCTCACCAGTCTTTCTTGGGTCTTTGCTTCCCGGCCATACCCAGACGTGAACATGTATTTTTCTTTGAGGGAGTTAAACCATTCATTGCTGAGAATTATTTGGCTATTATTCACCTCAGGCCGTTCACCGCTGCTATCATTATTATTAATACTAATACCGCTAGTGATCTTTCCCAGTAATTGTGAAATCAAAGTAGCATATGATATTTTAATGACGCATAAAAATACGGAATGACTGGCTGGGTAATTTGAATTCGAAAAACGTTTTAAGAATGAAATACTTGTCGTTGAATGTGTGAGGGTCTTCCATCGTGCATTGCATTCCGTTTTAGTCATTACTTCGAGAAGCTTTGTAAGAAGCCATCTGATGATTGGATTAGCTGAATAGAAATATCTGGGTTCTCCTTCCCTTGGATTGATGTGTGATGATCGTATTTTTCACTTCTGACGTGGAGAAACAGTACCCGTCGTCTGTAATTCGTCAGCTTATCCCTAACGAGCCACGACGGAGGAGAAATCTGAGTACTTAATTCTCCAATTATTTTTCGTCATCAAAATAAATGATGAAGTGCGATTCAGTCTCGAAGGAATCGTTACAATAGTTTTCCCGATTCGAATCAGATCTGCTTTAACTGTCAGAGGTTCACGTCTTACTTCTTACCGAGTATTGGTCGACTTCCTTATTTATATTGATATTTCTCGCTCTGTGGGTTGGATGCAGACACGCGCAGCCCCTTATATCAGCGCCCCTGTCCACACCCACCCCTCCCCAATCGTAAATAAAGCCACCCCTGGTCCACCCCCATGTCTCTCGCACTCACACACAATGCGCTCCGAATCATGCGCACCCGTTATACACCTTCAATATTTCACCTCTCTACCCGTCGCCACTCCCATCCCCTCTCCACTCCTCTCCAAATATCCTCCCCAACCACCCACCCGTGGTTCATGCCTTCGCTACACCGCCCATCCTCCTTCCCTCACCCTCCCACACCTTTTGCTAAGTGATGGCGTTATTATTTGACGTATATCCGGGAAATCGAGAAGAAGGGGAAGTGGGTTTGAAGAAGGGGGGGCTTTGGAGGTGAAGATCCCTTGGGTGAGAGGCAAGGAATCGAGGGAACAGAAGTCTAAATGGGGGCGGCGGCGGCGTGGTTTTTGTTTGCCTTGCGTCGTTCTGTTTTCCCAGTATCCTGACATGCGGAAGCTTTTGCTTCAGGAGGAGTGCGGGAAGCGGAGATTTTTTTTCTTTCACCTCTGCGAATCGCACGAGGAACACGACTGCCTTGCCCTCAACCCCCTAATTCACTCCCACCCTATTTCTTTCCTTCCCCATGGTTGACAGATTTGATTGGTGGTGTGGAGGAAAAATAAAGTGTAGATGGTGATAGGTTGTGCAAGTTGAAGCGGGTAGATTTATGGTGTTGTTATCAATTCTATATGTATAACCATTTTATTTGTTTATTTTTAGATAATTTAAGTTTTCTATCATTGCACTGTGTTTCATTGAATATATTTCTTCGCCTCAATATTATTACGTTTTTTTTCCTCAATTAATTGTACGTAGAAGCAAATTTCTGCGCTCCATACTCACCTTCACTATATTTCGCCTGTAGAAAATTTTACCTCGCGGCGAGCTTCTTCGAATAACCCAAATTTGGTATGTATATCCTGGGAAAATACGAATGACAGGTGGATTTGCTCGTGATACGGCAAGGGTAATTGAAAGGAGTGCGTGGAACAGTCTTGGAAAAATGAAGATCTTCCTCAAGAAAAATTCAGGTAATTTGAATTTTTGAATCTCGTAAGAACCCTGAAATATGCCAATGGGCAAACCCGCGTTGTTACTTTAGAATGGAGAGAGGATGCGCGAATTTAAGGGTCAGGTGGAGGGTAATAAAATAAATTCCTCTGAACCGGAACGTTTTAGTTGGTTCTCGACCGTTGGTTTGGTTAGGACCTACGTTTAGTTGGTTTTGTTTTGCGGTGGCTTTTACATTACAGGTTTACGTGTGTTGCTAAGGCGTTAATCTGCATTTTTTTACTATGAATAATTTAGCTCTTTGGCCCTCCCCCTTGGTCCTTCATTGGACTAGTGTTGAGCAATGGATTGACACCTCCCTCACCACCTCCACATAGCCATCAAAGCAATCTTTGATTTGCAGCATGACAATCTACTCTCCCCTCCCATTTCATTTGGCCAGACTCTCCTTTCAGTGTGTCCTGTCTCCATTCTCCGGCAAACCTTCGATTTTTTTGCCGCTGTTATTGACGGTAGGTTCCTCTTAGATATTTGTTTTTATTAAACGCCTCCTCCCCCTTCACGTCCCCAGCGCCCTCTCTCAGGTGAAGGGACCCGAGCGGTCTGTCGAATGGTGATTTTCGGGAGGCAATAAAACAACACGTCCGACAGCGTTTGCTTTATTTGTTCCCGCAAAGGTTTTGGGAGGAAGGGTGGTTCAATTTGTCTGCTGTTTGAACCGTTATAATTCGGGTAGGTTTTTTTTTCACGTGTCAGTAATTGATCGGTCGAATCATCCGCCGTGAGAATTTATGGAATTGCCTCTTTTATTAGAAGGCGGACCATGAACACCTCATACTTTTTTCCTCTTTTCTTGCTGGTGAATTCGATCGTTGGTTGCCCTTTCTTTTTAGTCCGGATTGCTTTGGTCACTCGTATTATTTTTTGTTTGTGTGACGGCATGTCACTGGATGTCGTTCTTCATCGTATTCGAGATTTCATAACTGCTGTGTCTATGTTTTCATTTTAGATGTAAAGTTTTTTTTTGCAAAAAAACTTTACCGATAAAATAAAAAATGATATTGGGCTGAATTTCGGATGAGCGAGCAAGAGAAAAAGTGGATCATGGGTTTTAGGATAAGAAAAAGAGAAGAAGGCCCTCAATCGTTCGGATGAATTGTATAAACAATGGGACTTGAGCGAGACAGGAATGAAATGTTGTATTTGCAATTCGTCACCAATGTCAGTCAACCTACACTGGTGGATTACCTCTTATTGTTTAAATTTAATAATTTTAGGTTCGCAATTTGCGTTATTGAATGATCCGTTGTTATGATCGTTAGTTTAACTTTTGGTTTTCTTTGATTCCGGAAATACACGCTTACATGGTGGCATGAATTTTTTTTTTCAAGTCAAACATTAGTTTCGGCGTGATGAGGCTTTTTGAAAGACTAATATTTTAGGTTTTTTGAGTGTTGCTTGTTTTGTTTAAAGGCTGAAATTCCAGCGCAAAGAATTGATGAGGCTTTGTTTTCGGAATTTACGTTTCGATTTTTTTGTATTTTAAACTTACGTTCTCATTGCGAATGGGTTTTGTTTCGCGTTTTTAGATTTGGGATAAGGTGGCGCGTATTGACTTTTCGGATGAGAAACGATTTGAAATTTCTCAACCAATGCCGGATTTGCATTCGTTCGGAACGCGGCTATAACTAGCATCACGGATTGCCATTCACGACTCCGAAAATATTTTCGGGTGATTTGCACGCCTGAGGTTGGCAGCACCTTGGCATCCGTACGCCTACACGGCGCTGAGAATGCGATAGCGTCTTCTCTCGCCTTAGTGACGCTTTAGAGCGGAATGATTTCGGAGCTCTTTTTGTCAGTAGCAGCCGCTTCTGACTCGTATTCTAAATCACGGTCGGCCTATATCATTTGCGGAGATTTATTTTTGTGTTCAGAGTGCCAACTAATAAGAGGAGAAACATGATGTGGAAGGTTGGTGAGATCGCGATACCTAAAATAAAATCGGTATTTTATAAAAGTAAGGTTATAAAAATGTTAAACAAACTATATTGTCAATTTGGTATTTTTTACATTTTGATATGTGTGTTAGGTAGCGAATATATTCTTTATTATGGTAAACTTCAAAGACGATCGTGCTACATAGAAGTCGCACGGTTCCTTTGAATTTATCAAGAGAGAAATATCACTGCAGCGTGTTTCTTCGTATCGTAATTTGAAAAAAGGCATCTCTCTTTTGTAAGTGACGTGGGATATATATTTTGCGAACAAGTATAATGCCTTCAAAAAGGATTTCCAACTGGCATGAGATAATTTTGTGGTTAAACATGAAGTGAATGATATTACGGATAAGTGAAAGCCTTCATTTATATGTTAATGCGTATGGCTCTTACTTCCAGCGTACATTTTTACCCCAGCTTTTCTGAAGTAAAGCTTCATAAATTCTGCATCTTGGCAGTATTTCACGCGGTCAAGCGTTTTTTCGATACTCAAGTGGCCAGAGTCTTTGAGGTAGTGAGTTTTTAAACGGAATAATTTAAAATTTAATTTAGTCATTATTCCCGCTTCCGCCATTGCTCATTGTGTAGGCACAAGGTTTTTTCCTCTGCTAAAGCAGTTGACTTTATCATACACCCGTACCCCTATTTCACTCGTTATGTCGATAGGTTGCATGATATATGTACTTAAATCGTCTCTGGTGCTTCTTGTTCTGCGTTCCCGGTGTTGCTAAAGTGCTTAATGCACCGCTTCCTAACCCCTTGTACACAGGATACCGCGCTGCCACTCCTGCGTTCAGGTCCCAGCTCGCTTCACTTCAAAGGGGCCAATGTGTGTCAGGGATGATGGTTGTCTAGGAGGAAAGGTGAGCGTAGCAAGGCAGTACATCGCGAGCAGCGCGCTGTACTGATCCTCCTTCGTCATAAGTGGTTCCCATCATGACCGCCACCCGTGACGCTACCATCACGTATCACCTGTATCCACATAATACCTTGCAAGCCGCCGCAATAGGTTTGTTGCGGGGAGTATTAGGACACCATTCTTAAAAAAATATGAAGGTGCGCGTAGTACTGATTTGACTACTAGTTTACACCTAATATTAATTGAAGTCCTTCAATGTTCAGGAAAATTCGAATTCCGATACCTATACGTTCAGAAAAAATCTCTTATTGTTTCTTTTTTATCGAACCTGAAAACATTATGAGATTCTAAGATGATGTTCTATGTATCCATTTGAAAGATATTTGTTGTTAATGACTCAATCATTTTAAGCCTAGCACGTTAACGTCTAATCTCTAGCTCCTCCCCGCCTAGTTTGTGTGAAATCCGTGTAACGGTCTCTGTTTGCTTTTGGCAGTTTTGGCGAAACGTGAAGCATTCCTTTGTTTTAAATGAAGTTCATAATACTTCAATGTATACTCTCGCATCATTTAGGTTCCCAACGTGTATATACCCCGTGCGCAAGTATGTGAATGTATATTTGAGCTTTTGCACATTTCCGAAAATTTAATTTTTTGCGGAAAAATTGAATGGATGGATGCGGGGGATGAAATATTTTTTCTCCATCTCTCTATATATATCCTTGCTTCCGAGCCTTTTTGTGTGTGTTGCGGCGCTGTTGCAGCTCTCAGTCATCGCGCGGATGTGGAGTTGAGGAGTAGTAGTTCGTTATTCGGACGATGCGTCGCGTTTTTATCGCTCTCTCCTCCGTCTCTTTTTTTTCGTTCCCCTCTCCCCCCTTCACGCTTCCTTTTTTTTTTTGCTCCTTTCTTGTTTCTCTTGCTCTCCGGTTCCGTTGGATTTCCGCGGCGGCGCTGCGGAGGCTTATCGGCGAAACTCCGCGCAGTTAATATAAATGAAAACGATCGTTGACGTCGGATGCTAATGGAAATGATGTCCCCCATCCGAAGCGGCGACCAGTGCATTCCCTCCGATTTCTAGGATTGCTGATCTTGCTGTCTAGGTGGGGATTTATCCTGTCTATGCCCCCTTCGCGCGTAAATGTACTCTGAGCTGATGAAGTGGGTTGTAAGCTTTATTTTAATTAGTCTCTACCTACCTCCTTGGAATCAGGCCTAAAACCTCTATTTCGTTCGTTGAATTTGGGATTTAACGTGTGCGATTGAGGTTCAACTGTCTTAATAACGGATAAAATAATGTTTTTTTCTTAATTTACATCTTCACGTTATATTTCATGGTTCGAATAACATCATGAACGGCTGACATATGTTTCATTTTCGAAACAATAGCACCGCGAATTTTTTCCTGATTTTTCTGAAGTATTTTATGTAATATTATAAATCAGTAATGAAGTTTAGTCCAATGACGGAAACAGAAATAATTGGTTCTTTAAACAGTGCAAATTTTATTATCTACTTTAGCTCGCATTTTATTTTCGTAAGAAATACGTAGAACATCAGAGTTCAAGGATATTTATGCGCCAATACTTCATAAGTGAACATTTTTTCCTGTTTTATGGTGCCCACTAACAGTTTCAACCGATTTTATTAGAGGGATTCTCGGAAAAATCGCTCTGGGAAATAGCTGGAACTCGAGTAAACACAAATATTAGACTGGCAATCTTCCTCGAGTATTGAGTCCATTTGCCGATGGCGATAAGGTAAATTTCGAGAGGAAATTGTGGGAGTCATCAATCTGGAATCAGTGGCGTTCCTTCAGACGACACCTTGACTTTTTTTTATCTCCGGATTTCATAGCCGCGTGGGGTGTTTGCTTTATTGTGATTCCTACATCTTCGCGTATTTTATACCGTCCTTAAAAGTAAGCGGAACCTGTGTTTACCTCCGCTTTTTACGACACCGCGGCACCTCGGCCGTGGTCTGCTTTTCCAATAACGCCGTCTGCAATATCTTTATGGCCTCGCTGATGGAGTGTCCGACCGTCCTTCGCTTCCTGCGTTTTATTTCCTCTTCTCCACCTTCGAAACGACCCTACTCCCCGGTCAGCCCTTTCCCTCTCTCTCTCTCTCCGTGTTCCCGTCAAGTTAGCGTATTGATATTTCTACCTTCGCCACCTATTTTCATTTTTTTCATTTTCCCTGACAGTCCATGAATTATCAGAGTAATGTTTTACCTCTAAACTCTTTGTTTTTGAAAAAATAGCACCGGAAGTTTTTGTTTTCATTTTTTCTTGCTCATTGGGGATTGATTTTTCTTTAGGGATTTGTTTTCTTATTTTTAAATTTGTTAAAAGCTGAGAATTTAAATAGCCTTTTGTCCAGTGGTCGTGAAGACAAGGTCGTTATTGGCAAAAAGCAAGCATAGTACCTTATGAACAATTAGCGATTGAAATAAGTTGTTTTTACGTATGTTAGGAAGAATTTGGTTGGAAAATCTCAAACAAAATGGATGTATGGAAACACACAGGTGCCATCTTTGTGAGCTGTAATGGTCTGCGCAGTGGCCCAGAAAGTCAAAGGCCCGTGATTCGATTCCCGGTCCAGGGGATTTTTTTTCTCATGGCAATTCATGAATACTTCACCGCCGTTCACGCGGCAGGATTTGAAATATAACTCAGATCATGATTTTTAAATGAAAAGATGAAATTTGCAAGGTTGGTCTTCCCTATAAGTTGCTTCTTTCATAATTAGAATGGCATAGTAATGAACATCGAATTAGGTTAAACTTACACACGCTTACACGAGCGTTTTCTGTTAATTCAAGCGATGCTTTTCAATCTTCAGCACAACTGCCACCACCTGCCTCCACCTCTCTGTCCAGACGTGAGTCCACTCTCTTTCTCTCTCCCCGCCAAGGTGGCGTATTGATATTTCTCCGCCCCTTTTTTGCACCCTCGCATTCCTAAACTCCCCCAACTTCGTCGTCCTCACCCCTTCCGTTCTCATCCACCCACACGCGGCAGATCAGCCTCTCGTTTCACAGCTGGGCTGCGCTTGTGGAAAACGAATTCTTTTATGGTTGCTCAGCGGAAAGATTCACGTGTTCGCCCGGACGGAAACCTCGACCGGCGTACTTTTAGCCCGTGAATCGCCCCCATCGCGAAATCTGTGTGTGTTTGTTCGCCCCGCGAGAGTTTATTTGTATCGCTCGGAAGCAAGAGTAATCGTGCAAATCTTTTTCAAACGTGCCAGAGTGGCGATCCGCCATCAGGGAAGTGACAACCATTCACGTTTTAGTGGCAGTTATTTAGGCGTCGTGTAACGTGGAGATGCTTGGCATTCTTCACTTTTTACCGCTTTTGTTTTTTCACGCTGAGTTTATTCATTCATTATGATATTTTAATTATAATTATTAATATTAATCCTTAGATAGTCGTATCGAATGGTTCGTTCTTTGCTTGGACAAATATTATGAATTTTGTGTGGATAAACTTATTCCGCCTCCCTGGCGGATTTGAATTACAATATCTATTTGGGTAAACTGAGGGCTGAAAACTCAGCTGAACCCCAAGTTGTAGCGTGAAATGTTGGCCAGTATGGAAAAATTAACTCGGTGGGAATTCCGAGAAGACTTGACCCACATCATTCGACAGGTAAGCATCGAATCATATTTTACAATATCAATTTTTTAAATAATTGTGACGTGAAACTCATGAAGTTGATCAACGGTGAATCGGTTGAGAGATGTAACCTTAAGTACCATAATGTAGAGCAAAGCCTGCCTTATGGGTTAGCCTGATAGTGATGACACTTATTTGGTCTGAAAATTAAAGTTTTTTGGTGATTAAAAACAGCGGAATTTTGAAGGTATGCTGGAGAAAGACATTTTGCGTTGAAAGAAACGATTCGAGAAACTGCGTCACGGAGGAAATTATAAGGAAAAGTTATGAAGGGTAGAACTCTGGTACGGAAAGGCCTGTGTGGGTTTCTGTGTATCGTCAATGTTCTTATAATTTCCTTTGAGCCCCTTAACTACAAACCTGAGTTCGTCCTCCCCTTGGAACTCTCCCCAAACGTATAATACATCGAGATTGAGCATAAATTAGTGATGCGGAAGTCTTTATTTGCAAAGGGTTCATCTCATTTGTCGCATATTTGGTCACCGTTCAGGAGGGAGCCCCGGGGATATATCTTTCATACACGTCCCCGAAATAGGTCAGAGCGTCCCTGGAGATTCCCTCCGTTCCCTATTCCTGGTAAGTTGTGTCAGCGGTGTTCTGTCTACTCGATTATTTCGTTTCTCGGTATTAAAAATCGATGGGGTTTTTTCCAGAACGCTCGCCAATCCCGTGGCTGTATTTCGGGGACGCCACCCGCGGGCTCATCGCAAATATTTTCTCGGTTTCTTCCGCTTCTCTGGCTCATCCACTCTCGTGGTATTTTGCCCACTATCCTTTTCCGATTATCTGTGAGGGATGGCTGATCTGCGGGCTGGGGAATGAGAGGAAAATTAGAAGGAAAGGTTTGACCCCAAGATGAATTAATTAATTACATAAATTTATTGGAATTTTTTGCGTTATTCTAATTACTTTACTCACCGACCCGTTAGGGCATTTATATGCGTATTAATTTCAAATATCATGGATTACAACAGTGTATGTCGCTTAAAAGTTATGTGATTAAACGTCGGAACTGGTCTTTGCAAATAATAATTCAGACAAATTACACATAATTACGAGTAAAGTGCTTTATATACCTATGTTTATTCTGCTCTGAAAGAATGACTGTATTGTATGCCAGTAACAGATAATGTGATTGCCCTGCGTAACCCCAGGTAGTGTAATAAGAAGTCATGATGAGAAGTGATGTTTACTATTGTAGTGCGCACTTTTTGAAAATGAAGTGTTGTAGCATTGTAGATGATCACTTAGAGCTGAAAACTGATAGTATGTATAAGAAAATTTCGTCATTATTTATGTGAATTTACCTCTTCTTAGATAATTTGACGACCTTCTGGTTTGTTATTTACACAATCACTCGAGCTGCGCCTCCTCTCCTCGATGGGATTCTCTCTTTTTAAAGCGTCCGGACGCTCTCAAATTGCCCCCTCACCCTCCGCCCCTCTCCCTCGCGTGAGAACCTCCCTTCATCTCATTCTTCTGAATTAACCCCCCCTCCCCGTCACCCTCCCTCCCTCCTCTTATCTGCCGCACCTGCTATCCTCTCGCCCGCCCAATCTCCACCGCCCTTTCCTCGACCGAAGAAATCTCGTTTCTCTTGCTCAAGCCGCGGCGATTTCTCACGTCTCGCGTCCCAACAATGCCCCAACAATGCTCCCAGGGAATGGGAGAAGGTAATGGGGTGAAGTGATGTGGGGGGGCGCGTTTTTTTTTCTCTCTCCTTTCCTCTCCTCCCTTAGGATGGATGTGGAATGGTTGGGTATGGAACAGGCCGTGATAGGGCGCTATGCGTTGGTGTTGGATGTGCTCGAGAAGCATTGCAGAGGAAAGAGAACGACTTCTCTAGATCCCGCCTTTCGTGTATCATCTCTCTCATTTTCCCTCCCGCCGCCGAGGCCCTAGTATCTCCTCGGGTGGCCGCTGTGCGGCGTGCGCATCTTCTGTTTCGGCGTCGCCACTTGTCCAGTCCATCGCTCGTCGCCCCGCTGTTTCGCTCGCGTGCAATCGAACTTCCCTCAACGGATACCTCTAGATAGCATCCACCTCACACTATGGGACATTCTCTGATGGTACCGGAAAATCGTTAACAAAGAACATATCCAGAAAAGTAATACTCATGTTTATGATTTCTAGAGATAAAGTTGAAAAGTTGGAATTCTTTAATTTTTATAAAACTACCCAGTTAGAGCACATTTCCGGCTCTCACGATCCGCACAGCGGTCACCTCCCTATGGTCATAACTATTTAAAGAAGAATATTGAATTTACGAGTCACATGAATTCAGCCGGTGTCTGTTTATTATTCTGTTAAATTTTCCAGTTGGTAAATAAGTAATTCACTCCGGAATTAAATTTAGATAAGGTAGATATATATTATTTATTCTCAAAGGAATTAAATTTAGATAAGCTGTAGTTATATTAGTGATTCATACAGGGGTTAAATTTAGATACGGCCTTCGATTTAAAATATTTTCAAAAAGTTTTTAACCGCCAATAATGATAAAATTGTATCCTTTTAGTAGCCTTGATATGTATTTATTATTATATTGTACAAGTTACAAGTTGGCTATTTGCCAGGTGGTAACAGTTTATACAAAAAATAAAAAGAAAAACAAAAATATTGCAAATGAGAAATACATTACCAAAATGAAACTAGAAATTGAATATTTAAAATTCAGTGATATTATTTTCCAATATTAATCCTCTACACCTCTTCTTGAAAATCCTTACGTTGTTAGGGTAGGGCTTAAACAGTTCTGCAGGGAGTCTATTCCATTCCGAAATCGTCCTGTTGAGGTACGAGAATTTCTATACGTCAGTCCTATGACTCAGTCTCTGTTGCTGACTTAGAAATACCATTTTGCATTATATTTTCTCATATTCATTATTGATAATGGGCCTTAGTTACATGAAAATGATGGCTACTGTGCATTAGTGATATCATTTTTGCCTTGGCAAACACCGTTAGCTTTACTTTCCGAGACGGACTGGTTATTAACGAACCCTCCTTGTGTCGTATTGTGGACTCTTCGAGCCATATTTCTGTGAATAACTTTCCTGCTCTTTATATTTATTCAGTCGTTCTGTCTTTTATGAATCTCCACTCATGTCCTTTGCTTGATACGAGTATCGAAATTGCCTTCCATCGAGTGTTAATGCGTGAAAGGGTGCGAAACAGACATCTGGCCACAATCTCTCGTCGTAAGATCTGTGTATTCTTTCGAAGAACCTTTTTCCTATTTTTCCCATCAATATCCAGCTTTTTTTAAATTTTGTAATATCTATAGGGAAGTGTTTCTATTTTCAAGGTATTTCTGAACCGCATTTCTCACGGTGCCTTTTCATTCTCGTTGTCTAGACCTGTGGTGATTGGCAATCATTCCCTCTTCACCTTGTTGCACCAAATCTTTTACATGAGGCCAATATGCTCTTTAATTTATGTAGTGCTTCAGTTATAATTTTTTATAATAGTCCTACTGTGCCGACTATCCTTTTCTTCCATGCGTTGCTCGTTTGTCCTGTTTTTTATATGAGCGTACCCCAAGTAGCATTTCATTGAATTTTCTCTTTCTCTTCCTACGGTTTCCGAAAAACTAATGAAAACTGCTGCTATTTTTATTTTGTTTTTTTTTGTCTTGTGGCAGGCAGAATCGGTCGAGGATTGCGTCGTAATTGGAATCGTGCAACAGGATAATTTAAATACTATTATCTTTTTTAAAGAAAAATTTGCATGAGCCTATCTCGAAACCATTATTTTTTTCGCATATTTATTACTTTACTCCTAATGATTCTTTACCTAATGAAATGAGTATCTCTACAAATGTCCTTGACTTGACTCAGCAGTTTAGACTACATTCTTCCCGCAAATATCAATCATTGACTACACGAGTTAAAATGACAGCTTCTGTGGTTAGTTTTTTGGATTTTTACGAGGGGGAGGAAGGAAAAGAATAGGATTTTTAGATAGAATGAAAGGGAGTAGGCCTTACTGTGAGTTGAAGATTGAAGTACATGAAGGAAAGGGAGGCTGCCAGAACGCTCCTTAAGCACTCCATAGAAAGCTACCTCAATCTGTAGAATACCTAGGAAATAATGATAATGTTTTTATTCCTCATGCATCACGACGGCTCTCTTCCTTCCCGTTTTAGAATCGTCATCAATATCTTTCTCTTCCTTAATTGTTTCGGTTGTCAAATTGAAAATTTATTTTCAATTCCACGAAGTTCCTTTTGGTATCAAGAGGTACGCAAGCTTCTCGCTTGGTGGCTTTCATATCCCGCAAAGGGAACAGCTTTTTTATTTTCCACTTTCCTGCTCTCGAACCCTCGAGTTGGTGTCTGAAAGTGTATCTATCTCCTAAGTATCTTCCGCGCCTAAGTCGCCTCTCCTCTGCCATCCTCCCATACCCTCTTCACTCTCGACATTCTGCCTTAGAAAGCGGCTTCTCATAATATATGTATGTTATTCATACGCATGCTGTATATATTCACGCATACCTCATAGTTCGCCGGGGCGTATTTCCCTTGCCATTTATTCTTGACATTTGGGTCTCTCCCCCCCATGTCCTTCTTTCTCGTATCTCTTCTGCTCTCCCCCCTCTGTCACATGGCGTGTGCATAAATATGTTTGTGGGAAGCAAGGGAGGGAGAGAGTGAGAGAACACGTATGTGACGCATTTCGAGAGAAAAAAAGCTGATGGGCTCCTTTAAGGAATTGGAGTTTTTACGTATTTCTCCTTTTTACTCATTTTTTTCGGGTATATTTTTCCTTCTTCTGGGTCTTATTACAAGTTTGTCGGCGGGAAACGTCTATCCTTCAAAACTGGCTCGATTTGCTTCCCTAACTTTTATTGTTTATCGATGGTTTGGATGGCCTCTTGGGAATCCTTTACTTCGCTTCAGGCATGTCATCCCCTCTTACTCCTCTCCCAATACTCCTCGCCCTTTTCTCAAACTCTCTTTTGACATTTTTGCGCCTGTCTCGGTCAACTCGTTGCAGTTGGAAGTTGATTCTGCTCTCTTTCTCACCTTGCCCTTTCCCTTCGTTTAAAACGCCCTTGAATGCTTGCACTTTCAGCTTCGTCCCCACATGTCACTGTTTCACCTTCCAGTGCTTTCGATGACAATGGTGATTGCGTTTTATCTCTTTATTGAGCTTATGTGGCTTAACTTTGAGGAACTCTGCGATTGGAAAGAAAACTTTACTTTTTTCCTTAATCCCACATACATGCTTCATTCGTACCTATTAATTGGTTTAAACCTTGCCATGTTCAGTACGGATGAAGTCGATGTGTAGAATGTTTATCAGTTTTCCCACCATATTGATTATTTTCTGACTATTAAACAAATGAGAACCATTTCATCTTGATTTCATTAAAGCACCATGGTTTTCAAAGCGGGTCACGAGGAAGGAGGATGAATATGTTGGAGGGTGTAAAATTAGGCGTTTGGGTGAGCACGAGATGGTTATGAGGGTCGACAGAGGTGGGTAAAGTGTTTGAATCGACGCAGGCGGCATTTTAAAATCCGTGATTGAAGAAGTGTAAGAACTTCTTGCTTTGGAAAGCAAGGTTGATAAACTTGCGAAGTTGGCCGCTCTCCGAACAAAAAAATTAAGGTGTTTGGTCTAAGACTATCCCTGGGATTGAATCGTTTTAGTTGGGCTTCTGTTTATGGTCATACTTATCTTGAGCGGCAGATTACTTTTTGTTAATGATGCCATTTTCGTATATCACTAAGGCTGCTTCCAACCACTGCGTGTCTCCGCTGTCGACGGTTTCCGCGACACAGCTTGCAAGACCGTCCCTTCGCCTGAACACACACACACACGACTTCCTTCCCTTTACTCTCTTCCCTGGGAAGCATTCCGTGAAGTTGTGTCTGCGCATTTGCTGTTTCCCGTGTTTACGTGTCTATTCCGCGCTACGTCGACGTCATGCCAACTGTGTTTGATGTGAAGCACTCCGTTTTAATTGTGTTTGATTATTCAGCATGCGATCCGCCTTTGATAATTCAGTTTGGTTAATTTCATTAATGATTGATTTATATTTACCCGCGCCCTGATTCCTCCGTTAATTGGTTTAAAATCTTTTTGATCCGTCTCCAAATTTGACCTTCTGGAAACGTCGAGGAATCAAAGCAAATTATTTGAAATGGTGTGTTCACTGGAAACAGTTTTGGCGTGTTTTGTGGATTACGCAGGTACGTTATGCAACAAACTTCGTCCATTTTATGTGCAATCCTGATGAGTTGCGCTATTGATTGATGTTCCCTTACGTAAATGGGAGTCGAGACCATAACTTGGAAAAAAATTTCGAAGGCGTGTTTAATTTAAAGAGTACATTACTAGGGGGGTTCGTTTGAGGACGGAACACTTATATAGTTTCTCCAAAGCATTTTGGGGGGGGGGGGGGTTGATCCCCTTCTATCATTTCGACCTTGGTCAAAGGTAACTGAGCTGATTAATTTTCCATAAGTCAAATCAATATCACCTTAACACCCTTAGACTTTTTTACTTTAGCGAAATCAGTTAGTATTCATTATTATGTGACCATATGTTTAAACTATTATTCGAAGAAGGTAACTTCTACGTACACCTTTGTAAATACATACCATGTGGTTCTCTGGGCCTAGAAGCGCGAAGTATCCTGTACGGGTTACATAATGCGCTCAAAATAGCAGCAGGTTTGGCTTTTGCGTTTAAGATATCTCAATGCCTTTTTTCATAATGAATTTATTTCACCTTTGAAATCTTATTCTTGTTTTGGTTTTCGCTTAGTCTCGCATTTATTTAACTGGGCCAATGTTTTAAGTTCAAACGTTAACCATCGTGTGCTATTCTCCCTTTCAGAAATTCGAATATTCTCTCAACCTGGTAGGATCCTACGTATATATTTATCCGATTCATGATCTGTTTCACCCTCTACGTATCTTACTATTCCTTCCCGAGAATACGTATTTCAGATGTGGAAAATTTCTGTAGCTGAATATTTGGAGGAAATTAATTAGTCGTTCGTCATTAGTGCTGTATTCCTTGCTTGAGAGGGAATCATAACATGCGAGTCCCACGTAGTGCTCCTATGCTTTTACTGCATTACTCCATCAAATTGTATCGCGAATGTATTCTTCAGGATGCGGCTGGTGGTGCGTCCTTAAGGAGTGATGCAGTGTGGGAGAGGTGGGGATGATGCTTGTCGCTCGAAGCCGAAAGCGGCAACTTGAAAGGGTTTTGTGTGCGTAGGAGATGGATGGAGGTGCCGATATCGACAAACGGTGGGCGCCGCACCCTCCGACAGTCAAAACCCCTAATGGTTTTCTTCTTCATCATTTCACGTCTTCTGTACTCCTCGTATGACTCGGCGAAAGAGTTTAAGAAAAAGGCATATCGCTGAGAATGCATGCTGAATATTCTTATTAAAGTATTTTATCAGTTAAGTTAGGTTTGTATGGTGCATTTGTGAACTATTCCTTTCTCCCTCTTATTTACACTTCCCTCTTCAGAGCGCATTAAGTTCTTCTCCCTCTCATTCCATCTGTACATATTATTGACTTCCTTCTCAAAATGACAAGCATTCTTCCCTTTATTACGGTTTCTAAAATTCCTTCCCTGTTCAGTATTCGCTCAATCCAAACCTCTTGTCTCGCCCATATCTCATCACTAAACCTACCACCGCTCATCAAGAAGCTCCCCACAAAACGATGTTTTAGGAAAAGATTATCCATTGTGCTGTAATCTCTTATGAAACGCTGTATTGGCTTTCTTGGCTCTCTCGAGGTCCATTGTCCCTAATATCTTCACCGAAGTAATTATAGCGAACCACACCATAGGAAATCATTCATCGGCGTCCACGTCTTAACCTCGTTAATCTCATTTGTGTCATGCACACTGCCACGTTCTCGTACCCTTGCTCATGTGACTTGGATCACTGGAAGTGTCGTTTTGTTGAGATGAATTTGAATATAATATTGCCGGCGGTAATATGTTTAATAACTTGGCAACGATTGAGGGTTAGCGGTTATGTGTTTATGGAAAAGAATAAGGTGGTGTCGATAATTTGAGGAAGATAGTGTTCGGGCTAAAGTTCTTTGGAAACACGCTCGGGGTTGGAGACGCCTTGTGTGGTGCGTTAACACCGGGTGAGTCCTACCTCAAATCAATGTATATATTTACGCGTCGAAGGCAAGGTTAGCTCCACAAAACCACGTGCGGGCCAAGTGGTTCGAGGGAAAAGTTCGGAAGGAAGGGTTTTGGGGGGGGGGGGGGGGGGCTTGGAAGCCAGTGTAGGGGAAAAGCAGGGGTTGGGTTGGTATATATATTTTTATTTGGCTGGTGGCCGACAGGATAACAAATGGAAAAAGTTTTGGATGGAAAAAGTGGCCTGGCGTAGTTTTCTGAGTGAAGTAGAAAACGGTTTCCTTTTTATTTATTTTTTTTATATTCTGTGAGTGGCGTGCTGTGAGGAGCGGACGGTGGCAATATGGACTTTCGGTTTAGGAGAAGTGAAGTGGGGTTTGGGAAGAAGTTGCACCCGGGGGAGGAGGTGAGAGGGTACGGTTGACGGCTGGGGGTGTCTAGGGAACGGGCGGGAATAGCCTCTCCCGTTACCCCCCGGGTAATTGGTTGCCTCAATCGTTTGCCCATCCCGCCCCCTGACGGTCCGTGTGATTGGAGGTGGCCGTTGCCATACCAATTGATATCGCTCTCCTAAGATCAAACCCTCCTACGTTTTACTTGAGTGACTCCTTTGCGAATTACCTCCACGTTCTTCCAAATGTTTTCTTTATATATTTCGTCTGCTTGGTGTCTATGTATTTTTTGAATATCAAGGTTTCCTTCACCTTCAAAATTGTGGATTTTATTTCTCCTATGTCTGCAGTCACATCAACACCTATCATGTTTTAAGCAACGGGCTAAAATGACGTCAATCTTTCCCACGAATGATGGATATGTTGCTGCGCGCTTTTAACAGCTGCAGGTATAATTATAATCACATTGTCTACTTTGAATTTGAATTTATTTCTTTGGGAAAATATCGTTCGTATTATTCTTTTAAGTTTTTTAATTCTACTATTTTGCCGACACTATTGTGAATTATTTCCTACCTACGGCAGGTATCTGAATCAAACGCAGTGAAGAATTTTTCTGAATTCCCCTTTTGAAAGAATGTGAAGTTTTCCTGTTAATAATTATTTAAGTATGTCGGTTTAGGCAAATTAACTTGAAATATTTTAAGAACTCAGCTGTCCGGTTCTTATCCCAAAATTGGCCTTTCCTTTCACAATTACGGGAGGGCCTTTTCCCTTTTATTCTCTCCATAGTTCCTAATCTCTTCCTCTTTCCCCGCTCAACATTCTTAATTTAATAGGAATTTGTAAAATATAACTCAAGCTACCGAGGTAATGTGGTGGAACTGTTCCATCATATGCTGTCGAAAGAATTTAAGTTTTCCACTTCCTTCGAGCATTTTCTCAGAATGACTAGTTTTTGATAAACTTTATCATTTTCGAGTCATTGGGTTTTCTTCAAGGTTTCATTTTCGAGTTGAAATCGATACAGAGTATGGAAACTAGTCCTAATAAAGTGTTCTAAAAAGTGAATAACTGCAGTTCTCTGGTAGTACATTTTTGAAAGACCTCATGAGAATACTTTTTTAGGTTTTAGGGTTTCAATTTTCTATGTTATTTGAATCCACTTGTGGTCAGTTTGCAATATAAAAGAGTTCCTGGAAATGAAAACTTTCGAAAATGAGTTGATGGTCATGATCTGACTGGTACTGAATTTTCCTCATAGATTATTAATTTTCATTGACCAACTTAGAAACTTCCTTTTTTTGTCTCAATGTCGTTTGCTCGCCATGTGGGGTCCCAAGTGTCGTTCACCATTTACAGAATGGAAAGCGCAGCCCTGGTCGTCGACTTGACAAACTGCCGTGATTTACTCTGAGGCACTCTGAGGAGTGGTTGCGTCCTTCGAAGCATCCGTCTCTCTCGTCGAAAGCCACTTTAGCAATTCCCTTTCCTTGCCGACCGAAGACAACCTCAACTCCTATCCACACAGTACTCTCCCCTTTGTCCAGCGCGCGGTTCAGTCGATCAAGTGCCTGCCTGACTTGCGGATTGGAGTGCCTGGAGGGAAGGGGGAGTGGGCCGTGATCGAGGAGTGGGGTTTGCGTGGCAAAGTTGGGAGTTTGAATCGAGGAGGATGTGGCCGTACGACAACTTTCTTCGTATTCTCCGCTGTCGATAAACTGCTAGACTGAGAGAATTCTCGCCACACACAATCCTGGGCATCTTATCATACCACCACCAGAGGGCGTATTCGTGGTGTCGAGATTTCATTGTCTAGAAAGGCGTGATTGCTACGTTAACAATAAAATGTTTGACATATTTTTCTCTATTATATTTTTTTCCATTCTGCAATCTAAGCTGGTAAATTATGACTTTAATTTTAATGAATACAAGAATATCCTCCACGTTTGGAACAGGGAGTACAATTACATGATTTGAATAATTTTCTTGAGATCCCTAAGATATCATTCGATCTCCCCTGTCCTCAGCAAGTTTGTTCTAAGAGACTCTTTGTATTTTATTTATTTATTTTATCCAGTCCAATAACAGCAGATTGTCGACAGTTTCAATCCTTTCGGTACTTTGCCATGTTGATAACTCCTACGAGATAAATGTAATCAATTCTGATAGATTTAATGAGGCATTCCAATTCATTACTTAGCGTTTCATCTCATTGTTCTTGGATTATTAAATTATTTTGTAGTACCCATTTCTCATGTCTTACTAATGAGCTTTCTCGCTGAGTACTGCTTCATTTGACTCTCTGGCTATATGTGTCTTCAAGTCCTCGTAATTTTATGCCATATTAAAATAGGAATTGTATTGTTTAGAACCATAATTTTCGTTTGAACTTACGGAAAATTTTATTTTATCGCTTTTTCAAAGTACTAAAGCCTTTCCGGCAAGAGTAAATATTTCAAACGTGATGTATTGCTTCCCCGGTGTTCGCCTTTATTCAGTCCACCTCAGTACGCTTGGTCTCTTATAAATCCCATGGTATTTACTCTGTGCTCAATGTATTTATTCCTTCCGTACTCTACGCTGTTTGGTAACTTTAAATTCTGCGTTGGAAGTGGAGGCATTTCCCTCTTTCAAAATGCACAATACCCGTGAGCTGAGAATAATAATAGTTTCGATTCCCTCACGCGCGTCACGATAAGTTTAGTAAAACCTTAGGGATTTCCTTTACCTTGCGTGCTCTCTATTTTGATTTCTTACCTTTTTCCTGCTATCCGTCAGGCAGATATCTTCATGAATTGTTTTTCCAACTCATCCTTCATATCTCCTGCGGCGTCTCAGTATCCTCAGAAGATTTGTAAATCTCACGGCCTTTATTCATTTGGCCGGCCAACCGCCGAATTCGTTCCCCCCGCGTCGATTCAACGTATGCTATTCCCCACAATCAGCGGAACCACGGACGCTACCGTGGTTTTCCCGGTTTTTGTCCTTCGGACGTAAACATGCACCGTAGGCTTTTAGGGTATTTTTTCCGCGTCCCCCGTGAGATTAAGGCGGAGGGGTGTGGGGGAGTATGAATGCATTCACCTCGAGCCCCTTGGGCTCGGGAAAAGAAGGAGCCTCGGAAGAAGATAACTTCCTTGAGGTCTAGGAGAGGGGATTGGACAACCGTCGTCTTTCTTGCCCCTCCGCGGGTGACCTCATTTCCTTCCAGGGGCACTGCATGTCCCCCCCCCCAGAGGACCCGGGTGCAGTGGTGGTGCATTCGAGAAGCAAGGGTAAAAGAGAGGCACACACGTATCCCCTCCCTGCAACCCCCGCCCTGCTGCTAGTCCTCAGGGGCCGCAATCATCCTTTAGATCCCCCACTACTCCCTTTTATTTTATTTTTTTTGCGCTCCTTTCGTCCTGGAAGACTATGGTGGGTAGTCTTCTGATTCGGATACGTCGTGCGGTGCACCGCTGCTTTGCATAGCATTTGGATATTAGGAGTCGGAGGCGGTCATGCAGCGCGACCAATTTCTGCCGTTCCTCTCTTTCATTTTCAATTCCAGGTCACCTCTCCTCTCCTCCGCTGCCCCCCTCTCTACACTCTTTTATCCATCTCCCTCTAGCTTCCCTTTTGCCTCGCTTACTTCGTGTGCGTTCCTATCGGCCTTTTAAGCTTTGAGCGCCCCTCTCTTCCTCTTTCTCTCTCACTCTCCTGGATGGGAGTGTTAATTTGATCCCACTCATTCGAGAAATGCATATTTCTAATTGGCTTGGGATCTAAGTCGTAATATCCGTGAGATTCTAAACCAATTTTCGAGTGGGAACGTCTGCCTGAAAGAAAGTGACCCGTCAAACGTGTAATACCTCGTCTTTTTTCTCGTATTGGAAAATTTTTCGGCTTATGATACCGTGGTAAAGTTGCTGAAACTGCTTTCAGTGGTGAGAAGCGGAAAGAGAGAATTTATAATGGTGGGTTTATAATTATGGAAAAGTGCAATTTGCAATACTTCTCTGGCATTACCTAACGATTTTCTGCAGGTATATAGCATTAAGTAGAACTCATGTAGTGTTTACTTATGTCAATATGCGACAGTAAAGTATTGATAATTAATCGCAGAATTGCAGGACTATTTAGTAACTGGAGCGCCCACTAGTGCCGCTTTCAAGGACCTCAAGCTACAGCTTTTCACATTATTTAATTTTGAATGTTTGGAATTTTTATTGCAAGGATGAAAATATTTTTGCGAAAATTTTTAACTGTGGCGTAGAAGAGCCTTTTTGTCTATAAAAGCCATTGCCAAGGAAATGTTGAAATTGGCGCCTAAAGGATAAATGATTATTTGACAATTAAGAGCTAAAGTCACTGTATTACGTGATTGTTTCATTTCCTAGAGCTTATTTCACCTCATGTTTATAGTTATTTATACTGTATGTGTAGTTATGTTTGTTAGAAATGTTTTATTCACTCCAATGCTTATTTTCTTTTTCAGGTAAGCATATATACGTCTCATGGTGGAATGTCGAAGGAACGCTCATTGGCGGCACTAAGTGAGTAACATTACGATTTGACTATCGTCGGAGAAAAATATCATGGTTATGTTTGGAACAGTGTATAAAGCTACTTATTTATAAATAATAATAGGTAGGAGAAAATGGGAGAGAGTTGGTGGTGATGAGTTAAGGGAAACGTGTTCCGGAAATATTTGCATTTTTTATAGATAACGTTTTTACCCTAAATAATAAGCCGTAGTTTATTTTGATGTTACTCTTATAGCCATTGGCTCCCGCACTCGTTTGATATTTTGCGGTGTAGCGATCGTGATTACTTGCGCTCTCTCTGTGTTCACATAATCTCTCGATAAAATAGTGGTTCCATTAGTGTTCAACATAATATTTACGGCTTACAGTTACCGATAGAGTACCTAAAATAATATTTGGTATTTTCATGAAAAGAGATACTATGTGTACCTATTTTTGTGACCCTCTTGTTTGTACTTATGAATAGGCGTCATTGGGAATAGTGGAGGGAATTCCAATTTTGAGAGGGAGACATGTGGGATGATTACCTAAAGACTTCATGAAAACCAACCTTAACCGGTAGAATAATTCTTTAATTCCAGTAATCTTGTAGTAAATGTTTATCTCTTAACCGCTAATTTTATTAGATATTTTCTTGAGAGTTTGTCTATTGAAATGTATATGAATTCATCGTCAACGTTTCGACAACAATATTGTCATATTCAGGACTGATAACTAATTTAAGAAACTAGGAAACACAAATTAACCATTGTGTCCTTTAGCTGAATCCATAACTATATTGCATCAATAGAGGGTACAATGTTCGGTAAATGACGGAGAGGAAGGAAAAGAATAGGATTTTTTGATAGAACGAAAGGGAGTAGGTCTTATTGTGAACTGAAGAGGGAAGTGGTTGATTGGGAGGGAGGATCCCAGAGTTCATCTCAATTACTCCATGGAAAGCTACCTTAATCGGTAAAATACATTAATAATAATAATAATCATGAAATTCGTGGTTAAATGGGTGCGTTCTTCATGTCTTCGTTACGTTCGTGATAGCTCACATTGTTGTCACTCTCCAATGTGCATCCGTTATCGTGTGGATTTCCCTCTGTATATGAAACATTTAGAGTTTCATTAGTCTCCAGATGGCCTGCGTTCTGTACCATCTTAAATCCTTGCGTGCGCCGTTTCATATTCGAACCCTTGTTTCGCTCACCGTGGGAAATCTCATGGTCATCATTCCACTGGGGCTCGGCAGGGGTTTCAGCGGATCGAAATGTAGGATTCCCTCGTTTAGGGAGCAGTGGTTAGGGTTCTTATTGGTCGCCCTGGATGGCGGTGCGTGCGGCTCAGTGTATGTATTCCTCCTGCTTGATCCTTCTGCGCAGTATTGAGAGCGATTAAGGGAAGTCGTTTAACTCTGTTGATGGCACTGAAGTGCCTGACACGAGGGTGTTTGTTATCTGCTGCTTGCGTAGAGGGGATGTGTGGCTCCCCTATTATAAAAGTTTTTCCTCCTTCCGTTCACGCCTCTCTCGAGGTGCAAAGGGTCGATAAAATTCCCTGGCGAAATTGCGGGGAGAGAAGGGAACTTTGTAGGAAGTGGGTTTATTTTTTTCGGCTCTTTCCGGCTACGCTTACGTATTTTTGCTCCGTGGTGCTTCTGGGAAAGTGATGTCGTCCATTGCATGGAGAATATTTTCCTCATGAAAGACTGACGCAGGATATAAGCTCCAGATTAGGTCCTTAAGGTAGTTAATTGAAAAATAATTAGTTCTTTGGTGAAGAGGTGTTATATGGCGTATACCTACTCCAAATAGTTTGGATTTATAAGAGAAGTCGCAATCGTCCTTCATTCTTTTTATCGATTACTTTTATTTCGTCTTTTGGGTGTATTCATTGTTGCTGGACAGTTGGTTTACCTCAGTGTGTCGATGGACGTTAGTTGATATAGACTTACAGGAAATCAGCAGTATTTTCTTGGGACAGTTAATTATTATTAATATATAAATATTTTAGGTTTTTACATTCCTTTGCTCATAATATTTTAAATTGCTGTGTGCAGAGTGGAAGTGTCGTAGTAGCAAAGGCAGTTAGCCATCCTTTTCATTGCCGTTCCCGGATTTTGTTTTATAGTATTACTAACTAAATCTTAGGGAATTAGATTTAATCCGGCGTATTTCGAGAGGGATGGCGAATCCCTCTGTAGCTTTTGTTTTTAAATGTAAATTATTTTTAAAACCTCTAAATTTGCCTTTAAAGCATATTTTTAAATGAGACATATTAATCGACAATTACATCTATAATATATAATGTTTGCTTTGATGCCAATATTTGTGAACCTATTGTTTCCTTCTAATTATGGCTTCGATTTTCTCCTGTTTCCATTTCGTTCACTGCCAAAATGTCTTGATTTAATATTTCACTGGAGAATTGCGTCGCTTTTCGATATTGCGGATGCACATTTTACACGTTCTTCCGATCCTGCAGACCAAAGGAAGCCATTTAGCTCTCGAACTTTAAAAATAATTCTTCTCCTTTCTCCTCATCGCTCCTCCTCAAGAAAAAAGTGGCATGCATTGTATAGTTGGGATAGCAAGTATGAGAAAAAATGAGAAGTAATACACCAGGCGTTTGCAACGTATGCTTTTTGAGGTGCTGCTGCCCCTTCATTTTCTCTCCAATAGAAAAATATACGTATATAAATACGTATTTGCTGGAAATATGGGACACGGATGTGTTGGAGGGGGTGGGGGAGGTGTGTCGCCGCGGCGTGGATTTCCCAACCGCCGCCGACGCGAATGCCTGTCGCCGAGATTGGAGTTTTCACCAAGGCGACGTACAATAAGCACTTTGGGGAGAAAACTGCCCGGGACGCGAAAGCGGTGAATTTATATCTATGTATATTTATTTATTTTGCCTCGCTCCACACCGTGGAGATTGCCATGGAGAGGGAGAGTTTTGTCGCTAAAGGGGAAGAGCTCAGCCGAAGGGATGGTGTGTATATAAATAACCATAAAACGGAACGGTCGAATCATTTCGTGGAGAGTGTTTCTCGCTGGGAGGAGTGCAAGAGATGCCTCTACTAGGTGTTGTGGCTCAGGTTGACGTTCATTGTGCATCGGAGAACTTTCATCTTTTTATGCTTCCCATATCCTCCTCTTCGATTCAGCGTTTAAAGAGGGAGGGCAGACACTGTGGGCTATGTACGAAAAAAAGTAAGGATGAATGAATGAATGAGACTTTGGCTATGTATAAACTGGGTTCTCCAACGTGCATTCGTCAAGTTGGCGTGCATTTTGGGATCGGATGAGGGCCGAGGAAGCTTTGCGGAGGGCTTTGCACAGAAAGAGAGATGGTGCCCGCGTTTGAGCTCTTGATTTGTGAATAGGTCTCTCCTTTATGCGTGTATTTATTTTTTGCTTTTTGAGGGGCGGAATAAAAGTAATAGGATTGGTGAGTGTTGCTCGTCGATCGTGTTGTTGATGCGTCGTTGCGTTTTGGGGAGATGGCTCGCTTTCCCCCCGCCCCCCTCTTCCCTAGTAATAAAAACAAACGAAACACTCCGGCCTCTTGTGTGCGAGGACGGCGGGTCGCGATATTGGCTCAAACCTTCATCGGCAACGACGATCACGATGATCCTTGGGGCCGGAGCGTCAAAAGCCCTCACGTGCGTCGTGCGTCACCGACAGACGTGTTTCCGTGAGGGGCGGTGCTCACTTCCCTCTCCGCTCTCTCCTCGCCCGCGAATATTTTCCGTGTCGCCCTCACTTCGCCGTAGACCTTTGTCTCCTCGCTTTTGTTTTCAATCCTTCCCCTCGTCTTTGGTCTTCGTTCTTTCGCATGGGCGTTTTGCCTCCTCCACCGCCCACCGCTTGCTTCCTCCCTTGCATCCCATCCACCCTTTCCGAACAACCACTCGGCAGTTAGTAATTTTTATTTTGATCACCAAAAGAGACCCTTGAGATCCGCTATTTTCACGGTAGAATTTTTGATGATCCTCGGCGTAATTTTCATTTCCCCCAAAAAATGTTCCTCGCTACGCTTTTGTGTCTCTTCATCTTAAATCCCTTAATCCAGGCTCCATCCTCCGAGCGCGGATTGGAAATGCTAACCTCTTCGCATTTTCACTTCTTCTTTTAGCCTCTCATTCCTTATCATTTAATTTGAAAATCGTAATGAGGGTACTCCTTACAACATAATCATCCATATTTGTCTTCGCTAATCGTAGATTTTAAAATGTAAGCACTGTGTTGTAATTAAAATGTTCAGTTCAATTCATATTTAGAAACAGTTTAATTTTTTTCCGGTAGCTAAAAAGGCATCTCTTTCCCATGCGTCGCAATGCATAATCAGATGTTCTCTTTCGACATTAGTTATTATTTAGCAGGTATGAAATACCACTGGTGCTATTTTCAATGACTCATTTTCCAGTTCAGTTGTTTTTAGTATCCTCTACTCTACTCTATGTTTCTAAGTTGTAATATTAATCCCTATACGATAATGTATATGCGTAGTATTAAAAAAAACTGTTGTTATTTGCGTTTTCAATAAATTAAAGCAGTATTTTTGAGAGTATATACATGCAATGAAACGGGTACTGATTAGTTGTATTGTCTGTGGATCGATGGTGCTTCATCTATGGTTTCGTTTTAGAAAATGCTCTCTTGTTTAGGATAACTCTTTTGTCTGAATGGGAGTCATCTCCGGCTAATTTTATCATAATCGTATTATGATGTCGTGTTAAGTACTCGCTTTACTTAATATAAAGTTTTATTCATGCCATCCACTCAATGCACTCACCCTCAAAGTGTCTTGGTTGATGTAAATATGGTTCATCTCTTTTGTTTGAAATTTTTTAAACAATTATCATCATCACAAATTTTAATCATTCGCGTGATTTTTAAAGCTATTATTCGAGGACACCTCTTAAAACTTTTGTTGATTTGCGATATCCTATTCTTAGAGGTAGAAAGCGATTCTTCAAACCTAACCTAACGTAATTCGCACCGTATGCATAGGGTTTGTAGGGTTCTCCTAGTCAATCCGTCGTGGTCCTCACATGCGAATATCCCTATCCATCATTAGGCCCCGGGTATTTTATACTCAACGAGAACTCCACAGCTCACGTTTCCCTCTGTACTCCTCCGTGCTATTTCTGCTCTGGGGTCTTCCACGGCTTTTGTGTGTTTGTTCCGTGTGCGAACTCTTGACGTGCGTTTTTTTTTGTTTTGTCCTCCCAGCGAGTGCGTGGTGGATTCTCTGTATGTCGACGCGGGGCTTTTTTCACTCCGCACACGACATGAGTGAAAGCATAATGCCACTACCCTTCCTCTTCTTTTTGCCCGTTCCCTCCAGGCACGTCAGCGAGCGGCCCGAGTGCTTGCCTACGTAAACGCAACCCTTGCCCGTCGAGCATTCCTGAAAATGCCAAACAAATGCATGTCTCGGTCAGGTGTTTGCTTTGCGGAGGTCGCTTGTTGCTGCTCTCGGATGTTCTCGCGTGCATATCCGCGACCGCGATGGGTTAATGAAGGCCAATCATCTTTGCTTCCATAGCTCCCGATGTTTCATGTCATGGTTGTCGTGTTGTACGGAAAGCAGATGATGATACGGATGTATCTATATTGACCTACTTTTTATCTATCGCCGATACCTCTAATCCGGCCGTTTGTATCTACCGCTGCGCAAAGATAGTTTTGCCTCTGGTTGTAATTGGCTCCGCGATACCCCCGCCGGTAGTAATGCAAACACTATCGAGAGGTGCGTCCTTACTGAGTTTGCAAATGATATAATGATACGACGCATAATGCAACCCGAGTTGGTGCTTGACGTCTATAGTGTTAATTAATGAAGGCTTCACGATAATCATGGCTTTAATCCTATCGGTATGTGTTCGGTTTCAGGTCATTGACTTCATTGTGCTCCTTTGAGAATAAAGAAGCTGTATCGTGAAACGTTTATGGCCAGGAGTTGTGGTAACGCTGTCATCAATTCTTCGTAAATGCTTGTTTTGTTGTGAAACGTTTTATCGCATTCCAACCATGAGTGACTGAAAAAAGCGTGGGTCCATATTTTCATTTGCGAAATTCATTATAAAAATCCGCATGGCAATCGTGTTTATAGTTGCTTCTTGTCAGGTTACTTGGAAAATTATCGTGTATGTAATTTACACTGAAGCTCGCATGAAGACCGAAAATAACCAATGTGCCTCAGCATATCCGTTCAATCCTTCACGGCACAATGTGTATTATCCGTCATAATGGAGAATATGCTGATCGAAAACCTTTGCCTGTCTTTTGTTTGATCTGTGCGATAAACCTTGTTGACCCAAATACCGAATTGTATGCTCCTCCATAAGAGATATTAACCGTTGCAATGGTTCTGGACGAGCTGGTTACTCTCCTGCTAGCATTCTGTCATATCAGAGACGGACCTTTGAAACATAATAAGATACGAACATACTGCTTTGTTTCATACTGTATGAATTTAAATTTCTCTTTTCATTTTTACTCTAATGAAAGTGGCGAGAAACAGATTTTCACGAGGCAGCAGCTAAAAAGGAGTGTGGAACATATTTACTGTTTAGAATCATTGTATATTTAGTTAGCGGTTCAAATAGTAACTATCGGTCGGATTAATCTTTTTACGTCTTCGTTGTTTTAAATTTTGTTGAAGATACTCTCTGTTCTGATGGATATGCACCAAGAGGTCAAGTGAACCCAAATTTATTATGATTTTTTACTATATGGGAAATATTCCGTCTTCAAAATATATATGACAGGGTTGGAAATGGGTAAAATTAGGAAAGTTAAACGGAGAAAGGCACTCGTGCGTAATACAAGACCGATATAGATCGAGCTAGTTTCCTTTTTTCACAGTGGAGAATGTCAGTTTTTTTATCAAAATTAACACTGAACTTAATGTTAATAATCAGGCCTCCCTTCGTTGGTGTTTCAGTTTGAGTACTTGGGAATAGCCTTAGCTGTTAAATTAAGCATTATTCGAGTAAATCCATCGTGTGGTGCCGTATTTTAGAGATATGTAAATAGAGGAATGATTCCCGTTCAGTTGAGCCATGTGATCTTTTTAAACGTGGACCAATGGACTTGTTCGCATGAGGGGGGTTAGTGGTAACCCATTAACCGTTTGGTGCTATTGTATGTTTTTAGGCTTAGATATATGATTGGCGTGTGCGCGTGTCATGGGTAAGTGATGAGGAAGGGGGGCGTGGTCGATTTTTGTGACCGACTCGCAAGTGTCGCGAGAGAGAGCCGGAATCGCTCGTGTCCATTGACTGCATCACTCGCTCTTTTGTTTTTGCTGTTGCGGAGATGAGGCTGCAACTGTTATCCTCTCTCTTCCCCCCCCCCCCCCGCGCCATTCTCTCGCCCATCCATCCGCCTCCGTCTTTTGTTTTTCTCCCCTCCGTGCTTGAGCGTGCGAGTAGTTGGAGACCATCGTCTGGCGTTGAGGGGAATGCTGTTGTCCCGATGTCGTCGACTTCGCGGGAAGTGGATGACTCACGAGGGAAAGAGGGGCTTTTTCGGTGTATGGGGGATGGGGTGAGAGTGATATCCATCGCTGCTCCACTTGTTAAGCTGCGTAGCCTTGCTCTCCCACCAGTTCCACCCTAATCCAAAAAATGCGTACCCACGTGTGATTTTTCCACATAAGCTTAGGGTTTATCTTGTTTTCAGTAACATATTTTAGGAGATACGTTATGTACTTATAAGTGGGTTAAGAAAAAACGTATCCAATGCAAAATATTTACGAATTGTATTTGTGACGTATTGACCCACGAGTATTGCGAAAATCGGTTACATATTTTATGATGCAATTCGATGTCCATGGAATTTTTTCGTTCCCGTGACTGCAACCTATGTCCATTCATGAAATTTCGCTGGCAAAGCTTAAATAAACTTTACGCATCGCCTTAATATTTTAAAGTACGGCACACTTAAAATACGTTTTGTTTTGAAATACTTGAGCACATCTCCCAATAGTTACGGTTTCAGTACGTTTTTTTGTTTCTTATGCACGAATTACCATTATAGGGCATAAATAGAACAGTTTATTCAATGGACGCAAGAAGGAAAATGAAAGAGGAAGTTCAAGGCTTGGTGGTTGAGGACATGAAATTCCTTGAAGAGATTAAGAAGAGTTTAGGTTACTCTCCAAGATTATGTAGAAATTCTTGTTTGTCACCGAAGAGCGTGTATATATAGGAACCGTCCATGCGTTTTTATGTTTAATGCTTAAGCCTTTCGAAAATACTGTTTTATTGTATATTTTTAGTTGTATATGAATTCTCAAGTTCACATTACATTGACGTGAGCGTCTGAAGTTAACACTTCTGGAAAAGCGTGTTGCAACTGCAAAAAGCCTATGTAGCCTATTCTTTTAAATCATTCCACCCGAATCGATAGTTTTAATCCACTGATCCACTGAACTGCCCTATGAATATTTTCAAGGAGTATGTTCAAGGAGCTTTAAGTTATTCGTATCCTTAGTTTCGCTTTGCCAAATCTTAATACTGTCTCCCTCCCTTATTTTCCCTACCCATTAGTCCCTATCTATCCAATTTATCGTTGACCTCAATTTGATCTTATCCAGCTATTATTTAAGGGAAAAGCGAGATGAAAATTAGGAGATAGGCAGTTCTCGGTGCTCCGCTCAGGCATACTCAGTCTCTGTTGTTTTCCTCTCCGAATGTGGGTGGTTGTCGTATTTTCTTTCGCCCGGAAGAAGTTTCAACGTCTCCCTTTCTTGTCACCCACCTCCATCTTCTTCGTCCAAGTTCTTTCGTCTCATTTTAAGGCAAAATCACTGCCTCCTCCTCCTTACCCCTACCATTGAGTCTTCATACCTTAAAGCCCTCTTGTCTCCTCCTAAGCCCTCCATTTCGAAACATTCTCCGTGAAACAAAAGTCTCCAATCGCCTTCCTTCTTTGGAGCGCTGGAATCGCTCTTTAATTTCTCTCGCGCTTTTTACTCTTCGTCTTCTTGTCGTGCTTCGTGCTTGTCATTGCGTCTTTCTTGAGTGCTGAATTTACTTATAATTGCATAGCACACTCTGTTCTCACGCACATGACTGTCATCCTATCTTACCTTGGTGTCGTTGGCGTAGCCAGTGAATTTTATATTGACTTCCTTATTACGACTATCTATTACTAGTTTATGGTGAAACAAAAACCAAGCAATGTCCCACAAGCTTTTTTTTTGCTGTCAACTAGTTTCCACATCTATACCGTCATTATCAATACAAAGCCTGTTTGTCTTGATAATGACAGTATAGACATTGGAACTAGTTGACAGCGAATAAAATAAAATAAAGTTTGTGGAACAGTACTTGGTTTTTGTTTCACCGTGAACATTTCATCGTTCCACCAAGTAACGCCCAAATCAGTGGATTTTATCTTTACTAGGTTTATTCTTATTATTAAGTTTCTGCGCCTTTATGTGCAAGTCAATGAATTTAACCAGGTGTGTTAAGTCCCAGTATTTATTGATTATGTTAGGATAATATTATTGCTCTTTGAGAGTAACCGGGGGCAAAAAATTGTTGTGTATAATCATAATTATAAAAAGTAAACACTGTAATTTAAATCGTTGGGATGTTAACTCGGGATCATATATTTAAATTTTATTTCCTATTATTAATAGTAATTTCAGTAAATGAACGCCTTTGCTATTTGCTTATTTGTTTGAGAGAAAAGTAGGAGTTCGGACTTTGTCGATTAGTTTTTTACAGAGTTGAAAACTAAAGCCAAAGGTAAAGTTAGTTGTCCTCAGCTTTTGGAATATAACTTATCCTTTTTAAACGTAGTAACCGAATGTTTGAGTCTTTTGATTTACCTATATTACTTCTCCTATGCATGTGACTTTTTATTTTCTAGTACTTTCTTGCAATATCTTTTGCCTCCTTTCCTTTATAAAAATTGTTAAACCCAGTTTCGAGAATTTAAATGAGAATCTCTTTGGAACGAGGTGTATCCTGATGATGATAATTGTATAAGTAACGTTCGCTATCTTGATTACAGTTGAAGCTAATTCTTCATCTTGATTTCTACTTTTTAAGCGTGAGATCGCGAAAAGCGAAGGAAAGCCGCGAAAGCGTGTGCGACAAAATCGCGGAGGTGGCCGGCGCTTGTTGGCCTTGGTTCTCGTTGCCGGCGGAGAGGCCGTCGCATTGTTTGCCGGTTTGGCGCGCTAATTGGCTGGTTGGTCTCAAGTTTTAGTCGCTCATTTGCGCCCGGCCGGGGTCTCTACGCCTAGCATCCGTCGGCGCGGCACTTGCCTCTCGCCCCCGAAAAACTATTCCGTCTCATGAATCGCCGAGAATAATGACGCGACCATGGCGGGCTCGTTTTTCCTTCAGCTCGCAGAGTGTTTGCCCGCCTCTCGTTATTCCGAATCCACTCCCGGCCGCAGGAATGCCCCTCGCTCCTCCGCCGAAATATTTCTACTAATTTCTCCGTCGCCGTCGTTTTCAAACCTGCTAGTTAGTAGTGGGCGAGCAATTAGCGTTCCTCGGCTTCCATTCTCTCCTTGCCTCCGGCTCAAGGGCCGTGCGAAGGCGTAGTTCATTTTGAGCGATTTTATCGTCACTCGTCATCGCACGTGTTTTGTTGTTTTCAGTACGAGCCCTCGTCGACCCAAGAAGTTGATCCTTCAAAGATCTACTCTCTCGGTGCGGCATCATGTCTTTAAAGGGGAGTTCACGACTGTCGGTTGGCCAATCTAGCTTAAATTGCTGGAGTCGGTAGATCATGAACATTCTTTCGAATCATTAATAGTTTGTGTGCTCTTCCTTTTTGTTCAATCCACCCGTTATCTCTATAGGAATGAATGAACCAAAATTGATCGAATTCATTCACTCATTCGCTGTATATGTATCGTTTTCCTGACGAATCACTTTACTCCAAATCTAAATTTCTTATTGTGCTCTATTGCGGACGCGTGGATCGTTTTCAATCCCGTATTAGTCCATTTTTATGTTGTAAATTACATCCCCTGGATATCAATATGCTTAATAAGGGCCAAATAAAGTTGATTTGTACGATTATGTTTTCACATTAAAATTTTTCCAACCAGGAAATCTTTCCTACACTCATTTTTGAATCGAAAGTATTGCTCTCTATCTTATACCTCTCTATTATTAGTAAGTGTTCTGCTAAGAATATGTTTCTTTGCTTGACCAAAGAGAGGCGTTTCGTAATTTTTCCCTACCCGTCGCCAGGCAAAAATTGGCTATCTTGAGAATTAGTCTGCATAATTACCGATTTCAAGAATTTGGAACAGCTTTGGCTTTCCTGAGTTCTTTGCTGAATCTTGATCATAAACATTGTTTTGAGGAGCTTGCGCTATATTCCTCGCTTGCCATTACAAGTGTACTGTTCCGTATATTTCCTTCTTCCGCCGTGGTGTTCCCATTGTCCGTCCATTCCTGTCCATTTCGATCCCCCGCGTATGGCCTTACTGCTCTGTCTTTTTGCCTTCGGTTCCCTCCCCTGTCCCACTGCCCTATACTTCCCCACACACCTCAGCCCACTCGCTCCTTAATTTCCTCGCCCCCCCTTCGCTTAATCTTTGTCCTCTCGAGCACTTCTCCCTTGGTCATCCACTTATCCTCTGCACTCCACCGTCTCATTCGTTTTCATTTCCTCAATTCCTCCCTCCTCTAGTTCTTTTAGCGTTTTTCCCTCTCGTCTACCTTGTTGCGGTTAACATTTTTCTTTCGTCCCTTTAGTATGGTGGTTTCCCCATTGTCAGAGTTGGTACACTTTCAACTATATTTCAATGCCTAGGTTTTTTTTTAGTTTAAACAAGCTGCCTCCGCAATCAAAGTGGCTATTCGTAGACCTTCAGCGAAACTGTCTTCCTCTTCGGCGATAGAACGTCTTAAAACTTGTGTCAACCTTGCCTGCCCTATTCTCCTTTAATTGTGTTTTCTCGTGAATTCGGTCGAAGTGAAATGTGCATACTTGTCTATCAATTTACGCTCTTTATTACTCCTTCTTTCTTATTTATTACTCTTACTTTTTTGAAGCGCCAAACTTAGGGACTGAAGTAGGGAAGCTTATGTTTTCCTCGCTTAAATCCTTGATGCCGGGGACGGTTACTTCCTCCCGTTGTGCCTTGAGAGCTTTTCCCTCTTCCTCCCTCCCTTCTTTTCCCTTTCCCACCTTATCCATTTCCCGTCCTTCGCCTCGTCCACTCGAGAAAAGGAAGCTACGGCGGGGTGGGCCTGGTCTCAGCTGCTGAGCACAAAGCAATAACAATTCCTTCGCTTAAATTTGCCGAGTCAGGTGAGCGCCTGGTCCGGCGACGACGCGTCGTTTGATGAGCTGGGGAAGAGGAAGGCCTGAGAGGGAAGGGGAGGTGCGAGGCGAAGAAGAACCTTTACGTGTATGTAATAACGTCTGATAATTCCCAGACTCTCTCGAGCCAGATCATTTCCTCATTATTATTCAAGGGAAGCGCCTTATTTTTTTTTCGACCAACCCTGTTGTAATTTCGGCAGTTCCGCTGCCACCCTCATCATTTCCCCACCATTTTTTTGTCTATCTTTGATGTCAGCAGTTATAATGGGACAGTAATGAACCGTTCCTTCGAACGCTCTGAATTACTATGAAAATAGACTTAACTTCAGCTAATACTCCTTACTATCGCCGTATCTCATGTTTGAAGACGAGAAGCCATCATCACAGTTTTTCCTTTTATTCTTGCAGTAAGCGTTTGAAATTTTGTGTGCAAATTTTTGGCGCTCTCGGGTAGCAATGGTGCCGCTCCTGATCCTCCTTCTTTAATACTGCTCCAAGCCCTATTGTAACGTCAAAGATATTCTCTTATGATTCAGCTTCAATGAAAAATTATTGTAATTGATCATTTTTGGCTGGGTTAAAATTTGAACAGTGGATTTCATTTTAACTTTGATCAACTTTGGAACTGTTTTACTTTCACTTGCTAACCATAAACTTCATATGCTAGTATGTATTTCACTTAAAGGTTTACTCGACCGAAGAGGACGATGAAAATCTTCTAAAAATTAATTTTAATGCCTTGCATTTTTCATTTTTCTTTTTGAGCGATGTAATATGCGGTGCACGGTCCTTGGTATATTTAGCAATTCATGAAGGAGCATTTCTCCCCGAAGTTTGCTTACGTTTCTCCTTTCATTGGGAGGGATGACGATGAGGCCCTCTAACGTTTGCTCATAACGCGCTCGCCGCCGCCGCGTTCTTAAAGCCATGTTGACGTTGGGGTAAAATATCAGCCCCTTGTGGGGAGAAGGGAGGAAGCATTGATTTTTTTGACCTGGACACGTTGGAATTAATTTCCCGAGCAGAAGTGAGTTAAATACAAAGAGAGCGTGGAGAGGAGCCTAGGGAGAAGGGAAGGTGGTTTTTATTTGGGGGAGGGGGAGAGGGGTTGCAGTCTACGGCGGGAAAGGTAGAGTTCTTTGGGGGTATGGGGATGCTAGGTGGGTCGGAGTTATCGAGAACGTGCTAAATGGGGGCTGATGGGAAGGATTGGGGTGAGGGTAGGGATGCGCTGGGAGGGTTGGGGGGGAGAAGTGGAGAAGGGGTGGGGAGTGTAGAACGCTGAAAAAGCGTCCGTGGAGAAGGGCAGGAGGGTTTCCTATCTAATTTAATAAAGAGAGGAGAGCAGAGGCAAGCGGGATAAAGGGACCATTTTCGGCGGGAGGGAAAAGGTAAAGGGACGGGGGTGGAGGGGGCGGTTTTTACTGTGGAGGGTGCGTATGTGTATGTGGTGGATGGATGGTGGGCGGCGGCTGTGGACATATATTCGCGCGGACAGGGCACGGGGGTTTGGTCTCATCGCACGTGTGTTTCCTCTCCCGCCCTCCTCCCTTCTCCTCAACCCCGTGGATCGCCCTCAACTCCTCTGCTCCCCTGCGATGGCTGTGTTTGTGGGCTAGCGCATGTGCTCATCCCACCCTCGCCTCTCTATCTTTTTATTTTCCATCCCCTTTGGTCCACCTCCTCTTCATCTCGCCGCGAAATTCGATGGAGAAATTTTTTTCATGCGCACACATATGTATACATTATTTATATATTCCTCATTGCTCTCCTCTTTCGCCTGCCTTGCCTTTGGGTTTAATTGACGTCGTCACTGGTCCTTTTTCTCTCTCTCTCCTTTGAGGGGAGGTGGCTCTCGTGTGTGTGGTCGGGGGATGAACTCCCTGCCGGGGGAGGGCTCGCGAGTCCGTTGCTAGTTGCTGTAGGATGATGGTGGTGGTGTTAGTCTTTCGGGATGAGAAGTTGGCCCGAGCATGTGCTCGTGTAAAAGGGCGAGTGTATGTGGGCGGAGGCGGTGAAGTTTTGAGACAGGGAAGGGGATGGGGGCGCGGAGTTTGCCTCTCTGGGAGCATTGGCGGCGGGTTGGTCCACGGCGGTCGATCACTCGGATGCGAAGTATTCATTGCTGTCATACTTGTAAGAGTTGACCGACAGAAGCCATATTTCATATATTCAGATTATCTGGTAGCCCTTGAGTATGAAATAAAAGTGGAGGTTAGATAAAAAAATGTTGATATAAAACCTACGGAACACTAAATGCACCCTCCGATTTTTCCTCATTTCAATATTCCGTATTTCCGTATTTTCAATCAATCTTGCGTTATTTTTAATTCCAATGATGTGTAAGATGATTACGTCGCATAATCCTTATCGTCTTCGAAATAAAATAACTAAGCCCGTGACCTAAAAATACGACTATTGGCCTCGATTAGGACATAAAAAGAGGTGTTGCAAAACTCAGCGATAGTGCCTATTAGTTTAGTCTTAGGGAAAGTCACCGTTGAAACCTCGGGTCAACGACCTATCTAATAGATTATTTTGCGCTTGCTATAGCCTTCCTCACATTCCATACGCACTTGGTTTCGTTGCTCTCTAAATATTCATGTCACGCCTGGCATGTCAAAGGGAACCCACGTTTGGGATGGCGGCTTTTAAAATAAAAATATGAATGATATGAATAATAAGTATATTTCCTCATTCTCTGGGTACAAGCTGCTAAGGAACTGGCTAAAAGCTCGAATGTAAGATGAGTTCCAGATATTTAAGTTTGAAGCATCGTGACTTATCGTCAACGATCAAAGTGAATGAGAGAAAATTCGGCACTGCGTGCTTGAAGAAAGTATAATTCATAAATTCCTATCAGGAAACCGGCCGGCGACCTCCAGTGCAACCTGATTTCAGAAATTTTCATTCTCGTTTTTTATGTTTGGTAGGGTGATTTTGTATTTAAGTATTCAAATGGTTAAGATTTCAATTCTATTAAGGTTTCAATTTCCGTGATAGTTCGGCCCGTCCACCTTCAAAAATAGACATACTCCCTTACATTTTCTCGATAAATGCTAATTTTCTCTCTCCTTTCCCTCACTTAACGTAACATTCTTCCTTCTTACACTCTTTTTAACTGTCTTTTCCCTCTCAGTACTTGCTCTGTCCAAACCTTCTGCGTCCTCCGTTTCTCATCTAGAAATTTTCTCTCCTCGTCCACCTTGTCCAGCACTTAAATGCTTGTCTTCTACTCCGTCTACTTCACCTTCTCAACTCTCTTCTACACCCTCATATCAGATGAGTCCTGCTTTTGTCTTCATCCTTCGCAAGTGTCTTCGTTTCCGCATCGTAAAGCGATAGACTCCCGGCCAGATCTTCATCATCATTTTATTTATACTTTTTAATGGCGCTCCTCTCATAAGTTATTTCATATTTACGAACGCAATTCTCATCCTTTTTGCTGTATCCTTTTTCATCCGGTGCAATGTTCAAATTAATTAACTGCTACACCCATCTTTAGTTTGTGACCACCTACAGTAATCTGTATCCGCACATTCCTGGCTTGAAATTCAGGATAAATTTACCGCCGTAATCGCCATCTCCAGTTTCCCTTTATCCCTTTTCCCCGCCTTTCCTGACTTCTCCCTCCCCCTCATGCTAGAATGTGATGACATTGGACTGCGCGTCGTCGTCCTGTCGAACACGTTCCGATTCGGGCCTTTTGTGTGGATTGAATACGGAGGAGGCAACCTTTCCGCCCGTTCAAGTGCCTTCTCCTCGCTCCCTTTCTGCCTTCACTCCAGTCCAGGAAATTATTGGGTTTTGTTTCACCCGAGTACGCTTATTTATTTGCCGCGTTGCCATAGCCAATGTTTCTTGAGCCAAAAGTCGCGGTGGCCTTATGCGTGTTGGCTTTTCTATCGTTTTCTTGAATATTTACAAAGGTTTATTTAACCGAAGAAATTTTCACATTAAAGATAGTCCGGTACTTTTCAAAATCCGATAGCAATCAAGTACTAAGGATTCAGCGGGACCGAAAAAAATATCTGTTATGCCGCAGTGAAAATATTGTTGCAAATTATAGAAAGAATGTGTGAGCTTGCGTATCTGGGGTGAAAATATTTTTTATACTGCGCATTGTGTTATCGTCGAATATTTTCTTCTTAGTTGGTTCCATATTACATTCAGCGGGTGATACGCAGTTCAATAAGTTTAACAAATAATAATATTTGGTATAAATGTAATGAATGAATTTGATGGTTTCTTTTTTGGGTGGGACCATTAGATTCCATTTTTGCGTTGGAACATTAAGCCGTCAATTTATTTTGCGAGGCGTGTGAAATGTTATTGAATACTTTGGTTTCTGTGGACTCCTCGTTTGACTTTATTGCCGAGGGAACAAAGTTCTGAATCCTTTTTTCCTCTTAGTAAAAATGTGTCACGCGCATATCGTTTTTTTATCTTCGGCCGACAATATGCTGGAATGAGAGCGGCCGGTGGAGATAAAATTAAGTGCTATGTCGGTCTCGTCACCTTACATTGATCGGTGAATTACCTGCAATAATAGTAACGATGCGCGCTCATGTTGTGACTTGAAAAATTTTCAGGGTCCATCGAAGAAATGCGGGTCATATAATCTCGGCGTGGACTTGCGTTCCCTCGTCGAGAGGATCCTCCGGCCGGCTTCAATGGTTCGGCCGCGTGCGTGGGATTTTCCCCCGTGAGTCTAGCTTGGATTTCGGATTTGATGCCCGCCCTTCCCCCGGACACGCCCCTTCGTCTCGTGCCGCGTTCCTCGGCAGGGGTGCGTGGAGTATGGGCGGTTTGGCCCCAGGGGCGGATTTCCCGAAAAGTGACGGAGAGGAGGAAAAGGTTGAAGGTTTTGACCCGTGGGGGGGGGGGGGGGGGCACAAGGTCAGCGCTGAAAGGCGAAGGATGAGGATGGGCGCTACGTGACCGGCCTATTACTCCTCTCAGCCCACCCTCTCCACCTGTCGACCCCGCTCGCCGCCAACTCGACCGGCAACGTTTCCGCTCCTTGCGGCCGTGGCTAAGGCATCATTTCAACATCCTCCTCCCCCCATCTCTCCCTCTCCATCCTCTACTTCCGGCTAAATCTGTTGCAGTAGATTTCTCCGGAACGTCTTACTCGTGATTGATGGGGTAAAAAACCAGGTGATTGCACACAATATCAACTACAGGATTTTTACTGTTGGAACGGTTGACGTAAAAGCTATTTACAGGAATTATTATTATTACAACGTCAGGTTATCTAGCGGTTAAATCTGGTTAGCATGCATGAGGGCATACCTTGTTACGTTGTTCTCTATTTATTTTTCATCTCTTGCTACGTTCCTAATTTACCGTGTGGTTGGAAATAGAATAAAATATGACCAGAAAAACATACTCTTTCCTTTTATACCACTTTGCTATAAATTTACTCTTTCCTAATGAAGAATTTAATTTCAATTAAGAACCGGAATATTAATTTGTGTTTTTTGCCATTTCTATTGCTTCTTCCTCCGGAAAAAATTGGCTTGCGAACGTGAGTTTGCGCTGTGCTGAATATTTTTTTCATCATCATCGCAAGGAAACAATCCGAAAATTGGTGTGACGCAGCTCTCCACGCATTTTATCTGCTAATGTCTTTATGCGTAGTCAGTTAATTTCTTTCACTCACTTCGTCGCCTGTTCCATGTATCACACTCGATGCCTTCCTTTACCTTTCTTTCCGTCCACATGTCCTTCGACGATTATGTTATAATGCTTCCTCCTTGCTGAGGCCTATGAAGTTGTCCCGTCGTCTTATTAGGATTTTTAGAATGCTTCAGTTTTCCCCTAGTTTTTTTTAATTACTCTCACTTTCGTTCCATATTATCTTCATAATTCCATTAATTTTTTTTAGGAATGATAACTTATGAATATTTAATGAATCCATTCATTAAAAGGCCATATTATTATCCAACTTTTGGATCTCAGTTCTCAAGTTTTCTCTGGGATGTTTTTTTAAAACCAATGCAATAAGTTCGCCTCGTTGGTGCTGTACTCTCTCGAAATCCGTAGGATCTTTCGTCCTCCATTAACAAATTTTGCAATTGAAATAGTAACTAGATTGTTGTTTTTTTGTGGCTGTGTCTGCTGTTGGAGTCGCCAAATTCTGGGAGCCGGGACAAGCCGAGCAAATGTCATGGCATATTTCTAAGAAATGGGGTTTCAATTTTATGCCTCCTTTGGTGCAAACATAATTTAAATGCGGAAAATTGTATGATAAAATTTGTAACCCATTAAGGTTGGCAAGGGTAGATAATGGAGAAGCAGCGACCTCGAAATTTGCTTTCTAAAAATGTTCCGTTAACAAGACGCGAGCTCACGTGTTGAATTCAAGGGATGCTTCACTGCGGCTTTGGCGTAGATTGCCTTGTTGCCGCAATTTCATCGTCGCATCGAAATATCCGGCTGATTACTTTGCGGAAGAGTTCATGGGACGGCAATCATTGACATGTTTTGTTTTTATTTTATCCCGTAAACTCTGTTTACTTCTCTTTTGTTTACATCCGTCTATTTTTAAAGTATTCAAATGAGTAGGAAAAGTAATTTTAAATATTTTTTCCACATTTCCTGCTAAAAAAATATAATACTGTCGGTCATATTGTTTCAGAAGATTCTTTGCATTTCATCTCTCATTGCTGCAGCTGATCAGTGGATTAAAAAAGCTATTTTTGAATCAGTGCCATATCTTCTACTTAGGTCGTAAGTATTTTCACTTTCCTTTTGTATGTATCTACATTTATCTCTTTAGTCCAGCATAACGCTCTTCTCTCCTCTTCGCAAACATTTACCCAGTTCTTATTCAACACTTTTCCCTTTCATTCAACATCCTTTCCTCTCCAATTCTTCATCATGTACTTGCTCTTCTTTACACGCTACATGCACACCTTGTACCTCCGCCCTCTTTATATTTTCTAGCATTTTCACTCCAAGGATTACACCGTCTTCCTCGTTCCCTTTCCTTCCATCTTCCTTCGTATTCACATTGCAACAGTTGCGGGCCTATTTTTTCGTCCCTTCTTCTCCGTCTCTACGTCGTTCTACCCTAATATACTTTCCATCCCAGATATTTTTTTTTCTGGCCACGTTATGGCAACAGTGGACTCCTTTAATCATCTGAAAACATGTCGTTATTTTTCACCCGCGGGGTTGATTATATTTTCGTCCCCTTTGTTTTGATGTTTTTACCTCTCGGATGGATGTAATTAGGCTGGGGACACAGGAGAGTGGAGGCGTTGCAAGACAACTTAAATACTCGTGACGGATCAACGCTTCCCACGGGATCTTCCCCGCTCTCTCTTTTGCAACGAGGACGGGCCCTCCATCGACGGTATTTTTGTCCCTGGAACTATTCCACTCAAAGCTCCTTCCCACGCTCACTAGTATATCAACGCTGAGTGTGAAGTCCCCGTCGTTTTTCTCTCCGTGTGCGAGCCATTGAATCTTTCTCTCACGGCGCAAACCTTTAACAGTCAGCAGTCCGAAGATTGGTTTAAATTAGACCTCTACTCATTCCCCCTTCAACATATCATTTAAGTCTTATGTAATACTTTTGTTTGTCTTCCTTCATTACTTGCACCGTAACTCCCATTCGATGCCGCTCCTCCCTCCAACTTATTCCTCAACTATTGTTTTCATTGGAAAATTCTACCTAACGATGAGGCCGATTAAATCCCCCAGTCTTCTTGCTTTTGCATCCAGGATACTGTCTTTCATGTTGTTCTTCCAGAATTCCTAATTATTCACATGATCTATTTATGGATATTTATCTTTCTTCTATAGATGTACATTTAGAAAGCTTGCTTCCTTGATTTCTCCGCTGCAGCCATCGTTCATCCCTCTCTACAATGAAGAAGCAGGCTTCAGCTGTAGTGAATTGTTTTTGTACAACTGAACTAAAGTCGCCTTGCTCTCATAACTCCCTACTCTTCGTATTGAAGATAGTGTTTCCCCTCACACAATATAACCGCATATGACCTGAAACTCTCCATTAACTCCTAATACTAGATATTCTCTGCTCCACGATTGCTCAAAATTACTTTAATTAAATTTTATTTCTAGGCCCTAAATCTCTATCCTAACCCGCAGTTTACATTTTTTCTAATTCTACCTCTTCTTGCGGCTCCTTTGTCCAATGGTTTTAATGAGAAGACTTTTAATTATTGGGCGTATTTTAAGATCGCGAACTAAGTATGCTTGACCGTTATCTCGCATTGTGGGGCAGCTGTACCGATTAGATTCGGATGGTGGTGGTTCCACTCGGAGAAGGAGGTGGGCAATCGGATAGAAAAATTGGGAAAAAGTTTTGAAGTGAATGAGAATATTTTGTCTCCCCGAGAGGATGCAAAGCTCACCCTTCAGCACCAAATTTTATGAAGCCTGTTCTCTATCCCTTCCTAAAATTTATTCCTGGATCTTACCTTTGTTTGGGGCTGACTTTCATCCCTTTCGGTGTGGGACTATTAGCATGGGAGGGAATGTTGGTTGGGGAGGAGAGGTTGAACTAGGAAGGCTATTGGAATTAAGAGACGCCGGGAATGAGGCGGGAGGGGCCCGGGAGGAGGGATGAGGGGGCGAGGGGGGGATGATGGGGGCGTCTAGGTAGCGAAAGGAAGATACATAAAGAAGAAGGGCCGCCGGGGGTGCAGTTTGTGCCGGATCCCGGGAAATTGAGTCGGGACGGCCCGCGTTTGGAAAGCGAGTGGGCGGGAGATGGGGGAGAAGAAGTAAGGAGGCTGATGTATTATTTACCGGGAAGGGACGAGGGGAGGCGCGGCGTGGCAGGACTTGGAGGGGCGGAGATATTTCGGGGGTGGGTGGAAATGGCGGACGGGAGGGCCATGTCTGAGCGAGAGTGTCTGAGCCGCGGGGAGAGGAAAGGTTTCGCCGTAAAAGGGAAGTGTGGGTGACGACTCTTGAGGCGAGGGAGGAGCCCCCAGATAGGAGTGTAGAAACGTCGCGCCTTAAAAGGTTATTCCTTGTGGTAATTTACTCTTTTGATTGTTTTTTTTTTATTTGGCTATCGGTTCTTCTAACATTATTATTTATAATCACCTTTCAAAATATCCAAGGTTTTGAAACTTTTTTTTTATTTTTGTAATAATTTTAATAAATTTCAAGGAGTTCAAAGAGAAAATTCAAATTATTCCTGTCGAATGTAAAGTCTGCCAGAATAAATTTATAACTGTGTCGGAGGGAAGATTGTTAGTTATCGGGGAAGGGAGGAATAGAAAACGATTTATGGGTAGAATGATAGGAAATGATCCCTATTGTGGAGCTAAAAGTGATTGCTTAGGTGGTTAGCAAAATTTTTCATGTAAATCTACATTAAACGGTGGATCATTTGAATAAAATCGCGTTTCTTTATTAAAAAAATAACGATGAATAATTGATTTTTTCGTCAGCTGAGACCGGATGCAAAATGTATTTGGTCTCAGATATGTGGAAATGAGTATGATATTTAATGGATCAGAGAGTATTGCCAAGTAAAAAGGGTTCCAGAATCGCATAAGATGGTTCAGGTGGTTGGGAGAGTTGAGGGTGAGCGTGGAAAAGAATTTGACAATATGTGGAGCGGAGGAGTGTGGGGTGAGAATGAAGATAAAAAGAGTTCTGGATCGGAGAGGAAATGAGGAGAGGCAGCTGCAGTGTGTGTGTGTTTGTGTCGAACGCGCTAGTCTGCGGGAAGCCAAGTGGATTATAATTCATGAGCAGCTCTCGGGGTTTAGTGTGGTTTCGCCCCTCTGAGGTCGCCCTTGCCGCGTCTTACACTCGCCCCGGGCGGATCGTCTTCGGCAGCAAAGGAGGACGGTGTTCCCACAGTCGCGTGCTCTTTGATTATCCCAGTCATACCACCATATCTTTTCCATTGTTTGCGTGCGGTATTGCCAAATTCTCCTCTGACGTCAATTTTACGTGATTTTCCAGGACACTGGGGCTGAGGGTATGCGAAGTAGCTGTTACTTTTGGCCCGTGTTTTTCAGCTCAATCGAGCTTTCATTCTTGATTTTACTCGAGTGCGGTAGATGATGGCTGTAACCTAATCTATTCTTGTTTACGTACGTTGTTGCTGTGCTTTAACTTTTCTCTCTTTAACTTTAACTCTTTAACTTTTAATTATTTGTTATGTATATCAGATTCTAAAAAAATATATTTAAGGACTCAACGTTGTTTTCTGATGTTTTAGTTCCCTTGTTCAATATTTTAATCCTCCTAACTTGACTTATTATAGGTCATCATCTAAAAGCAAAAAATACGAATCATATAACTGACTTAGCAGAAGTCGATATTTTAAGCCAATATGCAAGGTTTGTGGATATTCTGCGGATCTAATTTGCATCCTGACTATCCAAATCCGTCATTTAGTTATCTACCTACACTAATATTAACTGTACATTTTTCTGATAGTTTACAATTAATTCGAGATCATTCGAATGTAATTGTAATTGAGCATTCATTGCTGTTCGATTTGGTGGAAAACTGATCAATAATACCCTTGCCGGAGTATGGTGCTTAATTTTCGTTCATTTCGCAGGCGTTTGGTTTTCCGAGAGCGCGCGTCATTAAGCTCGATTGTTAGTTATTCGTTGGAGTTAAACTCGTTCCCGATAATAGTCAGTCTCTCTCTTTGTACGATATGATGTTTTGGGATAATGTTTTTGACAGTTGAGACCCATAACATTTATTAAGTGATACGAGCGAACGCGTGAGAGAGAGAGAGTGGTTGCAATTCAGATAACCTCCGCTGCCGTCGCTAGTCCCCGCATAAACTGTATCAAGGGGACGCGATGACCGCGCTCTGCTAATCTCCTTCCCCGCCCGAACTCGCCGCTGCTCCGTCCATCCGCGCCCCGAGAGCATACAGCCGCGCGCGAGCGGGGATCGTGTGCGCGTTGGGCTCTCTTTGTGCATTGTGTGTGGCGGCGCCGCGAGCGGTCACGTGGCCATGACAATCGAGTCGTTCGGATCGGACGGTCGAGGCACGGACGCGGGGCCGCGCGAGTGGTTTCCCCTTTGTGTCGCTGCGATCGCGGAACCTTCCATGTCTCGGTATCACGAACCCCAACGATGTTTACCATTCGCATCGTGTTTACTGACCTGCTGCGACTGCGCGAATCGATTCCAATGTTGTATTCAACTAATTCCTCCGCATTAAAAAAAATAAATTTTCGCTTTAATTAGGCTCTGACTTGTATATCATGATAGCAGATTAACATGAGGAAATATAGTGGCTTGATGGCCATCAAATTTTTATCGTACTTAATTCCACCAGATGAATTGACTGCAGTATTTTGTCTTCTAAACTAACGCTTTTTGATTTCCATGGTCGCAGTTTATTTATTAAAATGTAAAAACTGGTGGTGTTGAACACTACCGTGTTTTATTGTTCTGCTATATTCTGAAAACATAACGCCATAAAAATCGCATATACATTTGCCAAAGACTAAGTTTCTCCTACTTCTTTTTCTAATTCCCTTAATTGATAGTCTTCATCTTCTAGTTTATTTTGAATAAAATCTGCTTTATCCCATGGTTCGATATGGTTCCTTCTCTGCTCCCAAAAACCGTTTTTACCTATAATTGTTCTACACTTCGTCTCCTGTATGAGGTCATATTTGCCATTTTAAACTACTATAATTGTAAGAGGCAGTATCCTTTCCCATTTATTTATGATCGTTTTTTTATTGTTTTTTCTCCGTGTATAATCCGATATTGTTCTTCTACGGTTCTTGTTGTTAAGACTTTTTCCTTCAAAACCTTAATTTCACCATTAAGAGGAAACTCATTTCACCAGGTGAAAATCAAATATTATGTTTAAATTAGTGTGTGGTGTCAATGTTACCCTAACCAAACGGATAGTTCGCCTTTTTAATTTTTATCAGTATTATGCTTCCTGAGCTGCACGGCTACCTTGGTTCGGCTATGGAGTGGAATAGTTGGGCCCCTGTGCCTCGGGGCGTTTCCCGCCGGCGATATTTATCGCGCCTGTAATATCGCAGAGGTGTTTGAAACCGGAGAGAAAAATAGGCGATGGGGATGCGTGTGCTGGATAAATGGTTTTCGGTTTTGGTTTGACGACTCTTTTCCGAGAGCCGTGTCCATGTTAGCGGGGATACTAGCATTGGGGGAAGGGTGGCGTGGGGGGCGAAGGTTAGAGATTGTCCGCGTACATGTCGATGGGAAAGGAATGGCGAGGCGCGCGTTATATTTGTGGGGGAGCGGCGTGTGGGGAACAAGGGAGAGGCGAGCTCGCCTTTGCAAAGGGGTTCGCTCGGTTGTGCCCTTGCGCTAATGCACGGCTTGATTGATGGCACTCAATGTTTTATTCAGGCCTTTCCGAATCATTCAGTTTTTATCGCGTAATCCAAGCCATTGGCTATCTCAATTTTAATCGGACTATATCTTTTCTCGATGCTTTCGTTTTTTAGATATGTATATGATCGCGCCAGCTCCGTTATTTTTCCATCTCGGTTCCTTTTTTTTGTTTTTTGCTTCACACATCGGGGAGAGCGGTGTTGTTTTCATTTTATTTCTCATCCGCTCCAGAGTTTGAGCTTTGCTGTCGGTTCGTCGAGGGCCGGGTGTGGAAGGGGTTTGCTTTGGGGGTTGCTGCTGTTGGATCGGCCGATATGGTGGGGTTGCAAGTGCTTGGGGCCGCAGTCGCTGGCTTTCCACTTAACTCGGTCTCATTATTGAGAGCGCACGAAGCCGTTGGCGGACTAATTTGTCACCGAGAGTAGCTATAAGTTCAGCCGCCCTCGGCCGCGTGAAATTTGAACGAACTACGGCACAGTGTAGGAAATGGGCGAATGGGCAGTGCATGAAAATGTTGGTGTCCCTTGTTTCGGGAAATGGTTGACTACATGATTCTTTTCTCCCCACGTTCATTACTCTGTGTTTAGATGCCGATGCCGTGTTGATACCAGGAAATATTATATAGTTTTGTATTCAGCTTTTCAGTAAAATCGACTTTCATTCTATGCAATCTCTCTATTACGGTAGTTTACCGTTGGACCACTGTTCGACGGATTATCTATCCATGTATTCACAATCGTGGAACTGTAGTTGCAAATGAAATGCCAGGTAATCACCCAGTTATCATTCAAATTTATCATCAAATCAATTAATATAAATTTACAATATCAAGTGGGTATTTTTTTCGAGGAAAATGATGGACATTCGAACTCCCTGCTATGGTTATGTCACTCCATTGAGTTAATTGAATACCACCCTCGTTCCGTGCACTCTATTGATTATCAGCTATCACTCTCTTGATACCAGGTCACGAGCACGCTACCGTTTGCTAATGGATAGGGAGGAAATTATGGGTTTTCGTCTATGAAGTCGTCATCACTTATCTTTCTATTCACACTCGTGGGACTGTAGCACCATCTGACCTGTCAGATACTCCCCCTGTCATCGTTCGCTCTTTCTACCCCCTGATGAGTCCTTACGCAGGCTTTGTTAAACGTAATAAGCCGTGCTTTAATGCACGTTTTGAAAAATAAATACCTCACTTCGCATCTCCTCTTTCACATGCTAGTGTTTTCTGCGTATTGGCCGTCGCTTCCACGTGGATAAAAGAGGATATTTTTTTCCCCTGGATTAACTCACTTATCCACGAGCACGAGGAAAAGCGTATGAGTTGATGATTTTACATCCAGATTGTTTATTCTTGTGCATTCACCTAGGTGAAAGTTTGCTCTCGGAAATCCTTTTCAAGTTCCCGAGTCAATTTTATTGCTTTTAAATTTGTTCTCGACATGCCCTCGGGGGTTCAGAGGCCGAGCTCTCCACCTTCAGTACCCTTTGGCCACCCCTTCCGCCCCCGCGCTCCATCCTCGCTGACCTCTCCCCCACTCCCACCCCGGCTAACCCTTTTATTTCTCATTACAAAACCCTTTCACGTGTGAGGAAGGGGGAGACCCGCTCGCATGGACCCCAACCCACCCACCGTTTCTGCCTCGTACGACCCCCGCTGGCAAAGCCTGCCCGTCCACCACCCACGCGCACGGGTGTTTTTCGTGTGGTCACGCACGCGTGTACTGTCCCCGTGTTCATCTCTTGCGTATGGGCTCTTACTACACACCCTCTTCATCCTACATACTCTCCTACACTTCACTTCTCAGGGTCATAGGTATCTGTTTTTCTCATTCGAGGTCGAAAATTTAATAAAGGTTCACGAGGGCTTCGGTTCGACCTTATCCCGAGACTGACATATGTCGTCTTTTTGATCTTCAGTTTAAAAAAAAAGAGACAGCCTTTTTAATTTTTACATGATTTGTAAACATCAAACCCTCTATAGAGTATTTGTAAAAAAAGACTACCATTGCCTGAAGAGTAGTGAATGGTGTTTATCTTCAAATACATACCACCCAGGTAGGTGGTAAATAAAAAAAAACGCACATGATTTATCTTTAGGAAATTTCGTATATCCCCGAGTTCAGGAAAAGCAATTGCAATTTATCACTCTTTTTTTATAAAATATCTTTGGCCTGTGCAAACTCAACGTGCTCCCTTATTTATGTTCCTACATATTACATGACATGAAGATAAATAATGTTATTACCGTACGCAAATCTTTCCCTCAGGGCTGTAATTTTTACTCGGAAAATTGATTAAATCGTGCCTACTTTCAGTCCTTTGATGCTAATCATTCATTTTGTTTCCACATTGAGTGGCTAATTGGATCTGTTTGAAATCTATCGATGGATAGAAGTGTAGTAATGCGGGATAAATCATCGTAGCGCTGTTATTGATGTGTCAAACGCAGAATAGGTATGTCTGACTGATCTCTTTTGTGTCATGAATTGGGAGTGACCCTATTGCGATTGAATTTAATTTCAACAACACCAGTTCATCAGGTTCTCGCCATTCTGGGAACAACCGCGTAATTACATCTGCAATCCTCGATTCTCCGGGAACCGCGTTGTTCCAGCAAAATGTCTTGTGGCGAAATAATTAATGGTCCACAAGGGAAAACTGTTGATTACCCGTAGACGCTTTGCAATTCTCAAAACGTGAGTTGCTCTCATCCGTCTTCTTTTGTGTTCATACCAGTGGACTCAGGTGCCTGTGTACGCGCACATAACTTTTGGGAAAAGTTTCTCTCTCCCTGTCTTGTCGTTTGGTACGGCAAATGGCACGGCCTATTAGGGCATTTGGTCCCCGTAAGCGTGTCTTGCCGCCTAAGTTTGGAGTCTGGAGAGGGTGGGGGGGCATGGATCGTGGCAAGGGGGAGGAAATAGGTTCAGGGAACCGATGGGAAGATAGTCTTCTCGTCTCTCTCTCTCTCTCTCTCTCTTCTCATTTTATTTATTTTTTTGCACCCCTCCATTCCTTTAACTTCTTCCCACCACCCCAGACTCTTCCTCCCCCTGGACCGGCAGATATCATTAGTCGAAGTCAACCTTTCTCCTCCCCAGTCCCCCACCCGCCCTTATATCGCTTAGAGGGGTCGGGGAGGGAGGGGAGAGTTTTTACTCCCCCCTTCCACCACCCCCGCTAACCCCCTCGTGCTCTTTCACATTCCTCATTCCGGTCTGCTCTCCCGTGGGATCACTCCCAGTAGTTACCCCTTCTCCCCCCCCCTTCATCCCCCTCCTTTCCACTCATTTTCTTCTTCCTCTTCTTCCTTTCCGGGATACTACTCCTCTCCACTCTTCCACCGCGCACGTTCCCATGGGCTGCATCCTATTTGATTGAAGCTTGGTTAACTTTCAGCGTTCTGGCATTCAATTTCGTCCTAACTTCTCCCGCCTACTACCCTTAGCTCGTCCCCGCTTTCTTCTTCTTCCTCTTAGCCCACGGCGGCCCCCGAAACCGCTCCCCCTCCTTTCCCCCTTAAAAACTGCTACTTCTCTCCCTGCATTCCTTTCCCGTGCTTAAGCCTTTCCTTCCCTCATCCATCCATAAGTCTTCCCCTATCTCTCTCTCTCGATTTCCCTCCCACCGTGTTAAGGAGAGGTTCCACCAAGGAACGAAGAAAACGTCATTTCCATGATAATTCTCAAATATCCTCTTCAATTTATTCACTTCCACGACTGACTATAAAAATATTGGCTTTCAATGCATTACTTTCTGACAATTACAAGAATTTTTATGTACACACTCTAAGCGGAGGAAATTTATTGATCAGATCATAAAATATCACTTAAAATAACTGATAATAAGAAACTGAAAATAGGAACTTTCAAGAAAATAAGAAAAAGAAAAATAATTAGTTCATTATACCATAACAATTGTGGCAAGAAAAAATCAGACATTTAACCTTGCTACTTTTTCTGTTATAAGCAAATTAATATTGTAATTGTTGTAAAACTACTTAAGGCTCTTAAAAAAAGTTGCTCGTGTTGCTTAAAAATATTAGTTTGAATGAGTGAATAATATTTGTTTTGAATACTTCCGTCGCGATGAAACTTGTGTCGTCCCCGCTGTCTCCGTCCCTTCTGACAACGCGGCCTTTCCGTCACTTCTGTTCCCCTCTCCCAGTGGATTTTCGACGTCCCCTCATAGTGTGGATTCCTCACCCTATCCCCAACTCTTTCTAATTTTTTCTTGTTCGGATTAAAAAGTTGTTTCCTAATATCTGAAATTCCGTCGGCGCGCTTCTTCTAATCTCCCTGGCCGGCATGGCGATTATGGTTGAGTCGCTGCTCAAAAGTTTTCAGGGACGCCGCCCATTGGTTTGATACGGTTGAGTAATTTATTAGTTTCCTCTTCGATTTATGAATTTTGTCACCGGGAAACTTTTTTCATTGTCAATGTTTTTTCTGGTTGATGAATTACGTTTTGATGGCGACTTTTATCGGTTCTCTTCGATGTTTTTTTTCTTCAAAGGAGCTGATCAAGGGAGCCGCGTGTAAGCCAGCTCGAATTTAATTAATTATAATTAATTCAAAGTTTATCGTATGTCGAACTTCTTTTCTTTGTTCATTACCCTGAACCGTTTTATCCCTTTTTTCTGAAATTCATTTGTAGGTTGAAAACTCGTAGCAAAGCCTCTTACGTATTTTTTTAACTCGTAGACCTTTGGTATTTAGCGAAAATTATCAACCTTCCTGCGTGGGTAAAAAACAAACTGAAAAGTTGCTCAATTTAGTGTCAACACTGGCTTAATTGACTATCATCGCTGTGTTATTTTTAGCGTTCTTTTCGGTTTCCTTTCAGAGCACTGTATTCTTAAATTATTTTAGCCTTGTCAAAATGGAGTGAATTTCCTCTCGAAAGTAAGGCTGAATGTCTTCCATCTGTTTTACCATGAAAAATTCAGCATCAGTGGAGACCCAAACTAGTATACGACTTATAAATTTTAACAATATCCCCTCTATTTTAGTATCATTTTAGTATTTTATATTGTACCCTGTTGTAGACAAATCAGTTTTTCCTTCCCCAGTGCATCAATAAGCATTTCTTAGGCAGGATAATGATCTGGTTTTCTTGAAATGAGTCTTTATTGAGTGAAAAAGTGCCGTCTTTCTTATCGCATTAATATTCGATGCGAAGTGACTGTTCCTCGGGATTTGCTTTTGTTATTCCTTTCTTTTCTTAGTTTATTTTCACTATTTGAGGCCTATCTCCATCCAAACTATACTATATCTACGCGATGTTATCCTCAACTGCTAAGAGTAAATTTAAAATCACTTGGAGAAAGCAGAAGTGTATACTTTATAGTACAGCTATAGAGGCAGAATTTTGATAAACGACTTCACTGAGTTTAAAATTAGTGCTCTTTACTTATTGCGAAAAATATTTGGTGTTATTACAGTAATGCGGTCGTAAAGATGGTTTCTTTCTATTTGAATCGCTAACTGCAGAAAGGCATCATGTCCAAGTTGAACGATTTTTTTCTTTAAGTTGCCTCTTCTAGGTGCAATAGTAATTAGTATATACAAGTTGTAAATTCCCGTTCATATAAAGCAAAAATATAATGCTTTTCAGTTATATGAACTCTTCGCATCCCCGCTAAGTTTGTTGCGTTCCAGTATCGAGTACACCTCGCTTTATGTTATGTTTTTTATGTAGCGAGTACTTCTGGCTGTAAAATAACCTCTCTTCGCTCACATGTGTCGAAAAATATGTACGTGGTGACTCCATTATCGAGTATCTTTTATCCTGCGTGAACGAACCGAAAAAAAAACCATCTCCGCCCCTTCACCTTCTCTGTTACCTCTCCTGTGCCACATCCCCCGAATTTCATACAAGGGGAGCACATGCTTGCTTATTTACAGTTCCCCACACGAGCCTTCTATTCTTTTTCCCTCCTTCTTCTTCCACGCTTTTTCGCGCTCGTCTGCCTATTCTATTTTTTTCTGCTATGATCCCATTCCCCTTAAAAAAATTCGCGATTTCTCAGGCAAAATACGGGGAAAGAGTGGTGGAGGCAAGTCCCTTTCAGTCGACTCCATAAAAAGTGAATGCGTTCAATGCGTTTGTGTCGCGTGTTGGAGCGTATGTTCCTCTCTACATTCATGTATTCCCTTTTCTTCGCCTCGTCCCACCTGTCCCGTTTTCTTTTTTTTTCTTTCGAGACCTTTCGTCTACTCTGGAGGCTGCCGCCCCTTTTCGTGGCAGGGAGGGTGGGCTGAAGAAGAGGGATGATACGGAGTGTACACAGCATCTGAGCCCGATCGATTTCTCTCCCCTCACGACACACATCGGATTATATTTCCGTAGGACCGCGAATCCACTTAAGGTGACTCCTCGACTTAAAAGTCGAACACCTTTTACACACATTCGCTGTTTTGTGGGAGCGTTTCACCTGCTACTCCCCGCACAGAGGTTGTTTCCACGTTGAGCTTGGGGACGTCTTCTCTTTCGGCTCCTCTCCTCCGCGTAGTTGTTGGCAAAGGGAGTGGGTGAATGAGTCCTCTCTCTCTCCGTCGTAAAGTCGGCACAAAGGATTTTCAAAAGGGTGGGCTGGAAAGTGGGCTTGTACATTCTCTCTAGAACCCTCCCCCCAGCGCCCCACCTTCTTGCATACACTCTCCAGCTCCATCCCATTGCGTAGCCTCCTCCTCCTCGGCTTCTCTGCTTTTCAATTTGCTCGGCTGTTACGCGGATGAGCTGCTGAGGATCCATTACCTCTCCTCTTTTTGTCTCCCGCTAACCCCTTCCATATTCTTCTCCTCCATCTTATGGTGTTTCTCGTCATTCGATCCTCGTCTCCCCTTTTGCATTCTTCTTCCAGTACCTTATGCCTTAGCTTGTGGTGGTCCACAGCTCCTTTGAATCCGGACATTACAAGGTTTTTCCCACGATTGTCAAGGCTATTACCAATAAACGTGTTCTTTACGGTGTAACTATTGTAGTTATTGAATTCCAATGAACTCGTGAAGGGATGTTCTTTCAGTTCTCACTCATTCCGTAGACAGAATGATTTTTGAAGCCTCTCCCACCGGGAACATTACCCACAGAATCACTGATCATAAGTATTTCTTCATTTAATTTTTTAACTACTCTAATTAATTGATAACTAATCTCAAACTTACGCTCTTCATACTAAATAAATAGATAAAGACTAAATAATTGTCCGGCATAAGATTTTTGAACTGATCTATATTTTAAAATTTCCAATATGTTATCGTAATCTAGACAGGTGTGGCAGAGATTTGATAATCGTGGATAATTCATCAATCTTCCATACATAGGTATTGAATCTGCTTCATAGCATTCCATAATATATTTGGAAGTTCTAATTTTATTCTATGTATCGTCTAGTAGTAGAAATACAAGTCTAGTTGATGATTTTTGTGAGAGAAAGGGTCTTTTTCGAGGTAATTGTTTAGCTCGGTGTAAACCCTAGGGAGAATCTCGTCATGAAGGAAAATGATTGCAGTGCCCTGGGGTGACATTATTTTGAAAATAATTTGCACTTGAGTATTAAATGTAATCATAAAAATTACATTGGGCATTCCTACTTTTTTAGGTTATTTATTTCAATGAGTTAGATTGTCGACATATTCTAATTGAATGAGTCAGGTGCCTACTTATTCGTTAGTTTTCTTCCACAGCCACACACATTTGTGTGAAATTCCTTATTTGTTCCTCGGGAAAATATCCATAGCAGGGTTGAGCGTCATCCTCCCCCCCCCCCACCTTTGGATTCGATTTTCTCCTTTTTCTGCCCATTTCTCCCCTTTTTATGATCCTGTCATATGCATGCTACATGGTCGCGGTCCCCGCACCGCCTCCACCTTGAGGGAAATAACATTCGTCTTTTTTACGCTTAAGAAATTACCAGTCGTCCTCTTTCCATTCGGTGCTGCCGGGGTCACGTGACTAGCGTGTCTTGTTCTTTGAGCCCTCTGGGGCCCATTGCTCGCACCCCCCCCCCCCCTTCACTACCCCCTTTCCTCCCCTTACCCCTCACGCCACGTCGTCGTGGCGGGAAACACGAGAAATGGCGGGGATGCGAAAATTTATTCCACCCCCTCACTCCCCCTTCCAGTCGCTCCTCGGCGGTTATTTTTTTCGAATTGAGTTTCGGTATGTGTCTGCGGCCGTATTTCGCCGTGTCTTGCCTCCGCGCAGTGAAATTGGAGGCTGAGAACATTTTCTCTAATAATTTTCTCCCGCCCTTCAAGGAGTAAGTTTGCGTTTTTTTTTATGTCGTTCTTAATCATACTCACCTGTTGTCACAGTCAAAAATACTCGCTCCTGAATAATAAATTTTCACACGCGAATTATTTCACGTTTGCGGTTGTCTGACTGTGAATTTATCTGTTTTGGCTCGTACCACCTTGAAGTTTGATGCGGATTTTATGTCATAAACTACGATGTATTATGTTGTTGATCTGTGTTTGGAACATAAGTTGTTGGTGCTGTTTTATTTATTTTTATCATTTTTAGTTAGTTTTCCTAAGTCGGGTGCGTTTTATTTCAAAGTTATGTGGAAGTGTTCAGTTCAATTCCAGTTTTAAATCTGTGTTTGATCTGTTGAACAAATGAATTGTTTTTTATTTCGTTTTTTTCATTAGAATATATTTATTTTTACTTAATTTGCTCTCAAACATAAGAGGTCATCGCAATAACAAATGTTTAATGGAACGTATGTTTCTGATTGCTATTCAAGGACCAAACCTGCCGAATCTTTTTCTCATCGTGAACTACCCGTGATTTAATTGTTTCACGCATTTTATGTCCGTTCCTGTCGGCGTAAATTGTCTCATTTTTTTCGTGTACGTCGTTAATTTATTAATTCATCCATTTTCTGCCAGCAGTGTTGAAATGAACATTCGATTAAAATGCAGAATCCCATTAATTAGTTTAATTAATGAGAGGCTTCCCAACCAGTTTAAATTATCGTTCCAAATTAAATTACCTACCCTCCTTTAACATCGATGGAAGCTTTAGGAAAGAAAATATGACCTAATGTTCGTATTCAAACTTAGGGGCATGTGTTTCGTTGGCTGAAACGTGCCATTAAAATGATTATAATTGCCCATTTTGGGAAATTTCTCTGTAATTCAGTAGAATATACCTTTAAAAAATCGGTCACCCTTTGTTCTGAATTTCCATTGGTTCAACATTTTTGTATTTGAAAAGTATCTGTTGTTATTGGAATAGGTGGGAAAGTGCAGACATTCGGGGGACAGCTCTCGGTCATGCTGCTTCCATGCATTTTCCCATGCTTTTTCTGCGCTTCTTATTGTTCCATTGATTCGTCTTTTAACCTTTAAAGGGAATGCTATTTCTTTTCTTCCTCAACTCACTCCGTGCTCGGTAACCCTCCATTCACCTCTTTCCTCCGTCATTTTGAGGCTGGCGGTGCACAATTCCTCGAGACTTTTGATGCATTAGACGAAGTTAGCCGGCCATGCCTCACCCATCCCATGGCCTGCGTCCAAAGACTTGGGAAGTTCGCGTCTTGGCTGCTCCTTGATTCTGTCCGACGGAAGAAGGCGACGTGTGGGGCGGAGAGGTATGAAGTGTTCGGGCGAGTTCCGGAGAAATCTGCAGTGGGAGGGACGGGCCTCGAGGTGTCTCGAGGGGTTCATAATACGTGCCTTGGGATGCCAAGTTAGCGAGGCCACCCTAACCTCCTCCTCTCCTTCCCTCACCTTCTTTCTCTCCGACCCCTGTCCCCTGTCTTCAGCCTGTTGTGCACTTTCCTCCTCAAATCCTTACCCTGGCATCTTCCGTTTCCCTCATACCCTTAACACATTTTTTGAGATCCCATATAAGTCGCTCCAGTCCAGACCACGGGCATTTTTCATCACCGCCCGTTGTGATGATGGCGAAAGAGGTAGTGTCGTTCGGGGCCATCGATGTTCTGCGGAATGTCACAAATTTTCTCGGAAGAATAGGTGTGAGAGCAATTACACTATGCATTTAAAGTGCGCATGATGGTATCAGTTTGCACTTCTTTTTTACTTTGGTAAGTTACATTTGGGATGTGAGAGAGAATAAATACGTAGTTGTGAAAAAAATTAGCTGATATGATAATTCAGTGGAGGCCTGCGTCAATTGACCAGTGATAATGATGAAGACTATATATGTGCGTTTGTCTTTACGTGTTTTTGTGTGTTTGTGCGTTTGTCTTTGCGTGTTTTGTCATCAGGTGAATAACCGATGCTTACTTTTTTATCCTTTCATATGAATGGTAATCATGAAGTTCAAACTGTACTAATAATTAGTCTATCGCTTTTAGTACTTGTTATATTGTGTTGAGTACTAAGTAACAAAAAAAACGTTTTAGGAAGAAAGATAGTATGCAGAGTTGAGGAAAAGTTATTATAATCCCGTTTGCAGAGTTGTGGAAAAATTATATAAGATTACGGGCCAGTAAATATGAATACCGAGCGGGGTTTGCCGAATTGAATTAGAATAAACCTCAATCGAGAGGCTTCTGTAATAGTGTCACTATCATTTGAGGATTGAACGAGGTATGTTAACATCTGAGTAGCTGTCAGTACCCATTGCTTCAATCATATATTGTATCATTATATAATTATTGTAGCTATGTATTTGTGGCAGTCCGTCTTTATATATTTCTCCTTATCATTTTCGTCACAACGTACTAATTTATTTCTCTTTTTTTATAGGTAAGAATTGGCTTTACTGATTCCTTATCCCTGTTTGCATGAGAAAGGGAATTCCTAACTTCTCATATTGAAAGGTACTGTTCAGTTTTTTTTCCACATTCTCGTCTTAATTTTCCACCATTTTTTTCTAATTGCAGCTTCATTAGCTTTCTTTTGTGCCGGTCTCCTTAAGTATGAGTTAGCCCACTCTTCGTAAATGTATAGCAGTATTAACTCTAGGTATATTTTATACCCTGCGATCTGCTTACACGGTGTTTGGCAGGGGTTTACTACCACTGGAATGCAGAATACAATAAGTACCCCATTTGCATCTATATTGCTTTGAAATAGTAATTACACGTTCTACACGTTCATGCTGGTGATGTGAGCGTGCACCAAGTGGGCATCATCCACGCGACACAAGATTATAGCACAAATACGCTTGTATAGAAAGCTAGTATTTGCTAACGGTTCGTAATTAACCAAAGCCTGACCATGCCAGGTTAGAATCTAAAAAAAAAGGTTCACCGTTCATAAAAAAAGATCAAATAATGTCCAAAAATGATAAGATGAAGTTAAAAATGCCGTGAAAATACGTACAGAACAAATTTTTACGAAAAGAAATAGAAAAGCATTCATTCAGTCGTCTTAACGATTACCGCGACTGATGTACTGGATTAATGAACTGTTGCCATACCTGTTAGTTCCAGGAAAGAATGGTATCTTATAAATTTATCACATGAGACCCTATTTTTTCTTTGCTCTAAGGCTATCATCGAATATTGATCGAACTCATTTATCTTGGTGTGCAAAAGTACTTGGCTCGGAATCTTGTTCCTCCAACTGTTAAATGCATTTTTCTCAGCCCGGTTTTCAAATTGAGCAGACACGTGGTTTCCGACTCGAGACGCGACACACATAGCACTGAAATTAAGCCCCGCAGTGCCTTTATTGCCTTCATTTAGTTCTTTTTTTTCACGCAGCTGAGGCGTCATTTTCGTCTCCTTGGAATACTATGGCAATATTTTTTCTTCCAAAAATGGCCCTGCGGTTTCTTATGCGGCGATTTTAATGTGGTCGACTATTTTTTTCATTCGTTCCTGCCGCGATGTTCAGCTTTTTTTTCCTTCGCCATCTCTCGAGCAGCGTCGACCTAGACTACCCTCTCCGGAATATTCAAATTACCACTCGTCCTTCTGTCATTATTCCTCCTTATTATTCTCTTTCTCTCTCCCTCCCCCCCCCCCCCAAACCACCCATTGTCCGCTTCCCACGGAATGGCACTGAGGTCTGTGTACCCGCTTCAATTATATTGATCCTCCTCCGTCTTTTGATAAATTTTACATTTTTATCTAGGTTTTCACATTTGCGTGATTTTTTTTTCTTCCGTCCCCTCTCGCCTCCACCCCATGCTCTTTTTTTTCTGTCCCAGACTCTCTGGAGAACTCGTCACCTCTATTTTCTTTCCATTTTTTTTGTAATATCCCCCTTTCTTTTCTCGAGTGCTGTATAAGAATTGGCCAGAATATAACCATGTCCCGGACTGAGACTTTCCAAACTTTTGAGTGGGAACTGCGCCGTACATTGGAATATTTTCTGCCCCCCCCCCCCCCCCAAACCCCCACTCGCTTTCCCACCCCATTCATTCCTACGTCTCCTCCATTACCGTGACCCCATCCTACAGCCTCACACTTCTGCCGGCGTCATTCCAGTCTCTCTCTCCGCAATTACCCCGCCCTTTATTATTACCCCATTTGCCTCTCCCACCTGTCCCCTCGTCGCGCGGAGGAGTCCCGGGGAGGAAGGCGTCCTTCGCCGCCAAGATGTGAGAGCGACTCCCTTGGGGCCTCCGCTCCGTTTCCCTAATTCTACCCATCCGGCTGGCTCCCTTGGGGGTGAAATTTCAACTTCTGTCCGCCAGGTTATGTTGATCTTCCTCGCATTGTTCCAGCTTCAGGGAGAGAGAGAGGTAATCATAGCGCGCTAAGGCAGCCGCGGCGGGAGGTAAAAGTAGAGCGTGCTCCCTCTTCGTGAAATCCAGCGCCCGAGTTGCCCAAGTTCCTTGTTCTGTCTCCCGGATGACACGTATTCCCGCGGGCGTGCGATAGTTAAACTGCGCCTAGTTGCGCGGCGAATGCACGTAATACTGCTTCTCATTCCTCTAAATCACCGTTAATGCTAGAGCCACCGTATTAGCTCTCTGAAACGAAGCTATCCCCTTATTGCCCTACCGTTAGTGGTTTTCTCACGTCTTGTAATTTCCAAAGTATTTAATGTGTACAACCCTCGCCGACTTGTGCGTTGTTGTTCCTTAAACAAAGGAGTGCTTGTGTGTTTATGGCGTATGTAGTTAGTGCCTTTATTAATTTAGTTCTATGTTCCACTCTTATATAATCTTTTTAGCATTTTGAAATGCTTATCTACAGACTGAAATCCATGTTTTAAGCTGGACCCTAATTAACTCACCATCCCGGCCTGAAATTCACTGTGGTTCATTGAGGGACATTAATTCTTGTATATTTACCTCTTCAGATTATCCTCTTCTTTACAATTACATGAACTAATCTTGAAATAGAAATATTGTCATTGTAGTAAGGCAATGAAAAACTTGAGAGTTTGAGTGTTTCCAGGATAAACTTTGGGCTCACCAAGCTTCAGTATTCTCAGTTATTGACAGTAATAGGACTGTGAATTTATATGCATTACTTTTTATAATTATTTGAAGATTATAAAGTATTAATACGTAATATATCGGGGAAAAGAAAGTTTTCGTTATAAGAAGCAGGACCCCACATCTTATTTACGGTTACTTATCTATTCTCGTGCTTTTATTCATTTGGCTTTTCTTTACTTAGTAGAGAAGTTCCTAATTCACTTTTTATCGCGAGGTATTTAATGCAAGAACTGCCATGCAATGGCACGAACAGAGGTTTTTGCTCTCTTCATGGATCGCTGTGAACTGCGAATGCCTTGAAAGAGGCGCTGTACATCCAGAACGTGATCAAATTTACAAGCGCACTTTCATCAGCGGCGCTACTAGCATCACGGAGATCTCGGAATGGCGAACGCTTCAAAATGCACTTTTTAAACACCAGGGGTGTGGGTATCATTGGCTTTATAACTGGGGCATTCACCCTGTGAGGGAGAGACACCCCTTTACTACTTTGCATCTTTATCCGTGCGTAAGCTGCGGTTCTACGATGGCCATCTCCGCAGGGTTTTTATGCGTGTTTATTTTCCTTGGGAGGGGAGAAATATTAAAACGGGAGAGAGTAAAGAGGGCCTCATTTGGAGGGGAAGGTTGAAGGGGGCTGCATGATAGAGAATCGAGATGTGCATATCGGGCGGGTTTGGCGGGACGATGATAGGCGGGGGGGTACTCGGTTGGTCCCCCTGTTTTTCAAGGGAGAGGGTGTGTTCGGTCGGTGTGGACGAGAAATGTGTGCGTAGCAGGGCCGTCGAGGAAGGAAAAAAATGCGGAGTAGTGTATTCGTTGGAGGTACGATCTGCCGCAGCTCAGAAGAGGAGTGGGGTTATGAGGGGGGGTGGGCCAATGGGTTTCTTTGTGGAGGGAGGGGAGCATTTGGAGCGAAATGGTCCGTAATTTGCATTAACGAGGCTAGTTTATACTCTTTCCCTCTTTTTTCCCCCCTCCTCATCCCTCACCATACCGCCCTAACCCATCGGCGCCTACTTCATTGACTTCTTAAAATCGTCCTCCTCTCCCAAATGATCATCCCTCTCCACTTTTATCGCCTCCTCCCTCGCCTAACAGTTTTTTTAAAAGTCGCATTCCAAATTTTCCGGTTTGCTTAATTTGCTTTCTCTGTCCCTCTCTCTCTCTTTATCTCTTACTCTTCACGAGTAATAGTCCTCGCCCCTAGAATATCCCCCTTTTTTTTCCTCTATCCAATTACTACTAGTAATTTCAGTTTAGCCAGTCTCGTGTATTCCATCGGACGTCGGTATGTTCCATTTTCTCCCTTCATATTGTGTTTTATATGCTCTTTCGTTCGTCGTAACATCGTCGGCGAATATCCCCGCCTTGCTGTTAAGAGTAGACCTGAAAGTAAGGGTAGTCATCGGTGTAGTTATAGCATGCGCCGATTAAATACATGCTCCCAAAGTTCTTCCGTGTTTATCTTATCTGCTTTACCCAAGCGGTAGGTAAGGGGCGTTCTGTAATGCTTCGAGTTTATGCTACCTCGACGTTTTGGTGTGCCAAATTTGTGGATGCATCTCTGCTAGCTATTTCAGTTCATAAATTTCCTTTTCCGAAAAGATTACCTTATCTTGCGACTGGCTTGCGAATTTATGATTAAATAATTTTGTTTTATTTCATTTATCTGCAATATATTTGAAATTATGATGATGGTTCTCTAATAATTAAATGTAGTTCCCGGAAATACATGAGGTATGCGCTTCCTGTATGAATCTTTATGCGTTCTCTATGTCTAAGAATGAAAATTGAATGTAAGTCTGATTTGAGTCGAAGTACCATTTTCACTACAGCTAACAATCATTCACTACCCAGATGTCTCTCCTCCTTTGATATTTTGGATTTTTTTTATCGTAGTCAGTTCATCGTACTCTTTTTCATGATAAGCTTTCACGTTAACTTTTCGTGGGAAGTGTCACTCTCTCCTGGGAAAGATTTATTTGCATTTGAAATACTAAGGCTCTCAATTTTCGTCAAGTATTCTGTCACACTAATATCTACTGCATTCGGTGAGATATGGTGAAACGAAATAATGAATTGAAATAAGTACAATCTCCGTACTGTCCACTCTTTTAAAAGGAGAGTGGGGAAGATGTAAAGTTTTATTTACTTCAATTCATTATGTAACAAGTTTTTTTGTTTGTAATTTTTTATTTACTATTTTTTTCCCTCAGATATGACACTTTCTGTTTTTTGTGTAATTATCATTCACGTTTTGTGCTTGTTTGGGAAGAAGTAAGGTTACTCCTAATTTACTTCTCTGGGGCGCCCTAAAACTTCGCCGTGTTTTCCTCGGACCAGTCCCCTGAAGCAATCCTCTTCCTTTGGCGATCACTCCTCTCTTTCTTTCATGTCCCGGGACTCGAGTCATTCCGGTGATTGTCTTTTTATATCCAGGGCTAGAAGCTTGCGGGATGCTTACTTTTTAAACAGCGGAGTCCTCCCGCGGGGCCAATACTCGTTCCTAGCCCCGGAGCAATTGCTCCGCCCACTGCTCTTCTCCCTCGGAAGTTGAGATGGAATGGCTCCAAACTCGGCGCTTCCGGCTCCGAGGACTAGCACTCACTCCCTATCTACCCTCCCCTCCCACTGCGTGGAACACTTACGGGAGGGAGCTGTGCGACTAAAGGGTGTATACGAATAATTTTTTCGGCTAGGCGTGGCAACCCCTCCCCCCCCCTGCCTTTGCTTTCTTATCTGCTCGTCGTCCCCCCTGCCGCCGCCCAGGGGACGCTGCGCGGCGTCTTCATCTCCGCAACCGTTCTCGAGTTTGATGGTTGTTTCAAAGTCATCAAGGAACTCGCCCTTTCCTTTTTCTTTTGCGTCCAGGTTGCCGCTAAGGCATTCTGTCCAAAAGAGAGAAGCTCGCTGCCACCCTCTCACCATCGTTTTTTTTTCGACGGACAAAAAACACGGCGACTTAAAGGCCCTAATGGACTTTTTTTCATTCTACCCCAAACCTCGCGGAAATCTCGAAATTGAAAATTTCGTCTCTCTTTCTCTCTCCTTATTCCCTCTCCGCTCTTTTCCTTAATCCCTTCTTTTTCGTAGTTTCTTCGTCCCAGTATCTACTCTTTTTTTTCCTTCGCTTTTTCAGGAATCGGCGCCGAGTTCTTATGACTAGCGCCTTCTTCTCGTCTCCTTCCCTTTCGCGTTGTGCGATGTTGTTTTTTTTGCACAAGTAACATCCGCGCGCGGGTTTTAGGAGATTCTTATCCTTCCCGCCAGGGTGCACGCTCTTTCTTTGCCACTGTTTCTGTCGTTAGCGCATCTCAACAGGGGTCGTCTCAATTCTTCGCCCAACCCTCACTCTCCCTTTCCCTGCATAGCTGTTACCTACTTCTCGTGGCATTCCCAACCAAACGACCTTCCCTATTTTTATTAATCCCGCGTTCAAAAGGATTATTACTATGATCTTCTACTCCCTTTTCCCGTCTCCCTTCTCGCCGAATTCATCTTCCCCCCCCCCCCCAATCCAATCCGTGGTTCCTGTTTCTCTCCATCCCGGCCTCATGTTGATTTCATTTCTTTCGTCTGGTGGTGGTGGGGTTTCGGGATATAAGTGGACCTTAACGAGGATTCAATTCAAATTACTTGGGATTTTTCGCAGTAATTCGTTCGAGGGGGATCCGCGGCAAACTCGTTGAATATGGAAACTCCCTCCTCCCGTCTCCCTCCTCCCCTCCTTCTCTTTACCTTTCGTCTTCCCCCACTCCCCCCCCCCCCCCCAATAGATCCCATATTCACGAGTAGCGGTTTGCTTATTCCAACGTGTAAGTTGCGCCTTCCGTAAAAATTCCTCTGTTCACGGAACGGGAATTGGAACCGGAATGAGAATGTCGTAGCCGAGAGGGTTAAAAGGGGATACAACCTAGTTTTATTTTAATTTCCCCATTTTCTTTCCGTAATAGGGATTGAAGTTCGCAAATAAGCCATTGCTTCTCCTTGTCTCTCTCTCTCTCTCTCTCTCTCTCTCTCTCTCTCTCTGGCCCCGAGTTCTTTACTATAATCCTTTTAAGCTCTAGGTGTTTATCTGTGCGGTTGAAAATTTTCTTTCCATGTTAAGGGTAATAGTGTGGTGTATCCAAGGGAATAATTGTGTTTACTTCTCTACGTTTTATTATTATTCTTTTTTAATGAACATGAATGCGGAATTGTTTTCTTAATCATCAACTCCTCTGCATCCCTGATCGCTCCTTTAATAGCAGTCAGCGAATGAGCTAATTTTTTCCTTTGCATCTTTTCCTTCCTATCACTTATTGTTTCGCACTTATTTTTTGCTGGTGTTGTTTTCACTAATTCTCAAAATACATTAATTTAGTAAATTGTTTATTTAACTTGACAACTGTGAAAAATGAAGACCGATTATTTCAGGATCAGCTTAACGGTGTATTTTATGCTTATATATGCTTCGATTTTCTCTTACTAATTCTGTTTGAAGTTGTTGCTTTGGAATCATTTACTCTTTTATAATTTGCATTTAATGGATTCTTTCCTCCGAGACTTTTTACTTTCAGGGGATTGAATAGTGAAATGAATATTGGGCCATGGGACTTCGTCTTGAATGTGTCCTTAATGGTAGCATTAGAGGATTCGCTTGTTATTCCAAGGTGAACGGTCAACTTACATCAGTGAGCTAATCAACGAGATGAATTTTCGAACTAATTTTGTGTTATAGCTCTTAATCTTCAATCGAACTACTAGTGCAGCTCTGTGATTGAGTGGAAAGCGTGAACGCACACAGCGACAAGATGGTAGCGTAAAAGATTCGTTCTGGTGAATAGGTCAGTTTTTCCTCTCATATTTTCTTTTTTCTTTTGTCTTTAATCCACCGATTGGTAGTTAGGATTGGATACTCTCGATTTTTCTCTTCAATTTTTTGGCCGTTTCATTGGTACTGAGCTCAATCATGCTGAATTGTTCCTACTTGCTTTTGTATAGAAAATACTGTGTGGTTACAACATTTCTCCTCCTGTCTCGTTTTTTCATTCCACGGCCCTCAGAACGATCCGCTGTATTCCCAACAAACCCTCGGTAGAGTTCAGTGGTGCCGATTTCAAGCCAAGACCTTTTTTTTCAGCGTTTGGTATGAAAATGCGCCTCAGGTATATCCCGCCCCTCCTTGGGTTGAGGTCTTCTTCCACGGAGGCCGTGGTTACGATCGTAGCTTAGCAGTATTTTGGGGGAGCTCCTCGTCGTTGCCATTTTGCCGAGGGATGATCATTGCTCTATCCCAAACTCCTTGCTTAACTCGCTGTTTATATTCGGGCGCGTCTGCTCCCCACTGTCCTCGCATAGGTATGTATTTCAGCCCACCCTTCCTCGTTGGCTCATTTGTATTCCGGCCGCGGTTGCAGGATTGCGCAAAGGACATCGTATTGAAATGACTGTTTTTCTCCGGGATCACGTGCTGCCAAAATGGGTAGGGCTTCTGAGGTCACAGCGGCCGATTTGAAGGGCCCTTAGAGGGTGGAGGACGATGGGAAGGGGCGGCGCAGATGACGCAATGCATGCTGGGAATGATCCCATGCCAGTCGGTTACGGCAGGGGTGGGTGTCATGATTCCGCAATGTGGCTCAGTTGCAAAACACGCGATTTCGATTCCAATAGTTAAGCGTTGGTCATTCGGACTTATGGAGAAAAAAGGGAGCATGTTTAGTGCCCGACTAAATAATCTTTCGCATACATTTACTCATCAACTCCAATGAGATCGCAGTGATGCCAAGTGAGTGATCTTTGAACTGCTGACCTGTAAATTGTTAAATTGATCACTTGCGTGTATTTGCAATGGGTTTCATAAATAATTAATTCTCTTTGAACTCTAGATCACGAGACTTGACCTGCTCTAATAATTAATATCGCAAATGTTTTTCATTTTTCATAATTATTACTCGCTATTAGATACAATAGTGTAGTCAAAGTTACTTTATTGTCACGTAATGGTTAACTATCTTATTGCCCCCGTCATGAAATAATTATCGCTGAATAATTGTCTTCATCATAGTAATTAATTGGAAAATAGTTCACTGCCGTTGATTGAATGTATATATCAAATATGGGTGTACATGAAATTGAATGGACTCTGCGGTGTCGTTTTCCCATGATCGAAAATATTAATTGGAATTAAGTTATACTGTTCTAGGAGCTATGAATGAATCGATCATATTTTCGTGCAAATTTACATGTGAATTGATAAATGCAAAGTTTGCGTGGCGGTACATCTCCTATTCATGCCGGATGCAAACCTCGATTCCTTGCGTTTACTATCGTGGAATCATGTTTTCCCCTGAACTCGCTCTGTACATCGATAGCATTATGATTGAGTTGCACCAGTTGGACTGTTTTTATCGGGCGTCCGTGTGTTCGTTCGCCACGCTATCTGATGGGCGGACTCTGAAATAGTAATGCTATCTCTTGTCGTGGATAAATGATGCACTCGAGCGCGGTGCCGCTATGGTGTATTTATTATTTATGTCGAGTGCCGCCTCTAATAGGTGAATAACTTCCTCTGCATGGAGATACAGAGAGCCAATTATGACGAATATTTGTTAAAAGATTAATCTTCCGCAGGTTTTACTTTCCGTGCGGGAAGAGAGGGGGAGGAAAGCGAAGTTGATTTATATAGGCTCGCTCGCCAGCAGCTTTTACCCGACCGCCCATTGCATCGACTTTAATTCGCGATGCATAATCGTTTCCTGTTATTGCAGCCTTAAAAATGCCGCTCATCGGTGCCACATTTAGCATTTAATATTACCGCTCCTATCGGTGCTGCATTTGAACCACTCATGTCCAGATCGAGCGCTCTCGTATTTTTCCCCGGCAGTAATTGAACGCCGCCTCCAGTTAAACAGAAATTTTAATTAGGCGCCACCGCACACCGATGACGCGGACACGGTCCTCCCCCTTTTCATTTTTTTTCGTCCGCGGGGAATCCATTTTTGGCTCCGTTGTTTGCCCGACGGAAATAATATGATATCGGTCGCGCGAAATGCCTCTATCCCACTCTCCTTCCTGTGTTAGGACGAGTTGGTGAAATAATGGCGCGAATCGAGGTTCAAATCGTATGTGCAGCCCTTCTGGGTAATGTCCAATAAAAAGTGTCCCATTGGAAATGTATGCTGATGTCGGGGCGGTATGGTTGCGTTAGCACTTTGCGAGTGAATCAATTCATCACAGGCCTTTCCTTTTATGTCTTCTTTGCGGTGAGGAAAGGAGTCAGATCGGCCGTAAAAAGTAGCAGGTGTCGATGTGGACCCCTTGGAAATGAACTTGTCCCTCTTCCAATACGAACGGCGGATGGGCAAAGAATAATATCGCCTCGTTCATATTTGCGTCCCTCTTGGATATATTTCCTTGGCGGCGGCCTCCAGGGCTTATAAGGCTCCCTTTCATTTCGAAGAGTCGCTGATCTGGTTCTGGACTTCCTTCTCAGCTTCCGAGAATTTCGGTTTCGGCTCGAGTTCTGCTCCTGATAAAAATTTGGTTTTATATTATTGGTTGGTTGGACCAGCCATTGAATCATATTTCCTCTATAAATGAATCCCATTTTCCAAAATGATACCACTCTTGCGCGTAGTTTCATATTTTGGGAATTTGTATGCAGTTTAAATCATATCCGTTGTTCATAGTGATGAATTTTCAAATCTACTCTAAAATATTATCTGTTATTACGCCTCATGACTTAATAATCTCAACGCATTGCTTAAGTAGATGGGCTCTGCCTTGTCTCTAAGTGTTTTGCTATCTCCAAATAATGAGACAGTAGTTCCCTCAACTTGTTAATAGCTCCTTTTCCCGCTCTTTTTAAAACACATTCCTGAAACTCCATGCACTTGCTCGTGGGTGGCCTGCAGTGGGGTGTCTCCCATCCTGAGCATACTTGCGTTTTTAGATCACATCGCCAATATGTTAGCTCTCTCAAATATTTATTCTCCACGGATCGATGCAAATTGACCGTGGAACGATCTGCGGTTTGGTCGAAGGGGCAGGGAAAACTCGTCGAATTGCCTCGTCCTGACTGTCGGAGTGGCTCTTTCTCGAAGAACATGGGGCGGGCGTTCGGCGGGCGAGAGAATGCAACTCCCGTCATGCATGCGGCGATATTGGGAGGACTCAACCGGAAAACGACTCCAGCCCCCCATCTCCCGGTCCCCCACCCACCCACCCAGTGCTAGCACATTCACTCTCAGCTCGTGGCGAGGAAGTACAAGGGAAGCGTCGCCGCCATGCCGAACCCTCCCCGAGAAAAACCATCCCTTCATATTTTCTCCAATTCCCTTCTCTTCTTTCGCCTCGGTGTTTTATTTCGATGGGGGGGCGAGGGGGAGCCTTGGTCCAGGGAACAGAGCAGGCTGTGCTCTCCGGCTTGACATAGCGCTGATTGAGACAGTTATGCGCGGGTTTTGCCATCAGCTGGTTGGACTGGGGGCGTGCCTCAGCAATACTCTCCGTAGGGTTGCGATGAATCGGGATGAATATTGGGGTAGTAGGCGGTTAAATATATATACATATGTACATGTACGTGTGGGCATATGGGTAATATATATATAGATAGATATATATTTTTTTAGTGTCTCCGGGATATTCGGGAACACGTGTGAAGCAGGCTTCTCGCAAGGCCCTCTCTTTTCACCCTCCCCCTTCTCTTGCAAGAAAGGATTCCATCCTCGAACATTTTTTCCATCGTATCAGCCAGTTCCCTCTCTTCCATCTCCCAAACCCCCCTCCTTCTCCGTTCCTCCGTCAGGAGCCCTCCCCTCTCCCCACAACCACCGTCGGTGGCGCGAAGAATCTCGGGCGACTCCTCATTTTTATGGTCTACCAATGTGAGATGACTTCTTTCTCCGGTTTCCCCCTCCCCCGCCACCCACAGATTCCAAGCCTCAATCCCCTCACGATCCCCTGCCGTGTGCGGCGGAAATGGCGCGCCCGGGATGGAAGCCTCGGGAGAGAGTGCTGATGCAGAGTGGGAGCCACCCGCCCACCTCAGAATGTCTCCTTGCACTTTTCTTCTTTTAACGCGCCTTTGCTTTCTCCCCTTCTCACCCAGCAATGCCCTCTACAACGGGATAACCACCACATTCGGATAAACCGAGAAAACTGGGGAAGACCTCAGAGGTAAATGCTACGCCCAAAAAAATTCATGGCAATTGCATCGTGTCATTGGGGAAAGTTATAAGGAATAATGACATTAATAATGGCATTTAATCAAGTATTTCGAATCGTAAGAAAATTTCTCACGCCCTAAAAATTTTCTACGTAGGAAACTTTCTGGTGAATACACTGCTTACAATTTTAATACCCGCGGGGAGTATTGTTCGGAATGGTGAAATTATACTGCCTACGTATGCATTCTTAAACTATTTCTTTGCTGCTGTAACTGATATCACATTAATCCGATTACTTTGAATCGTTTTCCAGGTTACACGATACAATTATTTCATTGTTATGTTTTTTTGGCTTTCCATACTAGTCAAGAAGTCCCACTCTGCACCGAAAATGTGTGATAACTGGAATAAATGGTGCTGGACTCATAAAATCAGTGAAAAAACTCCGACTTATATTAGTGTAGTTGAGCGGCGACCCTGCTCCACTAGTTCCGCACTCGCTTCTTATGCTCGGAGAAGTGTCTCTTTCTGTTTCCCAGTCAGGTCTACCCCCACTTACATCCCAAGCCGCGTTCACCCTTCCCGTCAACCTCCCTCTTTTTCGAATTGCTTGGCGTCCTAATGGCTCGTGTTCGATGGCTGTGCTCTCGTGGATGGCGGTGGTTGGATTTCTGGTGGAGAGGGAGCTCGGCCCCCCCCCTTCACCCCACCCGTCGCGTCGTCGTAACGCGGCCATTGTTTGGGGTGTCTTACTTTCGAAGTATAAGAGGAGGCTTTTCTACTTAACGTCATAATTTGAACACCTTTGTATCGGCAAGCCACATTGTTGCTATTCCCTTCATTCTTCTGATTGGTAAAAAAAGACACAGATTAACTGGGCCGTCATTAGGTATATTAAGTTTGTCCTCAATGAAACTCTTTTCGTTTGGTTTATCAGTTATGGTCGGAAGCTAGCCACTGTCCACAGTTTTGTGGTCGTTGTTGTCTAGAAAAAAACAGGCTTCATTAGTCTCCGAAGTCGAGATTGAATAAAATAAATAAGTAAAATTGTCAAATCAATAAAATTAAATATTCATGCCAAAAGCATGAATGAATGACGGCTTCCCTTTTGAATTCAATGAAAATATTTGAACATTAGGTTGCATATCGTCTGTTGGTTGAAGTAAGTTTGTATTGGAAGTATAAGTCTCTGCTTATTTATCTCGATGTACCTTCTATTCCTATTGATACCATTTTCATGTTTGCATCCTCGACCGCCTACCTAGCATCCACCTGTCTGTTCTCTGAAAGAATGAATAATTGCGATATGAGTATGAAATGCTAGCATGAATTATTTATATGACCCTCTTTGTCTTTACCGCTCTCTGTGAAATCTTCATCGATTCTCTTTCGATATTTTTACGGATAGTTTCTCTTATTTGCCGCTGTTAGATCACTCGTGCAAAATGTGTTGAGGTTATGCCATATATTCGGAATGTAGATTTTTTGAGACATTATGTCCATAAAAATGTTCGATGACGGTTATCATTTTTACTCCATCAAATCTGGTGATGGCAAATAAAACTTTGATTTATTTATTATTATACTCTGCGTTCGCCAAAAATTAGAAGATTCTTCCCTTGGTGCTTATGCACCCATAACCATGAACGCATTCCGCTTGGATCAATGTGGTCGCAGTTTCCCCGATGTGTTTTTCCAGTCTCGAGTCTGAGCTGTAGGTGCATGAGCTAAAGTTATTATTTTTTCGCGCTGAGCTGGAGAAATTTAAAAATGCTTGCTTTATATGAGAGAGTTTATTGCGGAAATGAAGGGAGAACTTCTCGCCTGTCAGCCGCGGCCTACGACTCGTAATCTTTTGTCCCTTTGACCCCGTTCTGCGTTTCAGTTTTCCAGCATGGAATGTCAAATGAGTTATGCGTATTATTTGATTATTTTTTGTCAAGCGCTGTTGGTACCGCAGAAAAAAAGAAAAACTTGCAAACGGGGCCTTTGGATTGCAATTGTGGCATACCCAAGTAAAAAAAATTCCCGCCGTAATGGTTTTAAAAGTGATTTCGTTTCAGCGGGGTGGGTCGCTTGCCCGTTTCGACCGACCACCGTCGTAGGGACTCCGCGTAATGTTTAATTCATTGTCGCGGTGCAATGAATTATTTAATCCCCGCGAATGTATATGTAATTTTTCCCCTCTCTTTCCTAGCTTCTCCATTTCATATATGGCTACCTTTGTGCCTCCTTTAAACTTGTCTCTCCCTCGTTTCTTCACGCATCACCTCCACGGCAAGAGGTATTAGAGCTCGCGACCCAAGTCCAGCTCGGGGTAGGTACATGCGTGCGCGGTTCCAGCTTCCCTGTGCTCGTTTACTACTTTTTTTTGTTAAAGATTTTTATTTTTTTGTCCCGGTTCCGCCGTGCTCCCCCCACCACTCAAAGCTCCTGAAACAACTTCCCTCCCACCCCCCCTTCGTCCTTCCTCTGAGTGGAAGAGCACTTTAAAAAAAAACCTCCCCTCCCCCGGCCTCCCTTTTTTGCAGTTCCCTCGCGCGCGCAGCTGTGAATCAGGAAGCATGACCGTGAAGTGCTCCCCGTCCATTTGGACATTGTTTTGTTTTGTTAATAATTTATTTTCTGTTGGCTCGGGGTAAGAGAGATAAAAGGGCTTGTGTTATCGGTTGGGTTATTGCACCCGGAGATATTGTTAAGCCTTCCAGCGGGAATAGAGATAGTATTTTCCCCATGTTGAATAAAAACTTTTGTATTTTGTAATTATTTTCTCCGACTATACGTTTCGAGAGAGTCGACATAGAAATAATTTGCTGTAATTAAGTATGTGTACGTTAATATCCTCTAAAATATTTCGTGGTTATATGGCGGGAATTGAAATAAAAAGGTCATAATTGAATTAAAGATGTAAAAAAAATTGAAAAGAGCATCATAGTTTATGCAGATAGTGCATTTACATTTTATCCCAGGTCATAGTTATTCATTGAGAGAATGAAATGAGTATCTTTTTAGTTCAATCTTTGGCGCAATTGTTTATGCATATACATTGCAGGTTTGCTGTTACTACACCTAAGGGAATCTCATCGTTGGAGAACCATAATGTTTCCGAACATATCGCTGTCGCAGTCTGTTGCATTGCATGAATTTTAAATTTCTGTGATCGAATCATGTTGATTTCTAATCGCCGGTTGCCTTCCCTTCAATATCGTTAAATTTTTAATCGCGAATTTGGTGGGTTTTGTCTGGTGTTGGACAGTATTATGAATAGTCGGTGCTGTTTAAGTTCTTATTATATCCATTTACCGGTTATAGTATATTCTTGGAGAGGTTTGATCTTTTCCGTGTTTCTTTAGTTTTCCTTCTAATTTTGTAAAGCTTTCGGACCGTTGGTGAATATATATAATCCATCGTCTTTATAGATGTCATAGCTTCTGAAATGATAGTGTCAATTTTTTCTCTGAAAACCCATGTATCGTTCGCGCTCGACTGGAATGAACGCTCCAATTTCCAAAGGCACTTGAAATGTGACCTTTTGTTTTTTTTTGGCATTAGCAGATGTTATTCGGCTTGCTTAAAATTTGAATTACCAGGCGTCTTTTTCTCCTATTCAACTGTAATGTAAGACTAGGGGCATTTTGAACTAAGGCGACGCGCCGCGCCATGAATGGGAAGGTGTATTGCAGAGGGACAAGGTGACTCTTGGTGCGGAAGAGACGAAAGAGGAAGTATTAAAATGACGGAGTGCTTTTCTTTCCCCACCTCACGCATCCTTCAAATATTCATCCAAACGTGCATTTTTGCCCTTGCCTCTACACAATATATATACAAGTATACTGTTCTTCCTACACCAGATGCTGCGTGGAGCCACTAAAAAGCGAGGGGATACGTGGGGGAGGTTATTCGCGAATTGCTTTGTTCCGCCCACCCCTCGTCCAACCACTCTCCTTACGTACTCGTGTGTTTGGATACCTTTTCCTATATATTCTCCCCATCCCCTGTCTCAGTTAACTGCCTTCTCTAACCTCACCCCTTATTCCACTCTGAGATAGTTCTTACCCCTCCCATCCGTTATGACAAACGCAATCTTATTTTTATTGTTTATACCCAGCCTCGATATCTTCCCTCGTTTTAATTTTACCGTATCCCGTGCATCGTCACTGTTCGTTCGCTGCAATTGTGTTGCAATTTACTGCTTTCCCTTGCGGTTCAACGTGGCAAAAAGGCAGGTTTTCCTGCGTAAGCAGCCGTTTAACATTTCATTATTGTGTTCCGCGGGCATGAAAGGATTCGTATACTCATTTTCGGTGTTTTCATAAAAACGCATTCGAGTAATTTTCATTTTCTTCCTTCCATTTGCTGAGTAATGGTATTAGTTGAAGAGTTGCAAAATGAATTTATCCTCACACAATCTGAATGTCCTCTGATTTGCAAGGTTTTCTTTTCTTTATGGTGCCTATAATTTTTAACGGTCACTTTTTACGTTTGAGCTTTGGGAGGCATTAAAATATAGCGTCGTCATGCCTTCTGTCACAAAGTCCTACCGCGATCTCCGCCCTGAACGTATAAAAATCATAGAATTATTGGCAGCGAAATCCCAGGACCCGGTGTCTTGGTTATTGCGATTTCGTTATTTGGGTATTTACTTATTTTATCGGCATAAACCATGATGATAAAACTCTAATCTCACATCCATTCACCACGTCTAATTTGGTTCATTCAAATATAATTACTTTTTTGAATATTAATTAGTTATCTAACTGTTGGCGCGAAATGTTTCATGGATTGATACATTTAACCATGGAAGTGAGTTCTCTGCCGACCAGTATTTCATGTCTACGTGGAATTAATAATTCAAAAACGTTAAAAATCGTGCATTTAATCATTTTATTTTAATTTTGCATTTATTTTCCTGTCGGAAATATATGTTTCAAAACTTCCGGGAATACAGATTTCAACTCTGATTTCACGACTAACAGTTTTGCATGAATGGTTTCCCATAAGTGATTTAGGGTTTTCTCTTCACTTACTCACCAGTGTTTACATTCATGTGATTATCTTTTGTTTCCTGGTTGCGTTTTGCTCTGCGATGCTGCATCGGTCTGATTCATTATTGACTCCACTCTGTCGTCGGCCTTATCTACCATTATTTTCTACCAATATTTATCTCTAGTGATCGAAGACCTTACCCTGTTTTATCTTATTGGCTTTGGAAATAACTGGCATTGGAGAGGCTAAGATACATGAAATTGGCTATGAGTTTAAGTTATCCCTCTAAATAAAATTACCTTAGCCCCTCATATTTTTTTACTGTTCTCTGTATTTTTTCCCTGAAGTTATGTTTGTTTAGTTTTGCTTTGGGATATTGGTGAGCCCATTAGCTTATATGATCGTGACGTCTGGCTGAATTTTATGCGTAGTTCTACGATCAAATTGTTCATATGCCGTTGTTTTACTTTACATTCTCTTTTTGACCGCGTGTGTATTCTCCTCTCCGTTTTTTGCGATGCTTGAAGGCTTTGGAAAAAAATAACGGAAGCGGATATGAACTGGAGTAAATAGCCCAAGGCCGATAAATCCTAGAAAAAACGGACCGAATGCGCGCCGGATTCGATTGTGGTTTTTGCTGACCCGGAAGTGCACGCTTGCGAAGTTCACATTCCGTGCAGTCCTGCGTTCTTTCGCGATCCGCGTGCCGTTTTGCTCAAGAGCAGGACGTGAGGTAAAAAGAAGGATGTACATGGATTGATTGGATGGATCATTCCGGAAGGTAGAGACAGTGATGTTAGCGGGAAGGTTTCTGAAAGGGTTGTGGCACCGTTTGTAGGTTGGGGGAATATTCCTATTGTTGGTTTTTTCTGCCTCTAAGTCGGTAAAGTCAGAGAATTTCAGTTTCTCAATTGGAGTTCATGGTATATCTGGGAAACGAAAACCTGAAAGAACCACTTGGACCGCAAAGCACTAATGTTGATTTTTCTCTGTCTTGAGCCTAGGCGTATCCTTATTGTTTGAGAATCGAATTCCAAACATCCAGGTGGTGCTCTATTCATGTTGAATATTCTTTTCATGTTGTCACTTGATATCGTTTTTTTTGAGGTAGATACGTAACTGCAATTAATTGAAAATCTCCCCTGTGAAGATAACTATTAATAAATGTACATTATTATAGTTTGGGAATTTGAGAAAATTGTCCAAAATGTTTGGAAAATTTCGGGAATTTCAGGATGATATTTTATAGTGTGGAGGCGATGCTAGAATCCGTGTGGAATGCGGAAGGGAAAGAAAATAATAGGATTTATAGATACAATTTTTTAATGAATTAATGAGAGAATTCCAAGTTGGCATGGGAGACAGGTCGAGCTAACTCGCAAAATAATCCATGTAAACCAACCCTTACCGGTGCAATACCTATAATATAATTTTTTTGGCCACCCCAAGAGAAGGAGGGAAGGGGTACTACGTTTTTTTAGGTACGGGAGGAATCTTTGAGCAAACGGGAGAAGGATCGGCTACTTTTCATGAGGTCAGCGGCGGGCGGGCGAGAAGGGTCGTGTGACGGAATCAGTATCTCTCCACAAAATTTGCATGGGGTCGTGGCACGGTGGACATTGCTCGAGGCAGGAGCTGTTTTAATGCGTGCTCTGCGCTGGGAGGCGGAGTGGATCTGTCTTTTCTGAAATGAGTTATTCGGATGAAGGGCGTGTATCGCGGTATTTCCACGGCGTGGAGGAAGCTGAAATGGCGACCTGTAACCACTCAAACTCATTTGTTTCTCTATGTGGAATCAAAGGGCTGCGAAAGACGGAATTGATATGCACGCGGGATATTTTGTGACCTGCATTTTGGAGGTATTGGTTTAGGTTTGAAAACTTTCGTGTTGTGTGTATCTGATGATTTTCAATATTTTTTTTCCTTTTACTGTATAAGCGTATTTCCTGTTAAATGTAGTTAACCCCTTCCACTTAAATTTATTTTCTGAATATCGTGCTCATATCCTCTATTTATTTTTTCTGTTCTTCTTTTTAAATGTTGTGGTAGATAATGAAATTATATTTTGTAGTTTGTAATCAACGGAGAACTGTGAATTAATAAGTGATTATTATTCAATTTTGTTCACGACCTCTCCCTGTTCTCTTTGAACTCTTTTGAATTGAACTCTTCCCGTAAGGACACCGAGAACACAGCTATTATTACTGGTATAAAATCATTTTATCCCTTTCAATGCATAATATTTCATGAAATATGAGTTCTTTATGTGCATTAAATTTCAAAATATTTATATTGTTCCCCTAAATAGTGATAAAATTATGAAAATCTGACGGCGAGCTACACTCGTAATTTCCCTATTTGGCATCGTAAGTTCATATCGAGCTACACTCGTCATTTCAGCGCAAGGAGTCAATCCAATGCGTCATTGCACTGCACAATACCTTCAATCCCAAAATTCGCAACTCGGAAATTATCTGAACCCTTGGATTTCTAACTTTAGTGGCAAACTTTATTAATGTTAAGTATCAGGTGTACAGTGCATTTGTGTCTATCTCTTGTCTTTCATTGGAATGAAGAATCCGAAGTGGTCGACAAACTTGAGTGTGTTACGCATCGAAATTGGAGTGACGTTGCAGTTAAAACTATTCAATTATTCGTTAGGCGAAGGTGAATTCACTATAGTTGAATGCCATTCTGCATCGTGGCCATTTTTCACGCATGTCCTTACGTCTTGGAATTGAAGTAGTGCGTTGATTTTCAGGAATAAAATGAATTTGATGCACGAACAAAATCAGTCGCCTTTCCCTGAAAAACAAGCATCAAGAACGGGTCCTAATGAGATTTCGTGTTTAGAATAGCGAACGATGTACAACTTCTTCTCGGAGGTAAAATTGAATCGCTTGGTATTTCGCTTGCGTGTTCGTTTTGTTATAACGCGATATCTTCCTTTTCTAAACTGCTTGGTAAACGTGTTTTGGATCAGTACCATTTTAATTGTGAACGTTCTCCTCGCAATTGCAATTTACCTAGATTCTCGGAAACACTCGCGGTAGGTAACTGAACGTTGCCGAATGCCCTCAGGCACCACCTTTTCCTTGTCTTGAACGATTTTTATTTTTAACGAGGACGATAACAGATTCAACGCCGTCGCAAAGAGAGATAGATATCTACCCCTTGCAATCGCTTTGTAGGATGAATCCTTGGGATGGTGTGCCTTCCAGTCCTGTGCATTCATTATCACTCGCCGTTATTTATTGCTGCGGATTATTCATCTCGCCGATGGACAAGGGTTCTGCCGTTTGATTCCTACCCGTCCCCTCCCATCTCTCGAAAATTCATTTCCCGGACTACTCCGATTATGAGAGACGCCTCCTCCGAAATGGATGCGGTCCTCGCTCCTCTCCTGTTTCGTGAGATGGATGCGTGAGCGGCCGAAAGGGTTGCCGGGAAGGACTTCCACCCCCCCTCCTCCTCCCCCACGGCTTATCTCACTCCGTCGCTTGGCCTCACAAATTCTGTCGCATCCACCCATCCATCCAAAATCCTCCTCCTTCCATCTCTACCCCCCCTTACCCCCCAAAAGAACGACGCTGAGAGTGAACCACCCCTTCCACGGGATACGTATATATGTATAAACGCCAGGCTTCCGATTCGTCACTCGCAATACATTTTCGCCGCGTTATCTGAGCCGCAGAAGTTGATGGTATTGTCGAGGCTTTTATCTTCTTTCCCGCCGCCGCCGTCAGCCATCGTTCAATGCAATGGGACGGAGGAATTATCTTTTACACGGGAGGAGTGGGGGGACGAGGCCGAAGAGGATTCGTCCCCATTGATGCTTCATTTTTTTCCGTCCTTTCGATATTTTTCGATCGCCGCCTACCCTTGCTTCAATTTGTGCCTAGCTTTATATTATACGGGAGGCATGCCGTGAACCTCCCTAAAAATCTTGTGTTTTCCAGCTGTATTTTTTGGAAGGAAAAAATGTCCTGATTAAACCTCTAGCGAGTCATTACTACCATATTTAGAGTTTCTGGGTGTATCTTGCGTGCTACATCGGTTCTTGCCCGACGTTTTGGTCTTGTTGCTGGTCTTTTATTCAGTGGGAATGAAAAAGTGATCAGCACGAAACGTGGGGCAAAAACCGATATATTACGCGGGGTAAACCCGAAGCAGTTGAATACAGCTGAGAAAAAAATGCTTAATTTTCAAGGTTCCTGGCGGTAATATTCTTCTTTCGCGATCGATTTTCTTCGGTGTTTTATCGATGAGGTAGCCGCGTATTTTCAGCCTTTGTCTGTCATCAGGTTCGCAAATTTATGAACGTTTTCAAATTCAATTTCATCGACATCCGTTTTGCGCACTATTTGTCTCTGCTTTCAAAATGGTTATCCATTTGCGTTCTTGCTCCGAAGCTATAAAATGGCTTGAGTGGTGCCCCATTCGTCGGGCGTTATTACGTGAAAGCAATGATCCCATTGGTTGTCACTCGCTGGCCATGTCAATGGATGCGTGAAGGAAACGGATACGTCAAGGCATGACGAATTCATTCGACCATTTCGTCGTGGAGGCTTCACTCCTGAAATGTCAGACACTCGACACTGATCCCGGATGTTCTCTCAGAGGCATAGCTAATCAAGCCATTAGCCGTCCAGATTACAGAGCACTTGGAAAATAATGCTGGTGCGGTCTCACGTGGCGATCAACGAGGATTGAGATTGAGTTTGGTCGGCACGAAGTGACGTCGAGTCATCGAGTTAACTGCTAGCGGGTAATGCACTTCCGATTGCAATGTTGACGTGTTATTGCTGTAATTTAACAATTTATGAGATTTATCCGATCAAATATGGAATTGCAAGTTTATGAAGTAGCTGTTTACTTCAGTTTCCTCTGTTTTATAACATTTATGGACGATAATGCAACCATCAACAACCGAATCAATTCACGGAAGCACATACACTGCTTTCGTAAATAGGCGTGTGCGAGCTATTTTTCCCATAAGCCACCATACGCCCCTCTAATTTTGCTGATAAATATCTAGTGTCAACCTTTTATATATACCGTTGATCATCGTCATGTTTGAAGTTCAGGTGTTTATGCAAATAAAGTTAATATAATATTAAATTCATAAAATCAAATGTAAGAATAACTTAAGAGTATTATTATCGTGACTCGTTGGAAAAATGTGTTATGATCGGAGGTGGGCGCCATTGGCCATTAGAAATATTTGCACGTATTTTCTGTGAGTACTAGTGTTTGGTATGAAAAGGTTTTTGTGATAAGCTATTATGTACTCTAATGATTTTATATTTTATTTCTCATGAATGCTCTGGAACAGATAATATTTCATGTATTGTCAGGCTGGTGTGAATAAAATTATTGTTTGTTCGGAATATGATTGATTGGCTGCGAAGTGCAGTCATTCATCACCCATGTGAGCGTGGGTATTTGAGCCTTTCGTTTATTTCACATATTAGGTATTACGGCAATTTTTTTGTTTTTTCATGTTCTATTGGCTGCTACTGCATGTTCTCAGAAATAGCTCTTGGTTTAACATAATGCTAATGCATCATAGAAAAATTTGAATGAGGAATAATAGTAATAATATTTATTTACTCTGGGTACAATACCCCTAAAAGCACAATTAAACCAAAAAATGGTTGAGAAAAAAAGAGGAAATCCGTCGCAAATTCTATTGGGTATTAAAGTTTGGATTACATGACTATGAATTATAGATTATTAAATTATATTTTGCAGGAAAGGTGAGAATGAAGTTGTGATTTGAAGGACTGCACATTTGAAATATTCTTGAAGTTGATGGGGAGGGAATTCCATAATTTTGTTGAGCTTACGAGGAAGGAAATGATGGTATTTGGCGGTTCTGTAGGTGGGGCAATAAAAGTCGGACGACGCGCTTCTAGTATTCATAGTGCGGGACCGTGGTTGGTGTTCGAACTTATCTATTAGATATTTTAACATATCTATTAGGAATAGGATGGAGGAAGAGCGTTTGAGTGCATGTTTTGTGAAGAAAGATACTAATTGTAGAGGGAATAATCCCTTTCGATCAGTCGAGTAATTGATTAATAAAATTTCTTTTTTATTCATAACCCTTCGTAAAAAGTAGTTATAAGTAATTTTTAGTTATTCTAATTGGTTTGTATTTGGATAGGGTAATGATGCTATGGACAAAAATACATGGCATACGCTATTTCACATTCATCCCACTTTGTCGTATGTTAGTACGTAATATTCCAGCTGCATTGTTTAATTCCTGGCGCCGTTCTATCCCCGCAAGCGTCTCCTCTACTCTCCATCTGTCCTTTGCTCCATTGTCTCAAATTACCTCTTTCTTTCCCAGCCTCCCCTTTCATTCCCCTCCGAGAGCAATAAGCCCTCATCTCTCCTTACGCTTCCTCTCCCTCTGCTCCGTCCCCTTCTCATGTCAAGTGGACGTCGGAAATCGGCCGACAGATTTTGATAAGTGCCTTGGTGCGAAAGTGTCACTCGGGAATTTCCCCACCCTTTCGATGAGGGAGCGTTCGGGGGAGGCTCGTGGGAGAGACAGGCCCTGGCAATGAAGGGGTGGCACAAGTGGTCGGGGGAAGTTTCCTGAGGACGTGGGATGAGTGGACGAAGGCCCGCTACTTGGCTGATGACAAGACCGGCGTGTGAGGGCGGAAAGTTTTGCGCCGGAAATATAGACTAGTAAGTTACTTTGTCATAACCAGCAGCAAAGTAGCTGCGTGTGGGTGATGGAAGAATGATTGTGTTGATCAAATCGCTGGAATAATGTTTGGAAAAGGCTATATCACAAATGATGTTTCTTGCCGTGCATTACATTATTAAAACTAGGGAGAAAAAAGGGGGAAAAGGAGTATCGCGACTAAAAGATCATAGTGAATTAATTCCTGAAGGCTTTTCTTTTTAAAATTCGGATCTTGTGATTGCTTTACTGTTTCCATATTAAAATATGAAAGTAATTGAAGTTCCAAGAAGCCGAAAAGTGAAATATTAAAATGAGTAATAGTGATTGATTATTTGCTTTAAGAAAAAAGTGGGTTTTAGAATGATAACTTTGTAGGGTCTTAAGACTGTGCAGCGACTATACACACCGTTTAGGGGCATAAGGCTTACTCATTTTAGGTTATGGCGATTGATTAATGTCAAACTATACTAGAAATATTGATTGTGGTTTCGGAGCTTAGTATAATAGATGTTTTTTTACATTCTTGTGATTTATGTACAGCGCCTAAATTATGGTCGTTAGTTCTTAAATGTGTAAATAGTGACTAGCTATTTTAATGATACGAGTGAAACTGCCTTTCATTCCATTCGCTCTCATTCACTGGCGCTGCTACTGGCCAGTAGACAATGCCAGTGGTGACATCCATGGGCAATCATTGTAGTTTCATTGACGTATATTTTTCTATTGATTTGAGCTTTACGGATGGTATGGAATAAAAAGTGAGGGAAATTTCTAAAATCTCGTTTGGTAAGTCATGGAAAATGCCAAGGGAAAATCTGTAGGAATTCCGCTTGAGGCAAGTGGGAGACCGCACATCTTGTCTCCATCGTGGAGATGCAAATTTCCCGTAAGTCGGCCGGAGTGATTGAAAACATTTAGCCCTCCCGAGGATCGGGAAAGACGGGAAGTGTCTCTTCGAAGAGGGTTAAGAGTTCCACGCTCACTCTTTCCCTTCCCTCCCGTTTTAAGAGTTCGCCCCTCATCGAATGACTTTAAGTGTTTGCTTTCGGAGAGTTCGTCCATCTTTTCATCCCCTCGCCCATATCCTCCCCTCTCTTTCTCTCGCTAAAGCCCCTCAAGCGCCTTCAATCGCCCACACCTCGCGAGAGAGCCACCCTTCCCCGCTCTTACCTATCAAGGCCACCCCCTCCGCTTCATCAATCAACTGCCGTTTTGAGTCGCCGCCACTCTCCTTCCCCCCCCCGCCCCTAATGCTCCTTTTACCCCTCCTCAGCACCAAGTCAAAGTTCCTCCTCCTCCCATGTGCGCACCCCTTTGGCTCATCCATTGCTGAGCAGTATCCGATCCCCTTTCTCGATTCCCGGTCTATTCACCTTTTCTTTCCCATCACTCTTCCTCCGGCGGTCCCTGAAGTGTTGCGCTCCCACCCGCCAAACTCGAGAAGCCATTCTCGTGCTCTCTGCCCTGACGTGGCAAATATTATGGAATTCTCTCTCAATAATGCCCATATGCTAACGTATCGTTTGAGGGAAAATTCCACCGTCACTGGTTCGTAGGCTATCCTTCCTATCGTGTGCTTTTCCATCTCAGAATCTCTCTTTGTGTCGAGGTCATTCGATTTACAATAGCTAAAGAATAGTTTAAAATGTCAGTTTTGCTTCTTATCGATCATAGGAGTATTATGATTCCGTATCTTCTTATGCTATTTGCCATACGTTTCAGTATTGTCATTACATCATTATGACGCATTGGTTTGCTCATCTAGTCCTTGATGCAGTTTGTACTCACTTATATTTATTGGGATTCTCATGTATATTTATAAGATTATGTCATAGTTCAAACTTGGGAAAGGAATTCTTCCTCTTCATGATAACAGCCTTGTACTAAAGAACGTCTCCGTGGTAATTTTTCCTCTCTTTTTATACCCTGTTGGGTGATAAGGTGTTGCTAATCAGTTTACTATACAGTACTGTAAATACTAAATTTGCCCATCTTTCTTCTCATCTATGGTTTTTTGGTTCAATTCGTTATTTTCAAGCCTGACATTGTAGCTTCGGCATGTATATGAAGCGTTCTCGCAATTTCTTCTTTGTTGAACTGTCTCTCATATAAAATGCTGATTGTGTCCCTCACTTTGGGAGATTGCCGGAAAGTGTACACGTTGGAAGCTTTCCAATTGGATACAGTACTCAGGAATGTAACCCTCTTTTAATTAGGGCCGCATTGTTTTTATGGCGGGCCTCTTCCCTCCGGGAAACGCCGCGATACTGCCGCATTTTTATCCCTCGTCCCTGTTTATCCCTCCGTAAACGAGCTCCTCTCTCGAAGGAAGTTGAGGGAAAGTCCGGGAGATGGTGTCGTCGCTCGTTTTCCTCGTTTGGCCGTGCCGGGCTGCGTGAGTTAGTGTGTGTGTACGTGTGCTTGCGTGCGTGCGTCTCCTTTTTACTCGCCGTCTTCCTCGAAAGGGCTGTTCCTTCGATGGAAATGTCATTCAGCATTTTCCTTCAGGGGAATCCTCAGTCGTTGAGAATGGGTTGATATATGGGGGCTGCAGGAGTTGAAAAGGTGTTAGGCGAGGGACTTAGCGCCAGTTGGGGAGCTTTTAGTCCTTTCACTAACCTCGCACAGGTCCGCATTCATCTTTGTTGGTTAATTATTGAACATTTTGTGAAATAGTAATGTTTTGAGAGAGATCTGATATATCTCTACCGAATTCTATGCGTAAGACCGTCTCGGGATCTCCACCGCTTCAAAGCAAACAACGTTATCGACGTTAAGGGTTAGTTTACTTGTCTAAATCTTCAACTCTGTGACTTAGGATACGTTTCAGTGCTGAAGGAAGTATAAAAATTATGATTTAATCGCCGTTATGAGATTTTACTCAGGCATCCTGTCTTCCTACTCTAGAGATTTCTGGAACAAGTTAAATAATTCTTTTGTCGTTGATGTAATAAGTAGTCGTATTGTGTCGTGTAAGCTTGAAATAACGATTCGTGTGTATTTTTATCTTTAAATACTTAATATGTCTCTTTAAACCTACGTACTTTGCGATTTCCACTCCGCCATTTTGTTGCCATAATAAATATTAGTGACTTTTGTTCCATTTCCTTTTTTTAGTTTTGCCTGTAATATCGTTTTTATAATGGGTAACGATTCACCTTTAATCTGCCATTAATTTCCAGTATTTCTCCATGTCATTGGGCATATGACATAATTTTCATGAATGGATGTCCTTCAAAATATCGGTTTACTTCGTACCGATGACCTAGTCTTCCAGAAAGAGCTTTTCTTCGATAATTTGTCAGGCCGTGAAGGAAAAGAGGAAATTATTGGAAATTAAGGACTATGCCTCCCGCCGAGTCATTCATTTGATAGAAGGACCTGCTATTACGAAAGAAGCATTGTGCGAGTTCTCTATAGTGGAGAAGACTGTTTGAACTTTTCACCGTAAAGTTTTGCGTGTCTTTTTTTTTAAGAATAGCGGAGATGAGTCTTTGGTGTGTGCTGGCGTTATAAGGAGGAGTAGATGAGAGCTCCTCTTTGCATCTCCGCCCTGTCATTACTGCTAAGGAGATGGCATTGATGTGTTTGGCAATTAATCATCTTTCCGACCGCACTTCTCACTTAACCGTCCTCTCGGTAACCCTCCGTTTCAATTTGTCTTCTTTCGGCCGGTCACCGATTTCACACTTCGTTAGATTTGTCGAGAAACTTGGTCTTTTTCATCTCCCGTTGCCATTTACTTTTTGCAGTCATCACAAAGTTTTCCGTTCCAACTTGTCGCATACTTTCTGTCATTTTCATCGCGAGCATTTCAGCAGAAAAATATTTCTTCATTGCATTGTAAGGCGTCTACCGTGTAATATAAGCATTGAGAAGAAAATCTATTAAGGCCTCCGATGACGTTGCTGTTACGTCCTTTACCATAGGATAGGTGGTGTTAAATGCACAAGTTATTTTGATTTTCGTGTAAATATTTCTAACCATAGTAGACGAAAGTCCTTTGGTATTGATATTTATTCCATCTTGATAAGTTTCCGATTCATACGGATGAAGTTCCGACTTCCCATTTTTGTATTTTACGTGCGCAGATTACCGACTGGAAGTACGCTGCTGCAAGCCCCATAGCGAGAGTACTCTTGTCGTTAAAACTTTTTCTACGAGTCGTTCTGATAGTTGATTGATAGGTTCTGTTATAAAGTCTCACTTAATACGCTGTTTTATAAAGGGTAATTATTGCCTTTAAGATACCGTTTGAAGAGAGTTGGATATCTCTCGAACTGCCTTCAAACAGATCACAGATTTCGAAACAGTTATATCATCCAGTAATTCGTGTTTAACGTTGTTAGTCTTTAAATCCCATTTGAATTTTTTTGCTTAATTAGCTGCGTCCCTTATCCAAATATGCCTGACGCTTGCCTTTGGGGTTAGGTTTCCTCTGATTTGCCTCCAACTTTGTTTTATAACCTCCCTATCTCTTTCCCTCATTTCCTTGAACTCTACCCTTGCGTTTTTTTTCTCTTCAGGCACGCGAAACTTAACTCTCAGCCCAGAACTCAACTCCCTCCTTTTCCTACGTTCTCCCCACCCCCATTGGCGGTATGGGAAGGACCTGTCTCTCCTCTGGGAAGTCTTTCTTCCATGCAACCCTCTCTGCCTTTGTCTCTGTCTTATTGTTTCCCTCTCGCCAGCCTGCTTGCTCCCTTCTCTCCCCCTTCATTCTATTTTTTTTCGTTTAATCCGGAAACTCTCCGCGGTCGCGGCGAAAAATGCTTTGCATTCGGAAAATTCAATCCGTCTGGCTGTGTGTGTGAGTGCAGGGGAGCGACCGATGGTCCGTCTCCCTGTCGGGTGCTGGATGGTGCGGCGGCGCCCGCGCCCGTCGGAGCATACCTCGCCCGTAAACTCGGCCTCCGCATGCCTTGCCAGCCGGCGGCGGCGTTCCGGTCTTCTCTCTTTCTTATAGCAGTCCCCTCTCGAGGTGGGTTTTAACACGCGACACCCCTCCTTTCCCTTCTCTCCTTATCGTCCCCCTTCTAGGTTTTACTGGTTTCGTTTTTCATGCGCCTCGCACCGTATCAAAGGGCTTCGTGCATACCGTCCTTGACTTTGAAGAAAAAAGAAATTCCTCTCCCCGCATTTTTCAATAATAAGTCTGGGAGAGGTTTTGTTGCGCCCGGCACTTAAGTCTTACTCTTCGCAAGTGTCTTCACTCCCATGCGTCCGTGTCAGAATTCTTCCTTTGCATCAAAGATAACTAGATTTAAAAAAAATACCAATTGTTCTTTTAAGTCTCCCTTGTGATCGGTCAAAATCCATGTATGTTGTTAACATTCATGCTTCAATCGTTCATTTAACACTTATGCAACAGTGGATTGAAATTGTTGTCTTCGCGAGGGAGGCATTAATTGGAAAACCAGTCAAAACGTGTGAGTCGAGAGATTGTATGTTATTTGTACCATTTATCTGCTGAATATCGTGAGTAGTAAATGCTTGTGTCATCTTCTGCCGAAATTCGAAGCTCCAATTAGTAGAAAAGTGGATGGATATGTACAATTTTCTAGTGTTTATCAGGCTTATAGGGAGCGTATTCTCTATAGTATACGTCGCTGACGAAATTTGATACAATTTAATGGGATGTCTAAACAAGAGTTACTATTGGAAGTTGTAATGGGGACTTGGATTGAATGGGATAGAATCTTATCCATATTAGTGCCAATTCCACGAATGAAAAATTATTTACCTTAATCGGGAATCGCATAAGTCAAATTCTTTATGCGTCAGGGAAATCAGGGTAATCGGGAAAGAGCCAGTGGATTTGAAATGGGTTAGGAAATCATGGAAGAGAGAGGAAATATGGTCCATGGAAAATGTATGTCATAAGAAAAGATCACGAGAACAGCAGGCTTGTGGCTGATGGAGGGCGTTATTTTTGTGATTTTTATTTGGCTGATGTTGAGACAAAAGTTGCTGTGTTTATTTGCCTTAATTTTTGATTTGTGTTTTCAAAATAATTTGGATATATTCATAAAATAATGTTGCATTTCTTTTATAATTAATATTTAAAAATGTTATTTTATAATCGAAAAGAAAATGGGAAAAAGTTAGAGCAAATGATGTTTTTGTCGTGTAATTGTCAGGGAAAGGTGAGTGAATTTTAATGGGGGAATCTCGTGTATCAACCTTGCTCGTGGTAGGTATATGCGGTCGCCCGTCCCTTTCATCCTTCACGCCTAGGCATTCATGCCATACCTTCCACCCTCACAGGGAAGCTTACTACCCCGATGCATCTAGACCCCTTATTTAGTTGCTTTGCGACCCATCTCTTAGCCTTCCATAGCCCGTGCGTTTTATTTTCCTGCTTTGCCCAACTTATCGCCTTTTTTTTCCCATCCACGTCCTCCGCTCTCTCCTCTCATTCCCCCCCTCCCCTATTTTTACGACCCTCTCCCCCCTCACCTCGGTCCATCCTCCCGGCCCTCTCTCTCTCTCCCTCCGCCCATTTCTCCGAATAGCCTGTTCTCTTGAAGTTACGCCTCTTGATATGAAGCTCATGAAATGTCGATTCCCGCGGTCGTACTCTCGGGGCCGTTCGTTTCCCGCCTTATCCACGCGCTGGGATACCCGTGGAATTCCGTTATCCATCCATTGCGCCAATGGCTATTTTTTATGCGTAGTACGAATATGTGCTTCAGCTAGTTTTATAATTTATCTTCCATAAGTTTTATTCGTTTATTTTTCTAATTCTTTATTCTGTATTATCCACGCTCGCACGCAAGTTGCATCCAGTGATAGTTTGTATGTCTTTCAGAGAATAAATTACTTTTGAACTAGATATTTTCTCTATATTGTTTAAGGTGCGTTATATTCTGGGACTCGTTATTTTCTTTCCTACCTACAAATGAAAAACGTCTGTATCTTTTGGTGTGTTTACACCTCTAATCCGTCGCATGGCTGACTTTTGCTTCCTACAAAGTTAACATTATTCACTCCCATATTTTTCAATTCCTTCCATTAACTCCTAATTTTTGATAGGAAAATGCTTTTTAAAGTGGAGCATGTAATGCGGTATGGGAAACGTCAGCACTAGCCTTTTCTTATAGTCTCATTAACTGCCATGGTATTTTAAATATATTGTTTTCTAATAGGAAACGGTGGTGACGACTATTTTACCTCGAGTAATAAAGGGAAAATTTTCGTGTGAGAAATTGCGGTCTAATAATTTTATTTATTAACTTAACGAGAAATATTCGTACCTATATTTCGTATGAAAAGCGTCATGTAACTGACCAACCTTTTTCTACATAGCCCCATATAACATTGCATTCCCAAACCCCTTCCGCATATAATTAACTATTGGTGTAACTTGTCCGCATATCTCCCCTATCACTCATTGCCTTGATTGCATCCTTGTCCTGAATGAAGTTCATATTTTTTCGTGTATCTTAACCGAGTTCGCTCAGATTGACCAACCGCCTTTCCCCCCTACTACTATCGCGACTTGCAGACGACATCCACCCCTCTCCCCTCACCTTCCTCTCCCCCCCTCCACCACACCCCTCCTCCTCTTGGTAAATGGCCGCCGGAATCAAAATGCAAAGCGAGGGTCCCTCCACGGCGACGCTCGCTGCCAATGGAATCTTCTTCCCGTTATTCTTTTTTATCTTCTTTATCAGCGGCGCCCTCCTCCCCTTCCCATCCTCTCAATCTCTTCGCTACGGACTCAAGAGAGGCTACGTATGAGAGATAGAAAGCGAGTTTGTGTCATCTTCCTGCCCGACTGGGCCTTCCCAACTCTCTTCGTATTTTTTCGTCCCCTCCCTTATCGCTTTCCTTCAATATACTCCTCCTTCCACTTATTGCTTGTTTATCACGTCACTCGATCCTCCCGCCTTCCATTTCTCTCCCTTTCAATTTATATTTACTCTCCGACTTCATTTTTGCATTTCATACCTGTCAATTTAGCATAAGGGGAGAAGGTCTTCCTTCGTTTGCCATCTTTGATGTAGTGATTCCTGAATATCATGTATTTCGTTGCAAAATGGGTGGTGTTTTTTTATTGCAAATGTGGATTTGATTTGGGCCGTATTGCAAAATGAAGTTTTGGATTTCCCTGATGTCTTATTCTCCACCATCGTCTCAGCGCTTGTAATGGAAACTCTTATTTAGTTAACTAGGTGTTACTTTATTTTCGTAATTTCATACTGAGCGTTTTACGTGACGGGAATTTTTCGTAGATGTAAGCTCGGAGATGTAAATGCTATTGCATTGCACTGCAATGATTGCATTTTGTCATTCGCATCGTATTGTAGCCCCTCAGTATCTCAGCTCGTTGATAGTACTTGGTAATAACACAATACAATAAGTTATTTCACTAATTTGAGTGAGACTCCTTCATTAGCGAATAGGGAAGTTGTTTGAGTGCCATCTAATGCAAATTCATAGTGGAAGGTACGAAAAGTTTGTAAAAACCATCACCTGAGTTAATAATCCTTCGTGATCCTCATGCCGTCAGTTTTTTATGCTATCCATGTTCTCGTTTCATCACCTCTCTAACTAACCATTCATCCCCTTGGCTTTTGGAATGTAATTAATTTTAGAATTACAAGATTTTCGGCCATAAATTGTAATCCGAATCGTGAGACTATTCCTTGATTATTTGACCTAAACTCGGACTCAAGACGTAACTTTTCTTAGATTAAGGAACGGAAGATCTTATCGGGTTAATGAGAAAACTTGGATACAATTTGTAAGTACCCCCGTCATCTTAATAATATTGGCTTTCCACGCGGCATAACTTCATAAAAAAATTTCCACGCTCACTTGTGCCTTTATGAATTATTTTTCCAATACATACAATTGAAAATTATGGCGAAACATTAGCTGGGCTTATAAAGTTTTGTGTCGTTAAATTTTTTGTCTGTATGGTGTAGTTTCATACACGAAGAACACACCGAAGTTGCTTTTCCGTACCAATGGTGAGTGTTTCGCTCGCCAGTTTCGGGGTGCGTATCATGAAGTAGGTGAGTGTCGTAACCCCTTTCCCGATGGAATGCCATCGTGCATTAATGAATATTTTGGGACGTGATAACATGGGCGTCGCCTCTCGGCCATTGTAAGGCGGCGGGGTTGGAGCGCCCTCCGTGGGAACCCATTGCCATGGCCCTCGGGGGCAGCGCTGATATGCAAGCCGGCTGGGGCGGGAGGCGACCATTGGAACTGGGTTTCGCCCTCCCCCGCACTGTTGCGAGGGTTCTCCCATTTTTCCGGAGGCCAAAGAGTGGGGGTTCGGCTCTGTCCTCTCGCTGGGGGAGGGGGAACTCTGGAAATGCTGGGATTTTTATTTTTTATTTTTTTTATATTTTCCATTCTGGTCCCCTTGCGTGCATAGATAGGGCCAAACGAGAAGTTCTCCCGCCGCCCCTTGCTCCTTGGCCGGAAGGCGCGGGGGTTTGAGGGGAGCCCGCCGCTTGTGGTATGTGTTTCAGGGGTTTTCTTGAGGGGTGCGGAAGGTGGGGGGGGAAGGCTGCTTTTATCGTCTTCGCCCCCACTCTCCTTTCCTCAAGTGCCTTTCTTCGGTGTTTGGGGTGTGGCGGTGGGCACGCCTTCTGTATGTTTATGCCATCACATATGTACCCATTTATTTATATAGATGCGTTTGTGTGTGGGGGATTTTTGGTGGTGCTGTGGATTGTTGGCCGAGTGTATTGTGTGTGCTCGAGTTAAAGGGGACGGTAAAGGACGCGGTGGGTTGTGGGAACGAGGCACCGTGGCTGCGGCCCTGGGTGGAGTTGGAGTTTCAGCCAGGGACGTTTCTAGGGCCAAGGTGGCCAAGAAATCGTTTGGATCAACAGTATTAGTGGGACGCTATCGACTGGTTTTGCTAATGAGTGAATAACGCTGTTGTAATCTTTTTTATATTTATTATTTACTGCTGAAGAATGTCATTTATTCAAATATGTATATTGCGCACGGATCTTCAAAATTGATCAACGACAAAGTTGATCATTGTTAATCAACCAAAATGATTTAATGTATCTATGATTTGACGGAAGGCTTTATGATTGCAGTTTGAAATGTGCAAAAAATATTTCAAAATAATGCCTGTAACGCTACCGTGGGGTGCTAACAATGTTTTGGGCTTAGGTGTACATGATTTATAGGGGGCATGATCTTACTGTTGGATAGGAATCCGGACATCCCCCTGCCAATTGCTCCCCGTTGTCCTTCCGCTGGTCTACTTCTTCCTCTGCTTTCTTTAACCACTCTCTGCATCTTATCCCGTATGCATGATCACCTACGATGAGTTTCTTGGCTTTGTCAGTTGGATGGGGACGTCTGTTTTTCGTATTCAAATCCTCTCCACCCCCAGAAATGGGGAGTGGTAGGCAAAGAGTGTGCGACTGAGTGGCTCTCATGTGTACGTAGGCGAATATATGTATTTTTACTTCCGGCCTTCTCCCCCACCGACTCCCTCGCCGCGTCCCTTTAGGAGAGCTGGGTGAAACAATATATTTCTACGGTTTTTATTCCTCTCTCTCTCTCATCGTCTCTTTCGGGGAATATTTTCCGGCAAAGAATTGCATTACTGGGAGAAATATCGGTCGAATATAGGGTGTGAAATTGAGGCATCATCTTCATATATTTATGTCCGTTTGGTCGGAGAGGTCGTTCCGTGAGCGGCGTTCCGTTTCTGGCTTTGTGGTATGTTGCGTCGCCCTGAGTATCTATACGAGCAGGGGATTTTTAGCCATAAAGTTGATCATGAATTATTTACGCATCTTTGGCTGTCGGGATGTTGCATTGCGTTTCGAAAATCCAAGAAGCTTCCTTGTTCCCTTAGTAAGTTTTATTTTCTGCGATTTCTGGTTTTCAGGAGATAATTTGGTCGGTGGATCCTGAATGCTCCATATAGCCTTTGTATCTTGCTAATTCGTAGTTTAAATCGTACAAGTGTTATAATCATGTATCATTGATTAAAATATCTTCGTATTCCCTTGAATCACTCTTTCATAAATGCAAGAACCACTCGTAAAAAGATCATTACAGTACTACAAAAATTGCCTTGAATAATGTTGCATAATCATTGGTTGGTAAAGTTTAAGGGAGTAGGCTCTCTTTTATACATGGCTTCAATAATTTCACCATCTTAAAATATCATAAGCAAGACCAATTTATTTATTGCATGGTGTGAAAGGCTTTGATTTGTCTTTAATCGGCTTTTAATTTCTAAATTGCTTGGATGTCATTATACTCACCGCCTGGATCCTAATTCATAGTTTTGTGCTTACTTTTCATCTCCTGTAACGTCGCGTCCTTGATGTTGGATGATGATCCTACTGTTTTTGAGTTTCATGCATTTATTTTTGAATTGTATTTTTGTTTAATACATGTTTATGTTTATATTGCTGTTTTGGGAGTTGAGGGCGCTATGGTGATCGGAGTGTAAATAATGGACTGTTATGAAGACAGCCATATTGGAGGCTGGAGAGAGAATAAAGCTCCAGAGAGTATAGAGGTCTATTATTGTTAGAGATTAAAAAAAAGAGGTTGCGACATCACACTTCGTAATTCAAAATTAGTCCATAATTCATGGGTGCTCCAATGCAATAAACCTCAATCATCTTGTTTCTGCCATCAGAAGTCCACTTTCAGTAATTTACTGCTTCTTTCCAATCGTAGATTTTCTCTGTGGGTGCAAATTCTGAATTAGATGGTTGTTACCCTGAGGCGTGCAGTGCCACGAGTTATCATGCTCTATCTTCTTGCATCTCAGTCGCAAGCCTTAAGTAATCCTTTTAACCCATTGTGTTCGATTTTGAATTAGACAAAATCGCAGACGAAACAGTGGCTATTTCCTTCAGAATTAGTCATCGAGTTCATAAGTACTCGAAAAAAATGGTTTATACCTTTCCACAAGCTAAAGGAACATCTTCTTCCCCTAACCTTTCTCGTTACCGCCCATCCTAACTTCTCCCTTCCTTAGCAGTGCGCCTACAGTCCCTAGCTTTAAGTGGGCATTCACTCTAAGGTGTTCGCTCCTGACAACTTATTAAAATAACCGCGCAGCAGCAAGCGATTATTTCGCTACTTGAGTTCATTTATCCGCTCTCTAGTGTAGTGCCCAGTTATTTATAAGCTCGAGGAACGATTTCTTCCACAAACAAACTCTATCTCCCTTTTTTCGGTCCCCAATTTCGGCCCTCCGACCACCCCGATAGCCAACCACTCCTCTTTATGCGGACTTTCGATCTCCACTGCCACCCTAACCCCCCTCTTCATCCTACTACCAAACCAACCCGCCCTGTCGGAAACCTCTGCCGTCCCCTTTTTCGCCGTATGCACATAAATTCATTTTTTTATGCTCCGTAGTCTCCTCGTCCCTCCCCTTCCTGTATTGCCCCTTCGCATTCTATATATATATATTTTTTTTTAACTGGAAGGGTTGGCGTTTTCGGGGTTTTGGTGTGTGGAGGGGGAGGGGACAGCCTTGAGTCGAGGATACGGCTGTGGTGCGGGCAATGCCTTTTTCTGCTATTATTATTATTTTTATATTTTTTTTAATCCTTCGGGTCGAGCCGGTCGGGAGGAGGGTAGAATAGTGTGGACCCCCTTCTCCTTAATGCGAGAGTGCAGGGACGGAAGTCGGATCGTTGTGCGTTTGCCGAATTATACTGCCGTAAAAAGCTTCTACGTCCTGCTCCGAGAATCCTGCTCTCGGCAAGTTTGATATTTACCTTATGCAATGTACGAATGGCACGGGTGTATAGAAGTCTCTTCATCCCCATTGCCTCACTTAAATGTCTGTGGTGGGAGGAAAGTAAATCAGCGAAATTGCTTTGGAGAATAAACTTGGAAGTAGTGCTATTTTTTTGGGGATTTTATGATTTCATTTTTTTTTAGTTTTTCCCAAACCAATTCCTTGCAATTTAGCTGGTATTTAAGTGGCATTCTTATTTCTCTCTTTCTGAGATTTCGAGTTGTGAATTATCTGAAGTAAGCGATGATGTTGACTTATATTGATTGGTATATGTTGGTAATAGATTTTTTTAACCTTTTCGCCAGTACATGCGATACATCGATTAAAGCGTGTTCCTATGATATCCATAACGAAAAAAATGCTTTATTACTCTGTATCCGGTTTCAATATATTAGAAATATTTATGTTTGAGTCCATCGATTCCCTTATTATTAGTTCTATTTTTTTTAAACAGTAGTAAATATGGGCATACAATGACGATTGATATATGTGATCCATGAATTTGTGTTATTTTGTGATTAATGAGAGCCAGCGTGTCTGTTTAAATCAATTGCCGCGGTAACTGAATGGGACAGTGCTGCCAAATTATGTGAATTTCAACGTAAACCAATTCCCCTGCCAGAATAAATTATTCAGCCATTTTCTCCGAATAATGTTCGTTTATTCATTCCCTTGAATAGAGTCTATGGTGAGCGGCTCCTTTAACTTGCGTGACGAAGGCGATAACATCTCGTCTTTTTTTTTTCCTCTCGAGAATCGAAATACCTTTGGTTAAACTACCAACTTTATGTAGCCATAATACCCAAGCATCGCCTCTCCTATTTAATCTTTCTGCTTCAATTCCTCATCTCAAGATCCCCCTATCTCGTGCATGTATCCTATACCCCGAGATTCTGGAGGAATCTATGACGCGTAAGGGATTGGAAGCTGGGCCAGGGGGGTGCGCTCCCTGGCGGACGGGGCGGATGGACCCTGGGAGAGGGAGTTCATAAAATTTCATGCCGACCATTCTTTCCCTGACCCTCCCCCTCCAATCCCTCGGATATTATGTGTGCCCACCTCCCTCCCCTCTAAACCCCCCCCCTCCCCTTCCTCACCCGTCCACGCCCCCTCCTTCCGCCTTCTCCGCACTTGAGATTAATCCATCGATATTTCGTTTCCATTTCCGGCCTCTCATTTTTATCATCCCGAGCTCTCCTCGGTCTGCACTAGCCTCTAGAATAAACATTGCAGTACGGAGGACATTTACCATTCGTTCCCATCTCTCTTTGAGTTCAAACCAGGACCTCGCCCTCATGTGACTGTTTGCTTTTTCAAACGAGATTGGCTGATGTTAATCATTCATGTCATTCTTTTGCCCAGGTGTACATTCTCATCGTTATCTGTTTAAAACAAACAGTACACTTGCGTATTTAATCCCTACTTTTGCGTTCCTACGCGTAATAGCTTGGAATTATTTCCATATCAGATGTGCGATGTTTCGAAGAATTGCGCCGCGAGCAGAAGTGGTTGTTTTAATGAAATTTAGTGATTTTAATCATTCATATTCATTCATACACCCTTTCGCTTTGGATTACTGTTATTTTAGGATATCTTTGCGTCGTATTATATCGATGTGACACTTTGTTGCGGAAAACAGCTGTAATTAATTTTTTTCTTAAGTGGCTGTGCCTAATACGTCCGCTTCAGAGGTAGAGTGAAAGAATTACAGAAAATTGTATTTTAGCCAAAAACAATTGAAGCCCATAGCAAAGGTGAAGTTGCCCCGAGAATTTTTTTTTCTTGAAAAAAGGAATTCCTTGCTAGAATTTGAAGAAAATATTTAGCCTGAGGATCGTAACGTAATCACATGAAGATGCCTCGCATATTTGATTTTGGCTATGGTATCGTCCGAGAATTGTATTTTTTAAATAATTTTGTCTGTACTAATTGATGTGTGTTAATTTACTCTTGCTATGCGAATTCTTGGAATGCTAAATTATCCGCGTAAAATACGTGATATGTCAAGACACAATGTTAACATGTTTGATCTTTGCTGGGCTTCCAGTATCTTTAGATTTTTTCAAAGAACTCTCCAATGTTTCAAGTGATAGCTAGCCGCCATATCTCCGGAATAAGTAAGTTCGGCTCATTTGATGAGCCTTTTTTTTTATTTTTCCACTCATACCGTGAGAATTGTTGGAAAGTAAGTAATCCCATCGGGTTTAATGTTTATGGGCCTTTTTAATGGGAGAGATTTTTGTTCCTTTTCATCGAAAATTTCGTCGTAAGTGGCCCCAAAGCCTCCCTCTTGAAATGAATGGCGCCTGCACCCCTTCCGCAAGGGCGCGGGCGTTTTTAATGCCGACGATCTGTACTTAATGCCTTTTTAATCTTCTTTTCTTAATTTTCCCGATTCCCAAGTGTCATTGTTCCCCTCCCTTCTGCTCTTAGGCTAGAGCACCTTGTGGCCATTCCCCGCCGTTTTGTTTCCTCACGTTTGCCTTTTGACAGTTTGTTCTTGTTCAGCTACCTTTTAATAATTACGTGAAAGATTTCCATTTTCGCTGTCATAATTTGTTCGTCGTTGATACTTTTAGTAAAGTAAATATTTGGCATAAACTGTATGTAAGTAAAATGTAAGCTGTTAGATATCTTTAAGGGTGATCATTTTTCCATATTCATCATCAATGTCTACAGTGTATTGTCTACATCAATCTCGTATGAAAGCGGAAGGGTTTTGTCGATTCTCGCGTCAAATTCTAAAAAGGCTGTTGTAAAATCGCTCCCCCATTTTTGAACATTTCAATTTTTTCCCGCACAGTTGGACGATTGCTAAGAGACTGATGTTAATGGCTCCTTATTTCCGTGAGGCCTTTAAGAGAATTTCCAACGTCATTTCTTCTTGCTAATTTATATCTTCTTTTTGTAATAAATTACCATTTTTATTGACGTTGAATTATTTTTACGAGTTTTCGCCTTATTGAAATTAAGATAAATGTAGTTTTATAGTTTCTGGTACGATATAAAATGTCCCTTTTAAAATTTGCTACCTCATTAATTAAGTTATTGTAAATTTGGACTACTCTTTCGCGGGCTTCAATACAGTTCGACCCTTCTTGGCCGACCTTAATTGGTTCAAAGAGGAATATATTTTTAATTTTCTTCCTTTTTTCAGTAAAAATTGACTGGATTATTAACCGTCACTATCCTCTCTTGAGTTTTACATCATGTTACAGAATATATTCTTCCTTTAGTATTAGGACAGAATGAGCTAATCCAATATAGAATCGAAGGCAATAGGTGATAATAAAAAGAATATTCGAATCAAATGTCAATTTTTTCTCGTTTCTGAGGTCCCGGAACGAGGCATAACATCGCTTCCAGGTTTTAATTGTTCATAAAACAATTATCGTAAGTTTACTTTAAAATCTGGTAATATGAATTCCACTCTATGTCTGTCAATCTATGATGCATTTACTTGACGGACTATTGTTTCGCTAGTCGTCTCGGAGTTTTTTACGGAGAATAATGATGAGCTAAAGTCTGACATTTTGGCAATATAGTGTGGCAAGGTAGCGTGGTTTGTGTGTGGGTGTGGGCTGTTAGAAATAGATTTTGTATCGCCTGGTGGTCCTGAAATGCGATTTCAGCGTCGGCGTAGGGCTTATTAGTCCACCCACAAGGCAGCGAGGGAAAAACACGCCACGTCCATGTGCGCCGATACCTATGTAATTAGTGATATATATGTGCATATGGGTCTCCATATTACCTCCTCCCCCACCCTTAGCTGGTTTCCCTCCATCTGTTTCCACCACACCTACCCCTACTACTTTAGACCCCCCTACAAATCCTGCTACCCCCTCCATCCCTCCTGACCCCTCTCTCCGGCGTTCATAACCCACCCCTTCCTGCCCCCCCAACCTCTTCCAAATTAGCGCAATTAGCGAATCATTCGGTTGGGGCGGACCCCTTTCTCCTCGGCAGCCCATTCCCCGAGACCCCGTGATATATATTATTTCTGTCGGGCCCCATAAAATGGGTGCCCTGGGCATGTGCGGATGGGTCCGGGGTGCGAAAGATAACAACGAGGAGGCGGCGGCGGCCGCCGTGGAATTTAGTGAATGGCCCTTTTTTATATATATTTTCCCCCACCACCAACATCACCTCTCCCCTCCTTACTCTGCCCTCCTGCTGCGGCCATGGGCGGGTGGCACTTTTTTTTATCTAAATTTGGCGTGCGTGTGTTTCCTGCTCTCATTTGAGGTGCTTATTCAAATAAATACATTGAACTAATCAGTTTACTCGGTCCGTCCCCGACTCATGATGTTTTTTTTTGTGTATTCATCGTTTTTCAATATTGGGAAACCGTATGCATGCAGTTTACGTCGCAGTTCACTCATCCTGTTTTGAAAATAGCTTATATTTTTATTAGATGATAGAATATAATAGAACATTGTTTGCTAACTGATAGCAAAGGATATTGGTTAAATATTTATTAATGCCACATTCCTTTTTCAATTCCACATAAAGAATTTAAAATTATGATGTTTTCTTCCTCATAGTTTTCCAATTTCATTGCGTTTATAATTTTAATTGACGTACTGTATCCTTGACTTGGGGTGCAGATAACTCACGAATAGTTTCCATACGGAGGAACTTAGGAATTCTTACTTTCGGTACTATTTTTCTGCAGTTGTTCTCCTGAAGTATTGCACAGTGGTGCTCGCTTGCCTCTAGAAAAGTTCTCCTATAGTCACCGCCGGTGTGTTCCATGCTCCTCAAAGACTGCGGCAAATTTAACGTTTTTAAACCCTTCGAGTTACCAGTCGCAGCTACTTAAGAGACTCCTCAATCGGTGGATAACTTTCTACCTTAAAATATTGGTATTCCCGGTTCTAGATAAGTGGTGCAATGTTAATTTTAGGAGTGCAGTGACAATTTAAAAAAATTTTACTCTTATTTATGAGTTGGCAAAAAGCCATGAGAAGTTGAAGCCTTAGGCTATTCGCGTAATGTGGGCAACGGCATCTCTTGACAATCTATTTTTCTGTGTTTTATGTTAATTGGTGAATTGTATGTGATTAATTCGCATTGCCACTCTAGGCTTAATGTCAGTTATGGTGTATTTATATTTGTGTGAGTCGAGGCCTTAAGTATACGATTTTACGAGTAAACGATTGCACATTTTAGAATTTTCCAAAATCCTCTGGTTTGGGACTATCTCATTTGAGACTAGAATGCCAGTTCGTTTTTCAGGCCTTTGATCTGGAAAACTTATTTAGTTAAGTATAAAAGTATGCTAGGAAATGGCAAGGCAATAGGCCTAGCATAGATGTACTGAATGTCGCAGACAGAATAGTAGTTCTATGTATTGCCCCTGTCGATCCCCGACACTGAGAATCGCTGCTACTTATCATTCCCTTCTTCCCTCAATTCTTAGGCGACAATTTTCTGCTCCTATCAGTGGGAGCGCTGTCTGAGCCGGTAAAGGTCGAGAACCACGAGATGTTACAATGAGTGGCTAAACAGTAGAATTTATATTCCCATAATAGTTTAGGAACGTTTTGTCCATTATTCCTTTAAATAAAACTTTTTATGTCTAGCGATAGAATCATTGGAATCTTTATCAAAATATATTTTTCGTAGTCTGAAAAATTATTTTACGGTTTGCCTCTGTGAATCCTACCGGAGGAATTATCCCTTTTTTTGCAACCCTTGTCCATATGATTGCACATGCGTCTTTTTCGTGTTCATATGGGTGGGAACAGTCCGAGACGCTAAAACCCTGGCCCAAGATAGGCTCAAGTAGTCGCCAAGACGCCTTCTTTTGCCCGCGCCTGTCATTTCTCAGTCTCTCTCGAAAGCTGGCCATTTCATTCCCTACATTTTACGCCGAAGCACGCGTGGTCATTCCGGCTCCTCGTATATCCTTGAGAGGGGGATGGGCTGGTCCACATTCGTGTTTGCGTACATGACACCGGAATTAGGATGCGGAGAGCGGGGGACTCCTGTTGTAAAAAGGGTTCTCAAGGGCCTGAAGGCGGTGGCCCGTATGGGTGGGTTGCAAGGGTTAGTGGGTTTCAATGGTGCTTTCGTTTTTTTTTTTATTTATATAATACGCCATGTTCCTTTTATCGTGATCTTTATTTCTCTTCGCTGACCTTCCGTCGCCGGGGTGATTGTGATGAGGGGGGTGTGGGGAGAGAAGGAAGCGTTCCTCGTGCCATTTGAGACGACGGCGCAGGCGACAATAAGCACAAGCGAAAGGCTTAGCTCGTTCGCTGGAAGATTGCTGGTTGGGGGTACGAGTGTAAGGAATGAGGTGGATTCTTGCTGCCCTCCTCCTGTTTCCCCCGCATGGGACAGGAGTGGGTTGAGGTGGTCTTGGTAGGAGACGGAGTGGGGATCTATAAGGTTTTATTTTTATTTATTATTTTTTTAAATATTTTGATGAGAATAGTTACTGGAGTAGTTCCACTGTGTGTGTCTGTTTGTGTGTGTGTGGATTTTCCTAATTTTTTTCCACCCATCCCCCCCGACTTGCCTTTGTTTTCATTTCATCCGTCCCGTTATGTAAATCTGCGCTAAAAACTTTCATTACTATGCCGGGATATTATTTCTTTTGCGTATTTTTCTCCTCCTCTCTCGCTCGTTTTATTTCCTTTCCTCCTCCTCCTCCCTCTAACTCACTCTATCTCGCAAGGAATACTCTTCAAAATTACAGCCGGCTATAAAAAAATGTGGACGAGACGAGCGGAGAAAGAGGAAGGGGGGGAGAGACAGAGGCAGATGAACAGAGATAGGGCGGGAGGGAGGGAGAGACGGAAATGAAGGGTTTTTGAAGCGATAAAAAAATGTGAATTTTTCTCTTCGCATGTGCTTGTGTGCGTGCTTGCATATATATATGTATGCGTCTATAAGGGGAATGAGAGGTGAGGGACCGAGGGTGGGGGTCTCCTTTGTGGACATTTCTGGGGAGGGAGAGGGGTTTGGGATCGAACCAAGGCTGTGGTCAAATGTTTTCGCGTAAAATTTAATATCATTATATCTCTACGTCTTGTTTTTCTCCCCGTGCCGCTCGCTGCAACTGCCGCGCCTGCGTGCATGCGCTTGTCGGAGCGCAATTGTTTCATTTTTCGCCGTTTCTCCTTTGCTTCTTTTCTTCAGACGCCGGCCGTGTCGCTGGCGGTTGAAGTCGGAATAAACTCTGTCATGAATGAGTAATGCCACGCACAGTGCCTCATGCATTTTTCCATCCTGAATACGACGTTCCTACTCCCCCCACTTTTTTGCGATTATATTTTTTTGCATTTGTTTACGCCTCGCCTTTTGTCGGTGACCGCTGCCGCCGCTCCCGCAATTTATGTCTGCCGGTTATTTTCGCCGGTCTGCATTCTCCCTATGGTTTCTCTTGTTTGATGAATGTAGGTCTCTGGTATCCCTCGCCCTTCATGTCCGGGGTCTCCGTGGCGGAAACAAGAGATTATTACGGCAGGACTAACTGCGATAGACCTCGCCGAGGTAATGCCTAGTTTCGCTATCATCCAAACGAGGCCAGAGTGTTTTGTCGTGGCTTATGTAACTACACTTGCATTTCCATCAAAAGAAATCTACTCCCCCTCCCACGCTGTCCCGTTTTCTTGTCGAGCATAGCTTTGTCTCTAATTACCTCCGCGTTTTATGTTTTAATGCTTTTGTACGCTGTTTCTAAAATTTAGTAATCCCGTCAGTGAATCACCACTCGGCATTCTGTGTTAATAAGATCTATTGGATATATAATAGCCATATTTCAATGTCCAATTTTTTAAGCTATTTACTAAGACGAGTAGTTCCGAAACAAGTGCCTCGAAAACGCAACTCAGACATGGCACAGTGTATTTCAGAGGTCTTATTAAATTACATTAATTCAATTGTTTCTTAAGAGTGGGAACTTGAAAATCTTTCAACATTACTAATGGAAAAGTTCCGCCACATCGACCGGAGTACCTCAACATCTTTTTGCATTATCCAATTTTCCGTTCTCCCGTTTTATTTCGTTTTCGGTAGCTTTGAAAGTGATTGCGATGCTGTGACGGAAGAATCGTAAACGAACCATTTAATTACCCTTGTTTCTGGACGGCATGCAGCTGAGTCGTGAAGTTTACCGTAAGGTTTTTTGGGAGTTAAATTCATTTTCAGAGGATTTTTTAATCGATTTCAGTGTGATTATCTTTTTTATTCGATCCAAGCAAATGCCTGAAATATTTGATGCTAACATGTTATTATTTTTCACGTTTGTCTTTCGAAACTACCTCTCATAGCGTTATAAATAAGCTCTTACCCGTGGCATACACTTGTTTTTGTTATGTAGGTATCTGTGTCGTCAGAAGTTTAAGAATTTGGTTTTGATTTCTTTTTTTTCTAACCGCACCCGCACCCGCTCTGATTTCCAAGAAGATGATTTAAGAAATTTCCATAAGCCGTAATTTACACGTCTGCATAAAAGGAGAAATCACATCTCCTGCCGAGAGTGCTTTTTCTTTAAGTCATTTTCTTTCGGGGCTTCAGTCTTTCCTTCCCCTATCTGTTTTTCCGAAGAGTAATCTCCCAATATCATCGTGCGTAATTCTTGTTCCATAGATCTTTTCGTTGAATTAAGGCCTTCTCATGCATCCCTTCGTCCTAGTCATGTGAGGAATGACCTTATCGTCGCCCCCGAGGGTGTTTTAAAGGTGTCCTCCCGATGTCGCTACGCTGCCGCCCAGCTGCTCGCTGCGTCCGCCTTGCACTTGGCAATACACTCGCTACTCTGCTTCCTGATTAATGACCGTTTCTCCTCTTCACCTCGCCTTTCATCCTCCATCCCCCGTACCTCTCTCCGTCGTCGGCGGCTTTCTCCGGACCCGACTTTTAATCCCCGCTAATCTACTTAACGCATACGCCATTTAATCACGTCCCTTCAAGGACATATGTCCCTGATGTCTTCCGTAAAAATATCCACGTGATAAAACGGTGTATCCCCCCATAATTAGATGTAATTTCCCCATAAATTATCGAGAGTTTCAGTCCCCATTTTTTTCTTCCCGCGTGTCTTTCCTTTCTGTTTTATCTCGATCCTTTGTTAATCCTTTTTCTTTTCTTTCAACCCCTCCCGCTTTTCCGTCTCCAAATGCGTCAAATCAAGCGCCTTTTCCTTGGCGCCATCTCATCTCCTCCCGCCTACCTCTCATACCAAATCCTCCCGGAAATAAACCATATAATACCACTTTATTTTAGTCGAAATTTCCATTTATTCTTTTCCACGGAACCCTTTGTTTTTTTAATTCCATTTTTATTCCTCTATTAGCTTTTCCCGTTTATGATACTCTAACAAGAGAACCCCCTGGGCCCGTGACACGCGGAACGGGTTTTTGAAATACAATTGTATGTTGGGACATAAGCGGCGCTGAGAAGTTCGCGTGTGTTTTTGTGTGTGGGTGTGTCCTGTCCCCCCGCATACTTAAAAGTGTTTATTTTTGAAAGTTTATGCGTCGCGGGGGGGTTGGTAAGGGATTTCTTTGCGGGCAGGATGTGGAGGGAGTGGCTGCTGTATAAGTAAGGGTCGGGGAAGGTTCCGGAGGTGAGGGGGATGGGGTAACGGAGGACGCTGGGGCGCTTATGGGGTTGAGAGAAGTTTTTTTCTGCGGGTTACGTATAAAGAAATGAATGCGGGGAACACATCTTAATGCCGCGGCTACAATTTAGAATAAAACGGAGATGTGGTCGGGAGGGGTTTTTTTTATCCCTTTTCCGCCCCACCCCCCTCTGAGAAAGATCGTGCCACCCGCCGCTCCTTCTCCCCCGCCATCCCCATTACAACCCTTCGCGCCCTAATAGCCAATCCACGTAGTTGAAATGAGAAAAGGACGCCTGCTTATTAAGATAGTTGAGTGTGTGTGAGAGAGAGAGGGCTGCGAGAATGGGAAGAATACGTAAGGGATTGGGAATGGACATGGAGGTATGAAGGGAAATACAGGAGGAGGTTATCCCTTCTTCCTCCCCCCCCCTCCCTCCCGAGTCGCTTAATTCTGTGTGTGCGGTGGATTCCTCCCATTTTTATTTGATGGGAATTTTTCCCCCGAAAGAGTTAGTTTAGCGGGGGTGGGGAAGGGTGGGATTTTCCTTGGGTAGGGGTGCAACTACCTCGCCGTCGCGCGGCTAAAGGGTTGTCTCAAGGATTAGAGTAGGTTGATAAGGTAGGGGGGGGGGGGCTGGAGAAATATGGTGCCTTGAGGGTCACGCCCTGCCGCGTATAAAATTGCCTTTCTCTCGCCAAAGTGGGGGAAGGAGGAGATAGTTTTCAAAGGGATTTCGTGTTTTTTTTTGCGGGAAACGAGAATAATTAGATTTTTCATTCTTTCTTTTTCTTATTATTCCCCGAAAATTCTTCGTATCTCTCTCTCTCTCTTTAGTTTTATTTCTTCTGTGTCCCTCTGGCTCTCTTCATATTTAAGGGCTTTTCACCTAGAGATATAAGAATCACTACGTATGCCTCTCCTGGGGTGCAAAATCATCCCGATGCGTGTGTGAGGAAGGTGTCTCTATGAGAGAGCAACTGGGGTAGGGCGGAGTTTTACCTATTTCACATAAAATTTAGTGCTGCGTTCCAAATCAGAGCAGTGTCGCTGACGATGAAGGTGCATATTATTTTGTGACTAGGGCACTGTCTACCGAAAAGTGAGGCGCAACCTCCGCTATCCGTTGGTTGGGGGCTTGTACCTCCCAAACTCATGCTTAATGAGCAATTCTCCCCCTCCCTTTGTCGCTGTCTTTCTCGAATTGTGATAGCTTTAGCATTCCCTCACTCCACCAACTTCTCTTCCCTCTGCCCCCACCCGCGGAACAGCGAACGCGGAGGTAATGGATCGCAGGAAGCTTCCGAAAAAAAAGGTTTGTTTTTCACAGGAAGCCGGATTTTCGTTTAATCGTTTTGCTCCCATTTGTCGTTTGATAAGATCTCCCGGCGGGCCGTTCCACTCCTTCATTTTCCCCGAAGATCCTCTTTTGCGTTCTTTTCCGAGAACACTGCTTAGGTCGGAGTGTAGCCACGTTCAGGGGAATGGGGTGTGGGGGCAGTAGTTTCTCGTGGGCCGATGGCCACCAGGATGAAGAATGTCCTACGTTCGCCCTACTTTATCGCCTCCTGACCCCCCTTAACTCATTCTTGTCTCTTATTTTTTTTTACCTTCCTCTCCGGCCGTTTGAATGTTTTTTCTACCATGTGCTCTTTCCTGGTCATCTCATGGGTAGCACTAAGTGCGTGGATACTTTGGATTAATTGAATCATTATACTTAGTTTTTTTGGTGACGTGTCCTTGGTTCTTCATTTCTCATGGATGTTCTGAACGGTTGTTCACAAATAATTTTTTAATTTTCCTTTGTTTTATTGCTGTAATGGAAGCTTTCGATGAGGAAATAGAAACGTGAAGCGTTGTCAGGAGAACAATAGTTAATTAATTTCCACCTATTCTCCAAAGATGTCATTAGCTTGATTAGAATTATCGTATTCAACATCATTTCCACATGGTCGTGCGACATTCACGTCTCAAATTCTGCTCTTAATTGGTTATATTTAGTGAATGCTTTTTATCATAAATTGCCATTTCCATTTTTAAATACAATGTGAGAAAAAAGTAAAGCGTGTATAAGTTTGTAAAGGCGTGTATTTCTATATGGCTATATTAGGGCTTTTCTTACAAATAGTAGTGGAGTAATTGCTGATCCAAGGCCTTTATAGACTGCCTCTATTCGTGAGTCAGCAAACTTATTTCAATGCATACATATTCAAGCATTCTGAAAATATAGTTACTCAGTGCCTTAGTCGTAAGTGCATCATATTAGCCCAACACATTTCTATATTTCTTATGCTTGAGAATTGCCTTGCGTGGGTATAAAGCGAAGAGCATAAATCATTCCAATGAACAATCGGCTCTATTTTTCGTCAAAAAAGTCGTGTGGCATGATAAATCGATATTCCCTTAAGATCTCTTGTCAATATTTTCTTTTTTGTATTGAATCGTAATATTGGGCTTTCCCATTTTGTTTAAGTTGACGGGGTAATAATCTCTTTCATTTTTCCCCGTATTACTCTTTTTTTCGATTATTTTTAATTATAGCAAAGGGAATCGGTATAATATCCATCGATTTTCCAGAGGTTGAAATTTCTTTTTTGGCGATGATGTCGCCTTCCGTTTTACTGTCTACACTGTATGGAATTTCAGTGAATTAGTACCTGTCCGTTTTATTTCTAAGCCGATTTATTTTAACGGTGTGAATCATAAACCGGATAATGGTCGAGACGTCGTTCCTCTTGTTGGTTTCATAGGTTATTTTTTCAACCCATTTCGAAATCATACCATAAATTAATGACTCGAAGTTATCTTTTTGGAAAAGGCGTCAGTGTGATTTTTATAGTACCCTTCCATTTAACTTGAAGGCCTTGCGGATGTTCATGAGATAGCGGAAGGCATAAAAATTCACCCGAAGGCGCCATTTGTTATGATATTTTCTGCAGACTTCGTCTTGAATTTCTTCCATTTGAATCATAATGGGAAATCAGTGATAGTTTCCTTGCGCGAAACGAATTAATTCGCGATTGTATTATCGAGGCCCTGGACGCTTAGGAACATATTTCCTTCTTCATGTGATTTTTATGGGTTCGAAATGAGATCATCGGTTACTATGTGTCTTCTTCCTTTCCCCAATAAAAAAGAATATTCCTTAATTTCTTCGAATTTCGCATTCAGATGGAGACTCCTCTGCCGCTTCGTCGATAAAGAATTCTTCTCACATCGCAGTTTAAAAACGAGGACGAGAGAGAGAAAAAAAACACCATCACATGTATTAATGCATTTGGGGCGTTTGGCGGAGCAGTGTATTGAAATGGTGGGAAGGGGGAAAATCATTCAAAACTGAAAACTGATTCAAGACGAGGGAAAAAGTTTTGTCGCGATTGCGAGATGAGATTATATCTGTATTATCCCTTGTCCGAATCGAACGTCAGTTCGATAATAGAATGATTCAAATGCTCAAGAAGTCCTCGTCGTCCGCCTTATTCATGGTCCTTTCCCGAGAGTGAAGTGAACGGTTTTATTCCATTTTTTTAAATCCTTGTTCAACCCCCCCCCCACTTTCCTCCCTCCCTCCCACACTCTCTCTCGCCCGGCTGGTTGGCTCTGTCTTGGCTCTCGGACGGGTCTGCGCGTCGCTCCCACCAATGGCCCACATATTTCCATCTCCTCCTCCTCCGTTTCCTGCCAGCAACCTCCTTCAAAACCCTCTCCCCCTCCATCCCTTATATCCCCACCTCCCAGCATCCACCTCCCCTCTTCTCCTCCGAGAGAGCTTCGTCTCGCCTTTGCAACGGCAGCTCCTTGGAAGGAAAGGGAGCGCTCCGATTGGCTATCTGGTCCTCGGGTTCGAGTCCCGCCTCTCTCTCCCCCCCCCCCTCTCCGCCCACTACCTTTCGGGGCCAATGGCGGCGCCCGCGATGGTCGCGCGTCCTCTTTCCTCGCGTAAACATTTCCTCGTCTTCAACTCGTGTTCTTTCTGTCGCTCCGCGGCTTCCTCTCTTTGATACTGTCGTGACACAAATCGTTCCATCTTCTATGTCCAACTTCAGAGACCTGCCGCCTTTTCAATAAATTTTTTAATGATTAAAAGTTTATTGTCGTTGACATACTAGGTCATTTAGACCTTTTAGGAAAAAACTTGTCTTTCACTGCATGTATTGAACATAATTAAAAATACTAATTATATAAAATGCTTAATGCATAACAATCTGTAACCAACTGATTGTATAGAAAACAATTTCCAGGCCTGAGGAAACGTGTGTTCGTTAGTTAAAGTGGTTCAGTAATATTTTGCGCGCATTTTAGCGTTGCTAGCGAGAAAACTACTAATAAACGGGTAATTTCCTCTTTATACGTCATAATTAAATATTTGAAAAGGGAAGGCATGAAATATTTCTGATTTTCCAGGCTATCAGTTTAACGATGGCGGGAGAAATTACTTGCACTTTACTACTATAAAAAGCAAGCAGATATTGGTTACAGATATTTATGCGTTGTACCATTCGAAGTGGTAATGTTATTGGGTTGCAATAAGCGTAAAAAAATATGTATAAGTTATTGCGTGACGACGGGATTACTTCTGTGCTTTTTCCTATGCGTGCATTAGAAATTTATTTTTTGCACACGAAATGATTTGCGTTGCATAATTCGAAAGATCTACTTTCTGTAACGGGGATTTAAGCTTGAATTATCTCCATCTAATATTTGCTCATTCAGTCTTTTTTAAAACGGATCCATCTACCCTTCCACTGTCGTGCCCATGATTTTATTTCAATAATGGGAGGTTATTTCGTTGAGTAATCTTTCCATGTGATGTTGCTCCGTCTTTTTCCCATTTACTTTGTTTGAATAAAGTTTGACTTCCTTGTTTAATTCTTCTCTCTCTTTCTTCACAGGTAAGGGAATGCTCCCACTATCGCTAGTCTTTCAGGCCTCCCGCCCCGCCTTCAAAGGGTAAGCTTCCATCAGGGTGAGTGCCGTCCTTTGGCTTTCCGTGCTTTGGGACGCGTCTGCTCGCGGACGGTCTGATTTGCCGTGGGAGCACGGCTTTCGGGTACTAATGCTATTGTTTTCGGGTGAGACGACTGCGGTGTTATTTGACACCACCGCCAGACCATAGGTGAAAATTTTGTGGCCATATGTCTTCCCGTTCAAGGTTGAAATCAATGGGGGATCGTAGTCATATCGACGAGGAGCTTACTTTCTTCTCATCTCGAAGAGGCCTTAGTGGGTAGAGGCAATGTGTTTCATTAGAAGCCCAATGATAGCTACTTCCTCCATGAGAAATTCTCCATACTTGATATGACTTTTTAACCACTATAGGCTTAATTTCCCTCAACTTATAATTTCAAGGGTCATCCAAGTGCTGTTCCTTTCTCCCCGGGCTAAGTTCCGTGGCCCACATTTTACGTCGTCGGATATCCTTTCTCTTCGGCCGAATCTGGTGTTCCTTTTGGAAGGATCACTCATCTCCCCTTTATCCTCGCATTTTGTATCATTCAATCCACGCCCCCGAGGTTGGCATAGAGCCACAGCTATGAAAAATAAATCTTTGCCTGCGAAATCTGCTCATTCTCTAGGCTATTTCTTCTTCGTTCTTCGAGAAGATGTGTTACCTCTCGCATTTCACCCGATGACTGGTTTGGATTAGTTAGGGTAGAGCTTACCCTATAATAGGCTACGGGAGTGTGCAGTTCACTCATTCAGAGTAGTGAGGTTAGTCTTTTATCTCTTCAAACGAGTTTTTTTTTTCTTTTTTTTTTCAAGCCGTCCGCAAACTTAGTTGAGATTTGAATTGAGGAACCTTCGATAACAAGGTGAATCCTTTATTCAATAGGCCTCCACATTCCCCTGCTTACATATCGTATTTATATGTTTGTATATTCTAAGTATTATGTTTTAGGCTCATCTATTTGATCTGTGATACTATTGTTCTGCGAGGCTAATAGAAATGTATCACACAGCCATAATATGACTTATTGTATCATTTGCTTAATTGCATTCAACTGTATATATTGCTGAGGTTGCGTTGAGACATCTCTTCATTCAAAGGTAGAAAACTTATACCCATTCCCATTAATCGTGTGCTAATTTAAGAAATTGAAATATTGGTTGTTGACGAAGTGCTGGACATGGTGAGTGAGGAGAGGCAGCTTTTAGATGAGATACGTAGGAGAAAGTAGGTATGGATTGAGCGAGTACTTAGCGTGCAGGGGATGTTGAAAACTGTGTTAGAGGGTAGAATGTTAGGTAAACGAGAGAGAGGAAGGAAAAGTATAAGATTTTTAGATAGAATGAAAGGGAGTAAGTCTTATTGCGAATTGAAGAGGGAAGTGCATGATGGAAGGGGAGGCTCCCGTAATTCTCCTTTAGCACTCCATGGAAACCTACCTTAATCGGTAGAATACCTTAATAATAATTACTTACATCTCCTCTAAAGTCCTCAAAGGTGCAATGAACTTCTTTAATATGCAGTATATTTAGCGTTTATATGTTTGATCTGTCAAGAGTATCAGCCAGCGTGATATTTCCTCTGATTCAATTTTACTTGGGACTCGTCTTCCTCCAGTCTTTCTCAGATAAGTGGTTCCCTTCATCCATCCGAACGTGTTGATCCGCGTCTTTGAATGAATCTTGGAATCTTAATTGAATGTGCGGTTGTTTACCCTTATCCCTCGATGCTTCGCGTTGCGCCGAGTCTTCCTTCGTCTTTGCATTTCCAACAAGACCTCCGCCGCTAATGTAATGACCTCTCGGAGGAAAAAATAATATTTCACCCTTTGTGACTTGAGTAAGTAATTTCGACGGAGTGACGGAAGTCTGCGATGACGGAAGGCCTTTGATCTTGTGTCATCGGCACTCGTCGATCTGCTCCAGTCGTAGCGTGATACTCGCGAATGCAGTACTGAAGATAACCATCTTTGGAGGGGTGGAGAAGCGTCTCTCAATCTGAAAACTCGCGGCATTATTGCTTTTGATTTATCGCTTTTTCATCTTTTCTCGGCTTCAAGGCGAGTAAGGGTTTTTACGGACCTTATGAGAAGTGTGCGTTCAACCTTCTTGCCATCGAAAGTGCGAAAAACCCTTCGTTTTAATGAACTAGCTACCTCACCCAAGGATTTGATTTTTTCCCGTATATTTCCCTCGCGAGGCAGTAGTTTTCTCGTCTTTACATTCCTTCTATAAGTGAGTCACCTGTTCTCTTTATACCCTTCGAGCTCTCAAGTCTAACTTTTCGATAGCTCACTACTAATAATAAAATATGGCCTATATGAAGCTGAGTGTATGTGGTTTGGTGCGTAATGATTTCATCACCTCGGTAGCATGCAATTTATGGCACTGGTTATGAATTTTTTATTTTGTTTCCTTTATAGCCTAGGGTTCCCATTATTATCTCTTCCTCGTAGGTTTCAATCCATTACATCCCTCAAAATGTTTTCTTTAAACGCGTAGATCAATTTTTTATATTCCTTTAAAATTAACTTCCAAATTAGGTCAAATAAGCCTTTTTGGTTGTACTACTACCTATGAATATTTACTTGCAAATTACCCGAGAAAATTTAGATATTTTCATAGACACCGGTACTCAAAAGCCTAGTTTGTCTCACGATCTGCTAGATTTAGTTTCGTCCCTATTCTGGGCCAATTGAGGAATGGTTGAGTTTATTTATAGCTTGGATCTATTTGGTGTCAAGTATTCGATGCAGTGAGTCTGTTTGGTGAAAGGAAAAGTGATGTGCCTCAGTTCTAATTTATGAATATTGCTTTCTGCTTGAGTGATGACTTTACCCCCTCGCATGAAATATGCTCTCTGCTGGAAAACCTGTTTTTTCATCGAAGGAAGAATAATATTTCTGACCAAAATATCTCAAAATTCTTTTCATAAGCTTGTGCGGTGGCTCCTATCCCAACGGAGGAAGGACCTTTTCAGTGGGGAGGGCCCATTCACCTTGTTTGCCCATCGGTAGGCGCCGTCTCCCACACTCCACAACTTTACGTGGGGACGATACCACGGCAGGAGATGCGAACGCGGGCCACTCCATTTGTGCCGTCCGCGTAAGAACTTCTCTTCGCCGGCGACTTCTTTCCTTCAACCGCCTCCGTGGCTGAGCGGGACACCCACTTGAGTTCTCTTTTCGTTATTTTCACTCCGAAAGAGGGATGGGATGGGAGTATTTTTCCGGGAGGGCGGGCATGTGTTGGTGGGTAAAGGGAGTGTGTGTATTCCGAGAGAAATATGTGCGCCGCCTCCCCCTTCTCTCTCCCATGTAGAATGGCAATATCATGCAGGGAGAAGATGTCATTCGGAGATCCCTCCTGGCCGCCCCTGTTTTCCTTCTCTCCTTCTGCCATTCCTCTTCCTTCCACCCTCTTTGGCATACTCTTCTGGGCCACTCTCTTCTGACCCTCCGCCATTCTTTTCCACGCACCATCCCCTCAACTCCCCTACCAGATACACCCCCGAATATTTTCCCTCCCCCTTCTCCTTTCCTCCCTTTGTTGTTTTTTTTATTATTCCTATTTCCTTTCCTCGTCCACTTCTTTCCTCTTCTAAGAGGTTGCCGGTGGGTGGGCGAGGATGTGAGTGCAGTTTGGGTATCTGGAGGGAATTGATTGATCCCAGCCTTTCACAATGCACCTACATTTGCGCCGAATTACCCCAGTAACTATATTTCAGCCTTATCGAGGTTCCTCATACCATGAGTGTAGACGTTTTTGAGTCGGGTCATCTTCGGTTTGGTACGATGAATTCGTAGAGAATATAGAGAGTAGGCTTAGGGTGCAGATTAACAACATCGTGATAGATATGCTAATGACCGTGATGAAATACTCAAACTGAAGGAGGAAATTCACTACTAGAGTCATGACAGGCGATGATAATCAGTAAAATTGAAGTTTTTCTGCATGCGATGCTACTTTTACATTGTTTGTTATAAAAATGGTGCCCTTAATTAAATGCTTTAATAGAATTCTATCAGCGAATGAAGATGGTGCAGTGTGGTCTCATTTATGGGCGCGAGTCGTGGGATTGGCGCCGCGTGGCAAAGGCATTTGGATGACCGGCAGTAGAGGGCAGCATTGTCCTGCGCTACAATGGGGAAAAGAGTTCTCGGCTAGATCAAGGCTTGGCTGGTGGCGCTTTCGCGCCTTACGTCCTCGCACATCTCTGTATTTCCTCTCCCCTGCACTAGCCACAGTCAAGGAAAGGATAACGCGCCAATTACCTTTGGTTATTCCCTATTATCGCAATTGTTGTCTTCTATTATTTAAAAAATCCATCCTACTATGCAAATTCACTGAACGTTTTCTTGCCTACCCTTTCGATTTCAATCCCCATCTCCTTCAATTCCCAACCGTCGATTTTCCTTAAGTTTGAGTATTTTCTTACCTTGATTATTCTTTCAATAGTCCTCATTCCATTTGAAATTAATTAATGGCCTTTCCCTTTTCTCTAGGTAATCACAGCACAAACTCAATATTTACTTACGCGAGACGTCGGCGTCGTTTGCGGTAAATGCGTAGTGTTATGACTATTATTTTTCTGATTTCACCTTTTTTTATCGGAATGTGCGAGTATGATTAATCTAGATGAGTTCTTCTTTATGACAAACATCCCCTTCTCATGGTTTGTTTTTATTATGTCTGTGCTATGTACCCATTGGAATGGCTCACATTTCTACTTCTGCAAAATGTGCCGTTAATTAATAATTTCTATTTGCCTGCCTGGTGGGTAGATGGCTAATTGAAATATGTTCTTCCTCGATTACCTCTCTTTCCGAATTTTCGTGATCATATTGGTTTACTACCCCTCTCTCGACCTTCCTTGTCCTTTGCTTTTGTGGGTATGGTTTTATTTACTCTGCACTTGATGCGTTTCCGGAATCTTGATATATCTATACTGTCTTAGGTATGTGAATCACCTGTCTTCCCCGCTTTTCTCTGGATTTTTTTCCTTTATCACCTTCATTCTTCCCCTAACTTCGATTCTCCGCAGTAGACTTCCTGCTTTCTTGGTGAGCGCATTCGGTAGACTTGTGCATGTTATTTCTTAGTTTGAGGTGAAGTATAACCATCTTACGGAGCTTCTTATGCCTCTCCTCGTCGTAAAAATGTCGGCAAAGAGTTAATGACGTCTTCATGCGTCACTGCCAACTCTTGGCGCGACCAGTATTATGTGATTTCTTTTATTTTGTGGGGTAGTCGGGGGAGGGATTTTGCTCTTTCCTTCCTCAGGGAAAGGCGATGCTCTTCTTACCCCTGGATGCTCTTTGCCGTAAGGGTTTCTTTGGAGCCGCAGAGAGTTATGGGGCCGAGCGGGGTGGTGTTATTCCTCCCCCCCTTGCTCGGCAGAAATGTCCAGGAGTGGACCGAGTTATGCTTCGCTTCTCCCTCTCTTCCCCGGGAGTTCATATCGAAAGGAGTTCCCCGCGGAGGCTGCGGCCCTAAGTGTTTTCGCGCCATCGCGCCTCTCTGAACTCCATATTTTTCGTCCCGCTCAAAATTCCATTCTTGTGTGCTTTCGTCCGTCTACCTCCAGTCGTCCCCATCATTGTATTCTTGCACTCAGGCGATTTTCTTGATGACAGCAGTCGAATACAAACACCACCTTACATTACGAAGTTGTTTTTCTTTAATCATTCTACCAAAATTAATTTCAGGGTGTTTTTTATATTTCCTTCAATTTTAGGTGCATTTTAATTGGATGAATTAATTTCGTAAGCAGTGGAAATTTTGCTGTCTCAGTTTCTAGGGTGGACGTTAACTGCAAAACTCGTAAAAAAATAATGGCGGCTCTCATTTATATCCTTTAGTGTCAGTCTTTGGTGGACTCCCCGTAAATTTATAGAATCAAATCAAACAAACTTTTTTGCATACATTCACTTTATTCACTAGCATTGATCGTCGAAAAATCACTCGAGTGCTTCGATGCAGGGCTGATATCATTTGTTGAATTTTTTACGCTAAAAGTGATATAACTGTTTAGGTAGGATTTGCTGAGGGAGAATTTTTCTTCTTTTTTTCAGAGGTACTGCCTATCTAACACAATTTTGTCATTAATTTCGAAATACTTCCTATTTCTTTTAATATCGAGCGTTAGCAAATTTTTCCTTCCTTTACTTCGCTTACTCAACAAAATTTGGTCAATTACGGATTGTAACTTCCCTCGCTCCTCAGTTACTATCTGCACTATCCTGTTTCTATTTCCTCCATAGGTTTCCTTTCTTCATTACCCATCTTCAAAAATGCTTCTTTCATTGTTTATATTGATTTTGTTAGCTATTTGACTTTGGAAAATAGAATTGCGCATTTGTGATCAATACAATTGGGTTTAAATATCCACTACCTGTACTGAGCCGGTAGGTAATGTGAAATCCGTGTTAAAGGGATAAGTGGTAATAAGGTAAGGAATAGAGTGGAAGTAATTGAATAGGATTTATAGGTAGAATGGGAAGGAGTAGGACTCATTGTAAATTGAAGGGGGAAGCAGAAGTTAGGGGAGAAGACGGGCCGGACTAACTCGCAAAATGCTCCATTTCAACGTACCTTAATAAGTAAAGTACTCTAAATATAACTGACAAACTTATCTTAAATGCTACAGTTTTGCCAAAATGATTAAATCCTGGTATCTCTTAGCTGATCGTTGTTTGAGTCTTAACTCAAGACTTTTATAGTAAATAAGAGAAAGATATTTTTCAAGAAATGGCCTCGAATACCATTTCGGGTGGAGCCCATCACCCGTTTCGAGCTAAGTCTTTCACTCAAGGCCTTTATTAATGAGAGAAGGATTGCTCCAGATGAACAGTCATTCCTGAAAATGAACTGCCATAACGGCTAGATTCATCACCCGAAATGTTCTCATTCTTCATTAATGGCGTTCCCCTTTCATGCTTACCCGCAATCCGGATTCGGATAATTTGACGCTCCAAGTGTTTTCTCCGCGTTTCGCTGCGGAAACGCGATTACTTAACTTGTCCGCCACCGCCCCCGCCCTCTCACGATAGGCGATCCTCCGCTCTGTCCTTTGTCGCGGTGGATGGGAGAGGGAGGCAAGTGCTGTTTGCCCTCTCACTGTCCGAAATTTTATTTATATCCGAATGTATCTCCCTCTCATTCCCACGAATTGAATCTTTTTAACTCCCGTCCTTCCACACGCCCTGTCTTATTCTCACTCCCTTTTTCTTTCACCCTCTCACTCTTTGACCAATCCGCCTTTGCTCTCTCTCTCCAACTGACCGCCCTCCTCGAAATAAAAAGAAACAAAATTTTCCCCCCTCTTCTCCGTGCCGTCGGAATTATTTTAATTCCGAGGCCGGGAGGCGGCAGTCACTCTTGTGCACGAAACGACCTCTTTAACTCCGACCGGACCTCCCACAGAATTTTCCACCCAACCCACACTCTCACAGCCTTTTCTTTGTGCTTCTTTTTCCTCATTTTTATGTCTTAGCCCCTCACCCGCTGGAACCCCAACCCCTCGCCAGAAATCCCTGCCCTCCGATTTCCCTTCGCACTCCACCCTCTCTTTTTTGTGTCCCGCAATCTCTTTACCCAAGGCCGCCTATCCGACTCCTGTAGTCCACCCTCCTCCCCTACGCCCTTCTCTACTTCCCTCAGCAGACCCTGCAAGACTCCTCTCCGAAAGTCATCCGCGCCGCTTTCTGTTGTCACACCCTTCTCTCTGCTCCTTCCTCCGCCCCATCCGAGAAACCTCTTCTACAGATTTAATTTCGAGCGATTTCCCTTTTTGTTTTAACATTCCCTCGAATGCTGATCCTCTTTCTCGTCTCAGCCGGCCCTGAAAGTAGTTAACGCTCCACATTCCCGGAATCCACGTCCTCCCGTTTTAAATCGCTCACCCCTGCTTTTAGAAAGTTTCTAGTACTTATGGACATTCCCCTCCATTGAGCACTATTGAGCCATATATTTTTCTACTACATGTGGCGCTAAGGTTATTCTTCGCTAGAATATCGGATTAAAGTAATGGCTGATTACTTAGCCTTTGCAGCGAGCTGCAGGGTTGCTGAGAACATATACTTTCTCCCATTCTTAGGATGGAATTCTATGGAAGGAAATAGCATGGGATCTAGTTTTTCATGTCGTTTCTATTCTCCATCCAAGGTATTAAATTTTAAAATTTTCTGCTGGTATAAATTTTTTCTTGTGAATTGGTGTCAAATGACTTTTTTTTCTGTTCTGATCCCTTTTCAGGGTGCCTAAGTTTTTAAGCTTTTTTATTTAACTTTCCTCCGTAATCACGTTATCTGCAAGGTACCTTCTCGTTTACTCGGCCGTTTTAACTTGATAAATCCATCTTCCAAATTCCTTGTACTATATTCTTGAACAGCGTTCTGATTCGTATCAGTTCCAAACGATATTTTAGTTGGAGAATTCGACAATTATTCCGAGAACACGTGTCAATGACTATTATAAGTTTGCATTCTTAAACTATGTAACGAAATTCGCCGTGAAAAATAATTTACCTTGATTAGTAGGCATACTCGGATCTTCTGACTACTTCTTCCATTCATACCCTCTGTTTTCCGCATCTCAGATACAGGTATTGCATTTTAATTTCTCCCCCGCATTGAATAAATGCTTATGGAACATAATAGATTATTTGTTGGTAGAAAATCATTACAACGCGAACTATTTTTTTTTTATACGGCTTGTTTCATTTCGCCCCCTGTCACACGTCCAATGATACGGCTGTCGGGATAGGATATAGATTTTTAACAAATACTGAAGCATCTTCCTCGCGTTGCGAAGCGCAGATGACATGCCACGCGTGGTTTTCCTATGGCCGTTTTGATTCTGGAGGGTTGGAAGATGTCGGAGGTTGAGACTGATAGCAATGTCCTCCCCTCCCCCTTCGCCGTTGAATGTCCATCCGCTTGGGCGACTGTCTGAAAGGACCCCCCTGTTATTCCATGCATATCCGGCCTTATTTTCACGAAGCACACCCTCCTCCACTCCATGCCGGACCCCTCCCTCCCTCCTCAGCCTCCTCCAAGTCCACCGCATCCCCCCATCCCACATTCGGGAGTCCAGTCTCCAGACTTAAAGATGCTTCGTGCGGAATGGAGTTTACTAAAGAATGGTTATGTGTTATTTTACGGAAAGATATGTATGGAGATAGATGTTAGTATTCCATATAGCCCGTGGAGCTAGATGGACCCCTCTTTTTTCCTCGTGGGATTGGTGGAATTGGCCCTCTTCCACGTCCTCGGGATTAAATTTTTGGTTTACTGGTCTACAAAGCTGCACTGGACGATACATAATCGCGCAGTCGAGCGTCCGATCCATGGCAGGGGAGGCCTGGTTTGTTAGTCGAGATGGAAAAAAAATTGTTTGTAAGCTTTCACGATTGCGTTTTATATATTGAGCGTCGTGGAGGAATGCACAGGGTCGTATGGAGGTGACCTTTATTGTCTTGAGTTTATTTTTGGTCTCCTACTAGCGCATATGCTTAAGGATTTTGGTAGATTTCGTTTATTATATTCATGTGGTGTAATGTTGTGCATTGCATTTAATGTCCATAATACTTTGTTTCCTATTCATATTTTCTTTCATTTTCGCTTTTATCTCTGTCCTTGAAAAAGGTTATGCGTAGTTTAATGATTTTACTTTGTGATACTTTTGGCTGAATTAGTGTTAGCACGTATGATAGTCGTATTTTTTTAATATCAACTTTTCATGAAGAAAATACTATCTTATAGTTCACTTTGGCTTCATGGTGTCCGTTTCCGTAGAATTTCATGCATTGAAAGTTGTTTGTCATCCTTTTTTCCTCCAAGACAGGCGATCGTGTATTTTTTTATGATACCATTCCGTTTAAGTTGTTGCCCGAAGTGTCGTATTCGGACCCCCCCCCCCCCCACCCTCCCCCTTGGCTCTTCCTCCGTCCTCCAAAAGATTCCGGAGAAAAAAGCATCGGCTAATGTTTAGAATTCACACCCTGGCGCCTGCGTTAATTTCCCCGTGATTTACAGCGCTCTACACTCGCCAGAGAAAATGTGTGTGAAAAATTGCCTCGATCGGGCAGTCCACGCCGCGGAGAACACAATTCTTTTTTCCACCCCGGCTACTTGTCCCAGTAAAATTTCATTAGGACTCGGACCTCCTTCCCTCCCCCCCCCCCCCCTTTTACATCCCTCCTTCAAAAGTTTCTTTTATTTCCCAAATCACCCCACCACTTCTGTTTCCCCTTTCCGTGGGGGTTGTTTTCTTTTGCTTTGATTCTGATGCGGAGGATGCGAAGATGGGAGAGTGGGATGAGGCACGAGGAGGCCGCGTGCGGGAATGGAAGTGTCGCTGGGGAGGGAATGGTGGGAAATGCCAAATAAGAAAGCGTTAAAAGTAAAGGGAACAGAGTGGGAATGACTCTTTTAATTTATTTCCCGCTCGCTTGAGGTGACCCTTAGATACCACCCCTGCGCGTCACCTCTCACTCCCCTTACCGCATTCGAACTAGAGGTGCCCTTTAAGCCAAGTTATTCATGCGTTATGGCTGGTCTTATGTCTCGAGAATGTTGCAATTCTCATTTCACGAGTCGCAATTAATAGAATGTATGAAATCAAGGTATTTTTTAAAAAAATATTGCATTTTATGGATTTGTTTAGTTGGAGGAATTTTAGAACCGTGTCCTATGTAGCCACGAACCGTGTCGTGTAGCCATAACTTGACTTGACTTTTTGTTTATTTAATCTGGCCCAGATGAGGCCACAATCTGGTCCCCTCTTCAGCTGGGCGAGGGATCTTTTACATGGAAAAATTTGTATATGCAGAGGTAAGATACATAAGATACTGACGTTATGTCTTCGAATAGATAACGGTTGAGCTGGTCAAGTCAAAGTTCCAGGTTATCCTCCACTTCTGTGATATTCAGGAAACCCGTCTCGTTTATCCATTATCCATAAAAAATAAATACATGAAACTGGTGATCAAGACATGAATGTTGAGACGATAGAGAGTGAAAGAATATTGACACAGATGCAGAAATTATAAAAATTTAGGCTAACATCAGTTAATTATAGATGTGAGATCTGAGACCGGAATAAAAGGAAATTTAAAATATTTGCATTCAATGAAATAGAGTGAAAAATCATGAAAAGGATATAATACAAATAACATAAGATTTTTAGAGAATAAGTTGGCAATCGATATTGAGGGAATTAAAAATTAACTGGTTTTCTGCTCCGGGAGCTCCTCACGCAGACGCAACTTGAGATGAATGACGTATACGTATCAAGTCTGCTTTTAATTGCAATCTTTTTTTTTTTTGCCAAGTTCGCCGTTTTACGGCTATTGTAACTAATGCAGATTTACGCTGCCTTTTGCTGGTGACATGATTTTACTGCAATTACTACACTGCCTGATGGGTCACCCATACCAATTCGTTAACCTGCGGAATTACAGGCACAGTTACGGGTAATAATGAATAAGAGCCATCTTCGGAATGAGTAAAAGTTGTTTCGGTCGAACGCGATGCTTGGCTTCACTCATGTTTTTATACGTCAGCAATACCCTTAGTTGTTACATTCTCGACGAACGGGCGCATGGTTGGACTTTTTGTCTTTCAAATGATTGGTAGGTACCTAATTATCTCCGTCGTTTTTCTCCGTTCCATTTGATACCATGGATGATCCATTTTTTATTACAGCTTGGTATGACTAGGAACGCGCTTTAGCCCATATACTTGGTATCACTACCGTCAATAGGGTATCTGGTGTAATATGGAAGCAGTAAGGTCAGTTTAAACCTTAACTGCCTTTAAACTCCAATCTATGGCTGTTTCTCGTTTTAAATAGACATATGCCGTTCCGTCTTTCACTCCATCAGTTGATTCGCGATAGTTTCACTCATTCTTCCATTGAATCTAAAAATCCTACGCTTAACGGTACACCATTCAGCATTCCTTTTCCTTCAGTACTTGATCTAATCACACCGGTGGTTATGTTTCGCTAGTTTTTGCACGTTATTCTCGTGACTCCATGATCGGCGCTAGACATGCATCCTATTGTCGTGGATTTTTTTTGCACTCCCGGAGGAGGAGTCGGTCGGGTTTGTAGTGTGTCTTTTATCTTTTTCTGCGTCCTCTCTTGTGCTGGAAAATTTATGGCGAAGGCGTCCGAAAAAGGGGATATCTTTTCGTTGTAGCCTCTTCTCTCGTCTACGTGTCTGAGTGTGTGTGTGTGTTGTTTCGTTTCCCTTTTGTTTATTTTCTCCACCCCTTCCCCTCATGGCGCCGGCCCTTACTCCTCCTACCCCCTCCCATTTTCATTCCCACAATCCTCCACGCCCTTTTGTGAACACATTCTGATCCTCGGACCACACACCCCATTTCCCTCTCCTCTCATTCCCGCGTTTTTCATTTAAGGCGATCATATCTTTTTGACCGGAGAGCTCCATAGCTTTTCCCCAGCTTGTTAATGTTTATTTTTTTAATTCTTTTTTAACTCCCGCCTAGACTGCCTACTTCCCCCCCGCCCCCAACATGCCCTTCTCACGGACTCCAGGTAACCGTCCCTTCGTTTTTTTCGACCTCCTTCTTAACATCGTGTTCCAACGCGAGTTTTGCTTCTTTGCAGCAGTTTAATTTCCTATACCTCCATAGAGCTCGTAGGATTCTTGCATTTTGCCATGGAGTTTGCGCGAATGTGATCGAGCAATTGTTTCTTGCCTCTGAAGCCATGGTAGCATTGCGCGCAGTCGTGCTTTTTGTCCTGTAATCAAGGCCTTCGATTAACGTCCGTTGGCTTCCGTGCCTCTAGTTCCTCTTGCCGAAGCACGTATTTTTTGGTCCACAGGTGATCTAAGGCTAATTTTAAGTTGGGCTTTGGTCGCAATTCGTCTTGTCGTTGAACAATTTTTTTGCTTGAGATTATGGCCATATTTTGTCTTCGTATACCCTGCAAATAAACCCTGAAAAACTCCCCTCTCCTTTTTGCCTATTATTGCAATGTATTTGTTTTAGCGAAGAATTCTCATGAGCCTTCGCGATTGTACCGGTTCCAATTTAAATTGAACGATCTTTTTGATCCCGTCTTGTGGAATCTTGATTAAAATTTGTTTCGCTCTTTGATTGAGTTTTTACTAACTTAAATAAAAGATACATGCGTTGGTCATTGTATTCAACGAGAGAAGTCGTCGTCAGTTAAATTTGTTAAACATTTCGCTGCGCTTTTATTTGACTGCTGATGACTGTTGTATGCGATGTCGCTGTGACTTTTTTCATCGCCTTCGAGCAAGTCTTATCTTTTCGTGCAGAGTGAATCAACATATTTTGTATCCAAGACACGCTCCGTCTTTTTTATATCTATTACCTCGCTTGCGTTGGGTTCAAAGTGCCTCAACAGATGCCGACCGTCCTCCCTTTAAGGGTGAAAGAGAGCAAGGTGATTGAATGATGTGGGAAAACTGCGACTACTCCTCACGACCCGTCAGTCTCGCCTCTCCTCCGGCCCGGAGTCGTCCTCCTCCGGGCTTCTCACCGCGGCTTAATCCCAACGAAAGCGGTTATGCCGCATCGCGCCGCACTTAAAAAGTTTCCCTGCATCCCCTAAACCGGCTTAGTCGGGCCATCCGCACCACGGCGGAGCAGTAAGTAACAGGAGAGGCCCCCCGAAAACTTCTTCCATCTCGGCTGCTCGACCGCCTCCCCTCTTTTTCCCATATGCTACTCCCCCTACCACCCACGTCCTGATAGGGGGGGAGTCCAATCTGCTTCTTCCTCGTCCTTCCCTATCTCTTCCTTTCACTCTCCTTGCGTCTTTCGTGTTGCCACCGCATCTTTGAAGCTCCCGTAGAGGACGTCGGCCAACTACAAGACTGGAGGAACAGGAGATGAGTCCGTCCTTAAGGAAGCGAGGGAAACGCGCGCACTGCAGCACGAAAGCTCGCCTTTTTTTGCGGCCTGCTTTATTTACGACCTGCGCCATTTCTTCCCTCCCCCGCTCCTGCGAAGTTGCGTGCTCCCGTCCCTGAATTTGGTGGTCGGCGTTGTTCATACCTACGCTTCGGGTTTTTTGCAACGCGAGAATTTGCTCTTCGCTCGATTTTAGGCTAATGGCATCTCGTTGCACTACTATCTTTAATTCTGCCGTACTAGTTCTTTGTTTTGCAATGCGTAAAGAGTGCATTAAGTATTGTACGCGAAATATCTCCGTTGAGGAAGTTCCTGTCGCAGAAACAGGAAGTCAGTTTTATCTCTATCTCTCCCTCTCTGTAAAATGGATGTAGAAATCCAAGAAGAGGTTTTATAAGTGAGTATAGATCATACCTTGTTGTTGGTCTTTGTTGTGTAAACAATAAGTGTTCTGCGAATTAATGTATTTCGATTTAAGTCGACACATCAAGTTTGTAAATCAACCCCGCCTATTTATGCATTGCATTTCTGTTTTGATTATGTAAAAGATTGGCTACCCTCAAACCTGCCCCGTTTCTTCCACTTTAATGCATGCTCGATTTTTTTCCATTTATCACGATTTATCAACTGTGTATTTTTAGTAACAGCAAGAACGGTGTTTTGAGAAATTTTTGTGTGCCTGCTTTTCTTACACCTTAGTTGTTCGTGTCTTCTCATTCAGCCTTCCTCCTCCGCTGTCTTCTACCTCTTCATCTCTCTGCGCTCCCATGCCTTCATCTCCTCTCTGAATAATCGGGGTTCACCTGCTCCCTCTTCTTGCTGCTGTGTTTCCTCGCTCCATCAGAGCCCGGAAGGGTTTCATCTAGGGACTGACCAGCGGTCGGCGAGAACTCGGTACTTTTGGTCGGCCTAAATGTTTTTAATCAGACCTTTCGGCCGTTAATCCTCGAGGTCGTCGTGTCTGCGCTTTTTTTCTCTCCGAGATGAAAAAAAGACACGCTGCGCAACCAGGCGCGAATCTCACGGTATCATCTCTTCCCTCCTCGGGTCCTTAAGAATGTTTTATTTTTCTCTCGGAAGAACGGCCGACGGTGTTTCGGCGTGACGAATTCCGTAATTAACATTTGGAATGTGGCAAATTTTCGTCTATTTTAACGGTCCGGTGTGAAATTGGGGTGGCAACGTCCACTTTATGCATTTCATTCCGGAGGCGCCCAACCCTTTTAATGGCGGCCTTTGTGCCGTGGGGTACGATAAGAGGTTTAATTAGCGCCACGTCCCTTGGCAACCGCGCCGTGCCATTCCGAATTAGGCAGCGGGCCTACCTAATCGATGTCCCCCACCTACCCTCGCTCTACCCGCCTGTATCCGCCCCACACTCCGTCCGTTCTGCAGTGCACCACGGTTTTATGCGTGGTCGTTTATTCATTTGTATTATATATTTATGTAGCATGTATAGTTGTCGGTGGAAATAAATTGAGTTATATTTTCTTGTTTAGGTATGGATAATTTGATCTCGTTGTGATATTTTCCTCTGCTCGCACTTTCCAACTAATGAAGTTGCCGTTGAGTGAGCTGTTTCATTCTCCAATTTTCTAGTAACTACCGCCACATTATTTAACGGTTTTTTTAACGATTGATGGACCATTCGTATTTGCCACCATAAAGATGTTACAATGTTTGCTATTTGTTATTAACCCCGTTTTTTCATGATATACCTATGTTCAGCATATTATTTATCATCTAAAATAGCGTATGGTCTTATTAATAATTTTAATCATTATTGCGAGTACTTTTTGCAATACATTGAGATTGATTTTGACTGAAATCTCTTGGTTGTCTCATTACTGCAAGAGCCGATGTGTATAGTCAAGAAATAAGTATTGTATTTTTAAATACCGAGTTGTTATTCTGTTTGAATATGTTTGATGCATGCATGCATGTAGTAGTTATATTCCGGACGACACCTTCTCGAGTATGCATCTAATACATACTACACTCTTTGAGTGTGAATTAGGTTACCAAGCATTACCTTGGTCAATGTTTTTACGAAACGAGAGAGCATCGTTTATCTTAAGGTGGCTCTTTGCTTGGGACCATTGATGCCTCAATCGATGCCTCTCTTACGTGTAAATGGACTATCTAAGCCTGATCTCTTATGTAAGTGCTGGGGGCAAGGGAGATGTCGGGAATTATTCCCCTTCAAATGCCCTCATTTCGTCGGTCTCTTTCCTAAGGGTCCCCGCGCACTGGCAACTTTAATCACCGGCAACTAAACAATTTACTCACCCAAGAGTTGCTCGCTACCGCGCACTGGCGATTAAATAGTTGCCCCTCAGCTCAGTTTACAATGGATATCGTGAAAGCAAGTTGTGTTGTTGCGCTCATTTTGAGACAGCGAAAAAATAAGCAAAGGAACAAAAGGTTTTGGGTACAGTATTTGTCCTTGAGGACTATCCTCTTTTTAGAGGAATTTACATAAACTATACTGTACGTAAAATTGGTAGGAGAAGTTCATAGAACTTTCGTTTAATCTAAAATGTTGTTGCCTTTAATTCCAATTCATTTATCAAGTTTTTTAAAAATGATCACAAATTCAATCACCTAAATATAATAGATATCTCAATCAAATTAAATAAATCTGGTTTATATAGGTACCAGGAATGATCTTCAATAGCTTTAATCGTAAATTGGGCACTAGAGAAGCTGTGAAAATGGTGGAGTGGCTATTTAATATGGGACCAGATATCAGGGAAGAGATACATCCATCTAGTTATACATGGAAAGGAGACTAAACTATTGAAAAGAAACTATGTTGGATCGAGAAACACATGAGGAGGAAACTCAAGAAAATAAAATATGACGCGAGCTAGGAAGGATTGGGATGCAGTCAGTAGCGTAAATATGGGGGGTGAGGGGATAATTCCCCCCCAAACCATCAGAGAAAAAAAAGATATTTACAAAATAACCTAGTATTGAAATAAAATAACTTTATCTGCTTAAATATAAATTTTTAGCGCCAAAATGATGTGAAATGTATATCGAGGCATGTCATTTTTCAAAACTTTTCCCACCCCATGCCATCTCATCCCTCCCGCCCCCAAAGCATATTCCTAGTTATGTGTCTGGCTGCAGTACAGCATTCTTTGGATTGCCATCACGATTTCAATACTGTGGAATCTTTGGGTATACATATTGTTTTCTTAGTTTTGCTAATCCTCTGTTCAGAATCACTTACTTATCTTTAACATGTAAGTACGATTCTTCTATTATATCCATGATAAATTTGAATGAATTTTACATTATTTCCGCCTTATATTAATTGTAATTTGCTTCGTTCAAACAACTTTCAATTTATAATGCTCACTAGTTTTAAAAAATGTGAAATTTATAAGAACCTGAAAAGAACCTGAACCAGAAAATAAAGAAGAACGTTAGGATTATATTTCAGCATTAAATTTTAAACGAAAAAAAGTGGTTCTATGGAGTAACCCACACCTGTGCAGATTAGCTCCAAATTCGCTGCAGGAACGATTGGCGCCGCCTCAGTCGAACTTAAGACTCGATTTTTAACATGGATTGCCGAATCTTTCCGTAAGGGTATATGACCGTTGGTTGTGAACTTGTGGCTTCCAAATACAATCCAGAGCTTGTTCAATAAATTTAAGTACCGCAAATAATCCCAAAAAGGTAATAGGGCCAGAGCAACATTTGCAGTAGAATTGAGAATTAGGAAGAAAGAACGGGAGGAAAAAAGTAAAAGAAATGGTGGCGTCGAGTGAAGGTGTAATGCACATACCGAAGCGGGAGGATACATCAACCGACCCAATGTGGTTTTTTTAAATAGGAATCCTATTTCAAACAGCAGAAATTATTGAAATAATTGAAGGTGACGACTTCAACGAAGAAAAAGAAATGAATCAAGATCAGAAACGTAGATGGAATGCAAGAAATTCCAAGGCCCAACATTATATAGTCTCTACAATAGAGATCCGTGGTCCACCATGTAATATGCTGTGAAGAAGTGGTAGCTGGATAACCAGAAAGAAGAAGTATAGGAAAGTGAAGAAAAGAATTTCGAAGAATCTCAAGAGTATGAAGAAAATGTAATGAAAGTAATCAAATGAAGGGAAGGTGTAACTATGTAAGTAAAACATTCTGAGGTAGTTGTTTATTTACATAATGCAAGTAAGTGAATTTGTAAATATATGGCTTCCAAATACAATCCAGAGCATGTTCAGTAATTAATATTACCGTAAGTAACCCCAAAACTTAAAAACTATGAGATCTTTGCAAAACGCGTCCAGCAAAACACTTTCCAAGATGCGCTCCGAACAAGGGCCGTCAAGCAACTGAAAAGTTGCCAGTGCGCGGGGTTGGGTAAGCATCCACGCGATCTATTCCTGCCGGCAACAATTTAATCACCCTCAGAATAGGTCCGGACGCAATTATTTAGTTGCGGCAACTAAAAAATCGCCCGTGCGCGGGGCCGCAGTCAATTTGGTGTGTTTCATTTGAACTTCCACAAAGCAACTAAATAGTTGCTTTGAAAAAGTTGCCAGTGCGCGGGGGCCCTAATTGGTGTCCGTGGATTAGTTGCTAGGCGACATCACCCGCCTCTCCAAGGGTCGCGCGGGGGATAAATGTGTCGGCGTTGTCCGTCATGAAAAAGGTGGTCGGTCCGGCTAAGTGCCCATTCCTCTCCTCCCTACCTTCTACGCTCGCCACCTTTTTCACGTTCTCTCCCTCTGGAGTTGGCAAATTCGTCGGTGAGATGAATGAGACGGTGATCTTAGGGACCTGGAAGACGTAAGTGTAGAGGGAGCGAGGCCTGAGAAGGAGACAGGTTTCAATTTGCCGCTCAACAACCACCTCGCTGGCTTTCGGCCTCCCGAGCACTTTGCTCTTAGTATTCTTGATAGGCAGGTTCCTCTCCTGGATATATGTCTCCTGCCTTTTTTTTCATATACCTCATTCCCTGGCTACGCTGTCCTCTCAGGCATGGCGAAGTTGTAGAAAAAAGGAGCAATTCCGCACCGTTTTGCTTGTTGAAGGTGAGTATTATGGTTGAGTTTTTCGGTGGGGCGAATGAAAAACTAAATCATTTAGTAGGTAAAATGCTGAGCTTCTTCATTTTGGAAAACCTGCTTCACTTCCTGTATCCCACTCTCAATGCACCATATTCTTGACTCGAGATTTCACTATGAGGGCTCTTATTATTGATCCAATTCAATGATCTGCATAATCAAAGACGCATGAAGGAGGGATCGTTTTTGGAAAGAATTTCGGAAATTAAAGTTTACTTCTGACGATCGCAGATTCGTGTCGACATTTCTTATAGGATCTCATGTCGAAATCGTGATCAGCTACTTTAAAAGTGAAATATCAGAAAAGTGTAATTCATTCCGCGGTGATTTAATGACAGGCTTAGAGGTGATAATTTAAAATCTGGTGGTTGTTAATGTACGATTACACCTACTATTGTGAGTTTCATGATTTTAGGACCGAATACTTCCTCGAACTCCAACCTAGAAGTAGCTGTTCAATGGAATCAAAGTTTTCATTTAAAGGTCTCGATGCGAATGACTCCGAGGACTCTTTAGATCAACTCCGTGTACGACTGGACGGGTGTACATATTGAACTCCTCGTGGAGGTATGACTCACTGCAGCGTGCATGTGGTGAGAGGTGGAGGTCTTGCCGAGACTCGGGGAGGACTTTGAGGATTTGGTGGATCTTGGGAGCACCCTTTGCTTGGTAATTGGACCTCACGCCCTGTCGATGCGAGTGGTAGGGGGATTTGCGCTCCAAGAAGGAAGGGAACTTTGGAGAAAAAGCCCTTTTGTTCTTTTTTTATATTTTAAGGACGGTACTGGGGGTTGTAGCAGCATCCCCTGAGAAGATGTTGTAAAAAAATCTACTGTGGGCGGAATTAAGTTGGTTTTTTTTTTGACGGTCCGGAGTGGATAGAAGAAAGGGGGTAGGAATTGCTATTAAGTAAGCGTGGGCGGGAGGCGATGCGATGCAACTTGGGATTTGGAGTGGTGGGCAGGGGGTGGGTGGGAGGCGAAGGGGTTTGGGGGTGATTAGAGAGGGAGGACTTCGTTTGGGCGATTAAGCCGCCTCACGGGATTTCTTGTCGTCCCCACCCCCTCCCCTCAAACAACCCCCTACCCGCCCTATCTCTCCGCTGGCGACACATTCCCTCCTTGTCTTATCCGCTGTAGCTTCTTGTTGATTTCTTCCTCCTCTTTCGGACTCTTGCTACTGCTAGGCGACCCCAACATCCATGTTGTCATCGGTTGTTGTTTTGCCTCGCTTAGTACTGTGACTACTGCGACCGGAGACTCGTGGTCAGCTCCCGTCGCTTACCGCTGCCCCAACATTCATGTTTTCATCGCTTTGTGTTTGGCCACGCTTAGTAGGTACTTGTGGCTGCTACGGCCGCAGACACGTTGTCAGTTCCCATAGATGATCTCACCTGATGGAATTCGGTGGTCATTTTGAGCAAAAATAAAGAAAATATGAAACCAAGTATAGAATTGCTAGCCTATCTTAATGTGTGCGGACTCCGTGTGCTATATTCTAACGCAATAGAAGTAATGACGCCCGGAAAATTTTCAGTGTGGTGCATCATTACTGGTCAAGTGTGCTCAGTCATACTCAGGACTGGGAATCTATCATTTTTCTACCGCTAATTTCATGACTATAATTATGTGGAATAGGTCGTGTGCTAAATTGAAGAACATATTCAAGAAGGAAGTGGGGACAGGCGGGCTTGATTTATAAATCTGTTGTCCTGTTACATGTAACATTTTCTTTGCCGTGATTTACCGAAAGTAGTAGTTGTTTCGTGCGATCTTCGATAATGAAAGATAGTGGACTGTGTTAAGATAAATTTAGTGCGCTGCGATTCAGATCTCTGGATTCCACAAAACAAAGGTCAAATCCGCAATGAAACAATCATGAATAATAGATAAACCACTCGGAGAGCATGGCATTGCCGAACCCCTCCCTGCCAGCGTTCAGGCGCGACTAATTCCCACCACTATCTCACGCTACACCAGCGCTACAAACGTCAAGAGACGGAAAAGTAGTTTAACTCTAACATTTCTTGTGAATAATTCCAATAAATTCCTGAATTTCATGTAAAAAATATTTCCTGTGAAATTTGATATCTCCACTCATGGTCTAATTGACGCCCAATGGCGCCATTACTTCGTCGAGCTTGAAAAAACTCGATTTCTGTCATAAATCAATGTAATGATTCAGTTAATATCTTCAGGATGCGAAATATTGAAGCAGTGGAAACTCCCGGCTTTACTAAATGTGAAACTGGTTCTCATCCTACTCCGCTGAAGTCGCCCTCAAAGTGTACTTTGCAGGAGTTGGGCCAAGTACAGTACTCCATGCGTCTGTGCAGCCAACCCTCACCAGCATTTTGGCCCTCTCCCTCTTTCGTTCGTTCTAGTCTTTTGCAAAGCCTCCCGCATCTTTCCCTCCTCTTTTCGCGAGCCACTTTGCTCTACCGCTTCTCTCCTTCGGCAACTTCCTTCTTTCCGCCCCATCCCGATATCCTCTCTCACTCTCTCTCCGTCTATCCCTTCTGAATTCTCCCCCTCGACCCTCCCTCGGCCCAACATTACATCCCAACTCCCATCAGCCTTCTTTTTAAAACTTTCCATCTAAGACGTCCTCCCTTGCCTCATCTCCGCTTCGTTTCCCTCAAATGGCTTCCCCACTTTACAATTTTCCGTCGGGCCTTTCCCGTGTTATTTTATTTTTAAACTTCCTACCCTTAACCCCGAACCGCCCTCCTCCTCCTCCGCGTTTCGTTGGTGGTGGGGCGGTGACGTGTGGAGAGGCGGAATGCGGCTCCGTGAAAGAGCGAAATAGCTTCCATCCGCCCTTCATCTCATTCTTCAGCACACGTACTTTTGACGTTATCCCATTACGATCATTAGACTTACTTTCCCCTTCATCGTCTCCAGCCTCCTTGCCTTTAGTGTGTCCCTTATCTTTCCTAAACCATCCCTGCCTACCTTCAAGTTCGGTTACCATCGGTCCTGAAGGATAATTTGGTTGAAGAATGTGCTTCCACTGCGAATTCGATCGATGCGTGGATAGTTGCGTGTTTCCTGCGTGCCACGAGGTCAAATACTTCATTTCACGAAAGATAACGGTTCCTACACTTTTGTAGTTTTGGCAAGTATGGCAGTATTGCTTTGTTTCACAAGTGCTCAGTATCTTTTCCAATACGGCCTCCTCATACACTTGGAGGAAGAAGTAATTAATTTTTCAGCGAGAAAATGTCGCACCTAAACGTCTAATTACCTAAGACTAATTGAGCGCGCTAACGATTAATAAAAAAGACGCACCAATTATCTAAGACTAATAAATTATTTACATAATATTAATATCTTCTTTCCTCAGTGACAGTTAAATTCAAGAAAAAATGTGTAGGGTTCAATGAGGAGTTCATGTAGTGTCGTCAACAATCTCCTTTGCAATGTATTGTTTTAGCATGTTTTCCATCATTTTTCCTATTTAATTTGGCGATCGTATTTTTCTACGATAAAGACAACCGATATATGGGGTAAAAGTCATACTTACTAGTTTATAGTAGATATTTTTGCAGTATTTTAGCATTGCAGACTGTATCCATATCTGAGTCATGTTCGTATGCTTAAGTTATGAAGAATCAAAAGCTCTAGTTTTTTTAGTGGGATTTCATGTTCAGAAGTGTTTTGATACCAGTAAAACAACAAATTCTTAAACAAAAATTCTTAAACAACCGCCTGATAATCGTACATTAAGATTATTTGCAATTTAAGAGGGAATCCTTGGGTCATAGCCACATATATAATTCATTTACTGAGTCTAATGGTAATTGTTTTTACTATTTTCAAAGCTAAAATAATGGATAAGTTCTTGCCCTGACTGTATAAAATTACTGAAATATTTCAAATCTTGGTTTTATACGCCTTTTTGAACGGGTGGAGCCCTATTTTAAGTTAAGTATACCTTTTGTTTTTCATTTTTGATGATGACGTTACATGAATACTCGTCCCGCTTATATATCCGTCAAGAAAAAAATCGCGCCCCCGGCCTACTTCCCCTACTTCTTTACCCCCGTGTGATTTCCGCTCGTGGCCCTGCAGGAGTTTCATCCCCCCTCGAATTTTTACTCATTTTTCTGCGTCATCCTGCCCCCCGGCGTCTCTCCCACCCCTCCGAATTTGTCTTCTCCTTATTCTCATCGCGCTAACGATCTCTTCCGATGATCGTCGTCCTCTTCTTCTTTTATCCATCTCTTCTCACACCTTCTTCGCCCCTTATTCTTTCCTCTCACGTGAGCCTCACCCCCATCCGCCTCCGAAACAACCCCCAGTCTCCACCCCCTCCCTTTCACAACCCCCACGGACGATCTTGTTACGCTGAGTCGCCATTAATCCAGAGACTGCGCGACTACCACCGCAGACTGTCCTACACCCTCTTGCCTCCATTCTCCACCCGACTCCTCCTCCTGCCCTTGTTTTAAAAAAAAGATAAAGTATGCGAGGGTGGAGAATGGTGGAAAACCTTTTCTTTACGCCTCAGTTGATACCTTCCCCCTCTCACAGCACCCCTTACGACCCCTATTTTAATGCCTCGAACTCCCCAAGTCTCCACCTCCCCTCTCTCTTTGCTTTCAAAATATAGTCTCCCCCCTCCCCCCCAATTCGTCCCACCCCTCCCTTGCCTCGCCTCGTGCATCCATCGTCTTCCCGCGGCTACACCGCCGTCTTCGAGAAAAAGCGAAGGCGAAGAAAAGGGTGGGTTAAACTTTTTTTTATAATATTTTTTCTATAAAGAGGTTTCTATTCGGGGAGGGTGCCATACATCTTCCTCCCTCCGCCGCCCTCCCCTCCTCCATTTCAATTCTTTCCCACTCGTTCTTTCAAGTTTACAAACAATTCGACTCTAATTATTCTCGACAGACGTTTTTTCTCTCTCGGGGTGGAAAGATTTATCATTTTAAAAAAGAGGCGAGTTGGGCGAGGAATTTTCCGGCTGATTGATTTTTCCCCCCGTTTTCTCGAGGGGAATTCGGGAAAGAAAAGGTTGGTCTCATGTTTATTGGGGTGAAGCTGATCACGCCGGTCGTCTGATTATGCCTATTGTCTCTCTGGGGTGGAGAGGCGCCCGATTCTTTTCTCGAGCCTTGTTCTGGGCCAACACCAATGTTTTTGTCTTTACCCACAATGCGTGTTTGAAACTTTGGCTTGTTAGGCCCTTGGATGAGATCTCTTCGTGGCGTCAGGGAGAGTGGCATGTTAATGCCAACTACCCTTATTGGTGTGTCATGCTTGCTGAGCTTTCAAGTCTTATCCATGGTATTTGGGAAAAGTTTCAATGATACTTTCTCAATTTTAAACTCACTCTTTTAAGAATGACTAAGAATACTCAACTATTTTTTCCTACCTCAACAGATTTTGCCTACCTACTTAAAACTTTCTATCTCTTTCAAAGATTCTTAGACCCTTAGTTGTGTTGAACTGAAAAAATGATATCTGTACAGAGTTTCTTAGTGTATCTCCTTAGTCATGATATATTAATGGAGCCCAATTTTTTCCTTCTGCAATAAAAAAATTTAATCTATGAACTGATGACAGGGCGTGATGATTTTCATTTTTATTTGTCCATAGATTATCGTCCGCTTATAATTCTCTCTCCGTTATCACTCGGCAAGCACATGTTTTGGGATATTACAGGATGTTTTAACTGACCTCTAGCTCGGTTTTGTGCTTCCAAATCCACGGGTTTAGATTTGCCTTTGAGCTACCCGATAGGAGGAAGAAAACCCGAGTATTCCCTTGATCAGTGGTCCCTCTCGGGGATTAAGTACCCGCACTCCGAATCGCGAATCGCACCAGCCGAGTACCCTGCTGGCACTTCAACTGATTGTGCTTTGACGCCCTTTCAGGGGCGTCCTATTTTGTCCACATGCGATCGCTTGGTATTTCATCGCGCCGCTTTGTCCTTTGCGGATTCTCTGTCAAAGCTTTTCCATTTTGAGACTGTCGATTGAAGATCACGGGAAAGAATAGTACGGGATGAATTTTCCCTTAGCCTTTAGTTGGCGCAGCGCGTAAATATGTGAAACTGGTTTTCCATTCTAAAAGTTTTCTTTGATTCCTCTTTTATGACCAACCATTTACGTAATTGTAAGTTGGTGACGTAAATATGGTGAATTATTTTATGGTCATTTAAACAATACATTTTTATCGCTTTCCTATTCATGTGATGCGAATCCTTAGCAAATTATTTCCATTGTTTTACTCAATGTTTGTGTTCGGATAGAATGCTGTCTTAGAAATTCCATGCGTTCTTTGTTTCCGTATTCTTGATTATACCATTACGTGATTTGTATACCAGGTTCGCATTTCGTTTTTTTTTTCGCTTACTTGATAAGGCATCGTTTATTAGTGTATTGATTTTATAAGCTGTTGGGTGACGTTTGTGCTCCCTTTTCGTAAACAAAGCGAATCGATGTAGTCGTCGCTATTCATTTCCTCTTTTAAGAGGACAGCAGGATCCCAACCCTAGCTTTCAGCCAATACGTGCTGCCATCCATTGAATCATCGCTTCCAGGAATCGCTCTCATCTTGGCTCTATAAGGCGCCAGTAATTAATACATCTCTCTATTAAAGCGATTGGGCGAACCCTGTGTGAGATTTTACGTACCCTTTAAGAAGCGGCAAGAACTTTAAATTTGTCGGAGTTAAGGCCAGATGTGATCCTTTGCGAAGTCCGTTATGGATGGAGGTCCACCTGTTTGGGGCCTTGCGCTCTTGGGGCTTCTCTCTCTTTCCCTTTAGGGCCCCTCCGCACCGATCCGCTTGGCGGGGCGCCCACTTGCGTTTGTAGACGCTGTGAGTCCGCGGCGTGTTGTATGCGTATGAGGGCAAAGCGGGAGAGGGATGGGGGGGGGGGGGGGGCAAGCAACCCCTCTCCGACTTGTTTCCGCGCTGATTAAACATGTGGGACTTGAATTAATTAGGTTCTCATTCGTGCAAGGGGAGAGAGATGGGATGTTTGCGAGGAGAGGCGCGTTGAATGACTGCTGGAGTGCGGGCGGGGGATAAATAGTTTCGGGCGGTCGGCTCGCTGAGGGACCGCGCTCGCCTCTTTCCTTCCTCTTTCTCTCTGCCTCAAAGACCTCTGTCTCGCCCTCTCCGTAGTTAATCTCGGTCTTCCTGGAAGAGAGGATGATGATATTGCTTGCTACTTTTCGGTAGCCGCGAATTTACCCGTGTACGCGGCCATATCGTTCATATTTTCGGAGCTTCTGCTGCGGCAGCGAGATGTATAGCAAAAACTTCATCCTAACTTTTCGTATCTGCTCGGAAAAAATAATGATCACATAAGTCACATTTCTCTTCTTTCAAACTTAAGGGGGATGTTTTGTGATCAAGTCTATTTTTTATTCAAACTAACACTTTCCCCTTCGAAATCAGGTTAAGACTAGTGTTACTTCTGTACTCAGGCATTTCTTTTTTTTTCTCTTTCTCTGCCTCAAAGTCTTTGGCACCTAGTCGTAGTTGATCGTAGTTGTTGATATTCCTATAAGAGAGAATGATGAAATTGTTTGATCATTTTGGTAACCAAGTAGGTCGCCATTTAAGAAGCTCCCCCGTTTATATTTTAGGGGCCCCCGACGCAGACACGCGGTTTAAATAAGAACTACACTCTTTCCTCAGAATTGTTCTCAATTACTCCATGGAAACCTACCTTAATCGGTGGAATACTATAATAATAATAATGATATTAACTCATCTTTCTAGCTGTTTCACCCAATTTAACGTATTTTTTCAACCAATTATTGAATTTTGACTCTAATTAAAAAATTAATTTGCTTATCACTAATGAATAGACGGTTTGAGTGCCTAATGCCTGCTTTTTAAAGTGCTCACTTCTCAAGCAACAAAACTGTCTTATTGTATCTGGGAAAATTTTAGTAGTATTTATCTTAGTAAATATTAGGATTGATAGTAAGTAGCTATTCCATTCTATTTATGTTAGCCAATTATTTGAAGTCATCTACTGCCATACCATTAATTATATTGGGAAAGCTGCCTGTTTGTTGGCTCTGTACAAATACTGTATTTCCACTCTTTATTTTATTAAATTAAAGCGTAGAAAGTTTAAAATTAAAGTGTTAATAAAATATATCTAAGTCTGGAAATCATGTTTTAACCAATTTGTTACTATTTTTTATATCGTTCCTTTCCATTTACATTTGTAGTAAATCAAAATGAAGTCCAAATTTTGAACGATATGCTACTCTCATTTCAAAACTATTGGAGAAAAAGTCTTCCGTTCCAACGTCTTCTCTCACTAGTAACATTCACTAATGATGTCAATTATTTAAATACTACGCCATGTGCTCCTTTTTTAATGTATATAAAATATTTATACCGAACCCCAATTGCTAAAAAATAATATGTAGGGGTGTATGCGGTGTTCAATTTGAATAAATGTAAAATTCATGATCCGTAATTTATTTACTTCCATAGAAAACTGTTGTTATGTACTTGAATGATGCATTATCATGTTATCATCATGGTTATCGGCTCTCATGATATGGGAGATTAAGTTGCCCAGAATGTGCTCTTCGTTTTAGTGAACTTGCACTGTAAACAATGCAATCTAATAGCAGCAGGCACTAACTTCGTCGGAACATTCACCCTGGAAAAGAAGAGGAGGGAGTGTGGGTGAATCTGTCGCATTGCAATTCCATTGCATGCCGCCTATTTCTGCGACTGTATTACGCCGGACGGAGCCGAAAGAGGGCACCCACCGTCTAGTAGGGGGAGCTTTGGGAGGTAGTCGCCTCCTGACATGTCTCCGGGTAGCGGCGGTCGAGTCTGAAAATGCGATGGCAGAGCGATGCAAGGTATTCCCGAGGAATGCTGAGAGGTATGCAGCCAGAGCTTATATGACGACTGGCGGGTCCCCCGAGGTTGGTTTTGATGTCGAAATATGGATTGAAGTGTCGGGAGGCGGGTCGCGGAGGCAGTGGGACGAGATGATGTCTGTTAGAGGTGGTCCGCGGGGGCAGGCGAGAGGAGACGAGGCTCTTATCCCCCTTACGTAGGTGGGATGTTCGTTGACTGACGGGGGCGGAGGGGAGGGGGGGGGATGTATGCAGACGCGGAGTGGGAGGGTGGGTTTGTGAGTAGTGAATATTTCATCTTGTAGGGTTGTTGGAGAGGTGGGGTGGTTTCGTGGGGCTTCCCTCCCTCTCGGTGAGGGGGTTTCTCTCCGGCAGTTCGGCGAACTCCCGTGCCTCTCCCGTCTCCTCGTCTTCCCCGTGTTTCACTGTGTGAGTGTGTGTGGCCTCTTCGCCGCCAACGTTCCCTCGAATACGCGTCGATCGCTCCCAGGCCTCCTCGTTCGCCGCCGCACACGTCAAGCATCGTCCCCTCAACAGCGTGGCGAGGTGTTTTGCCCAGCCGCCACCCATGTTTCTGCCAATTCTCCTGTATTGCGTATGAGTGAGATGGAAGAACGTCAACTTTTTCCGGGGAGAAATCGTGGAGCAACATATCGAATGATAAATTAAGATATCGCACTGCCCACTAATTATATTTAACAGCTCACAACGCGTGTTTCGATTGCCTTACAATTATTATCAGGCACTTGGAAGATATTCTCAAAATTACTGTATTTATATACCCGATCTTTACTTTCCCCTTTTTCTCATTCGGGTTTGAACTCACTTTATCTTCTGCCATGCTTAGTTAACTTCGTTGAAGGTAATGAAACTGTTCTCTTTCTTTCGAAATGTAGCCCGTACATATTAAACTATGCTTGCGTACTCACTTGTGTTCTTTAACAGATAACCCAGAGATATTACTCTCATGTCATGCTAAACACCTTATGGTAATATGAAATGGAGACTTCTTGTTATGACTATGAAAATGATATTTTACTGTCGTTTGGCTTACGAGAAAGTATTATTTAAGTACTCAGTATTATATATTTTGAAGTTCGATGAGAGATTTCCAATGGAAGTTACGGTTCTAAAATAAATTAGTCCTTCTCCTCTAATTTATCGGTGTGGTAGGAGCGTGGAGCTTTCTAATCTACTCAGCTAGATGCGAGCTTCGTTACTTTAAATCTGAGAAATTTTAATGGAATAGCTTCATCTATTGAAGTGTGAATTTTAGCTTCTTTGAAAAATAGTTGTAAAACTTCGTTGGTTTGAGTGATGTGACTCTGAGCATTCTTGGATAAATTCAAAACTCACCTCTATTCCTGTGAGAATTTAGGGAATGGAATTAATAAAATTAATTTCCCTCTTAAAGCTCAAATGAACTAGATTATTGAAACGTCTTCTTAGTTTGCGTGGTGTTATTTTAAAAATAATTTTTCAATGTTTCTTTGACGTTATAAGTTTCTAAGACCGTTCTGACCTTCTGTGGAACAGTTAAGCAATTACCAATGGATTGTGTGCCTTGTGGATAATATTAATCGATAATTTAGCATAGTGCTAATGATGAGGGCCTTATAATTAGCCCTGCGTACGTTCATGTCGCAATTATTTTTGCTTCGGGGTCTTGCTTGACGAATTACAGTCATTTAAAAAAATATTTCCAATAAGTGCGAAGTGTGCTGGAAATACCGAAATGTGGTGGCGAAACAGTTGTTCCGTTATTATGGGCAATTGCCGCTATTAATAAGTCTGCTACCGAGGTTAATTTTGGAGGCTGTCAGTTTTTAATTCTGGACTGCATCTCTGAAGCGCGTGTTGCCTTTGATCGATACTTTTCATATCGCATTTGCGTGATATTTCACACGATGAATAATCTTTATTGCTTATGCTAGCGCTTGAATTGCGGTCCTTCTTCTCCATTTTTTTTATTTATTGCTTCGCCATGGTTCGGGTGTTCCTTTTTTTAACATAGCCCGCATTCGTATTAAAAGACGTAATTAATGACCTGGCGATTAATTCTCTTACTTTTCGTGCCCTTAAGAAACTTCGTGATATTATTCAGATTTGGACACTAAAACCGGTAAGATATGCTCTATGAATATTCAAAGACTATTTAAATATGAAACCATTCTTTTTCTTCGTACGCAATAAATAATTTTTGAAGTACCTACCCCAAGCTGATAAATAGATGATGCTATTTTCATGCCTTCCTCTCCGATATTCTCGTGTTGTTACCCTCACTTTTTTAACGATATGGGATATTTCAGGCGAGGAGAGTATGGAAATATTTTGACTATAAATCTATTTGCTAGTTGGCTAGGAAGTATGTATTATAACTCGAAAATGTATATGATCATGGCGTTGTTTGCCGAGAATTCTTTTTCTGGGTAGCATTAATGTAAATAGATTGTTATATTGTTACAGCTCGTTTTCTTCACATCCAAATGATATTTTTCTTGGTCAAGTTTTGGGTTTATTTTTCGAGCGAATTTGATTCATGCATATTATACAAGTTATTTAATTAAATTCTGCATCTAATGTCTACAAATGGTGTCTCTATTTTCTTTTGAGTCATTTTTTACATATTTTCACCTCCAATTACTAGTAAATTAATTCTTCCCAAAGTTAACCGTAATACGGTTGACAAATAAAGGAAGTGATTAGGATTTTTAGATAGAATGAAATGGAGTCGGCCTACTGTGAACCCCAATTTGTTTAGGAAGGGGATTAGTAGTGTCTCTCAAATTAAGAATTAAGTGGGAGTGTTCTGGTGAGAGAAACGTCAATTTAGTCGCGAAATATACTGACATTTCATCATTTATCACTTAAGAATTGGGTTTCGGGTTGCTACGTCGCTAGAGTGTTGCCTTGCCCCGTGGGGACGGGTTCCAATCCCAGTGGTGTCAGAGGTGCGCAAATCTGGGATGAACGCGAACGGGATCGGGTTGGTGTGGTGGCTAGAGTGTTGGATTTTCTCACCGTGGGCTAGGGTACAATTCCCGGGGGTGGCGGAGAAGCTTCAGAGACTGCCCGTTCCCTGCTTGAGTGCTTTGTTGAGGGTATTTCATGTACAACCCTCCGTCCGTCAGATGGGACGTTAAGCCAAAGTCTCCTAGGTTACATTCGTTTAGATAAGGCTATTGCCGAAGTCGCGTTCCTCTCCACACTCCATCCCTTGCCCTCATACCCTTCCCTGATGGCGCAAATTACGTCAGTGATCGATCACCTTCTCCATATACCATGCCACGAAAGAATTAAAGGATAACGCAATTCGGCGTACGGGCTGTGGCTATATGCGCTGTGAAACTCCTATAGTGCATTCCTATTCAGCCGCATTTTTATTTTTCGGACAACGGATTCATGTGGAGGGTGAAAGTGCGTCACGTGGGTTCGAGATGGGGATTTTACTCATCAGGAGGGTGCAGTCGGCGTCTCGCGGGCCAATCGGTCCTCCAGGACCCCGTGATGGACCTATTCTCTCCCACGCACCCCGCCCCACGCGGGCTCCGGAGGGAAACTTTTTTATCTTTTTATGTAGAGAGCCCCTGGAGGCGTTGCTTCCGGTATGCGTGCCCGCCTGTTTGATTGCGGCCAACGTTTGGGCTGTTGTCGAGATGAACCACGGTTGCCCCCCCCCCCCCCCCCCCCCGATGCTCGAGCTCGCATTCAATTCTTTTTTTTTGCAATCCGTTGCAAACGGTTAGATATCGGAAGAGGGACACGGCGTAGTGGTCCGCACTCCTGTGCGCAGCGTGCAAAATTTCCACTTCCCCCGTGCATGTGTTCGCATGTTTAGGTATTCCATTACGGGGTGGGGAGCCGGAAAATCCCCCCCCCCCCTCTCACTCTCTCTCCACCCCCCTAGGCTTTTTTATCGCGGCTCCCAGCCCCGCTCTACCCTGCCCTTGTCATCCATTTCCCTCCCACCGAGTCCTCCGACGGGGTTGTTTTTTCAGCCTCGGGTTTTTTTTCGTCAGGGTTTCAAATATGCAGCTTGCTGTAGCGCCCTATTCCTCCTCCCCGCTGCAACCCGCACCGCTCTTCGCCCTGCCCATCCTCGCCTGTCTCACCAACCACCCTCCCACCCCCGTCAACTTCCCCCTCCGCTCGGACCTTGTCCACGCCAGCTGTGCATTTGAATCAAAATATAAAAGGAGGATCTGGTTTGTGAAATTACTGGTCCTAGTTGATGCATTGCGGGACTCCTACCATATTCACGGTTGCCCCCCCTATCTCCCCCTCAGTGCTCCTGTCCGCCAACCCCAAAAAACCATCCCCATGTTTGTTGTTTTTCCCCGCGAAATCTGTTTGTCTGTCGCCTGTTTTTGTTTTCCTATCTCTCATTTAAATTTTTTATTCTCGCTCGTCTCTTTTAAGTCCCGCCAAAATGTGGAGGCTATTGACTTTATGGATTGGTATTTCGGGGATTTTCTGATTTATAGCGTTTGGATTTTTTATTTCCATCATTTGTGCCCGGAATTGGGGGAGCTGTTTAAAACTCGAGAATAAATAAGCGTCTTTAATCCTCCCTTCGCCATTTTTTTTCGCTCGCTTGTCCTCGAAATTATTTTTTGCGCGCGACGAGAGGTTTGGTGGAGGATATTTTTCAGTGCCGCGTTTTTTTCCCACCGCTTGCAACTCCCTTGGAAAAAAATATTTTGTTCTCCATGGTTTATCTTGTAGAGCTCACGTCGAGTGTTTGCCGATTGAAAATGTGCGTGAGTTCCGACGTTGATAATGGTTTCTCTATCCGCGGTGTCCTTATTGACGAACGATTGTGTCCTATAAAAATAGTTTCCGTTGAGGTTACTATTTCTTTCCTTTTAAACTCGCAACTGTAGTGAACATTTCCACACGTTTCATCTGTACGCAGTGACATTTAATGTATTGATACTCAAGAAACCACATTAAGTTGTTTTGTTATAATAAACGGGATAAACATACTGGTGTAATCTCCAGCTGACAATCTAACCTTGAAAACTTACTCTCTTAGGCGTTACAAAATGAAATGCTGAGAAATTTTTATAGTTGCTAAAATTCTCTGACTCCATTTCAGTAATCTTGAGGGCAACAAGGCAACTATTTGTACAATTATTCATCTAGAGAACATTACCTTCTCGCTTATGTGTATTTATATTTTTGGTGTGTTAGGAAATAAATATTTCCTTTCATCAGGTGGTATTGTTGTAAAAAGTTGTCAGCATATAATTGATTCTTATATGCTGTTGTGAGAACACATCGAAAGAATGTGGTATTCATGGTGCTTAGTACTCCAAAGTCAGAAATGTTTCCTAAGCAATGCGTTTTTAACGCCGTTATTTATCCAGGGCATATTTTCTTCGTGTAGGAGTGCCATAAGGCTGCATGAGTCCAACTAATGAGTACCAAAGATACTTTTTATAAGATTTTAAATGTAAACTAAGATTAAACGTATTGTTTCAAACCTGTTTTGATGATTTCGCATCCTTCGCCTGCCCAAATGCGAAATCGGCGATTCCGCGGAGCTGCTGCTGTCTGCGCCCTATTATCTCCTAATTATTAGTAAGTCCGCCGAGAACGCTACTTTCTGGGAGCGCTGGCGACATCTCTCGACGACTCGACGAAGTGCTTGAGGCTCCCCGCCTCTCGTATCGAGTTTTGTATCGCACTTAGATCGCGCCACTCTCCCGCCCAAAATTCCTCCCCTCCGCATTCCAGCCGCGCCGCACTTGCGCTCTCCCGCCGATCCTCGCTCCCGCTGGATGTCCCTTAAATATGCCCCACTTGCAGTCGCCTTTAAGCCACAGCCTCTCCTACCTTAATTTCAGTGACTACCCTCATGCGTTACACAAAGTCTTGCCTCTCAATTTTATTTGTAACGCCGCAAACGCGTTCATTCCCTGTTTCAGTGAGCTAAACGATCATCCCAACCAGGGAGTTAACATCTGTACTAATGTTGAGCCCTTCTATTTATGTTTTCATTGACGTAGTTGTGTTAGTAGGAAACTTATATCTATGCATAGATTATGCTTGAACGATATAATATCAATGAATCAATAAATATTTTCCAGTACAGTTGCAAAAAAATCATTGTATGGCATATTCATTGTTTGTTAATTTTTTTAAAATTTATTTTTACTCTTGGTCTTGTGCAACAAACTATTGTTTTACCTACGAGTGTGTATTAGTTGAATTTTTACCTCACCATTTTAATACAACTTGATGTTTACTCATTTTTCATGAACTACTTAAGATTTTGAATACATCGTTCATGGAAACTTTAACCTTGAACCCACTCGGTAGACTTTTCAGGTAGTCTCTTTTGATTATCCTTTTTATTTATTGTTGTGGATCTTTTCGTAATTCCTGTGAGGTGATTGATGCTACCGGAAGTTCGTAAATAAAATTCAGTGGAGGAGACCATTTTTACGAAGTGGGGTTACGAAGTTTACATAAATGTATTTTGCAAATGTTACTGCAATTTTAACTCTTAACATTACTACCCTTGCCATAGCTTAAATTTAATTTACGCGGACGTAATTTATAGTATTTGCCGATTTTCTGAAATAATCTATGTCAAGGTATTCTAAGCGATTGAGGTTAATTTTTCGTTTATAAAAATTGTAAAACTATTAGAGTGAATTTATTGCGAAATGTGATCATCTAAGTGTGGAAACCTAACTATGGGATGCTTATCTCGCTTTTTATGATTAAAACGTTGAAATTAAGTGTATAATATCATATACCGTGTTCAATAAATTTTCAGTATTCTGGTTTTTTACTTATATCGCCTTACGTTGTTCCAAGGGAAGATGCCGTTGTTTAAAATACTAAATTAGTGTTTGCGCTAAATACCTCTAAGAACGCCGTCACTGACACTGAAATCTTTCCCTATCTGCTCTCTTTGATTATATATTGCTATATTTCTGGAAGCCAGCCTGTCAATCCTGCTGTGTATCCAATGTACTCCTCTTGTCAATCCTGCTGATTGGCCCGTTGTTTCCTGAGAGGCGCCCCCTGGAATTAAGGTGGGCGCCTTTAGTGGGTCGGTGATCGAGGCCCTTTCAATGCTCGTTTCGAGCGTGAATCTGATCGCCGTGTGCTCTCGCCTCAGCGGGCGCAGATGGATGCCTCGTTCCTTCCCGCAACCACCCAGTATCATCAGTTCCCTCCCTCGGATTGATGCGCCGGAGTTTCATCACTGCCAATCTCCGTTTTGCCTCGCTTGTGTGTGTGTGTGCTGTTAGTTACTTCTTTGGCTTAATTGCTGTGAACGAGATTGATGATACTCCACGCTGATACCTTTGCCCAGCTGTACGCAATATATCCACCCGACCCGTATTCTGCCTTACTTATCTCCGGAGACTGGGGAACAAATCACAATTCGCACTGAGAAATTTCGTTATTGCACCGAACAACCTCTGTAATTTGTGCATCCTTCAGCCTAGTAATGTCATTTTAGACGTTAGCCTCCTCGATTCGGGGAACTTTGACCTAGTTTAAAGTCATTATAGGAACGATTATAACTACGGTTATCCTTTAATCACATCGAGTGATATTTGTCTTGGCTGTCGGTTTACATATCGACGAAGAGCTTGTGACATTCAATTATAACTTGTGCGTATGTTGCCCAAATAATTAGATATTCTAAACATTGACGAAATTCCATTTTTTTGTATAGCTGTTATATAATAGATGGATTTAATGGTAGGGTTTATAACCCCTTGTATTTGTTATACATTATTGTGAAGGGAAAAAAAGCTATAATATTTAATGTGGCCCTCCTTCGCATTTTTATTGAAGCTTTATTAACCTATCAATACTGAATTCTGAACGTTTTAATATTCAAAGAGTCATTGAAAGTTATTCATGTTTATGGATTTTTTTCTTTTCGAGCAGCCATCACGATTTCCTTCATCCCGCCATCAAGTTCTAATTCCTACTGTTTGCATGGCAATATCATGCAATAGCTATACTGGAGCGTGATGCTTCGGAGTGCTTAAAAGTTAGCCTAATATTCTATGATTTTTCGAGTAAGTGCCCCTTTTATTGGTTACTCTCATTCTGTGCTTAATCTTAGTGCGTGTCCTTGTTGGATAGAGGTGCTGGTGTTAGAATAATCCAGCTTTGATTTTATTTCTTTAGCTCTCCCTTGGGAGAAATAGCAGTTTTTTCTTACGACAGTCCCTTCCGCCTTGACGTATTTGCCACCCTCTCCCTCCTCACCCTTCCGCGATCCGCACCCGCCCATATATTCCATATCTCATTGGTGAGAGACGAGGCACCATTTTAAACGGAAGGAAATTTATTTGCGCCCTCTTTTGGACGTCGAGCGGAAGAAGCATCCCTTCCTTCAACTTTCGCAAAGAGACCGGAGGGGGTCGGGACGGGTAGAGTGGGGAAACAGGCGAGGGGTTGAGGGCCACGTTTATTTTGTACATTTTATTTTCCTTCTCGAGTCATTTACTAATGAAATCCTTTAAGCGCGCCATGGCACCGCCTCAATCTCAAAAACTTGGGCTATCCCTACTTCTTCAGGAGGGGGAGGGAAGTGTGAGGTGGTGGTGTTGGAACTTTTTATTTATCCCCCTCCCTCCAACCTATAAAAAAAGAGGAAAAATCTCGCTCAGCATTATATGTTTTCCGTGGAAACTGCGAACCCGGTGGGCGTTTAAGGAGATGGAGGAGTAGGAGTAGTGAGGTGTCGGAGGGAGGGAGGTGAGATATAATGTTTTAACCCCCGGAGGGAGAGGGGCGGGGAGGAGGTGGTGTAAGACGCGTGCACGTCTGCTTGGAATACGGGAGCCATTCGTCAGCCGTGGCGTCGGTGGCGCGGACTAAATGCGTTGCTGAGGAGCGGGAGAGGTTAGCGCGTGGATTAAGGATTGGGAGAGTGGCGTGGCGGGGAGGCATCGGAAAGGAGTGTTTAGGCGTTGCTGGGGGATGAGGAACGGAGAGGATAAGCGGGCGCAGAAGACTGCGGAGAGGAGGAAGAGTCGCTTCTTTTGGAGTGTTGCGGAGTCGGGCAGAGGTGGAAGGGTTGCAGGGGACAGCCTGTGCTCCTCTCTGGGTGACGTGTTTCAGTCCCTCCTTGAGGAGAAGAGGTAAAAAAGACTGTACCTACACGTACTCTCTCGCATGCCTTACATGTGTGAGGAGAGGGTCTCTCCGGAATGGGTAGGGGTAAGATTCGGTGGTGGGTTGGGTGGTAGGGGTGTGTGGGTATGTGCGGATGGCAGAGGGGGGTGAGGGGGCTAGCAGATGGGTGGGGGGAGAGGGCTCTATCTGCCTCGAAGTGGATGCCGGGTAGGAGAACCACTTGACGTGCTGGGAGAGTAATGCTTTCATGAAATATTCAGCGAGAATTACGACCTCCTCCTCTCCTTTCGGCTTCCTCCTTCAAAGCGTCCCTCTGCCTCTCTTCTTCCCTCGCTCTCTCTTCAAAATACCCACCTCCTCCTTCTCCTTGTCTCTCTCTCTTCTTCTCCGGAGTGCTTAGAGTTTTGTCTCCTTTTCCCCCCGCCTCGTGTTCGCCACCTTTCATGCATCAACTCCGCCTCGTTCCGTCACTCCCTACGACTGTCAGAATTCTTTTCTTTTTTTCTCGTTGTTGAATATATGTCGACTTCCAAACCTCACTGAATTGGTTGTCTTCTGCGTCGTTCAATATGAAGATTCAGTTAATGTACACCACCATATCATAATCGATTTCCCACCTCAGGACTTTGATTATTCATTGTCTCGGGCGTGACGTCACGTAAAAAACTTTGTAAATCCACATTGAATTCTTTAAGTACATCCCAGGTTTCTACGTGGCATGTCATCATCTGTATTCATTTAATAGGTGGCAGAATATAATATATTGGGATTATTGTTGTATAATACATTAGTTTATCAATAAATTTACATATTGTGGAGTAAAATGCGGAATTACAAAGTTTTTGCTTTTAATTATACTTCAATTATTATCACTCCAGGTGATGTAGCTGTTTAGGTAAGTTTACATGAAGCCTTTATTAATCGTTTTCCTTCCTACTAGATATTTATATCTTCAGTTCGGATTAAGTCCTATTGTCCTTCAATGCAGGCATGAATAGGGGTTCATGGTAGAAGAATAATACAGTGGAGGTAGGCAACACAAAGCACAATACTTTCACGTAATTGACACCCTTCTAAATAATCTTGAAGTTCTCCTTACCTGCATATTACCCAGAACTAATTTGCTTGGAAGCGTCGAAGCATCATTTGTCTGCTTATTTCCTCTCAAACAGAGTGCATACTCAACTATCAATGGTTATTAGCACCATGCGTCAATATGATAATGTAACAAGGCGTTTTGCTTACCAAGATACTAAAACTTCCATCAACTGAGTGTTACTGGTATTGTCTCTATTTCTCCCTATCCTATACTAGTTATTTTACTTCTCTTCGTGCCAGAACAATAACCATTGTATGAACAATACCACGATTCACTGCCTTGTTCTCTTTTTCTCCACTGCGCCGTCTCCGTATTCTAATCTTCTCCGTTCACCATTCATCAGGTGTCGCTCTCGTCTCTGCTCCTCACCGCTTCGCCTCAATTTTTTGCCGATCTCTCCCTTATTTCATCCTCTCTTCCGTCTACGCCCTTCTTGCATTTTGTTCCAGCTCGTGTTGTAGAATCTTCTCGGTTTTTTCTTTTTCATCACATTTCCTAAATGCTTCCAACTCGAATGCAAATGTCTGTTGGAAATTGAATGTGAGGGTCTTTTCAATATTAAAAAAATGATTAGACAGCTAGCTCGCGGTTTGTTTTCGATTGCCAAACCGCACGTGGAAATTTTACCTCAAATTTTACGGCCATGATGCGTGCCTTGTTCTCTCTTTGAGCGTTTTAAAATTTTCGTGGCGTCTTGTCTAATTACTAATGCATTTGACTTCTACACGATTGTTTGAAGTACTGTGACACAGTTCTAAAATGCGAGGTGCCATGGATATTGATCGGTTGAATAATATTTTCCTGAGCCAATAATTGTCGTATCTCACCTATTTGAGTAATGAAAGGACATTAAGAAACATGCCTAATAAATCGGCGTATCCTTTATTTTTTTCTTCTTCTCTTAAATTACTTAATTTCATAGAAACTGTTATGGTGGGTTTCTGATGGGGAACTATGACCTATCTTCATTGACATACACGGAGGTCTTAAATCTCCGACTTCATTCATCTCTTAAGCTAAAAATAGAGCCCTCTTCCCTCTCATATCCTCCTTGATAGTTGTGATGCGTCAGTCGAAGTGTTATTCGTTCTCAGCGACTCTCTCTTTCCTTCGTTGTATCGCTTTCAACGTTATAACCGCGGCTTTCTTCTCCAACTTCTTTAGTGGTGGACTCATAGTTCTTGGTCACTATTAATCCTCCTCCTGGTGCATCCATTGCTTTCCTTCCTGCGCGTTTTACGTTCTTCTATTCTGCCTAGGGTGTATACTTCGATTTTGTAAATCATAGAGGTGCTGATGCTAATTGGGCATAAAAGTGTCGTCAGAACAACGATTCGATGCGTAACCTTGAGAAGGCGAATTTTCCGATCTTGTTGAGGATTCTGGAGTAAACGCTGACCTGCTTGAGTGGCATCGGCACAAAAAAACATGCAAGTTCCCAATGGTGCCAGGAGAAAGAGCTTGCTCTAACGACGATCCCGGCCTATTTGAGGATCTCCCCTTGCTCCTTCCTCCGAAGTATAGACCTTTCATTATGTCCATAATAAAATCTGAACTTTAAATTTAAGTTTCAAATATTTATTGACGACTGGGGCTTCGACAAATTTTACCATCACCAGGAGCGGGTACATAGTTTGCATTCGACATATTTTCCGGAGTCCGTCGTCTCATTACGTAGTCCTGGTGACGATTTATAATTTTTCAAAACCCCATTCCTCAAATTGTCTCCAATCTAAAGAGTTACCTAATTTTATAATTGCCGTCATGGAAAATTTTCGCTTCATTTCCTTTTACCATTCGATATTTTTTAAATGTCTTTAATATTTTTCTTTTCGATCCATCCCAAGTCTCCGGAATCGTCATCATCATCGCGAACTACATGTTGTGTCCGTTCAGTATCGTTCTTCCCGCTCCTGCCAATTGTTAATTCCTTTTTTTGTGTACAGTCTTCACGTTTTCCTTTGGCTCTCGCTTCGAATGCCTCCTCCTTTAACGTCCCGTCCTTTGACTCCATGACTGATGTTGTTGCCTCGGCGTCCCTCCTCGTCTCCCGCCTGCACCATCTCTCAGACTGCGTGAATATTTTATGCTCCTCCCCCTCCAGCCCTCCTTCCCCTTGCCTATCTTGAAGCGCGCCCCAATCTGCACCGTGGGCGCTCTTTGTACACATCGGATCCACGTGACATCCGTCTTCTTCTTGGTGCAATAGGCGAACCTATCGAGGTCCGTAATCACACCGTTGTTAGCGAAATTTTTACTAATAAATTCATGCTACGCTCCTTTCGAGATGGTTTTGCTGATTCGGCTGCTTGGTTTTTGTTGAGGCAACTTTTTATTCAGACTCTAACCTCAACGAGTCCATTCTTAGTTAAGGAGTCACTAAAAGAATGGATTAGAGTGTTTAAGTTGATCTGAAATGTAATTTAAAAACCATAAAATGAAGTGAAACTGAGACATGCGAATTTGTAATCACATCAGTCGTTGTTTTACATTGCGGTCTACTTTTTTTTAAATTTTGTCGATTGAGATTGCGTCTTCAATATTAATCTATGTTTTTATGCTGGATAGCTATTATGGGCCAAACCTAATCATTAGCTGGTCGACCATCCTTTTATAAGATTGTCTCAATAGCGTTTTTCCTGGAACGTATTCCCTTTTTCCACGTTCCGTTTTTAATTTATTATCCATTTATCTCATTTTTTATTTATATATTTTTTTAATTAGAACCATCGGGCGAGACTATAATTGTTGACATCTCGATAATCCACGAAGGCGTTCTCCATTTCCTTTTCAAAATCCGGTGCTTATTTTTTGAACGGGTTTGCTAAGAATGTTCCCTGAAGCCGCTGTATATGATATTGTACGAGCAAGTAAATGGTTGATTTTTTGAATGATTAAGTTTCGAAAATCTTACTGATTCGTTTTAATCAATTTAAAAATGTTGCCCATGAAAATATTTTTGATTGACCCCTTTAACCCTGAATATAGCTTATAAAGGTGTACTACATTTCTGTTTTTTATATTCTCTACTCACTGATATTTTTTTTTTTAACAATGTTAAACTTCTCGTCCTCTTGGTCCCCCCATTTTTTTAAATCGGTTCGCGCCTCTTTGGTCTGCAACGTTTCACTCCCAATTTGAAGCCCGGGGAGCAATGGAAAACTGTTCGACGCTCATTGCAAATTGCGAAAGTTCGTTTCCAGAGTAATCGTTCAGAGAGGAAGGTTCGAGGGAAAAAATAAAAGAGAGGCGTACAGAAATAAACAACGCCGCATTTCATTGTTTCCGTTCGAGTACTTCAATGTCGCCACTCCCCTGGTGTCTCTCTCTCTCTCTTTCCACTCCAACCCTCTTGCGAACAACTGCTGGTATTTTAAACCCCGCCGTGTTTTTGATTCGGGCAACTATTTGTTTTTGAATCCATCGAGCAGGCGCTATCTTAGTATTTTTGACACCAAAGTGTGTTGGTGCAAGGGTGGGCCATCACCTCCAATTGATTCTGCCCCAAACCAATGCACCGCAATCTCCATCCCTTTTCGAAAGAGGCATATCTTTCAGTTCATCGGACTCCCTTTGGCTCACACCAAGACGACTCCATGATATCTTCCTCTCTTTTTGAATAAAAAAAAAATATGTATGTTATGGCTCCTTACCATACTCGTTGTTTCTTTTCGAATAAAGTAGAAAAAGTAATGTCTCTTTCATAATTGCTTCGCTTGGCTTAGAGTTTGGCGTATCATTAGTAGCTACGCACTGAGACGAGAGGGTCTGTTAATTAATCGCAACTTATAGCGGTATTAATCTTTATTTCTGGGTATTTGGTTGATAATAGCTCCATTTTCTTTCAATGCCGACCAATGGTAAAGGCCTGGTTACACGGTGCATTAACCCGTACGGGTTAATGTATGAATGCGTGTCTGTTTGCATGTCTGAATTCATGGACGTTTGCGTGAACGAGGAGCATGAATGAGCGGTTACACGGTATATGCGTTCGCACAAGTTTTCTTACATTTTCTCGTAACGCGAGGCGTTTAGTTTTTGTTTATTCCCTTTACAGTGCGTAAAATTTAAATGTGAAAACAGTATCGTTAGCATCGTTAGGTAGTAAGCAGACGATACCTACCAGAAAATAATTCCCTTTTCGTTGTTTCCTGTAGGACCAGGAAATTTCACATACTGGTAATATATTTGCGCTGCCGTGTAAACAGTGGTTTTCATTGTAGTTGCCGAAGTTGTTTCATTTCGTGCCAGTAATATTTATTTATATTTAATATTTATCGTTAACGCTCGCTTAATGCTATATCTCAATAGTACCCTATTTATTTCAAACCGTTATCAAAGTTAATACTTAGGCTGAAAATTTGTAGACGCATCTTGTTTTTAAGCCGTGTTTACTAGACATTTTTCTGTCATCTGTTTCACTGAGTGTAGATGATGTATGAGAGTAGATATTTTTAATACTTTGTTCTACTTTTGTCCGGGACGGTTATAAAGTTAAGAAGATATTTGCTGTTGATGGAAAAGATGTTGGTTTAGACGTCTTGTCGATTTATGAACTTGCGTAATGTGAGTCGTATTTTAGTGGTGGGCTAGCGCATTCCCACCTCGGACGTATAAAAGGTAGAATTGTCGTTAATTCGTATGATATTAATTATGTTTAAATATGTTCTATAAGTCGTTTGATAGCCGTTGTATTTCACAAATGTCGTATTGAAAACTCCGTGACAACCTCATCGATTGTTTTGTTCCGGCATAATACAACCAATATGATACCATAGGCATAAACTTGGTATGTCCGGCATACATACAGGGATAATTAATGCGAATATTAGTGTAGATGCAAATGGTGAGTTTGTGGTAGGATTCAAGCACTTACGATACAGTACAAATGAACAAATACGCGTAAAGAGTTACTGAATAGCCAAGACGGCCGTGGAATAGCCCTGCAGATGACAACTAAATGTGTCGTTTCCCACCAGGTGGCTCTGTTATCAACTTGTGCGAATGCATGAACGAAATTAGAACAGGTTCTATTTTCCGTTCACGCGTTCATGCATTTTTACATTTTGGGGTGGTTACACGGTGAATTTTTCCGTTCATTCTCGCGTTCATACATTTAGACATTAACCCGTACGGGTTAATGCACCGTGTAACCAGGCCTTAAGGGAGTCTATCGATAATCATGAATGCTTATTTGAGACATTTGAAACATTTGGAATGAACTGTGATAGCGGAATTATTTCGCTCATTGGTCTGGTTCTTAATGAGGCGATTGGTATCTAGGTACTTATAGGCTAACAATTAGATATTAAGTAACCGGTTAGTTATATTATTGTGAACAAGTTAGGAATTCTCTTAAGCAAAGGTAATTAGTGCCTAAATGCTGCGGGATACCTTGCCCAACTTTGTGGTCAGTGTTTTTCTGGGTTGAATTTCTTCCATTGATTTGATGATTTCTTGTATAGAAACGTATGAATTTTGTGCCGGTGTTTCTCTGAAATGATTTTGCTACTGAATTGCTTATTCTTCTGCAAGACGCCAATTGGATATATTGCAACCTTTGTCGTGAAATTACTTACGTAGTTGTTTTCAATTTAATCATTATTATAAATAAATAGAAATTGATGAAATTATTTTTCTATTGCAAGTGTATTTCTAGTTACAATTTTGGAATTTACTATTTTCGTTGAGGGAATAAAGAATTTCCGCCATGGCTTTTTGGTCCCCCGTTGATTAGGCACATCATATCTTTGAATTATGAATCGGATGTTGTCTTTATCCGAATCATCATACCTCAAGACGGTTGGATATCATCATACTGCAATAAACCCTCGTACTTATATATAGGAAATAAAGTTTTCGAATCTTTATACTAATTTATGAATGTTCCAATTCTCGCGTCAATGCACAGACTTTCTAACAGTTCTCATTACGAGTCCGACCTTTCATTCTCTTTTTAGTGGAAATCTTTTTTTGTAATCATGAGTGACGTTTTCATAGAGACTCGCCTGTCTTTTGGATTAAGGGAAATTCATGGTTTAGATAGAAAGCAGAACTATTTCTCATGGAGGACCACTTACTTGTAAAAAACATAAATGTTCGTCTCTCCATGCTCATTTTTATAGCATAGAAATTTTCACTCCTCAGACGTTTATTCATTCACAGTTTAAGGGTGAGAGATCAGGACCATCTTTCGCCATTTCATGCCCCATTTGTCCACGGTTAAGTTTATCGCAATCCATTGAGAATAAATAAAAATGCCGCCCCAGGGAGAAAAACGTCTTCGTCAAAAGACGTCGCCTTTTTGAATAGCAGGGGTGGCTGAATGGAAATATTTCATTCATGCCAACAGCGATATTTTTCGGCTGTACAATTGTGTCTCACATTTAGTATTTGGCGTTGTGTTCCTTTTATTTTTGTTTGAAAAAATTCTCGCCGCGTGATTTTGAGCAAAAGTTTAGGAGGGATGACTTTCATCTCGGAATCCTTTTCGAGGATGTATATGTACGTAGCTCTCTCTCTCTCTTTTCCTCTTTCAACAGAGAAGTTTCTCTCCTCTGTGCAGAGGCGTTGCTCTCTCACTATCTCTCTTACCTCTCTTCATCCCCTCTCCAACCCTTTTTCTCTCTCTCTCTCTCTTAAGAGAAGCCCTCACGACGGGCAATCTCGCTTGTTGTTTTTATTTTTATCCATCCTCTCTCTCTCTCTCCTCTCCTTAAACACTCCCGCCTATCTTTATTTTTTAACGTTTTTTTTTTAACTTTTATTTTTTTTGAACGACGGAGGTCGAATGAGGTAGAACTCGCGAAGGAGCGCGCCAGCGAGACTTCTCACGGGTTCCCCTGTGTGTGCATTCTGTGTATTTTTACGTCTTTCTGGGCGCTCCCTCCCCCTTTCGTCTCCACCGCTCACCTCCTCCTCCTCCTCCGCACTGCCTGTCGGCGACACTCGGCCCACTTTTCTCCCAACTTTATTCCCATTCTTCTCGCATCTTCCTCCCTTTATGTCCTCCCCCTCCCTCCCTCTCTCATTATTATTATTGTCCCCCCAGCCCCTCGTTCACCTCGTCTCCCGCACCATTCTTCATCGACTGCAGCCCACTGTGAGATCTCTTGTCTTCTCCTCTCGCTCATGTTTGTGTTTGCTTTAGCTCTCTATCTCTCCCCCTCGCCCCTTCTCTCTCTTCTCCATCCCTACGCCATCTCTCTCGCGTCTTTATTCCCCTACCCGCCTTCCCTATCCGCCGATATTTATGCTGCATTCATTAGTAGTGCCGGAATCCTATAATTGGTTTACTTCACTCCTCCATTTCTAGTTTTCCCAAACTAGTTCTCAAAGTTACTTAATGTTCTTCCTCCTTGTGTCCTCCTTTTTCTGCCTGAAATATTTTCTCTTGGACTTCCTTAGCTGACTTTTCCATTAGTATCTCCCATCGTTCTTATTCGGCAGTGTCTTACTTTACCTTGTGGAATTATTAATAATATATGGAATTATTAACAACTCATCAATTTTCCAATCGATATTTTATGAACCGCAAGATTTATCCATGATAATTGTTTAATTTCGAAACCAGTCGATTTGATAAAAATTTGTGTGGAGTATTGCTAAGTCATTATGACTCCCATTCCTCTTTTATATTTCTCTTGTACTCAAAGTGCCTCTAAACATGGCCTATCCAGCAAGTCCTTCATTGGTGTATGGTACTTCACAGTTCCCTTTTTTCTCTTCTTCTTCATCTCCTTTTTTCACACCCTATCCGCACATTTTATCTTCATCACCACTTCCCAGCTTCAGATTTCGAACGCGTGTATTCTTTACCTTCTCGAAGGCTTCTATTCTTTGTTAAGATGTGGCCTCCTGTTATAAAAGGGGATAAGTCTTCTCTTTTTCTCCTCCCTTGCCTTGGCTTGGCACAAACACCCGTCCAAGCCGCTGCCCAATCCTTCTTTTTTTCGCCGCTTTTGAAGCCCGAGCGAGAGGAAGTTCCTCCTAAAGAACTGTGAGAAATTTTTATTCCCTCTCTCATCTCATTTACCGCGGCCACACCGACTCCTCCTACAGTGTGGCACCTCAAGGGATGCAACGGTGAATTCTTTCCCTCTCCTGTCTGCAGGTGAATGGAGTCTCGTGAAATGTGATATTCCTGTTAAGGCTTTCATCCCGCTGACAGTGGCCCCTGCTGAGGTAATCGCGTCCTTTGGGCCCCGATAATGTTTTGCATTTTATCTTCACAGGCATATTGTTGTCAGGAACGTGGATTCGCCCTTGATTATTCTTATATTTTTAATTTGCTCCTGAGGTTCAACTATTTTTGCCTTTAAGTGAACACAAGTATGTTCCGAAAAAATGAGCTCGGCTTCAACGAGGTCATTGCAGATATTTTAATTTAATGGAACCCTCTTTATAGTTATAGTGTAAAAATATTATAAAATTCTATATGTTCATATATTTCTAGGCCTGAGGGAAAGAGTTTTTGGGACTTAAAAATAGACGCTCAAGAGATCGCCGAGAATTGCTTGCTTTACTTACGTACAGTGAAAAATTTACCATAGCAATTTTTCGCTGTCTAGGTAAATATTTTAGATTGTTTTGAGTCAACTGTGTTGGTGTTGCTGGTAATTAAGTTTCCTGGGTGTTTTAAATTATCTTCTATTTAAAAAATTGGAATTAATACTCGAATTTTCAAATCAAGGTTGACGAGAGGTGCGAGTTGGCGACAGTGGAGCTCATATGAATTTATATTTGTCGCTAACGCAAAATAAGAGTGAGGAATGGAGTGGTAAAGTACAACGGCCGCACTTCATTCAGGGACATTCCATTATTTTTGCCTCCCCAATTCCTTGCGGATCACTTCGTTTCCTAGATGGATGAATACCTCCGTTCCAGAGGTAAACCAGTTTTAAATCTACACTCTCTCGAAGAATTTTCTCCAACGAAATGCAGTCTATATCGGGCCAAAAAAGTGAATGTGCCTTTGTTCTCGCTGACGCACTCGCGAGTTTCCTTGCTCCAAATTTTCAATCATTATTACTTATATATCGATATTGTGATAATTTTTCTTCGATTTTTGAAAATACTTCACCCCGCGAAGGCCTCTTAAGCTGCTCGGAGTTGGCGTCCAAAAAGGTAGTGGCTTGGAGGAATTTGCATTTATTTCGTAGTCGAATCTGGGGGGTATGAAGTACGTGGAATGCTGAAGCTCTAAGGGTTTCGTACACACGACAAGAAGAGGTAAGGATTTTGACTGCAGTACTCGTCGAAAAAATGAGGGTAGTGGATTTGTTTTTTCCATTGACCCAATTTCCCTGACCTGAGGAGACAGTGGTGAATTAATAATTAAATATTTAAATAAATTTATTTATTATTTTGGTTATATATAAATACATATGTAACAACAACACCGTTGTCTCTGTCGATTTTATGTTATGTATTAATATCCCTTTCTTTCCCCTTCTGTGACTTTACATTGTATGATTACGCTGATGGCGTTGTGTTAATGGATGAAGTAGTATATGTTTGTGTGTTATTTTCTTTTCTTTTTTCTGTTTTTATTTATAATTTCGCCTTCCACCATCATGGTTCGAGGCTGCTGTCGCAGGGTTGTTGATTATTTTTGGCTGGAGTGGGCTCTGCGGAGGTTTGGGGAATTCTTCTTGCCTCGGGAGGCGGACTCGGCGTTTGCGGGAGTGAGTTTATTTCTATGGAGCCGAAGTGAAGGGCGTAAGTAGCTCGGGGATGGATAAAAAGAAAATATAATTTCTCCGCGTTTTTGCCCACCTTTTAGAGTTGTACCGTATAAGGGTTTTGGATTCGGCTGTCTCTGACCATTATCCGCAGTGAAAGAGCGGGGTCTTTGTGAGTTAATAAATATTTTATTTTATCGAGGAAGCCCTTGGATATGCGAATATTAAGGCCAGGTTGTTCGATTAGCCTAATTTTGGGATATGAGAAGAGGTTATTCACTACGTGATGCGGCGTTGGTTCGAGGTCTAGTCGAGTTTGCGGATAAATACCTATGTGGTATTGTGAGGGCCGCATGCGAGATCTCCGATGTCGTAATGCAGCTCGTGGATTTCAGGTTAATTGCTGCGGAAGGGTCCATTCTTTCAATTCTTTAACGACGTTTATTTTGGTAGCCAGTGAAACACGTTCGTCGAATCCTATATGTATTCACTATATCCTTGTGCCTTGACGTCACAAAATCCTTCCTGATTTCTAGAAATGCATTAAGGCCACGCCATGAGACACGATGGCCTGATGAAAATATTCGTGGAAGTAGATGTGAAGTGAAGAGTGGCAGAGGGAGGCTTTGGATGAGATACATGGTGCAATTGAGGCAGGATGTGAAAAAGAAGTACTGCATAAGTGTTAAAAGTATAGCCGATTAGAGAATTGAATAAAGAGTTGCGTCAAATCTATCTTCAGATTGATGACTTATGATGATGAGAAATGTATTATTTTGATATTTCTTCTACCAAGTTTCCTTTTTCATTGCATACTGCATTTCTCTAAATATTTTGGATTAAATACCCTACATTGCTCAGTTACGCTTATCTTGGGTGCTTCATGCTGCCTGCTTAGATGGCTATAACATGGTGCGTGTTTCTTTCGTGTTATCTTCTTTGCTGTGAATGTCGCCTTTAAAGTTTTTGCTGTTTGTGTTTCATGCATATAACATCTTTTAAAAATAGTGTATTTTCATTGGGGAATATTTTTTTAAGCGAAACTAGAATGCAGTATTTCTTTTTATGGTTTTCCTCTGACAAATACCCCAGTTTATAACCCAAATCATATTTCATAATTTTTCATAGGTCATTTCCTTTTTTCAACTTTTCCGTAATTCTCTTGTTCAAACAATTTTAAAGTCAGAACTTGCTGTTGGTCAAGAAAGTGTGTATTTAGCAATTTTTGTAGTTAGCCGTCTGTGTTTGTTGAATGAACTCTTATGTTAGAGTTACCGTGACGAAGGGTAGGAGGTTTTGAAAACTTGTAGAAAGTAGGAAAAGAAGAGAGACTGTAAATTAGATAGTCATCATAGATGCAACGTTAAGTTTGACCATGATATTTGGGAGTATGATAGTGCAATCATTAGAGTATAAAACTAGAAACAGTTTCACGAAGTCGCTGGCCTCTCTATCACGTTAAGAGGGCGTGTCGATGGTATTCATCCGGCCCTTGGAATTTTCCCTTTCCATTGGGTAGGCCTGACTTCACCCCTCTGCAATGCAGCGTCCTTGAATGCAACTCACCTCGCACCCTCTTTCGGCTTTTGTTTATCCCTGCTTTCTCTCGCTATGGTTGCCTAGGGGTTATGTGCTACCATACTTCGTAAACTTATTTCTCGCTTTCCTCGCTTGCCCAGTTTTTACCGTAGGCGTCCAGGCACGGCGCAGCCATCGTATGGAATAAATTTTATACTCGTCGCAATTGTACGTGCTACGGGCTCCTTATTCTCGCCTGCCAATTCTTTGCTCAAGGGCGAGATTGGAATGGAAAATCTTTTAAATTTGACGCCCGACGATTTTAAAAGTATGTGCCGTAGGATAATGACGGATGAAAATTGAAATGGTGATACCATGTCAGAATAATATTTGGCGGATTGAGTCAAGAAACGGAGTATTAGCTCTCCTACCGTAGTATATCTATTAATAATGCCTGTATTTTTTTTATCAATATTAAATGCATTGAAGGCATTTTGAATATTTTTATTTTATTTAAATAGCTATTTTCTATTGATTTCTTCACTACGCTCAGATTCGAAGTAGCAAAATAATGCATCAATGCCTTGATGTAAATGAAAAATGCGAATTATGTGTGTTATATACTCTACTGTATCCCTGCCCAGCCCTATCGATGATTTATAAATAAATTTAAAAAATAAAAAGTGTTAAAAGCTACGTTCCATCCCATCAAGAAAATATAATCCATGAATTCTAATGGCTGCGATGGTACCGTTCTCTCACCGTTCCACCTTTGAAAGTCTTTCCTTTCCTCATTGCTCGTAATTCCTCCCCCCCCTCTTCCCCTCCCTTCCTCCCCCACCCAAGCCCTCGTCATTTTGCATCCCCTTCCGTCCATCCTCTCGGCCCAACCATCTCCAAATAGAGAGAGGAAATCATTCGTGGACAGGCGCAGATCGACGTTGCCCTTAGTCGCGACGCAGGTCTTTGACGTCACTCTCACACAGGGCGTGGCTCTCCCTGTATCCTCCCATTCACATATCGGTGGAGGCCCCTCACATTCACAGATGGACTCGCTAACACATTGACGCGAACATATGTAAGTGTCCTCACCATCAAGGCGCGTTCGCTTAGCTTCCATCTTATTTATCCTGCAAGTTTGCTACTTCCAGAGATTTTGATCCCTTGAGAAGGCAGTTTTCTTTACAGTAGTCAATCAACTTGATTAAGAGCCATTATTTTACCCGATCTTACGTGATCCCATTTCAATCTGTCGCCTCTTCCGTTCAGTGACTTCATTTCCCTTGATTCTAATAGATACTTTTGGTGCAGGGTTGATTATCTTGTATTCGACGATGGATTCCCATGATAAAGAGAATGCGATAAATGTTTTTGTTCAGCCCATAGCCCTTGATAGCCTATATTTATTATACCGCAAGATATGTTTGTAATCCTATTTTAAATTATGCAGGAACTACGTCAAACGATTTAGTGCTGGGGTATCGTATCCATTACAACTGTGGTGAGATGCTATTTTTTTTGTTTTTGCTGAAGTTGCTAAATTACCTTGGAACTCGGAGGACGGTGCCTATAATGCATTGGGACCAATCAAACTTCATTCTAAAATACGAAATTATCATCTGTTCATTGTTTGTGTTCAACGGAGCTTTGTACATTATTCTAGTGCAATTTTTTCTTAGTACAAATTACATGTATTTCTGCCATGTAAATATTTTAGCGTTTTCAATATGATATCATCCTGTAAATTTCTCAGTTCTTCATTTTTTATGTTGTTTGTAAAGTTGTTCATGTGCTTGGAGTGATTTACAAGAGGCTCTCAGTGAAATTTTGTTAAAAATGAGGAAAGGAGAACTATTGGGAAAAAATCAGTTTTTGCAAAAGAGTATTTAAGTTATTTTCGCTAAAGATTGTGGGGAAATGCTTTTAATTTGACCAGTGCACTTAAAAGAGACAGAACCTTACTTGAATATGACTTAAGCAGATGATAAATATTTAACTTAAGTTGGTCAATGGTATCGCTGTTTTAAGGTTAGCTTTCACGAATCGCAGCTACCCCTTCTATTCTTTTGCTATCGTTTCTCTCCGCTCAACTTTTTCTTTGACAATACCTACGTTTGCAATCAGCTTAAGATGAGCTGTTGAAAATATTTTCATTTCAACCTTTTCTCTTGCGGAATGGCAATGCCATTGTCATATAGCTAAAATAGAATCACTGTAAGTATTCTTCTCATATAATTATATCTGGTACTAGTAAATACACCTAAGGATGAAGTTCGCCATGAAAAAATATTTGACTTTTTTTCATGGCGAACTACATCCTTAGGTATATTTAACTTTGCTGCACCCGTGCGCGTGACTGCGTACAAAGTCACTTGTTTCTGCAGTGATCTGGTACTAGTAGTTAATTTTATAGCATTATCTCATTTATTATTTCTGTTCCGCCCGCGGGCATTGCTTTTTGCCTCCCGCCCGTCATCGTTTGATCTCCCGCGCTCCTGTTCGGCGCGCTCCAGCCTCCAGCTTCTTCCGGCGTCGTGCTGCCATCTGCTCTCCCTAATAGAGAACTATCTGCGTTCCCACTTTGCATCGGAGTGGGAGTAAGGGGCAACTTCGTAGTAGATGCCTTTTGTACGAGGTCCTGTTGTGAAAATCAAATTTGCGTGATCGGGGTGTGTAGTAGAATGTCTTCCCCCTAGTTAGCTTTTCGATTCATCCTCTCTTGCCGCAGATTTTTCCGCTTTTTAATGTTTCATTTCTCGAATATTTATTGGCCGACGTGGGCTATTATGTGAATGGAATAATATTTAGTCCCCAAGAAGTTCCTGTATTTCCCACTGGTATTGATTTGGAAATATCTATAAATATTCATCGCTCAGATTATCATAGCAAGTATGAATAAAATATTCCTAGATTCGTTCATATTCCTACCAATGTTTCATCCCCTTCAGGTTCTGCGTTTTTGTCCTTTCATTTTTCATGGTTTCACCTGTTTCTGCGGTTTTGATGGTCATAATTTGGTACAAGATAGCGATGTGATGCATAATTTTTTAAACACTTATTTCGCTCATTATTCTTCAATTCAAATTGTAAATTTGTAGAGTACTCTCTTATCACGTCCCTCCTGATGCACTTTCTATCATATAAGCACTATATTTTCTGATTTTTTTTTTCAATTAAATGGCATTGCCCCTACCAGAATAGGTAATGATAAATCGATTGCATCGCTGAGGAGAACTCTAGCGTACCAGAAATTTTGCGGCTGGAGTATAGTGTTCCTACCCATTTTATAAATTCCTAAACAGTATTCAATTAAAATCATTTTTCGAAATATTTTCAACCATTTAATTTATCATTTAAAATAAGATTGACATTTTATAGTACCCACTGTTTAATTCCATTGCAACTGCTTTTCGGATATGTTTAACTTCGATCCCAAGTATCTCTCGCCATAGGCTTCCAAATTATCGGGTATTCGAGGCACAGGTTGAATACCAAATGAATGGAAGGGAGAGATGTATTACATTAGGAAATTTGAATTATCTTTTTGGGTGAATGATTCTTTTGATTAAGGTTCTGATAAATCTAGTATGTACATAAAACTGTTAAGTAACGTCTGATTAGAAAAGTTAAATTTTCTGAATTCCAGTTCGAAATAAGAATGCTTATGACCTATTTATTCCCGAGTTGTCTTCTTTTTTAGTGATCTGTAATTTCGGAATGAGGCGCGATTTATATTTCTTGTGCATGTTATTCGTGGCCGAAGAAGTCTTAAGAACAATAAAACATTTTGGTTCTATTTTATTTCTTCTGTTGCTTGGAATGTATCGCCATTGTTGGAGCGGGGGATGCTGGGTGGGGTGGGGATTGCGTTGCTAGGGGCAACGGCACGCGGGGGCCGTGGGTGCGCGCGCCGCCGTGCCTCACGCCCGTTCATGCCGCCCGCTCTCCGGTGCGTGCTGCTCCAAGTGCGCGTTTTGCTCACAGGTGGCACCAGGTGTATTTGCTGCGTGATCTCGCCTCGCCGTCCCCACGTACACGCGTGTACCCGCACGCCCTCGGTCGCCGTGGCAGCGGAGAGGCCTTTCTTTCCCTCAACATGGCGTGATACACCCAATGATATCGATCTCTCAATAAAAACTATTTGGAAAGACGTTCAATCACCCAACCTGATTCAATGCATTTCGTATTTTGTTCAAGTGACAACATCACCAAATTCCCCTTATTAATTATTCAATTATTTTAACCAGATGTTTTTAGGTGTAGTACCTACCCTAAATATGACACGAAATGTATGGAATCCGGTTGTGCAGTTTTCCGTTTTGTGGACTTTTTCCCCGCAATTTTTATTAATATGCCAAACCTCCACCTGAAAACATACTCAATATTAATCTATATAGATGTAATTGTCTAAATTATAGTATCTACATGTAAATGAGAGAAAAATGGATGTTTATTTTCTCATTGGAATGTTAGGCTTCGGTTCTCTGAAAACACAAAATTCGAGGTTTCGCTAGTGGTAGCTCGCGCCGCCGCGGCGCGCCACCTCAATGACTGCGCGAGATTTTCCTTTCCTTATATGTACTTCCGTACCTATCATCCTATCCGGGGAATTATTCGTGGCCATTATGGCTAGCCCCTCTTTCTCTTAATCGTACCAAAATATCCTGGCCTTTTTGATATTGAAGGTTGATTTAGTCCAAGGGTTTCAAACAGGGCCTCTTTTAAGTGAAGCCTTGCATGCATTGCTGTGGCTGTGCATTACAAAGTTTATATTCTAATCTCCGAGGTAAAAGTCGGAGTTTTATTGAATTTTCGTTTAAGTTTGAAATAAGCCACATAATTCTTGTGAATGTCAGTGGTAATTTTAGGATGGAACTGCTCGTTTATTAATACCATCTTTTATATTTGGTATAAACTGGCCTAAAAGTGTTTACCGCTATTAACACTAACACAAGTCCAGACTCCCAAAGAGACCTAGAGAGAAAGAGACCTCTACCTAGGGGAAGGTCGCATTCATCTTCGACGGGTCTGCTGTGTGAGGTTAAGTAGCATGAGCGTGAGGTACAATAGGACAAAATTACAGCTTGGTAGCGTTGATGTGCTTCGTCTTTTCGTTTGCTCTTAATTGGATTCTTTCGGAACAAACTATGTGACGGAATAGGAAAAAAGTGAACTTTTAGTGAATGATATGTTATTTATTTGTTTCTTCTCGATCCTGTACGTTGTACTTGGACAAATGTTTGGTTTTATTCATGTTTTACCCTTGTTTACCATTCCCCAACTTCCTCCAACCAATTGCTCTCGTTTTTCCATCCGTTAGGACGAATTCTTGAGTGTTCATGCCTCTTTTACATGCCAAAAACCCTTATCTACGTTTTTATACTCGCAGATGCGTTTTAAACTTGAATTGCCTTTGTGTAAGAAGTAAAGGATCTGTATCGTATGCCTCATGATGTTCGCTGTTGGACGAAAATGGTCGTAGATAAATGAAACATTTCAAGTGAAAAAACGTGTACATAGTTTAATTCTCAAAACAATCGTAGGCTTCCTTTGCACCAAGATATCCTTCCAGGACTAGTTGCGTGATAGAGTTGGAGGCTACCTCACCCAGAGCTATTTAAAGGTTTTTTCATACCAATAGAAGGGATTGAAACGACGAATGAGTGGTTTTAGAATTTAATGATTGGTAAGAGGGCGAAAGATCTTTAGGGAAGTAGGATGTTATTTTAGCAATGAAGGGTACGAGGAGAGGAGGCAGATGTATTCCTTCTTAAAGAGCTGTGAAACGTCTGATCAAGTTGGTTTTTCCCATCCCTCACATCTTTAATTTTAAACATCCTTGGATTTTTGAAACGAAATTGTAATGAAGTGGTATTAAATGATTGTACTCCATTGCTACTACTTTGTAATTATAGACATTTATGTAAGAAATAACGAAGAAGTGCTTGAAATGGTGGGTGAGGAAGAGGTAATATAAGAAAGAACGAAGCAGTTCTTGAAATGGTGGGTGAGGAGAGGTATCCATTGGAAGTGACGAAAAATTCTTGAAAATGGAGGCACGTAAAGATATCTGAGATGCTATTATATGTTGGATGTGTAGGAAAGAAAGAGAATTGGCTTCATTTGTGAGAGGAAAGAAGCAAGAATTGAGCTGAGCCTCGGAATGCAATCGCGTTGCTGGAAAATTGTTGTGCCTGGGCTTTATTTTAACTTCCCTTTCAAACTACCTAAAGTAATTGGAAAATCCAATGTTATTATTACGTATCGATAAACACTAAGCATTTCACAATCATTCAGTTGTTGTGAGAAGCTTGTTTCCAACTTTCCCTTGCAGCGTAGGTAATGCACCTGTATTTGAGTTTTCCAATATTTTCCGATGCCTGAGTTTCGTGTATTCTCAATGCGATCTGGCTGTTTGCCTTCCACTGGTACCCTTATACGCAAGGAAAGGTACAGTTTCGGCGTAGCTTGTAGGATAATTATCTCAACCCTTGTGAATATAATTTTGAGAGAATCTTCATCGTCTGAAGTTTCAGAAACGGAGCGCATGCTCACGTAAACTAGTTTGAGCGTATTGCCGGTTGAAATCATGCTCTATTTTGATGCCGCTCTTGCAAACTTAGGCTCATCGGAGTGGGATAAGTTAGTTTTCCTTTTGGTGTAAAAGTGTGGCGCAAATTGGATGGAGTTTTTCTTAGAGAACTCGTTGTGTATTGACTTCGACAGTGGGACGAGGACGATGTATTTTATGAATTTTGCTTGCTTATTTTATACCTTAATGGCATAGTAATGTCGTCTAAATGACAAACCTTCTTTTACGTCTATCTAAAGAGTCGTTACTTGAATAGTCATATGTTATGTTAAAAATACTTTATTGAATGACAAATTTACGTTTTCATGTTTCGATTAAATTCAACTTGATGAACCGAAACTGAATTATCTTCTGTAATATGCTATTTATTTATGTTTATATGTGATAATAATAATAATAATATGTAATTAACTTATAATTAATGTTATCTACTGTATTATGTATGTAATTCGCTCACCACTAATGTACAATATGTGCTCTAATGGGCATTGTACCCATGGCAAATAAATATTATTATTATTATTCTTGAATATCCCCGGCGTTGTCCTCGTTTTGAAAAAAAGCTGGCGGTATTTTCCGTATCTGTATTAATGATTTCTCTCTCGCTTAGTATTGCCTTCCTCGCTCGCTTAAACTTACTCGTATAAATGAGAGTTTTTTTGGAGCACGTTAGTCAGGTTCACCGCCTCCCAGTATCCCTCGTACTTATGCATCGGATCGAGAGGGAGAAATACAGTTAATTTTTTTTGCCTTCATTGGGAGAGTTTGCACTTGGACTGTAATTATTCCGCGATGCACTATCCCCCCTCATATTTCCACGCGTCTGTACCGGTGGAACCCGCCCATTCATTTCTCCCTTTGTGCCCAAACACTTTCAAAATTTTAATTGAAAAACAATAATTTCAGCTCGAAATGTTGTCCATTGTTTGGGCCATAAAAGGGGACTATCGTCGGGTTTTGGGGGATGGTGGGCGGGGATGAAAGGGGAGGGGGTGGGTCACTTCACCCCCTCCTCCTCCTCCCCTCACGGGCCCGTTGCCACGACGACGGTGAGTTTGTATTTCATTCGCACAAAACGAAATGAAAACAAGATTTGTATCGCACCGAGAGTGTTGATTAAATGTAAACATTTGACGATTCATGACAAAACATTGTTCGGGGCATCAAAACCGCCTCTCTCTCTGTCTCTCGTGGGTACCGCCGTTCATGGGATCCCCCCCTTCATGCCCCCCCACTTGCTCTGCGACCGGGGGGTGCTCGGAAATTAGGGGGCCCACGCAGATGCACATGTAAAAGCGGTCCCCACGCGACCCCCGCGCTCTTCTTTTCCCTTTTTCTCCATTCATTTTCATCCCTCCCCATTCATCCTCCGACTACTCTCATATCTCCGCAGAATTTCCATTAATTGCATCTCCGCTTCGCTTTTCTTTTTTTTTTCATGTCGATATGGGCGCTCGCTCGGGGATCGTCTTTCGCCGTGGGTGGTCCGAGCGTGGAATAGCCCCCGAGGGGAATGAATGGGTATTTTTTTCGTTTCACGGGTTCTCGTTTATTTGCGTTTTGATTTTATTGCTCGAAGAGATCGGAGTGTGGTGAACGTTTGACCGAAATTGACGATTGGATGGTGTGTATGTATGTACTACCTCCATCGCCCTCGGGCCCCTCCGAGTGAGTTTCCCATTTTGAGTTTCTGCAGGTGATTTTTGATGCATGTCTCCGTGTATCGTTTGATGTTATATCGTATCTCCTGTCTAGCCGTGATGTGGAAAATAATGGAAAGTTAACCTCCCTCGTCAATTTTCTTGCGGAAAAATGATTTAATCATGCCATTTTTGAATGCTTGCTTATGATCTGCAGTACTGTTTGCCAATTTTTTGTTTCCTTTTCGGTTAAATTTATATGGTTCGAGTTTTTACTTGGCATTTAAATGTAATGAAAAAACATGTAATCCTACACGCATAATACGTCTATTTCTGGGTAGATTTCAGAGATGCCAAATTCGTCATGTTGGAAATCGGGCTTTTAGTTTATTATTCTAAAAATTGCTGTTTGTCGAGTATTTCTTCAGTATACCAGCAGCTATGCCTTCGGGCATTGATGCTTATCTCTTTTGTGTGACTCATATAATTTCACGTTATCAGCTCTCTTTTCCCCCTATCATAAATGCAAAGTTTTTACTGGAATTTACAAATGCACCTCATTAAGCCCATTTTCCTCCTGTTCAAACTCTTTTTCCTCCTCCCTCCCCGGTTTCATCACTTTCGCTTTGTTTGCAGGCACGAATATTGGAGGCTCATGATGACAAATTCTCCCCCGATTCTTTAGTGTGTGATGTTCAGTGACATTTGTTTTTAGTTCAGAAATATGGCCGTCGAACATAATTTTCACAGGCGCGCGTGCGGAAACGATTGCCTTTGTTTATTTTTTTTAATCCGATCCCCGTGGTTAAGCACACCGATTATCCCGGCTCGCTCGTTTGGCCAATCGGTTTTGCTCTTCCCCTTCACCTCACTCCTGCAATACTGATGACCGACGGGTCTTCCTCGACCCTGGAATGCGTGCGGGCGCCATTATTTCTAGTCGATTCCCTTTGACCCCAAAGGCTCCACGCGATGTATGTTTTAGGGAACCGTGCGACGACGCAACGTAAATAATGGATTGTTTTGTTTAATCGCATTTCCATCTATGAGCGCCACAGGATGATGCCCTCCAATCGGATAGCTGATCGGAGAGAGAGAGATCCGGTCGGAGCAGTGTACAGCGGAATAATTTGCGAGCACAATAGCTCATACAGGTTGCTGCTAATGAAGAGCGCCATTTGCAGAACATTGAATCTGCTTGTTTTGCTCAAAGGAGAGCGAAGTCTCGTCTTCAATCCCAATGAGGATTTACGTTCCCTTTAGCCCAAATTGTCCCATAGCTCGCACCATCTAACGGTAGGTTGGGCACAGCATGAAGCATACGGTGATGGTTGTCATGCGAGCAATAATTTAAAGTTTTTGTGCACTTAATTTTAGAGCGACGTATAATTTTACGTTCAGATTTCTGTTGCACTTATGAAATTAAAATTCTTGGCCACAATTGTGGACAGAAGGTGCTCGTTCACTTATTTTTTTTATTTAGAGGCCCGTGTTTTCCGTTTTTCTATCCGCCGCGCAAAATTTTACGTTTATTTCATGCGAGTTTATTTGCATTTATATAATTAACGTCGTTATGTATTGTATAAATCTATGGCGAAGAAGAAGAAAATAAAGAGAGAAATAGTATTTTTGAACATATTTCAAGTTTAAACAAAAGTTGGTAGCGTTTCAGCTCGCAGTTAGTTTTACTTTAGTAGAAATGTAAAGCATTTATTTCTACTGAATAATTCATTACACATATTATTTAGGATATTATTCGACCATGCCTTTTGTCTCCTCACACCTCTCGTTCCGCACACGAGAGTTGAAGTAAGCTTTTTTTGCAGACATTAAATCGTATTATTATTACATTATAAAGATTATATTGTATTGTCGCTATTTTCTATTGCCGTTTATCATATTGTTTAAATTTGTAGATTGTTGTGTGGACGTAGGTACAATTTTGGGGTTTTGGCCAGAATTTCGGTGAAATTCGCTGCTGTGCGCTTCTTATTTCTCGAGCAATTCGCGACTGCAAATTGATGGCCTCTAACCCAGTCGAAAATGACGAATTTCTTTCCTACCTCATACTAAGGGCGCAATACATTTCTGTACGGTTATTGCATTTATTTTAAACTTTTCACTCAGTTGAAAGCAATGCTAGGAGAAACCGTGGCGCTAAAGATTAGGGTAAAGGATGGAATGAAACTAGTAATTTAAATAAGAGTTATTATTTTATTTTTTTTGTAAATGTTGTCCCAGGGTTACTATTGAGAATTGTTCTCTTTTTTTCAAAGTTAGTTTATATTGACGAAGCTAATTGTCTAAACTAAGAATTTCATGCTTGACCAAATGTATTTATTCAGTACTGTACCCTCTCCCGATTGATAGACATGGAAAATTTTCACAATTTTCCGATAGTGTGAACAATAACCCAGCCAACAGCTGTCCGCGTTGCAGATGGGTGTAAAGCCAGGGATATTTCTGTCTTTATCTTTTCCTTCGCCATTTCTTTTTCCTTGAGATAGATGGAATAAAATAAGAATGTTGGAATAGGGGTCGCACATTTCCCGATGATTCCTCTTGCCCTCTGCTCCCCTCCCGCCCTTGCCGCACCCAGAGCTGATGCTTTATTCATCCCTCCCCGCGCCACACACAGTGTGCCGCCGCTTTCATCGCCGCCGAAGGGTGCCAGCGCTAACCGAGGCAGTCGACTTGACCTCACGAGTTTGGCACACTTTCAAGTGCCCCTGGAATGGCGCAATGGGGATGGCACCATGTTCACGCCCTCCTCCTTTGGCGCCCCCCCCCAACCACCCGTGGGGTGTGGAGGCTCATCTCCTCTCCCTCCTTGTCTGAGATGTCTGGCAAAATAGGGCCCCTCTGATGGACCACACATACGCAGGCCCAGCTTCAGATGGTCGGTTCAGCAGGTGAAGGGAGTACTCTCCAGGAGGACCGTTCACTGAAATTGCGGCATTAACAAGACGCACCATTTTGGAGCAGATAATTATTGGCAATAATTTCATTCAAGAAATATCTATTCGTTTGGAATTTGCTCGGTTACACTCCAGTCACCGCTCAGACAACAAATAAAATCATTCGTGTAGACTGCGTCTTTTGCCTCGAAGTAATTGAATCAATTCACTATGATAGGGTATTTCCATCAAAAAGTATGAAAACCGCGGTTAATAATTTTTGATTCATTCTTCATGTATTTGTGATAAAATTGTGAAAGATTGAAAGGTTGCTTAAAGATCTTGGTGAAAAGAATTTTGATTTATAAAAATAGCTAAGCGGAATTCGTTGGGGTGTCTTTCACAAATGAATCTTAGATGTGTCGAAGTAATCTGTTGGGAGAAGTATAACCAAATCCCGACGTATGGTCACCATAAAGGAAACATAGCATTTTTTCTCTTTATAATATTACAGTTTAGGATTGTCTCGGACTTGCACTTGTGAACTCTTTTTATTGCACTTACTTTTTCCATGTTTTTGGTGGTACAACTCGTGAAGATCCCGGTTTTCCTGAAATTTGCCTTCCAGTCCTCTCTGATTTTTGCTTTTTTACATTCATCTTTTCACTTACAGGAGTGAAAATGAAAATATTTCCGGATAAGAATGGAACAGAATCGAGCATGCGTATGGAGTGTCGTCAAAGCTCTCCGCAACTTTTTTCTTCTACGTTAAGGAACTTTGTAGTTTCGCCGTTGTTCGGCTAGGCATTTTAATTTTCGAAGCAACAGCATCGGTAATCAAAATATTTGATTACGGAACCCTTACTTTCCTTGCTCTGCCCTCGCTGAAATATAATAAAACAAAACAGTTTATGCTAGTAAGTTTCGACCGTCTTAACGTGAAAAGCCTAAGTGTTACGTACAAATTAAGCCGCTCTCGCCTTCTGCTTGAAAAATTCCCTCCCCTACCAAAAGGTTTTCTCTCTTCCTGGGTGCAGTGGAGCGAGTTCGAAGGACCCGGAGCAGGAGGTGCGGTGGCGAGATTAATTTTTGTCCTCCAGCATGGCTCGCATTCCTCGCTCGCCCCGTCGCACTTGTTTTGTTTCCAGTGTGCGGGACCGCAAGCCCTTCCATTGTTGCAAGGGATGGTGCGCCCATTGCGTGGCTTTGCGGATTTTTTATTTTCAAATTCCCGAGGAGGGACAAGGTAGATTTAAGGGTGACTAATTCGTTAAGGGGATTCCTTCCCTTAATGGGGATTATCTTGAAGATGCTCGCTTGTGGCTCTCGCTTTATCCTTTTATTTTTGTACAATCGGTCTCTTTAGGTTTCATGTCCTTTATCTTGGGTTTTCCAGCGCCTATAAAAAAAATGTCGTCAATGATAGGTAATTAGAGAAATGTTTGTGGGAGGGAGCCTGCATCGCAACTTTATCCCCCGATATGTGCTTACGTCCCAAGAACGACTAGCCACGGAATGAAGATAATACACCGCTCAATTCTTCCTAATCATCGTATTCACGACTATTTACGAAGATTTTCCGGAAAAATGTAAGTTAGCTTTATAAAATATGTTTCTCATTTAAATTTTTTCTCCATTTTTAAATATCGTCGCATTTTTCTTTTTGTCGGCACTGCCAGAAATAATTATTTCAAGCATTTCTTGCATCGAGCAATGCGTCGACTCCGTACTAATGATTTAATTTACCGCGAAAAATAAGTATTGCATTGATCAGGAGGCTAGAGTTCACGGTGGTAGCTTTAATTTCGGATGCTCTTAATTCCCCATACGCGTTATCATGTCAAACATGGTGTCACATTCGGAAGCGAAATGTAATTGGTCCTATACGTTATGAATAAATATACCTGATTTATCAGGTGCAATTAATCGCTTGTCAGCTGGCTTCTGATTCTTCATTATCTGGCGATTCATGTCATTTATAAATTTAAAAATTTTAAATATCACTTGTCAAAATATTGCTCGATTTGCGTGTCATGTCATGAAAAGGGACTAACGCTGTGCTTTTCGGGATCGCTTTGAAATCTCTCCCCCCCCCCCCCTTCCCTGACCCTCGTCGCACAGATTAGCTGCTCTCGCCACCATTCCTATTTCTCTCTCTCTCTCTGTTTTATTTTTGGAGCATTTATGATCTGGAACTAGCCAACATTCAGCCTCTCGTCGGTCGTAAATCTCTCGATTCAGCGTTCGCATTTGGACTTGTTTGGATAGTTTATTGTCGGCATACGGCTTCTATTCATACTTATCCTCGTCGTTGCGTTGGCGGCGATAGCTCCATTGATACCGGACTAGAATGGCCTCCCCATTAGCTTCGACTACTATTTATGTGCCGATTACATATCTGTCCTTAATTGATTCCGTTATGCACCTCTTGCTATTCACTATGAGTGTAGGTTGATTGTTTCTCTTGAGCTCCGTTAAAAGACGTCGATTTATTGAAAAAAAAATCGGCGACGATGAAGACGAGGAATCGCTTTCGTCATTTTCTATTAACGCTTACTTTGGAAACCTCTCGGCTCGTCGTTTTCGCGAGTGGCGTGGGTGTGGAGAAGATTAAGGGGGGGGCGGTTGGGGGTGGAGAGGGGGAGGGGGCGCTTGAGAGACGAGGAGCACAAGGCCTTTGCATTAATTCCTCAGTCTTGCGCTAATGAACTCGATTATCCGCCTTTAAAGACTTTGGCTTGCATCTTGCTGCAGCTCCTCCGCCCCTTTTTTCTCCGCTTCCTCCCTCAGACTCGAAGTTTCTTACAAGTTCCCTTAAATTTTTAATGTACCCCACCTTCCGCATATTGTAGTTCCCAAACTTAAGTGGGAGGATAATTAATATTGATTGTTCCAACCCCATTCTTTTGCCCTTTTCTTCGTTCTGTTCATACGGCGCGGCGGTGTTAATTCATTGCCTAATTGCTATCTGTGTGATGACTGCCTACCTTAAGAACGTATACGAAGAGGCCTTGGTTCAACCCCTTGAATGTTACTTTCGTTCTGGATGGATTTATAGCGCGAAGGGTCCTAGAAACTCGGATTGTAGGAAAGAGTCTCCTCCTTTCTGTAGTACGCGAACCTCTTTCTTCTTTTCAGCACGATGGCAGTATAATTATCACTGTGGTTAATCTAACGTTAACAGTTGCATAGCAAATCTTAATGTCCTGGTGTTTTTTGCTAGATCTGTTAGTAGCTTTTAAAACTTTAAGCCATATCCTAATCAGAATCGGGTTTATCTTAACCCGAAGACTTTTTTATTTATTTGTTAATGAATTCCTCAATCCTGCTACAATAACATAAATTCAACTCCTTTCTTGAAAACAATGGGTTGTAATTAACCTTTTTGTGTACAATGTAAATTATTAAATTAATTGTTATATCATTTTTGAAAATAATACATGTGTTGACGTAAATCTCTTCATATCATTCACTGCTTACGTGAATATACTCTCGCACATGATATTACTATTTACATATGTTAACAAGTATAGGATATGCCTAAATACTGCGGCTTCGAAAATCCTGCTAGGGTGTCGTGAGTATTTCTAATTAGCTGGTGTATTCTCTGATAATTTTATTGGATTTCCTTAGGCTATTCTCATTGAAGTCAATGCTAGATTTATACTTTGTTACTTTCTGCCTCATTTATTCATAAAAGAGTGTACTCCCTGGGGTACAAATGGTAAATGGGTATGGGTGCAAATAGTAAATGGATGCATATTAACAAGAAGACAGTTGTGGCTTCGTCCTCCACTCAGCCGTCATTGTCTTCACCAATCTGGATCGCCTCCTTGCCAGGATCATATTTACCCTGTGAATTTAATTTTTTGTTGATTGCTGTGTAAGAGTTCATAGAAAAAGCTGGTGCTGAGTCTTATCAGAAGAGTAGCGCTTACGAGCCGGAAACGTAAGCGTTAAGAATGGAGGACGGGAAGAGATGAGGCCCTTTGAAATGACAGCAGCGTTCGAAATGTGTGCATGGAGGAGAAAGGAGAGGGTTAAATGAATTGAGAGGAAGAGGAGTGACTATATGCTAGAGATAGTGGACGGGGAGAGGAGACTGCTAGATGAGATTCTGGGAAGACGGGAGGTTTGAATTGGGCGGGTACTGAGGGGGAAGGAATGGTGAAATCTATATGTTAGATGATAGAATGCCCGGCAAGCGAGGAATGGGGAGAAAGGCGTTAGAATTTACGTATGGAATGAATGGGAGTAGTATTTACTGTGAATTGAAGATGGGTAGACTTCATGGGAAGGGACACTGCAGGAATCTTTCACATTTGCTCTATTAAAGCATACGTTATTGGAAAGAGTGCTTAAATAATGAAATTTGGTGTTTTAAACATTGTATTGAAATAGCATCCGTCACCCTCTTTGCACGGCGCGAGCCACACCAAAGCGTTTAAGTAGCGGCTATTTAAGCGGTTATAAGACATTCCGATGCGATCTTGTGCCCGGCCTTGCCCATCGTCACCCGACCGTCCTATTCTCTAATATTTCGGGCCTTCGACGCTAGAGTTGTGGTTCGTTCGAGAGTGGCACGTCGATGACAATTACCATCCCTCCTCTCCTACCCAGCCTCCTCCTTCCCCGTGTGTTCCACCCTGAAGGGCACCCCCACCCACCTGCTTGCCGTGTTCCCCGGGACAACACGGGACGCACGTCGTGTCGGAACCTTGTACCCCTCCCCCTCTCTTCCTCATACTCCTCCCTTCCCCCCTCCCCATGTAACTCTCCCCCCCCCTCGCGTGTCATTGGTCGTTAGTTTCCCTGGGAACCCCCGGAAATGTTTATTCGGCGCTTCCAATTAGGTCTTGTGGCCTGAAAAAAACAATGGGGCCGCTCACGGAGAGGAAACAAGGCTGGCGGGCCGTGGGTGGGGTGGCCGGGCGTCGCGTTGGGCCCTGGGGAGTGGCATTGGGGAGGGGGAGGTGGAAATCTGCGGTCTGTTTGCGCCCGCTTTGTCGTGTGTGTACGCGGTCCTTGTCGCGGTCGGACCCTGGGGTATATAAGCGGCGAGGCCTCCCCCTCTCTCTCTCCCCCTATTCCCTTCCCCATCATCGTTCCCGTCCCTCGCATATGCACCCTCTCTGCCCCCGCGCACCGCATCGCCCCGCTGTCCGTCAGCCTCTCTGACCCTGGGGCCTGTACCCCTGTGAGTACCGCGACGGGAAAATAATGCGTGCGCCGTGAGGATTCTCACTTCGTTTCGCTCGGTTTCACTCGTTTAATTTTTACGCCTGAGCGCCGTTTCCTTGAAAATTGTCCCGTCTTCACGCTCTCGCCGAGGATTTTTCTTCTCTTGTTCAGGAACTGGTCTCGGGTTTTCAGCCATGCTCGGGTTCCCGACTCGACGAAGATGTAAATTTAAATTGCGAATCACTCCTCACATTCCCGAAGACGTGGACCGAGTAGGGAGCCGAAAAGTAGAAGCCCATGGAGTCATTGACCCGGTGGGAAACCCGAGGAAAGTTTCTGAACATTGCTCGCCGGAAGAGCACCCAGTCATTTTTTTCCCCTCTTCTTGGACCGTATTCAGTATGTGCCTTGGAATTTAGGACTTGTTTAAACGTTGAATAATCTGAAAATTTTCAATCACGAGCTCTTATATCTTTATGGTGCTAGTGTTAAAATTGCGTCAATTTCGTGGTTTAATAATTTCTGGGTTTACCGTATCGGGTTTTTTGTCTCGTTCCTCGAAAATAGAATTTCTATCCTTGGTTTTATGCGGTTGCAAGGGGCGATGATAACTTCGAGAATTCCTTTGAAGTCCAGAAAATTATTGCTCATCCATTTTCAATCCGTGGGACGTTCCTCCTCATCGCTTCGACTGATCACTTTCATCTCGGTTGTGCCATGCTCACGGTTCCTTTGTTCACCGTGCCATTTAAAGGCCTCGGTGCATTGGGTTGGTGGGACCACTCAGGCCATTTGTCGCTTTGGTCTTGCTGCTCCGCCATGAGTGCGCAGTTTGGTAGCTGGTGCATTTATTCCGAATTTTTCATGCTCGAGTTGCTCTGTGGTGGCATGAAAAATTATTCGCTTGAATTCCTACCTTAGGAATAATGTCAAAAAAATAATATGCAGCAATTTAAGTGTATTCTATTTTTATGGCAAAGTGCGTAGTTTCAGGATATTTTTACCATTGACTGTCGACGATTGAGGCCAAAATGTTGACGAGGCCTTTTCCAACTCTCTTGGCGAATCCAAAATTCTGTCAATCGTGTTTTTTTTTCCTTTTGCCTCCACAGATCCCTTATTTTTTGCTTGACCATGCTCTTGATGACTTTTTCTTCAACGGGATTCATAATTTATCCTACGCACTGTGACAATGGAGAAGTTTGAGAACTACTCTTTTCCACGAGTCCTTTTTTCTATTCGTCAAAGTTTCTGTCTATTTTCCTCGAGAGAGGCCTTGTGTTTTTAAAATATGCACTTCAAGTCTTCGTCCCTCGTTCTGTGGCCGCGGTTACAGTGCTCCACTTCGATTCTACTGAATTTGGAATTCCATTTGTTACAGCGCTCGCTTCAACGTCGCCCCAGAATGGGCCCTAGGCCACCCACCACCCATTCCACATCTCTCTCTCTCACCCGTTTTGCTTTTTTTATTCCATTCACATACGCGAGTAGTTATCTTGCCCATCCCGGCTCCGCACCAAGCGGCGTGGAGTGATGAGTAGCGAAAAGTGCGTCTCCCGGCTTGCGATGTGAAAAGTCGAGCTCTCATCCGAGAAATATGGCGTCTCTTTATGCCAAGCTCTCTCAAATGGGCTTTTGCGGGCGTAGTGGTGGTGGTGGTGGCGAAATAACAGAGAGCGTCGATCGAATCGGAGGCGGAGGAAGAGACCAGTGAGGAATCGGTATCGGATTGCATTGTGGGGCGATGATGACGATAGCATGGGAGACTATGACGAGGAAGGAGTAAGGGAAGAGGGAGAGAGATAGAGAGAGAGAGAGAGACAGCAGCAGCAGCCTATAGCAGCCAAGGAACGGAAGGCCATTTCCGCGGCGATGCCAGGAGAAAAAAAAAAAACAAGTGAATCCATTTTAGCGCTCGTCGGCCGTTTCTTTTCTTCCGACACAGCGATCATCGGAATGGCTCTCCGTCGTGTATTGAGTGCTCCATCCCCTCCCTCTTTCTCTTTTCCGATCCCCACCCCCTGCCTCGCCTCTTTCCTCCCCCTCCCATCCCATCCTTCCCCAGAATCCTCCGCGGAGATCAATGGAGCGGAGTCCGCGGCCGTGGAGGCCAATCGTGGTAATCCAGTCAAGCACTGCTGCCCTCCCTGAGAGGAATCTAATTAGCCGAGACACCGGCTGAGTTTAATCGGACGCGGGGGGTACTTTATGTGAGATACTGTGCGTTAATACTTCACTAAGCGGTGACGTGTATTGTCCAGTTGCAAGATTGGGGAGAGCGGAGAGGTGTAGCCATCTTACAGGCGCCCATATTGAGTGGCGTGCGAGGTATATAAGACGCATAAGTCCTCGCGGCCGTAATTTTTTCAATCTTGATTCAACAGTGTCCTGGAAATTAGTGAAAACTTGGCTCCATTAAATTCTGATACCGTTTCATACCGTTACTTTGGCTTCTGCAAATTGATTCATTTTGATTGATTTGTCCAATTTATTTTACAGCACAACATATGTGGCAAACACACACACTCCCACACAGGCTATAATAGGTTTTCCAAGAATTAATGATTTATTACAATGCTCAAAGTCACTCTAATAAATCATTCTTTCGTTTAGTTTCTTCTTTATATCAATTAACTTGAAGCGGAAACGACCGAGATCCAACCGATTGCAATTGTAGTTGTGTTCATATTCCGAGGCAAGCGAATGAATGCTCAAGGTCATGCATTGTGTTGGATCATTGCTAATAATTATTTGATTAAATATAAATACTATCAGAATTGCGATGTTACGCTCAAATTTAGAGTTCTGCTTGAACTTACTCTTTGAGCGGTATTTGTTATCGTATTATCTCCACGTAACGACATGGGTGTGGAATCATTGAATTGATATGGTTGACTACAATTTCTTGCACGAACTACTCTGAAGATCATCTAAGAAACCGTATAGAACAAGATATATGCTTAATGATAAAATTTTTTTAAATAATAGCTCGTATTCAGGGACTATTCATTTATTTGTCTAAAACTTTGAAATGTAAATTTCGGAAAAGGTGACAGCCTTTTAGTTTGAATTCAAATATTTAAGTAAAATCAAATAATCATTTCTCGAGCGTTTTGTGCGACCAGTATATTCTGTAATAGTAATAATAATTGTTAATATTGAATAGGTTTTTCCTGGCATTTGCAATATATCCTAACCATCCTATTGCTGGTTTGATATCATGAACGGAAATGCACTCATCGACCGGAAGAGGGAAACGCAAAGCAAGGGGAAGAAGATAAAAAGAGATGGCGTCAATTAATCCAAGGCGAATCCTATTTAGCGTGTGCCATTATTCTTCTTTGTCTCTTTTCCCGAGCGAGGCCCTTGTTCTACGTCCTGCCCTCAAGGAAACGACCTTATAATAATAAAAATGAGCTAAGTTCTCCGAAGTGAGCAACGAAAGAGGTTGCCGGGGAGATGAGTGGGAGGGGGGCTGGGGGGGGGGGGGGGGAACTCGGCTGAGAGAGGAGACGGAGGAAGGTGGAAGAATAGAAACAGTAACGAACCGTGCAAGTAAAAGCACTGCCCCGGGCGGTACATCGACGGCGGAAAATTTGATGGCACGGAAAAAGGGGGAATGGGAGTTGGTTTAGGCAGATGTAAGGAATTAAGGGCGGATACGGGGAGGCTAGGGAGGAGTAGGAGGGGGGGTTGAGGGATTGGAGGAGGAGTGGGGAAGGGGAATTTCGTGTGCTGGGATGGGTTGACAACGGGTTCGGGGCAGGAGTGGGGGTGAGGGGGTTGAGGGAAGACATTTCGGAGGTGGGGGTAGGAAGAAAAGTCGGCTTCGCTTCTTCACTAATTCAGAAATTGTTGGAATTAGGTGTTTAAGGTCTGCGGATGACTATGAAGTTTGTGTACCTCATATCCAACCCTATTCCTTCCGCATCTCTCAGGTTTTTTTTCTGCTCCCGAGTCATAATTATTCCCATGTCTGTTTTCGGAGATGGAAGTATTCATCGGTGATGCGATATTGTTTTGTGCGGAGGATAATGATTGATGAAGTGATCTCATGATTCAGAGGAATAAATTATGGCAATAAGGGATATTTGTGCCATATAGAGAATTATTTCAGGCTTAATGTGGTGGTATTATTACCTTTTAGGTAATTAAAACCTACTAGCAATTTTCCAAAAATTCTTTTTGAAGATCTAGTTTTGATGGAAACGAACTCGGGTGTTAATTTGTACTCCAAGCACTAGTTATTTAAGTAGATATTTAAGAACACATTGCGACACTTTAGAGTCAATTGGAGAAATTAATTTGAGTATTTCTGTAAATTTTCCGGCAAGTTTTAATTTTTAAAGCGTGTCCCTTAATATGTGTGTAACCCTTCTTTAACACTTAAATGGGTTCTTAAAACTTTCCTATTATTGTGAGAATAGCAGATTGTCCAAATTAACCAAAAATGTAATTGGTATGAATGTCCCGGTTTTTTTCAGTTAAACACCTTATATGCTTGTTCTCACTATTTCGCATTTTGTTTATTAATTATCAAACTGTAATTAAAATCTCTTTTTTATGTGAAACTAATAATTATCTCCGAAAAATTTCTTTCTTGAAGCCACTTGTTCCACCTATTCTATTTTGAAATGGGTTTGGAATTGGTGAAAGTTATTTTTAGTCTGTATCAGTTAGACCCTGAGGAGCTATTAATATGGCTATTAAAATGAGTTGACCATGAGTTATGTAGTTGATAGTTTGAGGCGTTACTTTATGGAATTTATTCATATTGAATGAAAATTAAACTATGTTATTCCACATAAAATATTTATTAGATCACTACCATGGTTTCAACGCAATGCGTCATCCTTTGCCTAGGGCCTGAGGATGACGGAGTGCGTTTAAACCATGGTAGTGATCTTATAAATATTTTATGTGGAATAACATAGTTAAATTTTCATTCAACCTGAGTTATGTCTTTTTTATATATCTCAGTTACCCCCGAAAACAAAACAATGTGGCATTTACTTCGGGAGTTTCAACAACTGCTAATAGACGATCACAGGTTTTTTGCCTAGGTTTCCCTAAACCTGAAGGAAAAATATTTGTAATTGTGATAGGATTCATTAATTGAGGTATCGTGGATTGCTTCCGTAACCGTCATGTACGACTGATAGCTAAGGATCAAATGCGATAAAACAATTCTGCCCTCCAATATATTCGTTGATGAGGAGAGGAACCTTCATTAAACCGTTGAAAATTTAATAAGCGTGCGCAGGCCTAAAGCATGTCAGTTTATTTAGCAGGACGAGTGGGACACTTGTCCAATCCAGCGGCTCTTCTTCGACGCGGCCAATTTCCAACTATTTTTGCAGTCAACATGGTTTATCCTATTCGATGGGTTAGTGATGCCGGACCGGTACCTGTCGCCCGGAAATGAATTTGGAGCGGCATTCCCGACTGGGTTGCCTTTGCTCCGTTCTATTATTTATTTAGTTTTCAGCCTCATGTTAACGTTAACATCCCACTCGCGCTCAGCTGGGGGATGTTTTTTTCCGCATGCTAAATGTTGATTGAATAATGGTTTCCGTCGCTCTCTTTCCGCGACCTTTTTCGCGTTCGTCAACGAACGGCCGCCCGTTATATATGGACGTATTTTTTGGTTCGCACGCCCTCGTCTCTAAGCCCGTATCGTAAATATTGGAATTGTTTCGCGTGGATTAACTTTCACTTGATGGGAGCTTATTCGGTGACGAGGGGGGAGAGGAGGGAGACGGCGGGGGTTGATTGATGGCGTGCGAAACGCGAGCTCGTGGCAAGAATTTACAGAAATCACACGGGAGGGTTGAGCAAATGCCATGCCGAGGAAGATTAGCCACACTAATTGCCTGTCGCAATCGTCGCCTATGGATTGCGGAGAAAGGGATGAGCGGTGATGGCAGGAGCTATCCAAGGAATGAGGCTTCATTTGCCCCGATTTCTCTTTTTTCGTCTAAGAACTTAGCTGGTTTTATTCCAGTTCGTGAATTCGGTTCTCAGCTTTTTCTTCTTCATTATCGTAATTTCACAATCTCAATTAATGAATGCCTATCTGGTTTACTCCCAAGAAGTAAAATGTCATCCTTCATGCTTGCAGTGATAAAAATCTTAATTTCAGCATGATTGTTTTAATAAATACTAGGGATGTTCGGATCGGACACCTCGGATCCAAATATCCGCGGATATTGCCCTTCATCGGATACATCGGATCCAAAGTCGCGGAAGACATCGGATCTGGATCCGAAATTTTGAATAATAGCTTCAGCGAATGCCCCATAAGGGTGGAAAGAGTTCCGATTATATCTTCGAATGCGCCGTCGCATGCGATTCTTGCCCTACTCATCAACCGTTTTGTTTGAAAGCTCTCGCAGGGGTTACGTAGGAGAATTTCAGCCGTGGAAAATAAAAATAGCAAAATACGACTGGCACATAGTTCGACTCTTCCCACAGGATTGTACAATCATCTGGGGAATCTCAGAGTCAGGAATTTTAAAATGCATTTGGATCCGAAAATATCCGATCCGAAAGATCCGGCTCCGAAAATCAAGGATCCGATCCGAATCCGTATCCGAAAAAAGTCGTGGATCTCTCCATCCCTAATAAATTCATTATGTGCGAAAGTGAATATCTTATTTTCTTTCATCTTTTGGTATTAATGTTGATGTATCTGTTTATAATTTTTTTCATGCTATTTGATACTAAAATTTCTTTTTCTTCTTTACAGGTAAGGTTCAATATGTAAAGGAGTGCTTAATACCACTGTCGACGCCGGCCCATGTTCCCACTAAGGTAAGGATGTGTCATCCTCAAGGACTCATCGCGTCATTAGTTTCACCGGAGCGTGATATACTATCAATTTCGTTACCTTTTAGTAGCGGAAGCAATACAGTTAACAGTCTCATTTTACCTTCATTGCCCTTTTTTTTTACTGAGGCTTCTAACCGCGTCTTCAACGCCTGATTCGGATCCCAGAGTGGAACTGGAAGGTCATTTCGATCCCCTCGAGGGTACCTTTTATTCCCCCTTGCCCCTCTGTGGCGGATTGATTTCCCAGATTGGTGTTGAGCAGTGCATTTTCATTTGTATTACCCCTTTTTCTTCGCCGGGACCCTCGTTACGACAATGTCGGTGATTGGCCGATTTCCCCGCGGCACGTTGTGGAAGTTTCCCAGCCAGCGAGAGAGAGAGAGAGGGGGGGGGTGGATTGGGTGGCGGGGGAGGGGCTTTTGAAGGTGAGAAGGATGAAAGGAAGGAAGGAGCCAGCCTTTCGGTCACGTACGACTTTTTTCTCGAAGCACCGCTCATTCCAGGGAGTATTTTTCTCCCGTGCCCTGGGCCGTGTGGGGTGGGGGGAGGAAGCTCATTCTCTCATTGGTTTGCCGTCAACGGCGTCGAAGTCCGATGCTCCTGTCAGACGGGGAATGCGGCGGAAAAGTGGAGGGGGCCAAGTACGGAACCTTGTGGTGCACCACTCGCGCCTGAACTTCTTCCTCACATCGTTCTATTTTTCTTCCCTCGCTCCTCAGACGGTTCCCTCCCCTCTTATTTTATACCTTCTTTTCCTCCCGCCGGCATTTCCACATCCAAATACCACACGTTTTATTTTCACATTCAAGATGCATTTCCTTTCTCCCTATTTCTGTTTCGCCTTCGCAGCCTTTCCTGCCCACGGGCCCATCCCTGAGACATGACCCGACTGCTTGTGTCGGGAATTTCCGCTTCGATGGAGGTGAGAGGTGGGTATCTCTAAGGTTTTTCCCCTTTCTCGGCATAGATAAACCGAAGAGTTTTTTAACCGAGCGAGGTTAGCCGAAGGTGAAGTGGACCTTTGACCGTCTTGTGCCTCCACACGGATGATTTTCAGGAGTAAAAAACAAGAATCGACCTTTGGGGTCATCTCTGTTTCTATTCAGCGGGCAAAGAGATGTGATCACTTCTCGGGGTCGTCTGGGTGGTTGGGTGAATGGGGAATTGAAGCGTGTGGAGGAGGGGATTCTATGTTTGTGGGGGCAAAGGGGGCGGGGTGAAGGCCGTTTTGTTGCCTCGGCCGTTCTGATCGCCGCCGGATGGGAATCCCGGGCCGCCTTTCCTCACGGCGAGATGCTTGGGGAAGTGACTTTTCCTTGCTGCCCCCGCGCGGCATACAAATTAGGGCTGTTCCTCAGATTGGTCGGGGAGATAGTGTGTGAAATTGATCGTGAATATGGTGGATGCGGCAGAATAAAAAGTGGCCTCGCCTCTTCCCCAGGCTGTTCCACCAGTTTTGTTTCGCGAGTTCTTTTTATCTATTTTTATCTTTCCTAACCGCACTAAAAACAGCGCATTTGAGGCCTTCACAGCGGGGTAATCTAACGTACAACAACGTAGAACGACTTCAAACACTAATATCTTGGATAGGGGCAACAAACCCAGGCGGGATTCGAACCTGGGACCTTTCGGTTTGGTAGACGAAGACTTGACTCAACCGTCATCGAGGCCGGCGATGGCGATTTGATGAAATGTAGTACACGTGAATGTCTATAGGAGAACGGGTAGCTTAATTTTTCCTGAACCGCAGTATACGCTGTGTATTGGATCCAGGGTATATTTCAGATGTCATCAGTAAACTTCAGAATTCATTATTTATGGATAGGTAATTTTGGTGTGTAGGTTTATTATTACAATAGCGAATATTTTATTATAATTTTTTCACTGGAGATCAAATACTCTCCTGTGGTTTAGAAATTTTGGTATCCGTAGCGCGGGTTGCTTGAAAGCCGTAATTCTAAAAGACAACATACAACACTTTGGAAAATAGATATCATTGAACTATTTTATTTACATAAATTATTTATAGGTTAAAATTTGGCGTACAGATTTATCAATATTATCTTTAACTATTCCACAGGAACTACTTCGTTGTTCATGATAGAGTAAATTGAAAATCTCCAATTCTAAAATAAATAAAATATGCTGATGGCGCCTCTCATCTTAATTGGCTACCCGGAACGACTGTTAAATCGCAACCTTTACAGCACGATGAAGTATTAACGGTTGAATTTTTATGGTTTTGAGCTTAAGTAATGAAAGTGGGATGGATGAACTGGATGGTACCCAAATCAATTCAATCCTTTTAGCTTTTTCCACGTACTCCCTCTCCCCCTCCACTCCCGCTTCGTCAGATTTAAAAGCGGTCGCGGATGTAAATGAGGCACGGGGGAGGGGATTTGTTTGCAGGATGATTCCCCCTCCTACCTCCTCATTTCACCCCGTCCTCCTCCTACTCGAGGAAATCCCCATGTCCTTTGCGACTTATTCATTTGATTGCGAGCTTCCCCTTCCTCCCACTTGTCCTGCGACTTGAGATTCCAAGGAGATGGGTTGTCGACGCGTGTGTTTGGCTCAAGACATGGGAGGGGAATTTTTGCTTTTCCTCGGCAAGGAAGCATGTGGAATTGTTCGGGTGTCTTAATAACGTTTGGTGTGTGGCCGCTGTTGCGATGGTGACTCCCCCTTCCTCTCCTCTTTCAGCCTTGCTGTAGTTCGCCCTCTAGTGTAGTTGCGCCATTTGCTCACGACGTCCTCAACCCATAGTCAACTCTCCTTGTCTGAGTCCTCTTCTGTCGCCATGGGAGGCCTCTGTACCAAACTGCCCCTCCCCAACCAATCTCCACCCCACCCTCTCCAAGGCAGCGCGACTACTCGGAGCATTTTGGCCGGTTTCACTTCTCTTTCCCGACTTTTTCTTTTGTTTTTTAAGAAGCGCCATATTTCGTTTATTTTATTTAACCCCCATGGAGCGCGACGTGACCCGCATGCAAAATAACTTGCGCCCAATCTTATTTTCCTCGGGACTTGTTTACGGTTGCGAGTCGCTTTATTGCTCTTGCTTATTTTTTTTTATCCCGGAATTTGTTGTCCGTCGTCTTCCTCCCCTTTCACGATCTCGTCCCTCCCCGTCACTGCTGTGGAACCACTCCGTCGCCCGCATATCATTCGCTTAGGGATGTGGTGACGATTTCTTAGGGGGAAGTGGCGGCCTTTGGGCCCTTATGTGGAAGGGACCCACTGCCGCGGACGCGATGAGAAGCGATCGATAAAGGAGATACGAGTGGTGCTGCATTAACTCTCTCTTTTCCCTCTCGCAGTGCCTCCTATCGGATACTTTGACCGCGTGCGTCCGGATAAGTTCTCCCCTTTTATTAGCCTCGAGAATATCCGTATTTCTTTTCATCGTATTCCTCGTTGAAGTGGCATCATTTTGGCGTGGTGTGCCGTTTCCCTCCAAATGACATACCCAAAATGGCTCTCTGCATACTTATCTCGAATCTTCAGCTCGGCGCCGATCAGTTAGCGAATCGCCCGACGGTCCAAAAGCGTTTGGTTGTGGTTTTTCGTGATCGCCCAGTCCTTCCTCCGGCCGAGGTGATAAATGAAGCTTAACCCAAATGAGAGGCGAGCAGGTAACCTGGTTTCCGTCTAGCTTCCGCGTAAACTGCAGTTCAAGGCTCCAAATGGCATTTTTTCTGGCTAGAATATCGTTACTTGCTGCCCAGACTAATCCCTCGTTTGGCCCTCGAGAAACGAATGAGCCTTGGGAACATATCCTCTCTAATGAGCGATACTTTGCTGGATCTCGCGTGGGCTCTAATTTGGCAGCTTTGGACCACGAGAGACGTATCCGACCTTCGAAAGATTGGGTCATATGCTATTAGTCCCTCCTAGGTTTTGAATTGTATTGTTGATGATGCGACACTTCCAAAGCTGTGGGCTTATGGTGCCGATCTATTTCAAATATATGATTATCTCTAATTTCTAAGCACTAGGGGATGAAAATTGGAAGTATGTTCTTTCTTGTCGATAAAGAATAGGTTTATTCTACATTGAAAAAATCCTCGAACCTCCGAGAATAATCTTAATTAAATCAATTATGCTCATTAACGTTGGTTTACGTAGGAAATGGAATCTTCGGTCCGATAATTCTGTGGGAATTCATTTTTAATATGTATCCATTGGTCAGTTTTGGTGGTTTATTTTCTATTAGTCTCTGATTTTACTATTGATGCGTGGATTTTTTTAGGCTAAAAATGATAATTGATGAGAGGAGCTCGGCATGGAGGTGAATTTAGGAGTCAGAAGTGGTGGATTGAGCGTGTGCTTAAGGGCGAGGGCTGAAGCAAATTGTGCATATTATGGATATCGCCGTTATTATGACGCAATTGCGGACCTAAAATCAAGCCATTTTTTTAATGCAACGCTGTGACAGTTTCGTCAGGAATGGAATCACCAAATTATTTCTTCCCAGCTTGGCCCCGGCATATGGAGAGCCGAACTTCGAGGTCAGAGGGGGATGGTCCCCCGAGATATATTTGCACATATTTCCCGCAAGATCTTTAAGGCTTCTCTTTCATACCTGCCTCTCAAGTTTCCAAAAATATTTCCCTCATGACAGTTGTCCTCCCTGGTCGAGGGCGACCGCGTCCTTCCACCTGACCCGGCCGCCTAAGAGCTACTTCCTTTCCCTCCTCCTCCCGTGCTCCCCCCACCCTCATCTCGTATTTAAAGCACTCGCCCCGCCCCTCACCTCAGGCCACGCCCCCTTTCTCCCATCCCTTCTCTGAGAACACCTCCTCCCCAACTCTCCTCCTTCCTCCCGATCTCGTCTTCCTCGCTTTCCTTATGCTCAGTCTCCTTCCCCTCTTTTCATCGACGATTCTCTTCTCATATCATCATCCTCTCTTGCCTCTTATCATATTCGTAACCTCGCGCTCTTCATATTCCCATCTCCGGATCTCGCGTGCCGAACTTCTCTCCCTCTCTCAAAATTACATTCCCGTGCGAGTGGTGCTCATCGATTCCCCGACAAGTTTAGAGAAGTCCTCATTTGGACAAATATTTGTGTCCCCAGTCCGCGCTTCTATCTCAAGCTTCAGTCCTAGTCTACCATTGTTTTTATTAAATGTCGATTGTGGTGGAGACAAAAATATAAAGAGACCTATATTTCTTCATTTTTCTATCCCTCGACTATGTTGTGGCTTCGCCTTGCTATCGGATGGAGAATATAAGACTTGAATAGTTGAAGGACGAGGAAAAATTACCTTGTCGTTCTCATGAGATATTTTAGTCGGTGTTTCGATTTGCGTCCAAGTGTATTCACTCCTATCGATGCAGTTTAATTGTTCACTTGGAGCTGTAGCCACGAACGTCCCGCTTACTCACGCCGGAGGCGGTATAAATGGAGTCCGTGGAGGCTCATATCTGTATTTTGCCTATGGTTCGCGGGCCACTTTCGCCTGCCCTTTGTTCTCATAGTTGGTTAATTACGGAACCTTGACCCTAGTTTATTTCCTCCTAGCGGTTCCGCCTTCCATTTAATTTCTTTTCGAGAATTTTGCGCCAGTGTGGCTGAGTCCATATTCGTCAATATTCAAAGAAAACTGCCTTCATCTCATGGCAGTCGGCAATTTCCCAAAGTAGGTCTTGCAAGTTTTTTTTCAATTTAAAGGTATTCACAACAATGCCACAAATGCTGCGATCTGATTGGAATTCAGGAGGGAATGTTGTTAATTTGGTTTGGTATCTGAAAAACTTTCTTCCGGTTGGAATTCTGTCTCTTCTTCGCCCCCACTTCTCCTACTTCTACCACTCGTTCATCTTCTCTCCTTTATTTTATCTTGTTGTGGCCCCTCAAATAGCTCTCTTATTGCTGAAATCTGTCTCCCTTTAGATAATACATATTTTTATACATGTATTTATCTCAAACCAACCATGCTGAGCTGCTATTCTGTTGAGTGCAACAACTGTACTACTGTATGAGGCAAAAAATATTCAGGAAACTCCGAAAGTTGTTCCCGCTGTATGAATAGACGCGGGAAGTAATCGCAATGAATGTGTCTTCACTTGTTCTTCATCAATCGGCCACTTCACTTCTCCCCATCACTCTCTTCGGTCCCGCGACGAAGAAATTCGTGGCGAAGGTTATTTCTCTTTTTCTGCCAGTCCTCTCGCCGCCGCTAAACCCATCTTGCGCCACCTCCTTTCATGACATCCAATTATCTCCCTTTTCGCCCCTGAACCATGCCTCTTCCTCCCTCGCACATCTTTTTGCCAATCGCCTCCTTCATCCCTCTTCCCATTTGCATTGTTTAATGCCTCCTGTCTTAACGAGGTAAAAGCGGGCTTGTCGGCTTTTTTTGCGTGCTCGTGTGCGCGTGAAAGTGACTTACATATATTTGTTCACCCTTCTCCCTCATAACCTCTTCCATTTCTCTCTCTCTCTCCGTATCTGCTAGTCCTTACAACCTCTCCTGTCATCCTCGCTCCCTCCTATCGTGCCATCCAATCCGGAGAAATATGGCTTTTCTCCTCCTTTCCTCCCACTCCGCGCTAAGTAGTTTTTGAATAGGATTCGGGCGCGCGAAGATATGATTGCGTGATACGCCTCTCAAATGACTTGATAGATTGCTGCTTGTTTTTGCTTCGCCCTCCATGACAAATCCTGCGACTAATTCATGTGATATAATCTCGGGGTGGTTCGTTTTCCCGTGGTTTTATAGGGATTTGGTTGAATTTTGAAACCTGATATATTTTATGGCCGTGACATTAGGGTTTTGAGATGGAATGTGAAAGAAGATCTATTCAGTGCTGTCTTGCCGCAATCTCTTTTCCGGGTGTGACTGATTACCGTCGAATTGTTTCAAGTAATATTCTCATCATTTTTTCATCGAAGTTGTATGTTATGCGGCCACGAGGTTTGAGATGCCGTTTTTGCGCCGTTCGTCGCTTTTTAAATCAGCATTCTTTGTCTCTGTTGGCTGATCAGGTCCGCTCTTTGTTGACGCGTTTTCGGAATGTTAGCCATCAGGTCAAGAAAAAGTTCATCTACAGAAGCTATAAGTTTAGCCAATGCAACTCCGATGAACGATCATAACATATTGGGCATGTAGGTGACAACATGCCTTAGTTTTTCGTTGTATATAGGTTTATGTTCATGTATGGTATATTTTATTTATCTTTTTGGGTTTTTAACCTTTTGTCCAAAATTTTTGATTAGGAATCAGTTCACAGCTAGTTTTTCCAGCTTTCGTTGCATTTTTAATGATTTCTCTCTTATTTTAAACAGCTGTCAGTTTTTAAGAATTTAATTTAACGTATTATCTTTAGTAGTCATTCGCGATGAATCTTCCTGAATAAAAGTGCCTCACCTGGTAATTTCTACTTAGTTTCTTCGTAGTTCTGCCATTAGAAGCTGAAAGAAAACCAAATGAAAACAATTCGCATTACACCAATTTGAAGTATATTACAAAGAAAATAATTGATGAATATCACTTTCTTGTTAGCTGAGGAGGAAGGTTAAAACTGACGAATTCGCATGTATAAATGACAAGAGAAGGAAATGTGGATGGGACATTTATTCACTGTTTGTCCCTTACTTAGTTCACTTTTTGGAAATTGACCCTCTCTTTTTTGGATAATGCTTTCGAGTGGGATACTAAATCATTATCCTTCGGTAGCATTAGGATGAGAATGTGAGTAGTTCCATTCATCTGATGTAAAACACATGGATTTTTTAAATTAATGACCATGCATATATTGTATGAATGTGTGCCTTGTTTATCATTCACTCTCTAGTATTACATTTCATCTATTATTTGAGAATATAATTTTAAAATAGTTCAGCCTTCCGTTATTTTCTCACCGATATGGCAATATCATCTGTGCGCCTTTTTTCCTCTCTCAGATTCGAATGAATCACGCTGGCTACTCCGTGGGCCATCCTTTCCGTCACCTTCCTCTATACATAAACCTATAATCGAGAAAATGATCGATCCTGGGAAATTTCTCAGCCATGTCAACGTATTTAAATGCTATGGATGAGGCCGAAGGAACGTGCATCCATTTTGCCTTGCTACGGCGGAACATCCGATAACATTAAAATACATTAAATTCTCCCGTCGATTCATTTTCTGATTATTCCCCTCTCTCTCTTTATCTCGCTGAACTAATCGTTATATTCAAAAGTCTCTTTATATGCCTACGATTCCCACTGGCTTGCTTGTTTGGCCTCATATCTTCATTATCCCCGGTTGGGGGGGAGATAGGGTGGTTTTAACGATTACGAACCATCTGCGTTAACAGCCTTTTTTGTGGAATTCTGCTTGTAATGAGATTCTCTTTAGTATTCTTTTGATTGGCCGTGGAATTGTATTGTTGCTGAAATAACTGGGATATTCCGTGGCTTGGGAAGGTTTGGGGGTGGTGATTCCGTAAATTTCCCCCGCCTCCTGGCGCCCCCCGACCGTTTCACCCCTATGACCTCTTCTCACCCTTTCCGCGTGGCGCACGGCTCGGTTAAAAACCCCTAACCCCCTCCGTGTCCTCCCCTTCCTTCCCCTTTCCCATCAACGCACCCACGATCCACCCTCTTCCATTTTTTTAATCACTTAATCTATACTCGCCCAATGGAGCACTTTTTGCGCGGAGCAACCATCCTTGGAAAACTATTTTAGTGATTTCGCTCGCACACACACCCACACACACAGTATGGAAAGCTTGGAGTATTCGGAGGGGCTGGTCGTGTATGCATGTACGCATAGCCGATAAAAATAACCGGGAGGGAGCCCGGAAATGGGCACTGAAAGAGAACGAATGCAATTACGGAATTTGCCTGCAGAAATCATTGTTATTAGTCGTTATTGAAAGAGGTGTCGATTAACAAAAATGCGGAACCTTGGTGGAAATAATGCCCTCCCGTTTCCAATTACTACTTGCCCTCCCGCCCCACCTCTTTCCCCGCCGCCCACACCGACGGTGCCCTTTGTGCCCCCTCCCCCAATCCAAAGCCTCCCATACCACTCCGTTTGTCTCCCCCAACCCCTCCTGCATGTTTTAATGCTTCGGATGCATCTACAGCTGACGCGTCGCCAATAAAGATCCGAGTTATTCATTTGTTTGTCGCCTTTTTGCATAATGGCCCTTCCTTGCTTCGTTTATCCATTGAATATCATCAATTATTCTATATTTTGTCCCTTTTTTTGACGAAGCCTTCCCCCGCCTCTCTTTTCCTAATTATTTTCCTTTTCATTTTTTTTTTGTTTTTGTGAATTCGTCAAAAAGGTAGCTAGTTATGCGCGTGACGCATTCCGTTCGATGAGATTGATATTTGTTTTTTGACCGTTAGTAGAAATGTTTGCTTTTGCCCTTTGATGTAATGAATATGAAACATTACTCGATGAAAAATCACCCCGTATTAATCTAGTAATCTTTAAAATTACATTACGCTGGCGCTCTTTTCTGTCCTCCATGAAGAATTTTCTAATTGATGGTCGTTGATGCAGCTGTTTAAATAGGATCGTTCGTATTGATGCCGTAATAACCTTATTTATCTTGTCCATGTCTTTTTAATCGATAAATTAGTATCTCTATAAGTCATTGCTTTGTTTATTCCTGCTCCCCATTTGTTTTATTCTAAAGCACTAAACATAATATTGTGCATCGATGTTTGATGCGCACAGAGCACAGATCCTTATTTTCACGTATTATTTTAGGTGCTCAAAATTAAGGCTGCTTGTTATTTTTCACTGATGATTTTACGTGCAGTTTTAAATTTTTTCGCATTTCATTCTTCTTTCGAATGCAAATTGCTTTAATTTCATTTCATTGGCCCCTTGTTCCCGTATTGAACGAAAATCCTCGTTGGTGATTCTGCATATTACTGTTGTGTTTTTTGATTCATTCGTCGACTATACTTAATTCCTTCATATATTGTTATTTTCGTTCACTTTATTTGCTTTCTCTTCATGTAATTAATTGTTATCTTCTGAAGTCAGTGTTGTGCTCAGGGGCCAATTTTCGTAGATCGTTTCGATTTTACCATGGGGCACTTCGACCTAGACTGCGGAATCAATACTGTAACCTTAGTGGGATGTGTTCGTGTGTTACAAAGTTACAGGCGTAAAGAATAAATCATTCAGGTTCAGTATGAGTTAAAACTTGCAGCGAAGATGGAAAAGAGTGACACGCCTGTCCTAACCTCCCCATTCTTTTTTCTCACACGCTCCCATTCCTCTGACGCTTCCCATAATTGCTATTTTGGAAATACACAGGATCCTTTCAGTTGATGCTCACCATATATTTATACGAACAGTATAAAAACCGATCAAAATTTACATTAAAATTATTTTTAGAAACATTTCTGTCTCTTATATTTCTCTGAAGAAGGCGATTTTTCTATTGCAAAATATCTGCAGACACTGATAATTATCGGAGCATTCATTAGGGCTATCATGTAGTATATTATCCTCTCGATTATATTAGTGACCTCTTAGTTATCATCATAAATGCTGTTACGACAGATATGCGTGCGCCTTACAATTAGAAATGAGTGGAGCTGTTGCTTGAATATACGCCTATAATAGCGAAATGACCTTTAGATATATATTCAAATAAATTCACAGGCAAGGAAAGAAAGGGACATATAATGGAAAAAGGACAACGGCGCTGTGGTAAATGGAAAAGGCCAAAAATCAAAGGGTGAAAATGCTACCCGAGTTACTCTTGTGGGCCAAAGCAAATTGAGTTCTCTTTTTTTATAAACCCCCGCCGAAATCATGGTAAATCTAAGCTTCCTGTTAGCGCAACTGGTTAGAGCACCCGGCCGGCAACCGGGAGGTTCTGGGTTCGTGTCCCAATAAGATTCTTTCCTTGCCTCTGCATTTATTTGAATGTTTACGCTTAAGGCGTCGTGTGAATGAATGAGGTAATATATATTATCCATCTACCACAGCACCGTTGTCCTCGTCCTTTTTCTATTCCATGTTCCTATCCCTTTCTTTCCTTACCTCTGAATTTATATGTATATTATAAATATATATGTGCATATATAATTGTTGCATCTCCGTTGAAAATGCACTCAAGTGTGCACTGATAACAATTCCGCGCACGGTGAGCGTCTCAGTCATTGGGTCAGCGAGTCTCTGAGGCGCTGAGAATCCTCGATCCCAGATGCGCGCGGGGTGCTCCCCCATATCTCTCCCCCTTCACCTTCCCCACCTCTCTCTCTCCCGCCTCCTTTGCCCCGAAAGTAATTGGATTATTGACCCGACGATTGTTTGCTTTTGGCGGCAGGTAGGCGTGAGTCTTGCACTCCATCGTGCCCAGGGGGGTGTGGGGGGGGGGGGGGAGTGGGGGGGCACCCGAAGGCGGAGGAAAACGGGAGGAGTCTGGGTTCTGATACAGGCTTGGTTCTTAGTCTTCTCCCTTCTCTTGCATGGGGGAGAGGGTGAGGGGTTGGTTGGGTCGGAGGCCTGCGTGAGCGTGTGGGGTGTGCCCCCTGCAAGCACCCTCGTCGCGGCCTCCGCGGCCCGCCGCCTTCCCTCCTCCCTATCTAAATTAAAGATCTCGGAACTTTGGCTTCTTACAGCATCCCTCCCGCCCCCATTTCTCGCAACCCCCTCTCATAACCCTTTCGGGTTGCGGCGCGTCTCATCTCCGCGGAAACTCTATTCCTTCACGACGGCATTTTGTTCTCCCTCCCTCTCCACTCCATTTTATGGCTCGTGCATTAGCTACGTTACAGCCTTAGGTTATCCTTTTACCCCGCTATTATCCCCTTCGTCAGAAAACGTAGCATATTTATCGTTGTATGTTGTGTATATGTCTTCGCCCTTCAAAATAAAAAAGTTGTACTGCACATGAAAATTTCAGTTTGATGGGCATTGAAGGGATGCAGTGGAATTAGCCGAATGGATAGGTAAAGAGGGAATATTCCGTGTAAATGGTCCATTGAAGCCCACCTCAACCGGGAGTACTCTATACCCGACGAGAGTGCCTTAAAATGGACAGGTTTATTTTCAGGGATCATTTGAAATCAGAACAGTGGAGCTTAGAGTATAAGAATCAACCCGAGCTTTCATGTTCATGTTGATTGTTCATGTTCAATTCATGTTGATTTCTGCAGCATTGTTGGCACAGTGATATCCAGTTAAAAACTTAATCAAGCGGATTATAACAGATACGTTACTTAGAGTACCCCGCCTCCCCCCTCCTTGCTCGCTGTAGATTTTTACGCGACCCCCTCTTCCCCAAGTTGTATCGCAGTGTGTGCATGGCCCCTTGGTCTTCCTTCTCACCCAGTCTCTCTTTGTTTCCCTCCGGGGGACCTGAGACGCCCCCCACCCTCTTGTTTTCGGAAATCCGTAAATTAATTCTCCCCCTCCTTCCCACCTCTTTATTCTCCCCTCTTTCCCTTTGCTCGAATCCTTATCTTCCTCTCACAAATCTTCATTCTTCCCCCACAAATCTCATTCCTTAAACCCTGCTCTCTCTCTCTTCTCCTTCTTGTACTCCACTAACTCTTTCCTCCTCCAATTTTGGTTCGCCTCCCGTCAGACTCGTCCCACCCTTACCCCGCCAGCCCCTTGATATTCCTCGAGGATTTATCTTTCATCTCGGCATCTTTATCTCTTGTTATTCCCATGCATGCTTACGTCTATCCCTCTCTCTCTCTTTTGCGAACGCATAATCCTCCGTGCCCCCATTATAACCCCCGTCTCATTTCTCCCACCCTCCCACCGCCCCAGTGGTTCCTCAGCTACTACCCCCTATGCCACCGCCACCGCGCGTATTTCTGCCTCCCCGCGTTTTACGCCGTTTCCCATCGAATGTCGTCTTCCTTCGAGAGAGAGAGAGAGCGTCGCATTGGTGACCCTCTTCCGCCTCGGCGGTGGGACGTGAGCGGTCTTGCGGGCCCATCTCGTGTGCAGTGCGTGTTTTGACTGCGTGCCAAGAAATTTGGGTTTGATCGACGCACTTTCGTCGTCTCTCGAGACGAGCCTTGCGTCTTTTATCTCTCGTCGATGCGGAGGGCGTCGGATAAGGGCCTTCGGTTTCCTCTTACTGCCTTTTAAGATGCCTCGCTTATTTCTCCTCGCAGAGGCCCCGATTCGTTTATCACCGCGGATGCCTGCTCGTTCCGACGCTTGTATGACACCCTGGTAGGGTGGGGGATAGATATAAGGGGTATTATAAGGGGCCCATACACTCCGAGATCAAAAAATGTGATGAGAATGAGGAAGTTAGAGATGTAAGACATGGATATTTTTTCCCGGCGAATGGGAATGTTGTATTATTCTTAGGCTTCAGATCGTATGAGGCTCAATTTTATTTGAGTCAGGCGATAAGCGCTTGAAATTTTGATTCTCGAAAACAAAATATGGCGTTCTATTTCCCACTCAATTTACTAAAATAAATCCTGGTTTCGACGCAATTGATTCAGGGAAATGTGTTTTGCTAGGGACGCGAGGAAGGATAGGAATAATACCGCGTATATGGACAGAATGAAGAGAAATGGGCTAAATGCCGAATTTATGAAGGGAAATCAATTGTCGAACCGAAGAAGGAAATCGTAGTTTGTATTTGTTAAAAGGGTTGCTGAGATATTCGTATTGATGAACAGAGAAATGCATCCAATTCTGTTACTTAACCCATTAGTCGCTATCGTAAAATAAAAAAATCATTTACGCTCTTGATAATCTGATAATCTTTATTCTGATATATCATTGACTGTACTCCATATTTTAATTTTTTCATCTTTATTATTTTTCCCTTTCTCTCTCTCTTTCGATTCTCATCTTTCCATTTTCTACTCCGGTGATGAGAATGGCGCAATGGGGCCCAGTCTTTTTTTTTTTGTTGTTTTCGCGATATTTTCACTTAATGCTTTTCTTTCTCGGGATGATTCTCAACTTGGCTGCCGCTCATTCCGTCTTTATGGTATTTCCGGGATGTAAACCGGGAAGGAGGCTTTTGAAGCGTCTCAAAGGCATTGCATATTAAGCGGAAAATGTTTTTCCGATGCCCGTATTCCATGCACGTTTTCCGCTTGCGCTGTAATTGGGGCGATTAAATCCTTAGTCCTACAAAGTCAACTAGGCACGTTCTCCTTTTACGGGCCCTGCGATGGAGACGAGAGATACAACTGCTCAGGAAAGCAATGTTTATTATGGTTTGCTCTCTTCTTCCCTTGAATCGAGTGTTACGACCGCCCAAGATGAGTTTGTTTGGCCTCAGTCGTAAGATGCGGATACCGCGTCATCGTGTTATTGTAACGTAGCATGCCGTCATCCTAGCGTGTTGATTAGAAGGTCCTTTCCTCTTTTCAACCCTCAGCCATTTATGACTCCCAACTCTATATACTTAAATCGTAATGGAAGCATTAGCCACTGAATTCTCTCCTAAAATATCCATATTACCCTCTACAGTCATTTACATTTTGTTCTCTACGTCTTAATTGTAAGCCGTATCCCTCTCCTCCAGTGTCCATCTTCATAAAATTCTTTTCACGTCCTTGCTTTCGGTACATGTTTCCTAAAGAACTTTAAGAGGAAGCTGATGCCAACTTCCTCTTAGGTATCGTGTTTCATTGCCAATAATTTGTATTTCAAGTACACGCGAGAAAGAAAATGTCACTCACTCTTTTCCTCGGCGCAAGTCTGGTAAATGTAGTGAGTTTAAGCATGTATATTGCTTTCCTGTGGCCTTATATGTTTGCCTCTCAATGATGTAGCATTGACAGGTAAAGCACTTTTGTTGGTGTCACGGAATTGCGTATTTCTCATGGAGGCAATGATAGGAGTTATCAAGAGATAAAAAATGGAGTACACATCTTGGCTTTCAATGCATTTTAGAAATGATTTATAATTACGGGATTATCTGTTTTTCCTGTTCGTTACCACTCAAATTATATTTCCGTCACTCGAAATATTACGATTTGTATTCTGTACTTAAAGCTCTTCATATAATGTTTGAATTATATTTACACCGGCAGTAGAATTTAATTCCTCTGGCGAGGTACTTGTGTATGTAGTTTTTTTTTAAACTGGAAGCCCCCCCCTACTAATAATGGCCTTTGCATTTCCTGCTTTCTCATCATTCAGAATTGCGCCGTTCTCGTTTTTAAGTGCGTTAATGTTAACTAGGGAATAACCGAAATGTATGTTCATTTGATATTATTCGTTTCTCGTATCCCACCTGTTCCATAACCCCTCTGATCCCATTCATTTGTTGGTAATTTTCTTTTACTGTCCGCTACCTTTACTTAGTCCATCGCATCCTTCCTTTATTTTATGATAATGATCATGCTACAAGCTCAAGTTTCATTTTAATTGTGAGGACACACCAAGAACATATCTGGGTTTAACGCGTGTGCTTCTTAAACTCTCCTCCCTTCTATTTCACGCTGATCGAAATGAAACAGGTTTTGTGTAACATCAATGAAATTATTATTATTATTGTAGATACGGCGTGGAAGAGCTACTCGTGAGCTTTTATGATCTAATTTTTTCATTCATAATTATTATCGTACACAGTTTTTATTTTCCTTCCTCATGCTAAAATTGTATTTTACTTTATTTCCTTTGGTGTTCTAATTAGTCCGCTCCTCTCATTTGATACTGGTATTATAGCTGGTAAATTCCAATTAAGCCCGTCAGGAAAACGTTAATTAATAACTAGGCCATTTTTATCACTTCAGTATGACGGAGTGGTATATTCCTCATGTCTTATGAAACATAATTTGTCCGCATTTTGTAGGCAATAAATTTCTTTCTTCAATTTAATTAATTTATGATATTTTATGTTTCATTTTGTATCCTATTTGCTACCTTTGTTTATGATTTAGGCCTGCTTCAATCCGCTTTTCCATTCATCCAGCGGAAGGACAAAATTAATTGCCGCCGTGACTAAAAATTCATTGTATTTACCATCCTGTGGCTTTTTATCAGCTCTTCTTAGATAAAATAACACATCTGTGCTTGGTTTCAGAGTAAAATGTTACTCATTTAGTAATTCAGTGGAATATTCACCCCTCATCCTCTACTTAGTATATTTTTTATTCATTTTTTTGTTTACCATGTAATTAATCTTGACAATTATTTGATACAATCAAGATACTCTGGCTATGAACGTTTTTCTCGTTTATGGAATTTTGAAACTGATCTTGATGCATCGTATCCTCGAGGAAAAACCTTAAGTTGAGCTCGTGCGTTAACGTATCGCATTCTTAAGCATTATACATAATGAGGCAAAAATGTTTACGAAAGTCATGGGGTGATTACCTTGGTCGCAGCGTTGTACGGCGCTATGAAGTCCCGCATCACTTTCGCGCGCGTATTTCGTGCCTCGGCAAGTGTCATGTTCTCAGAATGGCGGAGTGAAGCGTGCTTGGTATCCAGTGAACAAAACACTCGAGTCTGGCGGCGCACGCGGCTTCTGCCTCTTTAGCATGCCGGCTTCGTGTTCGAGTGGCCGGGAGTGGGAGGAGTTGAGTTCATCTCTCGCCTTTGTAATGCTATCCGTCCGCTCTCCGCTGAACCCTCTGCCTCCTCTCTCCATAAGCTCCTCCCTCCCCCAATGGCTTCCTATTTCTGCTTCAAGAGAACTCTCTTTTCGGGGGCGGATGTCGTAATACATGTTTGATGTTCATTTTCCGCCGAAACTTCCATTTCTCCGTGTTTACGCTTTCATCCCTCTTTCAATAATCCGCCAAGTGATGTGCGATTTCTAAAAGCTATTGCGCTGAATCGAATCTTTGTGTGAATATGTACGTTGAGGAATCACAATGTGTGTACGTTCCTCCAATGTCGACGTATTCTAAGCCTTAGGAATTCATTTTGTGTCTGATGTCTGAGAATATTTCTTGATTATATTGTGAGGCGTAGGGAATGGATTAGTCCATGACTATCTTGTCCTATTTTCAGCCTACTCGAATGTTGTATGTTAACATACTTATCTGAGGTTTGATATTACAATTTGGTAAATAAACTGGTGTGCACATTTTAGTGAGGAGAGTTATTCGTCATTAAGTTTACCATGATGCTTTTACTAACTGTTATCTCATCTGCCAATAGAGTGCATAATTTCTCCGTGTTTACGCTTTCATCCCTCTTTCAATAATCCGCCAAGTGATGTGCGATTTCTAAAAGCTATTGCGCTGAATCGAATCTTTGTGTGAATATGTACGTTAATAGTAACCCAGTAATTTTCTTGCCTATGGAGTACTTGATTTGCATTACTTTCTTTGTACTCAATACTTAATTATTCAGTACCTAACTCCGTTGTATCCATATTCAGTACATACTCATAATGCTATTACTAATGTATTGTACCGTTTATGGGACGGCTTACATGGTACTTCTTGTTGATCAGCCCGGCCTGTCCCATATCCATTAAAAAGGTGAGAGTTTGATCAAGAGATTCCAACGGGTGGTGAGAAGAGACGGAGTACGATTACATAGTAGGTCCAGTCCAAATGAATTGAATGCTGATGGCCATAGATCGGTTGAACGGGCAATTTTTGGAATCCAAGAATGTTCCAAAGTATTTTCATTCATGGTTAATGTCATCCATAGTTTTACTTAAGTTAGATTACAATCCCCGAACAAGGCCTATTTTGTTCTTGTTTAAGTATAATGAAGTCAGATTGGAAATATGACTTTGTTTTCATAATTTATTACCTATCACGTGCTTGTTAGTTTTTTCTTTGAAATGTCTGCGCAATTTACGTGGGTACCGTTTACTATTTTGTGCAGAGGTTTAGTTTCTAGATTTATTGGAATATTGCGACTAGGTGCAATGTTCACAAAGATTTCACGCGAACGCTCGGACGGCCACGAGCTCGCTTTACGTGTTACCTACTTATTACATGTGTGTCCTTTCGTCTTGGGCGGTTTAGAATGAGGATGCTCAGGCGGGTGCGACGGTTATCTCTCCTATCGGGGTTTGCGGAGAGAGTGTATTGTCATTGGCGATATGGTCTTCTCTTCCAGAAGTTATATTTAGTGTTGCATCTAAGACATCTTGCAATCCCTTTTCTCAGCCTTTGTCATGGTACGTGGCACATCCTGTTCCATCTCCAATGCTTAAGATATGATGTTATCCTTCGCTTTCTTTGTCTTTCTGCTTATAATTGTTCCTTTCATAGAATGTTGTATGAAGTTTTCGAGCGTTATTAATGGTTCTATGAGCTTCGCTTTTCTTGTTTTTTCCCAGTCATTTTCTTTCTGTATTGATTTCATTTTGTACTTGCTCATTAGTAATATATCTTTCGGCCTGTCCAGTTCTTTTAAACCTCCTCCAAAACTGCATTCCTTCAGCTTGAAGTTCGGTAACTTCACTGATACAGGAATAGGATGGGGTGCTTAAAATAAAGATTGCTTTTAACCCTCTGTCCATCGGCCACGGTCATATTTCACGCCTGCATCGCACAGCAGGAGGTTGGAAAGGAAGCAGAGTTTTCCGGGGTGGATGTGTCGCCAGTCTATAGCCTCGTTTTTCGTCATTCCTCCCCCCTTGGGAATGGGGGTTGCATTGGCGGGTAAGCGGTGTGAAGAAGCGCGTCTTCAAGATAACTCCTCCACCGCGTCCCCCCTCCCCTCACTTCCCCTTCCACCCTTTCCCTGCTCCTTCCGTTCCCCCCACCCCACTCCCTCCTATCCCTTTCCCTTCACCCCGGCCAGGTTTCCAAGGCATCGCATCCGTCAGCGTGGGAATTTGTTTATATCTCGCTTATAATCGCTTTATCCGGCCCCCTCGCCCCATTTGTCTCTCCCGGGGTTTGCCATCATCCGTCAGCGGAAGCCATCACAAGAGGATTAGGTGTTTGCTATTTCACTCATCTTACCCCGTCATCCCCCCCACTCACTCTCTCTCTCCCCACACACATTTCCTTCCCTTCTTTTGACTTATTTCGTCGCATTATGCTTGATTCCGCCCGAATATCCCTCATTTCGTGTCGAAGACTCCCGAAGTTTATTGCCACCTCCTCCTTTGCGGTACGAGCAAAAAATAAGGAAATAATCCCAAGAATATGGTGCTTGTTTCCCCGCTCCAATGGTTACAGTCTCTCTCTCTCTCTCTCCCAGTCCGTATTTTTCATCTCCGAAGGCTCGCGATTAATTGGTTTCCCCTCGTCTCCGTAAGGGCCTCGGCCGTTCGGGTTATTTGATCGTCGAATTGGTAGATTATGAGGGCGTTTATCTTAGAGCACCGGGAAAGCTTCCCTTCTATTCGAAGGGATTTCCGCGTTGCAGCGGATCATTTTTTTCGGCGTTCATCGTGTTCTCGGATCCCTGGGTAATTAATCATTCCGTAGGAATTTATGGAGCGTCAAAAGGCCCGAGTAACGATGCGAAAGAGGCGGGAAAAGATTGTCCTTTGTCACTTGCCAAATATCCTCGCTTTGATTACGGGATAGATTTGAGCTCTTCAAGTCCTTCAGTCTACTCGCTGGTGTCCATTAATTCTCAGGTTTTCTTCCCTCTCGCTCTGTGCTCACTCATGTCAAGGAAGTGTCGTCGCGTTTATCAACTCTGGTCGCGGTATTAAATGGCGAAGTATGGATTAGGGGGGAAGTCATGGAGTATTCAATCCAATATTTCACCACTATATATCCGTTTGGCACGATGGTCGTAGTAGTTTGATATTAACAGGAAGCGAATGGCTGCGAAGTCATTTGGGCCATGTAAAGAAAGAATGCTAGCGAAAAACCCGACTTTAGTGTTATAATCAGGGATGGCAAGTGGAGCGAAACTAAAGTCAAAACCAGTAAAATTTCGGTGGTTATGTTCCCGGAAGCGAAATGTAGAAACGAAAGGGATTGAAACCCGGGGAACTAAACTCAGAATCGGAGTCAAAACTACTTCGGGTACGAAACGAAACACACAAAATGATTCACACCGGAGGGACCACGTGATTCACCTTATAACAGTTTAGTTTCGACCCACACACCGAGTACGAAGTATGGTTGAATGAAGTAGAGGTTCGGCCTACCGCCATAAGATGCATGGGGCACTCATATTTTTACCATTAGCAGGAGAACGGTGAACGCTAACTGGCCGTTCGATTTTTAATCTCAATGTTTTAACGTCTCTAGCTTTTAGATGAGATACGGAGGAGACAGAAGGTATGGATGGAGTTAGTGCTTAGCGGTGAGGGGATGTTGAAGATGGTGTTAGAGGGTAGAATGTTAGGGAAACGAGGGAGGGTAAGGAAAAGAATAGGATTTTTAGATAGCTCGAAAGAGAGTAGGCCTTACAGTGAAGTAAATAAGGTAGTGCTGGAAGGAAAGGGAGGCTCCCAGCTCACTTCTTGAATACTCCATGAAAACCTACCTTAATCGGTAGAATACTAATAAAAAAATAAAATAAAACACGCATGTCAAACGTAATGGGTCGAAACTATTCCCTCTTATCCCCCTCCACTCAACTTCTGGGATTGAAACTTAACTATGAGCAGCGGAGTTTCGATTAATTCAGTTTCGTTCCCAGGAGTAGAGTTTCGTCGTGGGTTGAAACTAAATTCAATGGTGATTTTAATTTCGTGCGGGAACGAAACTAAACCCAGGCCTCGTGCTCTCGTTTCACTCCGGGTCGAAACGAAACATTTTCGTTTCGTTTCACTTGCCATCCCTGGTTATAATACTCTCATCGGAAGGAGACGCGGCTACATTTGTCATCCGACAAATGGTGCGCTTTACTCGTTGTTCTCTTAACCCCATGGAGTGCCTAAGCAGAGATAGGGCTGTCTATGGTAATCTCCGCAACTGCCGGGATGAACCCGAACCGAAACCTCAGGATGGGAAGCCAACTCTCTAGCTTCCACAACTAAGTCTCATGTCATAGCCTTGTGGACGACTGTGCGTTAAAGCGATCGAGGCTCAGCGTTGTCGTATCCGTTGCTGTACATCCGCGGCAGTCAACTTTCCGCGTCTCATTTCCGATCTTTATCCTCTGCATTTTTTATATCCTTCTTCGTTTTCTTCCCTTCTCTTTCCCACTGTCATCTTTGCCTTGTGTACCGGAAGCCCTGAGAGACGGCCACGGTTTTGATGTCACTTCCTGCCGGTCTTCAGTCCATTTCGCTCTCCCTCCGCCCCCAATATCCCCGCGAGAAATCCCGTTGTGTTTCTCCTTCCTCCCCCTCCGCCTTTCCTTCGGCCTTCCGTCACTTCGCTAACGCACTTCGCATCCCTCTTCTCCTCTCCTAAGGGCGAGTATTTCCTCCCCTCGTGTGGCCCAGAGAGGATTGCAATGTGACCACCCCACACGTCATTTCCGGGCTTTTGCTTCCATGTCAACCTCGTTCCAAGGTGATTTCTATCTTTTGTGTCACCATCCAGCGCTCTCCGAGAGAGGACAATGGGTGCGGGAATGTCCCCTTTCTTTCTCCCAACAGCTCAATGCCATCTCTCCCGACGACGCTGACGAAGAAGATCCCGGTTTAAGACGTTGCTTACGATGCATTCTCTCTCTCTCTCGCTCGAAGTACTCCTGCTACGCAGCTTTTTGATGTTTGGAACCATTCAAGTGATACATAAGGCGTTATTTTGGGGATGGGTGGAATTCCTAACTTTTTTTTTACTTACGATTAGCGTTCTGAACATTAATTGTGACTCATTGTGGTGTAATTCTTTCCTGGCGCATTATTCTTTTGAAGTATTTTTGGATTAGTAATAGAAGAAATAAAAACTTGGCTATTTCCACATGGTAATTTATTGTGATCGACCATGCGTAACATTATCAAGGTACCTTGTCACGGTGGATCTTGATAATGTTACGCAGTATCGAAACCATGGTCGGTCATAATATATTAACATTTGGAAATAGCCACGTTTTTCTTTCTTCTAGGGTGAAATGGACGGAGAGGAAAAGGAACGACGAAGTGCTGGATATGGTTGGCGAGGAGAGGCAGATTTTAGGTGAGATACGGAGGAGACAGAAGGTATGGAAAAGAATAGGATTTTTAGATAGATTGAAAGGGATTAGGCATTGCAGTTAATCGAAGAAGACAGTGCTGGAATCAAAGGGAGGCTCCCAGATTACGTTCGTCTTTAGTACGCCATGGAAACCTACCTTAATCGGTAGAATACTATAATAATAATTCCTGTGATAAAGGATTTCCTCAAAGTTAGGCCTGCTACTATTAATTGTATTTTTAGAATATCCACCGGTTTAAATCGCTTAATGTCGCCAACGTTTCCACGGACGATGTTTCGATGACAATTCGCTTTAATGACGATGGACGATTCGTCCGTTGATACGTTGGTGATGTTCGGTTATTTTAACCGGTTGAAATTCCGATGAGACTTCACACGGAAAAGTATTGTTTACTTTCGTCGTGGGACACCTTTGTTGATGGAGATATCTGCAAAAAAGAACATCCCGTCGGAAATGGTGAATCCGTCCATTTTCAAGGCCTCGCCACTCTCCTACATCGTCATTGAAAAAATAGCGAGATATTTTTCACTGCAGAGTAGCCCCTCCACGCTACTTGCTTTCCATGTCTCGATTTTAATTGAAAGCTGATCGGTGACTAAAACTACAATAGCATAGCGTAAACAAAGACGGAAAGCAATTATACATGTGATGTCTTCTGTAATTAGCGGTAACTTTGCGGAGGGGGATCATATGAATTTTACGTGTTATGTGGGGGGTGGGGGGAAATTGTAAAAAAATGTCTTAGGTGATGCTTAAATGGCATATCTTGTGTTATCCGGTCGTTTGAAAATCGACGCGCGTTTTTTTGTGGCTGTTTGTGAGTATCTGTGAATTGTAATAGGAAGCAAGGGCTATATATCCGTTAGGTGCAACAGTAAATCATCCCTCTAGCAATTACGGCTGTCATCGTTGTTTCGTAGGAGTCGTTTATTTTGTTTAATTAGATTAATATGATTTGATTTGTGTCCCCGCGACCACGGCGGTTTGCCCTTTCTTCACGTCGTAAATAATGTCGATGCATGGAGGACGCCTTCTAGTAATGCTTTCGTTACTGTGACGCATGCTGATTGTTGAATGAGTTGTCGCAGTGTGTTTACTAAAATAAGTTGTACTTTTGCCGAGGATAATGTTTAGATTTCATTAGTATCGTTCGTTCCTTCTCATTTGATCGACAACTTTTATTTGTGCTAATACCTCCGTTGATCCAAGCTTAATTTATTGCGGCATAAATTTCATTAATTTTATCCCTGTTTACGTGATCGATTGCGTCTGTATTAAATTAACGGCAACTCGTTTTTTCCCATGGAAAATCATGCTTTTTTTTGACGGGTAAGTTTTGTTTCCAAAATAATTCTCGTTAATGATGAAGAGGAGCAATCTCTTCACGTTTTCGATTTTCTTCATTTTCGTCAAGAATTCGTAAGTGCTCCGCCGCGCAAAGTTTAAAAACCTTAATTACGTATGTTGCACCGGAACTCTTGCGTTCTCTGAGCAAGCTCTGCTACTTTTCACCTCTCTCCTGAGCAAGACTTATTAGCAAGGCAACAGAGTAGTGCCCTTGCGTGATCGATTATCCTCATTTATCCGTTCTTTGAATACAAGCTTTGTTTTTCAGAGATTTTTGACGAGATAATTCGTTCGTATTTCTTTTTGCTTAACCAGGAGCGAGTTTGATCGTGTTTGTCTGAGAATCGTGAACTCCCTGCGTTCGCGGGTTCTCATCCGTGTTCGTATCAAGTCTAAGAGGACCATGGAATAGCCTGTTGGGATTAGAGCGAATGAAGTTTCCCGAGGCCGGTTAATATTTAACGAATCAGATTCGATGAAGGCATTTTTTTCCCTCCTCCTCCCTCCGCTGCTCATCTCCCCCGGCGTCCCGCCCTTCCCTTCATTCTCCGGGACCTCTCCATCCTCCGGGACCCCCTTCCACCTTTTCTTCTAAGCTGCCCTTTTAATGGAACGAAAATCTTCGCCTCCCCTCTGATCCGTTTCGCACAACTTCCGCTCTCTGCCCCACCCTTACTCTCCACCTTTTAAAAATATGCGGCCTTCCTCCTCCTCCTATCTCTTTCTCTCTCCCCTGAGGACCTCTCTCTCTCTCTCTTACTCTCTTTGATTCTTTCTCTCTCCTCACATCCGGGCGTGTTTTTGCCCCCTCCCTGGAATCACTGCCGGAGGAAAATCTTTCGTAAGCACCATCGTGGATCCCTCTTCTCTTAAGCCGTGCGCGTGTGTTAGACGCCGGGCAGTCCGGGGCCAGTATCTTCTATTACCCATGAAAACAAGGATTTTGGTGGAATCCATTGCGCTCAGCATCACAATTACAGATCCTCGAGCGAAAAATCGAATGCACGAGGTATTAGGTCTAAGGTACGGCGGCACCAGACGGACGTGTTAAGAGTAAGCTAAGTTCGTTATAGGCTCATCTCTTTTCCCGCTGACCTCAAATTCGTAGGTTTGCGTACGTTTGTAATGTTGGTCCCACTTTAATTACACTTCTCATTCGGTAAGTCCGTGTACTTAGCAGCCAATAAAATCGAAGATTTCTTGAATTTCCCACCTTTGGATAATTATGTATGCAGATTTTTTTTTACTCATCAGCATACTTAAGATGCGCTAATGAGGTTTATTTTTTGTACTTTTCGATCATTCTGCGTCAGTTTGAGATGAAAAATCATGTGCAACACGTGCGTATTACACTTTACTGCTCGACACCATGATTCTCCTCAGGCCTCCTGATCGCCTCGAACTCCAAGTGGTTTCGTACGCACCGTGCTCCGATACAAGTTAGCCTTGGCTCAGCAATTGAACGACGACGTAAGCTCTGCCACAGAGGTTTTTACCCCCGCCATCGCCCTGGCCACTTTCTTGTCCACCCTTGGAGGTGCCCCATGTGGGTCCGGAAATTCTGATGAGGGATTTATTCTCTGCGAACGGCTGAATGTTTGGTAGCGATGGGTGGGATTACACCGTAAGATGAGATGGACCGTGGGTATTAGGAGCTCCAAGCTCCCATCGGAACCCATGCCCAATGGAGGCGAGGACTTCTTAGGCCCTCGGGAGATAGGTGTACAGATAGTTCCGCTGCGTTTAATTATATCGGTAATCTCTTTACTTTGATAAGGTGGTGCGTAATTAATTGGCCGCGGGTGTTTATCCTTTGAGCAAGCGCGTGTCTAATCTGCCCACGCTAACCACGAGAAACCTCCCTCACTCCCCAACCGACTCATGTCCACCTTGTATGCTCTGCTCCCAACATGTAATGCTCTCCCAAATTTAGGGAGTATGCATCGACAGTGAAAATGTTTGTTTTACGCCGTTATTTATTTTATTCTGAAAATATGCTTTTGCTCTGGATCCATTGCTTTCCCGGTTCGCTTTTACACCAAGTGGAGACGTTTGAATTACATTTCCCTCATGGCAAATATGTGTACAGAAAGTGATAATGACATTGATTTGCATACGTTAATTACCTTCTCTGAAAATTCTCTTTGTTTATCGAACAGAATTGGCAATTATTTGTTTTTCTCGTGAAGCAAAAAATAGTCAACTCGTATTTATGATTCCAAGCTGTGGATTCCCTTTCCTCTCTCTCTGTTCTCGATTTTTGATTTGTCACTATCTCCTCACAAATCTTGATTGAAATAAAAATATAAGTAAAGTTTTACTTCGGATGTTTTTGTGGTCCCATTGATTATCCATTTTAGATTTATCATTCTTTTAAAGAAAGATAATGTTGATGATATTTCTTAAGTATTCATTTGAGCAGAAATCGCCGATCTTTATTGTATTCTTAACAGATCTTTACTTCCCGTTGTTCCAAGTTAGCTTTTATGCTTGCCCTACCTTGGTCATGAGTTTTCGTGCCCATCATTGTGACCGTTAATGTTGTGTAATACTTCGGATGATTTTTATGCAAGCTGTGTAAAAGACAGGATGCCATTTACATAATTTCATTGTACCTCTACCTCCTGCAGTCAGTATTTTACTCTGCAAGTCAGATCAATGTATACGCAATCGTTTTCTTAGCTTCATTTTCGGTGATCATCTTCTTCCTGTTCTTTCTATTTCCCTCGTTCTCACCTATACTCTTGTACCTTCTCTCATACGTCACCTTTTTCCTCTCGCCATGTTGTTTCTTACCGTCTATTAAGTCCTCCTTTGCTACATCAGCTTGATGCGACTCTTTTCTCTCATTCCAATGGCTTTATCTTATTTCCCTCCTTGGTGACCTCTTATTTCTCCTAACATGGACACAATTTCCCCCACGGGCTATACCTTTTTTTCTTTTTCCCTTGTATTTGTCCCCTTTTTGTCCTCTTTCTCCGTCTTGAATTACTTTGCCCTCTCCATTCCCACCATTTGGTCTCCTCCGTATTCTTTTAATCTCGTTTGTCACTCTTTCCTATTCACCCCCGCACCTATGCGTTATCCCTTTCTCAGTTCACAACTTTGACTTCTATCCTCTTCCGCTGCATTGGAATGAGCTTCGTTTGAGATAGTTCCGTGGGAAAAAAAGAATGAGTCGGTTTAAATATTTTGGACATTTTTCAGTGCCTCCGGCTGAAAGGGTGAAGAGTAGTGACAGAAATATTATATTTTTCAGTGAGACTTATGCCTGCTAGAAATGAGCATGAGTATCGGAAAATGAAGTGTTGAGGTCGCCTTAGGAAGTAAGTTGGTGCATCTATTTGCCAACGTATGAAGGGAAGATTCACGCTTCAAATGGCGCAGTTTAATGGAATCTAAGTTCGAAACCCGATCAATGCAAATGATTTCATTTCTATATTTCTTTCCTCGAGTCCACTTGCCGATGACTCAGCGAAGTTTCACCGCTGTCTAGTCTCCGGTTTCTTTTTTTTATTGTAGAAATGTGAATTTATGTTTTACGCGTAGGAAATCACGAATGATAATACGTTTCGTAAAGGCATTGCAATTGACTTTTTGCCTCTTTGCCTTCCTTTAGTCCGCGGCTACAATTCCAGTATTTCCCCTTTCAACTCTTATCCGAACTTCTCTCTCTCCCTAGTGCAGGATTTGGGCGTTATTCTCATCTGCCTTGTGTTATTACGCAGCTACTTGTCTATTTTTTTAACAATCGATTCGTAACGGTGCACTGAGAAATTTTGTTGTATAATTTCCTTTAGTAAATATTAACATCCTCAAAGATAATAGAGCCAATAGATACAGATGTTGGAAATGGAATTGTATTCAATCGCCCATCCTTCTACGTCTTTGATGTTTTTATAACCTAGCTATTGTTTCCTTTTCAGCCGATGACTCCGTGTTATTATTTTCTTCCTTTGTATTAATCTCTGGTGATTTGATCGGCGCATGGGCAACACTGCTAAAAATAACTCGCTTCTTTTTACCAGCGATTTTTAAATGTTGTCATAGTGATGAGTGACGTCTGGTATGTCGACTCGATGAAAAATTCACCTGCTTTATTTCTCATCCCTCTGCTACTCTAGTTGAAAATTTCATGCAATACAACACAGACGTTTTTATCCAGTATTCAAACATTTACTACCCGAATTAGGAACGATATCTCTGTGGAGTCCATTGTAGGTTCGGTGGCTTTTAAATTATTTGCTATTTATCCGAGTCAATCTGTGACACGAACTATGGTGGAAAAGTAAAATTTTATGCCAATTAGCTGGATGGGAACTGATTATCATTTGTGTCGCCCCTTTTAATAATAATGACAAGTATTCCCTTTAGTTCCATTTATATTTATAGCTCTCTTTTTGCACGTCATGTCATGAAATAACATTTTTGCCACTTGTTATCAGTGTAAATTAAGCGGTGACATCTGATTTACGTGCTTGTCTCTGAATGTGTTTGTGCAAACGCATGTGATCGCATCATTCTTTTCGATCAACCTCGGTCACGGTTTTGCTGGCGACAGCTCGCTGCAAAAAGTATTCACCGATAACACACACGCACGTTCGGACGGACATCAGTCTAATATTTTCAAACATTTTTAAAAATAACTTTGCTTCTGAAATCCCTAAAATATCCCGTCCTACGGGAATCAATTTCAATTAAGCTTATGTTTCCCATGATACCTCCTCTCCCTCTGCACCGTATATATTTTTTTCGGCCATACAGTTAAAATTTCCAAAAACTCTCTCATGGTGGAAGCTGATTGTTCGGATACTTTATTCCTTCCATTTCCTCTGGCTATCAGAGGATTATTTAATTGACTGTGAGTCAAGCGAGAGGGTATTTTCCTCTCGTGCGCTTTGCGACGGACGACCGTGTTTCGACGCGCGTACTTCATTTGTTTTTTTTTCTCATCGCTCTCAGTCGTCCCTTTGCATTTTGCCCTCGTCCTAATGAAGAGGCGTCATTGTTTATCCATGCGGGTCGGAATTCCAGAGGAGGAGACTACTACACCCATTGCCCTCCGTGTCTTCCCATCTCCATCCCCCTCTCTCCCTACCCCCTTACCTCTGCCCCTTTCTCGTGGGGACAATTTCCCTCTTAACAAAGAACTATCGCCCGATAACCGCAACTTTCTTCCGCACATCCCTCTGCATTAACATTTCATGGTCTCTCTCCCCCACGGGCGCATACACCTCTCACGACCGTGTTTTGTTTTTCCCCGCCCACATTGTCTCCCTGCTAGTTTTTGCGCACCGTGAATCTTAAGAGGCGTCTCGTCCTTCTCACCCTCCCGCAGACCTCCTTTTATTGCGTTACACCCCCGAACCTTGCGACCTCCTCTTCCCGCAGTCAACCCAACCCCCGCTTACTTGTTTACCTTCCCGCCTACTTACTTCTCCTTCCTTCTTACGGTGTATAGCTTTTTCTTCTCCTTCTTCTTCCCGGCACCCAGTATCATGACTTCTCCGCGGAAAGTCTTTGTGCAACTGCATTATTTTTTCCCTCTAGTGACCCATCCTAATGGTCATCACATTTATTCCCCGCATCCCTCCCATTGATACTCTATCTCCCCTACCAGTATCAAGTCCCCACCATTGTCATGCATTAAGCACTGGCGTACCAAATTCGGTCCCCTTGAGAATGACAACATCACAATCGGAGCTCCGATCATTTGGTGTCACGATGATGATTTGTCAGAACATTGATGTTACGTTATACCATAGAGTAAGTATATTACTTATTATATACTCACTCTATGGTTATACTCCTTTGAAATTTACAGTTCCCTTCCAGTTATTCTTCGGAACATAGGTAATTTTCTTAGTATCGTAACTTATCGTTACTCACCCAATTATGAAAGTGACGAATGAGAGAAATATTTAATCATTAGCTGCTTGGCCCGCCCATTAATCATGAAATCCATCTATAGAAGATTTTCGTTTTAAGAACAACCGGAATGCATCGTTTATGCTGCCGCAGAAAATTAATGTCATTCAAGTAATAATTGATTGTTTTTTTAATAAAAAAGTATTTCCCCAGTTATTATTGTTGTAAATGTTTTCGTGAGGTAAGACAGATCCTGATGATTTATTACAGAATTTTAAGAACAACCGGAATGCATCGTGATGCTGCCGCAGAGAATTAATGTTATTCAAATAATAATTGATTGTTTTTTTAATAAATAGGTATTTCCCCAGTTATTATTGTTGTAAATGTTTTCGTGAGGTAAGACAGATCCTGATAATTTATTACAGAATTTTAATACTATCATTTTAGTTATTTATTTAACTTTTTAACATTGCTTCGCTTTTTTACCTATAAAACCCCTTTGTATGACAATATAGCTGTGAGAACGTGGGCGGGGATTATATGCACTTTTATTTCCTAACCCTCTAGAATAACTATAACATTCCTATCGAGTGAAGGGACAGTTGGGCTTTCTCTCGTACTTGTGGGCGCGCCGAATCACATCACGCCGCTTTAAGTTGCTGTTACCTAGGATACGTTCATCTCAAGTTCTCTACTCCAAAGTAACCCCAACTTATCTACGCCGAGTAGCTAAGTGTACGTGAAATAGACTTTATTCAGACTTCCTTCCATTGTTTTACTTTCTCTTCGCATTCCTCTTTCCTGGTTAAAGTGCACACACATCCTCATTCCTTGGTCGTCTAAACCCCCCTCCCCTCCGTTGCCTCGATTGCATCCCCGCGATAAATCCGCTTCCCTCTCTCCCTGGCTCTCCGCCGGAGTGCACCTGTGCTCTCTCCGCTGCATTCCACCCCCTTCCCCCCCCGCTGTCTCGCAATCTATGGGCCTCATTTCGCCCCCATCGCATCCATTCGCTCGATAAATAAGTGACGACTCCACGGCGCTCACCGGAAAATTCGCATGCGGTCTGCACTCTCAGGAAGCGACTCCACGAGAATGAGCCCCATGTTTTTGCTCCAACTATGTTTTATGGCTTTGCGTGCGCCTGAATTCATTCCAAATATCTCCTGGGCTAGGTTCCCGTGAAAATTTAGAATCCGGTTTTGAGTAGAAAAGTAGATGGATACATTCAACCTTAATGTCGCTATGTTCATCTTTTAGTCTAGTAAGATTTCGGGTGGCTTATAGTGGTTTTGGAGGCCAGTGAAGAATTTTATTGGCTGAATGCTGTACATTTACCACGAGTGAGCAGTTGGTGAAAGATTAAAAAAAACGCTAATGAAATGTTATTTGCAAAATGAGGTTAGAGATGCATGCAGGCACAATGTCTTTCAACAAATTTCCGAATCGAATTGAGCAGTTATTGCGAACGAAAGATGTAATCACTGCATAGATGCTGCAGAGAACTAAGATAAAGGTTTGTGTATATTTTACAATTATACATTTATTTCATTTAAAATTGAAGAACGCCGACCTTCGTTAGGCAACATTCATATCAACTGACCTTATCTCTCCTCAAGTTACTTCATCAGCACGGCATAGCTCGCATCTCTTCGCTTCTTAGACAATGACTGTCCTCTTCCTTCACATAAAAAATCCTTCTGTTATAAAAAAACCTCTCAACTTTGGATAATGTTTTACGTGGTCTGATTCCCTAGATGACTATGAATACCATGACTGGGATATATTCATTGTATATTGAGACGCACTCAGCATTATTTCGGGAAAAGGTGATTATATTATTAGCGGAATATGTGGGCATCAACCGCCACTTTCTCCTCATTATTTTTATTTTGGATCGAGTGAGTAAAAAGAGGGAAGCGATATCGTAACCTGCGTTAGAAAGAAGGATGAACCGGGGTAGGAGGATGAAGAGAATAGGGTCTATTGATGGAATTGAAGGGAATAGGCTTTACCGGGAATTGAAGATGGAAGTACCGCGTGGCAGAAGTGGATGTTTCGTAAAAGTGCTCCACGTAATACTACCTTAATAGGTAAAATACCTGTAATTGATATTAATTGTTCCCTCCTCTCTTCTGGAGTACTTTTTCGGTAGATATTTCATTATCGTCTTCATGATAAACGTCCAGTCCTGTGCTCGGAAATTGCACCGTGCACCCTCTCGAGCGAGGGCAGCAATCGCTCTCCCTGCATCCGGCATCCCTCTCCATTTCTCACCCTCTCGAAACCCACGCCAACCCCCCGAGGGAACTAGGAGGATTCCCATGTTTACGACAAACTCCTCCCGTCCAAGGAAGCCCCCGGGCTGCTTGAGGGTGGTGACAAAAGTGAGCGAGAACTCGCACTATTCATTCCGCCCGCCCTGCGGTCCCATTAACAGCAGGGGTTGAATTTCCTTCCCCTTGTTTCTTGCATTCCCTCATGCCTCCGAAACCCCTTCGTCTTTCCCCGCACACCCATCCGCCCACTTTGTCTCTGACAACCCTCTCCAAATGGAGGACATACACCCCATGCCCTTGCACCGCTCCGTAGACACCGATGGACCCAACTCGAGGGCCTCGCTAGCAATATTCTTTTTAATCTGATGCCCGCCCTTTAGCTTGGTCACTCCTCGTGAAATTCTATTCTCACCTACGACCATGAAAGTAGCCAGAAATTTGGATGGATGAGGCAGATACTTTGTGGAGATCCATTATGAGATATGAAGTGAAACACTTTACACCTTCCACATAAAAATTTATTGAACTACATTCTGTCGTTTAAATTTTTTTATGTAGACAGTGCAAAGTGTTTCACTTCATATCTTAGCCAGAAATTTGATTCGGGAGGTGTTAGGGAGGTAGGCGGATTTCTTGAACTAATATTTTGTTGTCAATCCTCTCGCATCGGAAAGCAATAGATTTAGTTAAATTAGCCAAATATTACGTTTGCGTAATGCTGAGAGTTCAATCCATCGTTCGTCATTGGCGGACGTTGTGAAATATTACAACACTACGTTGAAAAAGGAGTTCCTATCAGTTCTTCCTACACCTACTAACCGTGTATCCTTCGTGTGCTAACTTAAGGCATTAAAGCAGCTTGCACCACTCTGTTTGGTACTTGAGTACATATTTTATTCAAAAAACGGGTTTCTCTGAGTTTTTTCTCTTTTGTCTGGATTTTAGCTGTTCAATTTGCAGTTAGTTTTCCAAGGTCAGTTTGAAAAATGCATAGTTATATTTACATTATCTGTTTTAGTTATTATCTCTGGCAAATTACTCAATTAGGAATTAAAAAACACTTATGATAAAGTTTTACCTCTTGGATCATTTAATTCAATTTAGCTCGAATGCTAGAAAATATATGCGGAAACAGCAGGTTCGTCCGCATAATATTTATTTTCACTCTGTTTTTATTATATAGATCGTGTATTTCTGCACGTGTCTCATGGAGTTACCTCCAAAAGAAAAAAAACCGCTGGGTGAGGTCGGTGGATCTAAATTTCATTTTATTCAATAATAATGCTGTTTGTTTTAGCTAACGCTCTTTTAAAATCAAAATTTACGTGGAGCTCGCCTGCGCCCTCTATTTTCTCCTATTTTAAAAAAAATCTATTTTCGTCCGATACCGGCGATATATTATCATAGAACTGCCGTTAACTCTTAATATTGTTCACATAAAATTTGTGTTTAAAAGGCTCGTGTGTGAGATAGAGAGAGAGGGGTTAGGGAATTATTTGTGCAATGGGGGTAAATCACACTGGCCGCCTGTGCGATTCCACGTATGTGTCTCTGCTATCGTTTTATTATCCAAACGAGGCCCGGACGGTATTTCATTTATATTCGTGCTCGCCCTTTCATGTCAGCGGGAGGGAAAAACCTCATCAAAAGGATAAATTATGCAACGGGAGGGTGGAGGGATCATATGGGGACGTATGTGTGTTTGTAGATGTGTGTATGTGTGTGGTTTGAGCAACATCCTCCTAGGAGGAAGAGTAGCGGTTTCAAACCCCCACGCCACTCACCCACGCCAGTGTAAATATTTAAAAAAAAAACAAAAACCAAGGAGGGGAAACTAAAGTATCTCCATTTTGGAAACTACTCCCTTCCTTTTGAGCCCGCTCACCGATTAGTATTCAAGTGGCCTATTTAATCATCTCCGCCGTTCGGATTATGAGAGAGGGAGTCGTCCGGCGCCTCTCCACCACTTTTGTTCTCCCCGCTCTCCTCTTCCTCTCAAACATCCGCCTAATTTGAGGTGGCACCTCGGGACGGTTTTGCAGAGAGAGCCGCGCCCCTTCCACGCACCCCCCCGTGCCCTCCTGACCGTGCGGCTAATCTCCCTCTTTAGCCTCTTGCCCTCCCGCCGCCGACGACCGGCTAATGTTTTCCGCGGACGCCAAATCACACGGAGCGCGCGCTCGGGAAAATACACGGGCGTGCCGGCGGCGCGGTGGTGATCGGCCGCTCGAAAGGAATTGAAGTAGGAAATTGTAGCGTTAGCCTAGGTAATCGTCTGGAATAATTACCTGTCTTACTTGCTATTGAGTCCCCCCTCTTTTCCCCCACTCCTCCCCGCGGGTGACACGGGCGATCCCGCCCTTTGCTGACCCCACACCCACCCCCTGTCACGTGACCCCGCCCCTAATCTCCCCTCGCCCCTCCCCCCCTCTCCGAAGCCCTCCTCCCCCACCCCATCCCACCCCGTGACCTCTCCCACATAATATGGCTATCCGTACGGGACTGATATCTGCAACCGGCCGTTTCACAGCCTCTAGTGTGGGGGGTAGATTTTTCCGTGACATCAACCGCTCATATCTCTTTCCTATCCGCCTCCCAGTATAGCTACCCTAGCATTTTCACCCGCCAGCTCATTCCCTCTCAAATCTTCAGCTGCATTTCACTCGCTGTTTCACGTTCCAAAGCTCCAGCTAGTCTTTTCTACCCTCCCACCCACGTTGGCTCCCATCCTCCAGTTGCCGTCCGCCTCTCCATCTAAATGGGGGCTTTTATCCTTTCCCTCGACTCTTCCCCCTCCCCCCCCCGCAAGGCATCAGTAATCCCTCATTCTCCTCGTTCCCCTTCCTCTCCCTTCCCCCGGCCCGTCAACTCCGCTATCAACCCACGATATCTAATTCCCTTTGTCTTTCGCCGCACATTCGTTGCACGCGTATTAAATCGCACTCTGGGTTTTACGGCGCGGAATTATTGATTTTTCTGGATGATGCCAACACCACCACCACGTATGCATACCTTTATATTTTTGCTTCTCCCATAATATTCAGCTCGCTTTAATATTTACAATTCAGGCCATTGGTTTTTTTTTTGTACGCGCGTGGGTGACGCAGAGGATTTTCGCATGATTCGTTCGGAGGGTGAACCTACGCTTCCTGTACGCGGTTGCTCCGTTTCTGAGGATTATGTACTCCGTGCTATTATCTTTTAGGCTCAGCTCTGTATCTATACTTCGTAGCTATTGCGCTACCGTGCGACTTCTCGAATATAATATCCCGATGGCCGAAAGCGTGATCACCCGAATTACAAATTAATCAAGCCCTATGCTCATATTTCCGCCCGTCGGATCACATTAATCAAGCCATGTTTTATTTAACCTCTCCCCCACCTTCCTCCCCCTCGTTTCACCCCGACGTCAGGTTAAACTTTTAGCCCCGCGTTAATGGGAATAGTTGCGTTTTCATTTACATTGTTTTATCATTCGGACGCCCGGGTAGTTCATTTTTTTTCAATAGATCATTCATGTTAATTTTAATTGTAAAAGGTTTTTGATAGTTGTTATTTCCGTCTGATGAATTAATACTGGTGCTTCCGAAGCCTCCTCCCTTTTTTTTAGGATGCAGGCGATGCTAATAGCGAATGAATTTCATAGGTCGTTAGTTAGGGCGTTTATAAATATTCATTGCGCATGCGAATTAAAGAGGGCGCACATGTGTAGGGTGCATTAGGGCGAGCGAGAGGGTGGGAGGGAGGGAGGGGGTGGGTGGGGAGGGGGTGGCCGTGGATGACTCCTCCCCCCTGGCTAGGGGCGCTAAATGGAGTGCAATAGAGGCGGTGGCAGGAGGTGGGTTGCAGCCGTGGTTGTGCCTTTGTGCGCTCGCTCGTACTCCGGTCAACTGGAATAGGAAAAGTAACGCCGCGGCCATTGCAGCCGTATCAATCTCCGACCTCTGCTTATGCTCATCCTCGATGTTCCCTCCCCGGGGGTCACGTCCCGACGTCACGGGAGTTATCCCAGAAATAATTTTGCAGCCACTCGTAGCGCATGCTTCGCTCTGGTTGCGTTCGTATCAACTCGTTTCCCAGCCGTGAGGTGAAATCTGTGGATGATATATTCTCAAAGTCAACATGTAGCGCGATGTTACTGCAATTATTATGTAATTTTGAATTCTCTAGGTTATATTGAAGTTTGAAAAATAATGAAATGCTTTGATTTCAAGCGAGTTATCAAAATCAGTGCCGCTGTATCATCTGTATGGTTAAAATAATAGTGGTAATTATTGCTATGCCCAGTTTGTGTGCCGGAAGCATATATTTTTGCGTTATCGCAGTATTTTAAGCAGAGTATGATAGAACCATAAAAACAGTGTAAGAATAAGCTGATCTCTGTCATTACTACTAACAGTTTTTTGTTATTAACATTATGTTTTCTTTGTTGGCGTTGCCTGTGGCTTGACCATCGTGCTCTTTAGTAAGTCAGTGTTGTGCTTACGGTATCAAGCAGGTTGGTTGCTCAAGAGCATCAACGTAAAGCACCTTTCACGGAGCGCGTCACGCGTGCGTAAATTGGCTTCGCTAACGTGTTAAGCCATTTGTTCATCACGAGGGAATCGAATGAGACAAGGGTACGGCTGTAATTGAGTTCGTTGCTTACATCATTCGGTCGAGTTAGCTGTAACTATCACCTCTAGCCGTTAATATTGGGATTTATCTCTCTGTCTCGTCGTACCTACGTGCACGCTGGAGTGCGATTGTTTTCTAACCTTTCCCTCGGGATAATTGTCCTCGGTTCTTGTTGGTTACCGCATGCCACAGAGGATTCGGAATTTACGCAGGCACGGGGTTCTCTGCATTGGAGACCCGGAGAGAGATGCGTTTGTTCTGTTTGCCTCCCTCTCTCTCTCTCCCGTTCTCCGAGGAGGAAAAGTTGTAAATTTCGCGTTTCACGAGCTCACCTTTCGCCCGGGCCAATTCCATTGCCCAATTTTCGCTCCGCTGGGCGTGTTCCATCACGCCCTCCCGGCGGGGCCATCCGGGGACATTGCAGCAGAGACGCAGCAAAATCCGGGCGATAGCGCCCGCTTTGCCCCGCTCAATCGCTTTGGGAGGTGCATAACCGAAATCTACGGCAGCGGTACGTTTCCGATATAGGTGCCTCAAATGTACACTTTCATACCCGTCGCGGTCTTCTTCATCTTCCGGAAAACCGAGGGTGTGGTGCTGGGAGTCGAGGTGAGAATCTCGTGGGTGTGACTTAAGTTAAAAATTTCCTCAGATTTCCGATATCAAACCTTTCAAATATGTTATTAGGAGTGTTGTCGATATACTAAGGAAAACAGGTCGATTTTAAAACAGGTAGATCTCGCTCTAGATCACTTAATCCAGTAACAATTAATCTTTTCAACTCGACAAAAGTGTTCATTTTATGGGTGTTAAACAAAATCTTTGATCCCCTTTCCTCTCCGTTTCTTCATCCAAGCAAGTGTTTTACGGACATAACATATTTCAACGTGGTATATACGGCCGTACGCTCTACCCTAAACATCACGCGGTAAGCTCGTGCGACGCGGTCCCCGACAGCTGATTGTCCTGTGCCACTCATCACCCTGCTTCCTCCTCGCCTCTTTCCAATCTTTAATTCCTAAATGTATTTCCTATCTTTCCTCACCCTTGGACTGCACTTTGTTGTACCCTTTTTTCTCCTCGAAATTTTAAGGCGCCACGGCTCAGTTCCCCGCTCGCGTTTCTCTCGCCGTCCGAAAATGCCTGCTCACCCCAGTCATCCGAGTCGTATTCTGCCGCTCCATAATTTATAGCCCTTATTTCCGTCATGATTAAACAATGCATCCAGTGGGGCTATAAATTTGAGAAATGGAGGTGTTTCCGAATTTATGGAGCACTTAAGAAGTATCTTCTCCGGTTGTCGCTTTTAAAATTGCTTGCCCAAATCCTCCGCGGTGTTCACTTCATTAAGATGCAGCTAATAGCCCGGGATCTTGGGAAATTAATTTTTTTCAATCTCGGGAGGATACCCTCTCAGGGCTAACGCTCTTTCCCTTTGCGGGATCTAGTTAGAAAGATACTTTAGAAATACACATTGTTGCATGAATGTTACGGGTATTTGTGGCATATCACGCATTTTGGAGTGTTTTTTGTCCCATTCATTATACTTATGACCCACTGCGTGATTCCTTTACCTATTCTTCGTTCAGAATTGGTTGTAAATATTTCCGAGCTTTTTTTCATGTAATTAATTTTGCTGGTGGGAAAATTTTGTAGAATAATTTGTAGTGCTTCCGTTATTTTTTTCGAGTTACATGGTGAAATAAACTGATTTTCGATTGTTATATTCGTTGTGTCTTTAATATAATTCCAGAATAGAAATATTTTGATCTTAAGTAATTGCTACGATTGTGTCCCGCGATTGTACTAGTAATGGTTTTAGTTAGTTGCTTGAGCAAGCATTGCTTTCAAGTGACCCTGAATTTATCACTATTAAATGTTTACACTGGTAATGCTTCAAACCTGTGAGGCCCGTTAGTGGACAGCCACAGATCAGGGATTGCGCGCGGATATGAGTTTTTACGATGAATGGAAATGAAAAGCAGATTTAAGAGCAAGCTAGAGTATCGCAGGCTTTCCGATCTAAGTACCAGAAGAACTTCCGGGTCAAATGATCCATGGTCATCCGTGGATTGTCGGATCCGATGGATAACTCGAGACTAATTTCTTCATCACGCTATATGTTTGTGCGCAAAGTAGTTGTTAGGAATATACTATTTTATCTTTCCGACTCCTAAATGGAAGGTTAAGCCGCATAGCAGTTCTGCCGGGCCTTATAAATGCGCCCGAGGACACCGACCTGGTGACCGCGACGAAATAAACGAGTTTCATGGCAAAGAGCGCGAATGTGGAGTCATTTGTTTAACCCAGCCGCATCCCCTCGCACCGCCACCCATTCGCCACTGCTCAGTGTGTTTAGAAAAATTCCTCGGTATTTTCTCAACCCACGATGAAAATGGTCCTATACGTCTTAGGATTAACAGTGATTACGAGGCTACTTTGGGTGGAAGTTTCGATTAAATCTACATCCAATCCCTCTCCGTAGGTGAATGCTTACGTGCATGGCGTTCGAGGCGGATCGGAGACAAGTATTTATTCCGAGGAGCCGAGGGTGTAGTGGCGGTGGCCTCTGTGGTTGCTCGACTTTAGATATCGTCGAAACCTCCGGGAGGAAAATTGGGTAAATTACTTTATTCAGGGGAGGAAGTCAGATTGTTTGTTTGCTGGGCGGATGTGTAAAAATCGCGTGGCCTCATTGGAAGAAAGATCCTAAAGTTATGTAGCTCATTCCACGTGATTCTCTGCTTTGAGGGGGTTCTGAAATCGTGTAGGGGGAAGGTTCAAGTAGCGTAGAATGGGCTAAGAAGAAAGTAGGATTTACGGGCGGAATGAAAATGAGTCGGCCTTTCTGTAAATTGAAGAAGGGAAAGCCCAGTGCGGGAGAGGCGGCCAGCCAGGTTGATTCTTCAACTAAGCTTCGTATAAAAGTTAAATAAATTTTCCTGATTTGGATTCATGTATTTCCGTGAAGATCCTCAGTGGTCTTTTCTTTTGTCCTTGCCTGGCACAGACTTTCCTTTAATTGTTAAGCTTTCTTCCCTGCTATTGTCATGTGTGTGGTTGATAGGGAATTTGCTTGTTGTTTTATTTGCTCTTTATTCGTCGTCTTTGCTTTAAAATATCGTCCTTAATTGCGCCATAATTACTGGAATGTAGACAAAATGTGGTAGTTGGCAATGGCACATTTCTATGAATGAACCTTGTGCATGTACAACCGGGGATTAAGATGTTCGTGTCGCAATATTGCGGTATTCTCAATGCATTGAGGTATGTCGTTTACATCGTGATAATCAATAAATATTAACGAGTATGTTCAGACACTCGTTTCCCGGTGCGTATCGACTCTTGAGTGTGGAGACGTGCGGAAGAGATATCACCTTGAATTTATGTATATTGCCGTCGTTATTGACATTTCGCATAACATCTCAACTTTTGTATTGGATATATTTAAATGTCTTCATCTAGATGCCTTATTAAATTTATTCTATTTTTTCTAAAATCCAACATTTTGGAGAGCATGAAGTAATATAAGGAAAGAGGCAAGTCTTTGGCAGAATTAGATTTATTTTTTGAATGTGACGAATGTGAGTTGAATTGCTTCCGAAGTGCAACAAAACTTAAAATGTCAAATCCTTCCGATCGGCGTCGAATGAACCTGGAAATTGGTACCTCCTTACTTCATGGGTTTTAAAGGCTGGCGTCTTCTTCGAAACATCCCTTGCGTAAGCTGAAAGGGCGAGGCGAGGAAGTCGCGCCGGTGGCAATGAGGAAGGTTTTTACCGCCGTCTAACGTTGTGTGTGCAGGTTCCCTCATTTTTATTGCTCCTTTCTGCTTTTTTTTTAACTCGGCCGTTTTGTCCGGGTTGTCGTTCCTCGGGTGCTCGTAAAGAATGGCGAAGCAACAAGTTGAAGGTTTTTTCGCCTTCTTCCTCACCGCTCACACATCTTGCCTTGTAGTTGCAAGGCAACCGTATTGCTCTCCGCCTTCGTACCCGTCTCGGCTACGAAGTGTTTTTTCGTGCTCCTTTTAGTGCTTAGCCCCGCACCTTGGACTTGATGCCTCGTTTTTCAGCCGTTGGTGTGTTTCGACGCGGAGGAAATGTCAGGCATTGTAGTGGAAATAATGAGCTGGCGGGGCGAGTGCGAATTGTTGCCCGTGGAATTATGTCTCCATTCCGTCATGGATATTAACGGAAAGTGACAATTGTCCCTCGTGTTAAACTGTAGGGGAAGATTGCTTTCCTCTTCTCTGAATTGTTTCGATAAGTGATGCTTCATATGAAATATCGTATCCAGTGACGTAATTGTGACAACAAAGTAACTGACGTGATGAAATTTGCTGGAATAAGAAGCCGAATCATTCTATTATGCCAATGTTTTAACGTAATTAGTAACATATGCACCTGAAATGTAATATTCACTAAACCGATGTCTTAACCAATTGAAAGCTGGGCAGGAAATGGGGAAAGCATTTCACATATCAACCCCTCGCTGTGTTTTATTCTTGCTCTTATAAATTATCGGCATACCAGCTTTGTAGTTTTTCCTTTCCTTTCCTTCCCGCCATTTGAAAGAAGGTTTATTAAGCAGGAACCTTTAATCGCTGATTAAGTCATAAAATCTGAGAATCTTGTGTGTACCCCTCAGCGCACCCTCTTCTATGTTCACAGTGAGCCTCTGGGGAGCCATTACGTTTTCCGGCTGGCTAAAAAAAAATCCAGTCCCGTATGACGGGAGTCGGGCTTTCTTTGGTACGCACCTGGCTTCCCGTCCTCGTCCTGGGCCCGCGGGGCGTTTTCCAAAGATTTTTTTCTCTCTCTCCCCCCTCGCTTAGCATGTGCCGCGCGTCGGCGGGATGAGATGGGTGCATCGGCCTCCCTTATCCGTTCCGCGGTCGCCCCGGTCGGTATTCGTATGCATGAGGCGGGCCCCGCCGCCGATGCCGCCCCAGCGACGCAACAAAATCTTGGGCCGGCCATTCTCTTACCTCCTTATCCCGCGGGTGAGCACTCGGTGTCGCGGGCTCAATCTCCCCAGGGGGTAGCTCTCCTCAGCCATCCGAAATAACTAGTATATCTCGGAGAAATTGGTTGAGTTGGGGGAAAAAGATATGCCGGGGGTATGAAAACGATCAGCCTGCTCGGTTGGAACCGAGAGTGTGGACCTCAGAAACAATATGAACAAGTATGCTCAAAATGACTGCGCAGTAACCAGAACAGTCATCATTGAAGCCTTCACATTTAATGTTACGTGTTGTGGAAAATTGAAAAAGCCTATTACGCATAAAAATAGAAAATTCTGGTGGGACGGAGTGGAATCATCAAGGTTTAATTTTCCCTTTGATAAATGTTGATTCGGTTTCAGTGCTGCTAAATTATCGTTATGGTACACTAAACACTATTTATAACCTAACGATGATATAGCAACTCTGAAACCTAGATAGAATAAACACTTATTTTGGTGGAAAAATACACCTTGTTAATCCAATGTAAGTGAAATGCGCAACTTATGCATATATTTTATTGAATCCTGATTCTTCTTCTCCTCAGTGATTTTTCAATTTTATGGAAATATTATATTATGTAGAAAAACGGCGTTAAAAAACCTCAGCGCTGCTTTTCAAGCTATGCGATTGGTAGTGTGAGCGATCAGCGGTCTTCTCAGAGAAGGAATGGAAAAGGGTCGTGGGTCACGTGATCTGGAAGTTTACATTAGGACGCATGCGCAGATGCCGAAAAGTCGCTCCCTCCTGCATTCACTCCCTGAGGTGTTTACCGATTGTTTCCCTGTGAATGTGAGGAATTACGAAACTGGTCCGTGCTGAATGCAATTTTGCGTTTGAGTGCTGGGGAGTCCCTGCACCGCTCCGTCGTGAGTTCTTGGTCATACTTGTTTCGCGGAATGGTTAGTATAAGTTGAATTTTTCTCGTGACAGGCTTTCTGCCTAATGAACTATTTTTATAGTGAGTGTGACTGTTTATGGATGCTGTTTTTATGCCAGAATTGCGCACTTGAGGCTTTCCATTGTTCTCAAAATTCATCATGGAATACGTTCATTCAGCCTTTTTTGCGAAAAATGTTACTTCAGAGGCATTTTAGGGTGGTAAATCTCTTTGTCATAGCATATTACTGATATCGCTCGTATGAAAGGGATGGATAGAACTGTAAGAATCCTCTTCATGTAGGATTGATCCGGTGACAACATTACTACCTTGCAGATCAACTCTGCTAACTAATGTAATTTATCTTAGTCAGTTGTAAAATCTGATACTATCAATCTCAAGTGATGTGCTTATTCTTTTCCTCTTCAAAATAGGTCAGGCATGCACACGTGGTACAATATGGACTTGTTACTTATCATCAAAAGTCAATTATACATGCTCTACGGCCCACCAAGGCGCCTCTATGATTGGTTTAAAAAGTAACTACTGACCCTCATTGAAGTCTTCGAAAATAAATTTATGCGTTGGTATTCATGGAATCCTTTGTTACAAGCCCAAGGGTGAGATTCGAGAAGGGCTTTCAAGTCATAATCTCGCTCCAATAAAGACGCATTATTATTATTATTATTATAGTTATTGATGGAGGAAAAGTTGCACGTTAGAGCAGAATGTGCGTCATGCATCATATCTAGCCGCTTATCAAAGGCTGTGATGTGCGCGTCCTTTTCAATAAACTTTTCTTTTCAGTCAATGGCAATCGTTGAATGATAATGCACTCCTCTTAAAGAACGCTAGCTACCGTAAAGATAGGAGAAACTTCCTGCTGTATACCTTCATCCTTCCCTCGGGCCACAATTACGATAAGCCTGCCTTGGGCGACCTCTTAACGACGACTCCAGGTGATCGAGGAAGGCAAAGGTTTAAAATTAAAGGAGTGCCGTTTAAAAAAAAAGAGAGTAAAACCGTGCTGTTCTTTCTTATACTTCCCAGTACCGTTTCTTGCGAAGATTTCGGGGCGGGGGTCGTCACAAGAGCGGAGTAGGTCCACTGGGATGATACCCTAAAGGGGGGGATGTTCTCTCTTCTCAAGGACACTTGGTGGAAATGGTTGAGCAGAGCGAGGGCCGAGTAATAACATTATCCGAAAGAATTTCGCGCATAACACAGCGGCGTAGGCCCGCCCTTGGAACGCGACTATTTCTGGTGCAGCCTTATCTGCCTCCCCTCCGCACATCTGCTGTTTTTTTCTTCTCCTCCTCATCTGCGTCTCCTTCCTCGCCACGGACTACCGTCGTTATTGCCTCCTTTTCCGCGTTCCTTTTCTACGAAGAGATTATGAGCGGGGGGCGTCATCTTTTCTCTTCTTCCGCGGCGCCATATCCCTGTCGGATTCGGGACGGGTGGAAGGGGTGTCGCGTTGCAGCTTCTCCTGCGTTGCGTTGGCGTCAGGCCGATGATATTTAGCTGGTCTCGGCCAAACCCTTCTTAAGACGGTAAGTAAGTAAGTAAGTCAGTCTCGTCAAGGTGCACTCTTTTAAGAAGGCGGCCAAGTTTTATAACGACATACTTGCCACCAGAAGGAAATAAAAATATCCAGGATTTGCATTGAATGAGCGATCCCTTTAAATCAAAAAAATTAATTCATTCAGTGGAACTGATGTGCTTTGTTCCTTGCAAATCTATCATTACCGACAGGTTACTTTTAAGAACTCAAATATGTGTATGTTTTGTGATACCAGATTTATGAATGGCAAAATAAGGTCTCGTAGGAGATAAATTGATTGAGATATTGGGAATGTCAATAATTAAACTTGAGAAAAGAGGAAATGATTGAATAATGGGATAATTGCGGGGGAGCAGCATCCAAACAATCTCAGAGCTTTTACTTGAAAGTTTTCGCATCTTCTTTTATTGTTAGCTGTTTTATCCGGGAATTCCTGCGTCCGTTTCATTATCTACTTAACGTTTCACTCTGCTGACTTGAAGTGTTGTTAAGAGACTAGTATTTCCCGTAACAGCTGTCTAAAATGATGCTCCTGAACCAATATAGACTCTTATTTTGGAGAAAAATTGCATTGAATATGTTTTTATGAGGTGAAATTTTTTATCACACAATTTTAAAAGGTATGAATGTTTGATCATTGTGGTGGAGAATTGTGGGAGGAGTCGGAAAAAATCTTTGCACCTTCCGGTGGCCGATAGCCTGCCCTTCCTGGCGTTTACTTCTCCTCCGAGTTGCTCTCTTGTGTGTGGTTCGTTGGAACGGCGGCAAGGTTTACTCCCGTGGTCGGGACGGCGACGGATATTGCGCCGCAGTTAATTCTCTCCCCCCGCTCCCTCCGTGATCGCATTCCCTCGTGTCTCTCCCTGCTCCTTCTTCCGGTACGACCCCCGCTAATCCTCCCCCCGCCCTTCCGCCCTGATATCCTCGTCATTAACGTTATCCTCGTTTATTGGCCTGCCCTCTCCTCCAGAGCTTGCGGCCGTGCAGTCTCTTCTCCGCCGTTTCATCGTTAACCCTGTCCGTGTCTCCCTTTTGCGGGATAAAAATAAAAGCAGCACCGATTCGTGAAAGGATTCGCTTGAGGGGGAGGGGTGTGGGTGGGGGAGGAAGTGGTTTAATCGAGGTAGAATCCCGTGCAAGGTGGCCACGAGAGAAGTCGGCCTAAGTTTTCGCGCGTGGTGGGAGACGATGAACTCGCATTTCTTCGGGGGTGGTGCGGTGAAAGGTCTTGGCTTTTCGTTGTTCTCCTATGCTTTCTCTCCTCCCTCTCTCTCTCTCGGGATCTCTCTGCTGTCGCTCGAGGAAATCTGGAGTGCCGTGGTTTTCCGGCACGACTTTGCTCCCCATCCTAGTGCCTTATCCGATTACCTGCGTGGCAAATTAACGATGGCTTCTTTCTCAAGGCCTCTGGATCATGTTGTTTTCCGTTTCATCCCTCTTCACTTCCACAATCTCCCAAACATTTCTTTTAATTGTTGATTTATTATTCTCTGCTTTCTTCGTTATTATTCATTTTTTCGTAGATGACCATTGAACCGGAGAAGTACTTCTAGTTTAGGTCTTCAATTAAAAATTCCTTTTTCATGATTTGGTATTGAATGATTGATGATTGAAAAAAACACTTAATAATAATGATTATGTGAATGTTGTACTCATTAAATGCAGGGTTAGTCCTCATGAAGGAAGGGTTTTCTTATATATCCAACCAATTAATTTGATTCCTTCCTAGTATGGCACGGTACTATAACATTTGTACAATTTCGGAATCCTTTTGTATTTAGCCCCTCTGTCTTAAAATTGATGATAATTTGAGGATAAAATATGGTTGATGCTCGATGATATTTGAGTCTTTTTTTAATTATGTTCGTATACACATCGTTCATCAATGCGCATGTGAGTGCTCTTATTTATATCTACGTGATAAATTTGTTATTTATATCTGCTATATGGACGGATTACAATTTGGAGGGTGCTTATTTCTGATGAAGGATAGTTAAGAATTCAAATTTTATGACTTCATCAATCATATGAGCTCGGAGTTATACCAGCGATGCGATTGGCGTGAAGGCTAAATCTTGATTGCCTTATATAGCTGTGATAAATATAATTTTTTACTGGCTCCACCAATCCGCGGCTTATGTTGTCAAAACAGCTCCATTATATTCATGGCATTCCAGTGTTTTTATTGATTTATTGCATTGTCTTTCGTTCAAATTCTCGTTCGAGTCTACGAGTATATTTATTCGTTCCTCTTTTGCCATCAAATTTCACTTCCTTAACCTCACTATCTCTTTCCTCATTTTCTCGAATTTCCATGAATACACTCGTGGGCGTAGTTATGTTTCGGTGACTTTTTTTCATATTAAGAAAATGCTGGCTCTTTGCTGAATGGATTACTTTTTATTTATTACGGTTATTCCTTTAAAGGTTCCTCAATTGAGTTATATATTATCGTTTTCAATCTATGCCATTTGTTAATAATATTTTCCGTTAGGCCTTCTCTATTTTGTGTTAGTGTGTACCAATCGCAGTCAGATTCTATCTCACCGTCTTTCCCACATCTTTGTCTTCTGAGCTCCCCAGTGTATGAGTCTTCGGTGCCCTTGTCTTCGGATGTAGGGTCCTAGGATCGGGTAGCTTCCCCTTCGCTCTCAACCCTTTGCTCGCTCGTAATTTTTCCCAAACATTTGCATTTACCTTATCGCGTCGTCGGCGGAAATGCTTTTGTGGGATTACGCCGAGGTCCCGTCCTTTCTTCGTTAAGTACAAGACACGGACTAGATTTTTATCGCATCTCCTTCGCGGATGAATTTTTAAAATCCATTTTTTGGCCCAAAGTCTGAAAGTACTTCTCCGGCTTAATATTTTTCTCCTCCCATGCTCTCTCGTTCCCTTAAAAAAATTTTTTTGGTATAATTTTTTTCTTCCGCTAGCTACTCACGGTGGGCAGCAAAGCTTTTTTTCCTCTCTCTCTCCTTCCCAAACTCTAATGCATATACTTTGTGAAATTCCTCTTCTACCCTCAAACCAGCCAACTCATCCCCCTTTCCTCCTCCTCCCCCCTAGCTCTTCCTCAACCCCCTCCCCCCATACTCCACTCCTTTCCTCTTGGCTCTTTTACCCACCTCTCCTCTCCCTCAGGGCTTCCAACCGATGGGCTTAATTGGCCCCGTGTAATGTGGTAGCGGGAGTCGTCGTCATGGAAAAGAAGGAGATGAGTTTCGTGGATGTGGAATGGCGTGGCACATGCTGAAGGGGGGAGAGAGGGGGGCCATGAGGACTTCCCTACTCTTCTCCTCCTCTGCCCACGACTGCCCGACCATCTTCCGCGCGCATTATTCGTTTTGTGCTTCTCCGTTGTCCCGTGGAGGAAAGGTGGCGTTGGTGTTGGAGAGGGAGGGCTCCAAGGGTTATGTGGTGGGGGGCGTGGCAGGGTTGATCCGCAGGAGTGGATGGGGCCTTGATATGAGGGGAAGGAGCGGGATGAAGGTTGCCCCCCACCCCTCTACATTCCGCACTCTGAACATCAAAGGAGAGTCATAGGTAGCCCTAAGGGTTTTCCTTCCATCCCTTTGCCTCCTCCCTCCCCTGCTAAAAACCCTTCTTCTCCCCATACACTCTGCCCCTCCAAATCATCCCGCCCCCATCCTTTCTCATCTCAAGTCTGAAACTTTAACCCCCTCCCCTCTTCTTTCCCCCTGCCTCCTCTTCATTCTTGTTGCTTCCTCTCCGGGCTCGCGATGGCGCAACCTATCCCTATTTTCTCAAACCACCATCCATCCATCCATCCAGCCAGCCGGTACTTCCACCTTCATCTTCTCTGCCCTCTTGATTTCTATTTAGTCTCTCACACACACTCTCTCTCTCTCTCTCTCTCGCACTTGCCCATCTCGTCTCTCTCTCCTCGACCCTCCTTCAATTTTCTTTCCGTTTTTATTTATTCTCTCTCTCTCTCTCTCTCGGGCACCGCTCCCGGTTTATTACGTTTTCCCATTTAATCTACTTAAATTCCACTTCGACAGTCTCATTATGTTAACGTTGGTCGACGTGAAATTGTGGAATTAGCGTCCTGCGCGTGCTCCTCTTTTGTGTGCCCCCGTCCTCTCCTCTCGTCTCCTTACCCACGCCTTTTCCAGCCGGTCCGTGTGACTGGCGCGCGCTCCTTTGCCCTCCGCCACCTGGCCTCCCGCCGGTCCGCTCCCCGTAACATCCCTGTGGCTCTGCCGAGTCAGCCCTCTTGCAATTCGCCTGCCGCCGAGTTAACTCCCGACCCCCTCTAGCTCTGAGAACAGGAATTGACGTGTGGTAGGTATGGTGTGCTGCTTCTGAATGAGTGCTCCTTTGACTTCGCTTCTGTTATTCTTCTCAAGCGAGAACTTCGTGCGGCTTTAAGAAAAAAATTCATTCCCGCGTGAGTGTCTCTATTTAACTGCAACCAATTATCGGCAGCTTAGCAATAACGTAGGCGTAAAAACACTATATAGTGCTCTTTTTCAACTCTATTGTGAAAAAATGTAGTTTCGTCTACAGGACCTTATCTACAGTTCGTTGAAAACATAGACGTTTTGTATGGTAAGTTTAGATATGATTCCAGTATTTTTTAAATCGTATCTGAGACTTACACCTTCTTGGTATAGTAAAGATAAGATTTTATTGTACCTCAATCAAACGTTATAAATAATTGAAAAACCTACGTATAATACTCAACCTTTGTGAGAGTTCCACGTACGATCACGATGCCAATGTGAACTTTCTGGATCGTTTTCCACTATATCATTCGAACTTTATCAGTTCAGAACAGCTCTACTTAATACGCCTAAATCTCGTCACGTCCTCAGCATTCTCATATCTGTATCTTGAATAAGTACGTCATCTTTCATTGGGCATTACGCAAGGTTGAACCGGTCTTCGATTTTCCCTAGCTCGTCTTGAAGTTTTGACACCCGAGATGTCTTACGACCGTCAATCGTTTGGAAAAATTCAGAAATACAATCAGTTGAATGGACTCTTGCGGAAATTGTTGGAAAGTTACGTGTTTGATTAAAATTGGACCTACTCCCGTTGAAGCACCTCTTTTAATGATAGCAGGCGTCAAAGTCATGCATGAATTTTTATGGCCGAACATGTGGTAGTCCTTAGAGACTAAAAAATTCTTTTGATATACGACTATGAAGTTCTGGACATGGTGGGTGAGGGGAGGCAGCTTTTAGATGAGATGCGGAGGAGACAGAAGGTATGGATGGAGTTAGTACTTACCGGTGAGGGGATGTTGAAAATGGTGTTAGAGGGTAGAATGTTAGGGAAACGAGGGAGGGGAAGGAAAAGAATAGGATTTTTGGACAGAATGAAAGGGAGTAGGCCTGCCTTATTGTGAATTGAAGAGGGAAGTGGTTGATGGCGAGGGAGGATCCCAGAATTCTTCTCAAGTACTCCTTGGAAACCTACCTTAATCGGTGGAATACTTTAATGGTAATAATAATACGGATGTCAAAAGTATTAAATGGAATTTAATTTTCATCCCCACCTACGCCCTTTTACGCATCGTCTCCTGCAAAACCCGAACCCTATTTACATTACTCAGTCTTTACTCCGTCTCTGTTACCTTTCTAATGGTGTAACTCCACCTTCTCCAACCCTCCCACCGCTGACTCGTCTCCTGTCACGCTCAGGTACCCCGTCAGTTGCCTCGTTTACTCCATCTCGTATACTTACCCACTTCCTCATCACTCCCCTTGTAGCTGTGCACGTTACTCTTGCCCTATTACATCGGAACACCCACACTCCTGAACGTTCCCTTCCTTCAGCTCCTGCTGCTCCCATCGCATCGCCACAAAGACAAGACCCAACATCCCTCCCAACCACTGGCACACATCCTTCACTAACTTTCCCGCCCCTCCTACTCGTCTCCTGCTCTACCCTGTGAACCTTACGAATCCTTCTGTTCGTTTTTTTTCGTGTGTTTTCTGCTTGTTTCATTTTTTTTTTTAATCCCTCCTTTACTTACCTTCCGCCGTTGTCACCCGCCGTGGTATCTCCCCGGGCTCACTCCAACCAGGCCCTGCTAGCGAAGCCACTGCCCTCTTGCGTTCGGTTTTTTGAGATGTCGCTACCGCGAACAAACACGCGTGCCTTGTTCTCCTCCCCTTTCCCATCCCCCTCGAGCTTCGTGCACGCCGATGTCTATTTTCCCCCTCCTCCTTCCGGCTCTCTTCTTTTTGTTTCGTTCTTCTTTTTTGCTCGCGGAAAACTTCCGTGTCGCGGAATATTGCCCCTCTCCCAGCGGAGGGAACAGAGTCTGAAAGTTCGGGTGTAGTGCCTCCAATTATGACGGGGGCTCCTTGTTGTTTGGAGAAGAGTCTCGATGTTGCTGGCGTCTTTCGTGAGCTGATAAATGAACGCCTTGAGTTATTTTTATTGTTTTCTTATGTGTCACGCCCATTTGGAAGCGCATTAGTTTTGATATCTACGGTGAATTTCGCGTATGGGTTTTGATCTCTCTGCACTCTTAGGCTATCTTTTATGCGTTCAATGCTATTGCTTTTATTTGGTATCTTATGGCGAGAATGAAATATGCTTCAAGCAGGAAGGTAGTGGCGCGTTCTATTAATGTTTTGCGTCATGATCGTCTGGAGTAACGTTTTCACCGCAAATCGGATTAGCATGTGAGTGCAAAATAATATACACGCTTAAATAAATAAAAGATCGTAGCAATCTTCCACAAAATTTTGTGGAAAAGTGCCACGATCGTTCAATTATTTAAATATGCCTAACTTCCTCCAATTGAAGCCTGAATCTGTTGAACTTAATATGCATGCTTCTGCCCTTTAAAGTTCAGAATCCTCTGTATTATATGCTATTTAACTTAATGATAATATGGTCTCATGCCTTTTTATAATGGCTGTGCATTACATGTGAGTGAACAATTTACCTGGTGCCTTTCCAGTAGTTCATTTTATCTTTTTGAAGCATAGAGCATCATAGTTTTTTTGTGTGGATAGAACTGAGTACTTTCTGTCGTTTCATCTGTTTATGCTCCTACTGTGATTTGCTCTTATCTTTATATTTTGAAAGTTTGAATCTTGTTATTTGCCTCTGCTACACGTCGCGGGCAACGGGCACTGATCATATCCTGGAAATAGAAGTTAAAACACCATTTTCGACGGTTTAAAAATAAGATAAGCCCTACCGGTTTCTCCGAGTAGTAATCATTGCCCACTTTTTCCGTTTCAATGAAAAATAAGTTAAGCATTGAAGAGTAAATAGAATTGAGTAGTATGGGAATATGACGTGGAATTATCTATGTTTGCTCATTTACGCGCGTATTCGTGGTGTGAAGTGCGGCTGACAGTAACAAACGGACATGTTTCGGTTGCCATCGATTCTTTATCGTGTTGAGCGGTGCGCCATCGTTCTGGCTTTAAAGTCGAGCGTCTCCCTTTCTCTGTTTTAAGGTGCTTGGCATCTGCATTCTCCGTCCTCGAGCAAGTGTGAGGTTTTATCTTGCTGTTCGAAGAAGAGGTCTTGCCAAGCCCACTTGCCATCCCCGATCATATTCCCACCCTAAGTCTTCTTAATGCCGGAAACTCCGCTTTCATTTCAAGAAACAGGTGTTAAACTTACGATTCCCCTAACACCACCCCCCCCTAATGAGGCCACTTTGTGAAATACTGGTTCCTTCAACCCCTCTCCTATCCCTTGCTGTCCCTCCCCCTTGCTGCCTTCCCATTCCTCTCTATCCCAGGGATCAAATACTCAAGATCCGGATCAAATCCGGAAGATCTCCTTCCTTCCCCCCTCCCGCATGATCACCTTTGCAACCCCGCCCCCTGGATTTACGCTTCCTTTGCCAACGAGTTCTACCGAACGGAGATGAGTATGTTAGTCTGTGCCTGTAAACTGAACTCAATATGCTCATTTTTTGATCATTCGTTAATTACTTTTTTGGCTAAATAAAAAGTGTTGCCCAAGGCCATACTCGCTGTTCTAAATCCTGAAATAATCTCATCTTGATGACTTACGAACATAATAATGTGCGCCCTTATTGAGCTTATCTTTTTCCTATCAGCCCTCTTTATATTTGACACCCAACAGTGTACTATTCATCGAGAACTTTCTGTGGTAATACCATTTTTATATCTATTTATTCGGAGTCGCGTTTTCTTGAGAGTTATGTTGTGAACAGGATTAACTGTAAAATTGCCGATATTATGAATGTCGTAATGAACCCTAGGGAATTGACGTACTGCCCTATTACGAGCTATTCTTGTTTTTTATGTCGTAGCTAAGAATATATCTTATGTTAACACGTATCCTTGGCCTTTTTTTATCGTAGGCAGAATAAATTCATTCACATCTCGTTGTCTTGTTGATTAATTTTTGTTTTCATATCCGTGTTGAAGACAAGGGCTATTAATTTTTTGTGGGTAGGTATTTCTGGTGGGTGGTGACTCAACCATTCCGTCCTCAAGTAAACGAATCCTGCGCTGGCGGGGAGAGGTCAGAGAAACGCGCAGATATTGGCGATGACCGCCGCATATTTTGCGACCTCGTTGCTCAAAGGCGAGCCTTTTGGAAGCAGTAAGCCCTGGCCGATCGGTTCCCTTTCTTCCTCTGTCGCCCCTCTCATCTTTCCTTAAGACCTCTTAAATCTCCGGGGAATTAATGGCGCCCGGCCACGACCTTAAACCCTTGCGAAAGTCGCCCATCCTGCGGCGGACTCGCGACATCCCAGAGCCTCCATTTGCTCTAATGCCCCTTGCCCAACCTTCATTTACCCCTTGCTCTTGTATTCTCTTTTCGTGCCCAAGTTCGCGTACCGCTGCTGATACCCATTTTCAGCCTCTTCCTTTGAAGTATTCGGCTGTTTTATCCCCGAGAATTCTCTATTTTATCTCTCAGATTTAATTTCCATGGCTGGTAATACTATCGCGGAGCTACGATCGAAGTTCATGCAAGTGCTACTCACACGGTGGTGGTATCGTTTTTACTCCTCACGTGATGGAGGTATTGTTGGCTCCTCTTAACACTATGATAAAAGTTGGATTATAATTGGATTTATTGACTATTCTTCCCCGTCAACGAAGCATTTCGACCTTTCCTTTTCGGGATAATAATTGCTTGAAAATCGTCGGCGCTCTACATTGGATCGGGAAATGTTGATTAGATTTTGTGTCGTATCAGTTTAAACGTTGAAAAAATAGTTTCTTTGGTGAAGGGAACCCATATATTTCAGTCATTTTGAACTCATAGCCACTGCTGAGGTGTAATAGTTCATAATTCATAATCATCTACGCATATGATGATTCTTCCCAGCAGTAGTTATGAGTTAAATATCTGGCTTACTTAAAATATGAAGAAATCCTTGCAATGGTTTTCCGCTGGTGGATACAGGATCTTTCTTGGCCTTTCTGTCCTCTCCTAGCCCCCGAGAACCCATCCCAGTGCAAAAACCTCCCCGGAACACCTTTCCTCTTTCTCCTCTCCTTCCCATTCTCCCACTCCCATTCTTCCTCCCACTCCCTTGCTTCTTTCGGAACTTACCAACGGCCGCTTGGCGTCACCCTTGAGCCATATTTACCCCCACCGCTCTAATAATTGATGCCGCACCTCCTCCTCCGAAGAGGAGGCTCATGGCTTTACTTTTTTGTTCTTATCGAGGTTCCTAGGGGTCACCAAAAGGTGTGGTTGTCCATTTCAAGTGTTTCCCACTCATATGTATAGTTGGTTTTGTAGAGGCGTAAAAAAAATCAATGCATCTATTATGAATAAACTATATATTAAGGCATCGAATCGGAACTTAGTATTAAGTACCGAAAGTATTTGGTGGTATTTTCATTATTTTTTAATGAAATGCTTTAGATCATTCAAGTTTTTATTTGTTCTTTCTATTTGTTGCAAAACTGAATGTCTATGACAATTGGGTCGTTCACTCAGACCCAAAATTGCAAATTATAATTAAATGAGATAATTCCGTAGATGAATGAGAAAGATAAGTTATGACGAAAGTAAAGTCTTCTTCATTCACCCCTTTTTTTATAACTTTAAAATGGAAAAAAATCAAAAGTCTGTCCACTTTTCGTAAGTTAGTGATGTCAGTAAAGTTCTGGTTCATTATGTTTTTCAGAGAGACTCAGTCCTTGGCGTAAAGAATCGCTCATTAGTGTTTTAATGATAACGAACAGCGTGAGATAAATGCGCGAGGTCGAGAAAAAGTGGTGAGCCGCTCGGCAAGAGTCAGTGACGTCATGAACTTACCATCCTAACGGTCGAGCACGTCGACTTTGCGCCGAAAATAGCTCGAGAAGTAGGTGACGGATCGAAAAACGGAAAAATGCAGTTCTCCATTGTAAACGACGACAGTAAATGTAATGATGGACGAGCCCATTGATTAATTTTTCGTACACTTTTTTACGTCGAGTACGTGAGATTTTTGTCGTTTTGTCGTTTATGAGAGAGACGTGGGCGGACGGAAAGTGAGTGAAGTATAAACATTAGTGGCCGACCTTCCGTAGAGATTTCCTTAGAAAAAAATGTTAGAAAGCGTACCATAACGATAAAGAAAGTTTACAGAATTTTTTAATTTCAAGGTTTCCATTCTACCGACCCTCTGGATTTACGTTCCTTGCGAAATAATCCCCTGCCAGTCATTCCTCGCGACCCTTACGCATCTCGTCGGCCCTATTGAGTCAATTACAAAACGTAGAAGTGAGGTGTCGCGCGCGCGGCACGCTCTTAATGGAGCCATTTACGTGGTCACTCTCCGCCCACCCACGAGCGCGCCTTCGTGCCTGCCCCTCGCTTTTGAGTGTGTCACGGATCCCCTCTCCCACACCCGCCGTCGATATCGATAAATGCGACATCGATCGCCCGCCCTTGCAAAATGGATGAAAGAGAGGAAGGCACTGCGTTGTGCCCACTCTCTTCGCTTGATGCATGCCTGGAGGATTTATGGATGGACACGAGAGTGCATTTGTCCACCCCCGCGCTAAGTCTCCCTCTCTTTCTCTCTCTCCCGTATTCACTCAGAAGGGCTACCTCGATAATGTTGCGAGGGGTTTTTGAATTTTTACCAAAATATGCGACACACCTGCATTGAAACAAAAACAGTTCGTACCCCTTCATATTTTGACGTTTGGTCGTGTATTCGCTATCACTCGAGGTATTCTACCGTTTGATGATGGGTTTACATGGAGAATTTTATGTATTTATGTGCTATACCAATTATTAACGTTGACTCGTTGTTTATTACTAATTATGTAGTAATTTATTAAATATTAATTTTTGGTTTTGTCATCTATTAACTTATTTGGACGGCTGGGAGAGAAATAATAATGAAAGAAGTAATTAATTCAGTTAGCAGTGCGATTTATACGCGTATTTAATCAATAGTTCTTCGTCAAACCGATCTAGGCTTTGGTACTTAAAGCCATCATCGGGTTTCGTGACAGAGCAGCATTATCCGACAACATACGGGGTAGCATTAATAAACCCGCATGATAGTCGAGCGGAGTAAGTCAGGTGATGTTCTGAATCCTTTCGGCCTTGTTCACTTTATTTCCTATCCCTTCAGCATTGTCACTTCTCTTTGTCTCCGCGAACCGCCGCCGTGTCTATGAACTCCTCGTGCATTGTCGAATCGGAAGTGCTCGCGATGCTCGTTCATTTGTTTTTCAGACCCTTTTGCGTCGTCGCGAACACTGCTCATGGATCGTTGAGACTCTTTGTTGCAGAATCGGTAGTTATGGTCGACCGTACACTGCCATATCTTGACGTATTGTCAACGGACGGACTGTTCTTGATACAAATTATGTCACGGAGCTTTGAAGTTCAGGAATGAGACTACTCTAATAAGTATTCTTCACTTTAACGACGCTGACTGAAATGACGTAGAAGTTCTTAATTTCGCTAAAACTCATTATGATTACAAACTTTTGGGCTATGTCGCCGCGTCAATTCTTGGGTGGCCCAACGTTTCCCGACCGATGCTGGTCGCTTTTTCAAGGGATTGTGAAGACATGGGAATTGATGATATTTTATATAGGTATCTGCGTCAGGTGGTGGGGGGAGGGGAGCCGGAGGTTGGGGGAGTGGGTTGCTGCTTGTTTTTTCATATTACTGGTTGCCAAGTACGGCTAATTTTAATGCCGGTGTCTCTGTTGAAATTATTCTTATTTTCTTTGGATATTTCAATGGCTTCATTTTTAATCATAATGACGAGCACCCGCGAAAGTTTTAACGAAGAATTCGCTCAAACTGTTTAAATTCTCTTTCACGTTACGTTACATACTTACTATAAATGGCGACCGTTGTTTCGACAGCTACTGACACTTCCAAGATCCCTGTGATCAAGGTCCTCGAGAATATAGGCGTGGTCGGTGGGCAATTGTATAGCAATCAGGTAGAAATGTAATTTAAATGTGTATCAAATTCATCCAATAATATGAAGATTCAATGTTAGATTTATAACATGTCTGAGTGATCTATTAGATAGTCATTTTAACTGTCTTGATTTTTAAACATATTATTAATTTCTTGATTGAAGTTTTCGCGGCTCATGATGAATTAATGTAATTTCCCATGGTAGAGAGATATCCCTCAAGTAATTGATCTCCGGAATTAAAATGCCTTTTTTGAGCCTGATGTGTGAAATAAAAAACACTGATGATATTCTGATGATGTTAGTATTGTCTGTTTCAATCCTATCTTAAAATGAAAATGCTCAAGACCAGCGCCACAATTTGCTTGCAAATCCGTATCTCTGGGATACTAGATATTTTCGGCCAAATAATCTGAGATTGTCATGCTGCGCACGTTTGTCCACGAATGTCCCTAAGGCACCACTTAGACAGAAACGGTCGCGTCAGTGCGCTGGGATAATTGGTCCCGTCGCTCCCGCTATCGTGACGCACGCCGAAATCGGGTCACGCATTCACAAGGCTCATCCCCCCCTGGGGTCCGACTTCACCCCATCGGGTCTCTTGAGGGTTGCGGGAGTCTTGAGTCGCCACCATGCACTGTGTACCGCTTCTGATATACCCACTGATCGCTTTGTTTTCTCTCAGCTTGCCATCCAAATAATTCGTGTTTTTCTCGTGTCTCTTAGTCATTTTCAAGGTGTTAGTATATGTTTTTTTTTAGGTGTTAAAAAGTTGCGTTGCGCACGGATCAATACAATCTTTGTTTTTCGTGAGCCATGCGTTAAGGAAGGATGTCGAAAATTCTCGTTTTTATTTACTTCTGACTCCTTTTATTTTGCCAATTTGACGTATTTATTTATGTTTTGTTCATACCAACGGAAAACTATTAATATTATTACTATACCTTTTCTTAAGTTGTACACTTATGGAATGTCTTCATATATTTTTTGTTTAAATAAAGTCATGTTTTTTAAGTTGCTACGATACTTTCATGTATTCGCATCACACCAAAAAGGATTGCTAGCATCGTGCCTGAGTAAGTACATTATATCCCATTGAAATTATAAAAAAATAGAAAAATTGGCACTTTAAAGAGAAGAGTGTATATTAAAGTGTTCAGATTAAAATACCTGCAGGAACAACGGGATACAAGGGAAACACTGCCGTAAGCAGCGTGATTAAAAAGTATGCAGGAGTAATTTATCTTCCGTTACTTGCTTACGTGAGCACTGAGGCACTGCGATCAAACCATCAAGGAGGTTTTGGTGTTTCAGTTTACGCTTATTATAAAAATATCAAATTATGTAATAAAGTTCGACTACCTTGTGTGAAAGAAAACATTTATTTGGCTTGGAATCACTGATGATTATGTGTCACGTCCAAGGTCATCGAAACCTGTGGGAAGAAAAGCTGCGACGATACACTGCCTCATCCGATTCGCGGCACCGAAGTGTATCCAGCCCATCCGTCTGCGCCACCGAAACCTCCTCGGAGACCGTCAGCACGGCTGCCGAGCCCTCGTCTCGCTTCGCTCCATGGTAAACACCTGCGGGACCGATCACATATTTGCGCTGCCGGTCCCTCAACTCGACGACGTCTCCTTGCGAAGGCGCCTCGTGCTGCTCTCCGCGACCATCGCCATCCGCTCGGCTTAAACCCCATCCACCCCCTATACCCTCTCTTTTCTCGCGATGGATGGAAGAATCTTAATTAAGTCCCTTTCAGTGGATAAATACGCCGCGAGGGAGGCTGGCTTGGGGGAGCGGGCAAAGAGGCCGAGCAGGAGTATCGGCTTCGCTCGACAGAGACACAGTCCCGGAGCGGCGGCATCTTGGGATGCTGGGGCGAGGAATCTTTTGACTCCGGGGACGAGAGGAAGTGGCGACAAGGGGAGCACTGCTTTCTCTCCTGTTGGAGCTTCTCTCCCGTCGTCTTTCGTCCCTTTGCTCACAGGGCACGGCTCTGCCGGGAGATTGAGGTGGCGTATTCAAATATTTAAAGAGTTGTAATGCAAAAGGCGGGGGGAGTTTCGCTGTGGGAGGGATGTGAGGGGATCTGGGGGGGGGGGGAATGTCTCCGTGTACACGTTGCGAGAGGTAGGCGGAGGACGCAGATTTCCATCCCCCTCCTCTTTCGTTCCTTTATTTTTTTATGCGATTTCTTATATTTTTTTCTCCTTTCGGGGATATGTGCTGTCGGGAAGGGGGTGTTTGCGAGGCATGGGGGAGGGGGGGTGGGTGTGTTGGGAATCGGGCGCGCCACGGATGATGGGAACGATAGTATTTGTCTCATTTTCCTCATCTCGCCCTTCTCTCCCCTTCCAAACTCCCTACCAAGACGCGCTCCTTCTTATATTCATCTCTTTCTGTATTCTTTCAACTCCGCGCGCGGTGCTATATGGAAAACATTAAGGACGGCAGTGCGAAACGGTGGGGCGGGGACGACTTTCCTCTTTTTATTATCATATCCCCTTTTTCCCGCACTCCCCCGGCGGATATCATATCTAATTTATCAGACACGTCCATTAATTTTCATCATTCGTTCGTATTGTGTCTTTTTCGACCCACCCTTTCCCTTCCCGTCAACCTGTCTTTACCCCCCTCCACCCTTTCCAGCCTCCGGCAAATGTCCTCCTCCTTCCTTTTCAGCGTGTCGCGAATGTGTATGCGCCTTTCTTTTTTAGGACAAAAAAGAAGCATTCGCTACTTCACGGGGCTGTTCGTTTATCAAATTCGGTGTTCGTTTCAGCTTCAGTTGGATACGTTGGAGTGTTTTTAATCTAATGATTTTTTTTGTTTTCGTGCTCTTTGAATTAGTTTACTTCAACCTGATTAAATGCTTCGTGATTTTTCTATGATTAATATCAATTTATGCAAATTATTCGTTGCTTTTTATCGAGTGAGATTGGTTTGTATGAGCTAGTAGTATGTATCTGTTTTTTTTTACGAGGTCCACTTCATTAAAAAAATTATCTCGTGGATCGTGTATCAGTCGTCATATCCGTGTGCCTGAGACGATTTGGTATTTATTTGAATTAGTTAATCAGGGACTTAGCTTGTACAAACATGAAGCATTACCAGAATGCCCTTGGGCTTGCTTTCTTTGTGTAATGATACTGGAACAGATATCTTTTATTTAAAAGCCGTAACCCAAGCTCAGGGAGCGTATAGGTACCTATTTCTCGTCAAGTTACAGAATCGAAATTTTCTCCTCCAAATGTGATGTCTCTCTTATATTTTCAATCTACTTCGAGCTATGAATATCCAAGATACATCAGCTGTTGTTTACCGTCACGAGTTGATACGGTTATGATGTGAAGCTCATTCATGAAGCTATTCTGAAGTGGTGAAGGCAATTTTTATTACTTCCGTTGCCTCTTAAATGTACTTCCCTTTTAATGTCAGGTTTTTCGATGCAGTGATTGCTCTTTTTCGATCTTGCTGGTGTTGAGAGAGGAGACATGCCGAGCCTTTTGTGTCGGCATTTGCATCGTACATGAATATATAATGTTGGGTACATCATGTATCGTAGTTCACGATGCATATGTATAGGCCTAAGATTGCTCCTCTCGAATCATGAGGGACGCGGGTCTGTTGCCCTGTGACCAAGTTCATGGCATTTCTTCACATCATTCGCGCCACCTGCGAGGAAATGTGCGGCAGTAAAGATGGTGTTAGAAATTTGTGTTTTTTCCCTTGTTCCTCCTAATTTATATTCGTTCACAAGGTGTCTATCCGGGATTATCTTTTTCGCTTGCTCTTTTACTTCTTCCGCTTATCAATGCGACTTGACTCTTCAGTTATAAACGGTGCCTTTGTAGTCGCATTTTATCTATAATAATTACCACCATAATTTTTAACTTTTCAATTACAGATCACGGTCCGGATCGACGCTAGCTTTCGTGCCTTCGCTTTCCTATTTAGATTTTCCTTTAAAGTGAACATTTCAAGGTCTCTTATATTTACTCGATGCATCTAGGAATTATTGATTGACAGTTTGACGTTTCGTCTTCGGGGTTCCGTTGAATTTTTTTAAATACAGCGTGACATTGCGTTTAATTATCGTCTGGATAATAACTGTGGGAATACAAAGATATTACTATAAGAGCGTTGAATTGAGCGTGTGCGGAAGCATTGTCCCTTTTTTAATCCATACCTACCTCTCTTCACCTCTGCGTTGCATATTTCTGGGATTATCAATGATGAGATATGTTATAGCTAGAACCCCGTCTCCTTCCATTCCAGGATAAAGAAGCATTCAATGATCCATCAGCAAGGGAACATGGGTCTTTTATGTTTCTTTGTTTCTCTTTCATCTCTTTCGTTTAATTCTTAGAGACAATCTTAGGTTTAGAGTATTTAAAATTTATGTTTTTGAGAAAACATACTGAGTCACCCCAAATTGAAAGTCATTTTTGCTGTTTATGGTTTTATCTCATCAATTTTGTAGTAGAAATCCGGCAATTTGTATAGTCAGTGATTCTCCTGGCAAAGTCTATCCAATTAGTTACGCTTATTTTCTCTTTATCTCGAAGTGCGTGCCATTCATGAGCGCTGCCATCTTGAGTGAAAGTCGTCTCGTTTCCTTTGAATATAGGCGTCTAGGGAGCCCAAATTAATTCTCGTCTTTGGAAGATATCGTCCATGCGACATGAATAAAAGTATCTTCCCCGTATTGTTTCCCCTGGGTGGCTTAACCACTGCATTCACTACTCTATCTTACGCTTCTTTTCCTTCGATTCTCGCTTCATTGCTCGCAAGCGAAGATAGAATGCTGGCGACACATCTCGCCTTTCCCCTCCTCACACACAATTCTCAAATTATATACCCTTTCCTCTCGATTCTTTTCCCCCACCTCCGTCTCCGTCCCTTTCTCTTCCCCTTTCCTTCATCACTCTGTTTCTCTCTCTCTCTCTCTCTCCATTCACTCTCTTCTTATTTTCTCCCTTCGATGCTTGACCATTCTTCCTTCGCCTTGTAGCTCCTCAGTGGCGTCGCTGTATCTCAGGGCTTTTTGCCGGATAGTTAGTCGAGCTGTTAATGGAAACAACGACCCTTTTCTTGGAAAAAATGCAGTGAAATGAGTAAAAAAATTAGGGGAGTGATGGAATTAAACTCTTTCTTAATGTGTATGTACATTTTTTAATTTCAAAAGGGTCGGGAGAGTGGACTTGGAGGGTTAGCAAGGGGGCTGGGGGTAGGGAACGGCGGAGTGGGGTCAGCTCAGCCGTGGAAGTCGTGTCAAAGAAGGAAAAGAGGGAGATGGAGAGTGGAGGGGAGAAATGGAGATGTGGGGAAGGGAGAGTGAACGAAAAAAAAAGCGAAGCGCCGGGCCGTAATTATTTAATTTCTCTCCGCCTCCATTTTTTTCTGCTCTCTGTTTTTACTTCACCACCCCCTCTCCCACTTTTATACTCGGGACATTTATTTATGCTCGTACATTTTAATAATGTTGTTCTTATAAAAAAAATGAGATGCGACGGCCGTCGTTTCAGCTGAAGTTTTCGCAGGGGCTCACGCCGCCGCCGCCGTACTCCTCCCATCGTCTCGCCTTGTTTTTTCTGTGTCCCGCGTCATTTCTCTTCGTGTTATTTTTGTATTTTTGAAGGGCCTTTCGCGGTTCGTAGCCGCTCCTCCAGGTCATACCAACGTTCCGGTGAAACGCTCCGTATTTCATCGAAGCGACGATTCCTTGCCCTCTTTGTCGCCGCCTTTTTCTTTCTCCGCAGCACCGTCCTCTGCTAAGTGAGGGATGGGGTGATCGACCTTTCCCTCCGCTCATGCCCTTCCCTCAGTAGGTTTTCATGGGACTGTTATTGTTTTGGCTGCTTGCTAGTTGAAACGAGGCCGTAAGAGTTACGCACAGGGGTGCCTTGTTCTCTTTCTCTTTCCAGTGAGGGGAACAATATGCTTCCGCTGTTGAATAATCCCGATCGCGCCTTGTTCCGCCTGTGCACTTCAAAATAAGATATCCTTTGCAGCGTCTTGTGCGGAATGAGGCGCGTGTGGATATGATTAGCCTTTGGCGTGCAGCTGCACCTTAATCGCCCTGCCGTGCAATGGTGTTGTTGAATCGTGTATTTGCCAATTTAGTTGAATCACGAACTTCGGCGAATTTGCGAATTCAGCGTGAAATGAGAGTTGAAAGGAAGGTTCGAATAACCTGATTAATCGAAACCTTTCTCGCGGAATGATCAACTCATCGACTAGTTCATTCCTTTCGATACATAGAGATAATGACTCTCATATCCTTTGATCGGGACAGAGAAAAGGAATTACCGTGTTTTTATCTTGTTGTATCATCCATACCCGTTTGAATATACAAGAACTTTAGTTATTATATGTTCGTGTTGGATTATTTTTCGAAAATGTCCCTCTTTTTGCAAAACATGGGAGTACATTCTGCAATAACTTTGAGGCTGGTTACGTCTTTTTTTGTTAATAGTCAGAGAGGAAGCATAATTCCCAGCGTATGCACTTAGTAAGCCGCGTTTTGCATTTCGAACATTTGATTACGTATTTCCGAGTAACTTAACAAAGGCTCCCCGCTTGGGTCTGCATTACATTTCAGTCCGGCTTTTGCAGAATCGGATAAGATAAAAGCGGCTCGACGTTCGAGCGTGCACGTGTTTTCACGTCGTAATCGTTAAATGCACGTAATCAGTCCATATAGAGGGAGAGTGAGGGTCGAGATAGGACCACGTGACCCTCCCATTCTTGCGCGCACCGCCGCTGCTCCGTTTCGCCAACTCCTGTTTTGCAGTAACCACTTTGGTGACTCTACCAATCCCGCGAGATCCCGATGAAAATGCACCTCCGCTACTTTCTCCTCGCTTATTATCTCACTCATAAAGCCGGCGTTATTGTCAAGCGACGGTTTGCTCGTTTATCACCCTTTTTGTTCGCGTCTCATACTATGCTATTCTTTTAATCCGGCCCTGCATCGGCCTCGTTCCAGGATATCGCGGATACTCCCTCAGTATTTTCCATGAGCTGCGTCTGTCGTTTAGTTGGTGACCTCGTGATTAGTGATGCGTCTGCAGTGGAGTGCGCAATTTCTAACTCATACTTTGGCTATCGTCGCTTTTTTTGTTGTTGTGTTTGAAATTTCTAACTTCACCTTTCTTCCTCTGCAACTCTTCATCAAATTCCTCTCGGATAATAGTTTTTTCTTAACGTTATTTCCGTCGCATTCTATATGCTAAGGATTGACCAAAAAATGCTCTCAGTCTTCTGACATTGGATAGAGGACTGCTAGATGAGATACGGAGGAGACAGAAGGTATGGATGGAGCGACTGCTGAGCGGGGAGGGGATGTTGAAAATAGTGTTTGAGGGTAGAATTGTTAGGTAAATGAGGGAGAGGAAGGAAAAGAACAGGATTTTGAGATAAAATGAAAGGAAGTAATCCTAATTATAAATTGAAGAGGGAATTCCATGAATTTATTAACGATTACATTTATTTAAGTCCAGATTAAAGATATTACGTGTTCCTGAAATTGCTACTCCTTCATGGGCCATTATCGACGGAGGAATATATAAACAGCATCGTTTATTCCCGAAGGAAATGTTTTGGAAAGTCGAGTCAGTCATTACTAAAAGCCTTCGCCTATTTATGGCGGCCATCTTAAAAATTAGAGGATGAAATATCGGATACGTCACTAAGATTAAGAAGAATCTCCATTCGGAAATTCACCCTTCACTCCGTGTTTTGAATGGAAAAGCCCTTCCTAGAAAATCCGAATCCCGGAATCCGGAACGGATCTCAAGAACTCCCATGCAAATTGGCATTCGCTTTCTCGAAATTCATTCTTGGTCCTGCTCGAAGAATCTGGTTATCAGATTTTGATATTTGTTTGTCTTCATTTTCTTCTTGGGCTGGTATGAAATTTATAGCAGTTAGCATTTTCATCTTGGTGGTTACATAAGCAATGGTAAATTATTGTAAAGAGTTGTAAAGTAATTATACTTAGGAAACTAGGTTGTTGTGGTAGCCAGGTTTTTGGCTGCCCACCACGCGCCCGGGTTTAAATTCCGGTGGTAGTGGGCACATCACGGTCCCTGCATGATTGACTTGCGGATGTTGGGCAAATAGGAAAAGGATAGGAAAAAAGTTAAAGGATAGCGTGAAGAACCTTGTCCGATTTAAATGAAGAAAGTTATCGTTGGAAAGAGACGAAAAAATGACGATGTGATTCGGACTTTAGGTTCTGTATCGTTGTCACGAATATTCCAATCGGCCTCCAAATGCTTTGTCTTCCACCGCGCATTTAAATGGTTTTATTAAAATCCCCACTTGACGATCCTGATGGTAAAACAATCCAAATCCCACGTTTTTAAGATGGCCGCCGTAATTAGACGAAGGCTTTTAGTAATGACTGACTCGACATTCCAAAACATTTCCTCCAGGAATAAAGCTGCTGTTTAAATATTCCTCCCTCGATAGTGGCCCATGTAGGAGTAGCCATTTCAAGAACACGAAATATTTTTAATCTGGACTTAAATAACTTTAATCATTAATAAATTCATGGACTTCCCTCTTCCCTCAATTTATAAGTAGACTTACTTCTTTTCATTCTATCAAAATATCCTATAGTCAGCAGTGTTTAACAAAATTTTATCGCCGAAATGTTATTATCTATCGAATTCATATCTTTTCAATGCTATTTACTGCGATACGCAGGCAAGCAATGGTTCGCGAAGCTCTCATCGCAGTGCTCTGGGTATTCGTGAAAACCGATGAAAAAGAGAGCCAAGGTGCACCATGACTCAAGCTTAATCGAGGCAGAATGGTGCCGTCCCTTGGTCGTCGATTGCCCTCCCGCCGCTGCTCCTCGCTCGGCTGCCGCATGTTTATGCGACTCACTCCGGATTCCTTGGTGGGCCGCGGGCGGGCGGGCCGCTGCGGTGACGGATCGGCCGCCCGCTTCCCTGGCCTATCAACCGGGCGCGATTTTTTCTCCGGCCCCTTCCTTCACTCCGCACTTGTATCTCACGCGATCGCACCTCTCCTCCCTCTCCGTGCACCGCGTATCTCGATTGTCTTATTTTTCTTTCCGGCAGTTGAGATTTTTTCTCATTTCCTCCTCCTCCACCACCCCTTACGACGGCCTTCCCTTTTTGCGGTTTTTAAGAGCGTCTCCTCCTTATTAAAAAATAAAGCCAATCCCTCCCACGTCTCTGCCCTCACCGCGGGGACTCGGCTGTGCGCTCATGCTCCCTCTTTTGTTTTCTTCTCGTGCATTTTTTTGCGTTCTCTGCGACGGTCTTTCATTTCCCCGTTGTGTCGCAGCGTCGCTTCCGTTGGCGGTTTCTCTATCCATCATTGTTTTTCGTGCCTTCCGACCCTTAATATTTTTTGTTTACCCCGGTCCTTTGGCTTATTTCAGAAGTGTCGGATGAAATCTGGAATGGTTTCCGATAACAATCCCCCTTTTTTTCACTCTCCCTGCGAGACTCGATGTGTATACCGCCTGCGTAGACTAGCACACTCCTAATATTTATGAGCTCTTTTTTTTCTTTTGTAATTTGTGCGTTTGTGTGTGTCCCGTTGCGTATATGTGTGTGCGTGATGCATGAGAATTTTCATGAGGTTTTCCCCTTACGTTCGTTTTATTCCTTCCTTCCTCTTCCCTCTCTCTCTCCATGTGCGACATGTTCCCCGTTGCCCCTCCCCACTGTTGTTTACGAAACTTCCCATTTCATGGCCTTCTTTTTACCATGTAGGTTATCTGGTCACGTGACACTTAATCTTTCCTCTTTCTGGAATTGCGGTTTCTAGGTGATTTCCATGCATCTTTCTATTTACGCATGTCGCTGTCTCCAATCATCGTAGTCACACCCTACTCTGACCAGGTCGTGCGAAATTTCATCTCGCCTGCTCCCACGACCCCACCACTATTACTTATTGATTCACTCTCCCGTAGCCCTCACCGCATTTGTCATTTGTTTCCGCACGCCTCGTGGTTGAGGCGTGAAACTGAGTTTACTTTTGACCCTAATTAATTTCGTCTCTGCCGTCATTGATCCTGCCATCTTTGCCAAGCTGAAGGATTAGGATCTCCATTTGTTCTACTATTTACCCACTTAAGTGGCAGGGCCCGCATGAAAAATAAAATCAAATCTCTTTTTCATACCAACTAACTCATTTTTCCGTCGGATTAGGATTATTGGCTTTATCCTTATCTACTATCCTAACAAAAGGTAATTCAAAATTTCGACTGTGCCAAACTGAGCTGGCTATTTTAGGTGTATGATGTCATACACACGTCATGTTACGTAGATGTTTGAGGAAATCGACGGGCAAGCATTGCAGTTGTAACTTGTGGGTGTACGATCTTATTTCTTCTTCTTCAATGAACTTACTTTGCGGCCTCCTCACTCTATGTCATCTTCAAAGCCTATTGTTTTCAATCTCCATTTAAGAATTGTCCTACGTTGTGTGTATTCCGACATTACTTTTTTGACTTTTCTACATCATTTGATTTTTTTCGTGAACCATGTGCTACTATTGAGTCCCCACTCTTCCCCTGTCCTGTCTTGCGGCGTGCCTCTTTGCGAACTCCTTGCCCCCTGCCCCCGTTTCTGCCCCCTCATCTCCGCCAAATTAAATACCTCGCCCCCTCCCTCCTCTGCTTCGTTTAAGCACGCTTCGTCTTGACTCTTCGGTGGTAAATGACTTGGGGACCTGTACATCCCATTCGCTCACTCGCTGAGTGGACGCTTTTTAGCCGTACTTAGTAATCACTTCTGGGAATAATTCTGTATTTCCGTATCATTATAACCATGTTTGGAGAGTTCATGAATCTTAAAATGGATCGTTCACTGATTCATTCAATGCTCGAGGCGACAAAGACGACACGATGGAAAGGAATAGTTCCCGTGGGAGTGAGCCGTCACTAGCGCATCATAGGTGGTCTCTTATTGAATTTCCAAACGCGCACGTATTTGGGTAAATCTTTACATCATCCGAAATGCAAAGATAGCGAAAAATATCCCCGATCAGTTAGCAAGCGAGCGATGTGTCGTCATGAAACTGATTGAGGTGACGTCGCAATTCTAAGCAATCGGAAATCTTAGCTCACTTCTGATCACCTCGGGACTGAAGTCGGAGAAGTGAGGAAATCAAGTGGCAGTCACGCTCCATACTGTTGCATTCGGTGCGCTTAAACCGAGGGATCATGACGCCATGATCAAGTGCCAAGTGCGGCTACCTAGTGATTCAACCAAGAAACTTCAGTTTTTATTTAAAAAATATCAAACTTACCTCAGATTTAGCCGCAGGCGCGTGAAATTCTCACACTCAAGAGTAGGGGACCCAGATCCTTTCCTTGGGACACCTGTCTACATTCTACCCAATGGGTCACCACCCTCCCCCTAGATCTCATTGGTAACGTAAAAGTATATATGTTATCTTCGTTCTATATCCAAGGCCACTTGGGCACTGCACTGGCTGTAGGTGGGGATTTTGTTTCCAATTTCACGTGTGGCTCTCCCGATTTTTCGCCCATCTGCCGAAAAAACCCTCGAAAACATATCATTTTCTTAGGATCTAAAATTAAAAAAAACCTGTAAATATATTCACTCGTATGCTCCCGTTACCAGTATATTTTCTTTCTTTCGAAGCGACAACGTTTCGCGCTCCTACCCCACGGCCTTCTTGGAGGTGGTCCCGAAAAAGGAATTGGGTCTCGCCCTCCCCTCCTCCGTCGTTTCATCGCCCCGTCCTCCTTGTGATGATGAGCACCTCTCCATTCGCTCCACGTTTCACCTCTTTTTCCCGGCATGCTCTCTCTGTTTTCATACGGAGCTCGTTCACCCTCTCTCGGGACATAACTGACGAAATAAGAAAAAATCATGCCTCATCCTCCTCCCGGGTGCGTGGAGGGCCTTCCCTTCCCTCCTCAGAGGGCGCTCCTCTTCCTCATTTAATCAATTCTTTTTCCGTCGGGGGTGTTCCTTCCAGTGGAGGGAATCGGCGAAGAGAGTGTGTGCGCCCGCCCCTTATGAAAGTGCCTCCCATACCAGGACTAGTATACTCGTCTCATCGGAGAAGAGTCCCATGCCGAGGGACCCGCAGTTTTCCCCTATACATGGACTTATTTTTTCAAATAAATATATAAATATTACCCCCGCGCCCCGGGATTTTATCGCCAATTCATATTTCTTCCGCCAGTGATATTTTTTCCGCCATGGGGGTAATTCCGAATATTATGCATACGATTCTTGCGCGCGGGAACATTTTGGATTTGCCCGTATCCTTTTTTTTCGATAAATTCATTCTGCGGATGGGATTTTAATGTGAGTTTTTAAAACGCGACTAGGAATCACTGGCTATTTTCAGAGCGTGTGCTGTGTGTGGAACACATGGTCGCATTAGAAATATTTTCCCTTCATGTCAATGTCGACTCTTATATACTATTTTACTTATAAGAATTTGGCATTAAATCTTCCGTAGTACAATATATATTTTTTATTCCAATGATTAGGGGAAATATGATACCTGGCTCGATCATTTTCTAATTTGGTCTCTCTGGTGCCAAAGTATTTATCGCCAATTCTTTCATTTACTTGTCCGGTTGAGATCAGCAAAGGCGCAACTTAGTCTTATTTTTCTACCCTTGGCTCAAACTCTACTGCTTTTTCTGCTCAATTCAAATTGCTCTTCGAATCAAACGTTTCCGGTCTGATTTTGCCACACTTTAATTAACTACTACTAACACACTAAATTTTTAATGTATGAATAGGAACACGGTGATGCTCTAGTTTCGATGCCAATTAAGTCTTATGTTAATGCTGGAACTAAATCCGTTGGAAACGGTAGTTCGAATTTTCATTTAGCACCTTATTGTATTTCTTTATTCTTCATTTTGCAGAACAGGACTTAAATTTACACATTCGTCGTCTTTAGGCGTTTTTCATAACTCCTCCTCCTCTCTTTCATACCCCCCCTGCTATTTCTGTAATTCAAGCATTTTCCCGCAGATAGCATTCACGCATATGTTCCAGTTTCGCTGTTTTTCTCCCTGAGGATCTTTCGCACTCTTCTTCTTCGCCGTCTTACTGCGTGAGCGGTCTCGAGAAAGGAATTGGCCCTCCCCCTCATCATTCCATCCGTAAGCGTTCGGCAATGATGATTCCATCTCCCCCCCCCCCCCCCCTTCCCTCGCCGTATCCATGGCTCTTTATTCCTCCCCCTCCCCTCTCAATACTCACACCCACCCTTCCCTCTCTCTCTCTCTCTTTGGTTCCAATTTCAACCCATCGTGTGCGGGGCGGGCGTGAGTTTTCATTTCGGCGGCGCACACACGCTGAACCCTCTTTTCCTGTTCTTCTTCTTTTTACTTATGAAATTTCCCCCTCATTCCCCCATATTCACTCCCCCTCCCCTCCCAACTCCACCCCCGCCCTATCCTTTGACCAAAATCTCCTTCCTTGGTCCATTCCGTCCCTCCACGACTCGGATATTGTATCGTCTTGCTCCCGCTGGCGCAGCGTTTCTAACCGATGGCTCCGGACACGGCCGGCCCTTTTTCGTTTCGCTTGCCTCGTACGAGTCGAGACCATCTTCCTGCGTCGCGGCGTATGGTCGGGGTGTTGCGGTGGTTCATATTTTGTTTCCACATTAGTATAAGGAATGGGAAGAATTCATTTTTTATTTTTTGATACAATTTTTTTATATGCGATCCTGATCGAGATAGTTAGTGATATTCAACTAAAGTTTTGGTTTATGGTCGACTGAAGAAATACATTTTACGATAATGGAGCCATTTATATCACTAAATTAAACATGTTACAAAATAGAACAACAATGCGTAGAAAATGGCATATTTTTCGTTGTATACCCTCATATATGCAATTCATACTACCAGTTTTTTGGGTTTATCATAACCTGTGATCAGAAAATGTCTTTTTAGGGCTGAACTTTGTCCTAGGCCTTACTTAAATGAAGTTCAAAATCACGTTCTCGGCGTTTTGATTTTTTGATCTTCAAGGAGGACACGAATGCATTTTGCTTTTAAGTGACATTTTTCTCAAGTTGGTTTAGTCATGTTTAGTTATGTGTAACAGGTGTTTGGTGCTCCGACGATCATGACTCCAGGATTGAATTTTGTGCACGATCTCAACGGCGAAACTCCTGCTCTTGCATATAGCGGCGTAGCGTGCTGCGACTCTAGCTTTAATTGCAGCGTGCGATCTTGGTTAAATCCTATACCTCGTCTTCCTGTGCCTTTTGTTCTCCCGTACGCATTTCATTGTTGGGATAAGTGGGGAAGGTCGCGCGCGGCACGTGCAAATTATTCGGGCCCCACGACTCCAGTGGCGGTCTCATGCGGCCGCACGGTGTTAGTCAAGCGATTGAAACAAATGACTACGCGGGTGCGCTACGCGTGAGTTGAGCGCACACGTGCTCTACTTCTCAAGGACCTCTTTTTGCGCTATCTTAAGTCTTTCACACAGTGCATCGAAATTATCCCTCCTTTCCCACCCTCCTCGTACTCCTGATATCCCCGGTGATTTATCCATTAGGATCTTAATTGTTTCCCTTTAGACTGAACTTCCATCTCCTCTCAATCTCTGAGGATCGTTCGATATCTTTGGGGAAGGATTTCAGTTTAACATTGGCGCTAGTCCTGGCTATATTCGGGTAAAAAAATGGGTTTAACAGACTCTTTGGAGTTCTTTGTACGTATTACCATGAGTCCCCTTATTTTATCAACTCCCTCGTCATTTCAATCTGTGGCATGATCGTCGTTTTAAATTAATTGCCTAGCCTATGAAAGTTCCGTGATACGAATCAGATTTAGCCAATGAATCAGCTGGAAGGGTCGACTTCTCTGCGCCATCAAATCTCTGTGAACCTTGGTAGAAAATGCACCAAGTGGAGCGTGAACGATCGCGCAAATTTTATTATCCGTTTGGAAAATTTCGAGTCGTCTGAGTGCTTCATTATCAATTATATTTTTTCCTCTCTTTTTCCCGTCGTTGCCCTCCATTGGGGCCGAGTCGAAGTTCAATCGCTTCGGCTTTTTAAGAGGGCGCTCCGCTATCAATTGCCTTTTATTGCTCAATATGCCGTTCCTATCCTCGGGATCAAATCGTAAAGAGAGTGGGGCGTATAAGTGCACGCTGGGCCTCTCCAAAATGAGAGCTTTCGTGACTATTTGCCGTCGTGTGTGCCCTGCCGAGGCTCATGTCAAGTCGCACGGCCCTCGCCATCTCACCCCTGCTTCGCCTTCCCTCCGTATTGATCCGCAAGAAAAAGTACTCTCTCCCTTCATTTCTCTTTCCCTCTCGCTCTCTCCCGTGCGCTGTATTCGCTGCCTTTTGCCGCTTTTTCCCTCCTTTCGCTCGACATTCTCTCGTCTTGCGGTCCATTTGTGCGCGGCTGATTGCGAATGTTTTGTTTTCGACACCGGGGTGCGTATATCTCTCTTCGATTGTTGCAGCTCAGTGGCTGCACCAATTTTCAGGGACAAGCTGCGAGTTGGATGCGATGGTCCTTCAGGTTCTAATCTTCGTGGTCATGTCGAAGTAGATGACGCATTCGACAGTTTCTTCTGGTCGAAGTCACTCGACGAAGTGAAACCAAATCCTTTTTCCCTCGTTAAAAAAGTAAGACTATTTAGCATGCTGTCATCTACCGATAAAAAACAGGATAGGAAAGAATAAAAAACACAACTGTTTCTATTCCAGTCTGTTGAATCTATTTATTAACTGGTTTTTGTACTGGTTACATCTTTTCAAAGTTTAACTCTACGCACCCATCTTCTGTGGCACATTGGCGTCCGTATTGTGCTTGCTTCTTTCAAATATTATTTGAAATGCATGCTGTTTGATTTCCGGGTTTGTGCCTCACGAACTGTGGTAGTCTTAGCGAAGTGAAGTTTGGGTTCTGCATGACCGTCTAAATACGAATCATGACATTACTGTGTTTTCTATCAATTGTATGACCGGAAATTACAGCCTGTTTGAGATAAAAGGTCATGATATTGCCGAATGGCCTACCCAGATGAAAAAGTTATTTTCAAGGCCTAGTTATGTATCTATTCCAGCGTATTTAGTCGACCACAGTAAGTACTACTTGTGGTCTAAAATCTTTCAGTTGCTTTGTCTGTTTGTTTGTGCTTTTCCTAGTATTCAATAGTATGTTAGAGTAGCGGCAAATGACTTTGATAAGTATGCAGTTGTGAGAAGCCTTACTACGGTGACAGATTGGCATTCGTATTATTCAATGTTTTTTTGATCGATTTCATGAAAATATGTCGTTCTTTATCGTCCGTTTCTGCTTTAAGTTCCCTCATCCAGCCCATATGTGTTTCTGAACACGGCCGTGTGCGGATAGGGGTGGTCGCGGCGTGTGGCTCTGTGCTTGAATGGGCGCGGCGACGGCGGATAAGCGGCATCGCCGCTCATTCCGTCTGCCGATCGTCGCAGCTCTGGTGGTGCGCTTCGTTCCCTGCCCATATTCCCTTTATGTTTCCTCCGCTGCATTAAAAAAATCATTTCCTTCCACTCTTGTATCGATATTTAAACTTAAGTATAGGCTCTCAAGCTGGTTGCTACAATCTCTCCAGTTCTCTTTAATGCGTCGTTCCCCTTTTCCGCTCACCCCACCCCAAATCTATTGTCCGCCGTGAAATTTTGCCGCCGCCGTAAATAAACTTCAGTCTAATGTTTCCCGTGTGTATCCAACTGGGGAAGGTATTGTTCAATTGTTTTCCTCCTTGTAAAAGTTTTTATAGCGAGACTGAATTGGGTGCTCATTCCTCCATACTTTCGGAAGGTAGGTATCCCGCCGTTCTTGCGATGCGAATATCGTTTTGAAACGGCCACTCGAAAGTTATGTTTCAAACATCTCGGGTATTTTATCAACGAGATTGATCGGACCGCGGTGGTAATAATCCCAGTGGGACTGCATTTTTATATCCCGCGTTTAAAATGCTTTCGGCGAGACGTAAATACAGTGAAGAACGACGCGGATTCAGACGCAGGATTTGGTTTTGCGTTTCCTTTTCGGTTGCGATTGGTTCCGCGAATAAATCGTCGCGTAATCCTCTGGTCCGGAGCTTATATTGGAGTGCGGGGCGCTGTCTTTTTATTTCGTCGCGCTCCTGAAATGGCTCGTGTGATTAAGGAAACGGCCGCCCCGGCGCCTTAGAACATTGGAATGATAATAAATTGGCGCGCAGTTTTCCGTTCAATTGTTCTCTCTCTATTCTCTCACGATTGATTCCCTCCGATAACCTCGACTGCCGCGATCCCATCGCGCACACCCTCACTCCGGCTCATTGTCGTCCGCAAGTGGCGCTGCCTGCCGGCTTTTCCGCGCAATTGCGCCTTTCCCTATATAAACCCCCTCGTACTTATCCCATTCAAATGAGCCGCTCTTTCCGATCGCGAATGACCCGACTACCTCCAATTACATCATCGCTGGCTATCAATTTGTGCCCTCATTACACCGAGAATACATTAAGCGTTCACTACCCATTACAGAGCTTCGGAAATGACTGCTTCATCGTGGATTATTAGTTTTAAACAATCGACGAAATGTAGTGAAGGACATGATTATTTTCATTCAGCATAAAAATCCTTTACAAACCATCTTTCTTGAGACTTTTTTATCGTCTCTCTACTCCTCGACTTTTGTACTTATATATTTCGTTCTTGCCTTATCGTGCATATTCATTGTTGGGTTGGGTCATCATAAAGATAAGATGTTGGCGTTTGAACCTTTGAAACTAGATTTTACGTTTCCATCGTAGTCCTTATTGCACAGCGAATTCTGAATCACCCTTAATTTTCATTACATTGGTCAATCATTTTATCTTTTGTCTCGGGAATAGTTCTACTTTGGAATGAAATTTCATCCGCTTCGTCGATCATCAGCCCGTTGGAGTGGAAGACTGCGTGTGTATTATGCATTCTGATGTCATTGTATTCAACATTTCTTCGATTCTTCGAAATTCTTCTTTTCAGCTACCCAGATCCTTCTGAAATACCTCTTTGGACTTATTGAGCTTGGATTTAGACATTGCAGTTGCTACTTGCTTAATTGCCGTCTTCTTTCTCGCTCATTTACCTCTTTAACTTCCTTCGTCTTTCATCCTCACTTCCCCTTTCACCGTGTCGAAACTTGTTTTGCCCCATCTCAAGAGAGTCTTTGAAAAGATTTAATAATAATTGTTCTCTCCCTCTTTACCCTTTCTGATGCTGCCTTCGAGCGGACAACCTTTTGGCTCCAACTGCAGCAAACGGTACCTTCCCATTAATTAGGAAAATCATCCGTTCAAGTTTCTTCTGTGTGACTCATTGATGTCCCCGTTTTCGTCCACGCAGTTTAACAGAATTTTTTCGGTAATCGTTCTCCACTTCTCCTCAATCAGGAGGAGAGGCTATGCATTCAACTTTTTGAAATACCTAATCAATTGGGTGCTCACTGGCAAAATAGGGGAATAATAATTAATCACTTATGATTAATCTGGCAAATAAAAACATCTCGTATCGTGTTCTTGTCTCTTCAGAATGCCTTCAGGAATTGGTTGAGCGATAATACTCATATGAGCATTTGCATCAAGCATAGGAACAACATGGTGCAAAACTTACCGTCATAAAATGAATTGTACTCGACATCGAAATTATAGAAATGGTTTTATATGTGGAGTACTTTGATGTCCTCATCTTATTATATTCTTACCGTAGCCATTTTTCTTAGTCGTTTCCTCGTTGCTTGGTCATAGATTACAGTGTGTTTGGATCCACTCGAGTTTGGCTGTATTGAAAATTATTTGATGTATCAGGATGGGGTGGGAAATATTAACTTTTATTAATCTACGCCACATGGAGGTACCAAGGTCACATCCTCAAATCTGATTGATCTCTAACTTTTCCATTTAAATGATTATTTCAATTTTCTAGGGTTTTCAGACGCTTGATTTGATCCTTGGTAACCCGCGCTTCGTGGTCAATGGAGATGATGAAAATGACGAGTAGCTCCACGGATCTCGGAGCCTTGGTTATCCCGCTCCGTTGGTGGCTATCAGCTCACTGGGTTGAAAACCCGAGAAAATTTTATGCAAATCGACTGAGTTTTTTTTAGCTTATGTGCACTCGCATCCAATATGAAATAACACCATTCGTTTAGGGGAGTGGCTACGCGTGACCACTCTTCCATTCAGTGTCTTCAACGTCTGACGCGTTGTTACTCGCGTGTCTTTCGCATTGACTCGTCTCGCTCACGATCTGGTCCGTCTTCTTTCCCCTATGGTGCAACTTTTAAAGCGTCCCCGCTGGGAAAGGGGACGGGTGAAAGGAGCAGAAGTTCCCAGGCCGTGGGGGGGGGGGGGGGCGCAAAAAGTTGCGTGATGAAGAGGGGTAGGTGAGGTGAGGAGGAGGGAAGGACCCTCATCTCTCTTCTTTCCACCTTCTGACAAATGCGCCCGCTCTCTCCCAGTCACGCGTAGCCGCGCTCTCGTTTCCCAATCGCGTCGCAAACCTCCTTCCCGCCCCCACTCCCTTCTCTCGCATTCCCCGCGATTTAATTCCGTAATTTATTTGCATCGACTGTTTGCCCCGTTTTTCCTCACCCTCCCGTGCGACTTCTTAGCGGGGAAAATTAGATGAACTCCGCCTCGGGTTAAAATAACCGTGGATTTATAACCGAGCTTTGCGTTGCGAATAATTCGCGTCTTGGTTCTCCGTGACGAACGTTCCCCCCACGACTCTGAATTGTTGTGCGAGATTTTAACCGTTTAAGGGAGTATGCAAATATCTCGAGGTCTCGACATTAATCAGGCGCCCCTCGGTGCAACAACCTTCAGTACTAAAATGGTGCTTCATTATCCAGCATTCTGCGGTGTATTTCATTGCTTGGCTGTTTTCTTGCAGACGAATATGCGTGATACCTCACGGCCTACTTCCGCGCTGTTGGGAAAATACTGCAGAGAAAAGTGTCTTTGATATTTCAAGGTCTTCTCCCATGATGACTGAGCATAAATTGTGGCTCTATCTCGATTTTTAATTGGACACAGTAGTTGAAACTGTCATTTTCATTAAGTTGCTTTGTGATGATTCTTCACAGTTCTTCGTGCTTCAACTGCAGAACTTATGACGAGTCAATTATGTATCCAGAAATAATCTACCCTTCGCGAGGAAAATGAGTAGGTATTAATACTTACACTCAGGATGATTAAAATTTCACCCCCGCGATAAACAGTTTGTCCACGAGTTCAAGATGCTCTGAGCTCTTGAATTTATAAGATGCTTGCTCACGGCGTGTGTATGTTGCCCTGAGAAACTTATTCCGCCTCCCTTGAATTTCTTTCCACGCCAAACTTTTCGACTCCCAAGTCTCATAACAGGGGAGAGAGCCCTCGCATGTTTTCTCCGTCTCATTATGGGCGCATCATATCTTGTTCCCCACTCCTCCTCCCCCCACCCCTTTCCCATACCCACCCCCCGCCCCCACCCCCGTATCGTCCGCCCCCGAGAAAGGGAGGACAGGTCCCGCCCCCATCCTCAAACCGGCACCCAATCGCCCTCCGCCATCCCCTTTCTCTTTTTAAGGAGGTAGGGCCGCGACTGCGCGATCCAATACTAATAATTTTCCGTTTTTATTTTTTAAAAATGTTTTGCCATCATAGACGTCATCCATCGAGGTTCAAAGCAAAATTAGGGCACAGAGAATGCGGATAATTCAATCCTTATGCATTTAAGTTATCACCATGTCCAGCTATTTGAGCCGATCGTGGCGCCATTTTCATGTACCTAGTTTGATTTGGCTTCAATAGCTTCTATTATTACCCAACAAATCAAAAATTAGTGCGGTTACCAGCCCAAGTTTTTTTTGTAATTTTTTAGGTGTTATGAATATCATATCATTTTTTTGTCAAAATCACCCCTGTAGCGAGGTATTAATCCCCATTATTGTATGTTTAGAACAGTATCTTCAAGAAACCCTTAGTAAAAATGAAGATTTTTAAATTCTATTTTCGTAAAATTTTGCGTCCAAAGCCTGTGTTTTGCGGTCATCAGTCGATGAGGTACACTTAGGGAAGATAATAATTTGAATTTTCGTGAAAATGACATGTATATCGTCTCTGAGACCAACCTTCGTATCCCACCCCATGATCCCACCCCTTTGCTTTTCAAAAAAAGGGATGGAAAGAAAGAAGCAACCCCCTTTGGCCACCCGCCCCTCCGCCCCATCCGATAGCCACCCTCCCGCGCATCCCTCCGCCTCCACTCAACTTTAATACTCCGCCTCCTCCTCTTTTGATTGGTCAGTGGGCGTGGTTTTCCTTGCCGGAGCTCCTCCGACCAAAGTGCTTACCGAATCCCGTCCTCCCATTCTCCTCCACGCCGCCCCTCCTCCTCCACCTCCTCCCTTTGTTCCTCCACCACCGCCTCCCCGTTTGCCTGCCCCCGCGCCCTCCGCAGCCTCCGCTGTAGCCGCCGCCGAGGGGTGAGATGGTGGAAGGGAGTGGTTTTCCTACCATGCAGTAACAACCCCCTTCCCTTCATTAGCCTCGAACATTCTCTCTCGCCAACGTGACTCGTCTCTTCGGAAGCCTTCGTCTAGCTCTTGGGTCCCCCTCTCCTATGTATGTACCACATACGATATACATATCCTAATTATTACGCCTGCCCTTCCAACGTTGTGTACGCTCTTGTCCCTCTTGACTTTCTTCTCTCTTCTTTTCTCTCTCCGCGAACCCTCTTCTTCTCTTTCTTCTTCTTTTGTGGCCCTTTGGCACTCTATTCATTCCTGTGCACCACCGTCTTCTGTCCCTCAATCCCCACGATAAAAGTCGTCGTCGCATGCGTGTTTGTTGTTGCCCGCCCGTGATGTATTTTTCTCCTTGGGAAAATGCCACACGAACAAGCCTTCGATTTATGTCCGTAGAAATTGAGACGAATCCGTACTGTTTTGGTTTTTCGCACCCTGACCCACAACTAGGTGCTTGTCTTTAATGCGAAGTAGGCACATAAATGTCGAGTTTTTCCAAAATTTTCAATTCCGGCCAATAGTTACGTCAAGCATTACCTTAGTGGAACATCAGCGTATATAAAATCATAATTTACTCTAAAATATGGCCTTCTGAACATTTTTTTTCGTGGAGAACCGTATTGGAAATCGTTTTGGAGAGAAAGTAGTTTTGTCATGTGCTGACCCCGTGACACCATATGATTAAACCCGGGTGTTGACAGGTTAATCTATTCAGCCGTCAATTTCTTATAAAATTAGATATTTTGGATTTTCCGTTTATTATGTGCAGTTTCAAGGAATACCTCACATTTCAACCCCATTCCCCCTATCTTCTCCTATAAATCTGTAGGGTTTTTCAGCTTCGTCTTTTTGTTAATTTCGCACACCTGTATTTCTACACAGGACATCGAAATTAAAATCTTTCCCGCACTGCTTGGGCTTAATATTTTTCTCTCTACCGCTTTTGCATATTGCATGTGTTCTGGTAATTGCGATGTGGAGGATATTTCCTGGAAGATTCCGATGGAATCCGTTGCTGAGCTTTGCTTGCCGTGGCTTCCCTACGCAAGATTTAGATCATGAATATTAAGAGAAGGCAGTGAAGGTGGATGGAAGAGCTTTTTGAAGGCTGAGAGAATTCTGAAGTTAGCGATAGAATGTATAATGTTGAACAGGCTGGGGAAAAACGCTTCTTTTTCATGAGATGAAGGAGGATAGAAGATTCACAGGAATGAAGGATCTAATCTTGTAAAAATATAATGTTTGAAATCTATGGAAGAGTAGTTGAGTAGGACGTTCATGGAAACCAGCGTAAGCAGGTGTACCGTATATATTTTACATTTTTGGAATAATTACCTGCTACATGTTGCACGGATATACGATGGGTGTAATCTGTCGATAATGGAGTATTTCCTTTCTTCGTTTGCATTTCCATTTTCTCTCATTCTCTTTAATTTTCGAATAGATTACAGGCTGAAAGCTTCCAGTAAACCATCCGTTTATCTCGGTTGCTTGCATCAATTTTAATGCCAGTAAGAGCTCCTCAAGATTTGTTTCGAGGGCCCGAAAATAAGGCTTATCTGGCGAGGGCAGTTAAATATCAAATCCTGACTCCGTCTCAAACGCGGCCTCGTTTACATCCTCATGTGTTATTTCCCTTAAGCCGCCGGGAATAGATCTTCATCTCTCTCGACCCCCCCTCCATCCGGCGAGGGGTTTTCCCTCAGCAGCGGTGCCGCATGCCGCTCAAAGACGATCTGAACCCGCGGAAAAGCTCATCTCACTAATCCCCCCAACTCGAAACTTCCTGCGCCTCCGCATCTTTGCCGCTCCCTCCGCACCGCGCCGCTCCTCCGGGGCCATCTCCTTAAGGGCGCCGTGGCGCTTCTCGATGGTCTTCGGGGACGTCTTGCATCGCGCCGCACTAGTTAGCTGGCGTCATCCTTCTTGCTGTTCCTGTTGCGCTCCACTGTAGCGCACATATCATGAGTAATTCGCAATCCATCCCTGTGTCGCCATCTCATTTCATCTCTATTACTTGGTTCATCGCTCTTCAAAGTACGTTTCTTCAAGTTTTTTCGATAAGATTAATGTGTCAGAAAATCGCGGTAACGTAATTCCAGGATGTAACTCCTAAAGGTTTTCTTTCCGTAATCTTCATTTGTTGCGAGTTTGCTTTTCGAGATTGACCCCATAGCATTTTATTCGTAGTGGTTACTCTGAAGATAGGATTATTTCGGAATACGTTGCGTTGATACGACACCGATGCCATACACGTGTTTGCTCTTGCAATTCAATGTGCAGACGTGAGTGCCGTAGGAATTAGTTGAACTTCGCATTCCTCCCGAACTTGGTCCATCAGAACCCTTAAATTGTTCTCCCTTAGATTCCCAGATTCTTCGCCCTTAGATTTAGAAACCCTTATATTCTTTTCGTACTTTTCGGCGAAATTCAGTGAAATACCACGCCGAATCTTAATGTGGATGCTACTCTCATTGCCAACCACTTGTGCGTTATGCTCCACGTTGTGTGTTATGCTGCAGCAAGTTTGCTGCTTCGCTCTGTTTACATTTCATTTATTCTCTCCCCTAAGCTTGTTTAGATACGATTTCTGTGAGAGACTTGCACTTCCATATTCGTGCAATCCGTTGTGGTTAACGTGAGTGCCTTCGAATTGAGTTAAACTTCGAAGGGCGTTGAATCTTAGCTATGATTTAACACGTCGTGGTCTCGCATACTCCATGGTGTCAATTGAGTCAGTCAAACTCAGTGCAACATTTTCCGAAACTTAAATCCCTAGTGAGTCTGGAATTAGATGTTGAACTACCTGAAATCACCAACTTATGTCTCTTTTATCATGATTTGGATATCTTAGAATGTTTGGACCCTTGAGGATTGGCTAAGTCCACAAAATTACGCCAATGAGTTTGTATTCATTCTACGTAATGAAGCTCGCAGATGCCATATCAGGAGGTATTTTGACTGCATCGCTCCCAATGCTCGTTTATTCAGTTATATTTTATTGAGAACATCTTTTGCAAATGTTTATTTCAATATGGAAATATTTACACTCCATCATGCTTGGATATTTCCATTTTATAATTTCCTAGATAATGAAAATAAAGATATATTTGTAGAATATAATATTTGAGAAAGGCAGTCACCTTTCTAGTCCCATCATTGAAAGCATTTTATAATAACCGACATCATGAACTTGAAGGTACCTATGTTAAAGAAAAACTAAACATTCGATGAACAGATTTGGGCTATTTGATTGCAATTTTAGGGACATCTTTTATATTTTGCATCGCTCTCAACTCTTATGTGAGACCTTAGAGGTGCGTAGTAATTCAAACAAAGATTACAGATAATCAGGTTTTATCAGTCACTCCTAATTATAAACTCAAGTTTACATGGAAAATGGCTTAAGAATTTTACAATTTCATCTTCATTTCTTAGTCGTCTTTCCTTTTGACGATGTTATTATGTTAACTCACTCATTTCGAAGAAGCCCTATTGCTCGTTATTCTGGTCTCCCAAAGTTGAGCATGCAGCCGTGCTAATTGAGTTGTATATTTATTGAATACTCTGGCGGGTGTGTTGAGGTCAGAGAGATTGCTGACGTTTGCTGTTTCCTAGAAACAACCGCTTGTGTAGTGTCACTAACCGTGGGGCCTTCCGAGGCCCCGAGGGTCCCTGCCCGCCATTGTTCTGAGAGCAGGGGTCCCTCCGACTTATGAGATGACTGTTTGCGGATATATCAGCTCCAGCCTCCCACAGCATCCGTGCTGGCGACAGACCCCTCGGGGCTCCCTACGTCTCTCCATGTCCCGCGGGCCGCAACCCTTTCTCTCCCCGAGGTCCCCGCGCTGCTTTGTGTGTCGGCCGGAGGTCCTCATCTCCCGGCCGTTTACCCATCTCTCGCCGACGCGTCGGTCGTCCTCCTGGGGTCGGGAAGCGGCCGCCGCGACTATCCCCGCCGACGCACTCGCATTGTCCGAGGTTCCCCACCCCGAGGCTCCGGCCATGTAAATACACTTCACCCTCTTCTCACCGATATCCAGCCCGTGTGTGCAGTTATTATTTATCGTCATGGATTGGGTAGTGGTGGGAAAAATGGGTGTCGACATTTCTAGGCATACTATGCTAAAGGGGTTGTTATATCTCACGTTTTTCCTGAGTGAATTCTTGAAATTTTTTTAGCAAATCAGGGTAAACTAAGGGAAGCAAGTGTTATATACCATTTCAAGTTCAAAAAAATCTAATGGTTGGAATACTTTAACTTTATTTTCAAAAGTTTTCGAATAAGATCTTTTCTGTTTTTCTGATGGGGATGCTGCATACTGATTTCTTTCTACTTTCTTCTATAGTTTACTGACAACCTGTTACAATTTCCGTACTAATTCCTACCGTTCATAATCCTCTTAGTTATTTATTTAGTCGCTTATCGATTGCTTGTCCTTTGGGAAAAGATTCTAACCTGTACCGGTTTTTCAAATGTCCCTATTTGATGCAGCCGTTGAGATGAAATTAGATACAGATTTAGCCAGTTTAATCTCTATTTTCTTCCGCATTTCGCTATTCTTTTCAAATGTGAGTAAAATTATTCTCGTGAGGCGGAGAAGCCGACAAGTTTTATCGACCTGTTTGTGTTGTGAGCTTTGAAATTTTTGACCAGTCGAGAGCACCTGCCTGTCCCTAGACACTTATGTGACCTTCTATCTTAGATTATCTATATGAATGAAAACATTTATTAAGAATCCTGATATCTTGAGACAGAGTCTAGGAATAGATAGAATGAAAGAGGCCTTAATATGCATTGAAGAGGGAAGTCCATGAAGGGAAGGGAAACTACCAGAATACTTCTCAAAGTCTCCCATGGAAAACTGCTTTAATCGGTAGAATTCTTTTATATAAACACTGAGGTTTCATTCTGTCTTAGATTTTCTTCACGAATAAAACCATTTATTAGGCCTCATGATATTTCAGACAGTTTTTTCTAGGTGCATGAAAGCTTTCTCGACGCACTCATGGACTGGCGACGGCTTAATGCGAAAGTGAACACGATTTTGACTCTTACCTTTTTCTCCTGCAATGTCCTCCTCTCCCTTCCTCACCTTCTCTCCGCCTTCCCAAGTGCACTTGAGGCACGGCGGCCATTTTGGTGTCCACCGGGATCGCTGGGATTCCATCACGCCTCTGCTATCCTAGGAATGCCGCCGAAAGGGGAAAGAAGAGGAGGAGGAGGAAGAGGTGTTCGGGGGGATGTACATCGGGAGATGGGGAGCGCGTGGGGTGTTTTAAAAGCGTGTTTGCGTGCGTTGGGAAAAGGGAGCCGGGGTGTTATCCCAACGGAGGTTTTTCTTCCACGTCGGCGAGAGCAAAACAGGTGGGTCGCCCAGCGCGCGTGTCTGTACGTGGGACGAAGGCGTGGACCCGTGTGTAAACAAAGGTGAGCCGTGCCCCGCGAGCGTTTGCTCCATCACGGATGGAGTTGGCAATATTCTTGCTATTCCCACAAAACGAGGAACAAAGGAATACAACGGAGCAAATGTTTCTCCCGCCGATATTCCTTCCAGTTTGTATTGAATGCTTGGATAACTCCTGTTTGGTTTATATTATAGGATACCCCCAAAAGGCCCCTCTCTTGTTTTTACAGGCCACGTAATTTGTTTCATCTTTATCCGATATGAAATTTCTCTCGTACAGAGATAGTTTATCTTGCGGCCGATATTAAAATATTTGTACGCGACGGATGAAATTTCTATCCGAGGTTTTTCCTATGGGATCGAAAAACACGACGATTTCCTCGTTTTTCGACGCTCGTGTTATCCCACCAATATGTACTCTTTTATTTTTTATTGATCATAATTGGCGATACTTGCCCGAATGTCGTCCCTTGATGTTCATCGCGATCATTGATGATTGAGCGGCTGTTTGCCGGAAACAATCGCCGGAAATCAATCTTTTCCAAAGAGTTCCGCAGCAGTCATTTTTTCCCTCTTGCGTTTCAGTTGGTGTGCCTACTGCTCTCTCCCGCTCTCTCTACCGCCATCTATCATCCTGCCCTTTATACACAAAAAGGTGACGGTGAAATATACGAGCGCATAGCTTATTTTAATGGACCACTTTTCTTTCCGCGCTCATGAGAAAGGGAATGCATATTTTCACGCGGGAATGGCGCTTGACTCTGCGCAAAGGGTTGCAGGGGTCGGAAAGCTACAAGCTTGACACTGAAACCGACGTCCTTTCCCCGCGAGCTACAGTATCGGTTGTTTGACTTGGCGTGTGATAATTGTAACCTTGAGTTGACAGGGCTGGGAAAATTAGAGCAAGGGGAATAATATGTGAAACTTCATCTTATTTAACGGCGTGTTTACATGTTGTGATCATAGGCTACGAGGAGGATGTTTTTAGATCAGTGATGAATTTATGAGTAATTGCCAGTTGGAAGTCATATGAAAGCGACTTTGGGTTCAAACCGAAAAAAGTCATTTCATCCACGATCGCTTGTCTCCTTACATAGTTTTGGATTTAATATGAGTGCATTTTATACATTCATTATATCTTAGAATCCTTTTTTAACCCCTTTTTACAATTTATTTAGCGTACTACCTCTATCACCAATGCTAGCATCATTCCGTCCTTCAGTTAATATGTTCTCTTCTGGGGAGGCAGCCAGAACGCTTCCTAAGTAGCAGAGTACCCTGCTAGGCCTCTACCAATCAAGGTAGGTTCCAATTCCATTGGAACCTACCTTGATTGGTAGAATATTCTTTTATTAGCAATTCTCCTCTACTTTTTCTTAGATTTCTAGACTTCGTCAGATTTCATGCTCCAAATTTGTTTTCTTTTCTTCTTTGACATTTTACCAGTCCTTGTCCACTCCTGCATTATGAGTGCTTGATGCTTCACTCTTGATTAAATTCTACTCCATCATGCTCTACGTTTCCTCACCATAACTTCATTTATAGCGTGATGTTTTAGCGTGATTTTTCATTTAAACCTTTCTTACTGTTTTTTTTGCGGGAATACTTTCGTTAGTACTTCCTTTCATATCTGAACTCTCCGTTTTTAACACTATAACCTATTTGTCGTTTCTACTGCCCCATTATCCCTCATTTTCACCGCTCAAATGTATATCAGTCCACCAAAAACATGTCAAATATCCTTATTTTTCCATTAGCAAAGACTTGATGCTTATGGATACGCTTATGGCTAATTGGTCTTAAATTCCTCGCATTGTTTCGCTATTCTCTTCATAAGTGCTTATTGCGTGCAAATTTTTCTATTGTGCTATTTTTACTATAATTTGGGTGATAATTTATTCTCCACTGGATTAACAGCAATAGTCCTTATTCTTATTTAAATCAACGTGGAAAGAGCTATGGAGAAAAGCTGATGTTAATAGTAAAAGTCTCCAAGTAAACCCAATGTAGCCGGTATATGAAACATAATGTTGAATCAGGTGTAAATTCAATCTGGTATGTCAGCGAAGAGCTCACATATTATACATATTAGTTGCAACAGTAGCGTGGATTGTGCAATCCTTGAGTTCATATTGGCCTTCAATCTGACGATACTTATTGGTTGAATTCGCAGTTGAGGATAGACAAATTGAGATGGAGGTGGATGCTGTGTGGGGGAGGCTTCGTCGCATCTTCGGCGTACAGACGTGAGCGGCGCATATCCTATATCCTTTTATATATATCTCTCACTAGCCTTACGGCCTACCGTTGAAAATGCGCGACTTTGAAATTCAATTTTTTTCCTCGCCATCCCAATCGTTACCTTGTTTATGGCCCGCACCCTCCTCCCTCTGGTCGATCCATTGCAACTGCAGTGGCGGCGGAGCCGATGCGCCCAGAGGGGAAAATATGGGCGTTGGGCTATTATTGTGTTTCATTTATTGTGTGTTTTATTCAGGATGGGGGTGGCTCCGTTTCCCCCTCCCCCATCCCACCTCCCGCATCTCCACAATGCCCTCCCCACTCCACTCGCCCCATTACGACCGCCCCCACCCCCTTCTCCTCTCTCTCTCCAGCCGCTCTCGCATCTCGTTATACCGAATTCATTCGATTTCATTCGATTTTTCATCCAATGTGATTACGGGCATTAAAAAATGAATGACCCTATTTGCCCAAGGCTTATTTTCTCGGAGAGACCGCTCGGAAGTAATTTGTGCAATCGGTCCCAGTGTTTGCGTTTGCGGAGGGGGTAAAGGAGGGGGACGGGGTATCGTGCCCCCGAGGAGTGAAGCGTGTGGGGGACAGGATGGGTTGGGGGTGAGAGGTCAGGGGGTGGGCTGGCTGGAGGTCAGCGGCCAATGAGGGAGAGGCTGAGTGTAGATGGGAAAGGGAGAAGAAGGGGGGTGAGAATTCGACTGTGTGTGTGTATGGATCGCTTCGGTATTACTTTGTTTTTCTTCCACGATATTAATTAAATTGAAAGCAATATTAACCCTCTCTCTCTCTCTCCGCTGCTTCGGTGTGCTTTGTGTGCTCCTGTGTCTCGTGGCCGCCCGGGATGCCGTTGTGTGTGTCGCGGCCATCTTAGCCATCGACACAATGGTCACGACCCCAAAAAAAGTAACTTTTAAATCTTTTGCGGCGGTATTTGCCGAGCGTTTGGTATTTTCAGTCGACCGGAAGAAAATAACGACGCCGTTTCAATTTTGTAATCATATCTTTTTCCGTATACCGCCCTTCCTCGCGTTCCCCACTGGGAATCCATTCATTAATATATGAACTGGATTTTTTCCTCTGTGTTTTTTTTATCGGAGTATTTTTACGCCGCTTGGGCTTTTTAATCACTTTTCATCCGTTATTTTCTCAAGCCATAAATGTGGATGGATAAAATATCATGGTGCGCATTTTATATCGGAGCCGTGGACGAGGCATATCGGTAGGAATATTGAGGTCCACATCTGCGCCTGCGCATCTTTGGGTTTCCGATGATTAAGCGTTCCCAGTCAACTGATGCTGAGGATTATTGCTTTTATCCTCTCCTCTCGCTCCGATTCTAAACTATTTAACTCAAGCCCCCTTATCTTGACCTATCATTTTCCCCTCATTGACGAGCTTATTCGGCACATTTTTTGTGCATCCCAATTTGATTCTCTTTTAAATAGGTTCTTCATTCAATATATTGGCTTTCCTCAATAAAATAAATATTATGAATTGTATTCTTTCATATTTTTTCCGTTTTTTTTTTTTGCCGTGTGATTTCACAGATTCGCGGATAGCGGTAGAAATAACATACCCAAAGTTCACTAGATCACGAAACACCATTGAAAATTAGGAGTTAATTAAATTACTTTCGCATAAGTTTTACATTACTGCGGAAGGATAACTTCCCTTCCCACCTTTATAGTGAAGCATTATCTACTCCTCGTGTTTGTAGGAGCGTCGTAACGTGCTCGCTAAATTTGCAGGTGATCCGGAACATAACCGCTCTCCCCGCCCTGGCTGTCTCTTGGGTGTTGATCTTTTAATCTCACTCACGAAATCGCCCGGCAAAGTTTAAGGAGCGGTGTGTGTGGCCAGGGATGTAGGGCGAGCAGCGTAATTGGTTGAAACCCCTCGTAAAACGGCCCTTCCACCTTGACCCTCTGCCCGCTCCTCGTTCTTCCCTTATGAATCCCTCCACGAGGAGGAGGGTGGCTGCTTTGCGACGCTTCCCCCACGGGACCCCCATCTTTGTCACGTAAAGCCTCTTTTTCGGGCGACCTCTTCCCACGGCCACCCTTTTGGCCGCTCGGCGACTCCCTTGATCCGCGCCACCCGCATAGCACGCTGCGTGTCTTAACACGTCAATGCCCTTTATAATCCTCCACCCCGAAACCCCTTCTCCCTCCCTCCTCTCTCTCTCCGTCCTTTTCCTCTCTCCTTAGCCCTCCCTTCTTACGCCTTCTCCAGATTGGGCTACATTTGCAAAGGAATCCTCATGCTGGGCTGTGTGCTTGCACCGTTTAGTTAATCTTTTTCTGTCTATTGATACCTATTAATTGGACCCTTTTAGATTTACTAAACAGTCTGATCTATTCCCTGGTTTGGATTTCATTGTTAATTTCATATGGTCTAGCGTATATTTCATGAAATCAGCAATTTTTTATCCTCCCGTGCTGAACCTGATCTGGATTGTTAATTTGTGTTACTTCGTCTTTCCTTCATACATCACTCCCAGCATGAAAACTTTGTCGTGGCATGCTGAAATTCATTACACTGGAGGAGATTATAAGGTGTCAAGTATATTATGGCTGAAATTATATTCCATAAATGCGCTTCATGTCAGACTTGATAAGTTGTAAATCAAAGTTCGTTTCACATCTCACCTTGTCTGGATCTCATTTATCTACTAGTTTTGTGTTTTGATCTTTGTTTAAATATCTCTCGTTTGCGTCATGATATTTTCTTTCACATAATTTATTTTACCTTTCGTAATTTTCCAGCCTTGCTTTAGCTGCAGGTGTGTTACGTAGACTTACGTAAACACTTACGTAGACGCGTTGCATCTCATGTCGTCGTAGAGTTTTCCATATCATCCGCCCTTGTATTCTGTCTCAGTTCCTCCAGCCCCCTCCCTAACACTGCATTCCCGGTCTCGACCATTCCCTCCCTTTGAAGACATCATCTCAACCCCTTCATCCCTGACTCCATCGCGCAGTCAGGTCTCTGCTGCCATATTGTCAGGCTCTGCTATTTCCCTTCTTATTCTGGTTCATCAAAGGGTTTAGCCTATTGTTTTCCTCCCTCTTAGCACTTGGGTTTCCCAATTTGGTTGTCTCCTTACATCTTTGCATCTCCTCTTCACTCTTTGTCCTCTGTCTATTGAAGTGTATCCCTCAGATTCTCCGTGACACTCCTGTGGTTGGAAAGGTTTTTCTTGAAGAGGAGATTTCCGTAGATTCCGACACGCATGTTCAGTTCTGCTTCACTGTCGAAATTATCCCATTCGCTTGTTACCACCATTCCTCCCCCCCCCCTGCTTGATGCTTATTTATGGCTATATTTATAGTCATTCAAGAGTTATATCCCTCGATTTTGTTGCAATTACTGTGCAGGTTGCTCAGTGTTTTAATTATTATTTCGGCAACGGTCTACAGGAATCGTCTTGACAGCAATGAGTAGTGGGGTACATTTTTTGTATTTTTAGTGCTCAGTGCGGTAATATTCTCCTCCGGAATTATTTGTACATTTCTGTGAATTTATGTTGTTGCTCTTCCATTGAATTCGTTATTCAATTATTCGAGGGAGATTTTTATCATTCTCTTAGAACTACTGCTTATTCAAGTATTTTAGGAGGCAGGTTGTGCCAAATGAGGCATGTTTTAATTAATTGAAAATGTTTACCATAAAATATCTGGCGAGTATTTTATTCTTCCAGTGTCCTCAAGTCCTTCATTTACAACTATTCGTTCCTTTCTTAAAGAATTTTACTGTCAGTAATGTTTTCTCGAACTTTGATGTGATGTGCTTAAACTCCCTCACGGACGCTATTCCCTAAGTTCTCCTGTCTCTGACAGTTGCCATCTTCTAAGTTTTTCATCGTTATATTTTTGTTTCTCTTCAGGGGAGAAATAAGGCTTCTTTCCGATAGTAGACAATGGTTATTGTCTCAATAACTCTTTCCTTACTTCCTTTCATGCCACTCTGAAGCCTTTTCATACTATTTCAACTTCTTGAAATACTGTAGGTTTCTTTATTTCTTTAGCAAGAATTTTTCCGCTCGCTTGATATCTTTATCCATAGGGTCTCAGAATTTTATGGCATACATACTTTATTTATTGAAGATTCTAGTTTTTTCATGCTTTGAGGTCTACCGGAGGATTTCATCATAATAGAGTTTCTGTTTTCAGATATTTTGTAAATAATGAGATTCCATTCAAGGAAGCGGAAATTTTTGTAATTACGGAAGTGATACAGTTTTATGATGTAAAATAATTGTTGAGCTTCTCTCAATAAAATGTCATTGCACTCGGTCGCTTATTGCTACTTTTCGTGTCTAACCTTTGCAAGATTGGTATCTACATCCACGTCTAGATGTCACCCCGAAAGCCGGCTCAATAGGCGTGTGCCTGGAGGTGTTAGGTCACAAGCCGTATGTGCAAGGACTGAATGTCAAACAAAGTGGGTGTAAAACACTGACTTTACCGAAGAAGAAAATTTTCCGGCTGCAATCACGTAACGGTTAGTCACGAGGTTGTGCATAAAAAAATAGTTTTCGTTCTTAGCAGCCGAATCATTGAAAGTTTTGGCTGCTTCGAATATTAAACGTGTACGTATCTCAGTGATTGAATGGACCACGAATTTATTTTACTCCCTCAAATAATGTGTATCCTCACTCCTTAACCGTTGTATTTGTTTTTAGTGTGGTAAAAATATTTGAAATATTCCAGTATTCCTCCCCTCTTCTTTATTCCCATCCTTCTTCGTTTCCATCTCTGCGGATTCCCAAACCTCTTCGCACACCAATGTTCCCACTTCGCCCCGTTTTTTTTAATGCCCCTTCTTTGCATCGCTCCTCGCCGCCCTCTTACATTCCCTCCTCCGAAACTTCATCCGTTCATGTGCCAAGGGAAGTGCTAAGCTTTACAAATGTGCGTGTTCCTCCCTTCCTTATACTGCCCAGTGGACTGTCGACACTCGGATACGGGTGAGATATCAACTTTTTGGGGGAGATCTCGACTGGTTGGATGCTTCCCCCCTTCGTTGTTGTTTTCTGGACGGTCACTCCTCGCTTTGAGAATGGAGGTCAAGAGATTTTTTGCCGTCTCATGCAAAGCGTCTCTTTGTCTTGAAGCTCAGGTTCGGCCGCCTCTCCGTTTGCCACGTCGCTCGCCTTCAGAGCCTGTGCTTCTGCAAGATCGCCTCCTAACCCATTCCGCAGATTTTTTTCGCCCTTGTTGAGGAGCCGTGCGCTATATTTTTTATCAAGTGGGTTCACTAATTTTTCATCATGATGAATTGAGATAGGGGTACAGTATTGAAGAAACCCGAATTTTTCCGTTTTTCGATCGTTCGCCTACTTCTCTAGCATAACCCTCTCGCATATAAGTTGATGATATCAAGGATTCCTTTCTAGCGTTTCACCCCTTCTCTGGTACTATTCGGCCTCGCGCACCAGCCGCAATTCTATCTTTGTTGCTATTAGTGGGTGCTAGCTATCGTAAGTTATTACCTATTAGAATGATTAGACTCATTATTTTAATTTCCTATTTTTTTTTAGAATTATGAGTGGTATGTTATATGGGTGAATACAGGATTGATAACAGAAGATGCATCTTGAGCGGTAAAATATTGACTGTGGGTTTTAACTGATGAATTTCACCATTTCGTGTGGGGCTTACTAAAAAATTGACCTTTAATTCGAGAATAGTAGTTCGTTTTATACCATATACTTTGATTTTTAAAAATCTCGTTATCATTCTTGGCCAGAAAAAACGCATTTTTCTGAGCCTTTTTCTCCTCGGTGATATCATGCCCTCATTGGAGCAGTATGGCTCGAGGTCAAAGGGATTTCCACCTTTCATTGAGATGACTCTCCTTCATGTAACTAAATATCAGCAGTCCGTGACTGTTGCTCTTGCGCTGGTCGTGTTGTGGTTTCCTCCGTTCACTACATTAGGCCGAAATTTTGTATTGGAGGACAGAGCTGCTTGTTCGAGTTAGACCAGGAAAAGATTTTCCGCTGCGAGTGCTAATGGAAGAGACGTCACGATTTGTTTGGATTCAATTAAATTCCAAGTGAATGGCTATCTCGATGCTTTTCCTCCCCCCATCACTCGCGTAATTGTTTAATCCATCTCAGTTAGCGTTCCCAGATAGAAAGGGAAGGGTTGCCGCAATTAGTGATTGGGCTTTGATGACGGAGAATGCTGGACTTTTTCAGTGTATTAGAGATAATGTCGATGCATTGGTTGCCACGATTCGGTATCATGAAGGGTTAAAATCCTGTAATTGCCTGTTTTATTTACTTTAGCCTCTTGGAATACTGCCCCCCTTTCATTGATATTGTGGGAATAAGATATATGGATCAATTCTGATCGAAGTACATGTGCGATCGGGAATAGAATTGGACTGATTTTTTTATCAGCATTTTTGTGGCATATTGAATGTTTTGATTTTTATTAGCTGATAGATATTAGAAAGAGTGATGATATTAGATGGTATATTTTTTTTGTTGCCTGTTTCGTGTATGTTTCTAATTTCATTTCCTTCTCCTTCACAGGTAAACACTCCCGTGTCCATCGTCTCCTACCCTGGGGGTTTTTCATGTGAATGGTAGGATAAAATTATCATTTCATGTATTAAAATCGTGTTGAAATCGATTTATTTATCTTTTGTAATCAGGTTTTTCCTTGAATTAACACGGCAATGTGGAGGGTGCATGGTATCGCAGTAAATAGAGAACTTGGCTACCATCGGAAAGGTTCAGCATTCAAAACCGGCTGAACCTTTATAACACATCCAACTCTCTGAACCTTTATAAGACATCCAACTCTAATCATAGCGGTCCGAGTCAGAGTTCGTCACAGCTCTCTAAGCGTCGGAGTTAAGCCAAGAAGAGGAACTGGATCCTATGTATCTCGACTGCTAAAGATCCATATTTGGTTCAAGTCAAGCCTCCAGACGGATTCATTCATTTATCAGTATTTAAACTTGTGCTTGGTATTTATAAGTAGTTGTGTCGTGTTTAATGTAAACATACGTTAACCTGTAGATTACGCTGAACTTCATTAGACTCCACTTATGCGTTATATATTGTGATGTTGGCAATAGTTGATGGTTATGTCATTTCAATCATCACGTAACGTAAAAGGTGAAGATGAGCTCCGTGGTGGCCTCTTTCTTGTGGTAGATTTCCTGTAATGATAGCTGCAGGATGATTTCGCTCAGTGTAAGGGGTTACTCTACTATCCAACGGACACACTTTCCGTCCGTTCTTGGAAACTGTTCGTCGTAGACTTTCCGCAGTCATTAAATCTACTTGCTCATCTCTGCCATCTCCCCTTGTTGAATTTGCTCCCCCTCCGAAAGTCGCCGATGTCTGCGGACATTTGAAAGCTTTGGAAACTCAATTAGAGAAACAAGTTTTTCCAAGTAATCGACTTCCATCCATTTAAACCCTTTTCTTGGGATGCCTTTGTCTTGGAGCGCGGGGTCGGGCTATGAGAACTCCGCCGCGGCAATCAAAGTAAAAGTTTTCCTCGAGGCCAATCGAAGCGCATCACCAAACAAGTTAAAAGTCGGGCTTGTTTTTGCTCTCCTCATCTCTGACGGTAATTACGTCTCTGGAGCAGGAAAAATTGTTTCGAGATCCCTCAATTGTCAGCTAGAATTGTATTATGTCCCTGAGATGGTCCATTTCCAGGTGTTGTTCGTGGGTTCGGCCTGACTTTAAGAAGCAGGATCGCCTGATCTAACCCCATCCCAGGAAACTATCCTCGCAAAGCTCTGTATCGCTCAAGATCTGAGTGAAATATTCGAATTATGTTGCTTCTATTTTCTTATCTTCCCTTATGTTGCTTTCTTTGCATCCTGTTCCCCACTGTTTATTTTTTTTAGGAGCACCTTCTATCTCCTTCTTGCCTTATTTCAGCAGAGGTTGACTCGCCCATTTCATTGTATGCGTTGCCTGCCTGTTGCATCCTGGCGAGCAGCTCATTGTCCACGGTCATTGTCTAGCGTGTGCTTTTATTTTCCTTGCACCCGCTTCTCTGAATGACATGCCATTAGCATTCTTAAGCTGTCCAAGTGTCAAAGTGTAATTTTCCAGTAAGCATACAGTCCTTAATTGAAGACGGTGAAAGTATTCTTCTATTCTTGTTGATGCCATTTTCAAGGGTAGTCATTTCTTTGTGTGCTCCCTTGCGCACGTTGAATGTTAAAAGTAAATTTACCTTTTAGTGTTTTGTGGATCAGATACATACGAAGATTCGAAGGTACAACCCTCTTACATTAATCAAGCCTTCCGCTTCCCATTTTACTCTCATCATGCCGTTTTCCATTAATTTGTTTGTTTTTTTCTTTTCCCAGTCATATCAATACTTCCTTCATGCCTCTCACTGTGTCTCCTGTTGATCTGATTATGTCTTCCAGAGATTCTTATTCGTGCCTCACATATTTTGTCTCTGTAGATGAGCTATTGATGCCAGCATTGTTATTCATGTACCTTAGAATGGATGATTTTTTTTTTAATTTGCCATGGGCTGCTACCCATCGATTTCAATTGTTTTTATCGGTGATATAGAATCTTACTTCCTGTGTATAACCCTGTGAATTTTATTGCTGGCGTTAAAATTATTTGCTTTTTCGTTCTAAATTTTTTATATCTTATCTTTCAAGCTTCGGTTACCTTTTGCGAGAGGGAACATGGAAATAAAATTTATTATTGCTGAATATGCCGACCAAGGGGAAATGAAACTATTTCGTCTCAACTTAAATCTGGAATACCATGAAAAACCCTTTCAGATTATAATGGAAAGGCAAAAATGTATGTTAATGTGCTTTTCACCCAGAATTTTTTCAGCATTTAATTGATATTCGAATTCATTTAATGATGGCTAAGTTTGATCATGAGCGGAATGATATGTTTTCAATCTGTACCCCATGACAGAGCTCGCATTTTTCGGACATTGTCAGTCACACATGATGGATCTTGCGGTGGCATTGTGTCTTGTGGTAAATGAGAGGAAATTCCAGGCCAGCGGTCACAAAGTACAGTCGCTTTCGTGGGAACGTGATCCTTGGTCCAGAAAATCGAGTTCCCATGTGCGCGTGTGGTGGTCATTGGCAGATGATATTCCCTCAGCTTTGAGTATGATCCCCCCAAGCACCTGTCCGTTCGATATCTTCGGTTGCGGAAATCAAACTTGTTGGCCTCCTGTCAATCAATATTTTTTCGAGTCAGGTTTTGGAAAAATACGATTTAGGAAACATCTCTTTGTCATCGCATATGCTATTGTCCCCTCCCCGCGAGGATCCAAGTGAATGGTGTTGTTAGAAGAAATGCCTCTACAATTTTTTTGGTTCTAATTTATAGCCTATGGTAGTCATGCTAGCGGTCATCTTTTATTAATTCTATTACGCCCATCCTATTTCTTCATGCTTTTAGCCCTTTTATTTACTCACTTGAAATCTGTTATCAAGGGGAAAGGCCGAATTAAAGGGAGGAAATGTGAATAAGAAAGCCGGAAGAATTAGAAAAAAGCTAGCTATAAAGCGATGAAATACTCTTACATTTAAAGTTGTGGTAGAGGAGGCCAGTTTGGCACCTTTAAAATTATCCTGTCCTTCTGTAATTTATTATAATATAAAGAATTCAAAAATGTTGGCAGTTCGAGAGTACACAAATGTTCATACGTCTTGTACGGATGCGTGGTTTTTTTGTGTGTGTCATTTACGCCGGGAGGTTTGAACTCGTTTAGTGCTCAAATATTTTTTCCGTTTTCTAAATGCGTTTGTGCCTTCATGCGATGTTGCTAGTCCCTCATTGTTAAGGAAAATTGAGCAAAAGATAATCGTAAACTTCATCGAGGGTTGACCTCTCAAAAAAATACTCATTTACCCCCCTGTTTAGCGTGAATTGTTCGAGGGAGGTGGCTGCGAAGCACACGAGCGGTCACTCGGGCAGATGGGGCCGGGTGCGGAAGAGGCAGATGCCGCTCGACCGGGTGCGGAGGAGAGAGGCAGGTGAGGGAGCGGTGCCAAGAGCCGCCGCTTACCGCAATGTGCCCGCTCCCCCTTTGTGAGGAGGAAGGGATCTGCAGTCGACTTGTGCTCCCTCTCTTTGGGGTTAAATGGATGAGCAAACTGCCAGCGCGGTGGGAGGGAGGACGTCTGCAAGGGAAGAAAGTAACCGCGTAGGAAGATAAAATAAAAAATAAATCAATTAGGACGGCCGCATTGGCGCCTCCGTATTCGTACGTGTATTTCCATCCGTCGCTCCTTCCCCCTAGAACGCACACCCGCGCATTTCCGATTCCTAAACTGTATCGCGCGTTTAACGTATCCACGCCACGTTCCCTGGCAAGCCCGCCAGCAAGCTACCGCCACCTTCTCCCTCTCTGCCCTTCTCTCACTTCCACCTTCCTTTTTTTCATCGCCTCCCTCCTCCTCTCTCTGGTAAAGGTTTCTCGTCTAGCCTCTTTTATTAAGAACGCCTCGCGATATCCCTATAGCCGTCGTTCATAGTCCGCGCCTCAGTATCCACAAATTTTATTTAGTAGTGTTTTAACAGTTTTTATTGATTGGAATGAATGGTTTAACCAATGAATAGTGTGTGCTACTTTCTTTGAAACGCATTCGCTCATGTTGGGGCATTAATGCTCTTGCGGTGCCTGAAAATTGGATTCGCGATAAGATTTTGTTGGAATAAATGTCATCTGGGATCCTCGCAATGTATTCCTTGGACTCATTTGTTTTTCAAAAATAAAATTGTTTACCTTTATTTTACGTTTATCATAAAAAAATTATTAGGTGCCGTTTTAATGAATACGCAATTTATAATTTTGAAACTCCTCCTATCGAAATCGTTCGTCGTAGTAGTTTGAGTATCACAAATTATTCTGACCTATTTTTATTCATTGTGAGACTAATTTATAATAGAATCGGGTAATCCCAGGAGTTTCATGTAATTTTCAGTGAGACTGAAGTAGCAAAATCTTCTGTTTATTTTCTTTGCTGTAAGATGATGCATTATTTCTTTAGCAGTAGAAATTAACTAATAAATCCATTTAAAATGTATGTAGTCCGAATAACCGGCTACCTCATGGACGCATAAGTTATCATTCTTGGCACGTACGTGCTGAATATCCGTCATTTGATAATGACCTTTAAATTCATGCTGATATGCCCTCACAGTTAGGTTGCGCCAGTCCCTACTGGCGTACCGCTGGCCGTAATTTTCGAGGCTATTTGATGATCGAATTGAGTTGATTCAATGCGGATCCCTTGATTGAAGTTGCCGCTTTCCACCGGCCGAAGTTGACCGGCGCGATGTAACCCCTTGGGGGCAATGTCTGTAACTGTGGCCTTCTCTCTCTCTCGCAGTTTGTGGAGACGCATCGCAGCAAGAGATATATTCCTGGCGCTCCCCTTGCCTCGTGGAAATTCCTCCAGATGGCCGCTCGTAATGAAGTTCTCCCGTTCGGTCCTTGTCTCGCCCTCGCTCCTTCCACCTCCACGCTCTCTTTCTTTATTTCTAACCTGCTCACTCCCTCCACACTTCTCTCGGTATATCCTCGGTCTGCGATGAATACCGTGACCACCGAGCGAACATTATACTCATTGTGATCATAAAAGCCGGGAGAACATGGTATGAAGAAGTTCTCCGAAGAACTGTCGACGGTGCAATAACGTCACAGAATGCAAATGAGAGGTGGATGTATATATAGTTGTTTTATTGGTGGGTTGGCAGGGTTTATCGCCTTAGTGTTAATCTTAGAGTCGTGCAGTTGGAGAAAAGCACTCTGCATCGGGAGTACAACGGATGTGGAAGTTTTTTTATTGCTACGGATACCAATACTACCTCCTAATTTCTTAAGCCGCCCAGAATACGGGTTTACGTAGACGATTTCAGCGGTGCCGGTGATGCATTCATGATTTGCTTGATTTCAATTCAAGGACTTGGTGTATTGTAGCAATTCGAAAATTTTTATGAGCATTTCAAATCCATCAATTGCACGGCGTAGTGCTTGCTGAGGGTAAAATCTTCTCGGGATTCCCCCCGGGTTGAATTCTCCATTTTAGCCAACGATACAAGCTCCCACTCGTGGCTCATCCTCTGGGCTAGCCCTGAAAGTGAGCCCCAAGTCGGAGCTGGAAACGTTGGCTAAAATGGAGAATTTAACCCGGTGGGTATCCCGAGAAGAGTGTATCCACATTATTCGCCGGGAAATCATCAAATCTCATTTCAGAGCGCATCCTGTTGCCTCATCCTCTGGCAATAGAGGCTCTCTTCAGAGACCAGCGCTCTCGCTTGGAGCGTCTCATTGCCCACACGCTGCCCACGGCTCCTCCTCCTCGCATGCGTTCCTATCTCTCTTGCGCGAGTGTGAGATGGTATAGAGGGCCACGCGATGGGGCCGTAGCGTATCCGGATACGAGGGCGTTTCGCTGCATGGATCGGGTAATGGCTCCCTTCATACCCGCGGATATTTCCCGCCCCTGGGAAAGGGTGCGCGTTGAGTTAAAGGCGTCGTGATGAGTAAAAATGAGAGCGAAGAACGGTGCTAAGGAAAAGGAAGGGGGGGAAAAGTAAGGAGCGGCCTGCCGAGAAGAGAAAGTTTGGATAACTGCGTTGATAACGCGCGGGCCATAGCGGGGGGAGGAGGCCTTGGGGAGTTTCCGGCGTGTGTTCTCTTCTTGCATTATTATTTTTCGCCGGTGGTTTTTGTTGGTTTTTCTTCCCTGGCTGGGGAAAGCGAGATTTAAAGGTCCTTTATGTCCCACTCGGCCCGAACGCAAACCCCTTCCATCCACCCGGGGAATATTGAAAAATGTGGGTTTCATTTCTGGGCGTAACTTAGGGAAGCGATTACGCGGGCGAAGGGAATTGGCGTTATTCTTTTGCCTGCGCTTATGTGCTCACGGCATATAGAGAGAGTGGGGTCCATTGCCTTCCCTCAAAGCCTTTTATCGTCCATTCCGTCGTTGATCCCTGTCGTGGGAAATTCCCCTAAGTAACCATTCGCCCCTTTTTCTCTATCTCACGCCTTCACTCCTTTCCCCCTCCCTCCCATTTATTGTCGTCCTTCCAATTGTTCATTTTTCCGACGCGCGTACCGCCGTATTGTTTCTGGCGATTTTTCCCCCCCGAGTTTATCGATATGGCATCATGGCTTCGGTTTCAATTTGGACAACACCATGTTTCTCGCCGTCCCCGCAATAACTGCGCATCCGAGGCCGTTAGACTGTAATCTTATAGACTCCAGGAGGTTGTTTCGAACTTGGGCTATAGTGGCGATAAATTCCCGCGCATTTAATTAGTTTCGGGCGGTAAATATTAAGTATTTATTTTGTTTTTCGGGCCCATTTTTTTTTTTGCTTTTCTTCCTCGACTTCGAGGTTGTTCGCGTTTCCGATGTGTAAAGCAAGCGTAATATTCGGCTAAAGCGCGCGTTTCCCGCCCTCGTCAGCCTAATCCTTCTGCTTCCTCCTTCGGCTTCCCTCGGATCATCAAGAATGAGATGCCCTCTTTCCGACTTTCCCTTGTTTTTACTTATTTTTTCCTCCACCGCCCTTTTAATAGCTCCCGCATAACGCGTTATGCTCCCTTGCAAATGGGTACTTATTCAGCGGAGGCCGTAGCGCACTCAGAGGGGGCACCCCCTTAGCTTGTATGCGCCTCCTCCTTCCCGTTTACCCCCTTCTCTTCTCCCCCCTCATTCTTTTCCTTTTGGCAATAAATCCTTATTCCGGGGAAGCGTGAAAACGAGCATATTCTTGAAGTTGTGGGGGTCCTGAGACGGAGAGGCGGAAGGGGGTGGGTTTGCGGGCCTTGGGAGGGGGTGGAGTGGGAGGGAGGTCGGTGGGCCATCGTAGGAGGAATATATTCGCATCTTTGGCCCCTTCTCGCGTCGTTCGATCTTCGTCGGAAAAGTTCCTTCGTTTTTTTTCATCCCCTCTCTTTCTCCCGTCTTTGCTTCTCTTGCCCCCCGGAGGCACAACAGCCTCTCTCGCCCGCCTCCAACCCGCTTTTGCTCCCATCGTTTTTCCCTATTAGAGGAGACACACGCCCCCCTTCCCCTCGCGCGTTACTGCTTCCCAGCCTCCATGCTAGGATCGCCTTCGCCGTGTATTAAAATGTACTCGTTTCGGCGGAGAGCGGCGGGGGTAGGAGGAGGCGTGCGAATGTTTACTGTTCGTAAAGAAGTCGCGTTTATAGACGGGGATGCTGCGTTCCTCTCGAAGGGAGGCGTCCGAGCTGTTCGAAGAGTGTTTTTTCTTCTCTTTTTTCGGAGCGAGGTGGTATTACTGGCGCCTCTGCTGCTAACGGTGCTCATGGCGTATATCAGCGGAGATGATGGCCCTCTCCTAGCTCCTGTTAAAGGATTTCACTCCTTCTCTACTTCGATGCTCGCATGCTTTTTTTGTTTGGGGCATTAGGCGCGCCTCTTTGTCTCTTCGCTTTCCTCACGTTGCTCCTCGCTTTCTCTCTCTCTGAGTTGTTATAAAGTTCATTTGTTTCTTCTTGCATTTATAGATGCATATGTTAATGAGTATTCGAATCTTTGTAGAAGACGTTAACGGCTTCACTGCCCGAGACTGTTTTTGATCCTGACCTGTAACACCTTGGCGTGTTTTCATTTGGTCCCGTTTCTACGGTTGGTAATTCCCTTCTCCGCCGGAGCTCAGCAGAGCGTAATAACTTGGGTGATTGCTCAACCATGGTGCTTTTGGTCGTAATGTCAGAAGTACGCTATAACTCGAAGTTGTATTGATCAAAGCAGTCTCTTTTCCGGATCAGACATACGGCCACAGCTAAAAAAGGGCAAAAGAAAACTTAGTAAATACTCCGTGGATAATATCTTGTCATATATTTCGATGATTTCGAGATTCTAAAGACCAACAAGATTTTGAAGTCAATTGTTACGCTTATAATTTCTTGTTTTTTCTATTTCGATGATGAAATTAATATTTTTGTGCTGTGATGATGTTTTGTTCTAATGCTGAGTAATGTTTACAGCCTGCTATATTTTACTTTAGTGTGCTCAATTACTGCGAATATTTCTTTTCTTGCGTATGGTTTATTAAACGGCGCGTTTGTTTGAAGAGCGATTGTTGGTTTCCCATTTCCCTCCGCAGTGGGATATGCTGGTTCTTTTCCTCGAGAAATAAACAGAGCGGGACCGGGCGCCACTCCCCTTGGGTGCCTTGCGTGTACGTCTCAATGCCGTGTTCACAATCTCGCTTGGGGACCTGCAATTCTCTTAGTGCGTATCTTCATTGGAAATTGGATTGTCGTCCCGAGGGCATCGTGTCACCGTTGGAAGATTCGACGTCCTCCATCTGGTTCCACAAAGCCGTCGGATTTAATTTTCCACCGAACGTCACATCAATTTTTCAACCATCGTGAATTAATCGTCATCTCATTTCTATTAATAATGTCGTAATTAATATGCACGTGAGAGATCGATGTCATTACATTTGCTGCTAATCCACCCTGACAACTGTTGTGTCATGTCGTATTTCAATGTAGCTGTGATGGATATTGTAAATGCAAGGGATTAAGTTACTGATACTGAGATGCATATCTAATGCCGCTCTCATTACTGGAACTCCGAACGTTTGGTGGATTTCCACTGCGATGATAAAACATAAGTGAGGTGAAATCAATCTTCGAAAGCTTCTTGGGGACTCGGGAGTCCTATTCACACGTATTTTCGCATCCAACTGTTTCGTGCTGAATATTTCGGACTCCATTTGAATGAGGTAATGGGAATACGTAATTTGAATTTGTAATTCATTTATCTATTGGAAAGAGCATCAACCATGTACACTATTTGGTGTTTATTTTAGCTGGGGTGTCTCTTATTGATCAATTAAATGCTTACGACAGTTAAGTGTATTTTTAATGGTGGACTAGCTTCAAAATTATATGCCGTTTAATGTTTTCATTGACTGGTAATCGGTCCGGTATATGAGCTGAATCCTATTCTCGTGACACCAGTATTATCTATCTCAGAGCGATGAAGCATAGTTAATGCGGAAACGATCATTGCCAAGGCAATTAATGTGAGTCATGTGTAAAGAACACGCTGAAAAAATGTACTCCTGGTGTCAGCAATTCCTATTTTCCGACGTATTTCCACGAACTTAAATGTTGTTATAGTTGGCGTACGTGAAAACCTCCACTGTGTCCCGTTGAACAGCGCGTGTCCATGAAAGTGGTCGGCATGCTGGCTAAATGTGTTCCCATATATCTGGGAAAGTATTAATTTTCATTCCCGAAATGTCCAATTTCGCGGGTATTGTGGTGTTTTTGTGTTTATCGTGTCGGGAATATGTAATGTCCGGAGGATTTTTCCGGGGCAAAATTGATGTTACTCTAATGAGGGAGGTGCGTATAACGCTGGGACTGTATGTAAATATATCTACCTACACAGCCTCTCTCTCTCCCTCTATACATATGAGAAATTAGTAATTTATATTCATGGTTACTGCTAATTAGTTTTGAAATTGGTATTCAACTTTGTTTGTTTTAATCGCGTCTGCGGATAAATGGGGAAATGAATTTCTCCCTCTCCTGCAGAGGTGTACGCATTTGGCATCGATTCCCATCCCTTTTGCAACAGTGCGTGGGCACAGTGCTGTTTGTCGCTGCCTAATTTTTCATACTTTTCGCCCGAGCGTGAAAACTTGGGCCCTCATTGAGGATTGAAAGAAGTTGTGGGCCGTCCGATGTTTAAGTAGCGGGGAAGAGAAGGGGGTGCTTATTTTCGCCCCCTCCATCGGGTGCGAGTTTTTCATTCTGATCGTCGTGAGTACTGTCCCATCCTCTTTCCTCCCGGCGTCACTTGTTATTCCTTGCTCTGCTTCTCTGGCATGGCGTCGAGACGCTCTTTGCAGATTCAGTGCACGCTCCGTCTCAATCGCAACATCTTGTCCTCTTGCTCCGCCGCTGGGAACGAGGACCATATTTAATCTGCGATTCCGTTTTGTTATTTTTGGCGAGTACCCCCACCCCACAAACCCTCCTCCATTTTCTCCTCCTTACTGCTTCTCCCTCCCGCAAAACCACAGTACTGAACGGCAATACTTCTCCTTATGGTTCCTTGCCCCTTGCCCGGCTTAGCTGTTCTCCCTCTCTCTGTCTCCTATTCCGTTACCTCCTCCTCTTCGTTGCCTCCCTTTGCGATTTATGGATTCGCCTTACCTAATAGAGAGATAGAGGGACCTTATGGAGGTCGGGGGAGGCTTTTGGGGGGGCGGTTTTCAGATGCTACCTCCCCTCCCTTTCTCCTTAAGACACGCGGTTCTACCCCCCCTGTCCCCTGCAATAGAGGCTATTTAAACGGCCGCAGACGTAGATTGGGTTTTCTTTCTTTCGGATGCTGCGAATGCTGGCCATGGGAATGTTTTTCCAGTGTACATCCGTTCCTCTTCCTTTCTCTTCCCTTTCCACCCCCCCAAAATCTCTATGGCCGACCAATGTCCTCTCATCACCCTCCCACTCCTCTTTCTAACTCTCCTTACTTCATCTTCCGTTCAATCTGCTTAATTGACGATCTCCCTCCATGCTGTGGAATGCGACTGAATGATTCTGCCCTTTATTTCTTGTCCGTTCCTCCGGCGAAATTGTTATTTTGTTATTTTTTCAGTATTCAGTAAGCTGCTAATAAAAGATGCTGTGTCCGACGGGATGCGGTGGAAATCTTTGATATTCAGCTTATTAAAACAACTTGTCTGTTTCCGCACTCTTTTATTTTCACCGACCATGGTTTCGGCAACTTTGACAATGGCAAAAGTTGCCGAAACCATGGTCGGTGAAAATAAAAGGTTGTGGAAACAGGCTAGTTGTTTTAATAAGCTGAAGCTGCTAATCATTCAAGGAGATTCTTATGCAATTATGGTGGTAAATATACTTGAATTCCTTAAAAAAAGAGACCGTATTCTCTGGTTTTATATCATGAAATTGATATTATCGATCATGGTGCTATCAAAATAACCTTACTTTAGGTATAATTAGCATATTTTGATGGACTAATGAGTTAGTTGACGCACTGCATCCGCTAAATGATTTTTTTTAAATTTATAATTGTTATTTTTTTACAAATTCGTTGTATTTGATGAGAAGGCTCCTACATTTTATTACTATTGCATTCACTAGAGTCATTTTCCGAAATTGCTTTTACATTAGCTGGAAAAATACTAATTTCCTCCAGTTAAGCCTCCTATTCCCGTGTTTTTTGGTGTCCAATTTGTTCAAAACATAGCAAGGCTATCAGAAATTTACATTTACAGGCATAAAATTTAATTCCTTCCATTCGAATGGTTTTTTCTCTAATTACCTGTGTTGAGTAATGCTCTGTCTTGGTGGCTAAATATATTTATTTATTGCTCGTTACTCTAAAATAATAAGCCGCATGTGGAACTTCACCGAAAATGTCTTTGTTCTGATTGCATTTGGAAATTATTCGTCCACATAGGTAATGAATATCAATTGTTTGTATCGAATATAATTCCTTAAATTGAAGAGCACTATGAAATTATTCTTTATTCTCACCGGACCCTATATATATATTGGGGCCCAAATGTAGGAAAGGTTTTGGAATAAGTTGACCTCTCATGAAAAATATTTTATATGTTAAGCCCTACCATGAAAATTTGATAATGCTGAGATCTCGTTAATCTATATCGATGAATTGGAGGTAAAGGTTTCTCATGAATAATGGTTAATTGGTAGAGGTGTGCATTGATTGGTGTGGGAATTGTATTAATTGCATCATTGGGCTTCCTATTGCAAGCATTTATCGTTACTTTGACCTGCTCGACCGTGCTGTTATTTTTGGTAATGCGTTTCGTTATCCTCGTCCTGTCAGGAGACCTCCCCGTGAGTGGTTGGCCAACTGAAGCGCCGCTGCATTGTCCGGAAACGCTGTGTTACCCTCGTGGTCGCAGGGTTTACTGCTGCGAATCGTTTAAAACGTCCTCCTTCCTCTCTCCCATTAATACCCGTCCGCACCCCCGCGTTCCCTCAAAACACCCCATTTCGCCCGCGCCGTCGCTGCGGAGGAAATGAGGGAGCACCGTCCGTGTGTCCACTCTTCGGCCATTCCGGACACGTCCACGTTTGTTTGGCTCGACGGGGATGTTTGCTCCCATTTTTCCATCTTGAACTAGTAGCCAACTACGAGAAGGAACCTATGGAATTCTGCAGTAATTCAATTTGTCACTACCGACACCAGTCCTACTCCACTGCTGTGTATATAGGAGTGCCTAACGTGCCGTGATAGAAGCAGTTTCGGGCTCGCGTCCTTGGGAGTGTGTGTTGAATGATAACTTGGCTGGGGAGAATATCTCTGCCGGGACTCTGATGTGAGTTTATCTTTTAAATTTCCTTCTATTTGGTGCTGAAGTTTCATTGGGTGTTACAAGAAAACATTTTCATCAAAACATCCGTTTATTAGCTTATGAGGAATGTCAAATATTAGTGTCTTATTCATTGAAAAGGACTAGCCATTCTTAAATTTTGCATGCAAATGATTATATTGTATTGGCCTTTTGCAATTATAAATACATTACAATGAAAATATTACCTGCTGACTTGTTGGAATGAGTGAAGGTGAACGAGAATAATGGGAATACTTTTTTTGATGATGGACAGGTGATGAAAGTCCATCTTTATAACTTCATGAAGTCGTAGTTCATGGTAATCTGTCTGGAGTACCATTGAATTAAGCCGTCTAATCTCCCAGAAAACGTTATCATGCAACATTTCTACAATCTCATCCCTTCAATATACGTAATCCTGTATCAGTTCATCCTCCACCCTCTTCGCTGTGACCAAGCCTCCCCTTCGTCTCCGCCTTTCTTTCGCTCCCTCGACTATAATGTACACTTAACGGACTCGCCCGACCCCTCCCATTCCGCCACCCCCGAATCCTATTCCACGCCCGCCCAAGCGCCACCTGCTGCCGTCCCAACCCCCTCTGCGACTGCCTTTTCTCTCCACCTCCCTTCACCCTTTCTCACGCTGCTCTGACCCTCTTTATTTAATCTCCATACTGGTCCGTAGAATATTGCTCATTCAGGGTTCCCACTCCTCTACTAAACCTGGGAAGTCATGGAGTATCAGGGAAAATCGGAAAAAGTCTGGAATTAAAAGTTATGCCGTTCAATTTATTCGGAATTTTTGTTCAGCCCCTCAAGCGTAGGAAAATCTTTAGCATTTGAATATCCCATCATGTTATCCATTAAATTCCCCACAAGAGTTAAAATTCGTTTTGGTATCGTGATTTTACTTAATTCGGTGTAAGGTAAATATTTCACTGCGTTCAACCACATCTATATCTCCTTTATAAAATTTTTATGAAGCTTTTGGTAAATTACCAATGTACTCTGGAAATGTCGAGATGAGGAAGTTTGGTATTTCAGTGGTCTTCCTGTTGTTATAATGATGGAAGTGTTTGTATACAGGAGAGATGTAATGTGAGGTTTTTGGTGCTATAGTATGAAGAGAGTCATAGGGAAGAATCTGATCTGAATTTAAGCGCTTAACAGGACGTGGATGGTTGGGAAGCGTGGATTCTGAGGAAGAGGGATGAAAGTTGGTTGAAGGCATTAAAGAATACAATGAGGAGTTACAGAAATGGTAGTTGAGCGGAAAAAACTTCTACGAATAGGAGGAATGAAGATTTTCTTCGATTTATTCTAAAAGTTACTCAATCACACAATTTTTTTCTCGGGCTAATTATCATTTTTGATATTCTTATAATCTTCTTCGACCCTTTTAAGTTTTTTTTCCAATGCTTTACTATACGTGCCTTTAATCTCATTTTTCCCCCTTCCGGCATTTTGCGACTTTATATTTTCGTCTCCTTAACGATATATTCTTAATTTCTTCCCTCCTGTCCTTGTGACAGGCTTTGTTTTTTTTGCTTTTCTTTCTTTTATCTTTTCTCTTACTTCGCATCATTCACCTGGTTTCTTCATCCTTCCTGCATCCTTCTCCTTACTAATTCAACACTTTATATACTGCCTTCGTTGTCACCACATTTTTAATCCCACTATCTCTGTGTTCCTCTTCTTTCCATCTAGAATGCGAAGAATCATTTCGCACCCATCATATTCTTTGTTTTCATCCGTCGTACCTTTATATTTCGTTTATTGCCGTCATTTTTTCCATATTTTGTGGCTTGAAATATACTATTTTCTTTTACGGTTTTGGTCAATTTCTCATTTCAATTTCCCCACTCGTGCATGTTTAAGAAATGAAATTCCTGAGGTGTGTGTCTATATGTTAGCGGTCTGTCGAGTCTTGAATTATGCAAGGCGCCCTTTATTCACCAGTTTTGGTGTTGGCTTTGAGGATGGGGTGTCGAAAGTGACCAGTTTGCCCGTAACGGTTCTGTTTGGGATTTAATGAAATCGTACGTAGGCCGCGGTCTCCAGAATTTTATGTCTTATATTGGAGTAAAAGTAAATACTGTTGTTAACTGGGAAAAGGTCGTTTGAGATTTCCTTGTAGGTATTTTCTTATTTAGGTTGGGCGTTTAACAGTAGGGAGCAGTCTATGCGAATGTTGCCCTCGAAGCAAAAACAAGTGGTGGAATCAAAACATTCCGCTCTTCTAAATTCGCGCCGAGGGGCATCTTTGCCGCGGAGGTGTATCCAGTGTGGTGCTCTTAAGGGGGAGAGTGTCCAGGGCTGTTGCGGTGAATGGCGCCCCAGGGTTTGTCGTGGTGGTGGAGCTCGGGTGAAATATACTGTGAGTGGAGAGAGAAGGTCAGCGAAGGAAATCGCCAGAGGAGTTGTTGGCTACCCCACAACAATGGGAACTTCTAGCCTCTGAGAAGGAGGAACTCGTGTTGACTGCATTGCTTACGCGCTGGGATCAATGATTGCTAGGCTCTTTTTCTTTGGCAGCCCTTCGCTGCTTGGTCTTGGGAAAGAATTTTGTTACACTGTCACTGTATCCTATTTTAAAAGCATAGTATATCCTTTTTTTAATTGAATTGCACCCTATTTCAATTGTATCAAAACGTTTAATTGTATTAATAAAAGGGGTTCGTCTACCTTTTCCTCCTCTGGCTCATTCTTATTCTTTAGTAAGCTTCTTTTTTCTCATTGTGGTTTTATTAAGTTTATCTGTATTCGGTTTGCCTTTTCCTTTGAAACGCTCCGATAGCATATTTCCCCTTATTTCTCTCATATCTACTCCTGTTTTCCAAGTACACTTGCCCCTTTCGGTCGCAATGATACTCGAAGGTTGTGCCCAGTGTTTGATATTGCCATTGGGGGTGGAATGGAAAGCAAAGCACTCGGGTCATCGGGCATGTGGTCCTTCTCGATTGCGTGTGCGTTGGCACTCCCTCCCACTCCGTACCCCTCTCTCCACCCCCCCCCCACTCTTTCTGCTCCGCCCCAAGATGAATGGAGCCCGCTCCTCGCGGCGAAGGCGCCTTCCCTTGCGCTTCGGCCCCTCTGCGGATGAAAGTCGAATTTTGGGGGTGCGGCACGCGTTCGCGGGGTGCCGCGCGTACGCAGCATTTCTTATGAGTCTACTTTAAATGCCCCGGTCGTCTGGGTGGCTGGCTGGCGGGGAAGGACGCGTGCGTGCTGTGGAGGAGATCCAATTGCGTCGTCCGGGCGCGTGCTCTCCGATGCAATGCGAACTCGAAGACCGACGGGAAGGATTCTCGAGGTCCTCTTTAGTTCGACTGCGGTCTTTCGAGTTTGAATGCGCTCTGCTCTATCTCTTCTTTCTAAACGGGGATATATCTGCCCCTTATTACTTTAACGTTATGTTGTAAAGAACAGGCTAGTATAGAGGCTGATATGTGAAGTCTTGCGCTCTACGGTGCAGAAACCTGTATGCGAAGGTAAGATGACTAGAAAATGGTTACGGAATTCTAGATTTAGGTGTGTGGGCGGGGGGTAAGCCGGGGATGTTAATCTTCTACCTTGGCGGAACTCGAACTCGCTGCCATTGATTAAGCCGTCAAGAATCACCGCCATTGATGCAGACATTGTCAATTTTTTTTAATTCCCCATTTTTCATCTTTTTCATATCCTGGTACGATGGTGATGAGGCTTTTTTTTATGATTTAATGTCATTGGAATTTTTAGAAAACACCCTAGTGAATATAGATTACTTGCCCGTGATCGCGCAGCGAAGCTGACGGAGGAGTTAGAGAGCAAGACGGTGTTGATGGATCCATAATAGGGACTAAGATGCTGGAAACCGTGGTTAAAGGGAAGAGTAACTATATTCATACACACTGTTTAGTACGCGTAGTTTCCTCTCTACTCAGCGTGGTTTCCCCCAGGGTGTTTTTAACTTTTTGTGTTTTTGGCTTTTTTCTCAATTGGGGCGGCTTTAGAAGGCTTTAAGCTAGACAGTGCATTTGAGGGAATGGGGAGGTTGGAGGTGAGGCAGTGAGAGAAGTTGGTGGAACTTACGAGCCACTTACGCATCCGCGTCTTATAGGAGCACGCTCTTCTGGCAATGATTCACTCTTGAAGATCTTTGTTGGGCGTGGAAGAAGGAACTCCAGCATCCCAGATACCGCTCGTATCTTTCTTTCGATTTACGTGAGCCCTTTTTACTATGAACTTAATAGAGTATCGCCGATTTGTGAATCTCTACTTTCTTAATGGGGGAAAATGACTATAACTATCCTGTGCGCTAGAAAAGTTTCTCATTCCTCTACGATGTCCATTTGTTGAATATCCACCATCCACCCAAATATAGCGCATCCACGTTTGCCGCTGATATCTGACATTTCTTCCATTCAGTTTCTTTGTGAATAAGCTTTTTCACTGGGATTGAATTGATCTTATTTTTTCATGTGAATGAAGGTAAACTCTCTGTTGCCCTCGATTCAATCCGACTCGGCTGTTTGAAAAATATTTATAATATATATATCTGCAATTTTATAACCGACGCGACGGCGCAAACTTACAGTAACTTTGGATAGTTTCCCTCTCAGTTACTTTTGTTTCCTCAGTGAAGGATGAAGAACATTGTTTCATGATAAGCAAACTAACGTAATATATTTTAAATAAATATTTAGTCTTTGTTCTGGGAGATTTCTCGCGATCGCCTGGTATGAATTTTCACTGTCAGACATGGAGACCGTGTTACTCGAATGAGGGTTCCGGGGGTTGGGGGGTGAGGAGTGGTCCGTCGTTCTTTTTCGTCGTCTCTCGAGGAATCTCCACGGGGAGGGAATTAGCGCGAGTAAATCATCCGGTTGGATTGTTCCTGCGACGCTTGGGGGAGTTCGTTTCTCGTCTCCTTTTCGTGATACCCCCTCTTTCCATTTCGGCCGCTATCTCCGTCTAAAATGCTTAAAATCTTACGTTATAATGAGAGCCGAATTGCCTATCATGTATAGTGCTTCCCGTCCCCTTTTTATCGTCTACCCACCGAAACATTTAAATAATTTCATCTTTACGAATGTTCCAAATATGCTCGTCTGATTGTACGTCATTCACTCGCGATCAAACAATTGGCCTTTCTTAAGAGTCTGATCTGGAGTGTAGCTCTCTACGGTGCGGAAACGTGGACACTGAGGAAAGAGGACGAGAGAAGATTGGAGGCATTCGAAATATGGGTATGGAGAAAAATGGAGTAGGAGAAGGACGGAGAGGAAAAGAAACGACGAAGATCTGGATATGGTTGGCGAGGAGAGGCGGCTTTTAAATGAGATAAGGAGGAGACAGAAGGTACGGATGGATCGAGTACTAAGCGGAGAAGGGATGTTGAAAACGTTGTTAGAGGGTAGAATGTTAGGTAAACGAGGGAGGGGAAGGAAGAGAATAGGATTTTTAGATAGATTGAAAGGGAGTAGGCCTTATAGTGAATTGAAGAAGGCAGTGCTGGAAGGAAAGGGAGGCTCCCAGATCACTTCTTTAGTACTCCATGGAAACCTACATTAATCGGTAGAATATATAATAATTGGATATCATTATCATGAGCCTACTACCTGGAGATGGGTTTGATGCGGCTCTCCAATCCGCTCTTATGTCAGCAAACCTTTTCATACTTGCCTACGTCTTCTCATTTAAATTCGTTATAACCTGTTCTTTGTTGCTCATTCTAGGCCGTCTCTAGCCCTTCTTTCCCTCTACTTGACCTTCCACGTTTGTCTTCATCACGCAGTTGATTCATTCCTCATTGTGTGACCGATTAAGTACTTCCAACGGATTTTGGTACTCTCTGTTTTCTCTCTCTATTCTCATGACTTTCTTATTTCTCACTCGGTCCACCGTATTCTATTTTCATCATTCTTCTATAGCAGTGCATGTCGAATACTTCCATCATTGACTGTTTCACTGGATTTAAGGTCTCTACTTCGCGACAGTAAAGAATAAGGTTGATATTTGCTCTAGTTATTGCAAATGAAAATTAATTGCATAGGTGTAGGAAATATGCGTAGGTGTTGATTTGGTCAATAGTTAAAATTTTGTTGCAGTACAAAGCCGATTTAGAGGTTGTATCACGAGAATTGTTACAAAAACGAAAAATGGAAACATCACTTTATAACTTTTTTGCATTGGCAAATGAATACTGTGATTGATTTCGAGTTACATCCGTGCAATTACTGTGGGAAAGTGCTAGTTCCAAAAAATAGTTTTGAATTGTCCACATAATGCTTGACGTTATCTTCTATGATTTTTAGCACCAATAAATGCCATCTTTGGAAGAAAATATTTTTGGACAAAATGTGCGATAAGTATTTGTTTTTTATATGGTTCTGTTTTGTTGCGTCGTAGTCTTTTTACCTCCACCCGCTCATCTCCGATGTCGTCTCCTTGTCTTTTCCCACGCTCTCTTCACCCCACTCTCTTAACGGAGAGGGTGCGACCTGGAGTCTTGTGAAAAATGAAATTTGAAAGTTGTGATCCTCACCCCACCCTCCACCCCCTGTCACAACCTTACTCCCCGCTCTCATTTCCCCTCTCGACTTGATTGTTTTCGCGGTGTTGGAACAATTTTTTCGGCCGCTTTATTTGATAACAAGGCACGTCTCCGCGCGGAAGGACGTGAAAGCATAGGCTGAGTCAGGAGGTTAATGAGTTTTCGGTTGCGAAGGGTACTTGGGGGTATTTCTTTATTTCCCCCGAGGTTTTAATTTGGTCTTTTAAATTCTATAATTCTTTCACGGTTGAAAGTTTCATCGGATTTTTATCGGGAGTATTCATTAGATTTTATTGTTTCATGTTGCGAAATTACCTGTCGTCTTTAGCCCTTACGGCTGATATTCATATTTAGTAGCCGGGTAATATGCTAACTCTGATGGGAAATGAGAAAAATGCTTTCTTGAATTTACCTTCGAACGCAGAAAGATGCCAAGATGTGGTTCATGTTAAAAATCTTTTACGCTCGATATCTTTCTGAAATAATTTCTATTACGTAAGGCGGATTACTCAACCGTTGACTTCCCGAGTGTCTTGTGGAAAGCAGCTACAGTCTTTGAAATTTTTACAGCTTTTCATCCAGCCATTCTTTCTAATTTAGAATAAAACGCAAAAGGTAATTTTTATTTCTTTTTTTGCTATTTTTTAATGCGCATCATGGATGCCCGTATGTAACGGAGGCAGTGTTGCGTGAAATATCTTTTATCAGTCAAGTACTTTAAGAAGCAATTAATATTTGCCGTCGCCATGAGTAGTAATAAATGGAATGTTTTTTTTCTTTGCAAACATGGAATGATTTCTTTCAGGATTGCGGATAATTGCAATGAATCTGCGTCTCGGCCCAGACTCCCTACCTTTCAAAATGCCATCCAAATATTTTGAGGCTATCTTTTGCCACTTTGCTTTCCGCAGGCATGCGCGAAAATCACTCAACTGGTTTCAATAACTTTGATTGAGACCATTTCCATTCACCAGCATCATTCTTATGTTCTTTGCTTTTTATTAATTGTGTTAATCATGAATGTGTGAAATATTTCTTTCACTGCATTTCCAATTATCTAGTAAGATGATGTTTTGGGGTCGGAAGTTGATTTTTTAATGTGCAATCATCTTTCAGAGGCGAATGAAATGCGCATTATTTATTGTCTCGTGGATTGCGAAGTTAAAGTAATGCACTGCAACTCATCTGCCAACGGCGCGCCGTAGTCCTTCATAAAAATCGTACAATTCTTGTAAATTATAATTTATTCGAGTTTATGCTTCATTTAAAATTTCTTGAGTATACGTCTTTATTCACTGGTTTATCATCTACTACTTTCTGTGGCGCGATACCAAGTGTGCGATGATGTTTCGATTTTAATTCAAAACTTCATCCCCTCCCTTCGATTTGCTCCCCAGCCTCCCTGTTCTCATTGTTGAATCCCCTTTTGTAAGTCTCCCCCTCGCCACCATCCTCTCCTTCCACTGGTCCGAGTTTTATTCCGCACGGTAGGCAACTCGGCGTCGCTTTGCTCCTGTGACATCTCGTCACTTAGTTCCGAGCACACTTTTTTCCTTACGGTCCCTTTTGCGTCAGAAGTTCATGGATTTTTTCCCCTCGTGTTATCCCGGCGGATTTCATATTTGTTCCTGTGTTTTTATTCCCTTCCCTTGTCCGGTATCGAGGGAAAAAGGAACAGGATGTCCGCCTCATGGATTAAAACGGGCATAACTAATGTGGTGAAAAACTTTTCTCTCGTTCTTTTGGGAAGTTTTTTGAAGCCGGCCATGGCACCGTTTGACATTAAAATGCTGTCACGCACGAAGAAATAAAATGCACCGGGACGTTCTTTTCCCTATTTTTCCTGTCCAAGAGAGACCTTTCTCGGTCCGGCTTTTGAATTGATTCTTCTTACGAGATTTATGCCCTTGCAGTCCGTACGCCACGGTGATCTCCATATATCACTTATCGCCGCGCATTCCTAGTATTTTTTTCCTCCATTTGTTTTTCTCTGGGACTTTTGTGTGCGGGAAAGAGGCAAGTACCTTGTGATTATCCTCATGATAATAAATTTTACGAGCGCATCCTTCGTGCATATCATTTAGGCGCTTTTTCCTTTCGTTTTGCTCGTTTTTCGTCGTTTCTGACGTCGTCGGCAAATTGAAGTGGAGCGTATTTTGAGTGCGTTGTCTGTAAATGCGGCCACGTGCGCGCCCTAGCATTATGCCACGACACTCGTGATCGATGGCGTATAATTTTACGGGGTATGTATGCAACTGGCATTAAGTGCACCAGGCACTGGAATCGGCATTACCATATCCAGTGGAAACATACGAACGGTCGGCTTTCCATAACCTGCCGTGAGGAATCGCCTCTGGTCTTGTTTCGGAGAGTCCGAAAAAAAGACTGAAAAAGGAACTGGCTTGCATCGTGATGGCGATTTTTGTAAAAAAAAAAAAACTTTTTTATCATTCTCTCGTTCATTGGTTTCAACCGCAAGGGCTGTCTGTCTGCGTGGACCTCTGGAGGGACGAAAACATTTCCTGCGCGTGTGTGTTCGTTTGGTCTCCTTGCGCGATCCCTCCTCTCCTGCCCTGAATTATTCATCGCTTCTCCGCGGCGACCATCACTCCACCCCCTGCCGATCTGCCGAAACCAGCGCGGAGGGGTAATATTTCTCCCGTCCACCCTTTCACTTTCTTCGTCTTCTTCCTCCACTCCTGTCTTATCTATCAGCCTTCCTTCCCCCACGACCAATCCTCTCCCTCCTTATCTTCCCCCTCTCCACCATTTTTCTCATTCTTTCCTGCGGACATCGCCATAGAAAGAGTGTGTGTTTTGTTTCGCTTCCCCCCCCCCTTTTATCACACATCTTCGGCTAGAAGCTCCGTCTGCTTCTCCTCTCCCTAACCCCGTCTCCCAACCCAAAAAACCTCATCTTGATTTATTTCCTAGCCCCGTCTCTTTTGCGCCTCGCACATATTTCATGTATCTCTCCCGGTCCACTCTCCCACTATCCTCATCCACCCTTCTTCTCCTCTTTCTCTTTTCGTTCTTTCTTCTCTCTCTTTCTCTCCTCCTTCTACACCCACCCTTCTGCAACCCCCCCCCCCTACTTCTCCCCCGCGGCCTTTCTCTCCCCTCCCCCTCGTTTTTTCCTTCATCCCCCCTCCCCTTTTCGTTTCCATTTCCTCTCTTTCATCGCTCGTGAGCATATTTCCTCGGGCATGGGAACGGAACCACGTGCCCCCCCCTCTGCCACCCCCCTCACCTCATCCCCTTATACACCAAGCGCCACCGCTCTCCCGAACTCAATTTTTTTCGAATGTTCTCTCTCTCTCTCTCCGCTCTTTTATCTCTCTCCCACCCCGCCCTCCCTCCCTCCCTCTCTTTCTCTCCATTTTCTCCACTTTGTATCTAGTGCCATCCTCATCTCGTCGTGTATCTATCTCCGTGCATTTATTTTCCCCGTTTCCTATACTCCTAAGCTGTCTTCGCTTCCTGGTCTTAATTTTTCCGATCGCAATCCTTTTGCTCCCTTTGAGGGCCACAGTCATTGCGCTCACATGCTCGAAAACTGGTGGTCATCACATTTTTTACGTTTTTGCTTTTCATGTTCATTTTGAGTTTGCTTACCTCGCGAAGCGAACATTTCCTAGGGTGCCACTGTATGTGATCCCGATGGGAAACCCATCGAAATCCGTTAAATCCTTGAACTTTCTCGATATTACAATTCCTTGTTTATGACCGCACCTATGGTACCGAATAGGATTAATTTTACCGTTTCCTTTCGTCAGTTTAAATATATCGTCATTTCTTGGCGACAATTCCCCGAGTTCCGCTCTTGCTTATTTTGAGTACTCCATGTTTCTCTCGGAATATTTTCTTTGATCTTAGGATGCCTCAAACTGAAAAATCAACTGTCCGTCACTTTTTTATCCTGTCGTTCTTAAATTGTCTTTATCCTTGTTTCCTCACTCCACAAGGCGACTGGCGACCTCCGCTCTTTTGACCAATGCTCTCTGTGCCTGAATAATTCTTTTTTTTCCTTGGCAGCCTTTCCATCTTTATCGCTTGGTTTTAGTAAACGCCTCAAACTTCTCACTTACTGCTACTCGCCTGTACATGCTCTGGAGAAGTATTAGACTTTAGGTTTGTGGTCTGTATCTTTTGAGTTGCAGTATTGCCATTCTGCGACGAGAATTTAAGTTTTTGAAATATTCTCGTTGGCACACACAATATTGATGGGTGAATTTTATTCACATTTTTATAATTACCTACTTTTGAGTGGAAGTAAAACAGTTGATGCCATCCGGCATAACACATATATTTTCAGTGTTCAACATACGCTGCCTCTCTGTTGTCTCTAGATTCCGCATTCCTTTCTCCTAAATTGGGAGTGTAAATTAGTTTCTCCTAGATTCAGTATCCCAAAACTCACCTATATTCGGCTGTATCATTAGTACACGAGAGTGGGTGAAGGTCTTTTTTAGATTGCTTACGCCTTCAGATGATATTTTCATGATCACAACCCAGGTGTTGGGAAACTTTGTTTTTTTTGTTTGCGACATCATGTGTGTCACTCCTCTTGCTTAAATTTCCCGGCAATGACATTCCTATCGGGAAATGATTCGAGTGTCTGATTTGATTGTCCCTCCATCCCTTTCTCCCCTTGGATCCTCCTCCCCATCATTGAAGAAATAACAATCAATGAAAAATAATTGAAAGCGGCGATATCGAGCCATTTTGCGGACGAGCCCAGCCACTCTCCCTCTTCCGCGAGCGGCGTATCTTCCTCTCTCTCCCCCGTCGTCGTATCCAATCCCATCCCCTCCACTCTTTAAACCGCAGATGTCTCCTCTTCCATGCATGCCCTCGGAATTGCTAACCCTCAGGGTATTCCGTTTATGCTCACACACACACACATTCACATGTAAATGTATAAATGTGTGCGTGTGTTTCTATTTGTGGTCGTTTTTATGAGCGAGTTTCTTGTTTCGGTTTCTCTCTCTCTCTCTCTCTCTACCTCCCTATATACATCTCTCTCCCTCTCACTTTGTACATGTATTAGGGTACCTAAAGCCGTGGAAAACATTTTGTGGGGTGGGGGTAATTGAAAATCAACAGATTCCTCGGCGAGGGAGCGCGCCCAGGTGAGTTTGAAAAATAATTCCAATTCTGTCGGAATCGAGGGAGGGTGGGATGGGGAGACGTGGCGACGGGTCGGAGAAGTGGGATGGGGAGGCAGGGGGTCGGAGTAGGGGGGGAGAGAAGTTCTCTGCTGAGGAGAGGGAGACGAAGTGGGTGGGGATCGGTGGCCAATGACGTTGCGGCCAGCCTCGTCGTGCTCTTGTTTTTTTTTCCTCTATCTCTCTCTCTACAGCGTGGGTCCTTTATGTATCGTACCATAATTAAAGTATTTACTGTACTTTTTCTCTCCGCTCTGGTGATTAATACTGGCCGGCCATTTATTTTTTCAACGCACTTACTCCACACAGGATTGCACTCTTGCGTTTCCTCGTCAATTTCCGCGTTTAATGAAATTTTACGTTCCTTTCGTAAGAAACGCGTCTGGATGTCTTTTGCTCGCCCAGTGGGTACTTGCAATTGCTTGAACTGGGGGCAAATTGAAACCGGGTCGCGTGCCTTCCTCGCTGTTTCCTCTATATTTTCTCATTGCCGTCCAATTGCACTCGGATATGACGACCTTCCCGGAAGAACTGAGCCATTGGACCGAGGATCAATTTGGCTCTAATGGGAATTCTCTTTCGACACTAATTCTGTTCATTTGAACATTATTGTTTTCCATTGTTCACAATTCTTTTGATTTGGTGGAAATATCATAGTGTAGTTCGTACTTAATAGATCATCAGTTTTCTCCACTCCCACCAAATAATTTTCTTCTTAGCATGAATTATTCTTTTGCGATTTCTTGAACTCATAATGTTATGCGCAATGGAATTGAGGAAAGTTATGAAAAATTCTATGGGCCCTTTTAATGGTGCAGATACTGTAATTACATTTTCTTCCCTTTAATAGAAGTTTATTAGAAGTACGTCATGCGCAATTGTCTTTGAATTAGTAATGGCAACGTGAAGACTTCTTTTTTTCCTCGTCCTGGGTCGTGCTTTTTTTCACCGGATGATTTTGGACTCTTGCTTATCCTTCCTTTTTTTCCCTATAGAAGTTCTGAAGTTGTATGACAAAAATATTTAAAAAAAACATGCCCGTCCTTAAGGCCAATGGCTTTGTTTTCTACTTCCTCTGCTTCCATGCTAGTGTCTCCGGTTTTTACGCATCTGGGCTCATTACTATTTACTACTCTATTTAACGAATATGAGTTCGCCCTAAGAATCTAGTTAGCTGATGTACTCGAGTCTTAGATTTAAAAACTTTTACCAACAACCGCGGAAATCCAAACTTTTGAACTTCTTTCTTGCTCAGTTGGTAACTTCCCTCATTATGACAACGGGCAAACAATTTTGTCAATGCTTGGAATTAATATTTATAAACATTATTTTCAGTGGCACAGTTTGTTAGTTTGATTACCTGTGCGATAATTAAGATTATTTAATGAGACGTGAGGCCATAAATTTGCCATAATTAACTTTTTCACTTCACCTTAGTTCCAATGAAGTTTAACGCATTTTATCTTCCAAAAATTGAGTCAAAGCGTTTGTTAATAATTTCAAATAATTATGATTATCTAAGTTATTCTGAGAAAATATGTGTTTAACATAGATGAAATACGGAGGAGACAGAAGGTATGGATGGAGCGAGTACTTATCGGGGAGGGGATGTTGAAAATACTGTTACAGGGTAGAATGTTAGGTAAACGAGGGAGAGAAACAATAAGAATAGGATTTTTAGACAGAATTAAAGGGAGTAGGCCTTATTGTGAATTGAAGAGGGAAGTGGTTGATGGGGAGGAAGGATCCCAGAATTCTCCTCAAGTACTCCATAGAAACCTACCTTAATCGGTAGAATACTTTAATAATAATGGCTTTAACATTGCGTACGAATTTATAAACTATTGGTCCTTTTTATAGCCTTTGCGTTTTAAGATTGGCTCTGTTGTGGATAAATTCTTTTTCTGCTCTCTCCTGCACTGCTCTCGAATGTCGAAATGCAATTGAACTGTAAAATGTGGAACTGGCGATCGTTGGAGTTCATCGTACGAGTTTTTGTTCTCGTTGATATCTTTGGAGTTTCGGAAGGGCTCGAGGGCTGGCGCAGGTGTCTTGTATTCCTCCCAGTGCTAATTGACTTTGTCTCTTTCCGCCGAATTCGCGAGAAAATGAGTGAGAAGAGCGTTTAATTGATTTTTTCGACCGAGAGCCGTACCGAGTACCATTGTCTCGCGAGCAGGTTTTTTTTTCTGTCCGCCTTCGTTTTTAAATGCGTTAAAATGAATTTACTATTGGTGTTGTCTTGAATAAAGAAATGGCCCCGCGTAAAATGGAAATCGGAGAGTGAAATTGTGACCTGGGATGCTTAGACTGAAAACAGTTGTCACCTATGTTGCGACAAGAGCACCTGCGATGGAGCGTCAGCGAAAGTTCCATCCACTGCGCAAGCAATTTTGTACTACTGTATACCGGTTATTTTCTACGTAAATGGAGCATAACGCACATGTCTGCATTTTTACGATGCATACAAATCGGTGGAATACCATAGTAATAATAATACACAATCTGTCGTAATGCATTCGAGTTGTCTTCGGCTTTATCTGGTCACAGATATTATTTTGCATGAATGGCGTCTTTTCGCTTGATGAACTAATATGCGAATAGTATCGATCATATGGAGCTACACCATCAGGTCGAAGGATTGAGCTTGAGGAGTGTGAAACTAAGATATTATGGAGGGGTGTGGATAAGGCAAAAAGAAGGATAAATCACGAGTCATGTTTTGGTCTGGAGAGGAAACTTCTCGGTGAGATGAATGAAAGACTGAGAGTGTGACCAGAGTTAGCAGTAATTGGAGCTGGGTGATGAGAATCGTCATATTCTAGGGTAGAAAATTAGTGACATTGGTGTTTTTTTCAACCTTATGAACCCACCTTGACAATAAATTTCTTATAGTTGCGTATTTTTTTGGCACGTAGAATGTCCATTAGTGAATAAAGCGCTTTCTGCCTCGTATTGTTTGGTATAAGAATGTATGGTGTACAATTGTATGGGAATACCACTTAGTAGGCTTTTTCTTCTCTTTGTTTGTCGGAACAACGTACGATAAAATTATATGACCCCATTGTATTCATCGTTCTCGCTCTCTGCCGATGCTATTCAATTGCCGAGTCCCCGGACCCTTCCCGCCCCAGAACCGCCGACTCGTCCCCGTCTTCCCGGCCCCTTTGGTGCCCATCGCGCACCGACGCTTCCCAAAGGAGCCACCTGACCGCTGCGTCCCCGCACCGCTTGCCCTTTTGACCCCTTGTGTCCTCCGCCCCGTTTCCAGCAGCCAGGGAGCGCGGGTCCTTCCCCGCGCCCGTAGGCATCGGCGGTGCGCGGCCAGATGCTGGCTTAGCCGTATGGAAGGAATTGTTTCCAGTCGGCGCCTGACGCGGGAGCCACCGCTTTGTGCTGTTGCAGGTTGTGCGGGGCAGAGGATGTGCTCTGCTCACCGTGGAGAGGCTGCTCTACTACGGCGGCGCATTGTTGCTCAGAAGGACGTCATTGCGTCTCCCTCTCTCCGCCTCAAATGAGCAAGCTAGCGTCTATTAGTCGCCTTCTGGCCATCTCCGGAGTTAATTTCGGTCCGGCTTACCGTTGCGGGAGTGCCGCTGACGTATCGGATGTCGTCTTTTTTTTCCGTCGAGCACCTACTGGGGAATTCTCGTACATGAATAGTTCAGGCCAACTCAAGCATTTAAACGGATGGGTATAATCGATGTTGCCAAGTACACGTGTATTGCAATCGGAAGTGGCTAATAGGCTTTGCATTGTTCACGAGCACGCTGTCTCTCAGTCCTAGAAAATCTGTGCCCGATTCGTTTGGCGGGTCGAACTTGTGTGGATCACCGAGCAGGACGCGAGGAAATGCTGGCATGTTTTTGACCCCATTGCCACTGACGTATTACATACATCGTCGTTTTTTTTCTAATCAGTTGGATTCTCTTGCATGAATAGTTCAATGCTACTAAAGCATGTAAACGGATGCGTTTCTATGCTGTTTTGTTCAAGTGTAATAAAAGCGGAAGGAGCTTAAAGACTTCGTATAGCTCACTAGCCGACTAATTTATAAATTTAGAAAGTCTATATCGCTTCTAAACTCGCTTCATTTGATAAAATAACTTCTACACTATGTATTTGAATTACGGAATAGGTCATTTGGATATCCATGCTGACATGTTTGAATTCATTCCACCAAATGACTCCTGGATTCTAAGTTGCTGAGTGTTACTGTGATTAGTTGGCTAGTCTCTAACCATATTCCTTTTTGAAATTCAAGATAATTTTTTTTGTAAATTAATCCTTAAAAGAAAATACAATCTGATTCGAATCGATGAATTTGCTCAAAAATTTCGTTGCGTGAAAGGAGACTTGCTAGCGAAGACTTTCTGTGGGATATTTTTACAGTCATAAATCAGAAATTATAAATACAGATATATGCTTCGATGAAATTTTGTTTAGATAAAATTGAAACACCCTCATGACTGAAATCCAAAAATATCTTTGACCCTTGTAATGTTCGTTCTTGTGATGGGAAGAAAATAAATTTTTTCGCTATCCATAAGAGTATTTGAAGTTTTCAGAATCACTACATTTGCTCCGTAATATTCAAATTTTAGGAACGTTGTTTTACTTTTTTTTACTATTGGCTAATGTATTTTACTATTTCAATAAAAATTCAATTTCTCCGTCGACGACTGTCTTTATGCAATACTTTATTAATGAGTGATTGAGCGAACTAAGACTGTTTAGGTATCCTTGTATTTTGAAATTTACATCGTACGATATTCGAGATAATGTGAGTTACTTTGACGCAAATACACCTGATTTAATGGTGAAATCAATTACAGACCGCCGTGGGCGTATCGTCTACCGCAGAGGCCTAACGCAAGGTGTAGGTTACCAGCCATAATAATGATAATTTAGGAATTTCCAAAGTGACTTTATTTTTTATTTAAGTTTTTTTAACGTAGGAGTCGGTTGTTTTTTTTAAGGTGAGCCCCTGTTTATAGTTTATTGCTTTAGTTGCCATAATTGAAAAGACCTCAACTCCCGTGCATTAGCTTCGTTGGGTGAAATGCATCCCCGCGAGCACCAGCCGGCTGAATATCGCTTTTGAAATATTCGCGTTTGGAGCGCGCCGCACTCCATTTCCTCCTCCTGAACCCATTTACTTCCCTTCCGCACTTTAACCCTGCCCCCATACCCCCTCCTCCCCCGGCAAATTAAACGCCTATAAAAAGGCTCGCGCGCATGCCTTAATGCAACTCACGAAATTATCGAGCGGCTTCGAGAGAATGGATTTTTACCCCGCCTATTAATTCACGAGATTGTTCGTGTTCCGCGCGCTTTTGCGTTAGCCTCGTTTGATAGGTATTTATACCCCTTCCTCTTCAATTCCCTCAAAGAATGAGGGATTTATTAGCGCGACCGTTTTGTCCATGCTTTTGTTCGAGGACGCCTTTTAAACCGAACCCCGGTTTTGCCCCTCATTGTCAGTCCTCTCCCCTCCTCTTTCTCCTTCCCTCGTTCCTTGAGGGAATGTGCGCGTCCTGCCGCCACCTTGCCGTTCTCTGCTCTCCGTCATCCTCATCTGCGTCATTTTGCCTCCTCTTGTACATTGACCTAAAAGTGTCCCAAGCATATTTTTGCGGATGTGTTTCGGAACCCAGATTGCGTCAGGCTGCCCTAGCATGTACTCGAGTTGCGAGACAGTTTACTTGAGTCATCATCATCGCTGGTCAACAATCCGAAGATTGGTTTAGCGCAGCTCTCCGCTCAATTTTTCTATCAGCTAATTTTTTCACACTTGTACTTGAGTACTCCAGGGAATACGTGGATATCTATAGGAGTACACAAATACTTCACCCCTTACGGCGAATACTTGAATGCCTCTGTGGGCGCACGATTCTATCGACGAATGCTACTGGAGTATCTATACTAACTTGAGTGTACCATCCGGATGCTTGATGTCCCAGAACGTCGTGTTCTTGAATGCTTTTGACAAATTCCTCTTTGACTTTCCGTCTCCGATGTTTATCTGTCCCCCCTGTTTGCCTTACTTTTCTCTCTTACTTTTGTGTTTCTTCCTGTGCTTCCTTTCTATCCAGCCCTCACGCGTAAAATGCTATTCTTGGAGCCCAGCGGCGGTTAATTATTTATGTAGGAAATGGGAGGGAGGCGATGGTTTTGCTTGCTGGCAATTGGGTGCTTCATTTTAGTTCGTTCTAGATTTATGAGGCACGGTATTCGCGCGGAAAATGGGCCACTGCACTGATTAATGACAATTGGGTTACTGCATGAAGGTGCGAGACCCCTCCCACACTCATACACAAGGGGCGAGTGTAGTGTGTGTACGTATTTGTGCTCGTTACCGGTAAAAGCTTCTGATGGTTTGTGCGCGCTCGTGTTTATGTTAAACAGCTCTCTGCTCGTTCGGAAGCTGCGCCCGTCGCCCATATATCCTTCTCTATGCACTCAAACACGCCAGCGCTTGCGAGGGGGGAGGACCACCCCCCACCTTTTACCCTCTCACCTGCTCAAATTTTCTCCCTCACAGACGTTTCCTCCTACGCTGCAATCGCATTTTACTTTTAATTCCATTCCGTGCATTCATCATCGATAACTACACCATCGTATCAGTAATCCGCAAGATTCGGTGCTTTATTCCTCCTCCACGAGGCCTTGATATTATGTTTCCGATAGGGTGATGAAATTATTGCGCTTCGTATAATTCACACTTTTGTTTTAAAAATAAATACCGCGCTTGAGATATTACAAATTAATTGATTTAAACCATTGAATATATTTCCGTGACAATGATGTTCAGACGTTGAAATCACGGTGGGTAATTATGGTAAAGAAGTGTGAAATATACAAGAATTTAATCATGGGCATGTTCCACAAAGTTTTCCTTGATGGAATCTCATCCACGTTTCCGAGGGGTGTATTATTTCATGGAGAATCAGCAGGGAAGAAATGCTGGAGTGTGAAAAGATTAAATGATGGAATAGCAGAGTGAAGCCGGCGTTCTCAGTATCACAGTTATAATATAGCAATAGCTAGCGATAAAATGGAGCTTATGATAATCCAGGCGTAGTGGAAGTAGCTAATATTTTAAATTTAATGTCCGTGAAAATCCTATCATTATTCCTGTCTTTTAACCTGATGGTATTTTATTTTATTTGCTCTGGGTTGTTTCGAGCGATCTGAATCTCCTCGTGGACGTTGGTGAAATATAATTAATTTCGCCCTGTAATCAGGGTTTTTCAACTAGATTTCGCCTTTAATTCCAAGGGTGTTATGGTGTAATTGAAGTCTTTTGATGTTACATCCGCGAATGAGTGAGGTCGCACGTGCTATTGCTCAAGCACAACCCTTTAAATTAACGATGTGCTGGGGGCCACTCATCTGCTGCTCAAGGCGGAATCTCGCTTGTAGACTACGTTGTGGGGAAAAAAATTTAGAAACTTTAAGGGGCTCTTATTAATTCATCATCATTTAATGAGGTTGAGATTGCGAAGAACTCTCGAGTCATCATTCAATTTCTTTACGGAAACCTTATCAGAACGCATGTCTGACTTCCTTAGATGTGATGTTTCGTAAGGATGTAGGTATATGGGTTTGTTAGTTAGTGAAGAAAGCGATGGGAGAGTGATGCGATTTGAGTGAGCCGAAGATGAGTCGATAACGCTCCTCTATGAATCCCGGAAAAGACGAAAAGCGTGCGAAGAGGAGAAGGCTAGGAGTGCACATGGAGGCTTACTTTGCTGCTGGAAATGATTGCCTGTGACTGCTGACTAGGATTGAACCTTGGCACTAATGATTATTTATTTCTCTTTATATTTTATTATAGAATTCGCGTTCGGACTTATGAAGTACTAAATACGGGCGAAATTTCGTATTCAAAATTCCTGGCGATGATTTTTCATCTGTGCTTGCTGATAAATAGACACCGATCAGAGAGATCGCTGTAGCTGTTGGATGATGAAATACATTTAGACCTCAGTATATTATAAAATATACGATCGTTGAAAAATATTAACTAATCCATTCTTTCTATGTTTACAACAGTTTCTGCCTAAATCACCTATTGATTGGTCAAAATTAATGATTGGATATATACCGCGAATATCACGATCATCGCTTCTTGACTTCTTTTATCACACGATGCATCGTGTTTCGCACGGGAATTGTACCAGTAAAAGATGTGGTTTTATATTGCAGTCCTTGGATACCATTAATCTCTCTCTTCAGGGTTGAGAAGCATTTACTTCAGTTCGTGACCCACTGCCTCGATCGCCTTGGATGAAAGTCGCGCCCAAAATATTCTCCGTGCCCGAAACGTCGAGAGGCATCTGGATAAATTCGTTCGTATGACTTATTTTTTCGCCCAATTCTCGTGGCTGTTTTTATTATTTCCCCGCGCCTTCGCGGAGACTTTTTTCCTCTTTCTCCATCCCTAAGTTTCTGCACTAGTCGCTCGTGCATCGGCCCCATGATGAATCGCTCGCCGCCAACCGGGGGGTCTGCGAACTAACCCACCCCCCCGAACCTTCCCCTTTCCTGACATCTCATTTATATTTCCCGTCCGCACTCCCCGCTCTCCTTCCAATCCGTTCACTCAGGAAGTGAAGCCGATCTCTCTTCTTCCTTCCATCGTGTTATGGATTTCTTTTCCCGCCTCCCATTCATTAAAAAGTTTCCCTCGCCTCGCGAAAACTTCGCCGCTATGCCTCCATAGATTCTCTCTTTTCCGCGGGCAGGTATTTCCATATTCGGCGTGCACGGGGGTGGCGTAGGTATTAACTGTGTTTCCCCTCTACTCCTTGCCCTCAAATAGCTCCCGTGATGTTTTAGCACGTCTCGTCGCGGTGTGTTACCCTTCTCGACTCCCTCCGATCTGCACATCTGTTTCTTTTCTATGTGTATATATCTTTCTCTCTTGTAACTCTCCTCGTAACTCATCCATTTACTCCTTCCGGGGACGAATGCGTGTTTTTTTCTCGGGAATGTGTCGATTTGTGTCGATATCCACTCGGAATAACGAGGCGTATCTTTCAAGAGCCCCAGCCAGCGCGCGGGGAAAAATCTTTCGGGTGAAAGAATTCGTGCGAAGTTTTCAAAGTCGCTAATGTATTCATGACTGGCTGCATCTTTCACCCCGGAGATTTATTCAGTTTTTTCTTTTAGCAGCTCCTACTGAACCATGCGCTCCCTATATCAACCAAGCCGTCTACGCATGGGTTTTACGTAGATAGTCACTTTTCTTGTGATTTTCTTTTGCTTTCTATTGGTTTTTCTAGCGCGAATGTCTTCGCCGTGGTTTCCACTTTTTAATTTTATTACATTCGGATCCTTTTTCCCTTGATTTTGTTTCTTGATTCCTCATATTTTGGTTGTTATTGTTTCCTCCTTGCAGTTTTTCTCTCGAATAACTTCTGTTAGTGTTCACAGGTCAATGCATCCTAGCATCGCATTTACCTTTACCATCTACGAACTCCCTAGCCAATTCTTGTTGATATTTTTCTATTTTTCCCCATTGGTGGGAATAGAAGTAAATGCCTTACTCATGCACTCTTTATACATTTCTCTTAATTTTGATGCATTCAGAGATTAGGATTTGCATCTCATGAATATAGTTTCTCTATTACTCTCCTAAGTAACCGCTAGAGTCGCCTGATCAACATCATAACGTCACAGATAAGTCCCCTCAGCACATCTTTGGGAAGATGTGATAAGGAGCCGTTTGGGTATTAGTGCCATGAGACCTTTAAGACGAAAATAGCAGGATTAAACTCGAAGTCCTTCGGTTTTGAAATGGAGGAACAATATCATTCTTTCCCTAGTACTTTGAGATAGATTTTACTCAGCGCGGGGTTGGAATTCATGGTAAATAAATAGCAATGGTAGTTCGCATTTAGGAAATCAAGTAAATGTTATCGGTCATCTTTCGCCATCATCTTTTTCCACAACTGTTTTAGAAAAAAATCACTCAATCCGATGCGATACGATCTAGTACTCATCTCTTGTTTGTCTAGAAATTCCCATCGCAAAATATCGTGTTTTTCTGAAAGAACTCTGCCCGGTCACAATGATCCTCCATGTATTTTCGGTTCATTTTTTTCTGATTTTTCCTTTTCCCCACGTAGCGAGAAAAAGTTTAGTTCCAACCGAAGCCCTCCAAGCCATCGATCTTTGTTTGAAACATTTTCAACTTGGGAAGGTACTCGTGACCTCTGTTACCCATTAAAATAGTGTGTGACTGGGCATTTCCCTCGCAAATTCCTAAAAAGTCATTAGTGGGCATCCGAGTACGAGGTGTGGAGATAAAAAAAAAAGAAAGTTAAAAGGAAGACGTGGTGGCAGGTGAACTTCCTAGAACGGCGTGGTTTCATTGCATCACAGCTCGTTGGGAGGGTCACTCTCTTCAGGCGAAGCCCACGCCAATGAAGTGATATGAGAGTACTTTCATATTTGATACTTCAGAATGAGAACTTATGCTTTGAATGGAACGTATTCATTCAAAATTATCTGTCATAAAAAGCTAGTTTTCATGGTATTAAAGCAACCTCCTATCCTATGCGGACTTCAAAGCATTATTTTTGGCCGTTATTTTCTTCTTCACATTTCCAAACAATTAAAATGCTATGAGGTTTATGTAGATGATACATTGTACCGTCTTAGGTGACAGTTAAATTGTTACTCTAATGCGGTCACAATACATATTTTCAATCGGAATACTATTGCGAAAAAAATGTTGGTCATGTGACGAAAAATACACGTTCGCAAGATCATTATAAATTTTAAGTGCGGGTATCACGAGCGGTCCTAAAATCAGTGGTTTATCACTGCCGCAAAGAAGCGTAGTGGAATCGCGTGTCGTCTGTTGGTGGGTCAAAGTCATCCCTTTTGGTGTATGCGCCTGCTTTGCTATGTGCCGTCTCTGCACCCCTTTCCGCACTGTCTTCACCCGTTCCCATATTTCACAGGGCCACTGAAGAAAAGCGACGCTTCTCACGGGAAACGATCGGCATATCACCGAGGGATGTGTTTCATGGACACTTTCATTAAAGTCGTCTTTCTCACACCCCGCCTTCCACCCTTCCATTCCTTATACCCTATATACCTTCCTTGTCCGCTGCCATATTTTTCCCTCACTTCGGTTGCGTTTTGCTCTTATTTATTTATTTTTCATCGTAGTTGATTCATTATTGCATGACTTCAAACCTATCATGGTGAAACTTATTACGTGCTTTTATTGACGTACATGTTACTATCTCGTCAAAATTTTTAGTCAGATCAGCTCTAAATGTTAATCAGTTGCTAATTCATGAAATGTATTTTTCTGAATTGCTCTTCCCGCTCGAATCTCAAGGTATTGAGCGGACGTGATTTTATTACTTTTCCATATGCAGTGCGATAGCAGGGAGGTGGAATAAACTGGTGGAAAGGGCTTTTCGGATGTGTTTCGCGTCCCTTCCCCCTTCTTGAGTTGCGCATATGAAAGCTAGGATTCCTCCGGGGCTTCCGATCCCCTCAGCTGCCGTGCCCATCACGTCTCCTCGCCGCCGTGTCTCATTTTCGGGGCCTTTCTCGCGTGCTGCTGCATTCCTCTTTATTGCGATGCGCTGCGCCCTTCATCAGAAAAAGCCCTCTCCGTCCGGTGCGAGCATATCGACCGTGGCGCGTCGGCTAAAGTGCGGGAGGTATGCGAACTAATAAATTCTTCGCCCGCGTCGGTGGGCATCCTTCAAAGGCCTTGTTTCACCCCCTTCTCCTATCTTCTCTCCCCCTCATCCCCGTGGTCCCGAGTTGTTATTATTTTCTTCTCCTCCGAGCCGCTAACTCCTTCGACCGCTGCTACCACTTCCGCCTTGGCGCATCAGGCGACCACCATTTGTCATGGCTTTCGACCTCCGGACGACGAGCGATATTGGGTTCTTTGGCACTCTTTCGGGGAAAAAAGATGTGGAGGGAGAGTCGCACTTTAAAAGCACTTCGAAGCCTCGGAAATCGGCAGTAATAAATCCATTGCCGATGCTCGCTTCTTCATCTTCGTTTCTTCTCTCATACATTCCTTGCTGCGACTCCATTGTTTGCAATCTGCTCGATGTATTCGTGGGTCAACAACGCAGCGCTGTTCCCATCACTCTGATTGTCTGACGACAGGGTGTCCTGTGACGCCAAGGTCACTTTCGGATTTAAAAAACGATGCATATTCCTCTCGAATCCTGTTTAAGTGGTCACTAGAATTGTGGAAACTCTTAGGTTTTCCGCGTCATTCACGTGTGACATAACGGTGACTCTGCGAATCACTTGGTTTCATAATTCTTCCCTAGATTTCGTGATGAGTATATTCTCTCATAAAATTGGGAGGACATTCATGCTGATGGAATTATCTCTATCGTATAGGCATCGATCCAATCACTGAGTTGGCTATTTTGCCTTTCGCTGTCAGTGATATCTATCATGCCTATTTTGTATTAAGACATTGGAATTTATTAAAAATTTAATCCAATTTTTTTGGTGCTGAGTATCATTCTATCTCTGTAAAATCTTAATGACTACTCAAATAACTCAAGTGAGTAATTCCTAAGACAGAAATGCAGAATGACAGTTGGCAGATGGTAAATATATTGGAAACCAGTTTTTCAATTGCCTTCATCTAAAGGAGAGAACAGGTGTTGACCTGTCGTAGAGGTAGACTAAGAATGAACATATTCTACGTATAATTAATTATCTCCTTATACCATGACTTCTTGCCAGGGCTGTTCTCAAGTTACTTTGGCTAAGGTTTCTCCCTTTGTTGTACTTGAAATTTTGGAAATTAGGAAAATTGTGCATTCATTCCAGTTCCATCATCAACCATTAATGTCAAGTTCCGTCACTACACCGTAAAAATGCTCTGTGGATCAAATTTACTCGCAATTCAACATTGTTTTAGCAAGTTATCAGATGGATTTTGGCTGGGGATACGGGTTCACCTTCTAGTTTCACCGGAATAATTGTCTTAACTTTTACGCTATTAAGTACCTTACCTTTTTCTGGGATGTTTTTCTTTTTTAGGGATCTTAGATGCACTGACTTTTCTTGTGCGTGGGTGCAGGTTGAAGATGAGATATGGGGTCGTATTTTATAAACAAAAGGTTTTGCTGTCCAGGATGCTTTAAAACGCTTTCCCCACACGTATTCCTCTGCGCACGTAATAATAATGTATGCACATTTGGCACGATCCCCATCTCAATTGGCCATAAAAATGTCATCCCTGAAAAAGTGGTTAACTTCAAAACTTTCCCTCGTGCTACCTTTTTTTCTCAGTGTTAGAGGATAGGCACCCTTCAAGAAATTTATTTCTCGGTTATCTTTTTATCTCACCGTGATGCCATCGTTCTTCGTTACAGAGGATATCAGGAATATGTTCGAAGAGGGCGCAGCAGAGGCCGTAACAATACGTATCTTCATCCCTTTTTTTCTACCCTATCAAATATTTTTTTCGTTTTCTGTTGGCTTTGCCTTCAATCCTGGTTTCTTTTACTTTAAGGACTTTTGTACCTGCCGTTTAGTGGATGAATAATTTTCTCAGCTTTTCTTATGCTAGAAAGTGTAACGTAAGCCTCATATCGTGCTATAAAAGCAAGTTTCCTGGTATTTATACCTGTTATACTTGGATTTCTTTTAAATAATTCATAAAAAAATATTTCTTTTAAGCAGATATCGAGAATAGGAGAGAGTTTTAGTAGCACTGACACCGTCAAGATCTCGTGAAATTATCCTTCTTATTTGACGGAATTCTTAGCGTTAAAATGCATGGAAACGTTCTTAGAATCGATCATGCGGCTAAGTACTGTGATAGTAGTGATTAATTCAACGCTTAATTCAGCTGGAGAGCTGTGGTTACTATTGCATCGCAAAGATTTTTTTGGGTTGAACATGATGGGACTTTTTTCGTTCCGCGGTTTCATTCCGAATGTGTACCTCAGTGGACATTCTCGTATTACCTCCTTAGGGGCCGATTTGTGCTCCCTGTCCTTGCGCAAGTACGCTATTAAATTGCACCCTCGGCAGTTCGCGTGCCCCACGTGAGCAAGCGGCGGCAAAACTCTCTCTCTTTGTTCGACCACCCCTTTAGTCGATAGTCCTTTCTTGCCGCCGCGTATGCGATGGGACGGAACTTGGCGATACGAGAGCGTGTTTCGGGGTACGTGCGGCCGGTGCAAGGAGCATGTTGCTCGGACGTGTTGCGTGCCCCCTTGTGCGCCACCCATCCTCACCCACCCACCGTGGTCAAACCCACCCTCCCTTTCCCTTGCCCTTTGATCCGCTTGGCCGCACATTTCCTTCTTCATATTTCCTCGACCACTTCTTGGGACTCCACTGGACCTAAAAATAAATAAACCTCCCTCCTTTCTTCGCGGGAAGGTCTCTTGGTCTCCCCAAACCATCTCCCCGCTCCACCGACTGCACTGAATCCCATCCCACAGTCCTCTGGCCCTGCGATAACCGCACTATGGCTTGATTGAGTTCATGGAGCGTGTCCCGCGCGGGGGAGTTGTTTTCGGAGGACGCGGGGGGTGGAGACGGGTGGTCTGGGAATGAGTGCGATGCCTTTGGGAGGAAAAAGGGACTTCCTCCTTCGTCCTTTCTCCTGGACTGGATGGAGGAGTGGAAAATACAGCCAGCCGGTTGCGTGGTGCCGTGCGAAAGCCATATTCCCTCTCACTCACGAGTGATGCTGGCCGCAAGTGGGAGGAAGATAATTCCAACGTGTTCCCTGCTTTTGCCGACATGAGATTTTTTCGTCCTCATCTCACTATCCTCTACACACCCTCGTCGCAACAGTTTATTCCAGCGAAAAAACCGCATTGCGACCGCGGTTGTATCCGCGTGGACCAAACGCTGCTGATGGCGGCGAGGAAGCCTGAAGATTTGCGCGTGCCACAGTGGCTTCACGACTGGCAAGGTGTTACGGAGTTCTTTTCTCGAGTCGAAAACGAAAATTTGGTTTTTCTTTCAATGAGATTTCAACACCGACCGCACTTTCTACGTCTGGGGAAGAATATCCGAATTTCTGGAATGCATTTTCCTCAGGTTTTGCCTTAGATATTCCTCGTGTTTTCTTTGACTTGTTTAGCCTCCTCCAATAATTGTTGATCAAATTTTTGACTGTGCGAAAGGTGTATTTTTTTTTCTCAAAAATGTGCCATTCGAGCAAATTTGTGGATAATGAAGGAGTTCAAATTTGATTTAAGTAGCAATATCTATCGCTCTGTGTTTTCTTCTTTTTTCCACTACATGCCTGACCTTTCTTCGTATCGCCCATAAATCCTCTTCTTACCCATTGACCTCGAGGTACGAGTATAAAAGTTAGAAGTAGGTTTCTGTATTTCAAAAATATTCACTATTCTCCCCAACAAAATTAAACCATCATACGTGTTGACCCCACCGCAGTGAGTTTGTTGAAAGACAGAAATTGAAGGCGGTGTGTTCTTCGAGATTCATTCCGTCGATCCGGTGAATATCACTGTCATCGTTTGGGGGAAAGCACAATATTGCATGAGTTTACTCCTTACCAAGGAGGGGAAGACTCGGGGCTATCACATCCCCTACCTTAATCGTCGTTCTCGTCTCCATCCCCCACCCCCTTCATCGTCGTGTAATTGTCAAAAGTTCCAAGCCGCTGAGTGGTTCAAACGAGAATAGGACGAGGCTGGGAAGTTTGTGGAACTAACCAATCATAAATCCAATGTCTTGTTATTTCGGATCCTTCTCCCGGCTCACGGATTCCTCCCTAACCTCCTCTCTTCCACCGCACACTTCTCCCCTCCCCCTCTATCAACCCTCTTGTTCGAATTTATTTAGCCCCTTATTGCTTCATGATAACACTGCTTGCCATCCTGAACTTTATCCTTCCTGTTACCACAATAGATAGACTCTTATAAGTCACTCCGTTGTCAGTCACTCATCTTTCGTCCTTGCTTTCGGGGATCATAACTTGCCTTTATTAATTTTTCATGAAGTGACTCTTGTTTACTCTCATTGCCATCGTGAAAGTTTTGAATCTCTTTTTCCGTGCCTCTACTGCTTTCGATTATACTTCTTTGTCATTGTTTATGCGATAGATTTCCGTTTTGTGACCCTGATTTAATCTAGTTTTCCTCTCTCTTTGACGGGAGAGAAAGAAATGTCAGGTTTTCAGCCAAGACTGGTCGGAATTTCACTGTCCTTCTCATCTCAACGTAGCACTTTGAGTTTTTTTTTCGAAATCCTTCGCAATCGCCCTGGATTTCTCGCCCTAATATATTCAAACCCCGGAGTGCATTCTTCCGTAACAACCCCATCTCTGGCGCATTCCACCCCCGTAACCCCTTGAACTTCCTCGCCTCCCTCCTCCCCCGCGCTCACCATTCTCCCGACTGCAACCCCCCAGCCACATATCCTCTTCGTGCCCTTCCCCCCCTTGCTGTGAAGTAGCACTCCCTCGTACCGCACGAGGGAATCTCTCATTCGAGTGACTGGCCTGTCGTCCTTCTTCCCAAACTGCTCGGAAAAGGCGAACTTGCTACGGAAATGAAATCCGGACCCCACGGATTGGCGGGATATGAGAATGGGGGGAGGGACCGCGGTGATGGGTTGACCGAGCGCCGTCGGGAAATGCTTCTCCGAAGCTGAAGACTGAGTGGGCTTGGGGGTGGGCTTGGGGAGAGCGCAGAGTTTTTTAATGGCGTATGGTTATGGTTTTCAGTGGAGAAAGGATAAGTTGGTTTTCTTAAAAGAAATGATAAGTTAAGGGGTGGCAGAGTAGCTGATGCGATGCTATAGCAGGCGTTAGTACAGATGTGCAAGCCCGGTTACGAAAGTCAGTAATCATTAGTTGTTCATTCCATCAGGTGTATCCTTTTTCTCTACTGGTGTCTCTAGTTCGGTACTATTTCATCTTTATCACTCTGCACCCACAGTATTTAGATTGCTATTCATAGAGGTACCATAATTTTGAAAGCATTTTTTTCGTGGTAGTTACAGTTATAACGATTTGTATAATTGCAGTTAGAATTAGTTCGTTGCAGGAAATTCATTTATAGAGACCCACGAATCATAGCATACTTAGAATTTTTCATTGATCAACAGCATTATCCGATTACCGGTGGAATGGTTTGTGAATTGCAAGCAATCCACCATGACGTCACAAATTATATTCCATAATGGTAATGGTTCATTCCGATTGCATCATGGCCGAGAAGAGTTCATTAAAATGGGCACACAAGCAGTGGTTAAGCCGTCGTTGGTATTTTAAAATTGACTTTTGATAGGATACAAATTTGTTTTTTGTGTATATTCGTCATGTTTTGTCATTTTATGGACATTGCTCGCCGGTGTCCTCATAATTAGTCCTCGAGGATTATAAACACGGTTAGCCGCTGTTTATCCGCAATTTTGTCCGCCAGCAACTGAAATAAAACTTCCCCGTCATACATTCTAGGGAACCAGGACATTCTATTTTGTTCATCATCCACTGAGCCATGTGTTTTCTTGTTTTGCTGTGGACATCCACACTTGTCTGGTTCTCTTCCCTCTCCACTTCTACTTTGTTCACTTTTAATAACTCCCCCAATGTCCTAGTCTGTCTCTATCTCTCTTTTGTCACTATTATTGAGTGTCCCTCGCATTTTATTCTATCTGCATGCGAGTGCGTGCGAATATATTTTTGCTTCTGCAAATGTACTCGTGTGCGTATGATCGCATGTTTTTTTGCCTTCTGTGGTCAACTAGGGGGGTGAGGGGTTGTATTTATTTTCGAATGGGGATGGGGGAAACAAGATCGGTGCGGGGGATGCAGGCTAGGATAACAGCTGACGTTTGGCACTGGCCGGTCGCTACTTCTGTTTTGTTTTAATTTTGTCCTCACGATGTCATAAATCCATCAGGGGGTTAAAAAGAAGAGGAACCATCGCACGAACCCCCCCCTAAAAGTATTTATTCCGTTAATTTTTTTTGTCCTTTTTCCGTGCTGTGCAATATTTTCACGCTTGCTTTCGTTTCGAGTTTCATTCCCTTTCGGTCGTGAAATCAAAATTGCCCCTTCAACTCCCGCCCCCAAAACCCTTTCCACGCGTCCGATTCACTCCAGCACTTGTTTCACCGCTTTTTGCGTTATTTTATTTGAAGTTGGATGTTTACGGACCGCAATCACTTCTTGCGGAAAATCTTTAGGCCACCTATATATATATGTATATTTTGAAGCGTCGCTCAATTGCGGCGGAGGTGGAATTTTTTTTTTTAATTAGCGGCAGTTTGTACTCGTGTGTGAGTCGCCGCGTCCCCATTGCAAACGGCATAGCATTCAATTTGTCAAGTCCTCTGCCCGTGTGCTTTTAATCTCCTCGCTAATTATTTGGTGTCACGGGCTGAAAATAAAACTCCAGGGAAGGATAATTTTGTATTTACTTCATAAGAGATTTTTTCCATGACTGCACAGAGGGATGCGTGCGTATGTCCGTTTCCTGAAAAAGATAAAATTTGACATTCGCCATGTTTTTATTCGCAGTCAATTAATTTTGGAGCCATGAAATTAAATTAAGCTTCGTAGGTTTATGAAAAAAAATCACAGTTTCAGTGATTATGTGATTAATGTGTTGATTTATATTTAATCTTATCTCATCCAGTATAAGCGATTTGGACATGGTAATCAGTGAGTGTTTTAATTATAGGATTTTTAGATACCTGATAGGAAAATATTATTTGCCGTAATGATGATGCTAAGCCTCAGGATACTGACTACTATATATGTTTTTTCGTAATTTATTCCATAACTTTATTTTTAGTGATTGATATTCCGTTAGTCTCATTAAATGTGTCAAATTGTCTTCTTCGGTGACGTAAATCCGTGTAACATCAATATTCCTGCAACTAGTCTACGTTTTGAAGAGCTCTATTATATGAGTCTATTTTTGAGAATTATTCTTTTTCATGTGTCAACCTTGAAGGTTTCCCACGAGTACCAAATGCTGTAATATGTTGGCGCAATTGAACTTTAATTTTGGTAATTTCATGCGGAATACTTTGGAGTGTGAAATATAATTCTGACATATTAATTCAAAGTTTTCTAAAGATTTAAGTAGATTTGTTTTATAGCATTCGTGCAATCGTAATGCCTGCTTTTGACGGACTCGTAGTTAAGATCTTTTCACTTGATTTCGTTCCGCTCACAAATTCAGTTCCTTTATCGTTTTTACTGATCATAGTAATTAACAACCGCATACTTAGGTGGTTTGAATCCATAGATTTCAGAGTAATACTGTCTTTGGTTAATTTTTAAGTGAATGGAATGAGTGCAAGTCTTTCAGCCGAGGAAAAGAGAGAATAATTATGTCCCGGTGAAGTAGCTTCGTGAGCGTGGTTAGAACTTTTGCCTCTGCCCCAATTTCATCATTCCTTCTCACCACTGTTTTCCTTCCTTCATCCCCTCTTCCCCTACCCTTTCCTCTCTCTCTCGAGTTAAAAGGTTTGGTTGTTTCAAACGAGGACGGCCCGACGACGGTTCTTTCCTCTGTTTTTTTATATATTCCGTGGAAAAAATGGGTGGGGTTGCGAGCGGGATAGGGCGATGATGTGGCTCGGGGAGAAAGTCCGGGTTGTGAGGGATGAAAAGATATGCTGTCGTGGGCGATAGTGGTTTCCCAGCATGCAACGTCGCGTGAGTCGGATGAAAAGGAGTTTGGGGTTGGAAAAAATAAATATGGAGATGTTGGTTGCTTCTGGAGGGGCTTGGGGGGGAGGGAGGGGAGAGTAGATTTTCGTTACTCTTTTATTTTTCTCTCGCTTTTTTTTACTTCCCTTTGCCATACCCTCTTCATCCCCTCCTCCGACGACGGTGTTCCTCCTCAGTCCACCCCCGTCCCTACAGCGCGACGTGCCCGCGTCGGGCTTAACTCAGGCGCTAGGGCAGTGCTGGCGCTAATGCGTCCGCGCCCGGCTTTCGCGTTCGCCAGCCGCCGGGTCTCCTCCATAATCAATGCATCGATGATGTGCGGATCAACGGTCTTCTGGCGCCCCTATCCGTCAGGGGCAGTGCCCGCGCCGCGAAAGAAATCGGAGCCCATGTCGAGACACGACAGCGGGAAGATGAGATATTCTGGCCTCTTGACGGGGAGCTGTTGGCGACACTTAACATCCTAAAGAGTGGGAGATGCTAGTTGTAGGGAAGCGGTTCTTCAAAAAGATTTCTTAAAATTTTGAATGTACGAGGAATAGATCTCTTCGGGTAGAAAAGCAAATGTAATCACTAGCCTCCATCATACTCTCTCTCTCTCTCTACACCGGTATTATTTCTGGTATTCATTACCTGAGGATCAAAGACTGTTTTCGATAACTAGGAATTAGTGCGTAATGCAGCGATCTCGAATATAATTTTGTGATGTTGAACTCTTCTTAGTCATGTTGTAAACATTTCTCAGTGAGGTCAGTAAAATTGGACATTGGGTTCCAGTGGAAATATTGCTATTCAATTTTACTAATATTAAGAAATTCCACCACATCGTGTCTCATATCGTACATGATTTCTCAAAAACATTATATGAAGCTGGTGGCTAATTAGATATCTTTCGGTCTTAAGTTATGCATAGGATTTGGGTTCCTTGAAATCTTTTCTTCCCTTCTTGGAATTATTCACTTCCTTCTCCTCGCTTTCTTGTAATTTCGCAAATTTCTTTGCTTAAAAAGGTCAGTGGAGCCCACCAGTGCTGAAAATATGTAGCGACGGCTCGTTTTTGTTTCTGGAGAACATTTTATCCTGGGGTTACGGAATGTGTTTGCGATGAAACTTCGAGCAACGGAGTGAGTCATCCATTAAAAGAACAGGGCCCTCCGGCTTAAACGTACATTTATTTAGATCAAGACAACGTCCTCCTTCATTAGTTAAGTATTCTGTAACGAACACGGAGCATGGCAATTCGCTATTGTGAGTGAAGCGAAAGAAATTAAATTTCTTAGAATTCTCTCAATAATGAATGAAGTCAAGAATTGCCTTTTTCGCAATTCTATTTTCTGCCCTTTCTTTCCTATGGAGTCGTTTCCTCGATTTTTTCTTGATTGTTTGTCTGTTCTTCAAAATAAAATTGTGTCGACTGTGCTGGCGTATTTTATTTTTCCGCTCATCATTGTAGTCACAGAACACGCAACATTTATGGAATATTTCTAGAGAAAGGAAAATCTTGTTGGAAAGGTGGGAAGCAAAGTAGGCACTGGAGTGGGTTTGACCAATACAGCAAACTAACTATTCTCTTAAATTAACTGAATTAACGGGTAGAATAATCATGAAACGAGTTCCCTAGGGAAGAGGTAGTGTGCAGTGATGTTTTGATGGTCGAAATCTTGCGTAATGTTGTACCGAAATGCCTCAAGAATATTCTTTTATGTCTTACGTCCTTGTTAATTTGCTTTTTTGTATCAATTCCATATTTGATGAGAAACTTCGTAGTAAAATTATTTTCAAGCATGAAAAAAATATGATTTCTCACAAAATTTCTCGCCGATTCCACGTTTGCATTCGTGAAGAGAGTTGAGCAATGAAGAGAGTTAAATGGATGACGAAACTTTTTTTGATGCTAAGAGGTTAACCGTCGTTGAAAACAAGTATTTGTGATATTTTTTTCCTTAGATGAGAGTTCGTAATCAGTTTTGAAATCGTGTTTTTCAGTATGTTAAAGACCAAATCTCTTAATCATTATATACATGTACTCAGTAATATTGATTAAATTTTGATTCACTTGGTAATATCGTGGTAGACGTCCCTCCGTAACTGATGATACCCCCGGCCAGTGGCGTCGAGATAAAGAAGAGTTGAAGCTCATTTTTATATCTGCGGTGAGATAATAGTGCGATTCTCGGGGAGAAAGTCCGCCTAAGGCGGCCGCCCTCTGCGGGCGAACTCGTAAATTTGGAGAAGGCGAGCGACTGGGCGTGGCTGTTTTTGGGAAAGGCATCCTCTTACTCTATTTTCTCGCCGTCTATTTTTTGTGGGCTCGGCTTTTGATACATATTATTTGAAGGCATGCGCCTTTTCTTTTCCATTAGTATTACTGCGCCCGAAGAAAGCGTTCTCAGGACATTATGCATTACCAGGACCACCATGATATAAGATGTTTAAAAAAATCCTTATCAGGCTCATCGGCTCATGCAATAACTGGGTTGGTCGATGTATTTATTATTTATCCCTCGCCTGATAGTGCTCTCCTCGATATCCTTCGTTTCTGGAGACTATGAAATATGTAGAATTCTCTGTTATAATAAGAAATTGTGGTTGATGAGAAGGATTTGTTGCGTCTACGTTTGCCTCATAGTCATCTTCTCATCAATTTTGCATGATCCCTTCGCGTAACCTATTGGTCACTTCATCGCGCCATTCTATACCCGCCCATTACAAATTCTCCTCTCCTTGATATCCACATACCGCTTTCTTGAGGCCTCTTTCCAGTCTTCTTCTTTCGTTTCCACTCTGCCGCAAGTGGCATTGAGGTGTGGGGTATCATTTCTCTCTCGTACATTATATTAGACCGTATCAGCTTTTTACGAATCTTTTGTCATAAGGTTGTAACGACCACGTGCCGTTTCATGGACGGTTTTATCAATTCTCTTTTTCTTAGCGCTGCTCAGTTTTCTTAGATTACTTAATCTGAATGGTGGCTGGGCGAAATTATTGTTAAGCTATCCAAGCGAAATTTCAATGCCAGTCTTTCCAAAGGGCGGTTCTCGTGAAACAGTGGCGGATAATTTAACTCCCTGTGAATTAAATTATAGCACGCTACTTTCTAATCCTCCTAACAAAATTGGTGCGTTTTCTCCCATCGGGATGTGGCTGGGCACAGGGGGTGTTGAGGAAGGTTTTTGATGGTTTTGGTTTGTTTTATTAATTAAACGTCATTTCCGGTATCTCAGACTCCATACGTTTTCTATTTCTGTAATAGTGCGGATTGATGGAGAAGTCCCGTATCTAAAGCTCCAAAACACGCAATTACCAGTCTCCACGAATTTCTCGCACTCGCTTTGAAATCGCCGAGATGCTCCACCTCTGCTCGTCGTCCTAAAACACACCTCCTTTCCGTCAGAGTGCGAACGTACCCCGAGCGGCGCACGAGGCACTCCGCCGTATGAAATCAAATTCTAATGCGCGGAGTACGCCAACTCAGGGGAGCACACTAGTCGAAACCACCCACCCCCGACCTCCCCATTCCCCCCCCCCCCCCGTGTGGTGCCCACTTCCGCCCCACTGTCGGGAAGTCTGATGGCTGACGATGTTTTGACGGAGCGCCCTTGCATGAATGCATACATTCCGTGTGATAATCCGGGCGGCAGTACGTTGACGGAGCTAATTTCGCTCCTCGCGGATAAGTTCATTCCTCGCTCGCCCCTGGGACGTCTCCGTTTATGCGCTTAGCGACACAGTCGCGCGTTAACTCCAACTATTCCGCGCACACCGCTCTACGCTGAGAGCGTGCGTCGTCGCCACGAAAGATTTCGGGACGCGACTCCCCAGGGAATCGGTTTCTCATCAGAACGACCGGTCGGAGGAACTATGTGCTCTCGCCGTCTTTACGGGGCCTCAATTGTTTCCCGTATTGTTGCGGGCGCATAGTTTGGTGTGGTGGGCTTCGTGTGGAGGAAGAGGAGGAGAAGAGGGCATTCTGGGTAATGAGCGACGGTCCCTTTTACCAGGGAGACGTAATAATGCGATGTCTGCCAACAAGGGAAAAGAATGCTGTGGTGCTCCCGTCTTTTTAAGAGCGTTGCAGTCTCTACTCGTTTCCTTTTTTCCTCATCATCCTCTTCTATGCTCCACTGAAGACGTATTCCCTCATCTGCCATGTGTGTTTGTGAGGTCGTTCACAGATAATATACTTGCGGAGTCCTCATCGCTCTCCGACCTTTCTCTTCACGCTCACGTCAAGTCGTATACACTTGAATCGGAATTAGCGGGCGGGGAATGAAACAAGGTGATGATTGGTCCAGGGAGAAGGAGCATCGCGTAATCTCCGAGAAATGTGACAGATTAGAAGCGATAGGACTCACTCGAGCATAATAGTGAAGATGTCTGCTGAAATTCGGTGTTGTGCTTTTATTCCGTGGGGAATTGAGAAGCTTATGTACCTAAGCTGGTGGCGTCACGAAGCAAAGCTGTTAAAGGACCTAGGAGATTCTAAAATAAGTGTCTGTTCCACGTCTACGAGAGTATGCTTCGTGTATCATGGTCTCATGCTATAAGTCCCCCATGAATTCATTTCGACTTGAGTTTTCCCTTCTTTATTTGCTCTCACGTTTCGAAATGCGTGCTTTCGTGGTCATTATGAGATACAGCCGGTATGTTCAAAGGTTCTTGTGCTCTGGCCAGAAGTAACGGGTTGGTTTGTTGCGCTCTTTTTATCCTTGAGAATAAGCTCGTGGAAATTTCGCGGCCGAGTGGTCTCGTGTATTTTTTTCCTTTTGATTTCTCTTGTGTATTCTCTAACTTCAGATGATCGGCTGGTGCTTTTCGTCGCGAAACGCACTCGCTTGGGCGATCGGCTAAATTGGCCATCGCTTTGGTGTTGGGCGGTGCAAAGTGTGCGCTGTTTTGTGACTAATGAGGCGATCATACTCGCCATGAAAATATTCGCTTTTGGGAAGAGAGGGTTCTCGATCAGACAGATCAACACGAATCGTGCAGGGGTGAATATTTAAGCTTGCCAAGGTAAATATGTTTGTAATGTTTTATTTTCGTTCAGCTGAAATCCAGCTCTTCCTAACTCCCTGAAAATTTCCTTGCAGACTAGATAATGATATGCTCTCGGAAGCCGTTGGGGGATTTTTATTATATTAGCGCAACTTTTTATTATCTTCTTTATTGTTGTTTTACTGAAGCATGCTCATAGTCATTACTCATGCCCCGCTTCTCAACCTTAGATTATGTGTTCCATACTCAGGTATTTATTTAGTTTCCTGTTAACCGCAGCTTTCTCAGCTTCAGTGTGCTGTCAAGTTTAGGAGATGGAATATGGTTTTATTAGCTATTATAAATCTGTATTAGAACTTCTCTGGGGTCCCCCGTGAGCATGAATTGCCATGGGTATTTCCTAAATCACATTTCCAAGTTCCGTTTTATTTCATGCATCAAATCATCAGGTGGGGCTAGCAATTTCCATTCGTAGTTGAATCGGCTAGTCCAATTTATACATTTTTCAGGTATGAGAACGCTTTTGAAATTCAGTTTATTTATCTCAGCAACTAAATTTTAGTTTTTATATTGTGGAATTATTTTTTGCAATTAGTCTTGAAAATTGTGCTGATTATCGCCGAACCTACAACCATATTTCGTTTAAGTACCTAATCGAGCGAGGGGACCGATTTAATTTCCTTTTGATATAGCGGTACATGAATCGACTATCTTTTTTACTATAAAATATTATCGTCATAGTTTTGCGTAAGAGATTTTGCATTCTGACTTCCTTCAGTCGTACCAGTTGTTCTGGCCGTGGGGCAACAAAGAGAGGAAAACTAGTCTGATCTGTTTGGCCCCGGAAGCCGACAAGCTTAATTTCGCATGGTCTTATCCCTCTGGCGACACATTGCTAGATGGGCCAACAATTTTTTCTGCCCTAGTTCGACTCTGTGTCCCTTCCAACGACCATCATGCGACCCACAATATCCTCCAGAATTCCTTGTTTCACCCCTCTACCCACACCCACTCTTCACCGATTATCGTCAGCATGCAGGAAACTATGGCCTTTCGCCAATACCTCCCTTTACTACTGCCTGCCTGCGTGGCCTTTGCCCGTGACACCCATTTGTGCCCTCGAGGAGAATCCCCCCCTACCTCGTTGCCTCCCCCTCTCGACTTCTCGAACCCGTTCGGCGAAAAAATTCCGTGACGGCCCTCGAAATTCCGCATCCATCTGTCGCCGTGTCACTCCCATTCATCTCCCCCTTCAAATCCCCGCTTTCTACTTCATTTCATTGATTTATTTTCTGGAACCATAATATATTGACTCCCGTGTGGCCATTGCGGAGACATCTTTTAGCCGCAGTGGTGTCGGATGGAGGCGCGGATGAAAAGTTTTTGTTTTGCGTGGGGGAATAGGTTGGTCGAGAGTTGGTGAGGGGAGTCGAAACCGCAGTGGCAATCAAAACGTGACACCTTTCTTTCCGCGTACGCGCGTGGCTAATACACGGAGTCCCCTCCCGAAACCCTTCACCGCACCCGGTGTGCGCGGTGCCACGATTTGACTGAAGCGGAGGACGGAACGGAAATAAACATCAAAGCGGACGGACCATTATTCTTCCTCTCTTCAACTCTCCACGCATCCCACCCACTGCAGCACCCTCCCCCATCCCTCCCCCTGCCCCAAGGGTGGATGAGAGGGGGATTTTAACCCCCCCCCCTCCCCGACCTTAACAAAAGGGCCCCTTTTGATTGCCCCCGCTCACATTGTCATACACAGACACAGGCGAAATGGAGGGAGAAAGAGAGAGGGTGGGTTGTTCCGGAGATGTTCGCGTATCATTCGTTCCTCTTCGCCTCGCCATCCTTGCCCTCTGCTCCTCCCCCGCGAATCCTTCGCGCACGACCCGTTACTCATTGCTTTCGCGGTAAAAAGGCCGATCGCGGGGAGGAGTCGTCGGAAGGGCGGCCGACCGAATGAAACGTACCATCACTCGCAGGGAGCTGCAGGTCCAGAAGAACGTTTCTCGGAAAAAAATTAGTTGATTTTTTTTTCGTTTCATCCGCTTCTCATCGCAGAGTTGAAAAGTGTGATGGTTAACGTTTCCTTCTCAATGCGGAGAAACGTCTCCCCATATTTAATAATAAAAAAAACATTTCCGATCTTTCTCTTTTCCCGTCAAGCGCAAATGTACATGCTGTTGTTTTTTTTACCAGAGCTTCTCCTGTCCGCGCGGTGGAATCGAGGAATCTCCATCCCGTGAGCGAATAATATGTCATGTCTTTGTTCATTTTGAGTTTTATGAAAATTGAGTGCCTCCTTTTGCCAGCCCACTTGTCGATTGGTGCACGGGAATCTCTCTCTGCAACTCATGTTCTGGCGTGTAAAATTCGCTATGGGATTTTTCTCGTTTCACTAGAGCTTATGCTGCCATTTAAGTTGAAGTATCTCTTGGTTCGATGAAAATGACGATTTTTTTCTTCGTAAGGAATGGAGCGTTATTGATCTATCTGATGGGTGCACTGAATTCCGGTGATGCTTATTCAGATGCATCCAACACGCTATTGAATTGAGAAATGTATTTATAATATCCTCCCTGCTTCGGAGACTTCGTGAAGCTGATGCGTTTTTCAAACGCGTTTTTATTCTGTGAAACATGTTTTTTCCTCTCAAAGTATTCGATGTTGTCTGAGTTCTATTACATGCTTTTTGGTAGTTGTGTCAGGAGTTCCTTAGAAAATTTTGCTGATGAATAGGATTATGCAACTAAAGTCATTGTACGACTTTGATTACTATTCGCTACCAATCTCCTCCTCTCTCGGAAGGCGCTAGGGTGAGTTCGTTCACCAGTTTTCGGGCAATTTGCCGCCAAAAATTGTCGGCCCTATCCTTTTCGCAGATAAATTGATGACATCACGCGCTCATACCGAGCGGGTCACCGTGTCTCAGCTTCTCCATGTCCTCACGTGGTACGTGGTTGTTTACAATCTTGTGACCGATTCCTTTCCTCATTTAGCGGTTCTCCATTAACGAATCGATGAGCGGAAAATCTCAATGACGTCACCAACTCATGAAAAGAGGACAGCAACTTTCGTGTGTTTTTAATTTTTTAGTTCTGAGATAATGGCTGATTTTTTTTATCGATATCGATATTTGAAAGATATTTTTTTCATCTCAACTTTTGACTCTCTTCCTTGTACCAAATTTGTTAAGTGAATTGAGATTTCTGGTCCGAGTGATCTACATCATTGTGCTCAGTTTTCCATTCTTCCCCACTCCCTTGCTCACTCTGTCTCTCGCTCTGCCAATTCTCCCCTCTCTGGACACCAATTTCATCCTCGGCAGCGTAGCGTCTGTCCTTCGGCTTCTTTTGTGCCTACCCGGCGTCGTAATCTGGTAGTTGAACGGTCGAGAAGACGACAATCGAAAGATGAAAGGAAGAGGGATGGCAGTGGTGATACTGCCGGAGGAAGATATTAAGAGAATATCTTGCACCAGAAAAGGGGGAGGTTGACAACATTCCGAGAGAGAACTTTGAATCATTATGCACAGGCACACCCATGTCTTCAATATTTTTTTTAAATTCCTCTGTATTTATTTCTACGTCTTTATAATGCAATTAACTGATGGCTTGGTACCTTGTACTAATATCAAGGAGAAAATTATAACGGTCATTCTCCGTTGTAATTTTTGTGACCTATTTCAATGGTTCAGTGTGGTAAAATACCTTATTATTACTGTAATGATTTTACGTTCAGCCCAATTTTCGACTAATATGTTGAAAATTTTGGTTGCAATGAGTATATAGGGGCTAAAAAGATCCACTAATTAGTTTGTATGTACACTGAACGAGATAAGTGCGGTATATAACCCTCCCGAGTTCCTGCCTTATCTGGAACTGCTACGTTGGCACTGAGGAATGTGGCATTAAGGTGTCACTAAACAGCGTTTGAAGAATTTATGAATGTATTATTAAAATTTATTTTTTCTATCTTTGCAGGAGATGAAGGTGAACTGGGCTACATCACCGGGGAACCAACCGAAGCAGGACACAAGCAGTAAGTATTGGACGCATGCGTGCATTGCTGTTTGAGTAGATTAAAGTATATGTGGATTCAAACCGTGTTCGATGCTGGGCCGAATAAAAACCCCTTTGGCCTAATTGACTCGCACACTTAATCCGTTAATTCGGGTGCGACCCCGGAGTTCCATGACGCTGGCATTAATTACGCCTCGTTTCCCGCTTTGTTTTACCCCTTATGCGCCGATGTTATGAAATTCCGGATGGCTTTCATTTATTCGCTTGTGTCCGTACTTTTCCGTTGGTCTTTTTCCAATTATTGTAATTAGATTAGGGTTTATTTTTTATGCATTAATGTGCTGTCACACAGAAAGCCTTCCGATTCAGCTTTTGATCAACGTTTCGTTCCCAGTTCGAATTCGTTCGGCAAATAATTAATTATCAAAAGCCGTCCGACACACAGAGGATGGCATTTTACGCCGTGCATTTGTATCATAATCAATATCTAGTGGTTTTTCTCCAGCAATGCGCGTGTTGCCTCTCCGCCTACCGACGCGACGGTCCGGCCGGGGTTAGTACATGCGGTCCAGCTTCGCCCTTCCTCCAGTGATCATTCTGGGATCGAGACTAGGGATTATTATCTCTCTTGAAATCATGCCTTATACATTTGTCACTGGCTGAAAACCTATGAATTCCTTGTATTATCCACTACATTCGTTATTGCCTCATATGTCTAAAGACTATTTTGTAATGGTGTACTTAGGCACTCCTCAAGGTTTACTCTAGCGGAATTTGAGTAGCTAATTAGGCTTCAAGTGCACATTTCTTCAGTCTTTGCATCCTTCTGTGAAGAGTAGGGACGACTCCATGTTGGAATGAATGTTAGCAGTCCTTACTGCGATGTAAATAAGTGAAGTCGTTTGTAAATGAGTGCAATTTGGGGTGGCTATTAAAAGAGGTGTGCTTTTTTCCGTTAACATCTGTTACCGTTGAGTTCATGGCATTATAATGAGGTTGAGACAATACCTGCTTCCACTTGCCTTATCTGTTGCTCATATACTTGCCTTATATACTCATACTCCGTCCCCTTCTACCCCACATTCTTCAATATGGTACTCCATTCTGTTCATTAATCATTTAGTTCCCCTACCTTATATTTATTACCTATATCACCTCCCTTTCCAAGCCCACCATTTCAAATACTTCCCCATTCCATGACAATTATGTCTAATATAATGTTTTCTGCGAATTCAACCCATTTATCAATGTCACTTTTGCACGTAGTACGTGAATCCTAGAGCGAATCCTAGTTTTTTTTACTTGCCCATCCCAAAGGAATCGAAGTTATTGGCAGGCGCACGGCGGGATGACTACCTCGTTTATATATATTTCACCTCGCTCTAGAACTCCCCCCCCCCCTTCTCGTCCTATTGCTAGTCAATTTTTTTTTATCGCCGCGTGTGCACTTTCGGAGCGCTGCCCCCTGTCGGTCGGCCCGCTCACTCGACACTTCTCATTCTCTCTGGAAAGTGTCGCGTTAAGTGGGATGACACCTATATCTCTATATATTTCGCTCTCCGTATTTTATTCGGCCGGCCGGGGATTATTTTTTCCCCTCCTCTCCACTCAGTGGCCGCGAAAGGCACTTTGTCAGCTGTAATTCTACTGCGCCCAAGCTGGCCTGCCATCTCTCTCTCTCTCTCTTCACCCTCTTCACTCTTCTCTGCCCACTTCCCCCCTCCCCTTTCATGACCCTGGTCACTCGGGTGCATTCGCTCATCCATCCACTACATCCCATGCCACCCACCACTCTCTGAGTTTGTGTTTTTTTTTATTCCCATCAGGGGTGAAAAAATTACGGATGTTCTCGGTAGTTACGAAAATATATATTTCCTCCCAGTGCGGCGGTAGAGATCAATGTTTAAAATGTATGCTGTCATTTAAAATACTGGTGATCTCGTACTGCGCTTTCATTTTAAATTTAAAATACTTCCACCTACAACTAAAATAATTTGTAACTTGCCTCTGTTTTGAACTGAGATGGACTTTTTAAAACTAGTTGTTTTTGTTACAGCGACGTAGTTTTGTTTAAATATGAACCTATATGCATGCATGGACGACCCTGATGATAACTACAGCTTTTGCTTCGTCTCAGCATTTAAAGCTTAGCGCGTTTAGTTGTACATTCTAATTATGGAATCAAACAAGGTAATCTGTAGTGTGCAGTTAATTATAATAGTTCACGCTTAGGTACGTTGCAGATATGTCATTTTTATATAGATTTATGATGAATTTTTTCAGACTAGCTTCATCATTCTTCGGTAGCAGCTCATTTTGAATGCTTCTACGCTTGTCTTCTGCGCCCATTAAAATAATACCGTAGAATATTTTAATTATATCTTTCGTTATAAAATATTCTCCATTATTTCGTGTCGTTTTACATTTTGCGGTGATACCTGACACTTTTTATCTCATTCGATCACCATCTCATCTTGCGTCACGCGAATTCTCCAGTTGCCGAAAGATTCGTCATCTCTGCCCTCTTCGACGAGCTCTGATGTGGATGCATCGGCGAGCCATAGTCTGCATGTGGGAATGTGCTGTTCCCCTACCACTTCCTTTTTCGTCCAATACGGACGTCATTCTTTTCCCCCAACCCCCTCCGTCCTCTTCCCCATCTCAAACGTTTTTTTTTCTTCCTTTTTGCCTTCGCCGTCTTTTCTGCCGACTTCCCCCCCCCCCTCCCCGCCTACTGCAACCGCTCAGAAACCTCATCCTGCGCGACCGCGAGCTTTTTCACCGCCCTAACTCTTCGCACCTTGTTTTTCATTTGTTTCTTTTCGCGCATGTTTTTCCCCCCCTCGTGTGTGTGTGATGCCTTATGTGCTTCTCTTTCTCTCTCTCTTTCCGAGGAACGACGAAACCCTTTTTAAAAAAGTATCCTCGGACCGAATTTCTCCTCTCCCTTGCGTGTATGTGTATCCTATGGCACCCGCTCACTCACTCCTCTCCTTTTATTCTGCTCGCGGTCCATTGTTCCCTCGCGCTCTCTCCGGTCTCCCAGCAGCCGCTGCTTGCATTAAGATGGACGAATTCCCTCGCACGCCTTCATTAAGGGCCCGCCACATTTTCGGAGGAGTGAGGGAACTTGGTTTTGCGCCATTTTTCCACCCCCCGCCCCCACGTCGCCCGGTCGCTGCCGTATTTGCTGCGAAGGTGAAAAATCTGAAATTTATTAATCCTTCGCTCACTCTTTCGTGTTAAAAAGTAAGCTTGGAATGTCTTGATGGTGAGATGCCTTATCGTCGCATCAGTCAGTGTCGTATTCATGGTCTTAAGTGCTTTTTAAAATCCCATGTGTCTGGTTATTCAAACTAATGGGATGTAGATGATTTCAGTGAACTCCTTCATGTATTAAAATTATTCAATTTAAATAATTATCGAATACATTTTAAAACATCTAACGTATCGGATACTCCTCAGACTTTTGTCACTGAAATGTTTCGTCTTGGAAACTATTAGGGAATCATTGATTGGATTTATTGGATCGATTGGCAGAAGGTGTTTTCATATGGAACGAAAACATTTTAATATCAAAGAATAAAATTATTTAAGTGCGTGGAAGATAAGTTACACATTCTTACTACTGTCAAAAAATTCAACTCCTGGATGACATATGATGACAGTGGTGTACATATTTTCTAGTTTTATTTACATTCACTACTCAAAGGATGAAAAGGAAAATTATTGTTGTAAATCATTCCCTGTCGTCTTTGGCTTGATAGAGGAAGGGAAATTATTAATGGAAGTCTTCTCTTTGTCTCTATCCCTCAAATAGCAAATTTTAAAATAAGTGATCCTCGAAAAAATCGAGAATTTAATATATTCCAAACCTTTTCACTCCTGGGTATTGAGGTACCATCCACTATGGAGTTTTTTCTTTCTTTCGTCCGGTTCCCATTCATCGGGTGCAAGCAGTCGATTCCCGGGTATTGACCGTCTGAGGGGAATATGCCATAAGACCAGGCCATAAGTTTAAGAGAGGCGGATAAGAGGGAGGCTGTGTGCGGGTACGGATGGATGCGAGCGAAGTGCATGCATGAATTGGGGGAGCGAAGGAACATATATTCCCGAGTGTGGTGCACACGATGAGCCGGCGAGGAATCCGGGGTTTTAGTTGCTCTGTGGCAGGAGAGGAAGAGGCAAAGAGAGAGCGCAGCAATGGCTGCTCGGAGAGATGGAATGGGTTGTTAACTGCGGTCGGTAGTTCATCAAAGGCTGCCGAGGGAGAGTTGGGTGCGGGAGATGAAGGGTAAACACCGGACATGTGCAGGTGGATGTTTTGTCCGCGTCTGAACGGACGGAGGCGATGCGGAGGTATATTGGAGAGTGGAGGGGTTGGCGGTGGGCACGCCGTATTGGTGGGCACATTTTGCGGGAGCCGAGGTTGTGGGTGCGTGCGCGAGTTTGTGGGTGTGTGCGTTCCTGTATGTGTGTCTGTCACATGTGTTTAGTTTTCGGGCTGGGTGGGTGGGTTGAGTTGGTGGGGAGAGAGAAGAGAGAGAGAGTTCGGAATGGTTTGGTGCCCATTTCCCAGAATGCTCTGCGGTGCGTGATATGCGTTTTATGACGCCCGAGGCCTCCTAAGCGGCACCCTCCCTCCCCCTCCCCTTCCACCGCAACCCACGCTTCCCCCCCCCCCCACCGCCTCCCTCCTCATATCATCCCCCCGCGGGCATACACCTCTCTCCACTACTCCCCCTTTTGGTTTTACTTCATACAGGTATTCCAACTTCCCCTCTTTCTCTCCACTCCCCTCTCTCTCTCTCTGTGTTTTGCCCCCGGAGGCGAGTCCGCCCGGCAGACCTCCATCCACTCGTCGCAGGGACACTGCTGCTTGAAACAAGGCTCCGCCGAGTGATCATTTCCCAGATATTATTTAATATTTCCATGAATTGTAATCTCTCCGGAAAAGTGATGGTTATGATATTGATTGTTGATGAGTTAACTTAGTGGAAAACAGTTATGTAATCAAAATAAATTTGTCTTTCTCTAATTTTATTCTAAGTTACTCCCGCACTAAATACTTGGACATAATCAATTAATTCATCACTTAATTGTTGGAACCGGTAAAATCACTGGATTAAAGCGGGGAAAACTACGACCTCCTCATGATTAACATGTATAGTTTTACTTGATTCTTAGGCAAGTGATGTTAATTAGAAAGTCGGTTAATGTCTCATTTCCCCCTTATAATGCAAATGATATGAGATAAGCTAACGCTTAGGGCAGGCTCATCTTGTTGAAGATACGCTGGCACTACTCATAAATTCTTCAGATTTCAATTCTGACTTCGCATGCCATTATTGATATTACTTAATGGTAATAATGGGAAATCCAAATAATCAATGCTTTTATTTAATATGTATTCTGGGCTTTGAAGCAAATGGACTGATGGTAAATATGAATTCGGCACACAATTAATGCAGTACCCGTTTCGCAAGAAGACCGATAACGCGATATTTTTTAATGATATCAATTGGTTTAACTAGTTCAATCAACTAGTTTTAATTGTTTATTAGCAACTTCATGCTTGTATTTGATTGAAATTATGAGCCTTGGAGTATTTTTAATCCAAAAATTCAGGTTACATGGGCCTTACCATCCGTAAGTAGTGCTTGAAAATGGAAGCCAGATTCTCTGTGTTGGACGCCTTTGCACTCTGATTAACTCATTCTTCTAGACCGTTGCATTATACAGAGGGAACGACCTCAATAATTATCTTCGGTGGCATGGGCGTACCCAGCGAGGGGCATGGGGTGCAGCTGCCCCCCCTCCTAGAAGCAAAAATCGCAAAAGTCTTTGAGCTAAATCAGTACTGAATTGAAACGAAAGTATACAACAAATTTTATTTAAACCCACGAAAAATGATATATGTACATTAGTATAAGATATGTAACTGAAATAAAACTACTTTTCCCAGGAAATAATTTCATAAATAAATAAAGCGCTGCTATAATTTTCTTAAAATGCTGCTTTCATTCACCTTTTCCATGCTATAATGTCACAACTTGGCTTGCCCCCCCCTCCCCAGCTATGATCCTGGGTACGCCATTGTTCGGTGGACACATTCCTTGACTGCCCTCTGCCTCCCCACATAAGTATTTGCTATTCTCCGCTAGCTCATCCGTCAGCTCTCCTCGTTCTCGCCGCTGATAGTTCGCGCCTCTTTTATATATTCCCCCTCCCCCGCTATCATCTTCCACTGTCCTCGTTCAATGGCGACCAACGTGTGCCTCGCCGCACTTAACCTGCTTCTCTCTTACCTACCATGTTTGATTTCCGCCCGAACGTTCCAATATTTTTGGGTTATATCCCGGTCAAGTATCGGCTTTTCAACTCCGGCGTGGAGTTCCATTCAGCCTCGTCCCATACTTCCTATGTGGTTTCCGCGAAAAATACGATCGTACCGACGAAAAGAGTGTTACTCGTTGCGAGGCTTGAGTCTGTCGGTCGATCTGATAGGCTCGAGCAAGCGTTTCAAAGGAGATTTTGCGGGGAAGTATAGTGGACGAGTTCTTTCGACACAATCTCATCCTTTCCTTCGATAGGTCTTTGTTCTCAGCCCGAAGTAGTTAGTCGCGACGCTTCCAGTTACTTTTTGCAGTGTTACAAATTGACGTCGGGTGAGATGTTCACTTGAGGTGTTGGGGTAATTTATGCTAGAATTAAATGTTTAGGTGAGATAATTGGCATTAGGTGACACGAGTTAGATAAGTATATTAGAGAAAAAGTGATGCACCTGCATTTGGAACCTCAATTATCTATAACAAATATTTCTGCAATGAATACTGTTAAACATTCCCATCGTTCACTGTGACGACATTGAAAAAATATGTTTCTAATGACTTCATTAGCTTTTAAAGTGTTAAAATTTCCATGTGATATACCCGCGAAAGAACCTACGTAGCCATTAAATGAGAAGTGCTATTGTAATTCTTGATTATTTAAACCTCACTTAACTAACACTTAAGCTGTACGAGCTCTGGACAGCGCTTGACAATTAAGTAGCAGTTGAAGTTAACGTTGCTGGCCTAATGCATGAGAATGGCTTCTTTGTATCATTCCTTTGATACTTCGGGCTTCATTACGGTGTGTAGTTTGCAGATAAGCAGCTCGTGCCAAATATGCATTTTAATTTGTTATTCAGCCATCATCAAATCCAATTCGCCAGGTTGTGGCATCGCATTTCATATTTAGCGTTCTAGAATACGGGATTCCCCTCTCATGGCGTGTATCACGTGAGACGTGTGCCGACCGCGGAAATCTCCCTCGCCCGGACATTGACTGGCCTTTCGATGGACCGTGAGATTGCCCCCTCCCATCCCAGCCGTGCTTATCCCTCGCGCCATCGGCGGACGCGCTGCTCCGCCGTCGTTTTCAGGGGACATTCCCCCCTTCCTCGCAACTGCTGCTAATCCCCTCGCTCAATCGCGGAAAAGGGCCCCTGATCTCGCTCGTCCTTCTCCTAGCCCTTTATCACGCCTATGTGTGACCTCGTCGTTAGTATTGGCTTCGGTTGCGTGTTCTACGCCATGGATGGTGGAAAAAAATCGTGCGCGGGATTCGGGGTCGGAAAGGGACTCTTTAGAGTTCATATCGGCCGATTTGAAGTAAGGGCGGAGTTTTTTTGCGTAATCGGTGCGGTGTGTTAGACTCTGCTAGATAAGAGATATTTTGCTTAGCATAACTCGGTCTTTTTGTGATCCAGACGAATAGACTTGTATACGAATTAAAGTGGGAACCGCTAGAGACTCATAGGCTACGTGGTATGCTGATCTTCATGGCAAATTTGACATTGGTGTGAATTCTACGTGCTAGGCTTTGATTACTATAGTTATTAAAGCAGGCATCCTTCAGCCCAACATGGACAGCATCATGTTAGTATCTTACTGTTTCTCGGTCCCATACAAAGATATTTTAAGAGAGATTTAAGTTGGACGGATAGGTATAGGAATTTGTTTCCCAGATTCCTGAACAAACGATGGACTTTAATGCATGCTAGGTGAATCACAGTAGTTAAATCACTCCAAGAAGCACCCTTTCTTTTTATTTGCAACGGCAGGTGTCCTAACACCCGCACCCTTATTGAGGCGGCTTGCTGTGTGATGCGCAGATGTAAATAAATGGGTGAAATATTCCACAAATCAAGACTCATACTGATGCCAATTGTGAAACCTACATTATAGAGTTTAGATAGTTTTTACTCCCATAGATCGATAGGCATTGCTGCATTCCTTGCTGTTAGCTTGAATGATTATGGAATGGAGCTTTCCTCAGCTAATGGTCACGATTTGTCAGGTTACGCTACTTCAAGTTGTTGTTAACAAGCTGTCTTTTCAATGTCTTTACCCGAATCTAAGTTGCTGTGAGCTAGTCTTAAGTTCCGTAGCAGGAGTCGGCAATCTTTTTACGCCTGCGAGTTGCATATTCCAGTCGCCATGTAGCGGCGGGTTACGAATTTTATGTTGGCCAGCCCACTCGGATATCAAATACTGTTATCATTTCTGATATTATGTATTTTGTGGGCTAAATCTAAATAACTGACCCACTCAACCCGTGTTCATAATTTTATATAAAATTTCTGGTAGTTATTAGTTGCGCTCGTAAGCGTGAAGGGTATGTTTGAAACAGTATTGCAGGGGAGGAAAACAATATGGTTAATAGAGAGATTGAAAAGTAATAGACCTAATTGTGGTTTATGAATGTGGGGTGTGGGATGGGCCAGCTAGATTCAGATAATGATAAAGTTAAAGTATCCTTCACCGATAGCATACCTTGAGTAATAAACCCTAGTAATATGCACTCTAAACACAGTTCCTCATTTTTATGACTACAAAACTATTGATAGCTGTATGCTGCGTGGGCATCATGTTGGTAATTGCTTCGGAGGCCGCATGCGACCAAGCCTGCCTTAGAGGTCATATCGGCAGCTTTGAAGTGAAGGGGGGAGTCAGGTTTGCGCGGAAGCGGCGTGTAGTATAAGTGCCCGTCTTTATCTCTCCGCCATGGCGGGGTGCGCGCACCGCCGAGCACCACAGTCGAATATATACACTGCGGAGCGGACCAGCAGCGGTTAACAATAAGTCCGTTTCCAGGCAGCGGAACGCGCAGATCTCTTGCATGAATTATGCCTCTCCGCAGAGTAGTCAGCGACGCCGGGCCCTTGTGTGTTGGCCGCCGCGGGGCTAGCGCCGCGGATTGTCCGGCGGAAAGGGGGGAAAGATTGCCGAGGTTGGAGTGGAACAACGGTCGAGGGCAATGAGGGTGGGTGGGTGGGTGGGCTGGCGAAGTGCTGCTACTGCTCGCATGCCTCCGGTAATTATAATCATTATTGCTGCTGTTGCCGCCATAGGAGATAAAGCGAGAAAGAGCGGCAGTAAGGCGGTGGGTGGGAGGAGTAGCGGCCTTCAACCTCTCCCTCCCTTTCCTCCAATGCTTCCCCATTCTCCTCTTTTCGCCTTCCTGCCTTATAAACCCACACCTTTATCGCACTCCCATTTCATTCCTTTCTTCCCACCACTTTCCTTCTGTCGTGCGGTATTTACTGCGAGGCTACTACCGATCGAGTTGTTGATACGCTCATTCCCTTTTAATTTTTTTTGCGTATTGCATTAACAACCACAATCCTTTCAGAGTTAGTGTCTAATGTATTGAACTTATTGAGTGTATAGTAGTATGACTCAACAACCCGAAGACAGGTTTGACGTAGCTTTCCACTCCGCTCTCCTATCAGTTAACCTTTTAACATTTACACGTTTCTTCTCGTTTAAATACTTATTATCTTGTAGAGTGTAACTCATCCTGGACCTTATCTTGCCTTTCTTCTCGTTCAATTGCCCTTCAGTGACTTTATTTATCAGGCTCACATGATATAGCCTAATGAGTTGTCTGGTCTTATTCTATGGGTTTTTTGATGACATCTCTTTTCCCCCACTCTTCGCAGCTATTTCCAATTATTCACTCGATCGATCCATTTCGTCTTCTTCATTCTTCTGTTTCGCCATAGTTAAACTCTTGATATCTGTGTTTCTATCATGCCTCACTCCCAAAAAGAATCATGCTCCACAAGTAGCCATGGTTCAAAACCAGCATGTGGACCTACGTAATCGTTAGAATCTTAACAATTCATCTTTTTTCATCAATTTATGAAATGGCAATTAACAGCAATTATGTGCTCACATATATTAAACGACAACGAACTAGTTTTTAATTTTCCTGATATCGTTATTCTTCTTTCATTAATTTAATTCAATTTAAATTCTATGCCGATTTTATGTCGGTCTCACTCATTATTAATCGCTATTAAAATGTGAGTCAAAATTGTATCATATAGGAATTCCTTCTATTGTAGCGATGGCTACCAAGGTGGCTGGCCCTGTGAGGTCACCGAAAAATTTCATGCTTAGTCGCGCGTTACCTGTGTTATTGCTGTGTGCCCATTGTCAAAGAAATTGACAGAAACCTCTAATATTCAAATATCCAGTTCGATTACGGCTGTTTAATTAATTGGCGTCGCAACCAACGGACTTCAAAGGGCATTCGAGGCAGTGGAGATGAGTTGCCTTTGAGTGTGTATCGAAATGAATACCGGCTCGGGAAATTATTAAATATCACATAATCTCTTACGTGCAGGCATGTGTTGTACCGGTTGGGGTTAATTGAATGTACGCGATCATTCGGGACTTCATAACTCCAGTCCATGAAATCACTTTGAAGTGCACTTTACTCTTCTTTCATAGTTTTCTTGCGCACACATTTAAAGACCGCTCTCTGGCTTTGCGATTGTCATCCGCGGAATGCGTGCATTAATTCAAAGCGGCGAATATTGTGTGTGGCCTACGTTGATTGAAATTTCTCGTTTGGGCAAGCAAACGCCTATATGTAGTTCCACGGGCAGAGTTCTATGTTTTTAGGGAAATGAAACTATTACGCTTCGTTAATTGCCGGGGCGAACAGGTCAGCGCATTATTTTTGCCATTCATGTGGCTGTATTCTGCGATTGCCGAGAGATTTACGGTCTTAATGGGACCCTTCCGAGCGATTCTCACCCCTTGGAATCATCAAGATGTGCATTGTTCGCTCGGCCCGTGATTCCGTGAGGCACGCGTGATTTCATGTGGAACGGACGCACGTTTTGCCTAATTTCTGCCCTCCTTCGCGTCCCCTTTCCATATTTCCTCTCCGAACTCTAATTTCTCGTCCCAAGCTCAACAATTTGGTCGAATGGTCCCTCTCGGGCGCGAGCGTAAACGGCTCGTACTGAAGTCTCTCTCTCTCGTCACACCATGCCGCCCGCCGGGAGCCACAGCGTATTTGGATGATGCAGTAAGAGTTCGGCAGGCGTCGCGTGTAAATCGAGCATAGAGTCAATTTGAACCAACATTTTCCTCCCTCGCTCAGCACCGCCGAGCAGACGGAATGATGCACCAAAGGCGCTTGATAGATTGTCACGGTAGCCAGAAGGCCACCACTACCAATGTTGTCAAAAATAATTAAAATATAAATGATGCTTCTTTGCGTGGCTAGTGTTATGTATTGTTGGTGAGAAAAAGAAGCTTAATAACTAAATGACTGTTCGTAAAACTTGAACAACTTAGAAAAATAAATAAAAACAGTAGCTGGAACAATAGAAGAATGGCATAATTAGGCTTTTAAATATTTTTTTATCAAAAAAGAACGCAAGAAGGAAAGGCATAGGAAAGGCCCACAGACGAGTTAGGCAGTGGATGTGTAGTCGGAAGATTTTCATCATAATTCCAGATATGTACAAGTAGTGGATTGCCCTGCACTGCTCTTCATTTCTCATGTTCATGTTCCTCCGTATGAGGGATCTTTCGTTCGAAATTCCGCGTGTGCGATATAAACAAATTGGAGTGTGAGGGTCCAGCGCTTTGGGGCCGAACGGCGTTTGATGGGGAAGGCGGGGCTGACAGCATGGAAAAATTTGGGTGGGGTGTAGTAAACAATTTTAGGGGATTTGAGTAACCGCCATCACTGGCAAACAATCCTGAGATTGGTTTGACGTTGCTTTGGGTCAAATTCTCCTATTATTTGAACTGTATGCATAAATCTAGAAGTTCTCATTTACATTTGCTATCGCCTGTTCTACATTCGGCTTTCATACGAGTCCATCCTTTACCATTCTTGCTGTTCACTTGCTCTTCTCCGATTTTCTTCACCAGCCTATGATACGTCATGATGTAGCTAGTCAGGTTGTTTTGTCTCCTTTTAAGGATTTCTTATAGCGACACATCTCTCCCGCCAGACTGGTTTTATTTCTTGACATTGTATTCGTTTAAAAATTAAGCTACCACCTGTAAACTTTTAGATCATATAGAATACACCCGTGCCTGTATTCGCCGCGGTCTCAAATTTTAAAAATTGACCTCAGTATTTTATTTGGTAAAAGGTTTTTTTAAGTGACGATTTTACACTGGTCCACCTATTAACCCCGAGAAGTTAGAAGATGTTAATGTTATAAATGTTTTTATATTCAAATACAGTCAATTATTATGAAGTCTGCTCTAGGAAGAGAATAATGTTTAAACATCGAATGAAAGAAAGTTAGCCTGGTAAGGAATCAAAGAGGAAAGTTCAATTAGAAGAGGATGTTAATACGAAATGATTCGCAAAATACAGCGTATAAACGAACCTCAGTTGTAGCTGTTAATGTTACTGCTGTTAGCTGTTAAACCCACCTGTTAATAGTAAGGATAAAAATTATAGCAATGGGCAGAGAAAGATAAATCCTCCAAATATACAAATTAACCAGAAATTAAATAAAAAATAAATGGAAATTAAAATATATTATTATTCATCCCCATTAATATCTGCACAGGGAGATATGTGTAACAAACAAGTTAATAATTTGGGAATTAAATAACATTACAAATATATGACAAATATTTGTGTTGCTCCAATCTTGTGTTATGGTAAGGGGAGTCCTAAGCTAGTAAGAATTGGACATTGTAGAATAGGGTAAATTCTATTACTTAACTGCCAAGCCTAATCTTAATCGATCTAAAGGATAAGCGAAGAACTTTATAGTTTTTGTATACCAGCACGGAAAGTATGATTGATCGAAAATACAAACAGTCATAATTATAAACTAATGTTTTCTATCAAGTTCAGTATGATAAAACTTGGTCCTTGGTAGGGCATGCTATCAAAATTTTGTCTTGAGCAAGCTCCTTTATGCTGAGGGAGGGAGGGCAGCGGAGGTTTTCAGGGGAATCATTGGATTGGAGATGGACACCAATGAGTGAGATCCCGTTTCAATCGCTCTCATACAGAACCTTCTCCTCCACCGGGACATTAGTGCCTCGGAATCATTCACGCGCAGATAACTTCGAGCCGTACCTCGGCCGCACGCGTGTTTTTAATTCGACCCGTACATGCGCCAGCTGCCTTGGTAGCGTGGGTTCTGAAATGCCAAATGAGGCGACAAATCAAGTCTTCCATTTTCCTCATTCTCTTGGATTTCCTCGTCGGCTGTGGTAAATATCCTGCTTCCCCTTCCACTCTTCCCTACATTCTCCTGCCCCCCCCCCCCACCCTCGGTGTTCCTCCTCGGTCATGTCGTTAACAAGTGATACGGTTCCGTCGGTGGCGTTTTGAAGGTCCCGTCGCGTCGTAATCCGATAGGGACACTCAGGGCCTCCGCCCCTCATGACTATTTCAAGCGGCCTCCCGTCTAGGGTATGGCGAGGGAATCCATACCACCGCTCGACGCTAACAGGTCGCCTTCGTGCCTGCACGAGCCTCGCTGATACTGGAATCATCTTGATCGAATCCGTGATGATATAATCTGTTCCCTTCCGGTGATGCTTTTTTATCTTAGTCGTCATTTTGCCTTCATTTTTGGCATTACCGAGGTGTAGCCAAAGATGCATCTTTATAAGTCAAATTTTTATTTCAGTTTGAAAAAGCATTTTTTTTCAACTCCTCTGAACAAATCTTTCAACAACAGTGCAAACCCCTTTGAAGCTTTTAGTTGATTGTTTATTTTTTTCGTCCGTATCGTTTAATCTCATGATATCGATATCCATAAATGTTATTTACCACAGAATTTTGCTAACTTTAGGCGACGTCATAAGAGATAGCGCTTTCATTGCTGCGTTTGCATTCAAGGCATCTGTTGCGTTTGATACATTTTTAGCTAACATGCGGCTGATGATTGTTGTGTGATCAATATTTCTGCTTAAGGAGGAACCATCATTTCAAACATGCCCGAAAACCTCCCCTTATTTTGACATATGTTGTTGCTCATTATTTTTTCTATCGAATAGTGAAAAAATATTACTGTCACCGGCCATTTAAGAAAGATTTATGGATTTGAAAATGACGGATTTCCACCTTGAAATACATTGTCTTTATGGGAGAATGATGACCTTCCCTTGTAAAACATTTTTTATCTCAAATTTGGCCCGAAATATATCGTTGAAAAATTAGCACAGCATAGAATAGACATCGATGCTTAATATATGTATTTTTTTAGAAGGGGTTACCGATATGTTAGCGCCAGTATTTAAGTTTAAAGAACATACTTCCGGTTTTCTGCAGAGCGAGCAGCCATTATGCGGCGGAGGTAGTGGCAACGTTGCAAATATACGGAGGTAAAAATATGAAGAGCGATATTGCACCTGTCGACCCCTGCATAATTCCAGTGAATGTGATTTTTCGGAGTCATTTTTATACGTATTCATTAAACGAATATTCAGTTCATCTCGAAACGTGCTATACACCGAAGTATGAATTTTATCAGTGCTGGTTGTTAAAGTAATTCCTATATGCGACTACATTTTATTAAACATGCGAATAATCATGACCGGAATTCAATACATCCCTTGAAATTGTCGGCGTATCGCTTCAAAAGCGAAAATGATAGAATATAATGAGACTTGCGATAGTTTATCTGTTCTTCTGAATACTACTTCAAATTGTTTTACGTTTATTTCGAAAAATATGCATCGTTTTCAACTTGTAGAAAATACTTATTTAAATAGAAGTTCTAAGCGTAAAGTAGAAAATCTAGCGCATTATGTATTTAATCATCAGTTTAATTGATATTAAATGTCTAGAATAAGGTGTACAGGTAAATGAATGTACCACGAGACAAGCATATTGTTATTGGGTACCGACAATGTAGTATTTGGAAATACAACTTCGCGAACGTACTAATTAATCGAATATTCACCCATGTAATTCCTCGAAAGTATAAAATAAAATAGACAAGAGTACTTCCTTTTTCACTGACCAAACAATTTACTTTGATACGTTTTCCAAAGGTCCAATTAGCATAATTTGAAAAAACAACAGTAAATACATCTACCTATTCATGAAGTCATTGCAGGAGGATAAAAATTAGGATGCATTCCTGAACAATCGATGGAAGCTGGCATAAGTGAGTCCGTAGAAGTTGCAATGCCAGCCTTCCAAATTTACTGAAACTTCGGCACTAGGAACAAGTATTATTTAATTATCCTGATACTAATGATTCGAATTACATTTGGGTTATAACTGACACATTAGTTTCTAATTTTCACTAATCAACTCCTTATTAATAGTATGGATGAGGCTATTGAATGGAAAATCTACAAAGAAATAAACATTAAAGAGCTTTGTGTCAGTCATTCGACAGGGACTTTAATCTTGGGAAATATTGCAAAAATTTCTTAATAAATTCAAAATGCACGTAAACGATTCGGTATCCTTCAACAGATGCACTCCTTGAAATCGCTTCGATGGAATTGATGGATTCACTTTCGGCCACATTTCGTTTCCTCAAATAATCCAAGCTCTTACCTTTACCTTCAGACACAAATTTGCCTTTAAATTGGCATAATGACGCCATCACTTCAGCCCAAAGGTATATATAATAACTTAAGGCTAAGTAAAAGGGATAATAAAACGAGTAATATTGTCACAATGCAACGTAACTCTACGAGGTAACGTAAACAAACAAAGGTGCTCAACCGCTGTGAAACTACGATATGTTGGCAGCGTTGTCAAGTTGGTGGTCAGCAATTATAAATAAACCATTTTTCCAAATTAGATTGAAATTAGCAGAGCAAAAGGTCTCATTAGTTAAGTTCATTTTATTCATCACAAATGATGTAGTTATAAAGCTTCACTGTATTTCCAGAAAAAGTACTTAAATTCTTCCGATACCTAAGAGTCAATATAACAGCCATTCTTCATATCACTAGATTATTCCATTTTAAGTAAAATTCATGCATTGTACAGCTATTTTGATTGATTTAGCATTACTTTTAATTTTTATGAATGACTAATTGAGCAATTTTAACTCGTTGTTATCGAGTTTATCTAACTAATGAAAGCAGTATTTCGAAGCGCAGGTTCCTCCTTAAAATACCTTATCTCCAAACCGTGAATTTGATGACATTTATACCGTGAAAACCTGGGAAAAAACCGTGAATTTTTTAATATATAGTTAGAGTGGGAACCCTGAATAAGCCTTGCGATCTACTGTATTCGTAAAAAAGACTAGTTTCGTGAGCTAGGTTATGATTTTTTTTTTATTTTCTAGCTTAGAGAGCGTATTGCTTGAAGTTTATTTCATAATACTTTGTATAAAATGAGCTTTTGTTCTGAGAGAATTTTTAACTACTCTCATTATAAAATCGATCTCAATCGGCAATAAAAATAATAGATATTGTGATGTGGGTTAAACACATAGCCTTCAAAACATTTTACTGCTCGCTCTCCATTACCTTACATACTATTGAGGTTTTTTTCCTTCGATTTTTGCGTTTTTCCACTCGCTTGCAAGAATAACCCGTTTTATTTGCGTTCAAATGACGTTGCGTAATCTACCGCACAAAGCTTCAATAGAGAGGAATGAAAGGCAAAGAGCAGCTATGTTACGTTTGCGCAATTCTATCGTTTTTCATGCTGCTTTTAAAGTACCGCAATTATTCGCATCCGGCGCACGCTTTTGATCGAGGACCGCCTCATACAAGAATCAAAATAACGGAAAATAGGATGCTTTGCATATTTATTGCAAATCAACAGGGGTGTAGCCATCTCTCTTTTTATCGCTCTCAGAAAGGTCCATTTCCTTGCGATTTCGCCTACCTTGCTTGTTTGTGAGATGCTAATTACTCAATGTTCCCCGATAGGTTTCAGGCTCATGCAAAGGCTCTTGTTGTTTCATCCCGATTAATATTTTTAAGGGAAACATTTAAACGTACACCGCTTACGCGCGTCTTCCCAGTGTTATTTTTGCGTCGGGTGTGTTTACGTTCGCCGGATCTAATGGGGCAGGCTCATCTCGTGTTGCGTATAGGAATTTGTTTTTGCTGAGAGCCGCGCACTGAGGGCCCACCGTAATGTGGTCGAGTTATTACCATATTCCCTATTTCGTGTTTTGAGCGACGCGCGGGGGCCTAGCTTTGGGCCGTGTACTTAGCACGCGGATCGAATTCCTCCTCTACCGCAATATGTTTGTGCTTCGTCCGAAATCTGCACATCTCCTCCGACCCCTTGGTCCTCTCCATCCAAAAGAATGGCATTCGCGTTCTCAACCTGCTCTTTTCCGCTGGTCATCTCATCAGAGTTGTCCTACCACGGAACTCATGTTTCAAATGAACCGCAAGCCATTCATGCATCGTGCATGTTTGTTGTTAGAACATATCGGGTGTCGCTCATTTCAAAATGTCTTCGCCTTCTCCAGTTCGATGGCTCCCTAGTGGTGTTGTGGCTGAGTCGGCATCCGTCTTCCTGGAATTCGGCCCAAATTATCCAATTCCGATTTCAAAGTTTCTCGGAATATGCGTAATCCAAAGGGCCCTGAATACATTATATAAGTTTGGTACTATCATCAGAAATGATGTTTGAATCATGATTGTATTGCATTGTGGAGTTTATTGAATATCCTTGTTTTGAATTGAATGCATACTTCTTTTGATACCTCTCAGTACGTGTTAATTTCAAAGATTCCATGCCCATAATAATTGTTATAGAACCATTTAATAATCACACATTGTTTTGTTTTCATTTTTATTGTTGTGATTTGTTTACCGTCCGCTTCAAACTCCTTATATAATTAATAATTTTTCGTTGTGGAAGTAAGAATCCACGTGGTTGTTTGATGGCTGATAGCTTCAGCGCGAGAAAAGGGAAAAATAATCGCGGGTGGCGGGGTATATGCGTTACTTCAAAAGTTTTCTCTAGGCTCGTCCAATTGTTTCTCGTCACGTCTACTTGCAACCTGGCCTATGGTGCCGCGTTTGGAAGGCTTCTCTCCGCCTTACGTGACATACACCCCCCACCCTCCCCAGCCGTAGCTGTTCGCGATTCCGTGCTCCAAATTTCGACTCGTTTGGGTCGTCCTCTACTCCGCTTGACGGCTGCTGTGCGGACGAGCGATCGTCGTGTTCCCCTGGACCACCGCCGCAGTTAACACTCTCGGCTCTCTTTCCCGGTCCCTCAACTGCCTCGTTGAGCGTCAAACAACCCTCTCTCTCTTCGCCCACGAACACATTGGTCACGTAAACATTTCACTGGTCCACCGACGAGCAACTTTGGCTTTCGCATCGTTTTCGTCGTCGATAGCGGTCGTAGCACAGTCCCCTTCTGGCCGTAGCCGCTTCTGCCCAGCCACCTCTGCCATTCGTCAGAACTCTTCTTCACTCCATTTCCCTCTTTAGTCCTGCTCTTGAGCCTTCAGTCAACGAAATCCTAACGCTGCCTTGCCTTACTTGCATCTGCGTTTTTGTGTTTCTATCGTCGAGTACGACATCATTCCTCATCGTTCAAAACATATTTACGTTGAAGCTTTATCTCGTGTGGAGCTATTTATTGGGGACTCGAGGATAAATGCTTATTTTCTGGAAGGAAATACTTTCTCACGTCCAGGAATAACAGTCGTGGGGAGTTTTTTTGAACCAATCTTACCTTAGGAAAGAAGTTGATAGTCTACTAATTTTTTATTTAATCTGATTTTTCAATTCTTTTCGCTAAATTAATTCAAGATGTGATGGGATAATTTGGCCAGGTTGCTCTTCTCAGAATATTTTTTGCGGGTATCAACTGCTTTTACCTTCTCCTTACTTGAGCGCACCTAAAGCAACTCTCATACGCGAATAATCCAGCCATTTTTTTCAGAATAGGTGACGTACGGCTGGGGCGTGTGATGAGGGACGTGGAAATTGAATGGAAAGGAAGGATATTTCCTGTACGAGGACGGGAGAGGAAGAAGTCAGGCCTCTTGCATAGGATGAAGAGTGATACGTACTTAATCGGAGTGAAGTTGTTAATGCATTGCGAGAATGGAAAGAGACCGGAATGTTTCGTAGAACGACTGTGATGTATTTTCCATTTACCCACCATGAACGGTGGATTCATCACCATTAGTCAACAATCCTGAGATTGGTTTGACGAAGCATTCCATTCCTCTCTCCTATCCGCTAGTCTTTTCATAGCAACGTATTTCTTCATAAAATAAGATAAAAATACTTTGTTCTATTCCACACTTTATTTTAAATAGTACGACCCGGGTTTCTGCATCTCATGCTATCATCATGACATGCAGAAACCCAAATCGTACTATTTAAAATAAAGTGTGGAATAGAACAAAGTATTTTTATTTTATTTTATGATGAAGCAGTTCCACAAAGTAACGCCTGAGACCGTGTCTTATATTAAGCGTATTTCTTCTCTTTTACACCCTTTATAACCTGTCCTATGTAACCCTTTCGGGGCCGACCCTTGCCATTCTTCCCTTCTACCTGTCCTTCTACGATTGTTTTCATCAGGCCATCATATGTCATAATGTGGCCAAGTAAGTTGTCCCGTCTTCTGCTCAAGGTTTTTAGAAGACTTCTCTTTTATCCCACTCTTCTCAGTACTTCTTCATTACTTACAACTGCAAAAACTGATAATATTGTCTGTCCAGACTTGGTGTACCTTCATGTGCAACTCTACCGAATCTGCGAGCGTCAGAGCATCAGATCGAGTGGTTGCGGTGAAAGGATGGGCTTGAGAACGTGTGCCAGAAGGGACTCGTGTTTCAGATACACTTCAGCCGCCGAAGCTCGTTGGAAGGTGAGCGGCGCAACTCGAATGTTTGTGGGTCCGCGTGTGTTCACTGCGCAATGTGTTTTGCGAGTCTCGCATGACGACTCGCTCGTGATCACGCGGCTGGGCCGTGCTTTCGCTTCCCTTCGGCCGATATCCGCAGGGACACCCTTCGGTCGGAACGGGGATTTGGGGAGACGGGGAAATCGCCTCGGGAAGGGAAGGGCTTGGCCGGCGAGACCTTCCCTCTCGAACCGAAGGTCTATGAGGGATCAACGGCCTATTCGGTAATTCTTTGGGAGAGAACCATTTTTGTGGAAAAGAAAATTTCCCACAAAGTTACTTTGTTTTTACTTTGGTAAGGAGAGATAAGGAAAGTGGATGCAAGATGATATAATTTAAACAGAAAATGTCGTGGACAATTACCCTATCCAACTTCGTCTTAGTTTTACTATCCATTTCATTTTCTCGTACATAACAGTGATATGGATAGAATAGTGAAAAGAAGACAGAAGAAGAAAAGAAGAAAGGTTTGTGAACAGGTTTAACGCCGAGCTGAAGGAGAAAATGAATTTTCAAAGTGGGACTGGGGTTAGTAAACATGGTTTGTTTTGTCCTATGTTAATCTATCTTAACTAGTTAAGAACCAACCTTGAATGACAACTAAGGGGAATATGGAACGTATAAACCGGAACTGTCACTGCTAAAAGGAAGAAAAATCGACCGAGCGCTATGACGTCGCGGAGGCTCTGAGGATGCTCGCGTCGGTGTTCATAGCTCGCGTTTGGATAGACAAAGGGATATCCACGCGGGAGTTTGTGTGACACGTAGTGAGAGCAGTACTCGTATTGGGTGTGTAGCGGCATCAAGGCCTGTTCCTCGAACACTGCTTCTGCGTAAGTAAATATTGTTTGTCCGCCGATTTTTCCAATCCTTGGGCTTCCCTTAATCCGCCTTCGCTTGTGGGTTTGATCCGAGCGATTATTCATCGCACCTCGCGTGCCCCCCCCCCCCCCGGCTCCAAACCCCGCTTTCTCTCTTCCCTCTGAATCGCTCGCAACCCTCTTCTCAGCGAACCGTCAAAATCCGACGTTCAGCCTCACCCTCTCCACAATTGCTGCCGCCGCCGCCGCGAGATTATCGGGGAATTATCGGGCGGAAGAGATGCGGAAACAAATTTTCCTCCTTCCCCTCCGTTATTCAGACCCCCTCTTGAAGAATTAACCTGGGACGATCGTCTGTATTATGTACCTACCTGCGGAGTATGTATATGTATAAATGGAAAGCGGGTCCTCTTGCGATCCGCGTCGTGGCGCCCCACCCCCCGAGGCTCGGGCCGGCGCGTTTTATGGAGCATCCAAGATTCGATCATCCCCTGCGGTACGTGGTTAGGTGTATTGTCGTCTATGTGATGTTCTCTCCTTTTGCCCGGCACTTCAGAAGGACGGCCCGGCCCCTCATGCACTTGATAGGCCAACGGACAGTTTGAGGCTCATTCCCCTAAATACTGGATCTGCGTAATTACATCCCATTCATAGCAGAAGACGTTTCACCTTCGTGGAGAAGCCTCTTTGAAATCACTTTATGTTCATGTGATTAGCAAACAAGTATCTGCTCACTTTGGTATGAAAATATATAGTGCTGAAGATAATGAGGCTAAGGGGCAGAGCCAGATATGGTTGCAACCTGTAGGTAAATAAGACTGAGTTAGATGTGCTGAGAGATACTGAAACTCGTATGACGGACATAGCCTTGAATTGTTTGTCACTGAAATTGGAATCTAAGAATTTAAGTTGTTGTTGTGTAAGCGGTGATTATGATTACGTTATGTCTTTGAACATTGCTTTAAAGAATTATTTTGGGGTTTGCTAATGGTCCATACTCCGCGTATCACCCGATAAGTTCTGCATAACGTGTTTGCTGACGACAATGAACTAGTACCTTCGGTATTAATTCATTTGACGTGCTTGTGACATGAGAATACTCTAGCATTAAGTGCCGGGAAAGACCATTCTTTATTGATTTGATGCTCGTGACGAATAAAAGTGCTAAGATGTCCTTTTTTATAAATTATTATGCTTTTTCAATGGAAGATTTGTTCCGTGATTAGCAAATTCTTTTTAAACTCAGTTCACATTCTAGTCTAAGCTTTGAAATTCCGTCCGCACGTAATCGTCCCCTCAGCCTTTCTGATTGCTTTTATTGCTATCGAAAGTTTAAGGTAACACATTTATCGACCTCTTTGCTCGCATGAGGATCGACTCCCTTTGCCCACCAACGTAACTCCCCCACCTCTTCACCCCCCTTGCCTGAATTTTCTTCCTTCAGACCTCTCTCCTTGTCGCTTTAGGGGTATTAAACTATGTTGTACAAATTTTCTGTCATATTCTGTAACGGAATTCGCTCCTTTGTGTGTGTGTAGTGGGGGATGTAAACGCTAGTCCCGTGACGTGAGACAATCAAGCGATTAACTTCCGCATCGTTTGTCCCGTCCCCCGCCGACAATCTGGGTCCGTTTGAGCCCAATACCTTTTCCACAAAATTCTTTCCGCCGTTTTTTTGCCTTCGCGGTCCTGCACCGCTTTCATCCTCATTATTTCCAGGGTCCGCGTACGTGTGTGTATACAAGATGTCTTTCGCCAGTACGTTCCTCCTCTCCCCCCCTCCCTACTGTTCATCTTAATCCTCGTTTACCTTCACCCCTCCTCCTAGCTTCCAACCCCGTCCCACCGCCATCTCCAAAAACAACAAGCTCAGGCTCATTCGCCCACACATACACACGCGCTCATATTCTTTTAAGTAACATGTATATATCCTCCTATTCCTCCTCCACCCAACGTATCCGTTACCCTTCGTTTTGGAAACTTTGCCCTTTCACCTATGAGAGAAAAACCTTAATGCGGCGAGTCCACGGGTGGGGGAAAGGGTGCCCTTTGCTTCATCGCCCTGCCTGCCCTCAAGAGTGTGTGGGAGATGTGCTATCGTTTCCCCCGACTACCCCCTGATTCCCTTTTGTGGGTCCCCTCCTCATATGCAGCCCTCCTTTCCCCCTGGGGTGGAGGGGGGGGGCATCTCCACCCCTTACCCCTCCTCCCATGAGCGCTACATCAATAACAGATTTCTCTCCAATTAAGTCCATTTGAGTGGAGCGGAAAAGGTGTTTCCCCCCAGGGCCCACCTTTTTTCTATTGTCTTTGTTTGCTCGAACCCCTCCCCTCCCACTCACCCAATCTTCCTCCCCACCCTCCACCTTTCTCCTTTCTTTTCTCAACCCCGGGAGAAGAGCAGCTCTCTTTTTCTCCCTCTCTCTCTCTTGCAAGGGATCGATTACCTATTCCGCTGTATTCCTTTTTATTCTCTCACCAACGTTTCAGAGGCGGACTTTTTTAATCTCGTTATTCGTTCCAAATTATGTTCCTCCTCCCACCACTCTCCGCCATATTCTCCCACGCACCCCCTCCTCATCCCAATGCCTCGACTCACCTCTCCCCCCCCCTACGAACCCGTCTCCGTCCCCGAGAATGTTTTTCGCATCCGTGTGAGGCTCTGTTCCGCCTCTTTCCCTTTGGAATTACTTCTTCAGGCGGAAGCACCAGCCACAGTGTGTGTGGACGCCGCCGCAATCTTTTTACTCTGACGGTGACTCACGCCCCCTGTGTACCCCTTTTCCACCCCCTGGACCCCCCATCGCTACTGCCTCTCATCCCCAATGCGCTGTCGGCCAGTTAGGTATATACCGAGCGCTCTCAATCCTCTCCGAGATGGCGTGTTTGTGAGCTACGTGCGAATGTACTACACGCGATTATCTCCTGTCTTTCTCCCTCTATATCTCCGCTCTCTGTATGCCTTTATGCTTAGTTTTCCCCGGAATTTTTGTACCTACTTGATCAAATATCGATTTCCTTCCTTTTTTCTCCTTGCAAAATTCCAGTTCGTTCCTGCAAATGAAAAGCGCCCTCCTTCTGCTCGTTTACATATTTTTTTCCTCCGCCCGTCCAGCCCCGTTCTCTCTGTGTGTAATAAACCTCCCGATACCCCCTCCTCCATTCCGTCCCTTCTTTTGAAGCGGGCGCCCCCCATCCTCCTCGCCACCCACCGATTCATGGGCGAGAGAGCTCGAGTATACACCGGCATTACCCATCCTGCCGACTGCAGGCCGCGCCCGAGTAGTCCTTACCGTTTTGCGAACCCTGTTGATCAAGTCGCCGGATTTTTCTTCATTCACTCGTGTGGAATGTCTTTTTATCATTTCTAGCTAGCTCTGGAATCCCTTGTAGCAGTTCAAAGTCTGTCTTCTCTTCCATGGATGTTTTTTTTTGCGAGTTTCTAGAACTCGGACTGCGGCCAGTCTTGCGTGTCAGTGGCGATTCCGAAATCTCAGATGCATTTAACTTTTTTTTGCTGTCTTTGCGGCGTCTGCACGACTAAACAGTTTTTGCGAGTGTGTTCCCCTCTATTTTAAAACATGATTAGTAGGTAGCGTGCTTATTTCCATTTGTATAGTCTGAGTTTGAATTGTTATTTTTTTTCATTCTGCGAATCTTCTTCTGAGCGTCATGATTAGGACATTTTAGATTCATCATACGGAAATGTTGCATATGATTGAAGGCTTGAAATCGCTCTTGAATATATTGTTCCTAGCATAGTACATGTGGTACGTATTATTTGTCGTTCAACAAGATTTCTCTATTAGCAAATTGCTTATTAATTTTGTGTATTAGGTGAGAGTGCTGTTGAATTGTTCTGGTCTAGGCTATGTTAGGGGTAATTGAAAACCTATCAACATCTTCACCATTGTTCAGGTCACCTATTATATTACTCCTGCATCCGAACAGGTGAATGGCGTGGTGGATGGAAGAATATTGAATGGAGGGAATATTGAAATTCGGATTTGAAGAACGATACTTAGTGATCAGCTATGAACGGGACCGAGAACATGATTTTTGAATGGAATGGATAAAGGTAGAACGGGGGTATCGCGATCGTATGAGTGAAGGCTAAAATATGTCATTTTGTTTTTGAGAATTATTTTTTCACATTCATTTAACTATCTTACCTACATAGCAGCCATGTGAAAATAAATGTTTGTTCGTAAACACTGTGTCCCTCAATCAGAGATAAAGGATAACGAAGTTATAAATATTCCTATCCTCACTGACCAGGCATAGTCGATGATAAATGATTCGGCCGTTGTCAAATCGAATGAGAAATTTCTCCATGCCATTGATAATAGGCTTTATACCTATTTGTAAATAATAATATTATTATGTTTTCCACTTTTCAATAATTTACATTTTGAATTCGTTTTTTAAATATTTCGTGTGATACGTCGAAAATTGCCTCGGAAACTTTCGTCTCGTAACTGTGTGGTTGAAACACACCTGCGCCATTTGCAATGATCGTGACGTCACTTGTCGGACAGCAGAGTTTTGCTGAGCTATCCTACATTGTGGCGCAAGGTGGGACACGTGATTTGTAACGGCTACCGTGAAAATTTGGTTGTTGAAGGATAGATCACCACGATTCCGTTTACCGTGCCGTTTTTAGAGAAATTCCGAAGAGAAATTCAAAATTTGCTTCCCACTTTGGTGTCTTATAACTAATGGATAAGAAAGGATTGAGACCTTAAAATTTGGTATTAGGCTTCTACTACTAATTCAACCCCTTCCTATTCGATTAAATTTTCCGAATGTCGCGCTCCTATTCTCTATCTATTTTTTTCTGTGGTTCTTTTTCAAAGGGTAGGTAATGAAATGATATGTTGTAATTTTTAATAAACGGAGAACCGTGAAAGAAAATGTGATTTTTAAACATGGCGAACACAGCTATCGCTATTCGAATAAAATCATTCAACCCTTTCAGTGCATCTCGTTTTATGAAATATCAATTATTTATGTATACTATGTATGTTTTAACATTTTTAAACTTTCATAATAATTAAAGTGTGTCTCTAAAAACAGTGCTAAAATTATGAAAATCCGATTACGAGATACACTCGTCATTGAGCGGTTTGGCGCCGAAAGTTCATGACGAGCTAGACTCGTCATTACAGCGCAAGGGGTTAATTAAAGCAGATGCTTAAATTTAAATCCCAACTTGAGGAGAATCCCCTATTGCCCGTGCATACCCACGGAGAGGCCTCTTTACCTCTAGACCGTTTTACTGCCGTGAGGTCACTTGATGGAAACACGACCTTTACATTCCATTATGCATTCCCCCTTCCCCCCCCACTTCCCAGTTGCGCCCTGGCGAACGCCATCCTTCCTATTCTTCAGCTTCCGCTATCGGATGCACCGAAAATTGGTGGCGGGGTCTTTTCGGAAGAGGGCCGCCGTTCCGGAAGTTGCGCGATACGGTGCACGCCGGCGCGAGTATGCAACCTGCTTGCATCGCAATTAAAACCCCAGGTCCCAGAATCCGGTTCCGGGGGTGTGTAGCGCGGCTCGGGACACCTCCAGCCGCACCCCCCGCCCTTCGTGCCCGCTGCGGCCGCCATTCACATCCCACGGGACGCCAGTGCGAAAAATCACTCCCAACGCAGTGACCGTGGCAACGGCCGCGCCGCGTTTTATCGTCGTAATTCCCTTCGCGCCTTTGCGCTCGAAAAACATCAATTCCTTCCTTTGTCCTCTTCCTCCTCCCCAACCTCCCCCTCGCCTTGTAAATTGTTGATCTTCGCCGCTTTTATAAATAAATAGCCGCTCGCTCGATGTGGAAGGGCTCCGCTTTTATATCGTTCCCTGCGGACGTCCCCCTCGCGTTTGATGCCCTCCCGGTCTCCGCGGATGTCCACGCAATAGCTCTCTCCCGGTTCATCCATGGTCTAAGGTCAGATCTCATGGGTCAGCGTGAACGGATGGAGCTTCGTTTCCCTATCCTAGTTTGTTAGACTTGCGGATTCTTGTCCATGATTATGAAATATGACATCAATTCAAATTTATTATTTAAAAAAAAACTTACCCAGTGTCAGAGTGCGTTGGAGTGCGAGGAGAGACTATTTTAGAACTGAAGAATTATATTGTGATATTTATTGGGTCCGCAAACTTGATTTAGACGAGTAAGAAATGAATGGATGTTGGTAGAAGTCATTCCATGTGCATTAGCCAGCAAATGACTCACCCGACACTCATTTGCCTGGATGATGATGCCCGCGTTTTGAATCGATACGCCGCCCATGGTAAAACAGACTCAATAACTTGTATGGTATATCATTAATCATATGGGATAATATTATTCTATTATTTATAATAATAATTTAAATATTCGAAAATGTCTATATTTAATTAATGTCACGAAAAAAGTACGATGTTTGATTCATTTAAGCTAATGTGAATTAACCATCATTTATGTAGCTAACTAGGATTTTAAAGTTCGAAGGAGGGGTATTTTTGTTCTTTTGAAGTCCTCATTTCGTACCTTATGAATTCAATGAAGGTACAATAGGCAATTAATTTGTTCATTACAAACTAGTTGAAGCTGGTGTCGATTTCTTGCTTATCTTTTGCTGCCTGACGGACAAAACCGAATTCTTTATTTATAAATTGCTCATCAGTCAATCTACGTGTGAAACTTTTAGTAAGAATGAACCGAGCTTTATCAAGAAATAATTGGAGAAACCTCGATAGGAAATCCCCTCGCTATACAAAGAGAATTAGGATGTGGCCTTGTCAAAAACATCGTTAAATATTTGATTGGAAATATAGCGGACTTCAAAGCCTTCCATCATTGGGTATTCACTACCACGATTCCCATTCGCACTGCACAACTCTCTTTTCAGCGGTTTGTCTCATAACGGGGGATTAACCCTATTACCTGCTTGGGTTGACCTGTCTGAGTCCTTTTGCTTCCTCCGTCATGGATATAGTACTCCATCTCTTCTCCCGTGACCTCTTCCCCCCGCATAGTCCTGGCAAATCTAGCAGACCGTAAGTGGGATTATGATACTTAAAAATGAATTATTATTAACAGTTGTCATTTAAAAATTATTGGAGTGTTTATTTTACCGTTAAATTTTTAAATATTAAAGTCTAATTTTCATTTGTTTCAATTATCATTAACCGACGATAAATAATTTCACGGTTGTTTTTATCTGTTGATTTTTGGTGAATGTCGACCTGGTCGGATGTGAATTGCCCGCAGTCAATTTTTTGGCCATTATTAACGTCGCAAATACCTAGATTTCAATTCATTCGCTTTAAATGTTTCTAATGTTTTGCAGAAAGTTTGAGTAATACCAGAGCTCGTATATATAATGGCATCATTTCGTAGAGGTTTTTTCCGAATATCGTCAGACATTTTGCGCAACTTTCAACTTTAGAGTAATATTTAATATCATCCGATTTTGAGAAAAGAATTCCATCTTTGATGCCACTCCACAAATTCACCGCGTATGGCGAATTTTATCCCTTAAAGTAGTGTAAATTTTCGGGTCACACTAATGCAAATGGATCATGTTGAAAGTTAGGTGAGAAACGGCTTTCGTAGCTAATTCACCAGATTTTTTTTGTATGCATTATTTCTTTTCGTAAATTTTTTTATTTGGACGCACGTGGGTCTCTAGCTTTCCAGGACCCAGTCACTTTATGTGCTCACACGCCATCCAACTCCCTCCTCCTTTCTTATTTCCCTCCTCCTTCCTCGATATTCCGATATTATAGCAACTTGTTACTCTGTAATTTGGTCAAATTTGTGTATGAGTAGAGATGAATATCCCTCCTCTTTATGCTCAAACGCCCTCTAAGCCTCACTTCCTTCCTTTTTACCCTCATTCTTCCACGGTATTCCCAGTTTTCCAAAATATCATTTATTCTTCACCGCCGTTGTTACGTTATGAATCTTTCTAATTCTATGAATCTAAATAAATTGAAATTTTGTTTAGTATCTCATTACTTTGAAAATTCATCAGTGGTTTTAATGTTTTGTCATTTAATGTATTACGTTATGATGTTCTATAATGTTATAGTAACTGTTTACTCAATATTTTGGTAAAATTTGTTGGTGAGTGGGCATGGATCATTTCCTTTTTCCTCCCACTTAGTGCTCGGACACAATTCCAACCCTCCACCCCCATCCCTCTATTCTCCTCCTACCCCCTCCATTCCGCCGGCCCAAAACAACGTGGCGATCGCAAAATGGCGCAAAAGGGTGCATTGCGGGTGGTGTAGATATGGCCGGAATGGGAGTAGCGGTAGGGCGGTAGTTATGCAGTTGGATTCGATCACAGGGCCTCTCTCTCCCTTCCGCCCACTCCACGCATGCATGCAAGCATCGAGTACACGGGAAGGGGGGGTTGGATGGTGAACTGTGCGAGAATATGGGAGGGAAGGGGATTGGCGGGGGGGGGGGGGCACAACCACTCCGATGCCGCTGATAAACGAGGCTCGTGCGGCAGGAGCCAAGTTAACGAACACGAGGAATCCGTGTCGTGTAAAACCCGATGAAATAATCCAAATTCATGGCCTCGGGGATGGGAGGGGGTGGAATAGAGTGGGAAGGGGTGGGGTTGGGGGGATGGCGAACGGGTGGAAGATCCGCAGGGTTGTTTTAAATCCATTCGCATCATCCCTTTTATTTATTTTTCCTCTTATTTTTCACTTTGATATCATCCCTGCCGCGAGGTGTTGTTCTATGTATTATTTCCCTACAATGATCTTCTCTCCTGTATAGCCCGTCTCCTGGAGTGAGGGAGGGCATATCCCCCTGCCTCCCTTGGACGACGCGTTTTCGGTTTTGGCCGCGGGTGTAATAAATGCCCCCTCCCCACCACCCGGAAAACACACGGCCATACGAACCGTGTTTAGTGGACGTAACCTCTTCCCCACTTTTGGTGTTGCAATTTGTCCATCGACTTTGGAAAGTAGTTTATGAGTGCGTGTTATCTTTCCCGAGTGGATTGTATGCAATCACGGCGCCTTTTTTCCGTCTTCATCGTCATCGATGTCATTGCCATCATTAGTGCACGGTGTTTACTGTCACGTCGTCGCGCTCATGGCCGTGTGCGGTGCCAAATATTTCTGGTTTGATTCTGAGCATCGAATCCAAAATTGGTTTGGTGCCGGGAAGCTCTCGGTATGCGGTAAATTTGTCATGATTTCCATGCCAGATAATCATGTTCCTCGAAAATTATATTTTGACTCTAGAGATACGCTAAACTTCGTTTTATTCACTCTTATCTGAGACAAGTCAAGACCTCCATCAGATTTTTACTATAGGTCTCTATCAAGGTTGTGCTGGGATATGCCTAAATTTTTCCACTCCACGATAATATGATTTATGTTTTTATAAACGCGTTACATGTATTTACGAGTAAGTAATCTGTCTGTAAGATGATAAGTAATCCTTGTGTTATGTAGCTCCATACTTTGTAAATTCAGATATATTGTTGAAATTATCACTTTTTTGTTTTCCATTTATTTAATCTGGAGAATCAATTTTTACGCTTAATATTTTTTAATTTTGTTTTTAGCGACACTAAAGACTTGTAAAGCAGCTGTTCCGAACTCATAGCTGTTTCATATGCAGATATTTCCTTGAAAGAACGAAATTATGCTGTGTTCCAATTGCTTTTGACACCCAAAAATTTATAATCAAATTGCCTATCGTGTTTGGCCGATTATTTAAAAAAAGAACATTATCCAGAAATCTATATAATTTTAATTTGGTCTTCATTTACGTTGAACCTTACATTGTTCCCGCTGAATGCGAATTTACCTGACAACGATGGCTCTCATTCAATAGTTATAAAAAGTTCAGCAATTCACGATTTGGTATTTACGGATGAAAAGGAATTATTTGTTTTACTTAGATGAATTTCTTCTATTATTCTCATTTAATCTCTTTATCACTTGCGGTGCATGTATCGCTTGCGTGGAGGTTGTCTTTTCAAATGATAATTACTTTATCTTTCTGTTATCGAGAAATCGTTGTGGCAGAGTGGTGAGTTACCTTTAAATGAATGGCGGAAGCACTTTTCGTTCTTCATTATTATTACAGTATTCTATCGATTAAGATAGGTTTCCATGGACAGTTCAAGAAGTGATCTGGGAGCCTCCCTTTCCTTCCAGCACTGCCTTCTTTAATTCACTATAAAGCCTACTCCCTTTCAAGCTATCTAAAAATCCTATTCTTTTCCTTCCTCTCCCTCGTTTCCCTAACATTCTACCCTCTAACACCATTTTCAACATCCCCTCCCCGCTAAGGATTCGCTCCATCCATACATTCTGTCTCCTCCGTACCTCATCTAAAAGCTGCCTCTCCTCACCCACCATATCCAGCACTTCAACTTGTCGTAATTATGTGAATAACTCTTTCACACAATCCTTCTGTTACTATTTCTGTTCTCTAGAGAAGTGAAATGTGTGCTCTTATTTCAATAGAATGGATTTTCTTTTTATTCGAATTTGGCATGCCTCACCCTCGAATTCTCGAGTGTAATTGGGATCTCCCTAGCGGGGCAGGGAGCGAGCGCCACCTCCTCCCCTCTTGTTTAGGTCGTCTTCGACGGAGGATCGCCCTCGCCAGCCGTTTCTTTATTTTCGCAACGTGTGCGCGCCCGTTTAATCGTCATCTCTTTTTCTTTACCTCCGTCCCACCGAGCTTAGTCTTCCTTACTCGTGCAATCCCTCCTCCAGGTCGTGCAACGACCATCTCGTTGCGGTCCCAGCTTCCCCCTTCCCCCATCGTGCTCCGCGTGAGGAATGGAACGGTGGGATGGGTGTGGTTTTTATCCCCTCCCCCATCCCTCCCTCCCACACCGCAGAACCACCTCTCTTCTTCTTCGTCTTCTTTCCAAAGCGCCTCCTCTCCACCTTTCCCTTCGCTCCCAAACACCCCCGTTCCACCCCGGTCGGGCGTTTTTGGCCTCCCACCTCTCCCTCCGCCCTGTTGTGCCTCCCTGGTCGTTTCTTTTTGAGGCGGGTGCGCAAGGAATTAGGTTTTAGCGTGGAGAGGCGTGTGTGTGTACATTTGTGTGCGTGTGTTTTTGGGCCAGGTTGGGTGGGGATTCATTTATTCATTGTCGGCCTTGCGGGTTCTGGACGCTACGATCCCCCTTTTGTCTTTGGTTCTCTTTCTCTTTTATTTTGCCCATTTTTAATCCCCCATTTTCCAACCTTTCCGCTTCTGCTCTCTCTCTCTCTCCCTCCCCTTGTATTTGCCCTCTTCTGCCCCCCTCTCACGTTTTACATTTGCTCGTACATTCAAGCAGCTTTTAAATGTGTTAGGGTGATTACAGGTTTACCCTTTTGGCATTAATTAAGTTTCGCATTTTTTTGTAAATCTCACACCTGCTTATATTCGTTTCTCTTTCTGCTAACTCAATGAAATTAATCATTAGGGGTTAGAGTGTATTGGCATAAATTTATGCGAGATATCAGCTATATATCTGACGTAATATTTTCTATCAAGGACTGCCAATTGATTTTGTAGAAAAAGAGTGTGACTTATAGTGGCATTTATTGGTGTCAATATCCTTGCCACCAGTATTTGTTGCTTTTCCATTTCAGTCAGGGTACTGTTCTCTTTCTTACTATAATTTACAATGACGTAATTTGTCTAAAGAAAGATCAGATAATTAAAATATATGCCCAGACAAAATTGCTTTTGTGATTTTTAATGCTAAAATGTTTTGTTTTTGTCGTAATTAATGGTAGTTAATTTTTTTAAATTATCATTAAAAAATTGTATGTTTTCTCTTTTTTAGGTAAGTACTGATTCCATCCTTGGTCCCAAGAGCATGAAGGGGTTTGGTTCGTATGACCCACTTTGGTTTCATATATTTTGAATATAGCATTGAAGTGAGGGAACTGTGGAGGGCACCTTTTTTTTTGTCAATAGTAGGCATATATTTGCACTCTGTGAGGTAATTTCCTTGTTATGAATTTGTTCGTAAATTAATTCACCATTTTCAATTACCTTCAGATTCCTTTTTACCCCTTACGTTGACATCAGATCTTTATGAATACCACTTATAAGGCTTATATCATGACTTATCTGCAATCTGTCTCGTTGTCGAGTTAACAACCCGGAAAAACTACTGCTTATGCTTTCGAAGTCTACATGTATCTCAATGTGAATACGCTTTGAACAGGACAATTTCCTTGTTGGATTAGTAGAAGCATTTCATTGCCAAATAAATCTTTTATGGATCTCTTGGTTTTGAATTCGGGACTGCATCAAATTAAGCCGTGAATTAACATCTATCAATTCCTCCCTTCTGCTGCCTTCATCATCGAAAAATGTCACTTATGAAAAGCATACGAGCCATTTTAAATTATTGGCAATGACAGTGGTTTGGCATCCTTGTGTTTGCATTTTTTTTTCTAAATCCGTATTTTTAGTAGTTGTGACTTAGGAGAGGAGTTGAGCTTATTGCGGTTATAATGAATCAACAACATTTAGGGTTAATTGGTTGGTTAGCTAGTTTATTAAATGTAGTTTGCATTTTGCAAAAGCAGGAAATATATTTTTTGTGTGAGTTTTAACGAATTTCGACGTTTCATTGGAATGATGGGTTCATTATTTGATTGATGGGTAAAGTGGTGTATTTTTCAAGCGACCCCGTTGCTTATTTAGCCCACCATATCCCATTCATTTTATTAGCAGCGTTATATCCATCCGCATCAAATGAAGCGGAATTTTTTTCCGCTGATTAATCACGTGCCAAGGACTTTGAGGAAGGTTTCATCTTATTTTCAGATAATGTGCATCCACTCCACAATATCGTTCGATGTGATTAACTTTTTCAGGATTTAATATCTGAGCAGGAGGATGACAAATGTAACAGCGGCGGGGTGTCAGCATATCGGCAACTTTATCAGTTTGCCTTCCTTTTTTTTGTCGATACCTAATCGCTCCCTAATGAATTTTATTGCGAGCGATGCATTCGAAGTAGATAAGTTTAATCTATGTAATCCAGCGCGCTCCGAGATCCGCGACGCAAGCATACTAATGAAAATCGCCGGACGCGAGCTGGATTTCATTTGTTTGTTGTTTTTTTTTATTCCCCCACCCCCTTCTCTTCCCCTCCATAGCGTCACCCCACCTCCCACTTCCCCCTGGACCACCGTCCGTCCTCTCTCACCCTTTCGAAAAATCTCCGCAAGATAAATGATTGATGTCGTAAATAATTGACAGACGCAATCGTCAAAACGCACGACACAAAAATTTGGTCGGACCACCTCCTCCCCTCTCTTTCCCCTCCTCACCCCCTCCCCTCCCCTCCCCCCGACCTCTTTATCTGCTGCCCCCGGGACTGACCAAATAAATTAGCGATTAAAAGTCTGAATAAAAGGACAGGACGGATTAGCTAATTAGTTTATTTTAAATGTACGATACGGGAAATGCTCCTGTGAGCTCTCATATTTTATTTTGTTTTAATTTTTTAATTGGGGGGAATGCTATTCTCTTTATGATGTCTTCTGTTGGCTTGTCTGAGCATGGGAGTTAATTTGCATTGCCTTATTATTTTTCGTGTATACATCCACTTAATTTCAATTTATTTGCGCGACATTTATTTTTTGTTCGTATGAGGTCTTGCTTCGTAGCATTTCGTATATCCATTTCCTTGTGAAATACACATCTGTATCGTGGACATATTTTCAGGACATTTCAACCGCAGGACTTCATGATGATCCGTCGTCTTTCACTCTACCTGCTGGGGATTTAATTTCTGCGTCATCTTTAACAAACATGTGAGTTGTGGCTGGAATTCCGTATTAATAATTCCAAGCCCAAGAATTAGTTAATTTTCATTTCCGCCTTTTCATAGTCCTCGTGCTTATTTTAACCTGCAAAATCGAGTATATTGCTTGCCTTACATTCGGTGCCAAGTATAATGTCCTTGCCATGAAACTCTCCATGAAATTGAATATTGAACCGCGACTCCCCTGCACGTTATTTAGTTCAGTCTTTGGCAAAGCATAAAAACGGTTAAGATATCCTTTGCCAAAGTTTTTACGCCTTGACTTCAGTTTTTTAGCCAGTATTTGCATATCTATTGTATTTTTTGAAGCGTCGAAAATATTTTCTCATTAGTCTGGGTTTTTATTCTCCCAAATTGTATAATTAAATTTACCATGTAAATATTTGGTAAACTCGATGAAGAGGATGAAGTGTTCAACCTAATGCAGTCCTAAATTGTAGAGTTTGATTAGAAAATGTCGCATAATTTATGACCCACGGAACCCTGCCTTGTTAAGTTTTTAATGCCAATGCCAGTATTAAGTGAACTCCTTGTGCAATAATTTCTCATCGTTCCCAATAAGTACTTGGTCCTCCACAAAATTGAGTCTCCGGTATAAGTAGTGTATATTTATGCTGGAAAAGGGTAGTGCAAACAGCTGAGTCCAAATATTCCGATCCCCTTATTGAATAATAATATTTGGCCCTGGGAGGACGATAGTTCTCGCTTTGATGTAGATTTGGGGAGTATATCGCATTGACGAGAGTCAAAAGTTCAACAAAAATGACTTCCACTAATTTCCGTAGTGTGAGTCAATCCTTCTTTATATGCGAGAATAAATAAGCTATCTACGGAACAACTCCTCTACATTAAAATATATTTCTGATCAACCTTGGACATTATGCCTCTTTTGCGTTCCAGTATAGAAATCATTTAGCAGTTTATTAATGTATAAAATATTTGAGAAAACTGGTTGGAGATGTGAAATTCAGAAGTTTTGATAGAATGAATTAATAGTGGTAGGGTGAACAATGAGCGGGGAAAGCTATTGATAGGAATGGACGCCTGTAACCCAGTAGCCGCTGATGATTGATGATTCATGCCTCCCATGAATTTGAATGTGAATGTTTTATGACCTGGTGAATAGTGAAGTATAATTGGTTATATGTGGAAAGAGGAATCATTTGTAGGAGAAATCAATCAGTGGGAGAAATTGAGGTCTCTATAATGGGGGCTCTAGTGATTATTTTCTATGCTGTAAAATCTGAGAGGGAATATATGTCTCAAAATTCAGGTAGGCAGTGGATTGCATAAACTATCAATTGCATACCCATCATCTGTATGTACATACGTCAGCTATACGTGGTTCTGGACGACCATATTCTCATACAGTTTAAAAATCATAAATATACACTGAATATTGGACGAAAGGGAGAGGGTAGTTTATCCCAGACCGACTCGAACATAGTGGAGGTGGGAATTGCTGGCGTATGTGTTATAGCCGCCAAGGTATCTCCAGAATTTCTTACACTTATTGGTTGTCCATCCATGCACTCCTCTTTTTATTGCATCACTCCGTCATGTTTTCTGTTGATACTTTCCTTACTCTTACTATTTTCTTTTGGATGGGAAAAAATTGGTGGTAGCTATCTGGAGTCTCCTAGTCGTCCTCACACGGTATTGGTACACGACTCCGATCATCGTTTACCTCATTAATCCCAAGTAAGGCTTCGTTTTTACCTCAATCCCTTCTATACGTTCGTTCGCTCATGTACATATGTCGGTGTGTGCCAGTGCATACGCGCCTTCGACGCTGCAACCGTAAATATGTCTCCGGCTGCTCGTAAATTTTTTTTCTCGAAACCTCATTTTTTTCGTCGTCCATGTTCGCGTACGCAAATGCATGCTCGCGGCCTCACAAGCACCCGCGGGAGGTTGGGAGCGACCCAACTGGCCGGATCCACCCCTCGCCCTTCTTCTACTTCGTTTCTTCTGTACCAAATGGCCGCGCGAAAGAAGCTGTGTACACACACTATCCCCCTTTAGTTTCCCCGTCATTGTTTTTGTTTCCTTGGGCCCCGTCGCCCGCTTCGCGCTTCAGACGGGGCCGGAAAGGGAGGCTGCCGAGTACTCGGAGCGTTTGTTTTCGCGTGTGTTCGCGGTTTGCGTTTCTCATAAGTTTGATGGTGGCTCGCCTGAGTAAACTTTTTCTTATTTTTTTCCCGCGGGTTTTGTAGTTGTTTCTCTCCCTCACACACACACAGGCGAGTGAATTTAGGTTTCGTGCGTTGGGTAGGCTGGATATATATACATATATCCATCCGTCAAACTTTTCCGTCCTCGCGATTCATTTATTTCATCATTTTATGATTTCGCGCTCTTTTATTCTCTCGCATTGTGTTCGCGTTTTTCTGTTTGGCTTGGGATTTCACCTGGAAGTTGAAAAGTTCCAGCTGGCCTCGATGGCAGGTAGGCATTCATGGAAAAGCCTTCATGGAAATTCCTTCGTTAGACAGGAATTTGTCGTGGATATAGCTCTGCGTTATAGACTTTCTGTAATTAATTCGCAGTGGGGAGGCATTCCGCTAGAGTGAAGTTTGCGTTCTAAATAATACCTACCTGCTATTTTTTTGTGCTTGGGTAGCTTGTGCTGTTTACGAACAACCTTACGACTTGCCGGGGAAATGTGACACATATTGCTTTCCTCGTTTCTGTTGCTATTTACCGTTGGGAACTAGTTTGCAAATGGCCCATTTTTTTCATGATTTATTTTCCATATTTTAGTGATGCCTTTTATTTCAGGTGACATGCCTGGGATAGGACTAGGAACAATTTTTGAGGAAAACTCCGTCGTGTTAAATTTTAAGCATTGATTTTTACATCTTGCCGAGGCCTGCATACGGTTTAGTTAATGTTTTTTACATTCTCATAGCGATTTACTGTTGCTAGGATTATGGTCGGCTGGAACCCCGTTAGCTAATCCACGCGTTTTAAATGATGATGGTTCAGGTTCAGTATCGTTATCGTGAAATCCTAAATGATATTTGCTTACTTTCGATGCCTTAAAAAGTTGACTATCCATTCAGTTTTGGTGTAAATATTGCGGCGTTGTTATTATGAATTAAGTGCGATTTGTCGAGAATCCGGGAACAAAATCCTTTTAAAAATATATTAATTTCGAGTGTGAATTGAACCACTACCTTTAATTAATGGTGATTGAGATGTGATGATTTGTATAAAATTAACTTATGTTTATTTTGAACGCAATTGTATGAATATTGCATTGTTCCTTTTGTTGGACTTGTAAATCACTTCATGGTTACTGAGCAAGCATAATGTTAGACAAGTGATACTTGGCCTGTATGGCAAGAGAGGGAATTGAGGCGTTCATGGATCCGATGTATTGGGTAGCATTAGGGTATTATCATTAATAGTTTTGACTTATCAAGCCTCAACCTCAAATGATTTCACTTGTAAGCTTCGAAGGTATTTTTAAAGCTCATTTCCATGTATGTGCTCGTGTTATGAATCATGGTAAATAGATTCTCTTGGGATGCCATAAGAAAGACGTGGGAGCCAAGAGTCAACCCTCATCTGAGTAGGAAAGAGGCTGATATAATCTGTGTTGTCGGGAAGTACACTTGGCGCGTGAAGAAAGCAAGTAAGCGACTAGGCTTACTTCGGATGGTTTGAAGAGGATAGGTTGTTGATGGCACTGAATGATATTACAAAAACCTTTTATATCCACTTTGATTATATTTTTCTCACCTTGAAAACCCCTCCGCATGGGTGTTATAAATGTAATGATTCATTTGAGTTAAAATGCGGGTACATTTGTGAAGTAGTGTCATTTTATTTGATTTATTAAAACAAATCGTATACGGACTCAAAGAACAGAATAATTATCGTCTAGCGATATTGTGATCAGTTTTAGAGGTTGAAGAAATCATTCAGCTTCCATGAACACACTCTTTAAAAGGTACATCACCTTGAGATTGTTAATTCAGAATTCGCATTATTACGGGTAATCGACCTGAGGGCTTGGTATTTGTTATTGGAGAGGAGTGTAATGAATCTTCCTCTCATAATTGTCAGAATTTCCGCCTCTGGAACGGCATCAATTTAGGCTGTAGGCACTGATAGGTGTAGGATGGTCCTTCGCTTCCACCTACTCGTTGTCCCGACAATCTCCCTCCCACCTCGCGGCATTGTCGCTGGCCGCCACCATCTCCCCTTCCCCCCCAACGTCCGCATGTGTATATGCGCAGGTTTGTGCTCGGCGGCTGGCTGCCTTCTCCACCCACCCGGTCACAATTCGACTCAAAACGGTCGCCTGACTCGTGCCAATCCCGCGAAGCGGTTGCCCAGCCGAAAACAAAAATGCCCCGCGGAGTTCCTCTCTCGATTCCCGCGGGTTCAGCGGAGCGGGGGAGTGGTTTTTGCCCGACCACACGCAAATGCACACATCCCACCACCACCGGCCGTCCATAGTTCTCCCTCACCTCCCTCTATAAAACCGTCCCTCCACGTCATCAGCCTGCCCCCTCCCCTTTCCTTCGACGTTGTCTTTTTTTTATTATTTATATCATTCACCGTTTGGTTACATTCGGTCGGTGGCGGCAGCGGTATTTTGTCCGGCCTCCGGGGTGCGCACAAGCATACGTGTGTATATGTACATGCTCCGTTTAAAATTACCTCCATGAAATTCCATTTGCGACCTCTGCTGGCGTATGCGGCTCACCCCGATGACTGGGAGAGCTGCGGCCCCGACTACCCTCCTCACTTTATCTCCTCGTTCTCTTCTCAGCAGCGTACCTACTCAGTGTGTGTTTCTCACGTTGTGAATACAGAAAAATGTTGCTTTTTAACCTGCATGTGTGGAAGCGTCTTAAATTTTTTTTCTAAATGAATATGAAGTGTATTTTACTTGAATGGAAAACAAGGAATCGCATTGGTGTAAAGTTTAGATTCAGGGCAAGAATCAGCTCTTGATTGTATTTGTTCCCGAAAATATTAATGTCTCAATTTGAACTCTAGTGGATTGCATGTATATTGCGCATGCGACCAAAGTTTCAACACACTAGTATTGCCATCATATGGTGTGATATAGATAATATTACACATTAAAATGTGGCGGTTCATATAAAATCCGTTTAGGGAACGTAAAAGAGATTGTGTTTTATGTATAATTTAGATCGTGGGATTTAGATTCATAATAATTTAGAATATGATATCTATCCTCAAGTCTCGCGCAGTTCTTTTATGCATATTGAAGGCATTACTTAAGCTACCTACGGAAGAACTCCTCTGCGTTAAAAAAATATTGCTGAGCAGCCTTTGACATTGAACCTCTTTTGCGTTTCGTGTGCCAAAATCATTTGGCAATTTATTAATATTGATTAGGATTGGCAATCAAACCTCCATTCGTTTGAAATGTGTTTTCCCAGTACAAATCCGAAAAGAAAACATTTTTCCAGGTTCGTCGGAAAGAGTGCCCAATCATGGACGAATGCCAGGTTTAATTTGGCACCCACTACCTAAACCAAAGGTAAACTTGACGTTGAAAGCTTTCTTTGCTCCGCAGGTGTTAATTATAAATATTTTAACGCTGTGGTTTGAGAATTTTATAATGCTCTGGAGGTAATCGAGGCGAGGATTTTACTCTGCCCGGCATCGTTGGCGGTGGGGTTAAGTCCTCATTTGCTAATCTGAAGATCGCGGGTTCGAGTCTCTGGGTAGTTTACCTCTAATCAGGGCATGGGTGTTTGCACGGTTGTAAATTGTTGGGATCCTCGATGTAAAAGCCATTGCGAGCTGTTTTCGAGTTATGTGGAAATCATGGTCGACAATCCTAAGATTCATTTGACGCAGCTCTCTTATCAATTCTTCTATCAGCTTATCTTTTCATAACTACGTATTTCTTTTCTTTCACATCCTTCTTTACCAATTCCATATATTTCATTCGAGGTCTTACTTTTCCGTTCTTGCCATGCTCTGGTCCTGCGAGGATTGTGGAAATAGAAACATTTTTAATTATAACAAGCCACCGAAGTGGCCTGGAATTTCTGAGCACTCGGCCAAGTTTCGCACACAATGTTTGCAGCATAGTATATGAATTCGTTTTAAATGGTATTGAACATTTATCAATTCAATACAGGGTGTCCCATTTATCTTGACCTCCCGAAATAACTTTTTGTCCAGATGCAAATTCAAAAATGTGTCAAGCAAATGTTCATTGGTCGTCAGGGGGACATTAGTCAGCATGATTGCCTTCCTTGTAGCTTTGTTATTTACAAAGATATGAACAGGAGAAGTTATAGAAGAGGAAATGAATTGCCGAATAAAAAATATAGGGTGCCATTTGAAAAAGACATACCGCTGTTCATATCTTTGTAAATAACGAAGCTACAAGGTAACAGCGGTATGTCTTTTTCAAATGGCACCCTATATTTTTTATTCGGCAATTCATTTCCTCTCCTATAACTTCTCCTGTTCATATCTTTGTAAATAACAAAGCTACAAGGAAGACAATCATGTCTATTAATGTCCCCCTGACGGCTAATGAACATTTGCTTGACACATTTTTGAATTTGCATTTGGACAAAAAGTTATTTCGGGTGGTCAAGATAAATGGGGCGCCCTGTATATAAAATTATCTGAAATTTATATTTTGGTTTAAGGCCTATTTATAGCTTATTTCTTCGTGAAATTCTGATCGCTATGCCTTCTACGTTGCAAATGACGACATTCGTTAACCCCATTACACGAGATGCGTGACAATACATCTATTGGCCGACTAGAGAGTTATTAATCGTAATATTCTTCGTTCGAGCACTCGTCAGCCCAATTTCCGCAGCGATGGACCCTCCCCTCCCGGCTCGTGCATCGCTGCTACGGATCTCGTGCCCTTCCTCCCATGTCTGCATTTGTTTCCCGGTCGCTCCGCTGCCCTCTGTCGCAAACTTTCTCTCGTCCCATTACGTCCACCTCCCGTCACAGTCATTTCCCAACGCCTTCCCTTCGAGGTCGTGGGGAAGTATTATCGTCGGAACCCAGTTGGTATTCTCTCCTCGTCATCATTACTTTTTTTTTAGTGTTTTCGGGTTAACCCCCCCTTCGATGCGAACTGCTCTCAGAAATATGCGACTCGCCCGCGTCCACTACGCTCGCCCGTGCATGATGCAAGCGCGTAGTTGTCCGGGACATTCCCCTCCGGACCAATCATTGCCCTCGCCGTAATCCGAATCCCTTTCACCCGCTTTTTGATATAATTCCCTCCCTCCCCACCCATCCACCCTCGGGGACCGAAAGAGGGCTCTCTTTTTTTTCCACGGGAATATAGTGTCCTGCGCGCGCTGAAATTTTCTCTCCACCCTCCCATCCCCCTCGCGAAACCCTTTTTCCTCCCGCCCCTCGACCCCCAGATGAATCGCCCCCACCTCCTCCGCATTCTCCGCTAGCGTCTCCTCCCACCCTTCTCCGTCTCCCCCTCCCTCACGTCATGCTCACGAATGATGGCCGCAGCAAATGCAATCCTCCTCCCCCCTCCCCCGCCCCCTACACCCCAGTTCCCTTTTTTCGAAAAGGGCTGTTTATCGCCGTCGTCCGCCCCTCCATTCCCAACCGCCACCCATTTTATTGCAGCTCCATATCTCTTCCCATTGCCATTCCGTTACCACACTCTTTCACTTCCAAAACCCTCCCTCTTGCCCCATCCCCTCTCTCTCTCTCTCTCTTTCGTCCTCTATTGCATAATTTTTCCCCACTCTCTCTCTCTCTCTCTCTCACCAGTTCCTGCAAATTTTTATGTGTGTGCGAGTCCCCTCTCCTTCCGAGTCCGAAAAAACCATACCGCGTGCTCTCTTCTCGCACTCTATCTATGAGTTTGCCTGTGTGGTAATACATATGCGCTTGTGTTTTTTCTCGCTCCTCCTTTCGTTGAGTTGCATTAACCTCCTAAGTAGCACAAAAAGAACGGGGTCTTACTAGCACAATTCATGGAAATAAAGCAGAAGCTCCGGCAAATCCTCCTCCGCTCCGTCAATCCTAAAGTCCGTGGTCGTGTCTGAATTTTTCGTGCTTTCCCCCATTTTTCATTCACTTCTCACTCTCTCTCTCTGTCTGTCCATTTCTTTGCTACCCTTAGAGCTTCTCTTTGCTCATTCCACCGTCTTCTTTGCTTCCTCGTTATTTCTGTAGCGCTCAATTTTTGATTGCCTGGGTTTATTCGTTTACCCTTCGATATTCCGAGATATTTCACTGCGCCTCCCCTCGTGCAAACTAAACTCCATCATCGGAAGCGTATTTCAGTCTCATTTCCTACGATTCCTTCAGCTTTGAGGCCGAATCTTGATGTCCAGTAGCCTCTTTTGCACGGGAGGCCTGTGCTGTGAATTCAAGTTTCGAGTTTAAGTTGCAAATCATTGTCACCATTAAGAGATGAGATAAATCACTATTTTTTACTAATTTTGTGAAGAATTAATTGTGGAGAACTAATGAAGAAGCTAACGAATATGAACAACTATGATTATGTGGCTAGTTAGTGGGATTAACGAGCACGAATCTGTGCAGAAGAATGAAGGAACCATGTATGTGTGTTAAGAATTGGGAATTTCGATGTACTTTGTAACGTGATCAACAGGATGATTTTACATCTACTCTGTACGTCTTTACGATTCAAAGAGGGATAATTTAGCTCCATTGGAAATGTTTTAAGTCTTATAAAGGCGTCCATTTTCCAATATCTGAGTGCTCTGAGGGAAAAATTGAGTATGATATATTTAATCATGATTGTGAGCAACGCACACAGCACCACACATGTATTTTTTGCCTCTCAATTTCATTGTATGATAACGCCTTAATAATGGGTTTTATCAGCTTGATGTATATAGTAAGCGCAGCGAGGCTAAGCTATAATCCAGCATACGGATCCTTGCTTTTCTTGGTCCTAATAATGCCTTTGATGATCGTATAGGCCGGGAAATTTGATCATTTAGTTCTCCTTCGCATACTGGAGGATTATTGTCATCTATTGGTTTTTATTTTCTTCGTCATCACTATTCGTGCGAATAGCTGTCGGAATCGTCTGCTTCCAAGGTCGTTTTTCGTATCTAAATCGACGCCCACCCTTGCAATAGAGTGATTGCGTTTCAGAGACCTGCTGCTCTCAGCGGATTAAGCCCGTTGACCTGTCTCCACCCTTCTCCTCTTTCCCCTACCTAATCTTGAATCCACCCTGACTTCGCAGCTTCCAATCGCAATGGCATAAAGCGGTGGTATTGTCCGTAGCGTACTCATACGCTGGGTTTACGTTTTAATACCCATTTACCACATCTATTTCTTACATTCGTATGGTATTTGGTGGCACTCTTCTCCCTCCCCCCTTTCCTTACTCCCTTGTCATTGGCCACGTCTTGGTACTTTATTGCCATCTGCTTTCCACCTCCGAAGGGTGGGATTACGGCGCTGTATAAGTGGTGCAATTTTTTCCCGTCACTTCTTCCGCCTCGCCACGAATTACACCCTTTCTCCGGCCGTAATGCGCGCTGCCCTATTTATGCGTGGCCTGTGCTTTTTGGGGGTTGGTCGTGGGGATGAGTGGGTGGGTGCCTGCTTTCCACCCCAAATCCCCGTTCCGTACACTCTTTTTCTCGCTGCTGTACTTAAACCTCATGAGTCTGTGTGTACACACACATTTATAACGCTCCGCCCTCCATTCTTCTTCTATCTCTCCTTGTCCAGAGCGTATATCAATATCCTTTTATAACTCCCTTCTCCCCTGCTTCTCCTCCTCTCATTCTTCTTAAAATTACCGCCCCTCCCCCCAACGTTCTGCGTTAGCTCCTTCTCCGAACCGCTCCTCTCTCCCTCCATCCATCTCCCAACCTTCTCCCAACCTTCTTCCACCCTCTTACCATTTCAACCCGTTTCTCTTCTGTTCCCCGCCCAAACCCTCCCGTCCCCACCCATCAGCCTCCGAGCAGCCGCACGGCGACCAGCCTCCTTATTCCACTTTTATTTATATCTCATATCTCCATCTTTTCACTGGTCCTCTCTCCCCCAGCCAGTGTGCTCCCCAGCATCTTCGTGCCCTTGCCGCGATGGCTGCCGAAGGAGGGTGGTTTGACCGCCCCCCAGTCCCTTTGTCCTGGCCTCTCTGGCAGGGTGCCAATCGAAGGGGCGATCCCTTTGCAGGGTCGGGTCCCCCTGAAAGGGTGCGCCCATGGTCGGATTGAGTGAGGGCTGGTGGTCGCTGATTTCCTCCCGCCCTCTCTTTTATCGTCTTTTGCTGTTGTTGTCGTGGCTCTTGAGCAGTGGGGAGAAAAGAATCTGCGGGAATGACCTTCCTTTCCTTTTCAAATCCCGTGGAATCCGGGTTTATTATGCGTTTATGTGTCGCCCGCTCCTCCACCTCACTGCCCCTCAAGTCCTTCCCGGTCTTACCGATCGGCATTTTCACTACCAGCACCGTGTTATCCCATGGTGTCCTGATTTGGTTATTATATTTGTAGAGCTTTGAAGTGGCCTCTGCTTCCCGAGGTTCCCTTGAAAGCCATATTTTGCTGCTACTTGCAGGATCGTTGCTAATGGTTTCGCCCTCTTGTGGCATAGAGTTGTGCCAGACCTGATGATGTGGTCCACGATGAAGTTCCCTCTTTCTGGGAAGTATGAGAGAATGCGAGGTGATGGAATCGAGCCCTCCCCTCGAATAGCGCATGTCTCATAAATCACTTATTTCTCGCTCGGGTTTCTGCCTATTTTTTTTACATATTCTGTTATATTTTTATTGCTTCCATGAGATAATTACATCTTATAGGACTTCTATTATTCCGCCATCTCCTCGGAAGAAATTGATTGACACTCTTATGGGCTTAGCATTGTCCAGTCACAAAACTTTAAGTACCTGTAGTTAGAGAGGCATATATTCATAACCTATGAAATTCACTTATAGAATTGTGGTTAGTGGTGTAAAAAAATATCTTTTGATGTAATATGGCGAGATCTGGCCAATTAAATTCTGCGCAGTTTTCACCGTTTCTATCGACGTTTTTGCCCTCTAGCGCCTGCTGTTTTGCCTTAGGGAGGTACCAATTTCCAATTCATACGAAGCCATAATATTATCAAACTTAATCCATCGGCTTGGTTACTACAAATCGAATGTTCTCCTAAAAGGTCCCAAAAAACTCTGTGACTTTCCTATTTGCATAAATGCATATTTAAAATGTGATGTAAAAATTGTATAATAAATTCGCAATACCCTAGCTGCATAATATCTTTAACAAAATTCCTGTTCATGGACGTTGGCAATTATATTTAGCTTGGGAATTTTATTTCATTTGTGATGAATTATCGAGTGGAGATTGTTGGAGAAATTCTAAAGAAATTAACATTTATTATATTAATTTTCCATCTGCATTGATGGTTTATAATAGCCTATGGCTCAAAATTAGTTAGTTTAGCTAGTGCCTAAGGCCGTTCCTTATCTAGGCAGCTAATGTTGGCCGTGTAAAATACTTGATTTGGAAACTAGAAAGGAAAGAATTTATGTAAGACCCCTCATTCCACGGTAGCACACGTTTTGATCAATTAATTAAATTAAAAGTACGCTAAACATAACTTGAGTCGTTCGCTGGTCACTCGGTATTCGCTTTGTGAGTTGTGTCTTTGCCTTTCTTTAGAAGTTCCTTTGAGCGAACGCCCGCCGTTGTCTTCGGAGTTGCCCTCTTCCACCTCAGCATGCGCTCGAGTCTTCATCCGGCGACACGCAGGTCCAGCGCAGCTTGTTGCCGGTATGCCCTCGGTGCCCCCTGAATAAATAGGCGAAAGGGGCGGGAGGGACGGCGGAAAAAATGATGAAGCTCGTATTTTCGGATTAAGCAGTGATTTATGGTATTTGGACGGTGTGCGCGCTTATTTTTTTGTAGGTTTTCAGCGCAGGGCGAAACCGCATCACATGATCGTAACGGACGAGAGATCCCGAGTGCCCATGCACAAAAAAAATTACACGAATAGCGTGGTTCCAAGTCCTTGTGTGTGCATATGCATGTATTATTATCATTGTTTACGATTTTTTTCGCAAACAAACGGCAGAATCTATTTAAATGTCACCCCTCTCCCTCCCGAATCCTCTCGTTTTTTTTTGTTTTTACTTTAGCCGCGCAGTGCGCTTAATTTTGCGCTCGGGCGTCTGTGCTTGGTCCTGCAACCCCATCCCCCGCGGATGACACATGTGAGCTGACGTCCAGTAATGGAATGCGTAAATCGAGAACTTCGGCTGGAAACTATCGTGGCGGATATTTATTTATGCTCAACCCCATGTGAAGTAATCCAGAAGTCGTGTATCATTAAATATAACAGTGTGCGTCGATGCATGGAAAAATGGTGTACAGTTCACATTTTGTGCCTGATGAACCTGTGCTGTTGTTCTTTTCGACCTGCTAGGTAATGACTTGTTTCTCTTCGCCCGCCCTTGCGTTATTGATTACTTGTCATTTTGACCAATATCTCTTCATCTATTGTTCCTGGCTGGGATATTTTGGGGTCCTGAAGAACTCTCCAAGTACAGGTAAATGTACTAGTCTGTCAATTGTTGCTTGTGATACTTTCACGGAAAGGCTTTAAAGAAAATATTTAGTGTTTGAAAAATATCATAGCATAAAAAATGCCCGAGTCAGTTTCATATTTTCAATTCTCATCGTTATCTCTGTTGTCCCTTGAAAAATTCGTCTTGAGGACATTGAAATCTCTCCAGCTGTTAAGATCTCTTTTTCAGCTTTTTGAATGAAAGATCAATCTGGTGATACTTGATCTTCTAACCGACCCACGAGTTCACATCTTTTTGCCCTACACTGCCACATATGACTTCATCTTCTCTGAATGCGCTAGGAATGTCGAGAGAATGACCTCTCCCGAAAGTGCTCGCTCGCGAATGAAACCGTGTTGCAAACCCCCGGACGTCCAACCTCTCTCGGCTCTCCCAAGTTCCTCTGTGCTCTTATGCAGTTGCGCACGCCTCTCTTTTCCCGGGATTCCAGAGCGTCGGCTCTCTTGTAATATTGTCAGCGGCGGAGTCGGTCTTACATGCGGACTTCCCTCCTCATGTTCTTGAGCTTGCTTTTACTCCTCGGCGAGTGTGTTTGCCCAAGTGAGACGGAGGGTGGGGGGAGTAGTGGGAGAGAGAGAGAGAGAGGTCCGCCGCATTGCTCGGAATAAAAACGGCCTTCTCAAAAGGATTCTTGACTCGCGAATCCACAGCGCCCCCAGCACCATTCAAGGATCCCTTCTCCCTCCCTTGTACCACCACCTCTCCCATCATCTTCCTTTTGGCCCTTCCACCACCGGCCGTGCCGACTCGCTCCAATTAAACTCTCCCCGTAAATATATGTGCGCGCGTGTCTGTGAGGGTAGGTTGTGGACGGACGAAGGGGTGGTAATAACTCTGCATCGGCCCCTTCTCCTTTTGGTCTCGCTTTTTGGGGGTCACGAGGGTGGCTGGCATGTGGATCGCGCCCTTGTGAATAATGTAATGCAACCCCTTGGGCGGCGGCGCCCTTCCCAACCGCTCGCCTCGCGGACTAACGGACACAAACTTTCTTTGCCTCGCTGTCTTCGCCCTCCTCCTCTGCCCTTCCTTTGCTTTTGCGTCCCCGACGTTGCTTGCCACCCCTTCATCCCCGCGATCTCTCCCTGCTCGCCACGCTCCCGGCTCTCCTCCATCTCTCTCTGAAACATGGATCTTTGCTCCGTTATTTCCTGCGAATTCGCTTCTTGTCGCTGGGAGAATACATGAATTGTGTTCACGAGGCTGCAACCGTAATGATTTATTTTCTCTCGAGTGGCCGCTGGATTTATTTCTCACTGCTAGCTTCATTGGACAGAGCTTAAGAGTACGAATTAATTTTTTGTAACTTAATATTTCGTGTTTAAATTTTCAGATTATATTAAATAGACTTTTTTAACCATTGCCTGCATCTTAAATCTAAAAATTAGTCATCGGAGAAATTAATAAGCAAATTTTTCATGCTAGAGAAACAGGCTAATGATGACAATATGTTTAGATTTAAGGCAGTAATTCATTCGCAAGGCCGGTCTGGCCGGAGAGATTGATTCATGATAAAATTTCATAAATCCAGGAGGTTGAGGAAGATATTAACCTGGGGATTTTTTTTGCACTAACGGATTGTTTAAACTGCTTTGTGAATAATCCTGAGGTGGCCCAACATGATGCAGTGCATTGTAACTTTATATCTGTTAAATAGGTATCACCGCTTCGTTAGCTGTTTGTGACTCTTCATCATCGGGGGTCAGCAGTCCTTAGATTGGCTTGACGTAGCTGCCCACTCAGTTTTTCTGACCGCATTCGTTTTCAAACCCCAGTATTTCTTCTCCTTCTCTTACGCCATTATACATGTTCCTCATATTTTATTCGATGTCTTCCATTTTCACTCTTCTCGTCCACTTGCCCCTCGGCGATTGCTTTTATCAGGCCATGATGCCTCAAGAATTGGCTGATAAATTGTTCTGCATTTTAAAAGCGCGCTGAGTCTCAGTTTCATATTTTGTAGAGCATAAATGTTTTTAAAGTGACACTGAAAGAAGGCTATCAGTTTATTCCCCATCGTCTGTTTAATTCAACTTATTTCGTCATTGGATGACTAGGATCCGTGCCCTTCTTCGCGCCTTTAATCTTTCAACCTGTTTTCATGCTTTTTTATGCCCCTCATGATGGCTAGCGCTGTAAACTGGGGCTGTTAAGTGGTGTGGGCGGCGTCGGCGAAATGATAGCGGAATCCTAGCTGCCACCCCGTCCGCGCTCCCCATTCACTCAGCGGCCCCGCGCTAATGGTGCTTTGAAATTGATCTTTTGTGCCGGCTTGTGTTAATTTCCTCCCATCATAAATGCACTCACTCGGTTCTCTCTCTCTCTCTCTCTCTCTCTCTCCACCTCCGGGTTTTACGCTGAGCCGCACTCCTCATTTAAAGGCATGGCGCGGCGTTCGTTGCCTGCGCTTCAAAATCCACCCCTTGATCGCATCTCCAAATCCACACGCGCGTCGCCTCGCATCCGTGCGAAGTCGGGCCCAAGCGCGCCCAGCCGCTCGTCACAATCCCCGTCAGCAGCTGTATTCATCCGCGGCGCACTGCGTGTATCATTGTCTATCGGGAATTAATTCGCCTTTGAACTTATTATCAATTTACCACCCGCCCCCTCCTCCCCTCGGCCGTGTTCATCTCCCTCGCCTGTGCCCCTCCCTCCATTCCTCCGTCCTTTGCTCTCTCTCCTTATCCTAACTCCTCCTCTTCCCTTCTGCAGCACCGATGCTGATTGCCACGTCACCTATCGCCCAATTGAAACGGCGTGACAAAGGATCCGGACGAAACTTGTCGGCAATCCCTTCGGGCAAATTGAAATGGAATTGCCGTATTGAAAACTGGCGCGCAGACCTCCCGGCCCCTTCTGCTGTCCAGTGCCCGCCTCTGGATTCTCTTTTCTTCCCTTCTCTACGGTCCTCTTCCCCAATTTTTTTTTCGCCCCACATCTGCTTCTTCTTCTTCTTTATGTTCTGTCCTCGTGAAAATAACCGCCGTTATGAGTGAGGTTAGTTTTCATGCAAAAGGGTTTTTATTTCTCGGTTTTGGCGAAGATTTCTTTCCGTGTGATGCGTAGAATAGTCTTTCGGAGCAATCCTCTATATCGAAGTCCTTCAGAAACAGTAGATAAGAGAGATAAATTGAAGAATACACTCTAAACAGGTGAGGGTATTCATGATTCAACGGCGTTCGGCGTTTGTACCTGAGCGAAGGTGATTCGCTGAAACGAGTCGTACCATAATAAATACCGTGGACATACGCAAAGTTTTTCATTTATCTTTATCAGAGGGTATTCATTTTTTCTTTGGGCTGTAATGGAACATATTGTTTGATTGTAAATATACATCTAACGATACCCACCTTATTTTCTGGCAATATATATTCTCTTTCGGGTGGAGAGTTGGTAATGCAACGCTTCCGCTGAGCGCCAGCTAAGGCGGCTATCGAAGTTGAGCGGATATTTAGATGTTGCGTGTCGAATGTCATTACATATGTCGGTACTCGGCCTATCCTTACCTGCTGTCGGTACTGGGCTTATCCTTATCCATATTTTAGGTCCCGTATTGCTCGTGACGTGCTTCGCCAAATACAGAGCAATGTCACTTTTGAGAATAGTGGAGGAAGGAAAGTATTTCGATCTCCCAAGGTTGCTATCATTTAAACTATGACTTGGCTGTGCCACGGCTTTCAGTTTTTCTTGAGCCTCTACTTATGGATAATCATATTTTCAATTTTTTTAAACTTGATCTTAATCGCAAATCATGTACTTGCTTCTGGTCATTTTTCGGGTTTGTAGCTAAAACGCATTGATTCAGAATGAACTTATATATTTTTCGCTCCCGAGGGATGAACTATTTGAATGCTTTTGTACGCTCAAGCCTAAATAGCTTAATTTTCCATCGGATATGTATCCGGAAATTTTTCATTGAACGTATATCACTTTATGGAATCTTTCCAACCAATGGTTTTATTTTAGTTTCCACCGACCGTTCGGATGAAGTAATTAACTTAGGCCCGTGCCTTGGCTTTTAATAGATTACTCTTATTCCCCGCTGTTGACCCTAACTTTGCGTTGGAGTAATGTTCCCATTTAGGTTACTATTGTTGAGTGAAAAATATTAATTAGTTTTTTTATTGACCGAGTTAGGTGGCCAATGAGCGTGCACTTGACGAAATTCCACCAAAGTTTCTCAATTAAGGGCCTCTGCTCTGCAAATAACCCTGGAATTATTTGCTTTCGCCGCTATGCCATTAAGCCTGATTTGCTTTGCCTCCATTAATATGTAACATTTGACCCTAGGAGCCGCATTATAGTTTTATTCTCGGCATCCTGTTTGTATAACACAAAAAGGAAACTCGTGTATATTTAATTGTGAATTTCCGGGATCTTAATCAGCCTCCGATCCATTCATCCCATCCATATCCTCCTGACTCTCCCTGAACTTAATTCTTTTTCCTTGAAGCCCCCTTCCCCCTCCCAACCTCCCCTTTCCACTCCGCCCCCTACTCCTCGTTTCCCCCACCCCTTCACCCCAGCCATGGCCTCGCGCGCAATAACGTTGTGTTTCTAATTAATCACCATCCGTCGTAAATATTTAATAATTTCTCTCTCTCTGGTCGCGGAAAACCCTAAACACATATCGGAGAGTGGAGTTCCGAAGCGTCGTATAAACCCTCTCGTTTGCATTGCACGCTTCACAGAGCCCGAACACGATGTCATCTTCTTTGGTTCTGGACCTCAGTGTAAACATCCTCAGGGAGAGTGTGTTCGGATGGCAAGTGAAGGAGTTTTTGCCCCCTTTTTCTTCCTTCCGTCCCGGCGTCGCAACCTGTCTTACCCCCTCCCGATACCCTCTTTTCAGTCAACCCCTCGCTAACGTCTTCCGCCCCTTTACAGAGTCAATTTCGTTGAGAGAGCGCAGGGTGACTTCATCGAACGCGCGCCCGCCTTCCTCGCGTTGACTTTAAGTTGGTTCTCTCCCTCGCCCTCCAGTCTGGGCACTTAGTAATCGTCCAGTCAGTCAACACTTTCCCTTTTGATGCCACTTGATACTTGGGAACGTCTTCGTTCCCATTGCCTCCTCCTTTTCGAACCATTTGCTTTTATTTGCTCTCTTGTTTGATGTCGCCTCCTGCAGTTAGGCGTTTCGCTGTTTATCATTTATGTTATTTGCACTTTTTATCGTAACAGATGAAAATAGTGGTTATTTAACCAACTCGCCCGTTACAATAACTCTTTAGGCAATCACTTATAAAAGATAGGGTAAATAGTAAAGATTTCTTGATTTTCGTGAAAAACTGTGATTTTTATCAAGTTATGGAATGGCGGTGTTATTAATCAGCCTTGGCTCACACCTTAACGATAAGAAATGCTCCAATTGCTGTTTAATGGATATACCCATTGTTGTGCAGTTCTGCGAATAGGATACTTCGTAGAGAAACGTTGCGAGGCGGTGCCTGGAATTGGCTCGATATAAATGTGTCTAGGAGAGAGATGAGTTCATGAACTGTATCTGGCTTATAAGGTTTAGGATTATTCAGGATAGTGATTATTTCCGTAGTCATCAAGGATAAGTAATTTTGAATTCGAACTGCTAAAATGGATGTGAAATCCTGCCAGGATGTAGCGAATCGGCTTCGGAAGAGTAATGATCCTGTAAATTCAGTAGTCTACTTAATTGAAATGTATTTCTCTGTGACGAAGTACGCAATAGGATCTCTTGTATGTATTTATTTGGTAATGACTGGTCATAGTTTGTTATTAGCTTTCTTTCATTCAAAGTGCACATTAGTATGCAAGAAGGGGGTCGAATTATTCATTATGCCCGTCATTATCCATTGTAGTTTGTTTAGTCTGCTCGGCAGTATTTTTAAATTAAGTTCTTAGATTTGATATTTCATAATGAGGGACGATAGTTAATTGACCAATTGTGATTTTTGCGTGAAGTTTACTAGTTGTAAAATAACATTTTCCCTTGAATGCCTAATCATGGTCCTTTTGTAATTATTCCCTTACGAGAACATCTCATGACATGATTTTTAAAAATTACTTTCAGATGTTTACGTCAGTAAGGATAGTAATTTCATCTCATTACCATCAAAATAGTACGAGGAACGGACGTTATTAAAGACCCGAACGGGTAAAATTGATTTCATATCTTTTCGTATTGGAAACATTCTCAGTTTTCCCTCTTCTTTTCGGTAAATGACCAAACTCCGTATATCAGGCAAGTTTTCCCACTCCAGGCGTCCAAAACCTTTAACCTGCCCCATCGCTCTTACTTGTCACATTACCAGCCACTTGCATTACTTTTTTCTCCTTTTGGCACAGTCATAAACGATCACTTTTGCGATGTTTTACGATCCATATTTTTCACCTCGGAGGAATTTGCGCTGCCATCAATCTCTTCTTCCTCCGCCATCCGTCTTCTTTCTCTCCTCTCCCTCTCTCTTTTACTCTCTCTCCCTCTCTTCTCTCCACTCCCAGGAGATGCCTCCCACCCACTTCCTCCTTAAATCTTCCCTCCCTCTTTCTGCCAGTCGCCATTACTGTCGAATTTCCCACACTCTCAACCCGCACCCAATGTTTGCCCATTTGCCAAGTCCGCCTCGAAGTCCTCTTTCCCCGTCTTCATCAGTCGCTGTAACTCCCGATGACTTCTGTTTTAGTACCTGTGTTCCCTTCTCACCTAACTTGTGCTGCTGTTCTTCTCTTTCCAGGCAAGTGTTCCTTTGCACACGATTCCTATGCGAGGATAATAATCTTTATTCACCCACTTGCCTACCATTGCTTTCCAATATTTGAATTCTCTCTCTGGGTTAACTTCTACCTTAATGTTTTGAGTTTCTACCTACAGATCGTATCAGAAGATGACTCTTTGGGACTAAGTTTCTATTGGTGAAGAATTCTCTAAGAAATTTTACGCTTACGGCTGGAACTGAAGTTCACAATGTAGATTACAAATTATTGCTTGGGAACTGGGAAGCTAATTCTGATTAATAGCGGTCATTCAATTCCTTTGTTATATTTTTAAGTACTCAGAGTTAACTTGAACTGAGATTCGTAGTCTCACTCGTAGTCAGTAGCTACCAATGTCCTCACTAAATATTTCAATAGCGTATAGGTGGCATTCATTCCGAAAGCATCGGTGAAGAATTCGCGGATGGTTTTGAAATCTAGGACGGTAGACCGACTATTTCCCCCACCTTTGTTCCTTGCCCTCACCCAGGTAACTGTCGCCTCATCGCCCCTAGTCTCGCTCGCTTTTCCCACCCTTTTCTCTTTTTCAGCGTCCTCTTAGTAGCCCCCTTCTCCACACCACCCCTCCCGCTCACCTGGCTACGTTGCTGCTGGAAATTAGAAGTTATGGACGCCACAAATGTGCCTGCGAGTTTGGCTTGGGGGAGAAGGGGTTAAAAGGGTGGCGACCGGGGGTTAAAGTAGGTTGCGGAAAGAGGGGAAGGGGGAGCATCATATGGTTGCGGGGGGGTGGGAGGGGGCGGCGAGGTGGCAGTGGTGCGAGTGAGCGCTTCAAGATGGCGCTGCTGATTTTTTTCTTTCGTCGTGTCTTGTACATTGCGCTCTGTGTTTGTTACAGTGGTTTCCGATCCGAGTGTGGAAGAGGTAATTATTTCTTGTCCACCTTTTCCTCTCCGTCCTCGAAGGAGGGATTAAGTGGAAGAATAAGAGAGAGTAAGTTCTTCCTATCCAGAAAGGAAATGGTAGTGCATAGGCTTTTAGTGTAGGAACGCTACCAAAGCCAATTGAGGAGAAATCACAAGAGTTGTCATATTACGCGCTGCTGCCACATGCTTTTTACTTCATATAATCTTTTAGAGTACTGAGTTTAACCTAGCGTTAAATTTACGTTTCCTTGAATCGCTAATGTAGCCGTGGAAATTTTATATTTTTTTGAAAGTCCTAGTCCAATTCTTCATCCTATCAATACTCAGATTGATTGAAATCTCAGCAATTGGAATGGCACTATTTCGGGAAAACTTGGTTTTGATTTTGTAGCATTTTGGGCTTCTTAAGAAAGTCCTACTGAAATAGAACTCATATAATGTATTTTATGTGGATTCGTTAATATCTAGTTTATCGTTTCAAGGTTCATTTGATCTACGGCGTTAAATGTTCAGTCCGTCTCTCAATTTTCTAAATTTTCCAACCAGTTTCATTTTTATTTTTCGCGAGCGTTTGTTTCATACATATAGGCCTCATTCTACTTGTGCCTGTAGGCCCTCGCGTCTTCCTCAATTCCTGCCTCCCTCACCACTCTCCCCTTGCAACCTCATAATTAGTTAATGGTCAAACTAATCCAAGCGCCGCGGCAGGATTACGCTCTTCCCCTGTCCCTATGGACCTCTCCCAGGAGAGAGTTCCTTCGCAGATGCCTCGGGAGCCTTGCCAGGAGATTGTGTGAGCGCGGCGGAATCCGGGGGATGAAACCCGTCGGAATGAAAGTGTAGCGATGTGGTTCTTCGTGCCCTCCAGGGAGGTTGGTCTTGGCCTGTGCGTCGTCTCGCCACCATTTTCTCTTTTGTCAGAGTAGCTTCCACACAGCTCTCTGCCCTCGAGTACGTATTCCTCCACCAAAGTTCACTCCCGCAATACTCGAAAGTGAGGAAATTACATGCGTGGAATATCAGTCGCTTACATCTGGGCTCGAACCAAGTTCCCACGAATACGGGCTGAGGAGTTTTAATCTGTAGTTTTTTTCCGTGATAACCTCTTCGTGTGTGGATCGGTCGTGGTACTCTTGGCCATTTTGGGGTACCTTGGTTTTTGTTGAGGCCTATGCGAATTATTACCTTCTCTCCTGTTTTACTTTCGCACCTCTAGTGTACCTGCGCGATGAACCACGGCTTATACCAGGATTTTCTCCTGACATTTCACCCAAAGTTTCTTGCTATTACGTTGGATTTCCCCTCCCTTTTTTTCCCTTTTACATCATACAGAATTTTTTAGATTTTAATGTTCCGCATTGTACGAAAGAAAGATTTAGGTCTTCCAATGATGATGTTTCCTCTATTGTGAGAGAAGAATTACTCAGCTGATTGCTTGTTTTGGTTCGAAATTAAATTTATTTAAGGTATTATATTTTGGATTTCAATTTCCGATGGGGCGATTTTTCAAATAAATATAATATCAAATTGTTATTTGAGCTTTTATCAATCTTTTGATTCCTCTCCTGAGCCCGTGATTCTCTTTTATCCCATATATTGAGAGAGAGAGAGAGGGCGAAAGATGAAAGCTACCGCGCATATACGTGTTCGTTAATGATACGGACATTTTGTTAATGCGATTTCCAGCTTCTTTTGCGGATGGAAATTTCCAGTCGAAATAATGAACACCTGAAACTGAAAACACGACTTTATTTCCGCAGCGATTGCTCCTTTTTTTCTCGGTCTTTGCAATAAAGGCTGTCAGGCTTTATGAAATTCCTCATATAATGGCGCATTTCATGATATTATTGTGGAAATTTTCATTGGGGATTGGATCTCTTGTATTTTCCACTCTCCAAATTTGGATGCTTTGATCCCCTTGCCTCCCTCTCTCTCTGTCCATCCTCCCAGCTAATGGAGTAGTAACCCCGTGTCTGCATTGGGCGTTCGTGTTTTATCCCTCTTCGGCAATCTTAGGTCTCAGTTACACTGAGCCATTGGGACTAATTTGAGCTCCATTGATTGTCCACGGGCCGTCTCACCCCTCCTACACCGTACTCTTTCGCCCATTATCTTAGTGTGCGCGCGAGTCGCCGTCCAAGGGCATTATCGTCGGGCCCGTTCGCGCCATAATCCCTCGTGCCCATCAGCCCGCTCCCTCCTCCCCCCGCTTCCCACCTGTCCTCTCTCGCCCAACGGCCGAAGCTCTCCCCTCTCGCCTGCTGTTGTCTTTCGATTACGCATCATCTCTCTCGAGCACAGCACCCAACGGATTAGTCCACTCTTTGCTCCGCTCACTCCGTTGGGTCCTTCATCTCATCTGCGTCTCACTCGCCCAGCTGTAATGGCATTAGTCATTGGGAGAGGAGGGTGGGTGCGGAGAATTCGGGCGCTCGCCCACGAGATGACACGCCCTACGCGCACTGTTTGTTTAAGGGCGAGAAGCTTGTGAGCCCACGTGGCGGTTCGTATTTTTTAAAAATAATCTGCTCCCCTCCCACCCCGACCGACCTATCTTTCTCTTTTGATGTCGCTTTGGTCAAACTCGAGGTGTGTCTTTTAGGATTAGATTTTTAATATCCTTCCGTGAGATCTTCGCCTTTGACAAGGCCTCTCAGGGATTCTGGGTACAAAATTAAGGTTTTGATTGGATCTCGGAATTTTAAATGTTGCTTTTCAATGATTGCATTCCGTTCGTGGGAACCCATCAAAAGGCTTTTCCTTAGATTTTGAGGGAATCGAGCGTTGAAATCTCTCGGTATCAGGTACGTGTTGTCCGCATAAAAATATCATTTCATAATCAATATTTAGACGTTACGGTAAAATTGCTATAATATAACATTGGAGTGTGCCTTTCATGTAGCATTGCCTTTCTACTTCCTACCGTAGGAATCTAGGGGAATCCAACTGTGTGAACATCATCGGGATTTCATCATATCGGTGTATTTTTGAATACAACAATATTATCAGTCTTGGTAATAAGTGTTTTTCATTCAATACGCTTCTGGTCAAGTTTACTTGTTATGTCATGCTTTCATCTGGCTATATTTCGTAATTCTTGCGGCTACTCTCTTTCTCATTTCGTGATGACGATTTTGCGTGAAACATTTGTCGGTTGTAAAAATTCGAGGTAGCGTAGGTGAATGTTCTTTCTTAATCGTGGGCTTTTTGTTAGAAGATGGTCGCCTAATTTTTTTTACTGCATACTTTTCTTTAATATCATTTAGGGTCTCATTTTATGGTGCCCACCATGCCTTTTTATTGTTTCTCGGGGAAAATCCTTCGTATTTTCCCTTTTAGTCAAAAGTCATTCGTTGCAATTAGCAGTCAAATTTGGTTAATATTCTTTCAGTACCTTATTCTAATTCGTTTAATTTTTTCTCAAAGGTGTCCGCCTTAATGTCATCAATTGAATTGTACGCGGTAGTATTTCCATATGTAAACCTAAGCAATTATATTTAACGGAGTGATTAGTTTTATTGCGAAGAATCCCTTATGTGAAGAGCGGACTTTGTCTTTGTGTATTTGGTTCCCTTTCTTGTCGTTGAAATCTTGACTGTGGTTGTTTTTATTTCCTCATCTTGTTTTGCGTTATATTTTTTATTTTAGATATTTCTTGGCTTACTGGTGCTACAAATACTTATTATTGCGTTATAAATAAATAATTATTTCGTTTCTCTTATTTTTTAAGCCTAAGGATCACGGATTTTCATTAATGCAGAGTTATTATTGTCAATTTGACCCATGGATGTCATTTTTTAAGATACTAAATAATTTTGCGTGATTACTGTTAACATTTTTGGTTCATATTCATGTCCATTCCATTAAGTACATTTCGAAACATTTTGGCGGACGAGGAATTTTATCCATCATTATATCCTTATATGTATAGCTTAGTTTGCGTGATTATTTATGAGTGGAATGTGTCGTGACGACTATTTTTCTTAACCATTTCTTTATTTTCTGGTCATTAATAAATTATAATAAATCGTTCACGATTCTACTGTTTGGAATTTATTCCTTGCAAGTTGAAACAATTTCGCAATTAAAAATCTATTATTTTTCGCACGGCCAATAAATATAAGAGTAATTATTTTTCCGTGGTATTTCAATGTTTTTTTTTTAATTTCCATTTGAATTAGTAAAATTATTCTTTTTTTACTTGTTGAAAGTTTGATTTGTACATCAAGTTTAAAAATTTTATGTGCTCCCATTTGATACTCCAGTACATCAAAGGAGTCAATTACGTAGTTTGAGCTTAGGTTTACGGACGGAACCTGTAGAATTCATCCGTGATATTATTAAAAATATGGAATGATTCAAATGTGGTCACCGCATTTCAGAGCTCTCTGTATTGTTACATGAATGAAGAATCTTCGTTAGTTGAGTACATCAAAAATTGTTTTTATTAATTTTATATAATGAATTTGATGTGGAAAAGCAGTTGTCGGCTGCATTGTTTGTCTGTGAAATAATCTTGAATGTATCTCATGAGATAAACGAGTATTTGCATAAATTTATGAAATAACAGTCGCCGAATTGAGTTTATTTTCGTGTAAAGAGATACGTACGGTAATACGTCAACATTTGCTTAAATCTCACTAAATGCTGGCTAATTTGTATCGCTACGATACAGTTAATTTTTTCAATTGTGGATTAAATTACCTTCCACGTGTGCTAGTTAATGAAGGCGGTATTACAAGCGCTCTTTTTACGCAATGAGTGGATTCTCGTAGTTAATTACACAGGTACTTAGTAAGATTTTATTGGTCGAAACTGATCCATACGCAACCGATTATGTGAATAGTAATATTGGATACGAGATAGAAAGAAAAACAGGCATTTAGGTGTCATAATTCAGGAAATAAATTTAGATAAAACCATCATCGATGGTACTAGAGATAACTACAAACAGAAAACCGTTTAGTTTTGCAGCAGAGATGACTCACGAGTGGGCGTTGATTATATGCATGGCTATAGTTGGGAAAAGTGTCTGCTTAGGTGTGGAAAAAGTTAGAACAGAGGCATAATAATTTCAAACCGGAAAAAAATTAGCTGTCTGACTCTCGTGATATCATTCTAGGGGGCATTAGAGGAAGGTTAACACGCGTAACGTGGACTTTTCTCTCGAATATCAAAACTGTACTATGTGCATAATTGCTTACGAAAACGAAGGGAGTTCATAGAATTGTGTGATGAGAAGGTATTGAATGGCAGCTGCAAGGGAGACAGAGAATGGGTTGGAATAGGTAGAAATAAGGAAAATGAAGAGGTAAGGTAAGCCTTTTTCTTGCGTGATCCTTATTATCGTATGAACCAACCTCCGCATCCCTGTTATCTCTACCAACTTCTTCCCACCTTTACCTGATTCGGTTCCTCTCTCGAGAGATTGACGTGGACGATTCACTCTCCCACGATTTCTCATCCTCACGCCTTGCTGAGCCATTCTTCCATAACCTCCATCCACTCGTCGCGACATCCCTCTCATCGGATTCTTTGTGCTTCATCAGACACACTGCGATCGTTCGTTTCTTATCTTCCCTCTCTTTTCCAGCCCTGTCATCACCCTCCCAACTCCCCAAGTCTTCTCAAGAGGTGGTAGCTATAATGCTTCCTTAGATGGACCGGGAAAGGTTTACTCCTAAATCTTCTCCTCTTTGGCATTGAATAGAGATCTCTCTCTTATTTATCTCCCTACTGCGCTCTTCTTTCGGTGCTGTAGGAGGCCTGCCCTTTCCACCGACCACCCCTGTCCTCCTATTCCCATCTGCGGTGCCTCTCTAAAAATCCTCACACGCCATTGCTCGCGCTTCGCTCTCCCAAGATTCAATGCGCGGGCATTGACAAACACACATGCCGAAAGGACGCGACGTTGACTGCCTCCTCTTTACTGGTGATTAATGCGTTCCCTGCACCCTTTTCATTGCCTCTCGTGCCCCGCATTTAATCCTGCATCCCCTCCCTTCGTGTTTTTTTTCGATTCCCTACCCTCCTCAGCTCCGCCAAGTCAACTCAGGTTAGCAAGATAACGTCTCCTCTCTCGCGTCTCCCATCACTCTCCCTTCAACCACGCGCATTGGCCATTAACTGCTCGCCTCAACCCCCTAATCCTCTCCCGCTTCCATGGCTGAGATTTCTTCTAGATACCTTACAATCCTGTCCTTCTCACTAGAAATAGTAGCTTTTTTTCGTTTACATGTCTACTCTGTGCTTCGTCGCGTCTTGTCCGATGGAGATGAGTCTTTGAAATATGTTTACTATAGGAAATCATGGATCAGTCCTTCGATAGTATTTTTACGAATCATTGCCATTCTTTTTTTAAGGGTCCGCTCTTTAATGGAATTATTTCCAAAAGCCTTTAAAATACCCCGTTATGAGTGCCTGCTTCCTATCCTCCGCATTAATGAGACGTCATTCGTGTGCATTATTGCAAATCTTCGGACCATCAAAGTGCTTACATATTAAACCTTTCGTAGATTTTATACGGACCTAGACTTCACTTGTTAAGTTTCTTGCTGTAAATTTGAGAAGGTTAGAGAATAAACTCGCTCAGTAATTGGGAAATTATATTTTGGATAAGGATAACTTTAAATGTCGAGGGTGGTAAAAAAAGATTACAGTAATAAGTGGAACGAAAACGGTAACGCAGTGCTTGCCAGACCTCTGAGCTGCAATGGTAGAGGCACATACGAATTGACTCGACTTGGATCTCTGTCCAATGTGGGTGGAGAACGCCGTCCCTCTTCCCTCGCTGACGATTCCTCCTCATGTGGGCGATCCTCAGCCTACCTCCTCCTTCCGATAGACCTCACCATTCCCTTGCAGGCCTTATCCCTACAATGATGCGAGCACGTCCTCACGTTCTCCCACCCCCATATGCGGCGAACGTTCTCCTTGGGGGCGAGAGCCCTGTCTATGGCGCGAGAGACGATAACAGACCACCTGGCTTCGGCACAGGTTGGTGCCGCTGTATTCGATCTGAGGGTGGCAGTGCGGGGATTGGAATCAGTGGAGCGAGGGTGCATCAGGCTTACTTTTGATGTATAGAAAGACTTACATCCACTTCTCGCCACCATTCGGAAAGAAATAGTTAAGGAAGGGCCACTTGACAAATTGTTCAAGAGCAAATAGTTTTAATCCGCCTAGCTTCTCCAACCCAGTTTCCCTACACAACATACAATGCGGAGACTAGGAATATTGCAATGAATTCTATAGTTTGCTTGTCAATGTAATGTATCACCCTCCGCCAATTTAAATGGGTTCACAGAAGTCGCCACTCCCGGTGCTTACGGTAGAGCGATCCGATTTTTCCGTGGACGTAAACTATAATTAAAGGCTCTTTGCCGAAGTTAATAATCGTGATGATACAGTCTATCGAATTCATACGTGTTAAATGTCATCCCTAATGAATGCAAGTACTCTAGTGCAAATATTGAGGTAAAATTGTTCTCCCTCCGCTCATCGTCGCGCTGCAGACGCTTTTGAAAAAGATAACAACCGAGCGTAGGCATAGCATACAGAGAGCTTCTTCGGGACGAAGTTAGGTCCCTTAAATGTCGTCCCCTTGGCGAGGACGATGGCGGACAGACTTATTTAGAGTCCTGGGAATCCTTCCAAACTTTCATTCCTTCGCAAGGCGTCATCAGAATCAGTTTTAAAATATTCTAAATGTGGGAGGCAGCTAGACCTTTCGCAATGCCTACATTGTCGCATTTATGAGACCTTTAGTAATCTGACCTGAAACAGATGGATACAGCGAATACTAAGCGGGTAGGGGATGTTAATAACAGTGTTAGGTGGTTGATTGTTGGGTAAACGTGGGAGAGGAAGGAAGAGAGTAGGATTTTTAGATAGAATAAAAGGGAGTTTCCTTATTGTGAAATGAAGAGGGAAGTCCACGAAGGGAGGAGAGGCTGCCGGAATACTTCTGAAATACTTCGTCCAAACCTACCTTAAGCGGTGGAACACCTTAATAATAATTTAAATCATGCGTGCTTCATTTGAATTGGATGTATGGATGCGGTTGTGTTTTTACGTTGGGAAATACTACTCTGCCCCATTAGCATTGTGCCTTTCATGTATGTACTACCAGCAATCCGTGTCATGACAAAGTGTAGTATAGAGAGAGAGCGGGGAGGGTTGGGGTTGGGTGATAGGAGTGAAGCCTTGATTGATTGCGCTGCATGGCATCCGAGGACGGGACCCCTTTTTGGGGTGATTAAGGGTGGGGCCAACTGTCAGATGATTAAATTTATAAGGTTGGAAGGTGATATTTGTCATCCACAAGAAGACAGCGCCGGGAATGGCTCCTCCTCCTCCTCCCAGGTGTCTGATCTCCGTTGGCGTTTGCTCACCGGGCCAGCACCAGCGAGCGTTTCGCTGCGTACACATTCGCTCAACTTACCTACCCGCCTCCCTCCATCTCTCATCATTTATCTTAATTCGTTGGGAGACAGCTTCGGCGGAGCGGGTGCGGTAATTTCACCTGATCTCGCGCGGGGAACGAGTTTGATGCCGAAGCAGGCTATGCCGTGGAGTCCTCCTGTTTAGAGCGTGCATTCCTCCATCTTAGATGCGTGACGAGGTTCTTTTTCTGGTGCTGTGCGTAATCGCAAAGAGTTCTCGGTGTATGAGGCACCCACCTGATCTTTTTCTCTCTCGGGCTCCTGTTCCTCCTCTTCATAGGTTTTTTTCATCAGTCTATTGGTTATGTGTATTACGACCATATTCTCTAAGTTTCCGTCCATTCAATTTATGGAGTACATGCCAAGAGTGGAATGTCAATGAAAATTCACACCTCATGCTCACTTTTAAAGGTGAAACTTTGGGAATAGCCTCAATATAGGAAAGGTTAGCCTTCTCGGACAAAGCATATTTTTACATATTTTGCGCCCGTTCTTAATTGTTTGCTGGGTTATCTGAGGACCATCAGTAATGAAATTTGCTATCAGGTACCTTCATTAACAGTTGATCGATGTATTGTATTGAAGTAACTTACTCGAAAGGAATAAATAGGTTGGCCTACAAACTTCACTCAAATTTACCTTTTTTATTCCATGGCCCCAGCCACGTATGTCGCCTCTTCATGGATCTGCCCTCCACTCCTAACGCCGTCCACCAGGAGAAAGCTATCAAGGCCTTTCCCCTCGACTAAGTCCGATGTTGGTGTGCAGCCCGGGTGCCTCTTTTCGGGGGCGTCGTGCGTGTATTCATTCGCGGACGTGCTTCGCTCCAACCCGCCTCAATCCTTCTTCGCCCTCCCTTCGAACGTTTCGTTGCCATCGCTGCCTACCTTCTCCGTCTTTGTCATTCACATCAGCAACTCCGACGCCCGCGCCTCTTTCTCTATTCCTTGCACCCCCGTCCATCCCACATATTCACCACCTTCTCGCACTCTACCCTCCTTCTTGCTCCTTAGTTCCATTTTAAAGTCCTACTACACATTTTTCCCTGCAGACTGCGCCAGCGTCTAGCAACAAGGGTCTATGAACAAGATTTGACATCTAGATTTGATTTTTCTTCTACCTTGTCATAATTTAGTACCTATATCCATCCCGTACACCCCTTGCTCAGTTTTCCCACAAGTAATTTTTCTGTCTTTGTTGTTATTTTGTGGTCTCATTTAATCGCGTTACTTTCACCAATGTTGTAATGATTTTACTGTTTTTGCCACACAAAGGATTTTCACAGACTGTGTTTTTATGAAGTCGTGTGGAATTTTTGTTTTTGCTTTCGAGAAAAAATAACATTTTTTTCGAAAAAAAAACAACTTAAATGCTACCTTTCGAAAAGAGGACCTCTACACTTGCAACGTCAAATTCTAGTGTTCTTTCCAACCCGTCATCCCTTGTGTAGCACATCTCTTTTCCGTCACCATTCGGATGCATTTTCACCCGTCCACTGTCAGCGTATCCAAACCATTTCCACTTTACGTCCACACAGTGCGCCCCAACCGCTCCTGAACACCGTTTCCCTCCCCGCTGAGGCCAGCTTGTTGCCTTTGGAGAGCAATTCCTTTGCACACTGCGGTCGGCGGCCTTTATTTGTTTTTCAAAACCTTCTCCCCTTCCCACGCTACCTTCCCCCTCCTCCCCCTCCCCCAAACACTCCACCCACAACTCCTTTCATTGTTGCGCGGTGGGGCTAAACGTACTCTTGACCCTCCAGCCACCCATTCCACCCAAACCTCCGCCTTCCTCGCTGCCACATGCAGGGCTACATCATTCCGTATTTTCACTTTGAATAATTCAAATCAATTTATCTTTGCGCAGCCTTTTGTTCTTTTTCCTTCCTACCTGTGTTGTTCTGTGCCCGCGTGTGTGTTTGAGGGGTTCAGACTCGAGGCGGAAAGGGGGGAGGGGGTCGAGGGAAGGAGATGTGGAAGGGGCCAGCGTTCCGGCAGTTTCCATGTTTGTGCGTGTATTTCTGTAGTGATTCGTCTCCCGGAAAAATACCCGTGGGCGGTGTAAGGCCGAGTACTCTCTTTCCCCCCCCCCCCCACCCACCCACCCACCCTTCCCTCGTACTTCGTGGAATTGGAGGAAAAAAAATTGTGCGCGAGGGAAATGAGAAGTTTGCCGGGGGTGAGAGGGGTGGGGTGGGAGAGAACTGAATAGGGGAGGAGTGGGACGGGAGCGTTCTGCTGGATGAGAGAGTGGAGAGGCCAATATAAATTTTTCAGAGATTTTTACATCGTTTTTCTGTTTCTCAAGGAACAGCTTTGATTAACGTCGTTGTGGTCCAACCATTACACGCTCCCGTGTGAGCATATTGTTTTGTCGACGGGATCATTTTAGTCCACTCCACAGTCGATTACAGTGCGTCTCTCGTGTGTCATTTATGTGCCGAGAGATGTTCCTTGTATGTACACGCTGAATTCGTAATTCTCTAATTGAACTCCGCTTCGAATTTCAGCCTCAAAAACTCCCAATTGCCCTGGGAAACAGCAGATTGTCTTTTTCGGGTGCTCACGCACAGTTTCAGAACATACGAGCCTGTATCCCCTTGATGATTTCACCCATTTCTCACCAGCCGTCTCCTTTTCCATTTGGAGTCAAAGCTAATATCCGTGCTGTTCCCATTTATGGAAAATGTTTAGTGAGCAAAAGTAAAAACTAGTCTGTTTTTTGTCCGTGGAAAATGAACAGCTTCGTGCAATGCAAATCAAAGCTTGAGATGTGACCTTTGGGCGGAAATGCGAGACGAAATTCTGTGTTAATTATTCATGCTCGTAAATTGTTGTTGTGCTCTCGTTTCATGATGTACTATATCGGTACCTATTAATGGAATTTTTCTAAAATTGGGTATGTTTCACAGGATAATATACCTTCCCTAATTCTCACCTCGATCGATCATTATTCCAATCTGGCACCCGTAGCAAGAAAAGGATTTACTGGAATTCGTATGCTGATGATCGACGTCCCACTCTAAATTCATCTACATGTTGAAATATAGGTCTTTTCCGGTCAATAATTTGGTGAAAATTTTGTGATTTTACTCTAGATCGGGCTCTTCATCGTAAACTTGAGTATTTATTGATTCTAGGTGAGCCGCTCTTCGAAGCTTTGAAGGCCGACATGATGTTCCTGACCCGGTATGAGAACAAAAAAATTCACTCGTAGTTAACTTGTTGTTGCAAAAACGCTTGTTGAACCACCTTATCATTGGCGGTGAATTCTTCTCGGGTTTCCATCCGGGGGCGAGCTCCATCTCCATCGCTGCCGACGTTTCGATAGAATCCTTTTCTATCGTCATCGGCCCTGATGACGATAGAAAAGGATTCTATCGAAACGTCGGCAGCGATGGAGATGGAGCTCACCCGGATGGAAACCCGAGAAGAATTCACCGCCATCATACGCCGGGAAAAAGTGAAATCTTACATACACCTTATCATTGTTCAGCAGAGACTAAGAATTTCTTACGGGAGAAGGCATCACATGACTTCGAAAAGTTCACACCCATTTTTTTCGTCGCTTTCGTCTCGTGTGCGTCTTTTTTTCTCTAGCGCTAAGGGGAAATATCTGCCATCGTCGCCCGATCCCCGCCTCGCCCACTCGGTTGCCTTTGTTCCCATTCCCGCCCCCGCCAACCTGTTAACACTCCAATCGATCCAGCCAATTGCTTTCGACGTGTTAGAGTTTCTTCTCTTTTTTTTAAATGACACCTGTTACGTGACAAACCTATGAATTTTTTAACTTGTAATTTTTCCCGCCCGAAATCCCATTACAACGAGAGAGAGAGGCAGCCTAACCCTGGGAGCGAAATGACTGGACCCGTCATGTCCTCTCTTCTTCTTCTTCCTCGGGAAGGGAGCGATCTTTTCGGAGAGGAAAAAAAATATGTCGTCCTTATTTTTCCCGGGAGGCGTCTGCATTAAGCCTTTTGCAAAGCAATAAACCCTTCCCGGGTGTCAAGGCGGCCATAAGGACTCCTGACATCCCGTCTCATACCACTTGAACCTGAACGTCCTCCCCTTACCCCACCACTTTCTTCCCGCTGCAAAGAGAAGCCCTCTCTCCCCCATAGCTCTTCCTCCTTAAGCTCTCTTCCCATGTCTTCCTTGTGCGACTTGCCACATACTCACCTCATCCCTCGACTCACCCCAACTCCCTTTTCCTCTCTTCGACTCCCTGAAAAATTGATGCGCTCCTCTTCCGCCTTTTCCCATTCCCAAATCTTTCTCCCTCTAATTCCTTCCTCCTCATACCCCCGTCTTCTCGTTTCCTTCCGACTATCCGTTCCTTCTTTTTCGGCAGTTCGTAATGACACCACCCCCTCTCCTAGCAATACAAGATTTGTGCTTGTCTTCCACCTTCCTTCTTCCTCCCCTCTTCCCCCCTCCAAATCACTCAGCCTCTCGTTTCCAACCAAGTATCGAAAACCGATGTGTCCCGATATCCGGAACAATGTTCTGGGGATAATTTTTAAGACGAGCTCGGAAAAATAATGAAACGTGGTTGAACTAGGAAAAATCTATAGCTGAAATCTTCTGAAAATGGTGACAGCCATTTTATGAATGGAATTTCTTTGAAAGGTGTTTTTCAAGCGCGCAGCGGTGAGTGCGTGAAATTTTGAGGTCAAGTTAATGAATTCCTGAGCTTAAATGATGGTCAATGACGGCTATAAGCGTTAAGTGTTGTAGAATGCGAGTTTTATCGAGGACTAGTGGCCGACCTGCTGTAACCGTGCGGTGTGTTTTTCTGGCTGATCGAACCATTTTGATTATCATGGATTTTTCTTTGCGGGTCTTTGTTTCGCGTCCTTGTTTATTATTTTTCTAACTATTACATGTTTAGTATCATTAAGAACAGTCACAAAAGTACTCTTTTTGAGAGATAACCTCACCGTATGTTGTCGACGTTCCTGTGATTTTTTCATTTGGAGCTATTCAACGATATGTAGAAAGCGACGACTTTCCAGCTTGGGGCTGAATTTCAATTCACTTAATTTAAAGAGTAAGACCTTTCCATGCTTTCCAGTTTTCGAGACCCACAATCTATGCCCACGTACGCACTCCGTGTGAAAAATAATCGATCTAAACGGGAATGCCGTGTCAATGCTTCGAGATGTTTCTAACGGAGTAAATGTTGAATCTAGTGAGCTTGAATTTGTAATCAATTCCTTCAGGTCCATGCCTTGCCTTGACTTAACCACCGTCACTTTTGCGTAACTTTGTCCCAGTGGTTCGCTAGTTACCGTCTATTTCTCAAGCATTTCTCCCAGTTACATTTCATGAAGAATGCCCTGAAAACATACGAGCCATCTCACATACCTCCCTAAGTTTTCGTGGATTTTTTTCTCCATTTCCAATTCGTACCTCGGGGACGGTTCCGGGGCCACGCACACTTGTCCCTCGCGGCTCAACCCTCCCCTCCTCCCACATAGTAACCGTGTGCCTCCGGTTTTTTTTCCCCCAACCTCCCGTGCCGTGCCGGAGTGGCTTTTTTTCCATCCACTCCCGTCAACGGGACTGGTTTCAATCACCTCGTCTCCGATATTCCCTTTCTGCGCATTCACCTGTAAGCCACCGTGGCCACCCGTCCCACGTGCCCTCGGCGTGCGTCCCATTCCCTCGACGGGCGGCCCCCCTGTTTTCCTTTTACGTCGCGCCCCCGGAGGAGGAACTTTTCTCCTTCCTGTGCCGCGCACACCTTCCCTCTTATTCACTCCCGCCTAATCTGCCCCCTCCGCCCCCGCAAACATCTCGAGGAAGAGGCAAATAAAATGAAGGCAATCTGCGTCCCCACGGGTTTTCGGGTAATGCGCCGCCTCTCTTCCTCATCTCCCTCGGGAGTCCCGGGCTTTCCGGAGTACCGAGTTCGGTGTCCGGAAGTGAGAGACTCTTGCGACTGATCGGAATTAAGGAGGGTTAGCCGGAGGAAGTCTTCATCTCCCTTCTTCATCCTGTGTTTCTTTCTCTCCCCACATCTTTTATTACTTTTATCTCCCTCAGTTTTTCCACTTTCTTTTCTTTCAACTACCGATTCCATTCTTTTTCCCCTTTCCTTGTGTTTGCCGGTTTACTTGCGTAAGTTCTCTTCTTTCTTTTAGTCATTTTTTAAAAGTGGTCTATTGCATTTCAAATTTTTAAGCTGAGACTTTTAAGTATACGTTCTTCTCCCTTACGGCTGAAATCTATTGAGTCGCTATCTCTCTTTCGGTCAGCATGCGTCCTCAATGTATTTATTGCATCGTTTAAGACTTCTCCACCTTCCATTTCAAGACAAAGATATCATGTGCATTCCTTCAAGTGTATTAAAGATTTTGTATCTTTAGAGTATTCGTCCTACTTTACCGGTATGAAATCGTATGATAAATAATGCTTGAATATTTTTTAGCATTGAACACCTCCTATGCAGTACACTCTGATGGGCTTCTCTTTAGGTCCTAAATCGGGATTGCTCTCGCTATTTCGTCTTGTAAGAAGTCCCTATATTATTTATATTCTCCTACAGGAGTCTTCATTTCGTGGTATAATTTCTTTAAACGTACTTCTCAGGTGAGTGTGATTTTCCAATTTACTCAGGTTTAAATTCAACTCCAGGCTATACATATTCTCCCTTTCCATGCCCGGAAAACTTCCGTTGATGTTTTGGCTTTGATCTGTTGTCCGTATTTCTCTAATGCCAAATACATTGATGAGTGTCTCCAACCCTAATCACGTTTACTCGTTACCCACCGACTTCTATTCCGCCTTTCCCCCTTGCCGTTTCTCAGAATACGTTTTAAGGAGTGTCGTTGACGAAGTGAAAAAAATGACATTCCTCTGCCCAAACTGCACGCCCTGATTTATACTCATTCTTCTCTCTTGCTATGCATTTGAGGCCATTATTAGGGTTTAGATTGAGTTTTCAGTTTTCCCTGTTGACCTGATTTTTTTTCTAAATCAGTTGGATACATAACCTCCGATTCATCTACGTTACGAATGTACACCTAGTACCTAAGTCCTCTAATTAATTTTAATGGAATGGAAAGGGGAAGTCAAGACAATTTCTTGTTTTACTGCATGGTTTCTAGAGAAGTGTCCATCATTAGTCGCTAATACTTGTGCGTTACTCATTAATGTTAGATGTTGAGACTTGAAATTGTTGACTAGAGGCTATAAAGTATTATTCTTTACTCTTTAAGAAGTAAAGTGTAATTAGAATAACTGTAGAAATGAAATGGAATAAAATTTATAAATTACGCTTAAGAAACACGAAAAGTGAAAAGAGAATCATTAATTTTTAGTAGTTTTTGTTTTCGCGGGAATTAAAATACTAAAGAAGGCCCTAGTCCAATGACTATTTAACTGTGTGAAGTGCTGATGAAGGAACTCAGCGCCTATATATGACGGAAAATAGTTCTAAACCCAACCCTGGATGAAAGAATCCCGCTGTTTTTCCCGTTTTCCACTATATAATGGGGATTGTGTCAGTTAGGCCCGGTGAAGCTCTCGTATTTTTGCGTAAAGAATAAAGGTCCTCCAATCATCTCCATATGAGTCGCACAATTCGATTCTGCGTTAATGGAAAGGGGGCAGAATAACAGTAGATTAATCGATGTGACGGTCAATTCGAAGTGAGGCGAGAGGGAGATTCCATTTCCCGACTATTGGGAGTCGTGAGTAAAACACAAATTGGAAGCTCTGCCGTGAGCTTTCCTCGCTCGGACTCACTATCACAGAGTGCGAATGGATGTGAGCTCAATAAACTAGCAAGTCGTCTAGGCCCTTCATTTGCGTTACTTTTTAAAGGCGCCTTCGGGTTGGAGGGCAGTATCAATTACGACTGTGGCGATCTACTAACGAGGCTATAAAGGCTGGCGGAATCCCTGTTGTCACTCACTTACTGGTAGAGCCTCCTACAGTAGATGTATTTTCGCCATTGATTACAAGGCACGGTGAATAGTTGAACGCGCAACCATTTTAGGAACCCTGCAGCGAAATTCAAGGAGTAATATTATGTGAGTCCAAAAAAATTAATGATATTGTAAAAAATATGCAACTTTAGCTAGTATCTCCGGGATGGAAAAAAATAAAGAATGGGCGGATTTTCCAATGAACGCGAGTAATCAGTGTCTTGTGGTTAATTTCATAGAGAAACAGCTGAATAAAATATAATTTCCGCCTGCGATTTCATTTTTATTCTAATTTAGCTTATTTCGTTGAATTAATCTCTTAATTAACGAAAATTATATCTCGAATTCATCAAAATTTTCTAGATTCGATTTTCGATTACGCCTATCCCAATCAACGATCTCTTTGACATTCTGATGGGTAGTAAATTACAGCGTTGTTTTGCCATGACCTAACGATGGCATTCGAAATACCCTCTCATTGAGGAAACAATTTGTGTTGGCACCGGTTGCGTGAAGAGGGATTGGGGATCAGTTTGGTGTGGTAGCTGCAGTGTTGAGTTCCCACCCCGTGGTTCTGGGTTCAAATCACGGAAGTGATTTTTCAGAGACATCCCGATCCGATTGCCCGTTTGGAGCATATTTCTCTATGGAAGCGAGGCATGGTCTAATACAGCAGCGGAGATATCAAGGGCGGATGATTTCGAAATGCAGTGCAAGACAAGACTGATGTAGATTATGTGGATCGACTGAATAAGTCCTAAGAAGATTAGCATAGAATAGAATCCTTGTGGAAACCTTGATAAGAGGCTTACTAACAAACTTATCGGCTATATATTTAGACGTGATGGTTGTCAAGTACAGCACATCGTCCATCGGCATCAGATGCGAAGTGAATCTGTGGTTCATTTGCCGGCTTTCGTGAAGAGCCGCCGAATGTCAACGTCGGGTTTCTGTCAACCCCTCCCTAATGGCGCAAATGACTTACTAATCTGTCGGTCGCCTCCTCCATTTACCTTCCTACGTGTCTAGAAGGGAACCAAACAAAATATGGAGGGAAAGGGTCTCATAGGAGAAGAGAAGAGTTTGACAATATTAGCCGCACTGCCGGCGCGAAGGTGATGAAGGCGAAGAAGAGAGATTTTCGCGGGCATTCTATCCTCGTACGTGTGGGACCACTCCTCTGTCCCAAGGCGACCTTCGTACGCAGTTGCCTGACGATCTCCCACCTCGGTGTCCTTGGCGCTAAAGTATGGACGAATGAAGCAGCTGCCGTGTCGCTAGCGGAAGGAGGCGATTGGCAGAGCAGTGGAATGTGAAGACTGTCAGAAAAGAATGAGGCGGTTCGAGCATTCCCGCTTTTGAGGTTATTCGTTCTTAAGGAAAATTGGTTCTCTAGTATCTATATATTTCGTTAAAATTTTCACGGGTACTCGCCATAATGTTAGTTTTAAAAACTCGTTAGTTCAAAAAAAAGTTCTTGGGTTATGTCGCCGCGTCAATGTGCGGGTGACCCAAACGTTTCCCGACCGATGCTGGTCGCTTTTTCGAGGAAGAAGATACAGCTTTCACATAAACTACGCTTGAAGGAGGCTGCGTGCCAGGCTTAGATTGTTGGAACAATTTAGAAGGTATATGTTTTGGAGCGACGCGGACAACAACATGCTAAAACCTCACTATATTTCTAGGTCCAACGGAACCGATAAAATAAGAGATATTTTCCTAACGGGCAGGTTGAGGTATTTGTCTTTACTCAGAACATTAATGAGCAATAATGTCGCAACACCGATCGCACCACTATTGAAGCGTCTTGCGTGGCAGTATGTAGATTTCACTTGTCGACCTGAGTCATAATAGGGTAGTTTCCTTCATCAAAGAAATCGAAAGGCATTGATTGCGATTCGTTGCCCACCATTAGTGTATTCATAATATACAAATTATTTGGTTTTAGAAATACCGATTTAGACGAATGGCTAGGGTCAATTTTATCCTCATTTGAAAAAGGCCAGATTGGCGCCCATGCGATCCCACTCCACGTGACGTCACAGGGACCTAGTTTCTATACGAGTATATAGGAGTTTTACATCGTCTGAGATTGCCAATGCATGCATGAGGCACAGAGCTCAGGGAAGCATCTCATAATAATGACACATTTAAAATACCTAAGTTCGAAAAGTTTCCTTCGTTTGATAGGGGAATAATAATCCTTATTTAAGCCAAGCGCTACTTGCCAGCAGGGTACTCTGCTACCTGCTAGCATCCTGCGTCGTATCAGCGCTCAAAGCCTCGCCCCAAGGTCACCTCACTTGCGGCAGCGGGAACCAGAACGACGTCACACAAAGTTTTCCCAGCATTCATACTTAGCCGTCGCGTTTTCGCGCGCTTGAAAATTTTCAATTTTCATTTAATCGCGAAAAATAGAAATCGTCATTTAAAAATCTAAAAGCGTGAAATACGTACTCCAGGAGTAATAATATTTTGATTTAGGTAATAAAAAAATAATAGGAAACCACCCTATTATTCAAGTTACGCCAAGTTCAGTTGCACTGAATGGGGTTTAATTCTGGGTGTGGGCGTGCCCCTTAGTGCGTGACTCCATTGCCTCCTCCTAACCCCTCGTGCCGGCCTGCAACTCTGAGGTGAGCCCCTGCTCCCTCTCTCTGTGAGGATACGTCTGGCGTCGCGAAGGGGGAGGTGGGGAATGGTTGTGGAGGAGGGTGGGCGCACTCCGGTAAATGGCCGCGCGGGAGAGGAGGAACAGCGTGGAAGGCTTTTCTGCGGGTGGAGAGGTGGGGGGAGGATGCTTTTTGAGATAGACGGTGTGAAACAGGGAAAAGTAATTACCGGTCCCATGTATAATTGGAGGCCGGTGAGGGCGGAAGGAGTGGTCGGGGGAGGCCGCTGTAAGGTGGGGCGGAGATGTGAGGTTGTAGGGGGGGGGGATTGGGGAGTGTGGGATTTTTGGCATAGAGAGGAGGCCTCTTTCTCTCTCGGTTAGGTGGCCACTATGGCGGACGTCGAGGCCCCGGCTCTCTTGCTTGCCCTTCGCACTAAGCCCTTACCTTCCCGCTCTCCAAAATCCCTCCTCGCTCTTCTTTCTTGCTCCATGTGTTGTACATGTTTCTCTCCTTCTTCCACCGCTTTTACTGCCATCCCACCTCTCCCATTCTTTCCCTCTCTTCTCCTCCCACTCCCTACTCCACCACCCCTCCCTCCCACCTTTCCTCGCGCCGCATCTTTTCCCCGTCCTAATATATTCCGAAACGGAATTTGTCGGAAGAATTAAGTTTTCGGTGGGGTGGAGGGAGGCAGCGGCGCGTGTTCCCCAAAAAGTTTCGCTTGCTCGATGCCGACGCCTCCTCCTGCGCCCTTCCTCTCCTTCGCCGGGATTAAAACGGATACGTGTTTGTTTAATTAATTGGCCTCCGAGTTCTTTTTTATTGCAAATAAGGGAATTATAAAATTACGCGGCGCACCCTTCGTTATAGTCGGCTACCGTTTCCGCCCGCGCGAGGCCGCTTATACTACATTCGATAGAGCCTTGAGGGAAACAGCTGCTATTCCCCTCTCCCTCCCTCCCTCCCTCCCTCCCCGACTTTATTAACTCTCCTAGCGCTCGCATAAGGATCCCAAAGCCTTCGGTTTCCTTGGCTCTAAAAGTGTGAGATAGTACCGCCATGCCTGGGTATTCATGGATTCAATTTTACGACGCTGCATTGCCCTAAGTTTGCTCCGCTTTGACGACTTCACTTGCTGGCCCGTTGTGCTCATTGCAATAAAAGTGTGGCGTCGTATGATTTTTTTTATTCCTTCCTTTTTATGCTCCTCCCAAGATTGGTACACAAAGAAAATGTTTTAACCTCTCATAAATGCCTTTAGATACTGCGCAAGCAAAATTATTCTGTGGATTTTTACCTAGTTTGTTTTTTATTCGTAAGTTTACGCGCGCAATAATTTGCCGCATAAAGCTCCACCGCACTCCCCACATCCATTTGAGGCCATTAATTACTTTTCCGCACTTTATGATGCCCTTGCCCCTTTTTTTCCATCTTTTCTCTTGCCATTATTATTTTTCTGAAAGCTCCTCAGGTAAGTATTACCAACCTTGTTTTCCTCCACCTCCTCGTTTCCTTCTTTTAAAAAACCAAATCTCGCTTAATGAAGATCCTCAACTTAAGCATTAGCCGTCGTCCCATGGCCTTAATCCCAACGGGGGATTACACTATCCCCAGCTCTCTCCCTCCGGGGCGCGCCGAGCCCTTCCTTGCCTCTCCCAAGCCCTCTCAGACTCCTTCCTCTCTCTCCGCCCTCCCGCAGTTGCACTTTGGTTCAATGAATATGGCGAAGGAAGATGGGACGGCTACGGCTTGGTTCTTCTGACCTTCGACCGTGCTCGCTTGATCCTTCTCCCGGAATGATACGAGTCATGGAAATGAGGGAATTAGAAACCTATTGGGGAAATATGAAGAGGAAAACAAACGAGTTAGTTGTAAACATGATTTATTTATTTATTATAGTATTCTACCGATTAAGGTAGGTTTCCATGGAGTGTTCAAGAAGTGATCTGGAAGCCACCCTTTCCTTCCAGCGCTGCCTTCTTTAATTCACTGTGAGGCCTACTCTCTTTCAATCTATCTAAAAAATTCTACTCTTTTCCATCCCCTCCCTCGTTTCCCTAACATTCTACCCTCTAACACCATTTTCAACATCCCCTCCCCGTTAAGCACTAACTCCATCCATACCTTCTGTCTCCTCCGTAACTCATTTAAAAGCTGCCTCTCCTCACCCACCATGTCCAGCACTTTGTCGTTTCTTTTCCTCTCCGTCCATTTCACCCTCTCCATTCTTCTCCATACCCACATCTCGAGTGCCTGAGGTTAGAAAAAAAACTTAAAAATAAAATGGAGGCAAGGGGTGTGGTTGTTTTTAGGTGAAGAATGCTGGAAAATATGAGAGGGGGAAGGCAAGTGTTGAGTAAGGGAAGTGCAGGGAGGAAGAGAACGGGGATAATGGATAGAATGAAGAATAACAGCAATTATAACACCCCGGAGAAGGAAATTCTACGGTGTATGGGGGCTGTACGATGCCCGGGAGGTGATTATCAAAATCACCATTATAGCCTGCATTAACAGCTTGTAATTACAATACTGAGGAATGTCAGGAAAACTCTTGAGCAATAATCAAGATAAAAGTAGGTCGGGGAAAAGTGACGATGGCTTGGTCATTCGTCTACGCTCCAAAATTACACTGAAGAATATATTATTTTGCGATTGTGGAATTGTTTCATGAATTTGTCGAAAATATTGATGAATGATTTGAATATACTTTCTTGATTTCCCCATAAAATATTCCATCATCCCTGAACGTCTTACCGCGGGAAGGAATGCTGGGAAAAAGATAAATTTGGGAAAATTGGATAATATTTTCCCGAATGTTGTATCAATTTCTACCTTCCTCTCCGGCCCTCCAAGCGACTCATTTTTAGAATCTCTCAATTTCATTGCCTTTCTTTTTAATTTCCAGTGCTCTCAATGATTTCATCCTTGCAGACAAACGAGTCTTCCATTCCTAAGTGCCAATATCCCAGAACCGTCATGCTTTTATGAATTTATGCGCTCCCTTCCACCTAGCTGTGGGAGGAACATGACGGGCTGCATACTCCTTTGAGAAGTCTGATTTAGCCCACCAGCACCTGCCCTCCCCTCGTCAGTTGATTTGTTGTCTTCAAGTTCTTGGTCTATTCCTTGCCTTAAGTTTGCCATCCGTTACTGACCTCTACGTTTAGTGTTCAAGTTTCTGTCCGTCTTTGAAGTTCGACTGCTTTAATGCTGCGTCTCATTCGCGCGTAGGCTATGGAAACTACTCTTGAATATCTGCATTTGCGTGTAACAGTAAATGGCGCTCCCGGAATTGGACTCCCTTTACAGTGTGAATATAATACTTGTGATATAGTTCCATCCAAATGTAGTTTGCATCACGTTTGAGAACTTTTTACCGAGCGAAGTTACTAAAACATGCTATTCAAGAATTAATAAGTACGAGAAGGTGACTAATTATATTCTAACCACGTTATAAATATGGATTTTTATACCATTTTATGCTTGGTTGAAGCTGATTACGTTTGAAAGTGGTTTTCCTAAAATTTGACTGAGTGGGTCTTTGTTGTAAGGTTGATTTATTAGGGGTCGCTATTTTTGTGGGAATCTAATTTATCTTTATCTATCATCTACTTTAATGTATTGTACTACTCATTGTGTTTTACTTTGCTAATGTTGTTTTTATTTTTTTGCAGGTGAGTATTCCGGTCAATTTACCTGCGAGGTCCATTGCTCGTGGTACTTGTGCGGTGTTCCACGTGATTGCCGAAAAAAAAACCATGAGTACTCATATTTTGGTGTATCCACTACGTCTTTTTCTCCGTAGGGGCTACTCCCAGGTTTCAGTATAGACCTATTGCAATTGCCATTGGGAAATTATATGCTATCTTTTCTTCCATATATTTTCATAGCTCGGCATTGTCAGGTAGTAATCTGTACTTATGTTAGACTAGCTGACCCGGCGAACTTCGTACCGCCTAACAATCAATGACCTTACAGTTTACTTCCACCATTTATTAATCAAGAGCGGCTGTATCGTTTTTAATCATGTTTAATTTATTATAATAAAATAAGGATACAAATTCAATAAAACTACGTAAATGAGTACCAAAATTGCTTGTCAGAAAGACATTTTCCTTATTGAATCTACATAAGGTGGATCGGAGCACGTTTACGCGGATTTTTTTCAACAAATTTTCTTACGTTTTAGCTTAAGAAATTTTGGGCATTGTGGTTTAATAAAGCAGTTCATGAAATAAAAATTATACGCATTCATTATACGCATTGGCTATTTGCGTTATTAGCTGTAAAAAAATGTTTTGGGTCTGTTGCATACACTTGGTCCATTCAGGGGGGAGGTTGACACAACCCCAGACCGACGCTTGACTGATGCTCAAAATCGTGCAAGAAAAGCCCCTATGAGGCAGCATTCGCATTAAATGACTTAGGGCGCGCCAGTTTTAGTATCTCTGTTTGGAAAAAATGCACTGCGTAAACGTACTGCATGCGTAAACGCACCACGGTGAGCCCTACTCATTCGGGTTTAATGTCTTGCGTCAAGCACCTTCTGATAAACAACCGTTTTTGTTTTGTTATCAGGCGCAAGATGAAGCGGATGAAGCTAAATAAATATAGTGAAGCAAAGCAGTGACGCAGCGAGGGGAGGTTTTGGGGGATAAACCCCCCCCCCCCAAGAGCTTAGAGAATTTTTTTATGAAAGATTTTGTTATTAATATTGGGGGGACGGATGACTAACAAACAAAACATATTTATCTATTCATACAGCCGCACAACCCACTATTTTGAACCATTTATCTTAAAAAATGTCTGGTGGAAGTGCCCCCCACACTTCCCGCTCACCTTAGCGAGTTTTCTATACCCTACAGACCCGTGCTATTAGCTGCGCCCAAAACCCCCTATCCTAGCTACGCACTTGAAGTGAAGGAAGAAATACAGAGGATGGTTTATCGACTTGTGAACATAGCACGTTAAATTGACCATGAGAAAATCATGGGTTTTCATTAGCACATCAGCACAAACAACACAAAAACTGAAAGACTGACCATACGATTTTTTAATCGTTATCACGAATGCAACACGAATTGGAAATTGAATACCTTTAAGCTCAAAAGGACATATGAGTTGAGATCATGAAATCTACGGAATAAGGACTTCCTAACCTTTGAATTTTCCTTTGAGTAAAGTTGCGTGAATCATATTCATTACCAATTATTTTAATCACCAAGCACGTTCCGTTGGATAGTTATGGTTGGTTTAGGCTTCGAAAGATCATGAACACAGAAACTACATTTTTCTGTAAATCGTGCCTTGGTAAGCCAGGTACGTTCAAGTATTCAGATAGATAGTTGGTGATTTCGTCTTCGTTTGTTACACATTTAAAAGATTCGAATTCATGCAGAGTACGAACTTTTGAATTTACCTCGTTTTAGTCACCCACATCTTCGTTCTTGCTCGCTAAATCAACTATCTTTGATTCTTTTGGTGATCAATCATATTCTGGAACTCTTCTGGATCATTCCAAGGAATAGAGTTAAAACTACTCGATTCCTCGACAGGAACACGGACATTACCGTTTGTCAACAATTGCTTGGAGATTTGTTTACAAACACGGTAGTGAAGTGTCAACTCGAGCTGGGCCACGGCTGGGCTTACAATTAGCTCGAATAAAATTTTTTAAATGCAATTTCAATTTAATTAATATTTTGAATATATTTAGAAATTAAAATGTTATATTGTTACTAAATTCAGTTATTAAAGTGGTAAAAACAAAACAAATTATTTAATTTGTAGTTTTGACCGACTTATCAATTGTTGTGTTACTATAACTCCTAAAAGCATGTCCATAGGAAAGAGATGAATTTTTTTTGTGAAATTATCCTTTTTTTAATAGCCTATATGTTAACCCCGCCTGAGACGAATCCAAAGAACCAAATCTCATTGAAATCGGTGCAGCCGTTCTCGAGTTATAAGTGTTCTAACTAACACGATTTTCGACTTTCTTTTATATATATAGATTGTGAAACTCGTTGTGCAAATAGTGAGCGAATCTTAGGAACTTCTGCCATGTGAGGCTCGACTTTGAAAATGTTATTCCGGCTATTGATTTCTTCTGTCAGCTGCTATTTTTCTCATATTTTGAAATTCCATTATTTTGAAAATTGATTAAGTATGATGCTTGTTGATTTCCTTGCTACCTTATTCATTTACTTTGAAAAATGTAACGAAATTACTTAGTTATTTCCTCACTCGCATTCTATGCCATTGTATTTAACCGATAAAAATTAGCTGATATGTGGGATCTCGCAGTTTCACTTACAATATCGTAATTGTGTGTTGTATCTTCATTCGCATTAACGTACCTTAAATTATATATTGCCTGTAATAATGAACATTTGCCTGAGCAATATCCAATATCCATATCCTGTGCTCATCGATGCTATGTACTTCATAATACCTACTTCGTTAGCATATTGCTTGTGTGAATCGATGTTGGTATTTTTCCGAAATTCTAGTGCTTAATGCAGATATTTGCGTGTCAGGTTTGAAAGCTAGTGGTTATTAAATAATACTGATGTTAACAGTAGATACATTTTACAATTACCTGCGGTATTGAGGCTAGACTAAAATTTCTTAAAATTGAAATCTCGCACTCAGCCGTAAAAAAAACCTGAGAGCATATCTAACTTTCTTGAGATGATGTTTTTTGAATATTTTTAATATTCGTGGAAGATGTTCTATTCTCTAAAGATGCAAAATGTATTTGCCATATTGCTTGACTCCGCTTGCGTTATTATTAATGGTCCCTTTGGTGGAGGCTGGGACCTCTGCGGTGTTGAAACGTTCCTGCGTGGAGTGCTGGCATTTGTCGTCGTCGGCTCGTGATTCACGGCTAGGGTACTCGAGTGAATTGATTTTGTAAATAAGGCTGAATATTGACGGTGCCAATCATGGTAATTTGCCACGGATGTTACTCCGTGTGAGTTACACCGTTTGCACGAACTTCCTCCCTCATTTCCCTGCGATCGTTGCGAGGTGCCATATGCTGCACTCCTTCATTCATTCAACTTCAGTTTCCGCGCGTGTACTCAACGGAGAGCAAATCGGTGAGCAGTCATGTGTACACGTTTAGATTTATGGTCATCGCTGATTGATATCTGGCCTCTCGTCTTTGCTTAAACTTGTGCTGGTAATGGAGATGGGGAGCAAAGGTAAACAGAGAGAGAGGTGAATCAGAGAAGTGCATCCCTTCTTCAAACACTTCCCTAGTTCTGGACTTGTAAGTGGTGCTATCATAAACTAGAGGTGCAAACTCTTCTGTCTTTGAAATTTTGATTTAACTGTCGGCGTTATATTTGCGAAGGAATGAGTGAGTTTATGTTGTTGTGGGAGTGTTTTTGTTGCTTTCAATTTTATCTCTGTCGTTGACTTCGAGGGAAATATATTCTCAAATTCAAATGTTATCAATGCTTGATTCAAATGTTCCATCATGGTTCCCAAAGTATAGTTTTGCCCAACATTATTGTGAAGATATATCGTACGGTTTCAATACCATTAATTGTCAAAAGTAGCACGTAAACTTTTCCGTTACGTACCCTCAATTGATTAATATATTTTTCGCATCAAACTGACAATCCAGGAGCTTGTAACTTTTTCCGGTTTCGGTTTTGCATCTATAGATTATACATTTTCATCTATAGATTTGCGTGCAACTAATGGGTCTTTTCCGTTTTCATACATAATATCGATATGTGCAACTAATATTTCATCACATTTTTTTATGTTTTCCAAAGATGTTCTCTTGTGAAGCTACTTTGTGAAGCCTTTTTCTCTGATCTTAAATGAAATGATGGAATGATAGTTAGGGACGCTCTTTTGTTCTATCATCTTCTTTATAAGTTCGATCAACTACTGCAAACTTAAATTAATTGTATTTTAGTTTTCACCTATGTTTCAGTTCACCAAGTAATTAAAACTAAATTAATAATTGTTTTAACTGTAAGTGAATATTTGTCATATAGTTACATCAAAGACCGTGATTAAGGAATAATTTTTCTGTCTTTTATGGTTGAGAACGCTAATTTTTTGGCAAAATTAATCTCAATTAGTGTTTCTTGTTTTCTCTGTTGCAATATCCCCGTGTAAATAAAATTTTAATTTCACTGCGCGACCCTTGTTATGGCATCAGTTGGCCTCTGTCCAGCCACAGAGGGAGGGAGGATATATTGGGAACAATTCGATTTGGTTTTTCCTCCATGCGGGAAAGTAGGTAAAAAAAATCGCTTTCACGAAATAAGCTTGCACCGTGCTTTTATTAGATTTACGTAATGATGGATGCATAACTTATTCTCCTGATTACCGTGGGACGGAAAATTAGAGTTGTGTGAAAGCGTTTTCAAAGGATTTAAAAGTGCTAATCCGCATCCAAATTTTCCCTTTGTCATTTGGATTTTCGTTGCTGTGTTGATTAGTTTCGACTGCAGCGAACCGGCAAATGTATTGATTTATGCTTCCCATGAATTCCGATTTTCCATTTCCAATTTTTTTTGGGAAATAGATGTAACATTTTTTTCTGTCTGTATGGATTTTTTTTAATATACTCCATTTTTAATTTTATTTCAGAGTGGTATTGAGTTTTCAAGGTGACCGAAGTCTTAAATGATCTATTCACCGCTACTATTTTACCGTGATTTAAATGCTTATTAATGCTATTCATGCTTAATTTTTGTTTTAAAAAACTATATTAACTTTGTACAATATAATGTTCATAAATAAATCGTATCCTATCTTATTGCCTAGAGAATCCCGGAATATAACGCGAAATATTAACTTCGTTTTTATCGTATAAATTATTTTTTAATTCCTTTATCTACGGGTAATATCAGTACGATTGCAAAACGTTTTACGCAATAGCTGGCATTTTTTGCGATAAATACAAACAATTGACTCAAATTATTTACTTTCAATGTTATAATGGTATATTCTTACCGTTTATGGGCAATCATGCCTACCCTAAGAATTATTTTCGACTTATATTTCGTTATTGTCCTCAGAAGTAATTCTTTCTTTGGTCTATTTATTGCTATTTACTTTTGACTTAGGTATCCACTCGGTTTTCCATGCGTACATTTTAGTAATTATAGTTTCAATGTCTACTTACTTTTATTATATCTTTTTTGTTGACCAGTCCACTATCTTCCTCATTTCTTCCATATAGAATGTTTCCTCTATCGATTTACTTTTATTTCGGGCTCAAATGAGGAACGACTTTATCTGGCGATGTTTTGGGATTTCATTCGTATGGCACCTTTTTATTCCGTCCTCTCTTTCTAATGAATATATTTTCCTTTTCTCAGGAACATAGCCATGCATGAGCCTCGTATGTTAATCGCTCGAAGCGCTAGGACGCTCCAGGGTTCTCCAAAATTAGGTTTGCGTTGTGGAAATTAATGTGCCGTTAATAACTTAATTGCCGAGATTTTAATTTGGCTCGTGTTGTTTTAATTTGATCTCTGTTTGTCATTCCCTCGGAGTAAATAAATACGCGGGCATTTCTAAATGTCAGAACGTTTCCATGTTCCGAAATTTTTATTTTTGATAGAAGGCAGGATGTTTTTAAATGTGCCTTTTTTCGTAATAATTTTTCCCACCTGGGCTTGGCTGGGCGAAATAACCCGTGTTATCCCCTCATATTCGTCATGCTTCGTGGACCTTCCTTGACCTCTCTCCGCACGTAAGGGTGGGGTCGCTGGTGGTTGGGCTTTACCCTCCCTCCCTTCCCTCCTCCCCCTTCCTTCTCCCCTCCCCCTCCCCAATCTCTCTTTCCCCTCCCCTACTAACTCCCAGCATTCATCTCTACACCCTCCGCCATTCGCCCTCACCTAACCTCCCTGCTCTTCCCAGCCATTGTGCTCTCTACTCAGTGGTCCTTGCTTACCGAGTCCCACCCTTCTCTGTATCCCATGCCTTCGCTATTTATTTTAGGATACGTTTTCATTTCCCTATACCTTCCTCAAGCTACACCAATCTTTCACAAACGACCTTTCCTGCCCTTCCAAATGTGATTGGGTTATGATGATCGAAATTTTCCCTACGAGTTTCCTTTCGTTTAAAAATGGGTTAGTTGGAAATGGTCACGTGTGACGCATGAATATATTCATATTTATTACCCCGTTTAAAAAAATCTGGGAATGATTTTAATTACACCGTCCCAACAGAAATAATGTTTACTATGCTTTACCTTTTTTGTAATTGGGTAGGTTCTTTTGGAGAAACACGATTTTTTAAATTGGCTGTCATGTAAATTAGCCATGGTAACTTTCATTTTCTCTGTATTTTTCACCAAAGCTGATCGTCCGCAGAAGCGTGGTTGAAGGAAAGGAAGAATGAAGAAAAATTTTCCTCCTATTTTGGTACAAATTATTTATTTCGAAGTAATTTCATATTGTTAGCTACGGTCACTCTCTTATGTCGCAACCCATTTGAATCTACTCTCTGTCGTATGCACATAGGGGAATGAGTTTTTCCTTTTTCCATCTCTGTTCATTTGAAGTCGGCGGCCATTTCCCTACCCCTCTGTATCTCGTTACCTCCCGATGCTCTCTCCCCTGCAAACCCATTCACCACTGAGATGAAGGCCATTGGTGGAATGCTGCATGGATAATGCGGTTGAATATTGCACGTATGTGTTATTATGGGAAGTTTAATATCCCATGACTCACCGCTAACGAAATTTTGCGGGCAATAACTCGGGCCCGGTACACTTTTCACCCAAACTAATTTAATTAGGCCCCAAAAGTGGTGAAGGAGCTCGAACTCGCATAGGTATTGTGCAGGTATGCATTTTAAATTATCGTAGAATAAAACAAACGGTGCATTTTAACTGCAAACACGCTTTGACACCTCGTCCATAGATCTTTATGGTGGGCGTATTTACTTCGCTGTTGTTATAGTAGGGCGCGCAGAGAATAAAATACCCTCCGATAGTAGTACCTCTCCGGGCCGCGTGAAATATCGAGGGCTACAGCGGCTAAGTGTTAATTATCGCCCGCTGAGTTTGTTTTGGCAGTGGTGGTTTTGGGGATGCGTCGGAGCCGGCGGCTCCGGTGCGTTGTGTGCCCGCGGTGGGGGCGGCGAATCGAGTAGTTGGGCGAAATGGAACTCGCGAGCCTGTTCATATGGAGGTTGGGCGCGGAGGCCGTGGTCCGGGGCCGGATCTCCCTCTTTCGTGCTCATTGTGTGGTATTTGGAGGAGGCGACCGACAGCTGAGATCATTTGCGCCATAATAATAATAATACGTCTTTATTGGGCGAGATTGGGACTAGAAAGTCCCATCTTCCATCTAACCCCTCGTCAAACATTAAATATATGCAGTTGAATACATTGTCTAGTTGCTCATGATATTAAATTCAGAGAAATTACATAAGAATAAGTAGAAGTTCCATTTTCAATCAACAATTAGCATTATAATTTAACAAAGTTACTATTGACCAAGTGTAAAAAGATGTTAGTGAACGTGGGAAAAACCTAAGGATATTGACTGTCGTCCTTATTGGAAAAAACCCACTGCAGGAAAACGCCCACACAAGAAGGGGGGCGTGAAAAACCTGCGAAAACCTACTGAGAAAGCTAATGTAAACCTGAGTATACAAATACAATGAATTACATGGAAAATGTCACCCAGTACCTGTAAAGAAAAGGAAAATTAGATGAAGCCGGATGAGATAATTGATGAATCTTTCGTACTGTTCCCGTGATGTTACATGTCTTGCTGTTGTTCTCGAAGAAGTTTTACGTGTAGTGCCTTTTTGAAGGAGGCGAGTGATGATGATTTACGTAGTGGTAGGTCAATGTTGTTCCATTCGCGGCATGCAGTAACAATGAATGATTTATTGAATCTGACTGTCCGGTGGTGAGGTATAACGAGTTTTTCATTTCCCCTCGTATTTGAGTCGTGTATTCTACTAAGTTTTTGAAATTCGTCTCTGAGGTACGCTGGTGTATTTGTCTGTAAGATTTGATAGAGAAGACAAAGGATATGCATCCGGCGTCGAGAACTAGGCTTTAACCATTTGAGATCGTTAATATGATTGGTGGTATGATCTGATATTTGTAAATTAAATATGAACCTAATGCAGGCGTTGAAGGAGCGGTGAAGTTTATTCGACAGCACCTGAGATATGTCTTGAAAGGCAACATCGGCATAATCAAAATGGGGAAGTTTCAGAGACCGCCCGATCACTGCTTAAGTGATACGCGGAGGAGATTCCATGAGGGGAAGGGTAGTTAAGGAAGGGTGGAGAGAGACCCGGCGTCGACATTAGCCTGCTCTTAACGAAAGGCGCGAGGGGGACAACGGCTTAACGTCCCATCCGACGTACGGAGAGTTGCGCTTGGAATCTCGTCCACGTATCACTTAAGCAGTGATCGGGCGGTCTCTGAAACTTCTCTGCCACCGCAGAGATTTGAACCGAAACCCAGGGGGTGAGAAGCCAACACTCTAGCCACCACACTAGCTCGATCCCCTTCGCGCTCATCTCAGATGAAGACAGGAGTATATATGAATAGGAGTATATGTGAGAATAATATTTATGGATAGGGAGAGAGGGTATGGGGAGGAATTAAGGTACCTACCCTTTGCGTAATCGGATGAGTTGAGGGGTGCGGAGTGTTTGAACCTCGAGTTTTGTTAGGGGTTGATAGAGTGCAGCGCCCCTCGTTCAACGGCGAGGGAGGGAAGAGGTGAAAGGGGTTGTGGAACTTCATGGGGTGTGTGATTTCAATCGGCGTGCCATTGTCGGCGTTAGTTGGCTCAAGGCATTCCGTAGTGTTACGCTGAAAGAAAGTTATGTGTAATTTGAGCCTATTACTTAACTCTAGTCGTGAGTGACAGTCTGTTGAAGAGAACTACTATGTTACTACCCGGTTGCGTATGATTTGGAAAAGCCTAAGGTATTCGAGGATAAATAATACTGAGTCTTTTATTCTGATGTCGTCGTGTTGATGTTGTGGCATGATTTTTTCATGATCCAGTGCATCTAGTTTTGCAGATGCCGATCGTGATATCTATCTGGCCTCGACCAAGTTAGCCGATTTAGGAACTCTTTTTCTTTCATAAAAGGTTTTATCGATACTCGATCCATTTGCTTTTTGCATTCCAAGGAAAAATTTTCAGTTCTTGCCAATAATAATTGTAAAGATAAATAGGTAGGTTTGGTGTTGAAAAAATTCATATTTTTGTGGAATGAGAAATGCAAGGGAAAGTTAACGATAGGAAATGTTTAAAGCGAAACCGCTGCCTTATTTTACAACTACCCGTCGTCTCATTATAACCGTACTAGTCCTGAAATTCCTTGGAGACTTTAGGTTTGTAAATTGCTCCGCCGAGAAGCGAGTGAAAGATGTATTGTGGCCCTGGAAAGATGTTTTAAGCTGCTCGCCTTTGTTCCCGTGTCACCTGTGCCCTCTTATCTGCTCCATTCTCATAGTTTTACTCTTCCCTTCCCTCGGTGGCAATCGCAGCAAACTAGTTTGACTCGGAGACGACCAATCTTTAGACTCAATCCCTGTCTGCAGTTAATCTCCACTCAATTACCCACCTTTCCTTGGCTTTTGTTTTACCCGACCCTCCCCTTATCGCTAATCACTCCTCCAAATTGATTTCGCGTCTCGTCCCCAGCCGTGAGACCCTTATCGGTCGCACCCCTTCTACCGTCTTACTTATCTCCACCTCCACCCTTTCCCCTCCACAACTCATGCCAACAGTATTTGAAGGACGGCCACTGGATCTCTTTCCCCTTGCTTCATTCTTCGTTCCTCCCTTCTCCACCCGAAAGCCTGTGCCTTTTTAGCATCCCGTCTGGCCCTGTCTTTTATATTCCTTCGGGAGCTTAACTTGCGTTGCTGCACTTATTCTGCACCCCGTTACCCCTCTTGCCGCTCACGTTGTGTGCTTCATCCTTGTGTTACGTTGCTGACGCACTGGAGCCGTCCTGAACAACCGTCGCCGGTTCATGCATCACTCAATTTCATAACAACTACAGGTGATGGACGCTTTCGGTTTTTCGTATAGTATTTAAAAATCGTATATTCATATGAGGTAAAGAAATTAATAATTGTTTTTCATCAGGTTGACGAGGAAATGTTGGTGGAATTTGGCTAACTGTGACTCGTCTCCATATGAAAAAAATAAAATTATAAAACGATCAACCTAAAGTTACATCTTTCCTCCAAAATATCCTTGAGACCCTTACGTATATGTGAGTTGGCTCATAATGGCCTCCGTTCAATGCCGCAAACAAAATGTCGACGAAGGACGAAGTCGTCAATGCCTTATGTGTGATTGTAGTGCCTCAATGCAACGTTAAGTAATTGTTCAGTAATTAGTATCTACCTTAAGACCTGTTTGCATGAATCAGGGTGCCCAGGGTATAAGGCATGGAGAGCATTTGCCATTAATTTCCTCCATTCATTTCATTAAAAATTAGGTGTATGTTTAGCTGGTGGTTAATTCGTGAACGCTCTAACTTTTTGGCATTGTGTATGATTTCATTCTCCGTACGTTTTTAATAGTTTTTCAATGATAGCGTTTTTTGTGTCATTCACTGAGTTAATAATTAACATTTAGTTTGAAATGATAAAATGGGATATTACTCACTAATTGATACAGAGGGCTGTTCCCATTGGATGCTTATGTCTAAAATTTGCAAGTAATTTTATTTGTATTCATAGCATTCATTGTCACATTTACTTGTGTACTTGGTATTTCTCTCATTTATCCATGAGTATTTATATCGACATGACAACATGAAAGGTGAGTTAATATTTTTTTGGGATGCTTTGCAATTCCCTGGAGGACGCTCGTGTAGCTGATATTTTTTCCTCCAATTCCATAGTTTTCCATCCCCTGGGTATGGCTTTTCTCTCTTTTCTCATTTTTTGGAGCCTTTCACGCGACCATGCTTCTATCCATATTCTCCCTTTCCCATCTCTTAATTCCCTTCACCCCTCTCTGTCGTTACCGCTAGATGAGTTTATCTGCGTCCCTGACAGAAGCGTCGATGCTGGAATGCCATTAAGAATGAGATTGTTTGCGGGCCGACGACGCTGTCTCCCGTGCGGTCGGAATGTGTCAGTATGCGATCTTCGATGCTAAGAAGTGTCTCGATTACCTCTCTCCAGCTTTCTCTGCGGCTTGAGGGAAGACTTTATTGGCTTTATTCTGATGCACGCTTAGGTGATCGTGAAAACCGTGATTGAGTCGCAGCTGAGTTTAGAGGCCAGTCAAGTGTTTCTTGGGACGCCTTTTGTCTTTTTTTTACACGTTTAACTTTATGTGATAAAATGTCTTTTAGTTGCTAGAAAATTAAGTTTTGTAAGTTCCAGGAGTAAATTAATATTCTAATTTAAAACCTTACTTGTAGTAATATTGTATGACGGCATCCTTAGTGTAGGAGTTCTGCGCCAGCCACTGACCGGGCGCGTAGGTAATTTTTTCACGTTGAGCAACGAGTTATGGATACGGGGTAGGAATGAGGTGATGGTAAACATACCCTTCATTAGCAAGCGTGACGATTCACTGTGAATTCCTTCAAAAAGAACTAGAGCTTTCAGCCTCTCGCAAGAGCTGTGCCTCAGTAATCTCAAATAAGTACGTCGAATATCACATACCACCATGAGTTAGGCAAAGGAAGAAAATCCCAACCGTAGGCTTTGTAAGTGTTTTCCAAAATGTTCATTCACAGATTTCCGCGGAATTGTGTGCACGGTGGTCAGTAATTCGAGTTCCGTCCTCGTTCGTTGTACACAATACACACCAGTTTCTCCAGCCATCCTGCAAACGCCCTCAGGTGTAAGATTTGGTGCACGAAAGGACATCAGGTAACTTTTGCATATACTTCATCTGAAGATGCTATCAGGACGTCTGGCGAAACTTTAAGTGTAATACTTAGCATGGCCGAACGCATCATGAATAATGTTTTCATCGTCTTCTCACAAAATTTTACTGAAATGACCCATGACGATGCATATCCTTTGGCTCAGTCTGTCCTTTCGCGCTGCTTTTTTATGTTCTTTTTCGTTCGGCAGTTGGTCATTCCAGCGTGGAATTGAGAGCCGAGCAGGAATGACCATCTCTTGTGTCACTCGTCGATGTGATTGAGCGGAAATATCCGTGTCCCTGGTCTCGCGATCGGCAAGTGAGTTCCGCCCTCCATTGCGACACCCGTCGCCACTGCCACACGGCGAAGGTAATCAGGTGCGCGACGTATTTTGTGCTTCTTTTCCGTTGACGGCTATCTTTTTCGGCTTATCGCCGCTGCACTGCTCATCCTTCCACCCTCGACGCTCAACTAGTTCCGCTTCGCCGTCGCTGTTTCGCCGCCGCTTGTTTTGCCTCCGCAGTAATCTGCATCACACGAGGCCATTATTTCAGACGTTTGGATGAGATAGCGCCGGGCCTTGTTAGTAATGTTTGCTCATTATGAATTTGACATTCCTTTGCCGGCAGTAATGGCGTAACTTCACCGTCGGCTACGCCGCCCCCGGCGTGTGAGATACGCTTTGCTGGAGTATTTTCATAATTAGATCATGCTGTTTGGTTAGCACGCATTAAATTTTAGCGCAAATGTTTGCTTTGCAAACTGCGCCGTTTGAGCTCGAAATATTATTTCTTTAGCGATTATGTCATTCGGTCCCCGATGCCATTCGTTATATCTGGGAGGCCGTGCCACGCGATTGCGCGCTCCCGTCTCTGCGAAATTAAGCTCGCTCCCAGGCGCTGCGCAGCGATGAATTGCCAAACGCGGTACGGCTGATATTTTTCGTTACGAATGCATTTATCTCCTTTCCGATGGGTGGGTTCTTGTTTTCGAGGGGTGCACGCAGAGGAAGCCCCAATTCGTCCAGTAGAAGCTTGTATCATGTTGCCCCTTCGGTCGTTTTAAAAAAAATATCAGCACCGCGGCGATTAGCGTAGAACGATCTCTTTGTTCCCAATGTTTTGAAATAGACTTCTTACACTCGCAAGATAGAAATAGCGTAGAAAAAATAAGAATTCGATGTATTATACCATCTCAAGTATAATTTTTGGTTAAAAGTCCTGACCATACCTAATTTCCCCCTTGGAATTCGGAACGGCCTACCTCCAACGTCACTGGTGGCGGCTTCTGAAACCGTTTGAAATGCACGATTGGCGACCAGTCTAGTGACCAACTGCAGAATTCTGTATTGAAATTTTCGTGGTCGATTCACTCATTTTCCTATGTATTGCAGTAGTTGTAAGGATACTACTTTTCATAAAATTCTTTCCTGGTTTAGGTATGTTCTCCATCGAACTACTTCCCCTTAGTATAGGCGTTGCAATGAGGCAACTTTGTGTCTAATACATTCTTAGTCACTTTCCGGAATTTATGTTGGTTTTAGAATTCTAAAATATTACCCGTATAGGTATACTGAATTAATGTGGTATATACTATTAGGTATAAACTAATGCGGTTCTAATGTGTGTTTTTTTACGGGCATGCCTTCAGATATTAGCCTACTATGAGAATGGGCAACTCTGTATTTCATTCTTGCATTTTATCATTCATAAGCAGTCCGTTCCCTACGTTCCTGTACGAATCATGGATGTACGTAGTGCAGGTGGCACTGGGCTGTTTTATTCTCGTTTGCTCTTCGTTCACTTCTCCACATGCTGAGGCAGGCGACTAATTTTAGTATACCGGCAGTGCCTACGGTGATAACTTTACGGAGTCACCCGCAGGAATGAGACTGCTTTGTGTCAAATGCGTCGTAGTTATTTTCTGTTGCTATTTTCTACTTTACCTACTTAGTGTTAGACTTGGTTTGAGGCAACTCAGTGTCGACTCTCTCTATCTCTCTCTCTCTCTCTCTCTCTTAAGTTTTCTGTAATTTACTTATAATAGTACTCAATTTGTTTTAAAGACGAGCAGCATGTAGACGGCTGTTGTATATCTTTTATGTGGGAGACGGAACTGTAGGCCTCTTCCCATTGCGTTCTAGCTCTGATGCTTTCTGTCGGTCATGGACGTGCAATTTTGGACGGAAAGGTGTCGAATTTTGCATAATATGGTAATGTTGTTTCCGGCTCCTCTCGAATTTTCCAGCGGCCCCAGCCACTCCACGATTTGCAGCAATTGGCGCCGCCTCAGAGGCCGGGAAGTCCCATCCGAATCGCGCTCTCTTTTACGCCCGCACCCTTTTATCGCGAACCCCCTCTCTTCATTCACACCCCATTCTCTTCATTCTCCCTTTCATCGCGAGATGGCCGTGCGTCCGCCCCGTTTCTCCTCTCTGCTACCGCTTCCGTTTTGGACATGTGGCGAGTAATAGTGGCTGCCCCTCGGGCTAATTTGAAGGAGAAGTCGTTGGGGTCGGGAGAAGAGTGGCCTGGCATCAAATGCTGGAGGGGCGTATTCTTTGGGGGGCCCGGAAGGCTAAGCGTATATGTATCCGCTAACCCTTTTGCCCCCTCCCCCCACCCTCGCACCTACTTTTCGTGAGGCGAAAATTAGTATGCACCACGCCAAATTGAATGTGAGGTTGGCCATACGCGGCCCTGGGAATGGGTGAAGGAAGTCAACTTTTTGGCGGCCCGTGGGTGGGTCATAGTTAGGGTCTAGAATGTTTCTCTTTCAGCTGCTATTTTCCTCTCTCTTTACTCCCTAGGAACGTTCCCTCCTGCTGCTCTCTCTTGTATCCCGTAGCAAATGCATTGGCCTGCACACAACGTCTCGTTTTAATTGCGGCCTCGCTCGGAAAGCATTTTATAATTCTTTATATTTAACTTTTAGGGCGAAGGAGGTACTTGACCCTGTTCCCCAGATATTGTCTTGGTTCATTGTATCACAGGATGCTTTAGTAGGTGAAGCGAAGGAAATAGAACTTTCTGGAGAAATTGATGTTTGTGGGGGTACTTGGTATCAAATTCAGGGGTTCCTGGATCGGGGTAAGGAATATAATTTTTACTCGTTCTTGGTGTACTTTCGTGTGTGTTTCCTCATTTCGATTTTCTCATAGATTCGAAATGATGATGCCTTGGCGTCAAATTCTGTTTTTGTGTTTAATATTTGATTAAGAGGGGCATGTTTTTAACCACTCTCTGGACGTTGATTTCAAAATTCATTTAGATCATAGAGCCACCGGTATGGAGTAATATCTTTGGTGAAGGTCCGGTGTCCGGTTTGGTGTTTTTTCCTTGCGTGGAGTCCCAAGATATTACATCTCGTTTTGAGGCCTACGACACACGTATATCTATTCTCAATTATTTTCATCTATCCATTTCATATTTTTAATTTTCTGCCATTTGGTGCGAAAAGATTCTTTCTTTGCTCAGAAAATGTTTTCTTTCGCAATTGTAAGAAGTTATTTATGTGCGTCTTGGAAATTATCGACCCTCTCGGAAGTGCGCCTCGTTCCACAAATGAAGCTTTATACGCATTGCGGTGATCGAGCCGTGTGGAGGAAAGTTGAATTAATTTACATCATCTGTGATATTAAATACAGACCACCCCCGTGTGGTGGGGGAGTCATTTAGCGCGATGATGCGAGGCCACTGTGTGTGTGTGTGCGTGGCGTGCGCGCCGCATGGCTGCCGCCGCGCCGCCCGGCCGAGTGAGTGCGTGCGTGCGTTCATTCTCAACCGCTCTTTTTGCTTTCGTAATTTTCGCCTTTCATTTCGATACCGCGCGATGCAAATGACTCCATGACCTCCCTCCGGTCCTCGCCTCGTCCTTTGCTTGACCTCCGGGGGTTGAAGTTATAGCCTTTCCCCCTTTATTTATTTATTACCTCCCACCTTCTCTTTTCGCCAATTTTTATGACGTTTCTCTCTCTCTCTCTCTCTTCCTCCCCCTTGAGTTAGTGCGATCTCCCTTTTTGTGGGTGTGGGCCCGCTTGTATGTTCTCTTATTCAAGCGCCGTTTCCCGACGTTCACAGGTACTTTCTAATGCCCTCTCATAACTTTTGTAGTCCTAATGTACACGCCTGCTTGCGAAATGTTTGGCGTAAATAATTGCGTTTTTTTCTATTATAATCCTTGTTTTTGTTCGGCGCCAATGATAAACATCGTCGACGTGTAAACAACATAGCTATTTTTTTTTACAGAAATGAGATGAAAACTTACGCTTCCCATTCTCTTTTTACGGCTAGGCACGACGAAATGACAAATTCTGGATGTGATCCGGAGGAGGTAGAGAGTTTGTACGGGGCGAGTAATGAACGTTGAAGAGGTCTTTAAAGTAGTTTTAGAGGGAAAATTTTTAGGTAACCGTGTAAGAGGAGCAAGAATATAGAGTTTTTTTTTAAGTAGAACGAAAGAAAATAGGCCTTTTTGTGAATTGAAGCGAAAGTTTGAATTTGGGGAAAAGGGAGAGGCCGAGTGTTTCCAAAAATGCTCCATGTAAACCTGCCTTAAAGCAGAATATCTTTTATTGCTATTTTTTTAGTGTAGTGGCTATTCTGTCGTGGAAGGTAGGTGTAGACACTAGTAGTGCGGCCGCTGGAGGTTATCCTCAAACTCCACGAGCTTAACTGTGTGTCTATATTCGTCTCTATTTTTCGGCACCTTATATACTTAACTTTTCTTTCTTTTTCCCAACCATTATCCCGTGATATTGAATAATGACCTCATCTCACTGATAAATGTTTTTTGTTTTAAAATATTGATTCCATCAAATCGTTCTCATTGGCTAATTGAATTGATATATTTACGATTCCTCTAGTTGATGTATGCTCTAGTATATTTTGTGACAACCTGGAATCACTGTCGTGCAATAAGCATAGTGTATCTCTTATCTCAGACCTGCTTCCAATAGCTGGTTTTGAATAATGATAGTGGTGCCTGGACTGCAGCAAAAGTCGATGAATTATGGATCTGTCTCCATTTTCATGCGAAGACTCGTGCCCAACCCCTAAATTGTGTTTGGGGACACCAATCAAGGGGGTATTATGTCGTAATTTTTTTTCGAATATCCATCTCGCATATTAGTGGGGGAAAGTAGTAGTGTGTTGCTCGCCGTCTTTGGTGCGCAAAATAGGGCGGGTGAACCCTGCTATTCTTTCCTCGCACAGGCGCTCTTAGTGTATAAATCATTTGCAGTTCGCAATGCCCGCTTGCACCGAGAGAGCAAGTTTATTCTCGCGACTTCGCTACTCACTCCGCGGAACAAATGAATGGGACCCGGGGCTTATTACGCTCCGTTTGGCTGTGATAATAATAATAATAATAATAACGTGTAATTATTCGGTGATAAATATTGATTACGGAATTTAAATTGGTACCAATTAATTGTTATTTCCTTTTATTTTTCTCTGCGTATCCCATCGGGCAAAACTGTTCAGTGCCCCCTCCTTTTTCCCATTTTTCATCCCTCCCCCACCACTACCCTCTCTCCCCTATACTCCATCCCTCAAGCTCCCACTCCACCCCGTGGCCGCCGCTCACCCTATAATGTACGGCTAAATGTAGTACATTGTCGCCCCCGCCGTCTCTAATGTAGCGCCACCTCGCTTCTCTCCCTTGTCTTTCGGCCGCCTTATCTTTGCCTCTCCCTCGCCCCCCTCCCAACCACTCCTCCGCCGACCACTCTCTTCAACCGCACCCTTTCATTATTTCCGCCCGTATGCATATGCATGAGTGTGATGTATGCGCTTTGCCCTTCTGGGGTTTTTAGGCCGCCTCCGAATCGGCCCAACCCTAATCTCCCTCCCTCCCTCCTTTCTGCCCCCTCCGACAGCCCCTTTCCCCCGTGCAGCCCCGTTCCGATACCCGACTTGGCGGGACAAAGGGGAGAGGCCAAGGGTCATGCATACTCACTCTCTTTCCCTCTCTTGATTTTTTTGGCCTCGTGTTGTCCTCGTCAAATACATATTGCTGTTGCTCTCGATGATCCAGTTCCGCATCTAGGAATTGACTCCGAGGGGGGGGAGACGAACTTATCAGATTATTACTAGATAATTCGGCGTACGGAGAAATGAATTACTTGGTGCAGAACAAATAATTTCATGATGAGGCAATACGAGTTTAACCTTAATGCGTCGGCTAAAAACTGCTGTGCAGTGTGCAATCGTCTCCTAAGTCTCTGACAGTGAGTGTTGAACATTCATCCAAGGGTCATGGATAGCGTACGATTTTCTCATGTATTTATCAAGGGTTTATCCTCACAGCTTCTTGATAATTTGGTTAATTATTACCTATACCGGAAAGAGAAATATTCGACCAAACGAAGCTAAACCTCTCGAACTCGTGACATCGATTTTTGGGAATTTTCGATGTTTTTGTGACTGTCTATGGAAATAGCTGTTGTCTTCGCTATTGAATAGAATTAATAGGAAGTCAGGCTTTATTCAACTGATGACTATGCCTAGTCCATTAACGCCGCTTAAAGATATTATGAACTCGTGGATATTGTTACCGGCTAGTTGTTTCTCTCAGTACAGATCTCATCCATAAAGTTTGATGGTGATGAGATAAGGTAATACAAAAAATTTGAATTCTAATGCGTGTCTTTCGCTTAACCCATGGAATGCTGACTTCTTCGTGTATTGCAGCCCTTGTCACTTGTTTTTGCTTCTGAAAATATGATGGCGAATTTAATAACTCCGTTTTTCCCAGCCACTTTGTACTCATCCTTCGCCATTATGATCTTGTGTCCTTCCCCTTCATTATCTCCAATGTTTTTTTCCTTGAAATTGTAAAAATTGGTTTCGGGATAAGGATGAAGTTTCTAGCTCTCCAAGAGTTTTTGCTCTGTGGCCATTATTAAGTGATGATCTCTATACTTATCTTAGTCTCTCCTATATCATACTCTTTTCAGTTAACTACTCCCTTAAAATGCGCATAATATATATGTGGAAGTCGTTCTCCCAATTTTAATCAATCTTTGTTTGTAATTTCTTGCTGGTTGTTAATTTGGGTTTCCATTTGTGAGGAACGGTGAATTATTTGCTTGTTTGGAATTGTTTTTATAACGGCCGCCATTGGTATTCCCTCCCCGAATTACGGACTTTTTACGTGCATGTTACCGAATTTAATAATTCACCAGCACATTCAAGTGACGCTGGGGCCCCGCGTAATGATTAATTTTAAAATTTCATTTTATAATTACTGTTTTCAAGCAATTAATTTGCCACGTATATGGTAAAGAGCAGGGTTAACTTTCCTTTTTGCTCAAACAGTGGACATAATTGGTACTCTTTGACTTTTTTGTATTGCTTTGAAATTTTATCGCTGTATCTTTGGTTTTTCATGGAGCTGCTATTCCCCGCTCTTCAGGGATTCGTCCGTCTCACCATTTATCGCTTTATGTGCCATTTTCCTGCTTGTAAAACCCTCTGTTGATGGCAATTCTTCAATCTATCGTCCATGTGAAGAGGTAGCAATGAATTTTACGTCTCTATTATTTCCCAAGTGAGGTTGGATAACATGCTAAACATATTTACGAATCAATATTGTCATAGATTACTTCGGATGTCAATTTGTGGAAGCTAAAGGCTGATGTGTGTGAATATTGTTGTAATAAGTCTGAACGCAAATTTAAATACACCGAAAATTTCTTTGGGAGGAAGACTTTTATGTAAGTGGGGTGGGGGAATTAATTACATATATTAGAAAATATGTATTTATTCAGGTAATATTATGACGAATGCAGATTTACTTGGGACGGCGCTCGCCATTTTGCTAATTACCCCCACGTTTCCCCCTTCTTCAATTGAATTTCCATCCTCACTTCAGTTAATGATATTCTCGCCTGAGCTCCTTCCCTTCTTTGAACCATGTCTCGCCTCTTCCTGTCACTTCCTAGTTTTGCATTTCTACAATGGAATCCTTTTTGCTTGCGAGCGGAGGGGTCTCCGAGAGTCGCGGCCGTAGAGTTTAACGCGCGTGCCGTATCATTGTCACCGGCACCATCTCACTCACTTGCCCTCCCTATTCACTTCGCCTCTCATGACATTACATGTATGCACGTCTCTTTGAATATGTATACATATATGTATAGGTAAGCATTTTTGTAACCATAAATGCAAAATACTTGCATGGCTGTTGACTGGACTTGTCGTTTTTTTATGCGCTGCGCAATGAAAAAAAGGAACAAAATCTTTTTGTCTCTCTTTTAATTGTTTTCTTTTTTTAATCTACTTTTTCCTCCATGGACGCATTTGGTCGTCTACCACCCGTAGGGGAGTTGGCCGCATGCGAACTAAAAAAGAGGGCCTCGCCTCCATTAAAAAAATTTATTTCTCTCATTTCTTTATTTTTCGTCCTCCCCACACCCTTCCCCCAACCCTTCCCATAACCCTCCAGCGCGAGTTCGCATGCATGAGTGTGGGTACACGCGCGTGTTATGCATGCAAATTGTCGGAGCCGTTACGCTGTCGCGCGGAAAGATTTACCGGCGATATTTGCGCACCTAGGTAATTAGTCAGTCTTCCGAGGGATGGGCGGTTATGTGGCTTATGTCTGTCCGTGGTGTGTTCGTATGTTTGCAGCTGAAGTAAGATTCGGCGATTCCAAATCCTCTGCTCAATGGAGTACGCCTGACAAGATCTCTCTTCTCCCTCTCTCCTGTGACTCTCGTATCCCACCCAAGAAGCGAAGATTGGAAGCCAATGCCCACTGTGAATGATACCTACGACGTATCTGCGCAGTAGATGTCGGCCTGTGGCAGGTCATGGCACTTAAGCCGAAGCCATTAGGTGCTTGATGTTGCAAAGGTTCGAGGATGATAGCGAGTTTATGGTTTACATTATCAAACCTTAAGAGCTCGATGGCCTGATGGCATTTTGAGGCACGATGGTCTGATGAAGACAATCGTTGAAGGACAAGTGGAAGGGAAAAAGGGCAAGGGACGGCCCCGAATGAGTTATATCGGACAGGTTATAAAGGATGTAAAAGAGAATAAATATGTAGCTATGAAGAGATTAGCGGATAGGAGAGAGAAATGGAGAGCTGCGTCAAACCAGTCTTAGGATTGTTGACTAATGATGATGATGAAGAGCTCGAAACTGTCCTTGTTACCTGAACCACTCGATGCTTACTCTCACTCAAAGCTTTTTATTTTTGTTTCGCTCTTATTTTACCAGGGGAACCTTTATCTCACAGAGCGAAATTGAAACGTGAATATAAACAATTGACGATCGCTACCAAAAATTCCTGAAAGCAAAAGTGAATGGTTGACGAGCCGATAGGTCCCACTGGGTACAAAAATGAAACTTGAGCTCTGCTTGTGATGAGAGACAGTATAGTGGCTAGGATCTGTGTGTTCATATGGGATATACGGCACACTAGATGTGAATTTAACCGTGCAGAAATCCTTATTATTATCGGCATTGTCAATGGTCAAGTATTGAGCGTACTTAAGATGAACCAAAAAATCAACTTCGGTGAGCACGTGATATATTTTGAACCTGCTGGGTGAATGGCGGTATTAAATATCATGGTAAAAATTACCTTGGGGTTATAGAGGGTGGTGGATACCGTAGTAATACGCAGTGGCCCGGAAACCCAAAGATCCGTTTTTGTATTCCTGGTATAAGGTAATTTTTTCCCATTGCATTTTATGAGAACTTTTTATGGACGGCTGCGATCGCCTCATGATTTCTTCGCCAAGGCCGTGCATTTCTATCCAATTTTTTTCAAATAGGTCAATACGTGCACATTTTTTTCGGATAATTCATCGTTAGTAAATGTTATTTTTTTTTATTTCTGGAAGCAGCTTTACCATGTGCGATGAAATTGATGATTTGTTCTAGTTAACTTTTTGAAACTACCTTATGCTATCACCAGATGCTTGCATTTTCCTGCTGACACATCAACAATGGCTGGTTCCTGTCCCCAGCGGTAGTTGTAATTTTTCCGTATTATTTAAGCTTTGATTCCGGTAACTACAGGAAAAACTGAGTGCATGTAAAAATCTCTTGTAATTCAATTTCCTCTTCCCTTCCTCTTTATTCGCGTGGTTCTTTCTGCTTTCTTTGTGAATGTATACTCGTGTTTTAAACCCGGCTTTTAATTTAGTCATGCCGTAATCCATTTATCTAGCTCATGTTAATAATCTCAATTTCAGTAAATTATCTGGAATGGACTATCGAAATGCGTTCCAATTGTGGTGTTTTGCACCCGTCTGATTAATCCAGAATTTTTTATTTCAGTAGAGCGGACTCTATACCTCTCCTAGATCTCTTTAAGCAGCGTTTTATATTATTAACTACGGGAAGGAAAAACTTTTTTAACGTATTAGTGCATATTTTTGTTTGCTATTTTACTCAATATTATGGAGTTGACGAAGTCAGTGATATACTATAGAATTTACTCACCATTAGTGTATTTATTATTTACAAATTATTTGGTTTTAGAAATCCCAGTTTAGACTGATTTTAATGGTCAATTTTAACCTAATTTGAAAAAGGCCAGATTGGCGCCCATGCGCTGCCACTCCACATGACGTCACTGGGACCTAGATTCCATACGAGTAGATAGGAGTTTTACATCGTCTGAGATTACCAATGCATGCATGAGGCACAGAGCTCAGGGAAACATTTCCTATGGTCGGAAAGTTTCCTTATTTTAATAGGGTATTAATAATCCTTGTTTAAGCCAAGCGCTACCTGCTAACAGGGTACTCTACGCTACCGCCATGCTCGGCAGCAAGCAGCCTGCACCATAGCGGCGTTCATAGCCTCGCACCCAGGTGGTCTCACACAGCAGCAGCCAGACGTCACGCGGGCTTTTCCCAGCATTTATACTTAGACGTCACGTTTTCGCGCGCTTGAAAATTTTCACTTTTCATTTAATCGCGAAAAATAGACATAGTCATTTAAAAATATAAGAACATGAAATATATACTCCAGGAGTAATAATCTTTCGATTAAGGCGATAAAAAAATAACAGGAAACCACCCTATTCTTGGAACGTGAGGTGTTAGAACGTAAACATGGTGCATCGTAGTAGGTTTTCCTTCTCCTCCGAAGGCCGATGATGGAAGAGTAAACTATCCTACCACCAAGTGCTGGGAAAACGCTGATATTCTTATGTTGATTCGCCACGCGGCCAATCCCTCGCTTGTACTCCCCTCCCGCCTCGTTAGTGATGCAATAATGCGCAATTTCATGGACGAGGTTTATCTCTCGCACCTGGCATATTAATGAGTGTTATTTTTTTTCGAGGAACGCACATGCATTTTAATGGGTTTTGCGCGGCCCGACTAATAAGTTCTAATATGGCAACGACTGTTTTCTATGCGTTAAGAGGAGTTCCATTAATGATTGCGAGGTTATCATTTCCGCTGGGTATGTAAATTTTTTAATATGTTTGAATTAAACTCGGGTGAAAGAGATGTGTTTATGTCGGCTGAGCGAGTTGTACTACTACTTTTTATGCTGATGTTTTTCCTGAACATTACATAGTTCTTTACGACTTCGGGTTTTCTGTTAATGAGTGCTACAGCCTCGGCCTAACATCACTTTTTGTGGTGATAATCAGGAAAATTGACGTATATTGATTTCTCCATGGTTTTTCTGACTATGTATACAGAATTTCAGTGGTGTTAGCGAAATAATCGTGAAAACTTTTGATGGTATCGCGATTATGTGACTATTAGCATTTACTCGAGTTTTAGGTACTATATTTTATTCTAATCATTACAATTTAGCATCTAAGCGTGACTATAATTATTAATATATAACCTAGTGGTTTACTTGACTTAGTACGATAAATCATAATCAAATCAAGCCCATTTTTTGACCTTTTATAGTAATGTCATCGTCGTTTTTATCTTTCAGTCATAGTGAGTTATTTGTGTAGGTGTCTATATTTCTTGAAGATTTCATATTACAGTTGGTAGTGAATAGTTAGAACGCACCCTTATTTTCCGGACGGGCTGCTTATTTTCCAAAAATACTGAAACGCATGCAGTTTATTGATATTGAAAGCGAAAAATACCTTGTAAGGTCACGCAAGATGTCTTTGTTTAAGACACCAGGTTACCGCTTAAGGACGCGTATTTTCCGTTTTACGACCCGTCACCCACCTCTCGATCTATTCGCAGCGTAAAATCGATGGGCTTAGCCTTTTTTCAGATAAGTTGATGACGTCCCGCACTACTGCCGAGCGGTTCACTGCGTAACAGCTCTCCCTCGCCTTCGCGCATCAGTCCTATTCGTCGTTCATTAGACGCCGTTTCGTAGTCGTTGGTCGTTATTCACGATCTGGTGAGTAATTTCTTCCATTTATTAGAGGTTCTCTCTGAATTAGGTAATTAGTCGAAACTGTAATGGCTTCACCAAACTCAATGAAAGTGGGCGGCTACTTTCGCGTTTTTTTATAAAACTATGAGGAATATTGTTTTCGTAAAATTATCTTGAAGAGGAACGACGAAGTGCTGGACATGGTGGATGAGGAGGGGCAGCTTCTATATGAGATACGGAGGAGACAAAAGGTATGGATGGAACGAGTGCTTAGCGGGAGGGGATGTTTAAAACGGTGTTGGAGGGTAGAATGTTTGGTAAGCGACGGAGAGGAAGGAAGATGATATGACTTTTAGATAGAATAAAGGGAGTTGGCCTTATTGTGAATTGAGAAGGGAAGTACATGAATAAAGGGTAGACTGCCGGAATGCTTCATAAAAACTCCATAGAATCCTACCTGAATCGGCAGAATACTTATATAATTGTTATCTTTCCTTGTCATATGCTAGATTAAAGTAATGAATTCCGAATTCGGGAGTCTGGTCTAAGCGAACGGCCCTGTGGTGGCGAATTGAGTCACTGTCTTGAGCTATTTCTTTCTCCTCTAAATTCTTGTACCTACATCGCCCTCCCAGTTTTATTGGCTCGGGTCATGCCCTACTTTGATGAGGGCTGACGTTGATTGGAGGTCAGTCTGGCGTGGAGAAGGGCTTACTTGCATTAGGGATCCTATAGGCGTTCGTCATTTGTTTCAAATCGCCGGAATGCATCAAAGGCCGTCGGTGTTCCTCCATTAATTTATTCCCCCAAAGCGTTTATCTCCCGTCCGGGACGAAGGTGTCTGCTCCCATCCGAAACCCCACCCACCCTCTTTCCTTATCGCACCGCCCCATCCCAACCCCGCCTATCTTATTCTCCATCACCTCTTCCCCCTACGAATAACAAAGTACATCCTCACATTCAACGATTGTTTTACGCCCTAGTACTATCACATATGAATTATTATTATTAAATTATTCTACCGATTTAGGTAGGTTTTCATGGAGTACTTAAGAATCATTCTGGCAGCTCCGCCTTTCTTTATGTACTTCACTCTTCAATTCACAGTAGGGCTTACCGCCTTTCATTCTATCTAAAAATTCTCTCTGGAATCTCAAACATTGTTTTCAATATCCCCTCCTCGCTAATTACTGTCTACATCCATACCTTCTGTCTTCTACTTATGTCATCTAAAAGCTCCTCTCCGTCCACTTCACCTTATCCATTCTTCGCCACACCCGCATCTAAAATGCCTCCCGTCTTCTCTCGTCCTCCTTTCTAAATGTCCACGTTCCCGCACGTTGAAGGGCTATACTCCCGATCAGACTTTTCAATAACGATTTCTTTGAGCTCTTAACAAGCATATGCATAGCCTTTCAAATACTTGATCGATGGGTGACGCAACGAGTGCTTTCTCTCCCTCTCTTCGGTTCCCCGAACATTGGGGAATACAAATCCCAAGAAACGTAGTCTTCACGGGCTTCCTACCGGTTTAGGCTTTCCATGTACTTCGACGTTTCAATGGAATGCATTTGTCCTTTGGGTCGATTGATCAATCAGCCCTAAAGGTGATGGAGAAGTATTGCAAAAGTGCGTGGGCAGTCATGGATAGCATAACCTGTTTCAACTTTATGGTAACATTACTAGATATTTTTGTAGAAATTATAATACCCTGAAGACCTTTGCAAATACATTAAAAATTAAGGGACAACTACTCCTAGGCTCTTCAGATATTTTGTAACAGGCATTATTTCCCAAATACCATCAAAAATATTAGTTATTAATTTATGTTAATGTCTCAAAGTATTGAGTCAAATAGTGGTTTGCTGTTAGGTTTATACGTATCTTTGTTTTTAATCCGGTTAATTTACTCCCAAACGGGTGGATAAATATCTCGAAAAAAAGAATGGTAAATGCGAAAAAAACCTGTATATATAATTGTCGGGCCGGCAAAGTTTGGTGGGGAATGAACTACACATGGGACTGACTTTTAGCGTCTTGTGCCTTTTTAAAAATATAATTTCATGCCTTTAGATTGCATTCTTGTGTTTGCACCTCCCTTTGAATGCACTTGAGTGTGCCTTGCCGTAATGTCTTACTTCTGCCCCGGCTACTTGGCCACATTGAAATAGAACGTGAAGTGTAATTGGGTTTCGCGTGGCTTTGCGTGCGTATGTGCTTCTTTATTCGTGCGAGAAATGGTCTCGGTCGATTTGAAGTGGCATAGCAAGGGAAACGGGAGGGGAAGGTATACATTATTCATAAATATGAAGCCATAAAACCTCGTAAAAAAAGGAAGCCTTTTAAACTCTTTCGGTTTTAATGTTCCGAGGACGGTAGGATTATTATTTTGTGCTCTCTGTCTTTGTACCTTGTTCTCGGCTGTCACTTTCCGTGCAAAATTGTTGCGTGCCACGATCCAATCAACATTTTCGCGATTTCCTTCTTCAATTTAATTTTTTCGAGTAGCCGCGTTTCCCTTCTTTGCTGGCCCCTGCGCCTGACGGGTAAAGCAAGTGCGGCATTCTCATTTTTTACTCTTAACTCGGTACGGACTCAAAATGTGTCGCGACTGGGTTTCTCCTGTATATGTCAGGCAAGTCACCTTGCCAGTAAGTGTATTAAACATATTTTTTTAGGAACACGAGTTAATCTGTCATATATTTGAGTATCGGTAACTTTTGTTTGGAAAAAAACCGGGGTTAGCAACGCTTTCTCATCTCACGCGTTTTTTTTATGAGACGGTCAAGGGTGTATCCCATGCAGGTCAGTCCGTAAGCATATTTCAGGTTTTTTTTTAGAATTTCATGTAAGTCATCAATCAAGAATTTATGAACAATCGTTTTTTTTGTTTACGCTGGTTGAGTAACACTGTCATACCGTCTTTTTGACAAATACAGTGACTTCCTCTAGTCACGGAGTGTTGAATTATGACAGAGAAACTTCTAGAAAGGAATTAAATTCTTTTTCCTGAAAATTTTTTCATAGATTTGCTGGATTTATATGCACTAGGGTCATAAATCTGGGTTGAGCAATGGATTCCCCTGTGCAAGCAGAAACTGGAACTCAATCGCTTATGGCAATTCATCGTGCAAACTCCCCAAACTGCGTGAATTCATAAATGAACATCCGTTTAATAATTCTTATTCAAACTCCCAACATTCACTAAATATGCTTCTCGTTAGAACATCTGCGTGCAAGGGTACAAGCGTCGTGCTGATTCGGCTTGTATGTGTGTGGAGTACTCTATAGTTTTAATTATTAAAATGGCGGTTTAGAATCAAAATGAAGTGATATCATCTGGTTCTTATATTTTATCATGCGAGTTTGTTCCCTTTTATTTCACTTCTTTTCGATTTTCTCATCAGAGGGTAAACATAAGGTTTTTTACTTTAAGATTCCATTTGCATCCTTTCGACATGACTACCCTTTTCCATGCGATGGCACAAGGCACAACTTGCATTCTTTCCTCCGAAGGAATCGTTATTCGTTTTTCTTTTCTTCACCACTACGCGATGCCACGCACTCCATCGCTACATCTTCCACCGTATTTCCTCGCCATTTGCTTGCGATAGTCTCCTACTCTCTCTCTCTCGGCGAAACCCTCTTCATCGCTTTGCTTCCGACTCCATACCCTTCTTTTACGCTACACCTCTCGAGACCTTCTTGACAAGTCTGACAAGGATTGGTTTATTCCTTGCGCATCTGGCGGATTCTGCGAGGCTTTTCGACTTTGCTCGGCCGCAGGGAAAGTGTTTGGTCAGCGAGAACGTAAGCCAGAGAGGAGGGGGTGGTTGTCTTGTTTCCTCGCAAAGGGTTTTCTTCCCTACCCTCCTCATACTTTTATAACCGCCCGAGAGTTGCCTTTTCTCTTCCCTTCGGGGTGTGTGTTGCTGCCATCTCTTCTAGTTTGCCCACGTCGAGTTTCTCCACATACCCGCCCAACGGGCGTCAAAAAGCCGAAACTTTTGCGCTTCTGTCTCCCAATTTTCCTGTCGTTCGCCGTCTCATCATTCCTTCCTTCCTCGAGAGGAGAAGCGTGAAATTTTTCAGCGCATCTCAATATTGGATGATCTTAACCCAGATGTTTCACGTTCTCTTATTCCAATGATATCCGAAGAACTCACCATGCTGAATGCTAATCGTACTTTCTCAACCTCCCTCGATCATACGTATTGCAATTTTTCAGAAATGTTTGTATAAAATAGTATATAAATCGAACGAGTGAAAAATACGACAGGCCGGAGGCTTTTTGTAATAAAAGATATTACCTTTGTCAATTGAGTTCAAATACTTCAGAGCATTAGTTTTGTATTTTAAACATGCTGATAATGAACGTTATTCCTCTTTACTTTAAAGTGTTCAAATATTTATTGACTGGAGAGAACGGAGCCAATTCTCACACGGAGGAACGCTCATTGACGTATATTTAGATCAGTACAGTTTTTGCAATAAAATTTGGTCCTAGCAATGCAAAGACTGCTTCTGTAAATGTGACCGCCAATTTTCATTTGAGCGATTCTTGAAACTCATATTTTATTGTTCGGAAGTTGTAATTCATCCGACTGCAAAATATACCTTTTTTAATAGTTTATGGATGCGATAGCTCGAGTGATGATGATCCTTTGAACTCCTGCTAGTATAATAATGCTGGTAAATAATAGTTCCTGAGTATTTAGCGTGCATAAATGCTCCGTCAGAGCTTCGGCAACAAAACCATAAAACTGTTTATATCTTCATCACTCATTTCACGATAGCGTGATAGCGTTTCTTGGTTGTGCATCAACTTTAGAAATTGCGCTCGTTATATCGACGTTGAGTGAGACTCGAGCAGGGGCGACGTTATCAGAGCAGCCGATTTCTCCTGTCCTTCGAAATTCCTATCCCCACGAAATCCACACCCTCTCTTAATAACATGCGCCCCCCGCGTCCTCGCTGCCCTCCCACCATGCATTGTGGCACAGACGAGTAAAAAAAAAACTCGATAGCGACATCCATTCCGAGCGGGGAACTATTTATTCATGGGAGGGAGGCAGGGTTGCCGAGTAACGACTTGGCCGCATGAGAAGAAAGGGTTGAAATAGGCCATTGCCTCTCCACCTGATCTCTCCCTCAATAAATAAAAACCTCGATGGGGCGATAACCACCCTCCCCGCTCTCTTTTCACCCTTCCGTATCACTCTGTTCCACCCCATCCAACCCCGTCCACCCCCATGGCGGAACACTATGAGAGGAAATCTATGGCAATCATCAGTTTTCTAATTTGATGGAGGCTGTTGAAACTGACCTATATTCCCTTTCTAAATGGTTTTGTGTTTATTTAATCGATTTCAATAAGACCAAGGGTGATGTTTAATCTTGCATGATGGCACTGGTTCTTGGTGTAACTTAAGTTAAATTTTTTACTGTATTTAATTTATGGATTTCACTTTATTTGCATTATTGCTCTTAAGTTCTTTCAACCTGTTAGCAGAAAAAAGGATATCGGAGTGTGGGCGACTAGCGTTTTGGTCCTACTTTTTTCATATATACTATATAACTACCGTTTCTAGTAAGTCCCTATTCACAAGTATTATGCCCGATAATCACAAATAATTTGCAGTTACCCTAGGTTTTCGAGGAGCGTTTTGCTAGTTAGCTGATTTTTATCGTCTTCCAATTTTGACTTCCCTCCTCAATTCACAATGAGACCCACTCCCTTTTCTTTTATCCGGAAATCCTATTCCTTTCCGGATCCGGAAATTCTTTTCCGCCATCTTTCATGCTTGCCTAACATTGTGCCTCTAAGGCATTAAGCTTTTCAATTTTTTTTTAAAAAGAATATCTGATTTATGTCCTTCTAAATTCATTCTCTATGGCCGAATTTTCTTTCCTTGTGTGGTTTCATATACAAGAGTGCTAAGTACAGAGTGTTGATGTTATGTTATATAGGCCTTGGGATGATGTTTAGGGGATGATCTTGGCTTTACTGAGGTCGTTTCCATGGTGACACTCCACGCGTCTCTCCCTCGATCGTCCATTGGTTCAAACAAGGAATGTGACACCGGTCCATTGGAGGAGCATTAAATGCGTCCATGAGTTACGACTCTCGGAACATTACGGCTCCTGTGTCACCCAACCTTGTCGTTAATTCTCTCTAGTCGCCACCTCCCGACCTATCCTTTCGATGGCTTTGTGTCCTGTTTAGTGTTTGGCGAGGATCGGGGGTTAGTGCTCAAAAAAAGAACGGATGCGTGATCGGGAGAGTATGCATTTGCGGGAGTTGATCGGAGAGAATGGCTCAGGTGAGGAGCCTATGTAAGAGAGGTAAAAGTTGATGCATCTGTGTCCACTGGAATTTGTATATGAGTTGGACGCATTATATTTTCCCGTAACAGTTCTTGCTTAAGTATTTTTCTGTCCATGGCGCCGCGGGGAGGAAAAGTGCCACTGGTCGTGGAATAACTTTGGCGTTGTGGTTATTAATATGCGTAGTCTGGTTTAGGGTGATTGGGGTTGTTTGGCCACGATGTTATTGGAGAGGTTTTATTTTTTGAGGAGAGAAAGGAGAACGAGGCATAAGTTGACTCTGGGAAAAGGAATGTATGAGGAGGGAGGTCGGAAATTCAGGGAGGTCGACTTGATTGGGAATGAACTAAAACTACGTTAATTATCTATCAGTGCTGGCCGTTTGATGCGATGGAGACTGCGTATGCTAATAATGCTGGTTATTGGGCATCCACTATTACTTTAAATTGATATTGTATCGGTTTATGACGAAATCGTGAGGATGATGAAAATATTTATGCATTTTGTTTGTTTTGTCTGTTTGCATTTTTGATTCAGGATTTTCATGGGTATGTGTAGTTATTATTACATGTTTAAAAATGAAAATAGGTGATTTCCTTTGTATATTTATTTGTTAAATCAAGAAACAGCCGGTAGTAAAAACTGGACCGATTTTCATTTCGCTCTGAATTTTTCTTCGATAAAATAGCAGTACTTCGTTTAGTATCGCTCACGCCTTGAATGCAGCATTGCGCCGAGGAGAAAGAGAAGGTTTACGCATATATATATGTGTGTGTGTACATTGAGGAGTCGTGGTGGGAGGGCAGTGGTTTGGGAGGAGGAGGCCTTGGTTGTCCCCACGAGGCCGGCGGGGTAGGCCACCAAATCGCGTCGGAGAAGGGAGAAAGCGAAGAGGGGGAGAGGGAGTATGGCGGTGGAGGTGTCGTGAATGGGAATGGGTCTAAATCGAGGAGAGTGTCTGCTGCTCAGGTCTGCTGCGAAAGAGGAGATAGCGGCGGGAAAGGGGTGATCGGCTGGGGATGAGCCGCTTGGGAGGCAGATGGGGAATGGCGAAAGAGGGAGAGAGAGAGAGTTTATTTTATTCTTTTTTCCGCCTTCTTTGGATGAACGAAAGGAAAGGGGGATATTCTCTCCTCTTTTTTGTGTTTTTTTGTGTGTGCGGCGAAAGGGTGGAGTGGGAGGAGTGTACAGAGTGAGTTTTGGGTTTTTCTCCCGAGAAGGAATAAGGAAGGTCTCCTTTTTTGGATGGCGAAGGAGGATAAGAAGGTCTTCCTCCTCTCTCCCTTATGTACGCTCTCTTCCCTCCGATCGGCAAGGAGGGAAGTGAGGTGCGGGAAGAGAATCTGATCTGGACAAGATATACAGCGGAGCGAGGGTTCGGGTTCAGCCTTTAGCCTTTCCCTCGGCATCGTTTCCTCTTCCCTCTCCTCCTCGCTCCGATTTTTCCCTCAACTCTTTCCACCCTCTTCCTCTCCATTCACTCTTCTTCTTCTTATTTTCAAATTAGTCGCCTACCTCTCCTCTTTATCCTTCCGCCACGTGTATTGCGGATTGCCTAGAAAATTCACGTTGCTCCATTACCTCCCCCACGTAATCTATCCTCCATCCTCTATAACCTCCGAAAACATTCATTCCTTACTCTTTGCTGTTTCCCGGTGTTGGAAAAATAATATAATAAAAAGGCATCCAGCTATTTGTCAGTGTCGATGTTTCATAATCGTCAGCCGTATTCATATTCTCCATACTTGGCCATTCTTTTATTTGCTAGTAACTGGCACGTAATTCTGCAATTAGTATTTATTATAAACTCACTCGTACACTCGAAGTTGTGTTTAAATGCTAAATTTTTGGGATCGTCTCGGTCTAGGTTATTTCTCTTCCTTCCGTTGATCTTTAATGGAGCCTGTAGCTAGGTTGTTTTAAACTGTTTGTCACTCGTTTATTTATTCAGGAGGTCAAATTTAATTCGTTTTCCTTTCGGTATCTTAATCCGTGAGGAAAGAGTAGGTTGAATAATGACAACTATGCTCTCTATTTATATTGGCTTAATACCGGAGATGGATTTAATCATCCTAGTTCAGACGAATCCTTTTTACAAGTGTTGGTTTCTTCCGTGGATAAGTACTCGTACCTACTTTTTCACCATTGTAGTTTCTTGTCACTAGAAATATCACGTGCTCTTATGTGGATACGTTTAGTCCCCGCTAAATATTTCGCTTTTTGCTCTTGCACTGATTAGGTTGAATGCAGGAAATAATTCTTTTGATTGATTTGTAAGCTGCCTGTTTTACTTTTGCCTTTCCTCCTCTCCTCTTCCCTCTTCTCATTTCCTTTCACTCTCCTCCCTACTTTCACCTTCACGTTGACCGGCGTCGTGACCTTGTCACTTCTCGGCCATCCAATCCCCTTCTCCGAGCGAAATAATTCCTAAATTTCTCCTCCCCACCCTCCTTTCCCCGCCCGTCTGTCCACTGGCCTGACCTTCCCGTCACCCCCTAGCGCTCCTCCCAATTTGCCTCCACCCTCTTCCTTCTCCGATCAGATGCGTGCCGGATGTGGTCCGCAGGAAATCGGAGACCCCTTGCAGATATTGGCCGTCGCCCTCAACCCCTTCCCTCATTTTGCCCTCTACTTCATTGCATTGCGTTTTTCCTCCAGTGGTTTGAGGATTTTACCCCTTTCTTTCCTCGTGTCCTCTCTTCCTTTTCCCCCACCCCTTAAAATTTTTCTCCTCTCTGCCTCTATGCCTATAGCATGCTTATTTCCTTCCTCTCTTCGTTTCTCAAGAATGCGGGGTACCTATCCCATCATAAGAATTCGAAAAAAAAATCTTCCTGCTTATATTTCTTACCCCCCTGGAAGGAGTCCGCGTCCTTTGGCTCCTATTACGCAATGCAATCCTCCTCCTTATCCCACCCGGCCGTACCGTAGTTGCAATTCCGTATTCCATTGGGACGGCCGCTTGCCTCTGTCCACCCAGCTCCGTCCCGTCCCCTCTTCCTTCTTTGCAGACCTCCGATGAATTCCCGGCCATTCCCCTGATTGCCCCCGGGCGCGTCTCCCCTATTGTATCCTTCCTTCCTTTCCCGATGGGAATCACATCCCGCGAGAAATCTGCCAGCGTGTCTCGTGTGTGCGAGAAAGGAAGGATATTTTTACCATATTGCTTGCAGGGTAAAGTATGCTGCTCGTGATTTAATAGTGAGGCGGATGTAATTCTGACACCATTGCTAATTTTGTCTGAGGTAGTCGAGTTGGCGATTGAGTAAAATACGCTGGAAGTGCTTTCTGTATCCTTAATGCTTATTCTTCAAACTTCCAATTCCCTTCGTGGTAAGGGTTCTTTTGTGATGCGCCTACTCCATTTCTTCTACCTATTCTACTTTTTTCGCTTACTCTGGTTTTTACAATCAGTTTAATTTATTACTCCTTGAATGCCTCTAGCTAGGTTGTTTTAAGCTGTTTGTCGCTCGTTTATTTATTCAGGAGGTCAAATTGAATTCGTTTTCCTTTCGGTGTCTTAATCCGTGAGGAATGAGTTTGTTGAATAATGACAAAAATGCTCTCTATTTACATTGGCTCGATACCGGAGAATCCTTTTATTATTTTAATGAATCAATGTTGAAACGTTTGAGTTACCCAATTATTAAAAAACTCATGCTATATTATTTTCATACTGTTGACATCTTCACCGTAGTTAGTAGTCCATTCGTTGCTTTTAATTGCGTATCTTCCCGATTAGTATTGTGTGAGTGCAGGGGGAGAATAGCATCTAACGTAATAAATTTATCTCACTTTTTATATTATCCAGTCTTGCTTATGTTCGGCATATTTACTCCTAGCCTCTCCTATCATCATATCTTGTACTTGTAGATAAATTGAAGTATCATGCATCAGGGTAAATCACCAAAATTGACCCAATTGGATATTTTATTCCTATTGTTGATGAGAGATCATCCAATGTCATCTCAAAGCCAGGTACTACCTTATTGAATTTTCAAAATTACATCAGTCATTAAAGTTTCCTTCACGCGTCATCAAGCATCCACGTTTGTTTTGTGGATAGTATAAATCCAATTCGGCCACAAGCGTTATTATCCTTCCTTCATGTTGCCACGGATAAAAATGCATGCATCCCTCCGATTTCACTTAACCACGCCATCGCATGCAAATTTCTGTTATGCAGAAAATGCGATTCTTTCGTGTTTTGTTTGGAGTTTTTCTGTATTTTCCGAAAGAGTCGCCGCCTTTTGTTTTCGTCCTTTGGCTGTAAGCGAGGGCGAGTTTGAGGGGGCTTTAGGAAGGGGGTGAGTAACTCTCCCGAATTGCGATTGCTAAAAGGCGAATGGAGAACAAAACACAAGCAAAATAAAAAATGTGCGGCGCAGACGGGGATAAAGTACCCCCTCCCCGCCCCTCTACAGATTTCATTTCTTCCTCTCTACCCCACCCCGGCGTTATTATTTCCCGAATTTGGGTCAGTAGTGTAAATTTTGGAGCGGGCATTGTTGGTGGATTGGGCAGGGAAATAAAACGGGAATCAGTTAGTCGCGGGCATGTTCCGTCGGCTCGGGTAACACAAGCGGCGGAAGGAAAAAGGCCACAATAGAAAGCGTGCGCCTTTCTTCTTTTTTTATTTTAGATCCGGATCGGTATCCAGTGTGTGGGTGTGGGGTGCTGGGTTAGGGCTGTCCGTCGGAGGAGGGGGGTCAAAGGGAGCGAGGGTGGGGTAGGGGTGGGGGTGAGCAGGGCCTGTGCGGCGGATAACAGGGCCTCGGGGTTCGGCAGGAATCGTGCCTCCGCGACCCGCACTGCCTGTAATACATTTTCGGTGAATTGTTTTTCGCTCTGCGGGCAGTCGGGTTGATTTCGCGGTGATTTTTATCCCATTCCCGCCCTTAAGCCATCCTCAAACGGCGAATGAAGGGCAAGGAAAGAGGATTATCCTAACTATAGGTATTTTGAGTGATAGGTTGACAGTAGTGATTGCCGCAGTGCTTTGTCATTTCATCGTTAGATTTATATCACCCTATTTTTCTCCCTTTATCGGGAATTGATAATTCTGCATGTTTTTACTTCTTGTTTCGGGAGTTAAAATTAATGGTGGAAAATTGTAATGTTTTGATGTGATTTTTTGCCATCTATCTCCATATAATTCAGAAAAAAACTTTAATATATCATATTTTATTTTTAGGCTGTCCTCAGAGGGCCGTATTATGTGTATAAATGTATGTAATTCATGTCAGAAAGTTATCCAGGGCCTGGCGGAACTAAGAAGGATGAAGGAGCCAGATGGACAAAATTTTATCCATAATCATGTTAGTTTTGTAGCGCAGAGATTTCTTTTGCATGAGAACGAAGCTAATATAGGAATAAAATTGTGCAGTCGAGTTTGTTTTGAGTAATTGTAATAAACTGCTGCTTGTGGTTTGTAAAGGTGTTTTCGACCCTCGTAACTTGAATAATTGGATCAGATGAGTGTTTTTTTTTTTTTTACTTTTCCGTGGAAAATTAACTGATGCATTAAACAGTGTAGGTACTTATTTTAGCGTACTTGATGGCAAATGTGCGTGAAATGTGATCTCGGGTCATTCTACCTGGTCAACGAATGCACTGTCAAAAGTTATCAATGAGGAGATTTCAAGCCATGTCGCTCACGTCAAGAAGATTTGTTTTGTGGTAGCCATGCCGTGCCTTTGTATATCGTCCCCCGTCTTTCTCTTTGTCTCGCAGGGGTGTGTATATCTGTTCCGTGGCAAACGTAGATCGTGTCGCCTAGTTTCGTCCTCTTTTGCCGTGCTTTGAGCGAAACGCTGGTGCAAATTTCCGTTATCTTAAAACCGTCCCCCGTTGCTTTACTTGGAGAAATGAGTAAGAGCCTTGAATTTTTCCCCCTCGCTCGCGAGGAGAGCGGCTGAACAAATAAAAGAAGTAATCAGCCGACGTGAACCCAATTTCTTTTTCTCGGGAAAGCGTGGCTTCTTTTGTCTCAAGTTTTAGGGCACCAGCACCGAGCCTTGCGGGACTCGCCCTGTCTCTCCTCTCGCTACCTCCGCTTTCTTCTTCCCGCCGCTGTCTTGTGCGAAGGATCCGTGCTCGGAGATTAATCACGAATTGCCCGGGGGATGAGTGCGAGCGAATCACGGCATTGCAGTGACACACCTGCGTCACACGCCGGCTTCCCGTCACCCTCCCCCCCTCACCTCCACCCCATCCCCGCTCTACTTCCCACCATCGCTATTTTTCTGCTCTATTTTTTGCTCAGGCCCCGACTTTGTTTACTAAGGCGAGTTAGGTGCATGCGTTAAAGCAGGTAGATTGATGTTTATGCCGCGGAGGTACGGAAATGATCACGCGTTGATTAGCTAGTCTGCCGAATGTTTTCTGGCAATTTTGGATGCCTCAGGTAAATAGCGCGATGTATGGCTTAAAGATTAATATAAGAAACCTTAAGTCATGAATTTTGTAAAGCCTCTATAGTTAAAATATTTGAGCGTATTAATAAACGTGGAGATTGCTAAATGAGTGGGAAAGGAGGAGGAATAGGGTGGAATTTAAAGGTAGAAAGATAGGGAATAGGCCTTGTTGGGAACTGAAGATACGGTGTGGGAGAAGCAGCAAGCTGTGTTATTCTTTAAATACTTCATTTAAACCACCGTCCCAATGTCTTCACCGTCGTAATGCTATAATAATTGATGACAGTCTTGTTTTGACATTCATCTCGTGCATAATGCTCGGCCAATTCGTCTGTTACAATGGACAGATCTTAGAAACTCTGCGAACTGTTTCCTACTCAGTATGTACTTTTTTTTAAGTAGAAGATTTTTTACGGTGAGGAATGCATGGAAACAGTGTTGACGCCTTTCAACAGTGAAAATGATGCCCGGAGAGCTCAATAAACCTATGCATAACATTTCCCATCCAAGAAATTTCTCTCCATCGAAAGATGAGTGCAGCGTCATTTTTTCTGCTGTTGCATCTTTTTATGTCGCATTTTCCTCCTTGCCATCTCCCTTTAGACCGTTTCTTCCGCTTTTGAATTCCTTCCTTTCCTCTCTGGACACCTCTTTGTTCGGCATTATCTCCCTTCGCCTTCTTTCCCACTTCTTCTCCCAAGCCCAGTCCTCTACGCATCGAATGGTTGTTCCCTCCCTTTACTCGCGCGGAAACCTCGCCGCGAGAGGCTGTGTGGATGCCATTCACCTCCTCGAGCAATCGCCCCCCCCCCCCCCTCGAACTCTCTCTCCATGGCACTGCTTCCCTTTGCTCTTCGGCGTTCAACAGGATAACCCTCGTCGAGAGCGCTCTTCTTTCCCGCCTCTTCGACGCTGCCCGCATCCCGCCCCATCTGCGCGCCCCTTGCGTATTTCCTTACCCCGTTTCACCCCAGCGAGACTTAACCGCACGACACGGTAACCTGACGTCTCAGCGATAAGCTATCAGGGCTCCGCGTCGCACTCCACCTACTCCCCCTCTAACCCCCCCACGACCAACGACGTGCCACTCACCTGTCTCCAGGCAACCCCCCTGCGCCCCTCCCTGTCTTCCCTCGCCACCCCCATGTGTCCTTTGCTTCCATCCTGGGTTGCATTCCTCCCGTCACTTGCCTGCTACATCTCCACCCCCCACGCTCAACGTATTATAATTGCCGTTTTTTTCATCCTCCCTGCAAGAATTTTACTAAGCTGCGGCCTCCATTTTTTTCTTCTCTATTTTGCAAAACGTATTCAAACACGAATTCTAAAAACTATGGGAAAAGGAAGGGTGTTGGGCAGGGAGAAAAGGGCTGGAAGAGAAATCAATTCGTCAATATAGAGGAACATAGCTGTCTTGATGCGAAAAACAGAAGAAAATACAATGGGAGTGAGGACAAGTGGTTTTGATCGGGAAATTTTTTGTGATTACTGTAAATAACTGTTCAAAAATGTGCTGAATGCTTGATTTCATTTACTGGAGGGGATAATTAAAGGCGCCCTCACATACCCATCGTTTGAGAGATACAATTCTGGAGTACTAAAGCCTGAAGCATGTGATCACATTCGCACATTTATATCCCTTGTACATGAAGCAGACACGAAGCCGTTGTTTGTAATGGAGAATAGGCCTCTCCATAAAGTACGCGAGGCTGTTGCTAATTAGCTAAACTTACTCTTCTTTCAACATCTGTACATTGTTCGTATTGAATTTCATTACATGCAGTAGTACTGCTTATGGGCCTTATCATTTAGGTTGCGAGCATCAGAGTTAAATATTATTTTGTAACCCGTTAATTTAATAGTAGTTAATTGATTAATGCGATCTTTTTTTCTTGAATGATAAGTAAGGGATGCATCTAACTCATTTGGTTTTTGGAGAAAGCCAGAGTGGAGTCATTTTTCACTTTCTTTATCAGTAATTATTCTTGTATGCCATTTAAATTACTGGTATGTGTTTCGTTTTATGTCATGCCGTGTACAGGCAATGCCTCAACCCCAACCAGCAATGCGTGGTAATCAACATTTTCCTAGTCCCTTCCATGGCCTCATCATTTACTCCATTTTCAGTGCATTACCCAGAAAATTATTTTATGGAACCATTTGCAGGACCTACGCTAGTTAGCTGTGTGAAACACGGCCATATAAGTTAATTAAGCCTGTGACGCTGGGCATGTTTTTTCAGCTGACTTATATCCGCATTAATTGCCGCCGTGCTAATGGCTACGACCTTTATTTATTGTTTTCGCCTGTGGAAAGGTTTGAATTTTATGCCCTCGCGAAGTTTTGACAATTTTTGTTGAAAAGTCATTTTCGAATTCTTATTTTGCGTATGGCTCTAATTGTATCAATATCTTACTAAACGATCTCCTATTTTTAACGTTCCGTTGTTTTTTTCTTGCTTATGAAATCCTTCCAGTTCTGTTGACAGATAATTAATCACACCAGTTCATTAAGGAATCGATCGTTAATTACTCGTACTTCTGGCGGAGGCAGTTCATGGACTTAAATAAGCGTAAGGATGGCTTTGTGTAAGGAATACGAACATCAGCTCTTACCTCAACGCCTAAGATTCGCACTGCTGGGGAGTATTTCAGGGTAGTTGTGTGTATTTTATCCGCCCATTATCGCTAATGCAGCTGCCCCCTTGTTTAATGCGCTCGGATAATCCGTGCAGCAAGCCTCCATCCCGTGAAGCATCTCCGTTACTCTCTCGCCCAAGTTCCTGCTTGCTCATTTTTCGATTTTCAGGTGGCTGAGCATGAATTGTTATTGCGGAAGAGTATTGCGGCTGCTCCGGAGTCGTGCGAAGCTTCATTTTTGCTTGCCCGCCTCGCATACGCCCCCGTCGTCCAACCCCCTTTGCCTCCCCCGCGGAACTCGCGGCTTCGGGAGTAGCAGCAGTTGCTCGCAAGATGGAGGGGGTTGCCGCCGTGCGTTCTGGGAAATCGGTGGGGAGGTAGCCGGCATTCAGGTCTTTTAACTCTCTCCTCTAGCTCTCATCCTCCTCCTTCGCCAGTGTGTTGAGTTGAAGTTTGGGAGTCGAGTGTTTGATTACCTGGGCTGTCGTCGCAGGTATGGTGCTCGGTGGGCATGAAAGAATAGATTAACCGTAGACGCCGTTGTCGTAGGCGGCACTGCTCCCGCACCACCCGTCAGGGCAAGAGGAGCCGTGGTTCCATTAAGGAACCAGAGGAGAGGAATTGGAGGGAGTGGTTAGAGAATGCCTTATAGCCCTCTCCGTCTTCGTTTCTTCTCCATGTCTCTGTATAAGGCGGTTATTTTGGTCGCATTTGAGAGTCTTTAAGGATTCTGGCTCTCTGCGGAAGGAAATGTTGATGATGCGGGGGTGCGAAGAGGGGAGGAGTAATGATGCTGCGTGTTGGTGGTCCTAATATCCTTTTGTGTCAAACATGGACGTCTCTCGTTGATGCCTGTCACCCTACAGCCTTTCAGAGGGGGTTTCAGTTTGCACATAAAATCACATACCCATTTGAACGAAAATCAGCACAATGTGTACAGGAATGAATGTGAAAACGTAAACAAGCGGAAGATTACCTGTGATGAAACTTGTATTTTCAAGACTTCGGGCGTTTCCAAGACCTCTGGAATCATTCAGTATGTAATAACTAAAATTTTAGTATTCAAAGAGGCCCTTAATCAAAATTGTTTTTGTATCAATAAACAATCGAAGCACCCGTACCCAAATAGTTATTATTTACCCAGATTGGAATAGAAAACTTTCCCTGGATAAGCTGGTGATGACATAAACCTACCTCTACCGAGGCCGGCGGAAGCTTTGGCCCAAATTGCCGTTTTACGCTGCGTATTTTGCATTTCTCTTAATGCGAGCAAACACCGTTGGCGATTTTCAAAGGCGGTTTCCTTGCAAAATAGTATCCCTGCGAACATAAGCGTACCCCGGCCAGTGTTTTGTTAATTTAGTAATTAATACTTGTCTGCTGTTCTATTCTCCATGAAGCTCATTTCTTTAGATCTACGCCTCACTATATATTTCGCGCAGCTATCTACGAACGACCAAATTCCAATGAGCAAATTCGCGAGAACGAGCCAATTTAAATTCAGTGATATAAAACAAAATGAACCAACTTCAATTAATTGAGATGACGCAAATAGATAATAGCATTATTCGATTGTTGTCGTATTGGGCAATTGTTTCCACGTTATTTTTTTGCTTCCAACTTACGGGCGTAGTTTTATTTTTAATTTTCCACGAATAATTACTTCAGGGTTCATGTAACCGCGAATCAATGTATTACTGCCCACGCTAATAGCTGTTAATTGCTGCAAAACTTTAGAAATTGATGACAAATATCTTTTTTGACGAACTTTCGTGACAAAATTGGCTACTTTCTCTCATTAAAAAGCAGTTAATGATTTATATTGCATGAGTTATTTGTTTGTGAAAATATCTAAAGTAAATGAATGTTGTTTGCGTTTCAAATACTCATTATGAGATTATCATATAAAACCCAGTTTTGAAAAGGGAGCCAACCTCAGAGGGATACGTTTCAGCTCCAGATTTTCCTTGAATGTATTCATCCCTATTTTTTACCGAGCTCGAACCGTATTACGTTTTTGAATGGAATGACTCGTGGTTGAAGTTTAATTTTTGTCCCGAACATTAGTTGTTATTAATAATGTTCAATTATGTCAAAATGTACCGAGAAAACTGCCAAGAAGGCCAAGTGTTTGACGTAATTTTGTTCACCATAGCATAATAGTAATAATAATAACATCTGCTAAGGTAGATCATGATATGAGCCATGAAAATTTCCCCACTCGGCAGTGCACGTCTTCTTATACGATTTCGTTCTTACAGCGTTGCATGCATGTTACGTCACTGCAATTTCTCCAAGAAGCGGAAGTTCTTCCTTCTCAGCTCATCCCTCACACTGTTAAAAATAGTTCACCACTCCATGCCTCCTTCAGCCATATTCCCCGTCTCCCCTCTTCGGAAAGTAAAATTCAAGATAAGGAGACGGAAGTACAAGCTGTTCAAAGGGTTAACAGTACTCCCAAGGCGCCACTAACTCACCTAATGTTCCAGATTTGACCATTTAGACCGATTTTCATGAAAATCTTTCGGTGAAATATGGCGAGGGTGATGATAGCATGTCGTAAGTTGATTAATTCTTAAATTAATCGATGAGAGGTACGCAGTGCTTGTTGCTTACCTTTTGAATTCCCTTGAGTGAGCGGCCACCCGTTGGCTTGGCGGCCCTAATCTCCTAGCCATGATGTGGCGGCTGGGGTTTCCATCGGCGGCCCCCGCGTTCCTTGTGCCCCTGTTTACTTTCGCCCTCAAATCCAGCCTCCTCATTAATCACTCCTCCTCGGTTCTCCTCCCTGGTTTTCCTCCGCCGCCACTTTGTCCCGATCTTGCTACTCGCATCCACGACCCCCCCTTGGACTCCTCGTTGTAAGGCGTCGGCCCCCTCCTACCCTTCGTCCCCTAAGTCTCCTAATGGCACCCGGAAAACTCTGGAATATTTCTGTTGATCATACTTTTGGTATAGTTTTTTTCTACTCAGAACAATTTTGCCTTGCTATTCTGAGCCCATCGTGCCGAAGAATGGTCTCGTCGATGACATCGAAGAGTCTTGGCTATTGCTTCTGAAAAGGGACGACTCCACTCAAATTACTGAGAAAGATGTTGAATTAGATGAAAAGCCTAACAGCTGAAATAGAGGAAATAGGTGTTATCTCCCTTGCTCGTGGGACATACCTCTTAATGGCATTTATTTCTCGAGGACATTCCCCAAATATTTAATTTCTATTTGCCGTTTTAAAAAAATGATCTTTGGTGTTTTTACTGTCCCATTCAATCCGACAGAAGACACTTTAATGCAGACAGTGACCAAATAGAAAAAAAATATTCGTTGGCATAAAAACTCTGGCGTTGTGTTAAATATACGTACTTTGTAAAGCTGATTAAAACTGTTACATCACAGGCAATGGGCCAGTTCTACAGAAATCCATTGATGTGTAAGGATCTGCTGAGAACTTGCGGAGAAGCCGGAAAATATAATTCTAAAACGATTTGAAAATTTAAGAACGCTAATTATTTATTACCAATAACCAATGTTTGGATACTGTTTTAACACAATCCTTGATGATGATTGCGCTATAAAAGTGTCGAAAAAAATGGTCGGTGACCTTGATAACTATATTACATTATCGAAACCGTGTTCATAAATATTGAGTGTGGAATGCACCAAGTGAATTTGATTTCCCTTTAACTTGATTTCACAAAGTTAAAAAGGAGGGTTCGAAGAATTCACTGCGGGTGAATTGGTCGTAACTATTTTTTTATAATTTTTTTTGCACGCTAACGCGGACGTCCTCCACCTTTTCCGTCATTCGCCAATCTCCTTGGCAGCAATCTTTTGCTTAGTTATATCCACGTCTCCTTCTCCGTCTTTCCTGGCTGAAGGGCGTCAACTTGCGTTGGCTGGCTGATCTTTCTTTCTCCCTTGATGAATCGTTTCTTTCGCGCTTTTTGTCCTTAAGCATTCTCTCCGCTTCACTCTCCTTTTTTATATTCTGCGCCATCATTTTCCGCTCGTTTATTGTCCAGTCTCCTCCCTCCCTCCCTCCTTCCGCCGTATCCCCTTTCGACGCCCCGTCATCGCCTCCTTCTCCTCCAATTCTAAATCTCCTTCCTTTCGTCGCTTGATTTTCGGGCCGACTCGCGAGCCAGAGGTTACTTGATTTATGGATCGAAGGGCGGAATAAAAAACTCCGCATTATTTATACCTTCATTTCCATTTACTTCACGGCAACTTTGTGACGGCCCTTGTCGTCTGAGCGCCTTCCAATTCTTTCGCTTCCCCTTTTGACACCCCATGCCACTCGCCGTTTCCAGTCATGCAGTGAAGCTTGCAATGAAATCTCTGTTTGTCACGCTCTTTCTCTCCCTCTTTCGTTTATATTCTGGTGATTAAGCGTGGTTATTTAGTCCTATTTCGTTGAAGCGGCCAGAAGTTAAATGTCTTTCGCAGAAGTGGTGATTTTTCAATGTCTTAGTTTAAATACAGTTCTCCATTTAGTGTTCACTATCGTGCTCTCGTCGTACCCTCAGGAAGGAGAAACGATGTGTCTGGAATATCCATGGAGTTGTGGATACCTTATTCATTTCTAATGTTTCCATTAGTGTAGCAACCTTTGTATTTCTTTAAAAAATAGATATTCTAGCTTGTATTCTGCTTACAAAAGATGTATTTTTACCAGAGGGTGCCTGTTAAAATGTCATCGGGAAGTAATGAAAGCTAAACTTAGAAGAAAAAGTCGAGGAGTTGGAGTTTGAATATAGAGGAATATGTCAAAGTGCTTGTGATCTCAATGTGTCACTTCTTAGCCTTATAATGTACTAAAGTCTAGGTTGGTGGTATAATAAATATTACCGATTTTGTAATTACGTAAAATTATCTACATTCACATTGAAAAATAGCTTAGTTTTAAGTCAACAATTTATACTTATAATTCCAGGTTACAGCCCTCCGGACCGAATTATGGCACTGCTGAAAGTGATAAATTAAACGTTTGCATTCCAAACTAAGTTATTTTTCATAATGAATTTAAGAAACCTGGACAAAGTTAAGCCTTAAGCTATCACTTATATTTTATTTTCGGTTAAAGCGCTGCAAGAAAACGCGTGGGATGTTGTCATGGGTCACGATGCTGTAGGTTGGTTTACATTACAACGACGAATCCCTACGTGTGAGCAGAAGAGCTAGTTCAACTTAATCCCTACACAACGTATCTGGATTGAATCTCGAACTGTTAAACAGTCCACTGGGTTCATAAAAATAATACACTTATGTTTTTTCCACCATCATTGTCCTGCAGTGTGTAAATATTACCTTGTACTGAAGCTGCAACCTCGTGTATCATCGTAACTTGCATACTCAACCGCAATCTCTCTCCAGAACGCGAAACTATGATGGCATATTTAGATCGGGTGGAGGTTGTCAATTTTTAATATATATTCGGATTCAAGAGTCTTGACCCTTGTGTTAATGACAGGCAAGTTTATCATGAATTCTGCTGTATTACTACTTAGTTATAGAAATGTTACTGAGTTGGTATTTTTTTCTCAATTATGGAGTCTAATTCCCGTCAAACCATTTTGAATATACACGGAATTATACATTCTCATATGTTTAATGAAGGAGTTGACTGATGATGGCAGTTGACTTAATTTTCCATCTGAAATTAGTCTATTCAATTTTTTTACCCACTCATTGTCATCCATTTTTTTCGCCTGTGGAATAGCGAATGCGCGCTTTTTCCCTCGGGTTGTGATTATTGCCAGGATGATGGATCGCCTGAATTTTTCGCAGTCGTAGAAACTCCAACCGGCAAACTCTACGGTCTGGTAATCGCGATGGATTCGGAAGTCAAAAAGAATTCGTTTTATTCCCGTTTTCTGAGTTCTCCGACAAGTACTGTTTCTAACTTGATTCATCTTTCATGCAAGAAATCAAAATTGGCCCTCGGAAAACTGACTCCCATAACTTCCCCGAATTAACATGTTCGACTTATTTAAATAGCATGGCTCGATTCCGAATGCGTGCTCGATCACGCAGAAGGCCGACTTGCCAATGCCTTCGTCTTCGGCTCTCGGTCCCGCGATGCTCGCAAGTCTTGCTTCCTATTCGCCAGAAATTGCCCTGAAGCGATGACGAGTGTGCGATTATGCTCACTCACCCATGAGCGCTATCTTGGCAATAGAAGTTATGACCCCATTGCGGGTCATACATTTTTTCACATCCCCACAATCCCTCCCTCACCATCCTTCTTCTGTATTGCTTATTGGTGCGTGAGGATCAGTCTTTATGCCTTGTATTAAAATCCTAAAGTAGGATATCTGTATCTAGAGCTGGCTTTCATTCTCGTATGGAAACGTCAAAAATATTGTAATCCTTAATGTTTATTCTATTAACTTCATAAAGAGATGCTTTTTTATTTAAAACATTAATGGAGACCTAACAAGGTGCCTGCGGTGACGCTTTATCAGAAAACCGGATTTTATTCAAGTCTTACGCCTAAAAGTAAAATACCTCTTAACACAGATATTTACTTCCGAAGCGAATAGGAAATAAGACACTTCATCAACGTGCTGATTGGATTTTTATTCTTCCCATTTTTTGTTAGTGAATAATTGTTTCGTTTAGCCTGGAGAGTAATGCCTGACAAAGGCAATTACGGTGTAAGTTATTGACGTCGAAGTTTGGATAAAAGCAGGAGATTACAGACATGCTCCAAGTTGTGTCAAAGCTGTGCGTAGCCGAAGATGTGCTCATCTTTCTGGTTTATTATTCATGCATTGCGAAGCTTCTCTTTTATTGCGATAAGAATAGCTATATGAATTTTGTTTCACTCCCGCATCCTTTTATGAGGGTATTCAGTTTTTAGCCGGTTGCTTTATTAACTGAGTAGCATACAGAAACTTCCATTGGTTGTGAGATCGAAATAGAATTCGAGTAAATATCAGGTACATTTTGAGGGGCGAAAATTAACATTGTAAATAACGAAAAAAAATTATAATGGAACTCGGTCGGCTTTTTTTATATTCCTACTGTCGGTTATGGTTGTGCTGCTTCATGTCGATCTCACGTAAAAAATGTAATACAGTTCACTGTTTTCGCTCATTTGTGTGTGCATTTTAATGAGAAAAAAGAAGAGGCGATATTAGGTACCTCTTTCTCGGAAATCTCGTAAATATTCGATTGAATACGATTTTTAATTCGTCGCGGCAGTAGTAGTACCGCCTGCATAATGAGATTGATTTATGTTAGTGTATTTGAATCCTGGACTATGTAAAACGTTATGATTTTCTCATGTTGGATGCCTCATATCTGATGCATTAATATGTGCTTTTTCAAACCTTATTGATTAGAAGTTCGGTATTTGATGTGAAGGGTATCATTCGTTCAGCGCTGATATATGTTTTCATAATCCGACTTATTTTGTTGATGCGTTCCAAGTACGATTTCACACCTCATCTTTCTTAATTTTATAAGTTTAGGAATTTCGAAACTTACCAGTATCGTTGTGTTTATGTGGATTGTTAAGATTTTAATGCCCATCGCTTCGCAGGCTATGGTTGACACCGTTGTGTTGATGCGAGAATAGCGTGTCTGCGTGACGCAGTCCTTCCGGATCCATGCTAACTCACGCTCTTTCTCGAAATTCTGTCTTAATCCCAGGAGATGCCTCATAATGGCTAACCCATTTCCATTTTGTGATTATAATGTGGTTTGAAACCTGCCATAGGACTCAGTCGATGTTATTCCTGTGTGAGAATAAATTACCACTTCATCATAATAATATTTTTCTTGTGCTTCAATCCTATCGCTCAGGAAAGGCATGCGCGTTCCTTTGACCCTTAGAACTATAGTGGCGGGATTGATTATCAAATGCTCTCGGTAGGGCCACCCATAACAGATAGAGTAGGAGGCAAAAGAAAGGTAATCCACGTGATGGTGTCACATAAAAACACGGTTGGAATGGAAGAGGAAAACCCTACCAACTATCTCTTCCCCGAAAACATGGAGTACAATCAAATGAGCCTTAAACACTCATCGAACGGGTTCCTTCCGCGAAGGGCGGATGTCGTTCACGGCAGGTTGGTCGGCAATGAAATATCTTAAACCATTGAATGAACTTCTGTGGAAAAGATGGGGAATGTTCTTTCATCTCGGTACGTATGAGTTCCCCCACCTCTATTATATATTGTTCACTCGGTAGTTAATAATTTTTCATCCATGATATACCTCCATTGATTGCGTTATCATATCGCAGCACCTGCCCCGCGTCAACCTCAAGCTTTCCATTTTTCTCAAATTAACGTGCACCTCCTTTCTCAGCCCCTGCCCCCTCCAAAACTCTTTAAAAGTTACGCCCTCGTCATCCCCTGACCGCCCCTGACGCCCAGCTTCCCTTCCTAACGTCCGAGTTCCCTCTCTCACTCTCCCATCATCCCGGATCGGACGTAAGCCGTTGAGCAGGCAAGGGTCCCCGTGGCGCTTAGCCGCACGCCCCTCCCACGGACTCCGACAGCTGAGACCTCCGGCGGCCAGCATCCCTCCTCCTCTGCCCGGAAAACCCTCTTCGGAGCCGACAAAGACCTGACGGGGGTCTTTGAAATATTTATGCAGGGCGGGGTGGGGGTTGTGGCGGCCCGCCTCCCTTCCCTCCACGTCCACCTGTCCGGGCTTAGAGCTCTCCCTCGGGGGCTAACCCTCCAACCTCCGCCAGTTTCCGTGGGTGGCTCGTGGTGTGTAGGGCAATTGCTCAATAAAACGATGCCGCAGCAACCTTCATTGACATATATTTTTATTTTAACGAATGCTGGCTCAATAATTTGGGTTGGCAGTTATGAAACGAATTGACGTCGAAGAGAAAGCCATCATTTCTATTCCTAGGAAGAAAGCAGCCGAGAACTGCGAAAACTATAGGTCCACAAGCCTTATGACTTGGATTCAGAAAAAGCAAAGGCACAGGAGAAGCAATATTGCCTCTTAGGCTGCGCATTGAGAGGAGAATGGAGAAGGGCAAGCCGACAAGTCAACTCGCACCGCCATCAGTCTCCCTTTTTGATGAAATTCATTTATTATTTTTTACGCTGTTCCCCTTTTCGCTCATTTATTTAGGCATTTAACGTTAAGTCTATGGAAGAAGCACTTTGATATCCGGAGATGCATTAAATGCAGCATTTCCTCTCATCTAGGCGATATTATAAAGACCTAGGGGTTGTCTGTCCGGAGGAATAAGCTCCTTTTCTATGAATCTAAATCAATCTATATGCTGGGCTATTTTCTCCCATAACATTTTGTGGATGATATCGTGGCATCGTGTACAACTTTCTATCCGTCTTCATCCCTAGCTGCCACTCCATCAACTCTGTGGAGATTCCTCTTCTCGATATTGCACCCTCTCTCGCCATCCCCAAAGAGCTCTGACTCCTAGATTAATGCAAGAAACTGCTGTATAAAAATGACGAATCGAGTCTTTTCCTACCTAACGTTCCATTCCGCCCCCAACCTTTCCTTCTATTCAATCACGTACACATTTGAGGTCTTTCCCTTTGATTCCGCCGATGTGACTTGGGGGATAGAAGGTTTTGATAAGAAGTTGGATGTTGCTCTGCCAATTTTTTTACCGAACTTCATGAGAATTGAAAAATGTAATTTTACCTTTAATGTTCCGTTATAGAAGAAGAGATTTCACCAGAATATTTTAGATTTGAACTGTTCCGCTGTGGGTTTTGAAATGACAAATGAAATTCAAACTTCGCAGTTAGAATAAACATCTTCATGTAGCAGTTTCAACGGGTATTTGTGTTTGACTTTGTCTACTCTTTTCGAACTCTGTTCAATTGGAATTTCAACGAGAAATAATTATTTGTTACAATTTTTTCAATAGTTCATTTTACCGGTAACACAAGAAGTTGCTTGGAATGCCTGGTATATTTTTTTCATTGGAAGGTATATCCGTATTCATCTATTCTAGTAAATTCGTTTTCGTCCTGCAATTTTCCTTATTACGTTCGAATATTTCGTTACATTAATTCGCCCATCTCACGTTCTTTATTAGCATCATTTCGAAGTTGCTTTTTTCCATATCTCCACCGTTGCCTCTGATTTTGCGATGCATTTCGTGAAAAGTTATCATTTACAAAAAATAAACTTCCAAACCCAAAAATCTATTCGGCAGATTTGATGGCTATGTAACGGAGAAATGAAAATTTTGGCTCACGAACACTCCTGATGACCAATCCATTGAAAACTGTTCCTACCTTCGCCAGTAAACGCCCTAGCTGTGGCTTATGCCCAGTCTTCTAATGAATAAATTCCTCTAGTTTTACATGGAAACGAATATGTTTAATTTGGCTTGCATTCATAAATTTTTCGAAAGTTTTTGTTGCACTTTATTTCGGCTAATTGGCAGCATTAATTCTGGCTATGCCTACGTATGAAATATCAAATTTATGAATCTGCGACATTTTAATTATATGGCACCACATTTCACGATGGCTGTCACTCGTGATTGAAACAAATTACAATGAGTCATATGTGGATTAGTATTTTATTCTAATGTTATTTTTAGCATTTAATTAGAGTAAATTTAATTTGGTATGTCAAAATCACAATTATTTCCGCATGAAAATTTTTGTCACCGTCGTGTCATGAACTGAATGGAAATGATTATATTTTTCTCAAATTATTTCGTTATTTCCTCATTAAAAGTATTTATATTTGCATTGTGGCGATTGAATCAATTTAATCGTGGTAAAATTTCGATGCAGAACTGGTAAATGCTTTCAGGAGATCTTTAAGATATATTCATTCATAAATAAGCTTTGCTTTCTGCTCGATATCAGTCGGCCTAATCGATCTGTCAATACTCTTCTTATTCTCATCTAATTCGTTCCACTCCCCGCCAAAAAAATTTCGCATTTTTACCTCTAACAGTTGTTAAACTATCGTGGTTCTTCACTGGATAAAAATAATATTGGATGGAAATATAGTCTTTTCCCCGCAATCCAGTTTACATCCCCCTGAGTTCCGGGCTGATGAAACTGCACAAATTATCACCGAAATGAGTACAGAAACCCACGTGAATGCCTTAGAAACGAAGTTCTCATTCTCCGTGCTAAATATCTTGGAACAGTAGAAAAAAGACGCAGTGATGTACTCTTGGGTCTCAGCGGGGTGTTCTGGGATTTTTGATGCTTTTTTCCATAATGATAGAAGACAAGTTTTTCCGGAATGGCAGACAGCGTCTTTTAGTCACGGAAGTGCAAAGTGTTTTGGTTATCCGTGTGTCGTATTCACACACCGGAGGCACGAGCCTTCTCACTACTTCGTGTTTCTCTTCCCATTATTCCGTCTTCTCAGTAGTTTTCTTTTTATTTCTAGGCTGCGATTGAGAACTATTTTTTATATCTTGATTAGTTTGCACCAGACCGTTGCAACGGTTGGTTAGGTTAGGCGTTTGGTTAGGTTAGGCGTTGGTTAGTTTATACCCCGTGTTTGGACAAACTCGGTGAGAATCCCGGAAAGCACTTCGCTTAATCTATGACCCATCGCGTAAGCATACACCAGTACCCTCTTTAGCGGCTGAAGGCGAATGGCGAATTCATGTTTGTAATATCAAGTTTGTTTTTATGGTATTTGTTTGCATTCTATGTAATCATTCGAGTTCGTATAATAATATTTGGGTAGTCACTCAATGTAGTTTTAGAGTAGTGATTCGAGTATCCACGTAACCGTATTTGAGTGGCAATGAGTAGGATTACTTTTGGCACCCCTTAATGCCGCACCAACCCACGCATATGATTTGACCCTCCTCGCCCGCATAACTCCTGTCCGCCCCTACCCTGCCTCTGTTGTTGCTGTTGCAAATGAGCACGCGAGGTGGCGTGGGACCACTGCTGACCAACTATCTCTCTCGTATCAGACCCGTGGCCATCTACCCCTCCCCCTTTCACTCACCCCTTCTCCTGCTCGCTGAATTAATCAGCTCCGTCGCTCAAAAGACACCGAGGCGGAAAGCAACAGTGCGGAATGGCTGATGAAGTCGCCTCCGCCCCGTCTCAATCTTTCTCTTGTGCTGGCCAGCCTTCCCCTCGGCCTCCGCAATACCACCACGGCCTGCTTTTTCATCTACCCACCCTCTCCATCTCATGTTTCGTTCGGCATTCATTTCAATTCTCTCGCGTCTCAAGGGGGTCGTCCACTCGTTCTCAAATTCTCAATTCGTTGAAGGTATTCGGTAGATGGAAGGGAGAGATAAATGGCGACGAGAACGAAAATTTCTTCATTTAGCCATTCTCTCATATTTTTAAAATTTAGTGATTAGATTGCTGCCGCTCATCAGTCGGTGATGTCATTTGAATTTCGGTTTATTTATCCGGAGATAAACGCACATTGAGGGAAGGAATTGCTCACAGGAGTGTATACAACTACGGACCGCGTGAGATCGATGCGCGAGGACGAGGAGTAGTTTAGGCGCAGTGACACGCACGAGAGGAGTACGTGAAGTCATCAGCTTGTCTGCGAAAGGCCGTCGATTTTTCATCGCAAATAGCTCGGGAAGTGTTGGACGACGGATCGATATGCATAAAAATACTGCTCTCTTTACTTTTCAAACACTCTTACCGTCGGCAATAAAAAAAATTGGTGACGAGGTCATTACCTTGCATTGAAAGCCTCTTTTGGAATCAGCATAGTGTCTCCTTGTTAGGGTGTTGGGTAAGGTTTGCTGTCACGAGTAGTTACGGCCAATTGATATCTTAATATGCGTTGTTTTTTCATCTTAATTCCTGGAAACTGCTCACTTTTGATGTGATCGGTGCTTACTTCTCTTACTGTCACGGATTTTATGAGGAATCAGTCACGGAGAGTGGGAGTTGATAGATTCTGGTAGATTGTGATAAAAAATAATGTTTTGAAGAGAGTGTTGTTTTTCTTGCATTATTTACACTTTTATTAAAAGCCTACTTACATGTCCTCGCTTAACTCTGATCAGAATACTCTGGCTTGCATAAAAATAATGTGTAGTGACGAAAAATGGTATTCATCTATTTCCTTTAATTGCCTATATAGATACTTCCTCTCCACAAACGCTCAAAAATCGCCCACCGAATCAAATCCACTCATTCTAGTTGCCCTAGAAATACTAGATGAGCGGATTTGATTCGGTGGGCGATTGTTGAGCGTTTGTGCGGTGGAGGTAACGACATGCGTATGAGCTTTGCTAGAAGGCGGCGTAGATAATGTAAACATTTTTCAGAAATATTTTAATTTAGTATGTGTTTAATACAATTAGCATCGGTATGAGGATTTCATTACAGGCCATTCATCCGGTTTAAGCACTGGCAGTGGATGAATCTGGCCGGGAAGGATATATCCATTGTGTGCTCGTTGGTTGGGACGCTTGTAATTCCAGGGTTGGGTGTGAAAGGGTCTCTTTTTGCGAGTCTGACTGAGTGAGTGTATTTGGCCTCCCGGAAATCGTGGGAGAGTAGCGGAGCGCCCCGGGGACCGAAATAAATTGATTTGGAAGGACGACGTCCTACACGGGGATTGGGGGAGAGGGTGGCTGGCTTTTGGGCGGAACGCGGTGGAAAACAATGCGGTTGGAAGTGGCGTTTGGGCGAGCGGCCGTGTTGATTAAAAAGTCATTGCGCTCTTCTCTCTCAATCCACCAACTTCCAACCATCCCTCGTCCTCTCTACTTCGTTTTTTTTCCTTCTCTCTTTCCGCCCAAAAAAAGGTGCGAAGTCAACCTGTGTCTTTTTCCTCTTGGGACTGTTGCTATAGTTGTCGAATGTGCAAAATTTTGCAAAAACTGCAATCTTTTCATGCATTAATGTTATTTATTCATTTACTTTTCCACGTATTTGATTTGTTGGCTCATTTAATCGTAATGTTTCATCGATTTTTGATTAACTGGTTGTGATGGAATGTTTGTTGGTCAGAAGGATTGTTAATGCTAGAGATGGTGAACCTAGTTATATAGTTAATTCTATGTACATTACAAATATTTTTCAGCCATACGTAATGAAAATATATTAATGCACAGTACCAATTTGCCTCGTGTCTACACTTTTCAATACCATCATTGCCGCGGTGAACTTATTGCCGCGGCGTGATTAACCACTCTACTGTACACTAACCAATTCTGATTTGGTACAGCATGCAATCGTTGAGGTCCATTTCCTTAAATTAAAATGTAGGATAAAGTTAAGTAATTATTTTATAAATTAAGAGTTGTTCACAAATCTGCTTATTCTGACAAAATAGTTAGGATTTATGGAAGCAGAGTGATATTTGCTTACCCTTTATGTGTAGACTAACAGCCGTAGAGGTGATATTGTTTGATCGTTCAGCATTGAATTGAAATCTCTGCTCCACCTCGCCATGGCGCAGGTGAGTCCCAGATCAGATGATGGACTTGAATTTAAGGATCGTTTTGGAGGAACCGTGAACAAACATTTCGCCGTTATGATCGAACCGTTGAGACGGAACATTTTTACTATTTATCCTCCATTACTGCTTATGCGTTTAGCTTATTCTATTCCCTAGTGTGCCTGTAAATATTTCGTAGGATGTTATCTTGCTAAATATTTATGAATGATCGTATGAACTGTCATTTTTTCTGGTTCACGTTACGGTTTCCAGCGAAATATCCCGGGTGGATGTATTAATTCCTTGACAAAATTGATGGCTCAATGAAAACACCGGAATCTGCCATTAGCTTCGCCATGCCATAATGCGATACGATGCTTAGGCAAAGGTTGGGCTGCTATATAGTTAGCGGCCGTGGGCCCGTGGCGTGTGCATAGCAACAGTTAGCGTCGTCATTAGTTCTCCTGTGTGGGCGGTCGTCTGCAAGAGCAGCCCAGGGTGTCTCAGGCGACGGAACAGGGGTTTGCGGGAGGACGGCGGTTGACAGCGCGGCTGGCCGCCGACATTCGGGGCGGAAGGCGCGGTCTTGGCACTTTTGTCGTTGTCGCCTTTTGCGTGACTCGCCCGCCGTCGACACTTTATCACGCGTCCCCTCCTGCATCGCACTCGCCTCCGTCACGAGTGGGGCGAAGGTGGAGAGGGCGTGTTACATGGCCACTTTCGAGGACCGCGTGTCTTCCACGTGACATTGCACGTTCCGCGGAGATGATGGGGGAGAAGATGATGACCTCGTAACCTAATCTGTTCTCCGTAAGTCATCAATCCTTGGATTTCTTGGATTGGTTTGTCGCAGCAGGCTTCCTCTCAACTCCCATATCGACCAATCTTTTCTAATCTACTTGTGCCTTCCCCTGTGAATCTACGATAACTCTTCCCTTATGACTCAGTCGAGGCCATTCTTTTCGTTCATACCGTTAACTTATCCGTCGTAGATTGTTTCCATCAGACTTTTCTATCATTCATGTATTACAGGTGGATTAGTGGCTAATTTTGAGAACTGCTAAATAGAACTCTAAATATCCGTATTCAGTGTTCGAATCTATTAGAGAATAGAGATCCTGACCTGCAAATTTTAGCAAAGAATAATGATCCCTCTTCATTTATTCCCACTTATATATTCCCTCCGTTTCGGGCTAGTTACTAGGTATTGCAGTTTACTTTTAAATACTCCATCTGCGGGTACCAATTGCCTTCAGCTTTTCGATTGGAGTTTCGCGAAAGAAAAATTCACTCTAAGGTAGTTTTGATATCCTTGTGAAGTGAGGGATGGAGTATTTCCAGGCGTCCAACATGCAATAAGATTCCTATGCAACCCTGTAAACTTAGGCGTACCAGAATGCACCTTCAAAACGACTGATTATCGTTTGTGGAAACTAAATAATTCTGATTGTTAGTGTATGCCTTTAAAAGATTACCATGAATGTATATGTATACCTTATTAACAAAGTTTTTTTTTATCTTTTCTAGGTAAGTACCATTTCATTTACTCTTCTGGACTGTGGTTCATTGGTTCTGGTGAGTATATTCAATAAAATTAAGAACCCCATGATTACCGTTGTAAGGGGCCAACGAACAAATCCCTCTTGAAATGGCTTTCATCTTGTTGATGAATATAATTCCGAATCAGCCTCGTTTATTAAATTTGACGAGGCGGTAGTAATTTCCAACTTTCCATACCTCTTTTTTGAGTTGTTTGTTTGTTTTTTGTTTTTTTTTCTTGAAGACATGGCAGCGCTTTCAACATTTTCTCGGTAAGAGATGCTCCAAAGTTTGCGAGTTCCGCTCGGACGTGGGCTAAGTAATATGGGGCTCAGCCGATATGCATCTTCCTCCTTTCTTGCCAGCTCGTAACTCCCAACTCTCTACTCTCGTGTCTTATTCAATATTAAACTTTATAATTCCGCCGCCCCGCACTGTATTTCCCTAACTTATTCGTCCCCCTTCCGTCCCCCTCGCATTGACCTCCCCTGACCCTGTCTCTTATTAATCGCGTGCTTTGTCGTGGTGGTGGGGGACCCTGGCGTGCCCGCCAACCCTCGCGGATCACGCTCTTCATCTGCCGCCCTCATACCCTGACCCTTCCCCTTCTTCGAGACGACCCATTCCCCTTCTCCATATTCCCTTTCTTCTGTCCTCCTCCCTTCGGACTCTAAACCCTTCCCTCTCCACTCCTCATTCTGTCATGTTTGTGAGCGGGTGAGGCAATTTTCACGAATATTAAGCTGAAACCCCTCCTGAGTCTCCACGTTTTAACGCCCGTTTATATTTATTTATTTTATTTTCGAAAATAATTTTTCTGTCTTGCGTAAAATCCCTCTTTCAGTGGACTTTTTTAACAAGTGGATGAGCTCGCCTTGCGAAATAATTGCGCGTAATCGTATTTTTCATTGAAGAAAGTGCGTTTTTTAGGGATAGAAGGGTATAATTTGCATACTTTTTGAGGATCTCGAGTGATATAGCTGGGTTTTGACCTCTCTTTTGGCGCTCTGTCTCATTTTTTTCTTTCTCTTTCGACGATTTTCTTGAATGACTCACCGCACAAGTATCGCAGCACGCTTAAATCATGTGCTAAAGACCTTGATAAAGTCCCGCTTGAGATATTGCCCGAGTTACATGAGATAATATTTTTCTGGACGCTAAGTATGTGTATGAATTCTATCTTGAAAGCGTTTAGCACATGAAAAATACTTTGATATTATCGTCAGCAGTGAATACGTATTATTCATGCACCCTGAAATTCTCTGCTTGTTTACATTTTGCGTAGTCGTTTTCATGGAACGTATAATATTCCGTTCCACGCGCTCTATTATACATGACTATGCGATACGTGGCTAATGTTGTACAAGAACTCATTCATCCACTCACGTTTTAACTAGCACCTTCTTACGATGGATTTAGAATTGTTCAATATTTGATATGGGTTGTTAGTGAGATAAAGAACCGTTTCATTAGTTAATCATACCAGAAAATAAAGGAATCAGGATCAATATAAAAAGCTGCTCAAACTTTGTTTTATGTGACTAAGAAAATTTGAAGAGGAATCAATCTTTCCATTTATCGCTCCACAGATTTCCTTTGTGATTTGTCATGCTTTACTTATTCAACGTACGTAGAGTCATTCTTTTGATGTTTCAACTTATGCCATCAATAAGTTTCATGTTTGTTCTTTGAGTCAATTTGGCAATGAATCCCTCATCATCAGCGATAATGATACGGCACTCATCATCGCCACTTCGTTATTAAATTTCGATCCGCTCTCCATTTCTGTTTTCCCTCTTCACTCTCCCCCCGTCGCTTTCTCTCCCATCTCCCTTTTACGACTAATAACTGGGCTGTTGATGTGTCTCCCCTTCATTTCCCTTTCAAAGTCGTCCCTCGCCCACCAAAACTCACCCCGTGCCTCTCCTTATCTCAGCCACTCATCTCTACCCCCAGCCCCTACGCTTAACCTTCGCCGGTCTAACCCATCAAGTACCGCCCAGTACTTCTTTCCTCCTCCTCCTCTTAAAACCTGTATTCTCTCCCACGGAAACCTTATATCAAAACTTCTTACCTTGCCACGCGAATGCCCTGGCTGCTTTTAAAAAAATTCCCCCCTCTACCCCAACTCCCCTCCCCATCCTTAGCTGAGAACCCCCGCTCCTTGTGGGGTCAGAGGGGCAAGCCTGATCGCAGGGGAAATCCACTTCTGCGAATCCCTAGGCTCGTGTCCCCCACTACCCGCCGCCAAGGGCTCCCCCCACCCTCCAGGGACACCGCCCTCCCTCACTCCCCATTACATGGCGCTCGCACCTTCCTCGCCCCGGTACAGATTACTCCTCATGATGTGCTCAGTTTGCTTTTGCCCGGTCCTGACGTCCAACTGCTTCCCGTGCACGTGGTCACTGCGCGTAACGGTACAGCACACAGCTCATCTCAGGCAGAATGAGTTTTTACAACAATTTTTACTCATTTTCCATTATGATCATTACTACATAGTATTCGACCGGTAAAGGTAGGCTCACCCAGAGAATTTGTATTCCATGTTTTCTGGAAAGAAATAGTTGGTAGGGTTCTTCATTCCATTCCAGCAGTGTTTATTTATGTGAAATCATCTCATGGAGCACCTTTCGTGTGGCTCCTACCCTTCGATTCGTCTCCTGATCCTCGAGCTATTCTCTGCGTAAAATCCACGGCCTCGACCCTAACGCATATAAGTTGATGGCGTCACGAATACCCGGTGAACCAGTCAAGGCTTCGAAGTAGCTACACAGATCCGCGTGGTCCTTTATTTTTCACACTCTTGGGAACCGTTCCTTCCATCAGTAAGTGTTTATTCTTTGTATTTAGATGCAATGAAAGGAATCGGTCCTAATATTGAATCGAAGAGGGTAGTGAAAATTTGCATGGGAGATATGCCGGGTAGTTCATAAAATTCTTCATGTAAACCCTCCTTAACCTGTGCTACTCTTTAAAAATAAACATTGAATTCCTATGCCTTGGGGGAGCATGGAACGTGAGCCTTTTGCAGAGGTCATTTGTCCTGTATCTCCGTGGATCATTGTCACTTTTATGGAATATGCACTCTCATTTTGATGAGATGACCCTCGTATCTTTATTTATCCTCCATGGTATCAAAATGAATCGTGGATAGCATTTATCTTTCTGTGATAAAAAAGTATTCCATCGCCTTTGATAAATGACACCCCTTGGAGACCCCGATGGGAAATTCATCTCTCACCGGCTCTCTACGCCCGTGCCTTGCGGGGGGACGGGGCAGGGGTGGACTCTGCTTCGCCCCCCCCCCCCTTCTGAAGGGGGGTTCCGCGAGTTACGTCGGCGCCTCCAGCGCTCTCCCGTGGACGCGTCTGCAGTCCGACATCGCTAAGTGTTATCTCCATGGGAAATCATGGCTCTCTCAGACCTCTGGGTAGTTCATCCCTCTTTCCTCCTCTACCTGTTCCCTTCCCTCCGATAAGTGACCCCTTTCTTACCCATCAGTACTCTTTATGTATAACTCCGCTACAGTTTTAGTTTTTTAGAGATATTTTTACGACACCCCTGCTCTAATCTGTATGATGCAATCAATTTCTCATGAATCATCGCAATTGTTGCTGTTTTTAGGAAGGCTTTTTTTGTAAATATATCGATCCCTTGTTAGACAACAATGTTTCCATAATTGGTGCGCTCTTTTGTATTGCTCATGTTTGCCATCGAGTTAGCCCTAATGTCGACCTGAATAAATAAATTTAATGTGGGAAGGATAACAGGCTGGGTTGATGATGATGATTATTCATTTAAATAATCATCGGTGAATAGATTTTTATTTCCAAATTATGCTCATTACATCAGTGATATTTTATCCTACTATTCATTGTCAGTATGGAAGCATTCTTAACGTTTACGCGCTGTTTCGTTTCACAGTTTGACACCATACTGACGTAGTGCATGTGCGCACTTTTTTGTTCCCGCATCCGTATGTTTTTGTGGGATACTCGTTACTACTTTACTAGGTGGCCTGCTTTTCTGATCGTGTTATGTTTGATAAACCGACTGGCGTATTCCCGTCGCGTGCGGCGCGTTATCACTTAACTTGCCACTCACCTTCTGCGGAGTATTAAACATTTTGTCGGCGGTGACTCGTGCGAATCCATGGCGCGTTGAAGGTTACCGTGAAGGAGCCGAGAGGACAGTGTGGAGAGGAGGACGAAGAGCGGGGCAGTATGGGACGGGACGGACTGTTGATGGGCGAGAGAGTGGGGGCAGGTGGGGGTGGTCCATGGGGAGCGTGTGATGAATGAAACGGCCAAGCGGACTGGAAGAAGAGAGGCGCCTCCGTGGCAGGAATTTTTGTTTCGTTCCCACGGAGACCTGGAAGGTCGTATTGGGGGTGTCTTGGACCAGACTGTGTGTGCTTTTTTTGCACTTTGCGGAGTATTGCCTACTTCTGGTCTTCCTTGAGATGTTTTTGCGTGGAGGAGTTGCCTTACGTCTATGCTCGCGCTCCAATTCTTTTCCCAACTATGTGCTCTCTTTTCAACATGTTCGTTTGCATCGGCGACAAAACATGTTTTACCTTTAATCGAATAAAAGTAGTCTATGTGCATCTGCAGTTACTTAATTTCAATTAGTATCGCCTGGTGTGAAAAGACTCGTTTGATGTCAGCGAATTTACCCATATGCCATAGCCTAAATCATGTTCGTGTGTCAATCCGAGAAATTTTATTATTTTTCCCCACGACTTTTAGTTCATATAATTTATCTTGATTATTTTATGAAGGTTACTGGGTTAATTAATGTGTTGAGAAGTTCCATTTAAGTTTTTTAATTTAAGGCCTTAGCTGATGATGTTATTGTATTTACTATCCAAATCATTCGTGGAAAATTTTCAGGTTGTTGAATAACAGAAAGTTAAAAAAATCGGGATACGGATCTGTTCATCTTTTCTTAAAGTTTTCGGTCAGTCATCTGAAACGGAGATGGTTTTTCCTCCTGCGATAATTAAATGCAATTCTCCAGCGTAGCGATTCCTTCCGCTGCTCATCTGCTGGGATGCCAAAGAGGAGAGGCGAGGAATGTGCCTCTAGATTTCTGACGTCAGAGGAGCTGCGCCTGTGCGTCTTTGCGTGTTTTTACCTCCCGAACTACAACAGTGGGAATCGGTTTTCCTCGGCCCTCGAGAAGCTAGGTGCGTGTGAAATTTTGTGTTAATTATTGGTGAAGGTCTTCGATCAGTTGGCTACGTCGAGGTAATATCTTGTTAATTATTGTTTCCGTAAGTGTCATAAGTGGCAATGCTTCATTTTGCGGATCCCCCGTCTATTGATCTTATGTGATACCGAATAGTTTGAGCGAGGAATGTCTAGATTTCTGGCGTCAGAGAAACTTCGCCCATATGTATCTTTGCGTATCCTTCCCGCGTGCGCTCGTCTCAGCGACGAGGCGCGAATCTGTTTCCCTCGCTTCCCCCGTCCCCTTAGCTGATACGCCCCCCTCTTTAAACCATAGAGCGGATCGCGCGGGAGATGCATATGCGAGGAGGGAGGAGACCGTTTCCGCCGCTTCGTCCTCGCGGCCTTATCGCCCGGCTTCAGGAGTTCCCACTCCGACGCGGAACTGCCTTTCTGACCCTCGACCGCACATTTGGCCACGAGAATGGCGGGCGGGAGGGGCAGAGCGTAAACCAACCGACGCGGAGACTTCATTTCATCTGCTGCCGAGGCGATGAAACCCTTAGACCGCTCGCTGCTCATCCTTGTCCGTCACCAGGGCTGCAGTCTGTGGAGAGAGGGGCCTGCTCCCCTCCTGCGCCCCTCCCTCGGCCTGTACTTCAGTTTAAGAGTTTTCGTGGTTCTCGAGTAATTGGGCACGAGGGGTGATGGTCAGCCCAGACCCGGGGCAGGCGGGGGTTGGGGGTGAGGGTCGCTGCGGACTGGATTCGCGAGAATTTCAGGGCAAGAGGGGTTGGGCGTTTTAGCTTCTCCATATCTTAACAGAATGTAAGCGCTGTGGTACTCCGCTGTCCGCAATTTTATAAAATCCTGTTGAAAAATTGAAAATGCTGAAATTTGAGATGCGCTGCTTGCTATCATCTCTTGATTCGCCGTTGAGTAAAAGATATTGTTTTGACTAAGATGAAATAATTGGAAGAAAAAACGTTTTAATCTAATGGTACTGCACCTGTTGAGTAATTTTGGTCGAAGGGTCTGCTATCTCTCAGTCTTCGAACGCATGCAATGACTAGAATCGTTTATAACGCTCCGCCATGGAATGCCATAATTCTTGACATGATTATTTATCATGACGTTTGCTGACATATTTGAAATCTTTCTGCATATTCCGTTTTAGGAGGCAAACTCAAAGGCTCGAGATTTTTTTCCCTGTCAAGCATTCAACAAAGGCGTAAGGTATTTGAGCCTTATTATTGGGCAATAGAAGAGACACAATTCCCTTAAGGAAGTTCAGATATATTTTGGGTCAGCATCCCTACTTTCCGAGGACTTAAGTTCGTGTATGTTTATATTCTCTTCGTTTATATTTCTTTTCTAAAAGGTTAACTGAGATAATGTGTTTTAGTAAGCGCGTATCATTTGCATTTGCTAACCGCACCATACGGCGTAGTTCTCCCCCACCTTTGTGGCTATTGAACTGCCACTCGATATCTTGAACCCCTAGAGAGATTTCAGTTAGTTATATGTAAATCCTCAGGAGCTTTGGTGCTCTTAGCTTCTACCTTCTAGCATTCGGAGAAGTTGGAAATGCGTATTTATTTCTCGATGAGGGACTAAGGATATTGATAGTGAGTTATACCTCTTTCAATAATTTTAATAAAGATTTCTTGAAGGTGAATATTCATTTTTCAAGGATATTTGTTATAATTTTCTTGTGTGATGATTTTCCTATTTATTATAGTTTATGTTTGAGGTCGTAATTTTTTTCTATTGGTCAGGCCTGTCGATGAATATTTTTCTGCTGCGAAATTTGACCCAATGGAGAGGGTATATGACACTTGCATGTTATTTGCATGTTTACTTTGGCTGTTGCAGCTGAGTCTCGGCCGAATATGTTGATGGTCCACGACGTTATAGTCGCGGATAACACTCGGTGAGTTGGAGAATTCCTGGAATTGCGCCCTATTTCGTGAGTGACTGTTATTTTCGTGGGGTATTAGACTCCTTGGTCAGAGAGAGGGACGTATCTTCGGGAGGAGGAAGGAGTTCTGGAGCCGACTCGGGCTGGCAGAGGAGTATGTTGTGGTCTCCCGGCAGGGCCCCTCTCCAATCGCCGGGGAGTGCCCCGGGAGATTCGGGCGAGTTGCGAGTTGAGAACGTGTAAAGCTCTCCTATCTCCGCCCTCGTGTGCTGCTGCCTTTTCATCCCTTGGGAGGCGTTTGATTCTTAATTAAGTTTGATTCTCAGGAATGCCCGCATAATTCCCTCTAGTCGAACGCTTCTCTGAGATCCCCTGCCGAGGTGTAGTTTCCATGCGTGGGATTTTGCGTACGGGCATGGCTTTCTGATGAAAGATGGGCGGGCCGGTTGGAGGAAGCGGTTTCAGTGGTTTGGAGAAGGGCTCCTTGCGATTGGCCAGTGCGAACTGCCATTTATCCGCATAAGGCGTTGCGTGTTGTATCGTGGCCATGAGAGAATACTCAATTCGCTTCTTGTCTCATTCGTTTTTATAGATTACCTCTTGCCCCTTTCGTATCGTGCTCATTTTGTATATAAAAAATCGGGAATGTTTTGGATGTCGAGCTCCCGGATGGCTCCTATGATAGTAGCATTTTTTATAGATTTTGTGAAGAATTCCTGTGGTCTAACGACGATAACTTTTACTCCTTTTTCTAGAATGCGAATTTATCTGCTGGAAGTGAAGAGTGATTACAGCCATGCTGGCGCGACCTTCCATTACTTGACTAATAAGTCAAGCGATCATATTGAGGTCCGTGTTGTCCACATTTATAATAAAGTAATCGGAATCCGATATCCTGCTCTTAGAAATCATTTATAGGCACAACACTTACTTCCGTACCGTATTTTTCCTGATATTGTCGTGAAATTTTCTATTCGGGTGTGAAAAGTGCCGAAAGCTTTTAGAAAGCATTCATTCATGGCCGTGATACTGTACAAATGAATGCATATGGCAAAACCATATCGTCGTCATTAATTATTTGACTAATTAATTTCATGCAAAAGGTGAGAGTTCCCACGTCTATTGCTGTAAAGATGATAAATTTTTCTTGCTGTCACAATCGATATGTGGAACTGTAGAAAAAGGTTGATTTGGTTCGATGGAACGATGTTGGAACGATGCTCATCTCCGTGCCGAAGTCGATCGAGCTGGTGCCTAGATCCGCGGTCCTTTCTACGGATGGCTTATCGAATGGCGCAAAGGAAAATGTATGAAAGTCCTTTTGTCGCTGAAGTTGTGCGTTGCAGCTCCGCAGAAGAAGAGTGGTGAAACAATAAATGAATAAAAAACGTCAGGTTTTGCCCGTATTTGTGAGGGAGAGCTGCCAGTCATACTGCGGTAGGTGGGCCGTTAAAAGCGTACGGCGCGGGGGCGTCGTAACTATTAAACTCTCCCAACCCTCCCCCCCTTCTCTAGCCGTGTTTTTTCTCCCCCGCCATTTGGTCCTGGCCTTTTCCATCCACCCCCTCGCCCTCGTCCACAATGCTGCTTTCGTCTGTATTTTTTACGGCCCTCCCTCTATACCTCTCTCTCTCTTTCTCGTCCACTTCCTCCTCGGGCTAATCAGTTTCCAGGGCTGAGTCTACGTGATGATGCCCTCCGCTTCCTTCTTATTTCACAGCCTCACTTCGTCTCTCAGCGGCAATTTTCTGCCCTTCCGACCCTCTCCTCCTTCTTCAACTTCTTCTTTTTTTATGTGGCATCCTGCTCTGCGCACGCGCTGCAATTTTTCCATGTTTTCCGGAATTAATCTTCCCGACTCGTACGTGTAACCTCCGCGTTTTGGTGATCAAAGTTTGCCCGGAGTCACGGAGTGCCCTCAACTACTGCTCTTTTTTTTCTTTTTTTAACTTCGCACTTGGGGTCTGATTGAACCCATTGCTTTGTTTACTTTACCAACCTAAGATTAAGGCTGTTTTGCGATGGAATATGGGTGTCGGATGGAGTCCTGCTTTTCATGTCACGTTGCATCATTCTTGCATAAATTTTAAGGAGCATTTTGTATGCAATTTTCATTAGTATTTTCGTGTTTTATAAAAACACACTGGAGCTTTAGGAAGAATTACGTAATCAAGACTTGAGGTCCCTCTAATTGTCTTCCCGGGTTTGGAGAAAACAGCGTATTTTTATCCATGAAGTTATGCAAATTGCTTCTCTCCAAAGTGAAGATGATTGTATCACTTATTTTTCGTCTCCTTTTACTTTCAAAACCTCATCCAAGCGTTCCAAAATCGATTAGGCCAACTTGGAGGAGTTCTCCGAAATGACATTCAAAATTGTTTTGACGAAGTGTCATTTTGAACTTGCATAGTGGTGAGTTTTACACCCTCTACTTTTACACGTCTTGGAATGCTTAGGAATGGAGTCGATGCTGGATGCTTATTGCAGTTTTTATAATCATAGTGAAGCATGCTGCCCAGCCTTTTTCCTTTTATTAGGAATTCTTTGGAGCGATACTTGCCTCTTTCTCTCGAGGAATGAATTGTTTGTGTACATTGTGACTGAAAACTTGATATTGCCAAATTCTGCTGTTGCGAAATGGGATGTCACGTGCCTGCTAATGTATTCGCGTTGACAAAACATAAAGAATCACGGATAAATTCATTATCTGGCAGCCAAAATTGAAGTAGACCCCAGTAAGTCATTGGTGAGAATTATTGTGCCTATCTTGGTGTTTGTTTTGGGATACAGATGTTGACTACAATTAGGTAGAAATGAATATGTTCCATTCGAAGCGTCTGTTGTGCCTGCATTCTGTGATGCCCTGAGTTGAATGGCATTTCGGGGTTGAGATGTCGATCTAGATAGGTCCATCCTTCGCGTGCCTTTTGTACAGTGGGAAGATGGAACTTCTGAGAGGAGGGAGGGATCTGTCATTCTGCTATTTTCGCGTCACTAGTATCACTTTTGAGTTTCCGTCTCCAATCACCTCCCCCTCCTCTCACCTGCCCAATCCATCATTACAGACATCACTTCCATCTCTGTCGCCCTTCCCCCTTCTCCTCCCTCTCCTCCCCTCTCGCGAGTGTCTTGAGACCCTTTAAGCTTCTCACCTGCCTCATCACTTCATATCCGCCCTTACCTTCCCACCCCGAAACAATTGGCCTTCAACTAGACCTTCTGGACCGTGTATTATTAAGTATTGATGACAGATATCATTTATAACTACACGGAAAACGTTAAAATAGGAGTGATCTTTTGCCATACGGATAAGTCCAAGAATTCGTTTTTCCTCCGAGCAATGAAGTACTTCGGTACATACCTGGTGGTGCGCTTCCATAATCAAATATGTCTAACGCGTCCCTTGTTTTCTATGTTTTCAAATAACTGGTGTCTTGTTATGCCTCACTTCACCCTTACTGATGCGACTTGCGGGGTATTATATAGATGTAGGTGTATCACGGTCTTTAATTAGTTGTCTCATCCCATTCCCACCCTTTCTAGTGTCCCAATGGGATTGTAGTCGTGTCATCACCCAATGGACTCATTCAAACCCTTTTAATGCCAGAATTTATCGATTAATATTTGTTTTCTTTCGCGCATTGAAGTATCACCTCCCGCTTCGTTTTTCAGTTTTGCAGACGTCACGAATGAGAAAGATGTTTCTATATTCAGGTAGTCGGCGGTAGAATGGCGGCGGCAAGTTCATTTTATTTGGGGATTTCTCTTCACCATTCGAAGAAAAATTCTATATTGTAAGAGAAATCTGAGTGTGCTTGTTCATTTACTTTCCTCCAAGACGGACATCACCAATAGACCCCCTGGACCGCGTATCATGCTATTCATTAAATCTATTGTCATCTCCTTGTCGTATGCTTGTGTGACGTTTAACCTGTCCCTTACCTTATTGAATGATTGAAACCCTATTTGTTTATTTGATGTAAAACTGTGGTAGAAATTCACGGATATTGTTGTTTTATTTTAATAGTTCGAAAAAATAATGCTTGGTCCCGTTTCGTCAACTATCCTTGAAATAGTCCCAAAAAAGAGTCGTGATACTGGATGCAGGTTTGGCTGCAACCTCAGTGTTATTCTAACTGACCATTATGTTAACTTGCCCTGTGGCTTCCTTTATTCTGACTTTATCATAAACTTGAAGTATTTGTTTTGAATATGCGTTGATTCCAGAACGTATCGGAGATATGAGTCGCGTATTCGTCCAAATTGTTTTACATAGTTTATGTTTTACCCGCGTGCTACGAATTTTTAATACGAAAGCTTTGGTGGGTTTCCATGATTGCTATCGGTGTTCTAAGTTTCCTCTTTGATATTCATTTTAAATTTATTATTTTATACATCAAAATCGTGAACTGGATAGGGCACCATTGCCAGAACGGTGCCACTTCCATTTAGAAACAAACAAAACTAAACACCCTCCAGTGTTCTGCTATTTCAGCGGTGAATAGTTTGAGATTTGGTTACATCACCCTGCTCTCGTTGCTGAGAGCATCGATTTTGTTATTAAAATTTCAAAAGGCGAGGGGTTTCCTTGTTTTACTGGAGTACAAATAATTCGGTGTACCTCCATTGAATGGCGGGCTGAGTGGAGATCATTGCAAACTTGTTGCTGGTTTTTGCCGGGGGCCAAACGCTCGTCAGTTGGACGTATTTTGGCCCTTCCTTTTTCTCCCCATATCCACGATATTTTAGTTAATCCAATAATTCAAGCTTGTTTAGCCGAACGGAAATATATGTTTGTCGAAAAAAATTCTCTTAATTCGTTCGGGATAATTTCACGCTGTAGAAAAAGAGCTTGTTTGCCCTGTTTTAATAGCTTTGGCTGCGGAAATTCAAATTGATTATTTTTGTCGAATTAACGTTTGGAAGCATTCTCTCTTGTTTTGTTTTTACGAATTATTTCAAATTTGCGTAGGCAGCATAAAACAAATTACATTTCGTCCCCTAGGCGATTAAGTATATTAGTAAATGTGACACTCCCAGGTTTTCCGTATGGTTTCGTGACCTGTGAGCATTTCTTTCCAGTTTAGCTTTTTTACAAATGAGGAGTCCAGTTTTAATTTGCCTACTTTTTAATGAGTTATTTGGAGAGTGTACCCGAGTCAATTTTTTGCTGCCTCAGAGGGTAATTTGAGCGCTGCAACTTGCATGAATGCATCGGAATTGAGAAATAATAGCGTACATTTTTAGCTTCTCCGTAATTTTTTTAGAAATGAATCGTAATATGACATAATTCTGCGAGGCCCAAAGAGAGGAATGCGCTTTGATGGATGTTGCTTTTTTATTGGATGCAAAGTTAGTTGTGAATGTTTCTGCCGTGCGGAGGCTTCAAAGTGAATGTCGTTTTTTCTAACGGAACAGATTCGAAAACATCCAGCCTAACACTAAAATTTAGTGCTTAAAATAATTGCTTCCTACTACATTCAGTTCGTCCATTAGCTCTGGCCGTATGTTATTCTTGAAATTTTTAAGAATTTAATGTATTCTATTAATCATCGAGTTAGTTTACTCAGCCTCTGTTTCATCAAATTAACTTGGAATAAAGAATATTAACATTCCGAAACGTATTAATTGCTTTTTTCTTTCGGATACGTTCTTAAAATTTTATGAATACTAAACTTTGATACTTCGAAATGTTTACCTTATCTCTGTAGCATTAATATGCTATCAAAACGAATCCACACCGTTTGAATCATATTCAATCAGTCGAAAGTCCCACAAAATGTTGTTTTGGACGAGGTAAATTCTTTTTTTTTCATGTGTAATCAGTTTGGGAAAGGAATGTTGATGTAAAATGAATATTGTTACTATAGGAGGAAGTCCTAATCGATTGGTAAAATAATAATTATTGATTTCATCGAAGGAGTTGAAGCAATAATAACTCTGCGTTTTCCTTATGGTGAGTTGCTTTTCATATTGTTTTCCTGTAGTTGAGGTGAAGAGAAAAATATTTCCCCATTCCTGAACAATTTACCGGTTTGTAAAGACATCGGTATTGATATGATGGATAAAGGTCGCCAATGAAGTTTCTTGGACGACTTGGGAAAAATATGAATATAAGAACGATTCCCTTATAAAAAACTTTCACAAAAAATTATAAAAAACAGTTTTACCTTTGAATTTGACTCTGGGCTGGGCGCTGAGGAAGAATCACTACCGATTAATGGGATTGAGGAAGGTGGGTGTTGTTCTCTCTTGGCATAATTTCAGCCTGATTGGTCCAAAGGCTTGCGCGGGTTCGGAACCATTGCCCGAGAGGGAGATGAAAATCGCGCAATGGGGTCGTTCATTCAGACCCGAAGTCGTAATCCACTATCAGAGTTCGGCTTCGAGGGTAAATTACGGCGAAAAAACTGTTTCCTTACTCAGCCACCTCTTACAAGCTTGAAACGCGAAAGTTGCCGCCCACTTTTGATGAGTTGGTGACGTAATTTGAGTTTCGGCCCTTAAACTTCTTCAGAGAATATCGCTCATTTTGTCGTGAACAGGAACAAACTACGGGAGTCAGGAGAAAAGGAGAAGCAGCAACGTACGCTGGAGAAGTTCGTGACGTCATCGCCAACTTCGACGATTTTTTTACCGCGAATAGCGCGACGGATGAAAAGAAGGAAAAATACGTGTATCTTAATTTTTCAAACTCTATAACAGTCGACTATTCTCGTAAAATGATGAGCAAACTCATGCCTTTTCTCACCTTGTGTTGCGTCCGCATGGATGAAGAAATGGGTTCACTCTTTTCCTCGCAGGATGGTGCCAGTGATACAAATCGATTCCAGAAGAACCAATAGCGGACTCCGTAAGTGTAACTTCCTCGATGTGAGAATGGCTGGGAGTGTGGCCGGGGGTCTCAGGTAATGGAGGGGGCGAACGAGGGAGTTGATGGGGGTGAGGGATGATGGGTAGTGCGGAGAAAAAGCTTCTCAGGAGGATGGAAGATTGGGAAAAAAATAGCAGCTGTTGCGGGATCGATCCCCTTCCTTCAATTACTTTCTCCTTTCATTATTCGTCCGAACTATTGCCGCGAAGAGGCGCCCGGCTCTCCCCTCAGCCACTTGCTTCCTAATTAAAATTAACGCCCCTCGCGTCACCCCTTCTACCCCTCTCCCTGACTCGCCCAAATCCTTTCCTCGCTCTCCTTTCGTGTTTATTTTTTTCTGCCCCATCACGTTTTAGGGGCCTGCATCGCACTCACGAAGCTGTCTTTACATGGCTACAAGTTACATCAGATGGAGAGGGCAAGGAGTAATGACTTCCCATTTCATCGATCGATTATTTAATCCACTATTTCATTCTATGGTTACTGTGTCATTTTTCGCTATTTTTAAATGTGCTTCATCTTCCTCCGTTTAAAGTTTTTATTAATGTCTCTTATTTATGTTTATCCGTGTTATTACTTCATCACTAACTTTTAGAGTTCAACTATTTCTGTATTTATTTTCTGTATGATTTTGACGTAAATTTGAAGCATTATTCGTTTATTTAATCAGTGCAGCTGCCTATCGCAATTATATATCTATACGTACATCTATAACTGTTTTAGCCTTAGCCTTTGTGGCAATTTTAGTCAAAGCCTTGAAAGATTTGTTTACTTGGTACATTCGAGATAGTCATTTATTGTATTTGTCAAACTTAGATAGGAGGGCTTTTTGTGTCAATAATTCAATCAATCTCATCCCAACTTCAGTTTGATGACTCCAGTGAAGTATTTTGGAAATATAACGACTGTATCAGAGTATTGCTGACGTACCCGTTAGGAAATAACAATTGTTGGTAGGACTTGGCTGAGGTGGATTGAATTTTAGATACGCTAATAGTGAGATTTAGTTCCTCATTTCGTGCTTGGGCGAGACGCACATTGGTTTGTGTTCTCAAATTTATACGGGCATAGCTCCTCTCATCCTTTTGTCCCTAGTATTTTGTGTCTTTTTGTTTATTGCTGTGAACTCCAGAGTCGGAGGAAGCGACAGTCGCATCCTCAATTAATTTTCCTTTATTAGCTATCCGGCGATAAATGTGCGGCACTAAATGAATACGGAATTAGAAAGAGGAGTAATCAATTACAGCCAGTGCTGAACGGCTTTTTTCCTTTCCTAACAGCCTTTTAGCTGTAATTGATATTGCAGCTTGATTTGTGGTTACATCTGTGTTCTTAAATTTTGCCGCAATTGCCATCGAGAATCGAAGTATCTGTAAATTGTGTTTCGGCATGTCTTTTGATATTAGTATGGCACATGATCTCATTCAAATGTCTCTCAGTTTCATCCCAGATGATTTTTTTCCGATGTTTCATTGCTGAAAATAATCTTTCGTCGCCTCTTTATTTGTACCAAGTTGCATTCATAATTTTCTCCTTAAGATCGCGTCTTCATGCATATTTTTCCTTCGTTGAATATTTTAAATCGCAAAAAACAAAATAGTGGAATCGTTATCGTCATGAATAAATCTTGTAACGACTGCCATTAAAAACGCGCGTAAATGAGCCCGTCTTCATCGAAAAGAGGCTTATCCAAGAATATGCAGGGTCTTATTAATATATGAGTATGAACATGTAGCGTATTCTTTGAAAATGTATTTTAATGGTAACATGCACTTATTGATTTTGTTGATATTATGTTAAGAGGGATTTTTTTAATAATATTTTTTATGAATTGAAATTGTTGAAGAATTATTTTCGATGAATTTTATTAGGACATTCTTGAATTGAAATCGGCTGATATCCACTGGTTTCCTGTCCTACCCCTCGACCCTCGCGTCCACTGACCTGAATCTGTTTTTATCCTTGCTCCCGCATTTTTAACTGTTCACGTTGCGACCCTGTGTGTTTCGCACGCCGCTTATTCCTGGCCGAGCACTTTTCTTGGCGGATGCAGATTCGTTGCGATGCATCGGGAGGGGTTGAATTCCGCCTAAATGCCTTTTTCTCCGTCTTCATTCCTAGGCCTCTCTTTCCCTCGCTCCCTTGCATCCGTACAATACCACCTCGAGAGGCTGTCTCCGTATTAAGCTCTTGCCGATCCTCGTAATTAACGGATGCGGGTGTATTCTGCGAGAAACTTTCCAATCAACCCCAATCAAAATGAATGGGGATCGAAGCTTCGCTTTTCCTCATAATTTTTAGGTGCCGTTAGTTTATCCATCGCCTGTATGTATCGTGTTTTGCGATGAGCTAAATATTGATTTTAGTTCATCGGTTAATGGATGCTTAGAATTTCTTTGGCTTCGTGGTTTCTTTCAGTCCAGTGGGCAAGATTGAAAATGGGTGTTTTTTTAATCGCATAAAGGTTTAAATAATTGTTTTAGCGATTAATGTGTCGACGTTTCTCTTCGTAGGAGTACTCTTCAAATTTTTTACACTTTAAAATCACTTAAAGCCATTAGTACCTATTAGTATTGCGGAGACGTGAAAATGAGCTATATTTTCTTGTTATTCATCGTAAAACGCTGGTTACTCTTGTTTTCCTCCTCCTTTGTCTTGAGATCCCTGTGTTCATCTTCACTAACTACTATGAATTTATGTTTCTTTCAAGCATGCACGCTATGCTTAATTAATGCCTGGTAACATAGAATGTAAGTCCTGACTGATTTATTTCAAGGGAGTAAGAAATTTATCCTAAGTTTCTTCTTTCCGTGTGTGAGGCTTGTTTTTGATTTGCATTCCATTCCGTTTAGATTAAAATTGTTTATCTCTGTGTAATACCCTGCATTGTGGGTCGAGATACATAATATTTTCTTATTAGAGTAAAGATATCCGCGGCTCTGCGGTGCATTTTAAATGTAAATCCTGCATGAGTGTAGGTTTGTTTGTCGGCGATGGTTATTCTGCGCCGCGGCATTCACTAGCCTGCCCTTTGTTTCTCTGGAAAATAGATTATCTAGACTTTATTCCCTCGGCGTTTTAAGCGTTTCTCCTGCTACTACCTAAGCTCTCTCAATGGCTTTTGCCTCTTTCCCTCTTCCGCGTGGCGAATTACCATGAACGAATCACTAGAACCGCCTTACAACCGTTCGCCCTGACAACACAACTGAACTTCACTCAGGGTAAACGCAGCGAGTGAAAAACTAAAAACAGAACGATAGACGTGGTCACACAATAGCCGTGAGCCGCGGCCGACGTTAAAACCATGTTTGTCAATAGGTGAGACTTTTATATATATATCCTCAATATTCAGCGGGCAATAGATTACGTGCGTAGTTAATTATTATCGGCGAACAACGTGCGTAATGCCCTGCAAGCTGCGCCAATAGCCATGTAGCTAGTGTTGATATGACACCAGCCGTTCATAAAAGAAGAAAAGGTGTGCGTTGGAGATTTTTACTTAGCATGTATGGAAGTCCTCCACTTCCTTCGCGTACTTTCCTCTCAATTCACAATAGGGCATACTCCTTGTCATTCTATCTAAAAGTCCAATCGTCTTCCTACCTCTCCCTCGTTTGCCCAACATTCTTTTAATTTTTTAGATTATGATTTGATTTCAAATGTGATTCGTTCATTCATCCATTTTTATTATTTTTTATTTAAGAAGTAAAATGTAAGCTTTTCGTGGGAGTTATCTGTTGTATGATCCTTTATTTTATTAAAAACCACTCTGCCAAATTACATGCCATTTTCAATTGGATAATTGATCACAATAATGGAGCATTGTATCTAAATCCGTCGAGGTAATAAATGACGCTCTATTTAAATAAGGGTAGAACTTTTTTAGGATATAAATTGTGTGGAAACAATTAATTACACTTTTCAAATTAATGCTAATATTATCCTGCCAAGTTTATACAAACATTGATTCAAAATTTCAAATGCTAAGCTGTAAGAAGCAATATGCTATTGGTGAATTATAAATTATCGTGGAATGATTCAGGTGTTTATTTTTACAGATCGTTGGCTTGCATACGTACTAGTTAATTAATCGAATTAATTTAGTGAATGCTTCACTAGGTCATAGCAAATTTAAATCTGAAAATTTGAATATAAACGTTCGCTATACATTTTTTCAGCTGTAAAATTTCTTGGTAATAGTGTTTGCGTGTGATGAATTTTGAGCATTTTAGTCGCTAAATATTCTGGGTAAATAGTTTCTCCCGTGCAGTTTGACCGGTTCGTCATTTTTCTGTCCGTTGACTACCTCTCTTATATAAATTCATATTGCTGATTCGAATTACTTTTTTTTAGATGAGATGAGGCTGACGCCGCGATTCAATATGTAAGATCTTGCCGAGATAATATTGCTGCAGTTAGCTGCACCAGCCCACGATAATTTAATCTTACTGTTAAACATGGGGCATTTATCTCCTCTGGAATCTGACTTAGGATGTCCTAGGCCATGCACTCCGTATATTGTACGTGCCATGTGGAAGGGTCTGTGCAATACTTATAGTTAACTTTGATCTTGCTGGTGCCTCTGGCCGTCAATGCATATTATCCTAGGATACTTTTTCATTTTATTTGAACATTTATTAAAATTTTTATTTTACTTATGGGGAGTTAATTCACTTAAAGAGACAGATCAGATTGTGTGGATGAATCCTTTGAGGCATGCAAAACATCGCATGTTATTTTCAATGTGAAAGGTGATATTTTCTTTCAACGATCTTTGATAGGTGTTGATACGTACTTTACTTTTACTTTGGAGAGAGCATTTTAAATATCTTCTCCATTTAATATTGTGTGTCTTGTTTTTTTAGATAGGCCACCACTTATTTTAATGAGGTGAGCTGATAATGATGCTGCTATTATATCTTTACGATCTTGTCGTAATATCACACGACTGTGTTCACTCACCAATGATAGCAAGTTTTGTATTAATTTAAATATCAAGAAATATTCAGCATAATCATATGTTGTTGTTTAATTTATATTCGGATGTTCTAATAATCAAGTTGTATGCATTTCTAAAATCCCCGAAATCTTGAGGAGAGTGTAGCCGACACGAATCAGCCAGAGATAGAAAATGCTCCCACTTATAAAAAAAAGGTGTAAGATATATAGGTTTATTATAGGTATTTATCCGTTCTCCCTTTTTCATTCACTTCATGGGTACATACTTGGAAAAATGTGCTCTCCGTTTCGAAAAACTTCCATGTAGTGAGGCTTTCGCCCTTTTCTGTCTTCTTGTCGTTTCCGCTTCTGCCTCCTTGCTCCTCAGCGCTACCGACGGCTGCGCTGCGGTCGCAAAAAATGAGCATTCGTCCTTCTCGCCGTTTTCCCTTGTCGTCCCTCGGGTGTCCCTCCCTGCCCAATCCGCGCCCTCTTTCAGACCGTCTGGCTCTGCGGAAAGTGCGGTTTCTCGGCGCAATGCTCCGCACCCGTGGCGCTCCCCTCGCTGCGAAAGGTCCATTTCTGCTCTCTTTCATGAATTCATGGCTTGACGAGGCTACAAAATCTTCAGAATTATATCTACTCTAATTGTTTCATTGGCAGAAGAAGAAGAATGATGGCCACGGCTCAAGCATAAAATAAATTTTGAACCCTTTTAGTCGCTGTATCGCATCAATAAGGCGACACGCTACGGCCTTAATCAGTCGTAAATTTAATTTTCTATAATAGTGTAATCGTCATAAATTATCGCCTCTAAAATTTCAAAGTAGAAACGGTTACGGAAATGCCCTCTTGATTCATTATCTACCAATTCCATTGAAAATTTTCGAAAGTAATTTACATTTATTCTTTTCATATTTATTAGTGCGGTAATTTTGGTGTGTCTTTCTTGTATATTCTACCTCAGAGGTAGGCATTTCTGTCTTATTGTTGGCCACTCGATATTTATGCGTGATTATTCGTAATACTTTTATCGTTAAACCACTCCCATGCGAAGTATTTTGTCTCTATGTTTTGACTATCGTTATGAGTTGTTGAATAGTAAGAGTGTATCAGGATAGCTTAATTAGAGTTTTCTGAATTCGTTATTGTCAGTGAAATAGTTCCTATCGTCCGCAGGCTTCTCTATCATCTGAGTTGGATTCGTGCATTTTTTTTCCTCTGATAATGCGGTAATTTAGATGGTTTTTCAACTGAAAAATGCTTACGTCCTATCTCTGCGTGATGCTATCCTGTACTAAAAGCTCCTGAGGAATAAATGCTAGTTATTTCTGGCCTATGTAGTAATGTTGTATATCCGTTATCATTACCACTCCGCGACGTAATTAGCCGCGTCATCAACAAAGTAATCTTTCGATTCGACCTTACCGCAGTTTCATTCCAGTGGAATTCTGAAAGTACTGTCTCGTATAACTTCAATTTAATTCATTCTTGGGATTCCATTTGTGTGCGTAGTTCTATTTCCGAAATCTCAAGAGGTCCTCGCACGGATCTTGCGTGCCACCGGTCGCTGACCAGGCTTCCTTCTCTTCCTTTATCCCCTTAACGGCTCTTAACCCCTTCCCCATTCCCATCTCTCGTTTCCCCGTCTGCCAAATCCCCCCTCCCCCATTCAAATCGTCTATTCCATCCGTCTATTCACTCTCCACTACTCTCTCGACCATTTGTTGAACCTTTTCTCGCTCTGTTTTGAAACGATGAATAAAAGAGATATTTCAAAGAGATGCAGGTGGAGGAGGAAAGTTTCCGTTCATTTAGTTTTTCGCTCGCTCTATTATTCTTGGTGATGTGGAGGGGCTCCGTCCAATGGTATTTTTCCTGTTTTAGTTTTACCCCGAAGCCGCTATACGAGGGGTGTAGGAAGGGGGAGCGAGATAACGGTTGCCCGTCATGTATGTAAGGTATCATAATATGTTTATTTGTTTTATCCTTCGGGACGGAAGGGCTCAAATTCATAGGTGGACGGGCTAAATGGCATCTGGTGGAATTTTCGAAACGCGAAGGTGGAGGATTGTTATTTCAAGAGTACGAGGCTCCAGCGTTCGCAGATTCCTGAGAAGCCTTAGGGGCTGTGGGAGCGCAGAGTGAGGTGGACGTGCGGTTTTTCCTTTGGTCCGGGCGCCAGGTGAGAGGATGAAAGGTCTTCTGGAGGCTGTGAGGGAAAAATAGTCGTACGCGTCCATCTTTTGGAGAGGTCCACCAAGTTTGAGTGAATGGCTGTAAACGAACGGGTTTACCAGTTCTATGACAGCCGGCATACGTATCAAAATGGGGGTATGCATGGGTATTTTTTTATTTTTTGCCTGAGATCGAAGTTTATCGTGTGTTGCGAAGCTTCATCTGTATCAGAACGATATTTTCAGGGTACCTTCATTCAGTATTCCATTGAAAACGTAGTTTCCTCAGTGAAACGAGTTTTTTCTTACAATTTTTTAAAAATAGTGCCTTGAAGTCACACCAGTAGCTTGAGCAAACCACTTGTTGGCGATAATGTTTTGAAAGAAGTCACCTCAGGAGTGTAATTTCGTACACAATTTGAATTACACTTTTTCATAAATGTGAATCGAGGCGTGTGTAGTCGAAGCGTAAAGTAAGCTACGGGTCGAACGGTAATTCCAAGGAAATTCAGTAGGTAGCTTACTCACGTTACACTGAATGTTATATTTTTGATGCTTAAAAGTATTTTTTTAGTTATGTAGGCTGCATAACCAGCGCACCGCGGAAGCCTTCGAACCAAACTCATTTGTTTAGTGCCGTCGTATTTGAAACGTGCAGTCCTTTAATGTGCAGGGGTCAGTGCAGTATGAAGAATACTTTAGTTTAAGGGTATTGAACTCCTTTAGAAATTCATTTTGGTGTATTTTGTGCATATTAACGACGCATCATCCCTTTTGAGGACGGGATTTACCTCGGCCGCTGTTACTTCTTCAATTAGCTTTGAGTTTTTGTGTGGCTTCCTTCGCTAATCCTAATCAAAAGTCGTTCATGTTTTCGCGGAATTTTTTTTCCACTCCTCCCTCTCGTCTCATGAGATATTTTAAAGTTATTATCGAAATTATGGATATTTTGTCATCCCCATCTCTCCATCATTTGGCCCACCACCGTCTTTTGTTTCCGCCTTCCCAGCATTTACTTCGGCGCTGTTTCACACTCACTCCGCAGGCGTCCTTTTCTTGAGCTGCTTTCGTCTTCACTGCTGAGATGTTCGCCGATCTCCTACCGAACGAGGTGGAAGGAAAATTGAGGAGTCACCATATTTGCGGTTGTTCATACGACTCGTCGTGTGCCTCGTCGGCCATTTACTCCTTCCTGTCTTGCCTGAATTCAACTTTTCCGCTCTCCTTTCTCAGAGTCGAGAGAATTCCTCGGAAACTCGTATCGATTCCCGGTCTGTATTGTGAGTGCACGTAAGGTCTCTGTGCAATTGCTTTTACTGGAACGCGAATCAAAGGGAAAATGGGTCTCTCGTGCTTTTACGGGTGAGATTTTGAGCGATACTTGCGCTTGCGTGAGCATTTCTGTTACGACTCTGGCGCTGGAGAATGGTATCGCATATATTGCGTAGATGTATTCATTTTTTAAAACAAATAAGTATTCAAAGTTCTTGGGCTGTATAGCGTCAACAATATTCTTCGCTTAGGATTCCCTGATGTATATGTTGTCATGCCCTGATAAACTCGCGTCCTAATGTAAGTCCTCTGCAAGAAGTGAGTTCGGTATGAAATCTTTATGAGTCGATCTATCTTTAATGGTGCTCTTAGGAGCCTCACGTCTGTGATGAAACTTAATCCAAATGATGACGTAAGTATGTTGAAATTGCAGTTACAACTTTATTCCTTCTTGAATAAAATGCTACAGCAAGTTTAGCCATCCTTGTGGTATAGTAAGATCTTAGTTTCTTGGCAACTTTGAATAGAAATCCATAAATTTAATTCATGAGAACTATCTCGAATGCTTAGGGTTAGCACATGTCTGCGTCAGTTTCAGGCTTCATTCATTAAAATAAAATTTTCCCATTTTGCGTATTGAGATTTACTCTCGTCAACCTCGTCATTACTGCAAAGAATGAGTTAGTGGATGAATTGGCTGTGGATATTCCTCGAAAGTACCTTATTTTAATGCTTAATTGAAAGTTTTCTGCATGCATCTTCGTCGTTAATCCTCGGCGGTTGCGCTTGATAGAGCGTAGTTGAGATGTTAGTATTTTTCAAGTTTTGAGGCATAGAAAATTCTCGATTTACTATTTCCCCGTCTTATTTGGTCGAATTCCTTTCGTTATGAAGTACTACGCCTAGTTCAATACGCACCCCTTTATTGGAAGGGGTGCTGATAGAACTCGGCGCCGTAGGTGATCATTAAACTTACTTTTGCCGTACGAATGCTGAGTTTTCATTTTTGAGATATTGGTGGATAAAATGCACCGTCATTCACTGCCCTCGTGATTCTCCCCTTTCATACATTATCTCGTTTACATTGGAATCAAATAAATATTATTTTAACTTGACAGCATTCGGATGCGACAGAAGTAGCTTTTGCTCAGTTAACTTGTTGTGGCTAAAAATTATTAGCGTTGTAATTTATTTTTGAGCCTTTTTTGCTTTTATTTATTTTAATTAACCATTATTTGGCTTCGTTCGGGTCATTTATAGCCATAAGAAATTGCAATTTGCGATATTAGTGCTATAGAATTAATTCCTCATCATTCTTTGGGAATTCTCAAACGACTGTTCTTAGATTCACGACTCCATTGACAGTTTTTTTTATTCCAAAGCGCTTGTAGAGCTTTCTGGCTCTGCTAACCAAATCAAATAGGGTTATGCTACGTATCATCTTGGTTTAAATATGCTTTTTTATTGGACCATTCCTTTTTCGTCTTTTTTCGTTCTTCCCCAATTGCAGAAAGGCATAGTTACAGTTGATTGCATTCTCAATTCAATTATTGTCAATTATTGGTTATTTTAATTATATTTCCTATGTAGACCTGCGTGGGAATATTTATGTCATATTATAGTTTTGACAATGCCTTTTATTTATACCGATTTAAGGCATTCCGTATTGCGTTATCCACCGCAGACTTTTTGTGTAAAAAAAACTCATATGACTCGGCTCTCTGTCTACTTTCGAAGGAAAATTCGGAATCGCCACTTTCACTTAAATTTAAGTTGATTATTTTTCACTAAACTATTCTTTGATTTGAATTTTTGATTGCACGTGGTGCAAATGACGTGGTTTTGCATGCCCTTTCTGGAGCCATAGTTCTCCACGCCTCAGTCAAGTTCGAATCTCCCCAAATAACACGCCCCAGAGCAGGTATCTAAAATATTTAAGCCGTCTTCTTCCGTTGCTAACCCGAATATGTGGAAGTCTTGACACCGCAAATTAAACTTGGGGAGTCGCTCTGCATGGCAAATTTCGTCTCGGGTTGTAAAATTAACATAGGTGCTGGTGGTGGAGGAACTTGGCATCTAGTATCCTATTCAAATTTCAGCTCAAAATGTGCAAGTTTGGATGCTCCACCGCCAGGCTCCCCCGTCGGTTATCCCGCCCTCGCCGAGGGGAATTCAAGCGCACGCCATCGCACACAGACAACCAAACATCCAACCAGACGTGTACACGGCGCGCCTACACCTTTTTCATGCTTAATATTTTTTTCGACCCGAAAGAAAAAGAGCTCCTTTGTGAGCCGACGGGGCGGCAGCAAGTCTCGGGGAATAAGTTGTGGAGTGCGTTCAACTCGTCCGCGATGCACCGCCGTGGAATGGAGAGGGATGCGGCCGTGGCGGGAGATGGATATTCGCGGCTCCGTGTGTTCCACGGAATTGGGTTGCGCGCACACCTTTTCATTTGTTTCCGACGGGAGGAGGGAAGAAAAAAATCTCTCGCAGCGCACCGAGCCGAGAGCTCGTTGCCCGAGTTTTTTTCCCCCGCGCGTTTTAACCGTCTCTCTGTGTGTTCGCCTCGCGGAATTCCCGGGCCACTCATAAGGCAGAGACATGGAAAGCATCTTCTCGGGAGCGGGAGTGACGCCAGGACGGTTTTACTGAAGGTCCGCGACGTAAAGTGTGGTTGTCTGCGTGTGAGGGAAGCAAGAGTTTTGGCGGGGGTGGAGGGGGGACTTGAAGAGATCGTTTGGGCCGGAGACATGATCCGGAGGCCACTCAAGTAATGAAAACTCCGCCGTCCGGCGCTCCTTGCCCCCCTCTCCCCTCACGACCACGACCCCTCCTCGTGCACCCTGCCTCATACCCTCCAACCAACTTACACCCTCCTCCCCACCCTGCCCCTGTCCAGTTCACTCGAGTACGGTAGCGCCCTCACATCTCTCCTCATTTCCCGGCAATACGTCCTTTATTCGGCTTTCTGGAAGAGGTTCAAGGTCAGTTCATGTCAGGCATAATTTGGAAATAGAAAATCGCCACACGGCGAGGGTGAACTTGCAGTGTTGGATGATGAGAAAATTGCTCAGAGGATGGCTTTCATTTATCGATAAAGTTTTGTAGCTGTCAATGAAGCGTGAAGAAAAGCAGACCTGAAAGTTAAGTAGTACTTAAGGGATGACAGAAATTTAGCGCAATAAAGAATAATTCGCATGTTTTAATTTTGATAGAAAAAATCGGATTTAAGGTGGAATTTAAATCATTCTTAATAGGGTCTTGGCGGCTTTGATATATAACTACTCATATTTCCTTTGGCATAAATTTCTTAAATGATCATCTCCCCCTCCTCATTATCGTCGTCCTTCTCTTGTAGAGAACAGCAATAATGGTCAATTAAGATCATTTTTGGAATGGAACTTCAATTCATGGAAGTCGGAGATGAAATTTAAAACATCGCGAGCGCCTCTCTTGTTTCAATGTATCTCGTCATTTTCCGTTGAGGAAACGAAACATAAGCCCAAATCTCGTCACCTTCAGTTATCTTTCTCCCCCTCCTGTCTTGGTGAATTTCGAATATCATTCTTCTCTTCAGGTCCTTACAATTGGTTATTTATTTCATCATAGCGTGGGTCGGGAATAAATTAATCTCTAATGCTTTAATATTTAAAGCACTGTGTTATTTAATGTATGCTACCGGAATTATTCAAGTCTAAAAGTGGATTTTCATCAGCAAAGACTACATTTTCTTCTTTCAATCAATTATTCAACCCTAAGGCTGGATTTGATGGGTGAGGATGATATGGGTAACGACTGTAAAATACCCTTGCTGAATTGAACTTTTTGTATGAAATTGGAGATCGTCGTCCTGGAACTTTCGTATCACAGAAAAAAATCTCATCGTCCGACTTTGAGGAAGTGTTGAGCTTTCTAAGAATTTTGTTTGTTGGGAGAGCTGAGCGATTGCATCCTAAGCTGTGGCATCACGTCCCGCCTTTGAGCCCCCATCCCCGTCTCCACCGCCAACATTTCCCGGACAATCTTACACGCATCCCTTCCGCGTATTTCTTTCCATCCAATGCCTTCTCTCCTACTTCTGGGCGTAATTGGTTTCCCTTTATCCTCCTCCGCTCTTTTGGATGTTGCCTGTTTATTTGTTCTTCCTTTGTTTTTCGTCCTGGACGCTCTCTCTCCTCCTCCACCCTCTCACTCCTAGGGGATTTAATAAACGCGGAAATTTCTCCGAGTTCCCCAAGGGAACGGCGCTCACGGGTTCGTTATCATAATAATCTCTGACAACGGCAACAGCAGCAGCTACAACAACAACCTGTTCGCTTATTTGGAGAGAAGGATTTTTTATATATTTTTTCCCGGCTGATTCTCTTTCCTTCACGTCATCCGAATGAAGTAAGTGTATTTTCTTCGGAATCCTCTTATTTCTCTCAGCAGCTTTATTTTCTCGTAACTTTTCTCCGGTGGTCTTCTTCCTAGTCCTTGTCCTGTTGAACTTACGAGCGGAAGCTCTTTTCCTCGCTTGTCTTCCTATCCGCGCGCGCCTTCTCTCAGACGGACGGACGTCTCAAACAGCGAACGGAGGTGAAACTAAAATTGTTTGTTCCTTTCATTTGTCCGCCTTCCTCTCGAGTGAAATGTGTCGCTCGCTAAGAAAGCGTGCGCGCAAGACGGACTTTCATATCTTCCGCCGACTGCCTGCAGGAATAAATTAACTCCCGTCCGAAGCAAGCCTCAAGAGCCCGCAAACTTTTCATCTTGTCGTTCGCGACTTGCTTCCTCGGCTCTTATCAAGCGGCATGCGATTGTGCTGAGCGGTTCTTATATTCTCAAGTACCCCGTCCGGATGCTTTGATTGAGGTCCTTACCCCAAGATAATTTCGCCATCACGTCAACTAGGCGATTTTTTCTGCATTTATGGGATCTAGATTGAAATGCATGAAATGTTCCATGCTGCGGTGAGTGTATGTTGTTCCGTAGTTGACGTAAAGACTTGAAAGAACTCATTATACGCGCCTGAGTATAAGAGGGTATTATTTAGTGATATTTTTTCTCGAAACCTGCCGAGATGAGGTGATATACAATTCGCTCTTTCCTTGTTGTAGGTCATCTTGGAAATGACTACTTGTAGTCTTAAATCTATTCTGTCGTCTAATAATTTTTCAAAGCGTCATTGGTTTTTTCTCCTCGGGGTTTTAAGGGTGAAATAGTGTTCCGCTCCCACTGCAAAAAGTATCAGTGAATGAAACAAATATGTCATTACCGTTTATTTTCAGGTATAGTAATATGTTTAGACTTCCAGGACGAAGGAAAGGAAATTTATTCCAGTTTAAGCTATAAACAGACTGAACCATTAATTTTGAAGATGATATTATGCTGAATTTGTTCAGCGTGTGGGTTGGAAACTATTGGAACATGTTTGTAGAAGACATGAATTAGTTGGAAAAGTTTTGAAAGGCTAGGCATTAGGGCTTAGGCATTTATAACAACCTGTCGGACAAATTAATGGGTAGATTATGTTGGTTGGAGCCAAGATTGTGACTCATCTTATTCGGCTTTCATAAAACCTATACTCTACGATATATTACTTTCAATGAAAGTCTACGCAGCCGAAGTTTGTGTGAGAGTGAATATGTGAGATATATATTTTGGAGTGAAATGTGTTTTGCCGATATTTTGAGAGTTTTCACGGCGGCGACGATGTCATCGGCAAAATTCAAAACCATATGTGCATTCTATATTTGACTCTCATGCTATAAATGCGGTGTTGCAGAGTTTTCATACAAATCCTATGGCTGTGATAACTTCTCGAGTGCAACGCTTCGCCGTGGCAGTTTGCCTTCTTAGCGGTGGATTGCTTCGAATAAATTCATGCCCCATGGAAGCCACTGTGGGCATAAAAATGTGTCGTTGGATTCGATCCTCAGTATCTACTTCTCCTTGAGCGTTCAATTGCTTACTAGAGGAGATCACCTTTGGCTCGCCATCCACTGTGTGCTCATCCCCCCGATAGGTGTCTCCCGCACCCCATCCTCTCCTCCTCTTCCCTTCCTTCATCTTTAACTCGTCTCCCATCCGTTGCCTCCCCACCCACCCCGTCCATCCATCTCACTTGCAGCCTTCATCCCATTTCGCAACCCCTTCGCCCCTCCCACCCCCGATGATTCTCCATTCCATCAATGCCAAGCGCCGTCGCCCGCACTCCATCCCCTTTCGAGTGCCGTTCTCCTTTCCTTCCGCGAGGACACCTGCGTCAACTGCTCCCACCCTTCTCCCCCTCACTTCGGTTTCCTCCCTTCGAGGAGTGATGTCGTTCTCGACCCGAACCAACTAACCCCTTTCCCTTCCTCTCTCTCTCTCCATACCAAACAAGATGATAAGCACCTCTTGTTTCTATGACATACCAAGGAAGGAAAGCGACGTGCCGTTTTCTCACGTCCTTCGAATTTCCAATGCAATTATTGCTTCTGAGCTGATTTTTCTCAATATTTGGTGACGCAGAATCCAAACTGTGAGTGCATCAACCGTTCCATGCGTGATATTGTGTAGTTTCCACGTATTGAAAAAAGGTAGTTGCACATTTCCACAGGTGTTTAATGCGCACGGCGCGTTACGTCTGTTTTCCCACCTCCTCCTTAAATGTGTCAAATCCCCCTCATCCCATCTCAAAGGTTTCATCCTATGTACATGTGACGTTCTCATGTATTTCAATGTATTTCAATGTTCTCTTGTATCAGATGATGGGTCTGTGAGCGGAAACACGTAACACGCATTAAATACTTGTTGAAAATTGCAAGTACCTTCATTTCAATATTAGTGCATCTTTAATTTCATGAGTTTCATCCTATATATGCCTCTTCTTTTCTGTTTTGTTCTCGAGTGCGGAAAAGGTATAGTTCATTAGCAGGTTGTACATAATTATCATTAGTGCTCATTTGGCGATTTCTTATTTTTAAATCAAATTTTGTCCTTTACTTCAGCTAACCACTATTTCCCTATTGTATTCCAATTTTGTATATAATTTTATAACTCCTGCGTTTTAATTTCTGACTGTGGAGGGCACAAGAAGAAAATCACTCAGGATATTTGCATTTATTGTTTTGGCTTTGCCACATATTTCAAAGGAATTGGTAAAATAATATAATGAAATAGGAGGTAATGTGAGCAAACAAGCGCAGCTAGGAAGGCAGATTCCCTTCAATCCCACTGTCAGTTCATGTTCATCCTTCCTTAGTGTCTTTTTAATTTTCCTTCCGTGCTTACGTCTAATCCTCTTACACTCCTTTCTTCTTGAATCCCTTGTTGTTAGCCATCCTTCATCCCTGAATATGATACACTTCAGCCCTGATGACGGAGCTGGAATCGAGCGTCGAAAGATTTGTCAGTGATGGAAGTGCTCACCCGGTGGAGAGCCCGAAAGATATATTTTTAATCCCTCATTTTCCCCTCATATGCTCCGTTCTCAAGTTCGTTCTTGGGCCCTACGCCTGCAAGCGCCGCACTTCTTCCTCCCCTCTGTCCTTTCGCTCATCCCGCCCTGTCAAACTTCACCTCCCACACCGCACGCACTCATTGATCACCTCCCACTTTCATTTCCCTTCGTCTTCTCTCTCTTCCGCCCCACCCGCCTCGTCTGCACTCTCCATCTGACACTCCCCAGCCAGGCGACTCCGCCACTTGCCTTTCTACCTTTCCCTTCTCGTCTCCTCCATTCGGACCGTGCAATCCGATTCATTCGATTCCTATTGACCTCCACCACCCTCCTCCCGCTCGTCGTAGAGTGGCCTTCTGCACCTTTGCGTCGCGGCACCTACCAAGGGAAGCGAATTGACGCTTATTGTCTCATTCCAGATGGTATTTTGGCCATAATACGTACGCATCGTGGTCGATACACGAGTAGAATACCATAAGACGTGTTGAATCTTTGAAATTTATTCGCAGAGGCGTCATAGCGTAGAGTTATAATTAAAAACGAGGACCGGACGCAAGTATATCGCCAGACGCCTTAGGAACTGACCTTCTCGGATATTAAGTAAGAGCGGTATAGGAGTGTGAGTTATTTTTAGCACTGCTTTTTTTTAGTAATTTAATAATGTATTGTCATAGTTATCTCAGGGGATCCTTATATAGTGGATGTGGTAGAATTTACTAGTATCATTTGTCCTCACTTTGTAATTTTACTTTACCTTATAAAATATGTGTAGATTTAACCGGGCGAATTAATAGTAATCCGTTGTTTCATTTGGAGAATTATTTAAATTGATCCACCGTGGAAGATTTTTGCGGTGGAAGCATTAATTCAGAAGAAATTGCCAGACTTTCTCTCGAGCAATATTGATGTAAGGTGTGAAATGTGTTGTAGGATTAATTTATCCTTTACTTAGTATCGCTGTAAACTTTTTATTTGGGGCCTTGAATAAATCACTAGCAATTCAGTTGCTTTTAAAGCCAGTATGATGAGATGACCAGAGGCCATAAGTTATGTGATGAAATAAACAATCGTTTTATTGCAGTAAATTACCCATTGATTTTGATCAACACCGTTGAAGATTTGTAAAAAAAAAATTAATTTCATTTGAAGGCTCATGAATACGACATCAATATTACATGATTCTGCATAGACTATTGATCCCGGGTGATATAAAAGTAGAAATGTTTGCACATTATTGCGGGTACTAGCGCATTTACTCCATAGTGTACAAAATATACTCAAAGGCATTGATGAGCTTAGCTGCACGCGAATTTAAAATTCCAACTAGTAAAACTGCTGATGTAAATTTTTTCGTCCGAATTCTCAGAAAATGTTCGGAAGAGTATTTTTACGTGTACGTAAGAGTTTACGCGTGTACGAGTAAAAAACACTGCGTAATGCGTTGGGGAAAATAAAAACCTACATGTTTTATTTTTTACATTTTATTCCCGCGTATTTTCCCATTCCTTAATTGGCCTAAGTGATATGCACAGCTCATATGTTTTAGTTTCTCTAGTTCTGATAGCTACAAATTGCTCGAGTCGCGGAAAAGGTGAAATCTTCCTGCATGCTTCGTTAGATTATTTTCTGTTTGGATTATTTAGGATTTGAGTTTTCGGGTGTTACGGAATTATATATGTTTCCATTGAAATAGAGCCAGCCTCTTTCTTTGCTGAAAACATTATTTTTATTTTTCATCTTTGGAAGGAAATACCATGTGTTTCCAATTTCATACAATTCTGTGTAGTTTCTACTAAGAATTTCGACTTTTATTTAAAGTCCTTTTTAATGATTTCGGCATTACGTGAGACTATTCTTTCCACTCCTATCCTCTCTGACAGATTTAGTGCCTTATATTTCAAATCAGTTTCTTTAATTTCGCAAGAAAATAGTTACCGTCGTGACATCTTACATCAGCAAACCCTTGTTTGAATTAACGCTGCACAGCGTGCTTGGAATACATTTCCGTGTAGTTGTCACTCCTAGTAGGCTCAAGACCTTTCCCGTCTATTATTTTCTAGTGTAATGAAATTTTTCTTATGAAATGAAAAAAATCCACCCAATCCAATGCACGAAGATACATTTTCCTGCTGGCTGCGGAAAGGCTGCATTCATATCCTTTGACGACGGCAAACACCCTCGGGTCTAGTCGTCGCGGCCTTTCTTGCGTAATCCTTTATCTACGCGCGAAGAATATTCCTAAATTAAATATCGCCCCGAAAATCTGACTTCGATAAGCCATGCCGTCTTCCGTGCGAAATTGCTCCCGACATGAGAGACGTATTCATAGTGGAACCAGATAAATTGCCATCTCTCGACTTTATAAGAAAAAAGTTCCTTTTTCTCCCGGAGAGTGGCGCTCTTTCCCCTCGACTGAAAACCAATCCACCTCACCTCAACTCCTCCCCCCCCCCCACCCCTTCTCCCCTTGAGTCTTCTAGGTGGCCTCACCCCATCTTCAATAAACCACCCACCCTCTCGCAGACAAGACCTCCGCCCTGCCGGCTATGGGTTCCCATTTCTCTGTCTCCATTTCTCTACCCCCTTCGAAGACGGAACCCTCCCCCGTCTCTTGCCGACAACCCTCTTCCCCTCCCCCACCTCCTTCCCTTTCATCCGCTTGTTGCTGCAACATTGATGCCTCTGTCTGCTCGCAGCCACCTGCGTCCCCCTTCGGCCCGACTAACCGACTTTGCAAGGAAGTGGTTCCTCGAGTCTGTGGGAGGATGGTGGGAGGAAGAAAGCGAGGAGGCGGTGGAGAGGAGTGGACCCCCGTCTGCGTGTGCGAGCGTCGGGCGTTGAATGTGGGTCGCTTCCGCGGAATCTCCCGCTGATGCGGGGCCGGGGGAGTTGAAGTAATCAGCTGCTGGGGGAGCTGTCTGTGGGACATTAGCGTAACTACGGCTAGGGTACATGCTTTGGGAGACACTTACAGTTTAGATGGATCGTAATTTAAAAAAATATATTTTTATTTTAATAACGATATTTTTTTATTTTTGTAACGATATCTGAATAAGTTTGAACAATTTATTTCCCCTGTAATAGCAAACGAAGAATCCATTTAAAAGTTTAGGGGAAAGACGGCGTGTAATCAGAATGCTAAATAAGGGGGGGGTTATCTGGATTGACCATGTTCTCCGACATGATGATTGACCATATCCATGGTGGAAGGTACAGTAGTGGGGAAAACCATAAGGGCTAGCAGAATATAGATTACCTTACGTGGGGTAATAAATTGGTGATGGCCCTTGTATGCCAATTACACAGAGAAGTGAAGTGATTGACCCTAGTTCGAATAAAGTGGAAGAGTTGCAAGCCAATCCTAGTATTGTAACCGGATGAGAAGAATATAAATCTTGACTCGATAAACTAAAAAACTCTGTTGGATGCATTATTTTTTTAGCTGAATAGGTATTCTATTCCTCATCAGTCAGTAATCGTATAGCTGGAATAACTCAGCTCTCCACTCAATTCTTCGATTGACCAATACATAATTATCCGTCACCATCACACTTGTCTCACTAGAGGCGGTCTTCCCTCTCCTATTCCCCCTGGGTCTTCGACGATTGTCTTCATTAGACAATAGTGTCTTGTCAGTTTTTTTTTCTTAACATATCTCGTCCTTTTTCAATGGTTTTCTTACCATTTCGTAACATGTGAGCATGCTAGGTTGTTGTGATTAATTATAAATATCGATCCATCCCTTATAGCTGCATTCAGCGATATGAGGAAGTTCCGTCTTGTGCGATTTTACTGTTAAAAATTCATAAGTTTTGAAGATAGGAAAATGGTGGTAATGGAAGTTGGGAGTTCCAGAAAAGCTCTCTCACCGGGTTCCATCTTACCGAGACCACAGTCGAGGGGATCGAAGGAGTGGCCGTATGTGATTAGGGCGGTTAGCCCCAAATGAGAAGGTGGAAGGGGCAACTTAGGTGCATCCTGTACTATCGTGCATCGCCCGTGAGATTAAAAGAGCAGCGCGGGCGTGAGGGATGGATTTTTCGCGTGATCACGTCTTCCATTGTGTGCATATTTTCTCTCGTCGCAGACCCTCAGCCAAATAAGGCATCGTGAAGCAATCCTCGCGGAAAATAAAACAACGGCATTTTTGTGCCCTAAATGAGCCGTTTCCATTATTATCCTTACGTTAATGGAATGCGAGGTTCAATTATTGCTCTTTCCTCTTTCGTGAATTTATTTTGAAGAAAAAAATCACAGCAGTTACGTTACTCTTTATTTATGTAATCATGTTTTGGCGTATACCAACTGCTCACCCTATTAGTCTCACGCATCTTTTCGCCAGTGGGGCTTTACTCAAAAGAGTCTTTTTATCTTTATGGTTTTTTCCACGGAAAAGACTTTTTTATTAGTCTTATGAGACGCGCGGAAATAAGAACAATAAAAAAGTTTATTGGCCTCTTTTTGTTTTGACGTAATTATCCTCTCTCTCGCTCTGTCCCCTTCGCTCTTTCGGCTTATCTCGCACCGACGACACTCCTCCGCCACTCGGCCCTAACTCCTTCTTTAACGGCCAATTAGCTGCGGGACTCCATCATGTAATGACACCTTTTTTAACTCCTCGCTCCAGACTTTGGGGGGACATTATTACTGTCGGAGAGTGCCATTGATTTTTCCCTGCTTTGATGCTTTATTATAGCAGGGAGCTTCTAGCTCATGCTATGGGTGCATAATTGCGATCATATCAGTTTGCCTTCGACGTTCATCTAAGATATTTTCGTTTTGCATGGAAATGAAATATTTTCGCTCATTAGCGTGTAGTTATGAGCAGATGAGGTTTTCTCTTACGCTAACCGCTAGTATACATTGTGTTTCGTCGCATTTTGTATACTTTCATTTTGTATAATTTTGTGTGATCTGTGGTTCAAATCCAAATTCTAAATGCTCAGTTTAAATTTTGGGTATACACCAGTTCATCTTAGGAATTTCATAATACCGTTTTACTATATCAGAGTCAAACTCCTACGCCGTACCCTTAAGATTTATCACCAGACGCGCCAAGGTAGTCGTTGCTAGCTTTTACCTAGTGCTTCTTTTGAACTCCTTTTTGTTTTCTCCGTGAAAGTGAACCATGTTCCAGTTTCTCGTTTTTTAAATGGAGAGGTGTTTTTCTTTAAACTCGCAAAATAATATTGTAGTAGCTATCACCTCCTATAGTGATTCATTTGTTTTCCATATTCTTAATATTCCGTAATTATTCTTCTGAGCGTAGAAAAACTCATTAGGTGTTAAGCAGATGGTAATAGTAATACATTTAGTTCTCAGATCAATGGCGATAGCTTGTCTTGCATTATGTCGCTAAGCGTGGTTTTAGTAGGAGAGCACATATACCGTGTCACAATTTTGAATTAATATCACACTCATCTTTTTTCGCTTACTACCACAGGCTTGCCAATTATCTGATCTATTTCAACATTAAATGCACGTATTTTCGTGACCGGAGTGTTAATTACCCCATCCTTACTCTCCCTTGTGCGCACTGGATCTCCTCATTATCTTCAGTGCATCCCCGTTGCTCTTATTTTCAATTCCGTAGTGATCACGCAGGTCCCTTACCTCTGTGTGAGGCTTACAGGAGTAAGGGGGCCGATAAGGCCGCATCCTTCTCCCCCCTTCCACCTTTGACGCCTTAGCGCACTCCTCCCCCACCCCTTCGAGCGCCACCCTCCCGTTCACCTCGTCTCGCCCTGCGAATCCCAGCATTTTGTTTTGTTTTCATATTCAGCCTTCTCCTTTTGGTCCTTGCATCCCTTAGCGGTGTGCATTCAGTCGCTGGATTTTATGACGGGAAGCGCCTTAGGATTCGGGAACGAATATTGTTCGCCGTGGTCTAATCCGCCTTGTAGCCTATTCTTTTTAATTTTTTTCTGTTTACCCAGGAATTTTCAAAATGACATTTTCAACCTTATGGCATTACTTTTATCCGTTCACTCATACATCAGGCTTGTGTATCCAGCTACTGGAGTATGTTCTGAGTTCCCCTTATCGTTTTCAATATTTTTTCGCTTTGCGTGAAGAAGTGAAGAATCCCTGGATAGCTTCAGGATCGTCTAACTTTGTTTATTTTCTGGCGTTCTGGCGTTGAAAGAGACCAATAATCATAAACATACGTATTTAAAAAAAGGAAAATCGTGCGTCTATCTATTCTAACAAAATATTCAACTCAATTAATTTAATTTCCTTCACTTTGTCGTGTCAGTGGTTGAAGTTATTTTTTAATTTTCTTCTTGTAGTACCTTTTGTAATGGTTTGGATAATTTTAGATGCTCATTGCTAGGTGTATATTATTTGTTTTCGTACTTATCGAGCTTGTTATGGTATAAGTTTGGGGACTTGATGCACCCTATGAATGATGATAATATTTGAATTTTTCGTTTTGATTTTCCCTCCACGTTGAAGCTGAACCGGCGATTTCCGTTTTAATTACTAATCTGTGGCAAAGAAAGAGGAGATTTTAATTTCCTATGAGAATTCTTAGATAACGTGTGAGTTTTGAAAATCTAAGTTTACTCTGGTGATATTATAGTATAATTTGCGCTCCTTAGATCTCTTCCGGTCCCTGCTAGTATCCCCAGATGTAATTCGCACCGGATTGCGGTGTGCACATGGCACCACGGGAAAGGGGGCTGGATTGAGCATTTATTTTACTCACCCTACGTCCATTCTTTCCCCATTAAATCCGCTGTCTTTCTTGCAGAACGCCAATCCCTCTCCTAGAATGGGATTTGCAAATGGAATCTAAGAATCCGGTCCCCCCTTTTTTACCTCTAAGTCCGAGAGAAGATATTCTATTTCTCCTATTCCTTGGCACCCTGGCGCTGAAAAAGTATAGCGTTCGGAACGACGCTCAGGACCACCTCACGAGACGTGCCTTACTTTTCCTTCAAGTCCCTCTCCTCCCCCTCTGTGCCCTTTCTAGGCCCGAGGAAGCAAAGAAGGAGGGGGGGGAGATAAGATAGAGGAGGCAGGTGGGCCGACGAGGGTGGATGTATAAGAATAATAAAAAAAAAGAAACGCGCGGATATGGCGGTGCATGGCGGAGGAATATTCTTCCCGCGGAGCACCTTAAATCCCCCATTACAACTGCCAGCCGCCTCCGGCCGCCAAACCCCCGCCCCCTCTCCACCCTTCCCGCCTCCAACTATAAGAAAAGAAATCGGAGGATGATGTAGCTGGAGTACACGGTACGGTCCTCTCGGGACCCATTCGGGATAACTGGTGAATAAAGGAGTGTGCCTCCCCTCCCCAGCCCACCACACACAGACAGCCACCGAAATTCTCGCGGAAAAAAATGAATAATGAAAACTGCCCCGCATACCCCACTGCCACTCCTCCTTCCACCCCCTGCCATTGTCTTTTCCGCTCTTACCTCCGTCCCCCCCCCCCACCCTCTCCCGCCCACTTCTCGCCCTATCGCTCTCTCTCACAATGCGGTCTTCCATAGTCATGGAAGGAGATGAGCTGATTGGCCGCCGCCTGCTGTTCGCCCCTGGGAACCATTTAGAAAACTGTTGTACGTGATATTCCGGGCCGATTGCTTGTTTGAGGGAAGGTCCTTGCTTCTTCGAGAAAAAGTGTGTTTGCATGCATAAAAATAATGGTGAAAACACTAAGGAGGCGTCCGGGCAATCTAATAGGAAAATTCTCCGCCATCGCGGCGATCATGTATGCTTATTTTTTTTTAGAAGCTTGCTTTTTGTTTTTTTCGTAACTGTCTCTACGTGTGGGTCTGTGTCTCCACCGTAGTCGCCTTATCCTCTCATCTCCTTTCTTCCATTTCTCTCTTCCATTTGATCAGCGCCCCTCTCATTCTTCATGAACTGTACCCTCAGTATCGATAACAGCGCCGCAGCTCGCGTTGAAGCTTTCATATTCGCAGGAAATAGGCAATAGGCATGAATGGCGGTATGGGAATAGCATTCGTGGATTTCCATTGGCAGTAAAACTTCTAATTTGAGGCTAATATGGATGTGTCTCGCGAGGGACTCAATTCCCTTGAAAGATTACTTTATTATTTAAGTAATCAAATGACTCGGTTATTTATGTCGCTCACGATTTTGTGATTGCTGTTGATTGTATCATTATGTTTTCAATAACTGATGCGGCTCTCACTAATTTTGTTGTGCTGTAAATACTCAGAGGGCTTCGATACCAATTTTTTTATTTTCAATATCCTTAAAGCAGCCATTTAAAATAATGGTACGAACTTCTAAAATTCCTTGATCGTATTTGGCGAATTGACTTAATAATCATCATTCTATCTATCCTGTTTAAATTGAATTTTATGTTGTTAAAGTATTATATGTCAGTGATTCTTCGTTTTATTCTTGAGAAAACTGCATGAAGTTGAATATATATGTTATCACGGGATAATGGAATTTTCTTGAGGCATATTTCTTTTGTAGATTCACGAACCTCAAAGTATGGGCAATTAGTATTCAACCTTCATCCTCATTCTTACGAAATTATTTTCTTGTATAACTGTTCTCTTCCTAACCATGATCTCATCTCGTATTCGTTGGTATAATTGAAATGCATCTGAATTATCAGTAATAACATTGCGTCGCCTAAGGCGGATTTCTGGAGGCTGGAACTTATGACTGGAACCGCACGCACACTCCTCCAAACTCTCGTAATGCCATTGCGGACTTGCTTCAGGACTGCTTGGATATAATTTTACCTCGTGCGACCGCCTGCGTGGTGATTCACCGAAAAACTCGTAAGAAATGCGCCTCGTAACGGCACGGAAATAAAGCGATCACGCGGACGGAAATAATTCAGCGGTAAGTTTCTTTCCTGCCGGTATATTGAAGTTGGTGTAAAAATATCGCGAAGAAGGTGCAATGTCGCCCACGGCGAGGCGTTCGTTTCGCCGACCGACGCGACGCAGGGAAACAATAAGACATCGTCGTCCTCGGAGGATGGCGAGGCGGCGCTGGCACGCTCTATTTAATTTTCTGCTTTTCGGGGGAAGATTCACGCTAGCTCACCGGATGCTGCCTCAAAGTGGCCAAATGTTCAGTGTTCCCATTTTCCCGGCAGAACGTGGAGCTGGGAGTGGTCGGGTGCGATAAAACGTCCCTCGGCTGCCTTAGCAACGTCCATTGCATTCTGTTACATAGCCCAGAGATGAAACTCGATGATATTAGTTTGTTTTGTAACACCGCGTTATTGCCTATTTCAATTGATCAGTTTTACTTTTTTCCGAAATGTCATTTTGAATCGTGTAATTTAAGATCGAGGAAGTGCTGAGGACTGTGTTTGAGGTAAAAATATTGGGTGAAAAGGGAATTAGAGGAGTTATCTGATGAGATGACGGAAGTTAAGGGTTGTGCTGAACTTGGGATAGAAATAGAAATGGAGGAATGAGGTCTTAGGGTTTGAATTCTGGCTCCATAGATATCCACTTTCAACGGTATTCCACTCATGATCATATTAATTAAGAGACTAATGATATCTGTTTATTATCTGAGGTGCGTAGATTTTACGAATTATACATTGAGGAAAGAAAACGAGAGAAGATTGGAGGCATTCGAGATGTGGGTATGGAGAAGAATGGAGAGGGTGAAATGGACGGAGAGGAAAAGGAACGACGAAGTGCTGGATATGGTTGGCGAGGAGAGGCAGCTTTTAGATGAGATGCGGAGGAGACAGAAGGTATGTATGGAGCTAGTACTTAGCGGGGAGGGGATGTTGAAAATGGTGTTAGAGGGTAGAATGCTAGGGAAACGAGGAAGGGGAAGGAAAATAATAGGATTTTTAGATAGATTGAAAGGGAGTAGGCCTGACAGTGAATTGAAGAAGGTAGCGCTGGAATGAAAGGGAGGCTCCCAGATCACTCCTTTAGTACTCCATGGAAATCTACCTTAATCGGTAGAATACTGTAATAATAATCCTTAGCCTAATTAAACTATTGAACAATTATTTTAATCCTTTGAAGTTAACCTTTCAATCAGCATTTAGCCATCGTTGACGCTCATGGACCAACCAATACTATACGTGTTGCATGTTGGCTAAGCCATTAATACTTTACTTAGAACATGAAATTGAGCCTTAATCTTCGCTTAGACAACCCTCTGACCCACTACCGCTCAGGGATTGGAGTGTTACTGTGATGTGAATTTGTTGTAATTAGCGTTGTGGCGGAGGAGAGGGATGTAATACTCACGGCCTGAGAAAGGGATGGAGGATTGGTCGTGGGGGATGGAAAAAAATTGTGCTTGCTCGGGGTAGCGGCCGCGTCCACGATGGCGTGGAAGGAAGGAGCGGCAAATAACACGTGCTAATTAACATAAACGAGTTCGTTCATGGCCGAGCTGTTGGCCTCCCCTTCCTTCCTCGGCGCTTATTCTCAATTCGTGGGATGCTAAGGGTGTTTTTAACGGCACCGGATCCTTGGTCATGGGTTTAAGCGTAGTTTTATTTGTTTTCCGTGATCCACGTTTGGCCTCCCAAAGCGTAAAAGTAAATATCTTTTCTGGGGCGATTCCTTAATGTTCGTTCGAGTCTGGTTTTATGCCCTCCACCGGCTTTTTTTTCTCTGACATTACACTGGTGTAAAGTTCTCCGTGCATTACGTCAGTTTCTATAGTTATATGTTTATTTATAGTATTGGAAAAAAATCATCAGAAGTAGCAAGTTAGCAGTTTGGGTTGCAATCTATTCACTCGTATAATTTGCATGCGTAGCTAATTATGTGTTGCATAAGATCTAAAATACTCGATCGTGAATACCGTACGTTAAAATAACATCATTTATAACGTATTGAGATATTCTATGGGGAATTGTACCAGAAATATCATGGGGTTGAAGTTTCTGGCATTAGTGCCTTGGGTGAGGTAGTTATATCGGCAACTTTAATGTTTTCCTTTGATGTAAGTTACTTTTTTTATTTTCTGGCTCATAGTATAATGTTAGTATCGATTACATTTCTTTTGATAGCATAACTTTCGTTCCAATTAGAATAGTTTCTTTTTAGACGGTCGTACGCTGATGTTAAATATTTTCATTATGTGTGGGATTTGCATAAATTGTACCTATGATCCGATTGGTACTGAAAGCCCGGGGCTAATAAGAAATATTAGATGATAATATCTCTAGCGGGAAATATTTTCTTTCTCTCTATATGATACTTTGATAAGGATTCTATACGCGCAGATTGAAAGCATGAGGCCTTACTTGGCACACCTGTCGAACCTCTATTCGCTGAGATTTCTCGAGGGATATGGCGATTGGAAAGGATGAGCTAGATAGCCGTGCGGTAGAAATTCATGGTCTGGAAATAAATCATGTTTGCATGATAACGGGGAAGGTGTGTGTTGCTTGAGTTTTTGGGCGGCTACTCACTGTTGCGTGAGCGTGTTTCACTCCATAGGATCACGTGTGGATCCCCTCCAGGTCACGACTGGTCAACCGAGTCGTGTTCGTTCATTGGCGAGGCACGTCGGCTCTTGGTGTTGCGTGAGTTTTTCTTGTGCGTCAAGAGCGCGGTATCCATTCGCGTGGAATCTTGCATAAAAAATGCATTTTCTTCAGGCAATCACGTCTGCATTGGAGGGTATAAGGCGAAGGAGGAGAAACGTCTCTGTTGTGTATTAGAGGTCATTCATTTCGTTGCTGCAGCCTATTTTACCTTGACATGATGCGGTTACATGTAATATATTTTTGTAAGGGAAGGGAAGGGACTCGTGACCTCTGCGATCCATGGTTAAAAAATGGCGAAGCACGCAGTTGATGCCATTTTTATGCCTTTTATCAAGCTTTGGTGGTAAGTAACCTCATTTTATAGCCTATTCCTAGTTGTTGTGATAAAGTTCAAGCTTGAAACAGACTTATAATTCATGATTCCCAATAAAAATGATATTACTTTTTATGGACGATCTTGAAATAATGACAAACCAAAGCCTTCCCTTTCACTCTCGGTTGATAGGGTGTGGTGGTAGAAAAATGCTTTAGGAATTCAACCCATTTTTTTTTAATTTTCGTGAATACACCGACATTTTTTAATCACTATCATTTTCAGCAACATCAGCAGCTTCCTACCAATCCATAGTTCGTTAAAAATTATGGAAGTGGTTTCCTGTCAATCTTTGTACGTCTCCTGTATGTACTCAAGTAGGTGGAAGGTTAAAAATGGTTCCATGAATTTTTTTTCTTGCACATCACTGGAGGTTCTAACGAATTTGTTCCCCGACATTCTGTGCCAAAGCCGTGTAACCCTCTTTTTTGTTTCCTTTTGCAACACGATCGCAGTCACCCACAGACTTTGGCTTCAGACCGCGGCCTGTGTCTTGCCAGCGATTTTGGTATCGTTCGTTGCGGGTTGCTTTGTTTCTCGGACGAGTTTGCGTCGACAACAGAGGGATGCTCGCCGTGCTCTGGGGGATTGTTTTTGGGGTGCCGCGGGTGGTGGACTCTTCATGATGGCTTCCCGTCACGCTCGGCCGGAATAGTGCTCGCAAAGAAAGCGCCACGGGTTGGAAACTGACCCCTTCCTCTGGATCTAACGATACTGCCGCTTGTGCTCGCTATTGTTGTCCTTGGTGGTTATGTTCGTTACATGTTATTGTTGAGGGCAGAGTCTGTACAAGATTCCTGTGTGAAGGGTTTTTGAAAAAGCTGAATTTTTCTCCCTTCTACCTCGTATACTCCATCTGTCTTTTCTCTTTGCCACACTCTCGTCTCTGATCGTAACGCTCCGTATAATATTTTTTTTGGCAATTTGAAGGGGGCGATCGCTGAATGTTTCCAGTTAACAGCCCGGGGGGACGGTCCGAAGGCGGAAAATACTTGAGCGATCCTTTCAAGTTCATCGCGTTTGTCTCTCCGAGTGTCTATTTGCGTGTGCTTGTTTGATTGTTTGTGAGAGTGGTAATGTATGCTTGTCCGTTCCCACACGTCTCGGCTTTTGAGGGAAAAAGAATACATGTGTATTTTATCCCTCCCTTCACGTCTCTCGCACTCGTTCTCTCGGGGTGGTTTGAGAAGAAATGATATTACGCGTATGTTATTTTTTTCTTTGGAGATTCGTTTGCTTTTTCGCCCAGCGTCAAATATTTCTCTCTTTATTTGTTTTTTTTTGCTTCATCCCCTCTCTCGAACACCCTAAATTTCACCTGTCCCTCCCTTTTCGCCTCTCCTCCCGCATATCGCAGTCGGCTCGCTCCGTCTCCCAAGAGTGACTGAGTAGTGAGCCGCTGCCTCGGCTCGGATGTTTGCCCCCTCCCTGCTCTCGCTGTCTCTCTTAATGATCTCAAAGGGTTTTGGAATAAATTCCTCCGACTTGACGTGTGCATGATTAAAGTTGTGAAGGACCATGATGGAGGTCGAATCAAAGGGAATTTGTAAATGGGGTTCGGATTTCTCTCGGGCATTTTTCCCCCCTTCCCCTCGCGGAGAGAATACTGGGAAGGCCAAGTCGGGAGGTAGGGTGAAAGAAAGGAATGGCAACTGCTACACTTTTTCCGCTGGCTCTTTCTTTTTTTTTCTTTTTTTGCCTCCCTCTCTCTCTCCTGTCCCTCCAAATATGACTGATTTTTAAACGTCCTCTGTTGATTCACCTTAGGCATTTCCTTTTGTTCTGCCACCAAGATCCATTCCCTATTTTTTTCAAAATTACAATGATTATCGCCTGAGGTCCCCGTTCTAGCTTTAAATTGTTCAATTCATTGCTATGTGGAATGCGCATTCTTCGTGTGGAATTGGGCGTATAAGTATGGTTATGCTTCCATAGAAACCTTTCCTTAATGTTACATTGCTCAAAATAATTTTGTCTAAGTAATAATAGTCAAAGTACGAGTTTTTGACTTCTCTGGGCATGGGTGCTGGTCCATCGTTTCAGATGTCTTGTCAGAAGCCATATTTTTTATGACAATTTAATTATATCCGCTTCATCTATCACCCCCTGTCACCCATTGAGACAGATCATTCGTAGTTCATTCGACATCAATGAATAATTTTTTATGTTCTTATTATTGAAACTTGCTCCCTGTCATTTGTCATATTTGAAGTACTTTTGTCTATATCTTTTAGAGCATAACCGTTCCGTACATTTTTTCCAAGTTTGATTCGCGCTACTATTGTTAATATTGTATGTATATATTTGATCACCATTGCTTTCACATTCAACTATTTTGTATTGGAAAATAGAGTTATACATGTATCCTTTGTAATGCGCTCGAGTGATTTTGACATTTCTGCCGGAAGAATCTTTAGTTACTTTATGACTATCGTGAAGAACTGAAAACTTGAGTCTTAATGTGAAGCTTGACTTTTGTGTATGGAAAGTCTAAAACTATCCAAGATGATTTGCAAATGAGAGTTCAGAAAGAAATAGCTTCAACAGGTTAACTATCCGAATAATAACGTGAGCTGAAATGCAAAAAGAAAAAAATATCGATTAATGTATAAATTTGCTCCGCAGTGAGATAAGGAATGAGGCATCTGCACTTGCTCGGTTGTCTAATGGAACCCGTGCTGGAGCTTACCTTGCTCGCCAATCTTGACTTTGCTACAGTGTTTGTTGCTTCTTTTATCTTCTAGCGCGGAACATCGAAATGCAGCGAAACATGCTAGCTTTATACGCAGTTTGGAAGAGATCAATCGCTTGGGGCAAAGCGCATCGCAAGTAGATGCTTCATGCACAATTATAAAATCAAAGTTGAGAATTGCCAAAGCCTGCAAGTGATGGGGCCGACGTAAATGAAGAATCGCCGTTAACTAATTTCCTTCGACTGGGAAACGCTCGCTGTCTTCGTTTTTATCCTTTTGTCTCTTCCATAATTAAGTACTTTGTATCTATTTGCGTGTATAGGCGGCGTAAGTTTTCAAAAAAGGAAGTAAAAATTTCGAAGGGAAATAAGAGAGTGGGTATGCTTACGATGGGAAGTATCAGATTTCCGTGAACTGAGATTGCGCTCGGTTCAGCAAATCAATATTAACTTCAATTGCAATGGAAATAATTCCCCTAGACCATAATTCTCTTGGCAATAATTTCCCTTTTTCCCATGGCAATACATGTGAATTTCACCGCCGTGAATTCGACAGACTTAAAATATTCCACAGGTTTTATATCCATATCGATATTCAGACTGCATTAAAATGTTTTATGTAGTATTCAGAGCCAGGTTCTTGTTTGCACTGCGTTTTAGAGAATTAAACTTACTTGAAGTGAACACTTAATCGCAATCAACGAAAGTTCGGTGCCTCTTGCGAGAAGGTGTTGGGCTCCCGGGCGTTTGGGGGATGGTGGCGTGTGGGTTTTCGCTGCCACATGGCGTAGCGGAGCTGTTGGTTGGCAAAAGGGCGTTATGCGGTCTGCGGAAGGATGTTCGCTCATATTCAGAGGGCGCTGCTGCAGGAGATGAGTTCGCTCCCAGTTACGAGTTGAAGGGGACGGGGGGCGGGAACGGAGCAAGAGTAGGGTATTGTGATTAGAATGAATTTGGTTAGGGACCTTTGGGGGCGCTGAAGAGAGGGAGAGAAAGAGCATTCCGGAGAAGGGGGTTGGTTGCTTGTTCCCTAGTTCTATCTCTCTCCACGGGAGACGGGAGGTCTGCGGAGGAGAGTCTGAAGGGAGAGAGACGGGCAAGAGAGGGCTGTGTTTAACAAGTGCGGTGCGCGGTTCAAGACAGTTTTCTGTCTCTCTCCCTTCCTCTTGAGGGATATGTGTTTGCGAGGAGATTAAGCTTAGGAATGTGATGCACGTAAGGAAAAGGCGGGACTTTTGATGCGAGGGGTGTCTCGGCTTCAAAGGGGATTCTGCGAGAAGGGAAGATGAAGGACAATGCCATTCCGGAGCGCTTCCTTTGGGGGTAAAGGCAACGGAAAGGATTTGGGTTTATTCCAGTGCCGGGGATGTGGGAGCTGGGTGGAGTTCGGATGAAACGTACGTACGTAGCTGCGCGAAAGTGACGGAGCAGAGGAAGGACGGGTGTAAGGTTTTCTTCCCTTGATTATGACTGATGGTGATTGGAGGGGTTGGCTTCCTCTACCACCTTTTCCTCTCTTATCCGGCAAACCCTTCGCTTCACTCCCTCCCCTCTCCTCCCCCCTCCCCACGGCTTCACGTCAAGCCTCATCGCTTGCTTGCTTAATGAGTACAAATTCTTCTCGGGCTGTGTGTGCGGTGGGCCTTGTGTGGGTGGGAACTTGAGTGTGGGAGGTGGATGGGATAAATGTGTTGGCGTAAAGGGAAGGGAAGTTGGGAGGTGGCGGCGGTGGTGGTGGTGATAGGGGTGCCCTGGGGGGTGAGATGGGAGCGAGGGGGTGAGGCCGGCCGGAGGGGGGTGGGAGATGGAGGGGGTTTCCGCGAGTATTTAAGTTGGCTGGGCGGCGTTTGCTTGTTCTCTTTTTCGGTTGATATGCCACGAGAGTTTAGCTCTTTCAGCAAAAGGGTTGTCTGGGATCAGGTGAGCCGCTTTGCCAAAGTTTTGAAAACTCGACGAATTAGCCCTGACAGTATTCCGTTCTTTGGAGGAGCTTTATGTGTCTTGCCGTTGTTTTTGATAATTTGAGTGGAAGTTTTCCCTCTCTCGTTCTCTCTCTGTATTTCCTCCTCCACGCCTTTCTCTTTCTCTCCTTGACTCCTTTTTCGGACAAATTGTTTTCTATGCCGTGAAATTAAAAGTTTTTTCAATTATTTTAACCTTTATGGTTAAAAAATGATCCTAGAATTGCGCTCTGTGAAGAAGAATTCCTCTTTCTTGTTTAGGGTAGTTTTAATTTTATTCAAATCACTTCTTTTGTGGCAGTCTGCTCCATCAGGTGGGGAATTTCTGTATTTGAAAGAAATATTGTATTTATTTCTAATGTAATAAGAATTTTCGATACTTAACAATAATATTTTTTACCTCACAAGAATTCTTACATTCTCGCATTTAATAATTTATCGCGTCTCCCTTATGCTCTGAAATTGATAATTTTCAGTTTATTTGTTCATTGCTCTTTTACCAAAAAATTAATAACCGATGGTTATGTCCTTAGTCATTACGGTGAAATGAAATTTTTATTCATTTCGAATTACTCCTAAACTGTAGTGCGATTCGTTGTATTCATCTTATAAATAATTATAGTATTTTTAATACATGAGGGCTTCGAAGGAAAATGTCGTATATTTTACCATAAGGAAACTCTCAGCTGTTGAAATTCTGTTCTTGTGATTTTTAAGATGCAGATTTTTAATTCAATTCAGTACATCTCTTCTCGGGAATCCAGTACGCACCTTGCGGCAAAACTTCTCATGGGTAATGTTCTTGCGTCAGAAAAAAGGCCAATTTTCTTCGTTTCCCATGAATTTATATTTTCTGATAGTACGACAGCATGAGGATTATTATTACGCTGTTGTTCAGTAGATTTTTCTGAAAAAAGTTATTTTTATTTGATGGAGTTTCGTGGACATCAATGAAAGGTATGTTTCTCCAACTGAAGAATTAAAGCTAGTCTCTGAGTTATTATTTCGCATGGGAAATAATCAGTCATCGTTCCTCTGACCTTTTCCGTAATTCATATCCGGTATTGATGAGTCGAAAATTGTGATGACGGATTTCATTTTTCTTAATGGCATTACAATTCCCATCTGAATAATTAAGATGGGATGTAATGTTGACTTTGGACTGGATTGCTAAAGCAGGTGATTTATATTGTATCTTTAATTACTCTTGATTAGTCCTTTGGAAAGTTATGAAATAGGGCTTTGTCTGCTTGTCCTAATGATCCGCCTTCTAGTCGCTCGAATGCCGGATACTCCAGCCCAATTCTCGGAAGCTTTTAATCATCAGTTATTCAATGCAGCTTATCCTAGTGTTACGCCTTTGATTAGCCGTTCTGATAGTTTTGGAAAAACAGAACAAATCTCAATATTTTGGTGGCGTCATTAGAGATCTGGCTGGCGTTCCAACGCCTCACAATGCACCCAAAATTTTGAGTACGGATCCATAGTATTTTCTTTCTATTTTTATTATCAGTTATATCCTCTCTATCCCCACTTTACTCTCCCCTATTTAACTCTCACTTTAAATTTATCCATAACTGTATTTACTATGCCAAAGAAATAGTTGCCTTACGATACGGTTGCCTTAATTTTATTGACCTGATGAGTTTCAAAAAGTTTGAAAGACTAACCTCACGGACTAACAGGTTGTCTAATCCCGCGTCACTCGTGTTAAAAAAGTCCTCACGTAGTTTCATGCCTGCTCATCTCGGACGCTAACCTGTCTCTTTCTTATTCCATGCTCGAGTAGTATTGGCTATCCGTAATCTACACTGCTACCAAGAAAAACTTAGCGCTTTTTACGCCCCATTCCTGATAGATCTATTAATAAAAGCTTTATTATACTAAGGGATCAAGATTAAATGCATTTCCAACCTTTGAGCCATGGGAATCGAAGTCTGTTTTGTTTAGGTTTGCCTTTTCATTAAAAGATAATGCGTAGAATAACAATTTGTTTTAAATCGAGTTTTGATTGTCAATTTCAGTTATTAGCTGAAAGAAAAATTGTAATTAGTTGTGGTCGTCCAGTATTTACCATTCAAATGGAAATTCATAAATTGAATAACATGTGCCATATAATGCTCCCTTAGTTAATTAATTAATCAATTAGCGAAGTAATTGATTTTTCTGTCAATATGCCATGTTTTTGGACCAAAGTCACAAATATTTTTGCAACGGAAAATGAGTTGATAAATGAAATCAGCATGGAAATAACGGGTTTGTGGTGTATGCAAGGCTTTCCGATTGATTAGACGCACAACGTGGAGGTATCGGACAGCAACTTCACCTTTATCCTGCGTTAATTTTGAACCATTCTATAGTGTATAGAATGCATTAATTACATTTGTTCTGTTCCACTAATTTTATACGTTCTTGACTTTTGACAATTGATTGATCATGCCCGATGATTTTATCAATTTTGTGTACCTTGCAAAGTAGGAAAGAAGCAGTGTGGAAGGCTTGGAGTATTTTCTTGGGGATGAATAAATGTGTGTACTTAGAGGTTGCTACTTGTATTTTATATTCAATTGAAAAAAATGAGGCTATGGCAAAAGTTGAAAATTTATTACAGTGAAACATTGGCTTCAATTATCTAATTTTGAAGAGAGAGAAAACACAACCTTCTCCATGTAATCTGTTTTTCGGTTGTTTCATTGGACAGTAGGCACCATTGAGGAAGGAATGAAGGCTTATATTCACGATATTATTCATGGAAGATTATTTGTGGCTGGACAGGGAAATGGAAATGGTTTATAATTGGGGAAAAATTTAACTGTATGCGTGAGACCAGAGCCTATTTCATGCGATGCTCATGGAAAAAAGTATAGATGCATAGAAGATGGAAGAATGTATAGATGCATAGAAGATGGAAGAATGTATAGACATGATTGCAACGCATGCCGTCATGAATGCATTTGCAATTATTCCCTCTTCTCACGGTTCCACTTTATTCTTGTTTTTGTGTGAGTTTGACGAGGACATTCCGAGAGAAGATATAGAGACGGTGGGTGTTTACGTAGTGTACACTTATGGGTAGTCTGGTTATTGAAAATTTTTGTGACAGTGATAATAATATTAGTTGGACGCATTAAGGGAAGGAAGTGAAGAAGATTCTTGGATTGAATAATGAGACTAAGGAAATTTTCTTTGGGAATATTCTCGGGCGGAATTAGAAAAGGGTAATATATTTTAAGCTCTCTTAAACAAGGGATACGTACAATAGTGGTCAATTTCATTATTATTTGTATTATATTTTCAGCATTAAATTCTTTCATTTCATAATTTCGTGGAAAAAAATAGTTCCGCAATAAGTGAGATTGTGTAATCCGTCCCTCCCCCCGTGGCAGGTATTTTTTTTGGCTGTCGACATCAATGCTATAGGGCTGGAGGCTTCAATTCGGGGAGAGCGTGTTCGCGGAAGGGTCACTGTAGGTGGGAGGAAGAAGACATGGAGATGATTTGGGAGTGAGCCCGAATTTGAACTGGGGTCGGGATACATGCGGTCTGGACATTTGGCCCTCGCCCCGGGCCAGTTTTTGAGGTCGCGGGGCCGCCCCCGTTGCCCTCGCGTGCCCTCTGAGGCACGCATGGGACGCACGGCACGTGGCCATTTCCCCTCCATCGCCTCTCTCCCTCCTAACTCTCCAACCTGTTGTCTCTTCTCCACAAACTTCTTCCTCCCCTTTCCGCTTATCTCTTGATTTCTTCCATACCTGCACAATCTCTCTCTCTCTCTCTTTCCTCTTACAGCTGATGGAGAAGCAAAAGGAAAAAAAATGGACATGTTCTCGATGAATGATTGCGTGGTTGACTGGTTCGGTTTCTTTTAGGAATTTTCCCGGGATTAGTGTCGCCCCGAGTGATTCTCTTCCCCGTTTCCTCTTTCATGTTTATATTTATTTTCCTTTTGTGAGGGAGACGTCGCGGGTGAGGTGGGGGGCGCCGAGTAAAATTCTGCGAAGAAATTGTAGTCAGTGGAAGGAAGGATGGTGGAATGTGTGCAAGAAAGGTGAAGATAAAAGGAAAAAGCATATTTTGATGGAGTGATAGGAGAGATGAATTTTTGAGCTTGAGTCCTAAACTGTTTGAAATGGTGATTAATGGATATCAAAATTAGGAAACCATAGAATTCTTTATTTTTTAAGCAAAAAACTTGCTTTACTGTTTGGTTTCCATTATCGTGTTTTTCCTTAATATCCCTCCGCCCACCGTTTTCCTTTCCCATCCTCTGGGCTCGTCCCTTGATTCTGTCCGTACCTGCCCACCTTGCCCTCTATCGGTTCCTCATCCAGTGGATGGAACAGCAAAAGGAAGAAATGGACATGTCTTCGAAGAATAACTCCTTGGCTGAATGGCTCGGTTTCTTTCAGAAAAAAATCTTCACCCCTGTATCGCCCCGAGTGATTCTTTCTTCCGCCTACTTGTATACCTTTGTCTATCTTTTCCTTTTGTTTTTAGGGGGAAGAGCTATGCGTGGAGGGAAGAAAATTATGAAGGGCGTAGGAGTTCTGAAGTTAATACAAGGGCAGACAGGATATAGGAAGATATGAAGCGTGCTGTTTTAATAAGCTAGCAAATGAGGCTACCTACATAGCTGAGCTGAAGACTAAAATTTTTTGAATGGAAATATATGCTTCGTAGAATTGGAGAAATGCACGATTTTCACGAATACCAGACTTAAGAACTGAGTTTCTTTCTTAGAATCCTTCCTCCCTCTTTTTCTCCGCTTCACGTCTCAAATATCCTCTCCGTACTCTAGTAGCGCAGCGAGGGGGGGGGGGTCCGGGGGTCCAGACCCCTTCCCACTCCCCCGAAATATTAAAAGGCAATTACTATGCTTCATAAAAGGAAACAAACTAATGAAAAATCATGGAATTACAAAAGATTTCTTTGAAAAATGAAGTTTTTTCGATTATGAAAAGTGCTAACATTAGTTTAAAACCATCTACTCAGCACCCTGTTTTTCAAAAATTTCCCTACTGGTTTTGGACAAAGGAGCAAAATTCCTGGATACTTCACTGCCGCATTCCCGTCTAATTTTCTTCTCCACTGCCCTAATGCTCATCCCTTGCGGTGGCAATACCGACCTCAATGAGATAACGTTTCCCGTCTAAAAGATGCCAGGTACAGCGAGCACATTATAGGTGATGTGGGAGGAGAGACTAGTCTGTGGAGCTCTCCCCCTCGTTCGGAAATTTCCTCCCTCGTGAGGATTGGACGGAAAAATAATGAATATGGCGCTCGATTTCGCCTCCGGAATATCCTATTCGATGATGTATAATGTAATAAGAGAGAGCTGGGGTGGGGGAGATTGGGATAGTTTTATCGGGGAAGGAGGGAGGGGTGTTTTTTTGGAGGGGGAGGAGAGGAAGACTCTGGCGATTGGGCGGGGTCGCGAGTGTGGAAGGGGGGGGGGACGGTGCGGGAGGTGGGGGAGGCGTGTTGGATGATACTGATGATGATACGCTTGCTCATACCCGTCCTCTCCTTACGTGGGCTCGTGGGTGTGAGTGCACGGCCGCTCGTGCGTCTATTGTTTTTGGGGCATTTCAAAAGCAGTTCTTCCCTTCTTCATGTTTTCCGCTCCAACTAACGATTCCTCCCTCCCCCCTCTCCCTCCTGTAAATGTTCCCTTCCCACAGCGCTTGTTCTCCCTCGGCAATTCAAATCCCACTCTAGCTGTTTTCGTTCCCATCTGCCCTGTTTCTTTATTATTATTAATTATTTATTTACATCATCTCGTTCTTCTTCCCTGGGCCGTGTGCTCTCTTCCCATTCCCCTCCCTCTCCTGGGAAGGCTTTTTGCATTAATTTACCTCGTACCGTACGCCGATCCCATTCCGAAAACATGTTTATTTATTTAGTGTTATGATTGTTTGCTTTTAATCTCGCTATGAAGGGAGAGGAATGAATATCATGCATTTTCTGCACACTCTTCCCATGTTTTTATTGCTTATAACACGGGAAATTTATTGTATCTAGATTTCAATTTCATAATATCTCTTTCGTGGTTATTCGTTCTCTAAATCCAATTGTATAAATAGCAAATTGCTTTTTTCTCCAGCCGTTACCTTCTAAATATTGGGCCCAGTAATTTGTGTGTTATGCGACCTTAACATTGCCCCTTTTTACTTCCTTCATTGCTTCGTTTCCAATTCCATCTTACGCCAGACGTACAATTTTGAGCTCTGCAAAAAAGAATTCCGTCCCATACTTCCACGACTGCGGGAATGTTGTTTAATTTAATGAGGCATGAGAGCACAACACGACTTCTGAGAAATACATGAAGAGTTAGGCACGTTTCTAAACTGCAAGTGCAATAGTAGGTACTGCTACTGCGTCTATTTTTCGGTGTAATTTCAGCGGAGAGCTCATCTAGTCTCCCATTCGAGCCACTTGGCCCTGTGTACCCGTGTCCCTCAACGCAGCTTGCGAGGATAGACAGAATGGCCCTCTCCATTGTTATTGCCCCAAGCAAGTCCAAAACCGACGGCGCAAATCACCATGGCAACCTACCGCGGAGAGAGAGAGAGAGCGTGAGCCCCTCGCGGCGCCGCCGAGAAATATGCCCCCCAGAAACTTTTCTTATAAAAGTTACCCCTCGGAGCGTCATCGCCGTCTACGTACTCCCGTGCATTGCTCAGGCGGCGGATTGCAGATTGCAGTGCCTATCCTCTCATGATCCCTTAGGGACCCCACTCCGCGGAGTCGCTCTAGAAAATTACGCTGTCATGGAATGAACGCGCGCAATGGATGCCTAACCCTTAGACCATATGTATGGTCCTAAGGCCTAACCATCCGACGTCGTGCCATCGCGGCACCTTGCCCCCGTCCCCTATGTTGGAAGTTTCAGAAAACTCGTCGGCCGTCGACATTTTTCGTCGAGCTCCGAGGTGGTCATGGTGGTAACTGACTACGGATGTTCGCACTGGTAGTCGGTGGGATTGGAATTCTTCAATCTGACGACGATGCCAATTTGAAATGTATTGGAACACCCGGATAATGGTTTAGCTTCTTGCTTAACTTGCTAGATTTGGCGTTTGTTACTTCGAGCTTCCTCTTTTTCCGATGTTCTGATTCGGGTGCGGAAATCAAATTAATTTTCATGACTTCGAGGCTTATGTTTCGTCCGAATTCGATTCTTTTAGTTTAGCCCTTAATCATACGTATTACCATCTGGAAGCGGTTGAATAATTTCATTAGTTACCGATAAGGTACACGGGCGGCAAATTGTCAATTAAGTTAAACTTCAGGGAGGGAATAGCTTTAAAAATAAAGAAGACAGAGAATCAAACAGAGGACGTGATGATAAATTAATGACTTATATTCCAGAGATAACGAATTGATGAATGATACGTTGCATTGAAATTTTTCTGATGATAGTGTCGGCGAAGTTTGCAGGAGACGATTTTCCTATTCACTGATGCAGGGTCATGTAGACTCAGGGGCGTATTGATGATAAGGCTGGTGAAGCAAAGGGAGATTTTTGTGTTCCTCTTTTGATTGTGAAACTCTCCTTCACCCTTCAGCGCCCTCTCCTCTTCCGCCACTCTCTCTCCAGTCCGTCCTCACCCAATAGACTTAGTTTTCTCCTTTCCTCCCACTTGTCCTCATCAAAGCTTCTTCCGCTCGCTTCCTCCTTCCCTGTCTTATCCACCTCTTTCTCTCCCAGCCTCCTTGAAAGCATTTCCGCCGGGCTCCTCTCCCTCTACCTTTAAAATCCCCCCTTCCCTTTTGCTTCCTGTGCCCCCAGGGTTTTCTTCTTCCGATTTTTCCATCCTCCTCTCAAATCCTTTCCTGCCCCGCCAATCCACCTTTCTCCCTCCCCCCCCCGGCCCCCCGTAACTGATCCACCTCCGTCCATCCTCCCACTCGCCTATGCCTGCTACCTGCTAACTTCACTGATCTGCCTTCTTCCTAGCTCGACATTTTCACTCTTGGAGCCTTATCTATTTCCTGGAGAATCTCTGTTATACTTTTCTTCCACACTCGAATTCAAATTTTGCCTGATTTTGTATAATAAACCCCAGCCGTTGTAATGATTGTTAAGGTTTTCATCTCAGAATAATAAGGGAAGTGGTTGTTGTTAATCACCCTAAAATAAAATAAGTTATTTTAATCTCCTTCGCCGCGTGAGACTAGGCTAATGTGTCCGTTCAGAGAGTAGGAACGTAGTAGAGCCTTCGCTTAGGATTATGCTCTCTCAGTTTTTGGTACTGCCTGCAGGAAGCACTTGCAGAATGACCCTGCATTAAAAGGTGTACTAAATTACGTTGTGTAGCCTTGCATTTTGGTCTATTAACGGATTCAACTTTCTCTATTGTGAAGCCCATAGATTTTTGTTATAGTCATCGTGGTACGCATAACGTGTATGGCATTTTTTCTCTCTCCTAAAGTAAATGAGCTAAATAATATGCTGTGTAGCAAGTGTGATTTTAGGCTTGCAAAACAGTATCAGTATACGTGCTATCTTTTTTCGTTGAGTGGGGTAGTTTTATGTATGAAACGTTCTTTTGTGCTTTTACAAACACCATTAAATGCACGGACATGCAGTCATACTCGCCATCAATTGTTTTATTTTGTGTTGAGAAGGAAACTTATGAGTATGTAATTGATTGAGTTAATTCTGTCCTTGGTTTTTAATTTTTATTGAGATAAAGCTGTGTTTGGAGTCATTCGGTTTTTTATTTAGACATCGGCGAAAGTTGGAGCTTTTTTTCCCACTTTCGTTTCGATTTGTCCTTTTGCTTGTTACACGCGCAGTTGTCTTCAGAACGGCATCGAATGTCCCATATGAGATTCACGCACGTGCATTTTTTTATCTAATGCAGTCGGCAAGCGTATTCCTAAATGGGTCATTTGTTGCGCACGTGCGTGCTGGAAGTGCTTTCTTCCTCCGTGCCGCGCAAAACACGACTCACTTTTGCCCATCACATTCGCTGCCTGTTGATTCCCCCGCAAGGGATACCTCCGTCATTGTTTTTTACTCCTTGATGTGTGGCTGTTTGTATCATTTTCCGTTCCGGAGATGTCGAATAATAGCCCGCTCTTGGGCTTTTATTTCCTCCCGCGACCTCGCGCCCTCTCTCTCTCTCTCTCTGGTCCCTTGCGTATACGACTCCAACGCTCCACCGTAAAATGCGATTTCCGCCAGGAAGTGCTTCTTCTTCCTGCATGACATCCTTCGCTCTTTCGGGCTTCCCGCATAATGTGGCCTTTTCCATACTCTCGAAAAACCTGTGCATCCCTCATTTCCGTCCAGAACCATGCAACCATCCCCCGTAACCCCAACTCTCCACTTAACCCATCCCGGCACATCGCCCTCCTCCCCTTTTGAACCACACTACATCTACCGTAACCTCTTCGACGGCCATAAAGAAGGGAAGAATGGTGGCAAAGTGTAGTTTTGCCTTACCTTTGTTCTTCTCTTCCTTCTTTTTTCCTCTATTACGTCTTCCACATCATCCCCCATATGTATGCAGAATTCATCTTACTAAGTCATTTTAAGGCTCTATTCCTCATACCTTTTTTTTTGCCTCAGTTATCCCCGTCGTTTTTACTTGGTGGGAAAACCGACCGTAGAAATTCAAAACCTCCGGAGTAATATAGGAAATGGGGCGGAGTGCGGTATGGAGGTAATTTGCACTATTTGTCCGAGCGAGAATTTAAAGTCGCCGTGAACTCAAACCATAAGTGAACTGGCATGAAAATCTGCAGTTAAGGTCTTATGGGCGCACTTGTCGGATAAAAAAAATAATTGGATGGTTCATCCCCCGCCTCGTAATCACCAGTCTTTTCGAATCATAGACCTTAATTGCGAGTAACGCGTTAAACGTTGAATATGCACGATACTTTCATTTAGATCCCGCAGCATTTGGAGGAAAAAATTCCCTTCGGTTAATAAGCTTCTTTAGCAGCCGGTTAAATGAAGTTGGTTCAATTTCGTTTTTGCCTCAGTGCTGTAAAATGTATTTCATTTTAAAACCGTACTTTGCTTGCGCGCTCGTCAATCAGCATTGTAGGTACTGTAACATGTTTCGCTGTTTAGAATAGGTTTATCCCTCTGTCTGCACTTCGATAACTATTTCCGTCCGTTCGAACAACGCAGGCAATCGGTCTAGTGCCGCAAAATGCATAAAGGGGGCCAGTTACCTAAACAGTCGTAATGGTATTCGGTGAGTAATGCTCCCATTAATCGTGGCGGCGATGCGTTGAAACCGGAGTTTTTCCCTCCTTTTGGCATTAGCATTTAGCGCCCGCGCTAATAGACGCCCGTATATGTATCCTGGAGTGTGGAATGGTTGCCCTGAGTGGAAATGGGCCGAAATGAGTTGCCACTCCCGCAGCGTAAACTACCGCTCTCTCTCGTTCTCGAAAACTTCCATGAAAACATTTTCGGAAATTCCATCGGTGCGCATAATTGCACTGCACTCCGGAGCACTTTTCGCGCCCTCGTAAAAGTTTCGGGTGCTCTCGGGCATCGCTCAGCCCGTCTTTAACGGCGATATTTCCGGGGACATAGGTACGGAAGGGTGGGGGGGGGGGTGCATGGGAAGATGTGCACCGTGGTGCACGTCTGGTGGTGCCAGTAATGTAAGAGAGATACGTTCGGTATTGCGAAACCCATCTTGGTGCTCGCTTATCCGTCTCTCATTGAACTCCAGTGCCAATTTAAGTCCCCACTATTTTAGTAGTGATGTTAGGAGGTATCCTGAAATATTAACGGTATTAAATTCCTAGGGAGTAATTACATTTTATATATCGGAACAGAAAAATATCAGCCATCACTAGTAAATATCATTGTAGTAAGGAGCACGTCTTATATCTTCAGGCCGAAGCACCAAGTTGATTTCCGTGTCTGACTTCATACTGCTTATTTAGTCTGCCCGGCCGGTAGTGAATTTTGAAAAAAAAACGCGACGTCAACGCGAATGCCTTCGAGCCTTATGTGTTTTATTGCGGTTAATAAATAATCTAGTATGTTTACGTAACCCAATGTTACTCATCCCTCTTATCCATTCAGCTATGGTATTACTAATTTTTATAATGTTCTAATTAAATTGAAATGTGAATCCATCGTACAGATATCAGTATTTTTCCGATGTGGATAAACAATTCTAGGTTTCCCTACTGTTTTCCAGTAAAATCGACGTACCTCTCTTCAACGCATATACTTACCTTGCGTTTCTTTATTATCACTTTTACTTATTGTTAGATCAGTTACTATATCCATGGCATCGGAACAATTTGGCCTGATTAATGTATTTCTGCTTCTTCCTCGTCTTCAGCGCGTGCCTTTAGGCCCACGACATCCCATTCATCCACCCTTAGACCATATAAGCATATTATATGGTCTGAGCACCCACCAATGGGAACTCACGCTACGGTTTCATACGACCTCATGATTTCGGCGCAGATTTGGCTTGTCCCCATTCACTTATTTCCGGTTACATAGTCTTGACGACTCTCAAATCTGGTGGATCTACTTTACTGTGATTTTTTACAAAGCCTGCTCTTTTATTAATTCATATGTGAAAGTATACCCTTTTTGAAAGTTATATCGTATTACGAGCAACACCTATTGTTAGCTTTGAAGGCCATGGCAACACCGCCTTTGCGCCTTGAGCCCAAACGGCAACAAGGACTTTTCCGAAATGAAATGCATTCTACGCACGAAGTACGTGTGCTTCACTCGTTGCAACTTGCAAGTTGCTCGCCGGGCTGCCTGACGCCGCACCGTCTCAGCCGCAAGGCCGGCTTAGCGGCGCCGTACCGACCAATAGGCGAGGGCTTGGCACATATTGTGTGACATTCAATTTACTCACCTAATGAGCATAGTGTATTTTCGTCATAGACACATTTCAATCCTGCCAAAGTAGTGAATTATCGGTGATACTTCCCGCCCCCACGTATCCCCCCGTTTCTCCTCTCTCTTTGTCCTATCCTCTCTTTCCTCTTGTAGCGGCGGGACGGATGGCATAAAGGGATGGGGAGGCTAGGCTTTCGGGGCTTTGCCGCGAGGTGGTTCCGCTGTTTAGGCGGGTGGGGGGATGGGACACGGAGGTTATACAGCGCAGTGTGCCGCCTTGTAATGTGCTGTCAGAATCAGTTTGCCTCGAAGGCTGGATGTGTATAAGAGGGTTGGGGGTGGGGAAGGGCAGGGGGCGCCCTTATCATATCCACTCGCATGCCGCCGCTCCGCTTCTTCCTTGTCTTCAGCACGTGCCCTCGGCCCACGACTTCCCATCTACCCACCAATGGGAACTCACGCAGCGGTTTCATACGACTATGAAACCGTTATTTTTTTCGGACTTCAGTTGATATCATACCGCACCCTAGGGAATGGTGCGTTTCCGTTGTTGCCGATTGAAATGTGTGATGAGTTAAAACGAAGGGGACAACGCCAGTTCCTTTCATCCAGCTTCCCAGTTCCCAGAGTTCCCAGTTCATTCCAGCTTTTTTTAGATATGCTTTTTTTTCTGCTGCTCGAGGCCCATTTTAATCGATTTTCAAAAATGTTCGCAGCCCTACGATAAGGTCGATTAACCTCTTATTCTCAATATTTGCAGTAGAGTATTCGCCCTCGCGAGGAATAGCAATGAAATCTCATGAATCCGATACAATATATCGACAAGAATATAAATTGCAACCTTAGATATTGTTTATTTACCTTTGAAGTCCGGATAGCTTTCCCGTCTGCGACACTAATAGCTATTTTCGTAAATCCCTTTAAATGCACGATGCGTGACAACGCATCTTGTAGCCGACTAGAGAAACCTGTATTGTTCTATATTTGGTCAACACTGTAGGATTTCGTCGTATGTCAGTTATTTCTGCAAAATTGTCTTCCTTACATCAGAGACCGCTTCAGATGAGTACTTATTCTCGCCTTGCGTAGATGCGTGCGGAGATGTATGTGTGAGGGAAGAATGTTAACATAGGGATCAGACGCATGAAATGTTAACTGTGGAGAAAATGTAGATTTTTCGATATCGGAAGGGCAAAACGACCCAACGAAATTATCAACGTGGTTAGGGAATAAAATACGTTTCTTGTTATGAACAGAATAATTTGGAATAGTAATCGATGATACGCTGCATTAAACATTTGATTTATCGTTATATTATATGATCGATTCAAAGCTATTGGTTTGTTTTTTTATTTCATTCCTTTTTCTAAAGGTATGACTCAGTGTTATGCTCAGTAGCATTATGTATTCAGTGGATGCTGGACATTCTGTGTTCGCTTACCACAGAGTAGAGAACTGGAATTCGGGCGTAGGGTGCCGATGTGGATTTGACTCTAGCTATTCAATTTTTGGCATCAGCTACTACACGGGGTTCAAAGCGTGAAATCCTCGTCTGATCATCATGGTCGAGTGTTCTCATTGGGATCTGTGTCTCTTGGTAATCCGCCGCACATAGCAGTCTTGTCGGACGCACTCCGACGTTGAAATACAAGCTACCCTTAGCAACGCATGTTACACGGCTGTTCTCTGTGAACGATTTCTTACGTTTGCTTGATTAACGTTCCCGGGATGAACCTACCCATGATATCTATTGTGTTGCTGACGAATTCTTCATTAATTAAGAGGTGATGTTCTCTGCATGATCAAACAGGCCATCGATCTGATAAAAACTAAAATATGTGTAGGGAGCGGCTTAAAAGTAGAAGAAACGCGACGGTAAGTAGTACTGCTCATTATATCGGAAGTAATTTGTGAGTTTTTTTGTGAACCATTGTATTTTATGTCGTGTTCTTTAGCGTATATTACCCAAAGTAAAATCACTCCAATAGCATTTTATGAATGCTGCCTTATCGGGGTGTGCATAATGCATTTAAGGCAATGATATTTGAATAATATCGGCAAACGATGTAATAGTTACTTAGCTTTAGCGCTTCTCTAGTTCTTCTGTCAAATTCTTTGCTGATATGTATTTATCATGGCAAAATTGTCTACCGCCGGTAATCTGAAATTATGATTATGGAATGGTTGAGGGAGCATGAACACAGTTAGTCATTTATTTTATATGTTCAATCGTGCGGTCATTCCTTATCCACCAGCTCTATGTTAATCCCGCCACCCATCCTCCGCTCTGTCGCGCTCCCATTCCCTTTCTACCATGATTATTACCCTTTCTACCCTATTATTTTGGCCATTATTTTGCTAAATGTTAAAACAATTAACCCACCGCTAAGTTAGTTTTGTAAGGAATACCTCACATATTATATAATACTCTTCAACCCTCGTCGATCTCAGCCGTAAATGATGCTACTTCTTCTTTTAGTTTAAGAATTAGTTTATTTTATTTTTGTGGACAAGCGATATCCTGTCTCTTTCTCTTACCTGATCTTTGTCTTATATCTATCTTGGAATTCATCTCACCCTCCTTTCTAATACTCGCTGTATGTACATTGTCGGATATATCGCTATCTATCTCTCCTATCAATTCACTCTTCTCAATCACCATAGAAAGCATTTCATTTCAATTTCTTCATCCACTTGTCGCCTCGAGTCCACTGCCTTTATTTTTACTCAGAACCCATGTTTCTGCTCCGTACAAGGCTGCGCTCCACCGCAGTATGTCTACCAGCCTTTTATTGGCATTTCTGTTCAATGTTCCTCCCTTAAACTCTTTTCTGTTAGTAAATGCTTCCTTTGCCGTCGTTATATTCCTTCTCTGTCCCTTGACCGTATCATCCCTCAATTTCCGTGCACCATCTCAGCCCTCCAACCCAATACCGTCGCTTACCCTGTTACGCCCTTCCTACCCTTTGTGGACCACCCTCCGCTGTTCATTGAATAATTTTACAGGCCGTAGATGGTTTTTTATGAGGTTTCCCGGGGCCGCTTGGATAGAGTAGCGATGTGGAAGGGAGAATTGAAAAGGGCATGGGGTGTATAACCCACGAGGGTTACTGAATTAAATTGCCTTTTAACCTTTTCCTTTGTTCTCGAAAAATTCTTGTATCTTGAAGTAATTGTAAGGTTAGCGGCTGTAATTCGGATGCGTTCCGAGTGTGCCGTGTTCGCTGTGGATTGGTATTTGTGAACAGCCTGGGGGGCTTGAGGTTGAACTGGGGTTTTTCTTTTATAATTCTAGTCTGCTTCACAAGTGAGAATGCGAGAATTTTGGGTTATTTTGCCGCACTAAATGACTGTCCGTTCGAACCGTTGCTCTTTTGTGGATCAGGATGTTTTCGGTCGGCGAGGGCGGGTGGAGATCAGTGGAGAGGGCTGGGCGGTAGCGTGGTGGAAGTGTTAATAGATGTCGAGCAAAAGGGAGTGTTTATGATAACACTGTCCGGTGAAAACATTTTACGATAATTGCTCGGGCGTTTTGATAAGAGGGTCGTTCGTATGCTCCAAGCGGGTAAAGAGCTTGGCTTTGTTATAACGGTTGCTTTTGGTGAGTAAGTATGTTGATGGTGCAGCGACCCCTTCATTGGTTGGCTACGTGACCGACGCGGCGATTCCATCGGTCGCTTCATGGTCGCATGGATTCGCCTCGATGGACACGACCGGTCCGAATATTCACCAGCAATTGTTCCCTATGGTCTTCTTATTGTTCCCAACTTTCACACTTAACATTTTTATGCTCTAAAAACTGAATTTTATGTGGTAATTCTTGGCCGTAGTTTAGAACATACACGGTGAGAGTTTCCTGTTATTATGGTATGATTCAATGTGGCTTTCTATGTCGTATAACTTTTTAAATGTTCTTAGCTACAAAAATAAATTTGCTTTTCATGTTGATAATTCTATTTTTATGCTAAATTCCGCAACTGATGATGTATAAAATGAAAAAAAAACAACTAAGAATAATATTTTCAATGTAGGTGGTTTAATCATCGAAGTATGAATGGGATGGTGCTTCTCGATTTTTTAACATCATAATTAGATGTAGTTCTTTGTAATTAAGAAATGAGTGCCACTTTAAATCCGCATTCTGTATTCCATTATTTGTTTTATATTGCAGCTACTCTTGTCGGACTTTATCAGAGTAGTATGCGTGCTGGGATATGTGCTACTTGCAACGAGTTTTTTTTTTTAACTCTTGATGCGTGATGAATAGATGAGGAGAGCGAGGCTCGGTAATTAATCACCAAAAATCCTCGTGTTTGACAGGGGTGACGTGAACGTTGGAAGTTTACTCTTTTAGCTAATATTTAAGATTAACCAGCAGATCCATTTCATAAAAAAAATGAACGAAGTGCTCCAAACCATGTTTGCATCGATTTTTTTTTCAAAACCCAGAGAGAGAGAGCGATTGAGCTATATATCTGGAAAAATGTCGTAATTTTTCACGGCGGCCTATCTCGAAAAACACTCGATGCGTGAAAATGCGGTGTGCTTTATGCCATTACGCCCCTCTGCCCCTGTCTCTCTCTCTCTCCCACCCTACCCCCTTCCATCCCCCCTGTGCGGTAGGGTGCGTAGAGGACGAGGTGGACATAATTAATTGCTCCAACTAAAACGTGGTAGCGGGACAAATTTTCACCGCGATGTCGTTACTTGGGGCGAGGTACGAGAATGAGGGGGTAGGGGTAGAGCCTTCACGAACCCCCCCCCCCTCCCCATCCACACGCGGGCGTCCTTGTGTGTTCCTACCAGGGATTTTATAGGGGGGTTAGCTCTCCTCCCCATAGCCCCCTGGTGCCGGGAAGGTGCGCTGACGGTGGGGTGGGGGGGGGGGGGGCGCAGAAATTTATCGCCTGGCACGGGGCGGCAGCGTGCCTTGGCCGCTAGAATGCTCGCTGCCGCCGCTTTGAATTAAGTGGGCCGTGCGATGCTCTCTCGGCGCTTGCTTCCCTTTATGGAAAGGACAAAGTCCAGCGAATACCAGCAAACGCATATTTTATTGCTCTCCGGCGACGGCAGCTTCCGCGGGATTGGAGGAGGTGGACGAAGCATGAAATAAATAATGAAAAAATACAAATATATCCTCCTCTCCGCTTCGGATACTATTTTCTACATTCCAAACGCTTCGCCTGTTGACGGCTAGGTCCGATGCGCGTCTCTCTCCCAGGTTCTCTGTATGCTTCGATCGAGTTCGACGCCCTCGTGTGATGCTTGCCAGTGTTGGGTTGCTAGAGCATCGCCCACAAGCAACGGAAATGTGTAGTCCGTAGAATGCTGATCAAACGTTTGAGCTGAAAGCCGTTTGCTTCGCAACTCATATCATTTGACTTGTTGTTGAAAGGGTTCTTTCATTCGTTACTTCCCAAGTTGAAGCAGTCTCGTACGCTTCATTTACAATTGTATTCCCTCTGCATAGCTCTGTAAATAAAAATGTTTAAGTTCGTTATACTTCTAAATCTGTCACCTCTAAGCATTCGCATTTTTACGAGCTTTGTTTTTTCCCCTTTGCGTAATTATTGTGACTCATTTATGATGCGGTCGAACGTTTATGTATTGAAAATGGAATTTATGTTTAAATTTCAGCTTTTAGTGCTGTTTTTTTTTTGTTCTAAATAGTTACTTTTTTGCTGATAGGATGCTGACTTTCGTGATGGTGAGAATAATATTTGCAAACAAGGAAGGAAAGGGCGAAATTCAATAGTTTTTATCATTGAACCTAAGCCACATACCGAATTGTTGTAAAAAAGAATCATTGAATAGGGACTTGCGGGTGTATTCGAACCACTTGTCTGCCGACTTCGCAGTGAATTTTCCGCCACATTGGTATATCAACAGTGTAAATATTTTGCCTGCTGTTATTTCCACTATTTTTTAATTAAGTGACTTGATGATTTTAGGTAGATAGCATAAGATGATCAGATTTTATACTTATTGTTGTGAACAATCATGCCTCGTCTTTTTCTCTTTTTTACAGAACTCGAGTTGGGCTATGGTACAAGTTTTCCAGTGCAGATTCGCACTTGTAAAATTTTCCGCTCAAATTTTTGAAAGACTACGGCTCGTGTACTCAAAAACCTTCTACTTTGCTGCGGTGAAAAACATGCGTGTGTAATATAATCTGAATTACATAATATCTGAATTCCCGACCACTTGCCTTTGCGGAAACCACATCATTCAGTTTGCCCCTTTTGTGAGGGCATTTTTGCCTCCAGGCGTTCTCGCTGACCTTTCGCCAGCACCCCGTCCCGCCCCAGTCTTTGGAGCCGGCCTGTCACGCGTGCTTTAGCGTGTTCCTCGGCCTTCCAATTAGTCCGAGTCCATTGTCCAAGTGTTTCCCTTTGCTCTGGGATGGGAGCACGCGCCTCTTCCGCTCGGTAATTAACAGTCAGAACTACTGTGGCACATATATCCTCATCCACGTCTCCACTGTCGTGTGTGGGTCTCGTGCAACGGGGAAGTAAGGGAGGGGTAGCGGTCACGGGTTATGATGATCACAGATGATGATTTTTCGGAATAGACAGCGATACGATATGTGCACCAAAGCAATGCGCGAGCAAAGGACTTGCTGCGTGGACACGCTATCGGATACGAGATCGTATAGACCAAGAAAAACATTTACCTCCACCGGTATTCTGACCGGGATCTCCAAATTGTCGTTCAGTTAAACTGCTGCTGGAAGCTGACTTGCAATTTTAATATTTTTTCTACATTTTGGCATTAAGATCAAGTAATATCATGACCACTTACTGCCTAGATGAGGTATGCCATTCACATATTTATGAATGCGAAAAATGTGTTTCTCGTGATACACTGCCCAAGTACCTGTAGGCGCGTTTTACGAGGCGCCATTATTGTATCCACCGAGCACTTGCCCGTGATTTCTAATTTTTCGGACGTGATTTTTCGTCCAAACTCCAAGTCTCTGCCAGGTTATAAACTTTGGACTTTGTTACAGAATAAAGTGTTATAATGGTGAATGTGCTATAGGTACATTTCAGGTTGCTACCTCTGCTTTTGCTACAGCACAAAGCTTTTTAAAAATTTCGGATTAATTTTCGTTTTTTTTTCTTTTCTAGTTGTATTTATGCTCTCCGAAAAATTCTCTCCAACTCCGAGTATAAAAGTTTCGCTGTGATTTTCATCGCTACTAGTTGTCAATTTCCTTTTGTGTGTTTAGTAAAAAATGTGTATACCTACACGAAAGGCTAATTTCCTGCCGTGTTGATAAAAAAGTAACGCTCGGGCAAATGAATGCGTTTGCAGTTTTGGTTGGGACTTTTCCTCGTCATTCCAAGTCGGCAAGTAATATCCGTCCGCACGAGGAATTCAACTTCTAGCGGACTGGGAAATGCGGCTCGTTTGGAAATTTTCGCGGAGCGTAGTTTGTTTCGAGTGATAGTGGTCACACGCGGCGATAAGCGCTGCACTATCGCGCATCCGAGCCCGCCGAAAACCGTAATTTCTTTTATATTACGCGGTGGATTCTCGCGGTGTCGTGCTCTTTTCTCCTTCAGCGAGGACCCGTTCGTTCGGATGAAACGTGAAATGCACTAGTACTCTCTCGCCGGCCATGACGAACCCTCACACACTCTATAATTTTTCGGCCTTATTCGCACGCACGTCTAACTTAGCCTTTTAGTGTGCTTTTACAGTGTGCGGGTGGGACACTTTAGGGCGAGGGGGAGGGAGGGAGAAACTCATCAAAATAGTTCCGGCCCCGCGCCTGCCGTTTTATCACCTACTTAATACTGTCCGCTCCTCACCCACTCGTACATCCACTCATCCCAGCGACCGCCTTGCCCTATCCTATTTCCGAGAGAGCCCAAAACCTTTGTATGGGATCCGCACCAGCCGATCTCTGCAACTGGTAGTATCCATTAATGGGACGCATCACTCCGCTCGAACGGTCGTTCTCGTGAATGACCGTCTCGAACGAATCGGTCCTACCATTCACGTTAAACAAATTTGGAAACTTGAGACCTTCTACAGTTGCTACCCGCGAATTAATCATTGGCATATGAGTGCTACTTGCGTGATCGCTGCCTTTTCAAAGAACGGCTCTCCTTATGCCCTCGAAGCGTCTTCGGATTGAAGATAAATTCGCTACATTCTCCTTCATCCTTTGATTCCCAAAATCTGCTTTTCCTGCGAATATTCTCCCCGTCGATGCGAATAATGTTACCTTTAATGTTTCCCCGACGAATAGTGGACTAATCCATTCCGCATTCGGGATTGCTGCCAAGTAGTCTTCTTTTTCAGGCAAAGTTTCTCGTGCCGTTCAGGAGGTGTCTTGAGGTTGAACATAGCTTCAATACTTTATTTATTCTTTTTCTTATTTACTTCACGTAGCGGAAACATGGGTTCCGAGGAAGAAGGAAGAGAAAAGACGGGTAGCATTGGTGATGCGGGTGCGGAAGAAGAGGAAAGATGGGTGTGGAGGGTGTCCTTCCTGCTACTGTCTATTTCAAAGATAAATTTCTGCTCTTTGGACTGATGGCAATTCCAGTTCGAGTTACGCCGCTTAAGTTGCTTTTAACCATCAGACGCTCATCTCCAGCTTTCAACGCAATTGTTTCGACAAGTTGAGTAAAGCTGTTATGGGCAATGTTTCGCTTCGTTTGCCCATTCCTCCTCATGGCTGTCAGCGGGTTCGTGCGCTATTGTCCACGCGCCGCCTGCTCCCGCGCATGCGCCCTCGCCAAATTCCTTCGCGTCAACCCTCTGCAATGGGAATCGCCGCGGCGCCCGGCCTTCCACCGAACCCCATTGAGACTCACCCCCTCTGTCCGTGCGCGTTTACGAACACGTTCTCCCCGTTAAGACGCTTGTCCCTCATTATTTTGGTCACATGGGGATGACAGCGATAAGTACATCAGTTCTTACTGCATTTTAGTTGTACTCGGGATAAGAATCGTCCTGTTCTACCATTTATAATTAAAAAATGTATGTACTCGAAGCTTCCCATGCTAGCTAACCACGAAGTAATCATTTGTAAATGTGTTAACCCTGTGAGTGGTGCTTATCGTCTGTTACGTACAAGTGTAATATCAAACGTGACTATTAATCCAAAAAATAATATTCCCTCATTAATAACAATGAAAAATAATTTATAGTAATGAAAAAAAGATCTTTACTCGGAAAGAAATACGTTGTGCACTTAAAGCCTAATTGTGTGAAATAATTCTAGTTAAATATCTTTATTGCCATTGTTGAAACTGTATTCTTTGCTCCCACGATGGTATTTTTTAACATTTACCTCGGCTATACCTACTGATTGCTTACATTTTTTCCGTATAATTTCCAGTGAACGTGTAAGTCACATTTTCCAGTTTCGTTGTGGCATCGAGGTGGACTCTGGTGTGCTATTAAAAGAGGACAATATCTAGAGCACATGTTGTGGAGGGTCTCCGTGGCCATCACCTTTCGGCCCGCCATCTGGTGGGACCTCCCCCAATTGGTTCTCGTCTCTTGTTGCCGTTTCACCACCTCATCTCGGAAGGCGATCGTGCGGCGGGGGTTGAGGGGATGAGGGAGGTGAAGCGGGGGTTAAGAGTTCCTGGCGCGCCTCCTGCGGAAACCCTCGTCCATCCAATACATCCGCCTTTCGCTCCTCCTTAAAACCCCTTCCGTTAGTTATCATCCCGAGCCCGGGGTCGAATAATTGGAGGTACCCCCGAAAGTTTCGCGCTTTACGTTTACGGGGGAAATGCGTGCTTAAACATCCCCGTCCGCTTCGTTTCGTCGTCGCAAGCCGGGCCGAAAGATGAACAATGGGGGGTGAGGGGACGGTGCGTGGGCGGGTGAGATTTTGGCGTTTTTCGACCGTTAAAAAGGGTGAGGCGGGCGAGGAATTCTCCCCTCTCGCTGCGACCTTAAACTCCCGGTCGTAATTCCATGACATGAGGGACCGGATTTCATTATTTCATCAAGTCCCCCCCGGAGTACCGATTAAGAGATTCACAAATTTAATATTCATCGACGTGCCTTGTTAACTTTTATTCTCGTGATGGTTTATACGTCTTCAGTAAACTCCTCAACCATGTCGTTTATAAATATATATGGTAATGTTCACTTTTTTACGTCGCCACGATGTGTAAAAAGAACGTTATGCGTTTATTAAAAGGGTGTCTCATGAACTAATTTTAACCTGGGAGGATTCCGCTCTCAGAAAGTAGTGTTCATCCTTCGTAAATTTATACTTATTTTTTATCCAGTCTTTATGGTGCTCCACCAGTCGACCGTTTTTATTGTTAAACACTCTGTTTAATGTATATTTGAACCATATTTACAATATTCCTTACAAATAATGCTGTTTTCCTCAATATTATGTGGACATTTTGTTTCTCCATTGAAACAATTTATTCTAATTCCTTGGATATTCATTCAAAGCGGTTCAACCTCTAGTTGATCCTCACAGATTTTTCTTAGATATTTCTCTCCATAGTTGCGTTCAATTTTTCATTCCAGTTTAGTTAAATGGGTGATTTTAATGCATTTTGTTGATTTTATACACACTGCATGAAAAATACGTCTTATTTTTTGGCATGGGTGGTCCAGGACTCAAAACTTCACCACTTTTCTTCGATTAGGAGTTTTATTTTGGAGTAATTTTTTCTAATCCTTTACTTTCTTGGACTGATCATAACTATTCCCTTTTTTGTGATCTATATCTTGAAACCCACTAACGATAATAAGGCGTTCCGTAGGCCAGAAAATAAATATGCCCCTCAAAGGTTTCTCGATTAGTCGGGGAATCTAGGAAGCCATAAGTCTGAGGGCGTGGTAGTGTGCTTCCGACTTCTGTTCCCGCGTGTCGCATTTAAGCGACGAGGGAGGGTTGGGGGGTGAAGTAGACTGAAAGGGGACAGTGAAGAAAGACTGAAGGGGGAGAATAGAGTACAAGGTCCGTGGGCATTGGCAGCGATCTTCCCTGCTAACGATTTATCGTGCTGTTAACCGACCGTTTGGAGGAGTTGCGTGCCGTTGGGGGGACTGCTGGGTTGGGCCGAAATAGGAGAAAGAGGGTTTTTGGCATCCGTCGTCGTTTAGCCGATCGGAAGAAATTAGCGCGCCGCTTAACTCCTTTGTCTCGCAGTCTAGAATGGAATGTTCGGTCGGAAATCCGTCGTCACCATTGTTGCTTTGGATATCAGCTACCCTCCTTGTTTTTCTGTTGCCAGTAATCGGGGAAATATCTCGGATATATTGTATTCACTTACCAAAGTCATACAAATTCATTATTCCTCTAGAAAGAGAACACTTGTGGAACATAACCGTTTTAATAAGTATTTCCTCGCACGGACCACTTGCCTGTTACCGAGGTGTTAAAATCATATCTTGTTCTTCCAACTTTAAATGCTTTTTTGATAGTAAGTGATACCATACAAGCTTCAAGTGAGTAAACCTGAATCGATTTGTGGTAATTTATTTACTTTGTTTTCCAGTTGTCACCTCATATTCCTCATTTACGGCGATTGTGTTTCTAGCCCGTCCTGCTGGAGACATGATCTTCATTTTTTACGTATTTTCTGGACCAGGATTTGGACCGTGGACCTTTGCTTTCCGGACCTTTCTCAGGCCACTACGCAATTCAGGTTCTTCAATTTTCATTGCAATTTTACTGAAGTTCAACGATGTTCGTTCGATTCCCGGCCCTTGGGATATTTTTCCCGTGGTAATTAATGCGAATTTCACCGCCCTTCACGTGGCAGGCGTGAAATAAGCCACATTTTTATCTTCTTTTTATCTCCAAAAAGGATTTTGATATTATTAATTGCAGTGTATGAACTCAGAGGCCAACCGTTATTTTCATTCCAGCGTCGCGTACGCCTCTCTATCCTGCCCCTTTTCCGTTTTCGACCTCCGCTGTCTTTCTAATGCTCATGCTTCTTGCTCAGTGAGCGTTTTCCTTTCTAGCTCTTCCATTTACCTTTCTCAATGTCCGTGCACCATATTGTCACTATTGCCTTTTGCGGAATTTTCCCCCACTGATGTGTGAGAAAGACGAAGCGGGCGAGGCAAGTGACGATGGCCCTCTTCCATCCCCAACTCTCTTTTAAATGTGCCGTGGCACACACGGGAGCACGGAGGTCATAGGGGTGGGAGTCGCCGCCGCCCCTGACTGCAACTCCAGGAGAGCACATCCCTCGCGCCCACCACCCCTGCCCGCCTCACTTCTATTAACTTCCTCTTTTATTATCTCTCTTCCTCTTTCTGCGACTCTTCCTCTCCTTTCCTCGCATCTTCATCTATTCTCCCCTCTTCCCGCAGCAGCAGCAGCAGCGACTGCGCTCCTACGCTGGATGGGTTGGATGGGGAAAAAATGGAGGGAATCTGGAAGAACCGATTCTTATACACTCCCTAACACGCACACGGACGCTTTTTATCTTCCTTTTATTTAATTCCGCCCGCTGCCCCGTTCTCACGGACAGTTTCGCCCGTGCTAACTGCGTCTCCGCCGCCGACGCCGTCTGTTCTTTATGGTCTCCCTTTAAAAATTAATCTTCGGGCCCGATATGATGGGTGTGTAAAAATAAGCGCAAATGTTTTTGCACGCGTGCGTACTCCCTCCGCGTGGAACGCTCCCGTTGTCGCCGCAGTTTCCCCGTTCCGCGGACCACCGCGATTTCCTCTCCACCCTCTGCTAAATGAGGCTCGATGATGTCCGCCTTTTATGGAACGATTCCCTGACTTATTTTTTTGTAGGCATAAAGTGAAAAAGGTTTTCAAATACACGCTTTTAATGCGTCATGAAGTACCATGCTTAACAGTAAATTCTCCTCGCCACATTCCTCCCTTGTGGAAACCTAAAAAGAAGATAATTCTTTTCTAGCTTTGAAATTTTTAAGTATTACTGAGAATGGCTGGTCTTCGTTTCCGAGTTCAAAAATATTCTTCTGATTTTACCTCTTATCGAAAAATGCTGCGTTCATTCATTTACTTATTCGTGATCGAAAAAAGGGTCATTGATGTTTCTTTTAAGAGAAAACACATAAGTCGTGTAGAAGTTATCAATAAAGTAAATGAAAATTATCACGATGAAAGGTCTAAAACAACTGGAGGATAAGGACGCTACAAAATGCTATATTTCCTCCGGTAGTGCTTCTATTCCGCAATTTACCACCGTTTACAAGAATCTATTTAAGTGTTATCTCTTTGGCTTCTATACGGTTTCCTTCTTTACCAAGAGTGTTCTTAGAATTGTCTTAATTATTAAAGTAAATATTTTACAATGAGAGCATTAGCTTGACTTTGATCGATCAGTTATAAATTTTGTGGCTCAGCCATGGTTATTTTAATACCAGGATCTTATTCCAATTTTTTCGGTAATAGGTATCGCGAGGCGATGCGATTTTTTTTATTCACTTTAAAAATTTAAGATACAAGAAATGCATTTAATTTTAAAATAATGAGGTCCATATAATGGATTACGGTAGTGAATAACGCTTGGTAAAGATCAATATTACGATATTATATGGATAATATATTTGAATTCTTCTCTTTGAATATCCACTTAGGGTTAATGCGAACTTAAATCTGCTTGGAGTATGTCCATGGGTCGGGAGAATGATGTCGTGCATGCTGTGGTCGCTAAATATTTGCGAGGTGTTCCTTTTTTTGAGTATGGGTCTCCTTGAGGCTTCTCGTTCGCCATATTGCGTCGTCCGCCATTAACATCCTCCCACCCTTATGGGCGTCTGCCCCCGCTCCTCGTCTTGCCGGCCCGCACCCTTTTTCTCGCTCCCCGCGTGTGTTTTACTCATTAGCGCGCCTCATTAAGTGCTTTTGTTTTTCGTTTTAAAGCGGCTATTTTTCACCAGCCCTCCTCCGCCACCGCAGGGGTTGGTTTCCAGGGGACTGGTGATGACTTGGGTGGGTGGGCAGTTGGGAGGGTGGAGATGACTTCCCCTCTATTCCTCCCCTTCCTTGTGCCCCCTCCTCTCTTTTCCCTTATCGCTTGAAGTCATCGCCTTGGAGAGCGCCCTGACTTTAGAATTTCTCACCACCGCCACTGGCTGTCCACACCACCCCACCCACAGCCAACACCCAGAACTCTTACGTCGTGATCCCTTTGGGTTTGATCGTTTTTTTTTTAAATTTGTCGCATAATATATGCTAATAGTCTCTGAGAAAGTTGTGGTCACCGCTTCTTGGATGCCATTTCAATATTATTGTTAAAGTATTCTACCGTTCAGTGTAGGTTTGCATGGAGCATTCGCAGATTCAGCCGTTCTTTCTCTCCTCTCAACTTGAGCTCCCCTCTTCAACTCTCAGTAAGATCTATTCCCTTTCATTCTTTCTATTTATGCTATTTTCTTCCTTTCCTTGCTTCACTTGCCGAACATAATTGAGATCTGTAGGGAGATAGAAGCAGGATTCTTTGGTTTAATGTTGAATAATGGACTTATCGCCGCAGTGAAGAATAGAATTCAGTGATGCTGATATCTGGGGGATGCGGGGGGATGCTGATATCTGGGGGGGGGGGGGCGGGGATGATTTTTGATGGTGTATGTTGTTCTATGCAAATTCACTTGAACCGTTAGATGATATGCATATAAAAATGTTGATCATTCTATGCTGAAGTTTATTAACTATCATTTTTCCCTTCAAGGATTCTTCTGTAAAAAGCCTTTTTTGGCACGTTTACAAAAGAAAAATGGCTAAATCGACTTTCAGGGCATGTAATACCGTGGAGATATTACTGTTTTGAAGACTGGAGAGGTGTTACCAAAGGGGGTGTTAGAAGATTGAGGATAGGAAGAATTCCATTACGTTCCTCCCCTACGCCTTCAACCCCCGTTACTTTTAGTGTGACCCACCCCCGTTCCCTGCTGACGCCTTCTGAACCTCCCTTCCGAATGGAATGAAACGAAACGGCTGTTTTCCGTCCTCGAACCCCCGTATGGACCCCCTTTCGATCCTCGGTCAAGCCAAATTGCTTCCTTCCTCTCCGCCCCCGGCAACCAAACACCCTTTTTTTTTTTTTCCCCCCCCTGAACTCCTTCTCTCCTCTTCCCCCTCGGGGTGTTTGTGAGATTAGGGTTGGTCGTCTCCTCCTTCACCCCCTACCCCTTTGGCGTGCCTACCAAGCAGCCGAATGTCTCTCCCGTCGATGCTCTGCCACCCTTTTGTGTTCCGAATGGAAAAAGCCCCCCTTGGGAATGTGGACCATCGCCCTGCTAACGCCACCCTTCTTTCTCCTCCTCCTGTTTATTTTTTCCTGCATTCCAAGGAAAGAATAAAATGTCCCAAAATGCGTGCACATCCCGCGCGCCCAGCGTGTCTTTATGTGTCCGGGCGAAGGAGTCTTCGCCGTGAGGCTATTGCCTGCTAGCGTGCCTATTTTCACTTTGAAATGTAATCTCGTGCATGGTTGGCGAGTCGAATGTATTTATTCCCGAACAATGGGATGGCTAATATTTTCTCAGGTGATAGAGGTGATAAGAAAATTTTCGATCGAGATCCATTGAGATCGGGAGTTTAAAAAAGCTCGGATATCGATGCACCATGAAAACTCCTTTTAGGATTTACGTTTCTTAAAAATAATCATCATGCTTAGAGCCTTTTCTCTATCTCCTGATCGTCAAAAACATGTCTCCGCCTGCAACATTACCGTACCATCTATACCTGCCCTGGTAATAATACCCTTCGGCGATGAAAACAACTTTTATCTCATAATTTTTCACTGCATTTTAGTTGCTGTGCATATATTTGATAAATGGGTGGTAAAAATAAATGATAAAAGTAAGTAGTTGACGTGCGTGAATTTTCATGGCACCATATGCAATTCTTTGGGGTGATGGCTCTTGTTTGATTGCCTGTCAAGCTGACGATTCTTGTTCCATCACCATTCTTCTAGTTCCAATTCTCAGTAGTTTCAAATTCCTTGTATTTTTAGATCTGGTCTTGCTAATCCACTGTGACCAATAATATTTAATCATTCTGGAATGGAGTCAACGGCTCAGTATTTTTTTCCTTATCGTTGCTGCAGTAGAACTCTCTCATGGCATATGTTGTGGTTGCTGAAGAATAGCCGCATTTTTGTTAAATATCGTCTTCTTAAACTTGATTTTAATTTTAATGTAGAATACCAAGTTGATTTTATGGTTATAAACCTCAATATTGAATGGCGCTGGAGCAATTTATGATACCCAATTCGTGCGTGGTGACCGTCATCGTAAACTACACCCCTCAGCCAGAACGCTTAAGTATGATATAAAAATGTTAAGGGCTGCAAACGGCAAGCTTAGAAGAAAGAAGCTCGTCATTTTCCGAAGGAATTTATCTGTGATGTGCCGAACGATGTTCGAAAATGACGGTGACGTGTGTTCTTAGGGAATGCAGGTGAAGTGCGCTCGCCGCCACGATGCTCTTTTATCTTTCCACCTTAGGGCATTTAAGTGTCCGCCTCTGAACACCCCACCACTCTTATTCCCGTTGATTCACTCGAATTCGCCCTCCTCCACTCCATGTGCAGTCTTCCACCTGCTCCAATCACTCCTGGCCTTCCTCACGTAGGTCCTTCACATCACGATTCAGAGTTAATGCTTATCGCTTTTGCGCCAAAAGAAATTTTAGCGGCAATAAACGAAATCTATTGAGTTTAGTTTTTCTTTGCATTATTATTAATATCTTCTTCTGACTAAGATAGAAGGAAAGTTTGAGCTCAAAGTATGTTTATAATTCAAAATTTATATTTTGAACAGAATACCTTTTCCTGCTATAAGACCCGAGATTAATGTCATATTCATGTAGCTAATGTGACTTGAATTCAGTGTAACACTTGTATTAAAATAACTCTAAAATTAGTCTCGTGACGAGCATAAATTTATTTTATCATCATTTTGTTATTACGCATCAATATTAGTTTGTTTGTCTAAACGACGCACAAATTATACAATAGTCAGAGTTTTTACTGTGCTTCTATAATTAGTCATTCATTCCAGGAGAACGATATCTATTGAGTTCAGTTTTTCTTTGAATAATTATTAAGCTTTTCTTCTTTTAATTGCAAAATGGAGAATTTTCCAATGAAATTTCTGGATTGTTTGGCATTGGAAATATCAGTTAAAAATACAAATGTTTGGCCGTATGTTTATTAAGTACAATTAGACGTTTCGAAATTTTCGTGACAATGGCGTATACTTATTCCTCATAGCGAATTCCTTAAAAGCAGCTCCCATTCCACACTTTCGCCCACTAACACCCCGGTCGCTTCCCATGAATTCACCCTTCTCCGCACCGTGCACGACCTTTTTTATCCTCTCTCTCTCTCTCTCCCTTCCTCACACTCCTTTGGTCCTCCTCTTAACTCCCTACTGTCAACGAAAAGCCTCCCCTTGTCCATTTGCCCTTCCTTAATATCTCCCCCCCCCCACTCATCCCCATCCGCCTCCCCAACAATAACGTTTTATCGCCACCTCTCCTCCCTCAACCATCCTCCATCTTCATTCCGCCCCCTCCCTCTCCTCCTCTTCCCGCTCCCGCCACTAGAATACTCCACCATTCGCAGTCCATACTCCCGCCGACTCATCTCCCCCCCTACTCGACGTCTTAACCCCAACAGCCACTCCTCTGCTGCCGGCTTGATGACTCCCAGGCCTCTTCTCACCCTTCGCCCCGCCATCTCTTCTGCAACATCATCCAACCGACATCCCCACACACACACCGTACTCCTCCCCGCTCGCTTCCTCCACACTAACCTTGATTCTTCTATGGCCGCCAAAGGACTTGCCTCCATGCTTGCTGTCCGCCCTTCCCGTCTTATTTGCTGATCCCATGCGTCTCTGCCTCACTTCTTCGCTTCACTACGGACAAGGGCGGTACTAATAGTTTCGAGTCGGAAATGAATGCTCGGCCCTCCATTGAGCCTTGCTTATTGCGATTTTTTATTGGCTACTCTCTTATTTTTTTCTTTTTATTTATTATTTTTATTGTCGAATTTTTATTCTGTATTTACGAGATAAATTTGTTTGCGTATTGTTTATGTAGCGAAATTCTCTGAAACTTAAATACATTTCTCAATTGATGATGGAGCGCTCAGTCGCACTCGGTACTAGTTGCAGTGTTTACATATGGAGATGAGGAGGATAGTAATCATGTGCGAAGGAAGTCTTTTAATGAAACTTCATCCGCCTGGACTTTCATTATTGCTTCTTAATATGTTTTTTGGTTTTGCCTTTTTCTCTTCGTATTTTAATAATGCCAGGTGAAGCATATCTTTTATTTATACCTTTGCTGGCGGAAATCTAGTAAAATATTAGTGTAATGTTTAAAAAATATTATCTCATTTATGAAGAATTGATGGTTATTTAATCGTTAACATAAACCAATCAATGCTTTTCATCTTTACCAATGAAAAATATGCTCTTGAATCGTCAAAAAAAAGTTAATCATATTTCAGTTAGATCGTCAAAACTGGTTTTTAAGTTTTCTTCTTGCTTGCGCTTGTCAAGTTTTACTGTATTGGGAGCAATTGTAGTATTTCGTGAAAGTGATAATGAACTATATTTCATTCAATAAAACGGAAGTGGCTATCCGAATAATGCAGTGCTGGAATGACCGCCATTTCACCGTTGTTTATTTTTACATCGCATTTCTACGCGCTTAAAATTTTAAGTGCACGAAATCAATTTTGGACCTATCCTAGTCGTTCGTACGTGATAACGACTGCACCAAATGTGCATGAGGTCTCCGTTCTGCGGATATTTTGGATTTGAAATCGCATTCTGTACGCCATATTCTTAGCCCACTATTGCATTTTCGCGAAGAATTTCTGTTTATGTTGTTTCTCGAAACTGGACCAAAAATCTCCGCCCGTGTTTATTTTTTCGCCCCTCGTGTTTAATGGTGCTGTTTGGCTCGCACGCGAGGGTGAATGTGAAGTTTTACCAACTCTTTCCCACCCAAAGCATTTTCTCGGTCTCATATGACCCCCCCCCCCCCCCACCACCCCGGGAGATTCCAGAAACGAATTCCGGGAAAAGTATAATCCAAATAAAAAACGCGGCTCCACGACAGTTCATTCTCGCGCTGTTCCTCTCTTTTTCAATTACAAATTCCTTCATCCCTGTCCAGGGCTCGGATCGGACCTGTTTGGTCCTCTGGCCCTTCACGAAATGAAATTGTCGCCCCTTGTCCCTTCCCGCCGCGGCCAACCCGTGACATTTCCAGACTCTTTAATCGTCTTTCGCCTCTTCATATGGGGGTAGCAAGAGGAGAGTATCTCACGCGTGCAAAAAATGAACGCCCTCAGGAATTCGCCTAGTAACGGCTAGCGGCTGTGTGTGTTTGTGTGGCCTTCTAGGATTCTTCCTCTCTCTTCATATCCGTGTGTATCCCCCTTTTTTTCTCCCCTCGCAAGACTGCTTTCATATCTCGCCAACCGACCCCCATTGCAGCAGCAGCCTTCGCCTCTTAATTCCTCTCCCCATGCCGCGGCCATCTCTGTAGCGACGCGTCCCTTCCCTCCCTCTCTCCCTTGGCGCGACTTTGGCATTCCAGGCGTAATTGGAGAGGTCTAGAAAGAGAGGTTTTTGGGAGGAGGAGGATTAGGGCGAGGTTGGGTGGGCCGCGCAAAGACGACAGCGGGCCCTTGTCGCAATGGAGCGCCCCGGCCGTTGTGTTAAGGGGTGTGTCGTTGTCCATTTCGTCGATCCCTCTCCCAAATCTCCCACCACCCTCACTTCTTTCCCTTGGCCCAGACCATCCAGTCAGGAGTTCACCCGGTTCCCCTGCGAAGTTTCCTTGTCCTGTCTCGTGTGCGGGTACAAGTATGTCCTCCACCATGCTATTTTTCAGTTTATCCATGAGTATATCATCATTCTTGTCCGAGTTTGCTGGTAACGCTCGTGATGACGATAGGTTTTACAGAATTTAAGGATTATAGACTACTCTGAATCGCAATGTGGGGAAATTGATGCTCGTTGGTCGTGTGATTCTGTAGAATATTTCAATATGAGTTTGGGGATAATTTTGTGTAATTTAATGAGATAATGGTCTGAGAATTGTTTTTTTTTAATTATTGCATTGATGTATAACTTATTTGGTAAAATAGGTTCCTCATCGTCTATTAAGACTGCAATCACCTGAAATGCTCGGTAAAAATTCGTCATTGCATTTATCTGTAAGGCAAGATAGCTTGTAATTAAATACTTGAAGCATTGTGGCGTTTAGAAAGCGGGATGGAAGATGAAATGAGACAGCCTGTACCGATGATGAAATTAATTATACAGGTGCTTTTAATGCTTTGGAGGAAAATAGGTGTCGTAATTGTAGTGCTAAGTATTTCAGGGAGAGCGTCAGCGGAGGCGTAGTCCTGGAACTGCATAGGGCTAAGGACGGGAACCTTGTGCAATAGCATGAAAAACAGACCCGGGAGAACTTGCCGTGGAGTGGAGAGTTTCTTGATGTGGAAACGTTATCCCCTCGGAGAAACGTGAGAATTGGTTTGAGATGTCCGAGATATGGCTTTGAAGAGAATAGATAGGATCAGAGGGATAGGGAGTAGAGTGAACAAGAAAGTGCCTGGCATTGTTCTTGATGACAAAAAAATCCGTTGGGTTGAAGTAGGTGACTAAAAGGCTAGAGTTATACTTTGAAGGAGGAGATTCTGCGATTAATTGCTGAATGCGAAGAGGATATGAGTTGAGCAGGGAATGGAAAGGGAATGTCTTAATGCATACGACAGAGAGAGAGAGAGAGAGAAAGATGCGTAGAAGAGTATATCAAAGGAGGAGGATGCCCTTGGGTGTGAATGCTGTGATTGGAATTCAAATTCACATTTAAGTCTATCTTATAAAAGTAATAATTCAGAAACGTTCACCGTCTGCTGTATGCAGGGATACTGTTAGAGGAGCCATGGCTCCTCAAACGAAACTATAGCGAGAACATGTGGAAATACCTGTCGAATCGTATTTTACGTCAACAGATCCTATTTCTGAGCTCTTTCGTTGGTATTCTGGTTATCGGACTCTGTTCATGGGTTTCCCGTGTGCCTCGCCTTTGACCTTGTTGCCGCGGAGGATTTGGCCGGGAATAGGATAGGCTCTTGGATGGTGGGTGCTCCGTGGACCGCAGTACGGCGGCTCATCGCTCTCTCCAATGACGAAGGAGACTTCGGCGAAAGCTCGCTCTTGGAGAGAGAGCACTCGAGAACCCATCTGCCTTGCAACGAGAGAGAGAGATATCGAAATGGAGAGTGAATGTGAATGAGGTAAAGGAGTCATCTTCAGAGGGACGCGAAGGAGGTGTTGGGTTGTGAAGGAGGGGAGAAAGGTTCAGCGCGTGTAAGGGCAGCGGAGAAGTTGAAGAAAGGAGGAAGATGGCAGAGATCGCTCGGTTCGAGTGAAGTGCTCGTAATCCGAGCGTTTAAACGGAGCAGCGAAGTTAACACCTCCCACTCGGAAAATCCGGGAGAGAAGGGTCTTCGGGATGGTTTCTTGCCATTAGGTAAATTAGGGTTTTTTTTCCTTTGGCATTCGGTCTGCGTTTAGCTCAAGAGAGTCGATGTCGCTTCTCGAGCTGTCTAGTTTAAGAGTTGCTTCCTGGTATGAGTTTTGATACCTTTTACAGTCTTTCGCCGGATTTCCAAAATATGTCTTGGTTTTGCTTTATGAAGCCCTTTCACCCAATTAGCTTTTGAAAACTGTTCTATCGTCATTATCTGCGCGTGTAATTTTCTCACGTTTAGCCGTCGTAATACCATTCTTCATTTGTTTAACGGTTGTGCCATACTTGTTTCGTACTGTCTATCGCTTGGTCCTTGTGTTTTTCTTTTATCCTTAACTACCCTCCGCGATTGTTTCTTAATATATTTAGACCACAAAACATATTTGTATGTAATTCGTGGATGTTGTTAACAAAGCTCATTTCTCTTATAATTCGTAGTATTATATTTTGTTCATATCGTGGAAGCAGACAAGTCTTCGACAATGATGGATGCTCACCTCGTGCTAACTTTACCCATTGAACTGCATTAATTTTACATGTAGATTTGCATATGTTCTTCGTTTTAAGCTCGAATCTCTAAAATTTAATAAAGCATGGATTATTGTGTCTCAATTTCCATTATAAAATATGTTGTTTGCAGTAATAGTTATCGATAAAATATCTAAACGTTAAATTGTCTCAAGAATAAAAATGAAAGATGCTTGTGGATCAGGATGGGGGGATTCGATGACAAACTTTTGGCTCAAGACGGATCTGTGCGCTGAATACGACTCGGGCCCTCTCTACTTTGGCGTTAAGGATCTGGGTGTCACCAGCGTGCTCGCTCGAGTTGGCCGGGCCCGGTGCTTCCATTGCGGTCGAGGGCCATCGAGGTGCCATCGTATCTGCTCGGGAGAGGTGCTGAAGTGGGAAGGGCGCCCGGAAAGTGCCAAGGGCAGTCGCGCACCGTATCACCTCCTCTTGCTAATGGCTGTCCTCGGATGAAGAGGGAGTCGAAGTGATGTAACGATGTGTGCCAAGTTTCCACATAATTTGAAATTATACCAAAACGTTTACATTACACTTGTCTTTCCTTTGGCAGGAGTTAACCTTGTAGTGCCCGAAAATGACGTATAGATGCTTCGAAACTAGTTGTACGGCTAAGTTCTTGGTGTGGACACACACAGAAACTTTTGGGTTTTATTTCGCATCATTATATTCTACAAATTCTCGCCTCACATCATATATTACATTCCTAAATATCGTTGCAGCGAAATCAGTGCTCCGCTTCCTGCAGTTGGCATTAATTGCGCACATTCAGTGCTCCAGGGGCGAGAGGGTTCTGAAGTTTGTAGCATAGGGTAGGGTAGGATGATAGGTGCGCTGGTAAGGGTAAGTGTGAGAATGAGTTGAGGAAGGGAGGTAGGCGTGCGTCGAGATGGAATTATAATCGCCTCTTTAGAAATGTGTTTTGTGGTGTGCTATATCCATGCTCTCATCATATGCTTTCCTAGCAGAACATCTCTAGAAGTAATGTGTACTGCTTGATATCCCCAGTGAAAATTGTTGATTAAAGCTCTCATTATTATTTATGCACCCACATCTTGGTACACCGTTTCATTCAGTTCTGTGGGAATAATAAGGAAACGGTGTTTTCTTTCCTGATTTGGCCGGTATTTCGAATTTTCGTTTTAAGAATAGATTTCTATTGTATAGCATCTTTCATAATTTCCGTGAACTTTTTCGATTGACTGATCTTTTGGCAATATCCTTTAGCGTTGCAAAACGGTGTCAGCAGTTTGAGCATTGATACGGTTTCGTGAAAATAGTGTAAACGACGAGGACCAGGTTTGTGAAGGATGGTGATTTGGATGATCCTTATTTGGGGGATATTGTCTCAGGAAGTGATAATTGGGGTGGTCCCTCATTTATGAATATTCATCGCAGTGTGGGATGCGATGCTCAAGCTGTTGAATGGTCGGGTGTGGGCGCTACGGGCCGAGATGGATTTGGTGGAGGGACGTTTACTCGTTTGATGTCAATGTCCGATGAAGCTGATGAGATTAAGCGGAGGAGTTGTGAGTGGAATGAGTGGATCATGATTCAGTCGCAATGTGTCCAAGAAGGAAGAAATTTATTCCATCACACAGGAACACAATAGATTAAATATATGTTGGCTCCGTCAACATCCATGATTGTGATTAATATGCTCGAATAGAGTTCATGTAGACTTGAAAAATATAATACCTACTCTTTCCATTTGGAGTGCCCTTCTATATTATTTCCATATTAACGTTTAACGTTACTAAAATATTTATAAATACATTTTAGAACAGCTATGGTTGAACAAGTGAAGTGCTTTTATTGTGAATGTAATACTTTATTCAAATTTATAAATGAATTATGTGGTCTTTGTATATTTGCATATTAATATTATTTTTCTTTCTTTTGCAGGTAAGTTCACCTTTCTCTGTGAGAGTTTCCATCCGTCAGATCTACATGCTGGTTTGAATACCTATAATGTTAAGTATCTGTAGTGGTAAAATTAACATTTTTCATCGCTGTATATTACACTCTCTTTATATCTCTCACTCTTTTCCTTGAATGATGTGGTACTAGCATCTTGTGCACTAGTGTCACGCGTGTATTTCTCTTACCAGGTAAGGAAAGAGTCAGTCCGCGGTAAGCAGTTAGAGATCGACAATCTCGTATGCTTGATCCATTGGAAGTGTTCGAATGATTTGGATCATGGTGTTATGCAATCGATGAGCTAGTGAATTAACGTGTAATACCTTTTAGAATCAACTTATTGTTTTCTGCGTCACCTAATTCTGTAGGCATAGAGTCGTGCATCCTTCAACTTCACGCTTGAGTGATTTTCATTCATCAGAGACACTTCAGGTGACCCTTTCATGTGATTGGATGGTGAACGCTCGTAAACCTACCCCTAGTACTCCTGTCACCTGGGAATTCAAATTCACTGGGTAGGTCCCATTATGGGCTGCTGAGGAACTCGTCGCATCTTGATTTTTTTTCTCTCTACCTCTTCACCGCCAAGTGATCTCTTTTGTAGTTTGGAATGGGACGAAGATGCAAAAATAAGCGAAGTGAGCATTTACTCATGCCAAGTTATCACACACCAACTACAAGGACTCGCGTAGTCTTGCGAGGAGTGACGCGGACCTCTTCCTCATCATAACCGGTCAAAAATGCTAAGATTGGAGTGACCAATGTCTCAACTAATTTCTACTTTCAACCAATCTTTCCTCATGCGCGCATATTTTCTTTGTCATTCTTCATAGTTCAATCTATTTTCTCATCAGAGGCCTTCGTTTATCGCTCTTGTTATCAAATTGTCTTCGTCTGCCATCATTTCTCATGTTGTTACCGATTGAGATTTTCCGTTATCTTCTTCGTGTTTGAGGAAAACTCATCTCTTCTCCCGTTCCTCTTATAAGGACATCGTCGTACTTATCAGACCGACCCATTTGATTTTAACCATTTTTCTTTTTTCACTTCATTTCCCATACTTCTCCCCCTGACTTCTCTGCTACTGCCGTAAACTATACTTCACTGGGTACCTCATGTTGCGGAAGTTAGTTAGGGCGAATATAAACTTTTCCTGCGAATCAATTAGTGCGTCACACCCCGAATCATTTCGCTGATCCAATCGTGCTCTCGGACAGTCACGTGTAATCTCCTCCGTCCTTTTCTTTTCTCCTACCATGTCCCCCCAATTATACGATTTGTGACCGTCCGATTGCTTTAGATCAGTTTGTTAATTACCTTATTGTCGCTGGATTGGGCTAATTTCACTTCAGTTTGCCTGGCTGATTGATGCACATATCTTTTTTGCGTGATGGGAACTTCCCGTGGAGTTATATCAGTAATGAGGTATTATGTTTCAATTTGAGTCCAGATGTTACCAAGCATCTGGCCTTTTCAAATCAGCCTAAAATTTCTCACCGGCTTCATCATTATGTCTAATGAATGGGCGTGGATGTTGGATTAATTGACAGTGGTTACGATGGGATAGAAATTGAAACGCGAATTCCAAGTGCTTTCACTGTTTCGCGCAAAAAAAAAACGTTTTGAGTGGGCGCGTTGTGATCGATTCTTGAGTGCCTACATTAACGCACGAAATGAAGGCATTTGCTTGTTGAAAACATGCAGTAGCTTTTTTCTAGACCTCAAAATTAGGAAATCAAACATCGGTTTAATCGGTATTTAACCTGTGTACTAGGTGCACAAGGCGTCAGAAGTTTACAATGCTTATTCTTTCAATCAAGAATGCAAATTATTAAGATATACTATATGCGAAGGAGAATTATAATAATATTACTATTGGGAGAAAGGAAAAACTTCCTCATTATCTTTGGGCCCCGAATTGTTCTCCGTTCCTAATTCGTTTTTGCGCTCATGTAAAAGATTTTTTCCTTAGGCTTTAACAATGTTACAATTCTTGGCTGTATATTTAAATAAAAGCCATTAAATAGGAATATTTTCATGAAGACTGGAAGGGAAATTATTTTGAAAATGTTTTGATTTATTTTACATGTCGCATTCTCCCGTGGTGGAGAGGATTTAGTGCTTGTTAATAATATCTTTTAAAGATTCCACATTGGCTTGAGGCCTATTTCAGTTTGATTAAAAATATATTTGAATGAAAAAGTTATTGGGGAACGGAAAAGAATGGTGTTACAGTGATTTGAGGTGACATCCGTCTCAGAACAATTTTGTTTGTCAGAAATTATCAGTTAATTTAGCGTATACAATATGTTTTGTGCTCATATTTTATCCGTGTAGGTCCTCAGTGCTATTTTTCTGCTTTTATTTGAATAATTTCCGGTTAAACCGGTCTGTAAACCCCTTACATTGATTGAGAAGATTTTCTGTCGATTGCAGCGGATTTATGCCTCTTTATTTTGGTAATGGTCGTATTACTTTCTTTTTCCTGATAATAAACTGCTGTAATTATTCCCCGAAAGTTAATGCGATGGAGAATGATTCGTTACTCTCTCCAAGTATGTTTTGTTATTAGCCATTTCTCTTCTTCTCTTCCTCCACCTACAGGACGTTGTTTGAACAAGTTCTCGCCCCGGGGCGCATCTCCCCACCCTGGAGGGCAAAGAGGGACAGTTGGAAACTTAAAAGCGCCTTACCTTCCATATTCCACCCCGTGCGTCATATCTCCCCTTTCGCAGCCACTCGCCCCGACGTTATAGTGTCCCCTGAAGTCTTTAGGGCACGACTCCCCTCCGTCGTAGCCACCCTCTTCTTTTAATGCTCCATCCACTCCCTGCCATCCGCTCTCCAGTGAATCCCTTGCCAAGCGGCCTACCTTTCTTCCAATTCTCTAGGAAATTATCGAAACCCAAAACCAAGTAAATTTATACTCACGAATAATAAAATAGAGGATATTTCAGTGGGCGACTAAATTTTCTGTCCCCCCACAGCGAATTTCAATTAATTTAAACACACCACACTCTGATGAATATAAAAAAACTTCGAATTAATGTTGAGCTACTTTTACTTTCCCTCAATAAACTTCTATCCCCTACTCTTGGTCTCTTCTGACGCATATTAACCTCTCCACCGGGCGGCCCTCAACTTTGGGACCTGCGTTCCTGAGGCCTTAACATCCGAACTGTCATTTTTCAACCCAGCCCGTTGTAACGTGTCCTCTTCCCCCTTTATCTCCCGGCCCCTGCCTTTCACCTTTATTACCCTTTCCCTCTTCTTTGCAATCCCTACTGCAATGCTCCCGTTTATAACCTTGTTCCATAACCCTTGCCTCTCCCCTCGTGGGAATGCTGTCCAGCTGACCCATGCTTTTAATTAATGTCGTTGCAAAATAACAAGAAACACCAACAGTGTCCTCCCTGCACCTCCATCTCCTAAATTCCACCACCCCCCTGGCGCATGCAAGTATTTTTCATCCCGTACAACGGCCATCCTACCGCTATTTATTGAGGGACCTGCCTTCCTCTTTACGCCTAGCCTGTCACTGCCTGCACCCGGAACCCTGAGCCTACTCGGTTATAACCCTGGCAAACATTTAACCTTTGATAGCCTTTAAAACCGGTGGTAAAAACTCTTCTAGTTTTCAATATTGATGGCGAAATGCAATGTGTATTTTAAAATATCTTATAAGCATGTTTCGAATGTGTGTGAGGCTTGAAAATATTTTACATAGGCGTTTATAAATGTTTCTAGATTCGCTGCCTACGAAATTATTTTGAAAAGGTTCAACATCTGATTTTCATTGAAATTACTCTTTTCGTTAGGGTTTTCAATGCTATTTTGTGATTAAAGGCAGTAATGAGTTTAAAAGTCTATCTTAAAATTTTTTAAGCCGACCCTAATGGTCGAATTGACGTTAATATCATCCCTCTGGTGTTACAATATTCTATCTTCAGTTATCGTTATTTCCTGGAGAAACGTTGTCGCGTAAATCTGTCTATGTTTTGGAGAAACAATTTTGGTATACCGTGTTTTTCATTGATTATGATATTTTTAATTTGTTTTTTGCCCATAGAATCTTAAAATTTCCATTTTGTTTCCTCTCCCCTGTAAACCAACTATTTTTCTAACGTGTTTAATGATTTTAAACCTTGAATTTCTCTTTGGGAGAGTATTGACATTAGTATTTCCACAGTATGTTCCATAATATGGTTATTATAATATTTTGAATACATATTAAAAGGCTAAAGTAAAAATAACTATGGATATTGGACGATTTTTTTCTCAATTTCTTTTCTCGGTATATGGTCTTCACTGCGTCATCAGTTTGATTTTCTTCCTAGTTTGCGTTTGCATGCTACCGATTAGCATAAGGTCGCCATCGTGTGAAACGAGTGTTGCATGTGCATTGATGGTCGAGTTAATGACAAGAGTTTGAGGGGCTCACAGCCCGCTGCAATGACAACTTCAGTGGCTGTCTTTCCGCAGTTCTCTCGCTGTCCGCAAGTGAGCCGTAAGTGAAGCGTTTGTCCCTCTTTTCACCAATATTAGCCGCTTGCCACCGCGTACGTCCGCGTTTTCCCAGATCGGAGGAAAGTTCGTCGTGCACGCTGTGGCATTTTGGATTCCGTAATTGAAGCAACTACGCCGCCAAATCCTCGCTGCCGCCCTTAACCAATCGCGACGTGCCCCGTTATCCGCTTCGCGTTTCGCTTCTGTTTGTGCCAGCGCACGCCCTGTGCAACGCAGGGAATCCTCTCCTTTTGCATCGGCGCTTATCTATTTCGCCTACCATTCCGACCGACTTTTGTTTCCGGCTGACTGCACACGAGGCCCATACCTGTCGATTATCTCTCTCCCGGTTGATGCGAGATAAGTTTGCGATAGCCCGATTCTTCCTGCGGAAGTTGTGCACGCGACGCTTTTCCCTGTTTTCGCTCGCAATTTCGTCACGTTCGTCGGACGTCGGCCCTCCGGACATTATCCGACGTCGGAATAAGTGGAGAGGATGTCGCGGGTTGTGCGAGGGTTCGTGGGTGAGGGGGTTTTTCACTGGGCGGGCCGCGTGGGATGGGAGGTAGAGATTAGCGGCAGGTAACTCGATAATGGCGCCTGTGCGAGAGAGCCGTATGAGCGCAATACGGGTGGCGGTGGAGATAGAGAAGGGCGGCCCTTAAAACGCACCCGTGACGTGGAATTAGAGCAGTAATTAGATGTCACGTCGGCGGCATAAATAAAATATATATTCAGCGATCTGAGAGCGTTTTGGTGCGGAGGACAATGTGTCTACCCGGATTATCATGCCGTGTGTTTTCGCCGTGCTCGGGGCACGTTTAATGGCGGGAAATGGGTGGAGCAGTCGACCCGTTGGCAACCCCCCCCCCTTCCACCCTCTCGCTCCATACGTACTCTTAACCCCCCCCCTTTTCCCCAACACCTAGTGACGCACCCCCCACCGACTTCGCAAAATCCCCCAAACCTTCCAGCTCGTGCTAATCAGGCTATTCAAATATCTATGGGGACGAAATGGAAACCAATTAGGTACAGGTATGGTCCCTATCGGAGTTCGTTACCCGCAAATACGACCTCGCACGATTCGATTATTCACCGTGTCCAGTCCGCTCGTTCTATTCTGCCATTCGAGCTTTTCTTATCCATCAAAGTCGTCCCCCTCCCTTGCTGATCGGCTGCCTGTACCCTCGTTCACAATAGCGTCACTTAAGTTTGCGTAATTATGGAGTTAGAACTTGGGAAGCACATCTGCCACTTCGCAGGAGCTGAAAGCGCCTAAAATTGACTTGCCATAGTCATCGGATGTGAGAAGCTTAAATTTCTCTTGGAAGAAGTCAGCAGCAAGGAAAATAGCAATATTGTATAAAACATTTTAATACCCTTTTATGACTTCAAGTATACAATTAATATAATCATATTCATTTATAGCCATGGAGGAGGTAAAAAAAATTACGATAACGTTGGCCTATAGTTTTTCATTTAATTTTTAAAGGCCTACACTCCGAGACACTAATCAACGAAGGCAGTATCTATCGATAGTCATACTCAATTTGCGATCTATGCTGTTATTGGTAGAATATTCGCACTACCAGTCTGGGTCTAATAATAAGGGAAATCACGCTGAGTTTGATTGCCGTGAACGTCACACCCTCTCACTTTCGCAGTCAACCCTCCCCAAAAAATTTTTCATTACGCTTCGGAATGCAATCAAACACCTCCTTTGGAAGCCAGATTCATTGCCTCGCTCTAACCCGTTCGTTCCTCAGAAAAAGGTTCCCGTGTTCCTTGTTAAAAGAGCGTGATGGGAATGATTTTTCACCCGGGTTTCTCTTCTTCCTTTTTTTCTTTCACTCCCTCTTTCTACCTCCCGCTCCTCCCGTTTTCCTCTTGTGAGAACACGTGAGTTTTTCAAACCGCTCCCAACCCCCTACTCTCTCTATGGCGTCGGAGATTTTTTCCGCAAAATTCTCACGTGATTTATTTTTCGTCCGCCAGCTCCCCATGTTTTAACCTATCTATTTTATGTAGATATATTTGTTGAGGTTTTTAAGCGAATTCATGCATATGCATGTAAGCAGGTGCATCTCGTATTCGGTGATGGTTTATTTTTTTTGATTTTATATATTTTATATATTCGTTTACGCTATTTTCCTCCCTATGTTTTTATTTTTGTATTTTTTAGGCCGTCCCCAAAATAGTGCTTTGCCTTCGCCCAGGCCTAATTTATGTCCTTGACTTCGCTAATGCCCTTTGCGGGTTCTAGGTTCTCCCCAAAACGTCCGTGTACTGCGTTAATTTTTTATGCGTGATGGCGATTTATAACCCATTAAAAAATGACAGACGATCCGCGGTTTGCATCTCTCGGGTACCATTATTTTCATGTAATTCGTGAAAGTGCTGAAATATTGGAGTATTTTTTTCTTGAATTGGGGTAAAAAGTCGCGTAATGTGTTGAAATTAGGAGTTTTGTTTTATGGTACTTGTGATACACGTAATTCGTTTATGGTTTTTGCAAAAGAGAGCACGCCCTTACAAAACGTTTTGGGAATCACATTTTTTTCTTGGTGCACGTCAAGTAACATGCTTGGGCTAAGAATAGGTGTTTTATGATGGATTTTATAATGTTTTATGTTCATGGATAATCAAACTAGAGCCTCATGTGGAAAGTGTATTCCAGCCAGAATCATAATTCATGAACGACGTGCGTTCTGGTGCTTTTATTGGTGGAACAATCTTTCTATCAGTCTGGGTCTAATAATGTGTGAAACTGCACTGGGTTAGGTTGCCGTAAATGCATCAGCCAGAAACTGTGTTCTTTGCTATACTTTTCGTAGTATTAAGGTAATCTGTCTCCTAGATATTTGCTCGCGGATAAAAATGTTCGTCTTGCAAGGAGTAGCTAATGAGTTCGAGAAATTTCGCATTCAAATATAATTCTTGAATCATTCCTTAAATTAAGTGATTCTTTAAATTTGTGCTCGGATTCGATTGTCCAGGAGCGATACATTGGCAGTTCAAGTGGTCTGACCCGTTCATATTAGCTTTAGATTGGCCCGCGTCGTCGTAACATTTTTCGCCCTCGTGAAAAATCGCATAACGTGCATACTGGACGTCTCCGACTGTGGGCGTGGATCCAAATGCGATAAGAATCTCTTTCCGTGCCCGTAGAAAAATGCACACCTGCACGTTTTTCAGTCGACGCCCTAGACGGCCGCCTTTTTATCCGGCGACCGTTCATTCTGCGACATTCTCTCCTCCACACCTCCCCATCCACGAATATATATATGTACGGCTCCCACTTTCCTTTCTTCCCGTATTAATTCAAGCCAGCCGCGGCGTCCCCCCCACCCCCCCCCTCCGAAATCGTGACCCGTATTGCATTCTGCTATGCCTGCGGATCTTCTTTTATCTATGGAGTCTCGCCCCAGTACAAGGTGTTCCGGACGTGCGGATCTGATTGCGTTATAGTTTGCATTTAGCGGCGCGCTGCGGAAATATTGCACCGAAGTTGATGAAGTCATGCAAGGATAAATTATGCATTTGGGTCGCGTTTTGGAAATTCACTAACCAAAATGTCAGCGGTGGAAGGGTGATTCAATTTTCATCGCTTCCCTCTCGTGTGTGTATGTGTGTAGGTACCTAATTTAATGTCTCTGCAAACAAAAAAAGGACCGTGCTCGTGTGGGTGCGGTATATTTTTGGTCCAAATCTGTTTTTATGTTTGTTAAAATCCTATCCTCGTCCTCGGGATGTGATCGAAGAGCGGTGGTGGCGGTCAGTTGTTGATCAAAGAGCTGGGCAGAAAGCGTGGGAGGCGAAAATTTGGTTGTTTTAAACCTGAATCAATTTTTTGAACACTTCAAATATATATTATGTTACTTATTTTTTATATTTCAAATATTGATTTACTTTGAGTTCGTCGATAAAAATCAGGTTATCTTCTACCAGGGCCCGCGAGGAGCCTACCTCCTGGGGTTTCCAAGGTGGTTTTTGAGGTTCTTTAGGAAATTAATGTTTATTTCAGTATCACAATTTCAAAAATTATTTGACTTTATTTAAATTAAAAATGAATTTCGAATTAGTGTTTTGATTTGCGCAGTTTAATCATTCGCTTGTCTGTAATAATAATATTTTTTTATAATAATAATTTATTCTTCCATGCATACATATTTTTTACAGATTATTACATCCGTTCAAGGAAGTAAGGAAGCCTATAAGGCAATAAGCCTGTGTTTAGGCTAACTTCAAATTTCATAAATTTCGGAAATGGTAACACATACAACCAAAATACACAATACCTTGAGAAAAAACATTATGTGCGTAATAATATCATAACAGAGCTGACGTTAGATGAGATACAACTTGTAATGTACAACACATATGATGCCTAGGGTATTTTCTGCAATATACCGACCCTTTACCATAACTTTTCGGTGTCTTCAAAAGTCATCATCCATTTCTTTATCAACCTTTTGTATTTACCAAAATAAATTGTCTCTTTAATTGTATTTGGTAGCATATTATACAATATTGGTCCCATGTACAAAAAACTCCTTTTATACATCGTTAAATTATGCTTGTGCATAGGGATCGAGAAACCTCTATATAACTATATAATGCATAGGGCAATATTACATTTCCCTCATTTGTAATATACGAGCGTTTAATTTAGACTCGTGGGATTCAAGCGGAATTTATGAATTACAAAATACAGGATACATGTTGGTCTCTTTATGGTAACTTAAATGAGATGTTCTACGTTATCCAGATTATGGGAAAAGTTTTTTTTTTTAATTGACTCTTTTACACACCTGTGCTTCCTTTATTTCTGATCGTCGTCAATTATTCTTGTGTTTTCCTTTTAGGAACCTAGTCCTATATTTTTAGTTTTGACGTTTTATTACTCAAATGATCCCTGCCATCATGGTCACGACTGGCGTAACGGGCCGCCTAAAGTTTCTAAAACACAACTTCTGAGCTTTATTTAAGATACCTTCCAAGGTCTCTGCCGTTTCTGGAGTTATTTATTTGCTTTCTCGACATGTAAAAGAATCAACATTCTTTTCCGTCAAATGAAAAAGATCTAGGTTTCTTAATGGAAATTATTTTCATAGGAAGAAAAACATAGTCTTTTAATTTTAGTAGTTTGTCTTTTTTCTTCTGAAGTCTCAATGCCTTTGAATTTTGTATTTTATGAGTCCATGGGTGGTCATCATTCACTCCTCTCCACCTAATAATAGTAATTTTTAATTTATTTTTTGCTTTACAATTTGAAAAATGCTTCTATTTAGTAGGTACATCCGTGTTGATATTTTGACTCCTCATTTCTGTTGCCAGGTAACGTTTGAAAGGAAGATATACTCCTACGAAGTTTTTTCAAGTTGTTAAATCTTTTGAAATTTGTGTTTTACTTGGGCTAGTTGAGGTGTATTGACTTCAGACTTCAGTTTGAGGAATGAATAGAGATAGATGTTATCAGTGGTGCATATGGTGTAAGGATAGGTTAAACGAGGCTCGGTTTTAATAGCCTCGGCCGGCCATTGATCTTTTCATCTTCGTCCGCCGCCCGCCATCCGGACTCTCCGTCCGTTCCTGGACCCAAATAGTTAAGTCCTTTGGCCGCCAGGTGCCTCGCTGATTAGGAAGGCTGCGTAACGATCCCTTCCCTCCCCGCTCTCCTCCCCAGCCACCCCGCTTCGCGATCTTCACTTCATTTCGAGGCAACCGCTCTCGGTCAGTGCTTTTGAGCGGCGTTTACGCATTCACCCCTTTTTGCGTGCACATTAGCACTCCTCTTGACTGTGTGAGCTCATTCACTTTTAGGTTCCGCACGGCTGCGACACGGCATCCAGCTGTAAAACGTTTACCGGTTCATTTCTACACCACTTGGCTATGGAATTCACCCTACCGATGCGTTTCGCTAGAGTTATATTTTAATTTAGACGCGGCCTCGGTAAAATTCGTCGCCAAAATTCTTGTCAGTCCGTTTTCCAGCATTATTCTTAATATTTTCAAGATATTTTTTCATCCCATGACTATTTTTTAATTGAAAGTTTTATAACGTAATACGTATAATGTAACGCGTTATATTTATTTTCTATGCAGATTAGTATTATGTTCCGATTGAAATTTTTATTTCCTGTTGGGGTAATCTGCAAGCAATTAATCCATGCAATAGGCAATTTGATACGGTCGTAAGTGATATTGAAAGTGTCATATTGGTTCAAATTGTAATTCTGAACACGATATAGCCGATTTTGAGGTAAGATACTATTTTGGAAATATTTTTCCATGTCGTATTAGCCAAAAAATGTGTATGATATCAATAAGTTTTCTAATGTATCATCAATGACACGGTACTATAACCATTTTATATTGGTTAGCGAGAAGATATGTGCTTAAAAGCATATTTTAGTTAAAGTTATTGCTTTTTTCATACTTTCCTCTTTATAAATATCACAGCTACGATATCAGAATATAACCTACAGATAAGCACAATCCTACACCACTGGCCTCGCTCTTGATGTTAAAAAAAACCCCTAGAAGAAATATCTCCTCTTGAATGTGGCTGTAAAGTAAATTTCGACCAATTTTTTTAGGGACGCAGAAATGTTTTTCAAGTCTACAGAGCTGTCACAAATAGCAAAATCATCATCCAGTCGCAATTTGAATCAACATCCTCATCGCGCCCTCAAGATTAAAGGATGGAATAGAATGCGCAATGCCATTTGGATGAGCCAGGTGATCTTTGCGTCGTTCAGCTCAAATCATTCTTGCTCGTCACTATCTCATACACGTGCATGTATAAACTTGAGCGCCCCTCAGCGCCCCTATTCGAAAGGCATTCGGGAGATGACGTCGTCGACTTGACTCCTCGCCTCTTGCGGAAAGAGACACTGCTGGGGGACAATCGCTTTCGGCAATTAAGGCAGTAGAAAGAGAAAGAGATGCGGGGGGGGGGGATTGTGTTTCCCTCGCGTGTGTGTGTATGTGTTACTTCGTCGCCTTCTTGCTCTCCGCACCACGTGCCGTGTGAAGAGGGATGGATTCCGGGCGTCTGTATCGGTGGCCTCCCCTCAGCCGCGTGCCCTCCTCACGCTTATCGTTATCACGCGGGGATGGTGTGAGGGAGGCGGCTTCATCGGAGACGACGAAGCGCAATACCGGGCGTGCCATTCGGAAATGGTGTTTGGTTGCTCGCGCGTTTCTGAACGACATTACCCTCTCGCACACCCTTGACGGCTGTTCGAGTAACTGTCATTATGGGGGAGGTTGTTTGCTTAAGGGAGCATTTGCGATAGATGTTTCGTGCTTATATGCGCCTGTGTGCGTATGAGTTTGTTGTTTTCGTGCGGACGAGATGCCGAGTTTCCGCGGCGAAATGTTTTAAAAGGAGGGAAAATAACACTTAGCGTGAGCCCGGAGCGATGGTACGGGGGCGTTGGTGAAATGGCCTCGAAGAAATGGCTGGCAAGGCAAGGTTGAATGAAGGGATCTTCGCTGTTCACTGTGATGGGGATAGGAGAAAGAGAGGGAAAGATAATCGGCGTTTAGGGTGTTGTAAAAGCGCAATGGGCGCGGGAATGTACGGCGGGAATTATTAATTCCAAGCGTTGGCGGTAGGGAGAGGAAGCGCTCATCGCGGAAGTGGGTAGGTACCTTATCCGTTGGTTATTTCATCCAGCTCTGGTATATAATTTAAATTTGCATCTCTCTGCTGGCGAGATCAACTAGACACGGCCTTATCAATTCAATCGGCCTGGCGGAATCGCGCCGTTGGGACTTTCGCCCGCTCTTGGGATACAGTTCGTCCCATTTTAATCCGTGCCACTGCTGACTATCCTCCTTGCGTTTCTCCCTGGAATACAATACCTACCGGTTGAAACGTATGCTGCTTTCATTGCTGAGTTTAAAAAGTTATCATCGTGGATAAAATAGTTACGCGAGAAATGAATTCCATTTGTAATGTTTCTCGGAATTTTGAGTTGATTTGGGGTGACTTTACATATACGTGTAGAAACATCTCAAAAATGGAAATGTGTTTATGCTACTGTTTTGAGTCTTACGAGGCCTTTAGTACTTTTTGTGTGTATATAATGAATCTGGATAGAGTAGCAATATTTGTGAAGTACCCATTTAAGTATTTGAAGGGATGGTTGTTCAGTTTCTGATTGGAATGTGTGGAGGGATACAGATAGATACAGATATCTCTCACAAGCTTCACTTTTAAAATTCTACTCAGCCACCCTGAGTATGTGATGAAATGTATTTCAAGGCTACTCCTTTAAAATAGAAGTACTACTGGATTAGCCTTGATAAAGTATTCTAAAAATATTTTAAAATATGGATCTTAAGACTGTTATTATTCAGAGAAAGAGTGGAAGAGTAATAAGAGAAAGACAGGGAATCAGAAAGCTGCTCGGAATTTGAATTCACCTGACGTTTGTTCATTCTTCCCTTCCATTTTCTCTCAAGCACCACGTTCCATGTGGGCAGCATACCTTTTGAGTGTTCTCCACTATTTTTGTACAACTTGTTTGAAACGTACTATTCTAATGCTGGGGAATGCTCTATGCCATTCATCTTTAGAATGCAATGTACGTCTGCATATTTCCCTGGCGGTTGCACTCCATGAAGCCGTCTGCGTGTTTCGAAATGCTTTGACCTTGCTGGCCTCCCTCAAACGATTACGGCAATGGAGTTATCGCCCGTACCGCTTAACTTCATGCTTACTATCATTCCTATTTCACCCCGTGAACGTTTCCTTTGAGCAATGCGGCAGCTGTATAATTCTACCTTACGGTAGAGGTAAGCTGAACATTTGTTCCCCTTTGCATTGGTGCATATCATTTTCACGTATAGAGTTGGCTCTCGTGCAGAATTCAGAATTGAAATACTCCCATATACTATGCAGTTTGATGTATTCCATTAGTACTGAACTTATTTCTACATTTAGCCTGGCTAAATTGATAGTATTATTTTCCATCAGTAGTGGTAACTCAGCTTGGTTTCCCTGAATGAGATATTTATGCCTGTAAACTCCTGTGATTCTACGTACGTCCAATATGTAGATTCGTAATTATTGACTTATTTTTACCTATAAAATCTCATTGCTATCTACTATATTATTTTTCTCCGAGGAGTTTTGCTCATAGTCTTTAAAAATCTATAGATAAGCACCGTAAATCTATAGATCTGTCAAAAAGTCTTTGTAACCCTTTGGACGAGCCTTATCGCATGTTAGATGCACCCCACGCTGCGTTGGCTTGGAGTCATTCCTGGTACTCGTGTTCGTAACAATTCGTCCTGGCTTCGGTGAACTTCCTCGATCTTCCGTCAGCCGCATCCAGCGGAGCATATCCTTTTTTACGTTTATCCCTCATCATCTCAACTCCCCCCCTGCCTCGCTCCTGCTCAAAGGTTTATCTCCTCTTCGTTAGGCCTTTTTTTTACGAGTCTCCCTCTAACACGTCTTCGGTCCGACGACTACTCGTGGCGTTTATCCCATGGTCTTCCTCTCTGCTGGGCGCGCCCTTTTAAAAAAATGCCCCGGAAAGCATCTTCATCCTCTATTCCCTTCTCTCTCTCTCTCCTTCGCCTCTCTCTCCCTTCTCTCTATCTCCCGTCACTTACCCTCTTCTTTTTTCTCCCTGCCTAAACCGCCGCCGCCACCTCCTTTGAATTCCTTTAGAACTCCTCCTATTCCACTCCTCACTCTCACGTACGGAAGCGGGGAGACTATTTCGAAGACGTCTTATTTACGTCTCGGATCGAGAGCTGCGATCCGCCCTTTCCTTCCATCAATTGCACCTTATCTTCTTCCCCTTTCCTTTTACGTTTCGTTTTCTTCCTCTCTTTTATTCTCCTTTATCCTCGCTCCCTCCTCTTCTTTTTCCGTACTCCGGGCCGGCCCAATTAATATTCCTCGCATCTCGTATTCTTTAGAGTTTTATCTCGTCTTGCCCTTTCCTTATCTAGATATATGTATCTTTTTTCTTGTTCCTGTTAATGTTCCTTACGTGATATCTCTGATTATGTCCATAGAAAGTTTTCCTCGTTGGGTAACTAATCCGCCTTTTATGGTTTTATCATTCTCTTGGAAAATATCATTTGCACTTATTCTTGTGAATTAACGTTGTTCCAGATGAAGTTTCTGTGTACCGTTCTTGCTACTTTAATATTTCCATGGAAACCTGTCTTAAACGGTAGATCGCCTTAAAGCAAATGAACGAAGAAAAATACTTATTACAACTGCGTGTTGTGATGCAATAACATCCTTTTCTCTTCTCTTGGGAAGCATTACGCGCTTGCACTGAGGATTATGTGGCCATGTTAGCAATGTTACATCAGCTTCAGTGCATGTTCTTTTCTTTGTGATGTAATAGTTCTAAGTATTAGTTGACTCCTTCATAACTTCAAATATCTTCGTCTCCCTGTCCTGTTTTTAGCAGCGTTAATATGACCGCGATGTCTACCTTTCTCTTGTCACTTAAATTGATAGCGCGTACTTCTACCATAAAATTAACCCAGTTTAGAGAATTTTGCCAAATAAAACTTAAAAAACTGAAAATATCGACTCCAATGAAGTGGCACTTAGGCAAATCAAGATTCGCCCGTTGGTATCTCGCGAATTATCCGATAGCTCATCCTAAAGAATATTTAATATTATTAATGCTCCGCGCAAAGGTGTGGGGTTACCAAGGATGCTGTGATCTTCATGTACAAATCATCTACTTTTATTTTCTTAGTTTAAATTTTTTGTAATTATCTTTACCATATCATACTTTTCGGCGTTCCCACCGGGATAGGGTCCGCATGACAGATGCCGAGCATTCGTTGGGAGACTCTGCCAGTATTTTCAGGGCTGACGATGATCGTTCATCTCCATGCAACATGAAGACCTTGGCTTGATGGCAAACACAATAATAATTCATCCGAATCAGGCACTTTAAAACGGTTCCATTCGTCTTTTCTCACCTCATTAAACTGACCTTCGACCTTGGTTAGTTGCTGTATTATTGCAATTGAAAGGTTGAAGCTGTTTATTATACGATACCATACGAAAAACCGAAATTACGATAGTCTCACCCACGCTAGATTGGGATATTTCCCAGGTTTCGGTCGCTCTTCTCTTTCCCTCTTTTTCCTGAGTCTCAATACTCCCTCCTCCTCCAATCCCTCCCCTCCTTCCACGTTGTGCTCAAGCGTTGCTCCACGTTTCGCCGCCCGCCGCTACTTCGCCAGCGGAGGCGCATTTCCGTCTCGGGAACGTTCCGGCGTTACGACTTCTGGGGTGTGCGAGGCCTTCGGGACCGCCAGAATGAAAGGGGCTCCAGAATTGTGTGGTTTTCCTCGGATGCCCGCCCTTTCTCTCCCCACGGGGTGGCCGTGCAAGTGAACCTCCCCCCCATTGAAATTCGTCTGTGTTGAGTTTAGGGTGTGAAAATGCAGGTTTGTTTAGGTTACATGGACTCGGTAAATTCGTCTGAGTTTGCTAGATGAAAGAGATATTTGCCAAAAAACCTTTTTATGACTTGTAGATCTGTTTATATGCGTTGAGAAGAAATGAAATTGCGGATGTTTTCCCAAATAGGATGTGGCCAAGGAAATTGTGGAGGTGGTTCTATAATTTATCATGATGCAGGTACTAAAAATATTTTTCTCGGATTATTTTAGAGATTATTTGCCAGCTAATTTTGTTTATATTTAGTATAGTACGAAGAAAGCTTAACGATAACACTATTCACGTTTCACATTTACACGTTGTAGTTGGTTACCAAATCATTTAAAAAGAAGAATGCATTCTTCCTATGAACCCTGTTCCATTATAGATTGCGTTCTTCCTCTATACCATTCGCCGATTTGTGAACATTATTTCTATGATCATGTGTCTACATAAAAAAAATATTTTCGAAATGATTGCGAAAAATGAATGCCGAACATATCTAGGGTATAAAAATCTCCAGACTCAACGAAAGATTGAGTATAGAAAAGCAAGAAAATGGGAAAAAAATCGCAGAAAGACGTTTATCTTTGCGTCTAGTGCGTATTCTATGTGCGTACCTATATTTAGAAATGCACATTTGTTATTTTGCGCGGGAAAGTAATTCTTTGGCTGGAGAAATGGGGAAGGGTTTTTTTTTTGTTTTCAAAGTGAGAGGGGTGATTGCGTCTTCTCCAAGAGTTTCCCTTGTCTTCGCCCTCTTTGCTTTCGCCCTCTGCCTTTTTGACTCCTCTCTTATTCCTCGCGGATAGGGCGAATGGGTTGGTCGTGTGGGTTTGTGTGTGTGTATGTGTATTTGCGGCAATTGGAAGGGGTTTTTCGGCAGCCAGGGTCTTCATCTACCATTTCTTCTCTCCTCTCCCTCCCTCGCTCACTTCGCTTTCCTTTTTTTTAGCTCCCCTCCCTCGTAGCGAGATGGCGTTAGCGTCGACGATTAGGCCCTTTGTTCGCTCTTCCCCCCCTCTTTCTTTTCCTTTTATTTTATTATCATTATTTTTTTAGGGCGTGAGTTTCTCTAGCATCTCTCTCTCTCTAGTCATCCCCCTCCCCTCGAGCACAGTTGATGGTTCCGGCGGGGGACGCGTCGCCGCTTTAGCTGCTGTGTGTTCGAGGTTCATCCTCCGATAGGATTAAGCTAGTGAAAGCGCGTCGGCGAGGTTTATGTTGCCCTCCGTTTACTTTTGTCGCCCTTCCCCTCTCTCTTCTCCCCATTTATTCTCGCCGCCCTTGCTTTTTCCGCTCCTTCTTCTCCCTCTTCTGATTCCACCTCCTCCTCCGGCCGCTGCGTCGTGAGCGGAATTTTCTGAAGGCAACGAACCTTCACGCGCCTGATACACCGTCCGCCCTTAAGAGGCGGTTTAAGGCCTCCATGGCGGATTGACGTGCCTTCTCTATCCTTTCGATCACACTCCTTATTTAGGAGGAATCTCGTAAAATTCCAACTTCTTCCCCATAGAACTTGAAGACTATTTAGAATTGGGATATTTTCTTTGCGTGGATTTTGAAACTACTTGTTAGTGCTTCTTACTGAATTCCACGATTTATTTTGGAATAGTCAGGCGAAAAAAGTTGTATAAACTTAATTATCCTGTTCTGAAGTTTGTATTTAATACTCCATACTATTCATGCTACTAAAGCGCCTTCAAATGTGGATTTATGATTACTACAAGGAATAGCATTTTGCGGCTTCGTTAGTGCTTTTTCAGTGTGTACATTTGTTGAAATCTAAGTATATGTCGTTTAGCCCTTCGTAATAGTATGGTTTTGTTGTGTAGTGGTGTTTTAAGTGTCAGAATACTGTGTTATTTAAATTGCTCACGCGCAGGGAATTTTGAATGTATTTCAATCGTTTGATTATGCGATGTATCTTTTTCCTTTCGATTTCCTTTCAAAGATCGTTAATGGTTGTTTCACTATCTTGAAAACTAAATATTGAAATCAATGGAGATGGTTTATTTCATTTTAGTAGTCTTTCGAACGCTTATCCATAATTTTATCTTTGTTTGCCTACTTACAACCCATGTGCATGTGGCTCCGTTGAAGCTCTTCCCTCGTAGTTGCCATCGGTAGTCTCGATATTCCCTAACTTTGTCTTTCAGGCTACGGACACCGAGCCCCAGTTTATGAACTTGCTCTTTTATATCAAATCATCAACTCTCCCCCAGCGCCCCAATTTGGCGCTGATACTTGAGGTGGTTTCGAAGCTTTTCAGACTCCACCGTTGGCGAATGGTTCCCTGGTCTTCCCTTCTCCACAGTTTTCCCCTCATTGCTACTTTGCCTCTTCATCGCGAGTCGAGAAAGTAGTATCCTTAGCTGAAGACACTGGGCCAAGTTGACTCCCATCATTTCGCGCTCCGGCAAATAAACGTCTCCTTCGCTGCGGTCTCTTTGAAAAGAAACCTTTTTATCTGTTGCGGTTATTATTGCATTATAAACTCCGTAGACTGTGGGTATAATCAGGATCCTGGGAAGACTCCTTTCTCCTTCCCTCTTTCGCTCGCGGTGGTTGAGGTAAGTGGGCATTCTCCCACGTTCAGAACGATCGCCTTCCGCCGTGTGCGAAGGAGGGAGTCCACTGCCTTCTCCTTTCTTCACCTTTTCCTCCTCTATCCTCTTCCTTCGCACAATTCCGTCTCCAAAGGAGGAGGTTTTGGGTTGGGGGACTTCTTTTTATATCCCGGGCGTGCTTGAAAGGTAAACTGCCGCCTTGGGTTGCTGGAGCAGGAAGGCAGTGGTGTGTGGGCGCGTTTGAGTCCGGGGGAGATAGAAGTTAAGGAGAGGGAGCACAATTCATTCGGTCTCTTGTATTGCCCCCCCTCTCCCTTGAGTGGCCACCCGTTGTGTCCCCAGCCACGCTTCTGCCGAGCGCCCTCAGTGGCCACATCTCATCACTCCGCTAACCATCCATCGTACCTCCACCGTTTATTCTTTGTCATCTAGCCTATCCCCCTTTCGTGCCATATTTATTTGGTATCCACTCTATTTATGCACCTCTCTTCCCTTCCATCGTGATTTTGATTTCCCTGAATGGGCTCTTTACGTGGTGGTGTGTGATCTATAGATAATAGGTTGATTAACATTGTCGTGGAAGGTGCAATATAATAAAAAATCGGCGAATTTCTCCAGTATTCGAGATGTTTGTTTGTGTGATGTATTTGAAGCTTTTTGGTATTTATGATTGTTTTTTTTTACAATTTGTTTTCTGTCATCAAAAGTTTTTATTATCTCCATACCGTTTCACTATGCCGTGGGCAATGTTGGTGGTTTCATAAATAATTCGTTACAAAATATACCTAAGTCGAACGTACGTGAACGAATAATATGTCCATACCTACGTAAAACGTATCTCGATATTCTATGTGTGAACATTTATTTCAAAAATATATATGTACAGTATTACAAAACTTCGGAAAATTTATTTATTATCGCAAAAATAAATGGAATGTATTTTTCTTCATGAATATAATTATTTCCTGTACTTATTTTCATATTTATGAAACATGTATTTTATTCGACTTAATTATGACACCGTGAGTATCAGTGCATTATAGCAGAATAAGTTATTGGAGCATGAAAACTTTTTAATTTCAAGCGCTATTTTGCTGCTCTAATTCATCACATGAAGCAAGCTCCGATTTCATTTCGCAGCATAACTTCGCCTTGCGGCTTATCACCACGAACATTTCGACTGTTGAGTTTCAGATTCCCATCATATTCAGCAGAAATGTGGTACCTCTTCAGGGTCAGGTGTCCTTTCAACAAACCTGATACTTCCAGTATACCATTGGCCTTGTTGCGTACGAAAATTCTCCGTGGATTTGCGGAATTGTGTATGAAGTTAATGGACTCGTAGCCCAGTACTTGTTGAAATAGCGGTTTATCTTTGTTTTCTCCCTCTCTTCCGTTGCTCGCTGCCTTGCGGCGACCCACGTGGCCTCCAAACGCCCATACACAAGGGTGGCTACTCAGTAACAGATTTCAACGTTCCCCTAATCAAATCAAATTTCAACGTTCCCCTACTTTTTCGCCATTCAATTTCATTTTTCTCGGTAAACTTTCAGAGATAATTTCAACGATTTCGGCACTGCAGGATATTCGGAGTCACTATGAGGTGTCGAAAAATATTTGTTTCTAATATTTCTCTCGATGAACAAAATAATTAACTAAACTGGAAATTTCCGTTATTTTAGCCACTATTACAGCATTAAAATTTTAGAAGTCCAGCATGTGCAGAATAATTGTAAGGTGTAGAATGTTATTTATTGCGGGGATTACACTTCCATGGTGTTCATAAGGCGTAAAGCAAGCATTATAAATTTTAGAGTGCATGAAAATATCTGTAGCAGATAGTGAAAGTCAATGTGCTCACCCGAGCATGTATTAAATAGCATGGTTTCAGGGTGTTTGGAAATTTTCTTTTGCTTGAAAATATTCAATTTGATATAAATATCTATGTGGAAGTGTCTAAATCATAAAAAAATAATTGCAATTGGTTCCCTGTGTTCATCTCTATCGTAATTTTATGAAATATTCCTTAGGCTTAAATGCATTTTCCTGGTTTATCAAATTTATTATTACTGTTTAAGGGTAGGTTTATATTACTAAATTATGTTGACTGCCTCAGCCAGTGTCCCTCCCCATTTAAAAATTTCATCAAGCAACTACATGGAATATTATTCATGAAGTGAGTTCCCTCCCCTGTTAATCCAAAACCTTTCTCTCTTAAACGAAGGCTGAAATCCGTGCTTTTCCCGATACCTTGATGCAATTCCCGGTTTCTCCCATGTGTGTCGCCATCCTGCCCTAACCCTCAACGCAGTCTCCACCCTCATTCTGCTCTCTTTCCATCGCCTCAACCTTCCTCTCGAAGGACCAACCTCCCTTTCCCATGCCTCCCGCAAATGCCCTTACCTCTATATCCTTCCTCCCTGGACCATATTCTTCGCTTCGCATCCTCACTCTTCTGACCTAGGTGGCCCCTTCCAATTCCCTCCTTTTCTCGTCTCCGAAAAACTGCCCCCCGAGTCATGTTCGGGGCAAGGAAGATAACCGCGGTGGGAGGCATACTAGTTCCCCTTCGCAGCGACTTTCCACGCGTCCCTTACCTTCCCATTGAGCAGGGAGTTGGCAGCGTGCGGTGGTGGGTCGGTCGAAGGGTTTGTTGGTTGTGTGCAGGCAGGCCAGGGCTCACTCGTGCCGATGCCTTTTGCTGGTTGGCACAGGGTTGAAGGTAAAAGAGTTTCTGGGGGTGTAGAAGAAAAAGGTGCGTGCGAGGGTTTGGGAGTATTTGTTGGGAACTGCGGTGACGATTCCACCCTCTCCCTTCTGCCTCTCCCTCCCCTAGCAAACCCCGATTTTTTTCTCTCCCTCCCTCTTTCTATCCAGAAATGGAGTCCTCTCTTTTTTTATCAGATCACATTTTTATCCCCTTTTTCCGCAAACACTCTGGCTGGGACCTGATAACGCTCATCTACTCCCTCCCTTCACTGCTCTTATCCCCCCTTCCCTGACCCCCACTTCAACCTCACCCTCCTCCAAAACGGGGTGGGGGGCTCACGACTTATTCCAAGAGGAAGGGTCACGTGATAAGGACTCTCACCCTAACGACCTGATGGTGCTCACTTCGGCGCCACTTGTCCGAAAACAACGGGAACGCTTTTTTTTAGAATGCATGTATTTCTGATGTGGGGAAGATATTGGTTGAAATTAGAGCTAACGCTCATCAACGGTGTATTCGAGAGATTAACTTTATGAGTATCATCTTTATCATTGACTCAAGCACAGTTGCTGTATTGCGTAGCTTTTTATCTTAACGTCAAGTATCATACAACTTTTATGTTAGTGTTGATATTCAACTTGAAATTCAGAGGATGTAACTCGCTTCTTCTTTGCAATGTTTTCATTTCACAAATCTCAGTGTCTGAGAGAAGGAACTTTTGATTATTATTGTTGCTCTTCATACATAACCTTAAAGTTATGGTCATCTCTCTTTGATCGCTGGTGTTTTGTGGTCTACTGTGTTTCCCATATATCGACGAGGATTTTGTACTAATTGTTTTTGGAAGATTACAGGAACATATTTGCAAGGTATTTTCCCTCGCACTGCATCCGGGCGTTCTTACATTGCAAAAGGCAAGTGCTTACAATACTTGCTCGAAATTGCAAATGACATAGAATCGTATACTTATGCATCTATATATATTTTTGCCATCTCATACAATAAATTATTCCTTGATATATCACCCACGTTTCTATATCTGGGTACAAGATGGTTCGGGATATCTTAACGCCTGGGATAAACCACCATTGGTGCACGGGCGTTTTGCGGGTTGCTGTTAAACCTGGCGGTAGGCTTGTCTGCCTTCTTTCCATCCCTTGAAGGTGTGAGTAGCGCGTTATACAGTGCACAGCGATCTGTTTTATCTGTTTCTGACTTGCAGAATACTGGGTTTGTGAATGAGAAAAAATAGGATGTTGTCTATAATTTTTTTAATGAAATGCCTTAGTTATCAGGATAAATCTCTAATCAAAAATTTATATAATTAAAGCTATAACCATATGTTGGGAGTGGAAAATTCGCTAGTGCCCAGTAGTTTCTTGGGGAAAATGTCAAATATTTGACTCTTTGTACAACAGAGTGCTAGTGAGTTAATATTTTTGGAGTATGATGAGAATTGAATTGAACAAGCATTAATTGTAGCCAGTATTAAGTCACATGGCCCAATTTCCCTAAGGCCAAAGAATAAGGAAACCGTATTTTTTTAAATCTTACTTTGTTTTATTCTCGTTAGATGCCTATAATATAGGTGTAACCTTGACATTTATCCGTAACGTATCACATTTTTTCGTTTGTTATTAATGTTTATCCTGGAAATAACACGATTGAAGATGAATCGATTGTTTGGATTTGATTTGAGGTCTAAACAATTTCTCTCTGAAATTTATTTTCAAGGATGAATAATAGCTTTCGATGAAATCGACTAGGCAGCATAGTGTTGCTATTCAAATGTGCAATTTACTTTTTTATTGTAAGGATATTTTCCTTTTGCGTCACAAAACAATGTTTTCATTTTGATCTTTCTTAGAGATTTATTTTAGATAAAAAATTGCTCTAAAAGTCGTTCTGATATCTGTTCATAGAAGTACTACCTGATCGAATTAATAATTCCGCCCCTACCGGAGGGTGATACACTACGTAAACGACTCACGAATATGGGAGAATGGTAGTTTATGACGTTAATTATGATACTTGCTACCGATGAAATATACTTACCATATCTTTTACTATTATAAGCTTCAAAGAAACCATACTTGCATTATGATAAACTCTTTCTATTAATTTTTGCTGATTTGTCACCGTTAATTTATTTATTTATTTATTTATGAATACGCTTTAATTCGTTATTATTTATACATTTTTTGGGACGTATACGGATACTGGCATGTATTCTAAACAGCAGTCAGTATTAACAAAAACACTCTCGCAGGACGATTTTAATGTGAGCGTTTTAATGAAATATGTTCAATTATCGTGAATACTAGTTCTCTCACGATCCCTCCACATTTTGCAGTGCGTCCTCATCACCTTTCCTAGGGAGTTCTCCAGAGGGTAGCCCCACCCCGTCCGCCACCCCATTTACCCAGCCATTTCGTCACCCTCCATCCGCCCTCTGCGTGCGCTTCACAGTTGTTTCGTAATTTCCCCGTCGTCTCTCCCTCTCCCTTTCGTCCTCCCCGCCTTTCGCTGTCATCGAGATTCAGTCCGCCATTCCATCCCTCCTTGGCCCACCTCGTCGTCCATTTCACTTTATGTCCAACCCCCGATCTCCACCTCCTCACCCTCAATTTTTGTCTCGGGGGAGGGCGCGGAATTCGCACTAATACTATTCCACGTCCACATAAAAGACTTCATTCCCTCTCCTCACCATCCCTATTCTAGCCCTTCTCACTTTCTCTCAATAGCTTTCCTCTGTCATTATCCTCATCCCTCTCCTGCATCCCCTCCATCCCCCACCGCCCTTAAAAACAACCCCTTCTCCCTTGGTCTCTCCTTTCTCCATGCTTGCAACGCTATCGTCTTCTTCGAACACCCTGCCCAATTACTGAACTCTTTTTTTGCTGCGAAATTGTTAGGTGCGAGGGCAGTTCCTTTGTCTATTGTCCATGTATGAATTCTTTTATTTCTACTCCTGGAATGGTATCAGTATCAGCATATCAGTATCCATTTGATTAAGTTATCGTTTATGATCAAGTTTTCCTAGAAAAAATTATTTTAATTATTTATTTTTATGTTTAATTCGCGAATAAAATAATGTTTTAAATGGGGCAACGTACTCTACTTAAGGTTTCTTTTTCCTCGGATTACAATATGTTTTACACAGGTTCTCTGCCTATTTTCAGGTCTCGTTTGTTTTACTTACGTCCATTTTGTACTTAATCGAATAAGCAGTTGTTTTTTTCGCATTTTCATTTAGATCTACAGCCGCTTTATCACCGGTGATGGTCATAGATGTTAAGATGGCTCTAACTACACAGGAGTTTGGGGACACATCGAATGTTTTTTTTTACTATTTTTAGTACCTGAGTCGTATTCCTGTGTTGCTGTAGCTAAATAACTTGTCTTTCATTTAACGCAGTTTACTTTCCCTAGCTTTGATGCAATGGAGTAACATGGGCACGGCCTAATCATTTCCATTTCTTGCGTCTTCGGTCATCTATGTTAACGCATCCATCAAATGTTTTCATTCGCCTTGTTCTTTGATCTTCTCTCGACCCTTTCTCCCTCTGCCATTACTGCCTCTTGCGCCAAACAATTTCCTCTTCCATGAAGTTCTGCCCTCTTTCCCTCACTTCTTTTATCCTTCTGGGACACGCGCTTGGTTCGTCCTCGCATCTCTACTTCCATCTCTCGCTTTAAAATTTTCTTATCCTTCTCCCTCTCCTCATAATCTCTTTCGCCCTTATTCACTCTTTTTTTTCGTAGCCACTAATGTTTACCAAAGAATGGAGCGCCATAATTGCGTTTTCTTTTGCTTCTATTTTCATAACTCCATATCCTTGCATTAATTTCGGCTCTTGGTATCGAAACGACTTTCATGGTCGTAATCATGAAGTTCCGAAGGCATCGTTTCGGCTTCTTAAGACTAGAAGGTGAAGATTTCATTCTAAATATTTGAACTTTTCCGTCCAAGATTTCCGCCTTGTTTCACTTCCCTCATTGCTACTTTTTATAATTATGATGATCGACAAATATTTCATTGCTCTCCGAAGCTATTCATCTACTCATTTCTGGGAAGCTGTAATTCTTGTCTCTGATTTGAAGTCGGTTATAAGGTTGTGCAAGCTGAGGATGGAAGATGGTGGAAAAAATTAATAAATGGAATGATAAGTTCCCACACAGACCTTGAGAAAGAACAAATTGACGACGTTGAGGAGCAACAGCCGTCTTTAGCAACTGGTTAGCTTTCATGTCAATCTTACTAACCTGTTGATTGCTTTTATAAATTGATTCATATCGTCGGCCGTGCTATTAAGTTTTAGGCAGTCGTGCGTTTGAAGATCCCATACCTTTTTATGCATTCGTAATACGTTTTTTTATGCCTTTCCCTACCCTCCGTTCACCGACGACTGGCGAAGAGACCATGTTTTTCTTTCCATCTTGAGTAAAGACCGAGAGTTTATCTTCTCCCCTCCCTCCTTCCTAGAACACACACTGGCGGTTGTAGAACATTCCTGCACCTCGTCCAATTGTTTTGCGTGCTGGAGTGGCGAGGGCAACCATTTCAGCGATGCAGTGAGGACTTGCGTTGTTGTTTTTTTTATTCCGGCTTCCCCGGCGTCCTCACCCCTACTCGTCTCTTGGCCGCCCAGCTTCCGTTGTCGTGTGTCGTGCCCGCCCCGAGTGCGACGTGTACGTATGTAACTACAACCTTATTGAACTCACGCGCGCCTTGTTTGGACAGAGTGGCGTGTCCCTATGCCTCTTGCGTCCGCCGTGTTCCTGTCCACGTTCCCATGGTCTTTTCCAAACGCAAACCTTTTTCCTCTTCCTGTTGGTCCCTTGTATCCACACACGTACTCCTTGCCCCAGCCGGCCAGCTATGGAACCTGCTGAAAAGAAACCAGCCTGCTTACGTTGCAGTTTACTCACGCATCACACGAAGGAACCGGGCCTTCGCCTCTGTTTGAATTTCTTTTTTCGCCCCGGCATTCTCTCGCGTGGGCCATATTTTACCAAATTTCAGGGCACGTCCTTACACGTTGTGGTCCGCAGGGGAATGCAATGAAGCATTGAATATAATAGGTCTTGATCGTTACGGTTTAAATTGTGTCCAAATCGACAGGCCGCTTGGTGTCTTTCATGTTATTTTTTAGTGTATCTCAGTCCATTGCTCCCCATTTCCATTGACTCTATGGCGTATGTTGCCTGCTATTTTCAAGTTCGAACATGTTATCTTCAAATATATATGCATCACGTGTCCATTTATTGTGACGGAGGTGTTTAAGCTAACTCATTGAAAATAAATATCATTTCTAGATGACTGTTTTGTACTTATAGTAAATTTATTTTTGCTATACACGTTAATTTCTCCATCTTCAGTGTAAATTCTTACAATAGCTTATTATAAGTGTAAGCTATATTTAGCCTTAGGTCCCAACTAAGTTTGTAGATGACAACATTTACGAGTATTTACTTTTAACACAATAAATTTGTTTTTTCTTTCAATAAAGCTATCTTCATTTTCATTCATTATTCTCGCTTTTAATAGTCTTTTCTTGCAAAGAAAAGCTTAAAATGGTAGCCCTTCTTGAAAGATACGTTGGTACTTGGTAACGGATGTATTTTGCATCGTTACCTCGATTTTCCGTCCTGACCGTGTGATACTACGAGCGCTGCACTGTATGACACATACGAAGGCAGGTTTCAGGCAAGGCAAAGCAGGTTTCGCTGACTATCCCACCCTTGTCTTCAGGTCGAAGGTGGAAACTGTTGTCCGCAAACCAACTGACGCGGGAGAACACCCGTGAAAAAAGCCGTAATCAAACCATCACCGCGGAAACTTTTGTTCTAAAAATGCTGTGCATATTTGAAACCCTGTGGGAGAGGACCACATTGGCTATCTGGCAAAATGGGATACTTCTCTCTCTTCACCTCTGAATTCCTCAAAAGCTTTCCTCCCAATCAATCCCCGTGCTTCGAGAGAGCCTGGTAGACCTCCCGTGGACTGCGAGAGGTCGCTTTCCACTCACGGTGCAGTCGACTTTAGGTGTCGCTGTCGAGGGTCCCTCTCCCTGCGTCGTCAACCTGAGTGACCATCTGTGCCCTCTCCGCCGCGCGGTGGGTCGTGTTCAAGTGACGCTCGAGCAGTCGTGGAAGATAGCGAACACGACGCCATCGGGTGTGGACGGCTGGAGAACTACCTCAGGAATTGGTGCACGGGATGCATTACGAGGAGAGGAATATATTTCATTCCTCTTTCGACATCAGCAACTGTAATCCTGAACTATTTAAATGATGATCTGGATGTCTTCAAAGTCCACATAGTTGATTTCCCTTTTAAGGCTCTTTTACAGTTTTTTGTCCCTATGACGTGGACTTAATGCTGCTTTTCCGCATTATCTACTTCTTCGATTATATTTGTCGATTTCATTATTACTCATTTTTGAAGCCATTTCAACCTAATTCCTCAATTTATTTTTTCCCTTTGCTCGCTATATTTATTTCAGTTACATAAGGGTAATGATGCTTTTTCCGCGAAAATGTCCATTAAGTTTTTCAAAAACCATTTCTTTTATTTTATTTAAATGCGGCGTCACACTTTGACTTCATTTGAATACAAATTTTCTCCTACAAAGTCTTCCTTGTTTTCATTATATGCTGAATTTTGAACTAATGTGTCGTGGAAAGAAAATGTTAGTTTGGATCAGATCCTATTTTATGTTGTATCGACGCAGTCAGCCTGATACCCAATGCTAACGTGTTAACAAACTAGCGGACAAAATTCTTACCAATTATGGAAAATTGGTAACACCGTGATTGTACTGAGAGTAATAATTTTTATGGTATAAGATTAGGTAGATATTTACTATCTATCTAATATATCGCATAGGAATTCGGTATTTGAGAATTGTAGATGTACCATCAAAGCGAGGCCAAGGAATCGTTTGAGAAAAGTTAAGTTGACTTTTTTTTTGCTGCCATTGGTGACTATTAGCCGTATTTATCTGGAGTGGAGCAAAGATAACACGTATGCGATTTCATTTTGATACAAATATTAACCGCTAGTTAAAAACTCATGTGTTAATCTTCTCATTTCTGTTTGTCTTTTTGTTGTGAGTCGCGCGAGGGAATTTTATTAAATCCATGCCATCGCATCAAATCAGAGCGTCGAGGATTTAAATCGATCAATCTCTTGCTGTTGATGCAGGTCTCAACGCCTGCAGCTGGACAATAATAATAACGCCGCGAAGTCGTTGTGCCTTGAGATAGTTAATTACAATTTAAGAACAAATTTGGTTGCTAATACAAATGAACATGTGAGTCCGTTCTGGTTCCTTTCACGACTCCACGACGGCGGGAGTATGGAAGGCCAACACTTGCCTTTACATTCGGTTTAAGGCCTGCAAATTTGGTGAAGTATCAGTTGCTCTCAATAATTCTTTCTTTGGGTCGTAATTAATTGTTTAGCGAAGGCGGGAGAATCGAATGACATTCCGCTCTCTCTGTTTTCCGAGGTTGTTTCCCGCACATGGGCGCATCACCTTCGTAGTGGTGCTTTAATCCCCTTACAGTCATTTCCCACCCACACCCCCTCTCTGCCTTCCTCTCTTTTAGGCAGTCTTCAGCCCCGGCTGACATCTACCTCTCTCGGAATCAGCACAATGGCGTCGCGCAGGGTTTCGGGAGGGAAAGGGTTTTTGGTAGTTTACTGCCTCGGGTTTCCTTTGGCTAGGTTCGGAAAGACAAAAGGGATCAGGTCGGAAATGTGGAGTTGCCCTCGCAACGCCCCGTTCACCTTTTGACTGATTTCCCTCCCGACAGATGGAGTTGTAGGTTTTGTCTCGTGCTAGGCATTTCTCTGCGCCTTAATGTCGCAATCTCTCCACAGTCCTTTTCCATCACCCACTGCCTTTCTGTGGAGTTCTTGATACTTTCAGTGTTTTACATCAGTGATTAATGATGAATTTTCACACTTTTGTCGGAGGAATAAAACTTTTCAAAATTTGGAATAAGCAGCGGTAAAATCATTTAACACATGACTGTCAAAGGATTGCGCTTATTTATTAAAAACATCAAAATGTTTTGAAAGGACAGTGTTTTCTTCCATTATGTGATGTTGGCCGCTGTAATTATTTATAGTTAATGATGGTGCTTTAAGTGGCATATTATTAATACCATTCTCGCCTTGTAGCCCGCAAATATGTGAGAATGAAAGTCTAACTGCATCCACTCTTATTTTGGGCATCGAAAAATGTGTGAGTTGCGAACGCGAGTACGTCCGTGTCAGTCTCCGGACGTGAGGTGTGAATTGCTGCCTTTACCGTGCCCTCTGTCTCACTCTGAAGGTCTCTACTAATATGGGTATAGCATCTTGCGGCTGCGTGCTTCGGATATGCCATTGCATTGCATTAATCCTCGTCGGGATTGAAGGAGGGCTTCCTTCTTCCCTTGCTGGAACCTCTTCCTCCGCCCCTTGCCTCTTTGTATCCCATCCGCGCCACCTTCCATTGTAAATATATTCGAGGCAACGGGAAGAAGGATAGTTTAGGGTTGAAGCTGTGGGGTTAGGGAATCTAGGCTGGGTGGAGGCGAGTCGGGTGGTGGTTTTGCGGGTGAGGTGAGGATGAAGTTTCCTAGGTACTTGCTATTTGTGTCTCCCCACGTCTCATTACGAGTGTGGCGTATGTACTAAAGTGTATGTGTTTCATTACTCAGATAGGCTCTTAAATGCAATGACAAGTACCTGATTGCCCCCACTCGAATACCTACACGACCCCATTAATGCTCAGACAAATGCATAAATATTGCTTGAGGTATATGATTGGATGCCATCTTGGGCACTAGATTAATTTGACGAAGGGATCACGAATGTTTGGGTGAATACTACCGTTTTCCCATGAACAGATCTCAGTATTCTATTAACCTAAGGTGCGTGCTCGAGAACTTGTGTCTATGTCCGTGAACAATCGTGTACCTAAGCGAATTCATGGAAAGTAGAATACCTGTCTTAAGTACCCGAGTATATATTTCTTACATGTATGGCGCATAATTACTGAGCAAGGAGTTTGTGGCTTGATATAAAATTAGATGGTCTAAAAGCAGTTAGTTGAGCAGTTCAACTATTTGGACAGCATATCGGAGAAATAAAGGACGCTTAAGTGAAGACATAAGAGTGACAATTGCTTTTGCAAAGGAGGCCTTCATGGATAGGAAGGGGATAATGAGAGGATCTTTACGTATGTTAAGAAAAGGCTGGCGTGCAGCGTTTTGCGGTGCGGAAACTTGGAAGCTGATGTCGAAGGACAAAAACAAGATGAGGTGTTCGAGATATGGGTATGGAGCAAAATGGATAACGTGAAGTGGACGAATAGCAGGTGGAACGACAAGTGTTGGGGATAGCAGGAGAGGAGAGGAAGCTTTTAATGAGATACGCCGGAGACCGACATAAGATTTGAATGGAGGGAATACTAAGCTAGAAGAGGTTATTTAAAGCTGTTTTAGCTGGAAGAAAGGGTGGTAACGGGGAGGCTGAGGTAGACGGAATATAGATAGAACGAAGGAATTATAGATAGAACGAAGTTGAATTGGACTCTTTGGAAAAGGAGGAAGTTCAAATTTAGGGTGGGAGAAATGCCGCTATGATTCGCAAAATTCTCGATTTTAACCTACTTTAATCGGTAAAAACACGTTTAATAATAATAGTTATACGTTCTAATCGAGCACATTTATCGCAGTATTACCTCCTCACCGTTCCTCTTCCTCATCCTTCCCTACCCGGTCTCGCCCTCACTCCAGCCTCCGTTGATATCGCGGGACCGGGATTCTCGTGCAAACTTGAGCACGCAAAATTTTAAAGGGTCACGCGCTGCTAGACCGCAAGACGCTAACCTTTTTGGGGAACTCCGGTGGAAGATGGGGGGGGTGTGGAGAGAGGGGTGTGCATAGGGCGGGAAGGGGGAATTAAGGTGAAATGGGAGAGGTGCTGTACGGCAGTGAGTGCGAGGGTGGTGTCTTTGGGGGAAGGAGGCTAGGTCGTCGGAGGTTGTCGGAGGAAGCTTTTGGAAAGTTGGGTAATTAGCGGATGTTTATTAACGCAGTGAGCGCGGGGCGCGAGGGTTGAGGGGGGGGGAGGTGTCGGGACGCCATCCACCCCCTGCGCCTGTTCGTCTGTGCCAGCGGAGGAGTCGTGGAGGTTCGAGGGTGAACGTGTTCGTATTCCGCTAGCATCTCCTTTTCAGAGTCGGTCAGAGAGGTCGTTGGAAATGTGTCTGGGTTTCCCTCTGCAAGGACTCCTTTTGCCAAGGGTAGGATTGCCTCATTATATGCCCTGAGTAGTTGGATGGTTAAGTATGTAATCACTTTTGGCTTAACTTGGTGGAATTTTGTATCCATATCAGTAGGTAAAAAACTTTAGGTAACTTATACAAACAAAATATTTAATAACTCAACCAAGCGTGGTTTTTGTGCCATATTCCAGCATCACTGTTGATAATGGCTAAGGAGTTGAAGCCATTGTTGGTTAAGCAATTTATTAGTTTTGTGTCAATGGTTAAACCAAAGGTTTTACTTTTTCATATGGTTAAGGGAGGTTTGAGGGCCAGTTCCTGGAACTACTGGAAGAAATTAGGTAGATCAAACTGATGCACTAATACTCGTACATTTATCTCTTGATTTTTCGTCAAAATGACCATTTTATTAATTTAATAAGTTAAACAGTGAATAATCGCAATGCCCTTAATATAAATGGTCGTGTTTATGTGTTACTGTGACCTTTTTTTTAGAATCGAGTTCATGAAACTTTTTTGCTATTAATATGAGCGCATTGGATTGAATTTTCTTCTGTGTGTAAGTTTGTGTTGCATATGATTTTTATTTGATTAATCCGAAAGGATTTGTCATGGTTAATCGATATGGGATATGTTTCGTATCAATTGCTTATTGAATCTTAATTTGTGTCTAGGGTATGCGTTTGTACTCGCGCTCCTTCTGAGCATGGCTTTCCTCCATCCGCCGCTGTTCTCGTCTCGTCCATTTCCCCTCCCGTTAAGGCTATTTCCCTTCCTAAATCTCTCCTCCACTTCCCTCCTTTCCCTCTCACTTTGCCTGAGCCCAGCCCCTGTGATAAGGCCAGCCGCTGCCGTCTCGTCCGCCCTTCAGACCGTTTATTCGAGAACCTTTAGGACCCTCTCCTGCATCCACAATCTCCTGGAGGATATCCCCGAGGACTACGCAGTCCATGTGGCGGCAACGGTCCTTTCCGACCCGGCCATTCTCCGTGCGCGCCCATCTTCCCTTGAATATTTCGCGTTGATTTATTTCGACCCTTTGCTTCCTGCCTCCTCAAGAGACTCTCCTAGGAGCTCCGTGATGGCTCTCCACGCTCACATGGGACCAAACGGCCTCTTTTCTAATTAAGTAAAGTGTGTATACATTTTTTCGGAAGCTTCGACTATTTATTTTAATAACTCGCCTATTTTCTAAATTTTCCTTTCTTGTGCTACTGTTTTGCTTCTTCATAAGTTCACAGCCCTGTTAACTTTGAATCACCTAATTTTCTCTGTATTATTTAAATAATGAAGTAATTATCAGAGAAGTATGCTTTTCCGATCTCGATCAAGTATGGATTCGACTTGTCATCGGAACTTGTAAATGAATTATTTAATTTATTTGGAATTCCTCTAGTTGATTCTCCACCGCGTATTTGTCGACATTGACGATGGTATTTGCCGATTTGCCAGAAAACGAGTAAAAAGGACCAAATTTTCATAAGCAAGCAAGCCTTGTATACAATATATTTCTCATAGCAATTCGTAGTCGGATGAGAGAGCAAATAAGGAACGCACTTGTAATAGAATGTCATTCAACGCATCTGTAGCATACGCATTGCTCTTCATTTCATCTACCCCGTAACACACAGCACCTTTCATTTCTCCTTCGCCAACATATGTTTTCCCTTTCATTTGGATGCGTGTGTTTATGAATATATTTGGCCCCATGTTCATTCTCTTATTCCTTCATTCAAAGCTTTGCTCGAGGTCAACCCCTTTCTTTCATCGACATCGGCAGCGCGAAGGCCTTCGCTACCCTTCTTCGTTTTCCTATCGCGTCCTCTGCTCTGAAATTCTTTCATTTCGCCTGTCAGTGGCGACGGGTCTTTTTGGATATGAGATAGCATTGGTTTGCGTCAACCCTTCCTTGGTTTCTTTCTCAGCGTGTGCTCTCCCCTGTCGAAATATCCTCCGCTTATTCCATGCATTCGTTCAGTGAGCCAAGAGAAAAGTACTTGCTCCATCACATGCTGCTGATAATCCCATACGTGTATTCTTATTTTTCCTCCCTCACCTCCCACTCCCCTCATCTGTTCCCCACTGCCTTGCCTTCGCGCCCCTTCCTACGGCACTACTCTGCAAACAGCATCTTATCTCGCAATCCCACCATGAACCCTTAATCGCTGCCTAATTTCCTCCGTCTCTTTATCAATATGATTCGCCCGCTTATTGGCACATCTATCGCATCGCAGTGGACCGCGAGGAGCATCCCAGTTTGCGCAACGGTAGTCTTCGGACTCTTCTCACCGGATGCGATTTTCTGCCTAAATGGTTGAATGTGGAATTTTTTTTCTCGGCCGATGCGGTGGAAATATTTCCTAATGTTTATGAAATGCCTCTTTTCTTCCCTTGGGGATTTATTCTTGGCGATTTTCTTAGTGACACTAGAAATTAGGCTACTTAGTGATTGAGGGAAGATTTTCTAAAGTGAAGAGGAAAAATTACTCGGAGAAAAAAAATCATATGCCTTAACCGGGATTAGAATTCAGGTATTACGATTTCGGGAAATCCGGGGCTTAAATCTCGTGTGAGGCTAATGAGTTTTCCTCTGCGGAGTTATCGGGTAATAAGTGCACGCCAGGATGACCACGTGAAGGTACGCCGAAGGTGTAGTCCGTGGTTATTCCTTGAGTGCTGGTGAAATGAGCTCTAAGAGATGCATTGAGTGAAAGCTATATCCCTCATAAACAAAAACCTTGCCTTTCAATTGCCAATTTGAAGTTTATGTAATTGATTTCAAGTTATTTTGAAGAAGATGTCGCCCTGCAAAAAGTATCTATTATAAATACTTGACATCAGCATACCTAACGTTTTCCTTTCCGGGTTAGATCTATTTTCTTTGTATACTTTCAACCAATTCCTAGTATCCTGTTCGGCTTCCGAAAATTCACGATGGAATCCAGTTTATTAGCTACTTGTACCACCTGCACCGGTTTGTTATTTTTATTGTTCGAGGTTTTACTGTCGTCATTTCTTACTACTTCTTGTAACATTGAATTTAAGAGACTATTCAATTTCCCTGTTTTCCGGCATTACATTCTATTGGTGGCTTCGAGTTGATACATATTTCTCCCATAAGAAATAATTAGCGTAATATTTTGTATCTTTTTTGAGATAATTTATTATAAGTTCGTGATGCCATTACGTGTTTTTGTTTTCTTAATTTCCCTTTTGATCACTTCAATTGTTTAGTTTTGCATTGCTGATTGGAATGCAAACGTTCTCCGCTCATTCTTCTGACTGTGGTATTCGAAAATATTTTCTCTCTCATGCATGGGGAGCGACGAGACGTGTTCCTCGTGTAACCCAATCAATTCTTTGCAATTTGTAAACCCTCCTCACCGCCTTTGAATTCGTTACCCGAATTTTCCCCGCTTTATCAGCCCTTAAGTTTTAATGCGAAACAGTTAATTCCGCTTCCTTTGCTCTTGTGGTGTCTTTATGCATAACTGCCGGGTGTAATGTGTAATTGATGCCTAGTGTGAGATGGTAGCGTTCAATATTCAAGAGCCATTTAATGCGTAATAATTGGTTTAACTTTGAGAGTGGGTGGGGGACTTGAAGGCGGCATATGATTAAATTGAAACTTAGGTCGGTAAGGTTGCGTCGCGGACGCTCGGAGCCGTATCACATCTCAGCGCTAAGGCGGATGTAGGTTGTGTAGACATCCGAGGAATGTAATTTTGGTTTTGCATCAATAATGCATTGGGAGATGATGAGTTAATTCTGGCCCCATTCCTGAAATACCACGCTCGCCGGTGAAACGCGGTATAAACATCGATCTCTGGCGTATTTTTTCACAATCGACTTAATTTCGAACGCGTTTTTCCTCGGAATTCGTCGCCGATCCGTACAGTTTCCTCAAAGCGCTCGCGAATTTTGTTCTGCGAGGAGGAAATGCTCCTCCCTTCCTTTTACAATTTGCTGTTTCACAATGACTCATTTCCATAAATTATGTATCCTAATTTTGACGATGGCTGGAGCTGCAGTGCCTGCCATTAAAAAGACCATTTAGTGGAGCGACTTTTCTCTCTCGGTATTGATGCAATCGCTCGTCATTATATGCTCGTTCTTTTGGTCGCGATTAGCCCACGGCTGAGAGCTAAAAAATAAAAAAAGACGAGATAAAATGGAGAAAAAGGGGGTGGTGAGACGAGCGTCTTTGTCCTCGTAGATCCTCTCTTGCTTTTTTTTACTCTCTTTCTTCTTCCAGGACTTTTAAAATGCATTCATTGTCTGCATCTTCCTCCCCCCCCACCATTCTCTCCTCGTTTCCCTCTCTACCTTCCCCTCATTTCAGCGTCGTCTCATTCCTCTTCGACGAACAAAAAGAAACTGCGAAAAAATGTGTGCCCACACAATTACTGCATTCTGCTGACCCTCATTGTTCCCTTTCCGTCCACATCTCATCTTCGCTCTTCCACCTTCCTCCTCCTTTTCCCTTCGCTTTCTTCCCGCCTCGCTGGAAAATTAATTTTCAGCCCGCACTCTTCTTCCCCGCTCTCCAATCTCCTACCCATCTCATCTACACCCCACCCCCTCGCGTCAGCCTTCCCACCCGACCGCTCGCTAAGGAGGAGGGGAGGGCGCCTTCTTCGTCTACTTCCATTCGCGCGGAATCGTATTTTTATGGCCATGGCTATCGCATTCACTCGAAAATATTTCCTTCCCCTCCCCCTCGGTTTTCTTCCCTCGCTCCCTTCATATTTTTTTCATCTTTCAAAAACTCTCCCTTCACCCTTCGTGGTGCCTCCCCTGGTCGTCCATTGTGCCCGGGGTGTTTCGCGAGGGGAACCCCGGTGACCATCCGTGATGGTTTTGGGTGATGGCAGGGCCTGAAGTTGGGCGGAAAGGGGTTATCTAATCCATATTTTTGGGTGAATGGGGGACGTGCGGTGGAATGGCCCGGGTGGGTGACGTGATCTTCGCACGCTTGTGCCTTCTTCCCCTTTGCTTCGCGCCTCGGCGTCTGATAGGTTTCTATGCCCGCTTCTTGAATTTCTCTTTTTAACCCATCCTCCTTAGACCCTCTCCTTCTCTCTTCACTCTTCTGCCTGTGACTTGAGCCTTACTAACCAAATTTAATTCAGCTTGTCTAGCCTTTATTCGGTGCACTTGTGGGTATTTATCATAGCGTTAAAAATAATTGAATCAATGAATTTCAAAACGGCTCAAGTCCATATGACAGGAATTTGGGATGCAATATCTTAAAAAATCTTTGGGGCTACGAGATTTGTTACGTCGATATGTTTACATGACTATTTTACACTACATGTCGTAACATATCTATTCATGGGTATAATTCGAGGTGGGTTTTGGTAGCTTTAAGGGTTTTTACATGCTCTGATGCTTTGGTAATCACGGCTTCAGTTTATTATAGTTTTCCACGATTGAGGCTGACTTGGGCTTCCCATGATTGGACTATGTATTAACTGAAGAAATGAAGTAGCAGTACCTTTCGATAATCTTTAATGTTATAAATTTTCCCACGCATTCATATATAAACTCGTAAATGGTCTGCGCTGTGACAGTTGAGAATTAATATGACTGGTTCCGATTGGAATGAAATCAAGTCCCTTGTAGTAATTAGGTTGGAGGTTTTCCAAAGTAAGTCTGAATATCAAGACATTGGGCCACTAACGTGAGGAGTGAATTAGTTATTTGGGAAATGGTACGTTGGAGTCTGTGTGTGCATAGGACTCGGCGGAATTCATGTCTTAAAGTAAATATAGGTTCAGAGGAGTTTGTCATTAGGGGTGAGAGATTCTGTGAGTAGCTCTGTCTACCAGTGTGAAGAAACAGTGAAGGGGAGTCCTATGCGCTACGTGCGCCTCGACTTTTATGAAGAATGGATTCTGAGGAAGGGGGCATGGAATAAGGCCCATAGAAAGCATAAGTGGGAGAATAGTATTGTAGAAATAATAGTGATGTTGATATTTCTGCTTTTTCATCTAGTTTTAATTATTGTTAGTAAATTTTATTCTTGCTCACGCGCCAATTTACTGACTTGAGTGTTCTTGGAAGATAAAACAATTGTGTCGAGGTCTACGCAATTCGGACCCTCAGCATTAGATCCACACCTTTTTTTTCTGCTTTATTTCTCACTATTTAGGGTGTTGTTGATGGTGAGCCGAAGGAAATTTTACGATTCAATCGTGCTTCTGACTCTCTTTTCAAAATAAATAATGCATCAGAGTGAATTGAAACAATTGTGAGCTCAATCCTTCATTATAATTCCATAGGTGTGGCTGCTTTTGAAATATCTTTCGGGAGGGGAAGCACAAAAGTGCACTAATTATGAAACTGGTGTCTTTTTTAAATGATTGAGTGCATTAGAGCTCTGGCAGAATGCTTAAGGTTGTTGTGCCTCTTAGTTATCGTGTGAGTTGTGTTTGCCCATGAGAAAGAAGCCGTGGTGTTCGAGTAGCAGAAATGGAGAAGTAAGCGATGCCCTAAATCAAGCGAATGGTTGGAGAGAGGAGAGGCGGTTGAGAGATATGTCGTCGAGATGGGAGGGGTAAGTAACGGTGGGATTTTTAGGAACGGAAGCGAGGGGACGCAAGGAGGCGAAGTGGATTTTTTGGGGCGCCCCCTCCTGTTTAGTGTTGTGCCAACTGTCTTCCCCCCTCCCCCAGTTGCGAATATCCTCTCCCTATTCCCCGGCCCCTGTGTCCCGATCCCCACGGCCTCCAACAGTGTCCGCACCCACCCCAGTGGCGCTGGGGGCGGCCGCAGTCTTGGCTTCGAGATGAATGACCACCCATCCATCCGTCTTTCGTCTTTCTCTTCGCCTTCTTCCCCTTCCATATTCATCGTGCGCCTTTTGTTACACTCCCTCTCCCTCTCCATTTGCGTCGTGTTGAACCCCTTAGTCACCCTCGCCCTGGGCTGCACAACCTTCCAAAAACTCACTCTTCTCCTGCTCCCCGCGCACTTCAACGCCGTCCCACGGGCCAAACATCACCAGCCCCTCCTCCCTCTCGGCTCCTCTCCCCCATTCTAGCGCCGTCATATTTCTGTAGCGTTGTGGCACGTTGCCGAAGGTTTTTAGCGGACGCAGATTAACAGGCGCACAATTCTTTATAAATTTCTCGCTTCTTTGGCTCCCACGCTTCTACGGGCATTTGCACTGCGGGGGTGGGGTGGGGGAGACATGGGGGTTTTGTCGTGAGTTTTGGGCCGTATTGGGTGGGCGAGCTTCACTCGCTTTTGTTGGAGGTGGGGGTAGGGAGACTAATGCTCTCCTGTGTTTGTTTGAAATGCCTTTTGCTGCTGCGGTGGGCGAGATTTACGCCGTTGGATAATCCGCCCTGCTCTCCTCCCCTTTTCCGGATCTTCTTTTAACTTATCGCATGTATCCCTCCACCCTCCTGATGCTTTTTGAAGATAGGGCATTTGTTTTCGCATCGGATACATTTTTTGTATCGGATTAGCTTTAATTCGTATTCTGGATCTTGAATTATTCCGGCTATCATATTCTCTCGCCTCCAGTGGGGAAACGAATTTTTTATGGCCCTAGAATATTGGCAAAAAATAATAATTATGGGCTGTTGATGGAAATGGTTTTTGCTCGGGGTCGTTTCGATGAAAAGTTCTCCCGTCGCTGTGAATGTGCGCCCTGGGTCTTGGTGGAAGGTATCGTATTCTGCGTTGCCAAAGATTATTTTCGCCTTTCATCACTGTGATGGATCCGGTTTTAGGGAATGGAAATGTATTTAACTGATCTGTACAAAATGAACTTGTGAAATTAAATTGGACCTTTTGTCCCAAAAATGCTATTTAGCGATGAGTTTGAATGGAGTAATGCTATTAAGTAACCTCTTGGTATTAATTGGTTCGTGAAAATAAGTAGTTGATATAGGACCAAATTAGTTATAATTGAGGTACAGTTTCCGAAGTACATAGACAAGGATCTTTTTTGCATATTATTGAAAATCGTGCTCCGAAAATAACTCGTTCTTCAGTGTGAAATGGCGATGGAATTAGGTGGAAAGCTGTGCAAATTACCATATGGTTAGAAATCACAAGCTTTAATCTTAGTTCATTCGACAAATTTTCTGACGTTGCAAAGTTAACGATGGTTTCCTTTTTATTTCCCTAAGAGTCTGGTAGTCGACTTCTGGAATGGTATTTCCTGCGTAGTAACACTGCGAAAGGATGAGCTGATGAAGTTGCATCTCATTGCTTGCGTATCTTAGACCCTACTATTAATCTACCATTCTTACGTGCAGCTTAATGTAGTTATTCCTTAATTTTTCCTTCGTAACTTAAGAAACTTAAATATCAGTTGCATTGCCTTGCTGAAAATGTTTTGTCCTATTACTCCTTTCTAATGGTTTATTAACGATGCAAATTTGATTTTTCGCCAAAAGAGCTCCCAATAAGCTAAAATTATTTCAGAAACTTTGTTATTTCTATCGACATTTCTGTAGGGCATATCCAGCTGTTGAAGTAATATTTCCAAACTCGCGTATTTTGGGGGATCTAGGAACGTTTCTCAGCCGGGTGAAGGGGAGAAGTGGGCGTCATTTCGGCGGAATAAAATTACAGAAGACGTAGAATTTCATAAAACGCAATTCTGCCGAATGTGTCGCTCTCGCATACGACGGCAGCGCGCTCAGATTAGCCTGGATTACTACTGCGCTCCGATGCTAGGTTTGGCACGCGGACGGGTAGGGCAAGGACGAGGGAATTATAAAAAAAAGTTATTTCCTCGCCTCCTTTTCACTTTCTCTCTCAACTCCGAAAAAATCCCCCCTCTCTTCCTTTCCCTTCCCGCAGTGGCCCCTCGTCTCTTTATCTTACTCCTCGCTGCTGATATTTCGACGCCGCATCCCCAGTGGTAACCTCTCTCTCTCTCTCCTCACCGCGCCCCTTCCCACCTCAGTGCCGAAATGTTGTGGCGGGATAAAATTATACATATTTTTTCATAATTATTATTATAATAATGAGGGGCCGTGAAGGGGAATACGAAGAAATGAGGAAGGGAACGTGGTTTCTGCGCGCTAAATGGTGAATGTGAGGTGGCAACGCTTCATAACGCTGGAAAAATTGGGAGAAAATGAGGTGCATGGCTAGTAGCGGTTATGCGGCAAATATGGCTATGAAAGGGAAGCGGTTGCGCACTTTTGGGGTTGTCTAAATATTCGCTCCTCTTTAATTATTCGCGTTCACGGATCCCCACCCTCGTAAGTGATAAGCCCACGTCAACTGACGTAGGATGATGGCAGTTGGCAGTGGAAGAGGGGCTGTAATCGTATACGGTAAGGTTCTTCGATAAGGCACATGCAGATTGATGATGAATGATTACTAAGGAAATGGTCTGGATTTGGGGACAGTAGGCGTACCTATAATATGAATGGCAAAAATACCAAGATGGAGATGTTGATTGACGCAGAATGATTGATTACGTGGTGTAGGATTTTGCTCACGGAACAGGCTCTTTGGCTCTCGATCTTTTGATTATCTAACACCTCGTCGATGCACTCCTTTGTCTTTTTGCTGTACCAAAATTTCCACCAAGAAATATGATTTACCGTGGACCTTGACCTCGGTCCCCCACTTTGACCTGGTTTTAACAAAGGTCTTCCTCTCCAATTTTGTATGCCTTTTGCTCAAACAAATCATGATTAGGAGAGTTTTTGGCCGTCACTGTGATCTCAGAAACTTATTTCGGCCTTAATTTGTCAACTTACCTGCTCAGTCGTGTAGTATTTACCCTCCATTGCTTATTAAAGTTTCAATGTCACCTAATGTGAATCAGACATGATATAATATTGATTTTCGTAATTGTTTAATGATTCGCGTACTAATACCAAACTCTGGGGTACGTTACATTTCCAAGGTTGTTTCAATGCCCGCTATTAGATTTAACGCATGATCCCCCAATAGGAGCCATTGCTCATGGTAAGGGATGAGACAAACCCTTCGAACCTTGAGGGGGGACGGAGCGGGCAGGCACGTAAGGGGGATGTAGATATAGAGAACGTTGCCTTTGGGGTGGCAGATCGGGGGATGGAGATTAAGAGGGAGGGATCGTGTAGTTGTTGGTCGTATTCGCCTGGATGAGTCTGGGATGGTCGCTGGAGGGGGTGCCCTAGGAGGAGGAGCGAGATAAAGGTGGACCCGAACTATCCGGCCTAAGGTTCGGGGAGCGAGCTATGCAAATGACCACGGTGTCCAGTCGCCTGAGGGCTACCCAAACAGTTCTGAGGGCGACGGAATTCCGTCACATACTCCGTATGGGATGCTGTGCCGAGGCCTCCGGATAGAAAAACCCACAGATTCATCGCTTTTCCATTAATTGCAGTGTGTAGTAACGTACTCCGTATGGTTAAGGGCAAGTTATTTGTTTTTGAGTAATCATGAATAGCATTCCATGTTATTAGACTGTTCAATTATTTGACCTTTCGTACTGTTCGTGTGCGCACATCTCTGATTTTTTTCTGCTGGTGGCATTTGATTTGAATTTTTCCATCTGAATGTCTGTATTTATTCTTTTTTTACTGTAAATAATCGATATAGCCCTCTTTTATTGATGCTTCGGTAATGAAAGGTAAAAATGCTTGGTCAATGATTGATGAAGGTATTCCCTATTTTCCGTGTTGCCTTTGATATGGTGCTTTCTTATACATCGGCGTAAGTATTATGAAGAAGAAGTCATTATAAATGTGGAATCTGAGGTATAATGTTGTAAGATTTATTACTTCCCTTACTTAAATAATCTTTGTAAACTTGGGAGTTGGAAGTGAAAGAATTTCCTTCGGAATTCACGTAACGGATAATTATTAGGGTTGAAAATTTGACGTAAGGTATGTGTGAATGTCATTCAAACTCATTGTATGAGATCGCTGTTGATGTGATCAGTTGTCAATGGCGTATTTTTAGTGCATTTTTTGGCGCAGAGTGTTATCAAGCTGGGTTTTAAGTTCTTTAGTAGGTTCATTTTTAGATGGTTTTAGTATCTTATGAAAATCGCATTTCTTTCCTCACTTTCATCCGTTTTTGAATCATAATACGTTATCTGAGAAGCTGGTTTTTCATTGTGACGATTTCGCCGTCAACTGTTTGTTCTAGAACTTCAAGAATGGCATGCTCTTTTTAATTATCTGATTTGTAAGTAATGTTTCCATTGAATGTTGTCATAGACTTAGTTCAAAGTTTCCTTTTTATTGTGAATGTGGAAGTATGTGCTACCTGAGGTATCCACTTGCTACTATAACTTCTTCCGATTCCAAGTGCTGAGCTTATTAACTTTCATAATTTCGATGGAGCATTGTGTGGAAGGCTGATGTAATATATTTGATCTTTGATTGAATGAGGTTGGCTGGTTTCTAGATTCGTGATTATTTTAGTTTTTGAAAGGATAACGATGCAGTTAGTGAATAGGAGCGACCTGGGGAACTAGATAATGAGTGGAGTCAGTGGATTGGATCCGTAAATAGAGTTGTTGAGAGTGTCTTCGAAATAAATGACAAACTACTTTAAGCGGCAGATTATCGGAACGGACTTTATATTTTCAAATTTGACCACCGAGACACTCGATGGCTTTGAGTTATCGGTATTTGGAAACGAATTGAGCCATACATGAACGCCTTAGTCGCTATTATTTCGCCTTACACGGCTGCGAGAAGGAAACGCGGGTTGGTAGGCTTAAGGATTGAGAGATTGGGAGCGTGGAGGTGGTGGTTGTGTCGGGGAATGAGAGGGACATACTTGTGTGTAGGAATACTTCTCACACGTTTCCAGGGTTTGGGGGGAGGAGAAAGGCCGCTGAGCGAGGAGGCGAAATGGGGGGAGCAGGCCATGGTTTTAAAGGAATAAGGGTTTTGGGTTGTTGGATAAAATCTTGCTCCCTTTGTGGGAGTGAAAGGCGCGTTTGTCGTCGTCTCCCTCCCCCCGCGCCCCGTCCCCTTGGGGGTGCTGCTAAGAGAGGGGGATGAAGAAAATGTGCTGGTGGGTGGTCGAAAGAGATGAGGTTTCGGGAAGGGAAAGCTTCGTTGGCCTAATAGCCTCCTTGTGTATAATGCTAGCTCGTGCCACCCCCTCTCACCCCATGTAATGCCACCCCTTCCCTTCTCCACCCTCGTACCCTTTATTTTTGTCGCTTCCCCATTCTCTTCTATGTAGTGCGTATGTATGTGCTTGCGTGCACATAACTACATACATGCTTGCCCTCGCCCAACGCCATCCCAAGGAAAGACACACTCCGAAAACATTATAGCCTCTAAAACTTTTATGAACGTGATGGTTATATAATTAAAAATATGTTTATTTGGTAAAGTACGTTCTATTATTTGTTGACTTCTAGCTTCTGCGATTGTATTTGCATAGAGATCCAAATTATTTAGTTAAATGGAGGGCGGTATGCATAAAATAACCTTGAATTAGTGTATGTGCATGCCTTGTTTTGACGTGAGCGCGCGAATGTGCAAAAATATTTTCAGAATATAAAAATGCGTCTTTCTCCTTGCTTGGGCTTGCTTTATTTTACCTTCTCGATAATATTTCGTAATTTTATTGCATTTATGAAGACGTACCCATGAAATCGTTTGGTCATAATGTTCGAGGTACATGCAGTAACGTTCATATTCATTTCATATGGAAAAAGTCCGGAAAATGTTTGGGGTGACTTCATTCCTCCTCCTCCTCCCACCCCATTGTCTCCCCTAATTTCCTCCCCCGCTACCCTGCACGCTCTTTCCCTCTGCTCCAACTCCCCCTTCTTCTCACTCCGTAGGCACATTATTTTTATCTCGCCTGATTCAGTGCATTGATTGAGGGGATTGGGCTCGGATTTCCCTTAACGCCGATTCGAGGATATTGAATCCCTCTGCGCCCATAAAATATTCTCTTGTACTGTCTCAGCTTTAAAATGATTTGATATGTTGTCGTTATCGCGATCAAGTTTTGGTTGAAAGAGTCTTTCCCTTTTGTCTATAAGATTTTGATCATTCCTCTGTAGAATCCTTATCGAAATCCGCATATTCCAGATTTCATTACAAACGTTTCCCGTTTTTTTAAAGTTGTGTATTTTACTGTCTTCGTTTATTTCGGAGCTCACCTACAGCTATGTAGGGTTAGGGCTTCTTGACCTTCGTTTATGCTCAAAAATGGGATTCAAAGGCAGCTTAGAATCATGAGTGAGGAATGTAGGGTTTAACGATAACGTACCTACAAAAGCTGTCTGCTTGTCCAAAACTAATGCTGAAGGTGAAAAATATTTGAGATAACAGTAAAATGAAATACATTTACTGCACACGCGAGTATTTTTCGTTTTAACGTATTTTTATTTTCATATTGATGACTGCACCGACCTCGCTGATTGAGCAGTCAATGAGCAGTGAGTGTTTCAGTCACATTACATATGCTTATAAGATTTTTTTCCAGACTTTTACTATTCAATCCTTTATGATTAAGGCTTCATTGCAACATTTAAGAGTATGCCTCTGTCCTATCATCCTCTATAGCCGCCTTCTTGACCTCGTCGCATCTTTGCTCCCAATTGCTGTCGTTCTCCCATTTCACTATAGCCGAGAGTGGTCTTTGGGTGGGAGTGAAGTTAGTGCGCTTTACATAAGGGTATGGATCCAGGAGGAAGTTCAGAGACGGTATCTCGGGGTGAGGAGTGGAAATGACCTGGAAGCGTGAGGGATGTATGTATGTATATGCATGTATGTGTATGTATTTTGGGATTAGCTGAGAGCCAGGGAAGGGAGCGGCGAAGGGGAGGAAGGAAGGGGAGGGGGACCGAAAGTGCTAAAGCTTATTTCGTATTCTCTTTGAACCGAAATTTTATTTCGAGTTTTTGCAACTGACGAAAAATGTTCGCATCCCCGTTTTTCTTCCCCCTTAGCGTCTGCCTGCCTCCACCACCCTCTCATCCCCCTCCCACCCTCCTTGGCCTCGTGTCTCCTATGGCGACTTACTGAAAAGAGGACGGGCGGGGAAAGGAAAGCACGAGGGACAGGGGTGGAGGAAATTTGGACTGGGTTGGGTTGCGTGGGTGGGTTTCGTATGGAGTGAGGAATGCGAATGGAAAGGAGGGAGAGGGAGGTGGTTGGTTTGCGCTGCTGTCTCTTTCCGGGGTGAGTTTCGGAAGTGGAACGAGTCGTGGAGGAAGGAGGGACAGGGTAGGAAGGAAGGAAAGGGTTTAGAGAAGGACGGAGGGAAGCGAGGAAGATATCTCCCTCTCCCTCTTTCTTTCGCTTGCTCTCACGTCTTCATGGCCAACTCACGCCAAGATGTTGATCCAGGACATAGTTTTAGGTGGATGAAAAATGAAGCCACTGTAATCCTATGATACTTATAGGTATTTAGATTTTTTACTCTTTTACGGCAGTCTGATGCACATTTATCCGATACTGCATCGCGACCGAGGAAATTGAGACACAAGATAAAGATAGGGCGGGAAAAAGCTCGAGCAGGTAAAACAGATCAACTATTTGGGCAGCACGTTAGAGGAAAACGGATACAGAAGCAAGGACATCAGGAAGAGGATGGCTTTAGGGAAGGAGGCGTTCTTGAACAGGAAGGAGCTTCTGAGAGGATCGTTATGCAAGAGTTTAAAGAAAAGGTTAGTGAATAGTCTGATCTGGAGTGTAGCGCTTTACGGTACGGAAACATGGGCACTGAGGAAGGAGGACGAGAGAAGAATGGCGACGTTCGAGAAGTGGGTGTGGCGAAGAATGGAGAAGGTGAAGTGGGCGGAAAGGAGGAGGAACGACGGAGTGCTGGACATGGTGGGTGAGGAGTGGCAGCTTCTAGATGAGATACGGGGGAGACAAAAGGTATGGATGGAGGGAGTATTTAGCGGGAGGCGATGTTGAAAACAAGTGTTAGAGGGTAGAATGCTGGATAAATGAGGGATAGGAAGGAAGAGAATTGGATTTATTTTAGATAGCATAAAGGGGAGTAGACCTTATTGTGAATTGATGATTGTTTTCTGGGAGGGAAGGGAAGAAAGATGTCGAAAATTGTAGAAACAAATTGTAGAGGGAAGTCCAAGAAAGAAGAGGAGCCCTTCAGAATACTTCTTAAGTACTCCATGGAAACGTACCTTAATCGGTAGAATCCTTTTAATTAATTTATTGTGTTTTAATCGTAGGATTTCCACAGTTTAATTTTATATGGGGATCGAATACTGACAGTATTTGTATGAGCCACCTCCACGTACGTTTGTTAGGGCTCAGCAGTAAGTTATGAAATAATGAGAAAGAGAGATTTAAAAGAGAAAGTAAAAGGGATGAGGAGCAAAGAAGTTTTTATGGCGTATGAGAAAAAACTACTTGAGAAATTGAATAGGAGATAGTGTGTGTGGATGGAGTTTATGCCTTGAGGAGAGAAGGATGTTTGACCAGCGGGGAAGGGGGAGTAATATCAGAGGATTCATGGATAACATGAATAGTAATAGGTCTTATGCCGCCCTGGAGAAGGGAACTCTGTGTAAGAATACTGAGTTGTGGGATTGGTAAGTGAAACTAACGCTTTGTGTTGCATGTACACCTACCTTTATCGGAATATTACATTTAATTATGAATGATAAATGAAAATGAAAAACTTTGTGTTTGTCCACAGTATTTATTATCGTACGACGCGTTTCAGCGAAAAACCTTCGCCATCATCAGGCATCAAATGCAGATTTCAGTCAAGAAGTCTTATAGGTATATATGCGTATATATAGCCTGCATTTGTACCTAATGATAGCGAAAGCGATTCGCTGAAACGCGTCGTACTGTAATAAATACTGTGAACATGCACAAAGTTTGTCATTTTCATTAATCATTGTAATATGCTCCACAACATCTCGCCGAATACCGTTGAATACATTTAATTATGAAACTTTACCCTCCCTCTCTATGATTGAGCCTAGAATATATTTCTCTGCATCTTCATAAAAGCTACTGAGCTAAACTAGTTTCAATGTTCCCTCTCGCCCGCGAGTTTGAGCCAAGACTTAAGCTGGGAAGGTCCCGTGTCCTTTGGACCCCTCCTTCGCTCTCGCTCCCTACCCATGTTCCCTGCGAGTGCTTTTTGTTTCCTCTCCGGAGACCTCTCTCGCGCCCGATGCACTATTGACGCAGCACGTGACGCCAACGTCGCAAAAGAATGCATCTCGAGAATTGCAGTGCAGCTCCATCTCCTTCCTCGACTCTTTCGCCGTTCTTCGCGTATTCCATCACTTCCCTGCGTTATATTTGCTCCCCTCTCATCCCATTCTGCCGATCCCCTACCATTTTCCTCCCTACCTATATCTCTGATCGCCTCATTTTTTAATCGCCGCGTCGTAGGCTTACTAGGCGAGGCCGTGGGAGTGTGGAGATTGGTCGTTGTTGGAGAATGTTGCTGTGATTGTTTTGGATAGCCAACAATGGCGTAGTGGAGGTTTATATTATTCACGTTCAAGGAGGGGCTAAATGTGTACATCACAGATTTGTTTAATATGGAATATACATTAGTGTCGTATGGATCTTACGTTATTGTCGTGTATATCTAATGTTTACTTTATATTTCTCAGTAACACTCCTGTTTTACATAATTTACTATGCTTGTACGCATATCCAAATGTTTTCGTAAAACAAATATCTAGGAATTTTGAGAAGCTATTGTTTTCGTTCCAGCTCTGCATGAAGTAAATCTGAAGCACACCAGTTGCTACTCTATGTAACTGAGTACATAAAATTTGTCTCAGGGTCGTATCAATCACTCTCGCAATGGCTACTGTGATTGTACCCTTGATAACAGATGAGGATTCTAAATACTTGGATGGACGTTTTTTCGATCATTTTTTAAGGATGGTCTAGGCTCTTATCAATGCTATTATTAACTTACGAATGAGGATTTCGGATCAAGAAGTACATATAGTATTGAAGTTTGTTTTCGTAGAGAAATTTTGTCATTAGAAGTGGTGAAAATGGCTTCGAAAACGTAGGGTTCCGTATTACTGTGACGTATCATCGAAAATGGAAGCGGGAAACCGTTTCCCTTCGCTTATCGTGTAATGGCATTTCATTTTTATTCCGCTGGGGTACGTCTAAAAACACGTCGTTTGTACAACAAACCGTCTCTTCTCGCCGAGTATGTCGTCAGACGTTCTCTCGTTTGAGGCGTGTGTTGTTGACTTGCAAGATGGTCGGAGGTGGGCGGCGGCGAATTTGGTTGATGAGATGGAAACTCTCTCGCTCAGACGTCTGCACCGTCCCGAAAATCTTAGGCGTGTGCATATTTGAGAAATTATCTCACTTTCCCAGGTTTGCAGATGACGAGGTAGTGGTGGTAGGAGAAGCTGGGGGTACCAAATCCTGTTGACGTCTCGGGGTGTGCGTTTGGGAAGTGGTGCGAATAATTATGGTAATGATTATTTTATCATCACAAAGTTCCCATTCTTTACACCCCTGCCTTGCACCTACTTCAATCTTTGAATATTATTAGTATCAAATCTCCATAATGATTTTCGATTTTAAATAAACTTTACCTCAACTAAAACTTTCGACTTTAAATATCAACATTTTTTGTTTCTATGGCGTGACAGGAGGAGAAAGCATTAGCTACGTTTAATTATCGTCGCTCGTGGGAATTATGTGTAGGAAACAATACGAGAAAGTGTGCGACTTTGTGTTTATCGTGGGGAAACTGCGACCTTTTGGAAGAGGCATTGATAGGGCAGTGGGTGTGGAACGAAGGGGCTGAAACTCAGAGGGTCCAGAGGATACTGAAGAATGCCATATTACAGTAACGGAATCGGGATGTAAAGGGAGACACCAACATTATATGAATAACTAGGAGGGAAGTAGATCAAGCGTTTAGGTAAACAGAGCCATCCAGGTGTGGACATTCGGATGTGAAGTTTATTATTGGCATATCGGCTTAACACACCTTATTTATTTGTCAATTGGCCTCTACCCAACGTTTCTCGTCTTTTCTCCATAACGCTTCCTTCTAGAATTTTACTCGGAGTATTAGCCTTCAAATGATATCTCTTCGATAACCCCTTTTTTGATTGAGCAGAAATTCCTTATGACGTATCATCTGCCTCAAGCGGGAATCGAACCTAGATCCACAGAAGATCGAAGGTCCGAATACGAATCCCGGTTAAGGGGAATGATTTTTTCCCCTGTTGTATTTCGCCACTTGAAGTGCACCGGTTCACCGATGGCCAGTTGGCGGTTATTCCTCGAATAGACTCTTTTGATTGCTATAGGAATTGTTGTTATAGGAATTGAAGGGAGCGTTGTCTAACAGTGTCCCTCACCCTCTTAGTCCCTCCATCCGGGTCTTGTGTGAGGCTCGAGGGGTGACTGCCCCCGGAAGAAGTTTTCGAGGCGAGACAAGGAGATTTGTGGCTTAAGTTTGCTTTGGCCCTGCCGCGGGAGAGACGCAGGTCGGGCGTCTTGCATCTTTCAGCCCGTCGGAGATTATTCTTTGCGTGGTCAGGAAATAGTGCCGAGCGGAACATGTTTTGCTCACAACCATTGCTCCGAAGTTCAAGACTAATAGTCTTAGTTCTTACCTGAGGCGCAAGAGATTGTACCTTTGGTCTTTAAATAATTCCCATGCTGCCATATTCGTTGTCGTCAAGGTTTGAAGCTGTCCCTCGTTGTTTACACTATATCACTTAATTGATGGAAGTTGAAGACGTTTGGAATGTCCTGTGTGAAAAAATCTCCGTTAGTTACTTTTTCTAGAATATATCTATGACGTGAATTTCAGAAAGGATGGTTCCTTTGCAGTGGATAGCCTGTTTACTTTTGAATCATACGTATGCTACGCGGTGAAAAATTAATACGAGAACTTCGTCACTTCTCTTGACTTTCAGGGATAGACGTTTTTATGGTCATGGTTATTTTAGAAGTTAGATCCCGTTGGTTGAAACATTCCATTCGTTATGTCACGTGTTTCACTCCAATACCTTCCGCGATACCTCCTCCTTACCTATTCAGAGCATTTGTATGCACACACTCGTATGCCTTAACATAAACATACACCCATCTATTCGCTCCAGTACATATCCAGGAGGCAAGTGCACGACAATGCTACTCAATCCTTGAATTCGTTGATCGTTATGTGCTTTGCATTCGCCTTACTCCTCCCGTTATGTGCTTAATGCAGTCCTTCTCGGGTTTCCATATTTTTTATTGCATCTCTTTCCCGCTCCATCAATTTCTGAGGAATCTTTAAACTTAGATTTCTGGCGTGGGGTGGGGTGGTTAGGGTCTAGGAGTACGGAAGTGGAGTGAGGGAAGAGAGTTGGGGGAAGAGAATCTGGGAGGACTCATTAAGATTCCTTCTTCCCCGCGGAGAGAAACAGTGAAGAAGAGAGAGAGGTCTTGAAGTTTCCGTGCGAATTGATGGATGGCTTTATTAGCGAGTCGTTTCGCTCATTTCGCGAGAGGGGGGGAGGGAGGGAGAAGTAAAAGTGTCTCCTCCTCACCCCATGCCTCTTTCGCAACGACGCTCCTACCCCCACTACCAACCTCCATCCTCCTCATCGCCTCGAAATTATTACTCCAAAGTGGGAGGGGGCGGAGAGTGGCACCCGCACGTATTACATTTGGCGCGACTCGTCTCCTCGGTGGAAGACGACTTGCGTTGTTGTTCCTCAGGGGAGGGGACGAGGCCAAGGTGTGTGCGCGTCTTTCATTTATTTACCATTCGAACCCCCTGAACGCCTATCTCTCTCTCTCTCTCTGCTCCTCTCTCAATCCATTATGAATTTATGTGTCACTTGGGGCGGTGCGGGGTGAATTTCCGGGCTGCTTTCTTATTCTTTCGCCTTTGTTTTGTTGCTCCATTTCTTTTTTCTGCAAAGCAGTAGCGCGAGAGGAGTGAATATTTTCTTCATATTCCTCCTCGCGCCTTGATTCCTTCATTTTTTTTTCCGTCTCATTTTTTTTGCTTGTGCCTCTCCTTTCAACGCTGCTCTCCCGTGTTATTTTTTCCCCTGCATCCAGCGTCGAGGCTGGGTGTGGGGAGTGGAGAGGAAATTCAAGAAACAAAGGCGTTCACCCCTTCCACTCGCTCATTCCCTGGACCACTCCAGACTCTCTTTTTTTAAAGCGCAATGGAGGGAACTGCTTACCTTTTTCGTGTCATCTTTTCCTCAAAGGAGTCGTGCGACTTCATCAATAACGCGATTTTTCCCTTGTCTGTGATCCGTAATCCAAGGAATGCAGGGTTTATGTTGACAAGTTTTTACAGCAATGCCGGGTTCAGTCATTGGCCCCCGCGTCTGAGTATTCAAATGATACCCTCCATCCTAGTATCTAATTGGTGTCGTTCGCTCAACCAACTCCCTGTTGTCCTCTAACGGAGTTTTATTTTGCGTCAATTCAAGCCTTTACGCGGAAAGAATATTGAAGATGGATGAAATGCGTATCAAAGATTTAGAATTCCCATTCTGCCAGACTTCAGATCAGTTAGGGCTTTCCCTTGATTAAGGCTTTATAATGTGCCCGAATTAGAAAATCAGAGAATATTTTTTTAAATTTTGAAGCGGGCTTTGGCTTGCATACACCATTTCCAATAGACATTCCCGAGTCATGAAAATCCATCTTCGCGGCGACACTGCCATTTACCTCTCTGCAAAAATTTCTCTATTCCATGATATTTGTTTGAATGAGAACACCTTTGTCCTGAGCAGGAAGACTGATGAAGTATGCTAAGTCCTTTTTTACTTATCCAAGGACAGGCTTCTTCTTATATTAATTACAAATATGTCTTAATCGAGAAGCGTTAACTACCCTTAATCTAAGTATTCATTTCGTTTTGCTTCAATATTTTTCTTTCATCTTCGCTGAACTGTGTATTGTTCTCCGTTGCTGTTATAATCACTGTTAGGCAAATTGGTCTTAAATAATAATCGTAATTGATTAAACGCTTGTGAGTGGAGATATAACTTTGTCAGTGTTTCATGTTAAGGCCTCATTGGTACCGCTACCATGGTTTATCCATCCCTTATTCTTGATTTCCATGAGTGTGATACATATAGCCATCATTTTTTGGGGATAAAACCATATTGATTTGAAAACACACTTCCCGTATGTTAGATAACGGTTGGTACTGCTGTGAATCCGTAAGTGAAATGAAACTCATCATGTTTATGTCATACAAAAACACATGCCAAACCCAACGGTGGTGTGTGGGACCAGGGGGCAATGTGATTATTTGATGACAAACTAAAATACTATGGCATACTACATTCCCTGACGATTAATTCCATGCCTTTGAACTGTATTCCTTGTCTCCGTATGGATCTAAGCGACGTAACTGAGATGGAGATATCCGCAGAAATTCTTGGTCAGCCGTCTGCCATCTGTTAGCGGGAGGGAGAACTATCTTATGGGCTTCCTACGGTGTCAATGATATGAAGATACCCGCGTATCAGCCGCTCGACTGCTTCCTTTCATACCTATCCCTTTATTGTATTTAAGGCCGGGTTTAATTTTTGAAACATAAATTTTGCATAAAGGAATATCAAACGGTATGAAAACCCTCGCAATTGTACTCGAGTACGTTTTTTCTCTGGATTTCCATTATACTAGCTTGATATTGCCTTTATATCGTTTCCTTCTCTGATTATTTATCTTGATCTGTATACATTTCTGTAGTATCAATGTGGAAATTTATCATCACCTCGTTTTCAGTACTTTCGTTACCGTTATCTAGTTTAAATACCTGGAACGTGACTCAAAATATTCTCGAAAATCTCACTTATTGCATAATAATTCAATCCAAGGTAATAACCTACCTGTCATTATATTTGATAAAAATAACAGTGGTGGGGAAGATAGTGTATCATATGTACTATTTTAGATGTGGCTATCGTGGCTTTGTTTCCACGAAAAATGAGGAATCAGTTAGTACAAAGTATCATTACGAACCAGATATTACTCTCTATCTGTTGTATTAATTTTCACCTTTTAATTTTGAAGTTATTCTATTTAGTTTAGATAACAATGCGGATGTTTTTGTCACTGATGCCAATTAAGTAAAATTAAAGCCAGTGTTGTGATTCGTAAATTTTCTTTACGACGAAAAAAACCGATTCTCTCGGCAGGTTTTATTTATTTTTAATCCGTTGTAATTTATTTTTTTTTAATTTGTGTTCTGTTTGTTTATTTATGTAAAAGAAGGCTGTATCTATCTTCCATGAATTTTTTTTACTTTTTTCTTCACAACTGTATCCTAAGGACTAAATATTTTGCACTGGCTAAATACGAACTGGCGAACACTGCCTCGTATGTAAGGTATCAGTTGATTTCAATATAATTTTTTTCGTGATTGGTTTAGCTTGGATGATTATAGCCGAGAGTCACAGCGAGGAAAATAATTATTTTCTTTCTCCTCCTGAATGTTCGCTCTTTACTGTTTGATTCCATTTACCTATTTTCCTCCTAAATGATTTTGCTGTGTTGGGAATATTTTTTCCTAAGGAAATTACGAGTGCCACTCGGGACGTAATTTTCATCCGAGGCCGAGCAAATGGCAGTCGCTGCGGTTCTTGGAAAATGGCTGTTTGCGAGGATGGGGCTCCACTATTATATCCGTGGGAGGAAGTGCAGCGATTTCATTTCTTCTCCTTGCAGTCGCGAGGCTGAGCGGCCTCTCCTCACGTACCCTGATGATTCTCCAATTATTCCGCAATTCTACTTTTATCAACTCACCCCACATCCAAAGACGTGAATGGCTGTCAGTTTGCCTACTGTGTTTTGAATGTTTGTTTCCCACTTTAATGGCCCAGGTTCTATTCACAGCAGTTTTGGAAGTCTTTCCGCAAACTTTTGATCCATACCCGAGTCTGTGTGAATGGGTATAGTTTTTTTTAACTTAAATTAATATTTTTAACTTAAAATATTTTTCAAAGAATAGCATCATTAAATTTTACAATGTTCTATATACCATAGATTTAAATCTGAAAATTCCATAGATGTGTTTGAAAGTGTCTCATATATTCCAAGGAATTAAATGCCATGGTAAAAGTAGGAAATGTCGTAATTTTTCAGCATTTTCATTATGAGGTTAATAACATACAATCCGTGAAGAAGCACTATTTTGGAATCAATTTTTCTCCCTTGATTTGTAACAAATGCTGGACTATTTTTGGCACTGATGATTGATTTGAACACCAACAATCTCACAAAAATATTCATTACTTAGCATTTAATTCTATAGAAAATACATGGACGCTACAAAATTAAACTTCAATATTTTTTTAACTCTTATAAAGTTTTTTTTTAGTTGAAAACCTTTTCTAGTATTTTTCCTACGTGAATAAGTACGTGATGGTTGTTAAATATCTTACGGGACATTCTTTTTTAAATTAAACCAGGCTGGGTACCGGTAAATGACCAGCATTTCTTTCACAATTGATTCCAGTGAAGCTCTCACCCTCAGATGGCGTGGTGTCTTCAGTGTTGGCTTCATATTCAGAATGCCTAGTATGAAATCCTAGAGATGTTTTATGATCCCTGCTTTTGCTACATGGGTGGCAATACGAGCAGGGTTTGCTAAGATAGGATCGCAATACATGGTCTCCTACGGGCCTTCTGCTCACAGCCGAGTAGGTCTTGCGCCAGATTTCGCTTCACTCTTTTTTCTTTCCCCTAATGGCACAAATAATCTCAGCTCTCGGACTTCTTCAATTAGCAATGCCATTTCTTCAATGAGCACCCTTTCCTTGAGCACCTAAGTGCCTGCTAGTTAGGGATACTTACAATTAGGTTCCGTTTCTTATTTTTAGTAAATCAGAGTCTCTGGGAAAAAAATCACTCGTTCTTCGGCGTGCTTCCTCATAAACACTGAAGCGCGGTGCATCCATGAGTTTTCTCTACTATCATCATATCCAATAAAGCAGAATGGTCTCTCTCATTGGACTCCAATGAACCTGAGGAACCTCGTTGGAAGTCGAGCGAAACGTTTTCTCGAGAAAATACACGCGAGAGGAAAAATAAGTGGGAATTCATGACACTCCACCCCATCCGCTAGCCTTCATGACTTTTCACTTTCTTCACTCGCTGCACGGAGTGAAGAAAGTGGGAAGATGACGCAATGTGCGCTGTCTTCGCTGATTGCAATTATTCGCTCAGGAGCTCGCTCGTCGTCTTCGGGCGCCCTTACCGCGTCTCTCCCCTCTCCCCTTGCCTCCTAATTCCCCCCTCCCCAGCAACCTGCTGCTGCTGTTAATCTCCCACCCCCCTCTCGATCCCCCACCCCACCTCCCGCCGTCCTCCTCTCATTATAGTCATTATATTCGAGAGTGGAAAGCCTTTTGTCTCTTGGTTTTGCTTTTCAAATACTCGTTTCCCTTCTCTTTTGTTTTTTAGCAGCTGCAAGTTGCTTTATTCCGCTCTCCCCTTCCCTCTCCTCCTCCTCTCTCGCCGTCATTTCGTCGTTGGTCTCATGGTCGATTATCCAAGACGCTCGCTGGCCTCTCTCTCTATCTCTCAGCATCCCGCTCCATTTTTCTGAGTCGATAATTCATCTCTTATCTACTCTCCTGTCCCCCCAAGTAATTGCACATTCCGACGCGAATATAAGTCATTACTCATTTCCTTTAACTATTAACAATGCGGACAATTAAGCGGCTAAGGCAATTTTTTTTTCATTTTCCTCCAGTTTCTCTCTGTCTTGAGTATCGCCTTTGCTCTCAAAGTTAAATTTGTGTTGTAGCATTACCATACAGGTGAGTTTATATTATTTTTTCTTTTTTTTTGCTAATGGATGTCCATATGAATTTGTCCTTACTCTTCTGCCGTGGCAAAGTAATTCATCAATCTAAAAAAATAATCGTAGGGTGTAATTTGAATGTATCTAATTTCTTTTGTGGTCATGTTCATGTAAAAGATGGTACCATTACATGGGTCTGCTGAGGGATTTATGAGAGGACAATTTTAATTACTTTGAGTAAAATTTATTTTCAATTTTTTTTATTTTAGTTTTTTATTAATAGATATTTTGATTGATTTGATTATATGGTGGGAAAATGGTACACGTATGCCGCGTAATCACTTATTGAAAATAAAAATTTCGTTCTTTTTTCAAGCGTTCATCTCCCTCGTTGTCTTGTGAAATCTATGTGCTTCGAGTGTGTGTTTGATTCTGTCTATGATCATCGAATGTCACTCAATGGGTTAATTGCTGAGATGGAATACCTTAACCTTTTTTTGGCATAAATATGCATGAATCGACTCAATGCATCCTCCTCTACCAGTTTCTTTTTTGCGAGCAGCTACTTCTCTCAAGAGCTTTTTTAGTGTCGCCCTGTATCGACGTTCTCTCTCAAATTACATTTTTTTCTGTCTCCTGGCTAGATAACACTCTTTCAGTCTCGTCGGATCCTCTGTATGATCTTAAATATTTATGAGCCTTTTAAAAATGTCCTTTTCGTGAGATTCCCTTCGAAGTGGCTCTAACTGGGGTATCAGCCTTTAGGGACTGTGTGTCTGTGCTCTCATGGCTGAGAATTGTGTGCGCAGTCCTTGCCTTTTTTTTACTGTGTGAACGTAAATCATGCGGAGGGCGCTTTAAGCCATTCACCGTTGAGGGAAAGGAAAGGGGAGTGTGAGAGGAGGTTGAGTGGGAAATCTTAGTTTTCCTACTCTCAGTAATTACTTATTGGAATTGCAAAATTGTTATCATGCAAATAAAGTTTGCTCCCTCCCATTTATTCCCCAAAATATTGTAAAAGATCTTAGCAGTTATAACAGATCTGCTCAAGAGAACTTGAAGGTATCAAATTTTTATACTATGACACACACGGCTTGGATGCAAAAGCAGAATAATTGCTCTGATTATGAAGAAATGTACTTTAAGCCTTTTAAGACTCTTTCACAAACAATTAACTGAAATGCGATTTTGGAAACCGTAGCCTTTTTATTCACCGAATATGGGTAAGGTGAGGTGGTAAAGAGAGGAGGATATTGAGTTGAAAATCTAAGTTGATGGTGTTCGATCCTTCGAGTGCGTGTGAGGGCTCAACGTTGGTGCGCAATAGTCGATAACTCTGGTCAGCATTGGTGCTACGTGACTTTGAAATAATACTGGTATATTATAATGGATGATGAGAAAAGTTAGCAAATAATGAATTCTTTAACTTTTCTTCCATGCAGAAATATTACGTTTTTTTTGCATGGACGAATTTTTTACCATTTATTTTGAAATCGATCGGGTATTCAACGCAGCAATGCCTCCATTTAGGTTTGCATTACTACTGTGTTGGAATTCGGGTCATGTTAGAAGAAGTGTGGATGTAAACCGTTCTTTTTCGTTGCGAATGTGACGAAATTCATCAAAATTGAACCTTAAACGATTGCTCCTATTTGATAAATTCGGTTTTCTTCTAAGCCCTAGTCATCTCCTTCCTCGTGAGTCCTTATTTTGATGGGTGTACATTTTTACCCCGAAATGAACGGTAATAAAGATTGGAGTTCACGTAAGCTCGGGTATTTCCTTTGGGTTCGATCCCATGCGCAGGAACATTCGATACCCTTAGCACTGTGAGTTGATGGTTGTATGAGGGCGAAAACCGTTAACCCTGGCTTATCCTCTGATTTTCAGTCTTCTCTTATTGGTACATTTACGCGACATCCCATCAAACGACCTTAGGGACAGCTCTCCATGGTTATGAAAAGAACCTCAGTCACTTCTCCGGCTTGATTTATGCATTGCTTTCCCCGTAAAAATACATGCGCAGCGCCCGCTGTATAAAAATATTTCTTGCTCCGAGAATTCATGTGAATGGGTTTATAAATGTCGCACTTTGGAACCGGTGAGTAGGTAAAATACTGGAGCTTCTCATGCTCACCAAGCCAACACCACGCTGTGAATCTCTTTCCTTGTTACGAGTAGTAATATTCAAGGCCGTAAGAAACATCGAATGCCTCTGTCCATCTTTCCGTACGCCGCCGTATGTTTTATAAGGTTCCTTAGTTAACTATCTGAATCATAATTCTGATTTTTCGTTTGTATTGTTTTGCATATAATGACTTACCTGTAGAAAAACTATTGATAAAAAAGGCTGAAGTGAAAAATTTATTGATTTTTTGAGGCGCATGCATTTAAAGACCTCTATTTTCAGCCGTACTTGACTTTCATGGTGTCACATCTTTGACGGAGACATTCTTGAACTCGATTTTAGCACCCAATGGTAGTAAAAAAGTAAAGTGTATTCTTAAGCGGCCGTTAAAATATTTTGAAGTTACTTTTAAAGTGATCGTTGCTGGTTAACTGAAATTTTTTAGCCGCTGCTATGAAAGTTCACTACTCTGATGTGTGTAATGACCACTCCCAAGTATTGGCTTCGTCTTGAGGAGTAGCAATTTTACTATCACAATATCGTTGGCCACTTAAGACATTTTTTTCAAATGCTTAATTTTTACATTTTATTGTTGGTGTTGGATGGAATGAAAAAATGCAGTGCCAATGAATATTGTCCATGAGTAATAATTGCACTGCTCACCTTGATGTACAACTTATGCTGGACCGATTTCCATTTAGTTAAAGTGAGCTTTTTTGATGTACGCAATTGTTTAGCCTATTTTGTGTTTACTTACATATTTTTTTCTCTCTTTTCTAGGTAAGTACCTGTCCGGACTTTCCTGGGTGATAAAACTGAGTCAAACTTACCAGGCTAATGAACGGTAACAGGTGCTTGGAGAAAAAATGTCAACTGAGCGTTGCTCTAACTTTCATGTAGAAGCTTTTGCAACGTTAATAGTACGAAATAGCACTTTTCCCATATTCTACCTATGATATTATTTGTTCGACTTTTAGAGTTACTAGAAATCAGTAAAGTTAAAGAATTCAGGAGAATGGAAATTGAAGTTTAAATTGAGCAGAGGAAATAGATTGGAGTGATTCGCAAAATGCTCCATATAAACCTTTTTTAAATAGGTAGAATACCTTTAATGACTGTATTAATCTCCTCATGGGTGCCTATACCCATCTGCCTTTCTCATTCCGTTGGCCCTTCCCTTCCTCTCTCTCTCTTCCCCGTGATCTGTGAGTTTAGTCTCGCCACCGTCCAGACGTTTGGGGATCGTGACGTTGAATAAGTGGGTCAGATCAGGGTCCCAAGGAAAAAGGGCGCGCCTTTCTTACTCCCCCGTCCTCCCTCGGCCATTCTCGGACGTTGAGGAGTCAGTTTCTCAACCGGTCTCGGCCCCGCCCTCGACTGACTTGCGACCTGACCGATGAAGACAGATCGCACTCCTATGAATCCGCTTCGAATCGTACCCAGAAATAAAGGGTCGAACATTGCAGGTGGACCTCGGTTTATCACGGTTAAATTGAACGTTTTGAAAGTAATCATAGTGTGAAAAGCTGTTTTAAAAAAGCGTATGAAACTAAATTGACGCAATGCTTTTGTAGTAAAAGTTTCATCGCCATTACTTCATTGATTTGTTAAAGTTCTCTTCATTATCACACTAACTCTCGGGTGGGAATACATAATTGGTGAGCACGAACTGATTTGTATCTCTGGAGGTTATTGAAGCTATGCGTTTGGATCTATTTTAACCTACTTTATTATATTGAAAATTGATTTCTCCAATATCTTAGTGGCATGGGGGTCCTGCCTTCAAATATCAAACCAAACCTAGGGTATTAAAACTGAGTGTGTTATATTGCTGCTTGAAAATACGTACCAGACTATTTTTCTGTCCGCTTTTTTTAACCATCGTCAAATCATTTTAACTGCTTTCAAGCTGTGTTTGGGAGTTAAGAACGGAGATTTTGATAAAGAAGAAGTCTACTTTAGCTGGGAAGTAGTGGGGTAAACGTCCTCCCGTCTTTGGACGACCCTTAATTCTTCCTCTCACTTCCGTGTCGTTTTTCTTATCGCCGCCGATTTCTTACTGGTTGAAATTAACGACGTCTTCCAGTGTCTTTTTTTTTACATCTACCTGTCAAGATGGAATGGAAGTTTTCCTTATATTTTTTATGGTTTTAAAAGGAAGAGGGATGGGTATTCCCTGAGCGCCGTCTCCTGTCTTTTTACATTTTTTGAAAAAGTCTTAATATAACTTTGGCTATTCGTTATTAGGATCTTTCTGTCGTCCAGAAACCTGGGGATGGATTACACTTGGAGAAGTATGGGGTGGATGGTTGATTAGTCCCCGCTTGAATTTTAGGCCTTTAAGCGTTACGAGACATTTATCAGTGCAGTTTATTTTTAAGTGGGCCAAGGAGACCAGTTAATCGGAAGATAAAGCGGAAACCCATCCTTCTGAATAGGTTTCTTAATAGTTTTAAGATCGCGGGGAATTCTCTTAGGTGTGTTATCGGAAACGGAGTTTAAATGCCTCCATTAATCAGAGCTCTAATGGCGGTTCTATACCGGTCGGTGTTTCGTTGTGCAGGGACGGAAGTATTACGATGAGCTCCATCTTCCTGTTACGATTATGGCTCGATTTATTGGTGTCAGAAGTGGGTTTCTCTGCCCGGATTTTTGCTCTTCCTTTTGTGTCCTAATTTCATACTTCTTCGTTGATAAATACACTGCGAATAATTTCGATTCCTCTTCATCTCCAAAATTTAATGGGTCATGAATTGTACAATAGGTTGAAAGACTGTTTTCATTATAGTCAGTTTCAGTATTGTGAGTTTGACGTGATAGCCATTTATCACGTGCAATTCATTTTTCAATTCATTCGTCAATTAAACTTAGTCAGACTTGTACGATACCAAGCATTTCCAAATGACATTTTTACTAAAAAAAATAATCCATTTAGTTTCATGCGCGTTGTTCTTTACATTTTTCAAGGCTTAATGCTAAAGAATTGCCGAATTAAATTTTTACTGAAATAAACGGCCTCAAGGTCGAGCGTTCTCCCATGGATTTGATATCCGGCCGTCATTCACCTGGTGCTACTAATCGAAAAACTTCTTCCTATCGTCCATTAGACGGAATCCAGTCGCTGCTTTTCTTCTCCTCCGCAACCTCCTCGCTCCCGAAATGCGATGATCGCTTGAGAATTCCCGAACGGTCGAGTGGCCACTCTTTAATTCCGGTTTCAACAATCGTCTGCAGGCGTCGTCAGTGGGAACCAATTAATCATTTTCCCAACAGTGAGAGACCCCTAGCCCCTTGCCACATCCCCCTTCGGCATCAAGCTCCCCTCCTGTTTGCCTCTTCCTTAGCTGTCCTCTCCACCCCCTCGTACGCATACCCCCCCCCCCTCCGATCATTTGTGCTTAGCTTCCCGTCGGAAGAGAGTACGTATTTTGGGGGAGGGAGCCCATGAGAACGGGAGCACGTTTGGTCGGGTCATCCCCACTACGCGCACGACTCCGAAATCTTTGCCTCCGCCCCTAAATGAGCCCTTGGAAATCGTAGTGTGTTGTGCGTGATTTGCTCCTTCTATCTCTCGATGTTAGGTCTCTTTGGGTGGCATTTCCAAAATTAAGTACATATTTGGTACTGTGGTGAGCTATGCGCTCTCCATGCTGTCTTTATCTTTAACCTGGGCACCCGTGATTTTTTATGAGGTTCCTTCTCATGATTTGTTTTTACCAGAGTAAAAGAGTCCCATAAACCTATCTTCGAAAAAACAGTTGGAAGTGGAATCCTTGCGAGACATCGGTTGAATTACGCTTAGGAAATTATAAGGTAACTTGGTTGAAGAGTACTTCAGGAAGTTGAAATAGGGAAAAGCGGCAGAGAGTAAATTGTTGAGGTCAGGGTCCCTCGTGACTGTAACGCGGAATATTGTGGTGATCTTTTCATGTGGTACTTCCTCTTTATCCCGTTCTACTTGCTTTTGTACGATTCTTTACCGTCCTCTTCGCCTCCATGCAATCCTTTCGTCTCCATTGTCGGAGGACAGTGCCATCGGATCCAACCGAATATTCTCGCTTGTCTTTCCGATATCGAATTTTTCCACCAATGGCTCAATGTGACGGAATTTTATCGCTTCGTTTCACAATGTCTGCCTCTCTCAAGTCTCGATGCGAAGTTTGTTCGAATGCTTGGGATATTGATTGGATTCTTCAGCCGTTCTTCTTAAAAGGGCAGAAATGTGCTCGTAAGGGATTTTAAGCGCCTTGTCCACCTCATATTAGGATAATAAATTAGTTGGTGTTCTGTTATAATTCAGTAGGTTGCATTTTTCAGATATTTTATGGAGCCCTGAATACTATGTCTAATGTACCTTAAGTGGAAGGAAGGTAATTTCATTGACATGTCTACTTTGTCTTATATACGATGCTATTTTATGTGCATCTTAAGAAATTTCACTTTAAATATCGTTCAGTGTAGATTTTGAATGCTGCTTTTGTTACCTTTATTCAGCCTGTTTATGTCACTGTTGCTTTGCCTCAAAGAGCGTCATTGGTGAGATGTTATCTACTTTACACCTAGTAGCATGGAAAGGAACAACTAAGGTACCTCAAATTCCACCGGTCCACAATAATTTCGAGGAAATCCCATTTTTCGTCTCCACAGCATCTTTTACTTATTTCCGGAGCACTTGTGTCTATTCTCAATCTTTTTCACATATTAAAGACATACGGGGTGAATCATTGCGCATTCAAATCCTATACCTATTTGCAATCTCTCTCGGGTATCGTGGGTCATCGGAAGGGTGTGGCTATCAACATTTTGACGGGAATCGGCCGGGTCGAAGGGTGTTGCGTGGCCACCGTGGGTTTCGGGAGGGGGGTGGGGAAGTAGGCTCATGTGGGGGGCGCTGTGAGTCACGGCATCGGGAGATTGCATGCTAATTACGACACCTGTTCACTTTCTCACGGTGCATCCGACCCCGCGGGCATCCCATGCCAATCCTCTCTCTCTCTCTCTCTGCCTTCGCCCCCTCAGGTTGGACACAATTCTCAACTATAACCCCCGGAGCTCGTGTATGCGGACAGCGTTGCCTTTTCTGAGACACACTTGTGTAGGAGATCGTCCTAATGTCCTTAGCCAGAGGCTGTTCCTTGCCGGATTGCCAGATCGACCAGCCCACCGTTTTATTCGGGAAAAACTTGAGCAACTACGATGTTGCATTAATTGTTTCGATGTGATTACTTATAAAAATAATATTAATTTTTACTCATCAACTGAATGAAAAACGCATTTTACCTTGCAACGTTTATAGGTTAAGGTAATCAAATTGAAATGCTATCATTTGATGAGTATATGTAGTTCATTTGCATTATTGAAGATGGAAATGTGTTCAAAGTTTTACGCATATCAGTACCTAAACTCAATTAGCAAGATTATCTCATGGGGTAGTAGCAATGTATCTTCTATTATTTGTTAATTCAAAAACCAAGAATATTCCTTATTGCATTAATAGAATTATTAGTAGTATGTATGGATTAAGCAAATAATGATTGAATTATTGATGTCTCTGAATCTCTTTATTACTGCTAATTTCTGGGTTGGCATTTAATTCCAACGCTATTGCTCTTTTTCATAGACACAAAATAATTTATATCCTTGTAAATCACTTTTGAAAAGACTTAATCTCAGTCGCTGTATTAAATTGCTCATACTTATGCTGGATCTAACTTCCAATTATATTACCTTCTATCGTCGGAAGTTACTTTAATTTGATTTTTTGTAAATGAATCTGAAATGAAAGAAAAATAAATTTTCATGTCCCGAACTTATCTAATATAATCAATTTTAGTGTGAGTTCATATTGAATTTTGTTAATTAATTCATTAATTGGTTATCGTACCCTTAAGCATTGGTTTAATTCGTTGGATTGCGCGAGTGTTTTCTATCAATTACGCTGTGTTCCAACTTTTCCAAGTCCCCTAGTGGTGCTGCGAATATTTCGACGACTATTTAAGCTCCTCGATCCAAATTGGTCATCGAGGTCGTTGACAACTTTTTGGATCCAGTCTTGCTTCCGCTTTTAATTTCCTTATCTGTTTCGCTAATTCTATTTTGCGGTTTCCACGGATTAAAACCCTAATCGGACCAGAGATAAAACGCACCAGGAATTGCGTGTAGAGGGATGGCCTGTCACTTTCGTCCCTGATTTCAATGAATTGTACCGATAGTCATTGTGGCTTAAGTAATTGTTTCCGCCCCTAGAATCAGTCTTGCCATGTATAAAATGGCCATTGTGCATAATTGGAGCTGTATTCGAGTTCAATTAAGGGACTGAAAAATTCCTTTTCTGAAAAATTAAGCCTTCTTGCGTGGCTGCTGTTGGGCGTTGGTATGCACTTGATCACTTTTGGTTACACTTGTTATCATTCTTACCCTCGCTATAGAGATCAATTAATGGTCATAGTTTTCCTTGGCCGCGACAGCTGAAGTGGTGGAAATTCTGACCATTCTGTCGCATTCTGTAATATAAAATTCCTATTATCTGACGATACAGTGTAACATTTTGGTTGAATTTAATCGTTAGCCAGTGAGATCTAAGAAAAAACAACGAATCCAACTTTAAAATAATATAATTATCATTTTCTTAACATTTAATAATTCGTCTGTCAATTTTTCTGAATTTGATTATGAATGAAATACTTCAATTTTGCCTTTTTTATATAAGTTTCGGATTTAAATGGGCCTCTCATCATCATTGGGGTAAATTACCTATAGCTGGAAATTATAATGTAATATTATTCATGTATCTCGTAACTAAGCTTTCATAAATGAAACAATATTATGGAATCAGTAGTAGTGCAAACATAGTAATGGAAATTTAAACTTTTAATGCTTTTTGATGAGTGTTCGAAAGTTTTTGACTCTTGATTTCTCGCAATGAGGCTGTTCACTACAACATAAAATCGCAATTTTCATTAGTTAATCTGATAAAGGGATGATAAAGACATGATGTACAGGTATTCCTCACTCAGCCATTTTCTCAAAACTTAAAAATGAAAAAACGATAAACTTGCCGCCCATTTTTCATGAATTATTGACGTCATTAAAGTTTTAGTTCACCAAGTCGTTCAGAGAGACCCGAAGCTTGACGGAAGGAAGTGCTCATTAAAATGTTAAATACAACGAACCAAGTGAGACGCGCGATCCCCAGAAGTAGCTAAGAAACAAGAGCCAGTGACGTCATCAACTTATCAGCACGTCCATTTTTCGTCGCGAATAGGTCGATAAGTAGGCGAAGGTTCAAAAAACGAAAAAAATCTGTTCCCTGTATTTTTAAACTCTATCGCAATCGACAGTAATAAAAAACCGTGAACGAGCAAGTTGTTTTGCTTGGATCACCTCGTTTCACTTCGGTTGGGTAATGATTACATTCTTGTTAGTGATATTGCGTTCCATCGATGTATGTTTTTAATATACGATTTACCTTCGCATAAATATGAATGAGTGGGGAATAAAACTAGGTACTAGTTTCAAAAAATATACGTAAACTAATCATGGGTAGTGGTGTGCAAGATATTCATTTTTCGACGTCTAAACCTGGAGTTTTACGGCCTCGGCTTAGCCAGCGAATACGAAAAAACTCTCCCATCAATTTATTATATTCCGTACAGTTTCAGATTTCATGCCGAGTGTACTAATCGATCGAATTCTTTGCTTTCTGCGTTTTTAGCTTTCCGCTCGGGTCGTTCCGCTTGACCGATAAAGTCTACTTCGTTTTTGCTCAACACGTTGCGGTCTCGGTGGCGGTTTTTCCGATTGAAAAACAGCAAATTATTTCGACCGTTCTGATTGGTATTGGGCTTATTGGCATAGCAGTGTTGCCACATGTTCAAACATTTCCGCCGGTCGTTCCTGTTTTAGATCTTATATTTTTTTTCAAACGGGGGAGGGAGCGGGCGCATTGTGCTTTGTCTTTTTTTTTCCCCCGTCGTCCACCACGTTGAGCTCACTGTGTCGAGCGCTTAAAATTGTTTCCCAGCGCCGCGTTGTCACACTTAGGCGGATATGTGTACATTCGCATGAGCGTTGTGGGTGTACCGCCAATTTTGTTAGCCCTGCTTTAATGATGGTCTGCCCACCGATCCCAATGGCTGCGTGAATCCGTAATAGTGTGCATCGCTTCTCGTCAAATAAAAGCAAGCGCGTGGTACGTGAGGTATGGACAGTCGGACGGGCGCCGTTGCTCTGCATGCATACATACTGCGGAATGGCTGGGGTGACTTTTTATCAGCTGACCTCATGCTCGGCTCTCCGATTTTGTTGTCTCTCCTCTTCTCTTTTTCTGGTCACTTCTAATTACCTCTTGCCTGCCTTATCGTCCGCATTCCCGACATAATCCCCGTCAGCTCTTGCTTTGTGAAAAAAATTAATCGAATGTTTATGGGAACGTTATGCTTTGCTCCAAATTCTGAGTCTAAATTGTGCTTCACCGATGCCTTCCCTTCCGCCAAAAGAATCGCATACTCTTAATCTCTCGGAAAAAATTACACCAAGTATATCACCGCTTTGGATGTAATTTCCTCTTCCTATCTCTTTTGTACACAATTTCAGTCCCTTCAGGATTCAGGATCTATTTTTTGCTTGAAAATTCTTACTTCCAACAATTAATAGCACTTACCAATTTTTCCTAAAGTTCGGTAGGTGGTTTCGCTGACAATAACTCATGCTCCTGCATTTCACTATTTCTTACTGCTTAAATAATATTATTCATAAGTTTACTCTCAAATAAAAATCGTGTCCTTCGACCATATTAGAGAGAGAGAGGACCTGAATCATTTCAATAATTTCGTATAGCATAATTTTGCTCAGTGTTCGCTTTTTTGTCAATACTGAGAGCAGTTTCTTGGAAGTGGGGTGGAGTTTGAGGTTGACTTTACGGCTGTCTTTTCATGGGTCATCATTGAGTTTTCATCTCCTCACCCGGGTGGTTTCATCGCAATCATTCCTTTTGCACTCCATTTCCCGCTAGTTTTAATCCATTTTTAGGAGTCTAAAGTGATCGGATCCGTAGTTTAAAGCATGTCAGGCAGCGGAAGAGGTTATACGGGAATCCCCCTTTATTCTCTGGCTCCTCTACGAGAGCTTCCGCCCTTACTTCTTCGAGTTTCGCCTATACTTCAAGGAGCGGCGACGTACCCTAATCGCTTATCCACTCTGGCAAGGAAATATCGCCTTCGCCGATTCATACTCCTCCCTCACAGTCTTCCGGAGCCTCTCACCCCCAGAGTTCCATCCCCTAAATTTTTCACCGATCACCGCCTCCACCCCTCCGCCCCCTCCAAACCTTTACACCCCCAATCCTAAATCTTCCTGCTCCCGCTGCATGTCTTCTCAGGGCCAACGATTTTGGAACGGTTCACAAATGCACACTAACCTCTCCCACCCCCTTCGATCCCCGTGGAACTATCCGCAAACCCTTCGCCCTCAGTCATCCTCCTGTTCGGCTGGCTGCAGAGCCTTCCAAACCCTACGACGGTATCCCAATCTCCATCCGTCTTCCCGCGTATCAACCCCTCTCCAGGCTGAGTCCACACACGGATAGCGAAAGATCGCGACCCCGCTTCAATCACACCGTCTCTTCTTCCTCTTCTTCTTTGCCTATGCAACGCCCTCTTCCTACAACGGTGCAACGCTCTTTTGCTCCCCCAGCACACACGCGCTCTCTCGCGTGACAGAACATACTTTTCATATCGGCCCCACCGCGCCATGCGTCATTTTGTCGCTGAAATGATTCATAAGCCGCCATTAGGCTCCTGTCTCTTTTATTGCCCATACTCTTCCCGTGTCCGCACCTTCTTCGCGTTGTAGAATAGCTTCTTCTTCTTTCATAGCATTGTCTTTCATATAATCCTTCGTGTTTCGTTATTTTTATTCATTTATTTTTTATTATTTTTCTTCCATCTTATGGAGGCTAGTTAGAGTCATTTCATAAGCGTTAGCGAGTTATAAAACGATCGTGATTTCTTGATATCGGGTTTCACCAAGATTTTTGACTGTCGGTCGTAGTAGAGCTTAAAAAATTAATAGACCTATATATTTCAGTTTTTCTTTCTGTTACCTACATTTCGAGCCATTCAAAACGAAAAGTCCCTTCTTCCGATGAGTTGATGACATCACTAGACCTTCCCTGGCTTATCTCCGCCTCTCATTCTCCTTGATCTTGTGCATTGGTCTCGCGTGGTTCCTTGGTGTTGACAATCTTATTAGTGATTCCTTTCCTTAGTGAAAGATTCGTTCTGATCGAGTAAAACTCTTATTACGTCACTAACTTCTTTAACGTGTGCTGGAACTTTCGCGTTTCCTTATTTTCAACTTAAAATAGAACTGCTAAATGAGCAATATTATTTTTTTCGTCCAAACTTGCAATGCTTGTCCTAAGTTGCAATATCGGTCTACAAGTTTTGTCTTTCCTTGTTGTCTTTAATTGTACTCGAGAATAAGGCGTAAACGTGACTACTTTAATGGTAGATAAACGGAATGGTAAATTAATCGTGAATATTTACTGGAGGCTCCTTTTTTGCCATTAAAATAGATGTGTGTTTCTTCTTTTGTGCTACTTTATGAATCTTTGCCTTAGAATATACCGAATCCTTCTCGCTAATCTTAACCGAGCTTACCTACTCAAAAGACAATTCTATAAGTATTCCACTTGGTTTTAGATTATGCAGCTGCGTTCAACCAGCTGTGGATACCGTGATCGTCATCAGAATTGTTATGCGGAGTCGCTTCTGCTTTTTTTTTTAAGGAAATCTGATTTTCTTTCAAGAGTGTGATTTCGCGAAACAGAATTTTTAAATTTTGTCCGACGTTCTTTAACTCGCTAGAGATAATTAAGTATTTTTTCCCTTGATAAATCATCATCATTAGTCAACAATCCTAAGATTGGTTTGACGCAGCTCTCCATTTCTCTCTCCTATCCGCTAATCTCTTCATAGCTACATATTTATTTACATCCTTTATAACCTGTCCGATATAACTCATTCGGGGCCGTCCCTTGCCCTTTTTCCCTTCCACTTGTCCTTCAACGACAACCTTGATAAATATTCGCATTAAAATGAGAATTGAAGTGATCATCAGTGAAGCACCGAAAAAATTCTTTTGGACCGTGTTGAAAGGAAAGAGTTGGGTTGTACGACTGGTCACGCTTACATTCTTGTGCAGGGGAAATGTATTGAATGTGTTCTGCCAAATCTTGTTTTGTAAAAACTGTATGCTCCAGGACTCAAGTGCAATCGAACCTCAGAGTTCCCCAAGAAAATTTAGTTTGGCCTTATAACAAATGACGCTCGTGAGGGAAATAGCTCACAATTCCCATGGTGCACTTAATCAGTATCCTCATAAAAACAGACGCTTCATGTATCGGCGGAATGTATATTTTTTCCCAACTTGTTGAGAAAGGATCGATGAGATAACGGGATCTGCTGTCGTTTCCTTCAAGTGTGTTTTGAGAAAGATGCAACGATCGGCTTGTTTCAGGTTTTACGTATTTTTTTTTTTGGTTCGCGGCGTGAGCATTTATGGCTCTTCCAAGTATTTCTTTATTTATTTATCCCAATGCCTTTCTCGTGCATATTGCCATATATTCTCTTTGTTTTCGAAATGATCCCCTGTAACGAGAGAGTTTCATCTGGGTCGAGGCTATCTCACGATACCGTTCTCTAATCGCACCGTTATTTCCGAATTCGCGGGAGCGGAAAAATATCCTTCGTATCGGAAAGCAACAATTTCTTCTCCTTCTGGAAATGCCTTTATCGGCCGCATTATTAATCATTGTCGCGGGAACGAGACTATGAATGCCAGAAAATCTTAGTGTACCGAGTATCCCTGCCGGAGTTGTACAACTTTGCCGCGGAGGAAGTAAGTAACTTCGCCAATTCCTATCTGGAAAAATGAAGAAAACGCCTGTCACGCGTCAAAATATTGCCATCTAACTTCATTTCATTTCTCACGACGAAGTTGTGCTTTAACGCCTCCTGGGGGTAGACCGGCTGGTCTCGCTCCTGCCACGATTGCATCGCCAGTGAATGCTCTCCTGAATATTCTTCTACGCATGAATGCAGTTCATTCCTTCTTCAGTTTTTGTATGTTTTGATTCTTTTAATGGCCAACAACCCTTTATTCGAGCATTTTTTCATTTAAACGGTTTGGTAACGTCAACAATAGCGGAACATGTGTTTTCCTTTTTTTACGTACCAACTATGTACGCGCTAAGTTTGGTGAAAGGAGAAACGCTTATGTTCAATTTCTGCTGGGAATGTTAGCACTCGCATAGGATTTGTGATGAACAATTTTGCTAATTGCTAACGTATTTAGATAATTAAGTAAACAGCTTCTGGACTGGAATATTTATACTAATTATATTCAGCGAATGAATTTTCATAGAAGGTTTATTTAATTAAAATTTTTCTTGATACTTAAATAAATTCGTCATAGCCAATCTCCAGTCTAATTTGTTTATCATTTGCATTTCAAGCCCCGCTTTCAGTTATCGCTATACTTTTGTATGCCGAAACCAATTATCGTGTTGTATTTTTTCGGATGGAAATTATCGAAAAAAAATAATTATAGACCGTCCTTATTTGTTTCTCGCCAGTTTATATAATCTTATGGGTGTTAAGTGCGGAAATCAATCGCTAGAAATAATTTCCTTTAAGGAAAGTTACGGATTAATTTTATTTTCATTTTCAACGTTAATAATCCTAACAATTTGGATTTAATTGAAAAGAAATCCAAGAGCAAGAGAGCAATCACTAAGTCTATTCGCCGGGAAAGCACGAAATCCTTCTTAATCCAAGAGCATCTTCATAGCTGCGTAGTAAATTTTTTTATTGAAGTAATTCGTGATGAGATAATCAAATACTTAGATTAGCGTTTTGAGAATGCCGCTTAAAAATGTCCCTGGCCTGCATTCAAAGAACAAACAAGTCATGTTGTTGGGTATACCAGGGCTCTTTCCGTGTGAAAGAGAAAACTTTAATACCAAGGGTGCTCATGGATTCGCGTCGTCGGAATCGAGCTGCTGGCCGCGCTCGGATCGCGCGGATGACGAGACAGCTCTCGCAGAAAGCGAAGGGGGACGGGGGACTGTGGAGTAAGTGGCCCAGCGGCTAATTGTGTCGGCCGCGTGATGGATGAATAAATACATACGCACGCTGTCGCCGCGTCGACATTTAAATCAATTAAGTCAATAAGATCTTCGGACCGATGGTGGCGGTGTGAAGCGGGCGGAATAATCAGATAAACGATGGGAGTGAGCCAGGGAAAAAGGGAGGCAGAGGGTTATGCGGCGTGCGTATTCGCGTCCTTATATATGAGTGTATGCGAGGGGGTTGAGAGTGGGTGAGGGTTGGAGTGGTTGTGATAGGACGGGAAGGAGAGAGTCGCAGATAGAATCAACATGGCGGAGGCAAATGGAGTCGAGAGAGAGAGGAAGGACGATGGGGAATAATGGGGAAATTGAACGTAAACCGTTTTGTTTACGTTTTGGTCGCCAAGGACTATCAGCAAATAATGTCCAGTCGTATACTCTCTCTCTCTCTCTCGCGAGATTCGACCGTCCGCTCTCGAGTGGCGCTGTAGCGAGTGTTCCGCTCGCTAGCCCTTCCCCAATATCTTCCTCCTCAATCGTCTTCATTTATTCTATTTTCATATCGCACGGGGCCTCATTAAAAACGACGGCGCTACCCCGGTTTTTCCCGAGGTAGTAGAGTCGTGTGGGACGATACGATTAAATGAAAAAAACTGAACGGAGGAGGAAAGGAGACCGCACGAATGAATGAAGCTTTTTTTCCTACTGTCTGTAAAAAAAAGCAAGATACTCGAGTTTGAGGAGCTCTAGCGTCTAAATGAAGCAATCGATTTCAATGCAATAGAAAGCATACGAAAGAGAATTTAGTTCTACGTTATATCATGTACTTTAAAAATTCTTCGGCTCAATAGTATTTCCTGTACTTAATTTTTTCTCGTAAAAGTACCCGTTTTTTGCGCGTGAAATCAAGGTGCCCAACTTTGAGCGCTTGGCATTCCCGTAGTTTTTGTTCCTATAACTTGCAATTTTGATATAAATAAGCCACATCTATTACTAGCAGTTTGCCGAAAACAATTTGTTTATACTACAAAAATTAACGGAGTTGTTGTAAACAACGCAAACCTCTGCTAACTTCGAAACCAGTGAGTCAATTGAAAATTGATTGGTACTGTTTTCTTTCGTAGAATGTTAGTAATGCAAGAACATATGCAATGTATATTAAATATCAATAATAACGTCAATATCACTTATTATTTATCTAGATGTTTCTATGCGCGTACCGGCAGCTCCGTCGTGGGAGGGGGAGGCGAAAAGAGGCGCGTGGTTGCCACCGACTCAGCAGAGGGCGCGCTTTCTTTAAATTACCAACTCGCACGATGAAAGTATCGTTGTTGCACCCTTCAGGTAAACTTAAGGTCAGGTTGGGCTGAGCTTCCATCAAAATGCTTTTCTACGACGTAAATTTTAAGCCATAATAGCGTAAATTTTATTGGATGGTAAAAACTTTTTGTACCTAAATCCCATGTCTAACAGAATGGATCTTAACTTTGGGAGAGAGAAACGTGGGCAATCGGGACCATTCTCTAGCAGGTAATCCATCATTCTGCGTAATGTAGGAAACATATTCCTCAAATAGAAACCGTGCACTGTCCACCTTATTACTCCAATCGTGAAGTCGTCGATGAAGATCTTCGGCCTTCCCAAAAGACGAACCCTCTTCTGTGCCGTAGGAAGGTCACCACTTGTGTTCTCCTTTTCACAATCCTTCTGTTTAGCCGCGACTCTTTTCACTGATATCAAGCTGATGCCAAGACAATCGGACACAGTTTGATACACAGGATATCTTTTGTCCATACTTTTTTCTGCTTCGCAGCGAAAAAAGCAAATTGCACTCAATACCATTTGGACTTCGTCTCCGAAAAACCCGTTCTTGGACGATTGATTCACCGAGGGAATCTGCACTAACAATAGTCGAATCATCCCTAAAGGTAAACGTTTTAAAGCAACCAGCGAATGATTCATTAACTCCTAGGGTACTGTGAGTCACGATGCGCTATGTGGCAACTGCGCACGACTTCGAGAGACTTTCTCTTTTCTGTTGCTTTGTTTAGGCCATTCCCGTCAGGCAGGGAGAAGGCGACAACAAGAGCTAAAAACAAAAATAAATATAAAAAGATATTGAATATACTGCTGACCATTAACGTGTATGATCTACGTATATACATTACTAACATTCTACGGAAGACAACAGTACCAATCAATTTTCAATTGACTCACTGGTTTCGAAGTTAGCAGAGGTTTGCGTTGTTTACAACAACTCCGTTAATTTTTGTAGTATAAACAAATTGTTTTCGGCAAACTGCTAGTAATAGATGTGGCTTATTTATATCAAAATTGCAAGTTATAGGAACAAAAACTACGGGAATGCCAAGCGCTCAAAGTTGGGCACCTTGATTTCACGCGCAAAAAACGGGTACTTTTACGAGAAAAAATTAAGTACAGGAAATACTATTGAGCCGAAGAATTTTTAAAGTACATGATATAACGTAGAACTAAATTCTCTTTCGTATGCTTTCTATTGCATTGAAATCGATTGCTTCATTTAGACGCTAGAGCTCCTCAAACTCGAGTATCTTGCTTTTTTTTACAGACAGTAGGGGTGTGAGAAATTTGCGACGGTTTTTAATCGCTCGAAAATAGAAAAAAAAAAGAGTAGGATTGGGGGAAGCTTCTCGCACTACACGCTTACCTGTAGCTCCCTGAAATAACCCCCTTTCCTCCCCACTCCCTCTTAAATTCGGGACCGAAATTTTCGGGCCCCTCACGCGTCGTGGCGAGAGCGGACCTGTTTATATGACGGGCGCGATGGAAGGGTATTTGCGGACAAGAAGCGCACGGGGGGACCGGGAACGGTTGAAGTGAGTGGATTGTATGCATACGTGTCCGTGTGTGTTGTTGGGTCGGTCGGGGCGGGAAATATAAACCGTTTCCCATCCCCTAAGGGTTGGGAGGTGTGTGGAGGGGGGTGCACTCTGGCAGTTGGCGGTGTGAAGAAGGAGTGGGCTCTACACTCTCGAGGCGTTTCCGACCGAGAGAGAGGAGAGGACCAATGTAAATTACCTAATTGGACGGGGAGGGGGGTTGGAGTGCCTCTAGGGGTAGGTGTCTGAGGGGTGGGGGGGTAGTGGAGAGATAGAGAGAGAGAGAGAGATGCTGGCTCGGGGGGTGTGCAGGCAGGACGGCAATTGGATAGCCGGTGAAGATGAGCACGGAGGGCATGTGCACGGCGTTAAAGCATAAATAATAGTTAATTGGAGCGGACAACGAGATCCGTGCTCCCTGCGGAGCGCTATTCAATAGCGGTGGGCATGATACGGGCGGCAGAGAGAGAGGAGTTGAGTTGGATTCTGGAGTGCGTGATCACCGTGACGTCTGTCTGTTATTGCGTGATGGTTCGTATCATTTGTGGGAAACCAGTGTAAGCATTATATATCAGACATAAATAAACCCAAACTTACCTCGCCTCATATCTATTCATGAGGTAGTACGTTCCGTTCACCGGACGATCAAAAGGAAGCCGAAGCATAGACGCATGAAAATATCGTTACATTTTATTATTTCCTCAATTATTTCGCACGTCATCCTAGTGCAAAAAATCTATGTGCATATAGTCGAGAAATTTCATTGTCAGTAGTGGTGCTACAGAGAAGCTACAGAACGAGAAAAAGTCGCAATTCACTATTAATTGTGAAATTATAGAACATTTGCTGAAGCTTCTTGTTGTAAATTTGGATTCCTTTATGTAAGCACCGTTGTATGCGCATATTTAATAAGCATCGTGGAAAAACACAAATTGTTTATAATTTTAGGTAATCGTTCCACATTTTTTGCTATCCCTTCACATCAATGGCGAATTATAATATTGTCTTATGACGTCAAAGTTATATCAATATAACTTATCAAGAGACCCTTACTATTCAAAGAAGTGTCCGTCGTCAGCTTGAAATTTATTCTATTTCTCGTCATTCCATCTACGAGGATGAGTCTTTTCTCTTTTACCCTTCACCGTTTACCAGCATCCTTAATAACTTCTGAATTTACCCAAACCTCTCATCCCACTGTTCATTAGTGCCAGCCGTCTCTCCGTCCACCGTCCTGACTACATCTCATCCAGAAGTGTCCTATCCTCGACCACCACTTCGAGCTTCACCTCATTCGTTATTATATCCTTCCATCTCGCCCTTTGCATTCTCCTACATACCCGCATCTCGAGTTCGTGCAGCATATAATGGTGGCGTATAAAAAAATAAATTTTATGTAAAAAAAATATTTATATTTTCATTCGAAAGAAATATTTTATTTCGAAAAAAATAATAGTCACTTGCATTTCCTTATACCTGATTTTATGCACTCTGTAAAATTTGTTTCGGAGAAAAACAAGATTTTTGCGGAAGCAATTGTCTCAGTGAAAATTTTTATATAAAATGTGAGATATTTAACTGTCAAATTATGAATAAAAATAATTTTTACCCGGAGATATTCAATTATATTGAGGGGAAAAAGATGGATTACTATATTATTCATTCATCACTCGATGGTCTGGAGGTGATAAGAACCATAATAACCCACAGAATGGGGACTAGCGTTGACTATCGTAGCCCTAATTTTGGCCTCGTGATGCTGCCTACCTATTTAACCTCCGACTCGGGAGTGGCGTTGGGTGTGTGCGTGGGCCGGCAGTGATCATTACTTGGCCATCTGGTATGCGGCGGCGAGGGGGCGATGATAATATATATGCGTCGTAATTAAAGCCTGCACTCGCGGCATGGCGGTGGGATGAGGCGTCGCTGTGATGCATTCGCGCCTCGGGACGGCCGCGACGGCAGAGCGTGGCGTAAGACGTCGCCATCCGCGGCTCCGTCCAGCGGCGGCGGGTGCGGGCAGGTGTGGGGTGTCGAGTAACTCTCTCTCGGCGCGGCAGCGCGCGCATATTGTATGCACCCACATCCTGAGTGCGCCATCGGTGTCTTCCTGCGGGTGCCGAGGGGTTGATGATAAGGTGTGGTGTTGTGTAGCGCCGGTGTCGGACGTCGGTGTGGCTTGCGGAGAGGAGACGATTAGTCAAGCCGCGTATTATGCGGTTCCCTCCCTCGCGCTCCATGCATCCCGAGGGGTGGGGAGGACGCACCTGTTCGGGGGATTCGAGATCGTTTTGCAGGACACCTTCCCTAGCCGCCGTTCCTTTGTCTCCAGTCGCATTTCACTTACTACAAATGAGCTGTGATCTGACAGATTCATTCCCAATCTTTTGCTCCCACTAATTTCGCGTTATTTTAAATTAATTTTCGTGTATCTGTTTGTTTATATAGAAAAAAGAGATTTCTCCAGCACTGCTGGTATTCTTCCCTGACGTTATAATTGTTGAAAGCTAAATCTATTATTTTCAAGTTTTCGGATTATGTATTGTGTACTCTCGTCAAAATTTGCCTGTTCCATTAATGTAAAAATTATACTCATTGCTTTCTCTGAGGTAATATTTGATTTTCCTGAGATGCAAGTAAATTTTGGATATGGTCCACCGCATTGTCTTGCCCAAAATTTCAAGATGGTAGCCCTAAGTCTGGACGAGGAATATACCTTTTAAAAATTATGAGAAGTGATCGAGCGATCGTGAGTCATGCGTCGTCATAAGTTAGAACAAAACTAATGCATCTGTTAATATTACCTTGAGAGATGCCAATCTCTGACAATTAAGGCGTTAACTAGCAGGAAGTAGTTGATGAACGGAACTTTTTTTAGAGAGAGAAAGTTTCGAGTGTGAATCAAAGCATGCACAAGAGTTGCTCGATGAATAATAATAGTGACGATCAATATGCATACTCATGATTAATCGCAAAAGTTAATATTTACGAAATAGCCTCAAATGTAAAATTGATAATATATAGATGTTTCAGTAGATCTTCTGTTATAAAACTTTTCTTGCTCGACGTTAATATTATAAGCGTTTGTCCGTGATCAAGTGTCATGCGTGAGGCGTGCGCTAATTTGGGTGCCACCGGTGCACTCCGGTTGGGTTGACCTACATCCTGTGCCATCTTGATACGCTCGCCACCGGCCGATCAGTTGAGTGCCACGGGCAATCCCACGCACGAGCCGGACGGAAGAAATCCTGCTCGCAGTCCTCGCAACTTGACGTGCGTCGTCCACGCTTCGTGAGTGATGCGCACGTACGTATCAGCTCGGCCTGGATGATAGGGACTGGGCGGGCGGCGATGGTCATGCATGCCTCTCACCTCTCGCAGTTGACGCGCGCTTGAGTGTCCGCCTTCTGCGATTTGCAGCGGGTGGATCATCCTTGGCAAGTGCCTGACCGCTTCGTCAGGGGATCTGCCCCGGAGTTGTGCGAACCACGCGACGGGCTGGTAACTGGGAATTCCGCGGTCTGCTTCCCTATACTCCTCCTCCTCGCAGCAGAAGCTAGATTATGGTTCGTCAGCCCCCCTTCTCTCATCACGTGTTGGAGTCGTGTGCGTGCTCGACGGGGCAGGTCTACAAGGCACGCATAAAAACCGGGCGAGGGTGAAGGAGAGGGAGCGTTATACGCTCGTGTATTGCGAGCATTAGTGCTTCTCTTTGAGTCGGTGCGCAAGACGTGTGGTGCTCGGATACTTCAATCACTCCCACGTGCGATTGAATTGGCGGTGGTGCTCTTGCCACCGTGGCTTTGGCCGCTTTACATTGCAAACAGCTGTTGTTGGTCTCGCGAATCAAAGCTCGGGATTAGTGAAGTGAAATTATACAGCTTCAAGAAATGCCGTGAACGAACAACCTATTGCTGTCATGAATGAAAATCGCTATGATAATAATAATAATGACATATGCCTTAGTAGTGATACATTATAACTTAGGGTATACTTAAATAGATGTAAAATCAGAATTTTTACTGGCTCATTCAGGACCAAAATCGATATCAGTTGATGGGATATACGTACCCAATTGTGACACCCATTATAATTCTTCCTTTTCAATTAACTTGGGAATGTCATTTTTTTATTGTTAGGTGCCTCATTAAATTTTCTCTTGCTTACATCAATTACAATCGTATCAATGTTTTCAGCAATCTAATCGCGTGTAGTTCGATAGCGACTTTACACATTGATAATAGATAATATTGCTATTTTTACAGGAAAAATATTCCAATTCTCTTTCTTACTTCATCCGTTTCGTATTATGTGTGAGAATTATAAAATACTCTAAGATTAAAATCTATACAATTTTCGGTTTAATTCATTCCGCATTGTCCGGGAGTTGTTTTTACTCATTTGAAACACTAATATTTTAGCAGTGTATTTCGTATTACCTTGAAAAGAGACCATGTCGACTAAGAATGTTCTAGTTTCAAATGGTGGGGTTCTCTTTTAGTAATTAATAATTTGGACCACTTAGCGTAGGTAATTTCTTTCCGCATATTGCAGTTTGGTTTTTCGCTCAAATGCTACTAATTGTTTTCAATCCTTAAGTCATTCTTGCTTGCTTTTTTTTATAAACCTCGGTCGTTCTCAGTTTTCTTCAGTTTTAGTTAAAGTACTTTATGAGACCACCGTATTATTTCATTCACACGTCGTAGACGGACTTCATGTGAACACGAACAGTTTATTCTGTTCGAAGTTGTTATCCTTTAGTGTTGATTATTACGCATTTTCCGTTTAGGAATCGAGAACTTGGCCGTAACCCTCGGAGCTTATGTGATATCTGTAGGTGAAGTTTGATTTCATTAGCGTGGGATCCTCATACCCTGCGTACACTCTTCACGGCTCTTTCCTCATCTGTCCTTCTCCTTCAGGCTGCTCCGTTTCTCTCTCTCTCTGTGCACACCTCCTCAAACCCACACCACCGGTGCCCTCTCACCTGTACCTCACGTGATAAGTACTTCCTGCTACGCAAAATAAATATAAAACTTCCTGGGGGCTCTGTATCGCCTCGCGCGCAGCTCTACCTACCCCATGGTCTGTTTGTACGTATGTGCGGATTATATTATTATTAATATTTTTTTAAAACTCTGCAGCGAAAGCAAGCAGAGAGGGAATGCGCGCGACTTTTCCCGCGGTTATCGCGCACGCATAAACGTATGCGACCGCACGCCACTCGAGATCGCGCTTGATACGGGCCGGAGTCTCTCTCGCGTGTCGCTTTAAAGCGTGCAGCTGCCTCTCCCCTCTTTCGCGTGCCTCGCCACTGCGAAATCCTGCCCCCCCCCTCACTCCCTTCGGCCACCATTCCCCAAGCGCGGGGTCTTTTCCCGAAAGCGGCGTGGAGGAGAGGGTGTCATCCATCTCATTGAGCGACCAAAAGCCTCTTTCACTCTTCGTTGAAGAAATAGATCAGAGCATTGTGGATGCCACACAAGGTGAATAGGGTTAATATATTGTTTGTTATACCTACTTGTTATTTTCGACCCTTACTACCTATATGGAGTACTATGAAAAGCGTCCGTCACTGAATAGCGACTTTTCCATCCAAACCATGTTGCTCCCCAGTATAGCAGATCAACGTTTGCGAATGAAATTATCTGTCGCTTAGACGGGGAATCGAATCATCTTCCTCCAACTTTCGTTCACGGTGTTTCTAAAGCCTTCTATAAAGATAAATCGAGAATAGTGAATAAATTTATCACGTCATCTTGTTTGCGTTCTTTTAAGATTGTTAGTTATTAGCATTGAGATGATGAGTTTCGATTTAGATTTTGATTGTCGTCTTTATATTTCTGAGAGCGTCTTTTGGTGGTACTGATGGATAAAATTTCTACTTTTGTTCAAAAGTTTCCTCCCATCCTTTCGGTGAAAACTGAAGTCATCCTGACTCACTTTCCGTTTTATTTCCCCAATATCCCGTGCAGTTGAGTCCGTAAGACTTCAAGTTATTTGTGATGTCGTGTGTCTGTCGCTCTCGAATGTTTTCCAAGTTTTATACGTCGTCATCCTTGATCATATGTTTTGAAAACTCCTCGTGAGGTAATATATCGTTCTCTGTCTTATTTTCTTTTGCCTGGGTCGACTCGAGTCACGAAAGGGAGAGGGTTTAGCTGGAAACTAAAGGAGCTTCATAGTGTTGTGCTCCCTGTTCGTGATTCGGCCTTGCGTGCGTAAACGGACGCTGTGATCCTCCGTAGTGGGCTCTTTCACCTGTTTTTTCTTAAATTTCAATTGTCGAAATATCAGAAATCGAGCTAATCGACCAAGATATTGGGCATCCGACCTCGTTATGTTGAGATTTTGAGCATTTTGCTCTATTTGAATGCCATATAATATAAATCCAAATTTATTGCACAATGAAATTTCCGATTTCAGGGCCTTTCACTGCTGTGTAATATCTTCAATTTTACTATTATTACATTCGAATCTCCTCATTAATCATGAATTTTCTTCAGCTGAATGGGGAAGTCCTAGTCTGGTTTAAAACTCATCCCGTGCGTGGCGTGTATGGATCGCCATTCGATTGTATGGAGTTGGGTGGTGCAAGGAGTGTTTCGAGAGGCCGGCTGCGTGCCTATCTAGGGCCCCATTTCCTGGACAGATTTTTGGGTTCAACGTGAAGGGGCGGGTATGAGCGGTGAGCGGTGGGTGAAGAGGCGATAGGAGGAGGAGGACATAGCGGAGAGGTGCGCGGGGGGGTGTTTTAGGGATCATTTTATGGGGCACGCCTCTGAGCTCGAACCCTTTTGCTGTTCGACGTCGAAATGGCCGGGAAGCTCCCCTGCGCGCCGTAAAAATGTAGGATAACTGTTGCCGCGCGATGTGTGCGGTTGCAGCGGGCGATACATTTCGGCTAAAATACTTTGGGATGGAATGCTTTCGATGAAGATGCCATCGGACCCCAAGCGATCCGATCCCCGTCACATATTACCTGTTGTTTCTCGCTCGAATATTATCATATTGTTGCATCTGCCCAAGTCGTAAAAAGGATCTCTTTGTTTTTCTCACTCGTCGTAAGTTATGCGTGGTTGTGACACTCGATCTAGCGATATATATCGCGGTATGCCTGGCTGTATTGGGGATTAACCCTTGCGGAATACATTATTTAAAATTGTTTTCCTGTGAAATGTTGGGATCGGTTTATTGGAAGGGATATAGCCTGCTCTCCCGAAGATTTTTCCGTCGACCAAATTTGATGTAGTGATAGCGGAGCTGAGGGAGAAAATAAGTTCACCGCCTTTCATGAACATTCAAAATATACCTGCTTTGAAACTTGAAACGGGTGTAAAATTCTCATATTCTTTCGGAAGCGGAATTTAAATCTTGTCTCTTTTTTAAATTAATTTTAAGGTATGAGGCTTTACTTTTAAAAGAGAATATATAATTCATTTTTGGTTCCAGGAAAGGACATGTGTAGTCCGAGAAAAAAATTTCATCACGTGGCACATTTCTACTTTCGTTTTCCTCCTGTTACACTTGTGCTGAATTATTCTCAAAAGTAATATGCGGCTGAAGAATAGTCTTATATACTATTTTTGCTTCAAAGCCAGATAGTGTGGAACACGAAGCCCGAGAATGCAAAGCTGAAATTTATTGGAACCTGAATGATGTTGATTTTAGTGATCCCCCGCTGTGTTTATTCGTATCAGATTATTTCAGTTCAGATTACTTGCGTCGAAAGCGTTGAATGTTTTCTTCGATATCTTCGTGCTAATGGAGCGATCTTGCCGATTGATCGTTCTCTCAAAATATCGTGGCGCCGTCTTCCTTAAACTTTTTAGTATTGCAATTTTTTAAATGGACGATTTCCTTGATATGTACTCAGACATTTTTTTTAATTTCTTCGGAAAAATTTAAATAAAGTAATACTGAACTTTTAAAAATTCTCTTTTCACGCCATGTTTGTCGGATTGTCCAATTGATTTGGAAAACTCCAGCTTGGATGACGAACTTTGAGATCGTCGCGTGAGTTCCACTACACCTATGTTACTGCACTTGGGACGCTCCTGGTGAAGCTTTACTAGAAAGAATTACATCCCCCGGCTTCGAGATGGGAATTTCGTAGATGGATTGTGGAGAAGTTTTGAAGACCCCCCCCCCTTGTCTTCCTTGACAGGGGGCGGAGGACGCTAAAGAGCGACAAGAGGTAGGGTGAAACATTCGACTTTTTTGTTCCGCCTCCTCGGAGGCGGGATATTACTTCCCTTAACCAGTCTTCATGATCCGGATGATAATTAAAGTGGAAGTTCACGACCTATCTTTCCCCCTTTGAGGATTTGCGGAGAAGTAAATTTTCATGCTGCTGCTGCTGCTGCAATGAGTGCTCTCGCGGAATGTGCTCACCTTATCTCGGCGGCCTAATAGAATGAAACTGGAGAAGTGGTGCGGCACAATTGGGTCAAAACCATGGAGGATTTTTCTAGTTTCGACTTCTTCTTCTCTTTTGCGAGGGCAAAATATGGTGCGGAATATTTCTTTCATTTCATTGAATAGCTATGTTTTTATAATGGAGACCTCGCTGTGAAACGAGGAAACATATAACCCCCCAACCCCTCCTGCCGGTTCTACATCGAGTATGTAGCGTTTCCATCTGTTTGCTCCATAGGTTACATGAAGTGGAGCAACGCCTTCACCGGAATGGCGATACGCGAATGAGATTCGTGGGTGTCAAGGTAGGGAGGGAAAATCATTATTCTCACTCCCTACAACACTATCTTATTTTCTCCAATGCTGACAGTACCCGCAATCAGCTGAGAATATTTCTGTTTCTCGGGGATAAAGGACACTATGTCCTTTCCTAATTTTTCAGTAGAGTCAAAAGATTTTTTTATTTAACCAGTAATCAATAGAAGGTTCGGTTACTATACCAATAAAATTGTGATACTAAAATGCTGTTAATTTGTTACGAAACCTTCCATTAATTACTCTTTAATTTTTTTTTAATTTTAAAACTACTCTCCTTAAAAACAGGAAAACGGACATAGTGTCCTTTACCTCCAAAGTATAGATTTGTAATTAAGCGAACAATCACTCAGTGTAAGGAAAAATCACTTGACCCCACAACTACGGTATAAGTAGTTTCGAAGCTGGAATTGTGTTTAATTTCTTTTTTTCTCCAATTGTATTTTATCAATATCTTGTGTAGAGGAAATTTATGTCAGAAAACATTTTCGTTGCGTGGAAGTTATTCCTCTTCGCCAAACGGCTTGAAAAGTGGTAAATAAGTCCTTTAACGTGGCCCTTAATACCTCCCGCAAACAAGTTTTCCCTTAAAAGCGTTAAAATGTATCTTTCATGATAATTATTCGTCTCGTTGAATATGTATCGCTTCATTTTGGCTAGAAATTAAATATTCGCCAGTACACCCTTAACATGAGCGAAACTGATTACTGGATAACGGAGATCAGTTTCTCGCTTAAAATGAAAACAGGTCGACGCTTCCCGGTGGGGAACACGGTCATCAGAATAAATACCGCAGGAGATTGGGTCTGGAAGTTCAATACAGGAGGTTGGCACGTAACACTACTGAAAATAAGTTTTAAAAAAAGGGAACCCGGGCTCCTGCCGCGTCTGTAAAGGTAAAAAAATTGCCAAGGTTCTTCCGAAGGGAGACGAGAAGGAAGGAGCGGAATTGTCTGTGAATGTGTGTGTATGTGTTTCGTTATTCCCCTGCCGATGTAGAGAAAGAGGATAAAAAAAGAGACTTTTAAGTTTTGACAGAAGTGTGCTCGTATGCCCGCTTTCGTGTCGAGGTGATATTCTCTCTCTCTCTCTCTCTCTCCACCAAAAGCTCCAGGTGTAAAATTTTGAATAATTTACCAGCCGAGAAGGTTTAGTCCACAAACTTTGGCGTGGCTGAAGGAGCTCGTGGCGAGGAGTGGGGGAATGGATGGGGACCAGTCCTTGCTCCATAGAAAAGGGGTCGGGGTTCGTATAGATGGGGAATGGGTTTAGGGGGTGGGGTGAGGTGCGTTGCTAGGCGATAATCTGCTAGGAAAGAATGCCGAAAGCATGGAGGTTGGGGATGGGGATCAGTGTATGGAGGAATTTCGATGAGGTTTATATGCACGGGGATGAACAAGTCAATGGATGATCATGAGATATGAGTCGGCTGTTTTGTCTATGCGAGTTGGATCGGGTTTTCTAGTGAGTGGGCGTAAGAAATAGACAGCCCTTCGCATCGTTTCCGAGGAATTTGATTCCCTCTCTAGCGGTGCATTGTGGTTCCGCATTATCTCTCTTTCCTTTGGCGTTTGATCCCTCCCTCCATTTTCGTGTCATTTTTGACGCGTCAGTGAGTCGCTATGGAATCCGTCAAGCTTCTTACGGTCGCTTTCCTGAACCCCCTCTGGTGTTTAGTGGATGGAAGGGAGGTGGTTAACGGGTGCCTACGCCACGGTGTGTGTGTGTTCATGTTTACGACCAGACAGCGCTGAGTACACATGTATAGTGCCTGGCGTGTGTAATGTGAGCCATTGCGCTGTGCTGCCGATTCCTTCCCGCCGCTCTTCCTTGTTTCCTGAGTTGGGATAGATAGGAGAGGAAGGATACCCTTCCCACTTTATCCCGGCCGCGCATTCCCGTTACTTTGATAGCATTACCTGCTTAAGTGTGAGTCACGTGGTTACGGCGCGAAATGGCTGGGAAGGGGTGGCTTTGGAGGCTTATTAATCCGTTGCATGTTGTCGGCGGATGTGGGTTTATATTCGCCCTCTCCTAGCTGGAGGGGGCTCTGCAGGAATCATCCCCAGCCCTTCCTTTTTCCTAGGCTTCCTAGGGTGCCTCAATTTTAAAAGGGTTTCCCCGGCGCCCATGTGTTTGTGGGAAAAGAGAATGTGAGCGCCAACCTAGGGACGTAACGCTGTGCTCTTGCGACTGCTCTATCCGCATGCATTTCAAAAATGCATAAATGTGCATCGCAGTCCCGCTGGATGTATAAAAAAAGAACAAAAGAAAACGGGCTGAGAGAGGGAAAAAAAATCCGAGCTATCCTCTAGGACATCGTGAAAATTCTGTTTTTGCTCCTGGAAATGTCTTCAGCTTCTAAGATTTATGTGTCGCTCTCTGCGGAGAAGCGGCTTAAAACCAAGCCCGGTCATTCGGAGCATTATTATGAAATGTTCGTTCGGCATCGCCTCCCGAAAGTGCTTGCATTACTTCCTCGGGATGAAAGATTTGACGCGGATGCGGTTTTACTGATGCATCGTGCGTATAACCGGGTTCATAGCGGCGTTCATATGGGAAGACAATTAGGTGCAGGTTGGACGAAATGGAGGCTGGGAACGTACGTGTGGTCCGCAGTAAATCTATCTTTAGCGGGGAGCGTTCGTGGCTTGTTGCAGTGTAAGCAGCACTAGCATTCTGGTTGAAATGGACAGACCGCTGACGCAGACCGCTGGTTGCTTGAGCATTCAGGCAGTAACTACGGGTATGCCTGTTGAAAATTTGTTTGATCCAAATGAAGAAGTTAAAGAAAAAATTTTTTTTCGATGATTTTTATAATAATCGGGTACGCTTTGCTTAATGATAAGTACAGTGAATTGAATTTTTATGCAATTTTTGGGCTTAAATTTTTGGAAGGTTGTTTCATTCTCAATGAAAAATACCTTAGTTTTAAATCCGCACTTTTCATTTCATTGCTGATACAGGTTTCCACGCTGTAGTGCCATGATGATTGGACTATAAAATGAATTCCTATTTATTATAAATAATACAGTTTTATTTCACGAGCAGTGATAGTAATAGTTGCAGCTGTATTTTATTGAAGTGGAATGCTCTTCTGTAACTATATTTTTCCCCGATGACCTTATTGCATCAATTCTGTGTCATCCCCTTACGTTATTTCTTCGCAATCTGGGGTGATTACAAACATATCCCAAGCACTCGTCCACAAGTTGCGTCTTTCTCGCTGATGTCCTGCTCGGTAGTGCGCAACACGCCTTATTTATTTGTTTAATTTACTTTTTACGAGTGTTACTTTCATTTTTATACCATTTGCAGTTTCCAGTCTAAGAATGATCTTCATAATCGCGCACGTGCGCCGGTTTTATGCGATTTCAATGCCGGCGTCATTGTTGACATCAATTTTTCAACCTGATGATGGTTTCTTTTGGCAAATGACTCGTCCGTGGGAAGCGGGCGTGAACTGCGATTCAAACGGCGCGATCTCGGCGGCTGTAGAGGCGATAGCCCAAATAGCCAAGGGTGTATGGTACTTTATTTTTTTTTATCGCGCCCCAGCCGCCATCCATCCCGCGCGGCGGGAGCGGCGACCGACGCCGCGCTCTTCTGCACCCTCCCGCGCCTTCTCGGCCGGCGGAGCCGCGTCCGTGAAATTGGTTGCACACGCCCTTGCGTTTATTTCATTAGGGCCAGAGAGAGAGAGAGAGAGAAAGGATAGTACGTTGGGAGGGTGGGTGGGGAGAGTGCTTTCCGCGAGATGGCACCCGCGAGAGGGCGAAAGCGCTTCCGCTTTGCAACGCGATTCCGGCCAAAGGGATTTTTCCGAAACTCGTCGTCCACGCGTGCGGGAGCCTCGCCCAATCGACCCGCCGCCGAGGGGCGGTCACGGCCGCTTGCGACTCATTGCACCCACCGGACCGGGTACCAGGGCACGAATATATTGCAGGAAGTGAAATCGTTGATGAATTACATGAGGATTTACCTATGTTTTCATTTTCACCCTGGCGTAAAATGCCGGTATGAAGCAGGTACCTGGGTTGCATGCAGTCGGAATTTGTGGGGTATTTCCTCTCTTTTTCAAGATAAGCTTAATTGATTATTATTAAAAAAATTGTTCAAGAGAAATAAAGGATTTGAAGGAAAAACAATGAACTTGAAGCAATCACTAGCCCCACCTGACTCAGCTCTCCTGGGTACCAAAACGTGAAGATATTATTAGCGTGATGAAATCTTAACGTTTTAATACTTGTGGTCGCCAATCGTAGTTCAAAAAAATGAATGGAAGTTAATCTAAGATGTCTGTCTTTTGTCCCACCGGACTCTCCCATATCACACGAAACGAATTGACTGATGAGTTAGCTCAGGATTTTGTCTATTTTCCGGTTTTTTCTTTGCTGCATATGGATAGAACTAGACGAGAATACGCCTACATTTTTACATGTCTTTGAATTTTTATTTCAACACTTGAACAGCCGTCGGTGTACTCTCTTTCCGGTACTCGGGGTAATTAGGGACTTACGCGGTGGATATTTATAGGCCGTGTGTGTCAGGCTGTACGGCTCCTTGAACATTTTATTGGGTGTATGGCACAATGAGACTATTGTTGCGAGATCCTTCGGTCTCTGGTCGATACGCAACTATTTTTTAACCGATCAATCTACCTGCACTTCCAGGGCCCAAGGCTGTGCTTAACTGCTGCGCGCACCAGTTGTAGATGACTTTGGGGCCCTCAAGGGATGTGGGTTTTTGCCATCGAAACGCTCTGTCATTCTCCACCGCAGCAGACGGCTAGGACGTTCATCGAACTGCAGTGCTCTTGTTGAGCAAGTTGGTCTAAACGACATTTTTTACCCTAGCCAATTCGGGGCAGCCTGAAGCAAGCAAGGTAGCGCTAATGGCAAAGTTTCAGCCACAGATCTTCTTTCCTGGCCTTCCTCTATTTGGAGCTTCATTTCCGTGTATTTTACAGTGCTAAGCTATAGTTGGTAGTGGCGTAATTACGTTTTATCCTGCATGTTACCTGCAGATGCCATCTGAATACCTCAGAATGAGAATTCTATTTTCGTACGATATTCCTCGTGTTCCGGTAATTTTCTAAGAATTTTTGTGAGATTATTCACCATGAAACAATCGGATATCACTGTGAATGTGTTTTTGTAACGATCAATTTACCTTTCCCCACGGGATATCATTAGTAATCACGGAAATTTGGTAGAGGAATAAAGGAAATTTGCTATTTATACAACCAATTCAAGGAGATTGTATAATTAATTTCATCGGGGATGACATAAAATAAACAACTCACAGCTGGCTGTCCATGACTTGTTTTACTGCCTACGTTGGGTGAGTTGGGAGATACACCTCTCAAAAGGCGAGACTTCCTCTTGAAGTTTAATAAGCCCTTAGGCAGATTTATACTGGATATAATAGGAGATAACTGAATGGAACGATAATCTGTTTTGACATATATCTTTCCATAAAGCGTTTCATAAGATGTGGTAATTATTTGTCTTTGAAAACAGCAATAACGTTTAGATTGTTTTCTTGCAAATACTTTTTGAGTTAACAGTCGATAATTAATCGGCTATTTCTTTTTTTGTCTAATATTTTTGTTTGATGAGTTTGACGTCTACAATAATAGCTTAGATCTTGGATCAGTTTGTATTGTGTTCATACTCTGACAAAACTTTATAAAATACTTCTCCTTGTTCCTTTTCACGCCGATGTGTTACCCAAAGACATTTCTTTAGGTCTTTTTCTCGTGGTTTTCCTCGTGCATTTATGGTATCTATTGATTAATGAAGCTCCATTAACGTCCGAACATAGTGCTTTCGCTACAACGAGAAAATAGAGGCGAGGGAAATTGGTGATACCGATTACATGCAAAAGTCGTTTGTCAAGTTGAAATTTAGGTCGATCTTAGGCGAAGACTTCAGAAGCTCCCAAAATATTATGGATTAAGTGATGTTAAATCTTATTAGTTTTTCTAGTCATCAGTTAGTTTCCGTGTTCAGATGAAATTACTCGCCACCATTCCGTTAGTTTACGATTTCCAGGTCTGCTTGGTGTATAGAGGTTTTATACTTGATCGTTTTGATCTCTATATCGATTACATATGCATAGAATCCCCGCTAATGTATGAAATAAGTGTTCTTGCAGTAGACTCTTTTCTCCCATGACTTTTGCACTCCATTATCATCGTGAAGGTCTTTTAATATGCTACCGTAGTATGATTGCTAGGCGCGAGTCTTGATGTTTGAGCGTATTTTTAAGTTCGGCAGTTCCCAAGCCGTAACACTGAGCGAGCTTCGCTTCCGATAATTGGAGACCTGCGAGGAAAGCAACCGTAGTGTCTTTTCGACCCTTCATCCTGTGACTTCTCCAAGAAACCTCTTCCCATGTTCGCGTAGGCGAGCCCCCTAGAGAGCATGTTATGAAGTGGAAGCGTGCGCCGCGACCGTCTTCCGGGGCAATATTCTCTCAGCCTCCCCCATATCTCGCCTTCCTTATCGTCTACGCTGTTTACGCACATACGTACAGCTGCAATCATATTCGTTGCATCAGGAGACTACATTACTCCCGCTCGACCTGTCGTATATTTAATAATTTTCCTAAAGTATTTTCTTTTTAAAGCTCATGATATCACCCTGAAATGTTCTGTGAGCATGTTGATCGTTTTATTACGAATATTTTGGTTTGATGCCTTAGCATTTGATAGTGCAAAATCATGTCTAGAGTCGGATTATATGGCGCTTGTATTATTATCACCTATCACTCTAACGTTTGATCTGAAGTGTAGGGCTCTACGGTGCGGAAACGTGGACATTGAGTAGAGAAGACGAGAGAAGATTGGAGGCATTCGAGATGTGGGTATGGAGAAGAATGGAGAAGGTGAAATGGACGGAGAGGAAAAGGAACGACGAAGTGTTGGATATGGTTGGCGAGGAGAGGCAGGTTTTAGATGAGGTACGGAGGAGACAATGTATGGATGGATCGAAAGCTTAGCGGGGAGGGGATGTTGAAAATGGTTTTAGAAGGTAGAATGTTAGGGAAACGAGGGAGGGGAAGGAAAAGAATAGGATTTTTAGATAGATTGAAAGGGATTAGGCCTTACAGTGAATTGCAGAAGGCAGCGCTGGAAGGAAAGGGAGGCTCCCAGATCACCTCTTTAGTACTCCATGGAAACCTACCTTAATCGGTAGAATACTGTAATAATAATCACTCTAAACATTTTTTTTACCTTCGGTTGAATTGGAGCTCGGTGGATGAATGAAAAGCGGGATGTAGATAATCATGGAGGGATAATTTCACAAGGAAAACCACGCGAAGAGGACCAAAAGAAATTCCTGAGTTTAGGCGTATACTATTTTAGAATTTATCCGCACCTTTATTTCGAAAATGTTACCGAAGTATATTATGTGAAGTAAAAGATTTATATTGGATACACAGGTATACCTTCCTCAACATTTCCTAATGAAAGATTAAGTTTAAAGCAGTAAATTCGTCTGGTAACAAGGCGAAATATAACCGGTCGGAAATGGACTGATGCGTCCTCTTAAGATTCGAGTCCTTTCTCTCGTTTGAGGAATCCGTAGGTTGGAGGGTGTTACCCCTACTAATTCTCCCCTTCTCAACGCCTCCTCACCAACTTTTTTTCTTTCCCTCTTCTCGGAAAGCGTTCGCCTGATTTCGTCCCCATGAGGGACGACTCACACTCGCGCCCGCCGCGTCTCCGTTCGCTATTGGGAGAGCTAACGTTGGCGCCCGTCCCCACGGAGGAGGCGAGGCGGCAGTCATCTCCGCGAATATTAATGCTCGCTGTAGTACATGGACATTTGCATGCGTGCACATTCACATAACGCGGGCCAGGCACTCATGAGCTCACTTTTGAGGCTGGGGCTCTCGCGGTGACGAATACGATACGACGCCCGTGCTCTCGAGATTTGATACTTAGTCGTCGGAGAAGTACTCAGGTGTATGTAAATGGGAGCACACATGCCCTCGCCTCCCCTGTGTTTCACTGTGTGCACTCGAAGGGGGTGGCTTCTCGCGATAGGGTGCGATGATTCTCCGGCTGCGGCCTCCTTAAGAGGCTCTTGACAAGTCTTCTCCGCCCCTTCCCGTGAAGTGGGCGCCCCTCGTGCGGGATGTCAATCGGTCGGAATTCGGGAATACGCCTCCTCCTCCTCCCACCGTGCACTTACTTGGATTGAGGTTGCTCCGCGTCGCACGTGTTTGCATCTCCCTGGAACAACTCGGCGCGAGTCGAAACTTTTGGACCACCTCCTGTCTCTCTCTCCGATTACCCCCTCCCCGCTCTTCAGTTTCGTCATCGGAGACGCAGCCCGGAGGCAGTTCCCTTATTTGCTCGTCACGTTAGGCACCCAACTCTCCCTCTCCCGCGAGCGGCAGTGCGATTTTTATTCCTCCGTTCCTCGAAGAGCACATCCTCTGACCTCTGCCGATTTTTTTCCATTTTTAAATGGTTTTTGTCGGGAGTGGATACAGAAATTATGTCGATGAAATCTTCCCGGGTTTGGCACCGGTTAAGGCTGTTTAAGGTCAAACAACAACCTTAAACAGCCTTACCCGATGCAAAACCCGAGAAGATTTCATCAATAGTATTCGCCGGGAAAGCGTACGATCTTTTGTCAGAAATTATGTTGCGTGTGGTTGAGAGAGACGGAAAGGCTACTCGAAATTTTCGTATTGCGGGTTATGGAATCAATTTCATCAACTTCAACTGCCAACGTTTTTCCTGCGCTAGGAGGTATAAGTTCCTTGCTTTTGGAAAATTTTGTGTAATATTCGTGTATCTGTTGAAATTGTACTTTTTTCTGTTATCTGAGAGTGTATGGGAGTACGTACCCCAAAAAAATGAACTGAATTTGGGGCGATTTCTAAGTGGGGGGAATGTAAAAAACGTATCAGAAGGAATGATGTTGGGCAAGGAAGGTGAAAATTGACTTTATGGATAGTATCAAAGGGATACCACTGTCTGGTAATTGAAGATGGAAGTTCAATTTGGGGACTGATAATTCACAAAATGCTTCCTGCAGCACTAAATTAATCGGTAAAAAGCCTTTAGTAATTGAGCTTCAGCTTTATTTATATTGATCTCTTTCAATAAATCATGTATTAATGGTGAATCATCACAAAATGTCATGCACGAATGTTATAAACGATTCTGAGTCGTGAATAAGGCAGTAAAACCAGTAGGAGAATGAAGTTGCGGGAGTCTCCGTCCTTTTGTTTAAATTTTTTTCCTCGCAATCCGCAACGTTACCAAAAAGGTTGCTTGAAGTAAACGTTGAAATTTCATTAAAAATGATTGCAAACCGTCGTTCTAGTGAAATTCGTTGGATAGAAAGCGTGGCTGGATCTGCATGGTTGTAAATACATTCGCAATTTGCGGTCTATTTTTGAACTGGGAGCATGGTCTCGAGCGTTTCGTTCTGCAATATGGAGTTATACTCCGACCGTTTATCGCACCACTTGCCGTATATGAAGTGCTCAGTCCTATTTACAACACGATGCCCGTTCCTATCATGAAATTGGATTTACCTTTTGGCCCAAATGAATGGGCATATGCGAGCAACCACGCATTATTAATGAAAGCCCTGGGGCTGAATTCTCTCTTATTTTTGCGAGGCGTTCTGAAAGTGCACTCCGCTCTTTGCGCTGTTTATGATTCGGCTTTTGTGACGCCACGTGACGAGCTGCAGGGTAGTTGGATACTGTGTTGAATGGCTGTTGGTATTAATGCGTGTTGGTTTAATTTCCGTGGAGTCGGCATAATGCAGTGGTGAATTCGACTGACTCGGGAAAGTAGAAAAATAAATTAAAGGAAACAGAATGACAAATAAGCGAACTGCATGCCGGGAACCTGATATTTATCTTTTTCCTTGGGGTTGGCTGCGAGGATGTATTTTGAGCGAAATTAATGGGGAAAAACTGAAGAAAGCAATGCAGTAATTTTGCTCAAGTGAAGCAGAATTCTTTTTTTTTTTTTCGAAAAATTCGTGGTGATGTGTTATGGTAATGGATTTGATATTTAATTTTTTGATGAGAGCTATTGCTCATGTTTATTTGGTAGATCTTTTCGAAAGAAATGAATCGGTGTGCGAATAACTTAAGTTCAATCCCACTGCAATGAGAACATTAAGTTGTCATGTTTACAGAAAATGCGGTCAGTCTTCACTTTAGCTTCCCACCCCATTACTACAAAGCTAAATCATGGTCAATATTCATTCAGCTATTTATATGCTTAAGGCTACAGGTGTCGCAGCATGTAAGAGTTTGGGCAAGCGATGGTGGAGTTGGAATGAAACAGGGATCATGAAGAGGCTTGAATAATAATATACCTTATTATTTATTGAGAAGGAATGGTTTTATGGAAATATCGAGTTGAAAGTTATAATTGATGGGGAAGGGGGATAGGCCAGAGTGATGAGCAATATTCCCAATATAAACTCACCTTTACGATAATGAACCGACAGGCGAGGTCATTAACGCTTTTGAGGGAAAGATGGAGAATTGTTCGGTGTTGATACCGAAAGCGGGATAGGAGAGGAATTGATTAGGGATCCTTAGTGAAGTAAACTGATGCGATGACTAATATTACTCAATAAAGATGTGTGTACCTTTAAAGATGATGATGGCCGAGTAAATACTAATGGCAACGTAGGGTGAACGTAAACGTATTTATTCACAAGATACACAAAGAGCAACAAATGAACAACACGGAGGGTCAGGGCAGCACATCCTATGCGTTGTGAGCCCCGACGGGACCGGAGGGGTTTAATCATACAGTGCAAGATGCATCATGTCGCCGACCAGCTGGCGACACGACGGCTAGCCACACCTTGAAAATCTGATGGCATTGAAGATACACCTTTGGGTGGTTCATGGAGAAGGGGCGTCGGAAAGTACTCCTCCTTGCATTTCCTCTCGGGCCTTACTACACATATTCCCGGGCTTCTCTCCTCCTGCCCGCCTTTCAGTCCTTTCCCGCCAATCCACTCTCCTCTGTCCTCCCCCGCTGAATTATTCTCTTTTCGGACGAGTCTGTTGGGCGGCGTCGTGTGGGAAGTAGGAATCTAAGCCCCAACCCTCCCACCCACTAACCCTCGTCACCAACCATCTTCCACCCTCTCCCTCGCCCGCTGTTTCTTTTTGCCTCTCATTTCTTCGTCTCCATCCGCCATCGCACCCACTATGCCTCATCACCGTTGCCCTTTTACACATATTCATACGATAATACATATCGCATGCGTGAATATTTATTTTTAATTCATTCCGTAGTTGTGGGTGTGGTGTCCCTTCCTTCTTTCTCCTATTCTTTCTTTCCTGACTATCTCAAGCAACGCCCAAGGATGACACTTCCTCCTTACGTTCATTGAGTTGAGCCATCTCGCCTACTAACGATTCATAGTTATCAGAAATGGTCTGCCTTTTGGAGTGATGGATCTGTATATGGGGAGAGATGACTGCCGAAGTAAACATCAGTGTGAGCAAATTGCGTTGAAGTTTCTTGTTCACAGTGTAGTTTGCTCTAACTTCTCGGGAACCTGGGTGGTCAAAGACTGAGACTTTCAAATTTGAATACTTATTGCAGCCAATAGCTTTCGACTCTCGGAACATTGGATTCGAATTGTCCGTACTCGAATTTCATTCAAGCAAACGAAAACCATGAAACCTAATACTCGAATGTGAGTGCTTCATAATTATGGAGTATCCTTTTTGCAAGATTTGATTCCACCATGTCAATTTTCTACCCCATCTCGCACTACTAATCGCCGCTGAGCGAACAACGGGAGACTGCTTTCGCCTCCTGACATCGTGGACTTGTATGAATATCGTACTCATCCGTATTCATGTCAGTGATCTTCTGTTTTTCACGTGTCCTTCTTACTAATATTTTAGTCTCCGTTGTTTTTCCTTCCACAAGAATATTGCGGAGGAATCAGTCAGGGCTTTCTGGTAAAAATTCATTTTAAGAACCGATATTTTCAACATGATTGGGGTGAAAATGATTAGTTCCCTGAATTTTTTGGGTTTGAGACGGGCACTGGAGAATCATCTTCCCTCGTGTGCGTTGTACGAATTTTTAAGGTAGTTTTTGCGTCCGTCGTGAGAGAGTGAGAGGAAGGGAGGATGGCATTGCGCAAGGCTGGCCGTGTATTTCGCTCGTTTTTCGCCGGTAGTCGCAAGTAAGACTGCGGTAAAATATGATAATGGCAGTTTGGGGGAGCGGCAAGACTCGCCACTCCGCGGATAAAAACTTTGTAATGAAAATGTATCGGGGGAGGGGCATAAAAGGAGACTGTATTAATACAAACTTCGATGCGGGCGGGGGAAAATTTGTCCGTCCATTCTCTTCTCCCCTTCACCTCGCCTTCCTCCCCGCGGCTGTGTTGAGGTGGGGTGCCCACCCCTTAGAGTTACGCCACCCCCTTGGCAAAAAAAACGAGCGAGCGAGGATGAGGCCGTGGAAGGAGGTGTGGGTACTAACGGTGGGTTAACCTCGATTCCATGCACAAAAGCGCGGGGATTATAATTTAACTCGTCCTCCCCTCCTACCCCCACCACCCCACCCGCGTTATGGAGCTACCGTGAAAAGAAAGAACCCGGCATTCTTAGACTATAACGTCTCCCTCAGGACTCACTCTGCCTGGCCCCTCGTTTTTTCTCCTTCTTTCTTTCTCTTTTTCCATCCTTATACCTATTCTCATCTCCTTCCCAGCTTCCTTCTCCTCTTCATCTCTCTACTTCCTCTGTCGTAGCAGTAATTACCGTTTTTGTCCTCGTGATTTCATTATTCGTGGTAATACTACTGGATTCTCTTCTGTCCCTCTCAAAGTGTTATCTTTTTAGGCTAAAAATCTCGAATAATTTTTTTCGGCTCATCCACGGTCCGATCAGGTGCTCTTAGTCCAAATGGAAGCATATGTTTATTTCAATGACAATTGCTATTTGTGGACAGTGGTCTCTCTATGTGATCTTGATGCGTATGCTGTATGAACATATATTTTATCATCCATGCTGCTTGAAGTCGTTTTTTGATAGGTTTATTAATAAAATAATAGTTTTATTTTCCCCGCGATCCTTAATATTGTGATGCTAAGGTAACTTATTTTATGCTCTAAACATCAATTTACCATATGAGTGTGGCAATCAAATCAATGATAGTTATTTTCATACCATGTTGAATTCGTCACCATTATCTTTGCTGAATGTTTTTTAATGGAAAATGTACTTCAGTGCCTAATCGTTGCGGAGTATTTTTTGGTAGTCGTTGGTGATTATCATCTTCGACTTTACGCAAGCCACTCTTTAAAGAACCTTATTTATTTCGCAATTGGAGCCTTAATGCAATTACTAAAAATATTTCTACAAATATTTGATTGGGCCGCGTAAACCCATAACCAGGAGAAATCAGAGGCCTCTAATGATTCAATTCTGTGCTTGCAGTTTATAATTTAATTTTATGATCAAATTGTCGTAAACTGTAACTTTGTCTACATTTTTTCTCATGTTTGGTCCTGCGTTGGTAATGTAGATGGCTAGGAAGGCCTGAATTAGACCTTTATTATCCTCAACGGTTTAATCTTCTCCTCTGCTCAAGCTACGAAGCCGCGGGGTCTAATTTGGTTACATTTTGCCGCTAACGATAAACAGAAAACTCCCGTTTGAGAGGGGATTTACCATGTGTTCAGAAACAGCAATTGCTAGTTATTGTAGGGGCTGAAGAGTTTGGCCAACTTTGGTGGCGCCTCAAGTGAGCATAAAGTCATCTGCACGCGGTGTGATGCACTCCTTCGAATCTCTAAGAGTGCTTTTATGTAAGGGAAAGTTCTTTCATGAACTCGAGTGGCTCCTTCGGAGTCCTACCCTCTAGGCCATAGTGGAAGGTTTTGGAGTTTAGAATTGCATTGCCCCGCTGAAGCAACTTCGCGGGAGTTTATCGAATGATCTTTCTTGCGGATTCAGCTCACCGCAGCCGTGCACTTTGTTCCTCCCCGCTACATAGTCCTGGCGTAGCTAGTCGGAATAAAATCTCTGCTTTATTTGCCCGCAGTTTTCAGCCCAGGGAACTTCATTCCGTGCAATAAACGAGTCAGAAAAAAGGCATTTTACCTCGGGCCGTTTGGCGGGAGGGGAAACGTTACGCCCTCCCGAGGACCCGCGAGCACAAGTTGTATTCATACGCACCGCTACTATTTGGGCTCTCTTCACGCGCTCCGAACTCGCTCCCTCCTCAGCCCGTTTTGCTGCTCTTGACCCCTCCCTTTGTTGCAGGCCCCTCTACTGCTTTCTCCACTTCGGCCCTTATCTCCCTCGACCACTCCCTCGTTTTGCCACCTTCCCCTTCATTATCGCTGCTCTCCTCCTTTCTCTTCCTCTTTGTCTCTCTTGATCTTCTTCCGTTCCGCCATCGTGTCCTCTCTGTACACCTGTGTAATACCCTTCCAGCTACTTTCATGGGTGTTTGGCATGGGGTGAGCATTTACCGCAATGCTCAGGTACGTACTTTTAAATGTTGTGATAAAAATACGCTTATTTTTTAACATATCAGCTGGTATTTATCGCTTCTAGCACAAAGTAGAACCGATGTGTGGATTTGACTATTAAATCAGATAAGGTCGATAACGCTAATGATCATAACCATGGAAGATTTGTAAACTTTTAAAAATAAACAAGAAAAGGCGTGATTATGTTTTAAAAAAGTCTACAACTGTAATTTTAGAAACTGTAATTTGTTAAATTTATTGCAATACAAGCTTACATAATAGTTAAATGAGATAATAACGTTTTATATCGTCCTACAATGATGTGGATTTATTTTATCTTCTCCGCCAAATCCTTTCTTCTAAACTGTGACATACCGGTTGTCGCATGGGAAATAGCCTGCTTCAAGTATGTATAGTTAGTTCAGCTTATGTATTTTCCCTCTCTCTCTCTGCGTTATAATCTTCATCCCCTCCCGAGTCCTCTTTCCCCGCGATGCTGTCCTCCATTAGCTCCCTTCCCCCCTCCTCCCCTCTTCTCTCCCTTGGGCCATCTCAAGTACACGAGTAACTTTCCTCCTTTTGCTGCCCACCCAACCACCATTCTCGCCCACCCCACTGCTCTTTCAACTTCCTGCCCTCGTCACCCCCCTTCCATTCCCGCGACTGGAGAGGATTTGCATGTATAGTTAAAAAAAAGAGTGGACGAAGCGGCGGGATTTCCTGCCGTATGCACCCGGGTTCGATTCCATCCTCTTCATCTCCATTCTATCCGAACAATAACACTTCGGCAACACGGCTACCACAGCTCTGCTCTGGTCATCTCTTGTTTTCTTTTGCGGGAGAAGATGAGGCAGCAGTCACTGAGTCGTGTGTGCCTCTCCTCGGGGCCTCTCAACCCTTTTCACCTGGACCATACGTACCTGACAGCGGCCGGGCGCAGGTTTTCTGTCATCTCTCTCTCTAGCGTGTTCGTGACAAGAGGTCGTGTGGTTAGCTTCGGGAGGAAAGCGCCACAATCCTGAAATTGCGCCATGATCTCACGGGAGATGAAGCCTTTGGATGAAACTGGCCTCGGGGAATTTGAAAGTGAAGCGTGTTCTAGGAGCCCAGGAGAGCATTATGCATGCCCCTTTTCTGTTATTTTATTTGTTTTATATTTTCTTTCCCGGCTGGTGTATGATAAATGTTTTGTGTGTATCAATGGTGGTAGAAGATGGTATAACGTTTTGACCTTAATGGATTTGTAGGACAACCCTCTCTCCCCATCCCTCCATATTAAACCCCTATTCATATGTACCACTTTATTTATCTGAGATCAGCTCGAAGGGGATCGAGTTGGTGTGGTGGCTAGAGTGTTGGCTTCCCACCCGGCGGGCTTGGGTTTAAATCCCGACAGTGGCAGAGAATTTTCAGAGACTGCCCAATCCCTGCTTGAGTGTTGTGTGGAGGACATTTCAAGCGCAATACTCCGTCCGTCGGATGGGACGTTAAGCCGTCCCCTTGGCGCCTTTCGCTAAGAACAGGCTAATGCTGACGCCGGGATTCTCTCCACCCTCCCTTCCCTCATGGCGCAAATGGCCTCAGCTGTCGTCGCCTCCAAATACCATACCACCTGGATTAGGAGTCAGTTTTTTTCGTCGGAAGATTGTTGCGGGCTTTGGGGTTGCATACCTAAGTATGTAATTTTATTGGTATTTGCCGGTTCTTAGGTCAGATATTTTTAGAATATTCTTGTCTTCCATTGCTTTATTAAGGAGTTTACGTCTTCCCCTCAAATTTGCCACTTTTTCTGTTATGATATTTACCTCATACCTATTCTTAGGAAAAACTGAACGATTAAGGAAAAAATGAAGTTCTGTTTTGCAAAAGGAACTAGGTTGAAGTTTGTTTGTGAAGAAAGCTTTTAGTAAGTGAGGGCACGATGATGAATGAACTAGGTACTGTTATAATTATAGCAGTGGAAAGGCTGTTAGGGAATAAGGAAAACGAGGTGATAATGGATATTGTAAAAGAATACGCGTGCTTCTTAATGTGGTTGGCATTATTGTCACGATCATTACCTACTTTTTTCTAGTAATAGCTTTTAATATTCTCATTAAGCTTTTCTATCGGTTCAGCCCAAGCTTTATTTGAATGATGAGGTGCTGTCTCATTGCTCTTTCTCTTACAGGGTAATGTTATTCTTAAATCTTTGGGAAATGTCGCGTATGTGACTCACCACCCTTAACATTTCGCAGAGGAATCACGAGGGCTTAGTATAAAAAAAATATAAGGAAGGATAGCCTCATTTTCTTCTATTTAGCGGCATGGTGGAATGGAATCGCGAGATGGCGTGACTCCCCAGCTCCTTCCGTGGCAATTACTGGAGGAAGAGTTTTCAAGGCAAATCAAGATAGTTGCTTTCTACGTTTTCATTCTTTTTCCCTCTTCTGCATACATATGGCAATCTGCACTCAACTATTCACTTTCCTATTCCCAGGGATTCTCTATCGTATCTTCGTTACTGCTCCATATGCTTTTAAGACCTAAATCATAGATCGTAGTTGTCTATTTTTCTATCCTTTGTCTCCTTTTCTGCTTACTCAGAGCAATCTACACTCTGCTATTCAATGTTTTCCCTTCCTAGGGCTTCTGTGACCAACCATCTTCAATCATCCACGTACTTCGGAGACGTAGGTAGGTCTCTGCATATGCTCAGTGTAAGCAAACACTTGGTCGAGCATACGTATTGAAGCGTGTGGTGGGTTTTTGTTTCCGTCGAAAGAGGGGACATCTTCGGTGGGAGGAAATGAGGTGAAGCATCCCGAGGGTTGACTGTGGTCGCTCCAAGAAGGAAGCAGGAGGGGGAAGGGGTGGGCACGCTGGTGAGAGGGGGTGGTAGGCGCCCGGGGCGCGTTTAGCGTGTGGAGATACGCGAATGGGGAGAGAAAATAAAAAAATGAAACTCGGCGACCGTGAGCGGAAGTTTATTTTACGGGAATAATGGCAAATGAAGCTACCGATGGAACGGAGGACAATGTGTAAAAAATGATTATGGACAGGAAGCGGCCACAGTGGCTGGAGGGAGTGGGGGGGTAGAGGTTCGAGGTAGATTCTGGATACTTGTTTTTTTATTAGTTCCGTGAGAGGGAAGGTGTGTGAGAATTCGGGGGAGGGTGGGGGGTGGTGGTTGAAACAGTTTCCTTGTTCTTTTTTATTTTATTTATTCCCATCCTCCTCTCCGGCCATGCGCTTCGGATGTTATTTTAAGGGCGTTGTCGACGGGAGGGGAGCAGGAAAGGTGTTACTGCTCTCTTTCGCCGCTGTTATTTTTTTGATGGGAGTCCAACGTTCATCAAAGAGCTCTCCTCCCCGCGAAGGTGTCCTCTCTCCAGCGCTCCTGGAGAACCGGTCTTAACCACCCTACCACCCTCCTCCCTCCATCGTTTCTGCCTTGCTTACCGTCCGCGCACGGGAGGAAAAAAAAATCCCTCGAAGGAAGAATCTTCGATCCGTGGTCTCCTGAATGGAGAGCAGTAATGGAAAGAGTGCAGTGGGAGTCCTCGTCGTATCTCTCACTCTTTATCCTTCGTATCGCCGTGGACTGACCCGCACACACCTCGCTGAAAATGCACGCGACGCAGCCGTGATGCTCCCTATATGATGTTCTCGCCCTGCGTCAACATATCCGTCACCTCCGCGAGGCGTTATATGGTCTCGCACGACACCTGTACGCACGATGTGGCACGTGTCCATTCCGACGACGTTTGCATCTGCAGTATTTGAGGCCCACTGGACGCAAACAAGCGTCCCACTCTCCCTCACGGCTAGTAGTTTTCCGCGCGGCTGGAATGATAGCGCGGTCGTAATAGTGCTTTCCGTTTTCGATACACCGCGGTCGCTCCGTCCGCATGTCCCTGGGGCTACCCCTTGTGGCCGCCTCACCTCTTCCACCTTCATCTCCTGTTTATCCTCTCTCTCCGCCTTCGGATACTTTTTATGCTGCCGTGGAAACGGAGTTTTTTTTTCGTTTAGAGCAATATTTTTCGTGTCTGAATGAAGCGACTGAAGGATTGTTTATCTCGTGCTACGATAACTGTTTTTGCTCCTGTGTTTTCTTTCGATGACAATGAGGTGCTGTCCTCGTCTAGTGGGATTCTCACTGGTGACCTTCATACTATAGTCCAGTCCGAGCATGCCCGCATATTTTCAGGGCTAAGAGTTTGTCAATACATGTTATTATTATATCGAAACAACCCCAAAGATGTCTCGCTTTTATCCCGTTCGGTAATGAGAGATGATTGGTATTCACACCACGGGTGAAATTTGCCATAAGAACTCCAAGTCGTATTAGTCAGGATCTTAAAATTTTGGGGTTCGAATTCCAGTTACATCAAATGATTTCTTCACCTTTTCAAATTTCACCCTTAGTGTGAATAACTTGACCCCCTTGCACAAGACAGCTTGAAAGTTTATTTGTTTCATACCGTGCATATGGTTGGTCATTGTTTAATATATTTATTTTTAGGGTAAACAATGGTGAAAACCTTTTGGTATCAGATATTATGCATGTACGTGTGCCATTAAAACTAATGCTATAGATAATTTGAGTAGGCTACTGTAGATGTTTGCTTTCAAAATACCAAAATTCGACCTGTTATGAGTAGTAAATAATCTAGTTGCACTTTTTTTATTTTTGGATTTTTTTGCTAACCTTGTTGGCTCCTAGTCTTTAACCCAGTGAGTTTTTTTTTTCGAAAATTTGGAATTCCACCATTTACTTACCTTAACAGAGATTCATGTAGAGGTTAATATATGACAGTTGACGAATGACTTCGAGAGAATAGGGTCTTATGGTAGTTTAAAATAGCATTTTATTTACGTTTAAAAATGAAATGTGTCTGGATTCATCAGCGAGGTGAGGAAATTGAACACCCCGCATTTTGCCACCGCTTCGTGATAGCCTATGACGCCGATATGGATAACCGATGTACTTACCTACTTGAATATCGCCAATGTGAATTCTTAGCTTCTGCTAATGGCTCACCAAATTTTGATTGAATCAAACCTGCTTGAAAGTACCTAAGCCATCAAGGCGAGTGAATAGGGAATAGATTCATGCCATCCTTAAACTCGGGTCTATTCACCTCATCATTCTCTACGGCCCCGACCGCGCTCGTTGTAATAGCCGCACCCCTCCATCATCGTCGCACAACACCCGCTGTGCCGCGCCTTCGCAAAAACACGGAGCCATTATTTGAGTAGTCGGATCGGTCCTTAATGTAGTCATGGGTGTCGCCGTGACACTCGCCGGCCGGACCGCGCGATTATATCGTTATCATCATCATCATTATTAATATTATTCACGTTATCGCTGCCTCGTCGTCCTTTTTCTTTGTCACGCGGGCTTTTCAAAGGGCGCGCTTTCATTTTCCAGCTCCTCGTCCACCCTCTCTCGCCCGGTCCCTTCTTTTTGCCCTTGATGTGCGGCGGGGCCGCCGGGTTAACGCGTCGCGCGTTTGCGCCCTCGAATGTTTCATTTATCACGCGGGTTTTTGCTCTCCGTTTCCAATTATTTCGTTTCGGGCATATTTTGCGGAATCGTTGTGTGAATGCCGCTTTCCTTAATGAGTTGGGTACTTTGTCGCTTGTTCAGAAAGCGCTTAGCGATTCCCTTTTAAACCGTTCGCCCCGCTCAACTCTTCCCCCTCTCAACTCTTCCCCCTCTCTCCCTCCTCACCTCTCTTTCTCTATATATCCCACGAACTCGCTTTGTTGTCATGTCTGTGTTTAAATGTAAACGCTCACCCGCCCTGTATAACAGCCCGGCGGGATGCTTAGTGAAGGCAATGTAACCAAACGAATTTACTTGCTAGAGAACACTTGAATAAATATTCTTTCTTTTGAAGTCGATTTGGTGATGTTCCTTTCACGATCTCTCTAAATTCAATCAGGATTTTGAACAGGGAGTCTCTTCCGTGGAAATCTTGATTGCTTTTACTTTCGCTACTTTGATGAAGCTCTATAAAAACTGGTGGAAAAGAGTTAGAAGTGTGTGAAAAAATGAGAGTTAGGAGAAGGATGATCCTCCTCTTCACACCTTTGTGTAAAATACTTCCGTTCTATTTTTGTATTTTTACGCTCTTGGTCATTCCCGCTGTTTTATTTCGTTATTTTTCGTAAATATTTCAGTTTTCATATTAATAATTTTAAAATAAATTCTTCTCGAGAATTTTGTCGCGTTTGCCACAATTGAGGGCCGAACCTGGTGTAAAGCCCGCAAAGGGTTAATTATTTTTCGTGGTGATTGGTACTTGAACATAGTACGGAATCGGAGTAAAATATAATTCGATCAACAATAATTCGCAATAAAGTGTCTAATTCTCTTTGATGATTTTTTTCGAAATATAAATATGGAATGTTTCGATGGCAGATGATCGTCTGCGCCCATGTCCTCGTGAAAGCTCCGTGTAAAAACCTGAAACGTACAGTGCGCAAACTTTCCTCCTAGAATATTCTTTGCCTTAATTAATGTGGCAGTTGTGGGTCTTCAAGCTTTCATTTTGGGTATTTCCGCGTCCTCGTTTCCTCTTTTTCCAGGAATACGTGAATAGGCCCGGTTACCCGTAGAAAAACAACGGACGATCGAATCAATGAGTCTGCTGGACGAATGAATGAGTGGCTAAGTTATTTTTCTGTAAAAATTCGAAAGAGGGCCTTGGCAGCCTCTTACATTCCGTGCTAATCCCTGTCTGCCTGAATGAGTCGTTTTCATGCAGCGTAGAGAGGGTCCTAATGGAATCTTGATCATGCAAGAGGTAGTTTTCTTTTCTTTTTTCTTTCCCTGGCATTGCGGGAAATGTCTTTCACATTTTTTCGGATCCATTATTACAGGAAACTGGCTCATTTTTCGCAGTAAACAAAATTTGGGCATTAGCGCAATTTTCGTTACTCTTTCATTGCCATTGTTATGCTACGGGGGTGTCCCATTCAGTTAAATGTACTTCTCATTGGTTAATTGCCTGCACACAGCTAATTATTTTGTTTACCTTATAACTTCCAACAAATATTTTAATTATACCACTGTGTATTTCATGTGATACTTACTTCACGGTCTATTTACGGTAATTTCTTTAATTATGAGTTTGAAATAGGCATTACATTATGCTAATGTCCTGGAACCAAGAGTCATACGCTGGTTTAAATTTTTTTTTTTACGTATCGTGGACACTGAGGAAAGAAGACGAGAGAAGATTGGAGGCATTCGAGATGTGGGTATGGAGAAGAATGGAGAGGGTTATATGGACGGGGAGGAAAAGGAACGACGAAGTGCGATTGTAGATGAGATGCGGAGGAGACAGACGGTATGGATGGAGCGAATACTTAGCGGGGAGGGGATGTTGAAAATGGTGTTAGAGGGTAGAATGTTAGGGAAACGAGGGAGGAGAAGGAAAAGAATAGGATTTTTAGATAGATTGAAAGGGAGTAGGCCTTTCAGTGAATTAAAGAAGGCGGTGCTGGAATGAAAAGGAGGCTCCCAGATCACTTCTTGAATACTCCATGGAAACCTACCTTAATCGGTAGAATACTATAATAATAATAATCAGTGAAACGTTCAAGGTAGGCTGTTGGTAGAGAGGCCAGAGGGAATTTGCACCTTCGTCGTGCTGCAGGTTGACTGAACTTTTATCTTGGGCAAAGTTCGAAGAAGAGCCGTTCCAATTATAAATCACAGGGTTTTCTCTTCCCAGTGTGGATGCGCTGGGGCGAGGGTGAGCCCCTGTTATAAATCACCCCTGGCTGTCACGTACCGCGTACTTAAATCGATGAAGAGCTATCTACCGTGAAACGTCTCCCTGGGGCATTTAGCTTTTGGAAATCAGGCTGCATCTCTTGTAAACTCCAACTTGATTTTAGTGCTCTGCTCTCGCGTCATCCGCATTAAATAGCATTCAGAATAACTGACGAACGTGAATGCCTAGTTAGGAAAATATTAACTACATATTTTGGGCCCTGGATAGGGTGGGTGAGGCGGGGAAAGTTTTGGAATATAAATAATGTCTCTAGCGTAATTTTCCTATAAATAAATTAACATTGATGGGATTTGAGGAAGAGAGATTCATTTGCTAGTTTGGTGGTATTTTAGATGCTGTGACTCGGAAAATTAAGAATTGATGGCTATGGCACCTGCTTGAATTATAATAAAAAATAATGTAAAGGTGAAAATTAAGGTGAATGTAAAGGTTATACAATACCCATTAACGAGCGATGACCACAGTCCACTAGTTTTTAAGGGCTATGTGTATTATTTCTCGACATAGGATTGGTTCATTTTTTAAATTTCGCAAAGTGAGGGGTATTGGTGGGAAGGATTATTAATATGCGTGGAAGGGTCTGTAAAAGAGCAGGTTGAATGTTACACTTTCCCCATGTCACTTTAAGGAGAGAAATACGCTATGAAACTGAAGCCCCTCGGACTTGAAGGATAAGGAAGCCCTGTCCATTTCCATGCAAGCCGACTTCAAACGGTAGATTTCCCTTATGACCTTCGTTGTCTGCAGATTTCCTCGCTCAGTGGCAGGGTTGCCGCACCAAGGGACTCCTGCGGATTGACGTGCCCGTGACTCCATTACCGCTTCCTCTCCTCCATTACGGTCCACCCCAAGGCGACTCCCTTGCCTCCCGTCTTCTCTCCTCCGTCAATCTGCAAGCTGTTCACGTCGGGAGTTAGCAGGTAAGTGAGCCCGCAACGTCCGGTTCCACGCGACCGCGACGGTGGTGTCCGTATCGAGCCACGCACAACACCCTCCACAGAATCCCACTGCACATTCGGTTTGAACTCTCCTCCCGTCAGCCGCGTGTTGACGGACAGTCCGAGACCAGCGAAAAGTGAAGAGCCTCGTTTGTGGCCTCACCCGGAGGCGATACTTTGCCTGTCGACGCGCGGAGGACGGGGCTTTTGGTTTTATAAATGAAGTTCAAAGGAATAAATAAAAAAAATCTTGGTTGCGCGAGGAATTTAATCGTGGTGATGGGGGAACGACACCTGCCTTCCATTCAGCGAGTTGATGGCAACGCTGTGCGCTTCTTTGCAACCCTACCCATGCGGTCAAAAGGAAATGTGGGTCATAAGGAAGATGTTGGTCGTCTCCCTTCATTTTTCCTCGAGCGTGGGGCGGTGTTCGCTTTTTTTCCAACCCCTGTCTTAACGAGACCGCGTGTGATCCGAGAGTCTTGTTATTGGAATGGTTTTACGTTCGTTTCTGTGTGGTTTTATGCGGAGATAGAGGGTTGACCCATTCCCTTGTCTTTTGCGTGCCCCTGCCACTGTCCTATAAGCCAACATGCCTCTTGTGCCGTATGACCTCGAGTACTGTTATTGCAGTAGTGCGGTAGTTGGTTCTATTTTCAGTATTACTCCCATAGAGGCCCTCAAGTAATAAGATGGATTGGTGGTTAAGTGGAGATTTGCAACCAGAAACGTCAAATTAATCTAATTCAGATAAGTACCCCCATCAGGAAGTATTTGTCTACGCTCATAAATTTTTATTCATTCGTATGTGTCCTCAAGTACCAAGACTAGTTACACGTGTACTCTATTGTCTGTCTGCGTCCAGGCACTGAGCACAGATATTCAAGTACCGTTTGGGTCACATGTACTGTAAGTACATTTGGCACATTTTCGTCCTCGACTTAATTACGGCTTTAAAGAAGAGTACTGGGGAACAAGAACGATAGAATTTATCCGGAGCGCCTTCCTTTCTTTTCGGCTGGGTCTCCTTTTCTGTATTATTTTAATGGTTATGGTTCTTCCCATTAGCACTCCTGGCGTCATTTGCGAACTAACTCCTTTTTGCTCTGGCGCCCCACTAAACACAAGCTACAGTATGCTACTTCCCTGCACTGTCTTCCTTTCATGCGCTCTCAGTGTTCTCTCTTTACCCCCTCAACCACTTCCCGTCTGCCGCCACCGCTGCCTCCATCCATCTTCGTCGTTGCCAGCGGCAACGCATCGTGCACTCCCCTTCCCCCTACATCTACCACTGCAAAACCCCCTCCATCCGTCTCACCTTCATTCCCATTACGTATTCTACAACCCCTAAAAAACACCACCCTTCCAGCCGCCTCGTTTCCCTATCGGGCGAGCGAAACTGCGCATAAACTTCTCATGTCCTTCAAGGCGCGGTCGACTTGTGGTTTGCTATCAAGCCGTCCCTCTCCTCCTCCGCCCCTCCCTGCCCCCGGGGCTCCTTTTCTATTCTCTCGCGCATATCTGAGGGGAGGGTGGTTCGGCAGAAGGTGGGTGGTAAGGGTAGAAATTTGCCGGGAGTAACGAATGAAAAGGAAGAACTAGCGCTTTTCCAGTGGACAGGGATGACGCTCGTTTATTATCTGTCGAAATTAACCGCCATTAATTCCCCTAAGCGATCCAATCTCTGCGATTAAAAAAATGGGGGAACATTTTTCAGGTAAATCAGTATTAAGGCAAGGTTGAATATGCTGTCGCAATTGCCTGAGGTATGCCATTAATTTTGAGAATTCTTTGAAGTATTAACATCTGTTGGTGAATGAAATACATATAGTTGGTTTACTTTATTATTTCTTTTTGTCGCCATCTTTGAGTAATTACTTTGTTTATCAGGAATTTAATCTCTCGCAACGAAATGCAGTTAAGCCTAAGTTAGCATGTTGAAAGTAATAAAAAGACGTTTTCTTCAAACGATATTTTCCCTCCCCTTTAATTTTACACTTCTACAAGTCATCGAATCCACAGTAATATATGTCTCTGTAGCCCCGTTCCCAACATCTCACTTGGCTTAAGTTAAGCTTTTGAGTAAATGACCCAGTCTCATCATGAGTGGCTTGAATGAAATATTTGACATATTCATTCAGTCTCAACAAAAGCCGCGCGAATGGATTCAATTTTTGAGAACTGAAGATTTTACTGTTCTCAATGGGCCAGAGTATTTTCCTTGGTAGTGGTTGATTACAGCAAACATTTTAACTGTTCTTAGCTAATGACTATAAAAAGCCGAGTTACGCTATTTTAAATTGTTGTGAACCAACAGATCCTATCTTTGTGTTGTCAAATCCGTAATTACTCTCAGTTAAGTCTAGATAAGTCGTTGTGAACAAAGCCTTTGGGTTAATGACTCAAATTCAAATTCACGATATGTTTTGCCGCGCATTCCGCGAATTCCAAACCTCTCTTCCCCGTTGGTATTTCGTATAGTGGACACTTCGAGGCAATCCATTGATCCTCTGACTGTAATCAACCGTAGGGAATCGAGAATAGAAGACTTGAGAACGGAATTTAGGTAAAACGGCTAAAGAAATAAAAAAGTAGGAGACATATCACATCCCCCTGCCTCGTTTCTCGGTAGCCCCCTCTCGGTGCGCGGGCCCCCCGAGCAGCCGCGAAGCCGCGCGTTTCCGCCTTCGTCGATCCTTGGTGCTCACGCTGAAATTGCACCTCTCCCGCTCCCCTTGCACCGCGCCTGCACCTCCCAAAGGGAGGCCTTAGACGTGGCATCCGCCGAGTGTCACAGCACCTTTTTGGGGGGAGCCGCGCATCTCACAAACCTCCTTGCACTGCCTTTTACCCCACTTTTGATGATTATGTTCATGGCCTCTCCGCCCGTTCCCCCTCCTCTTCCCACGCGCCAAGGGACTTCCGCCACCCCCGTTTGCCTCCTCGAGTTTCCTCGCGTTTTTTCGACTGAATTCCTCTTTCGGCGAGGATGAGGGACACGAAGAAGGTCGCCGTCTACCTTCCCGCCGCACGCTGAGCTGTACCCAATGCTCTACCAAGGAGAGTGCCTACTCCTCTGAGGAAACGTTAGCAAGACCGCGCACGCTGGCTGCGCAGTAGCTAAAAGCCGAGGCCGGCTTAGAAGCCCCCAACTTCCGTATCATTATGGGAAATGGAGATATCAAAGTTAAAGCCTGTTGCTTGTATAAAAATTTTATTAAAATCCTCATACTTATCCGTCTTCATTCATTCATTTTAATTTTATTCAATTCAATGGAAATGTAATTTTCAATCGAAATATCAGTTTTTTTAACACCGTAATCATTAGTTAATAGCTTTGGGTTTTTATGATGCTTTCCTCTGTCGGCCAATGTTTCCAAGCTTAGGCACTCCACTTTCACATCCTTCATTACTTGCTCTTAGAAGCTGTTTCTAGACCTTCCATAGCCGCCTTCTGATTCTCTCGTATTCAACGATCCTCATCTGCATGTCTCAGTGTGTGGTCGATGAAAAGTTCTGCATTCTTAAAAGGGTTTTCATGAGTCATATATTCTCTTTCTCTTTTTAGTGTTGTCTTATAGCACAATTGTTTTTGGAGCTTGCGATATCATATTAAATAATAGTTTTTTTCGCACTCCTTTTATTGACTGTTTTCATTGTGAGCATTGTATCTTTATCGGATTATACTCTCCTAGCATATTTTTTCATCCGATATTACATTAGAGGCTGAGTAGTCTACGATTAAATGTGCCTTATCTCTTATTAAATGTGCCCAACGTTGAAACTTTTCGATAAAATGAAGTGTTCGGAAATCATTCAATATTTTTCGCTCAATCTGTTGCTTGCGCTGAAATACGTCCTCTACGCTTAGTGAAAAATGTGATATTTGTGTGTTGGGCGTCCATTTGTTCGATAATGAAAACATAAACTACCCAATGGCTCCAAATTATTTTTTTAGACGCTAGAAACCATTGTTGTTTTCCGAATGCTCTCTCAAATATGTGTGTAAATAATTTTCTCCATTGTCTGTTACGATAAATTAGGAATGAAATGATGATTTTAGGTCGCAGAAATATCAGTGTTTCTTGATTTCGACATTAGTTTCATGCTGTACTTTGATTTTGGATATAATTCAGCATCAATTAGATGACGGAGTTGTATTTTTTGCATTATCCATGCTTAGATGCTTCATTTTTTGTGCCTTCTGATCCCATATTATTTTTTTTCTTTAGAAAACTATCTCTTGAAAGCTTGCGAAAAACTTGGAACACAACCTCGCCCATATCACTCCATATATTTATAGTCATAAGTTTTTTTTCCGTGTTCTCCTTTTCGGATACCATCTCTCATGCCCTGAGAATACTCATTCCCGCCCTCTTTCTTCTCTCTGTCCTCTCGCCAAAGGATATGCTATCCCTTGTCTCCCTCCTGTCTCCATTCTTCCTCTTCTCACCCTCCTTTTTCATCTCTTCTTCCCTCCTCTTGTCCTTATTACTGAATAATTTCTTGGTGCCTCTTCACATGCACAATCTCTGGATCTTTAGCACGTGCCCATTAGTGTCCATTAGCACGGAGTCGAGTTTGACCACATCGGAAACTCAAAAATCTAGCCCAATCTTTCTTTATTATCATTGCTTAGGGTATGAAATATCCAAGAAAATAAATAGGATTTCCATTATTATTCTAATAAAATATGACACTGAATGTATATGTCAGTGCTAAAATATACCAAATCCGAAATTTCAACGACTTGCTAGTGGCACGAAATTTTATGTATATCAGCGAACGCTTTTCTTCGTTCTTTTATCTTTTATTGAAACCATTAAGGCAGAGTATTAAGTTAAAACCAATCTCTTTTTTCTTAATTGCAATTTTTCCACTGTGTTTCTTTCAGTATCCTGAGAATCTTGCGCTGGAAGACTTTCATTGAAACCTACGTTAACTGGTAGATTAACTTAAATTGTACCTTAAGGACGAGGGACCAGATATTTTTGGGGCATGAAATTTTTTTTTGCCTCTCAAGATCTATGTCGTCTTCTCTTTAGTGCTTAGGCCCGTCTATTTACCCTTAACAGTTCATCTTTCCCCTCATCGTATCTAACCAGACGTCTTCATCTGATTCCGAGCAATATTCTCCTGTATTCACAGTGCGTCTTCTTCTCAGTGGTGAAGTTTTAAATGCACCAGGGGACGGGCACCGGATTCTGTGGGAATGGAATGCCCAAGAGGTAGGGTATAGAGGGTTGATATGGAGGAGGACCACATTCAATGGATGCGAAGACCAGGATGAATGGCTTATGCAAAGCGCCACCCTCACCAAACTCATTCACTCTCCAACAGTCTGACAACTAACATCCAGACCCTAAACTCGTCACCGTTATATGCCGACGGATTAAAATATATATTGCATCGCTGCTATTTTTCCTCACGGACGAAGACATACGCGCTCATCCAACATATTTTACTTTTATGTGCCAGCTCGAAAATATCGCGGCTATACTCCATTTCTTTCCTCCTTTGAATCCGTGTCCCCCTCCTTGTCGTCATGCGTGTGAATATATTTATTCGTATGTGTGTCATGTATGTCGTTTTTCTATTTTCTCTACACCCCTCTCTCTTGCACCCTTTGCCGCACCCTGCTCCCCACCGTGGCCGCATCGGTTGGTTTCTTTCTCATCGGCAAACCGCTCCGTCCGTCCGGTTGTCAAGATCCGTTGAAATGTTGTTTACTTAAACGCAAGTTGGAGGGTGACGGAGCCCTTGGTATTTGGTATTCGTCATGTTTTTTTCCCTCTCTTTCTTCCTGCGGTCTCTCTCTCTCTCTCTCTCTTGAGCCATTCATTGCTTGCCCTCCCTGTATTTCTGTCCTCCTTTCTCGTCTGTATCGCACCCATCTCATTTTCCCGAGGAGATGGTTACTTCCCGTGTCATTGTTCTTCCACGCTTGTCTCCCTATATTTACTTCCTTCTTGCAAAACATGCGTTTTTGTGGGCTTCGTCGTGGTGTTTTTTAATTTTTTTCTGCCCGCCCTTTTGCTGGGAACGGTCGGAGTGACGCGGGGTGAGCGGATGGGTGGATGGTATTTTTCGGTTTTGCTAATCATATTTTTCTCCCCACTGCAGTTCCGTTCGTGCAGCCTCTCCTCCCCCCCTCCCTCACCCCCGCGTGTGCCGCGCCTTGCTTCTTTTCCGACAATCGTTTTTTATCCCTTACCCTCCCTCTCCCTTCCCCATGGGGGTGGGGGGCTTCGTGTTCTCGTGCCACCGCGGGAATACGTGCATATACACATAAATATGTGTTTGCCATGTACATGCCTTATTCAAAAGGACTGCCGCTGCAATGGTCTCCTTGAGTGATGTAGATGGATTGTGTGATCGCACCGCCGTCTCCCTCCAGCGACTCGATGTCTCGCCCTTATCTCCCTGAATTGGCTCCTCCCCCACCATCTTCTTTCGGGGCTTTTTCCTCCGGAGACGTCAAGCTCTTTTTCTCTTATTATTCTTCCCACCGAGATGATCTCGGCCGATTACAGCATTTGACACGGCTTTGAATAAAGTTTTTCTTAATGGTGGCACCTTGTTCTCTCTCTCTCTCCCTCGCTTCTTGCCATCCATCTTCATTAATTGCGTTCTCTTTTTTCCTGGGAGGCTTCGTGTTTTGGGCTGATAAATAGTACGTTTGCCTGGGTTAGTGCTAATGCTTGTTACGTTCTGCCATTAAAATGTACGTACCTACCGCTTTCTGTTGCGGAGGATTTTCAAAAGTGCGATGGATACTGCGCATCTGGTAATGCATTAGGCTCTAAACCTGTGCATTTATCGTAAAGGTTTGTAACGTGAGGTATGCATGCAAAACATTGTGTTCAAAAATTTTAAACTGCTTTTTGCTTAATTCTCTGTTCGCAGATAACTATACTGAGGATCTTGGTCTGGAAAACTTCTAAATATAAATTTTACTATGGATAAATTAAGGCTCTGCAATAAAAACTCGTTCTATTTATGTTCTGATTTTATTGGTTTCTGAATGACAATTTTACGGCTCCGCCATGATCAGACGATTCATTAAAGTTTCTTTCTTTACTTTATTTAATTGTATCACAAATTATTAACCACAATCTGATTTATTCGACTATTAAAAATGTATAACATATCTATTTAATATGTAACCTATGTTGTCATCTATTTACTGTCATACAGTTAATCGATGTTTGCGTCATGAACTGTTATTTTATTTGCAGTTATTAGCTTTCTAAGTAGGTAAAAGTATTTTGTTAGGTATCGTAATGTTCTTTGAAGAGTTTTTTATACTTGCAACGTCGGAGAAAATCACCTGCATGTCTTATAGATATATCACAAATACCATGCTGAAAATAGGGTTTTATAATATCCAGAAATTTCTAGTCTCACTTCAAATTTTATTTTGATTTAGAAATGCAGGTATTAACGTGGGGAATTTTCTTAGGATTTGAATCAGTCAGTTGGATTACCGTGATCATACGTAGTACTTAAAGTCATGTATCAGAGACCCATAACTCTTCTCAAGACAAGAAGTCTCTTTGAAATGACTTAGGTATTTTTCGTAGAATAATAAGGAACCCTTTGGTATTAGTTTTTGCTGACGTGTTCCCAAAAGAGGTATGTTTTTTGCGATTCAGGCCGATTTATGAATGCAGGGAAAACGTTCAGATTGCTCTAAGGGAAGGTGAAAACTGAATTTATGATGTGCAGAGTGTCCATTTGAGCGGTCGGAATCGCCCGAGCTCCACTGTGAGCTACTTCTAGTCACCGGTGTGGCTTAAAGATGAAAAATTTAATCGGAAGGCTCTATGCGTCTGGAATGTGATGACTTTTCGAATGGATGGAGAATAGGGCATCCTTTAATCTTCTTGCCTTCGAGCCATTGTTTTGTTGTCACTAAGAAATGCACTAAACAGGATTGTATCTGTTTGTTTTACTTATACGTAACTCCTTCAGTAAATGTACAATTAAACGTGCCTTACAATGGAGGCAATCAGTGGCAATTTTGTGGGCCATCAAAGTGTGCATATATTGAATAGATTTTATCACTTGTAAATGCTTGTGTGTCCGTATTCTTACAACGTGCCACGCTTGTAATTGGGTGTTACATTTGCCGAAGTTTATTTGAGCCAACTTTGTTAGTGTGCCCTTTTCATTGTTTCAGAAGATCTGAAAAAACTGTTGAGTTAATTATAATTGATATTCATTCATAGATCGTATTCTCTGTGCTATATTCCCACCAGAAATATCAACCCATTTAATGACTAGTTAATCAACAGCTAACCCTCAAGAGACCACAACCGAAATCATTGTATACCCCTTCAATTTAATTCCCGCACTCATTTTATCCCCAGCATCACTTTCAAATGCGTTCGGGAGCAATATCGTCGCGCAGCATGACGGCTGGAAAAGAGTGGAAATCGGTGAAAGTGAAATCGTCATCCTCGCGCCTCGTTCTCATCCCTGCCCTCTTACCATATTCCATAACGCCGCCTTTTTTTCCCCGCTGTCGCCCGGCAGACTATTTGTTGTGCCCGAACGTCCCATCGCGCGCTTCCATCTCCTCAATTTATTCATTTTTCTCTCCCAGCCCGCCGTTCTTCAATCTGACTGGTCCGCGGCAATCCGTCTTTCGATGGCGTCGCCAGGTCGCCATGGAGAAGGGACCAAATCTTCCTTCCCTCCGACTCTCCTTAGCGCGCGGACTTTCTCCCTCTCCCCTTCCCAGCGTGCACCACGGGAATAAAAGACGCGTTTGACTTTATTGTTCGCCCAATAATGGCAATTGCTCGACTAATTTGAGTGCTTTTTTTCGACGTCGAAGACTGGTGCTGGCTAGGGTATGAGCTGTCTTACTTCCATAATGTGAGGTGTTGTGCCGTAATCTTAGGTAGTAATTGCAGCCATTCGGCTGGTGGAAGAGAATTTAAAAGAAACGACAGCTGCATTTGATATATTAACGTGGTTGGAGACATCTTAGAATTGTTTAAACCGCAGTACTTTCCTGTTTTCTTTGGCGTGCATATTAAAAACTTAATCATTAAATCCAGGTTTCATAGTAAGTGAATTCAATCGGATTCCCATTAGAACCCCGGATGAGGTGACCTGAAGATGAGGAATAAATGATGCATGGAGAACTACAGGGATCCTCTTTTTATTGTATCGTGGTATTCTCGGTGATTTTTTTGGTTGAATATAAACTACTCTAATCATGTTCCGGGCCATCTCTTAGTTGGTTGTATCTAGTATTCCTGAGTCTTTATGCTCTGCTTACTCCATTATTTCCGTGCACCAATCGGAGTGGAAAAGCACCGTGGGATTAGGGAGAAGGAAATACAAGCTAGTGCCATTGGGAAGGCGGGGAATCCTTTGGGAGGGGAGGAGGAATAATTGCATTTGCATCGCAGCTGCATTTTGGGCCTGTCCGGGTGAAGGGCCGCGCACCACGTGGCCATGACTTGGATGCGGTGGTGCGGGTAAGCGTGTTCCAATTAAGACTGGTTCCGCGGGGTCCGTCTACCTTGAGGGATGTGGTTCGATGCACGGGTCTCCGTGACACCGTTGCTGTCGCGCTTGTGGCCTCGCTTTCGGGTGGTCTACCATGGGGAACTTAGCGGAATGGTTGTGCATTCACCTCATTTAACGTAGTTTCTTCTGGAGTTTCAGTCGAAGCCATTAATAGTTCGTACAGATCGGCGGGGAAACATGTGATTCTGAAGGGAAATCAATCCATTCTCTCAATCAGAGTAATACAGCGTGAGAATGAAAACATTATTGGTACAATGGCTGAATAATATTTTATGTTATTACTGCAACTAATCGATTGACATCCTGTAATGATAGGTACCAGAAAGAAGAAAACTTTACCGATATAATTCCTTTATAATTGTGCCTTTACCCCCCTAAGACATTTTCCTCTTCTTTTCCCTCGTTATGGAACTAGTGCACTGGTCTCTAATTTCCCTAGTTTCCCTAATCGATTCTGAAGGAGCATGGGCGTACTCGTATTTTTCCCTGCTAGATACGTTCCAGGAAAATCTGTGGATCAATGTTCTTGCGAATTTTCCGCAGAGTTTTTATCAGTACTGCCTTTAAATATAATATTTCTTGCTACAGCTCTCCCATTCTTCGGGTATCGCTGTCGCAAATTGCTATAATAGGGATTTACTGAAAAATAGTGTCTTTTATCATGGTCCTTGTACGAGATATTTTTCCTAATTAATTTTATTAATTGTTCTTATCTATCAGAGCCCCTATTAGTTATGCGAAATTTCAGTGAAGTTTGAAATGACGACTGTAACCAATGGTGTCTTTGGTGTAATTCTCCTTAAGGTCAATCCCCACTCGCACCAGTTGAATTCTGCGTTTGGGGTGGCCACCCGAGTGTGTGGAGGATGGTGGGACTTGCTTCCTCCGTGCTCCACTTGGCGATTTACTCGCTCCCACTATGTCTCCCGCCTTGCGTCTCTGACGCATTAGCCGTTTTCTCGGTATAAGGAAATGTGTGATCGCAAATTCAGTGCTTCTTTTGAGCTAGTAGCGCGTGCGCTATAAATAACGGTGAAAATCTCAGTGTTTCTGGTGTTTATAACTTGGATGCGGCTGTTAATTCACGTCGACACGGTGGGCGTTCCTGGAAGGAAAGATCTTAGCTGCATTCCGATAAATTTTCTATGCTTGTAGTTTAACGTTCCTTCAGAATGGTAATTACGTAATGAATTGCGTTCAGTGGGGCTTACATGTTCGTGCGTATTAGGAGTTCCTTTAATTATAATATTTAACGTATTAAAAATATATTGGAGGAATGAAATTTTTTTGTCGCCGTTTCCTCAACGATAATATTTCCCTGGCTTTATACAATCTCATTTATGAAGTTTACTGCTATTTTCAAAGTCATGATTCACTACTGCGGCAAGAGCCATACTTTCTCCTTGTCTTAGTTAATTAGCATTTTCATAATAGCCTAAAAAACATTGCTCTTTTGATTTGTTAAAATCGGATTTCACATTATTAAGTGCATACAATTTTCCATGGGCCGACATAATTTTGAATGAAAATTTAATTTTTCATACTGATTCTTTTTACTTGTATGTTTATGGTCACACTCTCAGTAGATATTAGCTTTCTCCTATTTAGTCATTTTTTTACAGCTGCAGTTTCCCTTTTCCTATTCTCCTATGCCTTTCGGGTCTATCTGTTCAATATCTTCTCTTCATCCCCGCCGCTGTTGCCAGTGCCTTTCTTCCCTCATCAACTCTACGACCAGCCCTCAAAAACCTCCATCCCCCTACACTAAACCGACCCCTTTCCATACCATCGCATAATCCTGCACGAACAGTTTAATCCTAATGCTGAGGTACAATCCGGCGCCAATAAAATGTTGGGCCTCGAAAGTGCACCACGAGAATTCTTGGATGGGTGAACGCGGGAAGGACTAAAGATAATTATTTCCTTAAGACGGATGAAACAAGATGGGTTTGCCGTGCGGTGTTCGACGTGACGGGGGCTGTGCGGGGAATATGGGTGAGACGGGTGGTTTTGCTGCGCTGGAGGGAAGTTGTGGGCGGAGGGTGTGCTGGCTCTCTCAATGCCCGTCCAACCGTTCACCTCTCGTCCCCCGTTGGCTCCGCTTATTTTTCCCCCCTTTTCTTTCCACATAACATTCTGTTGTTTTCCCTTTCTGCTCTGGAGCAAAGTGGGCTTTGGAAGGCAGTGTCGGGAGCAAAAGGCTAAGGATTGCTAGCGTTAATTTCACGGCCTCTTGACTTATATCTTCCTCGCGTAATGCTTCCCTCACCGCGACCACTTGGAAGCCAACGCTTTTATACCCCTTTTGTGTCCCGCTCTTTCATCGCGTCTCCACTTTGGCCACCCATTCTCCCGCTACTCTCTCTCCCTTCCTCTTCTCATTTTCTCCAACCCTCTCCCGTTCTTTTAACCTAACCTTCCCTTTTCTGTTGTTTTCTCGCTCTGTTGATCTCTCTTCTATTCCCAACCCCCTCACTCGCTACCCCTAATGTCTTTTCTCCCACTCCACTCCTCAAGCAAAAATTTCCGCCAACGTTCAGGGTCCATCATCTATTGTCTGCGTAGAAATTTTATTGTGAGCTCTGGTGCCCAAGGGGTTTGTAAGGTCGCTTGCTCTATTTTATCAATCCTTATTTTAGCATGTTTTTTCGTTATAATTGTTATTCACGTCTTCGTGCAAGTCTCAGATTTTATACCAGATGGCCATGGATAGGTCAAACAACCTCGCCCCCGCTGTGCCTGCAGAACCTGATATTATTCCGTTTATGGCGAAGCAGACTGCTGCTGAAGTTCAGGGTTCACCGTTTTGACCATAACAGGAAATAATTCTCAAGTGAATATCTGTCATTATCTCTATAAAATATCCTAAAGTGTGACACATTTCTGGTGAACTCTGCTACAAGAAATGACATTAGAATTCATGAACACAGTGGATAAATCTGTTTAATTTTCATAAGGTTGGTAATGCCATTTTGTTTATTCATTGCCTTTACTCAAAGAAACATATCGTTTACGTTCTCTTTCGATATTTTGAGTTACGCGTTTTATGGCACGTTCAATCAGGTATTTATTTTGATTTCTTAGTTTTATCTCGTATGTTTTTGGTTAATGCTGGTAGAAGCTTGTGACTTAGGTGGGCATGTAACAAGTGATGATTGAAGTGAGTATGCGTTATAATAATGGCATTCTTTGAATCATCGAAACACTATGGGCGAACTTTATAAACATATCTCGTCGCAAAAACCACATTTTTTTTTAGTTCAGTACGTAATTGGGAGACGCTTTTTGTTTTTCTCTGTGTCGATAGCAGTCTACGCGAAAGAGATCCGTTTCGTGCCAGCGCGTAAACTGTATATGCAGACTCGTGTGTGCGCCATTCCTCACCATCTATCAAAAATTGAATCCTGGGATCGGCGTCCCGTTTTTGCCGTCCCGTGTTCATTAGAGGAGCACGCACTTACACTTCACCTTCTCCGGGCATCCAAATTCATCTTCTCTCTCCCCGACCCCCTCCCCCTTTGCCACTTTTGTTTCCCCATTCCCTTTGCCGCTCTTTAGCGCGGGCGGGCCGCCGGGACTGCGGTCTCCACGAAATCAACACGTCTCTCCCTTCGCCGCGGAGGAGGAAGCCATCGTCCCAGGACCCTCCTCCCCCCGCCATTCCTCCCTTTCAATTACGCTCTCTTGTGAATCCTTCCTTTCTGCCTCCCCTTACACCCTTGCATACATCCCTTTCCACCGCCAAACCCTCACGACTGCCTCCTTCTCTTTGCTCTTTCCCCCGTCACACAACGCTCTCTCCTTTTTCACATCCACCCTCCCAGTCCGCGAAGAGTAGCATACATTCAATTGATTTATGCTTGTTTTTACGTCGACGACCACTTCTCTCCTTCCTCGTTATTAATTCCCATTCAAGGACTGATATTTGTTGGGGCCCATCATTCCTCGTGCCGTGCCAAGAGCCAACAACCCCCAACCCCTGCTCCTCTTCTCTCTCAAGGCCCGAGACTTAATTCATATAAATATAAAGTTACTAACGTGCCCTGCTTTCTCATTGGAACCGGTCCAGGTTATTCTCCGAGAAGTAGGGGCGCAATGGAAGGGACCCTTGTATACGTGTGCTGACAAATATTTCTCGACCCCTGGAAGGCGTCTTCGCCCGCTGGACCTGATCCGGGCGTTTGCCGTCTGTCGTTTTTGCCGAAACAACACGTAGCCCATCGATGCAGTTTCCCAGAGTGATATTAATGGCCGGTATTGAGCTGAGTAGGAGGGGATTGAGATTTGTTGGGGAGAACGAGGGCCGAAAAAAGGGAATCTCCGATTCCGTTGGAGTTGTTCCATTTAGTCGATTGCGTTGGATCCATCCGCTCACGATGTGTTGTCCGTGCACTGGAGCACGGCGAAATTCTGCATAACTTTTGTGGGCCTTTGGTTATACTCAACCCATAGGTGTAGGGGCCGTGATTCCTTACTGTTTATAGTGCTGAATAGTTGGCGTGCAACAAAGTTATCGATATTTTTTTATGTGAAGGATGAGTAATGGCTTCGTCCTCGTGAAGGCTTCAAACAATTAGCTTCTCGCATCTTCTTAAGATGGATTACGTTTCTCTTCATCTTGTCCGTTGATCTCGTAGAGGAATGTAGACTAGACTGCTACAGATTGAAGGAATCGCTAAGACAAGGCCGATCGAGATATGAGAGGGCCCTCTATTGCTTCCGAAAATTAATTACTTGATCATCGTCAGAGGAGTGGATTATATTTCATTCTCAAAATTTCTGGTTCATATTATTCGTATCTGAGTGTTGTTCACGAGTCCTGTCAACCGCCTCTTGATGCTTCACGTACTCTTTCGTATTGTTTTGTGAAGCTGTGTCACTTATCCTCTGAGCTTATTCTTATTCCAGGGAGGATCTTTCTCTCCTCCAACCACCATTCTCCTCTCATCTTCCCTCGGCGGGACATCCCTCACCCGCTGCCGACGGCGACGATGGCGCCCTCCTGCGCGCCCCAGGCGAACGGCGCCTCTTTTGACGGTGCCTGGAGGGACGAGGTCAAATGGGGAGGAAGGGAAAATAGAGCATGGGCATAAGGGCGGGTCCCCGGAGAGGCGGCTAAAAACTTGGCATCATTCCCGCACCTCCGCGCTGACGGACGCACGCAAAATAAAGGATGCAGCGGGGAGTGGTGATGTGTGAAGGGGCGGCTATGCGGAGGTGGGGTGATGCGTAGCCAGGAAACGGTTGGCATGGGGCGTAGGACGATCGGATGGAGCGATGGAAGAGTAGGATCGGGATGGATGACAGGATATTAGCAGGGCCATGAAGAGGATAACTCAGCTCTGCTGCCGCGAATTGTCAAGGTGGATATGCAGGCATTGAGGTTTCCGCGTGCAGTGATGTCAATTTCCCAGACAAATCGTTTTTAAGCAGTCATTTGAAACATTAAGGGGAGCCTAGGGTTGGGTGGTCTTCGTGTCTAGTGATGAGCTGGGAAAGAAAGTATTTTCCGGTGTGTAATCCGTGTGTACATGACTTAAATAATTGTGAAAGAGATTTACTTGCCCGTATTTTAGTGAAATAACCCTAATAAGATTGGAAATAAATCATTAATGATGCAATTTAGGTGAAGCGTTTGACTTGGATAATAAATATTTTTACAAGCTTTGACTTATGTATAAATTGTCATATGTCCCTTATTTGTTCTTATTCTTTTTTTCTCCACTGATATTAATTCGCTCCTTACCGATAAGAATTTTACGTTATTCTTACTGTTCAAAATTTTTTCTCCATAAGTATTCCCACGTGAGATAACGTCATCCATTGTTGAGATAGATTTCACGATTTTGCGCCATCAGCTCGCTCGGTCTGCGTGTTCCAGCTGTACCATTGGCCCTAAACGGGCTAGTATGCGTGGATTTTTGAAGGCTATTGCGATGACTTGGAAGTTGGAGGCTTATGGTGTGTTTTCGCAAAGGAATGTTCGTTGACTCCGGTTGTTATGGTTACGACGAGGAACCCAGGCGTAGAAGGATGCTCTCTGGGAACGATAGCGAAAATGAGCGGTTGTGTTGGTGGGGGTATATAAGAGTGGGGGATTGAGTACGAGTGGAGTTTTTCGTGGTCATTTGCTCTCCTGTGTCCGTCTTTTGAATGACCTCAAGCTGCTGGTGGAGAGCGCGCGAAGAACGTTCGCTCGCATGCGAGAAGTGCTATCGCTAGGAATGCGAGACGGTTTTTGAGGAATCCTCTCTGACAGTTAAACATTCCACGCGGCCGTATGAGGCGTATGGCTGAATTGCGTTTCGGAATGAAATCCCAGGGAATGGATTTTCTTTTTTTTAATTCACAGGACTAAGAAATCGGCTTAATGAAATCATTAGAAGGAATCCCACCTGTTTTTCTTTGTTAATTGTTTCTGCATTAAAAATGAATTAAGCTACTTACTTTGGGAGTCGGTTTGATCCATTTTATTTGAATTTGGAAGAGTCTTTAATTCATCGTATACTGTCTGCTTTCAACTCTTTTTTTGTCCTATCACAGTTATTTTACGTGTTCTGTAGACTTTGTTGACCGTATTGCGATTTCGAGATGCCTTCTGCAACGTAAGCTAATTAATGGCGTGCTTAAATTGTTTCTCTATTTTTTTCTTGTGTCGATTAATGTTTTATTCTTCGAGTTTGATGTTAGCCATTTTATTTGGCGTCGTCTCAATCCTTTCCCTACCCGAGGCGATCACGCGGAAGTTTCCTTGTCTCCATGGACGACAGAGGCCCGGGGTGACCACAAACAAAGCCATTTTCCTCTTTGACCCCGGGATTCCCTCGTGTCCTCGTTTGCGCCACGATTACCACAAGAACTTTTTCTCTCTCCCTATGTTTTCAATTGGCCGTGCTAATTAGATAGCATATATTAGATGGGATATTTGTTCGGCGAAGTTCTTCAGCAGACAGATTTCCTGTGATAATTATGAATTATTTTGTGGCACTTTAATGGCTGTTGGTTATTGTGTCATTCGCTTTTTATTTAAAGTGCTTTTTGCTGAAAAATTGAATTTCCTATAATAATTACAGTTACTTTAATGCTGTAATGAGAATAGTGCATGCTAGTTCTTAGAAAAAATATTCACGGAGAATTCTCTCTGCCTGACATTCATTTATTTTCTCCCATCCGATGAAGCGATACTGAAACGTGAGTAAACTGTAGTGTGGTACTAGTCGTTGTCCCTTGGGAGTATCCTAGTCCTTAGGCTACTCATAGCGTCAGCTCCATCCCTTCCCTCCCCTAGGCGACCACTCGGGCGTTTCCTTGTTTCCATGGTTGACAGAGGCCCGCAGTGACAATAAACATAGCCATTTCCCTGTTGGACCCCGAGATTACCTGAAAGCCTGCATGGTTGCTACACGATTACTCCAAGAACTTTATCCATCTATTTTCTATCTCTGCAATGGATCGAGATAATTAGATAAAATATATCATTTACGCATTTCCTCTACGAAGTTCTTCTTGTGTTTTCAGGTGCATGACGTTTATGTCCTCTGCCAGATATTTTTTAGCAGTGGTACTTTCATGGCAATATTCAGAGATGGGTATATGTAAATTTATTTATCGTTATTTGAAACATCTCGCAACTCGTCTAACTTGACAAGTATGTTTATCCAAAGTTGTTTTCATAATTCTTACCGGTTACCCGCTATCTCTAATTTCCGTAATTGTCATATCTCTTGGTATCTTCCTCCATCTCATTGAACTATGTGCTGCACCGTTTGCATTTAACCAAAGTCATTAGCGCCCATGTGGCTTTGCGAAATTACTGTGTGTAACCGAATCTAACTAGGCCACCAGGAAAGATATCATATTTTCCTTGCCCGGTGATTCGTGGAATGTGTGCGTGAAAATTTCAGTTTTTGTGGTTGAATCTGTGCGTGATTTGGGACTTGCAATCCCCGTGCATCTTTGATTCTCCTCTTTAATTCTTTTCTTTCTTGGTCGTGATACGGAACCAGTAAACTACCTTTTATGACGGCTGCGGAGTTTTTCGTTCGGTTTAGAAGGCTGCTTTCCTTCATTGCTCGTTCTTCCATTTAATCGTTGAATACGGGTTTAGTAGAGCATTGGACGCATAAAAACGGGCAATGTGGAAGTTCTCCACTTCCTATTTTGGCTGAAAATGCCTGGAAAACTCGTTATTTAATCATTAGGGACGTCTGAGAAAAATTCTTCCTCTTCAACAATCCCTTTATTTATGGCTATTTTTTGGAATGCCGTTAGATTAAGCTTCCGATAAAAACTTGATATTGCTTCCATGTGTTGAATATTTTCTTCATGACGGAGTAACGTATTTTCTGCCGTGATCAAAATGGGCATTTCTTTGGGTGCTGTTTTGTTCCAGGATAAACCCTTGTGATCGAGTTCAGTGCGGAAAACTCTTGATTGGCTTGGCTGATGAACTGAATTTATTCCTTTTTGGAAGATGATAACATCTGTATCGGTTTGTCTGGAATTGTGTATCGTTTTCCAATCCCTTTTAATCCCTTTTCGGTTATTGGTTTTTATATTTCTGTTTCATTCACATGATGGAGATAGCTTTTGGTAAATTCCTTGCTTTGGCATTTAAATGTAAAAACTTCACTTACTGCTCAGTGAAGGATGATTTTAAATAAATTATTTCTCTATGCTTCCCTTATTTTGACGAAATAATTAGGAGTTTTGCTTGGATGAAAATAATTTCGTGCAAGAATGATATGATTACCTTATATTTATTTATCCACTTATTATAGAAAGGAGAAAACATCGCATGAGCAAAATTCAATATCTTATAGTCTAATCCAGAATTCTTCGGCTAAGGTAGTTTTCTACGCCTCTTTCATTTTTTTGCCCTTTCTACCTGTGATTGTAAAATTTTGCGCCTACAATGATACTCAAGGATTCATATGTGCCTCTCACTACCCTAAGCATTTTTGTGGAACTGATACTGTCTTTTGGGAAATTCAGATACCTAATACTTTTTCTGAGATTATTGGAGGTATCATCTCGTTAGCGCTTCATATTTATTATTTAATTTGATATCTGGATGTTTTTTCATTATATTTGAATACATGCGGCATTTCTTAAGGATAACCGAAGTGCATCCTACATTTTCCTTTTTGCCTCCTCTGGTTAACCCAAAAACCATAATATTTGGGTATCAGATTGCTGGTCATGGAGCAGGCAGTCGGGATATTTGGTGATACCTTGACGAGGGTCACGGCAAGGTTCGAAATTTTCAGTGTAGCTTATTTGTATCCATGCAGGAAAACGCTATCAATTAACGTGAAGCTATCGCAGTAAATGCGCCTCTCTCAGTATGCGGTAATCTTATTTAAAGCATTATTCTTCACTTCATCAAAATCTTTATCGTCTTATTTTTTCTCTGTTTGGAGTTCCTCCTTAGGTTCTGTGACCCTCATGTTCTCCGAGCGCGCTTTCCCTTCGCTCACTTGAATTAGGCTCCTGCCACTATCGGCCAGGACGCCAGAAGTGAAGGAGAGGGCGTGACGTCTGTAGAATTAGTGCATTCCGTTGGCATCAAGTAATTTCATGGAGAGAGGCGGTCGAATGGCAGTCGTTTTCCTTAGCTAATTAGCAATTTGGCAATAGTGTGATGCTGCATTAATTGCTTGAGCAGACGCGGAACTTTGCCTGTAAACCGAACCCTTCCTCCGTCCAATCAATTGTCCTCTAACCCCATGATAGTGAATGAGATTTTTATTTTCACTTCCTTCTAATGACTCGTTCATAATTGCATTGAGTCATTTTGTTTCTCAGTTTGGTCTTCTACTCCTCCCCGTGCTTAGCATTGGAAAATTAATTTTTTTCGATTGGCATTAGTGCGAAGAAAATAAGTTTTCACCAATCGTTGCCTGCACGTAAGTCCTAAAGGATGGCTACTCAGGTTTCATCTGCTGCTAAATACTGCGTTTTGAATATTCAACTGCACGGTAGTATACGGAGTTCTCATTAGTTTATTCATATAGGGATTTTTAGATAGATAGCATTGTTGGAGGGCCTTCTTCGGGTGCCTAGGCATGTCATTCAATTACCATTACAAGTATTTTATTTGAATTGGGTGTCCACTGTCCAGGCAGTTACTGATAAATTATAAGAATGCAAACGCGGATGGAAGGAACATATACTTCGAATGCCAAATGAAATAATTACGAAACAAGCAATGGAATATCAGCCAATGGCAAGAGAAGTGTTGGGAGACCAAGAAAAAGATGATAATGCGGAGCCGGAACAGGCTTATAGCCTAATCCTGGAAGGAAGAAGAAGAGTTAATTTATTCTCTCAAACGTTATTCGCTGAACGAAGGGAACCTAACATCAATACATATACCACCGCTTATTTCTCGATATCATCTTTTCCAGGTACTGCTTCCAGGTAATGCTTCCCAGGTAGTGTTTCACCGAAATAGCTACATGTTCATTTACCTTATTACTTGTGTGAAGACACATTTTTTTATCGATCACACGCATTTTTCCATCCCAATCGCGAATCTCCCACACCGCCTCACCCTCCCCTTGGAGGAAGCCCTCGCGATTCGCGTGATAGTCGCCTGACGCGACAGTGGGATCCATCACTCCGAAGCGCGCCCTCCCTCCCCCCGACTCAGCCCCGTCCCTTAGGCAAACGGGGGGCACGCGTGCGGAAAGACATGTCACTCATCAGACTCCGCCGCCGTCTCCTCGCCGGCTGCCATTTCATTCGGCCCGCGAATAATTTATCAGCCTCCCTCCCTTTGTGTGGTTCCTCACGGGAAACACATCGAGTCCCCACAGAGAGGGAGTCAGTCCTCTTGACGGTGGAGGACACGGAGGGCGGGTGGATACTAATTCACTCCCCGTCCATTAGTGTGGATCGTGTGCGCTTCAATCGTGTTTTCTCCAGTTCTTTCATCGATTATGTACGTTCGCCCGCCGTCTAACCTCGCACCCTCCAAACAAGCCGCTTCTCGAATCACTTAATCGGACTGCAGAAGGGGCGAAAGTACATCTTCATAAGCCACGGAAACCTTACGAGAGACTTTGTACAGGCTCGATTGGCTCTTGCCTCTACAGGTAATGTGTGTGTGAATCACTAAGGCCCTCCGGGGTGGAATTTACTGGCAGTTATTGTCCGATTACTCTTTTGAGATTAGCAGTATTTTCCGATGGCTGGTATTTTATCTCCTCTAGCCCTTTAGCATGCAGAACTGGTGATTTGATAGTGTGATAACTTTTTAACCATAAACAATGGTTCGAAATCATCTGAATATTATGTTATGGACATTTTTGAGCCAAGTCAAAACATTGTATCCTTTTTTTTACAACGTCTTTTTGCCCTTTCCTTTGCCCTGCTGCTAATTTCATGGGTGTGCGATGACAAACCTATGCAAAAGAGCCACAGAGGAAGGACTGAAGCTAATTATATTTGGCTTGCTGCTGTCATTTTTAGTTAAGAGTGAGTGGAAAAAATTCAAGAAATGAGTTGAGAGATTCTGTTTATGATACGTTGTCATGATATACATATCTTCTGTGTTTTTTTCCTCTTGGATGAGGAAAATGCTTCTCAAATGGAGAAAAAGTTTACTTTGATTTACATTTTATTCTTAATATTTATCGTGATCTCACATTGTCACAAAGGCATAGCGTTAACTCCCAGCACTGAGATCAAGGATTTTGAGGCGTGAACATGTTGGACGGCGGGAGGTATGAGTAAATAGATCCATGGGGACAATGGCAGCTGATTAACGAAAAAATATGGAATAATTTGACGTTGAATCGTTCAAGTGACCTATAAAATTAAACCTCTGTATCGAAAGAGTACAGTATGTGGAGAAGTTTAAACAAATATATACTGCGTATGGTAATGAATGGTTGGATTGAAATGGTGACGAATATTAAATATGGGAGCAGGAAAAAACGCAAACTTGCAGTGGGGCTGAATTAGGTGTCATGAATTCTGAGGTATCCGCGTATTTGATGGGGAAAACTACCTAGAAACGCCAAGTCTCCCGTAAATAGCGCAAGACTAACGATAAAATTAACTCTTCACTATTCAGCGACCGTTTTTTTGGCTAGGCTGAGAATATCTCCTCTCCTGATACATCGTCTTTCCACATTTTCATGCGAGCTCGCTCGAGGGAGGCTCCCGTCAAATGCCGCTTTGATCTCACTCACTCTCGGAAGACGTTCATCTAAACCCTTTAAAAACAACCCCCCCCCCCCCCCCCACCCGCCACCACCTCGCTCAGACATTCCATTCCCTCCCTCTCTCGCCTCCTCCTCGGGAGAGTTACCCTCATCTTCGATCGCCTCCCTTATGCTGTGCGCCCTTTCCTCGCTACTTCGCGGTAACTTAATCAGGAAGACTCTAGCAACCCTCCCGCGGGTTAATTTTAGGTGGCAGCTACTCTGGCGTCTTGCCTCAAGACGGCTCATGCACCCACTCACCCACCACTTCGATCGCCACCACTTGCGCTTATGGCGTACTTTATCAATCTGCACAATCCTTACCGCTGGTATTATTTGCCTGTGTTCCGTCAGTCTTTCATTAACTCATTTTTTCTGTCGAATACGGTCCATCAGTGCATAGAGTAACTAATCTTGTAATGAAGAATTTCATTATAATGATTAGATGTGGCTTACCGGCTACCTTAGTTTTCGACGGAAATACAGGTGCATACTCATCTGCAAGCACGCATCTTTTTCTGTCACTTCCCTCGGTAAATACTGATGTATATCCCACCTTAATTATCTACCCTCAATTGTTTTCCTTGCGTATGTATCGAATGTCTGTACCGTATCCCCATATCTAAAAATACATGCGTACTGTGTACCTACTTACCTATATATAATTAAGGTTAACTAATTTAAAATGTTATCGTGTATTTCATTCTCGTTATTTTTTCATTTTGAACGCTGTCAATGTTACGGATGTGTGTGATTTTTTTCCTTACGCGAATAATTACTTCACTATTTATTCGTTTTAATTAGGTCAAAATTAAGTGTCAGAGTGAATGAAGTGGTAACCTACGTTTGAATGATAGACAACGAGAATTGGAATCGAGTGAAAACTTTCCCGTTAACATTTATGCCTTGAGACTCATGCAGCGCAGTCATAGGAGTAAAATTGTCTCGATGTCTTGGCGTTGATCCGCGAGAAGTTCCACCACAGAGAGCTTGGAAGTTCTCACGCTCAAATGACTGAAGAAACCTTAACAGCGGAGCTGCGTAGGTTTGTGGTCTGGTGAGATTTGCCCTTTGACTAGGAGATTTTGCCGATCGCGTGTCGAGAGTTCCGAAGAAGCGGGAGGAGGCCCTCCCTTTTTGAGTCGGGGTTTCACCTGCTCGCCTGTGTGTGTGTATGTGTGCGTTTGGGTCCTGGAGGCTGAATCCTTTCGCGGCTAGTCTCACCCCGCTCCCGCGACACCGTAGGTTTGAGACATCCGCAAGATTGGTTCGTAATCTCTTCTCTCGGCTGGCAACTGTGCCTCTCTCTCTCTCTCTCTCCGCATTCTTCCCACTCAAATTCCTCATTCCTTCTCCCACTACCCTCTTTCGCATTCCATTCCGCTCCAATCCATTTTCTCTTTGCGTCTTTCAGCTCCCTTTCTGTGTCTTCCCACTCTTTTTCCCTTCTCGCTTTACAAAGTCGCCCACCTTCCCCGTATTAATGGATCCCCAAGGGAAAACCCTTATTTGTTTACAGGATGCTCTTGATCTCTTCTTTTGCCGCGATCTTTCGAGTGTTTCTCTACCTTGGTTCGTTATTTCTCTAGTTCCACTCCTGTTTTCATCACCTTATAATCCCTTCAGCGTCGGGCCCCGTGACCGGCGAAAAGAAGAGCGCATGGCAGTCAGGACTGATTTTTTGTGTGCGAGATTTGCTCGTCTGCTAGGTGGCGATATTCTAACAGCTGAGATATTTTTCTTTTTCAAATTTTTGCTAAATTTTGATGTCATTCCGTCTGCTGAATGGCTTTAAAGTTTTTAACGAGTCTTACAAAAGTGAGGCAGCATCTGTTCTTGCTTTTTTGCTACTGTTACTAATTATTTATTTTCGAGAAAATTCATTTAATCGGTCCATGCGGTAGTTGGCGAAATACTCGTACATTTTACGGCACCAAGTGACCAAATTACTTTCAGAACAATGATAACCCAAGAACGGCATATATTTTCAGGCTTCGATTATGCAGGCGTACATAATCGAGGACTTTAACATCGATCTACACAGTGCCCTCTGCGCTCCATCGGTCCCCGTTAATGTCTGTATCCTGTCGTGCAGATGGGTCGATATCAGCCTCCCGAGGATGAGAACCAGGAGCTTCTTAACCTGGAGTTGAAAAAGGGAACGAAGAGTTACTTCCTTTTTCCGTGTCTCCATTGCAATACTTCCCCCGAAACCCCTTCTTGAATAACCTTCGTGCAAACAAGCTCAATCCCTCCCCTCCGCACTCTCCTCTCCGAAATCTCGCCTTTTTCTCCAACCCACCAATCTAATTACGCGGCAAATTATTCGGTTATTTACGCTCGTTTCATTCCCTTTCAATCTTCCCGAGCACCCTCCACTCGACTCTGCGTGCGCACACCACAAGGGGGCGCCTCTTTGCTGCTGCACACTTGTGACACTCAAAACTCCATGATTTTCGACTTTCCAACCCCGCTCTCTCTCTCTCCCTCCTGTGTGTATCTTTCGCAGCCCACCCACCCCCTCCCGCTCGCTCTTTTCCCGGGGCAGCCACACGGAATGCAATGCTCTTCAAAGCCCCTCAGGAAGTAGTCAATAATTCATACATTAATCTCGGTTATTATCCCCGCTCCCCCTCTGCGTAGGCTCTAGTCTCTCTCAACCCTCTTCCCCGCCTGCCAACTTCTTCCTCGTCCTAGCCTCTCTTTGCCACACTACGAGTGGGTCTCGCTCTGCAAGGAGAGCCCGTTCTTCTTTTTCCACCCGTGTTGCGCACAGCCCACCGCGTTATTGAACCTTGTAACGATTAATGCAAAGCATTAGTATTAGCGAAGACCTTGAGTCATTATTGACAAATGAATTGCGAGTTAGTTCTGAGGCTTTGCGGAGCAGGTAGTGTCTCCCCTTTTTCTCAGGTTTTGCACCGCGTCGACTCTTTCCGACATCTCGGTTTCGCCAGCAGTCGTAGACGTTGCCTTTTGAACCCAAGAAACGGTATGAAAAACCTGAAATCATGGAGCGACAAATTAGGAAGAGTTCGTGGCCATTGATTCGTTAATTGTATGTTTTAGCTTTTTACTGGACCAATGAGGCATTATGTTGATATCGTATAATATTAAGTTGTTTTAGCAATAAACAGAAGCACCCCCCTGCTCTGATATCAAGGCCGTGATAGATTGTCGTGAATCATGTGGTGCTATAACCTGTATAAGGCTTACATCCTTGCGCGCAATTTGAGAAATTGGGGTATGAGGCTGCCTCGTCATTCATTGGAAGTCTAAGACGATGCGTTTCGCCCCGGAAATGAAATTTCGATCGAAAGCTGCCCCTGGCGTTCTCGGGAATGGAGTGGACGTTGGGATTAGCGGGAATAGGCATTAGCCGTGTTTCCACTATGTCTTGGTCGGAGTTGCTTAACAACCATTAATTTCTATGGTTAAGATGAAAATTTACTTGACGGGCCTTTTGTGTATGTTAAAGTTTGATTAAATGGTAGTCCTGGTATGAGTTTGTCATAGAAAGATTAGCGACTGTGTGGCAATTGGATTTCGATGGAACGTGTGAGTCAGTGATTATCTTGGATGATCATCTATTAGTTTTTATCTGACGAACAGTGACTAGTATTTTTTTCCTTCCTCCTTCGTGAAAAAAGCGAATGTCAAGTTATATTGTCTTTTAAGTATGGTTTCTACTTGCTAGAATGCTCAGTTTCATAGAGGCCTGAGTGTAATTTGCGTGTCTAAGAGATTGTAATTATTCTCCAGTTAACGGATAGCATAAGTATTGAACAATATCAGTGAATACTCTTTTTATTTGAATTAATTAGATCAAATACGTCATTCAATATGAGGTTATAAATGACACTAGTTATTTTTAGCAATCATATGATCGTATATCATTTCAGGTTAATTTCAATTCCAGTCTTTTCGCATATGTATGGAAAAAATCTTAATCCTTCGTATTGCGATCGTTTTCTTCAATTATTGAGCGTGAATAACCGAGTGAATGAACTTACCTGTTCTCATATGTTAAACGTGCATGATTCGGGATAAAAAAAAGTGGACGTGGCTAGTTTCATCGGCAATTTTATGTCCAGTTGATTCGATTAAGAGTAGCACTTCTTTGTTACCAGGATTTGAATGGTTTCTCTGTATGTGTGGCCTTATTTGTCTTGTAACATGTTTTACAAGTGAGATTGGGTTGGCACCAATCTTCTTCCCTGTCTGGGAGTAAGAGAGGAACTTGACTCTGGCGGCGGGGAGGGGGAGGTGGAAGGAGCGACTGCTGATGAGGCGACATCCCGTCCCCCCTCAACATGCTTCCCTTGCCACCCTTCCCTCCTAACCATGCAACATGGGGATAACTTTGATTGTATGTTTCCTTTGGGGGTTAGTTTCTCCGTGCGTCCTCATTGGCCCTCGATTAGGAGCGCTTTGCTATTCCGCGTCTGGGAGGAGGGGGAGACTGTTTTCGATTTTGGCGTCCGTGTGAACCGTTCAAGAAGGTACGGGGGGAGGGGCGTTGTTTATGATTGCTCCCTTGGTGAAAGAGGACGACTCTTGTCGCATTCCGGTCTGGGATTCCTGGGGAATTTGTCGGCGGCTAAGGCTGCCTCAGCTCCTTCCATCGCAGGTGAGGCGTGTGCTTCCTATCGCCTACGTTTTCCGCTTTTTTTGCGGAACACATGGCGGGAACGCAATTGCTGAAATGGGTGCAAAAGGCTTCAAATACGGATAGCAATCGACGAGGATGAGACTCGTTAAATTATACTTATGATTAAAACACATTTTACCTCTTTCAATTCTCAAATTTAGTTTAAAAATAGCATACTTAAAAATTATGATCGGAATGCATTATTATACGTAGACCGAATATACTAATGGATGAAGATGGTAATCAATATTGTATTATAAAATTTTTGCAAGAAGGATCATTTTAATTCATGGGTCTACTCGGAGATATGCTCTCTCTGGTAATGATTTAGTGACAAAAAGAGCTATAACGTGATTGCAAGCCCGTCATTATGTTTATCGCAAAAGCAAGCAACTTTTGAAAAGTGCTTTTCTAGATGGAAGGCTAAACCCCTTCCAAATGTCCTGTAGGTGCTATTATTTTTTATATAGCTTGCTTTTCTTTAAGTCTCCCGGTTTATCTTTTGCTCTTTCGTAAATTTTATCTTCACTTGGCCAACTTTTGACTTCTGAATCATTTAAATACTTTTGCTTGACATAACCTCATAAACTATGTATATTTACTTTATTCATAGACTCTTATCTGTTAAATAATGCCAGCAAAGAGGGTCAGAGTCAACGCACCTTTTAAAATCATTTTTTACCTCGACATGTATTTATTAGCCTTAGTACGTCCTTACCGCCGACACTTTTACACCATTTAAAAAAATTGCACTCTTTTTACACAATACTGTGCAATAAAGGTGGAAGCACGTGAGTTTTGCGCAAAAAAAAGCGTAACTAATCGCGCTCGGATGTAATCTCTGTTTTATCAGTCCTTTTTTATTCGGGGTCGAGTCTCATTTTAAACTTGCCGCACGCACTTGCCGGTCGAAATGGAAGCGCCGTTGATACTGCATTTCCCACGTGGCCTCGCGAATCGCCGATGCCTTTTGTGAGAGGGTTAGGGGATGTGGTGGGGTTGGGGGATGGGGAAATAGGGGAGCTGGTGGGTTGGGGAAATGACACTTTGGTCTCTGAAATGAGGCGAAGGGTTTAGTAGCGGATTCGGTTTAGGGGGGGGGGGGGAGGAGGGCGGACACCAAGGCTGCCCCTCAGGGACGCCTCAATTCCCTCTCCTTTGTTATTTCCGCAAGAATCGGTAGGATACGGAGTGCGGAGGACGGCGTGAATAAGGATTCCCTCGGGGGACTACGGAGACAGTCTTAAGAGGAATTTTTGGGGCTTGAGGGAGGTTGAGGAAAGCGGGGAACGCCACAAGAAGGAATCGTTGGTGTATCAAAAGCTATAAAATAGTTAACGATGGATATGTTTCACAATTCAGGTGAATAATCCTTTCCATGTTCGGTAAATACTCATTATCCTCGTGATTTCCTCAGAAGGGAGTGCCACCAATATTTTGAAAGATTTAGTTGTTCATCAATTAAACGATGAATTATATCGTTAAATTTTTTTATAGATTGTTTCACAAATAAGTGCCTCGCTCATTTCAGGTTATATCTGTCTGTGGCAAGGGTGTTAGGAGGGATAGAAGCATTCCTTTTCTATCTTGGTGTTTTAATGTATTTAAAAAATTTATTTCCGGCACTATATCGTTTTATTTTTTTAACAGGTACTCTAATGACTCTTTCGAGATTCCGATTGTCTAGCAGTCTAGCTGCCTAGCTACCTTAACTATTTAATTTGACCTTCCTCAGTACACTTTCCCAGGGAGTATTAATTTCTCTGAGTGCTAAGATGCGTGGAAATAGCTTCCATGAAATATGATATTTTTCAGCGACATATTGATTGCAGTTGCTGTGGCAGAGATACAACTATGTCCCGCATGTGTCATCCGTCTGTGGAGATCTCCTCCTTTGCTTACATCCTTAAGATAGTATATTTTCATGCTTGGCTCAGTGCCTCTGGAGAAAGAGCACAATAGCATGTTTCAGTTATAAAAAATAATAACTTGCCTATCGTATAAATTGGGCGTATTTTACCCGGCACTTGTGTTGGAGTTTTCGGGAAAAATGCGTGGTACTGGAGCGACGGATAGTGGACTCCACAATATATCACCCCTCGCGTCCGAGGCTTTCTTTCGTTGCAAATACTTTCGCGAAGTCTATCCAGGGCCCTTGCATGCATTGGCTCGATTGAATCAGTAAAGCATAGGAACGAGTTATCGGAAACGGTGTATTTTATTAAAATAATCTATCGATTAAGGGTTTTTTAATGGTACATTTTGCAAATCATTCCAATCTGTCCCCCCAATTTAAATCTATTCATCATTAATGAACCCAGTCTCTTTCCTCTTTATTCGATATCCTTCCCTGTTACAAGGTTATCGGTATCCCGTCTCCCCTCCTCAGCCAGTGCACTTCTTTTAAATTCTGTTTCTACTTCTTATCTTATCTTGCAGTTTCCGCTCTTTTATAGCTCTTCATATTTCCTTAAAATCTATGTCCATCTTTGTCTCATCCATTTGCCTTCACACCCAATTCTCCAAGATTCCCAGTCTTTTCTTGACTTCCTATGTCAGCGTCCATGTTTCTGTACTCGGGAGCACAACGCTCCATGCAAAAATCGTTTCTAGTCCTTCATTTGCGCTCTTACATGGCGATCCTACCGTTGGTTCTTTCGTTATCATGATCAACTCCTTTGCTAACTAAATTTTCCTCCTGTTATCCTTACTACAACGTCCATTTTCCGCTAATATGCTGCCCAAATCGTAAAACTTGTCAGTCGAAAAAATAATTTACCTATCGCATAATTTCCGTGTATTTTACCTGACGTTTCTATGAGAGCTTTCGGAAAATAATGCGCCTTACAGGGGCTATAGGCTATGAATTTCTCCATAGTGTGTTATCCCTTCTTCCTGAGTTTTTTTTCGTCGAAAATAATGTCGCGATGACTGCCCGTGACCCCCTGAAGCTTGATCGAAGGGGTTGGTTGGTCTTTGAAAGCGGGTGAGGGGTAAGGGCCGCCCTCTGTTTGTTCGAGGCACACAACTGCACATCGGCACGCACAAGAGGGTTGCTCTTCGGCCGAGACCCCTCTCCAGAGGCCTTTATGCCCACTTGTGCCTCAACGACACTTGCATATCGATCCGCTTATGTATTCCCCGCGAGTGGGGGCGAGAGAGCGAAAGTTAAGAAAGCCGAAGCGCCTCCGTTTGCTCTGCCTCCCTTTCAAGACGCTTTGCTCGGCGGAGAGGACAATTTATGCTTGGAGCCGCTCGTCGGCGCGAGTTGAGGCGGACGCTGCCGATCCCTCTTCCTCGACTGTGAGGAGGCCAATTCGGCGGTGGATTCGCCTGTTGAGGGTCTGAATCCAAACTCACCCTCATGGTCCCTTATCCGCGAATTTCCTCGCCCAAGATCCCAACTCACTCCTCTCCCACGTACTTCTCGTCTCGTATGGGATGGTGCTCCCCTGCTTTTCTAATACTGCTCGTGCCTTCAGATCGAAGAGTCCCCTCTCTGCGTAAGTATCATCAAAACGCATAGTTAAGTGGTACCTATCCTTCTCCGGCCTTTAATTTTGTTTTCCCGTGGGCAATTTTATCTAAATCTTCATCCATTCGCGAAGGGACCGTGTCGGATTCATTGAATTTGGTAAGCCTCTTCCGTTTATTCGAGGTCAGCCATCTGAAATATTTAACTCTCCACCGAAATATAATAATAATTAATCCCTCCTCAACTTTGCTTGATTATTGAAGAATTAGCTGTAACGGCCGAAAATTAAATTTCATAATTGTATTCTACCGGTTTAGGTAAGTTCACTTCTGAGAGAAAAATAGTTTTTTCCTCTGTTGAAAGTCGCGGAGCATTAATTATCGCGGGTATTAGAATATTTTCCATTTTTATGAATTCTTTGAGTTCATTTATTATGGAGATAATTCGTTGGAAAAAGTATTTACGTCTCAACTTCCAGTGAATAAATTTGTCAATGGTGCCCCGTTTAAACGTATGCAAGTTATAGCTAGTTGAACGGCAAAACTTATTTTGGAATTAGTTTCCGCTCTTTCCCTCAGATTTCTCTCGTATTATAGTAATTCAACATGGTAAGGCTAATTTTTTTAACAAACGGGTCGGCAAAATCGTGTGGCATTTGGATGTGATACTAAAAATTTAAATTATTTCAGTCAACTTTCAATTTGATAGTTTATCTCACAAGCAGTAGTCTTTCGAGAAAGGTATACCTTTCGAGAAAGGTATATATTTTAATGAAACATTCTTAGGTGATAATAATTCGGTCAACATTAGTGGAAATAATTAATATTGACGGAGAAAGCGAAGTAAATGACTAATTTTACTTTTTTACTAATTGGCATCTTAATTATAGTATGGCCCCAAGCTTAAAGCATTAATGCAATTAGTCATCTGCGGGATGGTTTAACGCATATCCGTTCCATCCGCGCATCTAGCGTGCATCTCCGCCTGGTCTCCGCTCTGCGTTGCGTGGATCAATCGAAGGGGAATGAGTACCCAGTGTACACGAACGCATCGCCGGGCGTACCGGAATCCGGCCTCGAGTGGGAATCCATTTCCTGCTGGAAATATTTCACGGACCAATCGGCGGCGGGAGAGAAGACGCGGATGGCTCCTTCCTCGCAGGCGGCAGCAGCAGCAGTTTAGCGCTAACCGAGCGAGAGAGCGTGTTCGTTCGCATGTTGTTTCCGAGCGTCGGACGGTATAGTAGTAAAATGAGGGTGGGTTTACGCACACGGCCCACCAATCCGGGCCGTAAAAATTTCTCCGCTTTTGATGCATGCTCGCATAAATTCTTCATGGTGGCTGAGGAGAAAGGAGGGATTGCTACTGCGGCTGGAGGATGTGGGAAGTTGGAGAAGTAGACGCCAACTCCATTAATAACTAGACGGACAAATCTCTCTCCTCGTGCAGCTCTACTCTTACATCACCGCCATTCGGAGTGCCCACCCCAATCTCAATATCCTTCGTGCCTTTCAACCCCGCCTACTTGCCTACCTACCAATCCCTGTGCTCTATCCCACGTTGTAAACATTTCTCTAGCTCCCACATAAGGATGTGCCTAAGGAGCACAATCGTGGTATTCATTTGTGCATAAATAGTTATTTTAATCCAGGCAGGATGAATTCATTTCATTTCCGTCCGTCTTGAGTGTCGTTCAATCCATAGGTACGATAAATGAACCGAAGCTCGGATACTTTTTCATAAAATTTTAATTCTTCTGTGTGAAGCATAACTTTTACTTTTACTTATTCTAGATTCACTTAATAAAATTGAAAGATCAACTTTCGTACTTTGCTTGGGGGGAAATATTTTATTTATTAGGCCCTTTGCTTCAATTTATTTTTAATGGAAACTTCGTTCTACAACGAACGCTGCTGTCGACTTTCTAAAGACTGTAAATTTTGTACTCCAGTTTATCTATGGTTACACACTCATTGTTTTCAATCCACTGACTTTGATTTAACTGTTAGTGATAAATATCTTTTTGATAGTTCTCATTTGTTGTATTTTTTTCTAAAACTTTGACACAATTTCCTACTGCTCCTCTTTTCCAATTTTGGAAGTACCTTTTGTTGGTGATACATTGGTTGCTTTTTTTGCACATATATAACCCCTTCAATGACTATGTCTTGCATTATTTCCTGTTTATGTCATTGATCCGCCATTCCCTAAATATGGGTTGACTGCTCTCCCTTTTCTCTTTGACCATTCGTCTTGAAACTTTAAATTTATAATTTTCAGAATTAATGCCTGATAGTCTACCTGCCTGCTTTTCCCATTATTTCGATCTATTATAATCCTTTTCCGACAGCGATAATTTTTACTCCGGCCTGATCAATGTCGTTTCAAAGATAAATGTTGCGATTGACGACGATGGCCTATAGAATTACTCCGCCTATCTCTTATGTCTTTTATATTTTTCTTTGGAATATATCGTAGGCAATTTTCGTATGCCCATTAAGTTGTGCCTGTCGTTTCAGTTTTTCCAATCCAATCAAAACTTCCCCGGATGCCACTATTATCATTTGCATTTATGTGCAGAACATTTATTTACCCATCTATGAGGAACAGGAACCGTTCCGGGAACGTGGATATTGACAAACTCTGATCGCCCGCGGCCCATGCATTCGGTCCCCAGAGGAATTGCACGCAAATCCCTCCGCGACCATTACGTGGAGAGACCCATTTCTTTCCGTGGGAGAGGAGGTGGATTTTGCACGCCCCTCCCCTTAGCGCTCCACCCTTACGTGGCCCACCCACCCGTTGCGGCGGCGGCTGAGGATAAATCACGGCTGATCGCGGCAGCGCAGGCAAGCAAGCAAGCCTCCTCCGATTATTAAGCTCCGGTCCAATTCTTTATGCCGCAGCCACGGGCGCCATTACTCGCGAGTAATAGTGTTTCCCTGGCGAAAGAAATCTCTCTCCTCCCCCTGAATCGCCCTATACGACGACGTGCTTTCTTTGCCTTCGTTCGACTGATTCAGACTCTTTCCTGGCCATCCCATTCTCCCCCGAAAACTATCCGTCCCTCTCAGCCCACCTCCCCCTATATCTTTCGCGTAATTGCCATTGCACTCCGTAATCCAGGATCTCTTCCTTTCGCGGAGTCGTGTCCTTCGTCCCGATTCTTATTTTTTTGTCCATCTGGTGTAAATTGGTTAGGTAATGTAATTAAGACTGGTCGTTGGAGTTCTCGCTCGAATCAGTGCGGACGAAAAAATTAACTTGGTTCAATTTGGGATTGAGTTGTTCCACCCATGTGTCATTTTTTATAATTACTCATGTTTTCTTGATGTTTTTTTTTATATTTTCCTTCGGTATGACGTCCCCGCTCCGCTATTCCGTTGCGATGCATTAACGGTCACTTTCCTTGTCGTTTCGTGTTTCATCTTTGGTACACTTAAGAGGAAGACGTACCTCGTCATCCGGGAGATTTTAATTATGAGACTGTATATTGTAATCATTGCTTCCTAATTTTACGCTCATTGTGAACCAATATCGATAAGATAATTTCTTTCCACATTCTTCTTCTTTTAATCATGCTTTTTGTGGAGTTTTAATTATACCCTCTTCACTTGATATTGTCGAAATCTAGGATAACAACCCTTATTTTTTAGCTGATAATATATATCATATACTTTACTCCGAGATCTAGTTATGATTCCCATGGGTGTCTCCTGATCTAGAAAACCTGTGAAAATCGTGGGAATTACCTTTGATTTGTAATACCAGAAAACTTTTCAAAAAAATTATTCTTCTAGACGCCCTATAATGAAAATAATTGATTTACTCACTGCTATTCACGCTGGAACGAATGGGCTTGCGGAACTCTTTATTTGGCACGCTAAAATAATGTCGCCTCCTATGCATACCGGTCGACATCCTGAAATTATACTTTGCCATCTCTCCGAACGTTTCGAATCTTCCAAAATATTTACTGCTTACCTATTCCTATCGGTTACCTTTTAGGGTAGTTGAGAGATAAATTTTAGCGTTAAGTATTTTTATTTAATAAATTTACGTTAACTAAAGCCTTTATGATAAAGTTGTACAGAGTTGTAGTGAAAACCGGGAAAAAGTTAATTTTGGTGTTGCAAATTAGCGGAGTGGGTGGGGAAGGGCGTGGTCCTCGGGCCCTGGATGACCTTTCCTTCGTGACCCATGTTGAGGTCTTTGCGCCTCGTCTCCGAAGCATAAACAAGCGGCAACATTAACAACGACCGTATGTGTGTTTAGCAGTCGTTGGTGAATGGGCTCCCTGCGGCCACCTTTGGCCTTTCCGCCGCGGTAAAAAAGCAAACGGCATCATCATCCCCCGAAATGTTGCTTTCACTCGGTGATCAGCTGCCATGACACTTGTGCCGATTGTCCTCCTCGATTGTCCTTTAACCTGCTTAGAATCATTGACATCTGCTACTCTTTTTAGGGACTGATGCCCTCCCAACTGTTAACCCATTATAACCCAATATTGCTTCTAATCAACATCAGTAATGTATGAATTTTCAGCTCTATTTCAGAAATATCTAAACTACGTGTTATTTTGTGGTGTAAAGCTTAATTACGAAATATTCAGCTCCCATAATAATCATGATTGAGTGCAAAATTTTCAAGCTTTCGATATGAAAAAACTTGAATTTTGATTTCTCCCCGAAGTACCTTTTAGTTAGAAAGGGTTAAGTAGGAGAAAAAGGAGTAGGAAAAGAACTCAGTTTATGGATAAAATAAAAGCAATTTATCTTATAAAGATTTGAAAGGGGAAGGAAGAACAGGATTTTTTACGAAAAACATCTTTTAAATTTACACTTAAGCGGAAGAATATATTTTTTTAAGTATGCATATCATACGTCCTTTTCAGTTAACTATCTCACACAGCACTCCTGATAAAATCTTAGCGGTATTTTCAATCTAATTTTTGAAAAGTGGTGAAAATGTTTTATTTTTGTGTGTTTGAACAAAGGCCTTGTTGGCAATACGGTGAGCACAGTGACTGATCGAATCATAGTGTGCATTTTATGGCAATATGGGACCGTTCAACTGATATTGCCCTAGGAGATATAAGCACAATAATTTTAAGAAATATACGCAGCCTAGCTAACGGTTATAGTTAATTTTACTAGTGATATTGGGTTACTAATAAGTGTTTGGTAAAGTATTAAAAAATAGATAACCGCCGAGGAATCAATGGTTGCCTTTAGGGCTCTTTACTTCGTGGAAAATGGTGTTTGAGAAAAATGATTTGAGAGAATGCGCGTGTAGAGAGTACTAATATTTGGGAAGACATCAAACCGTGTTGGAGGGTAGGAAGTTGAGTAAGCGGTGAAGGGGGGGGAGAAGAACTAGTTTCATGAATAAAGTGAAGAAGAATAAGAGACTGACTGATTGAAGAAAGAAATTCATTGTTGGAGAGAGGCTAATCTGGGTCAGCCTTGCATTTAAAAATACCTTAATCAGTTGACTACCTGTTGTTAATAATTTCTCAAAATAGTCAACACAAGCGGACATCAATATTTTATGTGTATCCATCCTGGGTAAAATTTATATAGAGCATCAAATAATCATGGAGCAAATAATTCAAAGTCAACAAGGATCTACGGTTGACTCAAGAGAGAAACCATGGAAATCCCATATTTTCTCATTGCCAGCCTATCAAGCACTAATAGAGTATATTTTAATTGTTACAATACTTAACTCATAGCAATATGACAATTTCTTCGTTTATCCGCTGTCCCTCCTCAAGTCCCACCACTCCTCCTCCGATGCCACCATGAAGCAATATCCCCAATAATTTACGACTCAGGTTTATTTTAGTTGCTTTCTAACTGACTCGGAATCTTATCATGCTTCGCACGGCTAGATTTCGGCTTCTTCGCGCCTTGTACGTGGTTGTGTGGACATATACTGCCAATGTTCCCTTCCGTTAATCCTTTCTTTGGCCGTTTGTTCGGGTGATGACTTGAATGCTTCATTTCATTTACATCCCTTGCCCCAGGACTTGTCTCCTTTTCAGCCGCGTTTCTGATGCTTCATTGCATTGCTGCATCTTTTTTACGTCCCATCCTCAGTGTGAAATCATCGCGGAAGAATGAATACGAGTTCTATTTCCCCGCTTATTTAGAATCTTAGTCTGTGGCTTCCTATGCATGCATATCTTGGATTATTTTACAACCTAGTGATCTTTTTATTATTTCAATTAACTGTTGATACGTACCCAATCACGTGCTATTTACGATTAATTCTTGTTTATTTTTCTATTTATTTAAAGAGCTATGTTTTTAACGGTGATAGCCATGCGTTTTAATTTGATTATATTAATTATTATCATCCTCCTACATTATTTTTGTCTTCGCAACGTGTACGACCCATACGCTCATAAAATGGAATGTCTTCAAACAAACAATACCTTAGTAAATTTTCCCCCAAGTAATGATGACACTCAGAGGAACCATTACTGGTACTTTATGAAACAATTTCGAGTGCGGTAATGGCATTTATTTCTCGTTTCTTGGCTATGAACATGACATTACTCGGTCTCATTTTTTATTGCGGACCCGTGAACTGTGTAGAACCCGTTATCTCGAAGGAGAAGTGCATAATCTACTTAGTAGCAGAGTACTTTAAGCTCTGGGGGAGTTTTTATTCAGGAGGGGAAACTTTTTATGAAAACAGATTCTGTGCTTGTACCTGTCGCGATTAGAAATGCGGTCGGAAAGGTGAAAAACTACCTCGTATAGTCGAGCGTACGCGTGGAAGCCCTGCATAATGGAATGCCTCGCTCCGTCTTGCTATTTTGGGGTTGTCTTGTTCCGAACCGCTTTTTTTCTAACTAGGAAACTTCCACATGAGAAGGTGGAGCGTGTACCTTGAGGAATTATTTCCTCCTGGGGGACATTATTTCTCCCGCGCCGCGAATGCTTCTTCACCTTGGAATCGAGTATCGAATACGTTAAGCCCTGGTATATCTGTATTGTGACTCAATGAATGAGCAAAGTGGTGCACGCAGCTTAGCTTATTTACACGACATGTGTCACAATGCATATGTTTGACTACAGAAATAAGCTCCATATGGGTGAATGAAGTGGAGTGAATTTTTAAACTGTAAATGTACCCTGGAAAGGGTCTTTTCTTTATCTTTATTTTGATCTGAGTAGTGTGCATTCTTACGATTAAAGCTAATGAGGCTTGCAATCTGTATTATTTATCTATTATATTTATATCCTTGTACATTGTTCCCCGCACGTTAAATATAATATTATGTTTGCGGTAGTATCTATGGTTATTTAAAGAATTATCCATTATACATCTGATTCATTGCTGCCGGGAAAAATCTCGGATGAAATTGCTTTAAGGACGTAATTTTGCTTCAGTTTTGCTATTTCTCGTCTCACTTTTCAGAAGTTGATTATCGCAAGAATCTCATCAAAAGACATTTATGCTTTAGTAGTGTGATCAAAACATACGAACATACTTCAATATATGCTGTTATATTTTCGTATTGAAGGACTCCTTTTGTACGGCCGGTACCGGTTCAGGTTAAGACAGTGCTAGGAAAAGACCTTAGGATAAGGCAATATTGGCGCTAAATGCGATATGTATTCAAATTGTGCGGGAAAAGGAAATATTGAAGTATGCTTGGGAAGAGCTATGCTCAAATGAAGGTCGTGGGAAAATTAAATCCGCCATGTAGGTTGTATTCAGTTCCACTGGTATTTTTTATCTCTTTGGACGTGAAAGGAAATATGCGATCGGTCTGGCTACAACTCTGTAACTCATCCCATACTTGTTAATAAAAATTTTATTTTTTTACACTAGCCTGTAAATTCATAACATGTGTTTTATTTCCAAGAGTGAAAAATCTAGTGGCGTTTGACTGCATTGGCGCTGCGGTATAGAGTAATGCGTGAAGTTATTGTACATGAAACCTGCTACCTTGAATTATGTGCTATAAATTAGTTATAACCATTACTCTCATGCGCCTTGATGTTTTAATCAGTAGGCAGTACTTATTCATTTTTAACCCCATTAACGCATAATTCGCTCCTCTGAATCATTTGGAAATACATTTTTTATGTGCTTGGAACAAGAGGCTTATATCAGATTTTTTTCGTTACGTTATGTTCAGCGCACTCTGATTTTTTCAAAATATCGATTGCAGAAATGAGAGGATAGGGAGGTTGCCGCCTTGTTCCCGTTATTCATCGCGATTATTTATGAAAATTCGAGTAGAAATTATAGCATAACGGCAATGAAAAGAAAATGTGTGTCCTGTGTGCTAAAAACCGACTATTCGTTGAAACAGCATATTTGATGGCTAAACCCCGGGCTCATTTCACATTTGGACCGTTAATATTCTATTGTTTGCGATTCGACGGGACAGAAATCGATATGAGCGCCGATACCTTAATTACTCCCCCCTGAAAATAATGCATCGAGATGATCCCCAAATGAAGATATGCATCCCGCGGAAAATATTTCGTGCCCTTGTTATTGGTGTTGTCATAATTTCCAATAAAATACTGTAATTGTGAAACATGCCATAGACTCTTGGTCGGATAAATTTCTGAATAATTGGTTTTCGTTGACGTTATGAAAATATCAGGTCGTGCTCGTTTTCTCTTTTTAATTTAATTTTATAATTAAATTTTCATCCGCGGATCCTGTTTCGAAACAAAAGCTTTTAAATCATTTGGGCCGTATTACGCCCTAGCGCACTTGCATTGGTATTCAATTTTATCGGGAGACGGCTGCGGAGGGGAGAAATTACGGTTTCCCTGGCGATTATTCCTCGCTCATATTTATTTATATTCCACGCCTCTACGACGTGTTTCAAGTCCCGTTGTCACACATTTAACGAATGCCGTAATCTGATTGAGTCATCTCATTACTTGCAATTTCTCATTACTCTGTGTATCGCTTTACGGACTAATTTACGCCCCTCGGTGCAAGGATAATTAACGTGAGTGGCGTGCAGTAACTCTGGAAGGACCTGTCATTTGTAAAAATTAGAGTTTCGTTTTTTTTGTTGGAAATTGTATTTTTTTCGCAGACACGTAATTACTTTTAGTGGAAGTGAATGAAAGGGATTCTTTATGCTTTGCGAAAATGATATCTGTTATCGAAATAACTAATATTTTTTCTCTCTTTTTTTCAGGTAAGTATCCATGCATCCCTTCATTGCTGCAATGTACTGATCGGAGCCTGCATCGCAATCAGGGTTCGTGGCCACTTTTATTATATATTTCAGAATTTTCATATCGTGGGAGCAACCTTTGATGCGGTGAGCGTAACCAATTTTTAGCCGATATCGAACATTTTGCGATGTGAATTATTGCTTCGAGATGGCGATGGTGAGTCCTGATATAGCGCGGCCAATGTATCGGTGTACGTATTTCGTATTTCTCCCATTCTTCGCTAGTACTTGGCTTAGAGACGTCGCTTCAAATGATTTGCAGGCGATGTGGCTCAAAGAATAATTTTCTTGTGGTGGCGTTTTAGCAACGAAAAATAATTTTTTTAATTGAAAAAATTCTCGCTGGGTGGATATAGTCAACCCAAAAATCTCTGTGTTTATGCTTGCAAAAATAGCAGTGATAGATAGTGAAAAAATAAATTTCTTTTCAAGATAAGAAAGTTAAATTTCATGTTATTTCTTAGTTTTTATCCAGGGGTTGGGAGTAGGAATACTTTTCTTTCGTTGAAAGAATTTTAGTTTAACTGATTCTACCCATGCTTCATTATATTTCGATTTGTCCTCTACTTGCTATTGAATTAACAGTTGCCTATTACACAAAATAAATGAATTTTATAGTTCCGTGGGAAAACTGAGTCCGCTGTCCTTGTTTTTAATGTTTCTGCTGTATTATGGTCAATCAATTGCTCTTAATGCTAAGCCTTCGCATCTAATGCCCAGGTCTTCCGCTCTGCAGTCGAAGTATTAAGTGCTCTTACACTAGCTTATGCTCATTTTTTGAGAAATATCGAGAATTCGTGAAAAGTCTCTATCGCAACACTTATCCTTTTTATTCTTTAGTGTACGTATTGCATCATCGACAGCAGGACTCGCATAATTTATTCATGTGTAAAATAACGTCACATGATTTATGAAGTAAAGGCGAATGCCGAGATATTGCGAGCTGTGATCGATCAACGGTCAGAGGCCGGTAAAAGCAGAAGTAAAGCCAAAGCGTGTTTGGGTGTATTAGTGAAAGGGTTTTTGGGAGGGTTTTATTTGGAGTCTCCGATTGGCTAGCCTCGGGCAGGCAAGGCGGTGGATTGCGTCCCTCTCTTTTTTGTAGATCGAAATGGAATAAACAAGGACGCTGCGTGGGTCGATGACTGCGAGTAGGTCCGATCGGCCTACCCCCGCTCCATCTGCAAGCCGTGCCCCCACGCTCCACTCATTCAGCGTTGGCGCCGCCGCTTTGAAACCATGGTACCCACTGCACCGCAGTCTTCACTACCAACAGACACAACCCAGGCCAAGCATCTCTGTCGGAACATTCTCGCTAAAAACTGCACCCCCTTTTCTCCCGAATTTTGTGAACTTTTTTTCCCCGTATTACTATCTTGGTGTATAGGCTTATTGACCACATTATTTGGATTTATTGAAAGAAATTTACGCTGGAAAATAATTTCTATACAATTCCATGAACTTGTTGTTGAACAATATTGTAAATAAAATGCACTTATTTTCTTGGTTTCAAATTAATATGTTTTCGTTAAACTATTAGTTACCTTGATAATGAAATAAGTCTTCAAACCATGGTCGGCGATAAATTGTGACTGATGAATGCAAAAAGTTATTTTAATTTTCCAAAAATATCGGGTCGCAGTCGGCAACTTCAGTGAGGATTTAGTATGCTCTTATCCCTATGTCTATAAAAAATTATTTATGGAGAAAAAATTCCTTAAAATCGAAGTTAATTTTCCTTAACGACATTATTTTATATGAAAACTTTCATTGTTACCACTAGTTTCTCCATTTTTATACAGAATGATATTGGGGAAATGTCGAGCGGGTATGGTGATAACGTTCCTCTTTCATTCCCTCCGTTAAATTATATCCACTTCCCCTTTCGGTCCTTATTCCCTTCCCCTATGCTCTCGCAAGTGACGGATAATGCGTCCAAATCAATTAGCAGCATTCATTCGTCCGTCCAATGTGCAGGTTTGTTTGGGTGGGAGGGCAAACGATGAATTTTTTCCATAATCCCTTGTTGCTGGATATGGTTTCGTGAATTTTTATTCCATGCTAGCAGTTAATTCCCATTTTTATTTCCGAATTGCGTCGGAATATTTCTCTGTTTCCGATTTATTCAATATTGGATATCAAAATAAATCTCTTGCATGTCGTTAAAAATTTCAGATGGTATTCTAATGATTAAGTAATCAACCGTTTTTTTTCTTCCAATTTTTCCCCTATCGGTTTCGGAGGGAATAAAAATGTGTCGTCATTTTCCTGCTTAATGAATAATTAACATTTTAACGAAGTTATCCTGAGTGGAGTGTTACTTCTCATCCTGTCGCCGGGAGTAAATTAGTGGGGGATTTCATTGCTTTTATCTCTCTGCTAACTTCACCTTTGAATGTAAAATTTTCGAAGTTCTGCGAAATCCTCGATGCTTATCCAATCATATTTAACAAATTTAGGTAAGTGCGTATGCAGTAAGTTCCTTGCAGTTTTTAAATCGATTTTTCTCTTTTAATATATTGTATACTTACAGAATATAAGGACAACAAATCTTAAATTTTTTTATATGCCAACTTAAAGAATAATTTATGAGTTTGAGTTGGCCATTTTATAGGATTCGAGTGCGAATGATAGAAGGTGGTACCGAAATGAATAAAGTAGGCCTCGCACTCTCTGCATTTCAATATTTTATTGCTGTTTAAATGGATTCGGATATTGGTTGACCCTTAGGGAACGCTTAAATATTCAACCAACTCTCATGAATGCGACATGAGCAGATGTAAACCTGTTGTGATAATTATTAATGATGGAAATTTCCTTATATAAATATAAATCATTTTGTTGCATGTTGTGAGATAATAGGGTAGTAAGTACTCGTTTTTACTTGATCAGCAACTCATTTTGTGATCGCTTTTCATGTGCAGTATTTACTCCAGTTGGATGCGGCGAGCACTGTGCGGAAAGAGAAATTCGTGTGAGAGGGAAAAAATCAAGCTTAGCAGGGGAAAGGAGAGAATAGGATTCATAGTAGAATGCAGATGAGTTGGCCTTATTGAGAATATGTAAGGGAAGTTTAAATTTGGACGGGAGACAGGCCGTGGCGACACGCGCAGTGCCCAATTCAAACCTACTTAAACTAGTGAAGTACTTTAATAATAATACTTTTATTCTCCCTTCCCTCCCTTCAATAATACCGCCCCCACCACGTGAAGGCGGAGTACATTTACATGATCCCGCGGTGGTCCAATGGCCCTCTTTGGCTGCAATTCCTATCGGCCGTGCCGGGTTTACGACCCAACCGAGGTTTTCAACACATCCCTCTCTTCACGTGGAATCTTTCAGAGGAAGTTTGTGTCGGGGCAAGCGAATGAAATGATGTGCACCGCGAAACGATCCCTCCACCATATCGGCTTATGTGTCCTCCTCCTTTTACTTGATGCAAGCTTATGTATGTCGCGTGGTTTGGTTTCTGGTTCGTTGACAGAGTAACCTTTGCCCTTTCGTATCGATTAAGTATTGCCCTTATCGTTCGATTTGGTCGGTCTAGGATCTTCGTAAATCTAAATCCCCATCTACATCGTAACCATCCGTTTATGCATCTCAGATGAAACCTCAATCATCGTGGTCATTCTTATTGAGGAATTCTTCTCGGATTCTCTACTAGGTTGACTCAGTCGTATAGGCCGACGTTTTGGAAGACGACTTTTCTCCCATTGTCAAGGCGTTTTACTGAAGTCCAATTTCATTTTCTTCGTCTTTCTTCCTCTAGATACGTTCATTTTCCTAAAATGTCATACTTTTTTGGATTGTTGTCTTGTATCTACTTCCTATTCTATATGGGACGGAAAATAGTAGGAAAAGTATTTGTAATGTAGCGTTATTGTCTTTGCTTTCGATAAAAATAGCCGAAATTTTGAAACGCGATTCGGCAGGGTGAAGTGCATTGCGATCTGGCTGATATTTTTCTGTGGTTTCATTTCTAATGAAACTTAGACCGAACGATTCATCCGTACTTTAAACTTTCAAAATAGTTTTTTTTGGTACACCATAGGGCTTTGTAGGGTGTGAGGCTACGGTTATGATTGCGGTCCTTAAGGTGGATGCCTCGAAGAAGGAGAGCGTGGGTGTTTGCGGATGGGCCGTGCGTTTGAGATGTTTCCCTAATACTTTTCTCTCCTATTCCTCCGTCCCAGCTTTGTGGATGGATGGATGCATCCATCACGCGGAAGGACTTAACTAGATTCGTCTCCCTCGCCGGTGGAAGTGCATTTCGCGGCGCAGCCAATAGGATATGCGATGCGGGTAGTTTTAAGCCCGCGAAGGAATTAACGCGCGGTATTATTTTTGGAAGGTAGGGAGGGAGGTGTAGTTGGAAGCGAAGGGTAATACGTGGCAGGGTTTAGGGATGGGATAGTATGGAGACGTGTAGTTGGGGGGATTTTAAGTCACAGGTTTCAGCCGAACGAGGGTAACGTAGGCCTGTGCGAGCGAAACTCCGCTCCCTTCTTTTACCGTTCATTATTTTCCGCGCGGGAGATGGATCCTCGCTGGAGAGAGGATATCCGTGTCCTGGGACGTGGCTTCGTTTTTTAAGCTAATTGTATTTGGCGCCTGCCTCGTAATTTGCCTCAGCTGCTTCAGCCGAAGAGCCCATCATCATGCGAACGTCAGTTTGGCCTCGAAACGTCTTTTTCACGGGACAGATAATCGCGTTAACATTTATCTTGAAGTATTTTCCACCAATCTCTGGGTGACCTGAATGCGGTATTGATATTTGTTCCTGTATTTTTTAACAATTTCATCGCTTCAGGGATATTTCCTGCTTAAAATGTGGGAATAGTGTCGTAGATAATGGAACAGCAGGATTTAGCTGTGGCGTTTGCGATAGAAGCAAGAGTTTACAGTGGTTTGCGCGGAAAGGCTAAGAATTTCTGACACAAAATTCATCTTAGCGCGATGCCTGTGCTACCTGCTTTTTACATTAGTGATATTCCTTTTGCGATAAGTCTTCTTGCGTCGTTTGTGTTGTGCATTCGTCGTATCATGTTTGGCAAGTCAAATATAAAAAGGAATAATTATTCCGTTGCGCGGTGGATCGTGTTGAGATAAATTTATTTCTGCTTTGTGAAACTGAAAAAGCTGATAAGCCCGTTATATTTTGCAATGCTAATTTTGTTATGCATGAGGAAAAATATTTTCCTCATAAGGTATTCTTTTTTTCTTCTCTTTCGTTTTCATTTGTTTAACAGCCCCTAGTTATTTCGATACTTTGTGTTATTAATCAGCCGTGATTTACCGATAGATGGGTTGCGTATGTATGTCTGTGAACTCGAATGGTTCCTCCCTGTCAACCTCAAATTCCTTGTGCGCTTTTGCCTATTTGCTGTCACGAATGATTTTTTATGGGAGGAATCATTGCGCGTTCGCTTACTTTGCTCGAAGATTTGCGATCGGTGATTTAGCGGAGACCCTCCCCCACCCACTTTTGGGACACTGGTCACGTTTGGCCCAGATTTACTTATCACTGCGTTCCCTCTTTATGCGACGTCGTCCATTCGAACATGTGCCTGTGGCCCGCGTGACTCCGGGAGGCTTCCGATTTATCGCATGCAAGGTGAGGTCGTCATTTTTGCCGCATTGGGATATTGCGATATTTTATTTTGCAAAAACCGTAAATTGGGAAGCGTTGTGCGTTCCTTTTTTCCGACCCGCGAACGCGGAAAAGTAATGCGATTGTCGTGGCTAGCGGAGGTAATCACGTGGGGCGGCCCGTGCAATGTTTGCTTAACGAATTGTCACCTATGGCGTGCGACACAGCCACTGTGTTCCTGGAATACGTCCGGGTGAATTATTTCACGGAGGAAGCAAGGAGCCCCGAGAAACATTCATAATTTAATTGCAGCGGATTTTGCGCGGTCTAGCTGAGATATCTTGTATCGCGTTTACTTTGTAGAAACACGGTCACATTAGCCATGCTACGCATTTACCCGCCGTTAACACTATACTTACGATTAGCTTCTGGACAATTTATCTTCTCTACCCGAGCAGCTTTGATTGTATTTTAGGGGAATTTTCGCCCATGATCTGATATTTTGTTGTTGATAAACGATTTTTTTACAGTTCAATGCCTAAATTAATAAAAAAAATAGCCAAACTTTATTACCATTTTACCAGCACTTAAAATATCTCCCGAGAGGATTCCAAATGACTTAACGTTTTGTTTTCTAGAACCGCAATATGTATATATTGAAATGAGAAAAAAATTATGTTACTTCATGCAGAACTACTACATATCCTTCGTAATTTTCGTTCAACCTCTCCAAAATCCAAGTCTATTTTTGAGCAATAAATGCCTAATATACGTCATCAAGAGTGCTTAACCTATGATAAGAGAGGGTATATCCTAAATAGGGGAGCAAGCACCTCTATCGTACGTGTAAACGTGTTACCCACGCCTTTAAATGAATAAAAAATAAAAATGTACAAACCAAATGAAGCTGAATTTAGAAATGAATACGCGTCCTAAATTGACGGCATTGAATTGGGATGGAGGCCCAATTTGACCCTCCTACTGTATTGCAATCCGAGGTCCACGGCTTTCATGCGTAGGCAATTGTACCGCAATGGCCGAGTTGTTTGTGTGATTGCCGAGTGTTCGCGCATGCGTGAATGATTCGAGTAAACTATTCTTTCACTCGTAGAATCTCACGCGAGACCGCGTTGCATATAGGCGCACAATCGTGTGTGTTCACGTAACACTCTCGTGTCCCTTGGGGGTGACCTCAACTTGAGAGGGAGAGAGAGGAAGCCCTAACTGCGTGACAGCGGATTTCGACGCACGCCGACCTTTCCCCCCACGCACGACACGCGTGCACCGGCCAGCTCTCTTCTCGTGTTTGATCACGCCCGCGCGCTCTCCGGCAGTCCTCACGGCGGTTTTAGGAAGGGACTCGCGGTGTGACCGCTGGGTTCTGGACCGAAGGGAAAGGAAGTTCGTTCGCTCAAGGGGCGACGGAAGCCACGCTACCCAGTGTGAAAGTAACTGCTCTACCATCGGCTACTATATCAACTCATGAGCCGATCCATGGCCACTAATATTACGCGAGCTTCTAATGACCTTGAGGCTGCGTGCTAGGCTTTGATTGCTTGAGCTATTGAAAGCTGATATCTGTCGGACCTACACGTAGAACATCATCTTCGGACCGTTGCTATGTTTCTATGTCCGATAGAAAATATTGTACAATAAGGATATTTCTTTGAGGTATTCACGCTCCCCCGACCAATAAAGAACTTCTATTAATAATTGGTGGGACTAGGCCAAAACCCTATATGGGCGCCGTCTTATATTTTCCTTTTTCGGAGCGGCTGATGGCGAAAACTAACATACCAATTGAGGTGGCTTGCGAGATTTTATTATATGTAGATCAAATATTTGGAAATAGGTAATACGTTTCCATCACAGTATACGAAAAAGAGTATAGGCTTTCCCTCTGGATGATATGCAGAAAAGTTGCATCCTGTTAGTATCAATCAAAGGTGATAAGTTTTGACAGTCCACACTGCTTCCGTCTTCATGCTTGAAGAGGATTTGATAATTATTCCCAGAGTGGTGAATTACCTCTGTTTTTTTTTCTCCATATATTTTGAGATTAAGAGGACGACAGTCTAAATAGGTATATCCCATGAAAATTTGAGGTGGTAAGTCCTCAAAAATGCGCTTCATTTAAACCGTTAGGATGATTACTACGTTTCGAAATGGGATTTCTGTGATAGGAGACTAGCTTTAAATATTTATAATAACTCGAAAGTATTATTTTAATTCGTGATTATTATCGAATTAATGAGACGTCATGTTGGTGGGAATTATATGATGGTGTGGTCAAAATTGAAATGAGACGTCACGTTGGTGGGAATTATACGATGGTGTGGTCAAAATTGAAATAGCGTCTGAAGCCGCGGTTTATGTGATAAGAAGGGCATGTTATCACCCTTTCTTTTAAATGAACATCACGTATAACTTGTCTTTCATTTATTTCGCTCCCACCCGTGATTGCAAAAAAAAAACAAGAAACGGAAAACGACATATTTCCTTCAAGACATGAACTCAAGTTTTATGTGCCCGATATTATGATGTTAGTGTTGTGTCATTACAAGGACGTGAAATAAGGGTTCTCGTCGTATATCTCAATAAACGCGCAAGGCTACAACTCTAACTCGCTTTTTCCTAGCATGCGTGAAATTTATCGTGGGCAATTTAATTTGAAATAAATTTCTATCTCAAAGGAAGGTAATGTTGCCTACTCGTTGTATTAAACCACGCATGGATTGAAAAATATGTATTCTTGGGTCTGTATTCTTTCCACCACATCCTGACCATGATGATGTAAGTGAAAAATATTGATAACACATAAATATTATTTCCATTTGGAAATATTTATTTCAGTCGAATGATGTTTCGGATTCACAATTATTGTTAATGTGTTGCATTATTTTATCATCCCCAAACCCTAATCTCACTGGAATCTGAAACCGTTGCAGGCACGTAACCTAATAATCGCCTTTACATCCCCATTATTTGCTGGTTTTTCTCTCATGTTGCCATTTAAGATCGCGATAGTTAAACTAGTATGTGGGTTAGTAATGGTTAATCTTCCTTCGTAAAATAATAAAAGTGTACCATTTTCATCAAAAATTAATATTATATAATATATTGATGTGGAGGTGCTTAGGGGTGTGGTCAGAATTGGACGTACCTAGGAGCTAGTAGATTAGTAATGATAGTGATTAATTCATGAAAATCAACGTCAATCGCCTTATCTCGAGCGTTTCTTTTTACTCTCATTTCGATTTCGGTTGAGTTAAAATTGATAAATGGCGAGGCGCTTTGAGGAGCTGATCGTGGGATTTTTTATAATCATCGAATTTATGATAATAAATATCCTAATATACGAATGCGATGTCAACTTATCATGTCCGGCAGCTTTGGTGGCTTGGGCGTGCGCTGGACTGTAATGGTGTCGTGGACGCGGTGTGGACCGGGGAAATTGGCATGAGGGGAGGGGACTCGGAATGTGCCGAAAGAAACATGCCCCGCGTTGTTCTACCGCTGCGATTTTTTTTCGTCCCTTTTTTTGGCGGCCGAACGGGCGCGTATGAAAGAAAAATTAATCTTGGGCCGCAAGGGGGAGGTTTTCCACTCTGGCCGCACATTCGGTCGCCCACGTGGACATTAATAAACTCTCCGTTCACCTCCCCACTCCTTCCCCGCCTCTCGTCCCTTCCAATATGGGGGAAGGCCGAAAAATCACGGTGGCAATATGGCCTCAAGCGTGCTATCCCGTGCTGCTGACGCTCAATTTCCCGTGTATTTTGTTTCGTTCGGAAATGGCCGTGCTTCATTTGGTGCCGTGTGGCTTCAGCGCTCCTTCTTTATCACTCGCTCACTCTTCCCTCCTCGTGCCCTTCTCTCCTTTTCGCGAGTGGCGCTCGAGCATTCGTCCGTCGGAGAGATCCTATTCGGTATTGTCTCGAATCGAGTCATGAAAGTGATGTAGTTATAAGGTCTGGGCCTTTAGAGTTGCAAAGAATGTTGAGGTAAAAGAGGAGAGTCGTCGAAGTTGTGAAGTCCGAATTATCATTGATGAATACGAAGATTAGTTTGACGTAGGCTGCCTCTCAATTCTCCTCTCAGCTAGTCTTTAACTACAAACATCAATGTTCCATGTCCTTCATCACCTGCGCAATACATTTCATCCTAGGTCTTTCTCTGCTGATCTACCCTTCCAACTTTCCTTCAATGATCATTTTCACAGTCCATTGTGTTAATTATGTGGCCTATAATTTGTCCAATCTTTTTCCAAACGTTTCCAAAAGACCAAGGTGATATAAAAGATTATCAAATTCATTACTTTCTGTGCTTCCTAATTTGACAATTTATTTGGTCCTAAAATTATCGTTTTATAAATTTTGCGTTGTAGCTTCTGACGGGAAATATTGTGGATGAACTGAGTTTACTCTGTGGAATGTATGGCTGACATGGTGGGTGCACTTTGGCGTTTATTTTTTCTGCAGTTTTTCTTGCATTCGAAATCGACTCCCTTTCACAAGTCATCTGTCTCCCCATATCCTCCCGTTGCTGTATGTTTTCTCGCATCGGTGGCAATATCGCAGCTGAGGGAACGCGCGTGAATTAACCCTCGAATACCCTTCTTGTGTCCTCCTATTGGACGTACTCCAAGGCTCCTCTCGTACCTTCCTTCCCCGCCTCCCTCCTCCTTTGTGCCCTTGTTGCTCCCGGGATATTATCGCTGCTGTTATTTTTTGGGAAGCAAACAACTCGCATGCTGCCCCTTCACTTTTTCGTTTATGTCCGCCCTGCGGAAGGAGTCCGTTTTCATGGGAGGGGTCAATTTCCCCCTGGTCGAAGTAAGAGCTTAGAGGTGGAGCGGGGTGGGGCGATTGGGTATTTTATTCCGTTCTCAAGAGATGGCGGGGGGGGGGGGGGGGGAGGAGACGGTGGGTGCTGCGGCTTCATTCCGGACCAGGGATTACTGGCAATACGGTTCATATTTTGCTCAACCAACCAATCAAAAGATTTGATTCTAGTTTTACGCATTGTTCTTTTACGGGGCATAGATATTTTATTTGTACGTGTTATTGTTTTACAAGGATTGCGAATATGTGAGAGTTTCTCTCGTGCTTTTTGGTTAAATAGTATTATGATATCAGGCTTTTCCTGTATTTCGATCTTGACTAAGGCCATATAAATCTGAGAAGGGTAAGCTCTGGTGCCGGCGTCTCATGATTCCGTATTTTCGCGACAATAGGGACTATCTTGGAGAGGACCATAACCAAGAGTAATTTCATGCCATTCTGTTCCATTTGAATGTTAAGATTGAATGGTAAATATGGAAGAAACCTTTATTATAATTGCATACATCATACTTTAATGTACTCAGAATGTGCATTTAACGTTGCATTAGTACGAAGAGGTACCTATACATCGACTTTTGGCTGAAAAGAACTTTGCTTTGTCTTCTTGTCAGATATCATCAAATGACTGTTCAGCTTCAGTTAAAACAACAGTGGTATGCTTTTGACGTGGTTTTTAATCTATCTTACTTCCCAATCGTTATTTTGGAAACAGTCTCCCTTTGTCATTGCCCCACTTTGCCGATATCAAACATGGAGAGCTTATTGATTTTGCTTTACCCACAGATCGAATTTTACGCCACCTAAAGTTTCCTAGGTGATATGTTTAAATGTCATTATTAAACATCTAATTCCAATTACCTGACAGTATGCGAAAATTTTCGAGCACAAACCCGCCTGCTCAAGCATTGACTATTGCTAACTGGCGCTAACCTCTATAACTCTTTTAATGACGTGAAATATGTGCAGAGGCATAATATTTTTTCGGTGGTACATAATTCTGTTGTCAATTAATATGAATTGGAGGTGATATTTAATTATTGCTCTTCTTCCATGGTAAAACAATACCAAAACTCGTATAGGTCACTTAAAGTCGAGAACGCGTAAGCTCTATGAGCTTGAACATCGGCATAAACACCATTGACAGTGCCGACAATGCCCTGGGTCATTAGATGTTGTCCTCACTATTCTCAGGTTTAATAATTCCGGCTTTTAATTTGTAAATAATAATAATTGCTATCTTTCTATCAACCGAATGCGAAAATTTCCCCCCTAATTAGATTTATTGTAGACCTCGCTAATGGTGTTTTTATTGCTCCTACCGCATAAACTCCCCTAGTGTTCGCCCGTATTCTCCTCGCGGAGCGTTTGAATAATCGTAATGCCACATCGTTGTCGCTCGTTCCGAAGTTTGTTAATTTTCCCCGCTGCCAACCGCGTCTCCATCGAGCTGTCTCGTGCCAATTATCGGGAAGTGGCGGTGCGAAGGGAGGAGGGAATATAAGGGATTAAAAATGAACAACCATCGCGTTTCTTGTGTTCCCTACTCTCTCTCTGCGGAATTCTCATCCACTAACCTCCCATGAATTCTTGTTGTCGTGTTTTCTCCTCCGCCGCGCCGCTTTGCTTGCTTCCGATCCCTTAATATCGATATGTCATGTTCCCACTATGTACGCATATCAAATCACCATCCGCCCCTCCCACCCTTCCCCAATACCTCATCCGTGTTCCCAGCAATCTGTTGCCCTTGTACCGAGTTGTTCGGTGAAGTGACGCAGAGTTATACACCGTGTTTTTCCATTGCCTTCCTAATCCGACGGAAGAGTCACAAATTATTCGGTCGAATCTGCCATTTTTTAGCCGTAGATTTTTTACGTAGATGTGTGTTCTAAAAGTTTTTTTTTCTCTCTCTCCCCCAACCGACAGAGTTATTTTTCTCGCGGCATTTTTTTATGGCGATTCCATAGCATTGCTCTCTCCTCCCCCCGCCCCACCCTCCCCGTTCAACCTCCGTGCTCGACCAAGTTTTCGGTCCAACCCTGTTGTCTGCATGAAGTGATGGCGTGCTTTCTGTCGGATTCTCTCGCCTGAGTTAATTTCCATCAGCGCGGCAGCGATGTTTATGCGGTCTGCGTGACATTTTCTCCATCAGAATTCTAATTAATTCCAGCAGTATTTTTTTTGCGAAGACAACCAGGGAGGTGAGGTCAATAAAACCTCCCCTCCAAAACCCCCACCCCCCCGTGCACTCCCGGTACCCGGATTGACTATTTTTTTGTCGCTTTGTTTTCGGCATGATGATACACGAAATTGGTACCAGAGTTGCCTCCTACACCGTAGAGGATATTAATTCTTGAATTCAGCTTTGGTTCTCCGGTGTCTCTGGGAATTTTTTAAAGTTTTTTTTTTCTCTCGCCCGTAATGTCACCCTTGATATTTTTACCTTGCGAGGAGGCCTCAGCTTAAAAATTCAAGTTAATGCGTCGCACGCTATATTTCCTTATGCCCCAGTTGCTAACCCCCTTTCCTTGTCTCTCTCGCTCTGTCCCTACGCCTGCGGGCAATTTTCATCCGAGCTCTCTGCGCCATTTCATTTAGTTCAGCATCGCACGGCAATCTTTATCCCCGACAGGTATTCATGACTCATTCTTACGTAGTCTCCCGTTCCATATGCACTTTGCCATCCCGCCTAGATACAGGAGGTCGTGCCGTTGGGTCGCAGTGCTCCCTATCACCCTATCCAGTTAAAATAAATGCACGAATATGAATAAATCCGGGCACTAGAAAAACACTTCATTCCCAGGGGAGGGGAAGCAAAAAAATGCAATCGCTGCCCCCGTCGCGTCGTGGTGGTGCGTGGGTCTCTTTTCCTCCGTGCATTGGCTGTTGTTTTGCCAACGGTATGCACTAGTGGTGCTTTTTTGTTGATAAAAAAAAGGACGGCAAGGCAGAATGCCAGTGGGGAGGAGGAGGGGTCATCGTGCAACGGCGGCCGCTGGCTTTCCAATCCCTCCCTCTCTTCCGCTCCGTTATGAATACTTGAACATTTGGTTTGCGAGGACCGAAATATTTCGTTGCGACAGCTGAACTCGCGCCCCCCCTAGCCGCCGAGGTCGATGCTCGCTTTTTTCCATCCCCCATCCGCCGTTGAAGCACCTAATGCCTCTACTCTCTCTATCTCTGGACTAAGCCCTCGCCCTCTTTTTTTTATCCTCTGACTGAGAAGGCCGCTATTTACGCAAATATGAGAGAGTGAAGTGACGCTGTGCGGGTGTGGAAACGTGGACTTTGAGGAAGGAGGGTAAGTGTTGACTCGGTGCGTTGAGACGTAGGCACGTGGAAGAATGGAAACTGTGAGATTTGCTGAGAGGAAAAAGATTAAGGAAGCCTTCTAGACATGGTTATAAGGTTAAGCGGTCGCTTTTTGGAATGAAAGGTGGGTGTAAGAGTGGAACATACACTTACTAGGTGATGGAAAAGATGAGGATGGGATATTAGATGAATGAAAAGGAGGAGGAAATTGGCTGGGATGATGAAGAGGACATATTAGTAAACTATGGAATCTATTTAGAGAAACATCGAGCCAAAGAAAAACAGATATCGTGTATTTTTAGAAGCGAAAAAAAATCAAGCAAGTATCCGTTTAGAATTCGAGCAATGTATAAATTATTATGAGGGTTTAAGGATGAATGACACTGACGGTTGTTATTTGTCCTTCAACTCTCATAGTAATTCATACATTTTTTGAATTCTAAACGGAAATTCATTTTCAGAAAAGTGGAACTTTCTGCGGGGAACGTTTCCCCTGTAATTAGGGTAAAAGAACGATTTACTGCTGTTGTGATTCCGCAAGGAGCTTCATAGGTTCTTACATTTTGCGAATTGTTTCAGAATGTACATTAATTGAGTTAATTTTATTTCGTATTATTGGCGGAGCTTTGGGAGAGCATTCTAAAAGGTGGGAGGGAGAAGAAGTGGATGAAATTTCAGGGATAGATGGCTTTATTCCCTTCAAAAATGTAAATAAAATGAGGTAAAAAAGGCCAGCGGGGCTGTCGAGATTGGTCGTCTTCCATGTTAAGCTGCCTAAGCCGGTAGTCCATCTGTAATCATAATTATCCGCCATATCCCCGACCCTCCTGCCAACTTCCCTCCTTATGCTCCGCAGAAAAATTCAGCCGGCACTTGAGCGTTGGCCATGGAAGGAACGCGAACATCATCTCTTTTGTTTTTTCCTCCCGCCCCTCCCTCTATTTGGGCTAAACTGAAACTACGCGAGGCCGTGACGGCAGGCATCCGCTTCTCTTTCGATCCTGTCGTCGATACGCGTCCACGCGTGCCCGTGTTTTGTGTCGACGTCAATGCCGGAGAACATTAATCACCGATAGTTCCAAGTCCGTGTCTGAGGTTTGTCTGGTGGCCCTTTGATAAGCTTTACGAGGGTCATCGATTATAACGACGGTGGAGTTTTTTTTTTCTCTTGCTCTCATTTCTTTTAACATCCCGTTCACATCCCCCCACCCACCCACAATCACTCCCTCCCCCTCTCCACCGCTTCTTCCTCGACCATGCCGTATATTCATTCACCTCCCACACTTACTCTTTATCCACTCCTCCGCTTCATTCTCCATCCTCAAACTTTAAGTGTGGCTTCTTTTTTTTGGTGGTGGCCATCAGAGCTCTGAAAGGTTCCATTAGCCCTTTACAGGAAGGCTCTGAATCTGAGTGCTGAGGCAAAAAAATCAAAGTTAAATCTCGCTTATGTCTTTTAAAATTTTGGCTGCGTGAGGTAGCTGGAATATGTCTTTAATCCCTCATAATAAATACTTGATTTTTAGTATGGTTGTATATGAAGGGAGTTAAGGTTTAAGCCAAGCTGAAGGTGGAGAAGCTATCGGATATTAGGGGATGTGAAGTATTAAAAATGAAGCCAGTGTGCCTGCTATTATTCAAATCTAACGTAACAGTCAATTTCGTATCATAATTATGGTATTAAAATTGCCCTGCTGAAAATACAGTGTAGTAGAGTATGTGAACTCAATAAATTTCATCATGGAAAATTGTAAATGACTGTAATATTATCCAAAAACTGAATACCACAAAATATCACCTTGAATTGACGTGCCTCATGTTTAAAAAAATGCTAAAAATATTTGTACGATTTTCGTTTTACTTATCCATTTCAATTCCTAATATGGTGATAATTCGTAATGAGAAGTCGTAATGCGAGTATCTTTCGCTTGTGGAACGGGATACGATTCTGTCAGACAACCTTTTTGTTCCATACCCTCATGTCAGGTTTTCACGACCATTGTAAAGGGCCCTCTTTATTCGTCAGTTCTTGTCTATATTAATGTGATGAGGGTGATGATTGAGACAGTGAATATGTCTCCCATCTTTCAATCTCTCTCCCTGTGCCCGAGGTGCGCCTTTCGGCAAGCGATCTGCCTAGAGGACATTTAACTCTGGGATATTCAACAGAGTCGCAGCTGCAAAATAGACTCTTGCCTCTTGGAATCGACAGCCCTCGCGACGGCCATTGATTGATGGATCTTTCGTGTGCCGATGCATCGGCGTAATTCACTGCGACGCTGCCGGTTTGTTTGCCTTCGCCCCACTGTTGTGCCCACCACCCACCTGGTCGCCGCCGTGCTGGTCGGCGAGGAAATATTGTTGCATTAGCACGGCGTCGGCAGCGTTGTGAGGGGTTTACCGTCGTTCCTTTCCCTTCCTTTATCTTCTCCTCGAAGTAAGAAATGGGGAGAGCAATTGTTGACCTTAACGCATGCGGTTGCAGTATTATAATTCATGAGCGCACGTGACCTATCCTATTTGAACCTCGACATTCCAGTGATCGCTGATTCACTCAATAAACAATTTTGAACTGATGTTGTGTAGTCGTTGATATCGAGTGAAAATGCAATGATAGTGGAGAGTGGCAAGTTCGTTTAGTTTATGACTCACAAATAAAATGAGTGTCAGTCTTAGAGTGGAGCCTGCATTAAATATTTTAATTTTTTATATAAACTATTTCTACACCCTCACCAAAGATGTTTTTTATGGCTAAAAAGTCTATATATTTTCCTTCTTTCATTAATTAATGGATTAACCTGGCGGTTAAATTGGTGAAATTCCTTTACACTTATCTATGTGTTATGTCTTCTGTTTTTTGGCGTAATGTCATGGAGCATAATTTTTTATATATGTTAACATCGTGACTATACAGGTATCTTTCATAAATCCTGCCGTCCCAATGCCGTATTCGTCATTCGGTTAATGCGTTCAGCCACATTCAGCACCCATGTTTATAGTTACCTACGGTGAGATCTCCTCCACCTGGAGTGGGCGTCGCGCTATCTCCCGGTGCTGTATGCGATTGTGTGCGGAGAGTCAGCGTCCGCCGAATTTACGATCGCGCAAGAATCTTCAATCATGCCTCTCTGCCTTCGCGGGCGTTGGTCGCGTGTTTGCGCCGAGAGCCGATTCATGACGCGGACGTGCGGGGATGCCTTGGAATCACCGTGGCGGCGCCCTGAAAGGCTGTTAACGCCGAATTACTCAGTCTCTCCGTGACGGATCTACGGTATCTCTTTCGTGAGTGTGGACTGGGTGTGGGTCACGTGCTTGAAGGATATCGGTCGAGGAGCCACCACGTAAGGGCAAATTGCCCCTCCCCTTTTTCATGCATCCACTCTCCCCCTCTCCCACCTACCTGGGTGGAACAGCGGTTGAACGTTGCATATATTTGCTGGGAAAGGGATTCCGAGGAGCAAAATATTCACTCTTACTAAGATGCACTCGACCAGTATTACGATACTTGGGTTTGTATTGTGTATTCCTCCATTTATTTGTGTACCATGATAATTCTTTTGCATTCTTGTGATTTTTCCTCTCGGAAGTTTTCCCCCTTGTTCTCGTCTCTAGGTACCTCCATTATGTCTCCCTTTTAATATCTCATGTCTATGACATCTTAAACCACTCTATTCTTCTTTAGTGTCGAAGGCCTTTATCTATTCACTGTGATATCTGTCTCTTGTAAGATTTTCCAATGATCTATTCTTCTAATTTATAGTGACAGATACGTGAATAGGAAAAGTGCTGTAGTAATCGAAGGTTTAGTAGAGGTCGCATGTTCATGGTCCCCTGCCAGTACTGGAACGACTGAAGCGATTTCAGTGATTGTTACAAAAATGGTAGTAAACAGCCAAGGTAGCAAACCTATAAAAAGTGGACAAAGGGTATGAATTGAAAATATGATGCAATTTCGATGATATTTCGTTGAATCCCATGTTTAGTAACACTGTTGTTTCATTTTACTGTTGCTATGTCAATAGCAACAGTGAAATGAAACAATCTTTCGGTGTCTTGGAGTGAAAATGAAGTTCATTCGTGACCGTTTGAGCATGTATTTCAGGACACTATATATTTAAGGAAATAAGCGAGGTGAATGATTCACGCACGCGTATTTGAGTAGATACCACCCTTGTTAGAGTGGCACATGCAAACACCTGTGATCAATGCATCGGAGTCGGAAACTCCTAAAAATCCATTTGGAGCAAAAGGGGGAAAAAAATACGTGTCGGTTGAGTGCTTGGTATCCCTTGATGCGGCGGCGAAAAAAAAAACATATTGTGCATGTCGATAGGTCAGATGACGCAATAAAATGCATAGCAGCACTAAGTGCGTACATATGAGAGCATCGTTTTCAGGATTTTTGTTCCTCTCTCTCTCTCTCCGTCCGAATCAATCTGATGCCGTCGATGCACGTTGGGGTGGGGGAGTGGGTCGGCCGAGGCAGCGATCCTCTCAGAGCGAAGGATATTTATGCCGCCCTCCGCCTCCCAGCAAACATCGTCATTTTAACGAGGGTCTCCGCCGTAATCTGCGTCTCTTTATGGCACGGTCCCGGCGCTCGCACCATTCAATCGCACCTCCGCTCTGCCTGCTGCCTGTCCTCCCTGCTATTCTCTTCCCCCGTCTTTTTGCGCGGGCGACCCGTTTTCGTTACCCGTCACTTATTTTCAGCTGTATCAGTTCTCAATCGAGTGAAGGTTCGGATTTCAATACCAAAAATCAGGGTTCTATTACCTTTAATATTTTATTATGATCAACCATTTAATTACGTTAATTTGGGTCTGTGAAATTACTGCGGAAAGTTTCGAAGGTGAGACCATTTTCCAAATCATGGAAAATATTAAATTTTTGAGAGTATTTATTTATGTAGTTAAGGTTTTTTTTTCCTTTGATCCCAGTTTTTTACTTAAAGTAGTGTTGAAAATTCTCTTTTGTTTCCAACATAAGATCATCACTCGCCCGTTTTAACTTGAACAGCATTACCAAACTGCAGTAATCCACCTCGTTTATGACTACCACATCTCAGTGGAAAATTGGAGGTAATCAGATAGAAAAGGCATTATGGAAAGGTGGTCCATAAATTCTGTGATAATTTCCAATGGAAATTATCACAGGATTTATGACGTTGAAAATTTAAAATTTCCTGCCGTTATTAATTGATGTAGTATACAATTTGAAATACACCGTTCATCTTCCTAGGCTGGAACGTACTTCTTTTACCTTCCATTAAAACTCTTGTCTTGCGTGATGATTATAGGCGTTTCTCACTTTGAAATATGCCAACTTGATCAGTCCTGCCTTGTCGAGACGTATCTGGAGAGTAAGTTAGAAATTATTTTCTCTTCTGCTGTGACGCATTAGCAATGGTATGAGTAGAAAGGCAAGAAAAAAATTCAGAATTTTAATTCGCCCAGGTTCTGCAAGCTTGATGGATCATCAAAAGTATTTGCGGCTGGAAGCATCCTTCCACCTTTTGATGTTTCATTCTACGTGCCCCTTTTAGGCCAACGTTCTCTATTTTGCCGCAAAAAATGGCAGCAGCCTGTACGCTGTCACTCATTTTGCTCCTGGGGTAATAAATGGCGTATCTTGTCTGGAGCAGTCACTTCGAGAGAGTTGATCTTTTGGGTGAGATATCGCTCCTCGTTCATCTCAACATCAGCCCTTCCTCTTGACTATGATCGAGGCCGCTGCTACTCTCATCTATTCTCCCGCGCACCCTCCAAATACTGGATTGTTATTTTACTATTATGTTATGCTGTTAGGAGTAGGTACTCTGTTGTTGAAAGTAGAATGAGATGGATGCAGGACTATCTAAAACCTCCGGAAATGTTTATACTGTGTCAGTACATTCTTGTTACCGATTGCTTGTCTTACCATCCCTAATCATGGGCGTAGAACCATTTCTTCTTTTATTTCCGTTTATTCGCCTACCTAATACCCGTCCCTCTTTTATGAATTTCAGGATCCCCTTTCTTCGTCGTATAATATCGGCTTTTTCCACCTTTACTTTCCAATATGGGTAAAATATTACGAATGGGTGGAATAATAAGTATCGCATTGTAAATAGTTGGATTTTATTAAATTATCCGGGTCATAAAAAAATCAATGTAATTACCTACATGTCATTTAGAGATTACTGAGATTAATTACCCTGAATGCGGATCAAATTGTTGCAGTATGAAAAAAGAATCTAGTGTTTTCACTTTTGCCCTAAATAAAGCTTTCCAATTCATGTGACATAATTATCACCGGTGCCTCGGCTCAGATTGTTGTATTAATTTTGCTTTTTTTAAATATGTGCTTGGAACTGTACCCTCATTTTGATTTTGATCGTCGATTAGTGTCATCTTTGAAAGGGAATATCGCTAATTTGTGAAAGGTGGAGTTAAACTATTGGTTGTTATCGTGTATTGTCTCTATAGTTCTGCATCATTGCGTCTTCACTTGGTTCGCTATCGAATGGATGCGGGGGAGCGGCAAGAGTAAAGACGCTTCGGCGTCATCTCGCCGGCATCCCTCGCCGCCGTCTGCGGCTCCAAACGGAGATCGGAGCAGCCAGCGCCTCCGAACGGGCCCTCCCCGCACTACCTTTGCCTCCTTTGCGCGCCGAAAGCCTCGATGCGAGCGAATGGCGCCTTATCTTGATTCTAGATCTCGCTCTCTTTGCGAAAGACTGGTATGAGTCACGGGGGAAGGAAAACCGAAAGTGGTAATATGTGCCGGTATAGGTCTATTGCGTTGTTCATTCTTAATTTCTAATAAATTTAACGATATAAGTTTACCCCTGTAACATGTAATCATTTCAGTTGCTCAAATTGTTTTCCATTCTTATCAAGTTCTATTCATTTGTTTTACGGCAAATTCTCGTGGATCGCTTGCGATCAAAATGTCTGTTACGGGAGATAATTTATGTTTTGTTCCTTGTCCTAATGTATTTTTGTATACATTATCCGTTCGTTCCAATGGATTTATTATTAAAGGCATGTAAAATTTTCCCTGTCGCGATTTCGTTTGGATGTTTCGGAGAATCATTCCAAACATGGTAATCCATCGTCATTAAAGAAGAAAATCCCTCAAATCCCACTCCTTTTGGTGAAGCTAAAACCATTTGAAGTGCCCATTTACATCTTGTATCTCCTGCTAGTAGTACTATCTATTATCCTCTCCTCAAATTATGACTCTATTATCTCCAGCTTTGTTGGATCCTTTCTGAATTCCTACCAATTTTTGAACGAAAATCGCGGATACTTGAAGTATGCCGTCTGCTTTCGAAGGAGCGAGTCTGTTCTCTCTCCGTCAAGAGTTTGTTACAGTGAAAATAGCGCCCTCCCTTCATACAGATGCCGTTTTCCCCACAGTGGAAAAGAAGTAGGCATGTTCTTTCAAAAAATATATATAATCAATCCCATTTACACGCAATTCTTCGAGAGCCACCTCGCGATCCTTGTTGTTCCCTCGCTCACGGGATCAAAGCACCCTCTTTTTTCTGCCCCTTAGTCTTGATGCCTTTATACTTGCATTCCGGAGCATCACGCAACATTTTCCGGAACAAAACCGAAGAAAATGTGACAGAAAGGCATAAAATTCTCTCCTGTTCTATTGGGAACTCAACTGGGGGCAATCTCACGATGATAGCTGACTCGATACAAGCAACTGTATGTATTCATCTTACTTATTGGATATCGGGAGGGTTATCCCTTATCCAAGTTCTGTTCCTCGTATGCACATTCCCGATGTACATGCATATTATTTCCTTTAATACTGGCGTTTCTCGTAGGAGTTAACATTCTTCTTTCGAGCTTATTTCCCGGAGTACCTCGAACAAAGGGAATTTTTAGTTGAAGCGCTTTATGGCGTGCTGCCAGTTCGCTATTCTACATTTCACTATTCTGAATGTCTCTTCCTGATACCCTGTTATCCTTCCGCTCCGTATTTCAATCAAGGTCTCGCTCTTCAGATGATAGCGTGAAAAGGAATGCGACCAACATTCAGGAGGAACTCAAAAAATGCTCTATTTTATTTAAAGGAATTTTGTGGTCAAATATCGTCTCTCTATCGTCTCTTTGTCCCTGGTTCTCTTTTCCTCTTTAAGCTTTCTCTCTGGCCGAAATAACCCCACCTTTGTTGTTTCCATACTTCCCCACATGCGTAAAATTTGTTTGAGATTTTACATTGTTTTTTGGTCATCTAGTTTGTGAAATAGGTAAGTATGTCTTATCGTAATTTATCATAATCTCTCAGCATCGTTTTCCAAACGTCACATTTTCTTCGGCTTTCATTCTCCTTTATCCTCCGAATTCATATCGAATGCTCATTTTATTCACCAAAAGTAGTTCGTCTAAATTTATTGGACGTATGCGTATGCATATTAATGTACTTCATGTTAGGTAGGATTACACTTCAATTAGGATATAGAATTTCCGTCGGTGAATGAGTATTTTTTTAATGATATCTCTCGATTTTTAGGTTTTTTGAAGGAAATACTATGTCAATTATGCTCACTCCAGTGTGAAAAATTGATTAAGAAAAAACCCTCACAAGAGCAACACTATTTCATCGCTAAATTTTTTATGCTAAATGATGGTTGATTTTCAGAAAACCCATTAGGTAATCATTAAAATATTCCAGAAATTTGTCACCGAAAGCCAAAATTATCCAATACATCCAAGCTATTGTATATTGAAGTAAATAATTTACTTCAATAGATATGGCCTTTGATTGAAAGTATCTTACTTTGAAAACATTTGGACAACATTTCTCACAATTCTTGAAAAAAATGTTTTTATTGCGGACCATACTTCTGACTTTTGTATTGCATTTTTTTTCGTGTACACAGCGGAGGACTCTTAAGTGACCCTTCTCACCTTTTTACCTTACTGGAATAATTCTTAACCTCCCAACCCCTACCCCATTGCTCACTTCACCCTCCCTCTCTGGAAAAAAAACCCTTCGTCTTAAACCAACCAACCCTCTTTCCCCTCTTTTGCCGTCACTTCCAGATCTCCTCATACCACCGCCCCAACCCCCAACCCTCAACCCTCTCTCACCCCCTCCCTCTCTTCGGGCGAGCTCGGGCGTTTCCGGTTAAGCGCCCCCACTCCATCCCTCCGTGCACGCTCTCACCCCCTCTCCCTCCCCGCTCGATCGAGGCGCCACTTGGCGCCCACCCCCTGCCTCCCCTCTAGCCCCCAACCCATTGCTAGCGGGGGGAGGGAAGGAGGGGTAGCTTGGAGCCGTGGTGTGGGGGAATATTTCCTGGGGTCGTCGCTAGGGGGGAGGAGGCGTCGGATGGGGGAGCGGGAGTTTTTAAGTGATAGCGTCGGGACGCTCTCTTGTGTCAGATCCGTGCAAGACTCAGTCGAGGCAGCAGGGATCCACTGGAAAAGCGCCCCACGACCCCTTCTATCTTTACCTACATACACATCGTACACGTATAAACCACCTTACCCGCTCCCCCCCAATCCTCTCCCCGCATACCCCCCGACAACCCTCGGCTCTCCGCTCTGCACCTCCCCCGCCCTACTCCTGCCCTTATCGAAACCCACCTACCCCTACCCCCCTATTTACCCAACCCATACCGTGCTTCTACCTCCTTCTCCTCCACCCCCTTCCTCTCTTTTCCCACCCCCCTCGCATTCACTCGCTCTGCGGAAAGCTTTGGTGCGGGGGATTCTATTGATATACTGGGGACTCGCTCTCACCGAGACTACGCGGATCCATAAACACACTCACTCTAACGCATCAGTGTATGTATAAAATTATTATCGCATGAGTGTGTAGTGGTGCGAAAATCATATTTACGCTCCCGCCTTCAAGACTTCTTCCCTCCTATCCGTGTGGTGCCGACGCATACTAGACTGTTGCTAAATAAGTATCCTGTTGTATGCTTTGGAGTATTAGAGAGCATCTCTAATCTCGTTTCAACTACAATTCATCTAAGGATTTCTTCTTGAGAGGTTGGAGTTATCCTTGGAAATAGCGGCGTTTTGAAGGGTTTTCGTGAAAATACGCGCTCGTTTTTCTTCAAGTGGCGTCTCCTTGCCCTCGGAGCATCCTTGCTAGAGTAAATATTGATTGTTTTTCCCTCGAGATCACCAAGACAAAGAGAGGTATAAACATTGACTGGGCTTCAAGTGTGACCTCTGCCGATTCTACTTTTGCCTGTGTTAGAGGAGACGTGTGGTTGTCCACCTCGTGCCGTCTGCTGTGATGATAGCAGTTGACAATTCGCACTTCATTTTCGTCGAGTGAGAGGGAGGAACACACTTCTAAGCCGTGGGATCGTGAGTAGTGCGCCGTTGCTGCTCTCTCCGTGGAAATCGCGGGAGTGCGCGGGGTATCATCCCCCGGTCGTGCTCGAGGTGACCTCCCACCCCCTTCCGCCCCTCTGCCCCCACCCCCGCTACCCGTGCTCTCCTCCCCCTCCCACCCCTTCCTCCAACCCCCTCCTCCTCGCCGTTCTCTCTCGCGCTATTGGCTCCCTCAAAACTGTGCCGCAGTGTCACGACACGCCTACTCCCGCATCCTGTTCTATTCGTGCTCCCGTGGCGAAAAATAAAACAAGAAAAACTCTCGAGCCGACTGTGTTTGTGTGCGCAGCGCTAAAAAGGGGGTCGGTTTGCTGGTCCTCTCGTCCCCGATCCATTCGCCGTGTCCTTGCTCTCACCTAATGTGGGTCCGCGCGCTGATGCGACCGTGCTGATAGTGCACCTGGCCATTGCCGATTTCTTTCGGAGGGAGAGCTGTGTGCTTGCTCTTGGCCCGCCACCTCACGTGTTACGTCCTCCCAACTTTCATTCATATTTCGGCCGCCTCTCGACCCGGCGAGGTGCGCTGTTCTCGTCCGCCGAACCATCGCTCGTGTGACTGTTTGGGTGGCAGTTTGTGTGTTGGTGCTCTTGTTTTGATCGACTGCCCACCCTCTGCAGCACGGACTCGCCGCTACGTCACGTTCACACAATAGCTCACCTGCTGCTGCTGAGGCTGTCAGGGTTGAGAGAGCGACACTTGAAGGGCTTCTTCACTTCATCACCCCACTCAACACTTAATTCGGGCGAGAGACCCTTTTGTAGGTGACTCTTTTGGTGTCGCGGCCATCGCATGTGCGTGTCTCACTCTAGGTGGTGCCATGCGTCACATCTCCCGGTACCCCTGACCTCCCGATCGCACCCCTTCCACCGTCACTAAGCTACCGCCTCCCACTATCCCCTCCCTCCCTCCGACGACACACTTCCCCTCCGACGCCTCACATCCCCCCTCCCCTCGCGTAAAGCGCCCCCTCCAATTCCCCTACGACGCCCTTCTCCCTCCCCTCCGAAGCCTCCACTCTTCCCCGCTCGCGTCGCTGGACCAGCAGTAGTTCCGTGGTCGGTTTCAGGAGAGCGTCGTGGTACTCGCCGCCCTGGTTCCGGAACTCAGGAAAGGGGGCTCTATCCCTGTTTTAAAGGGTTCACAGATAGGGAGATACTGAGAGGGAGTGTGCAGAGGAACTGAGAGCGGGACTCTTGAGTGAAAAGCGCGGTGAGAGATAGAGAGAGAGAGGGAGCCGCCTGGCGCAGGGAAGCCCTTTAAAGTCAGACCCCGACGGATACGGCGCCTGCCCGTCTCCCGGACCGCTTCTCCCCGGCCTACCCAGTGCGCTGTCTCCCGCTGTCTCGCGTCTCCTGCTCTTGTGGTGTTTCCCTCCCGTTCCTCGTTCGTGCCCGTGGGGTGTGCTCCCCACAACTTTTTACCTCGTCGAGACCTCGGGAGCTGGGAAGACGTCCCCGATCTAGTCGATAGTGTCGCTCCAGAAGTCTGGGAGTTTAGAGTGCTCGGCCGCGGTCGTTGTTCGCCCCCGCACGGCAGGTTTCGTGTGCGCGGGACTGCTCCCGAGGCCTAGTCGCACTCGCCGCGGAAGAGTGGCGTGCTGAAGCAGCGCCGTTCGATCGCCGCCGCCGCAGCTTCGTCCGGCCCCTGCCAGACTTCCCCGCCGCCGGCGCCGCGTTCGCCGCCGCCGCCAGGGCCCCCGTCAACCGGTTCAGCGACCGGAGGAGGCGCCCTGAGGAGGTTCGCGGGTCTCGCGGTGGTGGCCGTGGGTGGTGAACCGTAGTCAGGCAGAAGTCGGCGAGAGAACAGTCGAAGGGGGGAGGGGTCTCGAACAGATGCTGGCTACTATGATGATGCCAGCTGCCGTTGCGGCGGTAGCGGCTTCGGGATCTTCGCCTCCACCTCCGGTAGCCGCCGCCGTCACATCGTCCTCCTCTTCCTCGTCATCGTCCTCCTCGTCCTCCTCATCCTCGGCCTCCTCCACCACTTCGTCAAACGGTGCGGCGAAGGTGGTGAGCATGTCGTCCGGAAACAAAGCAGGTAAATTTCAGCACGGCCCAGGCTCCCCACCTATCTCTGTGGTAGCTCGCTCCCGTGCATGGCGCGAGAGAGCCTCCCTCTTTTTCACGCACCCTTCCTCACCCTCGGGAGGGATTTGTCGTGTGCTCATCACGTCTACACCCTCCATCCCGAATCCTAATTTATTTCTAAACCCCTTTGGATAGTGCGGGGAAACAAGTCTGGAAGACCTTTGAGTCTTGGCTTCTGGAGCCTAACCCTAAGCTGGGTCCAATGATTCCAAATGTCTATCTGTTGTCGTCCCTCACTGCACTCATTCCCGCCCGGCCTGTCGTTGCGTCCCGGCGAGGGAAAGGTCTTCGGCCCGGGAGGTGTTCCTACGCTGCCCTGTATCACAATCCGCCGCCGCTTGAATGAATGCCTGTGCTTCTTTCCCCACCGCGCACAATTTGTTACCCCACCGTTCGAATGCATCCGTGGTTGGAAAAAGTTAAAGTGCTACTGCCCCTGTCTGTTGTATGTACTTACCCACGCCATGCCTAAGTGTGTGTGAGCCTGTGTGTGTTTTTGTGGTTGTACCTTTATGTGTTTGTGTGTATACATGTGTCGCTAGTAAGTTGCTCCGTTTGAGGCTCTCCGTAGTTGGCTCGTCTTCCAGCGAGCGCTCGCGCATAATGTGCCCGCCCCCCTGCTCGCCCGAGATGCTGCGTCGCAACACCAAAGATGAATGAGTTCACCTAGTTTTCTCCTCACGTTTTTCTCTCTCTGTCGCGTCTTCATCTCCGAGGTATCTGATGTCGTAGGGATTCTCCACATGCCGATAGAGGTGATTGTTATGCAATAGAATATTCACTTCTTCTCCTCTGTGAATGCTTTTTAATTTTCTGTAGATTTAGTGTAGGACTCTAATCTTAGCTAAATTTCAATTTTTCAAATAATTCCAAGTTCTTAATCACGGAGAGGTCACCCTTTATATATCTTACTTGTACATAAGTCCTTAGCTATCACCGATAGGTCAATGAAATGTCCGTTTCAGATCGTACGGTGGAAGACATTAGCTGTGTAACTGTTTGCAGAACTTGGTCACTCCCCATGAACGGATGGCGGTTGCTAGTAAAGCTTCAACATCACCACCTGCTGTTTCCTTTCGCCCAATATTTCGCCTGTGTCCTGGAGTATATGATGAAAAGAAAAGTTACTCCTTTATTGTCGTACTGAAGCGTTTTATGCCCTACCATATATTCTCATAGCTTTTGCAAATGAAAATTAGTAATTTTTCTAGAGTGCAATTAGGAATTGAGTGTTTTAAAATCTCTTTGTTAGTATTGAGTTTTACTTAAAGCTTGGCCATAATTTGATCTGAAACTGCCTATAGCTCGAACTGAAATGAAGCGTTGTGATTGTTTTTGTTAGAACTTGCCGTCGATGGTCAAGCGTGTTTATTATTCGTTCCGGGATGACCGGTGTGAGATGCTTCGTGAGAACACGTCCGGGTTTCCCCGTCGGTCGCCTCGGCAACTTAAACGCAGCTGTTGTGCGTGGTGTGCGTGCCAGACGGGCGTTTTGTCCCGGCACGCCTGCGTTAAAGGGAAGCGAGTGCTCGCCGTGCGTAGCCGTTGTCTCCTTTTCCTAGAGGTGGATAATCTCGAAGCAAATTTCGATCCTTATCACGCAAGTGGACAGTTATTAAGGTCATCGCGTCTTACTTTAAGTGAATTAATCTATCGTTTCGCTTTGACATACTATTTTTCATATTTTTTCAAAAAAAGTGTTCGCAATATTTTTCGGTATGTTCTTGATTACGAGAGGATCTTTTAAGCGATCGAGCGTTGACGTGTGCTCCGTTTTCTTTCTTTCAGAATTTACTCTTTTTAAAATGGCATAAGTCCGCATTTTGCGTCGGTTCACGTCGTATGTATTCTATAGCGATGTTGTTGGTTGAGTGTAAGATATGATGCGAGTCCGTCCTCAACGTTCAATTAACTAGAGATCGCATCACCAGAGGGTGATAATAGAGTGAATTATTGGAAAGGCGAATGAAAAAGAAGTTGAGTAAACTTCGGATTGGTCAGAAGTGCGACAGAAAATATTTAGTAATGCTTTATTGTTAGCGTATCATTGCTTCGATTGGCCTATGAGATTGCTTTCCTACCTTGTGGATTGTGTAGCGTACCTTATAGCCCCTTCGCATTTTCCCTCCAAAGTACTTCTTCGTGCTCGCAACTTATGCACAAAATTCGCAATGTTTGCAGTAATTTCAAATTTCTTTGCGCATGCAGTCATAGACGTAGGTTTACAAGTAAATGTTTTGTTTTGACAGATATTGGTTGGATTTTGTGTAGTCTCACTGGTTTTCTTAAGCAATTTATTAGGCGAGGAGGAATAGCTGCCTTATCCAGTACTTAGTTACATCGGAATAGTAAGTTTTCTCTTACGTAATAATGCCATGTAATAGTATTAAACGAAATGACTTTTAAATAACATAGCGCTCATAACATGTTTCTTTTCTAATTGATTTTCCTTTTATTAATTTAAATTAATCAGCGTTTCATTTCAGAGGCACTTACGGGTTTATTTATCATTTTGCTGAGTAGCCTTGTTTATATGGAGTCCTTATGAATAGAAACTAGCGAAACACATTTCAATGTTGGCTGGATTAATAATATTATTACATTATATATGGGGATGATGCGTTTTTGATGTTCTTATTTAGTTATTATTTTCAGAGCGGAAAATCGGATCCTAGATTTCAACGGTAATTCTCAATAATAAAGTCTAATTATGTTTATATAAATTAATGTACAGGTATCAGTTGCACCATGATTTGTATTTTTCTATTGTTTTCGTATCTTTACCTAATGTCCACCTGATTTATCATATTCCGTATTAAAATGTTCATAGCCTTTGTGCGTATGTTGTCGTTGCTTAATTTTTTCCTTACTCTATATTTTCTGGTCAAAGGAATGTATATTTAATTTTAAAATTGACGCACTTACTCGTTGTCCAAGAAAAAAATCGAAAATTTGTTTTGATGGGTGTTGAAGGATGAGGCAACGACGTGATAACTTCCCGCAATTGGGGTAGTGAGCTAATTCCTATGGAGCTGCTATAATTTCCCGAAATCAGTGAAGCAATCATGAGAAATTTTTAGGGGATGTAGGTAGGTCAGGTAGATTTAAGGTTGGATGCGCTTCATTCGAAGTCGTGTTTCAGGCCTTCTGTAACAGTGTGCTCTAACCAGGCGGTTGTCTCCCCATAGTGTACAATGGTCATGGAAAATTTTGATTCCCTGAATATGATCCGTCAGAATAAAATAGAACGAGTATTAGGTTGTGAGGGTGGTAGTAGTGAGTTCATGTGCCTAGTTAGGTGATGGGGTAGTGTCCGTTATTAAACGTTGATCATACTTGGTCATATTTTCAATTCCATGTGACGTAATTTCTCCAATATAAAGTTTATTTTCGTAGCTTAAGTGTCTTCGTTTTAAAATAAATTAAACATATGCGGCAAAGGGGTGTGAGGAAGTATTATTCTGGTATTTCCGTGGCTCGTGTGCCCCCTCCCGTGCATGATGAAAGATTGACAATTAGCCCATAGTTCAGAATATGAGCACGTTAAATTTGAGTGAAGATGGAATTCGTTTAGTTACGTTCGGGCACTATCGATCTAATTTTTTAAATTTGATTTTACCACTGTTCCTATTAGTAATCCCTAATTTGTTAAGTCTAGCTTCTCTTACATAGTTATATTCATCATAACTACAATATATTTTTCAATAATGCTCGTCAATGAATACTGCGTATTTCTAACTCGATGCTAAATTCATAGGAATTCAATTTATTTCATGTGAAATAAGTGTTCCCTATTATTAATTTTGCATTGGCGAAGTGATTTTTCTCAATAATAAGTTTTTTTGAACTGATGATCCAGGCCATCGCTTGAATCTCTCTCAGCTTACTCTTATAGCTACGTAATTATACCACATTCTAATTGCTAAAACAGGCAAATTTCACATGATAAGAACGAACCGTGTATGCGATTCAACCGAATAATTTTACAGGCTTAATTATTGGTTACACTTCTTATCATATGGCCGCGAAGTTATTTTTCATTAGTTATAGTTATGGTACTGCTTAGTTTTTCGAGTTGTTTGGACCTCGTTAACAACATTCGCGTGGAACCAAATCTTGACGAAATCGACGTGAACGGAATTCAAAGATCGACTCGGAGGCTTTATTTAGGGCTGAATAAGTAGTTATATTCGCAATGGGCATGGTTAAATGAGCTAATGAAATTATGCATGGTTTCTCGTGAAAATCGACATTGAACGGCGGACTCTCTTCAATAATTCCCTCTTATCGAGCTCTGGTTTCCTCTACAGCATCCTTGCTGTGCCTCTCATCGCTGACCCCGCTGTGGTCCCCCGATAGTGGGTGAACGTTGTGGGGTAGGTACATGTATATGTATATTTATCCGTCGCCGTAAATCGTTCAGCAGCGGCCAGCGAGCATTTTTCCCGGGACTCTCCTCGCCCGACTCCCCAGCCTTTCCGCTCGCGTCGCCCGCGGAAAACGGTGTCACGATCCGGGAGGGTTTTTATCCCCTTGCTATCCTCCCTCGTCCACGCAATCTGCTCCCCGCCGCGACGCACAACACCCCCTCGCTTGCGAAAAAGGCCACCGGCCTCCTCCAACCCCGTTCTCCACCCCCTACCCCACCCACCCTCCGTCCCCCGTGGCTTCCGCATAATACTTCCCCCTCGCACCTTCTCTCTATTTCCCTCTTTGCATATCGACAAAACGATAAAGCGCCGGCGCTCGCCCGCACTCCTCTCTCTCTCTCTCCTATCTTCATCCTCACCTTTCGTAGAGGCAGCCAACCAACCAACCAACTTCCCAGGCTAAGATATAATGATGCCGCCGCTGCGAGGGATGAAAAACAAATGGATATTATTTTACCCGACACCCATTCATCCCCGCCCGCGTAACAGTTTTCGCTAGTTACTTCATCTTCAGGAGCGCCGCCGAGTGGCGATATCGGGAGCAAATAAGATTATATGTCGCGCTTGTTTCGGTATTCTTCTCCGTGTCTCATTACCCTCGAGGATGCAGAAAAATTATTGTCACATCGGTGTTTGTTTTATTTCCTTTTATGAGCTCATTGCGTGTCGCAATCGTCCCGTCACATCTGCCCAAGTAGGCAATGCTCGCACCAAGGGTATTTCACAAGAATTCCACTCTTAAGATTCTGTATGGTAGTGCACAAGAATGCCTAATTAACTGAGGCTCGATTTATTTGTCTTCTGCTGTGTACTAAGGCGTACGGTCTTACCGTTCCTCTCTTGTCCTCTCAATTCTATCACATGCGGGAGGTATTTTACGTTGGTTTTTAGTAAAATATTTCTGCTATTATTATTTGTCAGATAACATTATTTCCTCCGCCACAAATAGATATTCAGAGCTCTTACAAATCGTTCAGCGCCTGTGATGACGTCTTAAATTCCGTATCGCTGAAGTTCGAGAAAATTTTGTGCAACAAACTTTTCTAAATATCGGCACGTTTATCGTTCTTGTGGTATGTATCCCTTATGACCATCTGTTAAAGTCATTAACTTACCGTAAAATATTTAATTTGGTCGTTCATATAAAAACTATTTCTCCTTTTCAATTAGCTGTGGGTTCTGGCAGGAGAAAGAAACGGCCCCGCGTAGGCATCATTTTGCTAAGGAGAGAAGTATATTTGGCTAATTTTAATGGAATGAACTTTGATGCCTGTGAATTAAGGGTGGAGGGACTGATCGAAAAGGTATTACTGTTATTTCAAATACTTGTTTTGTTTGTTTGTTAATAATTGTGTTGCGAATTATCAGTCAGTGTTATTTATAGCTCTTCTGCCGAGGAAGGCACCATTTCAAATTCGCAATTTATTTCGTGTATCTTTTAATTTCTTGTGCATTATGCTGTATCGTTATCCTAAGGGGAGTATTTGATTTGTCCTCAAGGGCAAGTACCTACCGAATGATTTATCTTTTTCTTATTCGTATGTTTTTTCTGTCACTCATTCTTTTTTTGCTGTTTTCGGTGTCTCGGTTAAAATTTTCTCCTATTCCCGGTTTTGATCAAAGGCACGTCTTCAATGGTCTCTTCTTCGCTTAGCGTCTTGAGGGGGGAGGTAATCCCTTATGTGACGCGCATCACTTCCTAAGACGCTTGGATGAATGAACGAGAGACGTCGCAGACACAGTGGCGAAGGAGGGGAAAAGACACGGAGGGGAATTTAGACTAAGCATGCGTGTCTGGAGAGCGTGCCTTTTCCTCCCCTCCACCTCCTCAACCTTCCCCCTCCACGCATTTTGGAGGGGAGGGCGAGAGGGGGACGGGGAGGCTAATATCGCGCCGCGTAGTGCCCGGCTCCGTCGCAGCGTGGCGCCATCTGCCGCGGCCTTCCTCGACTATGACGGAACGGCGCCAATTACGTATCAGCCGCCATCATAGCCGGAACCTTAGAGGGAGTGAATCGCTTCTTCTTCTCCCGAATTGAAGGAGCCTCGCTTCCCCTTCCCAAACCACTCTCCTCGCCTCATGCCAGGCCTCACTCTTCTGTTCGCGTTCTTATTCCATTGGTTTGAAAGAGATAGATGTAACGATTCATTCCTCAGCGTCGTGTCTCCGAACCGCGCGACTGAGACTCATCTTGTCACATTATGCCATTCTTGGTAATTATTTACACGTGATACAAGGATTTACTAACCTTTATTTTGTTTTTTAGCGTAGTTTTTAGCCTAGTTTCGTATTGAACAATCGAATCGGAAAATTAATTAATATTATGCTCGTGAGTTAGGCAACTGAACTGTAAAATATCTCTTACGTTAAGGATAAGTTAATGTGATGTAATATTTTGCCATTATTTCATCTCCGATTAATTTCTCTCCAAGACTTATCCATTGAGAGAAACTGGTGAGTGACGAGAATTAATAGTTCCTGCGCATTATCTCTACACTGTGTTCCGACCACGTAGAGTATTCGATACCATTAACCAATTATTCAATTTTTTTGGCTAAGCAATCATACCTTCTTAATAATTTAGACCTGGAGATTTAAACCCATATAATTTAAATTGTATTTCCGTGCAATGAAGTAAGCTTTATTTAGTTAATTTTGAACTAATTCTCTTTCTATACACCTCGCTCATCTTTAGACCGGTAACTGGGGATCAATAACCGAATCACCCGGTGCTAAGGCTGGCAAATTCAGGCTAATGTAGCCATTCACATCGCCCCTGAAAAAGACAATCGCAGAGACGCGTTTCCACGATGCACAAGTATACGCGTGTACTCAAACACTGCTGAAGTAATAGCCTCTGAGTACTCCATAACCTCCATAAATACGTCTGTACACGTTCTCTTTATGTCTCCAGTTATTCTTCCAATCCATTCTACTATCCGCCCGTGCACATATTCGCACATGCAGTAGGTAACTACGTCTAGCAAGATCGGCTTAACTTTGGTTTAACTCTTGGTTCTATTCTATCGCATACCCGTATTACCGTGCTTGTGAAGGGCGTACTCAATCTAGGTAGCACTTGACGAAATCTATCTCACCTAATGCTCAAATACTGTTGATAGTGTGGATCGAAAGTGCAATGAAGAAAGTGAGGACGCTGGAAACAGTAACAAAAGGAAATGGTGTTGTCTAGACAGGGAAGGGGGAGAAAAAAAGCATGATTTGTGCAATAAATGAAGAGTAATAAGCCTCAAGCAAGAAATTCAATATAGAAGTTAGGACCGAGGAGTTCAATCGGTGAAATTTCTTGTTCCATGTAAACCTACCTATTTGTTATCTACTTGGTGCGAAGGCTTCCGCGGTGCGCTGGTAATGTAGGCTGCATTTTTCGGGTTTCACCGCGTCGTGATAGCGTTAACTATTTGTTAAGTTGTAATTATTGTCACCCACAACGTGAGAATACATTATTTCTGTGTATTATTTCTGCTATTCATACGTGCACGCATCTGCGTAGGAATATGCGTCGCACTAATCTAGATGAACACCTGCTGACACTATTTACACTCATTCCTCTCCAATCAGGTTTACTCTATTGATTAATAGACAAAATACCTTACCGTGAGCCTTTATCATACACAGAAAAACACCCGTGTAATGTTTGATATTTGGGGGCATCTATATTATAAAATATATTACGCCGAATTTTGTATTATTGGTGATTGATCATCCCCAGCCAAACAGAGATGGCTAGCACGGCATTATGTAGATGTAATTTACATTCAACAAATCTTGCGATTTGGGTCAAGTGAACTTTATACCTGAGAAAATGCTAATTATGATAATTTCTCTTTATTGAACTTTATTCGCATTCGTAATTTCCGTTTATGATACGATTCACCTTCAGGTGACGCCTGAAAATGTAATTTTGTGTTGGAACCAGGATAATGGATGGAATAGAATGAATTGATTTTGTCTTGGGAAACTCGATTGACTTGCTTAAAATTTGAAGAAAGGAGAGACTTCGATATTCCACAGGTCATGCAGAAATTTTTGGCTTCTTTTTTTTTAATATAGTAGAATGCAGGATATATTACCGCATGCCTTTACAGAGAGGATATTCAAAGTTGCACCTACAATTTGGTAAAATCCTTTATTCTTCCGGGTAAAAATGAATTCCAAGGCATATCCGTTCGGCTAAAAATCATTCTTATATAATCGTTTTGTAGTTCTAAGATGATGTTCTTGGTATTGCTTTGAAAGATTTCTTAATTTCTTAAGCGAGACAATTACGTAGCAACTCAGGCTCTAGCGGCTCCCAGCGTAATTCACATAAAAAATGCATCAAGCTCTACTTACAAAAATAGTATTGCAGTGGCCTTTGTTAAAATTAATTTCCTCATTAATGCAAGTAAAAGGGATTGGACAAGGGCGCCGCGAGCAGGTGGTGCGTGCGGAAATCCGCGGTCGCGAGGCGCGGCTCTGCCTTGCCGCGCTCCCGCCTCTGTCGGCGAGCGCGATCCCGCGGCGGCAGCTGCACCTCACGAGCACTTTGGCCGGCTTCCCTGGAGCCACGCATAACATACCTTCGGAACAAAGAAAGCCAGAGTAGTTGGGTACCCAAGCCTCCCCAACTTATCCGACCTTCTCCCTCAGGCCCCTCGATCTCCCAGGTCTCCAACCGAACCGTGTGAAAGTCTTGTGTGCCCTCGCAAAACCAACCTGCCTGCCTCTCAAGCAGCCAATGCGCGCGATCGAGAAAACCCTTTCGATTCCCCTTTCGCGAAAGACACAGTTGCCAACCTTTGCGTTTCTTCTTCTCCCATACTATCCCTCCTTTCGTCCTTGACTGTGATAATACTTGACTCTGCGATTACGTAACAAGGAAAGGTTGAACTTGTCTGCCCATTATCGTAGGCATCCAGTGCGCAAATAGCGTTTTGGATATCGGTGAGTACATCCTCTGCCAAACAGCCCGGAGTTGACTCGCAGGGTCTTTTGTCTTTGCAGTTGTAGGTGCACGAATGTGTATGATGCATTGTGACTGAATTTTGACCAATATGAGCCTTATGCACGTTATGAAATAAAAATATTACCTACACATTTTAGCATTTGCAGTCGAATTGAGTTCCCAGAAAACATGCGTCGATCCATAAATGATATAGAACTAAGGGGCAAATGAGCTGATATGGAATAATTGAAGTACCTAGACAAGGTTTTTGGTGAAAATGAGTGAAACCGTGGAATTTTTATGGGACGAATGCGAAGGGAAAAATGAAGCTTATTAAATATTGCTTGAGGACGAATGCAAACGCTAGATTACATCCAATAGTCGATGATTTCTATACTAAAAGGATGTAAGAATTTATGTAAGTATTTATGTCACAACAAGGAAAAACATTACGTATATAGGGTATCTGAGGCCTCTGGGTGTGTAAGTTAAGACTGACCATAGTGCATTCATCCACCTAGTTTTTGCGTAAACGGCTCATTATCCATTTTTATGCGTGTTTTAAATAGTCACCATGACATTAACGTATGATTGGTTGTTTACTGAAGGTGAACATTCTTCTCCTGTGATTCATGGCATGAAAATCGCGCCCTGGCGTAAACGTCGAGGAATGTGTGACGCTACTCGTTGTTCGTCGGGTCGATTTAGGCAAAGCCATAATCGTTCGTTGTCCTTTGAACGCAGTGTCATCTTACGTAGGAGAGTATCTTTTGGAATGCGTTCCAACGAGTCTATTAAAATGGCCTATTTACTTTTATGAGCTAGTTGAAGACACGAGGCGCAGTGGTCGTCCTTCTGTTGGTGACTAGGAAGTGAAAACATAGGTTGGCAGTAAGTGCATATGCGCGAGACAGTCTAGATAAGTAGTTGATGGTAATTAGTCTAAGAGGAGAATAATTGTCATTCTTTTAACGAGATATTAATTCCACCTTGCCACGTATTAAAATTCAATTAGGGATGCAGTGTGAAGTGAAAATCTCAGTGGGGAAAAATTTTATTTTCGTTCGTTAAAAATGTAAAAGAGTTCCAATTATTTCTACATATGCCGTTAAATTCCAGTAGCGTAATCATGAAGAGTTTCCCTCATAATCTTTTGAAGCTGAAAAATACTTCCTGGAAAATTTTTTGTGTCTAGGAAAGAAGAAAATAAGTATATCAAGTTAAATGCATCGATAGTTTTTATCGTTGCCTCTCATTACACATAAATTTTCTTGCCACGGATGGTGAATAAATCACTAGTATTCAAGGTAATCTACCGGCATAAGTAGATATAAAGGGAACATGGCGTCTTACTCATCTCCTCCGTCTATTCCCATTCCACCGTTTATCCTTTTTATTTCTATTTGAATAAATTTTCATCGAAAGCTCACGATTTCCTTGTCTTACATAAAAGGAAATTTACACTAAACGAAGTCGCTGGAATGCGGCCAAAGAACTCTGGGTACTCATTTCTTCTATCCCATTATTGAAACAAAACAAAATTGAGTTGCATCAATTTATTAGAGCAATGATATATGAAACAGTTGCTTGCTAAAATTCATTTGAGGAATAATGTTGTAGAATGGATAATGATGTAGTATGAGATTGTTGTGAAAGACTCTTTGATGTCGGCATTTATTGCGAAACTCATGAAACCACAAGTGAAATTGTGGTGTCTACTCCCGATTTCGGTTTATTTCTGTCTAATATTCATTCGCGTTTCAGATATGTCACGTAGCTGCCGCTCAAACATCATTATTTTATTCTACTGATTTAGGTAGGTCTCCATGGAGATCGGAAGAAGTAATCTGGGAGACTCCCTTTACTTCTTTTCTTCAATTCACTGTAAGGCCTACTCCCTTTCAATATATCTAGAAATCCTATTCTCTTCCTTCCTCTCCCTCTTTACCTAACATTCTACCCTCTAGCACCGTTTTCAACATCCTCTCCCCGCTAAGTACTTGGTCCATCCATACCTTCTGTCTTCTCCATATCTCATATAAAAGCTGCCTCTCCTCACCCACCATGACCAGCACTTCGTCGTTTCACCTCCTCTCTGTCCATTTCACTTCCATTCTTCTCCATACCCGCATCTCGAATGCCTCCAATCTTCTCTCGTTCTCCTTCCTAAGTGTCCACGTTTCCGCACCGTAGAAAGCGACACTCCTGATCAAACTCTTCACAAACCTTTTGTTTAAACTCTTACTTAACGATCCTCTCAGAAGCTCCAGTAGTATAATATACTCGATATCCTGTGAGCCTCCTTAAGGGTGTATGGCAGGGGGTGATTATTTCTCTCCAACATGAACTCATAATCAGCTACATGTAGATGCTACCTCTATTTCTCGTGACATGACTGGGGTTAGCACTCACCAAGCGTGCATTATTCTTTCCATTGCTTACGGTATTTTGAATCAGATAGTAACATCATCTCTAAGCAGAGCACATTTTCAGTCAGTCTTGTGTCCTCAATCGCTAGCCAGGAGTTGCCTTCCCGTGTATCCCCCCGTTTGAATCGAGCTGAGCGCACAGTCTTCACATGTTGTCGAGGTAGAGGAACGTCCTTCCTCCTCGTCGCCACTCTTGCGTCCTGCCGACTCAGCCTTCTTTCCTCTGTGGAAGGGGAGGGAGAGGAGAAAGGCCTCTAGCCTTGCGGGACCGTCCGTCGTCGGCCGGGCCGAATACCTACCCAGCCGGTTAGTCCCCGCATGGCGCGTCTTTGAGCTGGTCGTGTCTCCTCACACTACACAGTCAGTCAGCCTCGTCGCCGTCGACAGCCGGGCTCGTGGAAGACAGTCCAGTGAGTGGTTTAGCCCAGCGCTGAAGGGCTGTAACGGGACACGCATGTGATTAGCGCCAGGACTGAGGGAGACGTTATACTTCCACGTCAGCTTGGCTGTTAGCGTGTCGAAAGCTGTGGCGCGGGTGCTGACGTGTGCTTTTGTGTATCAGTGTGGTTGCGTGCGTTATAGGCACGCATAACTCACCTCTGTTACCATAGGAAAAGACAGAAGAATGGTTAATTGGAAGTACGAACCGTACAACAATCCGCGGACGAGGAAAGGAAAAGGCAAGCCACATATCACACGGTTCTTTTCTTCTAGGGCCAGAGTAAAGATGTCTTGGTCGCTTATGTGTTGTGTGTTCGTCCCTGTGCCAGTTCTTGATTGGTTGTTCTTTGTGTGTTTGTCTCTGTGCGTTGTGCTTCGGTCCTTTGTTGTGATTTTGTGATGTTGCTATGCCATTTTTGATGTGGTTGTGCATTATGTAATCTCGTGAAGTGTTAAGTAGTTGAGTGTTTCTGAGTGTGTTGTCTGTCAGTGATATTTCCATTGGATTATCCTACGTCGTATCACATGGTCGTGCGTTCGCGAATTGGTGAGCCTACACTGGTGTCACTATCTATTTGCCTTGGGTGTTGGTTTTCATTCTGTCTGTCGCTTTAACTAGGTAAAGGAGATGCGCTTATGAAGTGATGCACATATTAATGAAAATCTTTTATTGAAATGCTTAAGCAGGTGCCCACTTAATGCTTTGCCGCATTGATATATATCTCTACGAATTTGATGACAGCCATCAATTGAATAATTTTTGTTTATGTTCTCAAGGTTTGTCGCCTTTTCTTTGCATGAGAGGACTTTGGGTGAAGGCTCCACAATAGCGATTTTCTTATATTATAGTTAATTACTTATATAATAGTTAACGATGAAGAAAATAGATATATTCCCTGAGAATCATTATATATCCTCACACCAAACTTCATATTATGTCTGTTCCAGCCGCGGTAAAGTATAATTAGGCCGGAAAATCGCGCAGTTGTTGTCAGCAATCCAAGTTCTACCTTCTGCATGTTGTGCGGACTGCTTTTATGAAGGATGGCTATGTGTACGCGTCAATTCATGATACAATTCCTTTCTCCAAGTTATTTATGCACGGATCGCAGACTTTTCGCGTGGGTCAATGCAGTGTCAATCAAAAGCAATATGGTAATCTACGCTGTTACATATTTGTGTTGAATTTTTAAATCGGCCGATGTAGTAATTGCTGGAACGGTTAACGGCTGGCTATAGCGGATCAAGCCCAATTTATTCTCCGTAACCATGTTCATGTCGTGCATCACTTATTTTGACAAAAAGCTTGAACTCATTTTCTCTTCATCGCTCTTCATAATTAAGCCTCCGCCACGCCATGTATTAGATACACTTTAAATCCCCAAGTAATCAACCTAAAGATGTTCACTAAAATCTTTTGCTTATTCTTCTCAATAATTACATTCTTGGTGCCGTTTTTTTTACCATATCCAGCTGTTTCTATTTGTTGTCATGGGTCGTCTTACGGTATATTTTCCGTAGAACGTTTTAATTCAAAAATAGTATTTTTTAAAATTACCTCGTATTGGCTATCCACGATTTACGTGCCTATTCAATGTGGAAGATGGGTGCTGAGCTGGGCGAGTGTCGGCGTTCGCCTTGCAAGACCGCGTAGTTTACGCTCCTACAATTCCGCGCGCTCGATCGAGGGATGCAAAACGTGATGGACGAAGGATGCCCTGCCCGTCATGCACCGCTCTCTGCCGTCCCGGAGGGTTTCCATTCGTTTCGTGCCCCTCTGTCCCCTTCTCCCCTTCCGTATGACTTTCCGTACGCTTTTCTGGTCCCTCGACGAAAAGCCAGAAGAAAAGGACTTGCTCCCCTCACGTCTGCACTTCAGTCTCTCCTCGCCGCTCCCACCGTATTTCCCTGGGATCTCTCTCTCTCCCTCTCCTCCTCGCCCAAGACCATGTATCCATACTGTCCCTTCCGCTTGCCCATGTGATCGTTCCTTTTAAGTGTGGGGGATGTTGGTTACGCTGGGTCTCCAGGTTTTAATTTTTATTCAGAGGAGCCCCTTACGCTGTATGGAGGTGAACGCCCATTTTTTTAAAAGATCTGGATAGAAATTACTCATCTCACTGCTTGAACTTGATCCTTGAACTATTATTGAAATTAGACACTGAGCGTAGTACGTACAATGAGTTAACTGAAATTGTCCATTTCGACATTTCCTTGGCATTCCTTAGCCTCGGTAGATAACGCGACTCGGGTTTTTTATATTATTTTCTTATTTTTATAATGCTTGAAAATGAATTTCGTTTGATGTTTTTCGTATCATTAAGCTCGAAAGCTTGAGCTTAAAAACTTGGAAACCGTTCTAAATTATTTATATCGATTACGGGGTAATTAGCTAGTTATCATCTGCAATGCATTTGCAGTGTTTGTAAACTGAGCTGTTTAGTAACCGTGACATTTGTTTCGTCGTTTTCGTTCCTGTAAGAAATCAGCAGGCAGCCGTATCTTCCTTGGTGAGCTTGGAGATTTTTTATAATAAATTGAATACCTAGGAAAGGTTTTTTTAGAAATCGCCGATTCGTCCATTTTTAGTTACAGCATTACTTCTACAGTATGCGTTCGTCATAAGTGCTTCCTTCATCTTTATTGAATTATGTAGTTTTATTTTCTTAAATCTGCTAATTAGCGATTTATGCCGAGCGCACGCGTGCATTATGTTTCTTGCCTAATGTATTTTCGTGCTTCCATTGCGGAGTCAAATTTTGTATCTCTTCTCACGTCATCTCACAATCCAACCTAATCCTCAAGTCTTCTCCCCTCCGCGCCTCAGGACTTCCTGCACTTTACGTCTTCATGGCAGGAACTCTTCTCTGTAAATAATGGAAGGAAAATTCTCGCTGGTGAATCTATTTGCTTACTTTAGAGATCTATTATTTTTATTTTAAGGGAACGCTCGTTTTTATCGAGGCTTCATTTTTATTATTTTTTTCCCTTAAGCCGAGGGAAGAGGGAGAGAGTCGGAGAAAAATGAAATTTGAAATTTTATTCGCCGTTAGTCTCCTCCGGAAGCCTTCGATGTTGACGGAAGGGGAGGCGTTTTAAGTGTATTTGAACGGGAAATATTAACGGTGGAATCTTGGCAGGTTTGTAATTTTTCTCTGTCGTCTCATGTTGACCTCGGCTGTCTTTCCGTGTGTCCAATGGTGTCTCATCCGTGGATTTCCTTCAAGCGAAATAATTCCTCCCCCGCTGTGTTTCTAATTCTAACCTTTCATTCATTTCTTCAATTCTTGGTTCTCACCAGTATTGGAATACACCTTATTTCAACTAATGCTCGGCCATACAAGAGGTTATTGCCGTCACGCACTGTGTATTTTCCTTTCTTTAATTTTTGTGTTGATTTTGGTGTTCATTCCGATTTGGATTTCAACTGCGGCAGAATGTATTTGTCCTATGGTTCTTAATGGGAATGTATTCGTGGATAGGTCGATGCGTAAAACTTTTGTTCTTTAATAGAATTTCTATTCTGAATTATGCAACGCTGTAGCATCTTGAAACACCTGTACGAGGTTTTTTTGTTTACGCGCTCAACGCAGTTTGTTATTCACGGTCCAAGCAAATCATATTTTTTTACGAACATTTCCCATGTATCTCAATTTTCGCTAAGTGAATTAATTAATGTCATTTTAGAGTTCATAGTTTTCACTTCATTTCCAAACGACTATTGCTCGAGCCCAGCAATATTTTTCTTGTACCTTTCCTAGAGTGTGTATAAAAATGTTCTCCGTAGTTCATTAGATATTCTTCCTCCAGGCTGGTTTTGGTTTGCGTCGTTACGCTTCTCAAATTACATCGTGGAGTACGTTTCATTGGAATCGCAACGAAATAAAATGTCGATTGTGGTATTAATTTGCAGAAATACCTAGAATGGAAATATTTTAATGCAAAATCGGTAATCCAAGCCAAACCAGTAATTCACGTCAATGGCACTGTTGAGAAGCCGAGTTGAGGCTCGCTTTTTTCTGAAGCAACGAGAGGAGCCAACGTAATTGTAATCGGAATTTGAAGCAAGGAAAGTCACTCACTATTCCGGAGCTGTGCCTTTTCACCTCACCTGCTTTCCCCGAGTCATGGGTTTCCTTATCTTTTATTGGTTTTCGTTTAAGTGCTCCCTCATTCCCTTATACATCTCCCTACTTACTCCGGTCGTCAGGTTGACCCATTCAGGCTCCTCAAGATGCTTTACAGACTCCGTCGTTGGCCAGGGGCGGTGCGGTGGGGAGGGAGGGGTTCTGGGTGGTGTCTGCTCCACTATGAATTAGACGAACGACCTGTGGGAACGAAGGATTTTTGCACGCATCACGTAAGGCAAGTGGATGTTCTCAAGGTGGGGTCCCTCGCCTTGTTCCATATTCGCAATCACGCCCTGAGACCTTCTTTTTTTTCTATCCGCAGGGCACTCACTCTGCTCGCGGCTTTATTTTTTTTCCTCCGGAGTGAGCATGATAAATCTGCCGTTTTTAATTAAAGGGGGACTTGTACCCCCAGCCTCATTCTGCCTCACTCATCAACCCCTCGCCGCATGAGTAATGGTCGCTAAGGTCGTAACGTATGAGTGTCTTTTAAACCGTCCTTCAGCGCCAAAGTTTCTTCCCGCGTCTCATTTTTTCCCCAGGCCCAAGATTGTATCTTTCAAGTCCCGCCCGCCGTATATACTTTCGTGGTTCTTTATTTTTTCGGGGGAGGGAATAATTCTGCTCATGGACTTCGCGAAAGGGAGGCGCGAGTGGCGAGGGCTGTTTCTCGTTGGGGGTAAAGTCAAGAAATTCATCTCCCTTGAAAAATTCGATCCTTCTCTTCTTTTTTTTCTCCTTGGGCTCGTCCGTCTTCCGTGAGGGAAAGAAGAAGTATTGTTCGTTTATACTTGGTCGGTGGCAATGAGCTTGTTTTTTCCGCCGGAGGGAAGATAGATTCTCGTGCGGCTCGCCTGCACAGCGTCCATCCGAAATGGGGAAAAGGTCTGCATTGCACCGGGACTCCTTCGTTTTAAAGTATGTACCTACCTCTTTCTTACACGCCAACTCCGAGGAGGGACGGAGGGTTTCTCTATTTGCGATTCCGCCCTCGCCGTCGCTGTTATTTTTGGACCTCCAGTCCAATTTATAGCCTCAAGCAGTGTTTTTTTTTCACCCGGCTCATACCCCATGCAGTCAGCGTGATCGTATTAAATTTCATGCATTTGGCGAGATTTTTTGAATAACCCGATTTTACAAGGGGTGCGGAGGACACCTTTTTTTCGATTTTAATTCGTAGTTTTTGTAGATTTTAGTTTATAAAAACTCGTCTGCGCCGTCGCATTTGTGTTTAATTGACCCAGCATTATCAGATATGTGAAAGATTCTAATTTTTTACACTGATTACACCCTATTCTGTCCTTTTCATGCGGGGGTCGTCGACGAAGCACCGTGTCTGTATCTAGAAATTTCATGCAGATTCAGTCCCTCTTAATTCTTTTTTTTTTTCAGCAAAGTCAGCAGCGGCAGTGCCAAAATAAATGCAGCATAGTTTACAATCGAATCGATTGCCGACTTTTCTCATTTAATGCAGTGTGACTTTTTTCTTTCCTGGTACATTCTGGTGTGCAGCCACACGAATCTACCTATTTATTGCAAAAGAAGTCGAATGTATATCATTTCGTGGAGAGTTATTGGAATTTTTGTTTGGGATAAGGAATGGCCATGGTGTATTATCATTGAATCTTATAAAAACTTCTTAGACGTTCACTTTCTTGCATTGCTTGAAAACCTTCCTTAAATATATGAACACACTAATGAGTTTTTCAGTGGGCTTACGATCGACGTCTCTACCAGCATGGTCGCTTTTATCAACAGCTTATGTATTGCAAAAGATTGTTATTTTCTGCAAGTCAACGGAAAGTAGAAGATAAGCTCGGCCCCAATCGTTAGGGCTTGAGTCATGATAGACAAATCGTTAGCGCACCGACCGATTCAAAATTCATCTCTGTTTTACATGATCAGGGTATTTTCTTAGCCTTGGAAGTTCGCATCAATTTGGACAATGCACATACAGATACATTCCGGAAGGCACCTAGAAAGACATTGACACGTCCCTCAGTCGTCATTCTCGCTAGAAATTCGGAGTGCGTTGAGGATAGGGAGAAGACGACTTCATCCCTCTCAATCAGCCGTATTTTTTTCTTAATTTTTTTGACTTATAACTCATTTGAAATAATCGTTATAATCTTGAAATTTACGGCGTACATTTTCATGCTTTCTTAACGTTTTCCTATGCCTTAATAAAAATTTTTCACTTCTGAGAAAAGAGCGAGATAAAATTTTTATAGTCAATATTCATAATATAGGCTTATGTTCTTCAGGGTCGTCTTTATACACCCTGAATATTTTAATATGATAGAGTAAATGCAAACGAGTAATGTGCCGCCAAAAAGGCAGATGAAGCGGGAGGCATGCTGACTTCGGGATGAGTGCCCTCAGAAGATAATGTTGTACGTGCGTGCGGACGTGCTTTTTTGACTGCGTGCTTCATGGTTTAACATGTCTTCTTGGCGTCGGTGCATGCCTGCGAGGTGATATTCGGGATAAGTGGGTTGCGTGCACTTCAGGATTTTCATACAGTCTCTCGAGATGAAAAAGTTGGAAGAAGCCGTTTCCTTTGAGTATCGAAGTTGGTGAAAGCATATATTTTCTCAGAGTTTATCTTGCGCGTTGCGTGTCACGGATACTTTTATACCTACACTCCTCTTCCTCGTTTGTTATTTTTCCGGTTCTATTTTTTTCTCCCTTTCTTCTTAAGATTTCGAGTATTCCAGTTCTTGGAGACATCGAGAATTTTCTGATCTTTGCAATTTCATCGGGAAAAAATGTGTACTCTTTCATGGTTTCCTCGTTTTAATCTAGCCTGTTTGAAAAGGTGCTTTGTTCCTACGGGAATCTAGTCTTTTTTTTTCAAAGGTCAATCACACCTCACAAGGAACCAGCAGGGCCGAGTGCGCTGCAGTTATGTATTGTTGGTGGAGATAGGTGCGGTTACTAATTACCGTTTTCGAGGACTTCTCTGTTGGACGTTAAGACTCAAGGGCGTACCCAGGATCAAAACTAGGCGGGGGGAGGGGGGGCAAGCCATGGTTGTTCAAGTTGTAGGTAAGATTTAAGCATGGAAAAGGTGAATGAATTCAACATTTTAAGGAAACTGTAACAGCTCTTTATTAGTTTGTAAAATTATTTGCTTAAAAAATATTATTTACCTTAAAGACATTTGCGATTTTTGTTTCTAGGGGGGGCAGCCGCCCCTCGCTGGGTACGCCCATGTTAAGACTTGCCATTTACTGTTGGAAAATGAACTTAAGAAACTAATTTGATGAGGTGAAGTAGATGAGGACTCTCATTACTATGTGTAATTTGTTAAATTTTGGTTGGCGCGTCATAAAGAATTGTTAGATGGACCGCAAACAGCATTTTGGTCAATCTTCTAGCAATACAGATTCGATTGCTCTCCTTTATGTTTTCCTCTCCTTGTTTGATCCACTTTCGATCCAAATGTGAAAATTTCCCTCCGCACTCTCTTATTCTCTGATTCATCCGATGTTCCATCCATCTGTCCTGTGGACAGGCGAGCCTGTTCTTACTTCCTGCTAGACCGGTTTTCTTCCCCAGTCCATCTCTTGCCGTCATTATTCTCCAAGTTGTTCCGAACTTCGCAACCAACTTCTGCCTCCAGTGGCTCCATTTGGTTTTATGGTGGACAGATCTTTCCTTTCAAGAGTAGTGCACGTGCATACAGTGAGTGCATCTCGTGCATAGAGGCTGTGATTCAGGGTAATGTATGCCTTCAGTCGGCTGAGTGTCATTTCGTGTACGTTTTGATGTAAGTTTACTGATTTGATATGAGGCGAGCAAATACATGAGGACTTATATATTTTGATGCAAAAAATGTCAGTTGGAAATTTTTGCGTTTGGAAGGAATATCAAAAAATAAAAGTAGAATATAGATAGGAATATTAAATATAAAAATTTTCCTACGAGCCTAAATTTTCACGATAATTAACGATTTTATAATTGCATTGAATAGAGGAGTACTTAGCGAGGAATTGGAAGTTGTGAAGTGAGAATAGCTGGAAAATAATGAGAAGGAATATGTTGTGGGTGGAGCGTGTGCTTAGAGAGAAGAGGATGCTGAAAACTGTGGACAGGGAAAGGATATTATATAAGCGTGGAGCGGGGTTGACGTAATAACGTTAATGGGCAAAATGACGAGGAATTGATCTTTGGTTTACAGAAGGAAATAAAATTGTGGGATTGGAATATCCTATGCAGGTTTGTAAAATAATCACGTAGTAAACCCTAACCGACAGATTAACTTTCAGTATGGTAATTGAATTAAACGAATTTTTAATTGAAAGAGTTATAATCATTACACTACTGGGAGTCTACCGCGAGCGGCCGATCACGTTGGGAAAAATCTTGGCCTTTTTTCATTACTTGACTGTGGCTCATTATTTGTATATTTTTCCCTTCTATGATTGCCCGTGAGAACTTCGGGTGTTCCCAAAATTTGCAGGAGTGTTGCTTTCGAATGTTAGCTGGCCTACAACTTTTTTTTTAATGCATCGTTGTGGAGCAGAGAAAACCAGCGGTCTGCGATTGGCGTAATGCATTCCACTTAATCGAACCTCTTCCATCGGATAATTACAGCAAATGAGAAAATAACATTGGGTGAGGGCCCAGTCTGTTGCCAATCGGGCGTTTATTTTCAATTTTGGTTTCATCGAGATCGTAAAAACGCAATCGCAAATGAGTTGCCAAATCGGGATCCAAATGTTGATTTGGCGAAGGAGGAAATTACCAGGGTCCGCTCCATATGGCTCCCTGCCCCATCGACACGGTGTACGCCCTAGAAAAAATACCAAGTGCCCTTTCGCTCGGCCATGCGTGGCCGTACAACTCTCTTTCACAAATTCATCGGGCGTTGTTCTCATCGAATATATTTTATTCATTCCGATTATTTTTCATTTCTTAGAAGAGCCTAAAGATTTTGTTGAAGAAATTTTCTATTGGTAGACCTTTGAGTTTGGTCTAAATATTTAGTAACACTGACAGTTGAGAGTCGTGCGGAGGAGTAAATTTGTTTGAAATGGCTGATTTTATTGTTTACGATTTAATTTTTTGACAGTTTGATCTGTCTCTTAGGGGAAAACGGTGGATGAGAATATGAAAGAAAATGTTGTTTCAAATCTGAAGGGGTAAAAAAAATATGCAGAGGCTTGATTGAGACGTATGATCGTGGGGTATTTGATTCGGGAGGATAAGCTAAGGGATGTAACACTATCTCCACGGTGAATAAAATTATTTTTTTGTAAATATCTGGCATTCCTGGTAGCGATTAAGGAAAAATACCTTTCAGAGCAGCACGGAGAACTCCCAGACAAGACATTAAATAGGGAGACATTTTCTGAACGGCGTGGTGATGGACATAGTGGGTGAGGAGAGGCAGCTTTTAGATGAGATACGGAAGAGACAGAAAGTAGGGATGGAGGAAGTACTCAGCGGGGAGGGGATGTTGAAAATGGTGTTAGAGGGTAGAATGTTAGGGAAACGAGGGAGGGGAAGGAAGATAATAGGATTTTTAGGTAGATTGAAAGGGAGTAGGTCTTAACAGTGAATTGAAGAAAGCAGTGCTGGAAGGAAAAGGAGGCTCACAGATTACTTCTTTAGTAATCCATATAAACCTACCTTGATCAGTAGAATACTTTAATAAGAATAATGATAATAATACTTACGTGTGAGAAAACTGAAACGCGCAATTTTTTAAGGGGCTGTGTCCTTACTCTCTTATCGAGGCGACCTGCGGATTAGTATATACATATTTTTCCTTTGGCTGTTGAGTGAAGAACGGCGACATTTTCCGAGGATAATATGCGAAACCACAAGTTATCGCAAAGAAAGAAAACAACTTCGCCGAGGCTTCGTGTTTGGAGAGAAGAGGCTAGCCAGTCAGGAGCAACATGACCGTTGGCTAGGATGCATTTGGCGAAAAAGATGCTGCATCGTTAATTCAGTGATCTTAAGAAGTTGAACTGTTTATTCACGAATTCCTCTGACTACTCAAATTCTCAGACGAATGCGTAGATACCATTTCATCTCGGAGTACTTGATTGCGAATCTGGGTACACTGTGTGTGTGTCCTCGAATATCTACTCTCTGGAGCACATTCGGTACACCAGTAAGCCAGGCCCATAATATTCACGGGAGAGTTGTCATGTCCCCCTGCCGCCCTGTCCCGTTCGCCTCTCACCCCAACCCTATTCATTTCTCTGCCTCACCTTCGCAGCTCCCAGAGCATCACCTAGGGTGGGTGGGTATGGCTCCCAAACGACTCGCTTTAAGGCCAATCGATATTCATATTTTCTACCGTGGGCGTGACTGGTTTGCATGAACGGGAGAATCCCCTGGGAAGGTGGAGCTGCTAGTGGTGCCTCTCTCTCTCTATATATCCCCCTCCTCACCAACCCCTCTGCCTAGCACTTGTACCCCCGTGCGCCTTCCCACACCCCCAAATGGCTTTCCACCCCTTCCTCCAAAGTTGTGAGCATTGAAAGCGCTCTTTCGTTTATTTTTTTTTGCTCTCTGTCGGGACTACATAATTGAAACCCGAGGGTAAAATCATGGAGAGCGGCACTTACATTCGAAATTAAAGTTTTTTTTGTGTTACCAATGAGCCGACTTCAGGACTATGTTTTGGCTTCAGATTTACAATTGGTGTTTGATATTGTCAGCACACATAGCCTAATTTCACATGTAAAGTGTTGGTTACTTCTTAAGAAATGCATATATTACCGTATAGAAACGGCAATCTAGGATAGAGGGATATCTCGGTGGCTTTTGATCGTATTCAAACTTAACGCACTGATGGCTTGTCAAAAGTTAATTAATTTTGGTTTTGAAGCAACCCAGTACTTACGATAGCATGCACCCAAAATGAGTAGCTTATCTCTTTTTCGATCGCAACCGCTTATCCTAGAGTTGTTATCACTTTTTAATTTATTACTTTTTTCTATCAGAACTGTAGAATTAAAACTCGAAGAAGGGAGAATCATTGAGAATAGCGCTTTTATTTGAAATTGCTGCCTTTTTATGTTGCCAGTAATTCAATTGGATTTGATCTTAAGAGTTCGATACTGCCTTAATACGCAGTCCAGTTTCACATGTTTAGGTGGTAGTGACCACTCCACATAAATGGTATGTCACAGATATATTAGACGGCTATGTCTGTGGCTAGTTGACTTATTATTGCAATTGTTGGAACGGTCGTGAGAGAGATCAGATTAATTTTTAATTCATTTTCACTGTACAACCCTTATCTTAATTAAATGATACAAAGTGCGACGGAATTGCGGCTGACTCCATATAGGTACGTCGCTGACTAGTCCGTGGATATTTAATTGAGTAATTCACAGAGTACTTGAAGGATCCAATAAGAAGTATGTTATTAATCTTCTCCTCTAAAACTGCTTCTCGCACGCTCCGCCAGCGCTCAATTCACTCCCTCTTACGATAGGACAGTTGTCATATGTTTACTCTTCCTTGCGTTTTGCTTACTGATGATGCATTAAGTATGAGGACGCCTTTATAGATACTGTTTTTCCGTATATTAGGTACGGTAAAAGCATTATATACTAATTAAGAAAAATTATTTCTTGGCGTTGATTTATTCTCTCTCGCAAGTTTTGGCTGAGTACTCATCCAGTTATTTTTTTCTATCCCAAAACATATCACAGCCGATACGATAAGCCCCACTATTTCATTTCTTGTCAGCACCTAATTTTTCCTGTAATAAACGTGCAGAAATGGCTATAAGATCACATTGTTAAGTCTCATTCCAAATACCGTATGAATCGATTGACATTTCAGTGTCACTTGTACCGAGTATGTTACCTCCCCCTTTTCTCTAAGATCTCCTTTACTCAGGTTTTCTCCGTGGCACCGGTCCGTGTTATTGCTCTGGTTTTGTCGCCGTGTAGCGGGCGTCACCGCGGTGCTTTCTGGGTACGGCAGCCGCGGAAGTATTCGGGTCCATCCCTCTCCCTGGGGGGATGCCCGCCCCTCTCTCTCTCCAGCTCCGGACAGCCTCACCTTTCGCGGAGCCATTACCCGCTTTGCGTGCTCTGCCCCTTTTATAGTTGTAGCTCCTGCTATCTCTCGAAATTTTACACCCGGAGTCATCCGAAAACCCCCCTTTGCTCCCTCGGATGGTATGCAACGGGCCCTACGGAATAATAAATGGTTGCCCTTTTCATGCCCACCCCTATACCCTCCTCTCTCCGCCGCGGATTCATCACCAAGAAGTCGTCCATCTGACTATCGATTCGCCTTATAGCATCGGTCGCAAACGTTTAAACATTGAAGTAATTTAATACTTAGCTCAATTGGTTTCGCTAGGTTATTAAGGCACTTTGGGTGATGATGACAGTGTTTTAATTATCTCTTATTTTAAGAGAGATTTATGAGAAACGTATTGTTCCTACATTCTGGAATAGAATTATTATTATTATAGTGTACTACCGATTAAGGTATGTTTCCATGGAGTACTAAGGAAGTAATAAAAAACGAAATTATCGGAGTGCAAAATTTGAATATTTAATGTTGTAAATTAAGTATCGATGGAAGCTCGAATAGTGTTTCTTTCTCAAAACTTAAGTTTATTGATTGAGGATGTATGCTGGACCGAAGGGAGGACTGGAGTCAGGCATTGAAGGCTTTGGGTATGAACAAGAATGTTAGGCATCTCTTTCCCAGGATTAGGAGCTGGCCACGCTGAGAGACCTCAGTAGAAAAATGTCGTTCAGATGACATATCAGGGTGGCAGGATTTAGGGTGGCAGAAGCCAACGTGTGTGTGTACGTGCGAAAGCTTCGCCTGGTCTATTTTAATTAGTAAACTAGGCGAATGAGAATAACTACATAACTATGATAAGGCCAGCGGATAGGAGAGCGGAATGGAGAGATGCATCAAACCAATTTTAGGATTGTTGACTTTGACGGTGATGAAACTTGTAAATGTTAAATGTAACTCTTATGTAAAATATCTAGACGGTCTTTCGTCATTGATTAGGGCAATTGGGTTGGTTGGTTACCAACGAGATAGCGCTGGTAAATATGTTGGGGAGGGGTGTAGGGGAAGTGGGTTGGATCCAAGGGGGTGCCCAGGATCATAACTAGGGGGGGCAAGCCATGGTCTAGGGGGGGGGGGCAAGGCAAGTTGTGACATTTTACCACGGAAAAGGTGAATGAAGCCAACATTTTAAGAAAATTATAACAGCGCTTTATTAGTTTTTGAGATTGTTTTTCTTGAAAAAAATAGTTTTATTTTATTTACCTATCTTATACTAATTCATATCATTTTTCGTCGGTTTAAAGGAAATTCGTTGAATACTTTCGTTTCAATTCAGTACTGATTTTTGCTCCTAGGGGGGGGGGGGACACATCTGCCCCCCCCCCTTGCCCCTCGCTGGGTACGCCCATGGTTGGATCCGCCGTTTTCCACTTCGACATATCGTTCTGCCCCAAGGCCGCAGGGCATCGTAATCAAACGGGAGGGCACCACGGGCCGGTGGCCGTTTGTGTGTTCCACGGGCGATAGAAAGGGAGAGAGGGCCGAATCGAATGGAAATGGGTCTAGTAGGCATCCGCGCCCCTCGATCTCAAAGACCCCACTCTACCGCATGGCGAGTGTGGTGCCATGTGGGTGTTTGGCCTCTCTTCCGTTTGGTGGGGGAGGGCAGCACGGGCGTTGATGCGGTGGGGGAATGAGTGGTTTCACGTGCGTGAAAGATAGAGAGAGAGAGGGAAGGGAGAAGTGGAGGGGGTGTCCGCTCAAGGTCTTCTCCATTTACGACTTCTCTGTCTTCTTTCCAGAGAATGGTTTAGCGATTCTCCTTGCATCGGCTAACCCTCAGCTCCTCCTTGCCCCCTATTTCTTGATTGCCAGAGCCGTCTCTAAGGCCCCCCTGCATTTTGTCTACTTCCTCAGTGTGCCCTTGCTACGAGTTCCCTGCGACTGCGACTTGAAATCTGTTGCAAACGTGTTCGTTGCCAACCCGTCCGCAATTTATTTATTTACCTGTGTATCGGTGATGCATATCGATGGCTAAGTTCTAACAACACGTATCTCAAATTCGGCCGGTTGGAGACAGGTATCTTAAACAAAGTGTAATAACATTAAAAAAATAAAATACAAGCAAAAAACAACTCTTTGTTTGCAAATGATCGCTTATTTTTCAGTTTTATGAACTTATGGTTTTAAATTTCAGTGCACTAGTAAAAAAAATTGATCGTTTTTTTGCTCTCCTGAGAAGTCACTATTTTTTGAGATACGTTTTGTTAGAACTTAGCCATCGATATGCCCGTCCTCTTTGTGACTTTTACTTTCCGGTGTTAGACTTGTAATACTGTCGTCCAATCCTATGCACCCTTCCTCTCTCCTGCTCTTCTTCGTAGATCCCCTTGATGCGCTCTTACACGGCTGGTTAGGGTTCTTCCTCCGCTTTTATTTCTACTCTTCCCACATGCAAAATAAGGCAGCAGCCCTCTCTCCCCTCAGCCCCTCTTTTATTATTTGTAACCCTCGAGTTTAATGCCGAAGCCGACACCGATCTTTTTTATGCGACGGACTTATTTTTTTATCATGAGTTCAGTCTTGAAGTGTTCCCCCTTCCCGCCTGCATATCCCAATCCCCTGGACCGCTTCCATGTGACGCCTCCTCCCATCTGCTGCTCCTGGCCGAATATTTTTATGCTTTGCTCTCAGGTGACGTTTGACGACTCACTCCTGCGTCGTCCAAGACCTCCACCGGCCTACCAAAGCACCATCGATGGCAGGATACACGTCTTGCCACTGCAAACGTGAACATGACGAGAGCTCTACTGTCCAATTCTCGGAAATTTGTTCATCGCATTGGCTATTATTCATCTTCATTGTTGTGGTATGGGTTTGGCAAGGTTCTCACTCTTATTGATGTAGTTCCAGTACGCTTATTTAACTGTTGCTGTTTCGTTTTGTATCTCTTCGTTGAATTTTTATCCTTCAAATGGGTATGTTAATTGCCATGGGTATTATTATTTCATTTAATGTTAAATGGATTTAAAACTTTAGCTAATGCGTCCTAAACTTCGAGTTATGCGTTGGTATTTGCACTCGAATCGAGGTATTTTAGAAAATGATGTCCTTTCGATTATGACGGTTAAAGTGACCAGTTCTCATTTTATATACCTCTCCGTACTTGCGCCGATGAAGCTTATTGGATGTAGATGGGGTTAGAAACGAAATGAATGCGTCATAAACTTCATCTAATGCATTACTGCTTGCGATCGAATCGAGGTGTGTGTTAAACCCTTCAGCGTTATGTAATGCGACCGTTTTCGAGGTGGAAATTTTCGAGTAGTCCGTTTCATGTGCCTTTTGGGATTCTGGAGCGAGGTCGCGTCATAATTTCGGAGGAGGCCCTCAAAAACTTTAAACGGGCGCCGCCGCCTCCGCGTGTGTTTTGTCTTTATTGGCGGCCATTAAGGGACTCCCGTTCCGCATCTTCGAAAGCGACTCCTCCGTCTTCATTTCAGTCGTCACATCCTCCGCGCACGAGTTGTTATCGAGCGCGAGACATGAAACATTCACACTGCCTCCTCCTTTTCATTAGCACTGACATCTTTCCCGTGAATGCTTCGGAGACTATTTCCAAGTTGACTCTGGAAAGGGGCGTGTCTGCTTCTCCCCGAACCGCTCAACTGCCTGGGGTTAAGGAATAATCGTGCCTCTCTATTATTATGTTCATGACTAGTTTCATTGATTGTTGTGTGTGTGATCGGTAATATGAATTTTTTTTTATTTTTAAAATCCATTTAAAAATGTGTTATCATTTACACATTTATTTTCTTCTACAGTACTCAACACGTTTTGTTGTTATCTTGATCACATTTTTACCTTAAATTTTATTTTTATTTTGTGTGTTTTTTTTTACTAAAAAATGTTTGAGAAAATCAAAATTCATTTTAAAGTAAGGGATGTAAAAATTACAGAAAATAATGTCTTAAACTGTGGATTTTATTTCTTAGAATATTTATCTCTGGTTACGGTGGGGCAGCTATGCCAGTTTTTGCCTTGATGAGTAGAAATTAAAAATTAGCGTTTAATCTTTCCAGCGCTTTTGGTTCTTATGAAAGTGTTTTACTGTTTAAGCTAGATGTGATTAAGACTCATATGTGGATATAATTCTAAGAAATCAATAGTAGTACTTGATTAAGGCTGAATATATTTGTAGTAATTAGCAGATGAGAGGACTTTATTGCCGGAACCTAAGTCTGAGATGAAGGTAAACCATTTTTTCTAAAAGCATTTTTGTTACAGGCTCAAGTTTCGGTAATGCTTATATTTAAATCGAATAAATATCAATTTATTATTTATTTTGTTGCTAGCAGGCAAATATGTCAATCGTTATCCTTATTCCCTTATTATATCCTTAATCGATTCCTTATTCTGATGCACAGAGAGGCAAAAATTCGGCTTCTGCCTTCGAATATCAGGTAGAACCACTTTTTCTTTGCCCTTGCCGGCTTCATACCCAATTTCCCCCGCAAAATAAAAACGAGAAGGAGAAAGGCTTACGAGTTGATCGGGGGGTGAGGGGAGGGGAGTGCCCGAATAATTAAGGGAATGAGGTCGCCCTTATCTCCTCGCTAGTTCGATTCCCTTCACGGCGTTCTCGCGTGAAAAAGCGGTGTGCGGCTGTTTCGTCCTTCTTTTAATTAAATAAATTGGAGGAAGGAATACATCATGAGGCCGCCGCCGCCGCCCGAGGGGGTGGGCGGTGGCATCGAGGCCAGGGTGGGGAACCTATGAAGGAAAACTTCCCAACTCTTCCGAGGTTGGCAACCCCGGAAAGACCCTCTTTTCACCCCCCATCCGCTCACTTTTTCCCCTCACCCTCTTCTCCTCGCTCCATCTCCTTTTTACCCTTCATTTCTTCCACTTCTCTCTTAGTTTCTCTTTATCCCCCATTCTCCTGCACTTATCACCTATATCGCCATGGCCCATTTGCGCAACAGTGGCACTTCTGCGATTTGGCCGAAAACCACTGGTCAATGCATATCTGGTGTCAATTCGTAGATCTACATTATTTTCCAGGTGATTCCTATCAATGTAATCAAAAGAAATTGGTGTATGCAAAAATCAGAGATGTTCTAGTAGGTAAGAAATCGTGCTTAACAAGAAAGAATTATTATTAGCAGTGTATAAATAACTGTTTTGAGCTTCCTTCGCGGATTCGCAATTAGGGCTACTCCCTCTCGTTATCTGTGTAAATCCTATTTTATTCATTCCCCTCTAAGATGTTTCGATAGGATGAAAGGGAGTAAGCCTTATTGAATATTTAAAAGGGAATTCCATAGATAATCGGGATACTGCCAGAATACTTCTTACATCCTTCATGAAAACCTACCTCAATAGCTAGAATACTTTAATTATAATTGCCTCGTTTACCTAGAAAACTCGCCGAATGTATCATGCGTTGTTGGAATGGTTTAGCTTCCTAAAATTTATTTTTGTGTTGACTGATGGATATACTTGTGTGTTTGTATTTTCTCGTATCTCTCCTGCACCACCATGAACGTGCGGTCTACGGGGGATCACGCATTCGCTCCGCCAGGGCCGCCAACGCCGGCGCAATTCCTCGGCCCTTTTCCTCTCGCCACTCTTGACGGGCCCCTTTTTCGCATTCCCAGCGGACTCTCTTCATGACCAAGGGCATTCCCTTTTTCCTCACCCCTACCCCCTCTCCCTCCAAAGTGTGGCGGAACCGAAGGCACACCCCTTAGCCCTCTCACACCCCCTGCCTCTATTCCACCACACCACACCCATTCCTTTGGGACGTCGTGACAATGAGCTACCCCTCACTCTCTCCCCCCCCCCCCTCTTTCACTCCCCAGAAAGTCGCCACCGTGCGCTTCTCTCGCCAGACCTTTCTTTCCACTCCTCCTCCGCCCTCCCCGCCACCATTTAATTTTCCCGAACAACCTGCGCCGCCGTGTGATGAGAATGAGTCAGAAAGTGAGTCTCGGGCAGAGGGAGTATCCTCCTCCTCCTTTTCTTCTTCTCCTCCTTGTCGATGCGGGCCATTTGGCTCCCCAACCTTCCGATACCTCCTCCTCCTCCCGTGCCATCAGACACCCCCCTCTCTTTCTTGCACTCTCTTCATAGCGGTCGTGAAATTCACGCCTCAACGCCTCGTTTTCCTCCCCCCGGCTCCGTCTCGTCTTCCTGGTATAACCTTGCAGTCTGAGCGCAATGTGGGTTTGTCTCATTGAGCTAGGTTCATTGTTTGTCTTATGGGGAGCTTTTTTTATTCTTCCCTTCAACTGGTATTCGTCCCAGAAAATATTGTGTTTACGAACGTGGCTATGTCTATCTCGTATTAACTCATTCAATGCGTAATGTGGTTGTATTCCAGACTCTCTAGTTTACAATCACATGATAACGTGCTAGTCGCCTTGGAGGTTTTTGGCATGGGGAAGGACATTCACCCAGTTGACCCCACTTATTGTTGAAATCAATGAGGTGAATTCAAAAGTTCCCATTTGTTTGATGTTCCTATTGTACACCGTGTCATTGGCTCTCTCTGAATCCTATAATTTTATGCAATTACAATTTACTTCTTGCACTGTCTTGGGGGCTTGAAATTCAGTGGTTTGACGCAGGAGACTGGAATCACTCTGATGGTCACTGTGGTCCTCAGGACCAGTAATGAGGCGTGAACGTATTTTTTTCCTTGCTCGGCTTACAATAGTTATGAATGTAAGTGGTGGTCGTAATCCAAACAGAAGAAGGAAAGTGCTAATCCTAGCTGGATGCAATGAAACTTGGGCAAGAAATTCATCTACTCACATTCCTAAATCAGTGCGTAGTTATATGACCTGTAGAAATTAATATTTGTATCGACGGAAGTGCCTCATCGCATTTGCTTAGTCCAGCTTCTTCTCGTTTAAAGCTGGTTTAGGGTTACTGTCGTCACGTGGGTGTGTGAATGCAAGTTTAAAGGTTATCTTTTTCGGGTGATTGGTGTTATATTGCACTATTTTCTTATTCACGACGGCGGAAAAAGGTGTCGATCACTTTCCTTCCATCCATATTCGCTTTTCCATGTTACCTCAGCACGAGTGGGCCTTCCTATCTTCTCTCTCTCTCTCGACATCCCTCGTCTTTCCTGAGTTTTGAGAGGGGGCAACTTCCTTTAGGTCACCTCATCCGTTTATCCCGCCCTCTCTCCTGTTTCCACTTCTCTTCCTTTCTCTCTCTCTCTCTCTGCCGATACCATCAAGGGCTGTTACCACGACGACCCGTCCCCCTATTACTCACGCGACCCTCCACTCCCTTCCCCTTCCATCGCCCTTAATTCCACCGCACTCCCATTTTTTGTCTTCTCTCCGCTTTCCCCCATTCTTTTCTTCTGAGCTTGCTCACTTCGTCCGCACTGTGCCTCGTCTTTCTCGTGGCCTGCTCCACGATTTTATTTTCTGCGCGTACTTTTCGGCAGGGATGGCAAACAGAAACTAAACGAAAGTCAAAACCAGTAAACTTTCAATGGTTTCGTTCCCTGGAGCGAAATGCAGAAACGAAATAAATTTAAGCCTCGAAACGAAATCGGAGTCAAAACTACTTCAGGTCGAAACTAAAGTAAAACTCTGGGACGAAACGAAGATAATGTTTCGCACCGGAGGGACCACGTGCTTCACCTTTGAAAAGTTTAGTTTCGACCGTCGCGCCGAGTACGAAGTGTGGTTGAATGAATTAGAGGTTCGGCCTACCGCCTATTCATATTTTTACCACTAACAGGTGAGAGTTTCGATTGATTTCATTTCGTTCCCGGGAGTAAAGTTTCGTCCCGGGTCGAGACTAAACTCCTTGGTGATCTTAATTTCGTGCAGGAACGAAACTAAACCTAAGCCTCGTGTTTTCGTTTCGTTTCCCTGGCCATCCCTGCCGTTGGCCCTTTAGCCCTGGGAATGGAGTACGTCTCGTACCGCGAAACGCCGGCAGCCAATGAGGATATTACCCGGTGGAGAACCCGAACAGCCTTCACTACCTCTCATGAGTTCTTTGCATTACTTCATCATCATCATCACTGGTTATCAATCGTAAGATTGGTAGCTCTCCACTCAATTTTCCTATCAGCTAACCTTTTCACACCTAGGTATTTTTTCTCTCCTTCTTTGCCTGTTTCATATATTTTTTTCGAGGTATTCCTTACCCTTTCTAGCCATCTACTTGTCCCTCGATGGTTGTCTTCATGAGGTGATCATGTCTCAAGATGTGGCCTGTAAGGATATTCCGTCTTCTTATTACGGTTGTCATGAGGCTCCTCTCCTCATAGGTCTTCCTCATTATTAACTCGGTAATTTCATTTGATCCTCATCATTTTTCTTAAAATACTGCATGATATCATAAGTGTAAATACATTTTCTGTCTTCACGTCGTGCTATCTTTCTCTTGTGATATTCTCGTCTTTCGAATTCATTTCCATAATTCAATCTTCGTCTGTAGAAAAAATCTACTCTCTCATTCTCGGAAAAAAACAATTATGGCGTCGTGCATTCTATCCCCAGAACGGCGTGCGGTCTGTGGTGCGGTCACAAGAAACAAAAGAAAACCGAAATCTGGCCCAGCTCTCGGCAGTCGATTGAGGGGGTAGCGCGATATCGACCCTAGGTTCCCGATTCGGAAGGATCGGAGTGGGTATGCTGCCGCTAGGATTGGTTTGAGACTCCGTTTTCTTTCGTCCTTCGGCCCTACAAGCATTATTCTACCGCCGCCCTTCATTCCACTGGTCTGACTTCTATCTCAGTTGGCCAGGGCCACAATACCTTGGCATTTAGCGTAAGCTCAAACCATCACCATTTCACAAATCGAACGGTTTCAAGGGTAATCACGTGAAAGTTTTCCAGGGTGGATTAAATGAAACATCCAAAATTCAATTGAATTTTTAAATAAAAATTATTAAGTTTTATTCATTTCCATCCCCGCTGTTTCTCTCAACGTAGCTTTAAAGATTGTCCTGGTGCAGGTTATTTTCCGTTTCTTTCTTGAAAAGGATAGGTGTATGCAGTTATTATTTCACGCTGTTTATTTTATCTTCACTATTGAGAAAAAATAGACCTCGAACCAACCTAATTTTCCTATTTTTTAACGTCCTTTAAAACCCCAGAAATGTCTTCCGAGATTGGTAATTTATATCCGTTTGGAAACAATATGAATTGCTGCAGTTTTGTGAATTTTTCAACCTACAATACAGCATGGTATGAACGAATTCTTATCGAGAGCTTTTTCCTCAGAAAGAATGAGTCCGTTTATTCTGGAATGTATATTTATATTCTAATGGCCATGTTGTAAATTATTTCAATCTAAAGATAAAAAGGGCCGGTCGCTGTTATTACTTTTCGAGCGTCTTGGTGGGGTAGTGAAACCCCTTAATCAATCGAACCCCTCACCCCCTTCCCTTTGGCCGTTCATTTAAATGCCTCCCCATCCCTCTTCCTTGGGCATCTCCGCCCACCCTCCCCGTGATTTTCCCTTCCTTCCCCACCACTCCTCCAATCCATTACGAACCCTTGGCTTCCTGCTCCCAAGTCGGTCTTCCAAGTCGTTCTCCCAAGCCGCCCTTAACATCCTCTTAATCTGTTGTCAACTCGAGTGGCGCCTTGGCCTTGTTTTAAGAGATCGTATGGCGATTGTGGCTTGGGCCTTTTTTCGGGCGTCAATTAACACGGCCTATCCACATCCAACCCGATGCCATTATCTGACGTTATCGACTCCCTTAATCTTAGTGAACACCTCCCAGATAAATCGCTCTTCGGGAGCAAACAATTTAGCGGCTCGGCCGGCTTCTTAGCATCTCGTTCGCCCATCTGATGCTATCTATGCGTGCGCCTATTATTCGTGTCGATACTAAGTGTTACAATAATTGAGTTCCTTTCTGTATTCGCATAAAATAGCAGTTATTTTTCTAAACTGTATTTTCCTAGCGACTCAGCAGGTTTTGATCACCTCCCAGGTTACTATCTTTGAGGAGGCAAACATTTTTTTCAGTTCGGCTTTGTTAATTCGTTCAAATTCTTCGCGTATTTGTTTAATAGCCCACAATATTGAAGTAAATGTAACGAGTAGTGCAGGGACATATCATTTTCCCCGGGTGAAACTGCAAAAATAAATTATAAGTACCTACGAATAGCTTTAATTTCGGGCTGTTGTATTTGAAGTGAAGTCGTTACTGATTTTCGCATTGAAATCGCGTTTACATCAATTGCATTACTTTGGTTTATTGAATTCCGCCTTATAATCCTTAGATTTTCGGATTTTGACTGTCATAAATATTCATACGATAATAAGAAAATAGATTAGGCATCCGGTAAAATGAATTTGTTGAGTTGGTGGAGTTATCCAAGAGGGAATAACTTGGCTAAGAGCGTATTCCTGAATGAAAAATGAACTTCCGTGAGGAAATAAATAATTTCTATGAAAGAGTTGTAATGTTGTGCTATCTGCGATTCATCTTAGCCGATGGATCACATTTAGAGCTAATTCAAGTGTTAATCTTCGTAGGATAGGAATATTTGCAACTTCTGAGCTAGACGTGACTGTGTGACGTGATTCGGTGAATACTTTCCTCGCCCCCCCTTTTAGCTTTGAAGCTCGCATTGGCGCTCACGGAAAGTATATGGGCTTTAATTATTCATTTGCCGCGTGCATTCATATTTTCGTGCTCCCCACGTAGTGCCCGCCTCGTGCAACTTTTAAAAACGGGAGAGAGAGAGAAAAAAAAACGAATAATTCCCTCAGAGATCCGGGTTCAGATGTGTGCCTTTCCGGGGTCCCTCGGGAGGGAGGGAGCGTGGCCTACGGGAGTGGTTGGCACGCACAGTTCGTTCACCCCTTTGATCCAACCAACCCCTTTGTTGTGCCACCACCCCCGAGGGGAGGAGGGGCGAGGGTGGTGGCGGCGGGGGTACCGGAGACCTCGCCCCTTGTTTTTTTTTATCCTTTTCATATCTGCATTCATATATATGTGTATATATATAAATGGGGCTTGGTATTAAGGGGGTGGCGTGCGTTATGGCGAAGTGGGACGTTTTTCCCCTGGTCGAGGCTAGAGGTGGCATTAAGGTGGAGTGGGGTCGGTTTTTTGGAAACAGGTCCACCTCACCCCACCTGAATATGCGGGGGTCGGGGGCCGAAGGGGGTGTCGGGTGGGTTCAGGTTTGTGCGGTTGACGAGGGGGGTGGTTTGGGTGGGGCAGCTGCCGCCGTCGCAGAATTAGTTGTAAGCCCTTCCAGTTATTTTGCGTCACTCTCCGTTTCATATTAGCATAAAACCGACGTTTTTGTCCGGCCCTGCTGTAATGACAATCGACCGCCAAAAACTGCATTATCTCTTTCCCCGAGCCGGGAGAGAATGATGTATATACGCGGCCCTACATGATGGATATGTGTGCTAGCACAAATTTATCCCACCCCTTCTCCCCCCTAAACCCAGAGCGATGACAATGGTTTTTGTTCGCGGCCCTCCGCCGCCGCCGCGGCCATCGAATAGAAATCGTGTTTCGAAACCGCGTGTAAGCGGGTTCATCTAATTTTCTTCGATTCTTTCGTCGAGGCCAAATTTATTTTTAGTTCGACTCATGTGAGGGGCAAATTAGATTCCGAGAATGCAATTTGTGATATTCCGCTCGCGTTTCACGCCGAGCCAATTTGTCATTAGCGGATATTATCCTTCGGGCTGAACCCGGGGAAATGGGTCAGCAATTTTATTGACGGTTTTATTTTCTTGGGATTAGTGTATTTTGGGCTCTTTTTTGCAATTCCTGAAACCATTGTGTACAAGTTGCTGTGCACAGATAGGTATAGTTTCTTTCTCAAGAGGGTTCAATGCATGTGTTTGCGAGTGAAATTCCCCTGCCGCGGCGTAAGATAGCAGATCTACGTCGTATATTAAAATGTATTTTGTTTCTGTGGCGAGAGAGGATTGAATAGTGCCGGTTTAGGCCGTAATCGGTTGAGGTATTTATATGATTACTTTTCACATGTTTTAGTTGACCTTCAAAAATTGTTTGAACTTGAATTGTAAATGTCTCACCCCGTGTTTTGCCGAGGTACCCGTAATCATTTGTAAAACCGCGTAGTTATATGCTATTGCTTTGGATATTGCCGAAAGTAGAAAATTATGCATCGGTTTACAGCTTTGACTCTCAATAACTGTGCATTACTTTCTTTTTCCTTCTGTTTAGATTCACGTTTAACGCCACCAGTCCGCTAAAACTTTTTAAAAAGACTAAAACTTTTCGTCTCCTATATTATATCGGTGCTAATTTAGGAGATGTAGAGAGTGAATTTCACTGTCCATTTGCGTATGTAAATATGGGACTGAGAAACCTGGGAATCGGGTACTTTTTCTGGCATATTCCAGAAATGAATTTGCTCTTGATGGTACGATGAATTTTAGATGAAGTTGAGCTTTGCTTAATCGGGATATCGAGTGTAATTACCGGCCCTTTTTCTTGTGTCTTGGTTTTCAAAAACTCTTGGAATAGTCAAGTAGATGAATTGAGTCCGTCCCTGACTCGCGGTCACGGATTAATTATGCTTGGTGTGTCTTTCTCTCTTCGAGAGCTTTCAGTTGGGCCTTATCTGTAATCAGTTGTGGCGGGAAAGTGTTGTTCTCGATTGTGTTTGTTTCTCGTCTGTTTTCCTGCTCCCTCAAAATTCCCATTTTTGCCACTTAAAAAGTATTAATATCCAATCGTCTTCCATTATCGGGAGGTGTAAGCGGCCTTTTACGTGCCCTTAAGATCGTAACGGCTCTAGATACGGCTTGATATTATGCTTTTTATCGCAGTATCAAGAGGATGATTTGATTTCGATCGCACCAAAGCGCGCTATCAAATGGTGTTCTACGTGATCGTAACTATAAATTATTCGCCGCAAAATAAACTTCCCGTAATTTCGATCAAATTTGTGTCGGGCATGACTATATTCTCTCTCTTTACGTCCCATATATCTCTCGGTGGCGTTTTTAGTGCTACCTGATTGAGGCCCTCTTTCCGATCTCTTGGCGTTGAAAGGATTAAGATACAAGCTGAAAACCTCCTAAAAGGGTCGTTTTGCTCCATCCATATTCATTTATAGCTTTCATGGTGGAACTTTTCCCCTCTGGGGCCTTGTTCATTGTGCTTCCACGGTAAATTATCGTGGAAGACTTACTCTTTGGGAAGAAACAGCGGAGAGGAAAATCTTTTGTTATTGTTCGAGAGTTAAAGCATTTCTTATGTATAGAGATCATTTTATATGCTAATGAAATCAGGGCAAATCTCTTAGATAATGCTTTCGTCGTTAAATACTTTCCTCTTATATTGCTTCACCGTAGGAAGTTTTCCCCCCGAAATGGAGGACCATTTTCCTGTCTTTTTCTAGCGTCAATGTTTAGGGCTTACCTTTAAGCGATGGTAAATTCAATTTTAGCCATATGCGGTTTTCGTTTACGTAAAATTTATAGGAGAACTTCATGGCGTTTGGTATTTAAGACGTGGAAACAATGTAGTAGGATACGAGAAGGGTTTTGATTGCCTCTGTAGACCTACAGGTTACCTTATAATTCTGTGATTTATGGAATGATGATGCCAGCTGCGTGCAATAAATATCGTTTTGATGATGTGTAACGCTGCATGGATGTCCCGTGTCGCTCATTTCATGTTGGAGTACCTGTTAAGGCTAAAATTATCTATTTGGTAGTGATGAGTGTCTTTAATCGCCGAAAAATGCATGCATCAGTTAAGACAAAAATATATCCTTAAGTGCGGCATTCTGATTAATCGATGCAATAAAAGACTAAAACAAATTTTAGTTTTTTACCTTAAACTTTATTCTTTCAACGATGATAATGGTGTGCCCTTCACGAGATTGAGGCGGAATACTTTAACGAGAACATCTGGATTAAGGTTAGGGTGTTAGGAGGGCGGAGAGAGGCAAGAGGAGAAAAGGGTACACCGATAGATTGGATACTGACGTAAACCTTATGCCGACGTGAATATAGGAAAGTCAGCGATTGCTTTCGCGTGGCTTCCAAGAATGCTCACGAGCCCTCCCCTCATTAATTTATTCTCTTACTTGCATGATTATAAAAAAAACGTGTCCCAATGAGTATGCATATAAAATATGAGGAATTATGATCTACGATGTTATTGAGGGAGATCTTTTTCCTGTTTATCATCTTGGTTTTCTTCGGATTAAAGTTTTACATTTTAACCTGCATTGATAGTTTTCAAGGTTATTATTGCTTCACTTGGAGATCGCCATGGAATTCGTTGTAGACACGCCTTTGGGCATGAAAAGCGATATGCAATCTTATGTTTTTGAAGGATATTCAGTGTGGAAGGCCCGAATTGAATGTTTTATTTTCTTACAGGCCTAGATTAAATGGTGAATTATTCGAAATGAGAATTAGATAATTAAATTTATGTGGAATTATCAAGTTTTTTTTAAATATTGCATTAAGATAATAAATAAGAGACGAGGACAGGTCGCGTAGCCAAACGTGTCCAACTCCACTTGCATTAGCCGGCACACTAGCCCCTTCATCTCCTGGCGCCTCCGCTGTTTCTCACACCTTCCAATCCTCGGCCTTCACTTCCCCGTGTCCTCCTTCTATCTCCGCACACACCCTTCCGGTTCCTAACTGCCCGAATCCTGGAATTTGCGCTTTCCCCGGAAAGGTCCCGAAGGGAGGGTTACCCCGGGGGAAAAAGTCCCTCCCTCTCTCGCATCCACCCCCCGACGATTTTCAGGGTGGCTTCAGTCCTCTCTGCCCCCGCGGCACGTCCCCCGAACCCCTCACACCCCCGTCGCCCCCACTGTTGCCTCCGCCCCCGACTGCTGAAAAGTAGCGCCACCTCTGGGGTTGTACGGGCTGGGTTGCATTTTGGGCTAAATCGGAAGGGGTCGAGATTGGTCGAAATCATGTCCGCCTCACGGATGGCTTTCATCATTATAAGTGCGGCCAATAATTTGGCATGTTTTGTGCACATGAAAGATGACTCAACAATTATACTAACAATAAACGTATATTCACATTCTCGATTTCATGTATATTCCGGGGGCGGTGTTTGTGATCAACATCCGTTTGCAAAGAAAGTGATCGTTGGAGTGATAAGGCTTCTGAGTTCGATCTATTATTTGGTTAAGTCCTTAAAGTAAAGATAAAAAAGTAGTTAACAATAAATGTCTCGACCCATCCGTTCGGCAAAATATCTCTTTCATTTTATTTCTGCGCACCAGTTATTACAGTGAGGTTCTACGATGACGTTCTCCTCTGTGCTTAGTAGTTCCACCAATCTAAGCCTAGAACTTAGCATCCGAGTCCTCAGTTCGTTGAGGTTTTTGACGAATCTCGCAGTTTTCCTTTGAATTCTCATTTAGTTCACGAATTGAATCTTTCATCGCCGGGCCCCACAAGTTAGCCTTTGGTTTCATCCTCGTACGCTTTCTCCCAGAATGCTTTGTCTGCCCTCCACACACTGTCCACGCTAGTGGAAGACGTATGCCGATTCATTCCCCTTCTCTTCTCGGATAGCTTTGATGCCGAATTTTTGTTTTGCACCGCCTCCTGTGATATCTATTACATTCTATTAATTCTCTGCATCCTCTGGTCGCGTTTTATATAGCTGCGTATGGTTTGCCGTGAGAAATTTCTGCTTTTCGTTATAAGACTGCTACGCGAACTAACACCGATATTGCCGATTGTGCCTTTTATTACCACTTCATTCAATTGATGTTAAGTTTCGGGGACGGTTAATCTTTACTATGCGAACGGGGAAATGGCAATTGGGCAGATCAAGATGAGTAAAATAATGCTAGACGGATTTTGGATTAAAAAGCTGTTTACTTGCTATCCCAGGTATGTCAAAGGATGATATTAATATAAAACTATAACAAATAAAAAAAATGGATGAGGTTTAATTTTCAACCTCTTCCGAATGGAGATTGAAGAAGTTTTATAAGTTCTCATGCGTCGTAATAAGTTGTTCATTCAAAGTAATTTCATTTGATAGTACTTCAATGCGGGCGGGGATGATGCATTTTCTGAAGCTAATTATACCGTACGTTTCATTTTGCGATTTATCATTGCCCTAGATATAGGTTCTCGTCCAACTGTGTGTCTCTTGCTGCTGAGTCCCTGACCTCCCTCTCCCTGCCTCCCTAATTATTTCCTAATTTGGCCAGTAGCCTCGCCAGTCGGTTCCCGCTCCTCACTAACTACCGTGCCCCCGAGTTTCGACGCCCGGCGCCTCCCCTTTACTCTTACGACTCCCATACCCTCGACAGGGTGGGTATCTCCCCTCCGCCACCCCCTCTCCCTGCACCGACCATCGTCACCGGCGGACAATGCATTAACAATGCCAATGGAGTCCCTCCACGCCGCGGGCCACACACTCCCCCAGCGCAACAGAATAGACAGCGGTGAGTCTATCCATTCCAGCATCCCTCCTCCGTTCCCGACCCCTTTCACTTCGTCTCTCACAATGCCAAAACCAGGGTGGCCACTCACTGGGTAGCTTGTGAGTTGCAGCGAAGAATATTAACGGTTATTTCCCATTTTCCCTGCGCTTATTTTCATTTTTTCCTGGTCATTTCACCATGAAAACCATACGTTTTCTGAGCGAAATTTTAATTCTGAGAGCGAAGAGATCAGTGCTGGGTGCAGTGTGTTCTTTTAAATGTGATTCAGAGAAATCCATGGGCCTATAGTTATGGACATTGATAACTCGTAGCTCTCGGAGAGAAGTGATCGCCGGAAAGAAGAAGGGGGACAATTTTTTGTGCATACTGATGTTTTGATGGTTTGACCCTTGATGCTCAGCCTGCCCCTTGGGTGCGCAATTCTTTCGCTCAGGTCCTGTCCTTAACGCCTCATTTTCTCTTGAGCTGATATGTTATGGTTAAACAGCATAGGGTCTATATATTGATCACACTTATAGGAATTTGTCCTAGGAGATGTAGGAGACACTGATTCTGAAAGGAGCGTGAACTGAGGGGAATGGAGATCCAATTCCCGTGATGGATGGAAGAACGTTTGACCAGTCCAGAAACGGGGGAGGGAGAGGGGTATCGGTTCATGGATAAAGGATATAGTGATAGGTCTTATTCTGAGTTGAATGAGGGAATTCAAAATGGGAAAGGTTGGTCTACAAAATATGCCAATTAAAGCTGTCTGGGAACGGTTGGTAACTTCAATGATAACCCAGTAATTTATTGCAACGGATGAGCTAAATGTAATATTTCTTGAACAACGAATGAAGTATTTAAAAATGTATAGGTGAGTAGTATTTTACAATGGTCGAGAATTTGTTGCATAGTACGCAAATGCATTCATGTATATAACTGAATGTTTTTATAACTTTACCGGCATGAATACACAGTATGTATTCCCAGTTTACATTGGATGAAATAGTTTCCAATTACCGGGTCTTTTCCGTGTTACCCGAATGTGTGGCAACCCTGATGGCAGTAAGAGTTTCCACCGTAGCGCCCCGTTCCGTCATCCCCTTTCATTCTATCCCCCCATGTTCACAACCCCCTCCTTCCCCTTGCCTAACTATCCCCTTCGCGCCGCGTGCTCGCTCGTCATAGCTTCGGGCGTGCACCTCTCCGCCCCCCGCCCTCTCCCGCTAATTTTTAACTATGAATGCAGGCAGTAGCGAGGGAGGGCGAGCCGCCATATCGCCCGTCGGGGGTCTGACGAGAGGGGGTCGGGTATATGTAGTTTTGCTCCACGCCCGGAGGGGGTAAGTCGGGCAGGTTTGTGTGTATGCGCTGGCTCTCTCACTCGTTTGGGAGGGGAGGCACGTACCCTGGTTGCGGAGAGGGTCGAAACCGAACTGAAATGGGCTCGTTTCTGGCCAGGCAATGGCGCTCTACGTGGCCGCTGCAGCCCGGAATTCCGTGGGTGAATAAAAAAGTGAGCATCGGGCTACCATGGCAACGCTGGGAGCGTGACGACGATATGCTCCCCTCCCTTATTTTTTTAGTAAAGCTCCAAGCCTCTTCTCTCTCTCTCTCTCTCTGTCTTTCGTACATTTTCGACGTTCACTTGTTTGCTATTAATGTGTCCGAAGGGAGTACTTACGCTTAATAACTCTCATTGTGACTCCTTGATCGATCCATTGATCTCTCGGGTCTCTCATTTATTTACGCCCTCAGATTTTATTTTTTCCCTTCGACCTGCTCGCTCGCATACATCCCTCCGCGTATGCCTTTTCTTCCCGCTAACCAACATCTCTTTTATTTTCACCCCTCTTCCGTTCCAGATTTGATGGGATCAGTTTTCCTCTTGTTTCCATGGAGGAGCATTTAGCTCTCGTGTGGCATGAAAATTTCATGCGAATGCCATGAATGTTTTAGAAAGGACAGAATGAAAACAACTTTTTCAATGGTTCTGACTCGATATCCGCTGTATTTATCGCGCGTGATGGAATTGAAATGCAAAAATTATCAGTACTCGTCGAGCAAGAGAAGTTACTTTTTCCCTCGTGGATGATGGCGTATTTTAGTTCTCTCGTTAAAAATTTAGGAGAGATTTTTCCTTTGAATCATTTAGCCGAAAGTGCGATTTTAGGTACTCGAATGAATATAAAATGCTTGAATATATAAAGTGGTAGCATACATCCCCTAGAGCAAAAATGCTGCTTGGGACTTAGATGATGAGTTGCGGTTGTTAGTGGCATTAATTTAAGTTTACCGCATCCTTATGCTTGCGAAAAATATCAGTGTTTTTTTTCTATCTTTATGTGAAGTATGAGACTTCTCCTATTTCATGTCATAATTTCATTTCCATGAGACTCTGTCCCATTTCTAGCTGAAGGCAATCGCATTAATAGTCAATATCTCTCGAAACTTGGAATATGCATTGATTTTTTAAGCGAAATTGATAAAAATAATCCTGCTGATTGAATATTCCTATTTCTGAGATGCAGTGGTGTGTGATGAATTTTCATGCATTGTACTTGAAAGCTTTTTGCACCCGTTCGACTTCAGTGATTCCATAGTTCTTCCATATATTTTCCCAGAAGTATCGTTGGAAGGAAATGCGAAATTCTTTTAGGATCAGGTGAGGGAATTGGATACCCTCCATTGGACAATCTATATATACCCCAGTCGCTCTCGGGAACGGGGTAACTAGCTGGAATCTCCTTAGCGTAGACGATTGAGGATTCCAGGGGAATGGGCTGGAGGAGAGATAGTCTATGGTTATGTCGACTGGTCGTGTAGGGAGATCTTCGGGCGTGCAGGTAAGGCTGCTAATGGAAGACGAAATGCCCGAACCCTTCCCCCCTCAAGACATTAATTTCGCGGGAACACGGCGCGGAGAGGATTTTTCTGGACGGCTGGAATATCTTCATCCACGGCTCTCCATTCTCTTTCTCCAGCCTCTCTCTCCTCGTCCCGTTACCCTCCAGAAGGGTACCAGGACTCGGCGAGGAGATTTCCACCACATCCCCGAAAACCCAGGGAACGTCCTCTGCCCGACATCCATTACGGAGGGTTTTTGGTGGGAGAGCAGAGGTAATGTGGAGGGGAGGGCGCTGGTCTTATGTGGAGGCTCCGTTGTCAGGGAGGGGGGTCTAAGAGGCAATCGTTCCCGAAAATGGGCGGAGGGTTTTTTTTTATAGCCATGCTTTTGCTTCCCCGCCCCGTCCACGGCGACAGTAACTCAGCGGTAGTGGTCACTTTTGTCACTCATTTCTTCGTACACTTCTATCTGCTGCGCACTCGCGGAGGTGGGAGAGGGGCTGGTTGAGTGTTTGGGGTGGGGGGGAGGTGGGTGAAATGGGGGGGTGGGAATGGTGAGAGCTTTAGGTAGACTACCAAGATGTTGAAGGGTTGAATGGGAAGATTTCTCTCTCTCCCCCCTCGCTCCTCAAGAAGAAAAAGGCTCTGCCTGTCTCGCTTAAAAAAACGTTCTCATTCTTTATGTATACCCACCAACCCTCCTCCTATTCTGACACCCGCACCCCACTTTCCACTTGCCTCCCATTCCATTACACACCACCTCCCTCTGTATCTTCCCCCCCCCCTCTCCTCCCCTCGGGCATAACTCCATCCCCCTCCCCCTGGTCCATTTCCTTCTCATCGTGGAAACACCAGCGAGGATCCATCTCTCTCGCTTTTACCACTCTCTGGAGCAACTCTATCGATTTGCCATTCATCCCTCGTCTTCTCGTCTGCTCTCACCTACCTCTTCGATGTTTCTTCCCTCTCTTGCCCACCACACACCGTCGGTGGGAATGTAGCAAAAAAATTAACTGGTCAGAATTAAAATTTTTCTCTGTAAGAAGTGTGTCCAAATTCTAGGTGAAGTTCGTGAACAAGTGAGTAGAGTATAAGGTAGAGTTTAAAAATTGTATCCTAGTCATTATAAATTACTTTCTCAGTTACTTTAAGGAGGGTTTGGTAAGTAACGTGAAGTAACTTTAAAAGGTATTGTTTAGTATTGGAATGGTGAAATAAATACAATCTTGAAATACTGGCATAAATTAAAAAATCATCATGAGCTAAAATGAATGAAAAAAATCAGCTGGAATTAGTTTTGTGTCACAGGTCTTCCGTCTCATTACGTTACGTCTCAAGTCGAAATAAAACCAGTGGCACCTCAAATGAAGATGATAGACAATTTGAATGCTGTACATGATAAATTATTTAATATTCCACTCAATTTTCCTCATGGAAAGAAGATAGTTAACCAACAGATCAAAGTTTATGCCATTTCCCCGAAAAAAAAAGATTGACTCCGTCGGCCCATCTAAGATTGAACCTCTTACAGCCGAGGAGATTATGGCTATACAAGGGCCAGAGATGGATATTGCGGTCAGCTTGTCTTCCAAAGAGTCGTAGCAAGCTCCTCTTCGGCATTGAAAGGTATCGCGCCATTCGTGCTGCACCTGTATACCAACAGGCATGGCACAGAGTCGTAGGAATAAGTACAAAGCGGGTTGGGATTCTGCCGACGACGCTGGTACTTGCTGTCCTTGGACCGACGACATGCTGGAAAGGTCTCTTTGGTTTTTGGCTAATAAAACACACCTGTAGGTTACAAATGATTCTCTATATTTCGCCCGGCAAAGGCAAAGTTTATTACATGAGACACTTTGAATCGAACTGACACACACCGAACTAATAAAATTACAAATATTCAATGCGTCCCCCGAATCTAGAGGAACGCAGCCAATATAGCAAGAAGGTAAACATCTAACACTGCCCGCATCATTTAACATTTTTAATAAGTCCTTATATTGAGCATCGGAAGTTAAATAATCACTACATTTTAAATATTTCTTACAACCAGGATACTGAGAAAATCTCGCATTCACTCTGCGGGAGTACTTGGAATTGTCAATGTCTGTATAATTACCCACTTCAATAGCTTTGGGAATAGTATGTTTTACATAATCACTTGCACAAAAGTCCCTGGAGATAAATTTCGTAAAGACCGCCTTAGCGTCCTTCTCAACCAATGGTACAGTGGTGCCTCTATCTGGCGGAGCTGGCAACGCTGTGCCGTTCGCGAGGTCATTCGCATACTTCTTACAAATTTGGTCTGCATCCTTACCATAAAAATCAAACTCCTCAACTGAGGATAACTGCTTATCATATACTTTTATGTTACGTATCATGAAACGGGAATATTGTTCACAAAAACCTTTTAAAGCTTGAGAAGGACCTACTGCTAATGGACTTATTAAACCAAACGGCTTACTCCATCGGCCACCCAAAATACGACTTGTCAATCCTTCGAAAAGTCGAAGGATTGCCCAGCCTGTTCCTATACTCAGTGTGACAATTTTGCAAAAACTTTTAAATGTTTTTATGCTCCACAACAAATGGATCGCAAAAACTAAATCTATCACTACTCTCCGCCCACTTAGCAATTCTATAGTTAAAATTTAACTTACTGATGGAGGTATTCGTTAGAAGCTTCGCGTCCTCTTTTGAAATGTATTTCAAACAGGACCGTTGAGATCTGCAAACCTGAAATGTTGATACAAGGCCTCGAAGACCTCGCGAAGATCGGCAAGCAACCAACCACTCACAAACTTTAAGAAACAGTGAATGTGTTTGGATACAACAGCACTAGTTCTGCTCACTTCCAACGCTATACAGTAACTGACAAGATCACGTTCAAACGCGTCCAATATATCTCCCCGGGTCAGAGATCCACTTGCGTCACTAAGAGTGGCAAAAAACAAATGACTCGGCTTCCGCCGCTGCTTTATCTCCGCCGACCCCGAACTTTGCTTGATGTATTCTTACAAGTTAAAAGATAACTTCCAAAAAGTGAAGGTAAAATCGTAATGTTAGGTACTTTTTTAGCGATATTTACATATTTTACCAATTATTTCAATCCTTAAATGTTTTATCGTCAATCTTTACTCTGGTTTACGCGCCCTATCATCCAGCATCTTTTTTTCCTTTCGACTCCTTACAATCCCCTTTCCCAGCGCATTCATGCCTTTGGACTCCGAACGTCCCACTTCACATATTCATTCTTGCCGTCCTCTATCACGACTGCAATAATGCTGACGGTACGGGCGATGATCCGACCGTCATGTGCGGCAAAAGGACGGGGGAATCTCTCATTTTAGCCCACTGATGGCTTACTTCGACTAAGATTATGGCCCACGCTTTTGCAAAAACGTCAAACTACGTAGTATCGGCGAATTCACGGGACCGCTAATGCCCCAGTTGATTTGGAGCTTTCTGTTATGTTTTAAGTTTGAGGGTTATTTCACCTTGAATAAAACTCTTCGTTAGTGATCAACTTCAGGAAAAAGATGTTGAATAGCCGACCTCCTCGTTGATCTTTCTGTGACACGAAGTTTTGGCTATTAACACCAATACTCCTTCGTGATTGATGAGGAAACAACCAACGGTTTTTTGGAACTGATCCTTTATACTTGTGCCTTTCGCAGAGGCTTTTTAAAGGAATATTCTTGTTTATAATCTTCCATTGATAAAAATACGGAATAATACAATCATATTTTAATATTGTCTTCTAATCTCTTATATATTATTACCATTACCTATTTCTAAAGCTGCGATCCGTCATAGAACGTGGTAAATGATTGAGCCCAATGTGAATAGAGATGTGCGTTAGAAATGTGGTAGGAAAGATGTGAAAGCAGCAAAGATGCGAAGAGATCAGTGCTGGGTGCAGTGTGTTCTTTTAAATGTGATATAGAGAAATCCATAGACGTATAGATATGGACACTGATAACTCATAGCTCTCGGAGAGAAGTGATAGCCCGAAAGAAGAAGGGGACAATTTTTTGTGCATACTGATGTTTTGATGGTTTGACCCTTGGTGCTCAGCCTGCCCCTTGGGTGCGCGATTCTTTCGCACAGGTCCTGCCCTTAACGCCTCATTTCCTCTTCCCCCCCTTTCCCCTGTCCACCCCCGGCGCCTTTCCGTTCCACTGCACCCCCATATGCTGCTCCAGACCGAAAATGTCCCTTTCCCAAGATAGCGAGTCCCCGTCCCTCTTCCACTATTAAGGCCTTGCTGCGCTATTTCGTTGTTTGCGCATCGCTGATCTATATACATGGCCTGCCTTTCTTCTCCGCCGCTCACTTCCATGTGACCGAATGTTTCGGTCACAACTCCTCTCCATCTACTTATTTCCTTCTTTTCTACGTTTTACTTCAGTTGGGATTTGTACTGCGGCTGCTAATACGAGTGAAACGGATTGATGGGAAATTGGGAATTGAACCTTTTGTATTCTACTATCGTGGAGACCGTACGTCATTAATTTTTTTCCTGTCCTGAGCTTTTGAAGCGAAATCTTCATACTAGGCTTCTATCCCTCTTTAGCCATTCGAACCAACTACAGTGTGATTGAAAAGGTTCTCTGGCGGTATGGCTGGATGTGTATGGTATTTTTGTGAATCACCTCGACCTGTCCACTTCCGAAATTGGACTTGACTCTTGAAATTGCAAATCACCGGATATTTATGTATCTTCCCAAGTGTTTGTTACCTATCCTATTTACTAATTAGTATATCCTTACTTACCTTTTTTATCTCGTAACTAACTCGCTGAAACGGCATTTGTGTTTTTTGATTTTTGCTGCCATAGCGTGGGTAATGGCATAAGCAAAAATGTGAACTACTGCCTTATTGCGTTAGCAGTCTACTCCTCTATACGTTACCTTTATAAGTTTATAACTTTATAAGTTATATAAGTTACCTTTATAAGTTTTTTAGGTTATAAGTTAAGTATAAGTTATAGTTACTACTACTTACCGAATAGCTTTTAGATGGAAATCGCGTTCTATTAAACCTTTTTATGGTATCCAAATAACTTCTTCGTCATTATTCCAGTTAATGGAATTATTCCATCTATGTTTTGCGTGAAAGAGGAGCGGTGGCTGCCGATGAAAGAAAATTCTCCTGTAAAGTCCGTTCGCTTTATGCCTTCCCATTAGTCGATTAAGCATTTTAAGTGTGATATTTTATTCCGCGAACAACGTATTTTACTGTTTTAGGGAAGTTTTCAACTAAAATTAATGAAGAGAATTTTTAAAAACGTACATAAGCTTCAAATTGGATTTTGTATGCATTCTGTATCACTGGCTGTTGTGCCCAAATGGTCCTTTCCCAGTTATTTTTTTCCATTCAGCTGCTGTACGTCCTCCATTTTGTTCAATTTAATTTATTAATGTCCCCAAGTCGCAAATGCATAAATTATTTTTTCATCGCGCCATCAATCGCTCCGTGTGTGTGCATATTTAATAACTTTCTCCGCTTTCGCTCTGTTCTTGAATATTTTCCGGTATGAAAATGGATAGGTACACTCGCGTTTCACAAATTCCGTTAAAGCTGAGTAGCGTGTATGTAGTTTATTTTGGACGTGCTAGCACCTGCGTGTTGTTTGTCTATCTCGTCCCTCTTTTTGAATTATTAAGAGGATCGCCGGGGTGCGATGTTGTTTTATTTTTTAATTGTTTCGGGGACTCCCCGCTCCTCTTTTTCAAAGCATTTGCTCGCGGTCCGAACCCATTTTCAGTTCTCACCTTTCTCCCAATCCCTTTCAACACCCGCGCGCCCCGTCCCGCGTGTCCACCAAAATATACATACGTGGTTTTGCACCCGAGTTTTGGTTTCGTCTAATTTTTTCCGCTCCCTCTCATTCCAGTGTGGATTTTTATTTATTTTTTTGTGCCGCGTCATGGTGTTCAGTTCTTTTTTATATTTGGGCCGAGTTTTTAGGGCTGGAAAGGGAGACATAGCCCTTTGGGCCCTGCAGGAACCCGCCCTATTCGCATACTCTATTTCGTCCAGGGGGTGGTGGTTGAGGGCCGTCGAGGGCCTTGATGGCTGCGTTCAACCCCCTCAGGCAGTCCCTCGTGGAGGGCGTGCCCGAAGGGATATGCTGAGGGTGGGGGTGGGGGGCGTGGTGGAGGGTCGTCAGGAGAGAGGGTGCGTGTTCTACTCCCCTCCCACCCCTTCCAACCCCTCCATACTCTGCCCCAACAGTTTCGTTCTCCGAACTTTTTCCTGTTTTGATATTCATGTTTTGTTCATCCCTTTCGCTTCACTCCGCACCCCCGCAGTTCTCACATTGAGCGTTCCCTTACAGTTACCCTCTTCTGCCCCATAGCCTTTTCAGGTGGTTTATTATTCTCTTCTGCAGCCATGTGTTCCTTTCATTTCCCCTCCCCGTCTGTGGAGCATTCCTCGATCAACTGTTGTGATTAACAGTTCGTTATCCTTATGTCTCTCCTTGCCGCAGGTATCGTGTGACAGCCCTCAGAAGTATTTTCGAGGTTAGAAGTTGATCGTCATGGGCATTGGAGAGAGGCACCTTTTAATGCATTGACGAGATAATAGATAGGGTGGTTGTAAATAGTTGGATCCGAAATAATGGATTATTTGCAATAAGTATCACAGAGTTTGGAAATTGGAAGTTGAAATAGGAGGTGGTGTGTTGTGTGCATAAATGAAAGAAGGAGAAAATGTTTTTCAATTTATGTGAGGCTGGGCAAATGAGCCCTTTGGCCCCTGCAGGAACCCGCCCTATTCGCGTTCTCTATTTCGTCCAGGGGGTGGTGGCTGAGGCCCGCCTGAGGGCCTTGATGGCTGCGTTCGTATGGGATTATGTAATGTAGTTTTTGTAGAATACTGGAACTCCTAAAAATCACATAAATACCTTCTTTAGCCGGATGTTTCCTGAATATAGAATCGTTGTCTTGCCTTCTTCCACTTCACAGTCATACGGCTCCCAGGCGTAATTAAGGATTGAGCAGGTGCCAATGATCCACGGAGGCCACATCCTAATATGGGCTCATGGGATATCATGGTTGCGATCGCCGCGGTTGCTTAGCTGGTGACCCATGCTATCTAGAGGGTGCTTTTGAATACTGTAATTCCTTTTCTCCAACTTAAAATTATTTTTTTCCTCTTTATGAATTTTGCTCTTGTCTTTCCCCATGAAGCTCCCCCCGTTCGGTGTGCACGCGTTGCTTGGGAATGTCCCTTTTGGTTCCGGCGAGAAGCGAGTGGGTTTGGATGGGTCGCTATAACGATCGTTGATCTCTTCTGCCCGCTCTACCCTCTTCCCTACCCTCAAACCCCCTCTCTCTGTTCCCCAACGCGTCGACGAAATTTCGCCCCGCCGTGGAAAAGTGAATGATGTATAGATCTGACATGTTGACAGCGACGCTTTTTGGGCGGCGCGGTGGTTGGCGTGAATATGTGAGACCGCGACGGGATTGTGTGATTCGCCTCGTCCACCTTTTCATGCGCGCGGGGGTGTGTCTGTATGCATGTATGTATGCCGCGGCGACTATTAAAATCGTTTGGTGACGGGTACTCACCGCTTTGGTGGTGAACGGTGCCGAGGAAATAGCTTGTCCCCCACTCTCAACTTGCGTTTCAGTGTGTTTGGGTGAGCTGGCCGCAACTGCGTTTATAAATGCACTGCGATAACTAGTTTTAGTGGTAGATAGTACAGTTCAACTTCGCCGTATGCGAATTCCAATAAATGGTGTATGGTACTCCATGTAACTCTCGCATTCGGAGAAACCTCATTTTAGGTATTCACACGTAAGGTGGTATTTTAATGTACAAAATTTCATTTGGCTTACACGAAAATTGCACAAGGATCTACTAATTGGCCTTCTTGTCTGCACTTACTTACTCAACCATTTTATTATTTAGCGAATTTCAGAAGTCGGGAAGAATGAAGTGTTGCATTCTAACGTACACGTAATGAGACAAGAGACTTAAAATTACTCCGTGATGCACTTGAAAAAAATGGTAGTGTGACTGCTGGTATGTCTAACCGAAAGTCGGGAAATTAAGATTATAATCGCGGCTTAGCCTAATATTTTTTCATTCTCAATGTCACTTTTGGTGTAGATAACTTTGCACCATTAGTTATTTGTTGCACCCTCTTGGCACTGTAGTTGTTTCTGGATGGTGGCGCGTTAGGGCAGGGATACTTGGTGAGCGTTGGTGATGAATGTGGTGGTAGCGCCCCCGACAACAAACCGAGCTACTTTTTTTCATCCCCCCCACCTTTTCTCGCGTACTCCACCCCCTCAGCACTCTTTCCACCCTCCAGGGCCCTCCGACACAGTCCGTTGCCTTGCCACCCCTTGTCACTCGCTCTATTCCTTCCCTCCTTTGTCTCGTCCCGAAGCCCTGTCTTTTTCTCCACCGCCTTTGTTACATCTCTCCCCCAACCTCTCTCTTTCATTTCCACTCATCCCCTCTCGCTCGATCTCGGATATTCCGATTCGTCTCTCTCGTCTTTCCCTTCCTTCCCACTCCCGAATTCCTCGTTTTCTCCTCGCTCTTCCTCAACATTTGGATTTTCCTTTGACCATTCTCTCTGGGACGTGCTTGGAAAAGAGCAAATTTGAATGTAAATGCCGTCGCAAATATTTTTTTTGGCCGAAAAAATTCTTCATACTTTATGCATTTTCCGGACATATGTTTTTGATTTAAAAATTGCAGTAGTGGAGACTGGTTTAAGTACCAATATTTTGTTTGCGAAATATGGTGTCTAATTTACTTGGTAATCTACTGGGATTACTAGTATATCCTATACCAGAATGGCTCCTAAGGCCAATTTTCCTGTGGTAGAAGAAAAATTATTGCATGAAAGATGTTGTACAATACTCTCTGTTATCCCTAAAGTTTAAGGAGAGTATTAAGTAATGGCGTAAGAGTTTCTCTTTTTCTAAGAATTCTTGATTTCCCGTCTTTTGGTGTCAAATAGAATTAAATTGTCGTTTTCCTCGTATCTGATAGTCAACCAAGACGAATCAAATAACGGTTCAAAATCATACCAATCCAAATCAAACGGAATCTACCAACACTTCATCAAAAATTGTGCAGAGCGTAGTTGCTGGTATTTTAACTTTGTTTATTTTCCAAGTGCTTTCCTTTTGCATGCTTACCCAGTAAAATGAATTTATTGGCTCTTAAAAGCTACGACCATTGTTTCTCGTTCTTTACCTTTATCCCCAATGTCTCTCCACAAACGCATATGCTGATTTTTCTGTTCTTTTCATCGGCTGGGTTTTTTCTCATGAGCTCTAATTTTCCTCCTTCATTGATTATGATGTGACGTATTTATGGACGTGCGTCTTCGCAATCATTGGGAAGCACACCTTATTTATTGCTCGATAATTTTTTATATCTCTTCAGTTACACAATGTCCCGCCTCTTTGTCACATGATTCTGGCTATTTCCATCACTCCATATACTTAATCTGTTTGCTCTGCCGTCTTTTATGTTGCCTATTTTCATATTGTCGGTGCGTAGTCGTGTCAATGACTTCTAATCTTGCGAAGCTCCCCACCTCTTGATATAAACCGCCGCCTGCATATCCGAGAGTTTTTCGTTTGCCTTCTGCTTCCATCGGCTCCACTTTTCACTTCTAATTTTCAAGCTCGCCTTCGTTCGCTTTCTCTCCTTCCACACGCGTCTCCCTCCCCCCTCTCCTCTTGGGGCTCCCTGGCATTCCTCCCCCATCCCCGCCCTTTCTCCCTCACCCCACACCCTGCGGTCCGTCCCGTGACATTTTTATTACTTCCCTCTCGGAAATTTTGCCTTTTTTATTCTTTATTTCCTTAGATTTTTTCTTTATTTATTATTACTATTTTTTCCTCCCAGACTTTTTTTCTTCTTCTTCCCCTCCGGCCTTTTCCTCTCTTGAATCCCGTGTTGTTGTTGGCGTTCGTGTGTGGTCGGGCGCGATAAGGTTCCCGGGGAGACTGACTATCAGAGATGACGTAAGGACAGTCAGTCACGCCAATGGGGAATTTCGCCTCCACCCACTTTCCCCTCAGTCCTACCCGCCTACCCTCCCTCTTTCCCCCTCCAGGTCCCATAAACACAGGGCAGCGCGTCAGCCATTTTCTTCTCATCATTCTGTTCGCAAAATCCCCCACTCTTCCTTTTCTCCCCTCCCTTCCTTTCTTAATGGTCATCCCCGTACTCTTAGTCCCCCCTCCCACCGAAAAGCCTCTCGGAATAATATCCCCAATTTTTCTCCAAATACTTAACTAAGAACGCGATCCAATTCCAAAATTCTCGGGACGTATTGTCGAGGAATGAGAATTTTTTTCCCGATACTTCGTTTTGTGTTTCATTTTTTGAATAGTGGAATAAATGCTCGCAGTAGCACTTATCGCATTCACGATTATTGCTAGTATGAGTTATTGATGTTTCGTATGATTTTTCTTTTTTGTGGTGATGACGATTAGAGCATTCTGAGTGTGTTATCCGTCCGAGCCGTTAGGGATGGAGTATTAAGTTAAAAAAATCAGACATTCGTGTTCACACGACGCCAGTAAAATTTAGATTAAGTAATGCGCAGCCTTTCATTTATCTCCTAGTATTTTTCCAGGACTAGTAACTACAGTAATCGTGAGGCACCAAATTGAGTTTTAACGACAGCTGCTAGCTGTAGGAGTGGAGTTTTTACCTATGTCTTGTCCCCCAGCCGATGCCGTTGATCTTGAGGAGTGACTAGTTGCGTTAATGAAACTACCAGTGGAATGGTGTTTTCATTGTCTACTGCATGCGCATATCAATTTAGACATCTGTGCTTCTTTTTAAATATCATTGAAAATCATTCCCAGGAAATTGGCTTCATAATGAAGTATCGGAAAAATTTTGGCATACTGTACTAGTTATTTTATTAATGAGAATTTGGTGAATGTCTGATTCAACAATTAGTTATCAATAGAGCCTCATACAAATGACAAATAAGGCTAGGTGGCTTAGGGTTATCGTGATACAGGAAAGAAAACAGCTAAATTATTTAAAGACAATAAAATTCCACCTTCTCTCGTGGAATATCGTGTTAATAATGTATGATCACCCTTGAAATGGCGATGAAGCATACATTAATAAGCTTAATGGAATTTGTTTCATTATTTAGTCACGGATGTCAAAATCATGGTTTCCATGAAATATAAAAAAAACTGTTCATTTTTCCCGATATTGTGGCTCGAATGTGTGTTCATCATTCAGCGTTGAATATACTATCTTTTTGAGTGTATGCGGCCGTTGATGGCGTATAACGGACGCGGCCGCCGCCAGCAAAGAGCACGAATTCAATTTTCATCATCCATTTATTTTAATACTGCGGGTGTCGTTATCCCGCCTTCGTTCACGGCGAGATTTATCTTTTTGATACCGAAAAAGTTATGTTTTCCTAAGTGATTGACGAATTGCATGTCCTTTTCGCTGCGGGATGTCCACACTCATAAAGGGCGCTGGAATTGGGCTGCCGCCGGCGCCCTTTTCCCCTTCCACCCCCTCCCTTAATCCCCCTCCCACGCAGGTTGCGAATAAACGAACTGTCACGGCGCGCAGATTCGGCCAGCGCTTCGGGGGAATGAAGTGCACGAGTCAACCTACGCCTGCAGAATATTACGTGCGTTCGCAGTGTATTTTTTGCACGTTCTTCCACATTGTCGATGTGAAAACGCTATTACGGCAATCAAATTGGAAGCGAGATTGTCAAAAAAATGGTGAAACGTTGTCATCGCCCAATGCACCTGCGTTGAAAGAATTCCTTCTTCATTTTCCGTGTTCGTTGCTGCAGTTGCGTGTCCCAGAATGAAATCACTTTCAGGCTGAGTGTCCGAAATGAGACGGGATGAATTTACGGGTTTGATAATAATTGGACGATAACTTATTCTTTGTTGTATTTAAAAAAAATGGGTGGAGTTTTAATTAAAAAATTTGTCAATCACGGATGAACGTGCTCCCTAAAAATTTATTCTTATTTTATTACCGAAATACATTTCAGATGTGATTGTTTAGGTGGTATTCCAAGTGATCAAAACTAAAGTTTTCTTCGAGTTGAGGAAAATTGTTGTCATTTTCTATGTTTCCAATACGTTGTTAGGTTCACTTATATATTTGGAAAAGCTCGACCCGGGATATTGGTGAACCCAACTAAGTTTATTCTTTCATTTTCCCTAATGGAAAGGTTTCACAGAGTTAAGCCTCCAATCATCAGGTATATATTTCCAATGCATGTTTTTTTAACCTCTTTATACGCCGGAATTAGGGTAAAGTTGATCCTGTTTGATGGTATTAGTGAAAGAAGAGGAAGACTGCTCATTTTGACTGATATTCAATATTGCTAATCGATCGATGTGATTTCTGTGTCGAATGTAATTCACGAATATTTATATACGACGGTAAACCTGCTTGATTATTTGTCGCATTTGATATTCTTTTCGGGGAAATGGCTGCTATACGGCGTTAATTAATTAATAAAATAAGGTTACCTTATCTCTTTCCACACCAGCCCAACAAAACTTCCGCAGAGGTTTCCCGTTTTGTACGCATCTGTTCCACGCTCGTATACGATCAAGCGCTGAATAATTTAGGCCAAGTCATAATTCCGTGGCTGATGGCTGATTGCGTCGCTTCGCAGTGCGTGCCTTTCGGCGTATTTATGACCTTCACTCCCAAAATGTTTTTTTTTTTACTCCCGTCCCGGCGGAGCGTTTCCGGTGAACTTGCTTCGCCCTCCACGGTCCGCCTCCAGCAGTCCAGCCTGGCGCTCTTCATTATTCCTCCACCAACCCATCGGACCTCTCCAAATTTCCTCTCCTCGCAGCGGAGCGTGGTCAGCAAATGAGACGATCCGTGACCCACCGCCCCGCGCCTCGTGTAATGGCGCTACAGTCGGCGGCGGCGGCCGACGCTCTGCGGCGCCCAAAGGCCCTCCCCGGGTGTGCGCCTAGGTGCGAGCGGTTGTCGGGTCCTTTTTCACCGCGCCCGCCCGTGCCGCTTGGGGGAGCGCGGGGCGGCTGCGGTGCAGGTGTGCGCCGCGAAGTGAGAGGTGTGGGGGTTCTACTCTGTGAACGGGCGCGGTTTGGCGTGGCGGTGCATGTGGGATAATAACAGTACTCTCTAGTTCGCACGTGCACGCGTGGTTGTGTGCTATTGGGTCCGCAGCCGACTCGGAAGATTGGATGAGGGGTATGACTATTTTTACCAGAAGTATATTGAAGTTTCTTCTCCGCCGCTGAATTATTCAATGAGTGAACTGCAATTACAATATTATGAAAGCTTCTATTGGATCTATCCGCAAACGCACTTCTAATGCGGCTCGATTATCACAAATTGGGTTTCATAGTAAATGTTTACTTAACGTCGAAATGCTACATCTTAGAGTAATATTAACAAGAGCGCTTTTGGTAGCTGTTGAGGCTAGCTAGCATTGAGACACTAAACTTCAGTATTGCTCTAGAAAATGGAAAAGTGATGAAGTACTTACAATTATGTATTTTATGGCGATAACTATTGTGAGCGTCTACTTCAATGGTAATTATATTTTCAATCGAATAAGGTATATAAGAAAACAGACGCTATAAGTGAAATCGATACTTTCTCAAAATTTAGGGGTTATACACTCATCCGCATTGACCGCTATTATACTATTTCTCTTTTATGCTCGCTCCTTGTAGCCCTATGAATCCTCAAACTGAAATGCATTTTCTTGTCAGTTATGCTTTAAATAATTTGAGATTAATTCAATGTGACGTTTTCGTGAGTACTTAGCTACGCATAGCGGCATTTGATATTGATTTACTAGCATTTTGCCTCGGTGCCTTTATGTACTCCCTTCTGGAGATATTTTGGAACTAGCAGTCGTGGGAAACGTGCTAGAAAAAACCCCTCTGGCCGGCTGGACATTATTTTCTTCCCTCGTCTAGTTGGGGGGTTAGTTATTGTTTGTGTTTATTTCGGAGGGTGGGGCGCATTAAAGGTTTTTTTTCCTCTTGTGGTTTCGTGTCGAAGGGGGAAGAAGGTTGGGGAATGAAGGTTTGTAGGCAGAGCGGCGTTGTCGGGGAGGCGGAGGGATTATCTCGGGGTCAATGCGTTTTTTTTTTTCGTTTCCCCCGATCCTCTCCCTTGCTCTCCAGGGTGTATTTTTCCGGCTTAGGGATGAGTCGGGTGGGTTGGACTAGGTTAGCGGGATTTAGTGCACGGGCCGGTGTCTGTGGGCTTTTTCGACCCGAGGGAGGGGCAGGGAGGAAGGAAATATACGAACCGATGGGTTTTCGGTCGAGGAGGAGGGAATAAAAGGGGTGGGCGAACACGTCCCTCTCTTCCTTTATTTTATTCCGGGGTATTCCAAGGGCTGAGGAAGTCGTCAGATGTGGTCGGGCCGTGTGTGTCTTTGGCTTCCGATAGCGCACCAGGACTGGGCTGGTTTTTTAAGACTGCTCTTTGCCCAATGTCCACATTTACCTTGATCTGATTAAGAAACTTCGCGCCCTAACAAATCAATTAGGTATATTTTCCGTTGTTTCTTTTTGAAAATAATTATGTTTTACCTGAGGAAAGGGACGGAAGGGTTATCCCACATTTTCACTATTTTTGTCTAATATCGAGGCACACAATGTTATATCACTGCAAGAGTTGCAAATATTATGATGATGTTCTTGTTGGTGTATGTTCAATATTTTTCATCTGTCAACTAAGCTGGTTCCCTCCTTAGCATTGAATGTCTAGATTGTCATAATTGTTAATAAAACAAAAGAATTGAGGTATGATATGCCGCTATGCATCACTTTGTATTAAGTTATTAATTTCCTAGTGCCGAATGACGGTGAAGTCATTATGCCATACAGAGTAAAACCCAAGGCTATGTGAGGAAATAAGACCATACGTTGAATTTTTAATTCTGTCCTCGTATTTAGTGAAACCTTTCGTGCTAATGGCCTTCGCAATACTTTTATTTGGGCTTAAAAGGCTTTCTGCTTAATTTCTGTGTTCAAGATAAAAATGCATGATAATCGAGGTCCAAAAAAGATACTTAGCGTATTTAATAAACCCTCTTTTATTAGACAGGGAAAGTAATATGCTAATTAGAATTATTTTCGGTCGTGTTGAACGAATTTTTCTTTCGAGGGATATCTGGATCGTGGTAGAAGGAGGGAAAATGTGGTGCACTTTTTATATTTGCCATTGCTGGGGAGTAGCGTAAGAATAAATAGTAAATGAAACGTTGGCATGGGGCCGGGCGCTGTGTAAGGAGAAGGAGATTGCGGGCGTGAGGTGTAGATAAACTCCTCCCTCGCTTTTATTGCTCGTGAAGTCGGTTCGATACGCCCCTTGTCGTGTTCCTCGCTCGCGCGTGTTATCCATCTTGCGAATCGGAGTTCTGCCCTTTCATCCCTTCTGAGAGGAGGAGCAGCTTCCATCGGAAAACGAAGTCGGTGTCACTTTTGCGAAAATTCATAGGTGCTCTTCTTATATAATTTTCTGCCGACTAAATCTCAGGAAAATATTGTTTCCACGATAAATTCTTTTAAAATCGTGTTTAAAAATCTTTACCATTGTAGGTAACAGCGTGAAAGTGCTTTTTATCTATACGTAAAAATATGGGTTTTCATTAAATTTGGATTTCATGACGAAAGTAATGAGGATCAGTTATTTATTACACGGATGAATTCACCATGTAAAAATAATGATTTACGTAAGCCAGTATTCGAACTCGGATTTCCCTATTTTCGGTCATACATACTAACATTTACTCAAAAACCCATAGCTAAAAAAATGATAGAGATAGTTTTATTTAATCGCGTAGTGTAATGTCTTTGATGGAGATTCTAGGTAAAATTCCTTATAAGTATGAATTAATTAATTTCATTGTACAGTTATTATCTGTACACTGTTGTTTTAACTCGCCGACAATATGCCACTGCAGATGACTTGAAGCATGCGTGTCCCTTGGTAATGGCCTGTTAGTTTTGAAACTGGTCGAGGGAATATACATAGCCGCGGAATAATACTAAATGCTTGATTTGTACATCCTTGAAACTTCCTTACGCTTCGTGGATCTCTTTACTCCTACATATCGTACTACTATTGCCGTCCCGTGCCGAGCTGTCTTGTCTTCCTCCCCTGCCCTCCTCCCTGCCCTATGCCGGTTGGTGTTCGAATCCCCGCGGAGGCAGCTTTTATGGCCCCGAGGCATGTTCGTTTCCTCCTCGAACGATCGTCGTAAAAAGCGCATCAAGGTCCGCCGTTTCAATGCGGACCGGTGACTTATATTCGATTGGTTCCGGATCCCGTTGGGAAGGCAGAGTTCTGTAAAATTCTGGCCATGTCGAAAAATTGGAGCCTAAATTTTGGATTGGGGCTCCCCGTGGGGTTGAGGAAGTATGAATTTCGTGTGTCGTGGTAAGGTTTAGTGTGAAGGAAATATTTCATCACGTACGTTGGCCAACCAGCGCATTCATGTGTGGAGTTGCGTGAGTTAGTATGAGAAATCTATATTCTGTAAAAGTATTTCGATTGATATGGCTATTGTACTTAGAACACGCATGACCTAGTGAATCATTCCTCGTCTATTTTATTGCAGTACGCTCTCCATTCCTGCATGGCACAGTGGTACACCGCTCGCTGCCTCAAAAAGTTTGGTCCAACTTGTTTAATTTTTCTTTACTCCTTTTAATTGTTTTTTCAAAACCGAACTCTGACGGGAACTATAGCAGATGGCTCGGCTCGGTAGTATACTAGGCAGTATGTGAGTGGCAATTGATATCTTTCGTAGGTGTTTATGTTAGTTGTATTCAAAGCAGTTACTTTCTGCCTTACCTCATGGCATAATTTTGCGCTGCATAAGGTTTACTGACTTAAACTTTGCGGAACCACGAATAAGTGAGGGAATATATACCTAGTACTTCGGTTTGAATTAATATTCAGTGTGGAACTTAAAACGTGAATTTTATTTCCCTATCGCGCAATTTTCACTATGCATTAAGTGGTCTAACATGGTGGGAATTTCGGGACGGCGTTGAGTGATACCTATCTCTTCTCCATCGTTTCATGATCCATGCGGGAGACACCGCTTGGCGCGAATTGGTGTGATCCTTTCAGGGCGGACTCTTGTCACAGCGATCCCCCCTCACTCCCTTTCTGTCCACCATGGTGCCTCCCCGCTACTCCGAACGCAAATCCTTTGGCAATGTTTCCACCCGGGCACAACTCTTTCTCAAACACGCACACCTCCCCCTCCTCCCTCCCGCGAAGAAAATCCTCCTCGAAAAAATTTTTTTTTTTCGAAGGTTGTCCGGGAATGAAAAATAAAAAAAGAGGAAGAGCGAAAAGCGCCGGAATTTGTAGGAAGGAGTGGAGTGGAGTGTTGGGCGGGACGGGAAGAATTCCGTCCGTTCTATTTTTTCCCCTCCCCAAGGCTATCCATCGGTCAACTTCGCGAGTGAGCACTCCTCATTCAATCACCCTGCCTGGGAAGAGAAGAGCGCCTCCACCCCACCCTTCTTTTGTTTTTTTTCTTTTTTTTATCTAACTCGCTTCATACCTAAACCCCCGAAAATCCTTTTCGGCCTCCCCCAATATTTTCTCGTCTCCCCATGACCCCTCCCTCAAGGTGTCCTTCCTTGCGTCAACTATCCCCCTCACCAACGGGGCCTCTCGGCTACAGAATGGATACAATTCCCCAGTTTTATCCGGATTTCCCGTGTATTTTTGCATTTTTTTCTAGTTCTGTGCCGAGTGTTTTACATACAGTTGATGGGGGAACATTTTTTCCTAGGCTACCTAGCATTCAATTTAAAGGTAAAAGTTTAATTTCGTATTAAATATTGTATGCATAGGTTTCAGGGTGTCTGGTAGTTGTTAATATTTGTGTATTTTACCGGTCATGGTAGGTTCGTATGAGGTATTTTACGAATCATCACTTTCCAGAGGCAACTTCAGTTTTTGTTTCGCTCTAAGGTCTCCTAAAATGTGTATATACTTAACTGAACAAATGAATGTGAACGGGAGGGATCGGGTTGGAGTGGTAGCTAGAGTGTTGGCTTCCCACCCTGTGGGCTCGGGTTCAAATCCCGGCGGTGGCAGAGAATTTCAAGAGACTGCCCAATCCCTGCTTGAATGCTGTGTGGAGGACATTTCAAGCGCAGCACTCCGTCCGTCGGATGGGACGTTAAGCCGTGGTCCCTTTGGCGTCTCTCGTTAAGAGCAGGCTAATGCCTACGCCGGGTTTTCTCCGCCCTTCCTTCCATACCCTTCCGTCATGGCGAAAATTACCTCAGCTATCGGTCGCCTCCTCCAAATACCATATATAAATGTGAACGGTATTATGGTATTTAAAAATGCTATTTTCCGTGCATGATAAAAAATGTACAGGTAGGCTCTTCACTGTCACATCGCCCCATTTCATAACCAATTGCATTTTATCTTAGGTTATTGCCGAGTATAAATTCACGCACGGTTGCAGTTTTGTACAGCTTACTAACGCAAAACGTCCAAAGGATAAGCCATTTAATTTCCTAATGAATATCCGTTTTCCTTTTTTATCTCCTTTAATTTTACGGAATCGGAATTCCTCTCGGTGTCTTTAGTAATACCGGGTTGTTCCCGTTCGTTCCATATTCCCGTTTTTTGTGGAGTTATCCCAGATTTCCCGAGTTGGTGCCTATCCGTCTCGCCTCCCTCCTCCGAGGGTGTGAAGGACCGGGAGAAGGCGCTGATAGTGTGTCCCTCTCCGCAAATTCATCTTTTCTCTCCTCCTTCAAATCTTGTTCCTGTCACTTTACTTCGTTGGCGATGCATGATCTATCAATGTGTGTGGCCCACTTCTCATCAGGAAGGTCCCCGAGGGCCCTCGTCCCAAGTGTTCGCTCGCGTTCATTCCTTCTCCTTATTTCGCTCTGAGTGAGAGAGATGTGGAAATAATTTTCTCCGCAAAAAAAATTCTCTTCTTCCTTCCTGCACTTTATCACCTGGCATAATTTCCTGATCGACCTCGGATGGTGGACTGTGCAGCAACAGACTTGTCTCCCTCGCAGTTAACTTTTTTCGCTTCTGTGATGTCCTTCGTGCCCTTGTCACGGTGATTGTCCGTTCGTTTAGTCATACATATACCCCTTTCTCGCCCATTTATGCCTCCTTGACGTTGCGAAAGTGCGTTTTTTTCCTTTAGAGGTTGTTTCCCCGCTTCATTTACGTATTCTGCCGGGTGGCAGCGAATATCAAACGACTTCCCCTCCTGAATGTCCCCGGTAATCTTCGATAAGGGTACAGTAATGGCCATTCACTGCATCAAGTGGTCAACGGACGAGACCGTTTTTTCGTTGTTTTCGCCGAACGGTTATTTTCTTCCGCCATCATGTGTTCCTTCGCGAGCTTAGTGCGCGAAATAATAATTTCATTATGAAGATTTAATCCATTTTAATATCCATGCGTATCTGGTTATTTTACCACACGTAATACCTGTATGTACACGTACTTGTGATCGGTACAATGGCAGTCTTACTGACTCGCGATTAATAATTACTTCAACGCCGTCGCACAAATTTGCCTAACGATGGTAGGAAAATTGTAATTTTTGGAAATATCAACTACTCTGCATTCCTTGCATCATTTTGCATAACATATTGGTGACAATATTTTTACCGTCATATTTTTACTTTAAATTAAGCGTATTATTTTACATTAAATGCGGAGTGAGAAATGGTATATTAGTACATTAGTTTTACTTTATTTCCTTTGAATTGAAACGTAATTTTGGGAATATTATTGTTGCTATATTTGAATAATTTCTAAGCAATCATAATATTGTCATTTCATGTAATGAAAGCAAGTAATCAACCGAACGGTAATGTAGCGTTGCTACCGTATTCATTTGGGTAATGTTTATCATAATTTCGAGGACCTTTCACTCTTTCCATTGGGGCTCTGCTGTTTTTTTTTATTTCTTTCCGAGGCCTTTGGGCTCTCTCATGACCCAGGGTCATTCCCGTCTCGGCCACGTGCAAGTACTACCCTTTCTCGCTTGAGCGCTGTCCTTCTTTCCGGATGGCTAGTGCCGAGATGGTGGTCGAAAGCCCCCGGAATGGAAAGCCTCAGGGGCCACTAATTCATTGGGGCTTACACCGCATCGAATCATCTTTTCGCTCTCCTCCGCCATCTTCTTCTTCTCCTCTTATTCACCTCCTCTCTTTCGCCAGCCCTTGCTCCGTCTTTTTTTTTATCGCCGTTCACTTTCAGCCAACACCCCAGTGGAGGCGTTCGCCTTGTCCACCCATCATGGTCCTCTCCATCATTTTCCTTCTCCTCACCACCTCCACCCTCCAAAGCATCTTCACCCTACCCCCCCCCCCCCCAAAACCCCATCACTACGCGCCTCCTCTCCCCCCTCCTCCGTTCCATTCCCCCGGGAGAGTTTTTATGACGCCTTACCTCGTCACCCTCGGCCCATTCCCATCTTTCCGTTGTCTCCGTCCGTCGACCCAAAGGAAAGGTACTTTCTTCTCCCTCATCCATCTGGCATCCTCTTTGCATCGGACCTTTCTTGCGCGTCTACACGCACCTAGCCACATCTTTAACCCCGTTCATCCATCGTGCACGGGGGCGGGGCTTTTATCTTCCCGAGTAATGATTGATCGGGGGGTGAGAGGGCGATTAGGTCGATTCTTGTCATCCCTGGCGATCCATCCCCGTCGGCCCTCGCTGACCAATCACGCTGTTTCGTTTCCTTTTGTAGACTATGGGAGGTTTATTCTAATGCCTATCATGTGAAGGGAAAAGTTAAGAAATTTTCAAGGGGTTTTAGGTTTTCGATTAATTGTCGTAACTTTAATTTGTTTACGAATAGGATGTCGTCTACATACTAGCTTAGATTTCTGCGTGAGAAATGTTTTATTTATTGACTGGGAAAATATTTTGTAGCCATCTACTAGTCTTCATGGGAGTTAGTTGTTCGAATTATTCGCATCTGGATATGTTTTTCTTTAAGAAACTCTTAGTTATTCTGTAGCTTTATTCGCCTGATTTTCACGAGTACATGAAAATGCTTTAATGAACGCATGAGTTGATGATAATTCTTATCAAAATTTAATATTGGGCACTGGTACTGGAAGAGGTGATATGACCTGGCATTCCCGTTTACTGTAAGATATCCACTGTGTGACATTCTCACCAGCAGAGTGCTGGACTTTTGTTTTGCCGGAGTTTTAACCGTGAAACAATGGCTGTGGTTCAAATAACCCTCCTTTGAAGTTTTTTGTCGTTTCATTGTTCATTAAAAGTGCTTGTGTGTGTTAGTATAATTTCATCAATAGCATTGAAGATCCGTTAAATCATTCCTTTACCCCGGTATGTTGGCGACATTGGGTGCAGACGCCATCCCGGGCTATTAGCCGCGTAGGTTGCGCTCCACCCCGTCGTGATTGGCAGACTATCCCTTTCTTATCACCGTGGCGCCACGTTGACCCTTTAGAGGCGATCCCTCAGGGATGGAGGAGGGAAGGATAGAAACGAGAGGTAGTTAAGCCTCGGGGGATGACGTGGAATCTGCCCATTTCATCCCAAAATTTCAAAGATAATGGAAATGAGTTGTCTCCGTTGCTTTTCAAAATACAAGGAATAGCTTGAAAAAGGATCTAATTATTCCTCTAAAGCTGTGATTACACATGAAATTATAGTGCGAAATACTTTCTTAGGAAATTTCTGAATAATATGGCGAAAATGTTTTGGTAAGCAGTTGTAATTAATACTTTATTTTTAGCAGTGACCTACTCAATGGAAACCTAGCTTAATCGGTAGAATACTACAATAAAATGTACCTTCATAAGCGACTCGCGGAAACAGTGAAAATGCCCGTATTTTTTGACAGAATTCGCTGACAGAGGGTATCTTGCGCAAAAATTTGGCAATATAAATCCAGCATTACAAGATATTTCTGTGGAGGGATGCAATGTATGTCGTCTTAATTGAAAACTGTGGTTGGAATGTTGTATTGTTGATGATATCACTTTTCCTTGTGCGATAATTCCACTTTCGGCCACCTGATGCCTCCCTTTCCAGCCCTTAGCAACAACGCCATTCCCTCGTCTCTCCTCGACCTGTCTAAAACCCATCCCTTCTTCTTCTCTTATGCTTCTCTCTTTCCATCCGGGTTCGAATCTTGTGGAGCGGCAATACTCACCCCGGGAAGGGCCGAAAGGGAAATGTCTCGGCGGATTGGAGGGACGGAAGCGGGTTTGAACGCGGTGCTAAAACTACGGTGAGATTGCTTCGGGAGAGTTGAGTGAAGGGTTTGTAGAGGAGAATGAGGATTGGGAGAGAGGGTTGAAAAGAGTTAGGATTATTCTCGCATTCCTAGCCCGGCCGTCGTGCCGCGACAACCCTTCCTCTATCCCTTTTTACATTTCCTCTATTTGCTGCCTCAACTAATCCGAAATGGGATTCAATTTTTCCTCCGACTTTGCCAGCAGACCCCACCCCCTTTCCCACCCTCCTCTCCCCATGCTGTAGGTTAGGGAGGATACACAGACGCCCCCCTCTCCCGCCCTGGGGCGAGCGACTCTGTGTGCATCGCGAAAGAATGGCTTTGCCCGCCGCGGCGGTTTTTGTGTGGACGAGGAAACAAGCAGAGATAGTGCGGGGTTAACCCCATGGAAAGTTATTTCTGTGGGTGTATCTGAAAGGTCCTTTCTGGTGCCCATAACTTTTTTACTAATTTATTTCCTCTCCCCGCCCGCGAAAAGTTAGGACTCGCTTACGGTGGAATTCTAACTTTTTTATTCTTCCATTCCGGCGCAGAATCTCCATTCCGTGTTTTCTCTCTTTCGTGTAAAGTTGTATTTATTTTTGCTAACATGAGGTCGGGGCTTTTGGATTCTTTTATTTTCTCCAATGGATATCGACTTTGACCGCGTTTGCGTTACTTCTGTGCTGTCTGCTATGCTTTTTTTCGGCTTAGTTTCTTCTGCTTCATTTCATAAAACCTGCAGTGGCATTTCAAAGCAATGATGTTTGGCTATGATGTATCTGACGCTGTTTTCCTTCACTCTATTATTTTATTTACTGTGACAATAACACGTGTTCCAATTTAGATTAAGAATTCCATTCTTTCCTGCATTTGTTTCCTGTAAAGGAGATTTTAACTACGGATTTGATCTCGTGATTGAATCGGGCACGTACTGGTTCTGAATTTCTCAGTGATTTAATTGCGTACGTACCGGTTCTGAATTTCGTCTTAATCCACGTTGCAACATTAGCCTTTCCATCGTGGGGTTTCCTTCACGTTACTGGAGTGGTTATGTTCGGTTTAGTGTTGTCATTCACTCATGAAGGCGATAGGTAAATGTCCTTTGTGTCGAATTTTCAGACATATATACGAGATACCATCAATATTCGGGTGTAGTGTGGCGAGAAGTTCTAATTCAACATTCCCTCCGTCGAATAGCTTTTAAAACCGCTGTTTCCATAGAGACTTCCATCAAGTGCGGGCAAATACCAATGTCAGAATTCTCTCGACGACTCCCAAGATTCTCCAATTGGCGTAAATGGGTAAATTGTCAATGCAGTTGGTTACCTCTTCTTAAATACCAATAACTGTCTCGCCTGATTTTATTATCGTACTTCCATTAATGAGTGAACACTACAGAGAATGCCTTCCATAGTGACTTGTTTTCACAGCAAAGGGGGTAAACCTAAAGCGAAGGGGATCAGACCTCACAATTTCGTACCTCCCACCCAGGATAGGAAGGGAACGGAGAATATGACGAGGTCTGTCCCCGAGGACCGTTTTTCTCGAAGAATGTGCGCAGCGTCTTCGGTCTCGCCGTGCGGTTCTTCGGTGGAGGTTGGTGCGGATAGGTAGAAGGGTCGCTGATAAGACAAGGAGGGATGGGTGATTGTGTGTATATATGGGATCCGGGGCGAGAGGTGGCAGGTTGAGCGACGGACGGGTTATCCGAGGCGTGTGAAAGGTGTGGGCTTTTTCGGGGATGGCGAGCGAAAATGTGCGGGGGGGGGGGGGGGGTTGAATGGGGGTGGTTTTCAGGGATGACAAATAGCGAGGCCGGGGTAGACGGGGGAGAAGGATTGCTCGATCCAAGATGGTCGGGCCTCTCCTCTCTTCTTCCATCCAGCTGGTTTTGCTCTCGGTGTGTCGTCGCCCACACACCCAACAAATGTTGCTAGAAGTATATATACAATTATGTGTATTTGTGGGTGTATATAGTTTATTTTTTTGCCCCCTTACGTTTCTCGTGTTCGAGGGAGGACGGTGAAGCGGTGCCGGAGGACGAGAAAAGGTGTGAGAGGGTTGGTTTGGGGAAACGGTCGGAATGAGGTTCTTTCGTGGCGGCGGCGGGTGTCGAGGGGGGGAGTTGAGGATGAATGGTGCGGGAATTTCGGCCCTGCGTTTTTTATTCCCACCTTCTCGTGCGCGGGGGAAAAATGTGATCGCGGCGGAAATCATTTTGAGCTTGTCGGTGGCGATGAGAAGGGTTTTTTTTTGGCCAGCTTGAAAAATACGGGTGCATTGATAAAAAAAAATATATCTTTCTTGTAAACCTTGTTGTTTGTCGGACGTATTCCCTTTTTTATTTTTTTCGGCAGACAGATATGGGAAGGGCATGGATGGCGAAAGTGTATCTCACGGTCTCGTGTATGTGGATTGTTTTCGGTTTGTCTCTTCGATTTTCCTCTCTCCTAGAATCCACCTTTTTCCTCTCTTTGGTGCGCGGTTTTGTTTTTCATTTTTCCATCCGATTTTATCTCCAATCAATCATTGAATTTTATTGTTTTGAAAACATTTAAACTGCATTGATTGCCCAACGCTTAAATGCCAATTGTTTCGTTCAAGTTATGTGAATGCTTGCGAGAATCACCTTAGCGAAATATTTTCACATTAAATGGGCATTAAAATTCCTTATCCAGAAATCATGTGAAATTGGATTTTAAATTGGTGTCTATACATGTATTACAGAAACTCAAAAAAGGAAGGTTAGATTTTCTTGCGTAGAAAACATCGGGTAGAACCCATTGGCCTCAAATCAGTTTTCTTCGGAAGATAATCCTTGCACCTCCTTCTATTTTCTCATTTTAGTTGAGGTATGGTTTACCGTTTGAAGTATCGGTGAAGCGCATTTTTGTGTGCATAGGGTTAAGTCTTCAACATCCGGGAATCTGTTGGTGAGCCTTATTTCCACATCACCATCTCTTTTGCTCTTATTTTCTTGTAAGGGGGAGAAAACCGTAATTTATGCTTTTTGGGTTTCAAGATGCGGGGCATGAGATTAGAAGAGGGTTGTTGGCTACCGCAGAGTTCGGGAGGAGGTATAAAAGGATTACGACCCCTTGATCCTAAGGGTTTTTGTATGGCTCAGTGCATCGCCTCCTTGTTCCTGTGGAGGATTCCTTGCTTGTACCCCTGCAGCTGTTCTGCGAGAAAAACCACTTTCTCTATTTTGATAAGAGACTCCTACTCTGGGTTGTCCTGTTATAGGAGATGTTTCACTAAACCATTCTCGTCCTCGTTTTTGGGGATCTTTTATCATTTTAGCATGATACGGTTCCATTTGTTTGTCAACCACCATGTATTCCATCATTCTCCATCATAAAATTTATGCTATGAGGAGACAATTTGGGCTGAATTTCAAGCATTTGGCGGAGTGATACATTTGATAAAAGTTTATGGTAAGTATTAGGAATTTTCCCCGCGACTGTAAATGTAATATAGCAATAATTCGCAATTGGTTTACTATACCCAAAAGGCATCATATTGAGTTCCTTCTATTGTTTTTCAATTTCTTTGAGGTTTCAATTTACCAGTTTACATCATTTTAATAGATGAATAATCTTAAATTAACGTGTATGATGTTCTACCAGATAAATTACTCTTGTGTTACCTTTGGGACGTTGCATTATATAAAATTGGTTGCATTTACAAGACTGTCTTTATGAATTTTCTCTCTATAGAGAGATTTGTGATCGTCTACCATAGATTTCAAGCTATCATGGGTGGAAAACACACGGGAACGAGGCGGAAAATGGACTGCAGAAGTAACGGAATTGAGGAGAAATCTCAGAATGAGATAATTTATTTCTGCCGGATGGTTATTTTATTTAATGGTCGTATTGCTCCGGGCGATAAGAGTGACCAAAATCAATCGTCAGTCCACGGTGGGAATTATTCGAGTGTTGCGTCGCATTCGGCCATGTTTTTCGCGCAAATTGGAAGATTCGAGCCTGGTTTTACTGTGGGTCCGCACTTTATCTCGCGAATGATGCCATTACAGTCTCACCGTTTCCCCTTGCCGTTCGCCGCTGAGCATATCGCGTCGAAAGTTTCCCTCCAAAAGCGCTCACGTATGCTTTTACGTTTATGACGAACGGACGGGCGAGCGCGGGCGTAAAACTTGGTCCTCACTCAGAGAACTGGTGGTCTCCTCCGCAGTTAGTATGATTCACATCGACGGTGGGCCGTAAAGAATCGATTCTCTCTCTCGTTCTCTCACGCTCGTCCCTTATCTTTTGTTTGGGGTAATGTCTGAATGCTGAACGAGATAATGTGGCCTAACGGCGTTTGCTCATCTTTTAGGGGAATGAGACCATTTGTTGAGCTTCACAATGTCTATGGAGCCAAGTCATTAACTTAATTAAAAGTAATAAACTTAAGTTATGAGTTAATGAAACGATTATTTTTTTACGTTTATAAACTTAAGATACATTGGATCTTGCCCTCCTTTACGATTTCAATGAGGGACACACGTAGTTTTTACTTTTCTTGGGTATTTCAAGAGCTCAAGTTGCGTAACTGCTTCTGGAATAGGTATTTACTCGTGCCGTATTGTCATTAAATGTTCAGTAGCTCCTTTTAAGAATGGATTATCTCCGTATCTTGTGTTTCCATTGAAAATCTATCAACGTTAACTTGATTTCATCCAGGGTTTTACTGAAACGCTCGTGTATGTTCACGTAACTGATGACTGTGAGTCTGTCATTCCTTAATCTCGAGTTCGTCGTCCTCAGCGTCGGCGCCCTCTCCTTCGGTCCTCAGTGAAGTCGAGGAGTTATGTTTCCCCATGGTTTCAGGATTAAAGAGCAGGGGGCAGACGTCGGAGTGTATTTTTTTATCAGCCAGACGTCCGAGTGTGGTTACAGTCCACGGGGCGAATTATCGTGGCAGAGGTGACTTCCGGAAAGGAACTAACCTTCCCGTTCCGTTGAAAAGGCCGGGACGCGACGCCGCCCAAGCGATCGTTTCATTTTATTTTTTATTCTCCACGTTTTTTTATTATTTTTCTCTTTCCTTCGGCCCTCCGTCGTCCCTTGCCTCGTCCTCTCGTCATTCCCATTGGCAGACGCTCACACGTTTGACGACTGCCCGCCCTCCTCCCACTTCGCGGTCGTCTCGAATAAAACCCTCATCTTCTCCAAGGAATGAATGACCTCCTTCCCCTCCTTACCTCCTCGCTGGCCAAAGCCGGTTCCCGCGTTCCAAACGCTTGGCCTGGTTGTGTGATTCTGTGGAGCATTTTTTTTCTGGATGTCATGAGTGTGAATATGGACGTTTTATCGTATTGTTAGGTACGCTGACTTACTTCTCTTACTAGCTGCTGTGATATTCTTAGCGAAAGCAATCTTTCGTAAGTGTCGCCTTTCGTTTTCGAGGTGGACGCTGAGTGAGCTGTGAGTAGCGTTAGAATTAGGTAATCTGTTGCTTAAAGATTTGCGAAAGTAATTGCTTTTTTTGCCTCTTATCTTACTGAACTCTTTGAGGAGGTAGTTTTCATCCGATAGATTCTGAGAATGCTCTTAGAAGTCTCATATAACTTTCCGTTAAAGGAAGATAGTAACTTATCAGTATGGGATGTTTAATCCTGCCACCAGCATTTTTGTTAATGCTCACCAATGTGGTGTTGTATGAAGAAGCAGAATCGACCAATATCTTTAAGGCTAAATATTTATTTATGCCTCAATTCGTCGCAGATATTAGCTTGAACTTGTGTTGCATTTGAAATAAAAGTTATATAGATTCCACTTAATGGTCATTCTGATTTCTATGTTAATGCATCGAGCCCTTAATTGATTATTTCGCGTCTCCCGACGCACAGTTGTAAACTAATAATAAATGCTCTCTTTTGTCTATATCTTCAAATTTGGAATGTTTCGGATTCATTGTTTTGTTTATCCCCATTATCCAAAATTTTCGACGCCTCTCACTGGGAGCGTTGAAACTTTGGCGGAACAAGAGCGCACGGACTTGCGTCGCGTGATATCGACTTGATTCATCTCTGTAAGTTCAACGACGTGCGGCAGGTATATGCACTCGATGTTAAACGGTAGTTTTATACTGTCTCTTTATATTCTTTTCGAGAGTCTCTCCAATCCAACACATCGGAGGACGGGTTGTCTGTCTCCCAACAATGTGTCCTTTCTCTCTCTCTCTCTCCTCTCGCTTTCGACGAACTGTTGGCGCCATTGGTGTTGTCATTCCCCCTCCATTCAATCTGCCAACCTCTCTCTAGTTGTATTCTCTCTAAGCTGCTCTGTGAGTCTAAAGAGACGCTGGAAGCACCTTCCCGCTAGAGTGTGAAACTTCCCCAGGCAGCCCCTCCCCTTCTGCCAATAGGTGCTAGGAGGAATCAGAAGGGGTGATGAAGTTGGCATATTTTTTTTTCCTCCGTGCGGGGGCGAGTCCCCGCGGAGGTACCACGCGTCGATTTCCCCTTCTCCCTTAGCCCTCCCCCCTCAATTCTCCGTGACTGCATGCTCGTGTGTATTGGCACTTTTTTTCCGAGAGTGTGGACAGAATTGAATCGCTGTAAGATTCCTTCTTTGAGTTGCCCGTGGGCCCGGAATTTCACGCCATGTGCTAAGTCCCAATGCCGTAATTCTTCAGAAGTCCAGATTCCACATATAATTAATTGAAATTAATGACGGGAAACCTAGGTCATTTGTACCCATACAGTTAATATGAGCTTAAAGTTCAAAATGAATTCTATCCATGGCAAGCTCCGTAATGGAGTATTTTAAAAATTATGTAAATTGGAATTTAATACTGTATTTCTATCTGTCTTATGTCATTTAAGATAAGTGTCGTTATCTGTTTCACATTGCTCTCAATTTACACTCATAAGTCAAAATGTCATAGTTCAGTCATCATCATCATATCGTTGCTATTAATGTAGAGGGTCTATAAAAAGTTTCCCCTTTGTTTTCAGTCTTTTATTAATATTTTTTAAAAATTATTTAAGTCTTGATTAATGTAAGTGATTCTCTGATTGGGCTCTTCCACACTAGAGATCGTTTATGCGGGTCGTTGAGGTTCCAAAATATGAAACAGGGAAAGACATGGTTACTTCCTGGTTCGTGGTGAGGCGCTGGAGGCAGATTCGTCATTTAAGATAATTTTATGTGTTTGGGGTAGGTTGGTCTAACCAGAGGGCGCTGGCTTTCGTAAATTTCGAAACACTGGTTTACATTGATAAAAGAAATGCTCTCATTCGCATGCATACATATTCTTCGTAGCTTCAAGCCCCATGCTGTTTTCATTCCGTCCCGTTTCCTCTATTGTTGTTCACTTAATCTACAGTTACTGGCTAGATTTATTTGCCACCTTTTTAATGTTCATTATAACGTCCTGCATATTTGGACTGGTGTTCTAGTGTGCGGATATGATGGAGCTATAATATTCACGCCTTTGAGACGCCCTGTCAATCGATGTTCGTCGGTATTTCACCTCACATTCTTCACACGATACCCTGTTTTAGAGGCCAAATCGGTGCAAATATACGTTAAAATTTACCTTGGTCTGTCGAGCAGTTGGGCATTTCCGTGGCTGCTTGGCGTGCTCGCGGGGTATCGGCGGGGGAAGCGAGCGACCTCCTCCCTCTTCCCCTCCCCTGCCTATCTTTCACCTCATTAGGGCATTCGCTCATTTGCGTATCTCGTGGAAACACTCGGCGATGAGATGGAACGCCTCCCGGTGAGCCGGAGGAGGGGGGGTGCGTGTAAGGCGTTCGGGTCCGGGGGAGGGGGTTTGAACGAGCGAAGAGGACACGGGAGGAGTCTCTCTCTCTTTCTCTCTCTCTCTCTCCATTGCTGTAAGCGCATTGCACCCTCCTCCCCATCCCTCGCACTCTCTGTGGAATCAGTCTTTCTTTCTTTCTCACTCACACACACTCACACAGTCATACATTTGCTCTCCCCCCGCTTATTCTCTCCTCGTGTCACCCACACCTCCGTCCCATTGCCTCGCGCACACCTCGGGTGCCGGCCTTTCTTCTCCTTTCCCTCCTCTCTCTCTCTCTTGAGATCGCGCGTGTGTGAGTGTATATGTACGCTTTTGGCTTCGCTCCACGCCTTCACCAAACCCCCACCTACCTCCTCTCCAACCCTTTCGCTTTAATTCCACGGCAGAGATAGTGTATCATCATCCCATTGTTCCGAGCCCATCGTCGTTTTTATTATCTCCATCTCTGCTTCTCTCTCTCTCTCTCTCTCTCTCTCTCATTCAGTCTCGTTCTCCTCCACTTGCGCATTATTTTACAACCCCCTTCTCCTCCCCCACTTTTGCCATTCGCGAACTCGCGTGCTGACGATCTCAATTTCGCTACCGACGCCGCTTCGAATCCGCCTACAAATAATTGCTCGCCCTCTCTCTCTCGCAGGGGGAGATATTGCCCACTTATTACTCTCCGCGAGGTGTGTTGCTATTAAATAGGAGTTGATTCAGTTGGATAAAAACGTTCGTTCGTTTTGCTCGGGGGAATTGCATATCATTCAACCAACTGAAATATTAATATCATCGGGGAGATGTCGGCTGTATAGTTCTGCTGATTTTGTGGAACTCGTCACCAAGTCTATGGAGATAGATTATAATTTTTTTTAATGCATATTTTTTTTTGAGCCTTGCGCGCACGTTGGTGATGATTACTGATGATATTGCCCCAAATATTTCTTTAATATAGCCCTATTGTTTTTATTTGAAATGTTTGCCCTTACTTTTCCAGGTATTCTTTTAGTTTCCTTTCAAGCAGATATTTATTCAGCCAATTTATGCACAGTGCTTCGGAGCGAGATATAACCAATTTCTAATTTTAAAAAACCTTGAAAAAGTATTGCTTGCCTTTTCCGAATCGATTCGCTGGAGGATCGAATTACTTCCCATTCGAGTCCACTAGATTCGATTTCGTAGCATTCGCGCAATTGTTGTGGTATTTATTCATTGGCAAAGTGAACCTCTGTACGCCCTTGTTTACCCTCCTTCACCCCCATCGCGCGTTTCGTAGTGTTTTCTCGTACATTTGTGCTGACTCGCACTCGGTCCCTTGTCAATCCAGCGTGAAGCCCTCCCTCTCTCTCTCTCTCTCTCCTTTCCTTTTCGTGCGCACCCTCTCCTCTTCCAATTCTTCTCGTTCCCCATCCACCCACCACCACGTGCAGTTGAGAAAAGGCAGCCCCAGAGAGACTACTGGTGTATGTGTGTGTGTGTGAGCTGTACACAATGCAAGAGGAGCCTCTCCATCGCCCCATTCTCTCTCTCTCTCGCCTCGGAAAAAGAGACTGATGATGGCGACGTGCTCTGCTGCGAAATGCATGCTGAAATAATCAGTCATGCGCTTCTGTGCGGAAAGTCGATTATTTATGTGCGGATGGATGCGAAATGGGCTGGGGAATCGGTAGACTATCTCCTAAGCGTCGGGGATTGCTTCCTCCTCGCCCAGAGTTATCAATTTCCCGTTTTTTTTCTACGTTCTCCGCGTCTGCTTCGAGATTGTCCAAGGAAGTTGATTTGGGTAAAAGGCCTCTTTTTTCCAAAAGTGTCGGAAGCTTAATTATAGATGGAGGTGTTCTTGTGTATGCACTGCCAAGAAGTGTACATTTCGTATTTAAATCAACAGTTTTAAGTAATTGCAAAATATTTTCGTTTAATTAATTTATCCTCGGTGCGTGATTTTCCCATGTGTTGCCAAAATAAGATTACATATAATTTAATTGGTGGAAATGGGCTTAATTAACGTCCCATGTTGACGCCGATTTGAATAATTCTTGTCAAAGAAAGGATAAACTGTAGCAGACATTTAATAACAGTAATTGCCTACGATAAAACCGAAGATAATTTTGTGGAAATGGAGAAACTACTGAAAGATTTTTATTTCCATTGCTTCGCGCGTCGGCTACACATAGCTAGTTATCAACTTAGGTTTTCCCGGCGTATCAGCTGCTGAAAAGTTTCTCGGGTTTTCCACCGGTTGATGTCGTCCATGTCTCCCGACGTTTCGATCAGCAACTTGCTGATCATCCTCAGGGGATCTTCGCTGATCGAAATGTCGGGAGACATGGACGACATCAACCGGTGGAAAACCCGAGAAACTTTTCAGCAGCTAGTTATCAAGTTGGATATAGTGTAGTTCTGGATCACTTAGGAGTTATAATACAAATGATAGTGTTGTATAGTTAAACTCTGACTTATGACTTGAAAGGTAATAATAAATGTGCTGTTTCGCCCGCTAGCGCCCAGAGAATCGGCCTGATGTGTGAACATGGCCCCCCCGGTTCAGCCCAAGAGCTAAGCCAGCCCACGTCCATGGTAGTGGTTAGTGATGGCATAAACGACTCTTTTTGGTGAGCTGGCTCACCGCTCACAGCACACTTCAGAGTGCCGCTCGCACAGTGCGACTCAAAAAGGTGTTTCTCGGTTTGGGGGAGGGGAAATGAGGGGTCATGAGAAAGGGAGGGGAAGGTGGATAGGGGGGGGGGGGGCTTGAGCGAACATTTAAAATGCAAAATTTCCTTCATCACTATATGAAATATTTATTTAAAATTAATCACATGTTGGCATAAAGAAATAAAGTCTGGGAAACTTTCTTCCCTGAAAGTTTATTTCGTCTCTCAGTAATAATTTGTCCAGCTTTAGAAAATATTCTTTCGCTGGGAACTGAACTACCAACGACACAAAGCACCTTTTTTTGCCACATTACATAGTTCGGGGTACTTTGATTTATGTTTACTCCACCATTTCAAAGAGTTAGCAGTCCTATTCAGAAGAGGCTCACTAAGGTAATTGTTCACTTCCACAATGCCGCTAGCTCGAGAATTTGGCTTTTGCGCTACTCCTGCCACACATTCGTCAAAACCTTTCCAAATATCAGATTTTCCCGCGTTGTACGCATTAAAAATTTTTTAGAAGCTGATTTTATAATCGGTTACGGTCCAACTCGACGATTGGAATTTGATTTACTCTCCTCTCCTCCTCCTCAAAGGAGTAAAAGGTCGGGGTGGGAGGAGTCGGGGTTCGCCATCGGGCCCGCGACCAGCAACACCGCTGAATGAACCCATGGGTATGCAACTTAATTTTAAACGTAGTGTATTCGAAACTTTAAAATTTTTCTTACTGATTTTTGTCTAGTAATGCTTAACAGGAGACATAGCTTACCATTTCTGCAGATACGTAATATCTTTCATGGAATATGGACAATATAATTTGTCTCCCGAGCTTAGAGATAACAGTTTCAAAAAATTCTGTTGCAACAAAATATTCTCTCCGAAACAACATGATCATGTTAACATTTCATACTTAATTTCCTCGATTAATCTTAGTTGTTGGTGTTAGAACAAATTTTCACTTTGTCTCGTATTATTTTCATAAATTTGCCGTTTCCGAAAACTTGTACATGAGCGTCTTCCACCATTTTTCTTCCACGATGCATGAAATATGCATGAGAGATAATTACGTTAAGATTATTTAGAGTATTACCCAGAAAATGGATCGCGATAATCTTTCAAGCGGCGTGAAAAGGTGAGCAGTGGGCTATCCGCGAATAGTGCCATGTGCTCCCTTTGATCCGCCAAACGTGCGATGAGCCTAACACGGAAAATGTTGGTGGAAGGAGTCGCGTGCGCATGGTGTCCGAATATCACCGCAGTTCGCACACGACTCCAACCCGCACATTGTGCGATGAGGGAGTCGTGAGCGCCGGGATTCTGACTTCGCCGCGCACAGTGTGCGCGAAAGGAGTCGTGTGCGCTTGGAGTCCGACTCCCACCGCGCACGACTCCAACCAGCACAGTGTGCGCGGAGGGAGTCGTGTGCGGTCTGCGGAGGGGAGGGAGCCGTGTGCGGACTACGGAGGGGAGGGAGCCGTGTGCGGACTGCGGAGGGGAGGGAGTCGCGACTCACCAAATAAGACTCTCTCGCCTCACAGCTCTATCTGCTGAGCCGCACATTTGAGCTGGCTCACTCGCACAGTGCCCATCACTAGTAGTGGTGGACCTTATGCCTGCCACGAAGGAGAGAGTGGCTGAAGGGGGATGTTGGAAATAAGGAAGGAGGAAGCGAAATAAAAAATGACTCGCCCACCCACCCACTACTCCTCTCCATCCGTCTTTTATGTCCCGCCGCCCAAGCTCTTTGGCGCCCCCCTCCCCTGCCGTCTTACACGCCACCCCTTGCCCTCTCACGCCCCTTGCGAGAAGCCACTCTGCATATAGTGCCAGGTGACGTTATGGAAGGATCACACGTTAGCCGCTATCCATCACCGCCGCAACCTCTCATCGTATCTCTCCCCACTTGCCCACTCCAGACCTCTCTGCGATGAGACCTTGTTTTGTGCCCGAGTCATACAAGTTCAGCCTTCCGTCCACAACCGTCCTCCCCCACCTCCTCTGCCTTTTTTTTCACTCTGCCACGAATGCAGTTTCACTCTTCTTGAAGTGTTTTCAGCGCCTCGCCCGTCTGCGGCCCCGCTCGTTTTTCTTGAAAATAGTCCCTGTTTTTAAACATTACTCCGTAGATTTCTGTTCCCTGGTTTCGAGGTCAAGCCGTCAGTGTAGTTTTTTGTCTTTATGCTGAGGTCATGAATGTGTGGCATGCTGGAGGTGAAGTCGAAAGTCGTGTGGATCCATTAGTTATTTACAATATCCTGGTGTCCATTCGGAAATGTGAGTTATTCCTTCCTACCGCTGTAATTTCACTTTTTGTCGCTCTTGGGACTCCAAAGGGTGTAACTTGCCTTGAAAACCCTTTATGTGGTGGCACACCTGGATTTCAGTGTGGAGGGGTTGGATCGAATCCCGATAGTGTTAATGCTTTCCCACCCAGGATGCACACTATACACACTTTGTAATTGTGTTCATGACTGCTTACTAAATATCGTTTTGTCTCACAACGCTTAGTTTCTTGTCTCTGTAGGATATCCGGGTTTAAGGTGAATATTTCATTGCTCAACGTTCTAGTACCTTCTGACCTCAATAGTTTTCCAGGGCACTACTTGCAGTGTGTTGCAAAGTCATAATATTGCGTGCTCTGCTTTGTACACCTTTCCGTTCGAGCGAACGCTACGCTTTCGCCGGAAAGCGTCACTTTCATCCACTATCTTTCGCGCCAAAGAACACCCCCTCCTCCTCTGAGCGAAGGGGCCTCCTCTCGTCCTCCACTGCCTCCCATCCCACCCCCCGCAGATACGCCCCCTCACTCGAGTCATTCATTTCCCCGCCTCCATTCTTCAACGCCATCGCATGTTATCCCGTCGGCTTTCCCGCCGCGCCTTTTTTTGTCAGCGAAAATGATCAGGTCACTTCCCCCGCCCTTTATCATATTTCTTTCAATTTCCTTTCCTCTCCTCCTCCTACTGCTGTCTCATCCCTCCACTCTTTCCATCTCTCCTTATTTATCTCTTCCCTCCTTTGAGGCCTCCTCTCCACCTGCTCATCTTATCGCCTTCCGCCGCTCGCCACCTTCTCTTCTCTTGTTGCTTGGTCGAGCGGACGATGCGGTGGTTGGGCGATGCGGGCGGAGACTGCATCTGCTCCTTGTCATCCCGTGGTGTGCGACCAGTAGGGCACCGTCCCACCTTTTTCTTAGCCTCTTACTCTTGCTTTGCACTCATCAACCCTAATATTCGACTATGGAGTGTACCAGATGCGACGTTTGTTCTTAGAAAGTTTCTTTTATAACGGCTACTGTTTATCATATCGAAAGAAGACGTCATCGGGTCGATGTCAGGGCTAAAGACTTAATTTCATGTCTTTATTTACGTTTTCATTCCAAGATGGTGTAGAAAATGTGTCCTATAATTAAGTCATTTATAATTGGACTACACCTATACATAGATCTACCATAGCAAAGGGTGGTTGGAAAATGGTGTAAAAATTTCCCTCATCAAAACAATTTCTGGTGAAGATGATAATTTACTTCTTGAACTCTGTTCATAATGATATGTAATTACTTTTTGCATGGTTACACAGTTCAGCACATAAAAATTTTACTACACCCAATGTCCTAAGAAAGCGAGCTTAATTGAGATTTTATTTTGTTTAACTTCGGTTGACAACAAAATGAAGCGTCTACTTTTATTGAAACGTGATCTCAAATTTGCTTTTGCTTTAGGAGGATGGTAAAAAATGGACATCCAATCCTGAGTTTGCGGAATGTTGGTTGTTCCACATGAAACGCTCTGAAGGTTTCGCATGGCCATTTTTAAGTCGTCCTGTATTTCCACCTCCCGAGCCTTGAGTTCCCATAGGAGGCAGTTGAACTTTCTTTCGTGAGACAAGTCCACACTACAAAACACCGCTTGCTCCAAGTCCTCCGTAGGTCATTGGGCCCTCCCTCACATTTGGGGTCATGCTTTTAGGCGCTTACCCGCTTCTTGAGGCACCGATCAATGGCGTTGGGTTTGGCCATGGACTCGATCACGACTCGCTTGCTCCCACAACAAATGTGAACCGAAGTGGAAATTGAGTGAGAGCGGGCTTTTTCACAGGAATCAATTTCACTCATCCAACCATGACAGGAATAACGGAAGACTTGCTGTGTTCAGTGGGAATATTAATCTAAACCCTCGTGACTATTGACTATGTTCAACAGTTCCGAGAGTGAAATATTAATGTTGTGGAGGATAAAGATTATCTCATTGTAATGGAATGAGGCAAATGCGGATGGAAATTGGATTATAGTTGGAGGAGTTGGCTCTGTACTGATGTGATAACATTTCGTGACTGTCCTCGTAGTATGTTTTCTTCCATGATTATTTGAATCCCTTCATTTCAATCCTCAGGAGTATGATCTTTGTAAGAGCAATAGACATTTTTTAACAATGCTCAGTATTTGTGAGATTGGCAATGGAAAATCGAGAACATGAACTCTGTGTTTAAAGTTCTATTTGCAGTCGTGGCGCGGAGTGATGATGGATGAGGAGAGAGCTTAAGGTTTGGACGAAGCGAGTACTAAGTGGACGGTATAAATTGTGTGTCGTTTTTTATATACACTACGTAAATCTGTGTATGACCTCTGAAAATGGTGAAATATTTTAACTCCGCCAGAAGATACAGAAAAGCCTTTTTTGTGCTCCGTTATCTCACTAACAGATGAGTGTGCGTAAGTTGACCATGTGGGAAGAAATAGAATTCCAATCTGCACTGACGACGGCGGGGGGATGGGACAAGATTGGAGGAGCAAAATTGTGCTTTTGTATCCCATCGTGTTGCAGATATCCCGGGCTGGTGGGGGAGTAGTTGGTAGTAGGGAGAGGGTCACCGAGTTAATAAGACTTGGCTGTTGGGCAGAAAAGGAAAGGAAGGTGAAGAAGAAGAAGTTGACGGAGGTTGGAAGAAGTTTTTCTTCCCCCGTCCTCCTCCTTATAGGGAGGCTAGCAGACGGTAGCGAGCAGGGAGTGGAAAGACTGGGAATTGAGTTAAAGGACATGGAAGTTAAGGAGCCGAGTGGCCCCGTGCCTGCTTGTTGGGGGATGGTTTTTGATGGGTCGCTGAATAGTGTGGGAGACGATTGAGTCGGGAGGTGGGGGTGAAAGTGATGTCCAGGGCCCTGAGAGGGGCGGCGGTGGTGGAGGGAGATAGTTCGAAAAGTGGACTGGAAGGAGATTCCGCCGAGTGTATTCCTTTTTTTTGTTCGGCCGGAGTTTTCGGAAGCGGCTGAGTCGAATAGCATTGGGTGTGGGTCGACAGGAGGGGGTGGTAGGATATACTCTATTGAAAATAAAATATCATAGCCAACCAACTCTAGTACGAAGACTGCACGTCGCCTTTTATTTCACCAACGATTTTTGTGGGTGTACGCTGGTTTCGTATCTCCTCCGAGTCTACATTGAGGTATTCCTGAAATGTATTATAAACATCTTCAGCGATTTTTGTTGGAAGCGATCGGAAAGAAAATCTGTTCAAAGTAGCCAGGTGGGTGTTTACCTTTGTTGTGTGGTACAGGCTCGTTGACCGTGAGGATAAAGTCGGGATACTCTTTAAGACATTGGAGATGTAGAGAATATTGAATGAGGTTTCATAAAGAGAAAGAAAGAGGATCGAAAAAATGGGGAATGTGAGGAAGTTGCAACGTGAAATTATGGGGAGACGTCTAAAGTGTACCTGTTCTAAATACTGACAATGAGTCCGGAGGGCTGAACTGCGGAGAACTGAATACTGGCATAGTGTGCGATGTTGGGCCAGCAGAAAAGGATTGTGAAGAGAAGTAATGCTATGCGCCACGGGGCAAAGTTCATGAACAAATTGGGTGATATGAATGAGACAGGATCGGTAGTTATTATTGGCATATCCATTGCTGTGTGAGCTTGGGTATGAAAATAAAGTAATTCTTACAATGAATTGTGAAAATATGGGGGAGCTTTTGCGGCTTCTATTCTAAGAAACCGAGTTCATGCGAGATAAGACGATTTGCTGAATTTCGTCTAGGCGAGACGATGCAACGCCTCTTCCAGTTTTCGATCCTCCCTCCCTTCTATAGTCATCGTGATGGCAACCCTTTTCAATGTTGTCTCCAACCCTCCCGTGTCCGTAGTATTTCACGCTGGTTCCCTACTCTCCCGTTTTCATTGTACTAGTACCTGTGCTTCATTCCCTGGGGGTTTTCACATTGATGCTAGCGAGCGATTTCGGTCTCTCTCCCCATCAACATTATTACTGCCGTTAAAGACTCAGGAGAGGCTCTATTTACGTTTTAAGTAGAGTTCGCCATTTGGAATTATTGAAGGTCCAACTGTGCAATGTGGCCAGGTAATAACATTTTGTGATGAAATCGAGATGATGCTAAAAATTTATTTTGTGAAACTAGAAAATTTCAAATGAAGTTGATAATTAGAAAGTAAAAATGAACGCTATTTGCCCCTCTTTGCGAGGAGTAAGATGACTGACGCAATCGTTGCTGATACTAGAAAATAATGCAACGTTAAGGCCTTGAATTAAATATGCTAGCATCGAGGAGACGAGAGTGTACTTGATGGAAATATCGTTGATACATATGTACAATATGGTCTATTACCATTACCCTTGATTTTAAATGGTGTTATATTATTCTCGCTCATATGTCCACAATATTTTATTAGAGAGGTTGGTGGCTGCTACTATTTTCATCCAGTTTAGACGACGATCATCAAATGGATTGATCGATGTGTGCCAGAGCGTAATTTAATATCCACGTCTTTGAGTGCCCACCAAGTCCTCCATGTTCCTGTATGCTACGCTTGCGGTAGAGAAGCCTGTGCCGGGGTGTACTGCATTGGCCAGTTGTGTATCGTGTGTAAACAGTCTGCCTCAGTGGAGATAGGGTCGGTGAGCCGTTAAACACATTACGGGCATCCTCCTAAGCGGCGGCGTAGCCATGCTGTACGATCAGTCAAGCGTTGGCGTGATTTTTTCGAGCGGCAGAAGGGTAAATACTTGATGGGCAAAACCCATCTATTAGGAATGATGTGTTGGTAACCTTAATTGTTCCTGATCAATGTGTCATTGGCTGTAAATTAATAGTGTATCCCTTCACTCATCGTCATAGGCTGATAGGCTGTGATATCTTCATTCTGTATTCCTACGGCGGTTGAGAGATGGCTTGTTTTATTTCTCTTTATATAATTGCGCCTCGAATGTCGATCTCTTAATTTCCATTTACGTGCGATAGATGCGAGGACGTGTAAAGCTATCGACCGTGCTGTCTCGTCGCGAATCTCGCCACTAGCACCACTCATCATATGCATCCAACCAGCTAGACAGCCTCCTCTGCACTTCATTTAGATTGAGACCCTTCCACGTCCTCCCCGGTGCGCGTCCGCTTCTTACGTCCCCAGCTCAGCTGTCTTGCCTTCATAGTCGTTCATCCCGACTGCTTCCCCTTCGAGTCTCACCCTCTCTACTGACCTCTGTATCTTAGCACTTTGCGAGTCACGAAAAAATTCACTCCGATTACTGGGCTTAATACTAGGATTGACAACTATTTTTTTTAGGAAAATACGTGAGATTACGGGCTCTTCATGTTACTATACCATACACATTTTTATAGATCTGTCAACGAAATTATGTTACTTGCAATCATATACATGAAACAAATCCATATATCATACCAAAGTTATAATTAATAATATGAACATTCTTAATGCCATTTCTGCGCCAGTTATTTAAGGGATGGCGTTCGAAAGTTATTTACGCAGGGTATGTCAATTGTTTTTCCAGGAACCTCTATTTGACATCTTGTTTAAAGTGAACCGTTTTCTTTGTAATAGCTTTTATAGCCTCTCTACCTCTAACGTTCACTATCGGCTAGATTCTATCACGGTTGCATGTCAGTGGATAAAACTTCGATCCCGAAGAGGAAGTGTTGGCATGACATTTTCGTTTGGGGAATCTAACCATAAGAAAACGATTTTGCTGAAAGCTAATGTCACCCTCCACGAGTGTGCATCAAAATTTCCATTATGAAGTGGAAAATACCTCCCCTCTTGCAGAGCAGTTAATCAATTCAGGTACCTCTGACTTTAATCCAAGAAGTAATGCTAATCTGGCCTCAAAAAAAAAAAGAACCACAAGGAAATAATTTTACCGATGTGGGAGCTTTCGTAAAATGCGTGAGGGTTGGCGACCCTTCTTCGTTCGCACGATCCCTTTTCATCCCTCCCTTTGCTCCGGTTTGCGCGCAACCCCCTCGCTCTGCCCTAGCCATCAACCACCCCTCGTCGCGGCTTCTCTCCTCCCCCCACCCCGTAGCCGTAGAGGAGACTGCCGTAGCCTCGCAGTATCGCGGGGAGATGCATTATCCATTCAACCATCTCTTCGGTGGGAACGCGGTGTAACGAGCCCCCCTTCCTACTCCCCACCCGTTTGCCGGGGTTGGAATAGCGAATGAGGGGAGGGAGGGTGCAGCCGTCCTCCCCTCCGTGCCGCCGGGTGCAGAGTGGGGTGCAAAGGATGATGTTAATGCGCGGCGCGGGTGGTGCCGGGGTGTGTGTTTGTGAGTGCACCTGGATGCCCACCGACTCCCATTGCGTGGTCAAGTATCCCAGGCAAAAGCGAACAGGCAAAGCCTCTGACGCCGAGTGCGTTGGGTTTTCTATTTGCAATTACTGTCGACGATATCGTTGCTAACAGATTCGATTCGATAGTAACATACGATTTCGCTATTTATACTGTGTTATTATTTTTAGGTACGGTCTGTTTTTTGCTGAGGTCATAGCTCTTTTGACAGTGAACAAGGTTTTGCATTAAACTCGCACCGAGGATGGGAGCTAGTTACTTTCCCTGAATGCAGCAGAAGTGGGTTTGTTGTCACACGCCCTATCCGCTTGGCCACCACGCCTACTCCATGTAATTAGTGATGATTAGATTTTAACTATCAAATTCCATGTTTTTTTCTTTTTGTGGATTTATTTCACATATGTAATTATTTCTGCGCTACTTGGGCAATGTGCGACGCTAATATGTTTAAAATATATTCAATATTGGACTAACCTGTGTCTCTATTAGTATCGTTTGTAAATGATCCCGACATAAGTTCAATCCCTGCAGTTTCCTATAAATTTTTGGCTGTATGTTTCTTTTGAAATGATCGTTTTCGGACTAAAGTGAATGTATGCATTAAAAGTTAACTGGAGTTACTCAAACTTCTTTTGTTTTTGAGGAATTTTGTGTTAAAGAAGAGGCTGATTAATTATCTTAAACGGCACAACACGAGGGCATATTTCTTTAAATTGATTTTTAACTTTTCCTTGAAAGTTGCTATATTTTGACAAATGTATGACGATGGCTTATTGTTTTCTTTTTTCTCTTTCTAGGTGAGTATCTTGAATGAACCGATGCAGTTGGTCCATGGACCGTGTTTTCTAATGGCTTAGTGTGAGTACAAAATTAGAAAGCTAGACTGAGTGCGATATGTCATGTTTGTAGGTGAAGATCAATTGAATTACATCATCCTAAGCGAGATACATTATGAAACTCAAGACTCCAGATTAAAATTATGAATGTTTTCCCGCTGTATAAAAAATAATTAATGATACATTTGTTTTCCTGTAGTGCGCTATAAAGGTAATTCACAAGCATGAGTTGGTTACCAGTTTAAACCTTGCCTTTCATTTTTTCGGTTTTGGTGGTATATCGTTCCAGATATTGAGGTTTTAGCAAGTGTGTTTTTCGTTAATTATTTTTATTTATCGTATTCTACTGGTTAATGTAGGTTTGCACGCAGCATTTTTCAAACTACCTGGCCTATCTCCCATCCAAAATTTGACTCCCCCTTTATTTCTCAATTAGGTCAATTCCCTTTCAATTTATCTATAACTCCCATCCGGTTCCACCCCCTCATGTATCAATCTTCTCTCCGAGACGGCTTTTAAAATCCCCTCCCACCTTAGTTTTTCGCATTGAACTATATACCAGAAAGAGCTCAGTTCTCCTACTCTTTGTTAATGTGGATTTTGACTAGAAATTCTGGAAATAGAAAAAAAGTAGCTATGTCATTTGCTTTTATCAGACGACAATTCGGGTAGGTTTCCGTTAGCATGCGTGAATTGCACAGTTTGACGCGTCACTGAGGGGGCTTGAGTTCGATCTTTAATCGTGTGTACTGAGTGTTGAACGCGAGCGTATCCATTATCATTTCTCTATATCCTCCGCTCATTTCTTCACCTGATCCACTTTATCTTAATCCAGCCTTTCAAATCGATCGGACTCGGCTCTGTTACGCATCGGGGGAGCCGTGCTGTCAAAACACTCGCTCCCCCCTCATTCCTCTCCCCCCCCCCTTCCCTCATGTCAAGAACTTCGCTCCATGTCGCCCCTGACACCTTTCTCTAGCTGACAACCCTTTTCGCTTTTTATCCCTCGCTCCCCATATCCCTCGTTTGACTTTAGTTCTTGCTCGCCACGCGGAATTCCGCGATGAAATACTGCCGACAAAACCCACTTCGAACACGGCTTCATGTCATCACATCGTTTCCCCGTAGGTGTGGAAAAATAAATTCGCGCTGTATTTCTAACCCACCGTCTCGCATTAAGGTTCAAATCGAGTACTCATGGTCCTCAATTGTAGCATTTGCTCACCATTTACGCTGTTGACGGCTGAAATTGTTTAACCAAAATTGAATATTTTAGTGCTTGCTGATAGAAATATCAATCTTACTCATTGGATCTTTCCTTACTAACACAGTCAACGATGAGTTATTACCTCCGGCAATACATTTATACATTTACTACTTTGTCGTAATTCCCCTTTGCCTATTCCTAATTCCTATTGCTTCCATCTGTGAACCCCAGTCTCTGATTGCCCCTTCTCCATTTAACACTTGCTCCTTGCAGTATTCATTGTTGTGCGACGATTCAGTATACGCTGGACCCATCCATACGTTGTTCCATCATTTTGCCTTCCTCCCCTGCCCCAGTATTTTCAGCATATCCTCGATCATTGTCTTCTCTGTTCATCGCACCTTTTCATCCTCCCCCCTTATGGCCCATGTTTCTCCATCGCCCAATTATGGCTCTCCCTATCAAAATCTGCACAGTTTATTATAAAAATTTGCCCCTTTTCTCTCTTTCTCAATATCCTTCACTAAATCACAATCCAGGCTAAAACCTTCGGTCATCTCCAAATAAAATGCTTGAAGTGCGTGGCGGCCAAAAGTAAAGGTGGACCCTCTACCCTGAATGTTTGATGTTCGCATGCCTGTGGTTAAGCCTGGGGTGAGCTTTAACCTCGCCTATACAATCCAACCATAGGGTTTAATCACTGAATCGCCATCATAATCAGTCCCCTCGCCTTTCATCGCACTATCCATGGAACTCGTCTGCCTCCTCTCTATTTCATGCAGCTACTTCTTCCGTTCTGCGCATGTCACTTTCTTCATCCTCTCCTATTTCTCTCTTCTCCTTCTCCTTTCCCTGTAGACCAAAGGGGCGAGGGTGCACACTACCACCCCCTGCCATTTCTCTTTCCGCCCGCGCACCCCAACCGTCCCTTCCCGGATGCGGTCGAACTCGTCCATCGACGCCCTCTCTTGCCCCCATCCCCTCCTCCGGACGATCGATTAGGAACAAAAAAAAGAAAATAGAGAAACTGGGGGAGGGATAAAAAATTTTTTTCCTCCTCCGCCCTCGTGTGTGGGGCGAGAGTGGTGGCTGCCGCTGCGTCCGAGAGCGAGTGAGCGCCGACGGGAATAGATTTTGATGGCCATCTTCTTTATCTGTCCGCCGTGCACTATTGATTTTTTTTACAACCCTCACTCACTCTCTCTCTAGGGTGACTCGCCTAGCCTTGGAGGGCTGTGGAAATCAGCGCTCGACCAAGTCGCGCGTAAAGGGGAAGCTGTGTTGTGTTAGCCACGAGGTCAAGCAGTGCAGTCATTTGCGTTGATCCGGCGTTATTCGTGTCCCCCCAAACTACTCCAGAATCGACCGCATCTTTCAATTGATGCTCGACTCTTGAGTGCACGAATGTTCTCGGTTAACATTTTAGTTGGTAGAAGGGGAATATTTAAGTATTATGTCTCCTCTTGGTCAAACCAGTCAGGGATTCGGAGGTTGCGCGCGATGCTTAGATTGCTTGAACAATTGAGAATGGATATCTTTGAGAGCGACGCAGAGAACATAATATTAGAGCCATACACTATATTTCCAGGTCCGATAGAAACGATAAATTAAGAGAGATGTTTTGCCGAACGGATAGATATGGGAATTCGTATTTTCCTCGTACCATAAAGGACTTCAATAAATGCTAGTCCCAACGTCGTTAGAGCACTTCATTTTTTATGTGTATATGGCTGGTGTCCTAACACCCCCTACCACTCGCCTTTTAGGCGGCTATTATGTAGATGTAGATGAACCTCTTTATTTGATTTCGTACGATCTCAATTTCGATTCTGCGTTTATGCCGTTCGTATATTGTATACTCCGAGGGATAAGAAGCCAAGGGATGGGAAGATTAAGTGCCTCCGGGAAGAAGGAGAAGTGAGGATAGGCAATGAAAAAAGGGGATAGGTGATTAGGGGACTAGCATTCTTTCTATCGAAGAAAGCCTTTAACTCAACGCTTCCATGTACAGAACAATTTAATGATAAACACCCAGGTGGAGCATGGAAGATTCAATCGAAAAACTAAAATGAGCATAGAATCACTTATTGAGCAAATTGAACAAAAAGAATTTCATTCAGAATATCGCAGGAAAAATGACCAACGTATAGGATATTGATAAAAAACAATAGCACCACAAATGCACACACGCGCAACCCACACTCGCACAGTTCATCGCACCTATCCTTATAGAGAAAAATAGTGAAGAGGGTAGGAGAGAGAGAAAGGGAATTTAAGTAACGTGAAAAACACTTATTCCTAGGATCTTCACACTATGCTCTGGGGTGGTGATATGGGGAACAGGGGTTGTTCGTGGGAAGAAACAGTACTTACCGTGGTTCTTCGGTGGAGTTCAGGACTTTCGCCGTCGGTTCCTTCCGGTAATGGCGTTCCGGCAGGCGGCAGCGGCTATCGTTGAGGTCTGCGTGAACGCTGAAGTCCACTTCCCGGACGATTATATAGTTAGGTGGCCACGTTCTCAATTGCCGGTCGTCCTCTGCCTTACTTCTCCACGGTCTCCGTCTTTCTTTGGGGGTTCTCAATCGCCTCCTCGTGCATCCTGATCAATATCCTGATCAATATGAATCACGCCTCTCCTGCCCGGAGGAGAAACTTCGCAGCATATCCTCGCTCCGCCCCACCCCGCGTCATAGTTTGTACTTTTATTGAATGGGGGAGTAAAATTTAGGGGGATTAAGGTGAATTCAGAAAGGGTGTATTCTTCTGCGTCACTCATGTGAGATCACGAAGTTCGCCTTTCAGTTATTCATATTGCGTAGTAATGGGGCGGGCGAGGGAATTAAATTCGATTGGTCAAAAATTTGTCAACTAGGGGAGGAAGTGGAAATTAGCATACCTATCTCTCCCACCCACACGTGTTCGTCGTACACTCAAGGCAATGAGCGGTGTGTTTTCTCCGTGGTTGGATGCATGCTTGAAAAGTTAAATGAGGCCCTTCTTAGCCGTCGAGTTTCCGTTCAAATTGCCGATGTGCAACCGGGCCAGTCGGTACTAATTACAATATCTTTTCAGACTCTTACTTATTTAGAAATTTTGAGTGATTTTCTCCTATTCGTTTCAGCTTCCTATCAGCGTTAGTAATTAACTATCGAAAGATATGTCTAGGAATTGTTCGTAGCTCATTCAAGGTCTATGACTAAATTTTGCGTCCCGGCTGATGATACCCATATGAAAATTGATTGATCAATTCATATAATTCTCGGTGTGATTAATTTTTCGCTTTCTTTCAATGAAATGGTGTGGTTTTTATTTCCTTTGTGTATTAAAATGCATTTACCAGTCGTTGAATCCATGTTGTTTGAATCAAATTTAATTAGTTATCTGATCAGTTTAGAAAAAATGAACTGTTTTCATCACAATTTTGAAATTTGAATTTCCTTACAATTTATATGGTGTAAATGTATTACAAGTTCAAACCTTTTTTTGGGGCACCTATTATTGTAGTTATGAAACTGGGCAGTCGAGTGAAGGCGATCTCCAAGACCCGTGTTTTTATACGCCATCGTCATTAAAATCGATTCCACATTTTGATGTCATTGCCTTCTCTTTACAAAAACGAATAGATTTAACGCAAACTAAGGAAGAGGATTTCCTGACCATCCAACCTCCTTGAACCGATATTGTACACCGTAAATTCATGATCGTATACGAATATTATTCGGGCTTAGGGTGGGACCATCGAATGTTACAATTTTGCATCTCATCTCGGATTGTATGCATGTTCATTGTTCACGATATAGCACAATGTCCCCATCGTATTCTTCTCTGATCGAAACGCGCGCAGCAACCACATTTAACGAGTTCTTGGCGCGATTCATTGGGCACAGTCTCAAACTGCAATCACTGCCCCCTCGTGGGTTAATCCTCGTCGGCTCAACCCCCGTGTCCTTCATCCCTCTTTTTACGTCCCGCCGCGCAATTCTTTGCTTGAAACAGTATCACCGGCCGTCCACCTTGTGATTGGATGGCCGCCTTACCACCCCCGTAACCCCTCACATCCTAACCCCTCGACGACCTATCTTCCCTCCTGGGGGCAACGTGACGTACCCCTCGGGGGCCCTTCTAGATCCCCGTCCTGCGTGTCCCTAAGCCTTTGGGTGCCAATCTCCACGTGCAGTTACGGCCCCTGCACCCTCGGCCTAATCTCGCCCCCCCCCCTTTCTCCCACACCCACCCCTGCTCGACATAACCCTTTTATATCTCCATTCTTCCACCTCCACACGACGAAAACCCACCCGTTATCCCCTGAACGCCCGCGTCCCCATGACAACCTTTCTCATTTCTCCTCCCTCTTCTTCTTCTTCTTCATTTAATCCCACTCATATCCTTTTCTTATCCTTTGTCACCCGAAGCGCCCTCCTCGCTTATATGTTCCAGGGTTTGTGAGTTCGTTCCCGCCCCCTCTCTCCTCCGTCTCTGCCCCTCCTCAAACCCAAACGCCCTCTAATCTTTTCCCCTTCGCCCGCCAATTCCCATCCTCCTCCCCACACTTGCCCTTCTCGTCGAAGAGATCTTATTCCAGACCCGATTCCACTGTCGTCTTCCCTTCCTCTACTCATTTCACGCATTCCTCCATCCGCTCCTCGAACGGCTGCTGCCAAAGTAACGCACCTTCCCCAATCCTCTGCTTCCCAAGCCTCCTCCCGCTCGTTAAAAACTCTCGTCCATATTGTCATTTCCATCCGATACCCATTCCGTTGCCATCTCCATCTCCTCTCTACAGTTCAGCTCGACGATATGTATCCTCTCGTTGTTGTGAATACAATGTACCCGTAATCGACCATACTGTTGGCGTTTCGAAGGAGTGCGAAAGCTCTTGCGCCATCCGAAATATTGAAGATGCATAATCACGGGCATCTACAGCTTGTATTGCGTTAGCTATCATTGTATCTTGTATCTTCGCTAACTAATCTTCTATACTGTTAGCGGTCTGAATAGGTGCGAAACCTTTTGCGGAATCTGAAATATCGACGATGCATAATATCGGGCATCTATAGCTTGTATTGCGTGCGCGAGCGTTGCATCTTGTATTTTCGATTCATTTGGAAAATTCCATCTGTAAGTGTAAGACATGGTCGCCGGTGTTACGATTTGGAACTGTTTCGTGTTAAAAATAAAAATTACTTTGTTATATACCTCACTTTATTTCAAATGCGTTTCTGCATATCATGCTATCATCAGGATGATATTGCGCTATCATATCCTAATGATAGCATGATTTGCAGAAAGCCGGGTCGTACCATTTAAAATAAAGTGTGGAATATAACAAAGTATTTTTTTATTTTTAATCTATCTGTAAGGTTGGCTAAACTGTTTTGAAGCGTAAGCAGCCCTTGTGGGCAATTCTAACGAATACTGATATCCCATGTATAAAATCCAGAAAAAAGAGGTGAATTGCTATTATAGCAATCTTGATGTCAACATTTTTCTAGCCATTTCCTTTTAGATATCGAAATTTTATATCATTAAAAAATAGGAAATTACGTGTTAAAATTGAAAAAAAAATGTTAATATAAGCTCACATCTGAGTTTCCGACGTATCCTGAATATTGGATGACAGGCAAACCAAGTGCTTCAATCCAAAAAGGCGCAAAGTTATCCTGTAAAAGTTGACAAATGTATCCCATAAAATTTGAACGTTTTAATATGTTGAATTTCCTTAAAATCACGCGTGGGGCGTTTTCCCTCTTCATGCCTATGTTTGCCGTGCTGCACAGGTCAACACAATAATCACACAGACCTATCCGGTACGAAACATTGTCGTCCATATCCTTTAGAATCCGATTGACAAATGTATCCCAAATTGATTACACCATTCAAAATTTCCTTGCAAAAAGATGAAGAAAATGGAATTTGGCCAGCTTTTTTTCGAGTTGGGACCACTGTGCGACGTGCTCAGACGCCCAATAGCCGTGAGCTGTTTCTCGGAAGCAACTCCTCTCGGGTTCATGGCCATGGTAACGCTTGCGATGTGTCAACTTCATGAAATACGATATTCCAGGTACATATGTATACATTGCTTCAAATGTGTACTTTCGCTAGAATTATTAATTCTAACATTGTTGAACTTGAATGGAAAGCAAATATCCTGCGAAGGTTGATGGAATCAATTCTCGTTGAAGAGGAATAAAATACTCAAGTTTACGCTCATAAATTTTATCGGAGAGAACGATATTAGTCATCGCTCGGCCTTTTCATGTGTTATTGCATTTAAAAATATTTCTAATTCTTCTTTTTGTACTATTTTTGAATATGCAGCATAGGTTGCTATAATAATGAATTGGTTATGAATTTTATTTCAAAAAAACTTCTTGTTGAAATAATCTCCCGGCATTTCGTATTTTGCACCTGTTATTTTGTTCTTTTGCTTATGATGTTGGATTAATATTTATCTATTTCAAACGGTGCTTAATTCCATTCGCTTGTAAATCGTGACGTTGTGTAGATTCTGGGAAATACTACGATGAGGGGACTGCTAAATTGTTTGTGTTGTTAAAGACAGTATATTTGAGGAGTGAATAAGCAGCTCATTTTAAACTCTGGTTTTTGTGCGAGTTTCGAGCGACTCTCTGCCTGTCAGCGGCGAAGTTTATGTGGAGAGATCAGGGGATGGCGTGTGGCTACCGTTTCCATTCTGCCTTTTGGCTACTTTATTTTTTTGGGCAAGGTCCTCAAACCGCGTCGCTCCGTCGGCCGCCCGTGTGGTGCGAAGTGGTGGTGGTACCTCATGCGGAATAGTTCTCGGACGAACGGTTTCCCTCCCCCCACCCGCGTCGTTGTTTCCCGCGAAAAGTACACTTTTACCACCTCGTGCGCCGCGCCATGTCTGTGCCTCCCCGCGCTAAACGCCGCCGTTCCATTTTTCCGCGTGCCTCCCCTTTCCTTTCATTATCCTTCATCACCCGACCATGGAGCCATCATCCCCCTCCGCCCTTACGTCTTTCACCCTCATCTCTATCGTCATCTTCTTCCCTCTCTCTTGAGAAAATTCTCTTCCGCCACGTCTTCTCGTAGTTCATATCTTCCGCATCCAACTCACACAGTCGCACGTTCCCCTCTCCTGCCCTCCCCGACAACGTGAACACAGAAGTCCACACAGTAGGCCCTCACCCCACTCGCCATTGCGGGGGAATTCTTTTCCCCCACTTCCTCCTCCTCCACCTCCCTCCCTCCCTCTCCTTCCCTCAGGAAACTCAGCTCCAATTCCGAGAGTAACTTTCCCATTTCGATCTCGGCTGGGAGCGACCCTTTATCCCCCCTCCCCCTTCCTACGCCCCTCATTCCTTTTCCCCTCCATCCATCCCGCCTCCACCTCCCTAATTCGCCTCCCCCATCCTCCTCTTTTATTCCTACCCTTGGTCCTTGCGCGGTGCCAGGCCAGGATTAAGAGAATCGCCGAACCTCGGTGTAAATCTCCAGCGCTCTTGTTTCAGAATGAACGTGCCAATGACGACCATTACACTTTTCCCTTTCAAAGTTGGTGTGAGCGGAGACATGAAAATCATTCCGAATGCTCATTTCTTTTTCCCCCGCTTGTTCCGCTTATCCGCAAGTGGTTCACTCGTTTCTTCTTCGCTCGCCAGTGATCTTTTTCGGCCTAAAAAGAGGCTCTCGTTGAAATTGCAAGAAGGTTGGTTCGATGGACTAAAATTTGGATGACATTATTTTTTTCTGGTTTCAGCTATTGCCCCGAGAGCATGATGATTACATTTTGACAGTAGAGTTGAAAGCAAAACTCATTTAATGAAATAAATTAGCTGACCAATACTTTATAATGGTGATCACGCTTTCGGGTATTCATTTAAACTTTATATGGGACGAAGGTAGGGTCTTGCATTTTCCGCTTACACTGAAGTAGCTTGTTAATTAACTCCGTCATACGACCTCTTTGTTGGGTTAGAGGTGTTCTCGTTGACACTTGTAAGAAGTCAAGGAAATGCCTGTCTGTCTCTACACCGGCTATTATTTGGAAAACGATTTTATGGCTTTAACGTAAGTCCTTTCGGCAGATAAATGGTATTTTGATTACCTTTTTGATGAACTTTTGGGGGACAATCATCTGGCGATGAATTAATCGCGTTGCACCTGTATATGAATATGGTCACAGTGTGAGCTTCCCTTTGAAGGTTTCAGAGAACGGAGGAATAAAAATCATTCTAAAAGAGACTTTTTCTTACCATTTATACCTTCAACGTTCCGTTTAATTTAATACAGTTCGATCATTGATTCACTAACACGTAAGTAGCTCGTACATGAGGAAGGTCGTTATATAAGTTTAAGCTCTCACAAGATAAGGATTTTGATTGATAATTGTGATATGTATTCTTAAGGCGTGTTTCTATACGCATGATGATAAGCAATGAAATTCTTTTAAATATATGTGTAAATCACGATGGGGGTCAATTATTTTACAATAATACGAATTTTCCGACGTTTTAAACGTTTAAAATGTTATGTAATGCTCATTTTTTCACCTATCGATGAAACTAACATGTGTGGTTTTTCTTTATACTTTACGCTCAGGTAAATGAAATCCATGATCCTTGATAAATTAGCCAATTGATTTGAGTGTAAATTATTAGGATATTTCTCGTTTAATAGTAAATGAACATTTGATGGACCTCCTAATTGAACGGTGAATGCAATAATGTGACCTTAAAGCCGTTTGGTAGAGCTAGTTTCATATATTACCTTAACGAGCCTACCTTCTCGTGTTTAGGAGAGGGATCGAAGTGAACTGTGCCCCTCTGTTATCTTGTCACATTGAAGCGTTACTTAAGCCGAATTTGTTATGTTGGCGCCGATCTAAAAACGCCTTCGTCTGTAAGCCTTTCTCCTCCTCACAGCCTCTACTTTCCTTCTTTTCTTTGTTTTCTCAGCAGCTCCGTGGAATTCTTGTTTTGGTTCGTAACACCGTGACCGCAGTGGTTTTTCTTCCTGTCCCAAAAGTTTTTTCCCCCCAGGAGAAATATTTCGTTAGTGTTGCAAGCAGCTTTTATTTCCGATTTTTCTTTCTTTTTGTACAAATGACACGTGTTTGGTGCCGCTGTCCGACGTGTGTCCTAGGAATTTACCGAGGATATTTTTTTTTGGACGCCTGGCGGCAGCTATTGACGTCCATTGTTTCGACTTCCTTTACTCCTGAAACAATATCATCTTCCATGAAGTGCCAATCCCTTTTTTTTTGTGGAGGAAGAAGGTAGCTCGCTTTTCAAAGCTGTGATTGAACATGATATCGGGATTAGGGGAGCATATTTTTCTTTTCAAATTTACGATTGATCTGCGTGTAAGGCTCACATTTTTACGATCTCCTCTTCACCTTTTTCACTCGCCGGGCATTTCGGGTTGTGTCCCTTGCTCACCTAACTTTTTCCGGGACGGTAAATCTTCCCACGTCATCGCGTTCGAGTCTCAGCTTTGTGCCTCTCATGTCATGTCTTGTTTAGTGCCATAAAGAGTTCCCTATCCTCCTCTCTGCTCTCTCGCTCTCTTCTGAGTCATTCCAGAGGTACATGCATTACCTTTTTTTTCGTAGAATCCAGAAATAAACGCCTGGGAATTGTTCAAAAGGGCTCAATTCCTCATCTTAAATCGAATAATAGGCGGCCTTGGCGTCACCCTCACCATGCGGGGAGGAGAGGGGCTCCCTGCATGTTTACGACGGCCGTAAATACGGGGCCTTTTGCGGAAGATGTATCTCTGTCTCCCTCCTCGGGGCGGGCAAAAGTGCTCATATTTTGTGATTAACCTCGGTGACATTTTAATGACGACGACGGCAACAAACGGATAAGGCAACAGCGAAGGGGTTTTCAGTGTGCGCTTCCATTTGCATTTTTATACCGCCGCCCCCATAAAACATCGGGCTCACAAAATTAGACGCGCCGGCCTTTCTCTTAATTAGTGATTAATTAGTTCGTTATTAATTAATGTAGCGATTAGTTTTTTAAATTTTTTTACTCGATTTCATGCTGTGAAATACGATACCGATATTCATCTCTCCATCGTGTTTTCATTGCATCATTTGCGGTAATAATTTTGAAATACTAGGTAAAGTGCCTGAGTTTTCTTTTTTTTTGCTAAGGTGAGTTACATATTTTTATCTTTCTCTAAAATCATCCTAAGAATCCCTCGTTACCCACATTTAAAGTAATCCGTTCATCTGCCCATTTCTTTGTCATAATTATCCTTCTTGCGAAGCCTTGGGAATTGAGAAGTTTGGTCCTGATTACGAGCATTCTGTGAAAGAAAAATGGAATTTATTATGAATTGAGATCCGTACCTACGGGGGAGAGCCAAGGTAGTTGCTAGGGAGACGTTGAGGTAAATCGTGATTGCTGCCTCATTAAAACCCTCTCTAGGAGTGAGCCGCTTTCGTTCGTGTGACTTCGTCTCAGGGCCTGGTCGTCTCGTCTTTCGGCACCGCTCCTCTGCAGGCAAAGTCATGTAGAGTGGCAGGGATGGGATATCCCATGGTCAACTTGTGATGACCCTCCCTTCAGAACCCTTTGCTTTGTCGTGTCTTACGACCTTCTCGCCCATCATCGTAGTCCATCCACCTCATTTGCTCCTTCAACTCGTCCATTTATGGCATGTTTCTGTTGAGACCCTGGTATCAAGTAGTTTCTGTCTTCTTCTAAATAAATGTAATGGATTTTTCTCTGACAGATGAATGTGAAATTTTGTAACGACGAAGAAAGGCTTCCTCTGACTTCTACTATATCACACTTCACTGTTTTCCCTGTTGATTTTGCATTTCTTATCTTTTTCCTTTTCGCTTCTGGCAGTTTATATTGATATCATCATCTGGTCGGCGATACGGAATCATTATTCAATTAATCCATTCATACAACGCCGTCATTGCGCACATAAATAGATAGAAGGGAAGAGACGGCGAAAGAAACACAATGCAAACTGGACTAGCACAACGTTGAATTAGGAGAGAGCGGAAGAAAGGCTTTCTAAGATTGAAAAGTTTCGTAAAACCAATCGCACATCCTATCAGATAATCTTTTCAAACCTGCGGATTAATTCTCATTCACATTTATCAGATTCATTTGATTTATTTGTCTTTTCAATTTTTGCCATCCACTTATCCATCGACGATCGTCTTCATCATGCCGTCTTGCCTCAAGATATTGGCGATTAAGATGTTCAACCTTGTTATTAGGGTTTTAATAAGGCTTCTCTTCTCCCTTACTCCTAATAGGAATTCCTCATTGCTCAATCGGTGTATCCCTATGATTTTCATCATTCTGCATCTCTATATATCTATCATTAATTTTCCGAGGCGTCGTATTTAGCGTATTCGGTAGCCTTTTTCCGCCTCGCTTTTGCCTCGCCCGAATCCCAAGCGATTCGTGCACGGTTGGCCCCTCGTTCCTTATGCTATATGTATCCTGAGGGGAGCGGTGCGCAAAAAAGTAAAGTACCTAGGTTGCGCTGAGACGCGGAAGGAGGAGGCGTGGGCGGGGGCAGTCCCTTGGAGTTTGTGTGTGTCTATGTGTTTGTGCCTTGAGGCGTCTCTTCGGTCCGTAATGTAATTGGCGCGCGGCGGCGGAACTCTTCCATACATTTATTATCACCGGCTTAGTGAGCTGATAAACGGGAGTGAGCGAGCGAGTTCGCGGGGCGGTATGTGTGTGTGTTGGACGCGGAATCCGCCGCCGTGCAGCAGGCGCGCGCTCTGCCCTAAAATGCAAGAGTGGCAATTTGGCAGTCTGGGTAGAGAGAGAGAGAGAGAGAGAGGGCGGGTATCCGCCTTAAGGCGCTCTAGGAGGAGAGAGCGAAGAGGTATACTCTTCCTTATTCTTCCTCCAAAGGAGAGAGGATTGGGGCCTGTGCCCCGCGGAAAAAGAAGCAGTCGAGGTTGGAGGAGCCGCTGTGTGCGTCTTACCTTTTCCATTCTACCTCTGTGTACGGATCTAGACACTCCTTTTGCATGGCCTAGGAAACTGCCGTCTTGTAACCTCTTAAAATTTCAGTCACCAACCTGGAAGTAGTAGTCGGTTGAGTAATTGTATCGAGTCGCGTTATCTTTGGTAGTCAAGTACTTGAATTTAAAGTAAGCCTGAATTTTAGTGTGACTCTATTATAGATGCAGAATAATAGCCTTAAAAAGAGGGTAATATGCCTGCAATCGCAGTATTTAATTAATTTTATTCAAAATCTACTGGACGTTGATTTCAAACCTTGGTATATTTGTATTGGTATTTGTGGCAGACAGTTTCGTCCCTGAATTAGAATGCGAAGGAGTCCCATGTGGTGCTCGAGAAAAGCAAAGGAGTGTCCTTTGCCGGATCGTCCTTATTCTTCCTCCTAAGGGGGTGAGCATTGTGGAAAAAGAAGCAGTTGAGGTTGGACCTTGGTTGTGACCGCCCTACCTTGCGTCCGTGCTTCTTCAGTGTGTTCCCTCTCCTCAAGACTACACTCTTTTTCCTACGGCACGGAAACAGCCTCCGCCGCCGCGTATAACCCCATCCCTGTGTAGCCTTTTAAAATTTCACACACCGCCGCCGTGGAAGAAGTGCTCGGTTGCAGCCTCGAATGGCAGCCCCTCTATCTCAATGCTCCGTGTGGTCGAATGGTGTTCGTGCCTTAAAGACGATGACTCTCCTCCCTTATCTTCCGTCTCGTGGGAGGGTGAGGGCTTATCAAGCCGCTTGCTTCCTCTTCTCCTTCTGCGGTGCGTCTTTCTCTCTCATCCACTGACTTTCCTGCGTCCCGGCGCGCTACTTCGCGGGTAAGGAGTATGACGGGCAGCCTCTGAACGGGGCCCACGGGCCCTCTTCCCGAACTGCATCCATCGGTCGTTGGGAGGAATGGGAACACAGGGGAGAAGTGCTCCTCTCCGATCAACGCGAGACCCACGCCATCATTTCGCGTCCCACCTCGACGACCGCTATGTTTTCGGTTCACGCGATGACAGTTCCAGGAGTAAAATCACCATTTTAAGATTAATTTATTCGTTTTTAGTTCTCTGATCCCCGAGTACATGCCTATCAGGCTGTTCAATCTTAATAAATTTCCAATAAATAGTGTATGCAGCTGTTTCTCTTTTCACCTCTAGTTAAATGCGTATTCTTGAAATCATTGCGTAGGCCTAAACTGAGCATAATCGTCAGTTAGCAATCCGAAGATTGGTTTGACGCAGCTCTCCACTCCATTCTCCTACGAGCTACTCTTTTAGCACTTACATAATTCTTATGTACCTATTGCATGATATGTAAGTATTAAAAACTAGGAAGTAATTTATTGGCTGTAACTTTGTGGAATTCCATACATTATTTGGTTTAAAACTCTTTGTAACATTTCTCAAATTTTATTTGCATATATTCTCCTTGAAAATGTCACTGATGTTGGGTTGAAACCCGTTAGATAGAAATTTTATTTTTGCAATATTACCAACTTTTTTAATAAGCTACACTGCCACCTCTTAACATGCTGCCTGAAGGAGGCTTGGCCGCACCTTCAATATTCCTTTTCTAGATTGCCCGTGTGGCGGTTAACCTGCCATCTGCGCTCCTCCCCCCTGCTCCTTCGCCGCATTTCCTTGCATCCCCGATGCAAGCAAGCCCTTGGCCCCTTCGTCCGTCCGTCAGCTTGCTCGTCACGACCCCGCTCGCATCGACATCCCGGATCGCTTTCTAATCCTCATTGGCTATTCCTAAGCTTCCTGCTGCCTCTAATGGCCATCCTACGGGCGGAATTCGTGAGCGGCTCATTGACCACGCGCTCGCCGCACTCCGCAATCTTTCTAAATACTTAAACAGGGCTTGCATCAATTGAAGTTCTCAGTGAACTAAGGGGTTGATTCTGTGCTGTGTTCATGCAGTCAAAGAAGAAATTCCCTAGTAAAATACTGTGGTAATATTAAAGTCGAGTGACATCCCATATCTTTACGAATTCTTTTATCAGATTGGAATAAGTTTTTAATTAGAATCCCGTCTTAGTTTAGACGATCTTCTTGTTTACTCATATTTTCTGTTTGCTTGTACGCATTTGAGAACAGGCGGAGTTAACCTGTGAACGGAAATGGTGACTTAGTTGCTCATGGTATTTCCTTAGCCTTTAGAAAGGTATTTTGGGGAATCCAGAGACGCCTAATGCAACGTGATTTACTGGCTCCGATTATACCCTCTTTTTATGGTACACAATTCGTTTTCGCACCCTTTTCTCATTCCATTGGTGGTATTAGTCATTCCTACGATTGGAATTCCACCATAGAGAGAGAGAGAGAGTCGAGCTACGTGATATGCGAATTAATTACCATATTTCTTGAGCGGCGTGACACTGACCGGCGTCGGACCCCGTCCGTTCTCCGAACCGGCTGGCTCCCTTTTGCCAAAAAATAATTAAAATACCGGGAAAAGTCGTGCGATTGCGGTCCGATCCGGGGCGTCTGCCAATTCTCCCGATGATTGGAAGCTCAGCGCGTTAACTCTCACCTCGGCGCCCATCCTCCTCCCCCGGCGCCCGTCGCAACCCCGGCCGTAGATATCCGCCGATACCTCTGCCTCCTCCCCGCCGCACCGCCCTGCCACTCAGTGAGCGGGGTGCAGTGTGGGAGATTTGTGCGGAATGCCCTCTCTCCACGGCCGTGCCAGCCGATGCAGCAGGCGCTTTCCGCCTCCTCGCCAATTCCAGCGTTAATCTCTCCGGGAGAGAGGCAGTGACGCGAGAGGCATCGGCAAAGGGGTAGCTAGCTGCCACCAGTGGGTGGAAGGGGGCATCTATTGCTCACAGGGGACAGGGGTCCGATCGCTTTCCGTCACCGGCCCTGGCAGCGTCTCTCCTCCGCCCTGGCGCCCTCACCTTCCCCTCGGGGTTGCCTTCTCCCGGGGGAAGATGACGGCGTGAGAGGGAATCCTCGTCTTGGGGCTGTCCATAAATTATCCCGCTCATGCGTTGGGAGGTCTAGTAAACGTGGCCAAATCCGTAAAGGGAGATTTATTCAAAAGAGGATCGTGAGGATGTCGCGATTGCGTGTCCATCGGCATAAAACATACAGCAGCAACCATCTTTTTTAAAAAGGAGGCTCATCAATTGCTGTTCCCTATGTTATCAAATATCTACGGCGCAATGTTGCATTTATAATCTCATTTCAGCGATTATTTTATGCAGTTATTTGTATCAGAGAGAGGTATGGAAATCACACTTAACTTGAACTATGCTGAGAATTGAGATTCGTAACGCGCTACTCTAGCAGTTGTGTGGCCAAAAATAATTTTTCTAGTGGATCATTGAATTTTTGGTGTGAATATCATGCTTTTCACATTGTGAAATTCTGTTTCTTCTCGAGATATGTTCCGGTTTTGATATATTTGCAGGGCATTGGTCGAGAGCGTCTTGATATCTAAAGTGCATTTATTGTACTTGAACCATTTACGCCCATGTTCGCGTCGTCTGGCGTGGTTGCTGACTTGGATCTTTTAAATTTGTGCGTGTGCATCTCATGTTTGCTCTCCTGATCAATGTGCCTTGATTTCTCTATCGGTCAATTATCTCCTTGCATTGAAGAATTTTCCTCTCGCGTTTACGCCGACCAACGGTACTCCATAGCGGGCAGTTTTGTGTTTCTCGAAGAGTAGGTACCGTCTCTTTGCATATATTGTCTTGGTTTTCATCTCGCGATCCAATGCGTTGCCCCGACTACCCTCCATATTATCTCCTGTTGCTCCGTCTTATTTCCTCGGTCTGCCCTGCTTCTCTAGCAACGCTCCTCTTTAATTATTCGGCTCCTCCCCCCGCCCGACCTCGCACCTGCTTCCTCCCGGGAATACCTCACCCCCTCCACGAATCTCCAGAGCCCCCCTTCTCCAGATCCCCTACTTCTCCCTCCCTTTCCTAGCTGTGTTATCTCCTCCTGTTTTGCGCCACGTTAAAACAACTGTCTTTACAGGGTAGCAACGGCCTTATTCGATCTAAAATATTCATTATAATGTTCCTCCTTAGATTTCCTTTTGAAAATTGTCGAGCTATTTTAGGTGTCTGCATCTTGCTTTGTTTTGTTCAATTTCCTGGATAGTTAGATTTTACTATTTTTTCTCACAACGCAAGCATAACTATCATTGTAAGCCCCAAGAATGTTCAATTTAATCATTTGTCTTATGTACAATTTTATTTTGAAGCTGTTCCTCGCATAATGTATACTTCCACCCAAACTGTCCACATTATCGGCTCTGCCTATTAATTTTTGAGCCTTTTGCTCGGAAAAAGTCGTTCAAATTATCATTGCTCGGAAGGTGAGTTTTTTTAGAAATCGGTATTAGAATCTGCTGCAGTCAAAGTGGGATTTGCTGGGATGTGGGAATTGCCTCGCACATTATTTTCACCGTGCAATTCATCCTCGGCTCCCTTCTCTTGCTCTGACGCCTTTGCGGTCCTGTAGGCGCGCGGAATGGCAGGGGGTGGAGGTCGGACGGGAGAGCAGCTTAGCTGGTGGCTCTAACGTTCGGGGCTTGCGGGATAAGCGTTATGATGTACGCGACAGCAGCCTGGTCCAGTGGGGTGACTGGTCAGGTGGACGCTGGCTAAACTGAGGGCCGCTTGCGTCACTGCGTCCTGGCCTCTGAATTGTTGCCACCCTGGCTCACGTTTTCTTTCGTCTTGTTTGCGTTGTTAACTAGCAATTCAATAGATGAGGAACGCGTTGAGGGAAGTTTTTCTTGTAAAAATCACTTGGTTATAATGGGCGTAAGATGCCATTGAGATCGCATACAATTAGTATTTGCTTGTTTGCTTATCAATTCATTATCCTCGCCTCCATTCGTTCATGAAATTCAATCCGATTTTTCGAGTCTTTTGAGCTATTTAGTAAGAGAATATCTGTTTGTGTCGTAACAGAGTGAGTTAAAAGCGTTAACTTTTAAAATCGGGAATAACTTTTTGGAGCATTGCATGTGTCTTAATAGCATTTAAGTCACAAATTTGTTGAGGTTTCTTGGAGCCTTTTTAATTCTTCATCAGATACTTTATAGATAACTATTCTGGATTGTCGTAATGTCATCTTGTTTCAACGTAATAAACCTTCTCGCCAACAGTTGATTTTATCCCTTATTTTATTGTGTGGCGCCCCTGAATTCGAGTAACGGTTGGTGAAGTGCTGCGCTAATGTCCATGTGCGGAGGGGAATTGTCCAGGTGCCCTGTGCTTGACCGGTCTCCCCACCCTTCACCGTTCTTGCCTCTTAAATTTGCGATTGGGATCGCTCGCCGCTGACGCCGCTGTCTTTCCCCGCGGTCTTCCCCTCCTCGTCAGCACCGGTCACTTTTCACCCACTCCCCCCCCCCCCATAACTCCATGCTCACTCCCCTGCTGTTGTTTTTTGTCCGTCTTTCTCCTCGCAAATGCGCTCTCTCGGTGGTCGGCGATGCGCGAATTTCGGAGGAGAGTTTCAAGTCATCCGTGAGCTCGCTCGCTCCTTGCAAATAATCGGACGACTGATATACGACGGCGGACCGTGGGCTCTGCTTACTTGACGCGAACGAGTTTGTTTTTCGGTCATCCGTGAGACGGCAGATGAGCGCTATAAAGTAAATCACCCTGCTAAATCTCCTCTCGTCCTCTCCAGGGTGCCCTCTCGTCCACTGCGGTCATCCCCCGTTTTATTCCCCTCTCCCCCTATCTCTCTCTAGTGTCCCTCGGAATATTTCTCCGCCCAAGTACGAGAAATTACACCCGCACCGACCTCTCTCGGCGGGTGGTGACCGAATGTTACATCAGGGATACACTTACTTTCAGGTTAACTGCTTAGCAAAAAAAAGCCGGGGGGAACAAATATCTGTCACTTGCTGTTAGATGGGTTTTCCTTTCAGTCCGTAATGCTGGACGGTTTGTTGCGATTGCTCCATTTGACATAATGACCTTTAAACCGAGCCTCGGTGACCAGCGATCCGTGGAGTCCAGTTTTAGTGAATAATTTTCATGCATAGTTCCCTTGGGATGACACGATTGTATATTTGTTTTTTATAATTTTTATTTTAATAACTTTCCTATCCTAATGTTTAAATAATTGCCTTCTGCATATAAATTTGAAACTATTTTTAGTTTCACATTCGATTTAATAGTCGGGAAAAATTATTTTCGGGAAGTAATTGCTAAATTTCATACGCTCAATATTACCTTCTATCCAATTATTTCCCTCAATACCCATACAAGCGATCGATCAAAATTGTATGGGACATCGTTGTTCGACCAATTTTTGAGACATTAGTTTAGGTTCCAGTAGGATGGTAAACAATGAGATCATGTCCTTTTGTTCTGTATAATTATTGAAAATAATATTTAGGTTGTTTTTTGATGAAAATGCTTAACTTTTGTCCAAGGTTTTAAGGCAAGATAATTTGATGAGGAAGGATGAATGGGAGCCTACATTCTTCCGATTCTTCTAAGATTGTAGGCTGCCTATAAGCATATAAAGAGAGAGCCCTCATTGCAGAAGCCCCGAAAACGTCGGAAGGGAAAGGATAAACAGTGTTACGTCATTCGAATACCATTTGTTAATTTTTTTTCGAACGAGACAGGTCTTTTCGTTGCCGGTTCTGCGGAGATATTTTCCGGCGGAACAAGAGATCGTGTCGCCGTGCACGGGAAGGGTGGGAGGGGCGTTGGCGATTCATTCGCTCATCACTGCTCTCGATGTGCTGATAACGGCCTCCCTCGCCTTCGGGACTCACACCGCCGCGACATCCTTGTCTGCCCGCCAGCCTCACTCACCCAAAGCGCCCCTAATCCATCCCCGGGACGGCAAGTTTGCTTCCTCTTCGTACTTTCAGCTCGGCTAGTCCCCCGGACCATTTCCTCCCATTTTATAGATAGCGAGGCGAGAGGGGTTGGTGGTAGGTGATGTCGCCTTCCGTCGTCTGGAGAGCGGATATCTTCCGGGGGCAACGGAGGGTGTGGGGGAGGGGGGTGAGGTAGGGCGTTGGTTGCGGACTTGAAGGGCCGCGCCGCGTTGAGCTTAATTCCATTGTTTTTACGAGGATCCTTGTTTGGAAGGCGTCGGGATATCCCGCCCGCCATATACCCATTGCATTGCGGCCGCCCTGGCGTCCTCTTACGGGCAGGACAAGCGAGGTCTGCGGCGGAAAAAGGCAAGTTTAGTCTTCGAGAAATGGCGTAGTGTGTGCGTTATAAGACGGTCGCTTCGCCCTCTGTATTCTCGCGCCGGCCCTATTCGTGATGAAAAAAAAGAGCAGCGAAAACATCTAGCGTCGCGCTATCCTAAGGATATGGTTCCGCCGAGATGGCGCGGTGTGTTTTTTTTTCCTTATATTTTTGGGCCATTTGTTTGGTGTCGTAGGCGTAAGGGCAGACATCCAGGGGTGGCGGAGGGAACGGTCTTCATGCTTGAGACACAACCGCTGCTAGTTTCTTCTCTGCTGCGAGAGCGCAGTGGAGATTATGCTTGGTTTTTCATTTATTTCTAATTTCTCCTCGTGTTTCGGTCTCTTGTGTACTCGATAATTAGTTTTCACGGTACTTTTATAAGAAATTACTAGCGAAACGTGCTACATTCGCACTGCAGTTTAGTAGTCCTCTCCCTGTTCCTCATTATAAGGGCAGTCCCAGGAAAAATATAAGTTTCGTCACTGCTAGTTTTTCATAAAACATATGGAAATTGATGGTGCTTTCGTATGTACGAATGTATGGTTTTTTAAACGTGTATCAATTCCAGCCTCTCTAATTCGATATACTCAATCGTTAACTTCGGTAGAAAAGCAATTCTGCGTCTTCTTTATTGCATATCCATTCGATACCCACGTTGGGCTCTTTGCCTGGACGGACCGGGTCATTTTATCTAAGCAGAAATTGATCCAGTTCCACTCAGTGGAAACCTTGGTCGCCGGAATCTCATTCTTCAGTTTTATCCCTTGTATTGGAGGTCAGTTTCAATGCACCTGAAACGACCTAATCTTAGTGGTGATCTGAAATTTTTCCCTCGGATGGACACTTATTTGTGAACGTTTTCTGGAGGGTTGTGGTGCAGGGGGGGGTGTGGTGATATCTCCCTCCGCGCCTCCCTCCTTTCCTCCCCCCGTGGGCCGTCTACCATCTCTCCTTCTGCCGACGTGAGTGGACATTCCCCGTGGCTCGCTTCGCTCCATTGCCGCCCCCATTCATTTTTATTGCCCCGGGAGGTCGTTATCGCTTCGTCTGCGCCCCGCTACCCTCTCTCCTCGCCATCCCTCCCTCCCTCTCTCCTTGGTACGCCAAGGGTTATGGGGAGAACAGGAGAGGGAGAGAGAGAGAGGGAGCAAAGGTCGAAGCTTCTGTGTTGGAGCTGTTTCACTCTGCGTGAGTGATTTTTTTCGTGCGGCCAAGGTTTTTAAGGAGGGAGGAATGCCCTACTCTCTCTCTCTCCTTCGCGGGGAGGCGTAATGGTTGAAGGGGGGGCGGCGTACTTTTAGGGGTCGCACAATGTGTCCGCGGTGACGGGGAAGGAAGGGGGGAGTTATCCTGGTGGTTGGGGGATGGGGCGGGTCTCCAGCTTTTTGGAAAACCTCTAATATATTGCCCACCATGTTGGGCGTGTCTTTTCGGATGGAGAAAGCCGCGTTCATATCGTTCGGTAGGAATGCTTCGACTCGCCAGTGGGGCCTGGTTCCCTCTCGACCTTGTTTTTCTTTCGTTTGCCTACGGTGGAAGCCTGTTCTTCAACGTTGATGGACGTTTTTTTAAGAAAAATGATTTACCTCTGAATTGGTTTGTTAAATGTATTGCATGTAACTATTTTTGTATTTCGTTTTTTGCGCCCAAAAATGTTCCATTATCTCTATGAATGTAGTTTCACGTTCTTTGAGCTATGATTGGTTATTTGGATCTCTTTGCTGTTCAAATATAAAAAAGTAGTTTGTTATACCTCAACATCTTCAGCTTCCTGGAGGAATAAAAAATGCGATTCCATTTACCTCTGCAATGTATAATAGGCGTAGTCGGATATTATGGCGTAATCCAAGCTTGAAACCTGTATCCATGAGTGAATTTCTTTGGAAAAAAACACCCTGAATGTATTCAAATGTAAACTACATTTTCTTTTTTTTATATCCTTGCTGAAACTAAGAATGATATTTGCTCGCACATATTGGGAGATATCTCTCAATGATTTCGCATCTGCCTCTGATTGCAAGGTTCTTTTTCGAAAATCTCTCTCCCTCAGTCGGTGTTGCATGTCACCACTCCCACAGTTGCTAGTCACTATTCGTAATATCATGTTTGCTTTCCCCGTGTGTATTCTGATTTGGAATTTCTGCTTTTCGTATCAATTAAAAAGCTATCTACGTTTATGTTACGTGATATTCCTTTTAATTCTCCATGTCAATAGTGGCTAAGGCAATACGAGACGAACATTAACTGTTCCAAAGCATCTTTGATTTGTTCTCTTACCTTTGCATCCTCTGCTCCAGAACCATATCTTGAATGTCCCTTCCACGAGTCCGAGTGAGGGTATGCGTGGGATTGGATGTTGCCCTTGGTGAGTTTCGTGTTTGTTTGGCACTCATCCCAATCTCTTTCCCTTGATTGGAATGTCCCTCCTTTTACGGCGCTTTAAGACGAAGGCCGAGTCATGGCGGATGGTTCCGGGCTGTCCAGTATCCCTTCTGCAGATCTCGGAAGACCCTGAGTCGCACGATGTTGTTTTACTGAGGTCGCTTGATGCGGAATCTCATTTTCTCGGAATCCGTCCCACGTATCTGCCTCCCCCCGTGCTGTATCCTATATCTGCTGGAAAAAGGTCAGAGTGCCTTTCTTTTCTCTCCTCTCCATTAAAACGTTTGAATGGATTGCTCGAAAATATTCTTTTACTGCCGTCCGTATGAATTGCTCTGCTAGGAATTTTTCAGCGATGCAAACCTGGGCTGAGTTTTTGAGATGCGTTTACTCGGCCGGCAGTTATGTTATGTTTTACTGCTAGTTTCTTAAAGAGGATATTATATTTTTATCGTTCCCATTCTCTAGAATTGCTTTCGTTATTTAAGCTCGAGTTATGGCCGATAAATTCTTTCCCCTCCAGGAATGAGGCTTTTTAGCCGATGAGATTCCTACTCCACAACTTTTTAAACTATTTAATTTGTCGGAACTTCCGCGTCCAATTATAAAAGCTTGCCTTAAAAATGAGATTAGATTGTGATGGTGGCATTTTCCCCTCGCTTCTAAGAGATAAGAACATGATGAAATTGCAATTTGTCTCTGAGATGATGTCATATGTAGTTAATCCACCCAACCTCCTTGTCACATTTTCATGTAAGCGTTTTTCTTTGCTATCGGCAGTCCAGATTCCGATCGGTAAATCTTTCTTTTTTTCATCCTCATTTTACATTTCTTCCTGATTCTCATGCAGGGGTTCTTTCCCTCTTACCTCAGTACGCTTTCCGACGGCTGGAGGAGATGGAAGCGTGCCACAGTCATTTTTTTCACGTGTACTACCGATAGAAGGAATTTATGCATAGAAGAGAGTCGATGAAGGGATAGTTGTTGCATGAAAGGGCAGGGAAAATTCTGACAATTATTTTTTCATGAAGTTTGGTTATTTAGGGTGCTTAGAAAAGAAGGAACGTGGAAGTTCTGGGAAAGACGGAATGCTTATGTAATAGATGAAGAGGAGATGGCTTTAGGTGGACTGTGTACCAGAGGAGATGAAATGTTAAAATTTGAGTCGAGGAGAAGAATTTTTGGCAAACGAGGCTGGTGAAACAGAATTCGTGGATATGATGCGAAGACCTTTGGATGAACTGAAGAACTAAGTGAGAATAAGAAAAGACAAATGTGTTGAGGAAAATGCTTTATGTAGGCGTAGCTTTACCGGTTTATCATTAGTAATTGGTAGAGTAGAATTTTTTAATTTTTTATTTTCAACTTCCCCGTAAAAAGCCCTTGAAAGCCTTTACAACGGAGGATTAACCAAGTACAACACCGATTTGTATTCTACCGATTCATATGAATTTGCTTGAAAAATTCCACGAATGATCCCAGTGTGTCTCTTCTCCCGCTTCAACTTCCCTCTCTATTTCTCAGTAAGGCCTGTTCTCTTTCATTCTATCCGAAAACCCAGTTCACTCTCCTCCCATCTTACCTTCTTACCCAACATCTAACTAAAATTTCACCATCCTCAATTCGCTTGGTACTCGATACATCATAACCATCTGTATCCTCCGACTCTCCCTTAAAATTTCCCCTCTTCACCCTCCACGTCCAGAACTTCCTCGTTAAATTTCCTCACTTTATCCATTTCACCTTTTCCGTGCCCACATTTGAAACGCTTTCAGTCTCCTTCTCCCTCAGTGCCCACGTTTCCGCACCGGCGTAATTGATTAGCATAAGTAGCCTTTAATCATTGGGTATTACCCATAGTAATGCAATAATGATCGCTGGAAAAGTTTTTCGTGCGGCCTTCAAGCCTATCAGGTGAAAGTAGCTTACTCCTCCTCTTTCTATCACACTTCTCTCCCTTTGCTGCTCATTAGGCGGGGAGCCCTTCTCCCTTTTCTTCTCGCGCTAAATCGCTTCCTAACGGTGGAGGAAGTGTGCTCCCCATCTCTTCCTTTTTTTCTCTCTCGCCGTAATGTGTAGGTGCGCGCGAACGACGTTCGCCCCAGTTGGCGTGTAATCAAAATCAGCGGTTGGTTGCCTTCCCTTTTCTGCGATGGAAGACCTCCCGTCACATAATTCATCCTCCTTCCCCACCCCCCCCTCTCTCCCGGTTTCAAAGTCTGGAGCGTTGGGATGGAAGATGGATCAATTTGGGGAGCATTAATATCGGCATTCAAAAACTTGAGACGAGTTCACTCTCTATGAATGAACCTATTACATCTGAGGGATCAACCTGCGGCAAGAGATTAGATTACAGCGATTTGTGTGCGGGGGGAGGGAGGGGTCTGTCACTGGGAAGGGGGTGGGGCAGGGAAAGGAGTGAATTTGCCGCGGAGAGAGGGAAGGGGGGGGGGAGAAAGTGAAAAAGGACCCATTTTGGCGTGAGGGCATTAGCGCGTTACAGGAGTAATTCGGGAGGCGGCCGCTTAGGGCGAGGGTTGGATGCTGGCGGAGGGTGTAAAAAGGAGATTGGAGATAGATGGGTGCGGTGGGTTGTGAAGGTGAAAGAGTTTCATCCCCTCCCCACTCCTCCGCCTCACCCTTCAGCCTTGTTCACAGCAACTTAGCACGGCATAACTCTGCTATGTAAGATCCTGACTCAAAAATGAATTATTCTAATTAGCACATCTTTAACCGCGCATCAGACGTGAGTCGATTCATAATGAGATGTCCATAATCGTTTTCAAATTCTTTATTACGACTTATTTTTATAGATCAGTGGTTAGAGCGATTGGATTCTGACTGGGGGGTCTCGGGTTAAAATCTAGGATGAAGCCTTCGGACACCCTGATGAAAATCCGTGGTAGTGCGTGGTGGCCAAGGAAAGGAACTGGCCTCCTCTACCCTACATGTTTGAACATTCATGCGCCGGTGATTTTTCTGCTGTTAACTCTACCCTCAGCTGTGCATAAGAACCTTGGAGTTGAGACACTGGCGTGAGTGTCAACGTCGCGACATTTTAATGGCCGTCAAAGCTGTTTCAATAACGTCAACAGAAATATAGAAACTGACCTGACCGAAAACCCACATAGTCTTCTCCAATAAAGATCGCCGTGAAAGCATGAGACTTACTTAGATTCTGAGAAAATATTACTACAATATAAGCGTTATCGATTGGGTATTTTTCTTGTTAATTAGTCTTAAGCAGCTTTGAGGAAGGGAATGACATTTGGTTTGGCATACTGACCAATGTTTCTGAATGAAAGGTGCTTGATACCGACGTCCAGCGGTGGGACACGTTTCATGATTGACTAAGATAAACAAAAAGTTGCTTCGTACATAATTATTGCCTAGTCGAGTCACCCCGCTTTAAATTATTGTGAATTAGCAGACGCTGTCCTGGAGTACTCAGCTCCAAAGTGTCGCCAAGTTACGCAGAGTTACGTAGTTGCGAAGGAGAATCTCCTCCATCTCTCGCCTCTCTCTCTCTCTTCCTCCCCATCCCCTCTTCCTCCACCATCAGGAGATTCCGGAGCAACTGGAGACGGGTCGACAGGAGGCTGAAAGTGGGGGATTGGGGGGGGGGGAGTTGTTGCCATGTTGTCTCCGTAATGAAAGCGAAGCTGGGAGGGGAAAGGGGAAGGGGGCGCACTTTGTGTTGCTTTTTAAAAGGGATGAGGCGGGGGAGGAGGTGTGCATTGGTTCGATATGTGAGGTGAGTAAGATGGATTGCTGACGCCGGGAGCAGCAGAAAGCAGTCGCTTCTGGGGAAGTCGGTGGCGTGGGGCAGGGTGGCGAAGGGTTACAAGGGGGAGTACTGTCGGCCTTTGTTGCTTGGTACGATGGGGGGTTGTGGGAAGGGTAGGTTTTTGTGAGGTGTAGGAAATGATCGTCCGGACTCCGAGGAATATGCCAAGGAAGCTCTCTCTCTCTCCCTTTCTCCTTCCTCGAAGAATTTTTCCCTTTGTTGGTCCACTTTTTTAATGCCACTCATTTTATACACCATCATCTTTCCCTGCGTTCACCGATTTGGCTTTTTTAATGGCCTGGGTGAGCTTGGAGAAATATCCACTTCCTGGAGCTTGAGGGGAAAGTTTTTGTTACTACGATTTATTTTATGGTGGGCGTGAAGAAGGATTTTACAGGGGTGCTCAAGCTTCTTACGTTTGGACTTTCGGTAAAGACTGTTATATGCTGTGTTGTTCAATTATAGATGGCTAAGATTCTGAAAGGCTGAACAGTCATTAATGCTGCCTCCTAAATGTTTTAAAGTTTTTATTATGACAGTAAGCAGTATTATTTCCTTGTTTTTTATTCTAACGATAGACAGTACTTCTAGTTCTATGCTGCGATTATATTTGCTCGGCTAAAAAGGGAGTTACCAAGCTTTATAATGCTAAATTAAAATTATCTTGTAATACTTTTCCTGAGAGAATTTATGGATGCTTTTAGATTTTACGTTCCTTGCTTAAAATTTTGATTACAGGGAAGGCAAATCCTTCACCTGCACTCGTTCACTCGTTAGGCAGACTCTCTTATTTCTCCCCATTCCTCTCGGGGTGATGAACGATGGATATAAAGTTTTATTTTCATTCGCCACGGTAGGAATGTTTTAATGGGATAATGGCTGTACGCCTCCCTCAGTTATCATGGTCGCTGAGCAAAGTCGTATTAAAAAGTATTCCCGGCCGAATTTCTCGATTTTTTGTTCTTTTGGAATCGATGTTGCGCGTAAATATTAAACTTACGTTTTTCAAGCCAACAATTGCTTTATTTTGTTGTCTCTGCAGTCGCTACCTTCAACCATTTTTGGATGAAATCGTAATCTCCGCGATAATTTCTTCCTTTTTTTATCTTCAAATTCCTCACTTTTATTTGTTTGATTCGCGTATCTCGGATAAAATCACCGGCGAGATGAGGATATCGCTCGGGATCTCGGCATTTTTTGGCTGGCGTCCGTATAATTTTTTAAACGTCCATTTTGAGTTACGTGCTCTCTCTCTCGCTGGCGGTGGAACGTCGATGCTAAAGGCTATGAATGCATTGATAATTTCCCTATCGGCACGTTTTGTTACCCTGGTTTTATCTTCCGGATAACGGTTTTGGGGTGGAGTGGGAGAAGCCATATCGCTTCATCGCATCGGACGGAGAGATGCGAATCATCTTTTTATCGTGACATCATGTGTTATGGAAGGAGCGAGATGGCCCACTCCTGAGTGTGGCAAGGGGGAGCGTAATTTTTTGTTGCACTCATATCCAGTGTACTTTCAATCTTTCGTTGGCTTAATGCCCCGTGTAAAAACTGGATGTTGGCGGGAAAGAGCAGGTCGAGACCACTTTGGGCCGATCGAAAGATTCCCATCAAGCCCATCTCTGCATCTCCAACCGTGTCCCCTACCCCTTTCAATCCCTTCTCCCCCACCACTCCCCTCCTCTTCCACCTCCTTTCCTCACCCCCCCCCCCCTCCTCCCTCATCATACTGCGCCGAGAGGAAATGACTGCGGGCTAAGAAGAAGGGGGAAGAGGGAGGGAGGGGGGCAAGCAGGAAGGGTGTGGGTGGATTTTCAGGAGAGAGGAGAGGGAGATGGAGGCTGTAGTGCTTACCCCGTCCCGTGCGAAAGGGTGAGGGAAAGGTTTTTCTTCTACTTTTTTTTAAGGTGAAAGAGAGGAGGGTGAGAAGGAGGTAAGAAGGAAGCGCGTGAGGGTTGCTCGGAGGCTCCAGAAAAATCTCCAAGAGGGTTTAATGAGGGAGAAACCCGGTGCTTTCGGGGGTTTGTGTGCGTTCTCTGCCGGAGGAGGAGACGGCGAGGGGGGGAGCGAGAGAGAGAGAGAGCATTTCCCCGTCGCGGGCCATAGGAGTCTCTTGTAAGAGAGAGGAAGCGAAGATTTACGCCCAAGGTAAAAAGATAATGAAGACGTTGGAAGGAGCGATGCGTCGCCCCCCCCCTTTCCACCTCTCCTTGCTCTCCTTTTCGTGTGAGCAGCGTGGGTGGTTGGGGGAGACGGAGGTTGCTGACTGGCTGAGTGGGCTCCCTGGGTTACAATCGTTGTTGGGCAGAGATAAATGGATCTTGGATACAAAATGGCGGTGGCGAAATCGTGAGATCGTTCACGGAAATGATGTTTGCAGAGTCTTCGTTCGATACCTTTCCTTTTTTTTCTTCCCTGCCTCCTCGCTTGCCTTAGGTGGATAAGTCGACGTGGATGCGGAAAGGGGAGTAGAGGTCTGAATTCAACAAGCTGTGGCTGCAGCTACTCGATGGATAAGGGTCCCAGTTTCAGGATTAGGTCGACGGACAGTTGTAGAGAATCTTCCGTGTTCTATGCAACATAGTATGAGGTTGTTTTTATTAACCTGCTACTTTAGGCTTGTTGACGTAGAAATAGAGGCGCTGTTGATAATCTTCACTCCTGAGAGAGCCTCTCGTCTCACTAGGCACTTGATATTACCTATCTTCATGTCAATGAACGTTGTTCTTAATTACGAAATCATGGGAGGGAAGAAGAGTAAATGGCAGGAAAACAGGAGTAGTTTTTAGTTTCTAGGCCTGCGTGTAAGTCGCTACTGGTGTCATCAGTTTGTGGTGTGCTTACCTAAATAAAAATATATCTCGTAAAATTATTAGCGTACATTACTTTTTCCTTTGCTTAGTTTTTTCTCACCCATTTTATCATAATACCCTATTTAACCGAAAGATTATCCCAGAAGGTCCCTCATTGCATTTCCCATTCTTGCCAATTGAAAAATCGATCATCACATCGCAAGTCGAACCTAAGATGGCAATTAGATGCAGCACCTTGAATTACTCCGATCGTCTTTACCCAAGGTTTTAATATTTTATGGAAAGGCGGTCATTTCATGGATTCATATATCGTTGGGTTATATATTGTTGCTTTCCTTGGAGTTTTTTCTCAAACTTTACAATCCATGAGATTTTTTAATCATTAACATTAAAATGTGAAGAGATTCTGCGGTTTTATTCATTAACTGCTACGAGCGAAGAGAGCGCGTTACACAGCATTTACATTAATTAGACTGGGAGCCGCAATAAATTGGGGTCTTACTTTGGGTTAACCATACCAGGCTTAGATTTTTTAACAATTCAGAACATATATCTGTCACATTAGCGCAGAGCCCCTCTCGTATTTCCAGGTCCGACTGGAGCTATAAAACAACGGAGGTATTTTACCCAATGGAATTGTTTTTTTCGCCGAACTATGAAGGAATTAACTAAATATCAAGTAAGCCGCTGGTGTCCTAACGCTCCTCGCCACTCGTCTATTGAGGCGGTGTGCAGAGTAGTATGTAGGTGTAGTTTTAAGGTTTTCTTAGAATCTGCTCAAGGCACTGAAGGGAGTAGGTACTCCTAGTCTACGTACAAAGTTTTTCAGCTTTTCCTGTCTATTGCCTCAGCCATCAACTTTAAAAACTCCTACCTTTCGCCATTTCCTCTTATCTGCCTTCCTTACGACGGGACCGTACTATATGACTCGCTTCCAGGCCTCCGCCTTCGGAAGGAGAGAATAAGAATCTTTACGGCCATTGCATTGCTTGGAGTTTAGCCGTTTGTTTTAATTAGTGTGAGTTCCCACGCGGCGTATATTAAGCCCGGTTCGCTTAATTGCCGGGGTTGTGATTTCCACTCGCTCGTTCCCCTCGTCACCCTTAGCCGTTCCTTCCGCCCCGTCTTCTTCGCACCCTATTACCGCACTCCCTTCCTCGAGAGTCGCGAGATCACCCGGGGCCAGTTTCCGCGGAATCGGGGGGTTGATTTGGAGAAGCGAACAGCCGCGGCTGGGCCGTCGACTGATACTTTAATCTGATCCTTCTGTGCACGCGTTCCTCTTGCCCCGGGTTTATTGCCAGCTGCCTAAGTCTTCTCCCTTGATCTCATTCCGCTGTCAGTGATTGCACCCGCAAGACCCCCTTCGCGCTCGCCGAGTGTGTATTTTGGTGCTCGTTTCCGGATACGAGATTGCCCCCACTTGTTCCTCTTCCCCGACAGCAGTTGCTCGGAATCCAGCCGTTTTTCGCCCACTTCTTGCCTGGATTGGTTCCGTGTACGGGGAAGTTTGAAAGGAGTTGCAGTTTCTTCACCGATTCTCGATGTAGTGGGCTCGGTAGGGAGTCTAATTTTAGCCTCGTTCTTCCCAGTACTGGATTGCGGTCGTCTCATTATATATCTTTTTCAGTTCAAGAAAAAGAATTTAAAAGGTTTTTTTATTTTGCCATCCCCGGTGTAAATTTTGCCAGTCCTGACTAAATATTTTTTTCGCCCAAGGATATGGTGTTCATTTTATGTCTTTAGGATACGGAGAGACAAACTAAAGGCAAATACAGATATTGGTGGGATATGTACCGTTATGTTCGTCCAAGAAACAAAATCGTGACATTTGAAATTGCGTTACAGTTGCTATTCATTAACTCATCCCATTGCGACGTAACATATTATTTCTGCTTTGCACTGAGTATTTTTCCGCTCTTGTTTTTCCGTTTATGAAGTTAATAAAGTGTATGAAGTCGTATTTTAAAATAAGCAACGTTAGGTGGTGAAATGCGATACATTTTGCGTGTAAATTTATATCAACTTCTCTTTAATATATAACAAAATATCTTAACAAGTTGAAACCTCGTTTCTTATCCAGTAATCATTTTATATGGAATTGGTACACGTTCAGTATCCTTAAGTAAGCGAGTATTTAAGTATGTACCTCAAATTCTGAGACGTGACCTTCATTGACATATGCATCCCTTCTAGCATTCTTCTTTCACCCTTATTTTTTTCTGGTGTAATTCTAATTCCATATCTATGGAATTTCTTAATTTGGAGCTTAGAGTGAATTAGAATTTTTAAAAATACAAATGTAACTAGCTAAATTCGAATGATGAACGTCCCGCTAGAATTAAGTAAATGTGCGTGGGTTTTTCTCCTGATAATTGGCGACGAAGAATCGGGATGGCGAATTTAAGCCACTGTGTCAGTAGCGTATAATCACAGTCTCGCTTTAGGGGGGGGGGCGAAGCAGTTCAGTCGAGAGCAATTCATTTTCCCCTAACTTCTCTTTAATGTGGCACCGTCGCTCTCGAATTTTGAAGGAGATGGGGTCTCCCACTGCGAATGTTTCCCTCCCCCTTCTTCATCCCATCCATCCATCCTTTTGGATTTGTGAAACTTTTGGCATTCCTAAGACGGCGGCGATCATCCTCGAGTGGTAAAAAAAATAGTATCAATAAAAGCGGCGAATGAAAGGAAAGGACGAGGGAGATAAAATTAAAAGTAGGAGAAGCAGTGAAGTAACTCGAGGAGGAGGTTGGAGTAATAAAGGCAACCGTGTGTAATAAACGCGTCGTGCCCTCGTCTTCATCCCGCCATCGTTTACGACTTCTCCGCTTTACGCTCCTTTTCTGTTTCCCTCCTCCTCGGACACTGCCCCGCGTTCCTTTCTTCCCCCTTCTTTTACTTCCCTCCCTCTACGCACACTCGCATGTCCGACTCACCGCCCTTCTCCTCCTCGCCTCTGCCCCGCATGTCAACTGCTATTCCGCGCCATCCCATCATCATCACCGTCCCCGCATCCACCGCCACATTACTCCCATATTCCATCGTCCATTACGTTCGCAGCGGCGGCGGGCGTTCTGCTCCCTCTTTTTTTCCCCTTTTACATAACCTCCGTAATGCACTCTCCCCTTGCTCACCATCCCCCGTGACGTATGGCCCTACGACTCCCTCTCAAATATCCACCCTTGCCCTTCTGCACGATTTCGGGGAGAGAGCCGAGAGCTGAGCAGTTCCTTCCACGTTCTTCAACTATACCTTCGTCCACCCCTGCCAGGGTGTTCGGTAGGATGTTAAGTTCGTTTTGCCATTATGCAATTCGCTCTAAGTTCCGTTCATTGTTTTTAAGATGGCATTCTTCATTCTTTAAGATAAGTAAAGCTCCCACTGGGTATGCATCGTCCCGTGAATAATTTATGACTACAAGACGGTTGCGCTTCTATTTTCATTATAAGTAAAGTTATTCTGATTGTAAATATAGCTCATCGTTTGACGATAAGTTTCATTTTTACGATTTGACAACGCTCATACCCTCTACCACCTTAAATATTATTGCACATTTCGTCGACACTGCAATTATTTTTTCCTCTCTTTCGTTTTCTAATACCCTCTCTTCTCCTCCTACTAGACATCCTTCTGTATATCACGTTCATAAAGCTAAATTATCAACCTATGGTTGGCGATAAAATGCTCTTCACTATGAAGGATTAGCTTTATTCTATTTATTATTCTTTTCCTCTTTCATGTCTTTCGTTCACCCCGTCCGCCACTCTCCGCATTGCTTCGCGGTGTGTTTGGTTTCCTTGGAGAGTTCGTTATACGAACTTCGTATATGTGGGCCGTTTTGCCGCCTCTTCCAGCGCAGTGCGTCATCTCGGCGATGACTCGGGATGATAACTGGACAAATAATCGGCAGAAGGTTACGTGTTCAGCCTCGGATACGTTTTTATATTGCGCGCGCGCGAGAGGGGCAGAAAGAAATGTGACGAAAAAAGTCAATAAATGCAGTGTACGTGACCACGCTGCTGCTATCCGTCCTCATATATTTTTTCTGCCAACGCCTTCCTTTTTCTATTTCTCTCGTCAGCCTCCATCCGTTCCATCTTGTGCGGTTCCCTTTATTTTTTCTTTCCAACCCCTTCTCCTCGCTGAGTGATGATAGTGGGGTTTGCTGTATGTGGAAGAGTAATGGGGGTCCTGAACGGTTACCCCGTTTACGAAACATAGTGCCTGCCCCATCAAAGCCTAGAGTTAACGAATATATACGGAAATATATTGCGGCTTTCTTTTTAGGGTTAAACTTAACGTTTAAAGTGGGGTTACATGGAAGTAGAGTGGCCAGTTTTCACCACTATCAATCTGTAAATCTTCACACGCGAACGCGTCTAATTTCTCTCTGTCTCACGGCGTGTGGTCTAGACTTGGATAGCTCTTTTGGCCAATTCTCTGTGCTAGTGAATTATCGGTGTTAAGACTAACCCTCGTATTTGGTTGTCTCGTATTACACTCTCCATCGCCTATTGCCCAACTTCAATTTGCAAAATTTTACGTTGCATGAAATACCCAACGGTTATGTAATAAAAATGAAATCGATCAGTTTAGAACTGAGTTTGATGATAGGTGATGTGATACCCTGCAATTCACCTATAGTTTGGCCGGGGGTTGCCAATATCGAGCATGCAATCGGTTTTCCACATGCTTGCTGAATAGTCATAAAATACAAACAGTATTGAAAATAACGCGTGCCTATTCACGGAGTTGGTATAAGCTCCCACCAAAAGTGATTTGACTATCGAGTACTATCTCCAGTACTTGTCAAATCGCTCAATTTTACCCGTGACTATACCACAAATGCACTTTTTTTTAGAAAGATTAAAGTCTCTAACGGTTAGTAGAGAGAAAGATGTTTGGAAAACACAGAATGTTAGCGTGATACCCAGAATGTTAACACTCAATATTTTTGGTATGATTTTGCATAACCGTGTTAAAAAAGCCTCAAAGAAATTTCCTCGAGATATCGTCACGTCTCGGATATCATCGTCTCTGTGAATCTGGTCTGGCGGCCGCGTCATGTTTTCCTTTCGTGGCGTGATTTAGTGGTCCGGGACAGTTGGCAGTGGATAAACCCAGGCATCTGGTGCTCCACCTCCCGTGCGTCACGCCGCTGTGGAACTCGCCGTCTCTTTCTCAGTGCCCCCCTTATCTCCTTTTTTCTGACTTTTAGTGCATTCCTCTCTTATCTGGGGGCCGTTTGTTATGTCCGAGGCAACGCAGGATCAGCTCTCGCGAGCGCGCGCTCCCGCCTTGACATTATGAGCGTGTTAGTAAGGCAACTCCAGCGAGCTGACCTTGCCACGTCCTAAATACTCGGCCAGCTCATGGGAATGGAGTGGGAAAATTATGTGTGAGCGAAAACTTCCTCTTTTACCCTTCCCTTCCTCCATTTTCCCTTATAATTTCTCCGTCCGTATCTATATCTATGTATAGATTACGAGCTTATCACAGGACGTTTGGCAGGGGGTGACCAATAAGAAGCTTGTTGCATGCAATAGATACCCCACTCGCACACTATATGCTCATAAAAAATAATATGGTAAATGTGACTCGTGCAAATTCATGTGTGGTGTGAGCTCCCACAAAACGTATAGCACTCCATGTAACGCGAGACCGCGGCAACGATCTACTTACATATAAAGCATAAATTTGCTTACGGTGAGTTATCAATATAGAAGTATATATCCATGTAAGGTAAAAATCAGGTTAACGTTTTACCACGAAGAATTAAAAGTCAAGCAATCCTTGTAGTGATGACTTGAAGAAAGCAACATGGTGAAAATGCAGTAAACCAAAACAATGTATAAGGAAAGAGAAAAGTCAGTGATCCTGGTGATAGCTGCGTTTAATTTTATGGATTTAAAAATTGTACTTACCCCTGATAGTTCGAGGAAAGAATGATATCTCAAATCTCTCTCTCTCTGTTTTTATTCTGAAATCTTCCTCTCGTAATCCCATCTGACGTAGTAAGATGCTTAGTGAAATAAATATATCTCGAAAGCCTCCGACCTCTTCTCATCCTACTTTTTCAGCGTCCAGTTTCCATCCCTTTTCGTTTTAGACTGTTCATTATTCTTTCTTTACGATCACAATATCCTCTCAATTACTATTTTTTGTTCATGAACACCTACTTTGCCAAAGCTATTCCCTGTATAGTTCGATTATTCCTTCTTGTCACGTTTGTGACCCGTATCTTCTTTCATAAATACTTATATTGTGTGCCTCAATTACTCTCCAAGCTTTGAAAAATCTCTTGACATCAGTATTTTGTTGCTCAACCTTCATGCAATATTCCCCAAACTACGAATCTACTAGCGTCGGTAGGGCTTATGCTGAATGGCTATTCAATGCCTTGTAGTCCGCGAACCTCACTGACTTGACCATCAGTCCTCCCTCTTCACCTGGAAGTTGTAATGCGGAAATGAGCGTTCTTATTTTCTGTCTCTCCTCCTCTTTCCTTCATTCTGTTGTGATTGCCGCGTGGGCTTCTGGAAGGGAAGGAGAGTGAGTCGCCCGAACAAACGCCAAGGTTTCCAATAATGTGTCGAGTATTACTTTTACGATCGGCCGTCGTCGGGATTGTTGCGTGGCGCTGCCAGCTCTCTCTTTCTCTCACTCTCACGGCTTTGGTTTGATGTGTTGTTGTCGTGTGCGGGGGGTGGGAGAAGCGTATAATGGGAGGGGAGGAGGAATTCCTGGGGGGGAGGGAGGGGGTACGGCAGCGGTGCGAGAAGGCGACTTCCGTCGGCTGAGCGTTGGGCATCGCCGTAGAATTTCCCCTTTTTATCACGACATAGATTTATTGGTGCTCGGGGGAAATTTTTATGGCGCTGACCTTTTTTTTTATTTATTTATTTTTTTCCTTAACTCCCGCGAACATTACAACCGAGCGAGGGAGGGGGGTTGATGCGTGGGAGGATTTGTTGGGGGAGGGGGCGAAAGGGTAAGCTTTGAGAGTGTGACGGGAGAGATGACGGAAATTTATACCGCTCAAAAAAAATGGCACGCAATTAGATAATATCCTGCGTGGCAAGCGTTAAAAAAAGAAAGGTTTCGCCATTGAGTTATTGTTGTCAAAAGGGACTCGATGTCTACGTTGTAATTTGGAGGGATATGGATCGTTCTTCTGGACCTCCCTGGCCAATATCATCCGTGGCTGCTGAATTCCGTTTCCTCATTACGTGAGGGATGACCAGTAATCTTTGATTTGTGTTTAGAAGTCGATATTATCATGGATTGATTATCGTGAAGGTTTTCCCTTGTGTTCAGTTTATAATCTCTCGTATTCTACTCGATTCGTAATTGACGCCATCATTCTCTCCAATCCGTTTAATAAATTAATGCCAAAATTTTTGTTTACATTTTATGGTGTGTTTAGTGAGTTCCAAACTGATCAAAATAAACTGTAACTACGAGAATATGACATCCTGATGGTGTGCCTAGCACCAAATAAATTTGAATGATATTGTTATTGTGCACTGCGAGGAAATAGTGAATTTGCTTGGAATATGGATTGTCTCCCTGCTGAAGTAAATTATTCCTCCTGATAATTATTTGATTTGATATTCCCCAATACATTTTTAACGTTCTTCCAACGTTGGAGTATATCTTCAAGATTATTTTTCTCAAATAGTCTTACATATTTTTGCAGTTGCTCTTTTGGTTTAACGTGCGGTATCACATATTATGGTTCGGTATGCCGTAATTATTCATCTGATCGATTTAAAATGCTCTTTGTAAAAAGTTTAGGAACATAATTCCATCTCACCCGTTAATTATTCCTTTAAGCAAGCGCACTTTTGTTTCTGTTTAGTAGTAAAAGAAGTTTTCGCTGTAGTCTGAAACAGAAGTAAGTTAGATTCCTCTTATCCTCGATTTTTCTTCTGTTTTCGGAAATGTCAGGAGAGTTCGCAAGGTATGAAATAAGCAGCTTCTAGGAGAGTATACGAGGTAATATTTTCTTCCCGTTTTTCCGTCCTTTTTTGCGGACCTCAAACTTACGCCCCCCCCTGATGCAAGTCATTTTGATGCGTCGCTAGTCAGACCTGTATCTGAGTGGAAAATTGACTCAATATAGTTTTGGATTGATGATTGGCATTCTATCACGCGACCCCCAGCATTGTTGTCGTTGCTGCTGTTATTCTCCTACCCCTTTCCAGCCCCCCTCCCTCCCCCTGCTACCCTTCCATCCACCCTCATTTCATGACTCCATCGCCAAGTTTTCCCATCCTTTCATTTTCTTGGGGGGAGTTTTTCTTTCCGAGTTTAAACTTCATTTGCATGTTTCGCCGACGTATTCCTAATAGGAATGTCAGGAACATTAGCGAAAGAGTTTTTGGGTTTTTCCGAGAGGGCAATGGAGAGAGCGAGGAGGGGGGGGGAGGTTGGGAGAGTGGTATGGTCTCGTGGATGGGGTTCGTTGTAGCCTTATTCGTCGCAACCCCTCCCTGTTACGCCTCCCTCATTCCATAGACTCCCACTAGTACTCACCCTTCACTCCAATTTCCCCATTCTGACGCCGTCTTTTTTTTCTCTCCTGACCTCGTCCTATGCAGCCTAGGAAATGGCAACGAATACGGCAGTATATCCGGGAAAGGAGAAAAATAAACGAAGTGGTGGTGAAAAAAAAGTTGACTATTCATTAAAAAATGAAGATCCATTCTTGCGACTCGCGATATTTTTTTAATGTTCATCTTCCATGCTCCCCCGTCTCCTTTTCGTCGAGTGTTTTTGTTCTTAATTCAGGTTAATGCTAGTTGAAAGCCTTTGATGCAAAGTTATCTACGTTAGATACTTTTCCTATATACTTACCTGGCTCCTATTTTTTGTGGTTTAACGTTATCCCTCGCTCTCCTGTGAGGAAAGTTTTTATCTCAAGATGGACTTAAAAGAGTCGTGGTTAGTCTGTAGAGTTCGTTGTGCTAGCTTTTTTTTTGCTTTTTGTAATCCCGGGTGTATTTGTGTTCGCGAGGTGTGCTTTGTAGTAGACAGGCCTAGAGGGGATGTTAAGGCTTCTGAAGTTTCCTTCTGGAAGCGGAATTTTTGCGTGAATTTCTTATCAGGTTTGCATTAAGGTGTTGATGGCACCTACCTTAAGAGATACCTTACTTTGGCTCAAGAGACTGAGCCTCTTGTTGTCAAAATGGTGGCTATTTGAAAGCATCGGGATTCGTACGCTAAGTTTAGAGTGTACAATTATGCAAATGGGAGCTCCCTCAGTATTTCTTGTCATGGTACATGCTTTATTGCTGCATCAAAATGGATGTTTTTTTAATGAAAGATTTTACTCTGAAAGCTATGAGGGTTCAGAGTAGAAGTTTTTATGTCACTCAATGAACTATGGATTGCTTGATTTTTTCATTTGACTGCTCTGTATTTTGTCTTGAAATAATTTTTTACTGAACGTACCTACCGTATTTAGACATAGCGAAATTCATCGAATATTTTGTGCTATTGCCGTCGTCTGTAATAGATTTACTTGTAAATGATATTATTTACGAATTCCGATCTAATTGATACATGAATATGCGCCCGGTGTAAATGGATTTGTTGCGGAATGAGAGGGATACTGGATAGAGGAAAGGTGTTTTAATGAATTTCAGATTATTTCATTCGCTATAAAGTTAATGACGTCGTTAGTATTCGGAAATAATGGTGAAATGTTAATGTTTCTCCGGTTGAGGCGCTGTCTTTTTTATATTTTTTAAACCCTTACCGCCCGTTTTTGGCGCCGACTGTGAAACGCAATAAAATGCATTTTTTTGTGAGCTCCTTTTTTCTTCCATTTCCTGGGTTAATCTATATAATAGGTTTTTGCATAATTCAGCTTACGTGATGTGTGCTCCGTACCGCTGTCGCGTTTTGCGCGTATCGACGAATTTTAACGCCCCTCCGTGAAATTTTTAACAGCCCAGTCCCAAGGATCCGGAGCGATAGAGCACCTTTTATTCTGTTAAATTTTATAACTTGACTGCATCAGGCGTCCGTCAGATATCCCTGGCCTGTTTCGAATGCTGTTATGGTGAATTTGGTTCCGTTTCTTGTCATAAGATTTCGTCCACAGTGTCTTTATGTGTCGTTTCGTCATCCTATTTATATTCCCATTCACTAATGTCATTTCCGAAGTTAAGTCTTTTAAAAACGTTTACGTTATCGCCTCTTGGTGCTGTAATCAGTCATTTTTTCTTATCATTAGTTTATCATCCTTCCTATGTTTTCGTGCTATTTCATTAGATAGATATTAAATTAGTGATATTTTCGATACAATACTATTAACTTAAGAATGTGTGAGAATAGTAATTTATTAAATCGGAAAACTAATTTGTAGGTATTTACTAGATATGAATGAGGAGAAGTCCTTTAAGAGTCTAAGGTACCTCTGGTGAAAATATCCTTTGTAAGAATATATATTTGTAAGAACGCTGTAAGAATTCAAGGCGTGTCATTATTTTATTTTAGCTTGGGTACTGAGAATTTATTCGCATCTGTTTTACTCTTTTTATCAAGGGGCCGAGGTTACTTTTTCTTATTGAAAGTGGCGCTAATCGAATATTTTACGGTTTTTAATGGCCCCCTCTTTCATATCTTGCCGAGGTTTTTAAGAAAAATTTCAGACTCGTTGTTAATGGCATTTTATTTTTAAATCGTGTCAAGGAGTTATCTGGACTTGGATCTCGGGCGGGAAACGGGATTTCGGGCGCCTCGGAAATTTTGATTAAGTCGAATTCTCACGATTTCTGTGCGGTGAACACAAGGGTTCAATCCTCTCCGGATTTATGCCTCTCGTGTTGGTACCGAGGTAGCTACGTGTATACTTCAGAAAACCCGAACGGACCCCTCTTATAAAATGAGGACGTATCCGCTTCGGGTATTATTTGTGGCTTGGCGTGTGGCGGTGTATTATTTCTCTTCGTGCGAGGGGAATGCTCCCATGAAGGAAATAAACATTGTTGATGGATTTAATAAGAGATCCCACCCTTTTGTTTCGCATGTTTCTTGGCAGATAATGGTTGGTCTCCCCCACCCCATTGAAGCAAGCGCCCCGACCCCCGACCGGAAAAAAAGGTCTCGTTGCTCTCATATTAAGTTTCTACTCTCGAATACTATTCTCTAGTCTAGCCGTAAAAGTGTAAGTACTTATTCAGAAAGAAAAACTCACCGCTCAGTTGTTGTACTTGTGTATGAATCATTTCTTATCTTGATCTTATCGTGTGAATTTGAGAGCTCTTTTGTACAATAAGTTTGTGAGCAGTGTGTAGATTATCTACAATAATAATGGTGTCTTGTTTAAGGTATGAGGAATTTTTCTTTTTTCGTATTTACATTAGTTCCCTACTGCGCGCCATAAGATAAACTGATCTGTGGTATAATGTTGCAGAAGGTCTCCTACGAGAAAAAATTGTAGGTATTAGTATCACGCGGGATTTTGTTACTCCTCTTTACCTTTTTCCATAAAGGGATCGTATGATTTCATTCCTCTATTACCCAATTTTATTTATCATGCCACTGTTTTCACAAATAAATACGCTGAAATCGAAGGAATGATTAGAATAGATTCTGAACTCATTAGGGGAGGATTTTATCTACAGTCAGGTGTTTGTTTTCGTGGAAACCATTACCTTTGAATAGAATTGAGTTTTTTAAATTGTTATTTTGATCAAATAATCATAAAAAATCTAATATGTGGAGATATGGTGTATGCTTCGTAATACCCCGAGATCATTTGATTCTAATTAATACAATGCGCCCTAATCTAGAACACTATATTTTTTTTGGTCGATTAAGTTTTCGTCAAAATTTTAAACCCCGTTTTTAATCCGAGAAAATGTGCTTGAATTTCCTGCCGGTAAATATTATATTAAGGTATTTCTTGAGCCATCTCCGGTCACTTCTTAGAGAGAATCGTTTAATTTTGCTGTTCTAACAGAGACGCTAGATATCTACTCTGTGATAACATCTCCGATACTGTCACGCTGATATCGTTTTATATTTTTCAAAATGTCCCTTAACGGCCTGGCCAACCAGTCTCAACCCTTTCTGTTAATTTACGACGCAAAATACCAAGCCTGTCCTCTGATGAAATTTATTTCGTGATTCAAAGCCCGATTATATCTTTCAGATGTGTTCAGGCTTGGTTAACTCCTTGACAGCTTTAAATTTAATCCTTATCGTCCATATACTTCTCGGTGAAATAATGGCGTTTCCTGAAACTTGATGGACGGATTTTTGATTTGACCCTCCACCCTCTTAACGCCTCTTTCCCCTTTAACATCAACTTACCTCGATTGGGCCCCCGAAGGCGTCTGTCGTGTGCTCTCTTACCTCTCATAGCGAGTGCCAGGGGTGACTGTATCACTGCAATTGTCGGTCGATGGTTACGTGGCACAGTGGGCTGAAATCGAAAAAAGCTGGCCAAAAATCATATCTTCCATATTTTTATAATTAGCTCGACGAAATTTTTCATACTATTCATATTTGGGTTATATAACATGAATATAAAGACATTTTGCCGAAAAATTGATCCTGGGAAATTTTTTAAACAAATTCGCGGAGACGGAAAAAAACCAAATATAGACTATTTGGATGGCTTCAGTTAAGAGGGAAATTTTAATTGAAATTAATAGTTAGGAATAAAAAAGTAAGTAGTTTAACATGAAATTTAATAATTTAAATAAAAATGTTCATATAAAATACATAAATTATTTTTTTAAACATTATTAATGATTTAGTCAACTAATTTTGCGTTAACACTTTGAAAGGACACACATAAGAAATCACCTAGCAAAACAATTATACCATAAACCAAAATGCCACATAAAGTTATTTATGAACCATAATATAACATAAATATATAAAACATAAGAAAACATTAGGGATACATTTACCAGCCCACTACCAGTTTTCATCGGATTCCCAGCCGCCACTGTCCTCATCAGAAGTTGGCTCCTCTAATACAAGTAAGTTTCGTATATCCTTTGAAACATTTCTTTTAGCATTTGTACATACATAACTATTGGATATTAGATAATCCGAAGTAAGGAGGAGCCTTCGGAAAAGATCTCCCATTTCTTCCTAGCGCAAAATTTTTCGCGTGTGGTGCGCTCCAAATCTTGTGATATCTTTGTGGAGAGATTCCAAAGCCCTCCTAAGAAAATTGGCCAATTGAAAGCACTGCTGCCTTGGCAAGTGATGCTGCATGAAACTGCGCTTTGTACACCGTGGGAGGCATGTAGTATCACGGATACATATCCACAAAAAGGGATGCAGTTTCTGAGCAGTACTCGCTGAAATTGGCGTAATCTATCTCAAGTCCAGATGTCAGAGCTTTTAAAATAGATGCAAACCTTGAGATGAGTTCCTCGCTAATGCCTATTTAAAAAGGAAAGACAGTCCTAACCAAATCCTTCTTCCAAAAATTTTTAAATATTTATAACAAATTTTGGAATTAATAAATAAAAATCTATATAATATGACTTTTTGATGGTAAACATACCGGTAATTTTTGATGTTAGCTTAGGTTCAGAAAAATACGTCGGGCAGTGTTCCCATCATTAGTCGTGCCTTGACCATGCTTTAACAAGGAGTCTCAAGAAGAGATTCATGCATATATGTTGGGAGCGGTTTATCCTTCTCTAAACAACATCGAAATTTTACTACAAACCTGACACTGGTTCTCTTGCATTCTTTCCATATCTGGATATACCCATTGAAAACGTATTTATTCATGATATTCTTCAACATTTCCTTTGTCTTCTCGTCTTTCCCCAATTTTAACTTATCTTAAAGATGTTGAAGGGCCAATTCACGTTTTGACGACAGCGAATTTCCACTTTCATTAACAATAACGTCATGTATTTCTTTGCGGGTTACTTTCATGCGCTCCATTTTCTCTCATTCGAAATATTAACAATCTAAATTACCGCGTAAGGAAAGCGAAATTAGAACATATTTCCCAAAATAATACACACGATCACAGAGATATTTTACTTGGAAAACGTACCTTTTTATCGTTCCGAGATATCCTTCACTAGTGGTAGTTCGGCCTCAACGATGAAATTTCACGATATAGGGAAAAAAATCCTCGTTCCTCGCTTCCATTGCACAAGCACGCACATCCTTTCGCACTCACGAAGACAAACTGACTAATTTTTCGGTAAAATTGTGGAAGAGAATAGTTTTCAACCAATTGGGGAGAAGCATTCGTGGAAAACCCCGTGCGAAGGGAAGCGTTCCTCAACAGTGCAATAACCCTTTCATAGATCGAGGCAATAAAGCAATAAGCGGCATTTCTACAAAGGGACAGTTATGAAACGAGTACAGAACTTCTTTAACGCCAGATAAGAATCATAGCACGATGGTTGGGTTTTCGGGTACAATAGGGATTAACGTGGTCGGCAGGGTAGTGCCCGCCGCCACTGCGCGGGCGGCGCTCCGCCACACGTGTGCCCTTTCCAGTGTTTGAGCTGATGGGAGTTATAAAAGGCCTAGAAGAGTACGGATAGCAGAATATGCAAGTGTGTAGTGTTAAGAATTGGGCTTTCCAAGAATAAATACATAATTCTTTGCAGCCGCCCGCTTCCCGGGACAAGAATCTTACTTGTCGGGGCAATCGTTGAGTCCATTATATGACTTATGAAGGAAATCGTAATGTGCCCTTGGAAAAATTGGAACAATAAGACTAATATGGCATGCTAAATGTATACAGAGTATATAAGTGTAGATAACTGTAATTTCGCCTCACTTATAGCGAATTATCGTCGACTACAGCTAAGTCTGAACAAAGGTTAGCATCTAACCACCGCGTCGGGCGGTTGGACATTCATGCACGTAACTTGATGGGAGAGGCGGGGTGGCAAATTGGGGCAGGATTTTTCAATTGATAACTAAAGCTGACACTTCATTTTATAATGTGGTGCTAAACACTTCGTGAAGCAAAGTGAAAAACATCAAGTTTTTCTCTACTTTATGTTAAAAATACGTGAAAAATATGACATTTTAATTGTTTAAATAAAAATTATAAATATTATCGCTAGAATTAAAACTTTCACTACAATGGATTCTAAAAATGTTAATTTCTATTATGTAATGATTTAAATTTAGGCATTTTTAAACAAAACGCAACAGTAGAAAAAAACTTCAGTCAATTTAAAAAAAAAATGGGGAAAAAATTTTGCGATCATTTTTCATTAAATTGACATATGTCTCATGCTTTAAAAAAATTAATAATAAATAAAATTATTTCAGTAATGTGGTCACTGATCATTTTATAATTTGAAAATATAATAGTTTTTTCCAAATTACAAAGTGAAAAAAATCATTTTTGGCCAGCTTTTTTCAATTTCAGCCCACTGTGCGTGGCAGTGGTCAGGAAATAAGAGTCATCCTCCAATATTTTTTAATAATTTTGCTGTATTCCTTACTTCACTGTCCGATCATATCTACCGCCGTTTTGCACCAGCGAGATCGAGCTTTCTAGAAAGCTGTAACACCCGTGTACTTCTATGCGGCCTAAAGTTTATATTTTTCTCTCCAAATGTCGTTGTCTAGATTGCCGCAATGTCTTCATCTCATTCTATTCATGAAGTTAAACGTGGAACGACATTAAATATTTTCATTCTTTTAGTGAAAGATACCTTGTCCGTCCGATCACATTTGAGAAGGTACCATTTATTTTTAGTTCTTTCTATTCTGAGATTTATTGTCGTTACTTTTCCATCAGCTCTTTTCACATCAGCGTGTGTATAAAAACTTGCAGTCTTCCTGATAGACGATGCTTGGCTTGGCTGAGTGAATTAGATTTTCGATATTGTGGATTTTGTAAGCTGTAATTCCGCCGAGTAAAATAGATGAAATCTCGCTGCCAAGGTGTTTATTATTTTGACGAACATTAGTAATTATGTGATGCATCGAAATGAATGAGAGTTTTTTGAGTGTTATTTATGGACACTGGCTGATTCATCCTTGCGATCATATCCATTATTTGGTATGCAAATTGAGGTCTTTTTCCGTGTATTTACTCCATCTAATCCTCTCTATTCTGCTCCCACACGCTTGCTGCCACTTCTCATCCCATTTCCGCCGCGTACCATGAAATGCGACTCCTCATGTTCAGCTCTTCAGCGGTGCTCCACATTCATGAGGACGGTGTGAACTCGGCTTGCAAAACTTTGCCGGGGCCCTTGTGAATTGGATGGATTTCGTCAGGGGGGGCTTCTGACTTCAAGGAGGTGGGAGGGGTTCCGTCGGTCGGCGCTGTGCGTTTGAACCAAGCTGAGCGGTTGACCCGGAGGGGTGAGGTGTGTGGGGGGATGGGTCCCTAGCATTGACCACGTCCCTTAGCGGAGTTAATTGAACGGGAAAATTGCACTCACCTCCTCTTCGGCTTCATTCCCTCCCTCCCCACGGCTTCCATCCTCCCTCCCCTCTGTCTGCGCCACTCTCAGATGTCACCACGTCTCTTCGACGTCACTGCACGGGCCCTTTCGCCTCCCCGCCTCTCCGTGTTGGTTTGTGCCATTTTTTCCTCCGAACTGTTGGCCGCCCCCCCTCCCCTCTTCCACTCCACTTGTCCCGCCTTCCTCCCTCTCTCTTCCTCCTCTGCCACTGCCGACGGAACATTCGGGCGATTTATTTCCAGCCGAAACTCAACTGTCCCTCAACCGTTCGCTCCTTCCATCTCTTCCTCCACATCGTCGTCGTCTTCCGTCCTTCCTCTTCCCTACTCTCACTACTTTTGTGGCCTTTTGTTTTTGCCGTCTTGTCGCCGTTTCCGTTTCGGCCCGTTCGCTTTCGTTCTTCTCCTTTTTTGCGAACCCAAAACCTCCCCTTTTGGTAGCGCGCGTCGCGTATTATCCCCGTCCCAGTTACTCCATTGTTTGTCATCGTTCGGACTCCTGCTCTCCGCCCCAAAAGTCTTCTCCGACCGCGTCTTTGTTTTCGTCGGCGGCTGCGAGGCTTTCCTTCCCCCCCCCCCATCCCTCCCCCACACCCTTTCAAAGCCACATCTGAGATGCTCCCCTCCCCTCCCACTCATACTCGGCCTGGACATATCCTGTGGCTTCCGAGGTGATCACTTGATCCGTATTTTCCTCCCCGAGTAGCTGTCCTGTCCGGCCTCCTTCCGCCGATGCCTCCCGTCTGATTCGTGTCTTTGGGGGGGCGGACGCAATTAGCAAAGGGGAGAGATGGCAGGAGTAGTATTGCGTGTAGGACATATCTGGAAACACCCAAGTCGGATTGGCATTTCGTCGTCTTCTTTTTTTTTTCCTCCGCATTCTATCCATCTCATGTTTCTTCTCGTCCGGAACGAAAGAGCCCACGTATAAGTTGTCGATGGTGCTATGTTTTATCCCACCCCCGTGTCCGTTTACTTCCCGCAACCATCAGCGTGAAGGAGGATCTCCGTCAAGAATGACACACTTCCTCTTGCTTCCTTCCCTTCATCACTCTTTGTATCCTATCCCTAACTCATTTCCAAGTTTTCAAATGTTTGCTGTGAGGCGATATGGTTCGTTACACCCTCCGTCAACATCGGTGACGTTCTTTATCAATACTGAGATTTATCCGGAGTTCATTTTTTTGCTTTTCTTTGGCTTGACTCCCTTCGTCATACCCTCCATCGCGAAAGTGTATAAGAAGAAGAATAAAAGTTAGTCAAATATTATATTATAATTACGATAACGTAATTTCATTTGTGCTATATTGACAATAATATGCTTGTGCTGAATAGCTATTAATACCTATGTATTTGGCGCACGGTAAATTAAACGTTGGTTGGTTATGAATGGGATCTTACTCCGACCATATCCTGAAATTCGGGAAACTTCTCCTGGTTTTGTAAAAAAAGGGGAAAGTTTTTGATACCGATTTTCCTTCCGAATATCTCATTTACTGTGATCATAGTATGCATCGTCGTTCCTTTTTTACGTACTAATATGTTGTCTCATTAACTTCTAATTTTGTTATTTTGTATTGGATACTCTTTTGATCATCATAGTTGATGAATTGATTACTAATAATTTCCCATCATCGATGTAACTTTCCTGTTTGCAAAATGTATTACAGCTGTATCTGTGTGTACGAATATCTGACTCCTAAACACGATATTTGCATTTCACGCGAAGATATCTCCATTTATGAAACCATGAAGCAGATTTAAACGACTAGTTACCAATATCTATGCCATTCATTAATAAAGCTAACTTTACCCATAACTCAAATTGATGCAAATTTTAAATTTCTCTTCATAAAGTCCGAGGTCTTTTAGATCTGCGTTATGGTCAATCATAGAAAAAAGTAATAGCTGTTGAAAGTTGGAATTCGAGAGAATAAACTTGGTCGAAGGCGGAGATTGGAGATTCGTTTGTTATTAGTCGCCTCATCCCTTTCCACCTCTCCGACTTGGTCGCTATTCCCCTCGAATCGAGCTTAAGTCCGAGTTGTTTGCCGTCTTAACGGACCCAATGGTCATTATAGCTTTTATTATTATGATTATTTCCCTTTATTTTATGCACCCGAAGAGCGTACTTCGTCATCGTCAGCCGTTAAAAAAAGTAAAAAAACTCGGAAATGTTTCGCTTCGAGTTAAAATGGCTTTCGAATTTATGGCGTATAAGGGTTTTATGAATTCATTCCACGCGTCTACTCGATTTCGTAGATTGGGAAGGTTTGAGTGTGTTCTCTGCGCCTCTAGTTGTTATGACAATATGCCTTTAGTAATGCGAGTCTCGTTTTAGATGGGAGGGACGTATAAGCGGTGCTGTATTGGGAAACATTTTCTATCTTACCATGATTTCGACGTGTTTATTCTACCGGAACATGCCATAAAATGCTCATATTCCACTGCCGCTGGTTTTTATAGGCATCGTGGTGTTTCAAGCATTATAGTATTCTAGTTTTTGCTACGGGTTTTTTTTGTGGGGATTCTTTTTCGCGGAAGATTGGTAATGACTGCGCCAAAGATGGAAGGTTTTTACTACGCTTACGTTACGCTTATTTAAGATTTATTTCTGTCATACACCAATGCACCTATTCAGATATTCTCTTCCAGTCATGCTTAAGACGTGCACGGAGGAACTTATCTTTTTCGATTTTCAACTCGATGGTCGCACCGACGTCTTTAGTTGTAGAATTGGAATTATAGTGTTTTAATGGCCATATTCTGTACAGTCCATAGATATCAGGCTAGCTTTTACAGGTTGTTGGGCCAATCTCCTGCAAAATTATGTATTCTGGTCGAAGTTGTCTTTTCGACTTTATAATACCTCTTTACTGTAAGATGATTTTTATAAGGTAGTTTAGGAGTGAGGCTAGTTATGTGAGGAATGTGTGTTTAATCGAGCATATATCGGTTTAGACTTCCAATGGGAAAGAGATCGATTACTGGCATCTACTCTTGAGGCCAATATTGAACATCCGATATCACGTGATCACACCCGTTTTCTATAATTTCGTTGATGAGAAAACCGCTCAGCGGCCAATTACTTCTATGCAATGTCTCAATTGTAGTGGTAATTGTTTATTTGGTATATATTTTTATTTTAATTGTATCTTAAATTCAATATTTGAGGAATATCATCAGGAAATGAATTGAAACTATTTTGTAAAGATAAAACTTTGTGGCGTTTATTCGTGTCAATCAATCCATCATGAGGAATGGGGAATCCATCATGAAGGTAAGAAGACTATAGTTAGGACTTTTTTATGTCCTGTTTTCTTAACGTTGCGGCGTCATCGTGTACAGTATGCAGAGCCTCCATGTTAATACTGTACCTGATATTGCTACACTGAGGCGAATCTGATTCATAAAACAAAATAATTTTGATTGGACTTCTATGACAGCGCTTGATGAAATTCATGCTAATATTAGAGCTCTCAGGATGATGGGAGTGTGCTCCGTTGAAACGTTTGTCGTAAACTTTCTTAATCGCCCAGAATCCCGAGAGTTATGTATATATCTCTTGCTATTTCCTGTATTTATTGATGAGGGGCTATATGAATTCATGTATAGCTTCAGCAATTTCGGGTGTCCCACTGTAGGATTGGGAGATGAGGTTTTGGAACGGGCGGAATGAGGAAGGCCACGGTTTTGCGGCGGGGTGATAATTGTCCAGTCAGCGCGAGGCGACGCCCGAGCACTGAAGTTAATTTCTCCGTTCCGACGGCCGGCCGGTGTGCCCTCCGCTGTTATAATGTTTTTTGAGTCGGACGGCCGCGAAACGAATCGGCCGCGAATATAACTGTGTCGGGGGACCACGAGAGTGTGTAAATTTTACGGTGCCGTCCCACCCCTTGTTTTGGGCCGTTTTATAGCTGCGCGGACGTTTTCGCAATGAAAACAAACGCAATTAAACCGACTGTAATCTCCCTGGCCTTTGACGATGACGGAAATTGCGGTGCCCGAAAGTTATTAGGGACATTTTTGACAATGCCTCTCTTTCCCTTCGCACCGTCGCGTCTTAATTAACGGACGAGTGTTTGCGCGGTTTGAATTTCATGCGTGGCTTTTGTTTATCCGGGCCAGCGCCTTAGATTAGTTTGGCTTATGTAGTTGTTTGGTTTGGAGTGTGGCTCGAGCGAGTCGTCACGTTGTCAGCCGTTTTCCGGACTGGCGCCTCGCGTCATTCATCCCCGTTGGGAAAGTATATCTCATAAGCATAGAATGTGGGCGGTCATAAGCATTTGAAAGCTCCTCTGACGAGATACCAACTCCGCTTTTACGGAGGCTTCAGGATTTCGGGCGCGTATGTGTTGCTGTTTCGCGACAGGCTGCGTCTGAAGACGTCAACAGTGGGGCTACCGAAACTGTCGCAACAAACATATGTTTTACTCTGGTGAGAATCTGAAGTCTCAAACCATACCATAGCAGCACCGCCGCGGATTTAACGTTAGGTTGAAGTTCGCTTCATCGTCTCATTTAAGCGCACAGTCGACTACGCACTGCTCTAGGTGTGATCCCATGAGTGGAGCATCTAAAGCAACGCTAAAAAATGGTTCCGCATGATTCCGCGGAGCTGCTTAGCGATCGCTAGTTGTCGGATCACTGAAGAAGGCTTTGGGCCGCGGGCTTCTCTCTCCACGTAAATGCTGTGTATCTATTTCAATTATTCGTTTTTCCTCGAAAGGTCGCGCCATACCATCCCCCTTCTCTCTCTCTCTCTCTCCCCCCTACCCCATTCCCCGCCACTTGTCTGAAAAAGTCGAGTCGAGATACATAAAGAGGGGAAGACGAAAAATAACTCGGCCCGTATCCCACCCGCGTTGCTGCTGAAGAGCTGATGTGCAAGAGGAGACAGCGACTTGCTTCCCTCCCGTCATTACGGCACCTCTTCAGAGCGGGAGCTTACCTTAATGATTCCACCCCACACACCCCCCCCCCCCCGGTACTCTCCACCCGAAACGTCCCACCCTCGACGTCATTGGCGGAGGCAAGGAAAGCGTCACACTCCGCCTCTCCCTTCCCCCGCTTCGGAGGCCTTCATTTATTATTGAGTCCATGCACTGGGACGATTCGGCCCCTCTCTCCCCCCCACTTCCCTCCTCTCCTACAGGAGGCTCAGCCGTCGTCCTCCAAAGGGGTTGTGAGGCCTGTTTTCCTCGGCGCCGGCTGACATCCGTATCTCGCCAACGCAGGGATGAGTTTTCGCGCATGGCCTATGCTAGGGCATGTTTCGCTTTCTCGTTAAAGTTTGGTGGATGAGTTAGAGGGTAAAGATCGTCGCTCGATAGACGCTCACTTTAATGACGTGCCAAGTTTTTAGGAAAATGTGCTCAGTTAGGCATGACTAGCTTATTGATTAATTTTGAATGATCCACTGTTTCGGGTATTATTCTTTTAGGCACGCTTTTAATTCCACTTTCTTTTACGAATGCCTACTGTGATCCCCTCATATGATTTCGTTCTTAATGTTCTCACGCCTACATCGAAGTTCATCTCGTTCTGAGACGCTTACGTGTATTGATTTTTGTGGAGCGTGTGGCCTTAACGAGCACACACCGTGTGTAAGATTCTCGTTGTAGCAGAAAAATATTGTCTTTTTCGGAGATCAAGGGCAGAAACAGTGTTTTAGGTGGTAGGAAAGTGGTTGAACTCCCCTTTGTAATATTAAAACCTCATAATTTCCACTTACGAAGTGTCTTTCAAGCATATGCGTGAAGATTGGCCACCTTATTGCGTCAGAAAATATCGATGCAATCTGCTCAGCTTCAGGCATTCCGAGCTGCAGCATGCCAGCCCAATTAGTAAGCAGTAATGCACTCCTTCGTTCACGTCTCGTTTATTTGCAAAACCTTCAATTTTGCATTTCCGTCTGTCTTGGAAGAGAGCCCCCCTCCAGACAAGTCCGTCTTGTTCCGGAGTAACCCTTGTGCTTGGCTCTCCACTTTCTCTCCCGCGGAAACTACTCCAGAACATCTCTCGCTTGCCTCCTCCCCGTTACAGGGAATCGGCCGCCCCTTCCGCGACTGCCACTTACACGGGCGCGTGCACATGCGTCAATCGGCTGAGCAAACATCCTTCCGTGCCCCCGGCAACGCCGCCTCTTCGCAACGCAAGTCTCCCGCCTCCTCCCTCCCACGCAAGTGAAGTCTTCCTTTGAGGTCTTAAGACAGGATTTTTTTGGAAGAGAAATAGGGAAAGATTAAAGTTTGAGCTCAAGGAAAAAATAATTGGCTTCAAAGCTCTCTGATACGTAAATGTTGAAAATTCTGAAAGAATTGGTGGCCTAATTTTGAGTTTACCCTTAATTCCACTCATGCATGCCTATAACCACGTTGCCACGTCGCGTGTTTAAAAAATGCTTCAAATTTTAACACCTAAATCCACGAGTACTGATTCTGCTAGGATTAAAAGGCTTTAAGTAGCATTTCAAGTTTTCAAGAGGTGTATTTTATGAGAACTTAATATATTCTCAAGCATTTGCGGTGGTATGCCAAGGTACGTAAAGGCAGGAGACTGCTGCCTAACGTTTTTAGCTTTACTTTATGGAACCATGAATTAGGAAATGAAAATTTAATTGGTACATTCCTCACGGATATTTTATTTCTGACCATGGCGTTGACAATTGAGTGTCATTATAAATACCAAATTAGACAATAATACCTATCTGTGATTCCACTTATGACATACTATAGTGGAAACCATGTTCGGAAATAAAAATCAGTGAGTGAAATACCCATTGAATTTGTATTTTCTACCAGAGACTACATATTTTTTTTTGTTTTTCTACCTATTTCGACATTTCAATTTCCTGTCTATATGAAAAAATTCGTTCCATTTCCGCGTTAAATGAGTGCTCCGTGAGAGCCAACAGACTAGATTTTCTGCGCCCAAAGTTTGTTATCGCAGTGCTAGGCAGTTATTTCATTTACGACAGCCAACTTGTGCGAAAGTTTCTTACATCACTTGCTTTTATTTGTTATTCTACTTTAATGTATGTTCGGAACACTCCCTCATCTCCTCTTAATTCCGGCCAGCCGTTGGGAACGACCTCTTATTCTTGCTTATGGACTAATCCAACCAAATGGGGGCATTGAGTGATGACCATGGTGGTTCGGCCAACGGGGAGCGGGAGAGAATACTCTCTCGGCCGTCATCATCTCGAAGAAGAACTTCATTTCTTTTTATTATTATTATTTTTTTAACTCACGCACTCTTTTCCGAGTGAATCGACTGAACTCTCTCGCCGAACCAACTGCTCGGAAAGTATGGCGTCGTCAAAAAGATTTTTGCGTGTTCAAGTCGTAGCGGATCCCCTCATTTCACGTGGCTTCCCCTCCCGATCCCCCTTTCTACCGCCGCACGTTCCTGCAGCAGCATCCGAGGCTAGGAGGAAGAGGGTGGCCTATAATCCCTTTCCTTGGCTTCCGCAGAAGAAGACCCCTTCGGTGAGATAGCTATAGATGTGGTCGGGAGACGGCCTCCTACTCCTACCCTCTCTCCCCCATCCCTAGGCAAGGAAATCCGTTTTCTTCTCGTTTGCTCATCTTTTTATACACGGGAACCTTCCTTCCAATCAAAAGTATCGAAAGTTATTATTCGGAAACGCTGACCCTAGTCCATGGATGATGTTTTCTACCGTCTCACCCCACTCCCTTGTCGTTTCGTTTTCGTGATCCCGTCAGCTGAACCATATGTGGGATTCCTTAAAAGGGATACAGGATAAGCAAGTTGGCGAAATATGGAACATTCTGGACAACCAACCGTTTGATGTATATTTATGCGTTGCCTAGTTCTTTTGTGTGGAACCTTAGGTATGGGCATAGATGGCATATGAAGTAGGTGGTGAACTTGCAGCTATTTTCAGCATATATTTAGACCTTAGTCAACATTTTCCTTCAAAATTACAAACATTACGCTTTAAATATATAGAAATTATATCTAAGAAAACGCTGCGGTATAACTTTGTAATTTCAAGAAATACTGACTAGGGTTAACGTTGTGCACCCTGAAAATTTCAAGCGTCAGGATTATGGCGCAAAGTCTAGCGGTAGGTAAACGTCCTAGTGCGTTTCAGATTCCATCCGTGGATTTAATTTTCTTTTCGTACCGCGCGCTCTGCAAAAAGAAGTCCCTCTGCCGGCAAGAAATCAGGTTCTGCACCCACTCTCCCTCCTTAACAAGTGTTTGCTCCCCGAAGGCATTTGTTCTCTTCTTCAGACCCTCCTCTTGCAGCTGTACTGCGTGCACAGTAATCCTCGTCGCGAGCAGTCTCACATCTGGGCCTTGTGTTGCAAGAAGCACGCGTGAACTTTACAGTCCGAAGAAAGGGAAAGAGTGGAAAATGTGAAACAATAATGTCTCCTGTCTCTCTCTCTCCCACTCTCGCTACTTGTCTTCCTCTCCTTCTCGACACTCTTTTGTCTCAATGACAGTCGTCTCACACACCACTATGTTGCTGGATGCATTTCTCGGATGACATTTTGAATCGGTCATGCCACGAGCTGGACCGAGATTCACAGGTCTCATTCTGTATGCCCCAGCTATATTGTCTTTTTCATATTTCCCAACAACAATATCTTACTTCAATCAATTAATTTAGTGCTATGTATATGGATGTTCATTATTATTAACGAAATTACTTAGGCTTAAATCCACTGAATGGTATGACCTGGGCATCAACTTAAGTTTTCTTACGTCTTGGTTGCCTGAGGTTGTATTTAATAGGTCCTCATTATACCTCCATAGAAACTCTATTGTGCCATAATAATTCTTAAAAATGGTGATATTTTGAGCTACTGAGTATATAATTGATATTATATATAGTACAAGTAAAGAGAGATGTGAAAGAGAAGAAATACGTAGGTGTGAAAAGATTAGCTGATAGGAGAATAGAGTGGAGAGCTGCGTCAAACAAATCCTAGGATTGTTGACCAATGATGATGATGATATAATTGATATTGTTCATGCTAAGTTGTTCTTTCTATAATTTTATAACACTCTTTCTCTTTTTATTCCAGGTGAGTATCGTGGTTAACCACAATTATGGGAGATCTTGTAAAGGCTTGTAATTTTCGTAAGTAGAAATCCAATTGCTTGGAGGAGGGTTGGTGTGGAAGTCTTCAAGTAGTCTTCGATTTACTGTGGGTATTTCCCATTGTCTAATACTTTCCCTCCGATTAAGATTGCAATTTATATTCCAACCGATCATTTTTACGGTATCAGTATAAAATAAATGAGTAGCGACGAAAAGTTAGGGAACATAAAACTGTATAATCGGCTGTGCACGATTGTTTTAATATCACATAGTTTTGAATATGTTGAAAAGTTACGTAAGACTAAATATTTATGCCTTAATGCGTCATTTGTTATCCCGATTACATAAGTAATTTGGCCCTCTCATCCTTTCTTTACACTGTTCTTCGATTCCAACTCATCGAGTAGTACTCATTCTCGCTTTCCTCTGAGGTTTCTCTTTTCCGTTTTCCCCGGAATGCGTCACTGAATCCTCTGTGCCGTACTCTGCGAATGTTCCAAAATTTGCATGTATTCCTCTCTCTCCCAACCCTTGACGGCCGTTCATATTATATGTATCATTGCCCTTACATTCCGTTCTCCGTTCGATCAGATTCCTGTCTTCATATTTGATCCTTTGATGTCCTTCCTCTCCCCCCCTCCCCCTCCATTGCCCCTTCGGTCAAACTGTTTTTGAAGACTAGGGACGTTAAATGGATCAAATCCGAATGTGTACATATTTTCGCGCGTTAGCCTCTCCCATTGATCGCATCGCTCTTCCCGTTTCCGCCTTTGACGGCCGCGTGCCTTTTTGCCAGGCGTTGCCAATGCTTTTGAGGTTTCTCTGCCTCCCACGGATCCCAGCGCCTGCCGTCCGGCCTCGGCGCTCTCTTTGCGAATGTCTTTTTTCTTCCTTTTCGGATCCGTTCTTTTTTTTTCGGGGCGGAGAGACAAAGAAGATCAGAGTAATGCGGGCACTGGGAGAGGGTGGGGAAATCCTCGCATGGAACCTTTGCATATGTAATGAATGACACGCGTCTCTTAGAGTTAACCCCATTCCTTCATCCCCGCCGGGTTTATGCCCGTTGAAGGCTATCCCTTTCATTCTTTGAGTGAGTGGATTGAACGCGATATTTTCTGCATTTTTCCTCCTAGCGTAGAGGGCGCGGATGGAGTTTGCGTCGGGAGCGGTCGGTCTTGGGAAATTCATCCCTTTTCGTGTGGCCCTCTTTTTCTCTGAGTGAAATAGTTGGCCTCATCGAAGTAAATGCTCGGTTTCTTTAAAATGTTTTCTGAAAGAGTTGTTGCTAGTAAAAATGAGTTTATTCAGAGTCGTGTACTTGCGATGTCGTATCTTTCTTCCTTCAGTCGTGGTTTTAAAATTCTCCGCAGTGCCTTTTCAGCCGTGTTGCTCTCTAGTTAGGATTCCGAGATATGGCAGTTTTCATTCGAGGTTTGATGAGTTATTAGGTCTGAGCCACGCTTTCCTGACTCAAAACTTAGCTTCTGAAATTATGGCATTAGTTTCCTGCCTATGTCTAATTATCATTTTTGGATTTCGGGCACTCCGGTAAGTCGGTGCTGCCACTGCAAATAACACCTTCAAATACAATTATTAGCAAGGTGAGGAATGGGCACTGTATTCTCCATCAGTCAATTGTAAATTCAAGCGTTCACGGTATTTATCAAATGAACCGACAAAAAATATCCGCTTTTTCGGTTAACATCAAGTAACAAGTTAACATCAACATCAAGTTGTGGAGACCTTATCTTACATTTGCAGTACATTTACATTTCTCTCAGGGAGAGCAATCAATATATTGGTACTGTTTGCTTTGCTGCAATGAATATTCTCTCCATTAAAAATTATTCAGTCGTGGGACGGTATTATGGCCATAAATGGCATTAATATCCCAAATTGTATATATTCCGTTTTCTGTTACGTTCCCGTCCCTTCTCTTAGGCTTGATTTTTTCCTCGGTTAGAAATCAGTAAATTGCAGAGGCTTACTGTGATGCTTGGTTTCATTGCACTGTGTCTCAAACCGTGGACGTGTTGTTTTCTGTTTAGTTGGTACGCTTATTTTATTGTTGGAAATCTCTTTGGCTTGTAAAAAAAGGCAAGCACACTCTTCACTGTTCCAGCAAAAAAAAAACGTACAAAGCAAGAAGGGCAAAATCCTTCATCCTTGGTCGTTGCGCGCCCTGGGGGCCCTTCTGCTTGGCCCTTCCCTCGTTCCATCGATCCCCATCCAACCCTCTGCCACGCAGTCCCTGCTCGGCCCCCGCTCTTGGAATGCATATATATCGCTGAGTGATTTCCCGTATTATGGCCAGAAGGTTGGCTCGCTGCTCGAGGCTAGCTCTAAGGGTTAGACAAGAGGGATGATATGCGAGGCTGTGTGTGTGTATAAGGGTTGAAAGGTTTCGCTTCCTTCCTCCTATCCAACCCCTCCTTCTCCCAACCCCTCGGATACCAACCCCCCCCGCATTCCCGTCCCACGTACACTTGACTTCTTGGGAAAATGCCTACTTTGGTTAAAAAAATAATGAATGTTGCTAGAAATGTTTCAGGTTTTAATAGGGAAAAAACTTTTTTTACAGCGTCAACGAAAATAATAGTACAAGTTATCATTTAATATTATCTTCTTTAGTCAGTGACAGAATTTGAGAAACTTTTTAACCGAAGGAAATGGATAGCTGATTTGGGACAATCAAACATTTCTTTTTCCCAGAACATTCAAAGTTTTGATTTTGAAAGCTATGATTCTCATCTGAAAGAAATCTTGGTTGAATATTGCGTAGGGATCGTTGCGTATTTAGAGTAATTTTTTGTTCGTAGACTTTCTAATCCGTCAAAGGTCAATGGGTGGTTGAGGGCAAAGTTCCTGAAATATTGTTAACGTAGATAACCTGCTAGTTTAGGCAGTTAAGCATTGTATATTTTTATTTTTGCAGCTTTCCCGGCTCCAAAAAATATGCCTATGCCTCTATCCTGCAAGTATTGTAGATTTTATCACTTGATACTCCAACAAAAGTTAGTGTCAAGTGATTGGAATTTTTCTTATTGATGAAATAGAGGGCGAAATGGAAATATTTTCGTCTTTGATAATCCTCAAGGGAATTGAACCCTGATTCATCATGATACATGACCCTGATGGGATTGTATCTTAATTAAAAATTCATAAGAATAAGAGTGGTTCTGTACTGCTCATAACTTATACAACCTTGATTTCGAAATTAACTCTTCCACCGAGTAGAGATTGAAACTATTATTTTGAGCCTGGCTTGAAATCTTTTTCGCCCGTCATTACTTAGTCTCACAACACTCAGTGGAAGAGGTGAAGCATTACTTGGCATGAAGGGGACGCTACTCGCAGGCAAGACATGGTGCATCCACGCTGCCATCCATTCAATCGTTCCTCCTCGTCCAAAATCCGCCGGGTCGTACTCCCCTGCCGAGCCTCCAGCATTATCACGCGCGGTGGTTGGTTTATTGAAGAAGAAAGGGTTCGAGTTGATAAAAGGGGGGGTGGGTTGTATGGCTGAGCCGGGTGAAAGGGTTGGACACACGAGAATGAATGATGCTGAGGTCGAAGGGGAGAAAATCCGCGGACGCCCGGAACGCTCGAGTGGGCTGAGCTGCGTTGCCTTTTCCGCGCATTCTCCTCCCCTCCTCCCGCAGCGCTCTCGTGTCGTTTCACCCGACGACGCTCGCCCTCGCTCGCGAACGATGCTCCGCGGTCGCGCGAAATGTGTGATCATCAGTCAACAATTCGAAGATGGGCCCGACGCTGCTCCCCGCCTCACTCTCATATCAACAGGCATGTTAAAAACAGTAATTTCAGTGATGAATCCATGATAAAATCACAAATGGTAATTTCCACACTATTTAATTTAACACTCAACGACCGACCACGGTTTCAACATTTTGTGTCAATTTCAAGGTCAAAGGTCATGTCACAAAGTGTTGAAACCATGGTCGGTCGTTGAGTGTTGTATTAAATAGTGTGGAAATAACCATTTATGTTTTTATCATGGATATAACAAACTTCCACAAAATAAAGCCTGAAACGATTTTATAATAACTTCAGGTTTTATTTTGTGTGAAATCAATGATTCGCGAGGTTACTTTGTGGTATCGTGACGTGATTGATTAAATAGTAAACTGTGGTATTCCACTCAGTGTTTAATTCAAGACTCGACCGTTTTCAACCTTTTCAGATTATTATTTTATGGAATATTTCAATCATGGCAATGGAAGAAATACCTACTTGAGTAATTTCCACATTTAAATCAAGCGAACATGGACTTATGTTTCAATCGGTAATCGTCCTTAAGAATGCCGGTGTTTGATTAGATTTTGGAAAATAATTAACATATTCCTATGTAAGCATCCCTTCTCTTTTACGTTCTTAATAACCTGTCTCCTCTAATTGATTATGAGCCTTCCTATGCCTTTCTTCTCGTCCACTTGCCCTTGACGATTGTGTTTATCATATCACATTGATTATGTTGCTTCATCTTCTTTTAGGATTTTGAAATGGCTTACCTGTTCTCCCACTTTTCTAAGAACGACTTCATAACTCACTCGGCCGATCCTTTTCTTCTTTATCTTAATTTTCTAAATAATCGTCATAATACATCAGTATCGCTTTTCCGAAGCATCTCATTTTGAGTTCTTCCTCTCTTTACTCTTATGCTGCTGTCAACGTCCATTTCACGCGCAGGAAACAAGTAAGCTATGGGGGCGAGTGGGGTAGCAATCCAAATTTCAGCTACAAAATGGGGGGAAATTCCTCTGGGCTGATGTATTGAGTAGTTAGCTTAATATTTAGCAATCATTAGGAAACCTGCTCTTGTCGTGTATACACAGTGGTTATGTATTTCACGTATTCTGCCATATCTCGGCGCCCTTGATGACCAACCTGTGTTACCTTCCGACACTGGATATTGCGAACGTCATCCGTGTATATGTGGGTCCTGGAAGTTACAAGGTGACTAGCTTCCTAGTGGATCCCATCCGTCGCACATAGAGTGCCTCGCTCATCTCCCCTGCTTCTGCACCCCCGAATTCCCCCTTCACCCCCCATGGCTCCGTTCTTTCTCCCTCGAGAGAGAGAGAGGCAAAGAAGGGGAGGAAAGAGGAGCGACCCTCCCGTGGGCCCTGCCTTCGCGAACTGTCCCTTTGTCATCCCCCACCACCACCACCGCGTCTTCTTCCCTTTTTCCGAGGGGGATGGAAGTCAGTCGCCCACTCCCCAGCAGTCCCTCCCGCCCTCTCGACTCGACTCCTCGCACACATTCGCCAAGGAGCGTTTGAATTGGGGGGGGGGGGCGGCTCGCTCTCTGGCACCCGGCCAATCGCCTCTTTCCACCCGCCCGGGCCGTGACTCTGTTTGCGCCAAGTGTTTGCGGACGAGCGGGCCCCGACCTCCTCTGCTCTCTCTGACTGACTGTGTGCGTCTGAGTGAGTGAGTGAGTGAGTGGGCTGACTGGGGAGGAGAGAGAGAGAATGAGGGTGCTTTCCTCCCTGCCTCTCTCTCCCCGGGTGGGAAGGGGTTGGTGAGGTGAATAAAGGGGAGGCCTTGGGGTGGTGAAGACGATTGATGGAAATGGGATTAAAAGTCGATGGGAGGGGCCGTGAAAAGCATGAAACACCATTGCGCAAATTGACTAGGATTATATGTTGTTACCTCAATTGTTTCGTTGTGGCTGGAATGAAGGAAAGTGGGCCAAATGCCGAATAAAAGAGGCGAGTGCATGTGAAAAAGACGGGGCTAGGATGGTGGGTATAATTTTCCTTAAGACTATCCTCATAATTTAATTACCACTGTTGATCTATGAAGTGTCAATTGATCGTAAATCATCTGTGAATTCCTAAAATCCGCTGCATGAATATCAGCTTCTTGAAAAATTATATCGTGAGTTTATCTGCGACAAAAAGTAGCAGTTGAAAGTATTTATAGTATTACTTCTTCTATGATTTGACCGGTGATGAATTACCACTTCCACGAAAATCTACCAATTGGGGCATGAGGAGAAATTCGACTGCCGACTTGTGCAGTGTTGAGTGTGGTGTTTTATGGGGCAGAAACGGTGGCTGTTCAGGAGAGGATGTGAATGCTCTGCTCTAGCAATGGGAGTGCTGGTGTGAATGATAATGGCAAGGTATGAAGGACTGGGAAAAAAATATTCAAGGCATCAATCGACGTGCTCGGCGAGCGTAGGAAACCTTTGGAAGGAATGAGAAGAGTGCAGATCAGGTGAAGACTGCTGGGGGCGTAGAATAGTCGGGGATGCTGAGGTGCTGTGTTACAGAAGGAAGAATTTTAAGCACATCTGAAAGGAGAAGGACTGCAAGTTTAATGCGTGGAATTGAAAGAGGATCCAGCGGAACTTAAGGAATAAATCGTGTGAGAAGATAAGTGGTAACCGTAACGGGTACATTACCTGCTTCGGATGAATACGACTGTGACGAATTTGTAATGGATTTAATTATCAGAAATGGAGCAGGACTTGGTGTGGGAGCGGAACAATGCTTGTCGATGATAGGAGCAGGGGTGTGGAAGGAAATGCTGGGGACATGCAACGACAGGGAAGCTGCTATGGGATGAATGAGCGCGTGAGCATAACCTCGCTGTCACGGACTCTGGGATCGTGCTCATTGGCCACGGGATTTTATGTCCTCCTAGACCGGAGGGAGGGCTGCATGTTATGGAGGGTGGGAAGAAATCGCTGAGCGTGGGGCATGGATGTATGGGGAGGGTTGGAGGGATTTGACGAACTGGGGTAAATGGAGCGATGGGGTGGAAAGGAGGCTGCGGTGGTGGCTCTAGGAGGAAGGGGCGAGCAATAGGTGCACAGGCACTGGGGAGGAGGTATCGCAAATTCCGATGGAGTACTGGGCTTCAGCGAGGGTGAAGATAGTGATCGACGCTTCAATAGTCCATATGTTCTTGAATTTTTCAGAGGAATCTTAAAAAAAAATTAAAATCTGACTCTTAATATGCTTGCGGTTTCCGCATCCATTAAATTTTCTTTTTTTTATATATTTAATTATTCAAAAACTGCTGATTTGTTCTTTACATTGAATGTAAAGCTTATACTCTGCAGCTTTAACGAATATTAACCATAAAAAAACTATGAAAAGAATTAAGATTAAGACTAAGATTTTTCAAAGCTTCCTCTTGAATGTTCCGGAGGGCGTTGAGTGATCCACGGAATGGTAGGTAGACGATATGGTGTTGAAAAAATAGTGAGGCTGTAGAAAAGTGATCTCTGGCTGAGAGAGCGAGAGAAGAAATTTAGGTTGGTATATTAGGTGGTTTTTACGATAGGCTGGTTTGGAGATATGAAGTCAAAAGTGCTGGAGTATTCCAGAGGATCGGTTCTTACCACAAATACGGCATTTCAAATGAAAGGAAGATCATAAACATTCCTATGGGTGGATAGTGGGGTAGGCATTATTTCAGAGCGAGAAGAATTACGGAGGAGAGGAGCGTTATATCGGAAAACTGAAATGAAGAAATTGACTGGGCGTTCAAGAATTTTCAAGGAGGAGTGGCAGGTAGTGGAGTTGATGACGGAGCAGTATTTGAGGAATGGGGAAACGCAACTGGTGAATGTAGCTTTTATGACAATAGGTACAGTGACACAGGTGAATCTGTAAATAACTCCCACAGCTGACATGGCCTTTAATTTTATTTTATCTAGGTTCGAAGCGAAATTACTGGTGTGCAGTATTTTCATTCGACTTTAATGTTACCAAAATTTGGTTTATGAAGCTTGATGGAGTTGAAATGATAGTGGATGCGGCCACAGGGAGTGGCGGGAGAAAAAGGTCAGAGATAGTTACATTACGGTGAAATGTTTGGGAATTGGGAAAATTTAAACTATCAACGAAATGCTGCTGATTGAAAATATTTATTTTGGCATTGTTGAAAAATCAGTATTACTGTCCGATAACTTGCAGGTCATAGTGATTGATTTTGTAATCATTTTGTTTCTAATACCCGTTTTGAGAGTTAATAATGGAAAACGTATAACTCGTAATTATAAAAATCAGGCTGAGGTGAAAGCGTGAATTATGATTACTCCAACGTAGTAGCATTTTTTTCAAACTATTTATTATTTTATGGCCGCATGCTTTTCGAACGTGTGAGCCTCTCACCTTTAATAAGCTCGTTCGCGAAGTTTCCTCTTTGGAGCAGGCGCAAATAGCATCTCACAGTCCCTTTATCGAGGCATCCGGCAGCGCGTGTACTCTGTGGAGGCGAATGCCACCTGAGACTGCGGTCTGATGGAGCCTCTCCGCGTGGGATTTGAGCGGGGCGGCGGTTGGCAAATGGCGGAAAGCGGAGGCGCGCAGCTGACGGAAGAGCGCGCACCAAGGAGACCATGTCTTCTCTCCGCCAACGACTGTACTCGGTCGGAAGAGAGGACACGTAGCTACGCCCGCCGTGTGCCGGCTGGGGGCGGAAGGGAGGCCACACACACCCATTGGTGCCGGAAGGTTATCTAGGTCAAAGGCCTGGGAGATAGAGAGGAGGATGGCCGGAAGGGCTAGCGTGGTGTGTGCTGCGCCTTTCAGCCCAAAGGGCGAGGGTTCGATCTCCCCCACTCCCGCGCTGGGGTCTTGCGTTTTGTGTAAACTTTGGTGGATCAGCCCTTTTGGAAGGGCGCTCGCGAATGCGGCTCAATGGGAATCCCGGGTGGATTACCTTGACTCCATTCCAATGATGGCCGTGTGAGCCGGAACGAAAATTTGGATTCTGGACCGAGTTCCCGAGTGTCTGCGACGAGCTTTCTGGCTTGCTGTTGACACTTTGAGCTGCCTGTGTAAATTAGAAATGGATTATCCTACTTCAAGTTTGATTTCTTTGATGGCCTAACTCTTTTATATGAAATTTTTTACTCAGCGGTACCTCGGAGCCTAGGCTCATGTTTGAGGTTTAAGTTATTTGGCAGAGAGAAGGAGAAAGACTCTACTTATAAAGTATAATGTTGGCCTTTAAGTCTATTCGAGAAAGGGCGAGCGAAAAACGAAAACGGTTTGAGGATAGCTGTCCATTATTACACTGTCACAGTCCTAACTGATTGGTCTGGCGTTGATTTCAAAAGGAACTATTACAGAAAGAGTGTACTGATCGTCTTTAATGCACTTTTGCACTTTTATCTCGTCTCCGTTTTCTGACGTAGTATACATCTAATCCTATTTATTTTATTAGTTATATAATATTGCATTCATGTCTAATTTCGGAATACTGCTAACTTCTATTCACATGTCAAAATTTTACTATTTTCGTCCGGTCGCTTACGAATTGATGCGCTCGTGATAATGATAAGTCAAATTTGTCGCTTGAGTTTAACTTTCCAATCTTCGATTTTTGATTAAAATCGACCGTTTGTTGATAAAGCGCTCTTGGGCCAATTGGTCGTGAAACATGGCCGACTCTTTTCGGACACAACGACGAGGAGGAATCTTTGAGCGGTAGCGCTTATCGCGGAATCATCTTGGGGGCGTGGGGCCTTTCTCTTACGGAAACGCCGCCATCTCGGGATTTGATTACTCAACGAATGGCGAGAGAGGAATTGAGAGGACGGGTTATTTCCCTTTCTCGCGCTCCTTAGGAATCCGACTTAACTGTGCACAAGTTTTCAATTAAATTTATTTGAAGAAATCGTGCCATTCGGATGCTAATTGTCCTATCAAACCCACTTGCGATTCGCACCATCTTCCTCACACCGCTGCTCCTCCACCATGTCGGCCCGTTCCATCCCGGTGTTGCGTGGGGAAGTGGTGGGAATGGGTTGGGGGAGGAGGAAGAGGGTCCCCGCCATTCTGGGCGTTTACGCATCTTCATGCTCCAGGATGGGCGGGGGCGGCGCAGGAGTTATCTCTGCCCCAAGTGGGGCGAATTTCCCTGTGGAAACGATAACCACCCTCCCTCCCTCCATACCCCCGATCTCTCGGCAGCGACGGAGCGGAGACTCTTTGGGGCCTTCCGCCCCAGGAGACCGCCCTCCAGGAAGGGCCCCGGCCGACATTACGAATGGAAACGGGGCTGCACTAGTTCATATTTTTTTGCGGTGAGGAGGAGGTGGATAAGACGAGAAAGGGGAAGAACTCACCGTCTAGGGCGGAGGAAGGGAGCGCTCGAAAGAGGAGTTCTCCGGTTTTGGGTGAGGGTTGGGGTTAGAATGAGGGGAGAAGGATTTGGTCCGGGCAGGGTGACTTATTAGGGGGTGCGATTAAGAGCCAGGGCTTAGGTGGGGAAGAGGAACCCACCGTCTGGAGGAACGATGTGCTAGAGGCAATGCGTGGAGCTATGGACGTCGGTTTAGTGGTCTCCGTTCACTGGTCCTACCATTTCTGCCTAAAGATTTTATTTTATTCACTTTGGCTTGAGGCCTTACGAACGGCGGTTTATTAACATAGTAAGCGGTTGGTATTGGGAGAGATTGATTCGAAAGTATGCATCATGATCAGTGAAGGTAATATTTGTGTTGCTTTTTAGTAAACTACAGAAGTCATTGTGGAACGTAAGCAAAATTTTCATATATTGGAAGAAATACATTTTTAGTTAGTATTATCTAAGTCTGTTGTAGGTATACACTGTCGTAAAGGTAGGGAATGCAGATAATTCTTTTTACTAAAACATTTCTTGTATTTTACTAGTATTTGTAAAGGCTAGAAAAGAGGGAATCAGGAGCCATGGGTTGAATGAAGAATAATGGTAGTCCTTAGGCCGAATTCAGGAGGGAATTCAATACGAGATTTTTGGAACAAGCGTAGGCTATTTCATAATTTGGTGTTTCGTGCTCCATTTCAAGCTTTACGTATAGTAATAACGCATATTCAATCAACAGCCATTTTGGATTAAGCAATGAAGTTCAAAGCTATTTGAATGTCGCATCTCCGCATCCACGATGGTTCTTGTAATAGGGAAAATAAAGATCGGAGTACAATTTATTGTTCTAAACACGATGAATTCATGATGAAACAATCACCGGTAACATTCCATACACATTTAATACAAGAAAACGACCCGCGGTTTGTATTATTCACGTGTGGAGTAATATTAACCCCTTACACTACAATTTATATTCTAAATCACGTACTCTTATCCTCTATTTTTTGATGTTTATTTTTAAATGTGCGCGATGAAATGAAATTTTGTTGTTTTGTAGTCAACGTAAATAGTGAAATAAAAATTGATTATATTAAACATCGAGAACACAGGTATCGCTGCTATTATAAAATCATGTTATTCCATCCAATGCATCATATTGCATGAAATATGAGTTCTTAATGTACATTATGGATCTTTAAGACTGTTAAACTTTCAAATTACTTATATTTTTCCCCAAAATAGAGTTAAAATTATGCGATATCTGCGATAAGCGATTTGGCACGGAAGTTCAAGACGAGCTACACTCGTCATTTCAACGCAATGGGTTAATTAGCAGCTTGTTTCATAATGAATATGCGTACTATCCTTCGTCAAATAAATGGCATAAACAACTTCCAATACCCAAAATATTTGAGATCAGAATTTCACTTCGGTGTCTCCGTCAGTATTTTCTTGTTTGGTTCCATTGAGAATGAGGCATCCAGAAGTTTGTGAATCGAAGGTAGGTATTTTTTTAGATCTGCATGAGTGATGGTCCTGAGGTGGACGACCGTGGAGCTCGGGTGGTGTGCGATGGGAGGTGTTCAGGGAGCGCGTGCTTAGGAACACCCTTTGACGTGATGGGATTCCAGCCGGCTAGGGAGAGGGGATGAAGAGAAAGATACTCCAAGCGGTCGGGGAGGAAAAGCCGACAGATATTGCCGTCATTGGAATAATCCGCACATTGGCATAATTCTCTCGCTCTCGGGACCGCCTCCTTTAATTTTTTTTCTCGAATTCGGAAAATGTTTTTGCGAGAATGCTCTAGTTTTTCATGGCGGTGGTGGTGCGAGGATATGCGTATAAGAATGTGATCGTGAAATTTAAATTACAAGTTTCTCGCCATGGAGTGCTGAAATTGCTGTCGGAGAATATTCCCACCTATTCTGTTTAATATTTTGTCGAAAAAATGTCTTAGAGTGAATGGCTTTATTTGGTTATTGCACAGCACAAACCGTAATTTATTTTTATTGGTGGGGCAATTTTATTTATTCTATCTCCTGTGCCTTTTCAATTCAGTCACTCAATGGATTCTTTCTTTTTCAAGAGGTTGGGTTTTTTAATATTGCGTTTTAAAGGCGAATATACTGGTTATCATTTAGAAATTTTTTAAAACGAAGAACCTTGCTAGTTTTCAATATTTATTGATCGCATATGTTCTGGTATGGAATTCTTTCTCTCTTTAGAGAATAAATGCTTATGCATTGGTATGCCCGCTAATCTCTTTATTTTATTTTGAAGCTTAATGACTTTCATAATTTAAAATTTATTAACCATTCGGGTAATAGAGGTATAACTATACTTAAAAAATAAAAATTCGAAGAGCGTATGGTGGAAAACGTGTGTTGAAGGTGAATAAAAACTTTTTAATAAATCCTTGCAAATATATGTGCGTAAATCACTGATTTAATCAACTATGCCCTCTGCGAAAGTCAACCGGGATATTCACCAAGAAAGATTAACGAAATTTTCGCAACATTTTTCCGTGAATGAAACTTTACGAAGGTGATCCTGAATCAAATGAAAAATGTTTCTTCCTCCCCACCCCGGGATTGCGATAGTGGTGTGTGCGTTGGTTAATTCTCTCGCTGATCTCCAGATCTTGAATCCCTCCAATAGAAATTAGCATAACAAGCCTCGGTAGTCATGGCCGCGTGGGGACATATTTTTGAATCCAGGTCTCGACGACTCGGCGCCTTGGATCCCCACCGCTTTTTCTTCATTTCGGCATGCTCTTTATTTCTTTGTGCCTTTAATGTTACGCAAACACCCATTCGTATTGACTCTCTGGAAGTCCATTGGCTGAAAATACCTAGCAAACTAAAGTGAAAGGAAAGACGGGAAGAAACTGGATTAAGAATCTGTGAAGAAACTTTTTGGGAAAGTGTGCTCGCATGCAAAGCTTTGTGTGTGTGCCTAACGGTTGGAATTTTTCCTCACGGTGGCGGTGAGTCCGCGACGTCAATGCAGAAGCAATAAGTAGGTGGAAGGGTAGGTTGGGTAGAACTGCAGGAGACGTAAGAAGTGGTCATTTACTGCCACTTATTCTCTTAGATGTCAAAAAAATATTATTCGATTGTAAGATTTACTCCCTTATTTTAGGTTTCTTCTTTATTTCGGCGTAGAGAATTCATTCTGTTTTTAGGGTAAATTGAAACTGTGTCAAAGGGAAAAATGTTAGGAAAGCGAGAAAAGGAGAAGAAGAGAATGGGATTTATAAATAGGATGAAAGGCCTTACTTTGAATTCTAGAGGGAAATTCAATTCGGGTCATGAGGACAGACAGGCAGATTCGCAAAATGCTCCACGTAAACTCAACTTAACCGGAATTATTCTCTTAATAATAATTCAATTTTAATTTGCTGCTAATTGAGAAAAAGATACCAAATTTTCGATTTTTTTTAAAGGAGGGGAAGAAGTGACTCTTTCCAGTTTATCCAACTAAAATTACCATTATTATTGGTAATATACGGTGTCACGTAGTTTTATGTAGGTTTGAAGTGATATATGTACTTCGTGTGTAAACATTGGTTTTTAAAAGGGAATCACTTCGTCAAATATTTTTTTGATGAGGTAATTTTTATAATGAATCAAATGAAGCCGTTTCGGATTATAGAAACATGGTTTGGCATTACTTCTTTTATTACCCGAACTCGTTATTCTTTACAGTGTGCCTGTTAGTGGATGATCCTCCGTCAATGCGGAACGATCCGCACTCCCAACTGGCTGGCCCTCGCCGCGAGTAATGCATTTTAATACCTCTTAGCGACGACACAAGTTACCAAAGATCAAAATCTCTTACGTCTTGAGATAGGTGCGGTTCTCGCACCTCATCCTGAGGGGGAATGCTCCTTCAGAATTGGGGAATTTTTATGGTGGTGAGCGAAATTCCCTCGAATTGAGTGGATGTGTGGGATTTACCTGTGGAAGGGTTGAAGATTGTGAGCGAGGAATGTGTATTCTTCTCCTCCAATCTCTCTCTCTCTCCCTCCCATGCTGGCCGTCCGTCCTCCGCCCTGAATCCTTCGCCTCATCGGGCGGTAGTTGGGGTTTGAGTTGGGCGGGTGGAGAGAGCGATAGGGGATGAGTGAAGTTGGAAGGTGTCGGGCGAGGTGAGATTCATATGGAGGAGGCGTACGGACCGCGGGAGGGAATGTAAACAGGAGGGAAGGGAAGAAGAAGTTCTGGGGAGATTTGAGGAGCGAGTTAAGAATGTGGAGACGGGAGGGGGGGGACTGTGGCATTAGGTTTCCGGCATTATCAATCCTAAAAGTAGGAGGAGTGGATTTGGTGGGATAAAAAAAATATATAACCCAGTAAAAGTTGGCCGTCGGTTGGGGTTGTGTGTACTACGTGAAGGGTCGGTAGAGAAGGGTTGCGCGCCTTCGGGTGAATGCGAATTGATTGATTTGAGTGTTCCGATCTCTCCGTTCGACCCTTTGGGCTCCTCCGAGCCGGGGGAACCTTGGCCCTGGGGCTACGCTCTCCCGCCCCTCGGGCATGGTGGTCAAAGCGGTGGTTTACGCTCGGGCCATCCCTCACCTCGAAATCGTGACTCGCCCGATTGTATTCACTCTGGAGGGCCGTATCCGTCGAGGCGTGACGGGGTCAGTGACGTGTGCTGCCCCCTGCTCCGCTCCTATATGCCGTACGTGTCCTTTCTTCGAAGAATCTTGTCTTTTGTCCTTTTTCCACTGATGGATGACTAGGGATTCAATGGATGGTTTTGGATGTCGAAGCAGGTGCTGATTTTGTTTTGTTAGTCTTTCGTAATCAAGTGTTCTATTTGAGGTAGATGTTTACACAGTTTGCGACAAAGTTAATCTTGTTTTCGGGAAGGTATTCATTGCATTAATCGTTCCATAGTTTTTTTTAAATTTTATTTTAGGATGAAAAAGCACTTTTTTATTAATCAATATGAGCTTCAAAAGTTATTGGTTCTTGTCACTTCTTTTGTGCCCCTCGCCCATTTAATTGCTTTCCTTATGAAAAAAAGATCGCCGCAAAATTGTCATTATTTTGATCGCATGCGTTTTGATTAGCTTGAAGGGTCTGTAGTTGTCTTGGAAAAATCGATGGGTTCTTACTTACATAAGGCATTAGTGTTGCGGTTTTTTTTATCACACTTCTCGATTTTCGTTTGAGACTCTTTACGTAACACATTATGGTGTGTCATTGAGCAGAGTGCTTTAGTGCATCTTTTGTTCTCTCATTGAGATTCACTTCTTTTTCTTTTTGTAGGTCGAAGTATTTTAGGACTGTGAACACGTCTCTTCACAATCACTCTTGATAGAATAACCTACTCAACTTGAAGTAGTAGTGTTAGCGAACCTTTTAGTTTTGAAACGGTGATACTTTCTACGTGATACATTCCTCGGAGGGATCCCGCGAGAAGCATCATTTAGCCATTCGCCTAGATTTTTTCCCCGTGAGCGGGAAGGCTTTCTTGGGAGGGGCGTTAGGCTTCGAGGCGCGTCGACCTCCCCCCCATCACCACTCCCCTTATTTCGCTCCTCTCCTGAGAAAGTCTTCATTCGCCGTTTCAATTTCACTGAGTGGACCCACACCCTGGTCTCTCTCTCTCTCTCCCACTCATGCAAGCCGTGGCCGCGTTATCCTATAAGTGTTCTCGGAACGAACGGAACGCGCCGCCGGAAAAATAAATGAAAAGAACAGCAAGAAGGAGGGGGGAATTAATTTCGAGAAAAGGCCCTCTCTTTCTTTCTTTCTCTCCCCCCTCCTCCTTATCCATCTTTCCAATTCTTCAGGGCCCCCTTTTATTTTATTCCCACGTTATCTCTATCGGAGAGTGTCGGTAAAAAGGAATAAAATGAGAAATTTGTGACGTGGGAAAGTGAGTGGAAGTGGTCGAAGGGAGAATAGATATATATGTATTTATATATAGAGAGGTAGAGGGTGTCTCCTTCACGAGTGTGCGAGTCTGTGTCTTTATATGTGTGTGGTGTTGTGAGGGGGGAGTGAAGCATTGAGACGGAACGAAAGGGTGAAGAAGGAAGTATGTGTGTGAGGAGGGGGTGGAAATCAAGTATTCTGGCGGCGACCGCCTGCTGCTCTCGCCGCCCACCCCCTCATGCCGTCCGTCCGCGACTCTAGGGGGAATATCAAACGCGCCAACCCCTTGCTACGAGCGCCCCCCCCCCCCCTGTATCTCGCGGAAACATGGGGTCGTGTGGGTTGTGTCGTCGGGAGGGTTCCGGAGGGCACCTCAGAATCTTTAATCGCTTTTATGAAGTGAGCGGTGGATACATGTCGTCATGCCTCTGTTCCTCGACTCCTTCTTCAAAGCGAGCTGCAAATTGAAATGTCTCTTAATCCGCGTGCCCGGCGATGTCGTGGATGAAGTGTACTTGAATGGTGTGAGACTGTTCTGTGTCGGTAACGCGGAGGAGAATCACCGAGGGAGAAACGATGTTCATGTTAATATTCGTCATTATACCGGTACAAAAAAAGAGTATTTTTTTATTTCGCCTTTATAAAAATTCCAACAGATTTTGTTTTCCAATCGATACCAGTTAAACGTACTTGTGCGTCACATGCACATTAAGAAATTTTTTCCTACTTAAGTTACTCGTGGCATATGTGAATCTTCTTAGGATTTTCTCAACCGATATCACATTAATTTCGTTCCGTTTTCTCTGAATTTTAGGATTCAGATACAGTCATATCCTGAGCATCGCAGCATGTGAATCAAAAGTGTGCAATGAATAAATAATTCTTTGCAGTCCGTAGAATTTATATTACAAATTATTATTGGACGTTTGGTTTTTATTGGATGCTCGGTTACAGGTACTGTAATAAGCAATACTTGATTACCGACCTTTCAATACAATTTTCAGTCAGCCACTCTTGTGTATAAATAAGCTATTTCAGTCCCATCTGTAAGAGAAGATGAAATCTTTTTCTATTATGGATGGATGGCATAGTAATATTTGATAGTGCCTGTCCGCAATGATTGTAAACGTATAAAAAAAAAAATTTCAAGTTTTTATCTACTTCTTTTGGCAGCCATAATTGAACAGCGTAATTGTAAGCCATAGTGAATTGGGAAAAGATATAGTTTCATTGGTGATCTGTGCATTTCCTTCCATTTTTTTCCAGCACCAGATCCAACTTCTCTTTTCTTTACGCTTGTAATTAAATATTTTCCACATCGTCCCTCTACATTCCCCTTCCCAATCCATAGTCCCGACTGGCGACATTTCAAAGGAGACCAGATGAACATAGCGCGCCTGAGGTAAAAGCGGTAGTCGTTCTCTCTCTCTCTGCTGCGGTGGGGTTTGAGTGGACGTGTGAAGCGATGCCTTTCCGCCGCCAAGTTGCTTTTCCTCGTTGTTGGTCACCTTTTTCTTTTCTTTCGTCCGAATGTCTCCGCTTTTCCTCCCTCCGCTGCCCTCTTTTCAGCCCGCTCCTCTGAGTTCGGCACATCTCCATGAGGATGCGCCGAAAGATCCGTCTACCCCGACACGAAATGCAGTGGCTTTGAAAAATCGAAATTTGAACTTGAAATACTGTTCATCCCATCGACTTTCGTTTTCATTTGGATGTGTAAGCCACGTTAATCAGAGTAATTATCCAACGGCACATTAAAGCTTGGCATCAAATCAGTTGCACTGGCTCTCTTGCCGTTGGAACACTTATTTTCATCAAGATTACTATATTTTACTATCTCCCTGGAACCCCAAAGACCAGCAGATGTGAAGGAAATGGAATAATTAAGAAATAGTAGCGAGACCTATGTGTGGTCTCCAGAGAGCGCGGTACCACGTTTAAATTAATTATTGTGTAACGGGTTACAGAAACGCTTTATTTTTAACATTAGTGAAATGGTAAACTTGAATACTTTGACGAGTTCGTGCGTCAAGTTTCTCTCCTCCTCTGAGAAGGCGCAAATACGTAACATTTCTCGGTCCTATATCTAGGCATGCTGCGCGTGTACTTTGCGAAGGTGAATGCCACCTGAGACTTATTTGGAGCTGCTCCACGTGGTATTTCCGTTGGGGGTAGAATCTCGAGACATAGCTGACGATCTTTTTGCCACTCTCCTTCTTTCCTTTCTTGCCATTGTCCTTGCTGTTGTCTTCTTTCCAGCCAGCTACTCCAAGTTAGCAATCTTCGTGGCGAAATATCTGTCTGTCCCATGAATACAAACACTGGATCTCCACGAGAAGTGGGCGCTGCACGAGACTGCGTCGAATTCTCTTTCCACCTCGTATGTGTAGATAGCCTCAACGTCATCCCGTCCGTCTCAGGCCTTCGCTTGATTTTGAAATGTTAAAAATAGTCTGGCGATAATTTATAGACTTTCGTGAGCAGAGTTATATTCGAAATAACTATAAATCTCCATAATTATGTATGTCCTCCTAGGATTTAGCAATTTAGTCCCATTATCACGGCTAGTAAAGTGAGAGATAGGATGAAAATAAGATTAATTGACAGCGTAGAAGGGAGTATCTGCCTACTGAAGAGAGAGCTCCAATCTAGAATGGTTCGTCAAACTAGCTGGGGTTTTGGAAATGGCAATCGGTTGCTTACACATAGGTCGGTATTGTAATATTACTGTGTAAATGGACCACACTTGAGGAAACAAGGGTCTTCAGTGAATTTAAAGGAACAAATAACTTATTTGTAAGAGAATTGATAGGCTTTGGAGGTTCTTGAGTAAAATATCGTTCGCAAAGGCTACTCAGCAAATGTTTTGAGAACCATATTCCGCGCTTAGCCATGGTACGACTTTGCTATGGAAACTTGTCAGATGATGCGGAGGTTTTGGTACCTCCAATGCGACGACGACGTCGAGTATACTGTGTCTATATTCGTGACGTCCTTGGACGTGAAAAAAGTCCTGCCAGTCAACTCTCTACCCTTCTCTCACGAACCCCTCCCTGGTTCTTTCACAGCGTTGGGAAATTTACCGCCATTACCATTCACTCGATGTCCGGGAGTCGCGAAATCACCGACCTGTCCTCATTTTATTTTTTTCTTTCCCTCGGTCCTTTTTCATCATTTTCCCACCTAGTGTAATAAAGCGAATCGCGTGGTTGTGGATCCTGGTGCACTCTTTATTTCTATCACTCTCCCTCTGCGGCCAATAACGGCGGCGAGGAATGTGGGGACGACGTGTGCGCCTCGAGAGCGGCCTTCCGCACGAATGTCTTCACACTCTCCTCGTGGAATGGTAAACGTCGCCCGCGCCCCCAGTCGACGGCGCCTATATTCCGTTTCTGGAGATATTAACCCCTCCTCCTCCCGCCCGTCGCCGAATATCTATCTCGCGGGGCCACTCTAGCTGCCGTCTTCAGTGATAACGGTTTTCTTCTTGCCCGCGCTCGTGGTGTGATTTCTTCTGCCCTGGAAAATGACTCTTGAGGGGTGGTGCGCCCTCCTCCCCGTCCCTTTTCCTCGCTTGGAATTTCTCCAGGAGGGATTTCTGAATGGCTGGGGAGGGCAGTGCGTTTATGGCCAGGATTTTCCGATGTAGGAATAAAAGAATTAACATAACACCCCAGAAAGGGGTCTTCCTCACCTACCCACGCCTTCCCCGTTATTGCACAAGCTCACACATATATATTTAATATATTATAGTTTATTTTTTTCATTTTCTTGGCAGTTCTCCCGATTCTTTCTCCTTGTTTTAATAATAATTTTTCTTTCCTCCCCAGAAGGTGTTTTAAGACTCACCATTTTATTCTTTCATGGGACCTGCTTTATCTTTTTTCTTCACGCTCTCCTTGGCTCTCGGGCAGATGTTGACGCACTCCACATATTTCTGTCGCGATTTGTTTTTTTTTTTTTTGCCTTTTTGGTTTTCTGCTGCTCCATCCGAGGGAATAACGGCTGCCGTGGCGTCTTGTCGATGTCTGCTGGCTACCCATTAACTGCGGTGACTGTAATGGGAATTATCCCTGGAGCCTTGTTCTTGAGCATGTAGGTCATACTGCCGCCCTCTTGACTGGATACCCCTGCATTTTGCTCATTTAAGACTTGTATTGAAGTGCCCTAAAATGTCCTGCAGAGTTTTGGGCGTCATTTTATGGTCTAACGCGCAATGAATATTTTCTTTCTGGAACACTTCATTAGTGCCGTCGTAAAGGATACTTTCGATTTATCGATCATCTAATTGCAGCGCTGAGGGTAAATGCCTTTTTTTTTTAGCGTGAACCGCTCTGCTTATTATTAAATATAGTCTTTTGCCTCGGGCAGCATAGATATTTGCTAGGAAAAAATGTACTTTTTTAGTCGAATATTGGGTTTCATTTCATCGAAGTAGAATTTTCTTTCTCATCAGAATAATTGTCTGAAAATTATTTGGCCTCCAAGTCGGAAATAACATACTTATTATCTCGTATGAGTTTAGTTTCCTCAAACTATTGCCAACGCAACTGTATAGTCAGTATTGCTAACTGTTAAAACCTGTTTCATTTTTATCATTGTTTATATTTTGTGTTTTAAAAAAATCATCTTCGTACCTTGCTTAAGAAGAGCTAACTGCAAAACGCATGGCGTTTCTTCGCGTGATGTCATACATTTATTCAAGTTGTGTTATCTGAAGCTGTTTGGTTAAGGTGTCATTATATATCCCTTTATCCAGGACATGTGAACTCATTGATTAGCTATCGTCATGGACGACTTGATGTATCTTCTTTGGGCCACACGTCTTGCATGTAACGTATAATCTTTGTCTCACCTTCTTCTTCTCTTTCACGGCGAGAAGAGTGCTCACAGGATTCCTTGACCCCACTCCCCCTTCAGATCAACTTTTCATAACTTTCCTTCCGTCCCTGTGCGTCGGCCCCGCACTTCACACGATTCATCCCTTGCCCTTGCCAGTCGCCCGATATCCCCGGTACTCCATAGTGTTCGTGTGCTGGATGGGTGAGTCTTTTACGGGTCGTCTCAAAACCCAAAACCTAATTTCTCTCTCACGAAACCAACAAGGTATGCAAAGAGACGCATTCAAAAAATGTATTACGTCTATTTCCAACCAGTGAAAATGGTTTTAAGATATTTTGTGGAAAATTGGCTCAAAATAAGATTACTTCTTTTTTTTATATATTTTGTTGTACATATTAGTGGCAGGAAACTGGGCGATTTGGATTCCGATCCCGGTCGTGCGAAATTATTTTTTCCTTGGAGTTGTGTATTTTACACTTTCTTTAAGTTACTACGCAAACATCAGACATCTTTTAGCTTACCCGAGTATATCCATGCTGGCCCACAGTTTTTTTCCTCAGAAACAGCCTTTGGCCGACTCTCTTCTTCCCTCGCACTGAGCGCAGCGGAGTGAATGCGTTGTCGCAACATTCCTTACGTCCCCCTTTTTTTCAAACCGTCTTTTCTTGTTATACCCCACCACTCCGTCTCATGCGTGAATTGTTATTCGTTATGGTACTTCTAGTTCTTGCGTTTCATTTCGATCACAACTGAGGCATGCGATGTCGTTAGGCATACGCAAGTGTCCTCGTAGGACCACAGTTCTCGCCCCAAATCCAGTGGCCTAGTCTTTTGGCTGACCCTCTTCTGTCCACGCACAGGGTATTGAGGTGAGTGTATGCTCGCCGCATTCCTTGTCTCTCCTCCTTCATACAGTCTTTTCCTACAATTCCCTCCCCCTTCCAACCTCTTGCACAGCCCCCGTCTTCGCCTCCCGCAAGACTTTTTGTGCCTCCCCTACTCCTCCTCCTCCTCCTCCCCTCTTACTCTTCGGTGTGTTGGGCGGGCAGAGCTTTTAGGGGTTGATCTCAAAACCCTAAACCTTCTCTCTCTCTCTCTCTCCACCACTCACCCCCGCGTCGCCTCCACTTCCATTTCCTCGGACCGTTAGTCATCTCTGGGATGACTTTCCTCGTCCGCTCCCGCCGTTGCTGACTCCGGCTTTCTACTACTCACCACCTCGCAAGAGCAAACCTCCCTCCCCCCCTCCCTCCTGGGCCAACAACGCCAGCTCTTCCCTCTTTTCGCCTTCCGGCCTTCCTCCATTTCTCTTACCGCTCGCTCGCTCGACGCCCCCCTCGAAGAGAGGAAGACGTGGGGGGGGGGGGGCTTGGGAGGGAAGAGGATGCGGTCGCTCCTCGCTTCCTCCATCTCTCTTCTCGCTCGCTTTTAATGCTTTATAAATTCGTCTGCGCCTCGTTCAGGAGTACCCGACGGCTCCCTGCCGTGCACTTGTTTGATCAAAAGCCTTCGATCATGTGCGCATTAGTTAAACCCCGACGTAGGTGCATACCCGTTGTCTTAGTAGCCAGTTATCCCGATATAAGTCAGACGTATATTTCTTGTAAATGCGCAGTGTTGGCAAGGTAGAAAGAGCATTTTTTCAAATCTTCCTGCACCAAATACACCACTGATCGTGCGAACTTAAATTTTCTTCATAGTCATAGTTCAGTATACTTTATTTATTTCTTTATTATATTGTACTGAATTCGTACGAATAACATTTCGTACGATATTTTCATGTAAGGTTATAGGACCGTTTGGAAATCCTCTACAAAATTCGCTCCGAAGAATGCCAACTGGTAGCATTGGTAACCGGTGATAAACTATATGGTTTCACAGTTAGCTCATGGCAAATGTTTTATACCGAGCTAACTCCTATCTAGTTATGCCCTTGGTCCAGTGGAGCATGGCTCTCAGGGCTCGGCCGTTCTCACTTAATGTGATGTGACCGATACTTGGATTGAGCGACGTGTATATAGCCTTGATTGATCATACCATCACATGAAAGCACCACCGATTCGTGACAAAATTTCCATGCTGGCCTTCCCTCTTTCTCGGTCAATCCGCCTTGAAGGCAAGACTCGCTCCTCAGGGAATATTCTGTACGAACTCGAATTTATACCCCCGTGGGGTCCATTTTAATTCCAGGAGTTCCCTTCCTGGCTTGCCTCGGGGCGGTTCAGCATCCCGCCTTCCGAGAGATTTATGCCAATGCATCCGACCGTCGCACCACAGGAGCGCCCTGTACCACCCGTAAGAGATTGAGGAAAACGGGGTCGACTGCGGAAAATCGTTCATAGTCCTCATGTACTTTGCACGGTCAATGCTCGTTTGTTGAAATACGCATTCAATAACGCTCATTACTCCGGTTGGTAACGGGGTTGTTTCTGTGAAACAGTATTTTCTATTTTTTTCCCAGCATATCGGTACTCGTGATCACGGACTTCGGTATCTACTTCCGTAATCTATTCTTACTGAGAATGAACAATGAGGGAGATATGGTTGAAAAGTTCTCGTTAAAATCGTTAAGTTTCGCTGTTGCTGCTTTATCAGGTCGACCCCCTCTCAGCAATAAGCTTAGAACACTGAAGAGAGGGGGTTCTAGGTCCCTGGTAGCAATTACTTTTCCCTGAGCGTAGTCGATGGGTGTTACTGCATTATAGTAATAACGTTAAATTGGTTTTCTAATAGGCGTCATTAAAGAATGTATTTTAGGCTAATTCCAATGTCAATTGAGGGTAATTGAGAACTTTCAGTAGAATGGGGGAAAAATTTAATTCGGTAATTATCATGGTGAATTAATTAGCTTTTGGTTTTCCTGCTGGTTTTAATGATTCCTCCTAATTTTGCGTATGTATAAGTTACTCCAAAGAAACTCTCCGCTAAAAGCGTGTTATGATTTTTCCTTCACTGCACGTTTTGTCTGGTAGGAATAGTGGTGAAATTTGTCGAGATCCCTGATTTTATGCGCTATTCCAGTCATCACGCTTCTCCAAAGTTTCCTCTTCTATGGGTTTTAGCTTAATTTCTGTGGTTTATTCTTGCTGGTCGCCTTTTTGGGAAGTGATTACCCTTTGGCTTGCGCCATTTGTCACTGGAGCGTTTCCCGAATTTATCTCTCGCCTATCTTCATTCTCTTTCAAATAAACTTTCTGGTTTTATTCCCCTGGAAAGGATTGTGCTGGAATGTCGTTTGGGGACCATTCCGTTTCTCAACACTTATATAAGTTATTCTTGCAGTTGTTACTCTTGCCTTATAAGAGCCAACTTGAAGAGTTTTAAGCGACTTTCCAAACAATGGCGGTGGACTTAATCCATACCACTTCTTCCCTCTCTTCCTTCACATTCCCCCTTCTTTCTACTCCGTCTTCATTTGATTTCCTTCACCTCTCCCCCATTTATCTCCTCTCCCCTTTCCCCCCCTCCCCTTAGTTACCCTCCACACCCTTCCGCCTCTTCCCCAGGCTGCTCTGCACACACCAAGTGGGAGGCGCTCACCCACGATACTAAGGGAAAGAGAGCTCTTGTGCAAGGGCACCCAGCTCATTCTTTTCGTTTCGCTTTGCTAGATGTTGTTCTAGGATGTAGTTTCCTCAGCGTTTTGTGTAGGTAGTATGCCCGAAGTCTTTATGTCCCTCAGTCGCTGTGCACGGTAATTAGTTCGCAAAACCAAGGATAGAATTTCCTGATGTTGTAGTCATTAATTGTTTCGCATTTAATAGGAATTGTAAATGCTTTAAATTTTTTTGGATGAATTATTTGCATATTATTTCATTTATGTGCACTCTTCGATTGTCTTCGATTTGACACCTTAATTTCCGTTTCTTCAATGTGGTATGGAAAAAAACCTATTGATAAAATGGTGACGTGTCAACTTTTACACTGCAGTTATGTAACTGCGTTGCGTTGATCGTTGCGTTGCAATGGAGATAGTTCTACAAGCATGGTAATGGGTATTACATTTTAAGGAGATATTATTTTTGGATTGTAAAGAAGCAAGAATTCGTCGTATTCTGTGGAATTCTAGTTACCCAATTAATTTTGTACTTTTACCCGGAGTAGTACCTGTGAGGTATATACATCGCTTCGCTGTAATTCGTTCCGATTGTCGTGACTTAAAGGGAAGCAGGTGGCTGAATACTTGTTCTGTTTGACTTGCCAAGCTTGGCCTCAGGTAACGAGGTGTTCGATCTCTCTCTCCGCTCGGCATTGAAGTAGATGGCGCTATATAAGCTCAATGCGTCCCATTCTCTGCTATTCCGCCGTCCCAAACTTAAACGCTGATTAAGTTGGGTTTATATATCTCCCAGGTTTAGTGCCGGGGAACTTCCGACATTTTTAATGGTTCTCTCCCCTTCGCTCTTAACTCCCTCACTCTCTCTCTCTCTCTCTCCACCTTACGTCCGAAAAGGAAATGGGTGCATTATGGCCCTGCATTGTTTCGCGGTAAACATTGAAATGCTTTTCTGCCTTTCCTTGTGGCCCACTCACATGGGAGGGAGTGGGGGTGGGTTGGCTGCGCGAAAATAAACCATTCTTCCTCCTCCTTGAGACACGGAGGTTTTTCCTCTCGTTCCCAGTCTTTGTGTAGCTCGGCTGTGTCATCGTGTGTGTGTTGGTGCGAATGTGTTGTATCTTACTCCTTCACGTTGCTCTCCCGACGTACATTCTAGACCCCTCCCTATATCCCTCAACCGCCATCCCTCCACCGAAATATCCACCCTCTCTCTTCTCCGTCTCCTTCATACTCCTGTTATTAAAAGGTACACAATCCCACGTTTAGTTCGTTTTTATTTTAGTATTCCACCGGTCAAGGTAGGTTTACATGGAGCATTCTGCTAATCACCCCGCTTCTGTCTCCCCTCTCCGAATTGAACGTTCGTCTTCAAGTCGCAGTAAGGCCTATTTCTTTTCATTCTTTCGTAAATATTTTCACCCGTTTTCTCCGCCTACCATCATTCTTATATCACGGTTTTTAACATCACCTCCCCGCTTGGTGCCAGCTATTTAAAAATCCTTTGTCTCCATCCACTTTACATAACCCGCCAGAAATTATTGCGGACATTTTTAAAGTCAGGGAAAACAGGGATATGACAAGTAGTTTTGTACTTATGAGGGAAAAATGGGGATCGTCAAGGGTAGCCGTCGTGCTGTCCGAGAAATATTAGATAAGGACTCAGATCTTAGTCGGCAGCCAATGCGCGCCAACGCTATGCTAAGGTATATTTCGGTTAATTATGCCCCCGGTATGTCAATATTTTCATGGCTAAAACAGAAATTTTGACGTATTTTTTCAAACTTCCTTTGGAGTGTAAAATCTTCATTACCCTCTGACCGTCATACTGCTTAAGGAAGGTCTATGGAAAAATGATAGTTTCTGTCAGGAAAATGTCATGGAATTTATTCTCTGAAGTCTTGTAACTAGCTTCCATTCCTCCATCCACTCAGAGTAGTGAGGTGGCTGATGCGGGGTGGATGTGCCCGGAGGAATGAGGGGAGCTCGCGGTGGTTTGGCCTGGGGGAGAGTTGGGGGTGCGTTAGGTCTTGGATCGTGTTCCTCGGTGTCATGAGGAGGTTTGTGGCGGTAGGTTGTTCTGAGGATTTCGGGAGCTGGCTGCTTGTTGGCGCCCCCTTTCCCTACCCTTCTCCCCTCCCCCTCCATCTTCTGACATCTCTTCCCCCCTTCCCTCTCCTCTCCTCTTCCGTTCGCACCTCATTTCATCCGTCCAAAAATGCTTCCACTCGACCCTTCTCTCTCTACCTCTTCATTCCCGTCCCTCTTCCCCTATTCTCTCTCTCTCCCGTCGCCTTTCTTTCTATCCGGGCCCCCAATCACGTCTCTTCTTTCTCTCATATTTCTATTCCCTCCTCCTTATTCCTCTCTCCCCTTTCATGGTCGTGAGAAGCGGACGATAATGATAATCCCAGTCCCTTCCTTCCTCCTCCATTCCAAGTCTCTTATTTTTTCGGTGCAAGTTTACCTTCCCCTAATCTTCCTCTGGCTGTTTTTTGTGCCATGTTCCATGGTGCGTGTTCGTAGATCTGCAGTAATGCGTCATTATTGGAGTTGATGGTAGAAAAGTACCCCTAAAATTATTTCCCGTGGAGTGATGGCTTTCATTTTTCAAGGCTCATGACCGATCGATTTGACATTTTATCTCTTATTCCTTCAATGCTCTCGCGTCCAGTCTATAAGGTATTATCGGAAAATTTATAACACTCTACCCTTTGCGTAATTATAACTTTCTATTTTCAAACCATATGTTCTTCTCTTTATTTGCATTTGCACATACGATTCTGGTGGAGCCTATCGTGATCGATGTCTCAAGGAAGATGAAATGAAATCAATTATTCATAGTTACGGCCGCTAAGTACTTCGTCGCGGTATTCGATCGAACATGAGTATTTGACAGTCTTTCAAAAAGCGTCAACTTACTATCGCGTTAAAATCATATAGGAGCTCTGAGATCCATGGACGACGCGATCGAAGAGCTTGGTCGTGCATGCTGTAATTTATGGGGTTGGCTGTATCGTTACTACCTTCATACGTATCGCTATTTCGTTTGCCATTCAGGTAATTTGGCCACGATGAAGGCTCGGGTGCTATCTTCCAATCTTTATTATTTTGCGTGGCAATACTTCCTTGCTTCTATTTGATTCTGAGAGGGAGTAGTTCCTTCTTCTTCTTTTTTAGGATAAACATTTGACTCGGAAACGACCAGTGACTGTGGAAATATTTATGGCGGGCACTCTCCTGACTGTTGTGCTCGATGTTCCAGTGGCTGCTTCCTCCACTGCCCTACCCCCCCCCCCTCTCTCTCTTTCTGTCTTTCCACTCCTATTCTCTGAAAATACCCCCTCCCACGCCTCCTACGTTCTATCCTGTCCAACCCTTCCCTCTTTGGCCAAGGCTTGTCGCCGGCTGAACCCTTGCCCGGGAGTTTTTCCCGGAGTCCTCGTCTTTTCTTTTCGTTCGAATTCATCTAAAACCCTCCTCAGCTTTCTTCGCTTTAAAGGCGATGAATGAGGGACAAACGGTGGACGTCAGTAGTGGTAAGGGCCGAGATATTTTTTTATCTTTCTCTGGTATTTCCGTACGAATTACAAAGGCTGTAGTTAGTGTACCTGTCCCTCTATCATTTAGCTGCAAACAATGGCATTATAATCACCGATGTGCTTGGGGAGGATATTTATTTAGTCGTCGTTTTAGGAAAAGAGGTCTGTAATATTTTATACTACAGTGGAATATCTATTCATTAGAAATATAGCTGCATGTTTAGTAACTGTTATTATTTTGCATAATTTTTTTCTGGTGTTTTCCGTCTTGCTAATGCCATTTTGTTTCTCTTTTCAGGTGAGTATTTCTTTATCTAATGGTAAAGAATGAGTGAGGCGTATGAAATTACACCATTTGAGTGAGTACAGGGTAAAAAATAACTTCATCGCCTTGAGGACGAGAGTAATTACTAGCTAATTAATTATTTGGTATCATACCGTTGCATCTTGTTGAGGCAACGTAAGCCTTTTTCATTTATGTTTAATTATTTTGGAATATTTTCATTTATATTTATAGTGGCATCATAATAGATCGAGTTTCTTAGGCAATGAGCTTTGACTCTTTTATAAATTAATCCTTAATCCATGACATCAATAAATAGTTTTCCTGGGTTGGGCGAGTAAAGGATGAAAGGTGAAAAGTGTTTCAAATAATATGCCAGCTACCTACCTACATTTTGAGCTGTGGGTATTTACGGGTATATCCACGATTTCAAGTTAATTATTGACTCTTTTCTTTCTCATAATCTTGTATTCGGCGGAAGTAGCCGCGGAAGCAATTAATTATTGTGAGTCTAGCCTCCCTCGAAATCTGTGACCCAAGCGGTGACTATCCGAAGGTCAGCTTCGGTGATATATGAGTTGGTAGATGCGATGCGTTTAAAGCACAAAACGACCGACAAGTGAGTGCGCGGACTAAGGGGAAAAGCAGTTAATGCTCTGAATGCAATTAGTGCTGCTATCGTTTGCTAGTCTGTATAATTCAAGTGCTACCATTACTCGACCTCTCTAATCTAATCTGCAGTGATAAGTAAAGCACCTTTGAATTTATCCCTCGTAATTCCTGGAATATTGCTAGGAAGGTTGATTCTCTGTTAAATGATCTGAACAGGGTAAAATGAGTATTTTTCAATTAAAAATAATTATCAGTAACATCTTCCAGAGTCTTCCTAGGTTGATCGTTAATTTATTTCTATAAATTAATAAATAAATTTCATTTCTCTTATCAAATATTCGGTTATTATTGCCACCATCATCGAGCTTCAGAATTTCACTACAATATAACTTTTTCATAAAAAATGTCAATGAGCAATTAACGTTTACAGTGGTGAAAGTAACTAGGCGATTTCGTCGACTGGAGGAGAGAAAAATCTTTTATTCCCTGATGATGTAGAAAAATGTTCAAAATATCTCAAATTCTTTTTAAACTGGCTGCTTTTGGTGAGTTACTTGACTCATCGGGACAGGTTTTTAACATCATATTTCGAATCATCTTCTTGCGATCATATGTAAATACATTTCGGAGGGCAATTATGTTATCTTTTTCTCCATTCTTGCTAATGGTTCCTCACTTCCGGGTGTCAGACCTGCATAAATATCGATGTATCGGCGTCCATAATCGTATGATTATGACACATTACATATTGATTACGTACATTATGATCTCATTATATATCTTTTATCTGCTTCTTCTGTATTTCCCATCTTCTTTGCATCTCAAGTGTTGATAGTATTCTTTTCGTTATGTCACTTGCCATTACGTTCTTTCCTCTGTCAAAGGTACCATTTTATCCTCATCCCTTCAAAATCCGGACAATCAGTCCCTCTGCTTCCTCTTCATCTCATACAAATTTTGAGATGCGCCATCCCCAATCTCCAATCGCAATAGCACATCATATGCTTCCGCTCACTTCCCGAAGAAAATATTTACATCTTTCGATTTAGTCGGATTCCCATCACAGGCCAGCGGTCCTTTGTGGAACACGAAAGGATATTACAAAAAGAAAATAGTGCAGCCCTGTAGTACAGCGTTCCCGTCACTCGCTGAAAAGATGAACACGGTGCGTGTGGAGTAGAGAGCGTTGTTGGTGGGTCCTGGTGCGGTGAAGGGGCGGTCACCCCCTCTTCGAAGGGTTTAGGACCGCGAAAAGGGCATTGCACCGTCTCATTTCTTGACCTGTGGCCACCTCTCGACTGGTGCCGTTCGCGCATGTGACGCCTCATGTGTTTTTTTTATCCAGCAACCCCCTCCCCTTAGCGAGTGCGGAAATATTTGAAACACAACATGCGTGATATTCCGATTGCGTCTCGATCCTCAATTCCTGATCCCTATTTCACGTTTTCCAGTCTCGTCTTCATCCCCAGAAATTTCCATTCGGAGGGATTTTTATTTTTCAAATTACGTTTTGACGTTCCATTCCTTTTTCAGTTTGTTGTACGTATTGGTTTATTGTGTTTCTTGAATCCAGTTTCTGTGTATTCTGAACTCTCGTGTTTATGAAAAATGACTAAATAGTTATTTTGGAAAATCGCATATGATTATCCATGTATAACTATTTATTTTTATATAAAAAACTGTAAACTTTAAGGATTTTCTCTCAGAGATAATTTTGTTGACTTAAATCCACCTTTGTGTTTATTATATCCATATTTTTGTGTATATTAAGGGTATCTTTATTTTTCACCGTCCAATTGGCGTTTGCATTAGTTCCTCCTTATTTTTTTCGTTATTTATTTGATTTTTTCTTTAGATGTATTTAGGTTTTGAGGCTAACTACTCCATTTGCATCTTTAGTTGGTGTTCAAGCAGTTTGTGGTGCTGTTTAAATTTTGGAGCTATTTAAAATTTTATTCCTAGTACGCAATACCCGTGAGCTTTTCGTAGCATGCCCATGGTAGATCGCTATAATTAAACCATTGGAATGTCGTGGGATGCGGTTCATTCATCAGTGTATGCTGCTCAGTGATCGCCGTTATTTGTAAAGCCTTATACAGTGTAAGAGTATTTAGAAGGTACATAAATAATTTACGGTGTAAGAGTATTTAAAGGAAACATAAACGGAAAATTTAGGAGCAACTACATCCAATAGCTTAAATAAAGCATCTAATACCCGTCATTGAAGCCGAAAACTGATAAATGGATTGATTGTGTGTTTGATTTTGGCTGCACGTATCTCGTATTTATCTCGGAAGCTCGCCGTTATCGTGAAGTTTCATAATAATTTGCATGTCAATATTGACGCAAAATCGTTGTGGGTTGTTCAAATTAATTTACGTCAAATGCTTTTATTCAAGCTTTCAGGATCCATTTAATCCCTTGCGCGGCGGCGTTGCCACCTCGCGCGTTTTCAGACGCCGCCTGGATAGACTCACTCTCCTGCGTATATAGACATTGTGGCGGGATCACTCGCGGTTCGGCGTTTGGCGAGTATTATTACAATACACAAATCCCTTGTAATTTAGAGGCGAGACACACTCGCCAGCACGCTTCAGCAATGATCGGATTACTCGCCACCAGCGTTATCGCCAGTGTTCGAGAGATGAAGGTAAAAAAAGGAAAAGAATCGGCTTCCATCGCGAGTGGCGAACCTCTATTCCAATTTGTGATACGAGTTTCCTCGTCTGCTGCCATACAAGCGTCGACGATTTAGTCTGATAACGGGCTGTTGAAACGGGGCTGGCGCGGAGGAAAATAAATATAAACATGCTGAGAAACATGTGTGGCAGGAATAGCAGGTTGGGATAAAGTTATTACGTGCATCTTTGACGGAAGGGATATTTGTCTTTGGGAGAATCGTTCCAATTTATTTCCTATACATATTTTCGGGGCAGATATTAGTTGAAGCGGGTAGAAAATTCTCTCGTGAAAAAGGCATTTACTTTCTCTGCGATGTGAATAACTATTTGTTGGTGACGAAGCCGTCTAAGATCCTGGTGGGGAAGTGTAGTGCAAGTTACACCTATGCTTTTATTTACTGTTTAAGTGAAATTGTTATCTGCAGAAAGCCTCACACTATTTATAATGTATAATTGGTTTATTGCAGTCGATATTGATTGCGAAAGTAATACTTTTGAAATAATTAAGGCTTTTCCTTTCGCTTCAGTCTTTTTTATTTATTAATGGTATTCAGTCATTGGGTAAAAGTTTTAATAGATATTTTGTGTCTAGCAATGCCAACAGATGGTTACAAGGACACGTTTATCAAGTTGTGTATTTTCTGATGTTGAAGGCCAATGCTTTTAATCCCTGTGTTTCATTGAATTTCGTTTTATAATTCGGCACGGATTGCTTGATGTTAAAAAAAATGTGATGACCGAAAGTGCTTGATTCAAAGGGTATATTTCGATGTAAATATTCTAAACTTCTAGTTAAAATGAAAGATTTCATATTCTTCTTTTATGAGATCTGCTTATAAAATATTTTTGATTCTCTGAGATGATATTTGTTTTGACGTTATTGCATTATAGTTATTCCGGCAGCATATCTCTAATTTTATGTAATTTGTTAATTAAAACGATAAATGAATACTCTGCTTAAGAATATTTGAATTATATGAAAAGCAACTTCAGTCATTAAAGGACTTTGTATTTAACATTACCACCTGATTCTTCATAGCTGAAATTATTTCTATCCGTTTTATTGTATCAGTTTAATCTATACCATTCTCTTCTTCATGAATGTGGTTATCTTAAGCACTCTTGTTCTAAACGTGTTTGATTCCCTGGCTAGGAGCCATGAGGTCAACTATGCGTAGTTTGCTTATCTTCACCCATGGGGTGGTTTTTTGTGCGGGGGTTTTCGGTTCGACCCGAGAGCGTAATTAGCCCCTGCGAGAACCCTGAAAAGGCACCTCCGCTCTCCGCCATTTGTCCCATTCAGCCCCGGCGAGAGAGGCTGGCCCATTCTCTTCCTTCGCTCTGAATTTATTCCCCTGGATTCGGAATCCCGTCCGCTCCCTTGTCCACGCGATATCCCTATCCTTCTCCCGCCATCTTTTCCCTTCTACGCCGTACTCGCACGTTTTAATTACCCTCTCTCGGTACGTCTCTCTTCGGCCCTGAAAACGTTCTGCAGCAGCGAGTCCCTCCATCGACCAACCACTCGACCGTATGAACGACGAGCTTTGTGACGTCCGCGATGTTGGTAAACTCAGAGGAGGAATATATTTATAAATTTTTTTTCGTGAAAATTGTATTGTTTTTCCAAAGCCTGCCTACCCTTTGCTGGAACAGGAGGAGGTGGAGATGGTCGACCTCTTCGTTATTTTTTTGGGTCGAATCCGACGACGAAAAAAAAATATGAGGCGCGAAAAATATGAGGAGAAGCCGTGCACACACGTAGCGCGCTGGCGAGCCGTGAATGTCGAAAAGTTTTTCGGTCGCATGGCTTTTTCTCTCTCTCTCTCCCTTCCACAAACCCCCGCGTTTAAAAAATCCTCTCTCCCTTTTTAGCTTCTCTCTCTCTCTCGTTCTAACATCAAGTCACACGTGTGCAATGGACAAGGCGGATTGAAATCATATTTTTCAACTTGACATACGCGCTTGAAATGCGTGGAAATTTCCCCTCACGTGCAGAGAGCTCTCTTCTTTATTCCCTGCCGTGGCAGATCTTCCTCCCCTACTTTCCCTCCTCGCCTACCTGCGAGAATAAATGTATGTATATAATTTTTTTTCTCCGTTCGCTGCTCACCTTTTTGAAATTGGCATCGTGGGAGGGGGCTCTCAAAAAGGTAGGCGCGGGTGCATCCGGTTAGTGTCAAGAACCGAGTCGTGTCTTCGGCTGTTTGAATTCGGGTGTGTCTACTTACAGTACGCGAGTTAGCGAAATGACGCATCATCTGCGCGATTTTTTTCCAGCAGTTTCGTCGAGGGCTTGAGATTACATCAGATTCCACTCGTTTGATCAGTGCTGGTGGTTGGGGTAACTTTCGCGATATTATGAGTTGTGTCTACACGGGTTCTTGTTTTTCATTGAATTTTGTTTTACATGGCCTTTGAGAGTTTTTTGCCATTACTTTTTGCCTCATTCAGTGATAATTAGCGTGTCGTGCCATTCCAAGTATTTCATTTGGCTCTCCTCCGTAGCCTTATGTTTTACCTTTATTGTTTCGTTATTCAGAGTTGTCATTTGGTACGTTTTTATTTGTTCTTGCTTTTTGATTTTGACTCGTACCATTTTTAGAAAATCATCATACCTATTTATCCATTGCTCTGCTGATCAGGCTCTGTAAAAACTTGGAACGTCATTTGCCGGCTGAGATACTCTGAACTAAAGTTGTGCTGTCCATCAAAATCATTTTTCCATTAGCCACTGAACACAATCAGAATCATCACCGCTAATTCGTTAAAAAATACAAAGTTACGCTTTTCACAGGGAGTCCCCAAAATAATTCCTTGATTATTTAATTGAAATTGTCTTTCAGATTGGGTACTCCGTCGAAATCAGCGACTGATGTGAAATTAGAGGATAAAATTTAATCAAATTGACGCATTGGCAGGTTCAAACCCATTGCCTTTGAAATCACATGTTGTGTTGGCTAGGATGATTTATTCATCGTTAAGGCACCTTAGCATCAATATTATGGCTTAGCTGATACTATACTTCATTTGCGAAAAAATTCTCTTCGTGGAAAAAGTTTATTCGTCAGAGATCCCGGTAGGCGGCTCCCTTGTAGAACGAATTCTTTCACGAGCCACAATATCGAAAAACCTAGGTATCAACACATGCTCAGCATATTCGTTATTTAAAGTGGACCATTTTTCAAGCCTTAATACGTTCATGTCAACGCGACTTAATCCGAGACTGCAAATTTTAATGCCACCACGCCCATAAAATTGTGGATGATAGTTTGTCCTTTCGCCCTTCGCACGTTCCTTTTGAATTCGAATTAGTTTTCTGGCAATGTTGTTTTTCCCACTCTCTCTCTCTCTCTCTCTCTCTCTCTCTACATCCCATCCTTCTTCTCCTCTTCTTTGGCAAACAGCAAACTTCCTTTCCTCCTCCCAGCCCCTGGGGTCGACCGCTTTCCCATTCTTGGCCAAGGGCGGCCGCTGACAGGTTGGAATTAACTTAAAACTGAGTTATATTCCGTTTCCCCCTCTCACTCATAAAACGCTGGATTAGCCCCCCGCGTTGGTTAGTGGCCCGAATTTCTTTGGACTGCGTAATGCTCATCGCTTTTGCGGGTCCTCCGTCCTGCGCCCACCCCTCTCCAGCGCGTGTGCGATCTTTTCCTCTCTTCCTCGCTCACCCTTTCTTCCTTCCTTCCGCTCGCAGCAGCGGAGGACTAATGCAGGGTGTTTTTCCGAAAAGGCTTCTCTTCCCTCTTCCTGCCTTTTCTCTCTCCTCCTCCTCTTCCGTCTCTTCTCTCTCCGCATCGAGTCCAGCGGCCGCGAGTGAGGAAGTGCTTCCTGCCGCCGCCGCCGCACGGCGCTCGCGGCGACTCCTCGAATCCAATCAGTCGCCATCCAGCACGAGGAGGGTTTCATTGTTACCCTTACGCGCTCGGGAGCAGAGGTTGCGGTGAATTGAAACGGTAGGTAGCGCGTGCGATTTCTCCGCTCGCTCAAGTTGTTCGACGAGGAAAATACCCTCTCTCTCTCTTTCGTGTCGTTGACTAATGTGTTTTGTGACGGATGATTTGTCCTCCACGCCACTGCGCCGCGAGGCAGACTTGCGAAGATTTTGCAGATTACGGAGTGGGGTGAAAATATTTCGAGCGAATAAAATTTCGTTAATTTGGCGTGAACTGGCGATTTTCAAGTATCGCATCATCGCAAATATCATGCAGATGTGGAGGACAAAATACATGTATGGAGGAGCTAACGGTTTGTAGCCCTCTCGGAATGAAATGAATTTATACATACATTGACTGAGGGTTTAATGAAAATCTGAATAGTTTATGCTACATTGATTGAAATTTTTGAATGAATCATTATTTATCGTCCTAATTAAAAACTTAGCTAGTTGTGAATTCTAATATCTGCCGTATTTACCCAAATTTTCGTTATTCCTATAATTTTATTTATTAAGCCGATATCTGCACGAGCTTTTCCGAAAAATATTAGAATCGACTTGAAATGACTCTTAAAAGCTACTTCAACCGATTTGATACTGACTTAGTAATGTTGAAAATGTGTTCATTCATCTCTCCAGAGTCTAGTCTGAAGTAAGAGTGCTCTCGAGTTCATCCAATCAGCTGAGTTACTTTCCTGGGCCCCGCCCAATGTTCGTGTTTTGAAAGCCTTAATTTCATCTCTGCGGGGTTACTTTCCCCCTTATTGAGTAGGCTTGTCTACCCGTGGGACTTTCCGTAGTCGCTCGTCCAACGCGCGCGGCTCATTTGAGCGAGCGGTCGCTCCGACAAACAACCTCGGAAATCTCCGTCCGTAATTGGCGCCGAAACGTGTGATTGGCTAATTAATGGCGGGACAAATCGCGGACTGCTCTCATCCGAAGTTTAGGAAAATGGGCGAAATGTTATGCTTTCAAGTTGGACGCTCACCAACTCGGCCCTCGCGCCAGCCTTTCCGACGACTACTCGCTCTCATTCCACCCCAAGTCGCGCAAGTAAATGGAATCGTCGGCTTTGCTTTTGTTTGTGCGGATACTGGTTCCAATTACGTGTCCAGGACACGGCATTGGGAGACCCGAAAGTAAACACGGTTTGCGGTTTCGGCGGTCCTCCCCCCAACCCCCTCGTCCTCCTCATCCCTCGTGCCTCCCCCTAAATGGCGTGCCGCAGTCGCTCTCTCCGCTTCATCTGTTTCTTCACGAACACCTTCTGCCGCGTTTTTGTCCTTTTTAATTTTATTCATCTTCGAAGATGGTGTAAAAATGTTAAGGTCATTTCGTTTTTCGATTTTTTGATTGTTGGAGTGATAAATCATCATGCTTTCTTTGCTGCTTACTCCATGCGAAAAAAATGAAGACTGTGATAAGGCGATGGATGAACCGGTGAAGGGAAGGAGTGAAGATGGGTGAGTGATTTGGAGGAAGGAGTATAGGTTCTATTTATGTTGCGCTTGAAAGGAAAGAATAATAGTCAATGAATCAGTCATAATGTGCTAGTTGTTCCTCGAATGTGTGATGTGTTGTAGAGGTTGAGATACGCAATTTTGCTTCCAGTTCAACTTTTCATTTTCTTTCATCGTAAATGTTACATCCTTATATCATTATTGACTTTCACCTTTTATTCATACAGTAGCCTGATAAAACTCAAACAGAATTTACGGTAGTCACATTGACGCTAAGTCATCTGGAATTTCTCGTGGAAGGAAACTGCAAAATAAACGGCGGAGCATACTTAGATGCCATGATTGTGGTATCATGTATCCGCGGTTGGATTCTTGGAGAAAGCTATACATCTACTTGCTTTCACCTCTCTAGGACCAATCTCGGGGCCATACACCCTTCTTGATGAACGATCGCTTACGATAGCCCTTCCCTTTCAGCCTCTCTGAAGCCCATCTTCCCATCCGAGGAAGGGGTTGAGTTTTGTGCTGTCAGTCATATGTATGGCTGCAATCAACCCAGCCCATCCTACCGCCGCCACTACTCCCTCCTTCGATATGTCCGTGGGATGGGGCGAGGGAAGGGGAGGAGAAGCAGGAGAGAAACGGCCGTGCGGATGACATAGCTTTTCCAAGGCAATTATCTGGCGTGGGAAAGTTAATCAGAGGAGCGCGCTATCGTTTTCGACGCTAAACAAGCCTCTCTTTCACTCCTCCTCCCTATCGAGTGTGCGAAAAAAAATATCGCAGCCGTCCACTGCGCGCGCCCCTCCTGTCCCTCCGAACATTTGATGAATTGCTATCGCTGCGGCCGCCGCAAACACGCGCGCACGCTATGCCCCTGACATATTGTCCCTCGCGGTGGAATTCCCTCAGCTTCTCTAATAATCTCGGAGCTCTGGTTTATCTTTCGTGCCATTGTTTACTTTTTTTCGGGGCCCAAATGTGGCGACATTTTCCCGCGTCTCCAACACCTAGCCTCACCGAATGCGTTCAAGTTTTTTAAAAGTTTTTTTCCGGGTTCACACAATTTTTATGCCTTCCATCGAAGCAGCTGTTAAGTTAACGGATATCATATTATGTTCCATACCAACTCTTTCAAAGTAGATATCACCTGAAAAAATTGTGCTCAAATGCATCTAAATGGCATGACATCTAAGCTCAGTTGGTTTAATAACATTATTCTAAATAAACACTGATATTAAATCTAGCTATACATGCTTTTTTTGTTTCGAATATATTCGATATTTATCATTTATACATTTTCCGGCGAAATCCTCGTGACAGATTACTGGATACTCTCTTATTTACGTAAATATTACATTCATTCTATACAGTCATGACTTTTAACCTGTTGAGGACCTTGCCTTCATGTGATAAAATAATAAGTACGATATAGAGCTATTTTTCTGTGATATAGAGATGCCTAAAAAGTTTCATTGTCTATATGTTTAAATTTAAAAGCATGTTTATATACTCTTTTACAGATATCTGCTGTACGCTAAATTTCCTCGGTGTCTGTTCTTCTATCCTATCTAGTGTCAAGGGACCTTCCTCCAGTTGGTATTTACCTAGTCCATTGATTTTATATCGCCATTTGCTATGGTTAATTCCTCCAAGTAGTTGATGAACGCATCGCAAGTTGGCAATATTTCAAGTGCGGCGGACGGAAAAGTTGATTAAAACGTTGATCGCGCGAACAACGCGTCCTTACTTTTGGCGCTAAATGAAAGACTCCTTAGGTCGCAGACGCGTCTCTTCCCATCTAAATAGTGAGCCGTCCGTACGGCCAGCCGTCGCGCTTTTGTTTCGCTCCCGCGTGAGTTATTGTTCCCCCGCATCTTGTTTTGCTCCCTTTATTTTGAAGAAAGGCTCCCAAGTTCTTCCCGCATACACATCCTCGAAATGGGAATAACCAAATTTCCTCGAAATAGCCTCCATATTTTTTAATTGAGCGACTTTTTATTCACGTCTTGACACCGCTACACGTTCGCCCTAAGAACCATAATTCACCCACCCAACCCCCTCTCTTCTTCTCTTTTCCACCCCACCCCACTCCCATTTGCCGGCCCTGTTCCCTTGCGCTCCCCGCCTCCCCTCCACCCACCCCTCGCCAGGGCCCCACGAGGTCCGCCTAAATGAAATACAACTCCTTCATTAAATAGGACGGCGGCGGAGGCCGGGAATGCATATTCATGACACACGTGATGGAGAACAAGAACCGCGGTATGAGTTTTAGAGTATAGAGGTCAGGGCATTAGCAGCGGGGCGCCCACGGTGCAAGGGGTCACACCGTTTTATTCTTCTTGAGCGAACAGGGAAGCAGGGGTGGAGGGTGAGGGAGTCGTGGGGTTCGTTCTCTTAAGAGGAGTTGGATGGTGAACGTACTGCTTGCTATCCTCTGCCGGTACTCCTCCCCCTCATCACGAGTTTTATCATGGCGGAACTCATCCACCGGGCCGAGGCGTTTATCTTCTGCCCTCTCTCGCTTCTCCACTCCTTATCTCTCTCCCACCACTCCATGTCGCCCTCCTCGCGCTACCCACGAAATTTCTTTCCGCCTCCCAAATGATATGATTTTTTTTTCCTCTCTCCGCCAGCCTCGTGTGCCGGCGCCTCGGCATATGCCAGAATGCATGCGGGCGGCGGGGGCGAGTTGAAGTTGAGTCCCTTCGTGCGCGGAGTGTGTTTTTTTTTACTTTTTTTCCGGCAATAACGGCGCCACACGCGGCGTTCTTGTTTCTTCATCCCGGCTATCGCTTGGCGCTGCCGGCCGTCTCGTGTTGCTGCGGAGGCGGCTAGGTGATAGCAGGCAGCGCTCACTTCTCGCGCCTTGCATCGGGGACTTTGGATCGTGTCCTCTCCCCCCATTACGTCACATCCTGCGTGCCTGTCCTTTCGGGCCGTGTTATCAGCCGCTTTTTACCGTCGAAACTTCGATGCGGAGTGTCTTTGCCAATGGCCGAGTAGAAAGTTTGAAAGAGGTGAAAAATGTCAATTTTAACGCTGCGAATTTGGGAAGTTGATATCCGGATTAGCGGTTTTTGTTGGAAATGGTTCGAGAAACGCGGTATGGAGATCATTCTTCATAAAATTCAGTTTTGGTTGCATGTTATGCTTTTTGCTGAGCTTCTGTAATATCCTGGAAATTCGTAATAATTTTATTGGATGTGTTAGCTTGTTGAATTTTTATTTTTATTTTCTTCCTTGCGCACTCTCAAACTGATTGATGCAACCTTGAAATATTCACGACAGCCTTTTACAGTGTAAGTGATTCGTTGAAATACAACATTTTCTTTTCAGATAATCCTTAATTTAAAATCCTTAAGGCTGACTTAGTATTCTAGGGAGGCAATCACAAGCCTTAGAGCATAAAATATCAGTTATTTTAATTAAATATAAACCTTGTGTAGAGGCACGCAAAGATTCATGCTCAGCATTCATACCCCCCAAAACTACTCTCTGCCTATTTTAACGCTTTCCGTTCGAATTATATTAAGTCCAAGTGACGGTGCAGTGATAAGTATTTTATCAACTTTTTTTACTTCTATTTTATTTATTTCTTTATTTGAGTTCAATCCCCTGAATATATTAATAGATCTTGTTTCTCTCATTGATGATAATGGAAGGTTTTTTTTAGTGGTTAGAGAGACCCTTTATGGATTAGGGACATGGAGGGTGGGGAGATTTTTCAAGTGATTAACTCGTTCCCCGAATGGCTGTGAAGCCGCCATTTGGTGGCCCTGCCGCAACGCCACCGTCTGTCCGGACAGGAGGTTTGACAAAGTTGCTTCCTGTCCAGATGAAAGTCCCTCCGGAGAAAAGGATTGATCGAATAATCGGTCGTCAATTAATATTTGCTTATCGCGGTCCGAAGGGACAAAAAAAAATGGGTGAGCGTCCGACGATGGTGCCATTAGTAACGTTACACTCCATCATAGTAATGCTATTCCGACTCAAATCGCGCTCATATCTTCTCTTGAATGATTACCTACGTCGGCCTTTCCTCTTGCCTTTTTTTTCGGCCCCCCTTGGGGCAAAAAAGGCCTATCAATAAAGGACTGGAGATGTGAGCGGGGGACTCGCAAAAAAAGCAAGTGGCCGATATCTTCATTTTAAAAACGTTGTTGGCGCTCATAATAAAGCATTAATAACCCTTGCCTTTATCTGTCTTGGCTTTTTTCTCTCTCCCGAAGCCTATTAGAAAGGATGAACGCTCTGCTCTTTGTGGGATGCCCTTAGATGAGCGGTTTCTATTTTCGGCAGTTCTTGCGCCTTTTCTGGCTCCTTCCTTTGCGAGGGAATGAGATAAAATTATCCAAATTCGTGTAGGTGTACGGGTTTTACTTTGCTTGCGGTTTCTGGGAATCCTAATCAGGGTTTTATTCTAGAAAGGGGACCATTTTGAAAATATCTTCTCAGAATTCGGAGAGTATTTCCTGTCTCTTAGTTTCTGCCACCCTTTCTTCTGCATCGTTGACTTATTTTGTTCTCTTATCGCCTTTTAAGAGATAGTGACAACTTCGTATATTCTCATTTTAGGGTTCACAATGTTATTAAGCATACGCTTGACGACTCCTACCTCCGTAAATATCGTTGTCTTTCTCTCAACTAATTATCAGGTTTAGAGCTGAAGATTAAAGTTGGTAAAATTTCATTTAAATCTGCCAGAATAACTGTCATGAAAATGGTTTTATTCCTTATTTTTCTTTTGCGGATTACGAAATCCTATTGTACATAGAATACTTTGCTTTGCTCCACCTAATACTTATTCGTATTAATTCCAATGATTCTCTTTGGAAGAAAGGAGTTCGTGAAGCATTAAATAGGATAATGATAATAGCTAGAAATTTTATTTCTATTTTTTTGTAATTTTTTCCACCGCATATTATAATTTAGCTATGAAAATGCCAATGATTCAAGTTAAAGATGTATGTAATGAAAGACAGGTACATAATGTTGAATTTTTTCGTGATTTTACATAGAGTAATCGAATTATGTAATACTTCCAATATCTGAAAGCATTTTCTTTGAGTTACGTTGTATTTAATTTAATTTGATGAGCCTTTTTTTTAGTAAATGGTGCCTACCTGAAGTAACCCTCATGAGCTTGCATATTTTTTTCGCATGCATGCACCCTTGCTCGACCGTAATGTTGCCATTAGGGTACTTGGTAGCCCTTTCTCTTCCATCCCCACTCTCAGGTACCCTCCGCTCATTACTGCACCCCTTTTCCCCCCTCTCCTCCCCATTCTAGGCCGCGGCTTATCTCGTGACGCAAGCCCCCTTCCCCCTACCCCTTTCCCGTCATTCATCTCTGCCGGGCCCACCTCCACGCCCCTCCCCCACCTCCCCAATCCATCTTCCCCCCATCATTCCTTCTTCTCCACCTCCAGTGACACCGTGACCTCACATTCCAAGTACACCACCTGCCTATTCTCTCCTTATCATTCCACGGCGATGCATCGGGATGAACATCAATGAGGGAGTGGTTTATTGGTACTAACATGGATCAGTAATTATTTTACGTCCCATAATGAAACAATGTGTGTAAAACAGAAGCCTACTTCCTTCTTCCACATGAACCTATGTTTACCGTAAGATCACCCCTAGTATTTATTTATCGACATCACTTATATAATTTATAATTTTCTTGGTCTCTATTATTTCCAGTAATTGGTAACGTTGAAGAGATTTCAAATAGTGAATATAAAAATATCTAATAATGAAGCCCTTAGGATGACAACTGAGTCGGTTGTCGAAACTTAGGCAGCATCCTAATTCATGACCCGGTGGCAATCCGAGAGCTTTACACGCAGTGTATTCGCCAGGATAGCACCCAATTATCCTTCCATGTTGTAAGGCCTACGAGCATCACCATTTGCTGTAAAATAGTGGTCAAGAAAACTTTAACTGTTGGTATTATTTAATAAGGGTGATCCATCGGTAAGGCTAATCTTGAAGCCGAATGAGTGAAAATGCTTATCTTGGTGTCTAACATTTATGGAAAGTGCCTTAAGTTGGTTGGCGCACGGCTGTTTTTTTCTTTCCCTCGTCCACTTATGGTGTGCCCGTATTTTTCGCCTTCTCTTCATTTTTCCATTCCGTATTATACTCCTCGCCCACCATTTTGAGCAGTCGTTCCTTCCTTTTCCTCCTCGTCCATCTCCGCCTTCTCCACCCTCATCTACCACCTTACCCAGCCACGGCGTGGTTTTTCTGTCTCTGTCCCTGAAAGCTCCCACCCCCAACAGCGCCTCCCCCGCTCAACCATCTACCACCCCCCTTGTCTCCCGTTCTGCTGCTTTTTGTCCTCTCTCTCTCTCTCTCCCTAAATTCCTCCCTTATCTTCAGTCCCCTCCGCCCTCCCTCCCCCCGCACTACCTTTCCTCCTCACCGCCTTAATTGATCCCCAAACTCATCTTTTTTCTCCACTCCTCCCCCAACCCCTCTGCCCCCCCCCCACACCCTCTCTCCTCCCTCGGCGGCGCAGCCTGCTTTCCTCACTCAAAATCCGCCCCTTTGGCTTTTTTTTTTACCACGCGAACAGCAAAGGAGGTGGAGGAGGGGCCTCCCTTTTTCCGCGGACGCGAAATTATTATTATTATTTTTGCTAGTTTTACCGATTAGGCGCCCTGATCCGTCCGGAGAGATGCTGTGAGCGAAGTTAGGTTGGCTGCCTTCGTCTTTGATACCGATCGCGGCTCATTTTTTTGTGACTTAAATAAAATGAGCGTCTCTTCATTACAGCGAGGATATCATGTTCCGCTCTCCGCGATCAGTAAACGCGTCCGAAGGGGGGATTTCACGGCAATGTAATTAATGCTCGTGGAAGTATGGGCGTGTTAACTTTTCACACTATCTGCTTCTGTGGATGAATGAAAGAAACGGCCCGTTATTTTGAACTTTACGGTTCCGCTAAGCCATGGTTTTTGACGAAGCTAGAGCGGCTGATTCCAACAGCACTACGTAATTTTTATATAAAAAAATAATAGTTTTATATCTGTGTCAAGGTCAGCATGTCCCCTTTTCCGCGAAAAGCAAATGTATATGTGATATTTATGGAAATATATCATTATAAATTCTCGTTAAATTGCGCGTAAGTCCGATCTCATAGAGTACCTATAATACTGTGTTGGGATTAATAGTTTAATTGTGCTTCTCTGAGAGTATTTAATGGTTTATTAAATTGTACGCATGATTAATCTGAAGGGGATTTTGTTATTACTATTTGTCCAATTTCAAATGCTAATGTTGGGAAAATGGTTAAATATTAACTTTTTTTTCTCTAAAATTCTTAATATTTTCATGTGATTATATGTCACTACTCACGAGGAAAACAGATGCTGTCAGTTACGAACACGCTTGAATTATACTGCTCGGGTCAGAATCAGCGCCTATCGAATGAAATACATCTTTTAGTTAATGTTATACCAGGCGAACGCAATCATGCATTTACTCTGGTGACCCCGCCGCAATCGTTGACTTCATGTTATCTTTACATCGTTTCTTTATCCATATTATTCTGAGTTATGTGCTTATGATGGGGATGAGGGTTCCGAATATGCGCTGCGTTGAATTTAGATTCTGGAATAGGTGGCGAAGGAAGAAATTGATAATGGCATGGTTGCCATCAGAGGATTCTCAGTGGTGTGCTACTTTCTCGATCATCTCCAGCGAACGGTTTCCAGTTGTTATCCCACGTTCGTTACCTTTGAATAAAAAGGTCTTCAAACGTCATTAGTTCCATTTGGTTGGACACGACTGCAATTAGGTGTGCCCGATTTCTTTTTTAAGACCCAGGAAGACTACATCTTACGCGGGACTTGCCTCCGTTCAATTGATGTCTCTCTGCGTCTCGGCTGTATTCATTTTTTGCATTCAGCGTCTTTGCATAAAATTTTAGGGGAAATCGTTCCTGCCGGCCTTTATCGCCGCCGAGAGGTTTTTTTTTGTTCCCATCCCTACTTCTGCCATCGGCATGGAAATACGTCCTTAATGGTGATTAATTCCACCTCGCCATTGCACCGCCCCGCGTAAAAATAAATTCTCGTTTGCCCCTATTCTTGGGCGCTTTTTTACATCTCACTCGCGGATCCCCTCCATTCCCCGTTCATTTCCTCGTCCAAGCCGTTTCCCTTGTTCTCTCTCTTTCTACAGAAGAGAGGCGTGAAGGCGGAAGGCAAGAGAGGAGGGGAGGGGGGGCTGCTGCTCATCCTCTCCGTTTTGAAAAATGGAAGAAGATGATCCGGTAGTCCCATCTGGAAGCTCTCTCACTCACTCTGCCATTGTTGCTATCGATTTCAGAGGGGGGGCATTACGGCGCCCGGTCCATCCCGCGGACGAAAATTTGCCATTAGCAGGGGACGTGGGGCGTTAATGCGTTTAAATGTGGAAATATTCAATCCTTAAAGCGGAATACCTGTGGTACCGTGGGATTGAATTTTCAGGGACGCCAGCTTAAAGTGTTTAATTAGTTTCCGCGCAAATGTAAAAGTAGAGGTGGACAATAAATGCATATCTGTTCGGAATGGGCTGGCTTCATTATTATTTGAGTTGTTTACCATTTAAGTCATGCTCAAATAGGAGTAGATAGGCAGATACTCTTAAAACTTTGTAACCTTAAAACTGCATTTTTACATGGAAAGAGAGGGACGACAGTGGCTGAACGGAATAAGGTTGGATTTGAGGGGAAAGAAGAGAGGGGTGGAAGTTTCATGATTTGGATGAAGTGTAATTGGCTTCTTGGTGATAAAGAGGATATTTAAAATTTGAGATTAGCCTGGATCATCAGTGAAAGTCTTCTTAACCGGTGAATAACCTGTCAAAGTTATCTCTTTCACTCATAATACGTTCTGCCCATAATACGTGTATATCCCATCTTATTCCTTCCCTTGCCTGTTTTCCTAACATGATACCAATGTTATTTTTATGGAATGCTTGCTGATCCATTCCTTCCTGTCGGAACCTTACTCTGCCAAACAAAAATGGCCGAAGAACGGCGTTTGACTAATTCCGCCCGTTATTGTCTTATAGTAACGCGACGGTGGTGACTCCTCTCGCTGTGGGATCCCGGCGAAGCTTTCCTCGTTTCCTCTCCTCGTCGTCCATCTCCATCAAAGCCCACTCAAGAAGTCAACATTTGGGTGTGGGCGTGGGACCCATTGGATGGGGGTGGCTGATTTTGGGACATGGCTCTCTCCCCTCAATCCCTCTCCAATCATCAATTCATCCTCCCTTTTTTGCCTCCTTCACGTCTCCCTCAGCTTAGACACGTAAGAATCGGCACCGATGGTCTCTACCACGTCCTGTGAATAAATCGAGGCACCCATCCACTCATACTTGTGCGGTGCACGGTGAGACTTCTATTGTTATTTTCTCTCCCGGTCTCTCTCCATCAGACTGATTTCCACTCGTGGTTAATATTGGTCTTCACGAACACGGCGGGGCTTTGCGTGAATTCTATGTTTGAAATAGCTCTCTAGAGTCAAATAAAGCATCATATTTTCTTCATGTGGAAATCCAAGGTTAGACTTGATGCAAAGTATAGCTGACTGATTCAACATGAGTATTGGTTTTGATAGGTAAGGGTACAACCCAACCCGGAATAGGCCACTCGCATGAGATATCACCCATTCGTTGCTCTAATAAAATATTAATCATTTTACCATGACATGCTCAGTACAGACACTTATTACTAATACCAGCTTCTAACGTATGTACTTTTAAAGTTTAAATGTCAAGAAATTTCATTTCCTTGATTACACAAATAGAAGAAAAATCGTTAAATTTCCATTTTTTAGTTAATTCCGACCATGGTTTTAACTTAATTCAGCCAATATCAAGGTACTGTGGGTAGTCCTATGAGCTCATAAAATATTATTCCATAAGGGTTGGGAAATGGGTCATGGGCTGGGGGATTGAACAAGGAGACAGGATAGTGTCTTTCTGAAATAATATTTTAGTAGCTCGCAGGACTACCCTCAGTAATTTGAAATCGAGTGAAATAATGGGAAACCGTGGTCGGTATTTAATGAACACTGTGTAATCATGGATTTCCTGAAAGGGGAGCTTATGTTTTTTTTACGTTTCGCTTCCTTAAAGGAGAAGAGGGCATTGGCACGCCAACCTCGGTGTTAGGCAGTGCTCAGTGGGCGGGCGGAGTTCCCGCGCGGCGAGCATTCCAATCGTGGGCCCTGCCGCTGCATCCCGCGGGGGCTCCCTCCTCCGCGCCCCCCCCTGCCGCTCGCCCCACGCGACTACTTCTCACCTCTCGTCATCTTCTCGCGTTGTTTCTCCCTCTTCCCTGATCCCTCCTCCTCCTCCCGGTCCTGTTTCATCCCTCAGAACCCGCTTGCACCCTCTTCTCCACCCTCCTCCCCCCTCCACCGCCCTTAAACCGTATTTGTTCACCCTCTCGTCGAATTACCAGACCGTGTTTCTACCTCTCTCTCCCACGGAGCTTTGGCCGGGGCCCGTCCTAACCGCCCCTATTTCCTCCCTCTTTCCACCCCCTTACTCGCGGATGCCAATTCCCTCGTTTTCAACCCCCTCCCTCCCCTTCCACCCTCTATGCGTTCGTTACAACCGCCCCCTCACCCCCCAACCCTCCCTCCCCCGTCCATCCCCTTGATCCGGCCTGCATCCCTTGTTTCCCCGCCCACGCAATCTCCAACCCAATTTCCTGCCGCAGAAATAACATCCATACTTCTTTGAATCCTCATCTCTCTCTCTCTCCATTCCCACCCCCCTCTCTCTCTCTTCCCATGGAAACCATCAATAATGAGTATTGAGAGGCAGTCTGAGTTGCTACGTGCGGGGAATGCTCTGCTGGTGGCATTTCGGTGCCGGTGTGCTCCGGGAAGTGGCGAGAAAAGTGGGGGCAAGGGTTGAGAAAGCTGTGTTTTACCCCTTTTGTTGGGTGTCTAGTTTTTGTGCTCAAAAACACACATTTAAAATTGTGGGTGAAGTTCTCACGGTTTATTTTGCTACTATGCTTGTAAAACTGTAAGTTAATTTGAATTTAACGTAGGATTGCCTGCTGGAAGCCTTAGGAAATCGATTGGTGGGGCGCATTTTTAAAAATTGTTTCGTGCGAGCAGTGTTCCAATCACACAAGAGGTTTATATGCGTTGGAATCATGAAGAAATTCTGTAGATTGTACCTCTAGGCGAAATAAAATGACGGAAGCTGAGAAACACAGCCTTCTAATTATTTCTCTCTGTAAAATGAAATTCATTATGATGGCAACATTTTTTTAAAGTTGATTTACACGACTTAGGCACTTACTACCAGTTATTAACTTTATTTTCATTTTCCTTTACCCGTTTAACTGGCTTCTGAGATCCCCCATAAATATTCCGGGGTGTTCCAGCTTCTTAGAACACCAAAGCTGACGTCTCTGTATGCCATGTGTTACTACTCTGTTATATGTGAAATAAAACTGTAGTGGGGATTAATAGGGGAGGAGGATTTTTTGGGATGGTAAGTAGTTAAAGACTTGGCCCGGGGTGGGTTCGCGGGATGCGAGTTGGGTGCGTGGATCGGTAAGCGGCGGAGGTGTCGCGGTATGTCTCTCACGTTTGGGTATAGTCTGCTGTCAAGGATGAGAGTGGCGGGGGGCAGGGGGGGAGGGAGAGGGGTTTTTGACACGGGGTGCGGCAAGGGCATTGGCTCGGGAACGAGGTAAGGGGGGAAGGGTTAGTCGCCGACGAACATTAATTGATGGCCTTTATATCACTACATCTGCGTCCGAGCCGTTCAAAAGCCCTAATATTTCCAAGCCGGGAGCAAAGGCTTTCAGGATGGGAAGGGTGGACAGGGCGGGAATGGATGGACGTGGGAGAGAGCGGAGCATAAAATTTTAGAATCACAGCCATTGCTCCTCTTCCCTCGGCGAAGGCCGTCTCCTCACTTATGCAAACTCGTTCCTCTAATCCTGTCTCCCCAAACCCCCCATGGATATGTTCCACTCCCACCTCACCCCTCCCGAGTGTTGCCCCCCATTGGCCTGTGTCGCTTTTTTCTGCTCCCTCCTTCCTCCAGCTTCACCCCCTCCCAGCCCTTGTATGAGGGCATCTCTTATTTTTTGACGGGGTACTTTCGCAGGACGTACGAAACTTTAATTAGTTTTGTTTAGCCAGTGAGTCTGCCCCGAGTAGCGTGATCATCTGATATCTGGAATCGAAAGAGGAAGGGTGTAGACCCCACCTCGTGCCGCCTCTTCGTGACTTCGTGAATCTGTTTTGTGATGATGCCTCGTGAATGCGATGCGGAATGCTTATTAGTGTTTGGTGTTGATATCATTACCAGCACACATTCGTCCATTCCTCGTCATCTTTCTTGCCTTCCTATTTTCACTTCCTCTCTCCCTCTCGTATAAATGCGATTTATTTACTATTTAAATATTACCTGAACCCGGTCTAGAGAAGATTATTGTGTACATAATTGCAGGCTCGAATTTTCAGCACTGTAATTCATTTGCGGAAACTGTAAATGATTTTACTTTGTCTAAAAAATTAAAAAAAAGAGGTTGTTCTTCGTGAAGTTGAATTTGTGGCCGACAGCAATGGAAGGGAGTGTAGTATTGCTACGTAATTTAGTTTTTGGACCACCAGGTTGCTCTAGAGAGTGGATTTTTATGATTTGAGTTCTATTTCTTATGCCAACTTCTCTTTTTAAGTTAGAAATTTCTTGTAATAGCTGCGTTAAAATTAACTCTCTCCCTATCTCTACACCTCAAAATTTAATTTTTTTGCATCCGCCAGCTGTTTCATCGGGTATGATTTTATGTTGCCAGTCTGTGATATTGTTGTACTCTTGATTTTAGGGAAAGGTATGCTTTGAATTTTTCATCTCACTCAATTAATGGCTTTATTCATTTGGAGGACTGCCCAATTTATTAGGTCCGCGACGAATCCTACCTCCGTAACGGTCTCCGATCGATACACGTGAATCGGAAACTGAGATGATGTTCTAGCAATCAAGAGCGTGTACCATATTTGTTGAGATTATGAGTTACGAGGCGAGACTTCTCCATTTTTTTCCCAACTCCTCCTCCTTTCTGATTTTAAATTACATGTTTTACGAGTAGGGCTCCCAAGTTGAAAGGAATGGCGGAGTAGTCTCAATCCAGTCCCAATTAAAGGCGTTATCTAGCCCCTCTCTCCCTCAAGCTGTCTCTCCGTATTCCTCTTGCATCGCCTCACCCAACCCTAGCCCCCCCACCCAATCCCTTTCCTCGTCGAATAAAAAACCTAAACCACCCTCGGGCCTTCCATCCTCCCTGCCTGCCGCTTTTTTTTCCATCCAACCTTCCCATTTTTTTCCACCGTGCTCCCTTTATCCTTCCACTCTCGCGCCTCCCAGCCCTCCACCCGCTTATATCCCACCCCCTCTTCACGGCCCAAACGAAGGGCGCCCTCGTCCCTTGCATTGCAAAATTCGCCGCCACCCCCTGACCGGCCCTCCACCGGCTCATAAATCCAGGCCCTCCACCGCCCCCGGGAATCTCCCTTGCCGATCCACACACCCTCCGGGCGTCCTCCCGACTAGGTTGGGTTTGTAAATGCGCTAGCAGCTACTCTTCTCCCTCGCTGTCATTAGTCTCATATCCCTCTTTCTACCCACCGGAAGCGCCGGCGTCAGTTTCCCTGCCCACCTGTCCGTCCGCCTCCCCCTTTCCTCATCCACTCCTTCATCCGCCTGCTTGGCCTCACCGCTTCTCCACATCTCTCCCCCTTTTTTGTGTCGCACGTCGTAATAAGCCGATAAAGAGGAGGAGGAGGAGAGGCACGACAGTCTAGTTCTTGTATGGGTATATTTTTTCCTTCTTTTTAATAAGCCGATGAAGAAGAGCACCATATAGTCCAAGCCTTGTGTATATTTTTTTCCTTCTTTCCTTGGGGCATGGCAATAATTTACAACATCGGAGCACCGTCGCGTGGTTTCATAACGTTCGCCGAGTTTCTTTTCGCTCAGTTGGACGTTCTTGGTTTGGCCTCCCGTTTTCGGTTCATGAGATGTACGTAATATATTTTATCTTGTATCATTTCCGTGATGTGCCGAATAGTTGAGATAGAAAGGTTAAACTTTCCCATTTTTCTAGTAAACTCTGTCTTATTGCCCATCAAGAAGTCGCGTGATGAAAAGATAGATGGCTCGTGTGCATTATAAGTTTCGATATTTTAATCCTTAACCGGTGACGTGCGGTCTGAGGGACCGCTGCGTTTTGTGCTGAATATTTTCAAAGTTGCTATTTCAAAATATCTATAATCCTCGGGAGAGTCTTAATTTTATATATTAAGGACATAGCATTCTTAAAATTTAACGTTCTTATATTTGAGTAGCGGTCTGTGAGACCTCACGTCACTAAATTGGAAAAACCGATAAACGTAAACGCAATGCTGGTGGAAATGATTCAAAAAGTTGTTAAAAACAATTGCTAGTGATTTTTCAAGAATAATAATAATTAATAATTTGTAAGGAAGTATTTTTAGTTGCGTGGATAATTAAGTGCTTAATTAAAAAAGTACCATATTAAAAATAATAACTCAAGTGTTTTTGAAATCAGTTTTTTGATCCTGTTTCAAGTAACAATTTTTACTGTAAAATTTGGTTCGTATTTGGAATGCATAAGATTAAATGTGTAGTTTTGTAACAGTTGAGAAGTCAATGAAACGATAACCTAAGCAATAAAAATGACTTAGCAACGTTTAACGAATTTTTGTTTTATTGCGGTCTCCCGGACCGCACGTCACTGGTAGTGTAACAAGAATTGCACGTCACTGATTAAGGGTTAATTTGCTTCCCAAAGTTATTAGCATTCAAAGTTGTAGACATATCCATGTGCCCTGCTTATGGAGAGCAAGTTCTCACGCATCATTCGGAGAGGTATTCGTATTATATTTTATCATATATTACGTTTCATTAATTATTTTATGAGAAGGTGGTTCGTACTTTTGTCCCACTCTCCTTGCTAGAAAATCTTCTCATTATTCTTATAGTAGCTCATTTTTACTCCCGTCGATTTGTCCTTGCCTTATTATTAAAATTTCTTACATTAAACATTACCTGTCATTGTCGGGGCTTACCATTGCCTTATGCCACTTGCTTTACCAACTTGAAGTCCGTTTAATGTCATCAATCAAATCAAATATCATGGTATCACCTTTCGGAAATATGGAATTAAATTAATTACTTATTTTTCACGTAACATGTGTAATGTATTAGCTTCTATATAAACAATATATTCAGGATATTAATTTTCAGGCAGCCTTTTACCTTTGGTTATCAGGCATTTCTTTACAGTATTTAATGCTGATTTTATATGCACTGTATCCGATTTTTAATTTTCAATATTTGACTTTTTTGATTCCGGATATAATTAAGTTGAGGGCGGAATGGAATGGTGTCTCCAGTGTATTCAGTACACTGAAAACAGTAAGTTTACTTGTATGCAGTACTTCTCTGCTTTGAGCTCAAAACGCTGTGACTATATCGCCTTCTTTAGCCTAATACTGGAATGCCATTGCATCGTAAACCGGCCTTTTACATCCAACCAGACACCGTGGCGAAAACCTTTTTAGGTCACGTCCGTACTACTCATCTCAATATAGTTTTTTTTCTAATATCTACTTCTGTTTTCCAGAGTTCGTGTTTAGTTTCGCATTCCATTTCGTTTTCAGGGTTTAGCTTTCCCTCGCATGGATTCCTTTGCCTTAGTTCATGCATCTCTCCCGAGTTTAACTTTGATCAGTTCAAGACCGAGTTCTCCTCTTGCCTTTCGTCGCCCCGGCCGGCGACCGTCTTATTCTTCCTTTTGTTCACCCCCTCCCCATCATTCCTAGGCACGTCCTGGCTCCCCCCTTTTCACCCCTGTAGGCCCCACACTAGCCTCATTCATCCCCTTTCTCGTGTCTCTCATTTTCTGTCGATTTGTCGGAGGAATTTCCCTTTTATCATCCGGCGCGGCGTCGAGATTGCCGATCGTCAGATGTTTCTCTTCTATCTCGCACGAAAGCAAACGCCGCCGCCCACCCCACTCCCCCCCCCCCCCCCCGCCTCCTGTTTTACAAAGCACAATTTCCCCTTTTACATTTCATTCACCCCCTTCTGTATTTTCTCTTGCCGGCTCCGCCGCCGCCGCCGTTTCAAACTTGCAACCAACCCCCCCGTATATATCCCGGGGCACCGCTCTCTTCTCGCCCTGGAATTCCAGGACCACCCCTTCCGCCGCACCCCCTACCCCCGATTAATCCCCACCCCCTTCCTCTCTTTTTGCGTGCCTTTCCTGTGCATCCGACACGGGTCTCCCTATCCGTCCCCTACCCCTCTCAGGGTTTTCAGGCACCCCCATCGCACCCCCTCAGAGTCGCGTCCGCCTCTCCCGCCCATATCCCTCCTCCCCCCACTCGGATGCACGGGTAAACATGGAGTTATGGCCCCGTAAAGAGTCGTAATGAAAAGTAATGAAGCGCTGCTCACTGCCCCTCTCCCTCCAACGTCTGCCCTTTGCGTCCGTCCTGTGCGGGCAAGGACTCCTCCTCCTTTCTCTCCTCTCCACCGTTGCCCAACTCCTTCCACAGCCGGTAAGCCCAGTGCTTCCGTTCTGGCCGTCCTTTCGCCTTCCGATTTTGAGTGCAGATAGCCGTGGAATGCGCGACGAAGGCAAAAGACGGCCGTCCTCATTTTCGGTAGGCCATGCCACCTGTCTTTGTGGCTGTCACTGCTTCTTGAAGACTTCTGGAAGGAGTCTCTGCGTGTCTGAGCCGTCGTAGTCTTATAAATGGCACGCCGACACATTCCATAATGTTCTTCTATTTTCTCGTATTATTATTCTTCCGTAATTGTTTGAGCGGCTTTGATCGTATAATATTTTTGTAAACGGTAATCTATTGTTAACGTTACTAGTAATGCATCGATTGTAAGACCTTGTGTGCTAGATGATCCTTGATATCGAGAAAGTATGCATCATTAGTGGTGCCTAAATGCGTTTTCTCGATAATGGAACTTATCTGTTGGAGCCGTTCACTATTCCAGCTGAAAGTAGGCAAGTCCCGCTTTCTCCGGCGAGAATTCGTCGAATGCGCGTAGTTATATGAATTGAATATGATTTGAGACACACTTAGATTAATTTGACTACACTAGTTGCTCATCGAGAATAACACCATTTTCTAATTCACACGAAAATGGGTGATGTGTTTTTGTGCTTATATTGGTGTCATGCAATAAGGATAGTGGGGAAATTAGAGAGCAAGGCTCTGCGTCAGCGTCATACATGAATAAACCTAATTAATCTTTGATGGAATATTTGAAATTCTTGGGCCGCAGTTATCCGCTGTGGCCTCCGTCACCGAGTCTAAAAGGTTGACCAACCCTCTATCGACGCCGCTTTGGGCTATCTTGATTAACTTGCATCATTTGAAACTCCTGCTGTTTTACAAGCGGTTGGTTCTCTTTCGGCTGCCTCCCGCTGCATTCCTCGGCGATTAAGTCGTGAGGACTATCGTGACGTAACTCATTTGATCGCGGGATCGCATAAGGAGCTCACGAAACGGCGCATGCATGCGGTGGCAATGTTGCGGGTGGCTCCACTGCGCGGTGGTCATGACTCGGGCTCCCGGCGTCGGCGGTAGGACTCAGCCGTTGTATCGTGCCGCTGGCGCCACGGCTCCCTCTCGAACGTGTCCCCTTGTCCTTTTGCCATGAAATTCGCGTGTAGCGTCACTATCTGCGTCGCGTGCTCGACTCCCCCTGGGTGCGTCCCTATCACGCGTCCCTTTTCCTTTTAACAGGTGCGTGTTTTTCACTTTTCTTCCTCGCCGCGCTTTGTTTTATTTTGGTTTTCATTTCACGTGCGACATGAAAACAGTGGCTAATGCAGCTTCCCCACCCCCTCCACCCGACGATGTTTTCCTTCTCGAATGCGTCAATAATTCCGACTCCAAGGGAGCGTGTGTGCGTGGTTTTCCTAGCGCTACCCAGTTAATGTTCTAATCAGCCTAGAAAGCACATCCGTTCCGCTGAGAATATGTTTGGGATAGATATATTTTATAGAGTGAGAAGAGTTTTTTAGAAGCATATTTAACCTAACTAATACCTTTCTGGTAGAATAATTCACTCCTCTTCGATTCGCTGAATTGTATCCTTGTATAATAGAACCAATCGCACATATTTATCAAGCATGGTCAATTGAAGTAGGAAGTGAAACAGTATGCCATTGCAATTAGATAACTTGTATTCGAGTGTGCAGGGAGAGCCTCCGTTTTGGAAATGGAAGTGACGTCTGGTTTTGTCATCCACAAATGTTGATATTAATTTGCTGCGTCCCTCTCTTTGAGTTTCATATTCATTCGTAATAGAGATTTATGAGACGTATTGGCTATGTTTCCTATCTTTCTGATTAACGAGTGTAGCCCTCTACCGCTAATTGGAGCTGCGGTACAAATTTCCTGCGCCTTTTGAAGTTCTCCCTTAGCCTACAATTGTTTCCTAGCGGTGCAAACATTTATTCATTTGGGCAGTTTACCTTTGATGCGATGTTTCAATGCTATGTAATACAATGATTCTCAGCTTTTTGAAATGGATGCTATTTCCTCTCACTGCGAGCGATATTTCGAGTTATCTAACTCGTCCTTTGCCTTCGCCGTAGCGTGATGATACGCTCCTGTCTAGTCTTTTTCATGGTGAGATTAGTCCATACTCTCCGTCGCTGATTTTTCACACCAGATCGAATGTTGTGAAATTGTCGCCAATAAAATAAAGATTTTAAGCATCGATGAACTCCAATAATTCGTTACTCCGCTGAAGTGGAGGTGGGAATATTCGCGGTTTCCTTTCGGCTCGCCGCCAAGATCCCAAATTCATTTCTGATTGTTTTCGAGCGCAGTCAATTTTTTTCAATTTATTCGCGGAAAACAGTGGGTATTTACTAGAGGGCATAATCCTCGGGGGATATTTCAATAATCGAGGAAGGCCGGGCTTGAAAGCGTACGCGCCGTTTATAGCCCACACACTTTCCTTTTCCATTTCTATTTCAGCGACCCACCGAAGCTGCTTATCGTGAAACATTTGTGGCCTTTAGCCGAGGGATTCTCCTTCCCCCCCGCAACCCCCCAAAAAACAGCGACTTTTTGCACCGCTTTTCTGCCTTTCTCTCCTCTTTGGCCTGAATTCCGCCCCCTCCCCCTTGCCCTCCCCGCCGTTTTTGGTAAGCGGGAAAAATCCACGGCAATCTCCGAGTAAATAAATTAAACGAACGAATACTTAATTTGAAAATCCACAAACGCCTAATTCTCACCCCCCTCCTCCTCTTGCCATTACCCCACCCCTCCGTTCCCTCCCTTCCCATTCGGCGTTGCTTTCCTCCTCTGTTCGATCTGCGCTCACATTTGGCATCCTTCACGACTCAGTAGTCGTAGTTATTGCACTCTCTGTACCATCAATTGGGGTAAATTTGGTCCGTACCAGGTAACTATGGCCCTTATTAGGTAACTGTGGCCCTTAGACGTTAGAGATTCTTAGTTCTATACTGTGCAATTTGTATTGAGTTATCGACTTAGTTTTTCCCTCAGTCGAATGGTTGCATCACTGGCTTCACTCCTTTATCGAGGTCTGTGAAGGGATCCGCATGAAATAAATTTATAGGTTAAAATCAAGAAACTCTCGAATACATTGTGCTAAGAGATATTTTTAGTGAGTCTCATGGTTTTGAAATAATTTGTGCGTTTTATTACATTGGGTCAAAGATAATTTTGGCCCAATTTTTTGAAAAAAAAACTTGGCTATTATAGTAGTTAGAGACCCAGAAACAGCCTTAAATTTAAGGCGCAAGGTATTTTAATAATTTAACCACTTTATATACATCGTTCATTTATTTTTAAAGTGGATAAGTTTTCCTTTTTCCAAGAGATCATGAAAAGTTGGGCCAAAGTTACCCAAATTGACGGTAGCGCAGGTAGGTATAACATTGACAGTGGTAATAGCATGAGGGAAAGGATGGAGAAGAACAATTATTGGATTCTACAAGCACACTCACGATTGGTTACCGCGTAGTCACGTGACCACCCCGCACCTTTTGCAATGCGAAAGAACGCGGATTGGCTGATTCGAAGCGTTACTTTCCTGCGTACGAAATGCCTGTATATTTATTTAATGTAATTTTGAAGGATAAGTTTCAATTATGATTGTATTATATACAAAATTTTCCATTTTCAATAATAATATCGCTATTTCTCTTGAGCCACATGATTTTATTGCGTTATATCTGCTTTGCATTTTCGTGGAGCAGTCTGTTAATAATTTACTTGAGATAATAGAACTGCATTAATACTTCATTTTCATTCACATATTCGTTTCATTCCAGGATCATTTCCATTTAATTGAGAACTAACGTTGAAATAATAGTATCAAGCCACGTTTTGGAGCAATCATAAAGACTTTACTTTATAATTTCTTCCTTAATAATGTCAGTATTTCCCCGAATTGTAATGATTTCAGTGCTAGCGTAAACTTTTAGCAACTGTGTAGCTGCGTTTGAGCTCTGCTTATACTTAATGAGCTAAACACGGTGATATTCGACGCCATTCCATTCACCTGCTCGCTCCCATGTGCCCTTCCAAGTGCACGAAAAAGTCCCTCTCTTCCCCCTTCGCATGCCTCTCTTCTTTTATTTATTTTGTTCCATTTCGGCGTGTTTGTGTCCTGGCGATATTTATCATTCCGCTCCGACCGAAATTCATATTCGCGTTATGTCCCTCCCGTAGCTCTCGGGGTGCTTTCGTCACAGTCGCCTGCTCATCTAACTCGTGAAAACTTCATTCCCTCTCCGACTTCTCCTCCCCTCTCCTCTCCCCTCACTCCCCCACCCCCTTCAAACTTTCCCCCCTTATTTTACCCATCCCCCCCAACCGCTCCGAGCCTAAGCCGCCAACTCATTCCTTCCGACATCGCTCCCATCCCGGTCGAGCCGTAATAAAAACGTTTCGGACCCCGCCGTTCATGACGTCAATTTTAATAAGTAATTAGAGTTTTATTGGTGCCATTCCCGGGATGTGGCCGTATTAATATGGCTGTACGTCACTTTGGATTCAATTTTCCTGCGGACGCTAAATCTGAAGTGTGTCTTTCTAAGCCAGCCACTCACTCCTCTCTCTCACCCCCTCAACCCTCCCCTGTCATTTCCACACACACCCACACTCTCCCCCCCCCCCCCCCCCCCGTGGAGATGTGCATACGTCATGTGTCCTTCGTCGCTTGTGTGTCTGTGTACTCTATTCGCTTCCCCTACCTCGCCCCCTGAAACCGCTCCCTGTATGCATAATAATCGTATCACCATCTATTTATAATCCCTCTTTATAATCAATTCCCTTATCCCAGTCGCATTTTTCAACCTCGTGAACGGATGAGGAGAGAAAAAAATGTTTTGGACGCAAAAATTGCACCGCGCCCATTCCCGCCGCCAGAGTGCGATTTAATTTCTTTTCAACCCCCCACACCCCTGGCTGACCCGCACCCCCATTTGACCCACACCACGCCGCACTCATTTCTCTCCCTTTACCTCTGCACCCTCTCCCCCGGCCGACTGCAGCCCTTCCCTCCCCCCCCCGCTCCAGTTTATGTTTTTTTTATTCGTTGTGCCAATGCCTTTGGGAATTCAATCGTTGGAGGTTGGCCTGACTGTAAGTGTGTGGTGGTGTGGGTGCTGCTTCGCAACCCATTCCATGCAAACGCTCACATGCACATCCACCCCCACTCCCTTAGCATTTCCACTCCTTTTACTCCACCCCCACCCCACACAATACCCCCCCCCCCCCCGATTCCTCCTCCCATTTTATTGGGTGCGAGGTATCGACCCACGTGGTTCGCATTTTGTTTTTTTTACTTAATGGCAGGAACTGGGATTGTTGGGCAGGGGAAAGGGGGAGGGTGGAGGAGGTGGCGATGGACGCTTGGTGGTATAGGAGAGGGGGGGTTTCTCCCTAGTTGTTCCCTAGTGTTTGGGTGACATTTTCATTTAAGCGTATTCGGGAATAGGGTTGGCGCGGAATTTGTGTGCGGGTGGTTGCATTGGATTTTTGGAGGGGGGTGAGCACAGAGATAATTGGTGGCTGGGTGGTTTTCAGGGAATCGACAGGGGGTGTGTGTGTGGAGGGGAGGGGTAGGAGAAAGATCGAGTACTCGTGTGGTGTAGTTGTCCAGGTGTGTGGTTTTCGTTGGCTCGCTCGCTTTGTGGCTTGCTCAGGGGAACGTCAGTGCTGACTGCGAGACTTTTTTTATTTCCGTTCGTCTCGGGTATCGTTATCAATTTGAGCGTGGATGTGATGAAGGATGTCTGGTTGTCGTGCTTGCCTGTGAAGTGCAGAGAAATTCGTACGAATTATTGCTGTCGCCTCGTGTTGAAATCGCAAATTTTTCGCGTATATTTTTCACCCCAAGCGGCTCGATTTAGATTTGGCCGATGAAAATGTTGGAGCGGCGAGGATTGCCTTGACCGGAGGTTACATCCTAATTTTCTTCACCCTTCGGTTAATGTGTTATATGTTGCGATATACTACAGATCGCATTTTGATTCCTTTATTTGAAAAACACTTGTGAGGAAATTTTTATTTCCTGTGTACTTTTATCTCGGGAATAGATATGATTATAGCGAGTGATTTATATATTTAATAACTGCATATGTAACGTAATTACTTTAGATTCTCTAAAAGGAAAGGGAATCTATTTAATGTGTGAGAATATACTCCACACTTCCACGGATCCATCTGCTTCAGTACGGACTGTGGAAATGACTTTTTGCTGCGGTCTCTGCATTTTTTTCTTGCCAGAATTTTCAGCCCTGCTGTCAATTATTGATCCATTTTGAAGATAGGTCGTGGAAAATGTGTGCGCGTCAGAATTTCCTCTTACCTTTATCAACATTTATCAAGCCGTCAATTCTGCCTACAGCCAAGGACGTAATTTATCTTTTGCGTGAGTATTTCGACTCTGCTCGACTGGGTTGCATGTTTGAGTTAGCTGGGAAATTAATGGCATCGGGGTAAAATGCTAATCGGTCCACAAATACTTCAAGAAAAAGAGAAAGCTCCGTTGGATTATTATTTTATACCGAAGGGAGTTACATAATTAGTGAGTAGTGCCAAAAAGACTCCTTTTTTGATGGGCTGTTAATGGGGAATCGATAGAGAACCCCCGTGCAGGATCCGTGATAATTATTGCAGCCAAAAACTGCCTTTAAAATTTACTTTTGCAGTTAGTGGTCGTGAGCCATTTTAAGTGTATACCGTATTCTTCATGTTTATTTCATTCAGTGTTCTCTGCAGACAGTTCGATGTATTTGCGGTAGCAGTCCCAAACATGGAGAGGGTCGATGATGGCGCCACGAACGATATGTCTATCATGCAAGCAAATTCTGTCACTGTAATCATCCCCTTGCCCGCCAGCACTTAACTACATGTTAATTATTGACATTTATATATTCCATGTGTAGGCCGTTGATGGAGTATCCACTCTTTTAATCTTTACCGGCGACACGGCCGTGCAGAGGCCATTTACCGCGGGTCCGCTCATCGCTCATGCATTCCCTGTGTGCCCACCGCGATGAAATGGATATTATTCAGCGGACCACCCACCCTTTTACGTATTTAAACAATCGTGGTGACGGCGGAATTTTAAATGTGCCCCGTAATTCGGTATCATCCCCGGCCGTTAAGTCCTTTATCTATAAAAGTTGTGGTTATGCACCTTTATTAATTCCTCATCTCTCTTTCTCTCTCTCTCTCCTTTTTCATCATATCCTCCCGTGTGTTGTTGTGACATTGCCTGAATATGCTCGTAGTTTTCGCGGGTTTGTAATGAAATCGGCTTGCCCAAACGCTCTCCGAATATATATTGGGGATCGAGAGCTCGTTAATTCATTAAGTTTACTTATACTTTTATTAATTATATTCTCGTCAGAAGCGGCTTGTTGCGGGTGGTAAATAATAGATAAATGCATAAGTGAATACTTAACAGCAAAAGTAGTCACGAATCTTTCGGTTTCGTCATACGAGTGATATCTCAGCTTACGACGTCCGAAGATGTGACTACGGCATGTTTAGTAATATTGATGAGTGTTTCTTTAAACGTTGGTAGGTCTGGTCGAAAATAACCGTTGTTAGATGAGTAGCACAAGAAGAATTGGATTGATTCGGCAAAGTTGATAATTTTAATATTGAATTGGGGAGTAGTGTTCAGAGACAGAGTTATCGTGCATGTTATTTCGGAAACCTGGGATAATATTTCTGGACGGACGTTGCGTGGGAGGTTATGAGAATTTGCGTACCCCGCGAACCGCCACAATAGGCGTGTTGCGTGGGATCTTTGGGTGCTAGGGTAAAAGGTTTGGAGTTTAAACAGACATTGGTGTCTATATGTAATATGAGGCCGCTAACTCCACCTTGGGGAAATTAAAGTGGACAATGGAAATTTTATGCGTGAGAAATAGGTAGTTTCTAATTTAGAGTGGGCAGTAACTTTTTTCGGGCAGATTTTGTTACTTTTGGAAATAACCGCGACCTTAATAGCGGTAGGTATTTATGCAGTTGCCGTTAGTGTTATTTTTAGCGGTATTTAAAAAGTATTTATACGATATTTTTCTATGCATAACAATCAGACTTCGATATTAACGTGAATTGGCGGGGCGTCTCATCTCTTCACTGTTGTGATCAGTCCTTCTCACCCACTGAAGACCACACCTGAATAAGTAAAAATATATACATACCGACAATTCATATTCCCTGTGATGGTGACTTTTTTTTCTTGTGATCTCTAAATATTGCATGTGCATGTATGCATTGATGAACGTGAAAATCCGTCCTGGGCACCCATTAGGTCAGCTAACCCTCTTTCCCCCCGCTCCACCCTCCCCCTTGCGCTGAGAGGTCTCCACCCCTCGCCCCCCCCCCTTCGCCTTCTCCTCGCCTCCCACGCTCTGTCCTCTGCACACACATTTTTTTAACCTCTTCCCCCCACTCGTTGTCGCTTGTTACCGTCCCTGCCCACTGTCCCCTTGCATTATTCGTCGCGCTCATTAAAAAATCAAAACACAAATGACCATTTCAGTAATTCCGTGGATCGGAAAATATTTCGCCAGTCCTTCCCTCCCCCCACCCCACCTTGCATCCGTCCCCTTTCTGATCCTTTATTCATATTGCCTGGGCAGGGAGAGCGGTGAGGGGTTGGGGAAGAGGGGGTTTAGGGGTGGGGGAGGAGGTGGGGTGGTGGTTGCCGGGGGGTCGAGCGCTGGTTACCTTGTCAATAATTCCATTTAAAACCGACAAGCTCGATAATGGCGGCGTATTGTGTCGATGTGTCAGGTCGGACGCGCGTAGCACGTCAGCTCCCCCCCCCCTTCCTATCCACGCTTGTGCCGTACTCGTTCAAAGCTGTCCGTCATATTTCGCCATTTTTGTTTGGATATTCCCCCGTCGAGTGCACCGCTAGAATGGAGAACTTTAGAACGCAAGCTCGTTTCGTCTCGTGGGTGCATGTGTGCGAGCGCCTTATTTTTCCGCCCCAACATCGCGTTATCCCCACCCGACCCCTTCATCACTGTTGTTGAAGGTAAAGTAGGAGATTGGGGAGGTCCCAAAGAAAGATTTGTACGTTTCAATCGATGGAGTCATCTTTCACGCTTACTTCAAGAGGTCTCAGCACCAGCTAGTGCGAGTAGATAGAGATGTGTGCGGGAAGTAAGTATATTGAGTTATGGTGTTTGAAGGGCAACGTCTGTATTACTATGCGTCATGATGTGCATCATTTGTTATTTCCGTTCACCCAAAGATTCTCGTCTGTTTTATATCCTATCAAAACTACTTGGTCTCTTCTCCATATTTATTTGTAGTGCCAAAGGGATGTGAAGTAAGATTGGGAGGTGAAGACAAAGAATGGGATGCCCTGACATACCCTGAAGTGAAATAGACTTTATTGTGAATTTTAAAGGGAATCTCAGTTTTGGAGCGGAAACAGGCAAGGTTATTAGTTAAAGTACTTCATGCAAACGTAACTTTACAGTTTGAATGCTTTATTAATTTTACTGAACGGAAGTTTTCTCTCGTCAGCGATCTCTATTACTTCTTCACCATGCGAATGATGTCTTTTGCATGTTTTTAGCGCTACTTCTTTCATCCTTTAAGAATTTTTTTATCGATTTCTCCGCTAGCAGGCCCATTCGTGAAGGGACGGAGGTAATAGCATTTGTGTCTAATCCGATGACGTGCCACAAGGCCATCAACTGGATTGGAGTGGAAAGCCACCGCGATTAACTCTTAAGATTGTCGACGGACGCGGTGATGAGCCTATTCATTTCTTCCGTTTATTCCTTGTTTTATTGCCCATAAAATGAATACAACGTTATCCATGCCCCAGCGTAGGTAATGTGGATTGCGGTCACATTTGTCTGAATCGCATAAATAGGTGGGACGAGTTGGTGCCACGACCATCGAAAGGAGTAGTTACCAGGACTTGTAGTCGGCTTTCCTTCGGTGTCTTAATGCTTCTCAGCCCCTCAATCGCATCAGGCGTGTCCCCGAAAATTAGCTTTTGGTTCGATCATAAAATCCGTTCCGAACTTATCGCTTGCGTTTTATGCGGTTCACCCGGTAAATTCCTTTATAAGTGTGTGCCACTATGGGGAGTAGCAAAATGGGCATAAGAGAATTGCTTTTTTATTAACAATCGAGATTAATTATATATATCTGGTATTTATTGGTAAGAAGAAGGTGTTATGAACGGAGATAGGAGGCAGTGGGGAAGTGCTGGACATGGTGGGGGATGATAAGGAGTTGCTGGATGAGACAGGAGGTGCAGGTAGGGTAAATGAATCGCATATTCGGGGGATGTGTGACGTATGGTGCACATTAGGGCGAGCGGAGATGGGGGTTGTATGAATTTTGTTAGGAATCATGAATGTGAAGAAAGGAAGTAGAATGTGTAGAGTTAAAGGTAGAAATATAGATGGAGATTTTAGGTCTTGCTTGTGAATCTTAAGAGAACGCTTTCCACCTCCTTAACCGGTCATACTTTGTCAATTTTTGTGACGAATCTCTCCTTTAAAACTTATATTCTTATCTTATAGTCTTCAGGATGAGTACAGTGTAACTTTGTCAACATTTCTGGTTTCTCAGTTATAAAACAAGTTACTTCTGTGAAAACGCCGAGGTAAAATTTGTCTAACTTTAGGTACACGAAAATGTGCCTGAGGTCTAAATAACCTGTAAAGTTCAAGACGATGCGATGGTGTGTTTTAAGTAAGTGAGTAATACGCCACCAAAACTACAATATGGATGCGTCCTCTTTAGATTAGGTTTTCAAGCATGCAATTCTTAATCTATAAATTGCTAATTGTAATTATAATTTTAATTAACATAATTGAGGGGGTCGAGTGCCTCAGGTGTACTTCTGTATTTGCTAAACTCGTTTCATAAACATCAGGATCCTTTTCGAATAGCCCAGCATCGTGACAAGCCGTGGGGCTAATTTTCTAGCAACACGGGTTCCTTTGGCTTGCGTGGTTGTGTGGGGCAAGGCAAGATAGCCACCCTCACGTCACATTTGCCATTCTCTTTATCAACTGAATCCGCCTCGCCTGTCGGCCACGAGTCAACTCTCGTCTCTCCGACTCCTCCCTTCCCCTTCATCCTTCCTTTGCCCTTTGACTCCACTGCTTGCAATTTTTGACACAATTCAATCCATCACCTATCCGTAGGGCAGATCTTAAGCGTAGGACGCATACGAGTGAGAGGGAGGTCATTGAATTACAGAACTAAAAGACAATACAATTTTTAAGCAAGGTGTGTTTTCAAGCAAATAGTAATTGCCAGAGTAAATGAAGAGGAGGCTTGCGGTGTGGATGGAGTTTGTGCTGAAGGATGGAGTACCGTGATTGAGGGAAAGCTATTAGATGAAAGGTTAGAAGGAGCGAAGTGTTTATGTATAGAATGTAAAGTTTATTGCATGACGTGGAAATAAAGGGAGTTCTGAAGGTTGTACTAGAAGGTTTGCTGTTCAAAAAAATACTCCTTTGAAATATCCTTTCCCTTCTGAAGAAGGTAAATGTATACGCGTGTGCATTTTAGGCGTCAAACTAATCTTAGAATTATTGACCTGTGATGATTTTTTTATGCTCCCTTTACTGTAGGTCGGCAAAGAGAGTGGGTATTTACTCGAGGGGTAGACATGGCAAATTCTTTCACCCTATTTGAACCGTTGTTCCGCTTGGGCTTCTTCAAAATGCTCGAGCCACCATCAAACCCTTCCTTTGCTCCTTTCTTTCTCTTCCCCGAATTCTGATCACTTTCTTCTTTTCCTCACGCGAGCCTGCAATCCAATTCATATCTTCCTCGCATCCTCGTCCTGCTTCAACGAAATCCACAATTTTTTCTCTATCAAATCGCCTCAGCGGTGTTATGTTCGAAACAAAACCTTCTTTCCTCTCTCCACTTTTCTCCGTCTCACGTATCAGCCGTTCCCCTCGACGACTTCTCTTTTGTCCCCTTTTGACGCCGTAACCCCTGTGTGACCCCCGGTGAGTGTTTCGTGTCTAATCTCGTGAATCGAGTCGTTCTGCGTATTTATCACGCAGGGGATATGTCCCTCATTTTCCTGTCATTTCCAGTTCATAATAAGCTAAATGTATATGGCTATGATGAATCGTGTGAGCAATATTAATTCTTACTGGTTATGACCTACCTGTCAAAGTTGTTTTACCTGAGAGGAAGAGTTTCTTCCATTTTCGTACGCTTTTGTCACCTTGGGGTATTGAATTTTTCCATGCCGTTATTATTTCCCCCACTTTTCACCGTGTTTTGTTGAGCCAATGCTATTCCTCTCCTTCCCAAATAACTCCCATTGTCAAAAAGACTTAAAAGGATACGTACTCAGCGTGTTCTTATTTCCAACGATTATTATTAATTCACCAAGCCGCCACAGGTAAATATGGAGCCAATTCGTCGAAGTATGCGAATTATCTCTCTCGTATTCGTCTTTGTAGTGTTTACTGGTTGTGTCGGTGTCTTCATGCTCTGATCTCCGAAATCACTAATCTTTTCACATTTGGTATTTTTTACCTTTCCAATTCGTTATTGTGTATTTCATTTTTTGCTAATGTATGCGTATGTATTATCGAACAATATATCGTGCACTTCAGGCTGTTTAAGGCAGTTGAGTAACCATGGTGCTGCTCAGCTCATACCGTCTCCGTACTTCTCGCCTTTTCCTCGCTCTGCATCGTAATTAATGCCCCCTCTGTGGTGATAGTGTAGGTATCACTTGTTATGGCCACTCTTATCGTGAGATCCTCCTCTTGACTCTGTACCCTTATTTCACTTGTTTTTCCACACTTTTTTTCACCGCTGCTCTTCCTCTGAAGGGCTGCTACAGGAATGCCCGCTATCTCCTCGTGTGTTTTTTCCCCTTCTTATCTCTCACACACCCCTACTCCTTAACCCCTTCGCATGGCTCACGCAATTGTTGCCTACCCGGTAGTGCCCCCCACTCCATTAATCCCTTGTTCTTCCATGCTAGAGCAATGCGGAGGAGAGGGTAGTGAGTGAGTGAGGTGGGGGCGGCCTTTTTGGGGCCTCCCTTCTTCCACGTGCCCAGCGTCTTCTTTCCCCGTCCTCTCCGATTCCCGGCGCTACCATTTTTTCGGCCTCTGCTAATTTTTTTCGTGAAGCTGCCCCTTTTCATTTCTCCCAACCAACAATGAATTCCGCCGCGTATATAAGCGCGTTGTGACCCCTATGCCCTTACGCACTTATTCTGCTTCTCGGAGGCAAATTTACCTCCCTGTGAAGAGAATTACCACTCGCTATCGACTCTTTGGCTTTTATTAACGTTCTTCGAATTACCTTGGAGAAAGCGGGAAAGATGTTGCTAATATGAATACTTGACTATTTAAGGTCGATGGAAGCAATGTCGTCATACTTAATCACTAAAACTCACCGAACTCCTATCGCCGGCTATATTAAGTGAAAGTCGCGAGCACGTTTAGATCTTGTCCTAGATTTTTTGGCTGAATTGGAGATGCTGTCACTTCTCGGTATCAAGGAAATGAATCTGCGGAAGAAAACAAAGATGATGTTTCATTTGAGCTCTAAAACCCTTTCTATGTACCCGTTTCGTTGCTTTCGAGGTAGCTCTAATGGGAAGACCATGTCCCCTCCTCATTTCCGCGCATAGGAGCACCTTTTATGTATTTATTTAAATCATTTTTCACATACCGTTCCCCTATCCCCCCAAATTACGGAAAAATAGGCGGAGAGCGGAGGTAAATGGGCAAAAGTGGCGGGCGAGTGGGTGTGGGCGGGTTTTGGGGAAGTTGGTTTTTTTCCCGAGCAGGTCGCTGTGCGCTGGGCAGGAGGCGCGGGTGGCGGTGGTGGTGGTGGCCTCGGCCCGAGACTCTCGCCAAGGTGAGGTTGGGTTTTATTTTGGCCGGGGGCGCTTCGCTCTGGGTTGGTATGACCGGGCAGGGGAAGGTGGAGAGGAATGGATTAGGGCTACTTGTTTTTCCGCGCCCCCGTTTCAACCCCCCCTCCTCTTTTATTTTTAATGGGGGTGTGTTATTTCTGCGGGGATGCCGGGCGAGTTATTTTTTTTTTTATATTATAAGATAAGGAAAGGAGCCCTTTGTGAATTTTTCGGACCCTCTTACATCCCCCGTTGCTCCAGCTTCTCTCTCGCCAGGCCTTCCCCTTTTTTATCCCTCCGTCCTTTTTAATGTCTACTCACCCTGTACCTCGCGCACTTTGCCGGCCTTTTTTTCAGTTTGCCGCTCGTTCCATTTTCGTGTTATGCGTTTCCTCAGCCACCCCCGAGTGGGTTGTGCCGCCCGAGAGGGTGGAAAAATGGTCGTCTCTCCAGCTTCCTCTTCTCTTGTCCGAGGGGTATTATAGGGTTCGGGTGGAGATAATAATTAAGGCAGCAGCAAGGAAAGGAAGAATGTAAGGGTTGAGAGAGAGAGAGAGAGAGAAGGGGGATGTATACTTAAAAAAATAATTCTCCCTTCTCTGAGGGCGTCATTCATTTTTCTGTCTCGGAGTATCACTTGTTTGGCGCATCTCCATTGTCTAAGGTTTCAAAATGGTCACTTACACAAGCCGGAGGAACCGCTACCCTTTTGTTTTCCCGGTGAACAGGGTTCGGGCTATGGCCACTGGGTGGCGTCTGGTAGGGAGGAAGCGATGACTGGTAGTATTACAAGGGACCCTCATTTCGGGCCCCACCTTTTAAGGCCTCTCCCTAGCACCGCCATTACGCATTAACAGCTGCAAAGTCCTGCGGTTTTATTCCCGTAAAGGAGTGCGAATGGCCGCGCAGTTCCCGCTTGCCTTTCTTTTCTTTCGCCGCATGCAGATGGCGTGGGAAAAATTAACGAGTGGGTTTCTTTTGATTGCCACCACGATCGTTGAGAGCCAGGTAATGCAACATTGTAAGGGGGGAAGATCGTCTTTGTCGGCACGAAGCACGTCACCTTCCCTCCAAGAATATCTGTCCACTTTTTCCCGATTCTTCTTATTTACTTCGGCTGTTAATCAGAATTTGTGCTAGGTCTTTAAAATAGCAATTTTAAAAGGGTTAAATTCGTATTTATCTTCCGGTTTTGGTGCTTTTTGTTCTGATATTATTTACAGTGTAGTAACCATAGTTTTATCTCGTCCCTGTTTCATTAACTTTTACTGACGTCATACCTTTATTAATTTCTCCCAGAAAAATGTTTTTTCCCTTCCTTTCACATCGGACACACTCTTTTGGCTCTGTGATTGAGATGAATATTACTCTTCGCCCTAATGCATCGTGGATATCGTTTCAGAACTATCCTATTGTGGACAAGCTCCTGCACGATTTTTGTTAATTTTATCTGTCTTTACCCCGAATATTTCCCCTTCAAAGTATAATTTTACCAATTATAAGACACAAGAGAAGACACATCACGTTGGTTGGAAATGTCTTAGATTTAGCTAGAACCTCAATTTCATAGTATTGCGTATCTTACAAAGAAGCCGTCAAAAGGTTAAATTAGTGGTGGAGGAAGTAACGGTCTGGACTGAGGAACGAGTTGCGTGTAATACACGGGGAAATATTTTTTGCACATTCGAAGAAAAGTGGAGACTTCCTCTCCGTGGGATCCTCCTCTATCCTGCAGGATTTCTCTCGACATTTTTATCGTCATCGAACTGTAATGTGTAGTTGAATGTTGGATCCCAATAATTTTTGGTGCTAGAAGACGCTATTTTAGCCGGTGAGGTTATTATTCTATTCATCGTATCCAATTCAGAGGTTTACGGTGGGAAGCAGAAGTCATTGAGACCATGTTCTCTCAAAATTCCTTTTCGATGTGCTTCCATCTATCGAACAGTAAAGGAGACGCAGATGTTGAATGGACTAAGAGGACGAGGGATGCATAGTGAGGAATGGAGCACGGCAGCTGGTGGTGGTGGTGGTGGGACAGCGTCCTCTCCGCACCTCGTCTCTTGCCATCTCCCGTTGGCGCCTACCAGGAGGAAGAAGGGTGCCCCAGCGATAAAGGCCGTGGGAGAATTTTTTATATGGATTTCCCGAAAGGAGGCTCTCGGATGGCAGAGACATAACTTATCCATTCGCCTTTTTACCTCCCACGTCCTCCCTCACATTTGCAGCAGACGCCCTTCGCCTCTTCCCCTGATAACAGCGCACCCTTCCTCGGTGGGAACAGCCCTCTTCCTCCTCTTCACCCTCCTCCTTCCTAACCCGCACGCATCATCCTATTCCACGGAGACGATGGAAGGTGACGCCACTTTCCCCTCGCTCCCGTTCGTGTGACCCGTGAGCGCCCAATGCATGATGCGGCGTCAATCTCGTCTTCGGTTGATCACAATGCAAGATAGAATGGAAGTACGCCAGATCGCAATGTATATCGGGGAACGTAAAGCGTGAATGGCTCCGTGCGTTTCTTTCTTTTTACGTTTGGGCGCGTTTGCATTGCCCCGTTGCCGTGAATTCCGGCGCAAAAAGGAAGGATTTTTTCCGGTATGAATCATGCGTACATTATTGACCGCATTGGAATTGAATAACGAGCGAAGTGATGGGTGTTATTAGTTCGAAACGAATCAAAAGTGAGGACGAAAAATAAGCTGGCCTAAGGTTCCAGCATGCGAGCGATTGGAGTTTTTTTCTCATTTTTATCCATTACTGAATGTTTCGTTCATGTTTCAATAGGGTTTCGCTCTGAAGTCTAGCTGTGACTGTTGTGTTATCCACTTTGAGATTTATTTTGGCATTTACAAAGAATAGATCATTTATTGCGCTTTAAAATGCCGTTAAAATTCATGACTATTTAATCAAAATGTTAGTTGGTAGTGTAAAGTTGCCTTACTTCTTTACGCTAAACCTTTTAACTCTACGAACACCCACGTCCTCCGTTGCCGGGAGGCGAGCTGTTTATTTTTTCCAAGGAAATCTGTTGACCCACAGGTGGAGTTCACTCAACAGTGTGGCGGAATTTCGTGCGAGCAAACATCGAGGTATTAATGGAGATCAGGAACGCGGCCTCGTTTTCGATACAGTGGTCGGTTGAGCCCAGGCGCGCTTTTCAGCCGCAGGAGATGCTGCTCCGCTAATGTAATTAATGTGATTCCTTCGTTTTTGGCTCGCTCTGCCGGGTTTTCTTTCGGACCTCTTTTTTTGCCAACCTGTTTGGCAGCGACGGTGGGAAAAATCAATGTGCCGTTTTCGTAATGTTCCAAGGGGATTCGAATGAATGTGATTATTCCGCATTCCTAGGACCCCGCTATGTTACCAATTTGGTGGGCGGATGGGAATTTCCGGCCGCATTAGCCTAATCAAGCCAATGCCGTTGGAATTAACTGCGCTTCATAGCAGGCGAGATAGCCGGCTGGATGTACGCCCCCGCCTCGCATACCCATCCCCACCCCTGTTTGTGCGCGCGTATTTTCTTTGCGATTTCTCCTCTCTCTCTTCACCCTTTTCTTCATCCGTCCATCCTTTTGTTTCTCTTCTTCCCACGCTTCGCTCTCGTCCCCTCCACCCCCCACCGCTCCAATTTTCGGCCAAGTACACGCCGTTAAGCGGACAATGGGATATTTCCAGCCGGTTTTCAGGGTCGGATGGGAATTGTCGGCGTGGTCCAAGGGGTGGCGGAGGTTGGAGGAAAGGGTTCCGGGGGTAGCTCGCGCCGCTCGGGGCCGGTGGAATGTTATGCACGGGAGAGGAGAAGGGTCCATCCTTTTCGGTGATGTGGGAGGAACGGGCGTTGGGGGTGGAAGGGGGTGGGGTCGTTAATGCAGGGCGGCCGGACTTCGAATTTGAAACCGTCCGGTACCCCCCTACCCCCCCGGTCGCTTTGCCAAGGGGGACGGTTCCCTTTCTCCCCTTTGTCCACCACCGGCTCAGTCCCCGCTCTCCTCCATCCCTTTCTCGCGAAAAAGCCCCATCTCTACCACCACCCCCGAGCAAACAACCCCTATTTTCAGTCTCCTCTTCTGGTATCGCCTTGGAAACTGGCTCTCCCCACTCTATTGTAACTCTTGGCATTGGCAAGAAGTACCATTGCTCTATCGTTACTATCTATTACTGTGCTTTCTTCACTGGGGTAGTATAATTTAGTCAGTAAAATCGGTGTATACTTTTTAATTTATGGTACATTGTTCTTAAGGTTTGGTACAAAGAAAATATTTCAGTACCACTTCCTAAGTTTCACGTAAATTCATTTATTGGGTTCATGAGGGCTGTAATTCATCGACCAAGACGCGCGTAACGTTGGCGAAGAAATTATCATCTCTTATTTGAACTAAAACTCAAGAATTTTCGTCTATAAATGCAAATATATTGGTCACGAAAGACTCTTCAAATACTTTTTAAGCCCGAAAGTGGAATTTGAAACCATTCTGGGACCAACTTTGCCTAGGAGGATGGTTTCGTCTTCGTTTCCTCCCCTTCGTTCTCCAACCTCTACCCTCTGCACTCTCTCCCCTTCCCCATTTCACCCCTTCTATGGAGCATATATACCACCCTTACGCTTTCCTTTGCAACCCCTATCACTATTTTCTGGTCCCTTCCTCCCCCTTGCAAAAAGGACTCCATCCACCGTCTCTTTAGTCAAGGCATAGGCAAAACATGGACGGGAATGGCTACGTAGTACCGAATACTCTTCTTTCTTTCTCCGTCGGTACCAACCAGTGCGAAAATCTTTAGTATCACAGTGAAATTCTAGTAAAATATGTAATACAGAAGGGTTCCAGTGCTAGAAATACCTTTGAATTGTTGTGAATTGCGGTTAAGGGTAAACTTTACGCATCCAATAACGAGGAAAACAAAGATATAAAGTTATATTTCATGGATTGGTTTAATTTGACCTGGAAATTTATTTTTGGAATTATGAAAAGGTTAATTATAAAGGTGTAGGTATCCAAAGATAATCCGCTGTGTTCCCGAGGGCACGAGGACAAGCATGGGATACAAAAAGAACTCGCCTGAAGCAATATTTTTATAAGGAAATCACCTTTAATTGTAGTGGACATTTACTCTTACAATTTTATATGCAATACTTATCTATAATATTACCGAAAATTGTCTTGTTTAGGGAAATAAATCAATCAGTTATGTGTAAATTTTTCCGTGACTTTTTTTTATGGTGGAATGATATCATTTTTTTTAATTTACCGGAAGGGAATAACATGTTAGAATTGGTGCGTATCTGTATGATCGTAGGTTGATTTTTATACGTTTAAGCATGATTAATTGGTGCTGAGTTTCCCAATCGTGCAATCCTCCGCCTCCCCTCATGCCCACACATAATGTCCCTCGCCAGCCCGTATTAGTCTCTTTTGCCCTTCATTATATGAACAATGTCTTTTTCATTCCCTACCCCAGTTACCCAGCATGCATTCCTTCCTGGTATACCCTACATACTCCTTTGCTTATCCAATGTACTTCCCTCCAAGAAGCTTCTTTTTTCCCTTTGGAATGTACATGTGCTACTTGAAGCGCATGGGTAAAACACCGATACTTTTTTTAGTTCCTACGAAAACCTTCTTCAAATACCCGGTCCACGTCTCTCTTCCGTCCCGCACGCACACATGCAACTCATCATCCCTGGTGGGAATCAGGAAATCAGGTAACAAGCGCCCCCTCGCCCACCACCACCAATCTCTTTCCTTCCTCCCACTCTCTCTCTCTCTCTCCGTTTAATTACCCACTCTTTATCCCCCGTTTCCTCCCACCCGACAATTAAGCATACTACCCTCCTCCGCGCATCGGAGACCCTCACACACGTCCTATCCTCGACCGTCCGCCCGCGTGGTTGTGGGTAGAGGCGCTCCCCCGCTTCACAAACCCCCCTCCTCCCCCTTCCCCAATCTCCCCGTAGCTGATTGGCCGGGCACACGGAATTCTCTTCCGCTCCACGACCCCTTTCAATCCCCGATCTCCTCCCTCCCTTCCCTTTCAGCGCCTCCGCTCTCATTTCCCTGCGCCCCTATCTCTCTCTCTCTGCCGGCCCTCTCCGATGGTCATCTCTCGCCTCCCTCTTCAGGGCCCTTTTCCCAAAGCACTACCACTTCCGTCGGGTGTTTCGCTCGCCCCTGCTTGTCTCTGCCTCCGGGAGGCGAACCCCTGCCCCCCTCGTGTGGGGGGAAAGGGATTGGTCGGATTCCTTTTCTCGCACACCCCCTGCCACTACTCCCGTGGCGTGCTCTCGCCGTTGATGGAGGCGGGTTTTAGGAGTATCGTTTGGGTTTCGGGGGAAATTAAATCGCGGTTCAGGGATCAGCGAGAGTTGTCAGTCGTGCGGCTTCCGGTTTTATAGGAGAGTCGAGCATTAAAGCGCCTCTCCTCTTTCGCCTCATTTGATGGCTTCGTTCCGCTTGATGGTTTTGCTTGCTTGCTTGCTTACGTCTTTTTTTTTTTCCACCCGCCCCCGCGTGCAGTTGACCCCTTCCTTATCTGTGGGCTTAAAACGAAACTGTCTAAATGTGTATCTTTGGAGCGGCGTTTTCTGATACTGGAGATTGGCGTTCGTCCCACGCTTTATTTCTCCATTTTGCGCATAGAAATTTGACCGGGGCCAATCTGAAGTGAGGGGCCGTGAAAAGATCAAATATCAAATTACCGTCGCACAAGTAGTAATATTGTCAATTGATTACCTGTTGTAAACGCATTTCGGCACTGAGGCTATCCTGCGTTCAAGAGTTGGAATGAAAAATAATTCGAGTTTTGAAGGTAGAATGGTATCCCTTTGATGGACCAATTAGAATTCCTTTTCAAAGGATTAAGTTGAACGCATTAGAATATTCCCACTGTATGCTTTTTATTATGAAAGAAAATCTGTGCGTGTAATCTTATCGAAACTGATTGAAGAATATGGTTATTTTTTTGCATACAGTTACAGTCAATTTTGATGCGATGCCTTAAATACAAGAGATAAGCCAATTGTCTTCATCGGTACTTAACCCTCTTAGTGCCACCGAAATTTTGGTGGCACTAGCGAAAAGTGGCCACCTAAATTTTAGAGTTTTGTAGCACTTTACTAACAAACACAATATGAAGTTACTATTTTAGATATCAATTTAATGTTATTTTATTTTACTATAAATGAATAATTTGTCGATTTCAACATTCTAATACATTGGATAAAGGATAAATTTGATTATTTAAACAATGGTAGTTTGAAAATCCGGTCTACGCTCGTGCCGATATATCGGCCCCTAACACTTTTCGCCCGTGAAGCAAAAGCCGTTATGTCGGCCCGTGGCTCTAAGAGGGTAAAAATAAGAATTTAATTCGTGGGTCTGTAATTGTGGGGGACGATTAGTTTCATGCACAGAGTGAAGAAGTGGTAATGAATCGTCAACGATGGACAGAAGTGTAATTCTAGGAAAATGAAGTTGTGTTTGGTGATAGAATGTGTTGTTCTCTTTCTCGAATAAGTGCGGCCGACATTTAATCAATGTTTTTTTTTATGGCTGCTATCCAACCTTAATTGCGACCTCAAACATTTTCGATGAAAATGAAAACGTAAGAGTTAATGTTAGATTGGTCTGCAGGTCGAATGAATTGGTGTATTGAACGCTTCCTCCTTCCGGCCCTACCTGTCCAGTCATCTTTCTCCCGCCCCTTTGCCTTTGGCAGCTCTCTCGCCCCGTCACGGCCGACGGTCGGTCTTCTCTCCCTGCCCGACGCCAATTCACTCGCTTCATATCACGATCATTTCCTCTTTGCCGAGTCATTCTTCCTCCTATCTTACCCCCCTTCCTCTGGTGACGTCACCCCTCTCTCGAGCACTTCCTCGGAAAGGAACAAAGGACGAGACATCATCAATATTAGTCGCACAAGGTCAGTCTGCAAACCCCGTGCGTTCAACGAGTTACTTAATAAAACTGATGTTTTTTTAGCGAGATTTCGAAGTTGAAAACTGCGGAGTGAATGTAGTAGCTCTAGAATTTTAGCGGGTTTTTGCCTTGAATATGTTTATTGTTGTGCCTATTTTTTCTTAGTTAATTTTCCGTTTAGATTGGCATTGTAACTACAGAAGTAAAGAATTTCGCTGAGATAAAAATAACTCATCCAAGTAATACCATTGTTGTTCAACAGGGACATAATTTTTTTTACCAAACTATCATTACGATTATGGCTTCAATGGAAATCCTTTAATGTATAAAAAGTGTAAAAAGTTTCACTACCCGTATTTTCTTATCCTGTTCCCGCTAGTTTAAGTCTATGGAAATTGATGCGTGAGTTTGGAATCGATAGGATCCTAGTAAAACTTATTCTGACATTTTCCTTGCACGCCACATTTAGACGATTTTGGACTTGGAATCGCAGTTTGGAACAAACAATCGCTTTTCATGAAATAGACTTAATTGATTTTATTTTTGCTGCTCAGTATAATTTTGTTCCTATTGAAAGGGGTCGCATTTATGCAATTAGAAACTTTTATTTACTCTCTATAAGTTTGTCGTGGTGTCGATTGAAGTTAATTTGTGTCGTGACCGGTACGGGGGTTTATTTTTTCAGTAAACGTTATTACTTTGACTGAAATAATAACTAATGCTATGGAAGATTTAACTGCGATAATGTAACCAGTTGCCTATATTTATTCATAATATTCTTTCTGCAATGATCTTTATTTTCTCGTTATTAATGTGTTCCTCTCGATCATTGAGTTGGCAAGCGGAATATGAGTTAACGGTCGCACATTTCATTATTTGCTTGAATATACAAACTCATCGTCCCGGGCTCGTCACGGCCAATGCTTGCGCTCAAACATCGCACATCAAGTGATGACATTGAAATTTACATTATTTGGTCACGCTTAGCCTGGATATCGCTCCCATTCTGCGTGGGTGGCTCTGTATTTCCGTGGATGATTCTCGCTAGACGCTCTCGCAGCCATTCACATTTCGGGAGATCCCGCACATATGCGGAAGCCGCTACCACGACCCTCCACCTCCCGCTCACGTAAGTCTTCCAACTCGGTGAGCATTACACGACGGGTTGATTGTGCATTATTTATTTTGTTCCCTCTGGCATACCCAATGGCTCCTCGCCCTTCGGTGTTCTTTCAGCATCGGCGACTCCTTCGCGGCCGATTCACTCCCGGCTAACGCCTCGCCGAATCGGAAATGCAAATTGTCCGGTGGAGGTGGTGGGGATGATGCATTTTTTGTTGCAGGATCACTCTTGGGAAAATAACCGCGCATGTTAATGAGGAAGGATGAGCTCTCACCGTTCGTCTCGGGCGCCTCATTCACGCCGCGATTATCGGAGTCGGAAATGGATGAATGTGGGTCATTTGGCCGACTTCATTTAATTGGTTAGTTCCTTCCTCTGGTTATCGAAGATATTTTGATGGTGACTTTAGGCCTTCGAAAGAGCATATTGATCGTTTGACTGAGTCTAATTTCATCTCCGTTATATTTTTTGTAAAATACAAGATTTCTGGATCATTGGGCAATGTTGCGTGTATTTTATTTGCGACTTTGATTTCAAGTAAAGAATATAAATGCTAGGTTCAGCAAAGATGAAAGATGACGTCGTTTTTCTGTGAATCAACTGGATGAACTTGTCTGCAGGCTTTTACCGATTGAAATGGTCCATGATAACCCGCATTTTCAAGGTAAACACGATCATATAGATATAAGTCCGACAGTTACTTCCGGTTTTTACACAGTTACAGTCCCTGATGTGATCATATTACGAGAGACGATACTTACCTCGAAACGTAGGTTATAATGGACCGATTCTCCGGCCGAAAACCGTGATGCATGCAATGAATTTAATCTCGTGGAAATAATGCATCTCATGGCTGTTTTCCTACTCAATAAATTGTGTCATTCGCGGAGGGAAAATGTAGATAAGAGGCGTTTTCATTCCGTTTTCCTTTGAGATCCTAAACCTAGGGAGCGTATGAAATAGAGATGCTTTCGAGGAGTCGAGGGCTATCTGTGATGGTGATATTCGTTCGAGGGAAGAGCCTTGAATATTCGAGAGCCGACCGAGCGCGCGCGCGTGTCGTTATAAATTCCTTATGCTAGTCCGGCTATCCGGTCTCGATCCACTAGGAAAGGGAATGTTTGAGGGCGGCAGACGCTCGAGGAAGGAGCGGGGATTATGCCGCTTGCATTAAGGCCCCGGCTATTTGCATCGAGGAGGGGAGTGGACGCAGCAGCGGCGGCAGCTCATCTGTCCGTGGGTTGCCATTGTTTGTTTATTGCTCCGGTGGGCGTAGGTATTTGCCGGGGATGATGTTTTTTTTCCTCCCGTCGCACCTCCGTCCGTTCCTCGCGAATGGGTCGGGGTCGGAGGGATGAAGACCTACTCGCGTGGGCGAAGGGGTTACAGATCCGTCTTCCTGTTGCCAAGCGTTCATGCACGTCCAACGGATAGTTATTATTATTTCACGGAATAAGTCGGTGTGGCGAGGTTTAATTCTAACACTATACTAAAATCCGATGCCTTACTTTGAATTTCTTCTTCATGAGGGCATTTTACCTACATATCATTATTTAGTCATGAAATATTTTTTATTCGTCCTTGTCTGCGGTGGAAATTAAACTTCGTTTTCTCTACTTTTGTATATTACTATTATTAAAGTTGTGATTGTGAGATCTGAGGATCTTATGCGACTACGAAACTGGTGGTCAATTTAAATTGAATTTTATGGAATTGAACGAAGTGTTATTTATTTTTTAAATTATTCTGCCAGCTGAGATAGGTCCAGATGGAGGGTATCTCGAATCACCCCAGCCCATTACGTCGCCCCAAATTAAACTTCCCTCATAATTTCCCAGTGAGGCCTATTCCATTTCATCCTATCTACAAATATTATTCCCTTCCAGTTCCTCCTTCACTTACTTAACATTTTCCCCTCTAGCATGGTTTTTAGTATCAATTTAGTACTCTCTCCTTCCAAGCCTTCTGCCTCCTGCTTATCTCACTTAGAAGAAACGCTTTCAGTGTTTTCTCGTCCTAATATGATTCTGAATTAATGCGCTCTTGAAGTAGATGCTTCCCCGTGGAGTTAACTTCGGAATGAACAATGAAACGCTTTGTAAGCTAAATCTTTCATTTACGCCATTTCTGAACCCCAAGTTTTCAACTGCCCTCTCGAGTCGTCTGTACGGCTTCGGTAGCCCTAAGGGTGGAAGGGAAAAAGAATTGGGGAAGAGACAATTGTGGGTTTCAAAATTACTTATTTAATTTATTTATGCATGAATTTAGGTTATGTATGAAAATTGTGTTTTACCTCATGGTTTCTGTGGTGTTTATCCTTTGTCATATCGCTGCTGCATATAATAATTAACATGTTATTGCCGATGATTCCGCCTATTATTCTCTAACACTGCATACATGGCCATGCCAGTTAGGAGTGTGTAAATTGTTTTTTTTTCTACTTTAATATCAATGTTGGGTTTGTATCTTTTGGTTCATTGGCAAACCTGACTGGTTTATTTCACTTGCGATTTCACACGTTGGATGTAATTCATGCTGATATCAGTAATGCCGCGCGGATCGAGGAAGTGTTTGCATTGGCGATTTGAATAGCGTCTCCATCTTATTTTGCCCTACCTCGGAAGGACGGTGACACGGGAAGGATTGAGTCGAGTCCGCTTGCGGTCGGTGGCGGCGGATAGCGGTTTGATGGCGGCCGGAAGGATTTGGCACTGCAAGTCAGCGAAGTCAGCCAAAAAGAAATGGGGTCTGAAGGAGCGGCGGACGGCGTGGGCCGTGGAGTGCCTTAAAGGAGTGAGAGATAGGGGTAGGGGAGCACCTGTGTGTGTTTGTGAGGGAAATGTGAGATGGGTATATGCTATGCGAAAGGGGGGGGGGGGAAGTCTGCGGCCGGTGGATGGACCGTGAGGTAGGGATTTTGGAAAGCAAATGTTGACTCGCTAGGTTGGGGTGGTGAGGGTTGGTGGGGCAGCTCTGGGTGAGGATTGGGGGATGTCGGGTCCAGGGGCGAAGGGGTGGGCGGCGGGGGATTTGGGGTGGGAGACCTGGCGAAGGTGGTGGGTCCAGTGAGGGAGAAAAATATGGATTGCTCTAGTCTTGGTGTCGAAGGACAGGACGAGAATAGGTAATACCCTCACCCGAAGAGTTAACCGTGGCTTACACGCTCAAGAGAGGGGATACATATTTACCAATAGCTGTGTATGTGTATCCATGTGTAACACACACACTGGTTCGCATCATAATTTTTTCCACGAAAGGAGAAAGCTTATTTTCTCGTGTTTGTTTATACTGCGAGGAAATTCATTTGGGTCCTCCGAGAGTAAATGTTTGCGCAACCCCATAATCTAGTTCGAGCGGAGGAAGACCTCTCGAGAGTATTTTTCTAGTCGTCTTCGACTGAGCCCTCGGACATAATGTCGCCCCAGAGGCATAAATTCCCACGAGCAATCGATCGGAAATTTGAGGGCCAGGATTTTTGGCCTACTTAATGATGTGGAAGTATTTGTGCTATCAACTCCCAGATTTCCCTTGAGAATTTAGCTAAGGGTTCGTGGAAAGCAGTTGAATTGATGGTTACGCTTGCTGTTGTTAAAGCAGATTTTAGCAGCAACATGTTATGAGTCTTGAGTTTCCACCCGTGGGAAATGTCTACAGTTCTGTCAGTAAGATATTCAGACATATTCACTGGTAATTTTATCATTAAAATCGGTGTTTAATTTTAGAAGCGCAATCATTGTTTAACACATTACGTTTTTCATCATGTCATTAATAAAACCACCTTGAGACATTCGTATCTACTTATTGCTGCTCCATAATTTGTGATTGTGAATTTTTTTTTAATATTCGACGTATTGTGGCGGTATTATTTACATATACGAGTTAAACGAATTTTTAAACAACAGTTCGAAATTCTAAGATTTTATGGTTTTATACTTATCTCCCCCTATTTATCTTATCTTTTCTTTGATTGCTGTAATTTTATTTGCCATCATTGATGGAATTTCTTATGCAAACCTTGGGAAATTTAACAGATGTGGGAATGAGAAAAAAGAGGGGTGACTATTGAGGGGAGGGTATTATTTTGTGGTTTCCTTATAACCGCCTCTGCCCTCAATGTGGTCATTTCAGGATAAATTTCGCGGAAGATCATTACGAATTGTTAAAACAAAGCAATGTTAGGAATCCCCTGACTTTTCATCCGCTAAGTATTTACTCCCGCACCTCAAGTGCTCGATTACATGTAGTAGCAGGAGTTATATTTTGACGGTTTCCGTCGTGAATGTTTTTTTTTTGTCTGAGCTATGGCTTCTTCCTCTTGAGGGGTCACTTTGTAGCCTCAGCGAATGGTGTAATTATAGATTTTTGGCCAAAAATGTCCTTCTTTGTGTTATGTTCGCCGTGTTCTATCAGTCTCCTGCCACACGTAAGCCATGTCCATGCATCGTCGTACTCGTGGCCGAGGGAATGCCGCATCCGCCGGTGGTTTTGACCGTGCAACGTAATTTGGCGGCTGAGGTTTTATTAGTATTCTCCCTTGCAGGCCGCCCCTACAACCGTTGATACCTTCACCCGCCTCCTCGCCCCCCATGTATCTACCACCCGCTCAAATTATCCCGGGACCCTGGGACTTCCTAGTCAGAATGAAAGATCTCTTCCTAGATCACCCCTCCTCCCCTCTTACACCAGGGGCCAACTCCTGCGATGCCCTTCCCCGGACCCATTCCTCCCTCTCTCTACCGGTTGTACATTAAATGCAGGGCCCCACTCCTACCCCCTGCACTTCACAGCCTCCGCTTCCATTGAATATGCTCGGACTATGTTATTCCTGGGGAGCCCTTGAGCTTCGGCCAGTTCGCTTTGGTGGAGGAGGCGATTTCGATGGAAATATGAGGGGAAGAAGATTATGTGTGGGGGAGGGGTAGATGGAATGGGGCCGTGTGTGGGGTGGGGGTTGGAAGGTGAGCGAGAGATGTGTGTGTGTGTGGTGCGGGGAAGGTGGGTGTGTGGCTGGGAATTTCCATCGGCTGCGGCCAAGGGGTGGAGTGGGGAGTTGGGGGGGTGCTGGAGTGTGGAAGAAGAAGGGGTGAAAAGTGGTAGTCGGTGGCTGAAATGGTCCGGGGGATTGAAGCAATGCTCTCTCGGCACGGGAATGGGTCCGGTGCCAAAGCTGTCGCTGGATCAAATCGTTTAGGTTCAAGTGCCAAAATGGTTGAATGAGAACTTTTTCGTCTTCTCCCGCCCTGGCCCACCCTTCCTTCTCTTCTCTCCCTCGCTTCTTTTCTATTTTTTTCCGGGCAAACTTTTATTTCGTTCTTTTCCCACCACCCTCTTCCTATCTACAGAAATACCTAGCTACTGAGTAATCGTAACTGAGTTAACGGTAACGACTGTATTAGGTGTATTATTTTACTTGCCATTAGTGCGTATGAAAAAAGTAACTTTTGGCTTTAATCTGTACCCACTGTTTTAAAAAAATATTCGTCTTTTACCCCACTCACCATCGATAAAGAATTGCTAAAAGGTCTTAGTACGCCCTAGGTTATTCGCAATAACTGTGCAAATACTTCAATTTGGATTTATAATTCAAATGCGGTCATTATCATTAATGCTGAATAGTGTGTGCTAAGTTTTTTACTTTGGAATATCTTCTTCTTTTGAATCTCTTGTTATAACTATTTCAGCGATATTTTGAAAATTTTTACGCAAATTAACCATAATGTTTTTTCAACTGAAGCTGGTTTTATAAATTTATTTGCGCCTTGCTTCGGAATTAAAAAAAAGGAATTTAGATGAGAATTTACAAAAAAAAAATCGCCCACGATTGGGCCAGCTCTTTGTTTCTCGATACTTCACCCACTTTTGCCTATCTCCCGTTTCGTCTCATCGCTTCGCTTCCTCCTCCTCTCTCCCTTTCTCTTCGTTCCCATTTGCCTCTTTGTTTCCTCCTCTCCTCTTTCCCTTTCCTCCCGCGCGGAAATGATAGCCCGCGTGAGACCAAAGCACGAGATAAAAAATGGAATTAAGGAGCGGTTTTTAAGCCGTGATTAGAGTGATGAATGACGGTCCGGAGCCAATATTTTCTTCTTTCCCTCCTGGTTTGCCTCCTCACCTCTTCAGCGTGCGCACCTATCTGGGAGAGAGAGAGAGAGGGAGCGCAATAAAAAATTTGAGGACGCCAGCGGAAATCTCCTTGCGAAGAAAGATGGTTTATTTTTTCCTGGGGCGGGCGGTGGGTTTTTTTTGTGTAAATCGCGGGTTTGTGCATTAGTCCTCTTCTCTAGTCCTGCGTCCCGTCTTCTCCATCGCACGGAGAAGAGACCAAGAATTAAAATTCAGAGAGGTCTCGACGCGGGTTGGGCAGAGGGCAGCACCCATAATCGTGGTTTTGGCGCCTCCCGACGGCCGAGCTGAAAAGCCTTGAAGAGTGGCTCTCGTTATTGAGATGGCGTTTATCGCCTGAATTATGCCTAATGTGCGAGCGGCAGCGGTACCAACACACGCACACACGTAATTACTCAGGGTTTGCCGCGTGGGCGATGCGCGAGTTTTTAAGGGTTGCGGATGGCCAGAAGGGGTCGTTTGCATAACAAACGGACGTAATCGGAACGGGGATTAGGGCTAAAATGTTGCCAAGGGTCGTTCGCCAAGGTATACAATTCGCCGGAATAGCTATGGGTGGGCATGCTAAAACCCTCTGGCGGGCGTGGTGAAGTGGCCGAAAAGTGAAAAAGGTTTGTTTATTTTGTTATTTTATTATTCAGCCCGCATTTTACCTACAATTTTATGCAGGGTGGACGCGATAGGGGGGAAGGTAGAAAAGGTTAATTGGCAGGGCGATGCAATGAGGAAGAAGGGTTGGCATTCACATTCTTTGCGTGGAAAGCAGATTGAGAAACGTCCGACGCCCTCCCGAAGGCTTTTAACGATCGAAACAATTCGATGCGACGCGGACGATCTGTTCTGGCGGGGCCACTTTCGAGCGTAATTTCATAACGCCGCTCCAGTAATCGACTCGATATCCGAAGAATGGTGGCCGTAAGATTATGGTAGCGGGGAGACGGTGGCCGTTACTCGGGCCAGTGGCATAGGTGGGCGATTATGAGCGCCATCAAGTGAGTGAGGGCGACGGTCAAATGAGTATCGGGGCCGTGTGTGGCGAGGAATGTGATTCTGCTCCGGCCGTCTGATCTCTGAATAGATTCTTGCGTCCACTGAGCGTAGGATAATCTCGTGGAAGTATTATCCTAGCGAGATTCAGGTCACACATAGGCATCGCAGGTTTTTGGGATTGCATTAGAATTTCTGGGTACCCATCTATGATGGGCGGGCCTGTTCCATCTGTCTGGACGACGTGGCGTTTTGGGGTCTAGGTGAGAAAAACGTGGGATCCTTTAAATCATTAATGGAAAGTAATTACTGTTAGCATAAATTTGTTTTCCTAACGGATTTGGCTTGCTGTTTTTCTGTGATTTGACGAAAAGATCATCCGGAACGAGGAGATGGTTTAAAAAAAAACCGTAATATTGATGATTTAGTTGCTATCGACTATTGTATGAGAATTCTTCTCGCCCCTAATACGATTTTTATCGTCTGCTTCAGTTTATTATTCGGTCTATCCGTATACTACGTCTTCTTCATGTTTCATCTAGAAGTCTCCACTACTGGCCCACCATGTCTAGCATGTTGTGGTCCATCCATCAGCTCCATTCTTCCTCACGCCCACATCACCTAGGTCTCCAGTTTTTTCTCGTCCTCTTTCATCAGTGTCCTCATTTCCGCACCCAAAAGCGCGTCAATCCATTTCTGACTCTCCCTTAGCGTTTTTTCGCACACGAACGTACGATTCTCTCATTATCCCTTTCCGATTCGTAATTACTTCTGCTGCTTGACGCAACTCTCTTCCTTATATCGAATAAAAAAATGTGAAAGAGCCAATGGTCGTCCAGTGAGATGATTGCACGGGTATGTAAGGTACCAAATATATCTCGTGGCGGAACATTACTTCGGGGTGAGCATGATCATGAGGGAGAGGCGAGAAATGACGGTGAACATGGCGCGCTGGCCGGAGGAGATGATTGAATAATTTACGGCGAATGCACATGCAGAGTGCGGGCCACGCGATGGGAGGGATGGTGGGGGGAGGGCTGGGTGCGGGCGGGTGAGAGGGCCCTCCCGGGGGATATAGTGTCCGGCCCGCCGTGCGTGTGTGGAAGGAAGGAAGGAGCGGGATAAAAGGTGAGAGTTAGAGGGGTTTTTGGGGCGGCTATCGTCCGGAGCCTTGATGGGCGCGGAGGCATTCAATTAAATTAAACGGCTACCGCGTTCATATGAGAGGGCGGTGCCATTTTCCGCTCTCCACCATTCCTCACTCCCCCCCCCCCCCGCCCCACCCATCCCTCTTTGGCGCCTCCACATAAGCGCGGCTTGGCTCTCAATCCCACCACCACCGCCCCACGCCCACACCTTTCTTTCCCGCGCCGTTTTACCGCCGCCCTGTCGGCTCTCGCCCCTATATCCCTTTCCGTTCGGCCAAATGAGAGGGAGAGTGTGGCAGAGGGTGTGTTCCGTTCTCCCAATTCCATCCTCGTTCTTTTTCTCTCTCTCTCTCCCGTCCCCTCAGTTGCGTGCTGCTGGCCACTGCCATTCGATATGTCCCTTCTCCCTCTTCGCTTCTTCGCTCTCTCTTTTACTTTCTCCGCTTTTCTCGCTTCGAGGACAACGTCATGTTCATGCAGTAGCAGATGCTCGTGTAACTCGCCTGAGTGCGTTCATGTAGCTATATCATGTATAATGCAGTGTTGACTTGAGGTGAGAAGCTGAGAAGACACAAACGCTGAGGAGCTTTAGTGATTCTTTGGTATATAATTTGACATGTTAACCCCTGCCAAATTGCTCCTTTATAATCCATTTCTAAGCTTACTTTTAATTACGCGAATTTCGCGTGTTGAAATCTCTGTTTAGAACAGCTATGTCATTTAATTGTTTTCTACTTTTGTCCTTCCTGGGATTTATTTCCGTTTGGACTACATCTTCAGCGATTATCGTTTTAAATTTGCAACGTCAGCAATTACTCTTTGAGTAGTTAAGCACTTAAATTCTCCCTATTTTTTGACTTATGTTCGTCGATAATGCCGTGGTAAAAATGGAGCAGCCTATTGATGGATATTTATTGCATAGATTACGTGCGTTTTAGACATGGAGTCAAAAGAGCACCACCAAAGAGTAAATGTGGTATGGTAGGAATTTGTTTTAATCGAATTGTTGAGCGGGATAGGAGGAGTCGCTGTTTCTTTTTGGAAGACGGGGAATGGGGTCGTATTTATTTATTGTCATTGGCGCATCTGTGCCTTTTAATATCAGCATCCGAGGTGATTCCTTTGAATTGGCGTAGTGACTGTGGAGTCGTCTCTCTGGGGGTTAAGGGGGGGAAGTGTGGCGATGTTTGTTGTTCGTCTTGTCATTTAAAGGAATATCCTCTCATTCTCATCCTCACTAGGGTGGAAAACGGATGCATTTGTCGCAAATCGCCCTATTTAGGATGACGAAAATGCCTGACGATAAAAATTCTTCCTTTTTCACTTTGGAATGATGTGTTGCTCAATATTGGGCCTTTTGGCTTTTCAGCTAGTAATATCACGTAGTCAGATAATGTTTTCGTATAAGGGTTGAGGGGAGGATACCTATTAAAAGATTCCACCTTGGGAGATAGAAGTAATTTCCGTGTAAGTATGCCCCTATCCTCGTGTTTATCCAACATTTTTGATTTTTATCAAATCATGGTAACACTTTATCAGTAGTCGTTAATCCTACTAATTGCCTTTTGTTTGGTAGAATAGTAAGTTTTCTTCGAAATATATTTAGCCAAACTAATGAGATTCGTAGCTGTCTTTTATTGTTTTCTTTATATGAAAGTCAAAAAAATCATATTCCTTCGAAGATCTTAGTTGAGTAAAAATTGTCCTCGGAAAAATCATTAGCTTTGACTTGCGTTCGAAACAAAAGCCTCCGAACGCACGCCGAGGTTTTGGTCTCAATAGTTTGTGGTCTTAAGCCGAAGGTAAACTACTTATTTTTTCGGGTGGGGAAATATTGCATTGTGAATTTAATTGAGACAAACTTCGCGTAGATGATTAGTTAAATGTTTCTAGGAAACGTGGTGCCTGAAATGTAATTTGAGTAGCCTTGCATTTTGAGCAGCCTTGCATTTTGAGCAGATCAGTCCGCAATTGTTTCCCAAAAGAAATTTTAAAATCCTTGGCCGGCGTTTCCTTGCCCAGTGTTATCTTCTCAGCAACCGCCGATCCGAGAATGGGGTGGAAGGAAGCTCTTGGCGCCCTAAGCGTCTCGAAGAGGCTGAGCGAGTGTGTGGAGATGGGAGGACGTCGCTGACGGTGGAGAGCGGGCTGGGTTTGGCGCGGGATTTGAGGCACCCGCTGAGCATGATGGGCCACGGGGGCTGAATCGGGAATGAGGAGGCGGCGGGATTCGCCTCGGGGATACTGCCAACACCTCTCTCTCCCAACCGTATTCTCGAGTCTGCTCGCGCTCCCGGCAAGGAGACACGCGGGCTGTTCAATTCGATGGGTGAGGGGGGCGCGTTTCTTCCCGAGGCTCAGGCTTGAGTGCTCCACCTCTTGGACATCTTGGGGTGAATAGACGCGGTCCTTTTCAGTCTTTCAAGCCTCGGCGACTGGCCGTGAAAGTTTTTGGACTCCTCATGGAGATGCGCTTAGCAAGCATTAGGTTTAAGGGATTCATATGCCTGTCAACGGGGATGGAATGGTTGTATTTTTGTATTCTGATCGTTGTGATCTATTTAGAAAACTGTAGTTAAATCCGTGTTTAATTAATAAAATAATAAGTGCTTTAATAGTAAGTAATATATTTCAAATTGTCTGTACATTGCTGCAGGGATGGTATAATTTTGTCCTGGCTTTTCTCGCAGAATTTCGAGATTTCATGGGGAAACTAGTGGTCGAAAAGCACTTACACTTGAATAGAAGTTTGGAATGCAGTTTAGTAGGCCAGATACTCCATTGAAACGACAAAAACATATGAATGTGATATTTATAAGTACCGTAATCCTCTCGAGTGGATAGATGAACGAACAGAAAATCGAAGGAGGTCGTACTAGACGTATAGGTTGAGGTTTGTAACGTGCTGGAGAAGATGAAGAGGGGTCAAAGCATGGAGCGTGTACTGTGGGGTGTGGGGATGTTGAAAACGCGGACGCGTGAGGTGAACGGGGGAGAAAGAGCAAGGGCAATGGCTGGAGTGAATGGAAATAGGCCTTCCAGGGAGAAAACTCTTCCTTAGGACACCCCAATTAAAAATCCTTGAAGTGCGAGGAGGACGAGGGGAAGGTCTCCTATCCTGGATGTATGTAATTCACACGCCTATAGCTTCGTTCGGGGCAATCTCTACCCTTATATATCCGTACCGACATTCGGGTTGAATCAGTGAGTGAAGGAGCCATATGTAGTAATAATTGAGAAAATTGTAGTATTTTTCCACTCTTATTTTATCTTTTCAACCTGTTCCAATGCTTACGCATCATTCTCAAAAGGTGTCTCATAGCCAGGTAGATACAAATAAGCCATATAAATACCAATGTAGATTTACGGTGACAATAATATTGATTATAGTCTCCTGTTTTGATGGAAAGTTAAAAGACGTGTTGAAATAGCAGTCTGGGGGTCTAAGGAGAATACCTGAAGCTCCTCAGGCAACTGCCTTTTTCTCCCCCCTTCCTGGGCTTGCACGAGGCGGAGGAAGAATCTCTGCGGCCCAGGGCGGGAGGGAAGGGTAAGGGGCTACGGGGGAAGTGGGGAAGCGGGGGTTTGAGGCAAGTTCTCTCTTTTCTGCGAGATACCGAGATCTAGGTAACTCTTTGGTAGGGAAGGATAACTTTTCCCTGGACTCCCCTCCCCCTTCCACCCCTGGCTACATCCCTTTGTCACACCTGTTTCTCTCTTATCTCCTTTTCCTCTTTTATTCCCCACCCTCCGCCTTCTCTCCCCCCCCCCTCCTTCCCTTTTTTCCGAATGGCGGCTCGCTGAGGCCAGTCAGTGGTTGCCACGGACACCCGTTGGGAGTTGGGGAGAGTGGGTCCATTCAAGGTGACCAAAGGGGCCAACACCGACTCAAATCGCAGTCCAGCTCTTTCAAAAGGAACGTGGTGAAGACGATTTTGCGTTGGTGCGATTATCTCACATCGTGGATTCAAACGTATCGATTTTCTCCTTAAGCGAGAGATAATCTGGATGTAACGAATCAATTTGTGAAACGATGTTTTCCGACTCGATCCTCCTATGACCGTAAATATATACTTTTTGATACTGATCTCAAATGGGAGTTTGTTTGGATGGAAACCTTATAACTAATCGTTGTCGCAGGCTCTAATATTGTGATTTTTTTCTTTCCTTGGACTCGATAGTTTTCATCCTAGTTTGGTTATCTTATCGTCAACCATTACCTCCTCACAGGTTTCATTTACTTTTTTACTTGGCAAAAATTTATCAGCTTTCGTTCCTTTAATGCAATCCAACCTCTCGATCCATTTCTGCATTCATGTACCGAATACCCATTTTAGTCTACGTCTTTGGAGGTGATTTTCTGCGACAAGTGACTGTATTCTTTATATTTTTTCTGAATTGTTTTTGCTCATGAATGATTGTAATCGTGAGACAATCATAATTTGTGCACTTAACATAAAATGGCGTTCAAAACTTAAATATTCATATATTAGGTCATGATTATTTTAGCTGTCACCACTATTTCATACTTTACACACTGCTCCATTGACTACGAAGTATTGCACTGGAAAGTACAAATTTCGTGGCAAGAACCTAAAGGATCAAATTACAACCGACAAAGATACCACTAAATTTCCTAAATTAAGTTGTTGAAATGAAGTTATTTCTTTGCACATCTATTTTCATAACTTTGACCCGCGGAAATGGTCATCTGGTTTGATTGCATCGATTTTTAGGCATCCCAGTGGAGGATGAAAATGCTGTAGAGAAGGCGTTGATGGAGATGATCACTTGCGTAGGTAATTTTGGCCGTAAACATTTTTTTAACAAAGTGTACGTCTAAAAGATTGAAAATCCATCAAGCGATTAAGTGATCAAGTGTATGCTTAGAAAGTGACTCGTTGTTTACAGTGTTTAGATTGGCATAGTGTTGATTAAAGTCTCAAGGATAGATAAAAGTATTGTAAGTGTGAAGTTAAATAACAGGAATAAATTCGCGGTGAAAGGCAAAATTCGATATCCGAGAAATGATTCGTACACCCAAGAGGGTGTCTAACAAGTCTCCTTGGCCTTCCAAAGGACGTTCAGGAAAGAAGAACCTTCAACTGAAATAGGCCGTCTTACGCCCGCGCACGCAGATACTCCTGTGTACCTCTACCCGCCTCTCTTAGCACGGATCTCCTCCCGCTCCTTCTTTCTTCAAACGCATTCCAAACGAACGTTCTCCGCTTGCAGCCACTCCGATTTACCTTTCCGAGTTCAACTCCTCCCGGGCAGCGAATCCAGGGCACCACGTATTAGGAAGGGGTTTCGGGCCAGGCTACTTCAGATGTGGGAGGGACTCTCTCGTCACGTATTAATGCAAGCAGAGGAGCATTAAATATTAATGTAACCTGGCAAAGTGAGTCTGGGCTGACGTAGAGGTAAACTGGCGGTTAGAGCATCCCCCCTCTCCTTTATGGAAGCGGGTGGAAAGATGAGGAAAAAACACACGCCCACCGTTCTCTCTCTTTCTCTCCGCCCACCGCGTGGGTGAGATGGAGGAGCGCCAAGTGTGTTTGTGTCCGTGAGTACGTTCTGCCAGCATCGGTAAAGGGAGTTGGGGTGGTGGGGAATTTTCTCTCTTCACGTAACCTTTATAGAGATCGCGAACAAAACCTTTTAGCTTTCCCTGTCACGTGTGGACGATCCTTATCTCCCTCTTCCTCCTACCCCTCACCCCACTCCTCTTTTCCAAGGGTTAGGGGGAAGGGTTTTTTTTTTGGGGGGGTTGGTTCAGAGGGTGAGTGGATGGTGCAGGCTTTTACGGCGTCTTCTCCACCCCACCCCCTCTTGGGTCTACCCTGCTGGAGACCCCCTCCCTCTAATCCAGGGGTGGTTATTTTTTGCCTCCCTCACCACTTCTGCCCCGAAATGGATGGGAATGTCTTTCGAATTCACTCCTCGGGCGTGTTTGCGCGTGGATTTCTGTTTTCGCTGATGCTTTTGTCGCTTTCCGTTATCCTCTCCCCCGTCGTGTCCACCTTCGTGTTTTCTTTTCCTCCCATCGTCCTATATCCTCCCTCTAATGTGCCGTGGATTACCTTTATTTTTCCTGGATCCGGTTCGGATGTTCGCCGATGAGTGAGGTGTTCTTTGAGTCGGTCAGTTGGCTCTCGGGTTCTTCTGAAAGCCTCCCTCAATGCCTTAGGTGGTTCCGTTTCCGCACAATCAACGTGATTGATTCTGAATCAGTAGCGTTTTGCGAAGTTTAAATTTAGGGTGTCATGTCTTGTACTTGGTGTATATCGGTTCGTATTTAAACTTAGTATGTATTTAAAATATTTCTTAAGTAGGTGATTATGTATTTTGGAAATACAGTAGCGGCCATTTAAATTTTGGGCACGTTCGATTTCCATTCATTCTCAGATTTCGTATGAGATCCTTTGTTGAAGTAGTTCAGTTGACTTGGAATTAAAATGTTTCTCATTTTAAAATAATACAATGCTATAATTCTCAGTTTGATGTTACATTGTGTGTCAGTGTTGTAAGTGACTGGGTTACGTTTTATTTTTTAATACCCAAATATTTATATCCATTATCATGAAGTTGGTGGTGCGAAATGCATGGCCAAGGAAGTGTATGACGTATACCGTGTTAAAACGAAGCTGTAACTCAGATATTGATGTGTAGGTCGAGGTCATGCGACTGCGAACGCGCACATCACCACCAACCTTTGTACTCAAAATTCGTGTTGCTGCATTTATGAACTTGCTCTCCAAATTTTATTCGCTCTTCACTGGGCACCCATTCATATTAAGCCCTCCTGTTGCTTTCGATTCAACTGATGCTCGATTTAAGTGAGAATATACTGAACAATCGCCTTGCGAAACCTCAAATAGCTGGTCACGTCCCACTCTTCCAAAGTTAATGTCTGCGTTTTTTGCCGATTTCCATCGAGTACAATCGCGGCTGCCGTGATCGGTGTCGCCGCTTGATTTTGAAAGGTTCGTCGGACACGCGGGCCTTCCGTGGCGGGCAGTGGACGCCGCGTCGGCATGGCTACCTTTTTCTCATTTTCCATCCCCTCCCACTCGGCGCAAAAATCGAGATCGATAATTCCTGATCCATTTTTACCCCCAATTGTCTCTTCGCGGCTGCTTATGACTCATTAATGGCGAAAGCCAACAGCACTTGACCCACGTGAATGCGAGTCATGGCATTATTACTGGAGGCACTCCCTCCTCCACGGCCTAACCTTTGAACCCTCCCCAATCCTCCTTTTATCTCTTTATCTTCGCTAGCACCTCGATTGCAGCCATTATTACCCGTGCATTATGTTGTGATAGCTAAACATTTTCTATGATTAATGCCACCAGGCTGCCATTCAAGCACCCTTTTTGTCCTCCGCGAGTGGTCTGTCAGACACCGATCACCGGTTCCCATGGGGAAAAAGGACGCACAAGACCTCGAACCCAATCTCCTCCAATATTTCGCACGCTTCCGATCCCACGCTCCCAGCGTTCGAAGCCATCTCTCGTGGCGCGCGACCCTGCGACATGTTGAACATTTCATGTGATCTAATTGGAAGAGAGACTTCTCTTTATCTTTCTCCTTCCTCCTCTCTCCTCGTCTCCATCCTCACCCGACACGGACCGTTTTGTAACTATTAGGCCCAACAAAGAACGCAGGCTTTACATTTGCATGACATCACCGAAAGGGCGTATAATGCGTCAATTTTCGGCTTCATTTATGCCCGCACGGCGTGCTTGGCATCGGCAGGGCTCCCAATTTTAAAATGGTGTCCAAGAATATCCAAAACGTGCCTCGTCAATAGCCCCGTGTGGGCAGGCTTGATTGTTTCTTTCGTAATCGCTCTCGTTTCGTTAAGTTTTCAGGCGTTATTTTCTTTTGAGCCTAGTTGAAGTAGAGCGACCGTCTTTTTTTCCTGGTCACGAGATATTGTTGCTGAAGTTTAGCTTTAGCACTTTGTGTCAAAATTTCAGTGGGCAGTATTTTTACATAACCTCGTCGAGTTCACGCGATGTATTTTTTTTCGCATCGGTGAGAAAATAGATGTGGTTCCTGGATTCATGAATAGTTGGCCTTAAGCTGAGTTAAAGACTGAAATTTTCCATGGGAACGTTGGCAAGCACGGTTTATTACATAAAATGGCTGCACTATGTCCCATGCATGTAAAAATTTCTTTTAACGATAGGACACCCATAATATTCAAGATGCGGAAGTGCGTTTTCTCCAAGCCGGCTTTTACTAAAATCAAGCTGTTCACGCGAGAAATAACTCAGCCTTCCCAAGAACAATTCTGCAGCTAAAAGAATCTCTGCATTCTTTAATTTGTGCCGAAATGTCAATTTAACGGAAACGATTGACTCCTCGATCGGTCGCGCGAGAGGCGGGATCTGGGATCGTGACCCGCCCGTTCATTTTTGCCTTTTAATCCCCGAAATTGACCCGGGTTGCCAGTGTGGAAAGGGGCAATGGGGGGGAAAACGAGCGGTTTTGTGGAGCATAAGGTGGGGGATGAGGGAGGAGAGATGAGAGCGGGACACGCCGCTATGGCGATATTACTGCGTCGTTTCCCGACGTCAGGTAACTGGCGTTGTTTCTCCATGGCCTTCGTTTTTTTCTCATTGGGCTATCGTCCGCGGTGTGGACCGTAGTCCTTTTCCGGGGAGCTGTATCGCGGTAATCCTCCGGAATGGCACTGTCGTCGTTCATCTTCTGGACGAGGGATGGATACTTGAGCGCATGTGAGCTTTCTTCCGCGGCAGAAAATAGCGCGACTCAGCCCCCCACCCACCTGCAGTCGTGGCCATATCTTATGAGTCCATAAGGATAGGAAAGAGCGAATTTTGGCTTTTGCGCATGCCAAGATTGAAAAAATATCCCCACACTCGCGTGACCCACCTAACAATTTCTTCTTTACATGGAAGAGCAGTGATGAATTGATTCCTTCCGTAGTAGTATTAGAATTAGATTAATTGTTCGAAGTATAAATTGACTTTATTACTCAACCCATTTTTGCATCCGAGGCCTGATTTAGTCCATCCTGCCGTCATCTTGTGTTTGTACTATCATTTTCGTTGGAGCATCGTATCTGGAATTAATTGAGAATTACGGAGATGAAGTTCTCAGTATTTAAAAAGAAATTATTTGTTTGAACGTAGGTTTCCGCGGCGATGGTTTGATCTCTGCCTTTCTTCAGGGTTTTCTTCCGCGTCAGCTTGTTTGTGGACAACAGTTTCGCTGGCTATCCTGCCAGCGTCTTCAGGTTGAAGGAATAGCCAGCGAAACTGCTGTCCACAAACAAGCTGACGTGGAAGAAAAACCTGAAGAAATGCAGACATCAAGAAATTATTTGCATGACTTAATTTTACCTTTCTCGTAATCTTCATTTAAAAGGCATGCAGTTTCATTGGTAGCTTCAGCTGCCTGTGCAATGCAAGCCACGTTGAGTGCTCGTCGTTTGGGCTTTCTCCAGAGGGAAATATATATAAATTCCGACGTTAGCGTTGGCCTAGACTCATTTATTTCGATGGAATTTTTTTTCCATTAAACTTTTCAGTTTACACAGTAGGAGCGGCATCGTGAGTTTAATAAAATCTTTTTTTATATGTTTAATTTGACTTAAGCACGTTTTTTTAATCCATAACAATGTTGAAGTTAGTGGCTCCTCCACTTGTGGGTAATATTCGGGCACCTTGACCCCTCTTGTTTATGCTTAATGTAGTGAAGCCGTGTGTGGGCGTCGAGCACCCCACCGCGGCAGAAAATACAACTACTCTTCCCCCCACCCCTCCCTTCCCCCCTTCCCCGCTATCGCTGTCATGTCCTCCCCTTCCCATTCCTCTCCTTCTCATAGAGTACTTACGGAACTGCTCCTCTTCGCTCACATAACACGCTTTCGGATGGAAAGCTCTCCTCCGAATGACAAGTGATCTCTTTACGGCCGCGCTGTGCTCAAGTCTCTAAGAGCCATCGTTGCGCGGCTTATAGACTGCGTCGGCCCCAGATATCAATCTTTCTTCGCCCATCTTCAAGGGGCCGCCGTAGGAATCACCAATGAGCCATCGGAGGAGAGAGAGAGATGGCGAGAAAAATTCACATTCGGTCGTTACCTGGCACGGGTGGATGTGTGTGTGTGCATTAGATCTCCTCGGCGCGCAATCCTGTTAAATGTCCCTCGCTGCATTGAGTCGTTCGCGTCGGTGCGGTTCCAGAATGTTTAAGGAGGCCTCGCCCGGGGTTCTCGCGTTTGTTGTCCTAGTTTAAATAATAGATCGGGAATTCAACCGTTTGACACGCACAATTTGCGCTGCACGTATCGGGCTTCACCTCTTCGTTATGTCGCTCGCAATATGACTGTACACCGCTCGCGCTGGACGTGAATGGATCGTGAAATATAAATTCAAGAGCTCAGGATTACGTTGTTTCCCTTTAAAGTTTCAGCTCATGGAAGAGTGACGTCATTATTTATGTACCGTCCACGGATTGGTGTGGTCAAGCCAGGCGTAGATACCTCTGCAAAATGTGTAACGTGATTGTTCTGCGTTGAATGACACAAAAAAGTTGGTGTAACGGGGTGAAGGTCCTCATCATCGGGTGGTTAGTTCAGTCATCAGTCATGAGCCATCGTACGGTGTGTTGTTTGAGTGCCTGGGCTGGTTTTTTCCTCCATGGTATAAGTGTTTGCTAGAGTAAATAAGTCAGTTTCGCGATTGTCTGTGGTAGCTCGTATATCCATCGATTAAAACGTTTTTTTATTCCTCACTGCTTTTATTAGCTAACGTTGACTTAACTACATATTTTACCGGCACCGAGGCTAGAAATTTGTGGACTGGAGCGTGGCCGGGCTATTTATAATTTGATGATTGCTTTAGGAAATATCTTCACTCGGGTATAATGGAACCTGGCGGCTTTCATTGCCAGCTACTCTGAGCTAAAAGTTCTCATATATAGTTCAAAAAGGTTAGTGAGTATATTATGGTGGAATTTTCCATCACAATTTCGTCATTAGGGAATGCGTTGCCATTGGAATTACAATCCATTTTTCGCATTAATTTAGCTGTATATCATCTAATTTGTATCGGAAGAATGTATTTATCTTGATCGAAATTGGGCTTGCTCTTTTTCGTTGATTGGTAAATTATCATGTCAATTTTTAATGTTTTACTATTCCAGTTTACCATTCATCTGCTAAGAGGCTTTACGGCATTCGTCCGTTGTTATGGCTGCATTTAAAATGCAATGATCGTCTTTGAATTCTTTAAGAATTTAAAGCCACTAATGCATTCCTATCCAATTGCAATCGTAACTTATCTACATGAAGTAAAAAAGCTTCCCCGCTACCTTGATTCAATCAAAACGTTCCGTGTGTTCGAATTTACATTTCTTTGCATGTTTTCGTCCTTAAGGAGGCTTTATAGACCCATACAGTGCGTATTTTATGACTACTCGGGCCTGAACCCGAGCTACTTAGTGAACGAGGTATTATTGCGTCAGGTGCTCTTAATGGGCTAGTCAACCGTCTGAAGAACTGTAACTGACCATTGGAGGGAAGTTTTCGCGGTATGATCCCCGCTCGAAAGATTTTTGTGGGAACTCCCTCTCAACGCAAACATTGTTTTCTCGGTCCAAAAACCTTCTTTATGGACGTTTTTAGTGTCTTGGGGATGCGTCGTTATCCCACTGCGCTGGCGCGTGGGCGCACCAGACAAAAGAACATCGGAATCCGCAGGAGAGAAAGAGCTTCTCGATCGCTTAAGCAGAAGCCGATCTCGTCATATATCATCTGCAGCAGACCCGACCATTTCTTCTTCTACCATCTCCTCCTGGTCCATGCGCTTTTTTCCTCTCTCTCTCTCTCCCTCTCTCTCTCTCCTTCTCCCTCTCTCTCCCTCTCTCTCTCTCTCTCCAGCATCCCCCGCGCCCAGTAACCTTCATCCCGGGTGCTCCACGTTGGGGGTAGTAGGGTGGGGGTGGTAAAGTACCCTGTGCCGCCGCCGGTGCTCGAAGTAATGTGTGAAGCACAAATTCTGGGAGCCAGGATGGTGGAGAGGTTGGAGGTTTTCTACGATGGATTTTGGGAGAGGGAATATTTAACAAGAATTCAAAAAAGGTGCGTGTCGACGGGAGGAAGGTTTTGTGTGAAGGAGAGAATGAAAAACGGCGAGTATTGGTGGGAACGGTGGAGATATTGGTGATCGGGACTGGTTCCTTATCGATGGATAAATCAAGAAAGTGGATTGTGCTTTCTGTGAGGCACAAGAGAGTGGCAAGGGCCACAAACAGGGTGAAAATGCAAATAAACGTTTCGGAGGAATATTCTGGCTGATTTAATAATACTTTCTATTTGAGTAATTTCACTATTACAAATACGGACGCGGTTTGAACGAAAAGCAAGCCTCATAGTCTTGGTAAACAAGTGGATCATTAATTTGTGCTCCTCAACTGCGAAGTTTAGTCACTGAAACCGCGGTCGATATTTGCAAAAAAAAGAAGCGTGGAGCACACGAAGAACAATCCTTTCAACATGAGCGTCTTCCACAAGGCTTAACATATGTTCAAGGTCTTCAATTCTTAGTGTGAATATTTGGGTGCCTTGAACCTGGAGTCGACTCACGTTCCCCCGAATTTTTACTAAGTTCGTAATGAAGATCATTTAATGTTACCAAGGTTTTCTTATTTATGGCGTGACATTGTTTGAAACACTGTATCTGTACTAACACTGTAAGTTTTATCCGTTGGCCTTAAGTCAATATTATCCTGTTAAGCAGCGAGCTTTAGGCATTTTTTGGATGTGCTAGCTCTAAGCGTTTTGCGTTAATTTTCCTGGGAGCTGATTCGAAGGCGTGGCGAATGAACTATTACTGCAGACATCGAAAAGTAGATAGCTAGAAAAATCACAGTTATTTTGTGTAGATTTACCGAAATAATTTATTTGCACAACTTTCCATGGCAGATAGCTTTTGGTTATCAGTTGTGGGCTCGAGTTTTAAGAAGTTGGGGACAGGTGTTGCTGAAGGAGATGAAGCCCTGCGGTCGGAGTATAGCCTTATATTTTCGCCTCTGAATTTTGCAGTGTTTTTCACTCCTCGGTTTCGGAAGAGGGTGGGGGGGATTGAAGCCCGGGTGCGGTGCGGAGGTCGTGGAGGGCGTAAGCCGGGAGGGAGTGTCAGACGAAATAAGAGAGAGAGAGAGAAAGGGGACGGCGAGACACGCTGAGAGAATTCGGAAGTGATTTGCAAAGGAAATATCATGGTTTAGGGGCGGAGAGGGAAGGATGGCCGGGTTTTTGGAGGGGGATGTGGTAAGGGTGGGGGAGGGAGTCTTTCTCACCCACTCTCTCTCTTTTTTCCAATGGAACAAAATTTAATTTTTACTCGAGTTTCTTTTATTGCACGTCGAGAGACTTGTCATCGGATAGAGTTCGCCCACCCTCGCTCTGCTCGGAGGCAGGGAAATGTTCAAGAGGCGAGGGAATTTCGCTCGTTTCCTCAGTCTTTTCGGTGTTCAACGTGAAGTAGCTCACCTGTTTATTACTTTTCATGCAATATTTTGTAGTATGTGTGTACTGAGGACTTATTTTAATTATGGCCATGATTACCGTGAAATGATTTTTAAAATCTGTTATTGAGTTTATTAATGTTGTATTGATATCTATTGTATCCCTTATTCTGGAAATTATTTTCCGACGGCGCTTCCTGGTAATTTCATGCCTGTACTTCTCGCTGCCTAGAAGAGAGTTGTACACGTTTACACTCTGATAAATCGGCGTATTCTTATTACGAATCGGCTCGTGCTAATTTAACGTGTACAATTGGCATATGCGACGGTTTGCTTCATTGATTTTTTCGTAAGTTTATGTATAAATGTGTATATTTTTAACTATATTTTTGTATAAACTAAATTATATTTTCCTTTATTTACAGGTGAGTATCACTTTTATGGAATGATGAAAGCCCAAGGGGTCGAGTTCGGGTGATTTGTAAGTGTTTCGCCTTTTTATGCGTTTAAAAAAATCAACTTTCCGATTTCAAGTGCAATGAAAGTTGCACTGCTGCATCGTCAAGAAATGTCGAATTGAAGGTTAATTTGTTTCAATAATACTGTGTTGGTTGACAGACTGGTCCGCTGTCATCCTAGTTCAAGCAATAAATCTTATTTTCTCGAACACGGCATTCTTACCGTGTAGGTACATAGTGTACCCTTCAGCTGTTTTTTTAAAACTTTTATTCAAATTATTTCATTTCACTGGAAAATTGTCATGGTACAGTCATTTTCATTAAATTAATTGATACCTTGCTTATTATTAATGGAAGGTTTGGATGTAGGGAGTACTTACCGGGGAGGGGATGTTGAAAACGGTATTAGAGGGTACAATGTTAGGTAAACGAGGGAGGGGAAGGAAGAGAATAGGATTTTTAGATAGATTGAAAGGGAATAGGCTTTGCAATAATTGAAGAATGCATTGCTGGAAAGAAAGGGAGGCTCCCAGATTATTTCTTTTGTACTCCATGAAAATAAATCGGTGGAATACTATAAAAATAATAACTCATTATAATACCGTCTGTGGTATCTTGCTATTGAATCGGTTTAATAGGTTAAACAAAGCGACAGAAATTCCGAGAGTGAATCGTCGTTCAAGGAAGAGAAGTACTGGAGTCAGCTGCGAGAGGAGACGTGGTTTTTTCACCGGATCGGGTTTAGCAGATACAGTAGTCGGGCGGATATTATTTCAGTGAAAGGAGATTTGGTGGTTTAAAGCGATGATTGGTCCGGATTGGATGGTTGCGGCGTCGCCATGATTGGAAGGGTAGATTGGAAAAGGGTGTTCGGGGAAGACGAGAGAGGGTGAAGCGACGGCAGAGGGTTGAGAGGGGGGAGGGAGGAAGAAGAGGAAGAAGAAGGTAGCGGTGAGAGAAAGGCATGCATGGAGGCTTTTGGGGAGGAAAGGTGAAGTGTGTGTGGGTCCAATGGTTTCGGAGGCGTGACTCGGGGCGGAAGAAATAGAGCGGAAGAGGGTGGGTGGCGTGCGTGGGGGGGGGGGGGGTGAGAGAGATGAGGACGGAATGTGAATGTGCGAGGGGGGGAAAGGAGGGTTTAGGTGGGGAGGGGCGCGTGATGGAGGCTCCACGGGACGTGGGCAAGGTGTCTGGTGTGGATGTGTGCGCGGGGGTGGAGACTGCGTCGGAAGAAGAACGGGCTACCGTTGGGATGGGAGCGAAGTGTGCACTACTCCTTTTCTACCTCTACTTACTATCCAAGGGTATTTTAAATGAATACTAGTGTATTATAAATGGATATGCAGTTGGCGCCCCTAGTAAAATTGGCTGTATATTAAATTAAAGAAGCCTTACTATTTTAGTTAGTCTTGTTATTTGATTCCTGCATACTACTTATGGGTAGTCTGTTGACATAGATGAGGTAACTGTCCTTATCCCACTTATTAAACCTATTTTAGGGGTTTGATGGAAGAAGGGATCCTTTATCTTCCAATAAAGACAAATTATTATTATTTCACTATTATTATTACCCCGTAAGCCGTACATGCGCATTCAATAGGCGGAGAGTTCTAGGACACCAGCCGTATAGAGGATGCATATCTCTCTCTTGTCGAGTCGTTTTTGGTGACAGATTACTCGCTTAAAATATGCGATCACTTTGAAATTTTCGAAATTAAAGTATGCAAAGTAGACTGTTGTAAATATTTTTGTGTGCATCAAATTTGATAATTTTAACTTCTAATTGTTTTCACAGATGTATTTTTTTATTTTCGAGAAAAGGACTAATGTTGAACAAGGTCTACTCTGTTCACTCTGATAATTTCATAATGGCAGAATTGGCTTTACGGGAGTTATCCGTTACCAAGAAAATCCGGTTGAGTGGTAGGGTTCGCTGCTCCCAAAATAATGAAAAGAAAATCAGGTGCGCATGGTAGATATTTGACAACTGAGTGCGATGTAATTTATTTTTAGTTGGAAAAACGATTTCCTTCACCAATCCGTTCGGAAAAATTATCCCTCTTAAATGTTGCTGCTGTTGGGTCTAGAAAAAATAGAGTCCCTGATGATTTTTTCTTTGTTGAAGTGAATAAAAGACTGTTGTGTAAGCTCTTCTTCTTATCCTTATAGTATCTTTCATGGTCATTGTAGTAAAATGCGAGTTTATCGAAAAAAGTAATTGAATGTAAATGGATATGCAGTCGGCGCGCCTAATAAAATTTGTTTCATAGTGAATTTAGTAATTCCATCAATCTTATTTTGTCTTGTTCGTTGATTTTTCTTTCTATTCTGATCAGGAATCATATGCGTGATCTATGTAGTAATCCGATATTGCTGCTACTTATAGAATATTATTCTGCCAAGTCTGATTAGTATTGCTTTAAACGTGAGTTTCGTGAAAGGGAAAGATATTCATTCGAACTTAAATTTAGTTGCCTAAATGATTTCATTGTGCGGTAAATTCAGTTTTCTACGCTTTTAACGTTTCTGCAAAGGGAACCAAACGGGCGCTATCTTTGTAACCTACATTTTGACGTAATTCACCCTTATTCCACCAAGACCTTGGGCCTTGCCTGGGCCTCTGCTTAAGTTGTGTTCTTTGAAATAGATGTTCACCTCCGTCCTCATTTACAAAAATATTGCGTCGAGATAGGTTGACGTTGAGCGTCTCTCTTTTATTCCGTGATTTGAAGGAAATCATTACCTGAGGATTACGTTGGTTCGATTTTAAAAAGTACGGTTGTCTCTAATTTTCCGTCGCGGTGTGTCAATTCCAATTGGAAGGGAGCTTCAAAGAGTCCGTGCCCGGAGTGCCTCGCAGTTCAAGCGGCTGCCACCCCTTTCGGCGTCAGATACCCTCGAATTATGCATTCAGCGCGAATGAGGGGGCGGGCGGCCCCTCGTCCTTTTCCATTCTTGTCTTCCCACGGGGATTGGGTCGACGACGGCGTCTCTAGCCAGCAAATCAATGCCTCGCCTCCCTTATTTTCCACCTTCTCATATTTCCATTTCAGCCAATGCAGTTGTCTCTCTCTCTCTCTCAGCAAGGTGTTTCTTTCCCAACTTTTCGAGTCCGTGCCGCACAATTGGTCGTATTGAGATATGGCATTCGCGTGGAGTTTATTTCTATAGTTAGGAACGGATGGCAACTTAGCTAATGTTTCACCTTGCGATAAAAATGGTGCCAAAGAGATGATTGTGGGTACGCAAATGTCTACCTTTTGGATTACGTTTTGCCCAACACTTTCTTATTTGAAGGGTTCAATATCAAGATTACGATAATTAACGATTTTGACTTTTGTGTGTGGACTATTAGCCGCTGTTTTGATGGTCTGAATGAAAATTGCACAGCGAGATAATAAAAGGTCTATGATGAATGCATGGGGCTAGAGTTGATGGATGTTAAGTATAAGAAGTTTGTAGGTATGTGTGAAATAATTAGCGGAGAAGAGAATTGATTCGACAGCTGCATCAAACCAATCGTCCGGATTTTGACAAGAGATTATTGCCTTACCATACTCTGTGTTATCTTGTAAAGTTGGATTTACGGTGGCCGCATTGTCATTCGTTAAAGTGGACAGGTTCCGCGGTTTAAAGTTCGGCTTAAAGTACTGCCTTACATCGGTCTTTTCTTAAAGTTCTGTGTCGCATGAAGGAGGCTCTTCACGTTTCTTAATTTAGACATCTCTTTGTGTCTCCGTCATTCAGAATTTACCTCTCCTATTATTCCTCGTCCGCTCCAAATTCTCCATTCCCTTTAATACATGGCCTCAGGCTCTTCATTTCTTGTCTCAGTTATCCGCAGGGATGGACTATTCATCAAGAAGTGGCACATTGGGGAAAGAATTACCAATTGGGTGCGGCACCGTCAGAACATTGGCTCTCTCCGCCATTCCTTGGCGCAAAATGGAGTTAGGAAAAACGCTGGTGATACCCGAAGAAACGGAAACTGCTGCCTTTATTTGGATAGTTGAAAATTTATGGTAGCACGCTTACTCGTTTTTCGAGCAATAAAAATGGGACTTAAGACAGTGACTGCACTTTTTATATCCAATTATCTGCGTTCATGAGTGACAAAGTTTGGCCCAAGGCCATAGTTCCTGTTATTTTAGTCATTCAACCAGTACTTTATGTTTTTTTCATGTTTATCTTCCTTTTTCTTATTTTTCCTGACCTTATAATTAACGGAAAACTATAATGAGTTAAAATAAGGATGTGAATTATGGTTTAGCTGATTAAATTTACTCATCATTTTGCATTTATAGTCAGTACGATGAAAACTGTTGTGCAAATTGGCTCTCTTATGCACTCAAATAAGAGGAGGAAGTGGGTAAAGTAGAGCCTTTAGGAAAAAGTGGATCCGACCCGCGAAACGTCCCGTCCAATCTGCTCACCTTTTTTGGCCCACCGGCTGCTCTGAGTTTCCGAGAAAAAGGAAAATGGCGAAGGTGGTGGTGCCCAACACGTATATTCCTCCCTCCGCCCATTCCGAATGCATTTCCTCCCCGCACCAAGTGTGTGGCCACCGTCCCAGAATCCTCCGTTGCATCTGAAATTCCTCGCCCGCCGCGCTCATCCCCCGCGCTGAGCAGCAGAAGAGGTGCGGTCGGGCAGGGTGTGTGTGCAAGGTAAGCCGCGGTTCACGTAATTGCCTCCGAGGCATCCCGCTACGCGTGCACTTTTAATGCACAGAATTAGCGCGATGGGGGGGGTGGGGGGGGGGGACAAGTGCGGTGCCGGGCCGATAGGGCATGAGGCCACGTGGTTGGTGTGAGTGAGGTTTTGCTTTCCACTTCTACGAGGTAGGGGATGAGCCGGGGCAGGGGAGAGGGGGTGGGGGTCGGAAGAAAAAGGACGGCGAAGCATGTCCCGAAGTTATACGTTATCTCCACGGCGTATTCCGTAGTGACGGAGGAAAAGGGTTTTTGTGTTAGCCAGTGGGAGGGAGGAGTAGAGAGCGCTGGTTTTGTCTCCCACCCCACTCGTATCTCTTCCCTTTCCACGTTGAATAAAACACAAAAAAGGAGCACCCCAACCCATCCACTCTTTCCCCGGTCGCAAACTTCTCCTCCCTTTCCTCTCTCGTGGGTCTCTCTCTCCCTTCGGCCCTTCGCATGCCCTCCCGTCTCGGAGCGAGAGGGAAAAAAGGCGCGCCGGCAACAATTTATTCCTCCGGTGGAAAAAGAGCGCCAAGTTTGGGAGGGGAGCTCCGTGGTTTGCCGTGTCGTGAGGCTCGCGGTGGAATTAAACGGTCGCTATGGTTTGTGGGGGCACTTAGGGAGGACGATGTCACGGAGGAATGAAAGTTGCCGTTTCCCTGTAGTCTTCTCCTTCGTTTCTATGCTTTGTTTCTGCTGTGCTAGCCATAGATGTTCCTGGTGAGGTCATTACTGCTTTAAGTGAAGCCTGCTTGTAGGTGTGGAGTTCTTATTCCGCCATGCTGATCTATGATATTTACTCTGGTTTCCTGTGTGCGTGCGTGTTAAATAACTGATAAGTTTTGCTGTAATGAGAGGTTATTCAAATCCTCTGAAGAACATTTCTGTGCTCAGCTTCGCAATGTTTCTCTCACAGAAAATGTGAATAATTACTAGTCAGCAAGATATGTACATTCTAAAGAAATACGTTTTATTGAGAAATTTAAATATTTATCGCATAATTTTGTATTTTGTGGACTTTACTACTGAAAAATCTGCTGCTGTAACGATCGGGAAGTGAGAAAAAAGCTTGGAGAAATTAAGATTTTTTTCTGAGGAAAACTCATGGAATTTGAATTCAGGAATATAATGGTACCGAATCTTTTATCTCACCATTTGTGACACGACTGAAGCAATAGCACTATTTCCTAGTACAATGCAGAATTAGGTACCCCGTTTGATCTTATCTGTATTTGGGGTTACCGACAATATATGTATATTAACATAGGTAAACTGATTTCTTATGTTTACAATTTACATACGCCCCAGGGAATCACTTCACTACAATATTCATGCGTGCCCAGACGATTGATATAGAAAAATGAAAGGCATTTACATTTTTTCATAACATTGTAGCAATCCTGATCGAGGTCTTATATCTTCCCTCGTGTCCGCGTCCCGTGTCGGTGGCGGCAAGCGGGCTGTCGCTGCGTGCGCGCCAGGGATTTGTCTGCGGGGGGCGGCGGGGGAGGAGTGACGGACGGAGGCCGGCACCAGCTAGCACCGTTTGATTCCCTGCCCCCCTCCCCCTTGTTTTCCTCTTGCACCCCATCCCCCACCCCTCTATCCATTCCACCTGTTCCCCTGCCTTCATCACACGCCCCGCGAGTCATTCCCACCCCCTCCCCCTCCTCCACACACAATAAGGAAGAGAAACGTCGTCTTTCCCCGTCCGTCCCTTTTTTTCACTGCATAAGTCACCGTCTTCGCCACGCCATGCCCACATTTTCTCCTGCCCTTTTCATCCGCTGCTATTTGGTATTCCATGACGCTATTTAAACCTGAATTTACACTGGCTATCTGGTACGTTTGGAGCGAGTGGCTTACGATAGTATTTGCGTGAGACTTAAAGTGGACGGAATATGTTTCGAAAGATGTGCTTGGTTTGCAATTCCTTTTGGTCATATGCTAACGCAACCGCATTTTAGAATAGGTGACCATTTCATCAGTTTGCGTGTTATGTTAGCTCATCTGTGAGTCAACATGCGTTCTCATCATGCATAGTGTTCATTCTCCGGTTTTCACAGGTTAATCTTTATTTTCGATATAAAAACCTGGGTAAAATTGTTTTTTTAATCAATATATTCACCCCAATTTATGTAATCATCGTGAAATATTATTATTAGTCTGATAGAGTGAAAATGAATGATTTTTTTGCCGCAGTCATAAAACTAGTCTTCAAATGAATGCCGGCTTTCTCTTAAACATATGAATTGTTAGTTTTGATTTTGGCATTTGTTGGTACCAAATTTCATTTCCATTGCATTACGTAGTCCTGGCAGGGACTGCGTTATGTTAGATGAGCGAATATGAAACTAAAATTTAGGTGCGAGAGTGTGCGTGATCGTTTATTTTTCTTTTGTCCCCAAAGATCGTGTCTTGAGCGTTGCCTTCCAAAAGAACAGCGTTCATTTCTCTTCTTCAGGACACGGTCGCCCCCTGCCCTACCTAAGAATGAGCCCCCCGAGATGTGGAGAGGGGACAAAACCCTTCGTAAACATCGACCCCATTTGCCTCTTAAAATATCCCATGCCTCCTCCTTTTTTCTCCTTCTTCTTCCGCTTTCTGTTTCCTCCCAGGAATCCCCTTCATTCCTCCTCCCTCCGGCCCTTTGTAAAAGCCCTCCTTTTTCGTAACAATCTTGCAAGTCTATCCCCCTCCACTCGCGACCTCTCTGCGGTCGACAGTCGTTTTTCCTTCGCAAAGTAACCATTATTCGGTGCGCGTGACCTGTTGCGACGCGATCCCCCTTTTTTTTTTGCTCTCCGCATTTTCACTGACTCATCTACTCTGATTGAGACCATAATTTATGCGTGAAAGTTGTGGACTTTTGTTTCAGTCATGATTTTCAAGGTATAGTATCCCAAGTAGTTTCCTACTTATTATATAATTGAATGATTGAAAAGTCATTGAAAATCATTTCCTGGAAATTTCATTCGCCTAATATTCGTTGTTTTTTCCAATTTTTAAATACTTTTTTTTCTGCTACCAAATTGTACTTCTGACGTGCACTCTCATCTTGGTTGTTGGTGTTGGAAAAAAGTAAACATTTGAATTACTATTCCTCCCATGCATACGAGCTAGCCGAAATTTTAATCCACGAACAATTTTATTATTGAGATGTACATTTCATGGGCAGTTTACTTTTTTCTGTGATGAAAGATGTAAGTGAAAAATCCCCTTTGAAATCGTAATTAGTCCGACGGTATAATTTTGATTCCGAAAATGTATTTTTTTCTTTTTGCATTGGCCTCTCGTTTTAATTTTAATTCTGAAAATATGTTTATTCCCTCTTTCAATTTGTCATTTCCATAGGCATCGTCATTTATTGAATAATTCTCTTTTCTTCCCTTAGTCTTTGTGCTCTACTATTTTCATGGCATACTGAGTGTTCTTTACTGGCCTCAAATAGTTTCTCGTGAGAGGCATTCCTTGTTCTACTTTTCGCATAGCTCTGTATCGTGTGTCTTTGCGAACCTTGTGTCTCCCTGGCATTGCATATATGGGCAAAACTTATGTAGAGCTTTGTAATCAGATTGACAGATTCTATGCTGACCGCATTTCCTTGCCGCTACCGCCACCCAGTCAACAAACAGGTCCCCCAAAAAAAACCGTGAGGGGTTAATTCCCCATTCTTTCTCCATCAGCCATTTCTATTTCTTGCCATCTCTTCCGTGTGCGAGTTCGATTTCTCCATTATCGTCTGATTGACATAGTATTTACTCGTGAAATGGATGCATTAGTTTGGGATATAGGACATTTTCCGAAACTCCCGTGTTCCAGATCCAATTCCATCAACAGGGATATTGTAAATTTCCTGTGTACATTTTCTTATCTTCACCTTATTATTGGAGAAAATTCTTCTCGTCCGCTCCAGTTTTCACGTGAAAATTCGCCGTTGGATCATGCATATTTTTATTTTATGGGAAATGATGTTGAATTTAAATGTTAGAGACCTTTTGGAGTTTCAGGGAATTAAGTACATACACATCTTTTTGTTGTCTTAAATCTGAAAACAGATTAAATTTTTTATTCAGTGTGTTCTATTATTCAGTATTTTATTTGATATTCGGAGTGAACAGATTTCATATTCTTTTCCCGCCGTAACTTCGCAAATTAATGCGTTTTTCTCAAATAAATGACCAACTATGGCTTTAGATAATTCCTTTCAATTCATTCTTTACTCTCTCTCTCGTCACTATGACGTTTATACAGTAATAACAGTACTTGAAACGAATACTCGACAAAATATTACCGTGTCTCGGAATGTTTTGAGGTGCCGGTAGAATCGCATTTTACTGAGGTATCACTTGGAAACGGTCGTCCAATTTTTCCTCTACTTTTTTGTTTAATCTACTTTGTACCTATTCCATGTCATTTTATATTTTCTATATAGCGATGCAGTCCTTTGTTCTAATTATATTCTCCTCAGGCGTGGAAGTTCACATTATTATCCTTCTTTTACGACATTCTTCACTCTACCTCTCATCTTACTAACTCCTTTTTTTCTGAATTAATGGAAATAAAAGTATGCCAGTATCATGGTGAGCATAGCGATGATAATAATATAATATTTATTTTCTGTATGTGTTGCCTACCCTAGTGTTCGGATTTTTATTTCTCCTCAAAAGAATCCTTTAGAGAATGTAGACTAGCTTTAAGCGTAATTTTACTCTATATGCATTTATAATCCTTGAAACACTTAATTTTCTTTGATATAATTGTATATTCCGGCATAACTATGCCCCTCAAGTGGAGCGAATTTTTTCATCTCATTCACCCACATTTTAGTTTTAATCATTCATTTTCACGGTAATATTCCAACACCACCCGTCAAATTAATTACCTTTTCGTAATGCTTTTCTATTTTTATGTCCTTTCACAACCCAAGCTTGAATAGGCTGCCTCTTAAGTTCATATTGTCACACAACGTTTTGTCACGCTGCGTCGTACTTGGCATTACTTTCTGCGGAAGTTTTTAGCTCTCTTCTCTTGTTAACGTGGAATTTTTTCGGTGTATTCTTCTAATAATAATGGAATTTGAGGCTTTGTTCTCCGGGAACAATCAAGTCCGTTCTCATCTTCCTTTATAATTTGTATGCATTATTCTGTGACTCCAATCCTTCGTTTTTTCGTTTAGGGACGAAGCTCCATTTCCCTCTCTTGACGTCTTCCCCGCCCTCTGCCCCGCCGTCCGCGAGTTCGAGCAATGTGACGCACTTAAAGCGAACTCCATTTCATTGTCTCGTCACTCCGGCGCAGGGAGGGATTTTGACGGGACTAACTGCGGGGCCGTGGAACGAGGATGAAAGTGGGTTTTATTCCGCTGACCCCTCTCCTGAGTCTTATGCTTCCGTTAATTATTCTCCCACATGGCAGAATCGATTTCCTGCTGTTAAATCTGTTTTTTTTTCAACCTCGGCGCATAAGCAACGTGTCGCAATCGAGTATATAATGGAGAAATTATAGAGGTGATAATATTTTTTTTTCAAATTTTCGTTGTTCCCTCACCCCAAAAGACTTTTTGAGCTTTCTCTAACTCTCCCAAAATCTAACATCGAAATTGCATTGGTATGGTTTCCGTCGTAGTTGGATCGAAATTTCAAGTCGTCTCCAGTTTGATAGTAACGATTAGAGATGAGTAGAGGGGCAAGTTATGGCATTATTTTATTTCTTAAATGTTTATTTCCACTGCATTAAGCTGGATCTGCAGGAACACTTTCACCGTCTGCGTTGTTAAATAGTTCATTTCTGTCACTCTGCCATAGCAGCAAAGCAATTTGTGGATACATGAGTACACTACCAGCGATAGTTGTTTTTAACTTACTCTATAAGATTAAGATCCTCCATTTCTCCTTCCAACGTTTCGATGGACAACTCGCCCATCGTCATCAGAGATTCAGGAATCCAATTGTCCATCGAAACGTTGGAAGGAGAAATGGAAGACCTGGCCCGGTGCGAAACCCGATAAAACTTCACTGCAATTGTTCGCCGGGAAAAAACCAAAGAAATTATATTACTATATAAGAATATATCATTTCAAATATTCGTTAAACTCTATTACTATGTGTCCGTAAGAGTTTAAGCCTCCCGGGGAGAAAAACCTACGTTTAGGAATGTTTCCCTATAAAAAAAGTTTGCTAGTCATTAATTTTTTTAAATTTTTGGTCAGTCTCTTTTTTTAAAGATGCATCTCAATAAACCTTCGGGATAGATTGTAGCCAGTGTATCAATCCTGAGGCGAGTGTTATAGCACGTAATTCTGAGTAATCACAAAATATATCAATCCTTAATTCCAGTAGTTAAGGTCCACAATTTATCGGAGGTGACGTGCTCAGTTAATGTGATAATTTCAAGTGTAATCGCTAAGGGGTTGATACCCGAAATCAAGTTCAGATTTTCGTTGCTAGGATTCACTCAATGCATCGACGTTTCCCGGGCTTTACTTTCGCTTCCCTCTTATCCCACCATCTTAATTTTCATTCGATACTTTTTTCGCTTCCCTCGCAAAAGAAATAGTGGAAAATTCGCCCGCCCCGAGGGAGGGGGAGAGAGAGAGGGTTGGGATTTCGATATGCCTTCGCCCGGAGGTAATTGAAGCATGTGCCGCGGGAGTCCCTAATATCCTCCCTCCTATCGCCTCCTATCGTCATCCTCTCTTCTCACGGTTTCCCTTGTCTCGTGGATGTCGTAAATCATCCCTCGAAGGAACATCTTTCTCGCGTTCGTCCTTATCCGAGAAATGTCTTGACTTAACTCCACCAAGTTTTGCCTAACTCCCGCCTCTTCTTCCAGCCCCTTTTCCTTCCGCCATCCCCCCCTACCAATCTTCCCCCACTCCCATCCATCCGCCTATCCCCTCCCGCCTTCCAACTCCCCCGCTGTTTCTTTGCTGAGCGATTGAGCCTTTTACTTTTATCCCTCTCGATCTTTCCCTGCGTCGCCATAGTTACTCTCCTTCCGAAGACAAATACATCCCCACCTGTATTTACTCATACTACCTGTATTCATCGTGCCATTATTGTTCCCTTTCAAATGCTTCCCTCTTCTCTGCTTTTCTCTTCAACTCTCCGAACAAACTTCTTCCGAATATCCGTTTGAGGGGACTTATTAACTTCGAATTTAATATCTTGGCAATGGCATATCATCCTATTGTGTCGCACTTTTTATTTTTGCTGAACTCAAATATCAAAGTTACTCATACAGGTTGTTTTCCCTGCCGTTAGCTTGCATCTTAAGAATATGTTGCTCTCTTTTCTTATATAATGCTTGTGTTATTTAAAATGGGGTTTTCCAGTTACAACGCAGCCAGTGTATATTTTGTAGAACCTTACATTTATATTTTGCATTTCTTGGATTTATGACCATAAGTAGTATTTATTGTCGTGTTTCAAGAGTCAGAATTGCGTGAAAAAAACTCTTAGTAATTCCTCTGGTGCTGTCAAAAATGTCTTAATTAGACACTGAATGTCGTTACTTATATTAAGCACTCGCCTAATTTGAAAATAGATTTCAGTTTGTAAATATTTTCTCTATTTTAAGCGTAATAATTGTGATTCAGTGACATTGATTTTGACCTCGTATAAATGGAAACACTTTTGTATTTCGTTTTTCAAAATGGGTACCGACTCGTATGAGCATTAGAAGTTATCTCGTTTGGCCTCTCAAATAATGACTGTTATTTACTGCTGTTACGAAAAAAAAACTCCTTGTAGCTCAGTAACTGTACTCACGAAGTCATTACAGATGTCTTAAAATGTCTTCCAGATGAAATTTTGCTACATAAGTAATATGCAATAAAGATGCATTAAAGAAAAAACTATGGGATTGAAATCAAATCAGCGAAATCAAAAAAGGATTATAGTTTGAAAATACTTACACCCCGTAATATTTTTGTTGCAAAGTAGTAGAGCTCAACATTCTACATTGAAGGAGGAAGATCGATTTGGGAATGAGAGCATAGGGTGATTCGCGTAATGCTTCCTGTAAAACCTACCTTAATTGGTGGAAAAATTAAATAATTACAATGTGCCACGTCTCTTCTTCGCGCCACGATTGCGCGCCTCCCTCGAGCCAGCGGCTGAAACTCAAAATCCGCGTCCTCCGTCTCCCCACTCTGTAGCTTTTCTAAGCGTACTTCCCCACCCTCCTCATTCCTCAACGCCTCTCCTTCTCCTTCGCGAAGGCCTCCTTTTCATTCGGAGCATCTCCTACCCCCGCGTAACAATCATTAGTGTGCCCTCCCCTTGAAGCATTGTCCTGCTCTCGCACCACGCACTTCGTCAGTCTCGATAAATGGAGGATGGATGTGTGGAGGGCTCTGTTGCCAACTCCCCCCTCTCTTCACGTGCCTCGTCGCCTTGTATGCTGTTCTCTTTACATTCACACCTTTCTCCTCCCCCTCCTCATTCAGGGAGTCCGTTCGGGGAGTATGGTGGCTGTAAGTATCATCTCTTTTGTCCGCTTTGCATCAGACTTTGCGTGTACGTGAAGGCTTTTTTGTAACGCAGCACCATTATATGCAGACAAAATTATAATTTTTCTGATCATTAGGCGTTTTATTTACATTTTCCTTGGAAATAACGATTTTATTCATCCGCGAAGAACATTTAGTCGAGTGTAGTAGCTCAGATGGTAGAGCGTTGTGTTTATCAACCGTTAAGTCTCGGGCTCCAGTCACGGTAAAAAAAAATTGGTATGCAATCCTATGCAACAATCTACACTTCTGGTAAATGATCTTCGGAAAGTAACCGGCAACATTACCAAAAGGGTATATAATTTTAACGCTTGAAAAATAATGCGGGGTGAGCTCTATCCTCACCTAGCCGAGATAACGCACGGTTTGAAGCGCTGCGAGGATTGGCGTCTTAATTAGCGTCTTAGCGCCCCCGTTAATATCATTGCTCGTTCGTGGTTATTATGCTTAATTTACACTGACGAATATATTCTGCTAGCTACTAAGCTACTTATCAACAACGACCGTCTTCATAAATTGCCGAAATTTTCATGGTTTATAAGTGAACATTGCTGAGTGTGATACGTTGCTGGTAACGAGATATCAGCTACTACTAACTTTCGGAACATTTTCCTTCAACGTATATATTATTTCGGAAGTGGCTTGTGGAGCCTGTGATAATCCAGCTCAAGTATTGGCCTCTTCCTGCTCTTCCGCCGCGCACCTTGTCTGTCCTGATGAATGCAGGGGTGTGTGGAGGGTGCTGTCGCCTCTCCCATTTCTTCTTTCCGTTCCCTCTGCGTCCTCGTCGTCGCCTTGTATGGTCTTTCTCCCTTTTGCCTCTCTCCTCGCACCTTTTCTCCCTTCGGCTCAGATCCTCTCATCTTCCCCACACGTGTGTCCTCCCCTTAGGAGGCTCGTGTATGTGCCTTTGGGGTTGAGAGGTGTGTGTGTGTGTGTGCACGGGGCCCGAAAGCGCTGGGGGTAGCGTCGAGGCGTTGGGTACGTGTGATGATGGCGTGGTCCCACATTAGTAGAGTGGCTCCCGTGTTGCCAACTGCGGATATCTCGTCTCCCTTATCGACCCCCTGTCCCTTTCTCCCCCGTGAGATTTCTTTCCCGAGCATCATCCCATCATTTTTTCCTCCCTCCCTGAAATTAAACATTTTTTTTCCTTTTTTAAAGGCGGGAGGATGTGTGAGTTAGATCTCCGGATTTTTAAAACGCACGCTACTCCTCTTTCTCCCCTCCCCTCCACATATTTTTTTCTCCACCCTGCCAAGTGGACTTGGCCGAACGGTAGCAGTTCATGGGCAAAAGGAAGGGAATTTTCCCATCTCTAATCCCATCTCGTCACACCATATCTACCGTGTATTTACTCGAGTACATAAAGTATACCTATGTATCCGACTCATTTGGTCTCCTTCGGCTTTTTTTTATTCTATCCGCGTCGTGAGGAAATGTAGAGATAGAGAGAAAAAAAAACTAGGTAACGTTTTTTTTTCCTTCCGTGCATGACGCAGGTGCATCGGACGTCACCCAGTTAAATTCCCGTTGCATCCGTAATTCCGTTGGGCGAATTTCGGCTCCAAATCACTCGTGAAGCGGTGCTTCGATGCACAGAATAACGTGCTCCGCGGCCCCGTTTTTTTCCTCCCTCTCCGCCCACCCAATTCGAGTAAATTTAACTTGTGCACTAGGTTACTACGGCATCGGAACTCACCACCCTCCCACCCCGATTGAGGCGAATTCGTTCGCCAGTTGGGTGAATAAACGTGGAAAACATTACCCCGCCTGTCATGCATAATTCACTGCAGGCTAATATTTTGAGCCACTCAATTAACTCGAAATGGGCCCTCCCTTCAATGCGGGATTTTATTTGGTGATAAAGAAAATAATTTGGATAGTACAGATAGGATGACGTTAATTCTGGCTAACGTTCATCGGTATGAACAGTTAGGACTCGCCCCCTTTAATCATACAGTTACTCGATTTTAATACGATGCCGCATTTGGGCTGATCACATGTGCTGCAATGCTTGCAATGATGCTACATTTTATGGTCCTCAAATATTATTCGCCATCGTGAACATCCAGACGTCAGTACGTATGCATTCGTGTTTACACTCGTAATATTTTTTTTCAACTCGCCGATGTGAACGACTCCCATTATTACTTTGACTGCTACGTTATTTTTTCCTTGGAATAATCGTTCTGAGTTGATGATTTAAAAATATTTACGAAATTGAAGCGCTGTTATCTTTTTAACGTTACATCTGGTTCTCTCTATAGAAATTTCCCTCCATATAAATCCATCAGCACCAGAGCTTGAAATTGTGCCATCACGGATATTCAGAGAGCTGTAGAAACGGGGTCACCGTGATGGTGAAAGAAATTCTCAGGTGGGCACGTGCGTTAACGTCACTTGACTGCATCATATTTCCCTCCACATTTGAATGGGTAGTGGTTTCGAAGGCGTAGCGATGAGTAGCGTCGAGCAATGGTTTATTTTCTGCACGCTTTCAGTATCAGCGCTCCTCCGGGTGCCCTCTCCCCCCCTCTCTTTTTCCGAGCGAGAGAGGAAGAAAAAAAAACGAGAAGGCAAAATGCTTCATCGCGTCGACTCCCCATCCTCATGTCACGGCCGAGGGCAGCTTCCCTGAAAGATAAATCTGGATGACTCCGGAAATGAAAGACTCTCTCCCTGTAAATTAGAATCAAATGGCTTCTCCCTCATCTTTCGCAAATTTGCGTGCTCGCTCGAGTCAACAAAAGCACGGCTAATGGACGAATTGTCGAAAATGTGGAGGCCGGGGAAAGGGCTTGAAATTATAGTTTTCCTACCGGATTACCAAGCGAGGTGGCACATATTTATGCGTTCCTCTCCATGAAAATATAAACCTTCATCCTCATGGGTGAATATGATTATGCTGAGGGAGATGAGAATAGGTTAGGAGCGTTCGAAATTCGGGCATAAAGACGTTTGTGGAAAGTAAGGTAGATGGAAAGGAAGAGAGAGGAACGTGGGCGGGGAGAGGAAACTGCTAGAAGACGCTAAAAGGCCAAGACTAAGGGGAGGTCCGCATGCTGAGAGAAGGAAGGGCGGCGGTAAAACGTTTTAATTTCTTCTATCTGTATCAGTTTCCCCGAAGAGTTACCACTTGTTACCACGGTCGTGCGCGATGCGTAAAATTGTTTCGCTGGAGAACGTTTCGGGTATGTTTTCTGATTTTAGCGGAGGTTTTGTGCAGCTACGCAGCGTAAGCACGTTCGCTTTGCGTCATTATTCCTTAGGGCTAATAAGGAGATGTGTCTTTATCGCCATTTTCATGAGGCATCATCGTCTAACTAAGAAAACCATCGAATGAAAAGCGGAAGGGAAGGACGGCGAAGGAATACCTTGAATGACTTACGTAGGACAACTTATTATGGATTTATTAAAGAAGAAACGCGTAAATACGACAGGGTTAGCTGTTGGGAAAGTTGAGTGGAGAGATACGTCAAACCAGTCGTTGGGCATTCTGAGCCATCGTGACTGTGAACTCTTTGGGCCAAACATTAGCCTGATCGCACTAAAGGCGACCACTTGATAAGCACGCCACGCGCACAGAGATATTTCGCAATGGAAACGAAAGTTCCCCCCGCCATCTCATTGTCTCCCCTGTAGTACGCCCGATAAAGTCGTTCGATTCCGTGAAAGAAAGAGAAGAGACCTCTCTTCTCTCTCTCTCTCGAAAGAGAGGAGTGTTTCGACGGTGTCTCTTCAGGGTCCCCCGCACGCTCTCGAACCCCCGACTGCTCTGAGTGCTCGCGAGAGTAAAAACGAACCAACGGCCGAGGAGAGAAAGAGGCGCTGAAGATGGGAATTGATTTTTGCCCCTCTACACGCTCAAACCCCCTCATGTAGCTCCGTCTCCCGCTGTCGTAAATGCAGTCTGTAGCGCGCGCGCGGAACGGGTTTGGTAGCGTGAGAAGATCTCAAGCAAAAAGGGGTGAAGAGTGGGAGAGGGATGAGTTGGGTTTATTTATTTTTTTTAGAAAGGGAAGGAATATAGCAGTTGCTGCTGCTTGTATGTTCAGCACGGGACTTGGTATTGGTTTGTGTCGGATCGCGCAAGATGGTGGGGATATCGAAAAAAATGCATAAAAAAAACCCGTTCCGAAGGGGTGGCGGACGGCGTTACGTGATGGAGGAATAAATGAAGTAACAAGAAATAGATCTCTCCACCCCACCCCCTCCCCTAGGGCTAAAGACAAGGAAGAGGAGGAGGCTGGAGAGGTGGCGGGTACTCGTCGCGAGGAGCCAATCCTCTTTTTTCCCCCAGTACAGTCTCTCTCTCCCTCCAGTTATATGGTTAGGGAACAGCCCTGGGGGACGTTGAAGCGACAAAAAGAAGAGGGCCCCCTCGAGCAAGGTGGCGTAGGTGTTGGGAGGGGGATTTTTAGGGCTGGGTGTTGTCGGATCCGAAATAGGCCCTAGTGTGTAAAGGTGCCCTGACGGTTGGAGTACGTCTCCTTTTTTTCCACCTTCATGTACACACGTTCACCTTCTCTTTTTTCTCTCGCGACACGGCGATGCACGCCCCAGCTATCAATTGCATCTGCTTATCTGCATGTAGCCATCGCCGTCCGACATTGCCACAACCGAAGACTCCCGCACCACGAGCGGCCTTGCTGGATCGACTGGGGAACTCTCGTGGACTGGAAATAGCGCTGGCATTTTTCTCTCCGATTGCTCTCTCCCAAGCGACGTGGGAATTCCGCAATCGTGACCTGCGTGGAATGCACTCTCTCGTCTCTTTATTACCTTCTCCTAGAGGAGTGTCACCAGAGTTCTTTCACGTTGCCTTACTGGCTGCGGTTGCCATTATTTGTGCTAAGCGGTGTGCCATTTTGTCGTCGTTCGTATGTTAGACCGCGGCGCGATCCCACATGGATTTTCGCTTGGAGACACACATGGGACTTACTTGTTAGAGGCACGGATTGTCATCATTGTTGCCGCAATCACGCGCTTATTGCCTTGGACCTTCCAATGCATCTCGTTAAGCTTCATCTAATGATGAAATTTTCTAAAAGTTGATTATTTTTATAGTGGATGTTACGGAATACATAAATTGATGCCTAGCATTAGATGCACTCTTAAAACATTGCAAGCATTACCGTGTTTCATTTGATTTTTGCTTGCTGGCGCAATTTGTATATGAAATATGTAGAAAAGTGATCGACTACTGCATTTAATTATTACCCTTATTTATTGGTAGTCTGTTTTATTTTTTCAGATAATATTCAAAAGCATTAGTCGTTAGTTTGAAGCATTCAGTTTTTTATTTAACAAAGCGTTTTGCATTCCTCGTTATATTGCGTCAAAGGGAATGATATGCCTTCATATGTTTTAAACTTTTATAGTTTGATAGTAAATATCTAAATTGAATAGTTTAATATCGTTATTTTAATTAATTACTCAGACACAATGCTTTCCAGTAACGCCGAAGCCAATGGAAAAACACTTTGTTTAAATTTCTTGTCTGGCTGTGTAAATATTCCACTTAAAGTACTCCTCAAGTTGGTATCCCGTCCTAGTATTTTCGAAAATTTCTTAGTTCGCGAGAAATCATTTTAGCCGATTTGCTTATTTTATCCTGTTGATACCTTGGTAAATTACTTTTCATTAACGCGATATCCTAAAGATCCTATCCTCTTTATTTGTTATACAAATTCGCTGCTTTTGCTGAATTTGACGCTCAGCTATGTGCCACAATGGCTACAATCTTTGTTTTCTTTTTTTATGCTTTGTCCTATTTTTTTCCAAGTTTTCATCCTCAAATTTATCTCCCATGTTTTTTATAGCCATATTGTGATATTCTTAGAGTGTAATATGAAGATAAATTAGTGGGAATTTCGTTCAGGGAGACTTATTCAATGCTTTAAAATATGGAAGAAAGTGGGTTGGGGAAAATTTCGTTCGCCCATTCGTGTTTTCAATTAGCGAATGGATCGCTGGCGCGGCCATGCACATCCGTCTCGGTAGTCGTCGATGACCTAGTTTCTTTTCGGCGCGAGAAAGTGATTTTTAGATTTCATTCCCATGCCTTTAAGACGCCAGATTTATTTTCCCCAGTCGTTCACCGCTCGGTTCAAGAACCTCCCCGCGCGAAGCACTCGCCTCTCAGCAGTGGAGGAGTTGATTAAATTGGGCCGAGGCAGAATCACCCGCTTCCTCGACCCTCGTGGCCTTGTTCTACTCGGAGGGGCACACGCGAAGGCCGCGGTTTAACTTACGCAATCCCCAACAGACGCCTTAAACACTCTTGACCAAGAAGACCGAAGCCGAATCGTGATTTTCATGATTGTTGGCAATGAACTTGTGTGTGTCAACATGAAGTATAACTCTCTGTTTGTCTCTTATGGCTACGTATTACTAGCTTGAAACCAATGCTTCGGCGTGAAAATTTCAGGGTGCACAAAGAGGAGCCTTGTCAACATATGTCTGTATCTGAAATTTAAAAAAATCCTCATTATTATTTCGGATGGCAGTTAAAATAATTGAGATACAAGGAAATGTGGAAAAGGTTGTACTCTTATGTGCACTGAAAATTTCAAGTCGATATTTAAAGTTTAAAGCTAATAATAAGTCACAAAACAAAAAAAGTTCGACCTTCGAGAGGGAGTTATGCTTCCTCTTAGGTCTTCATCTAAGTTTACTATTTAGTTCTTCACTTCAAGTTTATTATGGACAATAAACCCGTATTATTTACTCATCTTAGTCTGGGGTTTAGTGTTTCAGTTTATTCTTAGTTTGAACTATGTCGCGTCAGCATCATATTCTCCTCCCTGTCAATGGTTTTCTATCATCGTAAAAGTATTATTCCCTGTTTAAAGGCTTTCTGTTCATTTCTCTCTTGGAAATGCTTACCAAATTTTGCCCTTTGGATTTTCTTCCTCGTTTCGGGATGAGGCCGATTTCTCGTCATTCTTGTTACGTACGCAATTCTCTTCCTCTAACTCTCCTGCCAATCAGCATTATTCTGTCACCAAAATTCTGAGGCTCCTTTCCCTGAATGCTGCATTTGGCTATTCCGTAAATTTTCCGTGTTCATCAAGCTTATTTTGTCATAAATGAATTTGTGTGTATAATACTTTCAGTGTATGATTTCTCATTTTCCACCTCGAAGTGCACTTTTTTATTTTAATGAACAGAGTATTTAAGATGAGTGCTCATCAAGATAATATACAGCCAATTTCTCTATTCGATGGAGACATCTTTGTGTACTCAAGCCTTCAGGGAAATGTTAAAGTATCGAAGGCGGATCATGAAAAAAAACATGCGGCTAGCTCCCATGCTAGTGGTGGCCGGTGATTGAGATTCCATCTCGGGCGACATCGTCGGTCGGGAAGTAAACTAGAGCGTCGTTGAGGGGGAGGGGGCGAGCTGCTGGGGTTGTGGCTGCCGTGGGCGATAATAAACGGAGAGGGAAAATAATGTCGCGACGAGGCAAGATGGATCCTCGAGACAAGTAGCGGGGAAGTGAGTGAAGCTGATGTTTCCGAAGGATGATATACACTACTCTCTCTCCCTCTGTCTCGGGGGCCGCGCTAAACATGGGCCGGGAATCGATTCTCAGGGTGGAAGAGATGCTTGCTGCCGCTTCGGTGTAGTGAATGCTTTAAAGGAGGCTGGGGGGTGGAGGGTTGAGAGCGGCATAATGTGGGCTAAAAATAGCTCGCTTAGGGTCTGGAGGGCGGAATCGGGTTGGATGCAGGCGAAAAGCATGGCCTCCACGCTGCGGGAGGGGTCCCTCCACTCTTGCCTGCAAATTTATTTTTTTCCATCCCCGTTGAAGAGCTGCCGCGAGGGGGTTGTAGGGTGGAGGATATAGGGTTGCCAACTTTTTTTTGAGAAATAGAAACCAAGTTAGATGAGGGGCTCGACGAAATTTCTGCAGAGAGCACTACGTTTTTAGAGTAGTGTATGGGATGTAAAACATTCTCTGCATGCACTCGAAGACAAAAAATACACATGGCTGCATTTATTGTGTGGCACATTACCTTAAGGAAATAAGTAGAACTATCGCTTTGGAATCGATGTCCTATTTCCTAGGTCACATGTGAAATCATTCCACAGGAGCTATATATTTGCCCTCGAATATATTTAATCATCTAACAATGCCACTTAATAGGGAAACATTTCAGTTTGAAAGAAGGTTGTAGCACTATTTTGAAGGATTACAATCGAAATTATTTTTACCAATGTCAACCGAAGTATTTGTGTGAAAGGAAACTGTAAAAACTGTTTAAAATTCTGGTTAGAAACAAACTAAAATTGATAACATGTGTAGTTACTATGCGGGGAATTAATTTCTACCCCCGCTCAGTTAATATCCTTTGGGGTATACGAAAGCTTAACAATTATTTACATTCTCCTTTGTTTATTGAAGAAAGCAGTCATTTAATTCTGTTTTTATTAAAATTCTTTCCTTATTTGAAGTTGGTTGCATGATAGTCATTAATGGGGATGAAAATACTTTTTTTATGAACGTGGGAGCTCAGGGAAATGCGGGATGGTTGGCAACCCTCGTGATGGAGGGTTGTTTCAAGATGGGGTTGGAGATGGCCCGGAGGATGCGTCCCCCACCACTCTTAGGGGTGAAATGGGGGCAGGGCGGCGTCAGTGGTAGTCTTACCAGGGATGGAATTTTTATTTCACCTCTCTTTTTGCGTCTCTTACGTCAAGAGTGGGACAAGAGGGGCTGGATCTCACGGTAGGTACATAAGAGGCGACCGGATCCGTCGGTAGGTCTCGCTCGATCAAGTGTAGTTTATCCTTCCCGTGGTTTACATCCCGGTGAAAAGTTATGAGATGGAAAAGTGCTGACGCTAGCCCTCGGTGGAAGTCTCTACTCAGGACCTTCAGTAGATGATAGATTCTAGAGAATCGTTGTAATAATATTTGATCCTGAATTTAGGCCATTGGACGGCATTGATTTCTTAAATTTTATGTCAGATTAACTGATCTGTATTAAAAACGTTATTTGCTCGTGTAATGGCGACTTATGTCTTCTCTTTTCTCGGTATTAGTTTATTTTGTGTCACGTATTGGTGAATAATTTATTTGGATTTCCCTTTTTTCCTCTCTTTGGCCGTGGATATAATCTATTTCAGGCGATGATAATCCATTGTGCTTTTTGATTTTGGGATTTAAATCAAAATTAACATTAATGTTATCCTATTTTTTATAAAGAAAGACTCTCTCGCATGAAGTTGTCTAATCTAGGAAAAAAGAAGACGTTAGCTATTTTTTTGTTATTTTTTACGTTAACGATTATAGTTTCTATTAAATTGCACTCGGTCTCAGGCATTAAAGTAGCAGTAAATTTCAGATGCTCGTTCATTTATAATTTCTGGTAATTTTTTCATGCATTTTTTTTTTTTGTTTAATTCCTGAAGCTTAAGACTCGTATGGAATGGGATGGATCACCACGCAGTGGGGTGAAGAGTAGAAGTCGGATAACCGCGTGACGTGGACGGTGGAAGTTAATATTCGTGCGGTCGATCACTGTGGTAGAATGCCCTAGGTCTGCCTCTTCTCCTTGGTCTTGTGTGTGCCGAGCCGCGCGCGCCTCCGCTTGGCTTTTGTCTTCCCCGTCGTCGTGCGGGAATCTCCTTAACCTTCCCCCCTCTCTCGTCCCTTCGAGTGACTCCTCTTCGTGCGGTGGAGGGCGTTAGTGGCGTGTTTGTTGATGGGATGACACATTTTACCTCTCTGTCCTCCGGAGGCAAACCACCAGAGTCAGGCGTTTCGGCGGAGGAGGAGTGCTGAGTTGAGGGGCGTGGGGGGGAGGGGCTCCTTACCACGTGCACGGTACTTACCTCCATTTTTGTCCCCGCGCCGTCGTCGAACAAGTTGCCGTTACTTAGCCACTCGATTCGTTCATTGGACCGTGAGATTCACTAGCGAATGCTCTGTGTGTTGACTTTCATTCGTGGAACCCCACTTTGGTTGTTAATCTTGTGATGGCGTGAGAAGAATTATTTTCATTCGTGTTTCTATGCTACTTTTTATTCGTATATTCGTCGACTACATATATAGGCCAATTATAGTGTTTTTATCGTAACTAATTTATCTAACCTATTGCTCCAAAATTTTCCATCATGCATTATCATGTGTGTATTCGATAAATGGGGCTCATCAATCTCTTTAGTAGGGCTCGCAAACCATCCCATAATACGTCTGTTGTGTATAGAAGAAATTTTTTATCTTGTTGTACTGTTAGGCCTGCCATACACGTTCCGGCCCGGCCTCAAGGCCGGGCCTTGAGGCCGGGACTGCGCAGTTTGGCCGGAGCCGCAGGCCTTGAGGCCAAACTGAACGTGTGTGGGGGACCTTAGCCACAGTGACTTGTCATTTCCATCTATATGGGTTACTTTGACCGGATATAGTATTATATAAACGTTGAAGGTTCAAGTATTTTTTATTATTAGAAAAAAATTGGAAGGGAATAATAGTAGTTATTTCTGTAATAAAATTGTAAAATGGGCATGGAAAATTAACTGCACCAATTTGTTTTATGTTTGTGCTCATGATTAAATTGACTAGTAGATTTCAGAACTGGGTCTTGTAGAGATTCATAGATGAAAAGAAATGATGGCAAATCATGATATGATTCATAAAGAAACTAAATATATACTTATGAGCCCTACTTATCGAATATAAGGGGAGGCCTCACGATGATGTAAAAAGGAAAACTTTGGAGCAGTGCGTTAGATAAAATGAATTATGATAAAAAAATGCTACATTTCGGGATCAAGATCGCAGGGGATAACATGGAAATCGAACTAAGTAGGGGCTTCGTGACTGAAATTTAATGCATTTTTTATTGGAATGAATTTTGTACCCTTTAGCGCGAGGAGAGGTTAAGAAAAAGTGACATACGTTCGTGGAATGGCGTTGGAGTGGGGAAGCACATGATGGGAGCCAGGGAAGTGTTCTGGTGGAGGGGAAATGCATGCTGGGAGCGCGTATTTCGGGTGGGGAGTGGTTGAAGGGAGGTGTTTTACTGTCGCTGATGTTGAAGGGGTTATATTTTTATGCGCGGGCATTTTTTTCCATGACGGCGCGCCCCTCCTCCTCAAGGAGGTTTTCATCCTCTTCTCCTTCTTCCTCGCCCTCCTCGACCTCGCGTCTTGCCCTCTTGCCACCCTCCACCCTTCCCAACTCCTATTCCTCCACGCTCTATACACCAAACCCTGGCACCCTCCGTACTGTTGTACCATACCATGGACGCCTGATTGTTCTAATCTTCCGAAAACCTTCATGAGTAATTAGTTGGTTTAATATTACGATGTGTCTCAATCCCATTGGTTTTATCTTCGAGGCCTTTATTCCCAACGTCATCAGCTCTTTAGATTTTATGACTCAATCATTCGATGCAATCTACAAGAAAATCGGGAGAAAAACTAGTTCAATTAAATTTCTTTTGATTGCCCATCATCGGAAATAGTTTTGGAACACTTAATTAATATAAATTTACGATGAATCACTGAAATTTGTGCACGTACTTGCGAAATATTTGGCATTGGAGCATGAAAAACGGGAAAATTGCAACCGTGTTGTTTGGGAAGAATTACATCAACTCTTATTTTTGTAATTTTTCATGTGTTCGAACCATTGAAAACGTTTATTGCCACTCATATAATGCGGAAGAAGTCTAAAAAATATCCACGCTACTATTGCTTGGAAATTCCTGGAGTGCGGTTTATTTTTAATGGTACTACTGAGCGTTTTGTGGTCGCTCTGGTGTCAATATCCTTCACGGTAGTGTAAAAGCTCTAGTTATAGCAAGATTAATATTTTTTCCGCTTGACTGACGTAATAATACCCTATAATTAATGTTCAGAATTCAATCTGTAACTTCCTTGATATATCTTGGAGGACTCATATAATTTCGTTGCATATTTTCCTCTGAGAAATTCCAAAGTACATACTGATTTCACTCACTTGTACGATTGGTTGATTTTATATCATACACTTATAGGCTCCTCTCATAAAATTAAAATATTTTAAAATTAAAATAAAGTATTTATATTTTCGTCGAATTTATTCTCGGTTCTAGTTGTATTAGGAAAAGGGTGGTTTTATCTTCTTCAAGGTTGAGTTTACAAGGGAAGCGCTCCCTCCGTCTAATTTTATGTAGTCTTTTTCATGGCTTTTTGGAGATAGAACAGAAAAATTGAGAGTATTGAGGACAGAAAACATAAGTGTATTCGTGTTTCTTCCTGGTCTCTCTTCGCGTCATGCTTCCTATTCCTCTGTCATAATGCTTCACCCCTTACCGCTCTTTTTCGTGAAACTTCGCCCGGGGAGAACCACTCCACCCTTACTCCTCTTCCTACTCGTCGCGTTCTCTCCGAGTGCACCCGCTCTGTTGAGTGCTCTCCCTGCGCTCTGCGATCGGCACTTGTTTATCCTTTGATTCACCTGACCCCCTTGACGCTCCACTCCCTTCGACACCCCTATCACAATATCCGCCCCTAATCTTCTCCCCGCGTTCCTCGAATAATTTGATTGCCTTGCATCCAAGTGGATGCCTACTTGGCGTTTTTCTCACGTGGACGAGGTCGTGCTGGCTGCTGGTCCCAGTGATTTAGGCGCTCCCAGGCAACCCGGAGTACACGAATGCCTAGCAGGGTTGCCAGGAAACTGCTATTTCTTACCAGACGTTTTTATGCTCTCCTGCCGAACTTTTGATGGGAATAAAAAGTGAGAATGGGGATGGGTTGATTTGATAAGTAAAATATATTCCGTGTTCCTACTCCAATTAGTTAATTACCTGCAATTGCATTGTTTGGCTCATGTAGATTAATTTCATTTTAATATTCTAATATGGTGATGTCTTCTTCTTTTTTATGATAAAATTAATGAAGTGATAGTTCGATCTTTCCAAAATTTATTTCATTTAGTATGCTTATAAAGGTACTTAATCTTGTGTTAAGTTGGGTTTATAAGGTATTTATCTTCAAATGCGGTGACTCGTGCTAATCATTAATTTTTAAATACTGTCTGTACTTAATATTTTATTATTGCGAACATTTTTTTCGATGCTATTTTCATCTTTTTTCAAAGAACATATGCCTCTAAACATTCTTCAACTGCTGATTCGTGTTTATCCCTTTCTCTGGTAGAAAATCACATCGTTGCTAACTTTCGGTTGGAGAAATGAGATGAGCGAATGGGGGCTCCCATATTTTTTATTCCACTGTGGGTCTGTGGAGCAAGAAAGTAATGTATCTCCTTACCCTGTACCCGCTATTTGTCCTACCGTCTCTTTCTCTTAATGTCGTTGGCCCAAGTCCTCCCCTCCCTTTAGTCAAGTGGCATTCGGAAAGAGCCATTGAGAACAGAAAGTTCCGCGTGGAATGTAGCGGAGTGGGAGAAACTAGTGTGATGCGAGAATTTTTTTACCGTCTGGTAAAATTTAAAGATTAGGTCCCTTTGGTGTTCGCTTTGGCGGATTTCGAAGTAGAGAAGAATTCTGGAATAGGGGTTGATTGAGGCAATCGCATAGCGTTTATGAATCTAGATTTCTTCTTCTTTTCATACAATCGAGACCCAAGAGTTCGGGAGGTGTTGAGTTCGGCTTTGACTTTTTTTCTGAAGGTTGTGGAAAGTATGGCCGTGATGTAGAGTGTATTTGGTCAAAGAGAGGAGTGAATCGGTTAGTGTGAGATAGTGCTGGGTTTAGTGCTCGTTTAGTGCTGGGATGGTAGTTCTTAGTTTTTTGAGGGGTGTCGGAATTTGGGGATATAGAGGGGACAAAAGAGAGGTGAATTTTCGAAATGGCTTTTCTCGGTCATTAAGTTGCGTGGCAACGGAATGTATTATTGGTAATGTACTTCCTAGAAACTTCTCGTTACAGCAATCGGCGTCTGTGATTTGGAGGGTTGTTTGCTAATGGTTGACTATGGTGGCTTAAAAAAAATGCTATTTTAAAAAGGAGTTCATGTTAACTAGTGAAAATCCGACTGCAACCGTACATTCTATCAATCGAGTCTATTTTCTTCCTCCACCTCTCCAGAATTCTCAACAACCTTACTTCTAATTTGGTTTTCAGTATCACTGCCCTGCTTAGTACTCGCTCCATCCAAACGCTCTGCTTCCTCCGTATCCCATCAAGTAATTTCCTCACTCATCATGTCAAGCACGCATTCACTTCTTTCCCTTTACATCTTATATCCTCAGTTCTTTCCCTCATATCTTCATTAGTCCTAGCTTAACGCTTAAACAAAAATTATTAACTGTTTCATTTGTTTCAGCTTGTGGTAATTTATTTTTAAGCTTTCAAGACCGGTCAAATGCATTTTATTGGCACAAATATCTACAGGTGCACTATCAAAATGTATTAAAATTGGTCGGGAAGTGAAATTTAAGTATTTTTGGGATATTTACAGTAGCTTTCTATTTTTTTATAATATGCTATAATTCCGGCATATTATTCTTGAAACAACTCTCCTCAGCAGTAATTATACTCAGGCAAACGAATGAAAGTTAAAAGATAAGGATGATGTTTTGTCTCGAGATTTCGATGCATGTAGTGGAGTAACGTGCTCTTGCGGTATACAGGTGTTTTGTTGCGGGATATCGTGCTGGCGGGTTCAGATGAGCGATGCCCGGGATGCTTGGGGCGGCAGGACAGTTGAGTTCCGTTCCCATGGGCGTAGGAGAGTGGCTCGGGGCCCTGGGGTGGTGGTCGCCGGGCGACCGGATGGGAGGAAGTGGCCCTTTGGTTCTGGGGGGAAGAGAGGGGGATCGATCTTTGCTTGGTATGCGGTCTCGTTTCGCGTGCAGGAGATGGATGGAAGGCGTCGTGGGAGGGGGGGGAGAGGTCGGCAAGGGGAGGGACGAGCCAAGGTGCGCGCCCCGGGAGACGATCGAACGGCCCTGACAAGGAGAAGATAAGACTCGGTGGTCGAGGGAAAGTGTTTTTCAGGGCCTCAAAGCTTTTCTTCTCCAAAGGGGCATTCTCCGAGCCGGCCCTTGTCCCACCTTTCTTTGAAGGACCGGAGATGAGTGGAGACAAGGATGTCGCCGTAGTGTATCTCAGCCCCCGGAGGTTCTTCGCCAATCTTTCGTGGCCACGTGTTGATGGTTTTAACGTAGTTCCATCATCGAAAGGAAAGAATGAAATGAAAGACGGAAAAACTTAAGAGTATTGGATTGAAAGAGCATGATTCCTATCATCGTGATTTGATATCTTTGAAAACACCGTCACAAAAGTTAGAGTAAATGTTTGCTAATTTTTTTTATTCGAATTATTTGGTAAAATTCATTAAAACCGTTTCCTTCAGATTCAGTACGTGATGCTGGGTATTACGGGCTGATAGATGATCTCTATTTTCGCATTGTTTTTTTGGGAGTCGGCGGCGATTTTATCTATTAACGGACGTGAACCATAGGCAATAGAGAATGTGAAGTAGGCCTCTTCCACCTCTGTAGCATCATCATTTGTTGATGAGTAACTTTCCATTGATTTGACGCATGTGCAAACCCTTAGGTTGTCACGCATAGGCTAAAATTAGATGTTACAGTGAAGAGGTCTTTGTGCCTTGGCTATGATATTATTGTCTATTAAAAGCTATGATGCTTGTATGAAAGCATTAGTTTATTTGACAAAGATATTAGTACGACCGTTTGAAGAATTTTAATGTCGAAGTATTTCGCCTATTTTTACTAATTTTTCATCCTATAATGGATTTTATGTTGAGATTTAATATACGCATGGAAATAGCAATTGTGATTGAATATGTGAGCTGCTGAAACACCTACTTCATTTAATATCGCGCGTTACATTTATGCTTGTGCTTCTCCTCCAACCATTTGATAACATGTTCCTTGAGGTCATCTTTCCGCAACGTATGCATTATCATGTTCAGAGGCCGTACCTATTCGCGGCAATTGCCTCTCTCGCCTCTCCTGCTGTTCTCTCGCCACATCTGATGGATGTCCCGCCCCTCTTTCCCATACCTCTCTCTCGCTCGCCCGTTTAATGTTTACTTCGCGAAGTCTTCGAATCGGAAGATTCCCTTTTTTCCTCCACACCCTCCCCCAAAACCCTCTTCGCGATCAATTCAGGCATAATGTATTCCTCGCGGAAGCCGGAATGTATTTTCCCGCGGGGGAAGGCGACGCGGAAAATGTAACAATCCGGGTGTAAACCCTCTCGAAAACAAGTGGCGTGGCGTTTTTAACGTCTAGATCGAAGGTCGGGGCGGGAAGGGTTGGGGGTGTGCGGGGTCGTTTGGCTCTTGGGTGGGGAAGCTGAAGGGGTGGAGGGAGGAAAGAGGAGAACGGAAAAAAAGAGGTGTGCATTGCGATGGCGAGACGACGTCCGTGATGTACTAACTCTTTCATCGTTCGGGAGGGCGGGGGCGGGGTTGTGGAAGGATCTGGTAATGGTGGGGGGGGGGGATGAAATGAGGGTGGGGAAGTGAAGGACGCGGGTGAATGTGGCAACGCCGCATCCGCCTCTGGGCTGTGAGTGTGTGTCTGTGTATGGGGCTTGTTTGGCCCCGAGTGGAGGAGGTGGGCGTGTATGACGAAGGAGAGAAGGAAGGGAAGGGGGTCGGAGGTGGTGTGTGGGAGATGCGAGGGAGTGGATTGGGGATGGGGTTATAAGCACGCCAGCGGGAGATGAATCTGCGAGACAGTGAAAGAACCTGGAGGAGTTGATTGATTGATTTTTCTTTAATGGGGAGCGTGGATTGGGGGGGAGGGGATGCGCGGGCGGTGCTGGGAGTGAAGAATCTCGGTCGCTCTCCCCCTTTCTCGCGCGTGAGTGGTGAGTTTGGATTCCGGCGAGGATCAGGACGGGGGTGGGTCGTGGAATGGATTTAAGGAGGATCCGCTGGCATACTAATGTAGTTTGCGCGAAAAAATATGTCTTCCTTATCCTACGCACTGCCGTTACTCTGTCCTCGTAAACATTTTCATTGTGAATCAGGAAGGAGTAGGCCGGTTTGTGAACGTAAAAGGATCCCGTGGAAAACGAAGAATATTTCATTTTCGCCACTATGTCCTATCTCCGCGTTTTATGATGATGTTGTCACCGACAGTTATTAGTAAGATTTGGGGTTCCATGATGCTTTCATTGTGAATTGAATATCATGATCCTCAGTGATCTAGCAAAAACGCTTGCCTAAGTGTGAAAAATATATCGTTAAAAAGTAAAAATGAGCCGAAAAAGAGACTTAGGAATCCACGCAACATTATAGAGCTGTGATGAAATGAAGGCAGAGGCTACTCACCATACTACTTTCTGAGCTTCCATACCTTTGATGCAGTGTTGAAGTCTTTACAAGGTAATTTTGTGAAAATGGCACTCTATTTCGCGAAAGCAGCCTGACTAACGTTAATTGAGTTACTACAGAATTTCTTTTACTAATCTGCATGTACTAATCTGTAGTTTTGCTTTTCAACAACGTAAGTTATCTTTGAAGTCGTTGCATTTTTAACAAAAATTTGTAATGACGTAATTGTTTTTGATCGCGTCGAAAAGCGGGTGGGTTTCATCGTGGCAAAGCCTCCTTTAAACGCCTTGGTCTCCCCTTTCGACTTCTGAGAGATTCGAGTAACCCAGCAACCCGAACGACCGAGGCCGCCGCTTCCATCCCATGGCAACCGGGAATTCACACACCCCCTCCCTACCCAAGGAATATTTTCATTTTCAAGATGAGAGGAGGAGGAGAGGGCGAGGGAGGAGGTGTTGACGAGGGAGGTTTGGGGGGAGGGGTTCCACGCTCCCCCCCTCCTGGAGGCTCGGGGAAAGAGGTGCCAAGGGTTTCAGGGGTTGGGTGAGCCGTATCTTCTACCCGCTGAGCACCGAGTGTGGAAAGGGAGATGGGTTCGCTAGGTTGTAGATATCAAAGGGCAGGGTGCGGGGGTGGAGGGACACAAGGGGTTGGTTGGGGTGAAGGGGGTGTGAGGCATTTATTGTGTGCTCCGCTTTTCAAGGCGGCGGCGGTAGCGGGGGTAACCGTTCCACGAAGGTCCTCCCTCGCCCGAGAATCCGCCCCGAGATAATTCGGTTCGTACGACTTCCAGATGAAATTGCTTCGTATTATCTCGTGAGTTAATCGAGGTGTGAACCTTCCCCCCTGAACTCCACGCTACTAATTCCGCGTCAAAGTAATCGTCCGGTTATTTCCTAGCATGACCTCGTAATGCTCGCATTGTTGCGTGATTACCATTAATAATGCACTTAATATATCGCTCGGAAATATTGGATTGTTCGTATACCATTAAACTTGATACATCGTTGAAATTATCGGTTTTACTCGGAAAGCTAAATCTTGATATGCAAATGCAAGTCCCTAGGCCATGATACTAAAATGTTGGAGGGACTTATGTTTCAGACTTTTGTTATTACTTGCTTTTGAAAAGATATTATTTATCTATTTCCTTTAAATGATTATAACTATTTTAGTGATAATAATGCGCTAGCAATTTCAACTTGATTTTAAAGTACATACTGTCTTATTGCAAATATTTTTCAATTTCTCAAAACGCTTTGCTTTGATTATTTCGAGTCTTTGGCCATGACCAAATCGTTAGGTATTTATTCTTCAACACTCTCCACAAGTCGAAGAATAAAAGAAGGGGAAAATCATTGGAGTATGTTAACGTATTTAATTCAATCCCTCGCCCAATATTTCGCCCATGTCAGCGATATGGATTGATGAATCATTAGCGCCTCTTGTCGGAAGATGAGTGTACATTATTGGTTCAATAGAGTGTTGAATGAGTTTGGGATCCTAACACGTAGACAAACAACCTTTTGTTTCTTGATTCTTATAGAAAGAATGATTTTTTTAACCACGACCATCATAACCTTTGGCTAGTTTTATTCATAATTATGAATAAAAGATTGTAAAGAGGTGCAGACAGGAGTGATGACTCAATTTTCTAATGTCTACTACCTTAACTGGTTGAATACCTGTAATAGTGACAATAATAATACTAATAATAGTTAAAGTAAAAGCATAACACAATGGAAAAAATGAAAAATGTAAAAGTATAGAATTCAATCCCTCACCAAGCAATTTGCCATTTTCATCGACATAACTACCTTTACTGTTGGTGTACCTGTGATAGTAGCAATAGTTATACTTTGGACGAAATTAATGGGGCAAGTCATGTGGGTGGGCATACGAAGGAAATGTTAAATTTAAGAGAGGGTTTTGGGAATGAAGGGAGATTGGTTGCGTTGGAATATTCCTGCTGGTGATGGAAGGGAGGGGGTGGGCCAGGAGCGGTTCGGGGTTTCTCGAGTCGAGGCGGGCGAGGAGGCGGAATGTTCGCGGTGGTGGGGAAGAGGGATCGGGTGTCGTAAAGATGGGAGCGAGTTTGGATCGGGTTTCCGGACGGTGATGCGCCGTGGGTTGCGGAGGAGGAGGAGGGAAGGGTTGGAGGGGAACGGGGGGGGGAGGAGGGCGGGAGTTTTTTGGAATGAAATTCACGGTGCGTTCCAATAGCTTCCTCTATCGGCTCTTTCCCCCTCCCCCAACCCATCCCCCCCAACCCTCTTGTTACCCTCGGTCCCTTTTTATAACAATACCTGCCACTTCCCTTCCCGCCCTTGTATATATCTCCTTCCCATCTTTTCTTCATCTACGTCCGTCCTCCCCTGCCGCCGGATATCCTCCTTGCCTTTTCATCGTCCGCATTTGAAGTATTCCCTCTCTCTTCGCTCTTTAAGGCCTCCTGGCAAATACCGCCCCGTGTACATATATATTTATTTTTTGATACTAATCCTCGTCTGATGTCTCGTTCCTCCCTCCCTTCCTCCCACGCTCCTTCAGCGTGGAATTTAAGGTCTTATGGGTTGTTATTCTTCGCTGTTTGCCCTCCTGGCATTTTACTCGGCGTAGCTTAAAGCAGAAATTACGGACGCGTGTAGTTTTAACCCACGAATTTATCGCTTCACTTCCCGGGGCGTCTCGATCGATCCTCTTAGACTCCGTATATCATCTTCTGCTGCAAGGTGGGAAGCGGTTGCTTTTAATGAAACCGTTCTTCCTCATATTTTGCCATCCAACCGATGTTATCCACCTATGTTATTGTAACTAATCTATTCTGATGAATTTATGTGCTTGATTCTGGTTAAGAAAAAACTATTTGTTAATTCTGAAATGGAAATTTTAAGCGTGGTTGTTATGTACAAAGTATGATTTTTAATGAAAGGATATTTTCGTTTTAAGTTGGAGGTTACGCAGTTTTTAAAAATGAAGTTGCACTTGTTCCTTAAGTCATTACAGTAGTTACTTAGTTACGTTGTGATATCCTGTCATCAACCGTTAGTGATACGTTTGAAGGGAAGCAGGCTCAACGAGATTAGTATGTCCTTCGTATTTGATTACAATTTTTTATCAGAAATCGACAGAACACGCCAACCCCTCTTGGTGAAATTGAATGTTTTAATAAAGAAACATCTTCTTAATTTCTTGGTCAATACGGTGTTATATTTATCTCACTTAAGATAAATTATGAATTTGACTTACTCTTTATCTAACATTCATAACTTAGTCTCGTAACCGCCAACTGTTATTAGAATTTCTGCTAGATTAAAATTAATCTTAGACAACATTTTTATTGGCCCATTATTTTGTATTTTACTGCGGAAATGGATTTGCTTTAACATCATTCATTTCAGCATAAAAGGATATTCGGTTATATAGTAGCATTTAGGTATTTTCTTTTAAGTATACCATGTCTGGATCCATCGAACTCCCTTCTCCGTAGTCCACTTTTCATATATCGGACGGCGATTTTATAGCTATCAAGATTAGTATTTATATATCTTTTTTATGGAATATCAAGTATTGGCATCATATTGAGCGTCACTTTTGTTGGGGATTCTGGTCCCTTTTAAAGCTGCGTCCATCCCTTCCCCTTCCTCCGGTCCACATCCTCCATTGTCGCCGTCCTCCTCATATCCAGTTGAATGCTGCTTCTCCTCTCTTCCTTCTTCCTCGGCATTCGCTTTCCTTGGAGGTCTAGTGGATATCAAAGTCAACTCCCTTTCTCTTCCCTGGCACTAAGCATTGGCAGAGACTGATTCACTCTCTCTGAAGAGCAACCACGAATCGTTCTTCAGGGATATGTTGAGGGTGCACGGTCAATTATATTTCTTTAATAATATGTTTCAGTCGTGCACATTGCCAAGAAACTAGTAACAGGTGCCAGCAACATTATAAGCTGTCTATGCTCCATTACTTCACTGCTAATTTCTCTTAAATTATTGACTACGTTACACGACAGGAGAGTTTTTTGTGCAGTGATCAAAGTTCCTTTGCATTTGGAAATCTTAGTGCAAAGCAATGAAGGAGTTAGTAATCCCTGTGTATTGTACGCGTACGTGTTCAGTAATTGAACCTTTTGTCCGTGTAATTTTGACGTACCAAGTGCCTGTACAGTTCTGTTTTTAAGGATGAATTTCTCATCTGGAAGTATTATTTTAGACTTTTTATTAGAAGAACAGCACCATCATCTACTTGTTAATTATCGGGCAGTGCTATAAATAATGCCTTGCTGCCTTATATTTTTTTTAAATTGGGCCTAATATTCGTAAAGGCTAATTTCATTGCCTCTAAATACCTTATTATGCGTTCCGGGTTTGCCGGCCAATCTTCGGCGCAGTTATCATAAAAATTGGCCGTTACGGTTGAATGGGCGAATAACATGGCAAGGCGATTTGTTGGTGATGACGTTAATGCCTTGGCAGTCTCCCCCGATCTCTACTCTTTCTAAATGCCATTATGGATCTGGCATTTTTCACGTAGGGAAACAGGAGGAGGCGAAGGGGTTGGGGAGGGTGGGGGGATGGGGAGTGATGGGAAATGTGTGGAGGGCAAGGATCGAGCCGCGGCGGTCGCCTCTCGGCGGGGAAAGTCTCCGGTTCGAAGCCTGCTTCGCCTTTGCCAGCATGGCGAGGAGCCAGGTGCAGCGCCGGCCCTGGGGGTTGGTTGATCTCCTCTCACTCGTCTCTCTCCGCCCCCACACCCACTGCCTCGTCCGTTGCCCCCGTCCGCCCCTCGACTTCACGGGAAGTTGGGAACCTCCGTCCCCAGTTGCCTTGGCATTCCAATTCTCTTCCTCTCTCTCTCTCTCTCCCCCACCCTCCTCCGCGGCTCTCCTGGACCCTTTTTAGTATCCTATTCACCCCCAAGGGGAGCGAACGGAGAAGGTGAGATGAAGGAGGACGAATGAGAAAGTTCTCGGCGTGGTGGGCGGAGATGGTGAGGAAGAGTGTGTCATTGTGAGGGGACAGCGGTATGCTAGAGGGATATGTTTGTCAAGTAGGCAAGGAAAAGAATCTGATTTGAACGAAATCATTGATGTTTTTGTCAAAATGTAAAACTTAATGTATTTCTCTTGGTTTTGCAATCGGGTAACATTCACCCAGAGGACGAAGAACGGTTCGGATCTTGGGACTTCGGAAATTATAATAGAATCCCCCGGTAAAAACCTGAGAGAATTACTCCTAGTTATTACTCCGGTAAAGCACTAAATCTTTTATCTTCAACTTTGTTGCCTTATTTCCATATATTTTCATTTCCATTTTATCCTTATCTCCCTTTTGGAAATAATTTACGCTGTTTTTCATTTTAGGAACCTGCGAAACTTAATGCACTTAAATATCCTTCATGGCCAAATAATGGTATAGTATGTAATGCAAACCTCTTTTTTCGATCTGCTATCTTGCAGTTGCATTCGTAATTATGAATTTAAGGTCATTTTTAAAAGACATTTTTTGGCATTGAATTATTATTTCAACACACATATTGTCAACTTAAAGTATTAGGTTGATATGTTAGCATCGTTTATAATTCGAATTTGGTGTGAAATTCTGTTTTAAACATTTTTAACCTTGGATCTAATGATTTTTTTTTCTCTTTTCAGGTGAGTAATGATGGGAAATTATGCACACAGCCTAGGTTGAATATCACAAGGTTTTGCTGGTGATCGTAAGTTTTTCACAGCAATTGAAGATTATTTGTGATCTCACTTGAAAATTAAAAGCGTATGGTTGGGTAGCCATAAATTTTGCGTGCATATTTACATATGAATGCGCTCATTTAAGGATGCTGAAACAAAAAAGCCTTTGTAAAATTCATGTGTCCTTGCTTTATCATGTGAACAAAGACGCATTTCTTTTCTGTAAATATCAAATAAGAGTTTTGAATCGTGGTCAAGAATCAGCCACTTGTTAATTATTCCGCAAAGCCATACATAATTCCGTGCTGATAATTTTTAAATTTTTTATTCTGATTTAACGACGCAATTAGTTTGTTTACCCGTCAACCGTCTTAGTTGAATATATATATGATTCTGCACTCTGTCCGTTTTCATTTTGGACATCAGGTGATGGTTTTGTTCGGCCATTTCCTTTTTAGTTAAACTTTACAACAAATGTGCGTCATCGCGTAATTTAGGCATGCATTATTTATCAATTTTCTTTGTTTTCACGCATGTACCATCGAAATTACTGTTAGGAAGAGTTACTAACCTTGTTTTTTCACATTTTTACCGATCGTTTATCGTGTTGAATTTGCTCTAGTTTCCCATCGTCCCACCATTCATTCCCTTCTCTCAAGCCAAAGGAGCGCTATTCATTGTACTTCCGTCCATTAGCGTATTCTCAGGGCGCAGTGATTCGTGAAAAGCCGTTTCTGAAGCAGCGGGGAGAAGCGCGATGAAATGTTGCATTTCTAAAGGGTCACTCGTGGCAGTCTCACCGACGACCCTCACTTGTTCAACTCCCGAGCCTCGACGGCGCGGCGTTTATTATAATCTTTTGTTTTGTTTCCCCGCGGTTTTTTTCTCTCTCTCTTTCTCTCGCCCGTCGACAGGAGGAGTATATATTTCCACTTTCCTCCCCATCGCGCTAATGTTATATTCTCTTTGTTCACCGCTGCCGGGAGCTTTTAAAATCCTTTTTTTTCGCCGGGGAATCCGCGGAGCAGTCCATCGCGCCCTTTTTCCCCAAGCAGACACGCTGAGGCTCACGGCGAGTGGTTGTGTGTGTGTGTGCTTTGTGATATGACCACATGTGGTGGGAGAAGGGGAGGCAGGCCTCTCCCCGAAAGGGCGCTTCGGACGGCACGGGCCTTTGTTTGTAATTAATTTACTCCCTTTTGCCGTCTTGCCTTCGCCTTGGCGCCACCTTTAGGCCTCCCTCCCGCACGCCGCCCGCCTCAAGCCCACAATCAGTCTTTTCTGCGCCCTCAGCCAGCAAACGAGTTGGGTGTGACTTTCCGATTATTTTTCTCTCCTCCACCTCTACCACTCTCTATGCCACTCAATTTTTTCTCCCCTCCACCTCCACCCCCTCCCGCCCCCGATTAACCTCCCCACCTCCTCTTTTTCTCGATTTTCCACCCTATCCGGCCGTTTTTGCTCCCCCACCTCCTCTCCCACTATTAGTAATATTTCACCCCCCCCTTCCCGTTATTTGGGGCGCTCCGGCCCGCTCCCTCTCTATTCACCTCAACCCTGGCATCCTTCCCCCATACCACCCCTCCACGTCGCCTCCTTTTTATTTTTTGCTTCGCTCCTGTTCGGCATATGAATCTGCGAAACGTCATTCCTTTTGCCAAATGGAGGCTTTAATCAATCGATAAATCAATCCACTCCCTCTCTATCTCCCTCCTTCTTTCTTCCACCCTTTCCAATTCATCCCCCATCTCCACCCCCTCACCCCCAACCATCCCCTTTTTCTCTATACTTTTTTCCTCCTCTCCGATCCTTCCTTTCATCTCGCAGCCTCTTTCCTCTCCCCATACACAACTCCCCCCGTGCTCACATTTCCATGGGACGCACTCTGCAACTGATTAAACTTCGTAGTTGTGATTAAACGTCTAAATTTCATTTTATTTAATGTCAGTTTTATTTCACCGGATTGTTCAATTTATTGCTCTATCATCAAAATTATTCCCTCCGGCGTTTTTAAGTCATCTGTATTTTTGGGCAGGCATTAGTTAGTCTCTGGTTATTTTATTAGGCCGATTTTAGTTAGGTAAATTATCCAGTATTAGATATAAAAATTTTTTAATACATTATTTTGGATGGAAAGTATTCCTTAGACTTTTTACATTTTGGATAATTTGGTTGTTAAATTGATGCTTACATAGTGTATTTAGTATAACCGTTTTAAAAACCCTGTTGTAGGGAAGCTAGTAAGCTGCTGGGTGAGCTCGGTAGAGAGAGGGACGGAGTGGGATTTAGGTATCGGTGAAATGAAAGATGGTAGGTCTTATTCGTATGTATATATTTAATTGTTAATTAAAGAGGGACGTCCAAGTTGGTTGTGGAGACAGCATGGGATAGTACGCAAATTGCCCCATTTAAACATACCTTAACTGTTGGAATACTTTAATTATAACTTCTAGTAATAATCGTCTTTAATGAAGTGGGTATCCATTTTAAGCTCACTCACGGGGGCCCCTTCGGAAGGCTCATGAAATAATCGTTCAACCAACAGGCGCTTCATCCCCTCGCATTCCGATATCCGAGCCAGCCTGCTCTCTATGGCTTCCCTTCTTCCCCTCCATTGATTCTGGCCGCTCCGTTCACCCCCTTCCCGAGGGTTGGCTGCCAGAAAACCGCATTGTCCGCTGGGGGCCACGGGTTCGACTTCCCCCTACCGCTCTACTTCCGTCTTCCACCCTCCATCGTCCCTGGTGGTGGCGCTTGCTGGGGTTCCGGGCTGGGGTTCAATTCGTCCCTCTCGCTGCCGCGTCCCCGGAGCCACGCCGAGGAGATCCGGTGAGCACTCGATGCACAGCGCCGGCGTGGTGAGCTATATTTAAATGGTCAGGCGAGCACAGTTGAGGCAATCGACATTCTTTTTGCGTCACATAATGTTATTTGTATGAGCGTGGCGTTTTGAAAGTCGGCGTTTCTAATGAGCGTGAGTTGAGTATGCATTTCTGGAAATCGATTAATAGGCGCTCTGTGTTGTTGTAACTTTTGCAATGTAGTAACCGACTTGGTGAGCTTTGTTTTAAGGTTAAATTTACGCAAAGCAGCGTGAGTTCTTTGATGCATTTGTTATGGCATAAATTTTCGATAATTGTGCCTATGGTTGCAAAGAAAAATTCTTAATAGGTCCTGCTCTAAAGCGATTGGGCCATCGCAGCGCCAGTGGTGGGTATGGTGGAGAGTGCGATAGGCTACGTTCCTCGTGGTGTTGTTGTTCAAGGAAGATTCCTATCAGGTACCTTCTTTATTTTGATAGATTTTTTTGGAGGTTATTGACACGCCCAACCAACTCGTTCGCTTAGAAATTGCGGGCACTCGTTGGCCCAGGCCGCACCTAATCCGGCGGCGGTCTCCCGGCGTCCCGAGAGCGACCGCGCCGCAGCCCTCAGGGATAGAAGGACTCCGTCTGAGCGTGTGGTCGGCCTTGCCTTGCTCAAAGGTGGTGACCCGGATGGGGGCTGGGCGCTAGCCCCGCTAACTACCCTCTCTCCGTTACCGCCCATGGTCACGGGTTGGTTGGCACAAGGAGAGTTATAACACCAACCGTCCTGACGATAAAAGGGGTTTTGTCCTGCGGTGCCGGATACCCTTGACACAGGCTCCTACACGCACAGTGTATTTACGGGGGATGAAATGTGTCGGAGAGACTTGGGGGGACGCGGTCAACTCCTGTGTCAATCCACCGTTCACATCATCTCATTCAATCATCATAGAACTATCTCTTAACCAAGTTTTGCTTCTAGTTTCTCTTTGTATGCAAATTTTGCCCCAAAAGAAGGTTAAATTATGTCAATATGTGTCTACTATCTGGGTAAATTCAAGGCGATTTGCTAAATCGTAATTTTTTTCCTACGAACATAATATTAACTACAACTTGTAGCTGAATTTGAACATTTTTATGTGAAAATTAATTTGACTGGGTGTGTTCTAAAACGAATTAATTATAAGTAGAACATGAGAAGTTCATTTTTTTGCGTAGAATATCGGACCCTTTTTCGTGGTCGATTAACCGCAGAGAAAATTATTTAAAATGATCTCTCTTCGATGTGCTACCGAATTTTATGTAAAAAAAATTCTACCTGCTTAACCTTTTATTTTGCAGTTCAAATCTACTTATCACGATGCCCTGATATGCGTGTGCTTTATGAATCCGATGTCTACAGAAAGGGATGGTGGGTGGGAGAAAGGGAGGATCGTGGGCGGATTCCTGAAAAAAATATGGGTTACTCGATCTACACATTTCTGCCCGGAGGAAGATACTCTCTTTGACGATCTCGTGCGACGAGGGCCAAAAAGGGTTTGCGCCAATTACTCTCGACGGCTTTGAGCATTAATAAAAAAAGGAAGAAATACCTGTCGTGTGTGTTAAAGTCATTGCTAACGAATCATCGTAAACCATCGGATCGCGCTAATCGTGCGCGAAGTCAAAAATTCAGAGAGCGGATTGGGAGCAGTAAGGGTCGGGGGGGAGGCTTGAAAATTTTCTGAGGTAGAAGGGGTGGTGGGATTCGCGGATTTAATCCCATCGTGAAGCCACTCGGTGGATTTACCGCGGAGGCGGCAAAAAAAAAGACGGGATGGTTCCCGTAGATGGATGGATGTATGGGGGTCGTCGGTGGGGAGGGTTTTGCTTGGGGCGGATTGGGGTGGAATGATGGCATCAGGTAGTAGGAGGGAAATGAAAGGAGATGGATGCTGGGGTTATAAGGCTTGACCATGAAATCGCTCGCTCTCCGTCGATTCCCGGCTAAACCCTCAACCGGCGGCGTTAACCCTAATCCCTTCCCTTTTATGTCTCCCCAGCCTCTTCCTCTCTCCATTCATTACCTAATCCCTCTCATCTCATTCTCATCCATCCTTTCGCAGTCAACTGCAAGTCCTCAGTTATTTTGCAGATACTCCAGGGTACGAAAGGTTTATTTTATATTCGGGGCGGTGCTGGACATTATTGCAGAGCGCTCTCCGTACCGTTTATTGTATGCTTTACTTTTTTATAGTCCTCTCATTCGTGAAGGCGCGATTTTTCCATTTTCAATCACGTTTTTCCCATAACACTCTAAATTCCGCGTCTCGGCAGAAAAATATTCTCCAAATCACTAAATCTGCTGCCCAATTTCACAATAGTGACATTTCTATTGGTTTTGAAAGCCGATAAAGATTGAATGGCAAAAATGTAATGCTGCAGCTATGTAATCATATACCTTATGCTCTCTGTGGGAATTTTTTTTTCTCTTTATAATCAATATCTCCTGATTATTAGAACGGCTTTCAGAAATGGTATAATCTGTTTGAGTTCTTGATTGAGCATTGTCTTCGCATCAAATCTTGATACATAATATCATTTGAGGTCATTTATGGTGTAAATTGTAATTCATAGGTCAAAATAATTTTTCAGAGAACAAATGAAGCCGTCGCTGCTTATGTGCGGTGGCTTCTCATGACCCCTTGTCTGTTGCTCGGTCTCGATCCTGTTTGGTGTAAATAAGTTTCACTCTCTCCTCGAACTTATTCTATGCCCCCTTCCGGCATATAAGATCCTCGCTAACTACAGTTCTCATCCCAGGCGAGTCACATAGATATCCCAGGAGTCATAACCTCACGCCGATCTTTTTCCTCTCCTCCTCGGCTACTACCGTCTCCTCTCTTCATTCGGTCATCCTGTGGATGTGATGGCTAGTGGAGACTACATTTCGCGTTCCAGTTTTGGCGAAGATTTCTCTGATGTGGCGTGTGGCATAAGTTTTGGTCCTGTTTGTCAGGCTCTGTAAGGACAGCACTCAAGTCCGTGTCATTGGAATTCGCTATTAATTAACGCTATTTTTTTCTTGTCCTAGTTTTTATACTTTGCAGTATAAACACAGATGCTGTATATACACAGATTTACCGCACAATATAGAGACGAAGTATTTTAAATCATTTCATGATTAGGTCAGTAATCCCTATGATTTGTTTGTTGCAGATCTACACTCAACTTTCCAGTCAGACAATCTTTTCAGATTTTCTTTGGTCTTCGCCCATGCATTTCCGATAACTTTACCTATTTAGATGTAGAGTTCACTTGTCGCCGTTTTCCCGTCTAGTTGTCCTTTCACGAGTATCTTCATCAAACAGTCGAACCTCATAATCATCATCACTGGTCAACAATCCTAGGATTGGTTTGACGCAGCTCTCCACTCAGTTCTCCTATCAGCTAATCTTTATCATCAACCTCATAATATGTTCGATTAATTTGTTCTGTCATCTTCTCCGAGGTTTCGGCAGATTTGTTATCTATTTTTCTGAGAAATTATGCATTACATACCTATGCAGTCGATCCATTTTTTCCCATCTTTCTTCTGCATACATTTCTATTCCTTCCTCTCTCGATTTCTTTGCTGATGACAGCGTCCATGCCTCGCAGAAATAATTCCTCCGAGTAATTAAGGAACATTTTCCTGCGAACTAGCCGAGATTTTGAATTGAAGGTTTCCTAGCTTATATCCACCCCTTTACAGGACATTTATATTCGCAGTTACCATCTCGCATGACTTCTCATTCCTCCCCTGTGGATGAGAGGGTGGTTTGTTGCGTGCCCTTCTGTTTTGAGCGTACATGTGTGCGGTTTTGAATGTACCGCTCCTTCGCCCAACGTCAGCCGTCGCGACTCTCGCCCGTCCATTGTCCTCCGCGCGCCGTGACGCGTTCGCACTGGGGAATGGAAATGAAGTGGACTCAACGTAGTGAGCTGGGAAAATGCCGGTACCTGCGAGTGAGACTAACGCTCGATTAAAGCGTTGACAGAACTATGAGCATTCCGCTTTGTAGCTGTTTCCTGACTACGTGAGGAATCGTTTTAGGATAATTTTGAGTTGTCGGCTACGTTTTAAAGAGTCGCTTTTGAAAATATTCCATGTTAATTAACCTCTGGTTTGAATGGCTTTGAAAAGCAATTATCGTACAGTAATCAATTACGGGATTGAGATATCTATGGTGCGAGTTTGCGTGCAGATACTGTACAGGAAAAATGGTGATTTTCGTGACTCATTCAATCACATGAATATTGCTTGGGAATACATAATAACCTGCTCTGAGGTGTCGAAATGCATATTCTGTATTCATTTTTAGTTAATTATCTCCATAGATCTTTGCTGCTCATCACCGATCCATTATCATTTGCACCAAAAAATCGTCTTTAGTAATTGTAGGAGTTTCAAATTCGTCGGTATAAATTTAAGGTCGCATTAACGCAAAATTTAGAAGTTGTAGTAGTGAAGCAGTAATCAGAAAGCTTGTAAGAGCGGCTTTAAATTCTCATTCACTCGTAAACCGGATATGCTTGAGCGAAAGAAAGTGCATGGACGTATTTCGCTTTGTTTCTATGAACATTTTTACGTTTGAAAAGCGATCAGCTCTCCCTTAAGAGTTTTAACCTCAAGCATTTCACCCTTGGCCCTTCGTTATCCGATCGATCTGGTCCGCTGGAATCGGCGACAGCGTCTTGTGCGGCGGACGTTGCCGTTAAATCCTTTTTCTCACCGACAAATAAATGGGTCTTGATGTCTTCGGAGCCTCGGGGGTGGTATGAAATGGACCGGAAGTAGGTCTTCACCACCCACTTCTCTCACCACCCACTTCTCTCACCACCCTCTTGTGAATCGCCAAGGCATCCCCCCCCCGTTTCGACCCAAGATCGTTAACTTGGCCAGGTGCGGTCCAAAACTTTGGCCACCGGAATGAGCTAGTTTTGTGCGCGCGGCTCCGCTGAGGTCGCTTGCTCTCCCTCTGGAACGGCGGAGAAAGATGGGGAAGAGGCGCGTTTTATTCCTCTAAGATTTCCGCTCGGCGGAGCAACTTGTGCGGGGGAGTAATAAAATTTCGCCGTGGCTGCCTCATCCATCTTGGCCCGGCGGCGGCCGGCGTCTCTCGTACGTCTGTCCGCGTGAGGCGGTCCCCACGGGACGGGAGAGTTTACTCGGCTCGCCGCCTCTTGTTTCGTGTTTGCGTGGCGCTGGGGAATTAGCATCCCTCTTCTGTCAGCGTCGGTCGCAGTTGACCGGCTTTCGGAGTCTCGGCGTCGGCGGAAGGGATTCGGCTGCTTCCGTGATGTCGTGATGTATCATGTGAAAGTACTCTACATAATATTCCTATCTAGATATAAATGATAGGGGGTGTTTTTTTATCATATATAAATATTTGATGCGGTAAAAATATATATTTTTCCCTATTTCTATACTTTACAATATCTATCTATCTATTTATGGCTGTATTTTACCTGTTCGGACGAGTTCGAACATTCTGGTGGCTTAGAAAACATAAATGTTAAATTATAAAATATAGTTGTAGTAAAATAGGAGCAACAGTGGTGGCATGTATAAATTAATGGAGAAAAAGGAATTGAAATGCAAATCTACTCAGTTTGTGGTACTTGCATGTAATTCTCCGCTAATGCTTTTTTACGATTGTTTTAATGGGGCCTAGTCCTTACATTCTATGAATTCGGAAAAAATACGTTACAAACCATACTAGTACAAAGATATCTTGTATCGTGGCTTGCGCCTTCGCCTCGATTAGTTAACGGATGAGAGCTTCTGAAATAAATATCAGTTAATTTTTGTTGGGGGTACATTTTTCGTTCTAAAAAGATAGTAGAAATTAGAACGTGTTGTCCATTTCACTCATATCTAATCGGTGGGGATGCGATAGTGGGACGTGAAGCAACTATTTCGGCGTGCGATGCTTTGAGGGCGCTAAGGGAAATTCGTTGAGTCCTCACGCTGGTCGAGTGAGTACCCTGGTATTTCATAAATTTTGGCACTAAATCGCTTAAAGGTTTGCCACCCAGGCTTTAGGGCTGCTCTACGTATTGTTATTCAGGATTTTAATTAGATTTTATCGAATACAATAGCGGCAATCACTCCGAATGTTTCTACTATAAAAATGATATCATGTGCCTAATATGTATGCGGTATCATTTGAATTGGAAACATTTTTGAGCCTTTTTTCATCATTCTAGACTTCGGGAATGCTGGCCTGTTTTTTTGGTGATACCATAAGATAGAAAAGCACAGCACCCATCGGAATGGCATCATGCGTGAGACCCTCTATCCTTTACTATCCTTACGACCATAATCTATCATTTCAAGTGATGAGTGATGGGGTAATAAGGTTATAGAGGGCCTCTCTCTCTTTCCCTCGGTGGCCGACGTAATTGGAATGGTTTATCGGCCTCGCACCGTCTTCCTCCTCTTCTTCTTCTTCTTCTTCCACGAAGTGCGAACGGGTGCATTAAGCGAGGCGGGGGGAGTGATTCGGGGAGGAGGGACGGGGCGTGCAAGCAGTCGGGGGCGGGTGGGAGGGCTTGGAGGGAATGGAAAGGGGGGACGGGTTATTCGAGTCACCATTTTTCGGGAAGCCAATTTTCCCAAAGTCCGATATCTCTTGATCAGCATGGGGAAGAAATACCCAAACCCTTCCTTATAGCGACCCCGCACTCAAAATGCTTCCCTCTCCCCCAACCACCCCTCTCTTCTTCATTCCCTTTTCTTTTTACCCATCGGAACCTCTATCTCTCTCTCTTTTTCCCAGCATGCCTCTCTTCTCCATCCCCCTCGATTTCTTTTTTTTATCAGCACGTCGAATATACGCCGTAAAAATATGGGGAGGGAACGCGGGGGGGGGAGGTGAGGGGAGGAAGCTTGAAGGGATTGAAGTCGTAGACGACGACGACAGAAGATTTTCGGGAGGAAGTTCTGGTGTGGGTTTCGGGGGGAGAGGAGGGTTTGAATATATACGGCGGGTTTTGGTGACGGGGAATTGAAGAAGTGTGTGTGAGGGAGTACAAAGCCTTGTGCGAAGTGTGAAAGGGTCACTTCTGGAAGGTTTTGTGCGTTCACGAGGTTCATGGGGGGGGGGGGGGGAAATGGAATGATGAGAGGGGTTTTGATTGATTTCGCTCTTTATTGGCGAGGTTTTTCGGGACTAAAAAGTCCGCCATCACGATTTAACCGGGGCCATTTATCTGAGGGGAAATATCTATCCCTTTAACCCTCCGTGATGGTCGCGGTGTACGGAAAAAATCGCGCGGGGCCGGAGGAGTGGATGGTGTGAGGAGGTATATGGAGATGCGGGGTGGAATTGGTAACTGGCGGGGGGTGTCTTGGGGAGGGGATGAAAAAGTTTATAGAGAATGGAAGCGAGGGCAGTTTTTAGTCGGGGGTTGGATAATCGGTCGACGTGATCCTAAGATTCATTGGTTTCTCTATCCAACTGACGGAGTTTAACCTCGGAATTTTCCCCGCTTACCGCAGGAGACGCTTCGGCTAAGCTTATGCCGAGATGTGCATAACTTTTGGGAAGGAAATCTTGGGCGCCTCAAAGATTTGAAGACGTTTTTCCCGCAATCATTTGATGACATCGCGCTCCAGGTGCTTGATACTGCTCCCTTTGTGAAAGTTATCTCGCTTCCTTTGCAACCCCAGTGTTGATGAGAATCTTTGCAGTGAGAACTAATTGAAGCCGTGTAGTTCTAAGCAGCCCAGCCCATTCAACCAAGCATAGAGATAGACACCTTTTTCTGCGCAACTTCAAATATTCCCAAGTTCTCGCCTCTATTTTCCTCTTTAAGATTTTGTATCATTTATTTATATATTCATTCATATTCCTATATTTATTCATATTGGCAAAAAATAGAATCAACGGCTCTAGTATCCCGAATGATGTTTGAATAACCGTTCTTTGTAAAAAATAATCCGCCCGATGGACTTGTTGCCGTTTTGGATTTTGACAAGGCTAAACTTACATCCATAATATAAATAACTTTTGTAAAATGCTGCTACCGCTCTTTGGCTTTGAAAATACTTGATCTAGGCATGTAATCTTATTGCAGTATGTAAAATAATAATAATAATAGACTTCAAAGCTTCCTTCTGCACTGATACTTCGTCTTTCTTGGAGTGATATATTAGAAGTGTTGGAGGAGAGTCCGACGTTCTAACTGATTTTTACAACGTAAGCGATTGTCTGTGTGTCGGTTGAGGATTCGTAATAGGTTTTTGAAAAACTCAAAAGTTCCTGCAAAAAAATCTTGCTCGCATGTCTCCTCATCCCCGGACTCGGGCTGCCGGGGGATTGTGGTACTTATTTGAAGGAGGAAACCTAAGTAAAGGAGCATTAATAATCCGATTGAAGAAAACCTTCTCAGTCATCAGGAAACAAAAGACCAGCGTAATACAGTCACTTATGATAAATCGGCCTGGAAGTCGGGCGGCCTTAAAAATGTCTGTGATAGAATTCCGGATACCGATGAGGAGAGAGAATTCAGCGTTTATGAGGGGAGAGGGGGCGAGGGGAGGGAATGGAATGGGTTGCGATGGTGACGAAGGGGAAGGAATGTAAAGATATTCCCCAGAAATGAAGGATTTCTACATTATGATAGGGGGATGAAGGCTAGGTGCTAGGAGGGGTTGGAAATGACAGGGGGCGAAATCCTGAGGGATGGGAAGTAAGGGTTGAGGGGCAAAGGGGCTGAAAGCCTCTTTTTATTTAATTTCGTCGTGCAAAGGGAAGGGAACGCATGGTTCCCGGAGGGGGCGCTCTGCCCTTCCCACTGTCCGCCTCCCCTGACCGCCGCCCCCGCCCAGCCTCTCTACCTTCCCCCAGCCCACCGAACTAGATCTGAATAAGCGCAAAAAATGAGAAATAATCCCAGCATCAGCTGTTGGCGCTAAGGCTTGAGAGAGAGAGAGTTCTGAGGAGCGGGATGTGATTTTTTCATTATTATTTCTCATGCGGGATATTCCGTAGTTTTTTCTTCCTTCTCTCATCTCGGGATGAAGGAAAAAAACCCTCCCCTCCCTCCCTTTGCCTCAACGGCTCGCTAGCCTGGGCTCTACTTCATCATCGTCATCATCCGGGTTGGATACCTACCATACCTCCGCTCTTCGATTGATATAAGCTCAATTGGATAAACGTATTTCCATTCCATCGTTTTATTTTCTCTCGGTTTTCCGCGAATGTCTCTCTGATATCCGAGCATTTCTGCTCATATATAACTCGAACATAACCCCTCCGAGTATTACCCCCTCTCTCTCTCTCTCTGTCTCTCTCACCCTCCTCCCAATATCTTATTCGAAGCTTCGGATCTCTTGCTCCTGCGATATTTGCCCCTGCATTGCACCGCTGCCTTTGATTCTTCCCATGATATTCCCGCTTCGCTAGGCCAGATGGGATCATTTGCGTTAGCCCTCGCCACCGTTTTCCTGCCTTCCTCCGCACTTAAGGGAGCTGGTTGGTTTCGAAATATATATGGAGGAATATCTTGCCGTATACTCTCTCATTTCCTTCCCGTATTTTTATTGCAATCGAGATATTCCGCTTGTTTTTAAAATCGATTATTGGATAGGATTCGGTAACGGTGGCAAATAATATATCGTCCCTTTCAGTGGAAGCTGATATGCTGACAAGAGAAGGAAAGGGTTGATTTATACAGTTTAACGCCTTATTATCAGAGTATATGTATTTATACTTGGAAAAATAACCATGCATAACATATTTGGTTGGTTACATGTACACAGTTACATGTGTTATAAAAATGAATTAGTATAAAAGAAGTTTCAAGTGCATGCGCTTGTGTTTTACTACATGTGTGTCTATTACATAAATTGTGAAGTCGTGGAGTGATTCCCATTACCATATCCTGTTATTGGTTCGTTTAATAGATGTGGGAATCGGAGGGGAAATTTTCACTCAGAAGTTATACAGGTATCAATAAGTTCTTGCTCATTTAAGTATTATTATCTCTCGATTAATACCGCTGAGTGATCGCTAACAATTCCATACGAGCAGATCACAATGAAATTAATGGCTATTGACGACAGTAAGAGTTTAACTCCACGCCTGTGTGACTACAATCTCAATAAAAATCAATAGCAAACGTCATTCGAAGGAAATGTGGCATTGGTTGCGCGGCAGCATATTGCGCTTATACATATTAATGAAATAAGAACTTTTAACGATTCAATAACAGGTTTTGTTGACTATTTCACTGTCATAAAATAAAGTTTCTGCGACGGTCAAAAAATGATATAACAATATGAACGGATGTTTTCCTTAATTTGTCCGTGCACTAGGTTGTATTTAGGTATGCCTGTAAGTACGTTACATGCTTTTGCCTCAGAAATAATGTTCGTCCTCAGTTGAGAACATTTTTAGAGACACCAAGAGGGTGAATTAGAAATGCGACGGCCCAAGCTGGCTCGATCCTATTCCATTGGCGGACTTTTTTTTCATTCGCCTCGCGTCCGGTGCGAGAAATGAAAGAAAGGAACTCTCCGGAAAGGGGAATCTCCTTTTTCCATTTCGCCCCCAACCAAAGGCAGTCTGCCACCGCTGCGCGCCGCACGGCACATAAAAGAAGTAATAGGTGTTGATCACATTTGGTAACAACCTCATCGCGCCAATCTGAACCCTAAGGTAGTTAAAAGTCTTATTACGGACCTTTAATCAAATGCAATTGGCTCGTATTCGGGGGCCCCTGCCATACCGTCTTATTAGGCCTAGGGACTTAATCGCCTTTTCTTCTACTTGCCCATACCCCGTCCTTCCTCCCCCCTCCCTTCCCCCAACCGTTTCTTCCTCCACCCCTTGCGGAATCGATTGATGGCGCTCAAAGTCGGGGAAGTTTTGGGGGCTTTTTGGTTAATTCCCGAGGAATAATAATTGCCTGTAGTAAGCCTCGGGAGGCGGTTTCAAGAATCCTACTACCCTTTTCCTCTCCGCTGTGGGCCCTGTGTTCCTCTCCCGACCCCACCCCCTACCTTATAATCCTTTCCGCCATCGTCGGGGGCGGACAGTGGCAGTCGGAGCGCGGTGGCGGCACTAGGGGCCGGGGAGGGGGTCCGCCCCCGCCGCGAGCCCGGGCCTTGCGAGCGTGCAGATGGGAGGCGGTGGAGGAGGCGAATGAGATTTTCTTGGGAAGTCGAAATGGTGGGTCCACCTTGCGAACTGAAAGTGGCGTTTCGATTTGTATAAAGTGGGTTGTGGGGGGGGGAGAGTGGGGAAACTAAGGGCGGGAGAGGCTCGTTATGTGGGCGAGGAGTCGTGAGATAGGGAGGCTTTGGAGAAAGGATAGGGGAAGTGGAAATTGGGATGGCGTCGAGGGGATTTTTATGGGAATAAGTAATGGTTGAAGAATTGCGTTCCGGTGGCGGAGACGATGTGAGGGGACGTGGGAGGTAATAATGAGAACGGCAAGATATAAACCTCCCCAGTTCGAATCCGACCTCAAACGAGTTTTCGGGGGTTATAGCCTTTTAAATCCCATGCGGTGGGGCAGGAAGTGACGTCGGAGGGTTTGGGGGTAAGGGAAGGGGACGGGAGAGGGCCCTCCTTTACGAAAAACCACCCCCTTTGTCCCCCCCCCCGCGGAAGTTTAATGGAGAATGCGACGGGTTTATATTTTGTCGACACGGCCGACGGAAGGAGCGGGCGTGACGGGGCTTCCTTCAGAAAAGTTTCAACTGCGGGAATCGTGGGGGACGAGAAAAAAAGGGTTATATTTTTTGGGTTCCACGAGGAGATGGAACGGACGGCCCAAAGGGGAGTCACCGCAAGCGGAGGGAGTGGTGGCGAGCCATGGAGGTGCACTGTGGACGGTTGGCTATTTTTTACTCTTCACGGTTTGTGTGGTGGGTGTGAGTGTGTGTGTTCATAAAAAAATGGAAGGTGGCAGAAGAGGGGGCACCTCAAGGGTCTTCCCAAGTGGGGATCGTGCGAAATATGTGTGTGTGAGTGAGGAAAGTAATGGGAAGGGGGTAGTGGGTAGGTGCACCGCCACCGCCGCCGCCACCCTTATCCCCTCGGCTTCACTCTCCCCCGACCTCTCTGTTCGAAAGGAGGAACTATGCCTCAGTGTCAGGGAACTAATAGCGGCAATCAATTAGGCGAGCGAGTTTGAAGAGGGTGGGCGGGCGAGGGGCGGTCTTCCTCTCCCCCACCCCCCCTCTCTCTCTTTCTACCCCCTCCATCTGCACACTCGCCCCCTCCTCCCATCTTCTTCTACCCCCGAAATTCTCTTTTTCGCGCTCCCACTAATTCTCTTTCTCCCCTCCGCAAAAGATCCTCTTGCCTCCATATGCTCATTTCATTTATACCTCTCTCTCTCTCTCTCTCCATCTCACTCTTTCTTCCTCCTCCTCCCCTCCAGTGTCTTCCGAATCCCCAGAATCCGTCCATCTCACTCGGAATAGGATCCCCAATCCTCACTCGCCTCCTCTTTCACATCCGCTAAGTTCCCACTTAAGTCTCCGAGCCCAACCGTTCGCCCCCATCACTTTGCATCTTCACTGCACCTTCTATCCCCCTCTGTATCCTCTCCCCGTGTCCTCTCTCTATTTCTCCCACCACCCCGTCCCACACCGTCGCGTCTTGCCTTCATCTCTCCGATGACTGCCAATTATTTTCATCCAATCCAATCCTTCTGGAAATAATTGAAATATAAAAAAATCTTCTTCGAGAGAAACGTTTTTTTATCTCGTTTTAAATTTCTGAGCGAGATTGTTACACTCCCTCTTCACTCTGTCTCTTCGCTTTCTTTTATCGGTGAGACTGTGACCAGCTTATCATTTTTATTCTTCGGTTGGGGTAGTCGTTAAGGAGAATTGTTGGAAGATGGGCTTAAATCAAGGGTGTCGGATTTGCGGTGATAGCGCCAGTACGGGTCGTTCAAATTGGACTCCTGCGTGGATGGAATAGAGTTTTTAGGCGAAATTAGATCATATGTGCAATGAACGAAGCATTACGTGTCACATATGCGCTCAGCGGAACGGCAGCGTTGTAATCCATTCATGACATTTGTTTCTGTGCTAGCTCTCTGAAAGACCACCAACCCCCGACTTATTTACCGGAGACTTGATTAGGATTCGGTTGATGGCAAATAGCATTGGCAAAACGGTTACTGTGAAAGAAATAACGGTATGCCTTGGTTGTTAGAGCAAGATGCTACAAAGGAATTAATTCTGTTGGAGAAGTGAATTTTATACCTTGGAATAAGGTATTTTTACTATGCCATGACCTGGAAGGAGAAATCTTATTTCTCGTAATATAAGTTAACCTTTATCTAGAAATAAAATTTCCAAAATTAATTCCCAAATTCCCAAAAGATTTTCCGCACAATTCCCAAAAATAATTCTGCTTAGGGGTCATGCTTTGGCGCAGCTTTCCACTTATATCATACAGTTACCCCTCTCACTTAAAAATTATTCTTCTCTCACGCAGCGTCCTTCGCCTGATCAATGTATCTCACGCGATATCTTCCCTTCCTGTTCTTCCGGTCGAAGTCTGAAAGTTGTGTAATCAAGATGTCGGACTTCGACCACTCTAGGTGACCCTGCATATCGCCCCCAGTTTATTTCAACCCCTTCTCCTTGAATAGGGATAGGTTGAATGAGGGTGAGTGAGAGAGATATGCTAGGAGAGCCATCTCACCGTTCTGCCTCCGATGACGGCGGGATGAGAATCGAGAGAATGCGGCTCACTTTGAATGGTGGACCTCCCCTTCCCCATCCCCCCGTCGCCTCTCGGGTTCTTTCTTCGCCGCCCGCCATCTGTCCCAGTCCACTTTCATCCCGCCTCCGTCCTCTCATCTCGTTATGGTTCTCTTCCTTCCGCTCTGAAATATCGCTTCGGCCGCACACTTTCGAAGGTCGGGGGAAGAGGCGTGTGAATTGATGCTCGGCCCAGGGCAATGGCGTCCGTGCTCCTCCTAACCCCCCTCCCCCAATGACCTCCTCTCCAACCGTCTCCCACCTTCCGCTACTCTCCTAGGATTTATTAATCATTTCGCCCTCAACACTTTTCTGAGGTTGCGGACTCTTCATTTTTTATTTATTTATTCTTTTTTTTGTAATTTTTGGCGATGGGAGAGGACTAGAGTTCTTGGAATTTATTGGGCCATGCACCGAAATTGATGTACGTTCCGAGTGTTTGTAACGCGGTGACCTTGTTCCCTGGATATTTTGTCACCACTCAACTTATCTTCCTCTCTCGATTCAATGGGTCCCGCGTGCGCCTGGAAAAAGCTTTGCGTTTAGCGAGCATTGTGGCTCGGAAGAAAGGTAGGTCACTAAAGCTTTTCGTATGCCTGTGGTTCTTGTGTGAAATATTGCTAGCGTTTACGGTAATATGAGCGTATATGCAAACATATCATGGTAGTGATAAGTTCAGAAGTAAAGCGTGAATTTTTTTTAACAATATCATCCCAAAGGTTGATAAAATATTCAACGCGCGTGGGCAGCTGTATATCTTGCTGAGCATTTGATCGCGCATAATTAATAAGACTCTGTTCCTTTTTGTGGTATTCTTATTGGTATATTTTGTTGGTATTCTAATTTTGGCGACTATTTAATAGGAGTACCATGAAGTATTTATTTAGCCATTCATTACGAAGTAAAGTTTTGTTTGATTCTGACTACGACTTGAACGATACCCTGAACATAATTCTCCTTCTCTAGCGGATTGGTTTATTTAAATTTCAAGCCTCTTTTGGATGTATTAATGGATTTTACTTGTTGTTTGGTAGTAATTAAATAAGAAAACAAACGAGTGCACACTTTCATCGTTGGCTCTACCTTTTAGAACGTTTTTATATCCATTTGAAACGCATTTTGTACCTTTCTCAATGCTTGAATCTTTAAAGTGACGATGCAGAAAAACATTTGAATTTCTATGTGTATAATTTTTGTTATTATAATGGAGACAAAACATTTAGCATATCACTGACGTGGCCTGAATCGTGCACGACTCCCTAATCACGCCATTAAAGGCCCAATTTCGGGATCGAAACGTGAGTGGCGGCGGCGGGCTCACTTTTGACCCCCCCAGAAGAGCCGTATCTCTGCCGCCCCATCGCCGCGCGCCTCCGCCCCGCTTAACCATTTTGTCAGACGGGGCTGCCGCTGTTTCGTCGTTGTCGTTGTTGTTGCCTACTCTCTCCCCACACCCCTGTTGCGCGCCTCGCAGTCTATCGCGCCGTCATTGTGCTCGTGCCCTGACGGCGTGTTGGTGCGAGAGATGCAGAGATATGTATGGGCGGGAAGTGGCGTCAAGAGCCCCCAGTGTGTCCTCTCTCCGCCCTCCGCGCTCCGCAGAAACTGTTATCTCGCGAAGATTAGGTATGATTAACGATTAGAACTTCACCGTTAACATCTCTGTATGCCGACGGGAGATGGCACTGAATGCGCAGATATACGTAGTATTCCCTCGCGGGCTAGGGATGATGTCGAAGGAAAGCCGCGGAGTTAGATGGGTGGGGAGGGTGGAATGGCGGGTTTGTGTTGTCCTCCTCATCCCAGGAGAATTATCCACCTCTGCCGCCGTCTCCTTGTAATTCTCGGCTGAAGCATCGATATATCGACCCGAGGATAACGAGCGCACGACGCCGAGGAAGCAAAAGTGTGAAGGGTGCCAGTGAGAGATTAGGATAGGGAATGGTGGAAGTACTTCCCGTTTGAAGCACGCTTTTCGTTTGTCATTATTTTTCTGCTGCTCGCTCTTTGTTTTTTATGCTTTTTAGTGGCGTGATACCGAAGAAAAAAAAACAAACGCAGTTGTTTTTTTTCTCTCCCTCGTTTCTCGCACCGCGCGCCTCCTTGGTCGGAATTAAAAAAAAAAGCGAGGACTAACAAAAATTCACGGTTACAAAAGCTTTGGCAGTCGTGAACCACCAGCGTATGTTAATTGTCTAGGTGGGGAAATGAATGCCGGGATTCGCGGTAATGAGGATAAAGTGCCATGTTTATTACGGCTCCCAATGTTCCCGGCGCGCAGTATTCAGGCGCTTACTCCGGAACGCCCGAAAGGGGAAATTAAAGAACAAAAAACAAGCAAACGGCGAGGCGGAAATTCTTCGCGGCTTTCGCAGGGGGTCATGAGGGGGCTTGTGGATGGTTTCGGGAGGGCGCTGAATAGGCGAGACTGGCGGATTGTGACTTCGTCGACGCCCGCGTCGCGTTTCTCCCCCTGGGTGCCTTCTGCGTCATTGCCTCGCCGAACTCTCGAGTGCCCAATTGCTATTATGGTTAGACCTCCTATTCTTGAATGTCTAAAAAATCATCTATTTTTTCATTCAAATGAGTTGGAAATTACTTTCAAGATAAATACTCGTACAATCCCATTGCTATTTGTATTGTTCTTTGAATTTTCTAAATTTTTTCGTATTCGTTTAGTCCTTTTATTAAATACATGAATTTTATTGGCTATGAATTCAATAGGATACCTTAGAGAAAATAAAAATCAGTCAAACAATATGATAATGTTAATGGGGTCTAAGGGACAGTAAAAAGTGAACCAACCAAGTGAACCAGGAAAAAATGTTGGATAGATGTATTTCGCAGAAGAATTCAGAAAGGAAGGGTACGGAGAGGAGGGCAATGAAATTTGGTATCCTATTTAAGGGATTAAAACTTTGGGGTACGGTATAATAGGGAGCCCTTTTTCATTTTTAAATGCAAGCTACGGGTTAATATGGGTTTAGATGGTGATGCGAGGAATTAATTTCGCTTCTTTCGGTCTTGTTTTCACACTAGATTTCTTTCTTTAGTTCAAGTTTAAGTTTTTCTTACCAAAAATATTGAGTCTTTTTTTATGAATTTCAAGCAATGCGTTTTTATGTTTAGCGAGATTATGATGCAGGATTATGAAGAAGATACGGCGAACAGAGGCAGGTTAACAGAAATTATCAATCCTAATGTCATTTAGGAGCTTCTTTTCTCGTTATGAAGAAATAGTGTTTCGGTTGTGAAGAGAAAAGTAATCTGTTCTGATTAAGATATCCTGAACTGAGGTGTGTTAATGGCGAATAAAGTTTCCTTGGCGCAGAGTTTATTTTTTATATTTTCGTGAGTGTTGAAATTAAACTAATAATAACTGAGTTTTGAGTTAGCTATTTTTCACAATTCCTTGTAATATTTTTGACCTTTCTTCAGCGTTGTAAACCTGTAACTGTCGCTGCACAGCGTACAATACTAATTGTTTCTGAGCGAGTGCGTTTTATACGTACGACAACTACGGAAACAATGCGGTGCTATGGTGCTCTCTTTTCGTGTTTACCTCGATTCGGAAACGCGCATTTTCCTCCTACGGGGCCTTTCCTTGATTCACTGTCGTGGGTTGTGCGATTTTAATTATCCCAATTAAAAGTTTTCCTGGGCCGACGATAGACCTTGATAATTGATAGCCATCCCGTTCCATTAACCGCCGGCTGCATCGCCTGAGTAATGCCAGCGTAAAGTCCGTCCGTCGTGGACTCGGGCGACCTCTCTTTCGACCCCCTTCACTCTCCTCCTACTCGTCCCAGAATGCTCTCCACCACCTCCCTCCTTCTTTCCCCAGTCCTCTCCTCAACACCTCACCCAGTACAATTCTCCGTCTCCTTCTCGTGGTAGTAAAACACGTAATTGTCTTTCGTGCGCGTATCCCCTTCACTTTTCACGGACATGGATGATTCTCAGACTCCCACTCTTTTCTAAGGGAATCGAACATCGGATTTATTGTGTGATCCCTATTATTGCTATTCAATTGGCGTAATGTAATATCGTAGCATAGTGGCGACGTCAGTGTTGATCTAAAAATGCCGGATGTGAATGTTTTTACTTCCTTAGAAATCGCTAATTAACTTCAGGATATCAGAAGCTACCTATCTTTATATTAACGAGCTTAAATGATTCATCGAAGCCTCTGGAAGAGGTAAGGAGGCAAGAGGGTATGGATCCAGCGAGTGCAAAGTTGGGAGGCGATGGATAATATCGTATGAGATGGAAGGATGTTGGGCAAGCGAGAAATGGGAGGAAGGGAATAGGAGTTCTTGGTATAATTAAAGGGTAAAGAATTACGCATTAAAGACGGAAGGTCTACGTACAATAGGGGAGAGAACCGAGTGACTAGTAGAATGTAGAAAAATTAACTAACAGAAGCATCGATAAATTTTGGGGCCACTAAAACTCTGAGCCGGATAATTATTTTCAATAATTTTTTAATTGCAATAAGCAGTTTAGTTTTCATTTAAGAGAATCATATATTTTCCGCTTCATTTGCTTAGTTTTTTCTTTTTTTTACTGAGATTCCTCTTCACTCCTAAATATCCGGTATTGGAAATGTGGAACATCACCACAAATAGTTCACTCAACGTTGCTTAATGGCTGAACGAAAAATTGCGTTTGAGTTCGTATCTCACCTCTTCTTTTATAACTTCCCTTTCGTCTCTAGAGCGTGTTGATGTTTTTTTCTGCAATATCGTGAGTGTGCTTCCTCTTATAGAAACCTCTCACGTCAATGGAATGATTCTATTCGCTCGTGGGCGGGTCGGAGGATATTTGGAAAGACCTCGAAATAAAATGAAACAATATTATTTAACTTTCATGAATCCTCATTGATTTGGGGGAGAGAAAGAACTCGTGGCAGGAGGAGTCCCTCCCTTATCGATCCTCGGAGAGCTGTTTGTGAGCGATTCATATTTCCGCATGTTTGTTTTCTTTCGGGCGAGTGGTGAGGAAGGGGATAATATTTGGGCGTGGGCAGGAGGGGGTGAATTTTTTGGCGGTGGGGTGGGTTGGGAGGGAAACGTCGCCGCCGCTGCCTCTTTGAATCGACAGACGGCATTTGCATGAGAAAGGCACTGCTGTCATCCTCTCTCGACTCGTGTTCTCGGCGTGAAGCGGTGTCAGAACGCGCGAGGGCTCTCCTCGCTTCTTTTCCTCCGTCTCTTATTTTCTCTTTTTTTAGTCGCTCTCTCTCTCTCACTCTCTCTCTCCCTCTCTCTAAGTGCTCACCTCGTCGAGCTTAGTTCCATGTTACCGCCAGAAGTGCTGGGTTGCAAGAGGTCAGGGAATCGAGGATTGCCGCTGGCGGGGACGGCACCGAAGGGTCAAGGTTGAAGTTTTCCAGGGGATATGCTGGGCGGCGTCTTTGCAAAAGATGTCGCTGACATTTTTCTGCGTATTCATAACTATCGTATCGAATTTGTCGCCCGAAGTAGTAGTGAAATAAAGGACAAGAACCAGTGAACATTCCTCGTATTCATTATTACTGAATCGAATTTATCGCCCGAACTTACCTTTTATGAGAAAAGTAAATAGATGATGAGGATCATGAGAGGATAAGGTGTGCCTAATTTACTTTAATTTGCAGGAGGGTTTTACGCGGAAAATTGCATAATATATGAAATAGTAGTTCAGCGGAAATGAATCCTGTTAGTGTTAAATGTGCTCCATAGAATCTTTATCAGTTTCGTTATTAGGTTGAAATGATTCACGGACACAAGTATCGATCTGCGATCGATGAAGCCTAGCGAAATATCGATGGAAAATACTTAGTGACGAATTGATCTCGTAGAACAAATTTCCCATTCCTTGGATTGCAGTCCCGTGAGTTCGCAATTATTTAATCTCTCATTTTTGGACAAGTGCGTGACATTAAGCCAATATTAATTATTAATGTTGGCAGTACCCATTTTTGTATATAATTTATTTATATTAATTCTAGTTACATACAAAAGTGAAATAGGTGTCATGCATTGACTTCACTTCGTATGCAATCCTTTGATCTTTTCTGCTTACTTCACGCGGATGAAACTTCCTCGTTCAACAACATCAAAACTTCAAAAACATTCTCTTTATTTACCTATCTGATGGTAAATTCTTCCTAATGTATTTTATGGTGCTTAAGGCTGCTCCTGGCTGTGAATCTTAATTTTCCCAATTTTTTTCGAATTCATCATCATACTATGTCGTTGAATGCAAATGAAAAAAGTATTGGTTTATTTATCTTCTCATTATAAACATTAAAGTCGTTCCCCCGAATGAGGTAGGTACGTATGATGCATTTTTCAAATTACCAAGCCCCTACCATGCATGGCCTAATTAATAATTCCAGCAATTGTGTGGCATTTGCATGGAAAGGATGAATGGTTACAGTCTGTATTGAGAGAAATATACGAGGAATTATATATTATGTGGAAAAATAATACATATTGTCAAAAACGTTTCCTGCAAGTTTGAATTTTTTTCAATAAAAACTCGATTTATAAAAGAAAAACGGAACTTATTTTCTGGATGACCCTAGTATTTGTAAGGCGTAGGAATTTTGTAGGAAATAATAAGTGCCTTTCGAAGTCCTGGTAATGCAATCATAAATAGTTATTTTGTCTTAATGATGAAAATATTTTAATTATGATGATACTAAGAGGACAAGGTTCATTGTTAACATGAGGGCAGTAGGCTTCATGCCAAACTGAATTGGGAAATTCAATGTGGAAAAGGGGATATGCCTATTTGATTAATAAAACGTAAACCTGATTTAACGGGTGGATCTCCGGTGATGATGAGGGCTGCTTTGACGAGGGCCGTGGAGTAGATTGTATAGACCCTATGGCTCCAGGACGAGGAAACCATTCGTGGATTACGTCATTAGCGTCTGGGCGTCGGCATGCGAAGGTAGAATGCGCGTTAGGTGATGTAATCCTCGTTAGCAACATTAGAGGAAGTCATTTGCTCGGGCGGGAGAGTTGCCGGGGAAAAGAAATCATATATGCGATGCTTACCACGCGGTCGGTTGGGAGAGTGGGAAGAAGAAGAGGTCGAGAAATTGAAATAAGATCAGGCCCTAATGTGTGCGGAGGTGTAATGGCGGGTCGATGGCGGCGGGGTAGCGCCCGGGGTTCGGTGGCCTTCCCGCCCCGGGGGGAACGAACATCCCTCCCGTGAAAACCCTTCCAGGAGGAGCAGGCAGGAAGGAAGGATATGTGCGCTGTGGAAGGGTGCCAAAATGTTATTGGAAATACGCTGCTTTTTCACCCCCGCCCTCCTCTCGATCGGGGCACGGAGAGGGTTGGTTATGTTGGGAGGAGATCGTCGGGGGGTGTGGGAGTTAGGGAGAGGGTGGTTTATGGGGGAGGAGGGGGTGGCGAAAAAATAGGGCACGGCTCGGAGGGCGCCAGGTGAGGCTGGCAAGGAAGGAAGGAAGAAGAGTAGTGGTATGGTCGTCTCTTCTCTCTCTCTCTCACCGCGGGCCAAAGTGGTCGGAGGAGGTGTGCGGCGGGAGGGGCGGCGAAGTTGGCCGTGGAAATTCCGCCAAAAGTGCAGAACAAACAAGGCGAAATGAGTGAACGACCGTTTTTGAGCTCTCGGGGTTTTCCATCAGTCTGAAAAGATTGCCATTTGCTTCCCCGTGGTTCCCCCCCCCCTCCTCTCTCCCTCATTTCACTCCATTTTCTTCATTCCGGAGTTTTCCTTTCCTGATTTTACGTGTTTCGAAAGTTGGGAAATGATTTCGTAATGTGATCTTATTTCGAGTGATTTGTGTGAAATGTGTGATCGGTTTTTATTTCCCCGATTCATTTTCTGGCATATTTTCCATTCATTGCTGTGGCAATCACAAAATCACGTGAAAGACTGACTATGAAAGTTTAAAGATTGGTTGGTTGTAAATAACTGCATCTCTTTAGTACGTTCATGATAATTAAGGCAGCCTCATCTCCTTCGGCTTAATGGAGGTGCTTCCTTTTTTATAGTTCCAGTCCTTCCATTGATACTATTTTGTTGCTTCTGCGGTTCCTCTTCCCCGTCTGCCGATTTTGTTATTTGTCTCCATTATTTAAAATGATTCAATCATTCCTTTAAATGAAATTCCGGCACAGTGTCCGTAGCATGTAGTACTATTCGTTCTCCAGACAGATTTTCTTTTGTATCTCGTAACGGACGACGTTTTGAATGAATCATCCGCGTGGACTTAATGTTGATTAATGTTACTACTCATGAATGCCGTATCACAGTAAGGGATATTGCCTGCTCTTCAAAATGACTTCTTTCCATTTTTTTAGTTTAAAATCACGGGTCACAGGTTTACCTGCACACTTAAGTCTTTCCGTTAGACAATACGTTGATGACTTTTAAAGTACTTGTTACTGATGATAGATATTAGTAAAATTATACATTGCAATATTTTCACTGAGTTTTATTATGACACAACGCGTTTCGTCGTTAAAAGCAACATTATAGAGATATGATGATAGATACCTAAATATCGTGTCTCTTCATTAGCATCGATCTTACTTGAAGGACGTGAAGATGACAGGAAGTGGAGGAGCATCCATCCAATGGGCTGCTGTAGAGTTGATCCGCCATGTTGATCCTTGCATGGGCTGTGGAATAGTCTTTCCCAGTCGAATGTGTGTGCTGCTAGGCGTGGAGGAAGCGCCGTCGCCACGAAAGCGTCTGTTAACCGTCATCATGGAGACTCTGTCCACAATAATCGTCCATCCCGCTCGCGCTGCTGCCATAACATTCCTGTTCTAAGCTCGTTCAAAGTGGATGCAAATCCTACTCCTCTCTCTCTCTTGCGTCTGAATGCAGTCTCAATTTGTAGTTAACTTAATTGAGGTATTAACCCCGGCAGCGACACGTCAGGTCGAGAGTGATGATGGCAAGACCGGGTCTCTGCCGTGGTCTATTCTCTTACCCCTCTCTCCCTCCTTCCCTCTTCCTCTCTCGTCCGGCCTTTCCGCGTCTGTCCATCACGGGACCGCGTGTGCGATGCGCACGCAATTACCAGCCCCTCTGTTTATCGGCCCCATATGCGGAATATCTCGTCTTCTCGCCTTCGTCCTTGTTTCCTCCTCGCAAATGTAATTGTGGTTCGAGAATCATGTGCGACCCGGCTACCGTTCCCGTTGATATAAAATTAACCCGCTTAAACACACTTGATCCGCAACTCATACCGTTCCCTTCAAGAACGATTGTATTATTAAACATAATGTCGAAATAAAGTTCTTGAGCCAATGGTAGGAAGCAGAAGAGTTCATATGAATGGCAACATCTTATAGCTGGCGTTTCGACTTGGATTGTTGATAGCCTCTCAACTAATTGCAGTGATGAATTTTAAGTATACCGGGACTAGCCACGGTGATAACTTTTACGGGAGTCACCCGCAATGCACAAATGTGCGAAAAATCCACAGAGAAAAAAATCATTCGCCTTGACCGGGATTCGAACCCGGGGATCCGGGTTGAAATCGAGGGATCGGGGTTCGAATCCCGGTCAAGGCGAATGATTTTTTTCTCTGTGGATTTTTCGCATAATTGCAGTGATATTACGATATCCATTCCCTGAGTAAAGCCAAAGAATTGCGCATATGGCCATCTTGAGAGACATCTACAAGCATTAATCTCGTTTAAATGAATGGGAAATGAATGGAACTTTTCTCGGAAATTTTCTTCTCAGCTTATATAATTCGGATAGAACTGCACAATGGTGTATAAAATACTTGAGTCCTATACGATATTTTTAGCTCTACAAAAGGCACTATCCTTATGTTAAAATTTTGAGTATTTTTCATCTTAAAATGCGTGGTTATGGGCCATGGTGAGAGGTCCAGGATGGACTTCGGCTGTTCTTCAATCCACTGTTCAGTGCTATCGCATGCAGTGACTGATGAGAGATGGTGTTACCTAGTGGAAGTGCTTAGTCTTATGTGGGAGAGAAAGAACGATGTAGAAAATAGTGCACAAAATATATGGACCCGGCCCAGGTATCAGCATACCTTGTGCTATAATCAAGGCCATTATCAATCATTACCGGCTTATCCGCGTCAGCCAACCCGGGTTAGAATGCAGACCGAGGTTGGCGCCGACTGCCGTTTTCACTGCGAAATGTTACCCTGGTCTGCGCTAACCAGCGTAAGATGAGCGTTGTGGAAACGGGGCATTTGTCGTCGGCTGTTACTCCGGGGCGGGGGTTACTCTGGGGGCGGGGTGGGGTAGGGGGACCGCTGGGGGTTGGTTTTTTCCCACGGCCCCAACCGCGCCCCCCCTTTACCCTTCTGAACGTTCGCTCGCCCTCCCCCATTTAAGTAGCTTAAATCGCCCGGTACTTTAAATTCAGGTGGAGCAATTGAAACGGGGATGAACGGACAGCAATTTGGTTGCGCCCGGCTCCTCTCAACCAGCGCTGCGCTCTGTGGGCCATTAGCCAGCAGCGCTCGAATTTGCCCTTTTAACTTGACAAAATTGAGGAATAATTTTGAATGCCGTTCCTCTCGCTAGGGTTGAAAATGCCTCTCGCCGCGTTCGATGCAATTTTCATACAATTTATGGCAGTTAATTTCACCCACACGAGTCCCCTTGTCATATATAACGTATCTTTTTTTGGTGTTCTTTCGGCGTTTCAGCGCCCATTTTAAGCGGCTGCGAGTACTCTCTACCTTTCGTCCACCGTTAACTCAACGGTCGGCGATGATTTGATTTTCCCTTTTGTTGTACGAGTTTTGATATTTTGTGGATTTTGCGGTTCGGATTCCTCCTCATTTGTCTCCGTTATTTTAGTCGGATCATTCATTCTCATGACTTTTGTTGTGGCGCAGTGGGCATCGCGTAAAGGGGTATATCATATTTAAAGTATCAAATCATTCACTAGTGTTTCACGTTGGCACGATGACAAAAATACTCAAGTTCCTTTCAAAAGATGCAGTAATTAGTCATAATATTATGTCTTAGAAGTATAATGGAAAAATTGTAATTGTTTTAGTATATTGTTAGGTACTTTTTTAACCGCAGTATTATAATTTTTTTGCATCTTAAAGATAATTATAAATACTTGACGTGCGTGTTTAAATTTTTTATTGCTCTCTTTTTAATTCTGTTTATTGTCTTCGTTCTCTCATTGACAAATGATCTTTATCGTACAAAATTTGTCATTACAGTATGCTCAAACGAATATAATAAGATAATAGTTCAGAATTTTAAGTTTCGTCATTGTGTTGTTTCCTAAAGATGTTGGGAAAAGCCCAGCGTGTCTATTTAAGCGCTTGTCTTGTATTTTAAAATGGAATTATTTACCCTGATAATGGCGGAACATGCTGCAGCTATCCTTTAGAATAATAATGAATGGAAATTCTGTGGAGTTAGTTCCGTTGTAATTTTGTGATTGAATTGTGCCGAGGTACGATTAGCAATCAAGCTTCGATTTGTCTGTATTCATAACGCTTCCATCACTGGTCTACCGTTTATTTATAGCCGGCTGGAAATTAGCATTAGATTGTGATAGACATTCTAGCCTGTCCATCATATTAAAAACTTCCTCTGTGTTCCATTAGGTTCGATGTCGTAATCGCGGGAACAAGAGATACCATGCACGTCGTAATGGCCACGTCCGTAATTATTGTCAGCGCGAGTCATTTGTCAAGTGCATACGCCAAGGGTCGCCTCGGTTTGTGTCCGTTACGGGAGCGAGGGGTTGAATTGAAGTCCGAACTGGTTTCTGCAGGTCATTGGGGGTGGGGGAAGGAGGAGAAGTCCCCGGAATCGTGAAAGCCAGGCCGCGCCGAACAAATGGGCTCCAGCGGCTTTATGGAACAAAACGCGTTAAAATAAATCCTCGTGTTTCATTTAATCGTGGTGGCCTACACCGGCTTTTTTTCCGCTTCTTTGCATTTAATCAGTGTGTTTTGAATGAGAAAATCGTGTAATTTAGAGTTCCCATTCTTGAAAACAAGGAAGTATGGCAATGGGTTTTGATTTTTTTCTGCGTGCCGTTCTTCTGATTAAGGCGATCAACGTGAATTCACGTGCGCATTATTGCAACTTACTTTTAAAGAATTTCCTCTTTCGCCATGCATACATTATTTGCCGTTACAATTAAAGAACTACAACTACATTTGATGTGTACTGGACCCCCAAATTACAAGGAGTCTATCAAATGGGAACCGCATACGTACTTTTACCATTATGAGACACTATAATCTAGTTGACGACATTATCATAGTTTATTTCAATCATGTCATGAAAGTATTATTATTATTTGAGTATTCTACCGATTAAGGTAGGTTTTCATGGAGTATCTAAGAAGCACTATGAGTGTCCCACCTTCCTTCATGAACTTCCCGCATCAGTTCATATTAAACCTAACCCCTTTTATTCTCAAAGCACTGCAGGAACAAGTGACTTTGTACGCAATCACGCGAAGTTCACCCCGAGAAAATGGCTTGGTGGGGTAACTGGCTAACACTCCTGACCGGCAATACGGGAGTTCCGGGCTCCTATCCCGGCTAAGTCAAATATTTTTTCTTGGCTTACTTCATCCTTACGGTGTATTTCCCTTTTATTCTTTATAAAAATCCTATTCTCTTTCTTCTTCTCCCTCGTTTACCCATCATTCCCCTCTAATACTTTTTTAATCATGTTACCGGATTTAAGATAGGTATTCTTATTCGGGTCTTAGGCTTAGCTATCTTTGATTTTTTTATTCAGGGAATTTTATGCCACGATAGTGATTTCTCTTATCGCTCACTACTCTTCAGTCAGTCCCGTAGAGCAAGAGAGATCTTCAACGTCCTAAAAACTGCCTCGGCAGGGTAAGTTAGAGAGATGGGTCTCAAGATAAGTGCAATATTTGTTGAAGTGCTTGAGGTAGTGGGCTAATTGGTGGATAAAGTTTGCTGAATCCTTTCGAGGGTAACTTTCGGAATCCATAGAGACACTCATTCCGAGTGTTCTATCCCGCGTGTTTGTTTGTAATTCTGCCGCGACGGAAGAGGGATTGTCTCAAGGGGACGCGTGGAGGAAGCGCTGCCACCCGGCCATGTTTAGAGTGAAAGCTTTGGAAGGTTTGCCTGGAATGAGGAAGGAGAAGTTAAGTAAATAAATGTACAGGCGAAAGTATGATGACGGGGGGGGGGGTGGGGGGGGGTAAAAGTTTGGTGATTTCGGTCTCAGTTCTTCGGACTTGCTCTACTTCACTTCTGAAGGATTGTTTGGTTTATATCTCCAGCTTTAGTTCGTCAATCGTGGTATGGATTGGTTGTAAGTTTGTGGGACCTAAATGGATTTTGGCGACGCAAGTGAAGTTTTTACCATTTTTGAAGGTGCTAGGAGCACATAAGTACAAAAATATGAAATTTATTTCCAGCCATTCCACCCATTTCTATCACTGAAATTTTCAAAACACTCTCCTCAAGCTAAAACTTGTATTTCTCTCAGGTGTCTCCTACTTTTCAGCAAAGTCCTGTGTGAATATAGTGGAAGATTTGTTCGTCATTAAGCTACGTGCACCCACGCGCTGGTGTATCGTCGCTGTCATGATTGGCTCGTGTTACGTCAGTGCTCTGATCTTCCAAATCGATGGTAGCAAAAGTCATTAGTTAAATTAGTACGGCAACGTCTATTTTTTCCACCTTATTCAGATGAACTGAAATGAAATTGAAACCTTGGAGGCATTTGGCGAAATTAAACCCACGTAGCCTTACAGAATGAATTATCGTTTTCTCGTGCTCGGGGCTAGGGCAGAGCGAGAGGGGCATTTGGTTGGGAGACTTAGTGGGACTTACGGCGGGGGCCGACGATACGCGTTTGGGCGGAAGGAGAGAAGGGAAAGATTTTATATCGAGGGAGAGAGGAGGGATGAGAGGAAAGGAGGCAGTTATCTTCAATGAAAAATTTCCCATTGAATATCCCCCGGAGCGAGGCGAATGTATCAGGCAAAGTGAAAATGTGTCCGCACTATTTTCTAGGAGATAAAAACTGCCACCGCCGCGAGTGGATGAGATGGCCTTTAAGAATGGGGATGAGATTGCGAGGGGGGGCAAATGGATGTGTGGGCGGCGGAGGGCACAGTTTGCGTAGCATTAAGAGTGAGTGGGGACGGTCGCCACGGAGACAGACCGATGGATAGGAGTGCCCCTTGCTCTGAAGATAGGAGTCCTCTTGTTTTGTTGGAAGAACCCTTAAGAGGACGCATCACTCTCGCCCGCCCGACTGTTTTGGTAACAAATTACTGGTTCTAAAATTATTAGCTTGATAATTTCGGGGTATGTTAATACTCTACAACCGTGCCAGAAATCACCCGTATGTTGAACATGAATATTTTACGTCAGTGTTTTTTTCTTGCGTGGAATTTCTTTATCTTAGATTCATACTGTATGTATACATAATGTAGGGAACAGTCTACCCTATATACCCTTAAAATTTGCAAATGACCACATTTAAAAAAAAATAATGACTCGGTTGCTAAGCATGGAAAAGATGCTGAAAACGGGTATGAAGGGAAGAATATTATGCACGTGCGGGAACAGAATAGAATTTATAAATGGAATGAAAGCGAGTAGGTCAATTTGTGATTTTAAAGAGTTGAGATCAGTTTGCGGAAGGGAAATTGGGGTGAGAGAGATCGGGGTGATTCGGGAAATGCTCCAATTAACACTACCTCAATTGGTAGAATACTTTAATATTTGTTGTCAAATAACAAAAATAGGACCGGTCGAGAGGAAGTGATGTGTTCTGTCGAGGGAAGGGGAGGAATGAAGACTGGGTGGGCGGTTAAGTGGGAGGAGGGATGGAGTTAGCGTCCGTTTGCGTCCTTGTGTGCGTTGTTATGGCTGGCATCATCCCCCCTGCGAATGCGCGCGCTTTTTTTCCACGCGCGCATATAGAAAGAATGGGAGAGAAAGGTAAGTGATTGTGGGAAACGGATGTGCTGATGCTTAGGGAAGAGCTAGGAGGGGGACGGGAGGGGGTGTTGATAGGGTGAGGGAAGGGAGGAGGGGGTTGAGTGGGGGTGGGAGAAAGGAAGGAAGCTGGAACGACGTAAAACTGAATACAATGAGGGTTGGGAAGGGGTTGGAGGATGCCATTTGGGAGAGGAAAAGCGGGTAGACAAATGCGCAAGGGAGGTTGTGGACAAAGGGTTCGTTTTCAAGCACAAGAATGGTTAATTTGTCGATAAATTCAGTAGGTGCAGTTCCACAGAAATCCATCCATGTCTACAAAATTTCAGCTTCTTGCCTTCAGTATTGACCTCTGGTAATTGCTATATCAGCTAGAAATTTATTAATGCAACCTGTCAGCCACTTTCAAAGATTTTACATTTTTGTCACTATATTCTTTTAGTGACAAAAATGTAAAATCTTTGAGTGTTTGTTTACATGGTGCATCATTTTGTCAACCATCCCGGTCTTTCCCTCTTTAAACATTGAATCTCCTCCAATGACGCATCTCTCTGTTCTAACCCCGTTTTCTTCCTTCTTCTTCCTCACTAGGCCAGGGTTCTTCCCCCTAGCGCGGTTTTAAAATTGGCGTAGAGAAATATAAGCCTGTGAATATCTCAGATATCAGTTCGTTAATTACAGTCAAACAGTCGAACATTGGGGCAAGATAAATAATACCCCTGTGAGACATTATCCATTGAATACATTTCCAGATTTTAATCGAACTGTGATACCATAAATTGAAGTGTTTGTACGTGGAATTTGAAAGAAAATATTTTTTAAAAGGACGGAGAGGGAGTGGAATGTGTTTTTTGGGCTCGTGGAAGGGAGCTGGGTTCGTGGATGGTGCTGCCTCTAGTGCTGAGTGGTGGTCGGAGGGGGAAACGGCTGGCAGGCGAAGAGCGAAGGGGGGACGCTGGGTAAAGGGCTCAAGATGACGGCAAGAATGATTCTTTTGCTTTTATTCGGAGGATGGGGCCACCCTTTCCCTTTCCCTGGAGGCGGGTGCGCGAGCCGTTAGCGCGAAAACAGGGTTGGGGAGGGGGGTGAGAGAGGCGAAGGACGACGGGGTGCTGAGAAATGTTCGCTCTTCGAGGATGAATGCGCGGGCGGCCATCTTGTCGGGAGTTTGAGTGGGTGGTGGTGTGGGGGGGGGGGGGGTGCGCTCGGTGAATAGACGACGAGGAGGACACTTGAGCGTCAAGAATCTGCCGTGTCATTCGTTGACGGATTTCACGGAATCCAGTGGTCGATCGAGCCACACGAGAGATCAAAACAGAGAGGCAGCTGAGTGAATTGGAGAAAGGTGAACCTCTTCTCGGGCTACATGAGTGAAACCTTACACACCCTTCACGCTCATGGAAATATCAGGGAAATGAGGTGGGTGTTGGTAGTGTGGTGGGACTTAATGAAAGCATATTGGCCTCGTGTTGGGGATCGTTAGACTTTAATGGTGTCTCTGGTGAGTGCAGCCGTCAAGGGTTTTAGGTAATCCGAGTGTGGCTGGAAAAGTCGACAGTAGATGTGAAAATGTAATTTCCTCTTTATTTTGTTACTTTATTACTAATGAAATTGTGGAGAGTTTGGTCCTGTGGGTAATGCGGTGGTAGGAGAAAAAAACTGACGTTGGAATAGAAATTTATGAAACAGAGTAGCTGCGGCGAAGATCGTTTTAGGGTACGATAATATTTGGTGTAAAGCAGCCTGATTAGGAGCGTAGTTAAAGACACTTAGTATCACAAATCTCTATGAGGTGGGCATTTAAGTGAAGGATATTCATTGCTATTGTCATCTGCGCAGTGGTTTTCAAAGCGTGGTTAATTTCATGAGAGAATTATTTATCCTCTTTGCAAATACATTTGAAATAATAGAAGGACTTTTCAAGTTGTTAGTGTGTTCTTTAGCGTTTTATGATACCAAAAGTCGTGGCTTTGCGACGAATAGTGATAGCAAGCTCCAGAATATATGAAATATTGACGAGGAGGAGCATGGAGAACCACAGATGGGTGGGAATCGGAATGAGTAATGAAGTACATGTTTTGAAGGATTAAGGAAAGACTCGATATGCATAGCAGTGCTATTCCTCGTATCTGGTGGACCTTTTATCTCCAGTTGTGGGTTAATGCTCTTTTTGAATTTTCCGCTCTAGACTTTGATTAAAGTCTGCTGGGTGTCGTCTAATGTTGTCTTGGGTCGTCTCGTTAATCATTTCAAGCATCTCCTCTCGCACTCAAAAATCCTTTTCGTGACTCGGGAAGAGGGAAATAACAGGGTACCTTTAACACCTCTCCAACGTTTTCCTCTAAGGAAAGGAGAAACATGGACGTTTAAAACACTTTTCTGCCCCCATCTGTTTTTCGCCCGGACAATATTTAAAATTTTATACTTCTCGTGCGATTTTATCTAGTCTTCTCACCCAATTTTTCTTGATTACTGTTCATCTTGCGAAAATCTTTCCGATTTTCGACACTTGGCTGGTGTTCCTCTATGTTCTGTAGTCTCCTGCATTTCTGTGCATGACAGTCCAGCAAAGATGAGCGTTCAAAGCAAATTAAAAACTTATTTATTTGCGACAGTAGCAATTGTGTATGTCTTTAGAGAGAGTGCGGTTTGGGGAATATATGTTTGGAGGAGCCCATGCGACGTCATTACCATCACGTGGGGCGAGGGAAGGCGGAAACTACGCCTTTCTGACCTCATGACTTGACGTGGCTGTTTCACCATCTATGATACTAGCTGGCCTGGCTCCACACATCAGTTAACAGCCTGAAATTTAAATAAATGATTGAACTCTGTAAAAGCCCTGGCCCGGGGGAAGATTGTACCGATTTGTGGTCTAATCCGGTCCCAGGTAAAATAAAAACCTAAGTCAAGTCTCCATAACGGTGTAGGCTAAGAGTCTCCGCTTTAACTTGCTCATCTGATCGGTCGCGCGAGTGGGGACTCTTATTAAACGTTCACCTCGTAGCAAGTAGGGGATCGACTTCCATCAGAAAAATTTCGGCTCAGGCCGGATTCAGAATGTGGGGCCACAGGAGTTGGAGCGGGCGATCTCTACCCACCCTCAGCAGCCCCTCCTCTCATCTTTGCAGTCTCTCTCCATACAGCATTGAAGTTAATGACGGTCGTAGCTTTGAGAGATGAGCGCCGCTTGCGATGGAGCGTTGTCACTGTGGCCCATGAAGTGAGGCGGCAGTCGATTCATTGATATGCGCTTTCGGCCCTTTTCAGTGCATCATCCTTCCGTGCCCTTCGCAGGGCCAACGCCGCCCCTGATTGCCCACCATTCATCCACCTCCCCCTATCATATTTTTTTTATCGTCGCTCCAATCATTTCCATACACACTCTCCCCCCTCTCGGCCTCCGCTCCATATTTCCCCCTCCCTCCCTCCCTCCTTTTTATGCCCCCTCCTCCTCTTCCGTGCATCATTTCGCGCCGCTCGGCCACTTTTACCCCTTTTTCCTCCCGCGGACTAATAAAATAAAAAAGAATCCTCCACCACCCCCATTCCTCATACATATCCTCCTTCTCTTGCCTTTCGATCTGCTCCGTCTCCATTTTTTTCCCTTCCCTTCACCTAGCGACGACCATATTCTCCAAAATTATGCCATCGGCCCTCCCGTCCCTCGTACTCGCTCCGAATGAAGGCCATCTCCCCGTCCCGTTCGATCGCGATCCTGCCCCCTGCTTCTTCATTCTTCCTCTTCTCCCATGCATGTGTGCTCCACCGTCTTCATCTCTTTGCTCCAACCTCTCCCTTCGCCATTCCTTGACCTTTGTGCCCTTATCTCACTTCGGAGACAATGACCGTCAAGTCTTCGTTGCGAAATCATGAGGGTAACTACCCTTTCAGATAAAGTTTTCCAAATGGTTTTTCCGGTGGGAGTGAACCTTAGCACAGTGATTGACAAAAAAGGGTCGCCCGTAATATTCGTGCCTTCAGTATGTAGTTTCTACCAATAAATAATTTATTCAAAGGACTGCTGGATAAGGTGAGTTTTCATGGAAAAATGCGATATTTCTATTCTTCCCTGGGTGCGAACTTAATCTTGTCGCACGATTTTGCAGTCCTTCAGTACTTCATGCGTTATTCTTTCCTTACTTATTTCGTCCATACGGCATATTCAATTCCTACCTCATCAATTCTCACCTATCCCCATCCTAGTGTTAGAGTTGAGCGTGAGATGAGCTTGAAATAAATGTTTAATTAATACCCTCATACACTATTGACACTCTTGTGATAGAGTGGGCTGCGCTTATATTGCAATTTTAATGGAATATTTTGGCTTTTGTCATTAAAATCCACTCTTTTCTGTTTATCCGTGGCTGATCTGAGCATGAGTTTAGGTGGGAATATTTTATTTTTACAGCGTTTAGACCTCGGAGAGCCGAATTCGTTTCTCTTCCTCCGCCCCGGTTCCCTCCTGCGACTTACGACTCTAAGTACCCTTCTCCTTCCCCTCCATCCGCCGTATTTTCTCATCCGTCGAAAACCTTCCATTTGTGCCCCCTCCACAATCTTCCCCTCTTTTCCCCCTCCACCTTCCTCCTATTTCCTTCCCATTTCCCCTTCTCGAGGAATACTCTGGCAATTCGTCGCTTAGCACCCCAAGGCAAATACCCTCTCTTTTTCTCTCTCTCTCTCTCCCGTCATTGAACCAGAGTTCCTTCTCCCATCAAGTCGACTACCTCCTGCTCTTGTAAATGGTTGTAAATTGCTTTAAATCGATTCTCCCCCGCCTCCCGAAAAAATTGCTCTCGTTACGTCTACTTACGTGGAGAGCCGTGCGCCGTGCTGATTTTTGGGTCCTCTTTATTTGTCCTGTTGTCCTTTAAAATGGGATCTCTAGTTATTCTTGGTTTCTTTTTCTATCTTCTCTGCATAAAGCGTTTCCCTCTCGTGATTTACGCTTCAAGACCATATTCTATTAGCTGTTTACAGAAACGTTACATGTGGATTTTTTTCATCCGGTGAAATGCTTTCCCATTGGGTTCATTTATCGTGAAAGGTATTTACAGCGTTAGTGCAGGAATCGGCCAGTGACATTTGCATAATCCCGTCATTATACTTTTAAGTTTTTATTTGGATTTTGTTTTATATCTCCCTATTTGAAACCTGTTTCGACTTTCCGGAGTAAAATGACGAACTGACGCATTAAATTGAACAAAAATGTTTCTTTTTGTCGATTGTTTCCAATTTTCATCTTGGAACTCCACGATATGTGTATAAAAAGGAGGAAATATCTGGAGAGTGTGGGGACGCGTGGAGGGAAGCAGCCATCTCGAGAACTCAATCGATGCAGTGTTTCCTTTTTCCGATATCGCTGAATAAGTGCGTTCCTGTGTTGCAGCCCCGCCCGCAGTGATTATGGGAAATGATGATCTTCTTCCACCCCTTTTCTCTCTCTCATTCCCTTCCCCGGATCAACACTTTTCTCCCGGGAGCGTCGAAGGGATTGCCGGCAATCACGCTGTCCGCACCCGCCTCGGCGGGGTCTTTACCGCCCACATTTCTTTCCGCTTTTTCTTTTTTTTTTGGGAATCGTATGCGTATTTAGGTAGGAAGAGAGGGAGGAGAGATAAAGTAGAACCCTTCTAAACGACTCTGCCGCCTCAGCGAGCGTTTTACATTTAGGGTGCATCCGGACTAATCCGTAAAGTCCGCAATTTTACGGTTTCGTATTACCGCGGCGGCGACGGCATCACTTGATTCAATTCCGATCTCTTCCCTCCTCTCGCGTTTGATGCGAGCGCCGCGCCGTGCGCTTTTCTCCCTTCATGTTTTCACTTTATCGTCATCCCGCCCCTCTCCACTTGACCGCCATTGACCTTGTGTCTTCCTATTTCCTCTCCCCGTCTTCTGCAGTTTCTTGAATGCGACCGCACATCCCGTCTCACATTTTTTTCCTTCGTCATTAAATTTTTTCATCATTTACTGACTTACTATTCTTAGAGGGCATTCCGTAACAATTGCGTGATTAAAAAGATTATATTAAACATTATTTTATTTCGTCTTTCACGTTTGATTTGAATGATATTGATTTTTAATGAGGTATTATTTTGTATTATATTACAAAGTTACGGTGTACGTCACGCGCTTGCCAGAACGGCGTTTTGGTATTTCTAAGAGGTAATGAAAAAAAATATTCCGTATATTTTGGTCGAATAATAGTGATGTGAGGAAGTAATTGCTGCGCGAGTCGCTTCTTTGTAGAAGTCTGAAAGAAAGTAGAACAGCCGTATACAGTTGACCGAATGTGGTCTCTGACGGAGAGAGTTCTGAAATGTATGATAATCCTTCCGATTTATAAGAGAAGGATATTGATGGCAATGTGGAAAAGAATGACGATTTGGTCACTTTAAGTATTGAGCTCTCTGCTCTCGCAAATGGAGACTAATTTAATTTTCAGTCAAAACTGTGCAATCGTATTTGCAGTGCGCGCTTAAGCACCTGATAAGTACTTTTACGAAAGAAAATAATATTTGCTTGATTTGAATAGCTCAGTCATCGGATTATTACGTCACTTTGGTTCCGTAGTAGGAAGAAATATAATGTCCTCGGCGCTGTCTTTTATGCTTTGATACGGTATTTATCCTTTTCGGTCTTTTTACCGCTTGTCGAAAGAATTGCTAGCGTAAAATCTAGCATTTCCGGGAGGAAATCGGTCTGACCGCCGGGACCTCTTGTCCCTTTTGTGTCGCCTTAAAAGTCCGTGAAGTGCCTAGAATGGACGAATTTCACGGTTTTCACTCCAAAGCCAGCAGTTCTCTCGGTTGATATTTTTTCCCCCATACTTGGGCAACGGGGTCCGCGTGAGCGATGATCGATCATCCCAGACGGACGTAATCCCTAACCGAGAGAACAGTAATATAACCCTCCCCTGCCAATCTCCCGCCGGCTGCCTTCACTCCGCCCTGCGGACCATTGTCTCGGTGGGAGCGGCGAGAATCGAAAGTGGGGTATGCGATAAGAAGGATCAGGTGACGGCGCGTAAAGCTCAGCTGGGATAGAGGGTCATTTGGCAGTGGCTGTATATACGTTTGTGTGTGCAACCATGTGATGCGCCAATATCTATCGATTTAAGGGATATGACTTTGGTCAACAGATCCCCATTGTCTTCCTCCTCCGTGAGAAATGAGTATTTCCCCCGGAGATGGGTGGTAGGTTTCTGCACCGAGTGACCGTGAGGTGGTTATTACTGTCTGGGATATTCACACATTGCCGATTTCTTATGCATATCACATCAGTTAATCTGGCATATGTGGGTGACCTCGATCGAATGAGGAGTGTTACCCATTCGTGGAGGGAAGTTATTGAGGCCTCATTTCATATCTTTCAGTCTCAACAACTGCCAGTATCGATCGCCGAGAGCCGAGGTTTGTGTCTTCAGCGATGTTTGCAGAAGAGCTTAGGGCCTGAAATCCCATTCTCCCGGGCTTGGAAATAGACCAGCTTGGATTTTTGCGGATCAGGATTTGGTAGTAATATCTTATTAAATGAAGGTATTACCATTATCTACTTTTACCCGTCGAAGCAAAAATTCTTTCCGATTTGCTACCATTCTCCCGTTTTTTTCCCGAGTAGAATCTACTTTTTCTGATATTACGTTATGAAATTGACTAATTAAAATACTTGGTGGAACTATAATGTCCTCTTCATTACCCAGCATCATGCAAATCAATTTTTACGCATTGTTTGGGCCAACATTTGTTTAATTGCACAGTCGTGCGATAATGAAGTACACTTAACCCTCTTTCTATTGTTTGTGGGTGGAGCGTAACACACCTTATGCCGAACTGGGGAAAAGAATGACGGTATGAGGTAGGATACGGGTGGTGATTATAGGTAATCAAGTGCATAGTCATCGATGTAAACCTATTTTACCCAATGTATTTTTTGAAGTAACACTGTGCACGGATAATTAATGGAATAGATAAATAACATTTTTACTTAGAACTCGCTTAATTTGTCCTGTAACTGAACCCCACCCCGCAGCAGATTCCTGAATACGAGTCTACGTCGCCGCTTTGTTTACAGCATAGAAAGAAAATAGGCATTACTGGGAATTGAAGAGGGCGGTTTACATTGGGGAGGAGTGAGGTGATACGCGAAGCGCTCTCTGTAAATCCTACCTTATGTGCCATATTTTCTTTAATTATCTGTACTTGAGGTGGAATTCAAGCCGTTTTTCTTAGCTATAGCATGCATACGTGACCTAATGTTCGGATGGAGCTAGCACTGAGTGGGGAAGAAATGTTGAAATCCTTGGTAAAGGAAGGATATTGAGCAGCGCGGACGGGGAAAAGAGGAATAGGATTTACTAGGAACTAAAGAGGGAAGACTTGTTGAGGGGGAAAGGTTCAGTTCTCAACATGTTCCATGTAATCCCACCTTTACCGAAAGAGTACCTTTTAGTAACAAGATGAGTACGTTTAGGAAATAAGGGGGGCTCCGAGGGGAGGAAGGTGATCTCAGGGGTATTTGACGATTTGCGAAGAGTAATCGCATGTGATTTGGGTTGCGAGATGGGGTGGTGACGCCTGTGAGGGATCGCTCTTGATGGCCGAAAGGGTTTGTCAAGGACGGCTCCTCTCCCTTCCCCCCCCCCCCTGTGTGTGTGGCATTGAAAGGGCGGGTGGAGGTAAAAAGTGAAAACAGGAGAGGGGGGGGGGGGTTGTTGTAAATGGCGGCGTGTTAAGGGCGGCCGGGGGAGGAGCGGTGGCGCCCCCTTCGCTCTGCTTGACATTAAACAAATGGCTCATAGTCCTCCTTGTCTCCGCGCCGAGTGTGGAGTCTTGTTTTGGGGTGTAAACTCCCTCCCTCCCTCGTCCCCGGGGTCCTTCTAGTGGCTAATGTTGTTTGCTTTCTTTGTTTTTCACCGGGTGACTGAGTGCATCCCCCAGACTTATGTATTTCCGTCAGTGCGTCCCGGGAGTGATAAAATTCCGCTAATTAAATTTATGTATCTCGTTCTGAAGCCGCGCCTCCGGGGTCTTCTCTGATGGCCTTCATTTATTCGTCCCTTTTTCGCAAATTCCTCTCTTCCCGTCCACATTTCCCATTTCATGTTCGGGCGTCATTTTTTTCCCGTGTTTTTCCGTTATGTCTGCCGTCGCGTCGTAGGTGTAGCCGAGAGTAATGTGATCGAGGAAAGTTCTTTGCCGCAGATTGTCTGTGCTAATCTTTGTCCAGAGGCTTTTGTCTCAATTATCAAATTCGTTTCTTTATGGTTGGTATTGATTTTTGCTTCATATTTGAAGTTACAAAAATAGTTAATTTCGCCTTCTTGCTATTAATAACTCACCAAATTTTTTTATTTAGGCCACACGTAGTGAAAAGTAAGGTTTATGTTTTTAGATATTTATCCTTATGAACGGAATTTATCTTATCGATGATTTTTTTTTGTAATACCTCGGCAAGTTTTTTCCGAGGCTTAATTGTTGTTAAGGTTTGTACTAATGCTGATATTTCCTAGCGATCACTACCCTTCCCTGCTTACCCAACTTCCTTCCCCTTATCGCAGTTTTTAGAATTTCTCACCGAACATGATCCACCCGCACCGTTTGGCCTACCTATATTTTCCTCAGCTTTTTTTCTCTCCACACAAACATATGTATAATTTCCTCGATCCTTTTCGTCTCCGTCCATATTACCTTTTAATACCGGTATGAGACCAAGTTTTTATTTCGATACTCAAATTTTTGTACCTCATTCACAGTCATAATCGAGTTGTAAATCACATTCACCATGTATGAATTTCTGATGCTTCCTAGTTCCTTCTTCTCTCCATCCATATTCATAAAATATTTTAGGGTAAATTTGTTATTTACATACCTTAATGCTTTTTCCCGATTTAACACCACAATAGGAAGGAAAGAGAGGCTCCCAGATCACTTCTTTAGTACTCCATGGAAACCTACCTTAATCGGTAGAATACTTTAATATAACACCACATTGATAGTTTCAATGGAGGAGTGATTCACATTTGCCTTCGATCTCGTAAGGTTCGTTTCGCGCTGTGAATGATTGACCGACATTTCTCTCCAGTGGAGCAACAGAGTTGCACATTCACTTTCTCTCTCTCTCTCTCTCCAGCCCTCCTTTTTTCCCGCTACCCCATCATCTCTCCTCCTCTGCCTGCTCCATTGTCGATCAGCTGCTGCCACGCTGAGAGAGAGACAGAGAAGGGCATTTTCAGTGTAATTGCATCCTCATCGTCACTTGGCGCACTCAGCAGCTCGCCCTCGTCTCCTCCCCCTCCATGGGGGACCACCCCCACCCACTCTTTCACCCTACCCATTCTGCTATTCACCAGCGTCCCGCCATCATTGTCATTATCCATCTTCGTTCCAGCTTTACTTTGCCACTGGCGTTCCGTGCTGAAGAGTGTTCTCAGGTGCGATAGTCCCATAGAATAATTTATTTAGCTTGTTGGTAAATTGTTTTGTGTTTTTCCCCTCCGAAAACTGATATTCAATCGATTCCGTGATCGATCTTGATTTTATCGGCAGTTGGTTTTGCTAGCTATATTTTACGCGTGTGCACATTTCTTTGAGACCCTGAATTTCCTTCTGAGAATTTCGATGGCTGAATGTAAAGCAATTTCGATTCCTCTTGGGACAACTATTCTAATTGTACTTCATATAAAAAATTAATTTCTTCGTTGTTTTCCTTCATTTTTTTATGGTTTCGACTTCACTTTACATGTCATTATCAAGTAAGGCATCGAGTCTCCTGAAGATAAACTTTTGCTTTAAATCTCAAAGCTGGCATTTGATACATTTCGTGCAGGGATAAGTTATTATTTTCTATTAATTATCAATAGATTCCAGATTCCAGATGGACGTCAGATGCCGTAGACCCAATCTCCTACTTGCGTACGTTCTTTTCTTTAATCTACCTGTCGGGAAGATAGAGAACTATTTCCTTACGTGAGTCCTGATCCCTCTTTTAGAGAATTCCGTGCTTCATCGTGGGTTCTCATGGATTAGGATTTTCCCTTGTTCCCTGCAACTGGAGCTGAATATTCAGACCCGAATGCATGCGGAAATGCATGTTTATGTGTCGCCCGCGGGCACGGTTACGAGCTGCAGCGGAATTATTTTAAGGCGGGCGTAGCATTCCTAGCAATTTTTCATCTTCCGTGTACTAAGTCGTTAATTGCCGTAATGAGCCTGGCCCCGGAACCCCCTCTTCTGCATTTCTCTTTTCCTCTCCGGCTTACCTACTCTTTTCATACTACATATATTGCAGCTCTCTTTTTCCGAGTGTAGTCCCTCCGGCGTGCGCTCAGTGTGCCCTCCGTGCTTTAAATAAGGAACGGGCGAAGAAAACATCGATTCCTCTCTTTAAAGGGGGCCTTATCCCTTGGTGTTGGAGGGAAGAGATGGAGGGAGTGAGGGGGAGAGAGAGAGAGAGCGGCCAGGGCTCCAAATGAGTTCAAAATGGAAGAAAATGGGTTAAAGGAATTAATTCCGCGCGGTGTGGGGAGGACCCTCGGGATATAATGGCCAAAGAAGAAACGAGAATTTTATCGCGGAATTTACTGCAGTTGCGGAAACATCTGCTTATGTGATCTCGTCTTTAAATCACTTCGCTCTCGGAAGGTTGGGGTGAGGCGGGGGAAGACTTGGAAGTTGATTCCACTGCCCTCTTCTCTATCCCTCGTCGGTCCTTGCTTCTTGAACCCGCTTTTGCACGGGGAACACGACGAGGGCCGAGAGGGGCGACGGAGCGGAGTAGATGTAACGTATTTAAAAAAATAAAATAGTCGCATTACCCTCTTTCCTTAGCCTTTGCACCCCGCTGTGTGAGAGAGCCGCCTTGAGAGGCATCGTTGATTTCCCAGCGAGACTTCTCCTTTAAAGAGCTAAACACCATGACGACCCCTCCCTCTCTCCCTTCTATCCCCGCCCCCTCTCACTCTCCCCCTTGCTCTGCCTTGTTCTTCTTATTATTTTCAATCACGCCAAATTTATGCTTTGAGAACGCCCACGTATTCCTTGCACGGAAGGCGCGCAACGCATTCCCATTACTTCGTTTGAGAGTGCCGAATGCTTTTATATTCTGATATCGCCTCCTTAATACATTTCTATTTTCATACATAACGCGTAAGGGATTTCGGAATTGCGGATCGGCGGTTTAATTTTGCCTACACAATGGTTTATTGCGTTCATGAACAGGAAGGAGCTTGTGAGAGGATCGTTATGTTAGAGGTTAAAGAATAGGCTAGTGAAGAATATGATGTGGAGTGTAGTGCTTTACGGTGCGGAACGCAGTTTTTTGATGAGATACGGTGGAGACAGAAGGTATGGATGGAGCGAGTACTCAGCGGGGAGGGGATGATGAAAACAGTGTTAGAACAGTAGAATGTTGGCTAAACGAGGAAGTAGAGGGAAGACAACAGGATTTTTGATCTAGAAAGAAAAGAAGTAGGCCTTATTGTGAATCGAAGAGGGTAATCCATGAAGGGAGAGGAGTCTGCCAGAATGCTTCTTAATTCTTCTCCATGGAAACGTACCTTAATTAGTGGGAATACTTGAATGAGAACAAATGATTTATTCATTTTCTCGTTGAAATGCGCATCGTCGATTGCTGTACTCATCAGGGATTCATCATTCAACTCTCTGAACCTACATTACTGTGGTAATAACGTGCAGAAACCCGTAGTTAGTTGCTTTGTTATCTGTTGTGTCGTTCATTTTTCCCTATTTTCATTATTTACTCCTTCGAGTAGTCAAGAGAGTGGTCACTGTATGACTACTAGCATACCCATTTGTTCATTCCTTCATGAAAGTGAAGCTGGCTTTTATCCCTTTGTTAGTGTGAAGAGTGTTTATGTGCTTTATTTATGTAAGCTTACGACCTCGGCTGCGATCATTCGGGAGGAAAATTTACTGCAGTTGTGAGAGCGGTTTAGGATTGATAAGCGCTGACAGGTAGAATGATGAGCTACCTGCGACTATGCCGAATTGAAGAAGAACATTCAATTGGGAATTGCGTATGTACCAACGGGCTGATTTTTAAAGTCAAAGCGTTAACTTTCATACAAAGCTATCTTAACTGGCAAAATACCTGCTATAATATTTTCTGTGGACCGTGTTAAGGATAGAAAAATAATGCCGCAGACTAGGATCAACCTTGCTGTGTTCGTTTCTCTGCCCTTTCGTTTGGGACTTCGAATGTCGGGGAGAGAGAACTCCGATACAGCGCTGTCTTCCGGATCTGAGGGGGAGAGGCACAGGGGTGGGCTCCTCTTCCTTGGGATTTCGCCGCCCTCCCCCGCTTCCCTTATATACCGATGGCGTCCCGGCGACGCTGAGACACGGGTCATTAGCGAAAGGAGTAGAGGGAGAACCCTGCCTAGTCGGCCTGGCCTCCTGCACGGGGCGAGCGGGGGCGGTGGCAACATGTTAGGTGAAGGATTGTTAGTCTCCCCCTAAAATCCTCCCCCTTCGCCAGCCTCCCCCTCTCATCCTCCCCAAACCCAAATGGTTGCAATGAAGAGAAGGCGAAAAAGATAAAGCCTTTTATTTCTTACGGTTCGATGCCTCCCTAAAGGGTGGCATTATTTACCGCTGTTCTCATACTCTCTTCTTCTCTCTCTTGCCTCTACGTCTGCTTCTCCCTGAACTACTTAGTCCTTTTTACGTCGATTCTCCTCCTCATTCCTCCCGTTTGCGATTGCCTTATTTGTCTTTGTAGGACTGGATTCCTTCACTTATTCCTCTTAATCTTATGCTGAGATCTCTCACTTTTTACCATCACTTAGTCGCGGATTTGAAGTTACCTAAATTTGCGTTAACGCGGTGTACAAATCAAAGCATGCATAACTTTCTTGCATTCTCGTAAGCGGTAATTTATTCTGTCTTTTAAGTCACAGTTACGGTCCCAAGCATCCGTCTTTGACCTTTAACGACCCTTTCGGAGTATCTTCATGTGTGCGCTCATTCAACCAGTGATGCGAAATAGATTTAAAAATAAATAGATGAGCTCTTATCCAGCGTATATATCCTTCTGTTTACCAAGGCTCTGCCGTCCGAGGCACCCATCTCTTTCTCTCCACGGATATTCCCCAAGCATTTTTCCTTCTACCTCCGCTCCGCGTAATCGCCTTTCCTTTTTTTCCCGATTGTTTGTATTGCTAACCGCTCAAGAGGAGAGGGCGCGTGGGGTGAGGGAAGAAAGAGTTTTTGGATGAAGATCTGTGCATGGGAGTTGGAGTAAGGATAGGTTTTTGTTCTTTTGTTTCTCTCTGTGTGTGTGTGAGGGGGAGGTGGGGTGCGCGTTGGAAATCCCTCGAGTATTTACTGGGTCATTAAGGGCTCTTATCCATATCAACACCCTCTTTCTCTTTCCCTTTTTTTTCGCTTTGAATTTTACGGATTTACTCCAAACTGCCTGGCGCCATTATTTCTCCCAGGATTCCCCTCTCTGCTTGCCCCACCCTCCTCCTCCTCCCTCCCCACACTAATAATACTCTCCTCTCTCTGCTGTGTTTTGGGGGAGGAGGGGGGAGAGGGTGAAGATACTGAAGGGTTTGTAATAGGGGTTCATCTCTCGCTCTCCTCCGCTATAGCCTCTCATTCGTCTTTCCCCTCGATCCCCACAGCTCCCAAATGCTTCTTAATCGCCACTTTCCTCTCTTGCCATTCGAGCAAAAAGATTTTTTTCTGGATCACATTTTTGCCTGTATCTCTCTGTGAGTAATTTTCTTTTTTTTTCCCGTTTGGCCACTCACTTATTGGTGCCCTCTCCCATCCTCGTTTGAATATCCACCGCATTCCGCCGGTGCACGGTCGTTTTATTTGCGGAGACCGACTTCTTGGCCTTCTTTTTATCAAATTAAATTTCTCTCCTCCTATCTTTGCTCTGTTATTATCGCTTCATCCAAATTCAGGGTTTAAATAAATCCTATTCTTGAATTATATCCACTAATGTCCTAACTTTATTTCCCTCTTGTCACTATTGTAAGGTGTAATTCGGATTTTTGTGCTTTGCAATGCTTCTGTTTTAGTATTGTTTTTTTCATAAATTCCTTGGGATAGATAATGTACTTACATCTCTGAGTTCTAGTAAGAGCCAATTATTAAAGTCTTGCTTTCTTTACGGCCCTTAATCTGCAATATTTTTCTCTCTATCAGTGCGGATGCTATTGATCTTCACTTCCCCCATAGGGATTTGTGTGACGCTTTCTTCAATGCTTTCTCGTCACGTTACCTGTCGTTCTTCTTGGTTAAATTGGCATCCGTGAGCACACCTTGATAAGCGTGGTTGACAATTAGGCGCTTGGGCATCTTTGCTGCTGTTTGAGACTTCCAGTAGAGTCCTCATTGAAACGAGTTGCTATACGAGAGAATAAAATGGCGAGTTTCGTGGCTTCAACTCTTTGATCGCGTGTCGTCCTTTGCGCTTTCTAGCGTGGGACTCCATACGCTTGGCTTTATGTCCGTCACCGAACTTACTTCCCTTTGTGTGCGACGTAGCCCTTCCAACTTTCAATTCAGTGGGTTCTCGAGGTTTTCTTCACGCTGCTCCTCAGCCCTCTGGTCTGCCTTCCCTCTCATCTTCTCTTTCTCTCTCTCTCTCTTTTCCCCCTACCCGACCTCCCCCCCCCGCCCGCATAACCCTTTCCGAGACACTCAACTCGTCTCCGTTGCTTCTTTTCACCCTTCACCTTCCCCTGTGTCCTTTTCCAGCGTCCCTCTGCTTTTCCTTTGGTTTTCATCTGTGGCGCAATCAACTTGTAAAAAGACAATCAGGTTCCCCATCCCCTCACACACCTTCAGGCTCGATGGCGAACTTTAAGAGAGCGCCGTTTGGGTGTATTTTTCCCGTGACCCCTCTCTCTTCGATATATGATCCCAAAGAAATGGGCCCATGTGGTCGAGTATCAATATCTTTTGATATTTACTTCTCTTGCCTGTCATCGTTTTGTTTCCAGCCCAGAAATGCTATACATACCATCGATTTGTTGGAGGTGATGGAATTGGATGGGATGGAATCTTTCACCATTTGAGTTGCCTCATGAGAAAATTCAAATCTTCAAAATTTGTTTCAATGTTTATATTCTGGTATAGTGTAATGCCTTTTGACATGAATAGGTTCAAAGGCATTGTCATTTCACCCAGGTTTTTGGTGTAAGCAAGTGGAAAGTACTCATACAAGCCATACTGTTCAATTCGCAAATTAGTGGCTCGATCAGAAGATGGTGAAATAACCTTTGTCTTTATTAATTTAAATAAAACTTACATTTCGAGGAATCTCCCTGATTAAATAGTAATTTCAGTTTTTTGACGGTTATTTCTGATATATTTGCCTTCTAAACTGTTAATATTAGTAATTCAGTTTGTGTGAATTACACTATGGAAATTGTTCGTTACCAACTTTTTCCAATGTGTCCTAATTCAGAAATAGCGAGAGGTGTCAATGTGTTGAAGCAAGCTACCATTGAGTTGAACTTATCGCTTGGCCTCAGAGAAAGCTATCTTACTCAATAGGTTATTAAACCAGTGTTGTTTTTCACAAATATTTTAACAGTGAGGTTTACAAACGTTGATTGAGTACCCATCCCACTTTTCTAATTTCACGAAGCTGTTGTTCCGTCCATCGTACGTTGATGTGTAGTTACTTTCCCTCTTTCTTTCCACGCGAAGCGTTGGTCACGCTCAATCGCTTATGACCGCACGTGTCCTTCATTATCCACCGCCGTGACGTTTACTCCATTTTATCCCCTCCTCGAAAACTTTTATCTTTCCCCTTTTGTTCCATTAACCATCAGAATTCCTCACTCGGGTTTCCTTTTCGATTGTGTTTTTTTTTTGCTACATCCCTTTCACTCCTCTTTATACGTATAAATGTGCTCCTCTTCCCCTCCATCGTCCAACCCTTTTCCCTCGAATCAAAACCTCCCCCCCCCCCCCCTCAACCCTCGTCGCAGCCCTCGCTTCCTTCTCTAACCGAGCTTTAACCGTCCGTGCAGACATTTCCTCGGAAATATTGGCTCCCTCTAATTCCCTTCTACCTCTTTACTCTCTCCTCCCCTCCCACCCACCCACCAGCACACGCTCACCCGTCACTTCCCTTCTCGACTCGAGGGAAGAACACCCGTATCCCATCTCCCCCCTGCGTGTAAAAGTCATTCTCCTTCATTCATCTCGTACACATTCTCTGTTCAAAAAAAAATTAAGCGAACGAAAATTATAAATTAAACTATTATTTTTTTCTTTAAAGTCGTACGTCAAAGAAGAAAATATGGGAAGGTACACTACCTATTTTTGGAGATTGTAAAAATATGCTCATAAAATAAAAGCAGCTGAATTTAGAGAAGTGAATAAAAACAAATTAAAACCATTCAGGTGGGTGTTACACCACTCTTTAAACTATCATTTTTAAAGCGTTCAATGAACTATTTCTGATGTAGAATTGGAATTCTGCCGATCCATACTAGCATACTAGATTTTGCAGAGCAGGCGGATATTATATGGAACTATTTTTGGTATATTAGTGATTTGCGGCTATGCTTGTGCTTTAATTTTTTCTAATCGATTGGAAAAAAACATATTGACGTGCATACCCAGGTGATTGAAATGGGAAACCGCTGCGCTTTTTAAATCTGCACATCTTATTTTTTTACAATAATCGATATTGATGTATCTCTTAAGTTATTTTCTCGGAAAAATGTTAATTCTAACATATGCGTTCGACTTGAAAGCTGCCATGTTAGCTCCCTTTCACCTGGCCTGTCCCCCACCCCGTCCATGTCTAACATGCCACTCAAATGAGTCGTCCTCCTTCATTGTGACCGCCCCAGAATCCCGAGTGATATGAGTGTGACCTCTCCAGCCGTATTCTACTGTCCAACGCTAAGGTTTGTGTGCGAGCTTGGTGGTTTTAGGGAGCGAAGGGCCGTGGAAAGGATGAGGCCTCTAGTCTCATGGGAAGGGTGAGTCGTCCAACAATTAAATATTTATCTTCCATCCCCTTCTTGCTCCTACCCGGCCTCACCTCCTCCAGTGCACCACCGAGGAAAGCCAGTGGCTTACTGTTTTCCTCTTCCTATTTCTTCGCTCTCTGCTTCACCTTAGTCTCTTTCACCTTCCTCACGTCCATTCCCTTCACAACCTTGAGAAAATGGGATCGTTTGCTCTACCCGGACTCACATATTGATGTTTTAGGACAGTTGCTTATAATTACAAGTACAATTTACCCAGCAGCAAGTTAAATTTACGTGGGATACGGCTCTCCCTCCTTTATTGATCACCCCCTAGATTCTATTTCCCTCGTTGTATTTCTTTCTCCATTCCGGTATGCCTTGTTCTCTTCCACCCTATCCCTGCTTAGTTAGTCCTCTCCCCGTTGGCACGCTTTTTTTAAAAGATTAATTACAGAATTATTCTTTCAAATTATATTTTTCTGGACTAATCTGTCGAGCCATTTACGATTCTGGCATATATTTTTCGTCGAGCTTTTCGCGGCGAATACCCTTAGAAATGAGTCTTTTTTTCAGGTTAATGGATTGATTGTCCTGCATTAAAAGTTAAACTATCGTATAAAAATGTAGATTGGTGATAGTGCATAGAGTGTACAAAGCGTTTTGCTCGCTTAATTTATCCCGATGAAATTACCCGTTCAACTACCACTTGAAGTTGCTCAAGGGAGCTGTAACCATTCCTTTAAGGCGTAAACACGGCGAATTTATCCTATCCCTGATTACGATAATTAGGGGAAGGCTTTTTTTTTATTTTAATTGGCGAATACATTAACGCCGATGCTTTCAATTTACCCCTGTTCGTATCGTCGGCTCATGACTTAGCCTTTTGTGCGCACCTTTCCTTCGCCTCCTCATTAAATGCTGAGTGACACACATTCATCCTGAAAAGGGAGAAAAAGAAGTCTGCGTCCGTCTTTAATGAGTAGGCTCAATCGAAACCCGCCGCTTTCCCACGACTCGCTCTCGTTTCGCGCAAACATTCGTTCGTCGCCTTTAGCCTCATCGGATTCGTTAAAAAGTTCACACGACGTTTGTTAATGGCGGGAGGGAGGGAATTACCGGTTCGATCGCTTTGCTTCGCTCGTTAGCAACATCCGTAGTCGCCTATTTGGGGGAGGGGAGAGGGCAAGGGTTTGAGGGAAGCGGATCGCGAGGAAGGAATTGCGGGGAAGAGGGGGTCGGTTGACCCGGTGGGAGAAGCGAGGATCGCAGCCGGGTTTGGGCAAGTGACATATTCTGGAGTGGCAATGGCTCGGGGAGGGTTTAGGGATCTGCTAGATCCGCTTCGTCGGCCATCTGCCCAAAATGCCTTGTAATCCCGTCTCCCTCTTGGCTCTCTCTCTCCGTCTTTCTCTTGCAGAGCGTGAGGACCCAGGAATGGCTACGACTTCAGAACGGATGTCTCGGTTCTTAAAGTACCTTTTTTCCTCGTGCACAAGACCCTGACTTAACTCCTGAGAGCTGTTCAACTTGCACCCACGTACTACCTGCTATTATGATGCCAGTTTTCCGCCAATACTTCAATCCTCATTACCCTTTCTCCGCGTCAACATTCCGTTGCCGCTTCCAAAACTCTCTAGTTACCTGATCACTGTGCTGTTAACTTCCCACCACCGTTTGGAAGGCTTACCGTTGTCTTACCAAGGTTTCACCTTAACGTTGATGACACGCTTGAGCTATCCAAACGTAGTTGTGAAATTTTTCCTACTATCATCTCCTGGCGAGCTGGGAAGGTGTTCTTGTTATCAATTCAGCCAAGTACTCAGACGTTGGTTTGTATATGATTTGAAATTGTTTCTTGTCTCGTGGATAAACTATTTTTAGTGAAATCCGGCTATAACTTCTTATTTCAGCGCAGTAACAAGTCCTCTATCGTTCGTCTTCTTATATATTAATTATATTCCCTTTCCTTCCGTGTCACGCTTGCACATCATAATTTTTATAGCTGACGTCAGCATCCCTTCACCTCTTAAGTATCTTATTCAGCTGTCTGGTATTCATCATTTTTATTTCTTTCTTAAGTTTTCTCGCCGTGCATGTTGAGCATCTCTTCGTTTGTTTCCTTCCATGTCACCTTCTCAATTCTTCAACAGATCTTCCACGCATCAAACGCCCGCAGCCTTTTCTCCCTCTCCAAGTGTCCACACGCCTGGAATACCTGAGATCCTTTGCCACCTTTCTTTCGTTCCCCTCTTCCTTTCCGCCAGGCCTCCCTCTCTCCCTCCACCTGATGTCCTTCCATTCCGCTTCCCTTCCGTCCGTCCTTCGCAGCCCTCGCCTAACAGTCATCATCCGCTCCCCGCCTCGGAAAAATGGCGATCCCAGAGCCCTCTTATTCGCCATCGAGGAGAACCCAACGAACCAAGCATCTTTCACCCGACGCCATTCCTGCCGTCCGCGCCATCCAAAAAGGGATCGGCTGCGTGGAACGGCTCCATTTCTCGCACACACCTCCCCTCCTCCCCCGCCCTTACGACTCCCCGCTCCGCACACCACACGCCACAACCCGTTTGTCTCACTTTTGCCAACTTTTACTCCCCCATTTTCTCGGGCACGTGGGGAAAGTAATGCGGCCGTGAGCTGCCTCCCTTGACTCGGAGATTTCGCCTCGGGATGGGGGTGATTCTGTACCCCCCTTAACCTTCATCCCCATCACCAAAGCCGCCCAAACAGCCCAGTCCTTTTTCCACGCCTTTCTGGCGTCCGAGAATTTGTTTTATTTTTTAGCGTGCTCGTGAGGGGGTGTGTACGGTACTGGATGGTGTTCCAACCCCTTATCCGTCTTTTTAGGATGCGATCGTCAACCGCCAGACAACAATACCCGCTCCTCACGTCTTCCTTGCTTCCCCAAGTGCTCCCGGGACGCAATTTTGCAAAATTTCTCCCCCTTAGGTATTTATGAAGGCGGAATAACCGTGAGAATAGGCGGCTCGTCGTTTGGTTCGGTCGTGTCGTCATGGCCCTTTTAAGCACATCTCGGTGCTAAATTTTTACGCGTGCCGGCTTTGAAGGACGGAAGAGCGTGTATTTCCATTCGCAATACGTGCAAGCGTTGCGTTTACGTCGAGGGTGACTAAAAACGAAAGGTGCCCTTGGACCCCTACAGAGCTGCTATGTGTACGTAACTATGTCCCGAGCATGCATAATGGCCCTTGTTCACGGTGTATTTGTCGGTACGTTACGAATTTTATGTACCAAGAGTCAAGTATTCCTGACGAGGTTAATCTAGTGAGACCAGTCTATTGGTCTCTCCTCAAAACCTCTTCGAGGCACTCACGGCTGGAAGGCCTTAAGTGGCGTTCATTATGGTCTCATTCCTTTTAATTTGGCTGAACCCCGCAGACTGAAGCTGGATGGCTTGAAGATCATGCTCGGTGTTCCACCTGTTTTCATTTCGCGGGGCGCGGATTACGCGATAAGAATCCTCTTCCGCCTCCTCTACTACTCTTGCTTGCGCTGTTAATGAATGCCTTTGTGTATGTTCAGATTAGAGCACTGAATCTTTCGAGAACTTCTTGATGTGGGCCACGTTGGAATATGGAACGAAGGCCATTTGGAACTTAGTGTGATAATTAAACAAATCTTCTAAATAATTACGTGGAAACGTACAAAATTGGTGGAAAGCTAGGTACTCTAAAATCTTAAAATGCACTCGAAGGGATCTTATACACTTGAATTGGTGACTGGTAATTTGGAACTTCGTTCAATAATGGGAAATTGGATACTCTGTAGGCAAGTTTAAGAGGAAAGTCTAATGGTAAATACTTCCCGGGTCTTTCTTTTTTTCTCTCTCGTCTGCTTAATCTGTTTTCATCTTATCTGATGGTATTGCTCGTTGCATATCGCTCCAGTAACAACATTTTATTTTTGCTAGTCTTCCCTATATCCCCACGTTTCTGCGTCCAGCGACCATTTTCTCCATTTTACGATCTTAACCAATTCTGCTAAATGTCTAGCAGTGTTGTCATTTACCATCTCGTAGCCAAGCTTACGTAAGAAATATGACGTGGGAATATAGGCGTTTGATAGGTAATAATGATGTTCTTTGATACATCATCACCTACAGTATAAACTTTCATTTTAAGGAAAATACAATGAAAATTCATTGGAACTATAATTGCAAATGAGTTTTTTTCGCAACATTCCAACAATAATCTTTACTCGTGCTAGTTTAAATTAATATTTTATTGAATCTTTATGACAAAAATTAATAGCAGTTAGAGTGCCGATTTTTCCAGTTGTATTTTCCCAAATCTTTTTATAGTGTACCGTTATTATTTCCTGCGGTACTTTGCGAGCACCTGCTTTGTCAAATTGTGAACAAATTTAAATTGATCGTGATGTCACGTGGGTATCTATTAGTGTCATTCGGTGAGGGGCACCGCCGTCCTGTGGCTCGACCACCTCTCCTCTTCTCCCCTCAATTTCACCTCATCACCAGTTCGCCTGATGAGCCGCTGCACTCTTCTCTCCACTTCGTCTTATCTGCCGCCTTCGCATCCATTGTGTCCGTGGGAGTGAGAGAGAGAGATAGAGAGAGGGAGCTCCCCGTGAAGATCGATACGCTGCCGTCGCGGCGTGTGTCGGCCTTTGATGTTCGTCAAGGGCCTCGTGTGTCTTTCCTCCTCCTCCACCTCTTGCTGCGCTTTCAGGCCCCGCCATAAAGTTTCATCTGTCCCGCCAATACCAGGCGTCCCCTCCCCCATCCTTCAAAGGAGAGTCGTCCCGTCGCTGGGAGGGTGGGGGCGGGTGAGTCGGAGGTGTTTGTGAGCGATGCATTAAATGCGCGGCTTTGTCGACTCCTCTCTCTCTCTCTCTCTCTCTCTCCCGGATTTCAATCGTGTCAATGATCCCTCGCTCCGAATGTGCCCAGGATAATCCCGGTGGCATTTACTCTCCCATCCCACCCATATAGCCCGCGACCCGCGTGGGGGCGGTGGGGGGGGGGGGGGGTTCGTCATAGAGTTCCCGCTCTATGTGAGGAAGGTTAGCTCCCAAAGCGAACCTCTCCCTCCCTCTCTCTATCTTTGTTTCTCTCCGTCTCTCTCACTCATCTGGGCTTTATCCAACCATCCCCTCCTCCGGAATAGTGACGGCTGGACGAGTGTGCAACGGGCCGAGGTAATGCGGGTCGGGCTTTAAGACCCCTTCTCTCTCTCTCTCTCAGGGCTTATTTTTTTATGAAACTCTCCGGTCTCTCCCTCTCTCTCTCCGCCCACCCTGCTGTCATCTGCTGTCGCCTCCTCTTCCCCTGAGGGAGGGGCGGCTCTCATACTCGGAATGCGAGAGGGGGCTCCGTCGTGGGTCAGCCCTTGCGGTCCGTGCGTCTACTGGACTTTTCATGAATGCGAGCGCGATTTATTTTTTACGCGCCTCTCGGTGTCGAAGGATACGGCGGAGTAGAGTGTGTGAGGGGGGGAATAAGTTGGCTCCCTCGCATATCCGGGTCGCGGTGACCCAGATCACGGTCCCGATTCATGGAATGGAGTTGAATGATTCAAGCCTGCCCCCCCCCTCCACCAGTGACGACTGTCCACTACCGGACCGAAGTCAGTCGCTCTATACGTATGTCGTTTTATGTTGCATCCCGCGGAATAACTGATTCGCTGTTGACCTTGACCGCCTCAAGAAATTTTTGTGGCAGTTTTCGAGAGTTAAATCGGACAGTTTCCATAAGGTGACCTATGTATCGTGTATCTTGATACTTACGTTGGAAAAGTAGATAATTATCAATGATTACGCCAGTTGCTAATGGGGCCCCGTTGACTGTGAGTAGTTACGTCAGAATATTTTTTTAAACTTTTGTTTACTACGAGACATAACGTTCATATGTGAGACCACTCTGTAATGAAACACTAAAATGCAAATGTTGTAAAAGTAATTTTTCTCTCAGTCTCAATAAATAGGGGAAATCATGTGCACTTTTCCAATCTTCCTCTCTCATTGGTGATGTATTATCTCACCATATTTCCATATCCAGCAGAAACGATAGGATAAGGTTAAATATATATAATTGGTGGTAAGTTAACTATAGTTTTTTTCGCACACAATGTTTTTCAATTGCGGGAGTCATGACTCTCCCAGCCGCACGCCTATTGAGCGGCTTGCGGAGTAGATGTAGATTATTCAGGAATTGTGTTGCGATTAAGGTAATGCGCTGATCGTACCGGGCGAGGGCGTTTGTGTATGTATGTGTTGAGGTGCGCCTCTTCCATTTCATTCGCTGTGAGCGCGCGTGTCCCGAGTGAGACACCCTCTTTCTCTCCCTCGGACCCCGCCATCTCGTCCTTTCCAGTCACGCCCTCCGTCTCTCCCTCTCTCCTTTCCTGCGCCACTTAGCCCTTAATTTACTTCCTCTCCGGTCCTGCGGCGATCCTGAAGGAGAGAATAAAGGCCGCCGCCGGCAGAGGGGCTTCGCACTGTGGGACAGGACCCGACTCATCACTTCCTCTTCCTCTTGCCTCCTGCCCTTTCTTTTTATCCTTCTTTTTTCTCTCTCATGATATCATCTTGGATAGTATCTATTTTCATCTTTCACGAATTGATATTTCGCTTTGAAGTAATGTTAATTTTATGCTTCCATAGTTCTTTTATCTTTCGTTTTATATGTTAAGGTTTATTTTAGAGCTTTTGGCTTCGAAGTGACAGGGGAAGAAAAATACAAAAAATTGCCAATATTATTTTTTTCCCATTCCTTAAGTGAAGCTAGTGTTTATGGACTGCTTATTGTTTTCTACATTAAAATTCGCTCCCCCTCGTTTCCCTTGTCTTTTTTTTTTAGAAAGAATCACTTGCGATATATATACTTCTCCTGGTCTATATGCATAAGTTGAATGTGAAAATGGGAGTCAAATGAAGAAATTGAAGATGAGGGAAAATTTTAAAAGCTAAAAGAATTATGTTTATGCTATTCTTGTGTAGGGAGCAAAACTGAGATGCCTTTAAAATCCTTCTTCGGTGAGTTTACGTGTAGAAATTATGATTAGAACACTGAACAATTATAATCAAAACACTCTTGGTGAATTTCATCTTGGACTTTGTCGTGTACTTAATTCTATCTAATTGATGAATCATATGTTAGTAGGGTGTTAGATTAAAGTACTTGTAAATGTACAAAATTCCGGATTCGTGGAGACTATTGAAGAAGTCATTGCTAAACATTTTCCAATATTCTGTAATTTTTTAGATTCCTGAAACTTAAGTAGTGTTTAGGGCTGGGACTTGGGAAGGTTGATGGACTTCCGTAGATTAAGGGTAGACGAAATAGTTTAGGGGATGGGCCACCCTTTGCATGCTTAAGGTCGCCCAGGTGTTTTTAATCTGGTGAGGGATTCCTTAGGTCGTGTTTTCTTTTTCAACCTGTGCGACGGAGTCTCTATTCGCTCTGTCTGTCTGTGTACGTGTCAGACGCTTAAGCGCGCTGTCCCCGTTATTTATTTTAATCCGTCACAAGTGGTCCTCAGAAAGGGAGGCGGCGGTCTTTTTTTGGAAGAAAACCGTATTTTTATGTTTAATGGTCTTAAATTCTCTTAAAAGCAGACCAGAAAATAGTTATTTTTATGCTCTTCAAAATTCAATGGAGTAACAAATGATAATTGGACAATTGTCGGAATTGTTGTGAGCATTCTTATTTCTCAAAGTGACGGGGTTGTATTTATCTACATGCGAATATTATAGGCTCTCGTATTCTTCTTTTGTACATTTTTTATTCGTAACTGCCTCGTTCGCTTCTCCATTACTTTCTTTTTCCCCGAAGAAAATAGTTTGCGTTTGCGGTAAGATAGCAGCTGGTGATTCAATATTTAATAACACCTTATTTTGAACCACAGCCCATGTCACTGTAGGAATAAATAATTTTATTCAGATTTCTACGTCTAATATTTGAAAAAAAAATATTTACCATAAAGTTCCTAAAAACAGTTTTTTCCACGAAACGTTTTGTTGTCATACTATTTTTACATTATTTCGTGAGCTCTTCACGAGTTTACTTTTATATTTTTGATTACTTCCGTCAAATAAAAAAAAAACTATGCTAGAAGTTGTGAAATAAATGTTTTTAGGCGCCGTAACATTTTTGTGGTCTTCATTCGTGCGCTCTTCACACTGTTCGGGTGCTCCGTTATTGGACGTGATCCTCGCGGCTCCGGTTATAATTTCATTTTCCCTTTAGTGTCGTCTCACCTTGGATTGTTTGGCTTCCCCCTTCCAATTACTCACCGTTTGACCTGACCCTTTTTCGACCCCTCCTTCCATCACCCTTCTCCTCCCCACATTCCTTCCTTCATCGCGTCAGAGATCGAGGGGCGAATCACAACGGGAGACGGTCTCGCCACGCTTTCAGCTACGGTCTAATAAGGGCGATGTTTGCCCAATTTGCATTCCTAGATCTTTCATTGCCTCTATTCCGCCTTCATTTTTAAACTCCCTCTGTCTCTTAATCGTCTCCAGTCTGACCTTTGCCGTATACAGCCTCCACTTCCATTGAGATTTAGAAGGAAATAGTCTGTTCATGGCAATGATGAATCATTGAAGCCTCCCTATCGGTGCTGCAAACATGCCTATCGTTGATTGTCGATTATTGATGTTGATTTTGCTTAAATTGGCTTTTAATATGATTTAAAAGAATTTTAAAAGAAAAAAGATTGCTTGAAGACAGGAGTGAGTCCAACTCTTTCACCATCCTCTAGGCTGAAAATAATATTCCCATGGTTGTTGGTCTTTTCCACTGGGTTCTTGCGCGGTGATATTGCCAGTTGTTGCATAGTTAAGATGGAATCATGGCCATACGAGAAAATCCTTAGAGTGTCATTATCCAAAAATTTTAGTAACCATGTGTTAAGAGTATTGTGAAAACTCGTTCAAGTATCAACAGTCATCCAAGACCGTGGAGAGAGTGGAAGCATTGGTACCCAAATATCGGTTGTGAAATCACCGAACAATGATGATTAACCATGGGCAATCGTGAATCACCTATCGCCTATTACGATCCCCTAGCCTTTCTCCTATCACTGCACCCCATCCCTTTCCACCACCCCTTCTACAGCCTCTCCAACGCCTCCACGCCATTCTTGTGTGTCGCTCATAACCTGCAATCGATCACCATTAATTCAATTGCGATTGTTTTCGGCTCGCTAATTGGAGGGTCGCTGTGGGGAAGTGCTGGCGGGAGAGACCGATAGGATTTCGGGGCTCGTCCCGGAATCTCGTCGTTGGAGCGATGACGCGGACCAGTTGGGAGCGGGAGGGATGAATGGTGGCGAAGGGGCTTTTGAGGGTGGCTGGGGTGAGGAAAGAGTCCTTATACTCCCTCCTAATGTAAAATAATTGCCCTCTCACGATCCAGTCTTGCACCACCGGCGACCCTCGCCGCGTCTGCTTCGTCCTTAAGCACCGCGGTGCCTCGCTCTCCTTCCTTCTTCCCCCGAGAAGAAATCCTTCCCTCTGCCGATACATTAAAGTTGCCCTCGCAAGGTGGCGTGGCTGTGCAACCGCCGCCGCCGCCCGCTTCTTGATAAATGATACGCCCATTCCTCCCCCGACCCTCCGCGGATTACGGCTTTTTTTCCCGTTGTGTGAGCCGTTTGTATCCTTTTTCGCCATACCCTCCTCCTCACCTAATCCTTTCTCCAACTCTCATCCATTTCCCATCCACGGCTCAAAATCATTTTTCAGCGACGTAAATGATTCAGTGTATTTCCCATTTGGCGGGGGCGAGTATTTTTCAAGTCGGTGGCTACTTGTACATTTTTTTAAATCCAGGGAGCGTACCTGAGGTTCGGTATTTAACGGTGTTTTGGCAGCATTATCGGATATAGCAGGATGCATTGGCGTTCAATAAATTGTCTAATGTGTAAGGATGATAATTCGCAGTATCCATTATTTATCCTCTTGAAACTGTGTGTTCTGAAAGTGCTTGTTATAACAAGTCAAATGCCGTTTAAATTGGTTACGCGTGGAAAAAGGAAATTTCTGTATGGACCGTCACCCAAATTCATTCATAATGGCGTTGATTTCTTAGAATCGTCTCAAGAGTCTTTGCATTTATAAACGAAGTAAATGACGCGTATTTTTATGCAATAATCGCATCGGATCCTGTTTTTCTTTGCCTAATAAAGCCTGGAGAGTTTTTCATTGACTTTTCTTGAGGTTGATTCATTATTAATCTTGATACCATTAAAATGTTTGTAATGTAAAGTGAATTTTTGAATTTTATTGTAATTTTCTTCATAAATTCACTACGTTGTTTCCAGCTCCAGGGAGGATATATTTTTAATGGATCTAAATGGCTTTGAATGTTCGGGATAACGTAACGGAATGGCTGAATTTGGCAAGACCTTATCCATATCGTTTTTCGACCTCGCGGAAATCATCCACATGCAATTGGGGAGATAAATTGGCGGCCGGATACAATGCATCCAGCCGGCTATCACCATGCTCTCTCGACCACACAAGCGCAATCGTCGGTATAGTTCGATCTCGAATTCTACAAAACCACGCTTCAATTCGTTACACTTCTCCCCGCCCCCTTTCGCATTTGGGAGGCTGGGGTTGCCCCACTCCCTCACCCGCCGGCAGCCGTTGCTTTTATTCCTCATCTTGGCAGCCGGGCCAGGGCGAGGCTCATCTGTATCAATCCTTCCTACGTGTCATTGGCTCCGAGCCGGCAATATCTCCGCTGTGAGGTTTAGCGGCTCTCTCCTCCCCCCCCCCCCCAAACCGCGCCACCCCCGCGATCAATCAATATTATTTGGGCCGAGGAAGATTCCTAGCTTGCTAATTGCCGCGGCAGCGTGCATCGGTCATCAAAGTCGGCCTCCCCTGCCGGGAAGCATGGTTACGGGTGGGCAGCCAAGCGCGCAGCAGGGATCCAATTAGCGGTCGCGGGCTTTTATGGCCAAGGAATTAGTGGTGCCATCTCTGATTGAGGCGTCAATACATAAAGGGCGTCGACTCAACGCACCTTGAGCGAGAATCCTGCGCTAATGCCGCCTGCGCTCAGCATCTGCGCCCTTTCTTCTTTGGGGTGAAATTCCGTCTGCGGGATTGGATGAAACACGTAAAGATTGTTCGTTTATGACTGCTATCGAATGCTAGTTCAAAAGTATTGCCTAGTCTCTTTATGTGTATTCAAAAAACTGATTGCCCAGTTTTATTTATATCGTTATAAAATTTATAATACGTAATATCAAAGGGTATGTGATGCCGTATTGGGATATGAAAATAGTTACGCTTCGTCACTTAGCGGATGATATCCATTTTTTTTAAATTCGTCGTCTCACCCGACAATATATTGGGAGCATAGTATTGAGAGATGTATTTCTCGATTGAATCGGTTGTCTTTTTAACTAGAGTTGTAACTTTTCCATTTTGAAGTTTAGCATCTGGCATAAATTCGACTCATCTTTATCTAAGAAACCGTCGAAATAAAGTCCATGTTGAATATTCTTCCAAAATCCTTGTAACCCCTAATTATTTGAGTGATTCAAAGTATTTTGACCGCTTGTTTTTCTTATACAATTTAGTGCCCAAGAGGCTTGCTGCTTTCAATTATTCAGAATCACCGTCTTCCTCCCTCTGATCCTCCCGCAAAAAAATCATTCAGGAAATAATTCATTCTTCTCTCCCCCTCCGCGGATTTCGAGCGATGCCCGCTTCAAGGGGTCCACTCGTCCTAAACGACTGATCGTCATCACTAGGAGGCTTCCCAGCAAATAATAGTTCTCAATTGATGTCCAATCAATTCGCGTCCCCCTGAAAATTGGAGAAAAAAAATCTGGGGGGTCTTTTTCACGGAGGCAGCCCTCTGCATCCTCCGTTCACTCTTCTCCGTGAAGGCGAATAATGCGTTTAACTTGCCAACGCAATCCCACGGTGGAGGGCATTCCGGCACGACTTGATAAATCGTTTTAGTGGAAGCTCGTGCTCTTCTCCGGCGTGTGTGTGTGGAACGAAAAAAAAAAAACGCTCGGAGAGATAAAAAAAAGTAAATGTGTGTCGAACAATAAAAAGAACAGCGCCATCTCCTCCCTTTTATCTCACTCGCGCTTTTGTGTGTCGGTCTTTCGCCGATTGGTTCCCCGTTTACTCCCCCCCCCCTGTCCCTACCTCTCCTCCACTATCCCGTCTCCCGTCCCATTTTTCTATTCCGGCGTCCGTAGTTTTGCGCATTTCGTTTCTTCGATTAGTGGAGAGGTGCATCGCCCCCCCCCCCCCCGAGCCCCCCGTCGATCATTCCAGTGGTTGCAATCCCTGCCTCATTTCCACTCCTCCCTCCCTCCCGCCCCCTCGCTCTCTCGGTCCCAATTCCGCCGCGGTCGCCGCCGCTGCTAATTTCATTACACCGCCGCGGGCATTTTTCGTGTGCTCATCATCGCCGACGACCAGCATTGGGACGCGTCGCTCGTGCTTCCATTTCCAATCCCGTCGCGGGTAACGTTTTATAGAGACATGGCATTGATGGGATTCTCTCTCTTCTCCTGGCCCTCTCGCCAGATCGGGATGACGATGGACGGATACCTCGGTGGCCTGGGGTTCGAATCTCGTCGGTGGTGAAGATTTTTATGATGGGGGGCGCATCTTTTGTGCGTGTGCTGTACGCGAGGCTTTTTGATGTGCCGCAGTACGTCCGTTGCATGGAATTTCTAATCCCATCCCTCCCGTGTCGCTATTCACATTTGAGGTCTTTCATCTCTTCCAGTGCCTCCCTGCTGCCCTATTTCTCCTCTTTCCTTCAATCTTCTTTACTTGGCTCGCTGGGTATACTTATTTTTAGGCAAGAAACCTTTTCCATTCTTCATCTAGGCGAGGAATACTCGTTTCACGAAACAAAAATGAAATTTTAAGGGGAGTTATGGGGAAAAAACGAGTGCTTGATCGCCGGAATTCTCGTTTGAGGGTGAATTGTTTCCCTTGTTCATTATTCTCGGCCGCTGTTGGGTTTTCTTGGTCGTACACTTCCGGAGGGCGTTGTGTTTCGTTTCGTGCCCACCGGTTGAGATCCGCCACCGCCGCTCCCGAAGGAAAGCGCTTTTCGTGTTCATTTGCTAGGGAGCACTCTCCCGCTCACGTCCCTGTCCTACTTGGCCCCTGGCTCCACCCGAAAGTACCCTCGATTTAATTCCCGTCACAACCCATCGCCAAGGAATCCCAATTAATTATTAGCTATATTTTTCCCGAGTGCGCCCACACGGTTCTCAATGAGGAAGCTGCTCTGTCGGGATAGTGGGAATTACACGCCACTACCCGGTTGCTTCACTTGTCTCGCCCCTTTCCCTCCCCGTGCATTACGTGCTCCGGGGCCCATATAAAGGGCGCCGCCGCCGCCGTCAGAGCCCCCTCTTCTATCTCACGTACGTACCTGGCTGCTTCTCTCTCTTTCCCGCGGTAATCACTGCAGGACGCGCGGGCACGAGCGTCTGTCGGCTCCCGACTGATTTTTTTCCTCCCTCCTCCCCCCGGCCGTGCAGCGGTAACACGCCGTTATTGGTTTGATGAGCGTAATTAAAGCCGTGTTTTTCGAGGCGGCTGTGTGTTTTCCCCCGCGATCCCATTTTCCCGTCGTGTTTCACACGCCTCTTTTCGTTTTCCTTCGCATTGACTGGCTGCATGTTTTGGTCCGAACTCTCTCTACCCCCCCCCCCCCCACGGCGCTATCTCGTCTCTTTTGAAAAGCCTGGCCCGCGGAATATTTTTCTAACCCTTCTCGCTCTACCGTTCGCTCGTAAATACGGGCGCTGTATTTTTTCATCGATTATTCTTTCTATTTTTATTATTCATGTTCTCTCTCTTGGCTTTCTTAGTCCACTACATAAACTAGCGGTGAGGGTGTTAATTCGAGCCATAGATGTTGTGCATTTCAAAACTGTTTCGAGACATACCAGTTTATTTCGCTGTAATTTATTTTTATCACGTTTTCCAATGAGTTTGTGCCTCAGGTGAAAATTTGATGATAGGAATTGGTAAAAAAAAATGCAAATCCAAAGTCCATTCCAAATTTAGCGCTAAGGGTTTCTATAATCGTACCACATGCGACGTCTATGTCTTCTTCGTGTTTGTGGCTGTTTTTTCAACGTTGCTAGAGATGTGTGTAAGCTATCAAATAATCAACAGAATGGCCCTCTTTTAACTTCATTTCCGGGTACTTGCTATGCGTAGTCGTTTGCCTGTAATTGTGCCTCGATGCATACAAATTTGATAGCGAGGCACAATTTTCATTTTGAATTCTCCGTTTTTATGTCGCATCGATCAATGGCCTGTTAATCTCCGGAGCGAACCTTTCTCTCATGGTGGAAGACCGGAATAATTTTTTTGTGGAAGAAAACAGCATTAGGATAGGAATAGAATTATTTTTAGTGTATGTCGCTCATTCCCCCGCAGTATTTGTACGAGTACGAACCTTTACACGAATGTAGAAGCATGGCGTGGGTGATCTGTGATCAATCAGGCCGAACCCGTGGTCATGTCCACCATCATTTTCGTGGCAATTAGGATAGTCTCCGTTCGCCTTGCCCTGGTTCGTCCATATCGATATATCGCTCCGACCGAGAGAGCAGCGCTCCGATCGGTCGATGCGTGCCAACGACATTCAATCGCATTTCGCGAGCGCGTTGCCCGCTCCACTCACAGATGCAGGGGCCGACCGCAGTGCAAATAATGCAAACGAGTGCGATTTTAGGCTTTTGCGCATGCGACCAAGGTTGAAGCGGCAAAATCGCAAAATCTCTTAGAACTCTTACTGGCTGATTTCGATAGTAGCGTTGGAGTACTTTCGGTCTAATTTGAGTGGAAACCTTTTTTGATTTAAATTTATCGCTCACAAGGAATAAGTATCTGTATTATAATCCATATATCTGAAATCTATTTATAAGTTTGTTATTCGCGAACTATTTCCATTTATTATGGCTATACGGCATGTGTAGCTTTCTTTTTTTGCCTCAACTTCCGAATACAACGCTGCCACCGAGAGCTCTCTTGCTTATATCTACTATAAGGAAGTAATAAAGTAGTGTCAGGTAGACATTTGCTGCCAAAATAGATTAAGAGGCGGTGACATTGTAATTAGTAATATACGGGGATTTGATAGCGCATTTAAAGAGCAAAACGAAGAACGAAAAACATTTGGAGGCACAGCTTTCTTTGTAAATTAAGGAGGAAATAATGGCGATTTAACTTTTGAGGCCATGAAAAAGGGTGAACGGAGGACTCCATGAAAAACCTCCCGATGTTATGCTTCACATCCTGCGCGCTCTCATTTCCTTCTCTTCCCTCCTGCCTTTCCTTTCTTCGTCCTGCCTTCTGCGGGAAGAGGTAGCGATTTCTCTTGCTCTGCCTTGTTCCCTATACCCAACCCACACTGTACGTGTGTATATATAACTCCCTACCCCACCTCCCACCGTTCTTTCTCTCTCCCTTTATCTCCCGAAGCTGCAGTTTTAATCAAAATAATGGATCCATCGGTCCGTTTATCTGCGCTGGATGGGAGGGGCGAGGGTGAGGTAGGTGTTGCACGTATAGTGGGTGAGATTCTCTCCACCTTGCTTTTTACGCCCCCCCCCCTTTTCCCCCTGATCATCCCTTTCCACCCACCCCCCTCCCTAACCCCCCAATGCACGTGCCCGGGAGATGATCGAAATTCTTCCACCGCCGCCCCACCTCGTTCGCTACGTTTGGCCTTAGTATATATATTCCCCCAAGGGCTTCGGCGGCCGATGAATTCTTAACGGGATGCGTATGCAACGAAAAATTCCGTAATCTCCCGTTCCGGCTGCGACGCTCCTCTCTCTCTCTCTCTCTCTATACTTCCCAAATCCTCCTTTGGATGCCTCAGTCTCAAGTCTTAAGTCTCGGTATATAATGTTCGCGGTTGGTGTAGCGAAGGGGGGGGGGGGGCGAAGGCGGCTTTCCATTTTTCGTCGATATCCCCACGAATAGCTCTCTCTCTCCTTTCTCGGCGCTCAACGTTTCCTGAGGAAGCGCTCTCATGGTTCGATAACTTGATTGTATTCATAAACTTAGTTTCGTCGCTCGGAAATTGGAGTGGCAGCCTTGGAACACGAGTGATTTCCTTCACCTCGACTCTTTCACGTTTTCTCCTTAGTTTACCCTGGTATTTCTGAAAGCACGTTTATTAACTTTCAAACGCGCATATAAACGTTTAAACGATAGTGTTTCTGAGGATAAGTTATTAAAATATGCTGGATAATTAATCCCTTCAGCCATTATAAAAGCTTTGCTGCTTCCTTTGCTAAGGCACTCATCTTCGTTCTAATAACTTTCACTGTCTTACGCTGTTGGCAATTTCCTCATGACTTGAATTGACTGTTAATTTTTATTATTATCTCTTTAATTAATAATGAAAATTATTGCAGTGGAAAAAAAATATTGTAGTGCCTTTTAGTGGTTGATATGCAATTTTCCCCTCAAATCGCCGTATAACGCGCGTTTATTTTTTTGGATGCGTCTATTCGTAAAGTTAACTTTTTTTATATTGTCTATATTTTGCCAACTTACTGAACTCTATACTTTTACCTTGGAAAGTGGTGCAGCAAAAATAGCTATATTGAGCATCCACTTGCTGAAGTCTTATTGGTGTCGAGTCATGGGAATCTTGATTGAATCTCTTGGCAATGTATCCTTTTCACCAGCAGTACGCTTAGCGTTCGATGGATTGATTATCATGCTGGCATTGGAATTCCTTTGAGTGGTTTTTTTTCAAGTGTTGTGAACGGGAATGATTTCATCCGCTGTGGATCGATGAGCCTCTTTGAAGAAAAGTATGACGGGAAGAAAAGGGAGTGCTCGATTTGGAAAGTCGGTTGGGGGGGGGGGGGGGGGGGGGGGAGGGTGCTCCGGGGGGTTTGAGGGTTTTATAACGGTCGTGTTTTTCGGAAATTATAATTCCATCTCGGAGCGCCCCGTTTTCCTACCTTTTATTGCTGCTGCGAATCGATCCCGTTTCACGTGAATATTCTCATGGAAATCGCCTTTTACTTAAATATTCAGGGAAACGCGAATGGATGGCTTCCCGGTTCATTTCTCTCCCGACACGACCACGGCTACCTCCTCCCCTCCCAATCGTTCCACCCCCTCCTCACCTCCCCCCTCTCCATTTCCGGAATGATCACTACGATTCCTCATCCCTCTCTCACTTCCTCTTCTTCGGCCCCCCTCTCTTCCTCCCCCCCCCCCCCCGAACCTACTCCCACCGTCCCTTTTAATTCCGCCGTGTCTCCCTGTCCCGAGGGCGTCCTTGGCAACCTCGCTCGGGGAAATCGCAGTCTCCCAGCCTCTGAGGGAGAATAGGGCGGGGATGTCAGGAGGGAGATGGAGGTGGTGGTTTGGGAGGAGGTCGACTGGGGGTTGTGAAGATGTTAGGAGGAGGTTTGCTGGTGGAAGATGGTTGATCGAAGGTTGGGTGTAAGCCTAGGGAGTGTTGGGAGGATGGAATTCGGGGTAAGATGGTTGGAAGTTGCGAGAAGGTTGCATTAAGGTTGTGTGGGGGATAGGTAGAAGTTTGACGGAGGTTGGCCGGTTTTGTGTTCGGAAGATACAACAGAGGGAGAACTATTGGTTTAAGAACACGCAATTAACTTATTCGTCTTTAAGTTCCGTTATGTCCTCATCTATCGAGGGTGTGGGAATTTGTGGTGTGGATAAAGATGGAGCGTACGTTGTCTGGCGTTTTATGGCTCAAAAGGGTCTGCAGTGAGGGATGTATCCATATGAAATAACTTCTCCATTTCTTTATACCGCAATGTACCCACCAATGTCGAATATTTATTGGGAAGTAGTCGGTCGGAGGTTGCGTGGAGGTGGGATGAAGATGGATAGTACCCACCTTGCTAGAAAGTTGGATGAATATTTTTTGAAGGCTGGGCAGAGGCTCGCTGGTCGTGTATTTGCCGGGACTATGCTTCAGAAAGTGAAACGTTAGTGGCAATCAGCCGTGTGCCTCGGTGGGAAACCCGAGAACTCTTCGCACAGTGTATTCACGCGGAAAAGCTGAGATCCTTCAAGGGATGTAATGCTTTACGAACCCCCGACCAACTTCTGCATCCCTTTTCTCCGCGACCTACTGTCTCCCGCTAACGAGGCCCCACCCACCTTCTTCACCTCGTCCGGATTGCCCTCTTAATTCCTGAGCCACCCCCTAAAGATCCTGCCGCCTTCTCCCAGGCACATCCTGTGTATGTGTGTGTTACGCCCATTTTGAGGAAGACGCTCTCCTTGAAAGGAGAAGCCTCCGAAACCCGGCAGCATTCTCTCCTATATTTCCCTCTTCCTTCCTTCCTCGCCTCCAGTAGATTCTGCGTTTCTCATTGCCTGCACACCATCCCTACAAACTGTACTACAACGAGGAGGCACCATTCTTTCCCGTTGAGGCTTGAATTTAGTTGCTGCTTAGTGCGCATCCCAATCGGTTTTTTTAAATACCCGCAGCAAATAATTGACTAAAATATCCAAGGCGATGAGGTAAGAGTGATCCATATGTTCTCAATATTTACTACTTACGTAACATTTACTACAATCGTCGAGGGACAAGTATATGACATGATTGGAAACGTTAGACCGCGAATGGAATATATGAAGTAAATGAAGAAGGCTGCGGAAGAGAACAAATGCGCGGGCGTTGAAAGATTAGCGGACTGGAGAAGTGAGTGGAGAGCTCCGTCAAACCAAATCTAGGATTGATGATTCATAATAAAAAATATTTACGATATAGTTAAATAGTATTGATAGCTACAAATTTAATATACATCGTGTCATATCTTATTAATACTTCTTCAGCTGTGACTGTAAAATTAACTTCCCTCATTAAAGCTTATTTCTCTGTAAAATCAGATTGCTCTGACCGTCAGCGACGCGAAATTTGTAAACCAATAACTAGTGGTGCGTAAAAACACAGAGGACGATTGGGGAATCCTCGATGGTAGTATTCGCGATTCATGCCACCTCGGAAATTTGAATAGAATATTTAAACTTAAGAGAAAGGTCATGCGAATTACGATGAGATTGTGGGAATTTGCATATTTCTCGCATTTGAGACGTTCCCTTTCGCAAAGATATTGTTAAAGTATCGCATTGAAGACAAGCGGAGTAGTTGCGCGTGGAATTCCTGACCTACGTTAACATTAAAAGAAACATTCCCCTCTTAACATCTGCTTCTTTTCACTCTCGCGTATTCATAACTTATCTCGCATTTTAATAGTCCTCCATTCTTATGTATTCCCCGAATTCCTCGCTTTTCTCCCATTTACATTTCGTCATATAAGCGTCCTTATCTTCCTCTAACTCATGGTTCATCATAAAATTAGTTTCTTTCTTTCCTGATTTGCTCTATATCGTATAGAATCCTCCATCCTATGTCGTATCAGGCCTTTTCTCCTTTTTTTAGCTTGAAAATGTATACAATTTAATCCTCCATGCTATAGAACACCTATCACTGTTAACGAAAATGTATGAAAATGCATTTCGAAATGTTATGTTTTTTTAAACTACTTTTGCCGAAGCGAGTTTTTTAAGGGGATGATACGGGATTGAAATCCTTTCCACCCGAAGACTTGTATTAGATTTAATTTTCATTTGGAAAATGAACGATTCTGGTCGCAATTAAGACAAATGACTGCCATAACCTGTATTTTTTTCCTCGTGATTCGGAGTAATATTTTTTTCTCTCCCGAGAGTTGCCTGGCACATCCCGCGTTTGTCTAAATTGGGATGATTCCTCCTCTCCCTCCCCTTCTCCACAGCCCGCAATCGAATTTAACATTTTCTGCATTATTTGAATATTAACGAAGGGAGCGCGCGGGGATGTGCATGTATTTATTTATGCGTGCGCACAGCAGCCGACGGGAAAAAGAGTGGAGGGGGCGCCCCGCTCTCCTCTTTTTTTTTCTCCCAGCATTCATTTTCGGCGGAACGGAAATAAAAATAAAAGTAGCGGGAGCGTTCGGGGACGCGGGTGGAATGGCGGGCGCGGTGGAGGGAAAAGAGAGAGAGAGAGAGACAATCAATGTTTAATTGAATTATATTGGTTTGGAACGTGGCCCTGGTTTTCAATGCAAGCCCGCGTCGCCCTCGTTCTCTCTCTTTTGCATTCCATTGAATTACGGACGGGGTCGTGGAAAAATGTTGTCGCACTTGGATTCTAGGGCACTTATAACGTGTCACGTGTATAGGGAATTCGAAATGGCCGGGAGATGTGGAGGTCGAAGCGGTAGAATTGGTTTCCCATCCACATCTCCTCGGTTCCTATCCTCCGGTATGTATGCATCACTTATTATATTTCATGTATATCCCTCACTGCGTCTTGTTAACTCTCCATGGTTGAATTTTTAGAAAATTAGGGATCGAAGCGGTAGAATTGGTTTCCCATCCACTCCACTCCGTTACTATCATTCAGTATGCATGCATCCCTTACGATATTTCATATTTTTATCTCTTATAACCTTGTTCACTCGCCATGCTTGGATTTTTAGAACGTAAATGATGGATTGTAAAGGAATTTTCTCCAGGGTGGCTTGTAGGAAGAAAATGATCGAAGTGGTAATCTAATAAGGAGAGAATTAGCCTGGTTCCGTTTTGCTTGAGGCATTAATTAATGACGAGAGCTTAAATGAGGAGTATCGAGGATTTTCGTTGATATTAATGTGGAACTTCAAATTTTTATGCTACAATACCGTATGTTCATGAGGACAAGGATAGGAAACGCTACAGGCATGTTTGGTTTGAGAGTGGAGGACAGTAGAGAGGATACAGCAGAGGGAGAGAGCAGACAAAATTGGTGCGAACAAGATATTAGAAAAAGTCTAAATAGGAAAGTAAATTCTGGTGTATTCAACGCGTTTAGAGTCTTTGAGGGTTGGTCTGGTTTCCCTCCGAGTCATTGTTGAAATGGCTGTCGACGTTTCGGAGACCGAGTCGGTTCCCTTCTTCAGGGCTTTTTCTTACTTTTCTGCAATTTGCTTCATGAAAACCTACGTTTATTGGTTGAGTACTTAAATATTTTTCTCCTCCAAGGTTCACCGCTGAATCCGAAATCGTTTTCGACCGGGTCATTGTTGACATGTCTGTTGATATTTCGAAGAACTTGTCGATTCCCTTCTTCAGGGCTTATTCTTATTTTATGCAATTCGCTTCGTGAAAACCTACGCTAGCTGGTTGAGTACTAAAATATTCTCCTCCAAGATTCACCCCTGAATCCGAATTCGTTTTCGACCGGGTCATTGTTGACATGTCTGTCGACATTTCGGAGACCGAATCGATTCCCTTCTTCAGGGCTCAATCTTATTTTTCCGCTGTATTCTCCGTGAAAACATACCTTTGAGTACTTTAATAATCTCCTCCAAGGTTCGCCGATGAAGCCGAAGCCGTTGAAATGAGAACCCGGTCCCCCTGCGTGGGAAGCGGGCCATTGAACCAACATCCCCCCCCCCCCCCCGAATACGATCTACCCCCTCTTAGCCTTTGATTCCTCTCGCTCTCTCCTTCTCATTATTTCTTCTTTCGCGAGGCGGGCGGGGAGGCGTCGCTGCGAACGAGGAAAGGTGTATAGTGCGCCGCCAACGAGGCGTAATGTGCGGGGGGAGAGAGAGGCAGTCTCCTTTTCAGAGCGGACGCCCACGCGTGGATCCCCTCCTCCTCTCCGATATTGGCCTCCTCCTCCTCCTCCTCCTCCGTCTTCATCTCCCCAAGAGGAATTTATGATTTCCGTATCAGTTAACCAGTTCTCCCGCCTCCCCCTCCGGAACGGAGGAGAGATAATTAAATCGACAGATGTCGTCGTTTTGTTTTCTCCAAGCCGACGCTGCCGGTTCCTTCTTCCTCGCTGGATCTCTACCTGCGCCACCTACCCTCCCCCTCTTTTCACGCTGTGCGCATACCAATCGTGTCCTCCTCTTCTTCGGAGGCCTTCCGTTTCCTCCCTTCCACACTCGTGCTATTAAAAAAATAATGCAGCCATATCAATGAGTTCATGACTCACACTCTTCCTTTGAAGCAATCTATTTTGTTCTATTTCCTTTTCTTATGCATGTGAGCATGGCGTTATGACGTGGTCTTTCTTGGATAATTCAATCTCTCCGATCGTAGTATCCCATTTTAGTTTAATACGACTGATCATAGAATTAGAGAGAATAGCGGTCTTGTTTGCTGTTCGCAAATTCGCCTTCCTGGCAGTTTTGGGCTATTTAAGAGGACTTGGATATTTACCAGTGCAGGTAAGATGTGTTCAGGAGGAAAAAAGTATTGCAGCCAATTCTATGGGACTATTTAGCATGCCCATCTCTTGAACTTCCCTAAATCTCTCTCTATCTACATTTCTTGAGTGTGCATAGATAGCGTTATGATATCTTCGTCTTGAAAGAAGGCTTTCCCCACAACACTTATAAGGCCTTGCCTTTCTTAAAGCTGCATGATCGAGGAATTAGATTGAGTTGATGTGTTTTTTTATGGAAAACCCTCCCATTTCGCCTTGCTTCACTTTCTACCCCCGTCTCTCCCCATCTTCTGCCGCCTCATTTCCGCTTCGTTTGCGAATGGAGGCTACTGCTGCGAACCCAAGGGGTGATTTGCGCATTTTATGCTTATGTTATATCGATACCGGGATTTTACCTCACGCCGGTTAATGACCTTCTCTGTGTATTTCATCCGCAACGAAACAACTGCTCAGCAATCGTGCGAACGTATCCGGTTATTCTGCCCTCCTCTTCAGATCGTGCCTGTGCGGATATTCCTCAGCTGCCATCTCTGATCCTATTGCATGTAATCAAAGGAAGTATGCAATTCTAAGTATGTGCACATCGCAATATGCCTCGCATATGGCAAACTTACATTCTATAATCATTTTCTGCAATTTACTCAAATATGATTTTTTGTTGCATCGGATTCGCTGGACAGGGATATTACAATTAATTTTTATCTAGATAAGTCTATTTTTTATGATGAATAAATTGCGAAGCACTATCAAGGCGGGCTCTGATATTTTTTTAAAGGAAGGTTTCTATTAGTGGGGGCATGATGCATAACTGGATACTTTTGGTATCCTTTTTAAGTTCTCGTCTTCGTAACTGTGATCGCATGTCAGGAATGACATTTTCAGAATTATAATTTTAGCATCAGTTTTTAAGAATCAAAAAGTTCATCAATAATTCAGTGTACTTCAATGCATAATTATCAGCAATGTTCTAAGTGAGACTCGAGTACATCTAACTTTTAAAAAATTGTCCTCTCTCTAGTTTGCGATAAATCCAGAGTAACTCGTTCACGTTTTTTCTACGTCGGTTCTGCCGATAGAAGGAATCGACGCCGGTTTAGTGACACAAAGGAGCAAGTGCGGCCCCCTGGCACCGCCGTCGCCTCGAGGAAATACGGGTATCTTTATCCTGGGAACTTAGCGACTGCTCTATTGACCTGTCGGAAGGTGGAAAGGCGGAAGATTGTGGGCGGTGGGGGCAGAACCCTTTGAAGGAGTGCTTAGTGACCCTCCCTGGACAGCAGTCACCGCTCTTCATGACCCGGGATCAAAGCTGTGGCACTAACCGCCCATGAAAGCTGACTGCTTTGACAAGTTTTCCCGTGTCCTTTTGTGAAGTAGATGAGTGGGAAACGCTTCATAGTGTGTGTATGGGTGTTGCGGATGTTCGGTTGCATCTCTAGCCACGCGTTGTCATTCGTATTTGAACCTTGCATAGCTTTAAATTGCTCCAATTTTTTTAGTTCAAGAAATTCTCACGGTCTACTTCACACTTCTTTGGGAACGAGGGACTACGCTGTATTGTGATCCCTCTAGCTCTCCTTGCTCATCTTCTTCGGCATTGTACTCCTAGATAATTTGACAATTTTTCACCCGTTAATCCCTCTGACTCTTTTTATATTTCGATTGTAAATTTTAATCTTAGGCATACGTGACTTTGTGCTAATATTTATCAATGTCAGAACTTGTATTGCTACTTGTAATTGGCCCCACTTCATTCTTAACAGAGCATTTATATGTCGGGCTCAGATGTGGAGGAATTTTTGCTGACTGAAGCTTTCATGTTTTTTTGAATTTATTGTAAATATTTTCCGTCGCGCATATATGCATAGTTATAAAATCGGTCGTACCCATGCATCAATGGTCATTAATGAAGTGCCTTCGAATTAAATGCATTATGTGACAAGTATTTATTTTTTTATTTTTAATGATAGAGCAGATATTTCAGTTTATCATATTGGTACTGACTCTAGGTAACTGCTGCATTCCAATCACTGACTTTATGTCTTCTGGTTGAAACTGCCTTAGTTGGTAAATAGAAGGGTATTATCATAAATTGCCTGAACTTATGAGTCATATCTTAAGTTCACAACCGTTGTATGACTCCAGTGCTGCGATTTTCTCTAATTAGTTAATAGTTTGATCAGAAAATATCATATACTTCAAAAAAATCATAAATGATGATATAGCTGTTTACGAATCCGCAAGAATGGTGCCGCTTTTCAAACCACTGATATGCCCCACTGTTGTCTTGAACGCGGTGGTGCGTTGCAGTATTCATCCTCTTATAAACAAACGCCGCCGTAGAGCGCACATCCTCCATCTCTGGGCGAATAAGTCGCCGGCTAGGACATCCTCTTCCCTCGCAGTTCACACACTGCGGCCTTGGAGCCCTTGGTGACCGTTGTAAAACAACCCTCGCACCTTTCAGCTTGATAATTTATTTGGCCCACCCGCAGTAGGAGCAGCACCCTGGTGGCTGGCAGCGTGTGTACTCTCCCCCTCAAGCCTCGAGAAACCCCATTTTGCGTCTTTAAGCCCTTTCTTTGTGTCCTCCCCCGTTACGGTCTCAGTCTGACTTCCTTCCTTTGGTCCCTTTTCACTCCATCCACCCCCTCCCTGTGTCTGTCTGCCTCGGCTAAGTACCGCCCCCTTTCTCCACCCCCACCCCCTCTTTGCATCTCAACCCTTCCACCGCTGCCACTTTCTTGACACCCCCTCCCCACCCTTTGCTCCCCGCCATCACGTCCCGTTCCAGCGGGGCGCACTTTTCTTTGAAGTCGCAGCCTCTCCGTGCTCCACATGCTCGCCTACCTCCTCGCGCCCCTCCTCCATAAGACGTCTGCGAAGCCTTCTCGTCCCCCTCCCCACCCACCCACCCTTTAGCGCTCCTCACTGCGCCTTCAAGCAGGAGCTGGCTTCGTTTCGATGGAGGGATCTATCTGCACCGTGCGGTCTTTGTCAATTCGTCAATCAATCAAAGTGATTCACTCGTTGCATCAGGTTTCCATGGGTGCCTCAATGCTAATATTGATCTTTAACGGCAGGAGTCTCTTTTTTTGCTATTTGGTTTAGTAATTAGGCTTCGTGTCTCCATTCCATTCATGAAGTTTCTCTTCCCTTTCCTCGCTCGCTCAGTGTCTTGCTATCTCTTCTCTACCTCTAATCGGTATTTTCCTTATCTCCTCCTCTCCGCACATTCCGTAAATAATTCATTCTCCTTCCTTCTCTATATCCCACCGTTTTGTAGATATAATTCTCATTCTAATGATCCCTCTTGGTTTTTGAGCATCAGCTTTTCTTTTTATAACTTCCGATAAACTCAACTGATCTATCTGTTTGATCTTCATCATTTTTTGTTACACAAAATTTCGAACGTTCCACTCTTGACTTCCATGCTGCTCCATCGCTCCCATAAAGAAATAGCACCTTATGAATTTTTGTCCCGCCTCTATGTTTGAGTTCTCTGCCGCGAGTACATTTTTATTTTTGTGGATTATAATCCGATGATTCAAGCGTGATGCAGTAGATATTTTTCATATTGGAATAAATACGTGCAATTCTCCACGATTGTAAAATTTATTGCGGCTTACAGTTCTTGAATGTTACTACATCGCCTTGTAGATGATATAGTGGCATTGAAACCTAGTTACTATAAATATTATAATCATGGAATATTGCCAGTATCTATTTAAGTATTGTTTGGATTGCCCGTTTGCCTGTTTTATTCTACAGACTATTTCTTTCTTGTTTCCTCCGTCGCTGGTTCATCGGCTAATAAAGTAGCAAAGTTTCTTCACTAATTCGAGCTAATGTTTTCTAAGTTTAATGTTTGTCCCAGTCCGCTATTCTTCTCATTATTTTTTTTCGATGAAATTAACCTCTTCGCTGCTATGTCGTCCAACCGAAGGTCCTCCCGCACAAGGCGCGCACTACCCTCCCCCCCCCCCTCTCCCCCGGCAAGCCGCACGCCTCAGCCCATCCCCCTCGCCCTTCCCCGCATAATGTATCTGCCGTCGCCATCATCTTCCCTCCTCGCAGAATCGGACGTGATTTCATTGGTGGGCTGAGCCCGAGGGGTCGTCGGGAGATTTTGTGGGGGAGAGAGGAAAGGGAATAGTGTAACGCGCCGAACGGAGCGCGATGGCCTCGACATCACGTTCTCCTGTTTAAGGAGACGATGAGAGGGGTTGGGGTGAGCGGGCCGAGGGGTGGGGTGAAAGTTTTCGGCGTGGTTGCGCAGGTGAAGGCGTTCGCCGATCCGTGCCTGGCTGGGAATCGTCATTGCAGTTTTTGCTGCGGAAGACGCGATCGAGATGTTCGGACTAGTGGGGGTGAGAAAAATGTGTTGGAGATTTTTTTAGGAATGACTTGGATTAAAGCTAGAGTTTCCGGCATAATTATGTAGCAATCTGTGATGTTTAACGCAGTGAAAGCACTTGTCTATTTCCGGACTTGAACCACTTTCAAGGGAAAAATAACATCATGTGCCCAAACCTGGGTCGGTAGTAATAAAGAAGTGTGTAAATAGACAAGTGCTTTCGTTATTTTATATCACATGGATTGTCTGTTTTATCGAAGTAATTGTGAAACTGGTGTACGGAACAAGGTTGATTCTTAAGTTAGCGCATTCGAAGTGGATGTTGCAATAATGTCATTTTCTTCTCCTTCACTGTACGGAAATATTGGGATCCGTTTTATTAGGTAGGCAAAGCAGTGTTTCTCTCTGAAGGTATAAAGTTTCTAAATCCAGCTAAGAGTTTAATTTTTCTCTCTTATGAATCATTCATCTATTATAATCAATCTAATTCTTTCCAACTTGCTCTGTTCCATGAGTGTACTAGTAAACAATTCACGCTCCCTTTTGCTGAGCGGCGACCGAGTACGTTCATGTTCCGATCTAACTTTCTTTGTTTTCTCCATACTTACTTTAATTTGGTCCTTTTCCCTTGAAAATCTTTCCAGAAGTTATCTAATGTCGCTATTTAACTATCTTCTGAGCATAAATACGGCCACTTAATCCTTTCATATGCGTGAGATTGCCCCATAGAATGTTGGTTCTACTGCTCCCAAAGTGTGACTGAGGTTAGGAAGGTCGAGAGAGTCCATTCCCGCGTGGAAATGACCGAGAAGAGGAGAGAGAAGAAAATTGGCCATTTCTCCTTCGTTTTTTCCTCCTCCTCCTTCCACACCTACTGCTTCCTGTCCCCGAAGGCGTCTCGGTGCCGCCGACGCCTTCCAGCCGGAGGCGCCGCGGCCAGCGGAATGTCTCGGGCTATTTCACACCGTCTTGCTACCCGCCGCGAAAAAACTTCCGCCACGATATTATTCCCTCATTGGCACCCGAAGTGCGGATATATGCAAGTGCCCCCACGACGATGATGATGACGACGATGTGGTGGTGGACGGCGGACCGCATTGCCGTCGTTCCATCGGGAGGAAAGGGGGTGTCGTGTTAAAAATGCGGCCACTCACTCTTCGCGCGGTGGGGCGGGGGTCGTCTGGGCTGCGGGAGAGGGTTGCGAGGATGCTACTGGTGACCCCCTGGATGGAGGAAATGGAGGTTTTCTTTTTAGGGGAAAGAGTAGTTAAGGCTAGACATGACGATGGAAGAACAGAATTTCACATATTTTTACGGGGAATATGTTTGCCCTTTTCCGTTTTTCCGCAGTCAGCTGTTTTCTTGTCCTGCCTTGCGAAAATACCATGCATTATCGCTTGAGAAATCGCGAGGAATGTCGCCTTCGGATAGAGAAAAAACTCCATTTACTCTTCCCTTCACTACTTTCCCTCATTCAAACATTGAACGCTGAACCTCTCTAGCCCTCTCCGTCTCTATACTAACCTAATGTAATTTTGCCGGTGATTTACATCTATTTTCACTTAGATTTTGACGCTAATCTGCTCTACAGAGTTCTTATTTAGCCAGTATTTATTGAATAATCTAGTCTGAGCCTCGTTTACTGATAATTTCCAGCCTTTATGATAACTTCTTCGTGTTGGTTTTATCGCAGTAGTTCTTTGGGAGGTACCCATTGTAAATTGAGAGAGAAGTTTGATAAAAAACCTTCAAATAGTTGTAAGATAGTTTAGAAAGACTGAAAATTGCACTTTTTAAGATAATATAATTAATAATCAGGAAATATTTTTAGTTTTGTAGACTGTGGGTATATATTCACATGTATTGCCTAATTCGGTCAATTACGCCATCGTATCATTCGTTGCAACTATTTTCTACGCGTTCCTTTGTATCGCCATAAATAATTTCACAATGGTGGATATTTGCTTTCGTTCCCAATGTAACTCTTTAAATTAAATCCCATTATTCAATTATTATGTTATGAGTTTTCTTCTTCTTGTATTGTCTTAAATGAAACATTATTAAATGCTTTGATGTTTCAGATTCTCTAAACGTTAACGCCTCACCTTTGCCGAGGAAGAAAGGCATTCGTAAAAAAATTGCTTTACCGCTCATTTGACATATATACACCATCGCTATCGCGTATCTTAATTAATTAAGTTTCCCGGTTATTTTAGCTGCAAGTATATCAAGTATCATATCACGCATTCAGGTCGCTAATGGCCGGTAAACCTGGAAAAACTCGGTCTGTTAATCCCTTTACAGATATTAGTCGCCTAAAAAGGCCTTTTAAATAAATCCTCCTCGAGCATAGTCTGGGCAGTTTATTAAATCCTGAAATAACTGTGGAGCACTCAATTCTCTCCTATATTGGGCCGAGCGTAGTGGTGTGAATGTCGGTGCGGGCGGCGGCGGGGGTGGTTTTGTTCCAAGCATTCAATTACGCGTCTGCCCCCGCGGAAAGAGCATTGATGAGTACCCTAATACTAGCATGCGCGGAATGCATCCCATTCAATGAAAAAATGTGCGAGCGGCAAAAAAAGCGAACGAGGGGGGGGGGGAAAAAAGGTCCTGGCTAGTATAGTTGGGTCGGTTAGAAAAATCGACGTTTTCATTTCGCACGGTCTCTTTTCTTTCCCTCCTTTCTTTCCCTCCTTCCGTTCCGCGCACGTCACCCTATTTTTCTCCTCCATTATTTTTTTTTGTTTTCAATCGTTGAATCGCAAAATGGCGCGGTCCATTACTTTGGCGACGTCAATTGCGTCCTGCGACTGGCGAACGTGTGGAGTTGGGATTGGTGATAATGGCCGGCTGAAAAGGACATTTCGTCGCGCGACACCGAAAATTCTTTTTTACCCCCCCGTTCCCCCATCCCATACCATGTTCGTCCCTTTTAAACTCTTCCGGTCTTCCTCGTCCAAAACCACCGTTCCTCCTCCTCCCCCCTTTCTCCTTTGTCGTTGGCGTCTCTCCTTCCACACGATTATTTAGTGGGTTAGCTCTCATCTCTACCGACGCGATGAAAAAATTGTAGAGACTAGTTCATTAAGTAGGTAGAAGTCAGTGTACATAGTATCTAAAATTGCTCGGAAGCTAACTTTGTGGAATCTCCAATTTATTGGTATAGAAGAACTTGTTGGTAAACCCCGACCGGTTTCAGTACTCACGTGTTATACTCAAGGAGAAATACAATTTGTTTCTAATTGCGAGTGCGTAATTATGCTCATGTCTAAGGAATGGGGGCGGAGGTAAGGAGAGGACCGAGTAGGTAGAGAGTGATTGAAGTGTGGAGGTCAAAGGTGAGTCTACGGGCTTTGGGGTGAACGGGAACTTGGTAGAGTTAAGAATATTGAAATGGTATCAAGGCACTAAACAAATTCGTAAGGAATATCTTCGCATAGCTTTAATTGGGAGGGTAAAGGTTGATGTTAGTTTTGGCTGGAGTCTTATTGGCAAAATGAAAAGAAATAGGCCTTATGTTGAATGATGATGTAATGATGATTGGAGGAAATGGGTGCGGTCAGGGGTAAGGGTGTTTATATAAACCATGTAAACCGTCCTTTGATAGGTTGATAAGTAATCGCAGTCTTTGTTTCTCCTTGTATTTCTACTGTCCATAGGAAGAGAGCTAGCGGGTTTTGGTTGCCGATTGACAAAATTCTGAGATAGTGTAGGATCTGAGGGAGTAGGAGAGTTGACATGGAAGCGGGGGAATCCTGCAGTATCTAGGAGAGAATGGCGGTTTTTCTCTCCAAGAGGAGTCATCGTGTGTGTTCGTGTGTGACCGGCTGTGAGGTTTGGCGTGTGGTTCCTTGATTCCTTTCGCGTATTCGACACGTCTTCCACCTTGCGGCGTGCGTTATCCATCGATCGCTGCAGATTTTCCTCCCCTTGACTCCTCCCCAGTCCAACCTCTTTCTTTCCTTTCCTCCTCCGCCGGAAACCCACGAGGATAGACCGTAACTGCTGGCCACACCCCCAAGACCCTAAACCAGGCACACCTCCCCTTCCGCCCTAAAAAAAATCCTCAAATTATAATTCCGTTCCCGAAAAAAAATCTTGACTCCATAATACTTTTACGCTACTGTCTCGCGTATTTTTTTCATATTCAAATCCACTTGTCGATCGCTCTGTGGTTGTCCGTCGTCTATAATAAAATTGAACGTATGTGAGCGTTTTTGGTAACTTATGTTCTTTGTTGTTTCGGAGTCAATTTTGAATTCAAAGTCAATTAATTGGGTAAAAGTGACTAGAGCCAATGTCGCTGTGTTGATATTCATCTGGGAATGAAGTCCCTGAGGATAATATGTGTAGTGTGATGTGAAATATGTGTAGTACGATAGTGTGAATGCGTTAAAATGTTCAGAACTAGTGGACTAATTTTATTGTATTTCAGATTCTTGCCTGATTTAGTAATTATATGTTTGTATAAGCTGTAGGGTATGTGATGCCGAGTAATGGGAGTCCAAGATGAGAAGCAATATTTTCATTTTTGAATCATTTGAGATGGATGTACTGGCAGCTAGTGGCTTTCACTATCACGAAATTAGGTCGTCACCAGTAATTACCGATTTTCTCCGTATTGCTTTAGTACTAGAAATTAGGACTTGTAGTCTACAAGAGCCATCGTCTCTCTTCCGAATTCATCGTGAAAAATAAATTTCATCCGCTAAACTCGTCTCCGGACTTCCTCCTCGGAATTTTTCATCAACTAATAACTATGTCGCATTGGTACGCGATATTATTCCTTTGGAGCAAACGAGTCTTAATACATTCCCTCTCGTTCGCGGTGCCCTCTCTTCACTCGGATGATTTTCGAGCTCCGCCGACTGCGTTCATTATTCCGGCAGGTCCTGCGTTATAAATATATTCATCGGCGTTGTTACCCTTTTAACCTGGACGAGAGGTGGCGGGCCTGTATCTATCTTGCACCCCGCATCTTCTTAACGAGCCAAGATCCTCCGTCTGATCCCTTTCCCTCCCATCTCGTCTGCTGAATCTTTTAAGCGCAAGCCATCCCGACAGTTATCACGGCATCAAATTAATGAATAACCATTGAAACGGGAGAGGAGCCTTCATAAAGGCGGAGGGGGTGAGGAGGCGAAGGCGAGACGAAGGTGTCACCTTGCGTTTGAAGTTGTAGCACTCCGTCGGAGCATTAGCTGTGCTGCGTTGAATACGTAATGAAAGCAGGGGTGGTGTGTGTGCCGGTGGTGGATGGGGGATGGGCCTGGGGGTGGGTGAGTGGGTGGTGTCGGTGGCAGCATTACCAAAGCTTTCATCATCGCCTCGTCGCAGAGGAAGACTCGTGCGGAAGGACCGGGGCTGTCGGGAGAGGGGGGCTGTGTCGCCTTTCCGGGGAAGTCTTCGTTGAAGTGGGAGGGGCTAACACCGCCAGGCCACGAATGTAAACGCAGATCTTCGATGCCGGGCCATTAATGAATCCAAATAATTCCCATCAAAGTGACTCACTGCAAATTTTATATGCTAAACCGCCAGGAAAGTGGTAAAAAAATGTTCACTGACGATTTTTTGCTTCCTTAGGATATAGTAATTAGCCACGGGATTTACCGATTCGCGAGTGATTCTCAGTGTTGAATACTCTTTTTTTTCGTGTTACCCGCGAAATATCCGGCCTCTGTCACAGCCGGGCTAAGCTCTCACCTGCTAACCCAGAGGTAACGGTTCCTAATCTTGTCAATCTCGGTTTTCTACCACCCAAGGTATGAATGTTTGTGGTTGTTCTCTTTGCTAATTTTATCGAGGATATTGAATAAATGAGACATTTTAAAATATCTCGATCTATTGGCTACACTACACTTCCCGTTTTATTTCATCATTGAACGTTATCAGACTGTTATAGATGACTATGTGCCCTTAATTCGTGAGGGAGTAGATATTATAAACAAAAACTGGAGTTTGTTTTTAGACATGAAGTGAAACGTTCTGATTCCAGTATAATCCGGAGGTACTTTTGAGACATTTACGAGAGGTGGTAGGTTGAGAATCAGCCGCAATCACATGCGAAGCGCCAGCCTCCGACGAAGATCTGGTATTTATAGTCGTAATTCCGCACCTGAGGTCTTCGTTGTCTTTCCCCCCACCTCGAGGAAGAATCATGGCCTCAGTGCATTTCTTGATTGTTAAGCACTGCTTGCGCTGGCTTCCTTTCGAATCTCAATTAACGCGGAAGGGATTGTAAACGGTTCGTTTCGGGTCTCGGCGATGCTTTTCATTTATTAGGCTCTCCAATTTTGGTATTCGCATGCATATTTGTTGACGCTTACCTCTTCTGAAGGGCGGAGGATTTACTATGCCCCCTCGCGCTGTGAACGTAGTGGGTGCTTTTGGGACGAGTACATTCATTTGTCGTTTAACTACTCGCGGTTGCCTTTGTCACGGGGATCGCGCTCGCGGCTGGAGGCACGCCGTAATTGAGAATCGTCTCCGCGGGCTTGTATGGGCTCTAGAATCTCAAGTTTGAGGAAATTGATTGCGTGGGTGGATTTCTGATGAATATTTCGTGGGGAAGTATGCATGCGAGGACTGCATTTATGCATTGTTTGTGAGGACGCATGGAGTCGTGGCTGTGTTCATTAAAGACACATGTCTTTTCACGCTGTAATTACTTAAAAAGTGTCATCGTCCCTTGCTAGATAATAGCTGCTTATCAATTGGAGGGAAGAGACTATTAGTCGCTTTGGTTATTACCGTCTGAGATTGGATGGAATGTACTCAACAATCCGAGTGCGCTGCAGATAATTTCCTATCAATGAATTCACCATCCATTTTCCAACTACATATTTGTATTCCTCATTTTTATGTGGCTTATTTATATATTTTTAGGTATAATAATAATAATAAGAAATTTTTTTAGAGTAGTTGGGGGTGATTATTAAAATTGGTGTGACGTGTTTCATGTGAAACTACCTTAATCGTTTATTATCGTATAAAATAATAATGATAAGAATAAGAAAAAGAAGAATTTTCAGGTCGCAGTGCATACCCTTGTTTTGCATTGCATAATTGTGTTAAATTGGAATGAATTATCCCTAATACCAAGTGCCGTGTGTAATTACAAAGTGAGTGATTTCTCCCTCCAAATTTAAAGTTGAATGCAGCTAGTGCACGAGTTTCCTTATGTCTTTTTAATCTTGTTTCAGTTGTGCCTCCACCCTTGCTCGAAGATTTTCTCTTAAAGTGTAGCAGGCATTACTCTCTACGCACAATCTCCTCTTAAGAAAATAACTACCGTTTTTTGTACCTACTGAGGTCAGTTCATACACAAGAATTTTAAGGTTTCCGCACATTGGCAAGGCTTGGCCAAAACAGATGCTGTTGTAAGAGCAAACCTTGTATTTATTTTTTAAGATATTAAGCCTTCTGTATTCTCCGCCAGCCCTCCGCTCTCCTATTTGTGCATTTTAGTCGTGATTAATTTTCTATCTGGAATTGTTTCTTTATAGAAAATGATATAGCTCATGATTAATGTGGAGTTTATTTTCTTAAATCAATGAAGAACGTGCGGTAACAAGTTATTTTTTGTAGTACATATCTTTGTACTTATTATATTATGTATCTTAATAATTATTTTAATATTCTTAGATTATTGCGTCCCATATATCCGTGGATATGTAAATCCTCCCATCATCGTCATCACCGCACCGTAATTGTGGGTCCGCTAGCGCACATATATTTCATACGTAAACGTAAGCTTCTCAGTGGCCCTTGTAAATCAGGATCGATCCATGAGTTGGCGGATATTTTGTAGGCTGCGGCGTAAATTAGATTATCAGTGTTAGCACAATGCTCATGGCCCAAATCCCATCCGCTCTTAATACCAGGCTCTCCTGACTGATTTATGGCCCCATGCGCCTCTCTCCTGTGTTCTCAAGCACCCCTTACATCATATACGTCCTTCCTATATATGTAGTGGCCTTTGGCCCCTGCATCAACCCTCGCTTTTGTCGTTACACTAAATATTTTCACATGCTTTCTACTCATGCGTGTTAGTAACCGTCTTGGTTAATAATCTCCTGTTTTAATCCAGTATTAAATTATAAAAAGTATTAAATAAAATTGCATTCCTTTACTTTTATTCCCATTCCATTATTTTCAACTTTTATTTTTTGAAACTTGAAATACCCTCATTGCTCTTATTTAAATGAATTAAGCAAAGTCACATGCTGCTCCTTGTAGGCGTTTACAGTTGCATCGTGTGACGCCAGTGGCCTGGGAGGAAAAACCCTCACGATTTGGAACTTAAGAGTCGCAGGCTGTGATGTTGGCACCAGTATTTTTCCTTAGCAACGCGTTCACTGTTTATTAGATCTAGCTCCCCCACCTCTTACCTCTCATTCCCATCCCTCCCCCCACCCCCGATGTCCATTCCTCATGTTTAAATAAGAGACGCGAGCCCTCCGCCTTTCTGAATTTTCCCTTGAAGGGTTGGCCGTGTCCTTCGTTTGTGTGCGTGTGCTGGTGACTGATTTAATGCTGGAATGTAAAGTGTTCCCTTGATTTTAATTACTCCTTTTCTCTCTCTCTCTCTCTTTACAGAGCATTACCATATATTCGTCGGAGACCTGAGTCCAGAGATTGAGACGCAAACTTTGCGGGAGGCTTTCGCACCGTTTGGAGAAATATCGTAAGTGTATTTTACATTTATATCTCTCTCTCTACCGTGGATTTGTGTCCGGGGGCTAGTCTTTGTTGGAATACATGAAGCTGACTCCCGACGGAAGATGCTAATTCATGGAAGGCAAATTAAGACGCGTGTAAATACGTGGGTTTATTTGTTTCATTGAGGAATGCTGATGGAGTAAGTCTTGTGACTCTTGTTTTGTGGGGACGGATTGTTAAAATTGGGCATAAGGAGCGTGATAGCAATTAGTCAAAGTACGAGAAATGCTACTAGCGCTTATTTCGAGTTACACCAGCCTAGTCCAATGGATTTTTGTATCCAAAATTAGTAAGCTGCGTTTTTGTTTTTACTTGTGCTCAAATACTTTGAAGTATGAAGGAAACTCAATGTTTTCAAATTTACTACTTCAAAATGGCACGCTGAGATATTTTTCGGTCTTTAAATTATTTGAAGTGGCGTTTGAACGCATTAAATATTTCAAGCTGTTCAAGCAGTTTTCGTAATGTACATTTTACATTTATATTTCCTTTCTATGGATGTATTCAACGGTGTTCGGCGAGATGTTGTGGAACATAATGATACAATGGTAAATGAAGAGCAAACTTAGTGCATGTCCACAGTAATTTTATTTGGTACGACGCGTTTCAGCGACCTTACTTCGCTATCATCAGGTACAAAATGCCATGGGCATGCCATGGCATTTTGTACCTGATGATAGCGAAGTAAGGTCGCTGAAACGCGTCGTACCAAATAAAATTACTGTGGACATGCACTAAGTTTGCTCTTTCTATGGAAGTGATTCAAAATCTGTTATTTGCGCTTTTCCGTAATGATAAATTAAAATTAATTATCTATGTTACCTCATTAAGTTAAGTTTTTTAGATTTTCATTGGAGGCATATAATAGGTCCAAGGCATAAAAAATATCCCACCCAATTACGTAATTGCGGTGATAAGAATGTGAGGAAGTTGTGACGTGTAATTTTTTCAAGAATTCCGTACTCCCTGCACTCTCGGCCAGTTCCGCTTGATGAAGTTTCCGCCGCCTGTTGAAGTCGCCCGGTCGTCACTCTCCGTGCGGCTGAGATTTAAGCGGCCAGTTGGTCGGGAAAAGGGTCGGTGCCGCCGTCGGGGGAGTGAACGACCGCCGCCGCCCTGCCCTCCCACCTTTCCGCCATTACTTTCGGCGCTTCGGACGTCTATAAGTATTCCTAAACCCGCCTTCTCCCTGGAGACGGCCAAACCATGGCCCACCCCTCTTAGCCGAGCCGTAAATCCACCATTTCCCACATCCTACGCTTCGATTTTTCACATCTCACCCCATAGTGAGGTCGGGCCTTTCTTCATCCCTTTCCCAAACCACTATACCCTCTCTCTCCGCCACGATATTTCCTTCCAAGCCACCCTGTCTCTCCCCTCTTTCCTCCCACGTGCGGCTGAAGATCTGAGATTTTGATCCCCTTTATTATAGTAAGTAGCATGTAGTAATGACAATAGTACAACCTCCATAGCAATGTTAGAAGTGTGTTTGACTATGAGTTTATAGGAAGTAGAGGGTGCTTTTACCTGATAGAGTGCAAGCAATCTTTTATTCTGGCTCTTTTTCCATTGGCCCTCTACCGGTGCCAAATTAAACCGTTGATCGAGGAAAAGCTCCATCGTATGTTCCTAGTTTTTTTTTCAAGGTCCTATGTTGTGACATTCCAATCTTATGGCATCTGGTGACATCTTTCCTTACTGGTGGATGTCCGAATATTGTTCCTAACTCACTATTACCGTTCAAGGCACGGCACAGAATTTGCAGGATATCTTGTGGCGAAAGTTTTTAAAATAAACTTTCGTTGCTCCGGAAAGAATGCTATCATTTAGTTGTTTCTCTGTTTATTTGATTGCTGTGGCGTTTCAGGAGGGAATCCTTCCTTTTTCAAGAAATATGCTCTTCTTCCTCCCCTCTCTGGCTCCTTACTCTCACACCAATCCCTGCCCCTCACCAGTCCTCCTCTTTCCATTCCTCCATCCGGTCGCGGCGGCCCCACCTTCTCCATTGATTTCCCATTATCGATATTTATCGATCTGAGAGAGTGTCGATGTGTGAGTGGGCACGAGGGCAGTGGCCCAAATGGGAGGCGGGGGAGCGGGTCGTCGTGGCTGCGATGTGGGTCATGCCCGCCCCTTCCCACCGGGGGCGGAAGTGGAGGCATTTCGGGAGATGGCAGTTTCCGGTCCATCGGTGGACATCTGTGGGGGAGGAGGAGGAGGAGTGTGTCGGCATGTTAAGAGCTGTGGCGCAGGACATCCCTTGGTAGGTGATCTCCAACCAATCAACCTATTATCCTCCTGCCCAGTCCTTGCCACCTCGCGGCCCGGGCAGTGAAGGAGCTAGGGGGTGAGAAAGGAGACAATTCCAATCGAATTCATGGGAATAAGATTATTTGCTTGGTAGTTTTATCTTTAATGTCACCTACGGATAACATACCGAATCATCTCCTTGGAAGAAGTGGTGATCTGGATATCAATGCAAAATTAACTTCATTCCTTCATATCGGAAAACTATTATGGTTATATTTCAGTTCTCAAATTTCCTCTATCTTATGCCCGTTGATTCATTTCTCTGTTATTCTTTGACCCCTTTTCCTTCTTGATCGCTACAAAAAAGTTGAATGTAAAATTAATAGAAAAAATTCTACCGGAAGATTATGAATTAATTAATTTGAATCATGGATTGAATATTAGCTATACTTCCAAATTGGCGTCTGAATCCGCCCATTCACCCATTTGCTATTTCTTCCCACCGTTCCCTCCGCGACTACTTTCCTTCCCCTCTCCCGCGCCTCCAAGCGGTTGGAATGCACACGACGGGCCCCTTGCAGCAGCGAGATCGGAAAAAAACCAAGCCGATGCACTTCATTTAATATTCAAATGTAAAGCTGTCGACAGGAATGCGCTGGCCGGTATTGCTATCTGCCTCCGGAAAATAAAGCTTTGTGAAGTACAAATGTCCTTGCGGGTCAATCAGGGCCGTGATTGCGTCCATCTGACATTAAAAAGCCAATAGTGAGCAGGAGTAAAAAAGGAACGGAGTAAATTGCCATTCATTCAAATGCGTAGTAATTGGTTTTGCGGCTCCTGCCCAATAGTGACGACTCAACGCGAGGAATGTGCTTGCGGGATGTGAAAAACGAAGTAAGTCCCGGCATTACATTGGCCGGCTTCATTCAGATGCATGGCGAAAGTGGTTCTCTTCCTAAATTGACGCATTTTGCTGGAATTGGCTTTCTTTTTGCCATAGTAGAATCTGAACACTCCTGAATTTTAAGTGAATGTTTGTCCAAAACATTTTTTGTAAATTTATAATTTCGTCTTATTTTCCTGTTCTTAGTTCACTATGGTGCCAGATGACTCTTAAGCAACCTTCAAAGGGAATTACCCTCCCTTGATTGCTATAGTCATGCTTGACTCGAAGAAATCTGCGGAAATATCCGTACTCTTCCTCGTGATTCAAATATTTCGTGAACAAATTGTTATAAAACTGCTCTTTTACTTAATGACTTTTTTTTTTAAAGAAACGTAGCGCTTTCGCTTAAATAACCGCAATCAGCACGCGTAGAAAGGCAATTTTTCGGTCGCCCTTTGATTTTTATCTAACCTTTTGCGTTTAGTGACTTCGTTAATTTCCCTCTACCAATTTTCCTGTTTGTAGCGAGAAAAGTATAAGATATTTTTCATTTTCAAAAGTTGAAACGCACAGCACCACTGTTTTTTTCAGCATATCTTCTACTTCAATTGTTGACTGTAGGAATATAATATCAATTTCTTCTCCGCTTTTTTATGCCTTCGCTTTTTTTACTTGCGCAGTTAAATTTTTAGCCACATGTCACCAATCACTCGTTTATGTGTGAAGTGTTATTATTACCAGCGTGAGGGGAGCAAGTGCTAATGCAAAATTTGTAGAATTTTAAATGTTCCGCCCCCTTTAAGTTAACGGGGAGGGGACCGAATACTCGACTGCATGTTGGATTTTTCTGGAATGACACGATTATTTTTCGCTGCAAGACTTAAAAGACTGCGAGACTTTAAACAGCGCTACTCCCTGGGCTCTTCTCTCTCGTGGTCGGCTTTGCCCGGTGTAATCAGTCGCCCTGAGGTAATTATCCCACTTGTTCCTTTCCATCGTTTCTTCGTTGTCGTTTGGCCAGGATGTGAGCGCGAATCCCTTCGGCTTGAGTATTGGCGGGGATGCGCGAGCAAATCCGGCGGATCCGTGTGAAGTAATTACTTCGTCGCGAGTTTTATTTCTTCATTCGATTCCGTAACAAATGAGAGGAGAGGAGAATTGTCGAGTGTTTCGCGCGCGCTCCATGCCTGCGATTGAGATGCACCTGCATCCTCGGATCCCCCGTCCTCTGCCTGAATCGTTTCATCTCCCTCTCTCACTTGCTGGGCCGAATCTTGGTGTGAGCCAAGTGCGCGGCTCCGTGGGGCAAGTTGATGCTCGGAAGGGCTTAGAGGAAATGGACGCGCGGAAACATTTTCGGTGAACATGAGGGGGATAATGGGTAAAGAAGATTGATGAATATTCACGGTAGTGTATTCTATTTGGTTTTCAGTTATCTCCCCCTCTATGGGGGGACACCACGCGGGGCGGGCCAACAGAAATATTGTTTAATTCTACCGTGAAGTTGTTTATGTTTAATTCTCTGTGAAAAATATCTTGAACCTAGAATGCTACGGTTTTATTCAAAGTATTTTTATCGTATTCTGCACTCACTGATGTTGGAGGAGAGAATTGGGAAGAAAGTTATTATTCTCTGCCTTATTTCACTTCCCAAGCCTTTCGCAGTTTTATTTTATGCCTCTTTCCGTGTTGGGCCTGCAATTAGAATGCACTTGCATCCTACTGCATCAGATCTTCGTCTCCTTTGTCCTCTATGTCCTCAATCGGTTCTCTTTTCTCTCTCTCCTGAGGCTTTCCTGGTTTTATTTCGATCCGCGATCCGACGCGTGCTGGGCAACGGTTGCCTTGGGGCTCGCCGCCCGGAGTCGTGTCGCTGCATTGTGCTCTCACGGGGCTGGCTGGGAGCGAATCTTGGGCCCCGTGGAGGAGGAGGGGTGGGGGAATCGAGAACGGCCTGCTATTGCCGTTTTTCAAAAGAGTGTCCGCCGAGTGGGATGGGTCGCGTCTATCGCTCGCAATCTCGCGTTCCCTCCCGCTCCATTCCTACCTACCCCAAACTCTAGCACCGTGAGTTTTACTTAGAGTTCTGTTTAGCATGTTCCCCTCCTATCGAAGAGGGACAGGGAGTGGCGGGGAAACAGTTCATTGCTTACTTCTGTATTTCGTTCCCCGACATGAATAATCGGCCTTATGCTCTACCGTTGGATGAGATTCAATGTGGAAAGAGAACATACTAAAGTGATCAGTAAATATCGTGTGTTAAAGTACCTTTGCAAGTGCAATAGCAATGTTAACAGCTTTCCTTCCATTATTATCGCATTCCCCGTCACCTAGTCAATTAAAGGTTTTTGAAAGTTCTATTTACCGCATTCTATGTAACACGTTCTATTTACACTGAAACGATTAAAGAGGTTGAAACAATTATGATTTTCATCCCCTTCTTGAATAATCGTCCAGTTGGAAGTCTTTACCTAAAAATGAGGTAGAAGAATCAATGTGGGAAGGGGGACAGGCCGAGGTAATTAGTAAAGTGTTGTCCGTAAACCCAACTTAACCTGTGGATTTGCCTAAGTAATGCCTGCCTTCCATCCCTACTCCAAGCTCTATCCCCGTAGGTTTTGTTTAACTTTCTGTTTAACTTGTTTTGCCTTTACTGAATAGAAAGAGCGGTCGAGGGAAAGTTTATTATTCTTCTTTCCATCCCATCCATTCCACTCCCACTCCGCCTCGGCACGACTCCGTCCTCACTCCACCGTTCCATGGTTTTCCTCCCTTTGCATCCCTTCGTCGGAGGGCTCCTGAAAATTCAGCCCTCTCCTCATCCCCTCGCCACCTCTTTTCTCTCTCGTCTGCACCCGGAGGGGGTGGTGCGGCGAGCGAGCGGGATTGGGTGGAGGCTTTTGGGTGCCGCGACGAAATGTTGGGGCCTGGATGCTATTGCAGGCTTGTGTGCGAGTGTGGCAGCGCGCTCCCAGTTATATACGAGAGAGGTGGGGGGGGGGGGGGGAGAGGGGGGTTCTTCTATTCTGTTTCCATTGCCAGCGCGAGCTCATTTTTCATCTCGGTCCAGCGCGCATGCGCTGTTTTAACCTCCTACACCCCCTGGGGGGTAATAAATCCCCACCAGCGCAGCGTGGATTGTCACTGCCTACTCCCCGCACCCTCTCCAACTTTTCATCCCCGTTCCTCTAAACCCCAACCGCCCCCCCCCCCCAACCCCCCTAGTCAACGAATTGCCTTTCAGCCATTAAAAGCGTCGAGCGAGCCTCCTCGCCTGGTTTTTTTCTCCTCTCTTCTCTCTCTCTCTCTCCCGTTGCATCCACTCTTTCGCTCTCTTTCTCCCATTCTCTCCCTCACTCTCCATCCCAAACCGTTCCATCGGACGCTTATTTATTCCTTTTCAGGCTCATTATTCGCTTTCACTCCTCCCTCCTTCCGTTCCCGCGATGTGTCTCTAGTTTAGCGTCCGCCTCCCCATCTTCCAATCGCAACGTTGCGCACAGTGGGGATGGGGGAGTTCTATAAAAAGGGGGATTCTAAAAAGTTGGGACGCGTTTGAGGGTGCACCCCCTTCTCGGCCGTGTGGTTCTCTCGGTTTCGATCGCCTCCCGTTCGATGAGCGCTCTTTCCCCGCAAAGGCATTTCTAATTTTCTCTCGAGAGTGCTGTCGTCGTTCGCCGCCGTGCGTTGTCGCATTCCGAGCTGGTTGCTCTTAGCCAACCTCTTCTTTTAAATTAAATCCGTGTCGTTAGCAAATTAAATGTACTTTCTTATAGCCTCTAAAAACATCATTAGCTGCGGCGTTTTGGGTACTTGTTAGACCAACAGCTTCCTTGTCCGTCCGCGTTTTATCATATTACTCATACTATTCGCCTTCCATTTATGCACTGTTACGATATTTATGAGTCATTGAAATGTGAAGTAACTGTTTTGTCACATGTTTAGGCATTTTTTTATAATTTTGGTAGTTTCTTTACTTTTTTTGTTTCGACTTGGCGGATTCCTGTGTTATATCAACTGTTAGTAAGGCAAATTAGACTGAGTCGATTACTGTTCATCTTGCCTTGTCATATTCAATGTTTTATTTACCTAACGAGTGCGATCGATGAAGGAAAAAAATTCTAAAATCCTCTCTTATTGGATGAGTGGTGTGGCTTTGTTGATATTGAGGCTAAATGGCAGTCATAAGACGTCTTCGGTAGAGGAATGAGGAGCACATTGATTTCCTCTCCTCCAATCTGGAGCGAGAATTTTTCGTTTCCTCTTTAAGATATCCGACAGGTTTTCCTTTTCTGTCGTATTTCGGCCCTTGCCGAAGAAGCCAAATCAAAATGTATGCCGAAGTTTTTAATTTTCTGTTTCTTTTTTTCCCTCCCATTCATTTACTCTCTTAACCATTTTCCTGATTTTTCACGAATAACTGCCTATTGTCCCTCTTCAAGACTGACTATCAGCTTGTGCGCGACGGCGTCTTCCCAATAATTCCTTGGCTATTCATATTCTTGTTAAGGCGCTATTTTGGTCCACTTATTTCTTATATGCATTAGAGAAAATAGTATTGAATGTCTGTAGGAAAAGCTGTTAAAATTCCTCCGAAACAATGAGATTTGTTTGGAAAATATGGGTTCATATTTTCTATTGGAATTATGAACAAACCTATGAAGTATTGTCTGAGAGTTTGACTAAGAATGAGTGATTTATAATTTAAATGAAGTTCGAAAGAATACACTTATATATCGTATGTTCATTTTATAGGTAGAGTGGAAAGAGGGCTTGAGTTGCATGGTACACAATGTTTGAATTGGTGAAGGAAAGAAGGCAGTCAAAATGTGGGAGTTCGTTGTGATCCCTACTTGAATTTTAGATCATACATGTTGGATGTACACCACTCCGCACCTGATCCCATCGTCGCTGTAACTTGTTGAATTACATGGAAGCGATAAGTTCTTCGGTATTATTCGACGGCGGATCATCAGCACAAGCTGCCATGTCTTTAAATAATATTTGAGGACACGAATTAAAATTCTGACTCTCGAGTATTTTACTGCCGTAAATATGAAGTGAGAAAATATTTCATGAAATGCAGCATTTCATGTCCGTAAAAATTGTTTTACCGTGTTAATTATTTTATTTGGACTCAATTCTTCATTTTCAATTTGCATATCCGCTCTAGTATTTAACTGATAACCAGCAGATATTTATGCCAGTAGGTAAGTGAAAAAGGCTGGTATTTTGTAATATTACTGATATTTGTCCAAATTTTTTCCAAAGTAATAATGACCTCTAAAATATATTTTTATTTTAGTTTTAGTTTAATCATTATTTGTGTACGAGAGGTTTTACTACTATGCATGAGCAGTCCTACTTACCGTATCCTCCGAAATAGTGTTGAGTTGAAAGCATTGATTAATCCCTAGTTATTTTCTCTATTTTTTTCAATAATTATTAACTTATGTCGTTTGATGGTCTATCGGTCTACTACTGAAGAGAAAAATTTGTAATCTAGAGTACTGAAGGGTAAATAAGCCTCTCCATTCGCCTTAGAATGCCTTTATAAAGCAGTTGCGGGAACAAAAGAGCAAAACTATGTTGAAGTGATTGAGAAAGAACCCTAATTGTTTCCGTGTAAACGCTATCAACTCCAGTAAGGTTCAGATCTCTCCTCCATTTTTTCTATGGAAATGAACCAACCAACGGTCGCATAACTCTCGAGTGTGGGTGGAATCTTTTAATAAAAAGAAGAATCCTCCCATATATCAATACCCCCTGTTTCCCGTGGCCCCATTTGTTTTGAGCATTGTTTTATTTTTACGGACGTTAATTTTCGGGCGCATCTCTTTACATGAGCTTTCCACGATACCTGTTCGCGTACCCCCGGCCATTACTCCGACTCTGTCCTTTTTTTTCTCTTTCGTGCTCTTTTCCATGCTTACCCACTCCTTCTCGGAATATTAACCCTTACCGTACCAATTATAGCCCATAACAATGCAATAACACCCCTTTTAACGGCCTAACCTTTTTTTCGTATCTCGTCCGCTTCATTCTTTTTGCTGTCCCTCGCGCTTCGCGTCACGTTTTCCAGTGCTTCGCCTTCGCCTTTTTCACGTGAGGAAGCTGTGCATCTGCACGTGAGGACCACCATCTTCTGAGCTGAATGTGGGTTCTTTTACCATCATCAATCTGCTAATGACCAGCGTCTTTTTCGCTCTTCTTACCCCTTTTCCTTTCGCAGTATACTCGGCGTAGTTGGTCGCCGGGCATATTTCTCGCATTTTTCCATTGGTGACGTTGACGAACGATTTACTCCGGGCGTTAAGCAAAAAACGGCCCGAGCCCCGTCTCGTGTTGTTCTCCCTAATACCCAAACTGTCCCAGAGTATCTTCATCTCTTCTCTTTTTTTTATCGCATTAATTCCGAATGAATGAATGTTTTCCTCACTCGCGCCATTATTCTTATTTAAATTTCTTAAACTCGTTGCATAAAGAATTTCTTTTTAGAACTTCATCTGAAACAGTTGGAATCTCAAATGCATGTCTTTTTTTCCTTCGGGTTTACCTTGAAGCTTCCCTGATTTCTTCAGTGAGCCCTCTTACAGTGAAATAGATTATTCTTCGATGTTTTCGTACATCTACTAAGCTACATTGTATCGCTATAAGTTCATTTAGCTGTCTTAACTGTGTGTCATTTCGTAAAAACGTTTCCTCCGCATGTTTTGCCATTTATATTTATTCATCTTTTATGTGTTTTAAGTTTTTGAAAACTTATTCGGAAGGTAATTTTTGAGCTCATTTTTAAAAAGATGCATCTCCATGCTTAATTTTACTGCTAGTGTTACACAATACAGAATTTTCGCTTGTAAATGACGGAAGTTCAGAGAGCTTAAATTTATTTCAGTTTTTGACGAAAAATTGTTGGTGTCAGTCTAATGTACACTCATGTTTTGTTTTGAGTTTTATTTTTCGAAAATAGCATTATTTCAACTCAATTTATTTTTAGCTAAAATTTTGGTTTATACTTTAAAGGACCAGTTTCAACGGGGATTGAATCTTAAGTGGTGGTTTCATAGAAATATGCTTTTCGTTTGGGTGAAGAAGCTCACTGAGAGGTGTTCGCTCATGCGCGATGTATATTTTTTCCCGCCGCTTTCACATCCGCATCATCCTGGAATCGCTTGCTTCGTCCTCCACCTCGATTCGCCCGTTGCTTCTTCGCATCCAAGGGGCGTCAAACATTTCTATGGGCAGCGGATTAAAACGCGTAAATTCCCGGTCTCCTAAGTCCCATCTACCCAACTCCTCCCGTCCCACCTTTCTCTCTCTTCCACAGCCTTCCTCACCCGCCTCACTCTCGCTTCCCAACCCCCGCTTATTCCCGCCCACCGCGATATTAATCGATAGCGAGTTTCGAGGCGAAATCTTTCACCCTTGCTGTTATCTCAATCCGAATTTGCATTTCCCCCAAAATTCCTCTCATTTTCCTTAATCTCTTTATTTTTGCCTCCACCCTCGTCCCAGTCTCAACCCCACCCTCTTCAACCCCTTTCCTCCAAATCCTGTCGTTTTTTTTGCCCCGTAAATTCGCACGCATCCCTCTCTCCCGAACTTCACCATTTTTCATTCGCCCTGTCTTCCCGCTCTCTCTCTCTCTGTCCCCGCCTCCGTTCCCCTATCATTTCGCCAATCCGCCGCCTGAATTATTAGGTTTAATCTGTGATCACCTCGTTTCCAGTCGGATCCATTAATTCCTAATTTTCTTCGATGCGTAATCGCATTCAACGGTCGATGTTTGCGTAATCGCGCGGCGCCGAATTGTGTCCATGATGCGCCTTGGGTGTATTTTTTCGTCATCTGCCCAATTTCATGGTGGTTTCTTTCGTTTGGACTGTAACTCCTCCTCTTAATCTTACAGGGAAAATGGTGGAAATTCTTATGTATGTTGAGACTCAAACTTTTTTGAAGAAGAGAATCTTCTCTCGATAATTAGTAGTAGGAATAATTCCTATTGGCTGGTCAGTTTTTTTTCACGTCATCCTTTTGGAATACTTTTTCTAAAATGATAATTGTGAAAAATTAGTCTGTTTGAAGCAGTCTCTTGTTTTATTAGGATTTTCATGCATGTTTCCGAAGCATGAGACGTTGTAAACTGTTTTTGCATCTTACACGAAGCCTTTAAATTCGGGTCGTATTCCAAGCTTAAATTACTGATATTTTATTTACTGACGCGATAATCTTATTTCCTGCCCTCTGAAATCCATTAAAGACGTTTGATATATTCAATATTTATTGATTACAAATTAGTAAAGTGAACTCCGCTCGATAAAATTTAATTATTATAGATTTTTTCTCCGGTTCACGCAATTTAAATGGAATCAATGTGCCATGAAGCGTCATAGGTCACGCAGCAATATGTCTAGAGACAATTAAATCATGCGTCCATCGCTTGAAGCTTATTATTTGTCATTTGGTATTAATGATCTAAGATAATCGCATATTTGCGGTGCTACTCTTTCGTATAAATCCTTATTTAAATCTATCTATAGCCTCCATTGAGATTTTATTAGGTCTGTAATTACATGGGGAACATTTTTTACTCTTTGAACTATTTTTATTTTATTATTTATTCATGCGGAGGAAATAATCGTATTCTAGTATTTGCTTTTCATGTAGCGATTCTATTCACGGTTAAATAAAAACACAGTACTATTCCACAACCTTATATTTTTGCAGTCTACTAGTTTCAACGTTACAACGTCATTATCAAGACATTATCATTGTAACGTTGAAACTAGTAGACTGCAAAAATATAAGGTTGTGGAATAGTACTGTGTTTTTATTTAACCATGAATATCTCATCGTTCCACCAAGTAACGCCTAAATCTGTTGATTTTATTAGCGATTCTATGATTATGATAACTCCGATGCTGATGATTCTCTTCATGCCTTTCGGTACCGCCGCCTCTGTCTTCATTCCACTCAACCGTGTCAAATTCGTATTACGATTTTTCGTGAGGGAGGCGCCAAGGCTTTTTTCACGGTCCCCATTCCAACTGTGGCATACCGACTGCTGCGACCGCCCATCCCCGGCGTATTTTCGCGCATCCTCCGCAAAAACCTTCCGCAGCCCTCGCTGTCACCCGCAGCCCGCACCTGAGGAAGAACGTATGTTGCAGCCAGATTGGGTGGTGAGCGAGCAAGGTGGGGAGATACAGAGAGAAAAAAATGTGAACGCGGTGGGATTCGGAGCGTCTAGAATTCGCCACTGTCTGCCCCGACACCCGGTGAGAGTTTCATTTTTTTTCGATTGCAAGGAAAAACATTTTCCGGAGGGAAAGGGATAATTTTGCGCTGGTCTCGTTCACGACTCTGTTAACTTCCTGTATTATTGCCGCTTCTTCCTTCCTTATTTCATTATTATTTTTAATATGCCTTTTAATACTTTTTTCTGGTGTCTTTTAAAAAATGAAAAAGATGAAATTAAATAACTACAATCAAAATAAAACATTTTCCTATTCGAAATTCTTAATTTCTCTGTTTGGCCTGCTCTCTTGCTAGTTCTTTTTAGTTTACCAAACATTCCTTCATTCTCCAAAGTTCCAAAGCTTCGTGAGTATTAAATATATATTGCCGTCTCTATACTATAATTTACAATTTTTTCTCCACTTCCACCACGTGCAGCCTACTTCGCTGTTTTTCTTCCCTATCTTCTAACTTATTCTATTGCCTAACAATTTATATTCTCGTTTATGCGAACATCTGAAGTGCTTGGAGCGAATTCTCAAACCCCTGGGTTCCCAAATCTTTACTTTAAATCTGTATTGTAAATCTGTCATTCTGTATTGTACTCTTACTAGATGGTATTATCATCCACTCTTTCCCAATACTTCTAACCCCCCTTTGGCGAGATTTCTCTTTCCCCCTCTTCTTTAATTTTCCCCCGTTTTTATGTAGCACACATATTAAAACTGTTTTGCCATCTTAATCTCGTTAGTGATCGTCTGCTATTGTATTCAGCCTCACTTTGTTTGCTCTTGAAGCCTTGTGGAATCGCACGAGCTATTTTCCTTGAATTTCATCCAATTTGAGCATTTTTCTTCGCCATTCGCACATTCGTTGTTTAATAATAACATTTTCTTGCAGTTCTTGTATTATCGTTACAATACGTCTCGACATTCTCTGTGTCAATCACTTGATTTCGTCTCCGCGCGTACCTTCTCCCCTCGCGGGAATGCGGGTTCTGCGCGAGGGTTTTTCGACTCGGGTTGGTTAGTTTCGTTGGACGGTTTATCCGTCTGCCCGTTCGTTATCGCCGTTTCCCCCGAGCCGTCATTTGAAGCGAGGGCGATTCCACTCCCAAGAAATCCCCTTTCAGCGTGGCCCCCCCGTCTGTCTCCCGTCCACCCTGCTCTCTCTCTCTCTCTCTGCCCGCTCCCGCTGCTCTTTCTCGGATAACCCCCGCTCTGTCCGAGATTTCGCCATTAAAAGCGAGGCTGCTGTCCCTCCACCCTGTGTGTTTGTCTCTCTCTCTCTCTCTCCGCCCTCGACTGGACTTCTTCGTGACGACCACCGTTGCACACGTCACTCTCCTCCCGTTCCCTGCGACGCAGCCTTTCGAGGAAGGAGTGGTGGAGAGAAAGAGAAAAAATGTAAAAAAAATTGAAAAGATCTGTCGTCTTTCCTTTTTTTCTCTCCAAACCCTTCTCCTCCCCCTCTGGTGGAATTGGATCTAGGATCAGAGAGAATTTATCTTACCTCGTCCTCCCCTACTCCTCTACAAATTCCCACCCCCTCCCCTCTCCCACTCCTATCCTCCCCGCGAATTTAACCCTTCCCAGTTCTTTTATCTTTTTTAAAGCCTTTCTTCTCCAATCCCTTGGAAAATATAGAAAAAAAGAGGTGGGAGAGAAGTCGAAAAAAAGCAGATTCGCCTACCCCACGCTCAGCCTCCAGCCTCCGTTCCTCTCCGCCCTCAGATTTTTTTGACGGGCGCGAGACGAGAGAGTGGGAGGAAATAATATTTTTCTAAAATAGCTACGGATCCGGGGATTTACCGGGGGAAAAGAGGAGTTGGGAGGAAGTTGGGAGTGAGAAAAAGACTCTTTCTGGCTGCAAAACAGGTTTTTGATGTTAAGTTTTAATATGAGTTTTTCCCTTACGCGAAGACTCTCTCAATGCGGCAGGAATTTGTTGGTGTGTTTCTCTTTTGCCGTCGAAAATTTGCTCTTCAATTACACGCGCACGGAGCTGAGCCGTGTAAATTTCCCGGCATAATGGAAATGATATATTCGGATGGATTTAGCCCTAAAAGTTGTACATCGCGGCCGGTGAAGATTTCTCTCTCACTTTATATTCAAGCATTTTCGTATTCGAAAGCTGTTTGCGTGGGCTTTTATTTAATATCTGATACTTGCCGTCGAATGCTCCGTAGTTGGAAACGCGCTGACCTACATTTGGAATTTTCGAGCTGTGTGTGTGCAATCACTCGTATATAATTCGTTTATTCGTGCTCGTTTTTTTTCTACTTCCATCGTCGTATCAATAATTAGTTAATGGGCAATCATTGGAATTTCTCTGCTTTCAATACGTGAAGTCTAAACGTTTTTATTTTGCCACATCCTCGTGTTTTTCTGCGAATTTCAAGCGAAGTTTTTGCGTGTTAATATTTTTTTGCTCGACTTTTATTAATACCGGTTTGGTACAGTAGGAGGAAAATTAATATCCAGGCGTGGGAAATAGCCTCTTGATTGAATAGCTGAAGACGTTTTGATTAGTTTCCCTCCCCGTCGAAATAGAAGCCAATGAGCTCTCCTTCCATGACACCTTCTTCCGAATACGTCTCGAGCGTTTTGTGTAGTTTTAATTTTCAGCCGTTGGGCGCGCTGCACATCACCTCTCTCTCTCTCCCGGAGGCTTTTCTCTGCGGGTGGTCGCTCATTTTCCCTCCCCCTCCACCCCTTTTCATCCCCTTCCCTGCAACCCCCCAAGCCACCCTGACTCAAAAGTCTCCTTTTCTTCCCCACCCGACGGAATTAAGAGGTCGACTTGCGAAAGGGCGGGGAAGAGGGGCGGGAGGGAAACTTTTGAGGTGTGGGGTGGGTGGAAGAAGTTAGGGAAATCAATTAGGAAATTAAGAAGACGGGACGACGGGCAGGGGTGGGTGTCGTATAGAGAGGAAGGAGATTTAAGTTTCTTGGGGAGGTCGCCCGTCGGCGCTCCGTGTACGAGGCTTAACGGTGACCGTGGTTCGCTGCTCAGGTTTCGAAGAGGGTTTTAGAGGGTGGGAAGGGGGACGGAATCCCCCCACCCCAATCCCTCCTTCCTACCTCCTCCTTCTTCTTACATTCATTGAAATATTTATCATGTCCATCTCAGGAAGCTAATCTGGCCACGGGTCTCATTAGCTCCTGTTAGTGCTCCACATCTCATTTTCGTCGCCTAATTGACGTTATTAGTCCCTATCTCTCTTTTCTTTTATCCACCGATCCCTTTACCCACCCGATTCACGTGTACCATGCGAGAGTGATAATTTTTGGTGACGATGAGGCCTAAAAACTCACACTTCAATGGCTTTCTCTCTTGCCTGGCCATGGTGAGCGAGTCTGAAATGGATGCGATTGTCTTCTCATGTATTTCTAGTCAGCCAATCGTGGTCGTATTTCCCGCGTTGAGTTTTGGCGCTCTCAATTCGTCCTAACAGAGTGTTTCTTGCTGCTTGGTCTTGTCACTTAACCTAGGAGTATTCATTTTGATTTTTGGTTACTTACGAAGGAGGATGCGAATGAAATTCACAATTGGTATGATTAATTTTAAAGTACTCAATTTGATTAAATTTTGAAATTAGTCGTGGTTTAATTATTGCAAGTAATTAGTTTTTCTGCTGTGGTGAAAAACTGATGGAATTTTCGTAGCAGAACATTATTTTACTATTTAAAAAGTATCCATTCAGTTTTATTATAATCCAGCCGTTATTAATATTTTTAAATCAATTTATTGCGGTTTATTAACCAGGCTTGGTGGATGAACAATATTTTCCATTTATTTCTTAGAAATGTTAATGGAATAGTTTTCAGTTTTGTTTTGTGATTGAAAATATCGAATTTAATCCCGTCCAACTTTATGAGGACCTATTTAATTAAAAGTGTGTTAAAGAGTCCGTTCCATCAATATGCTTCTGTTTCAGAATAAAAAACACGAGGAAATATTTCCTTCGTTTCGAATTTGTGGCTTTGTAATGTTTCGATTTAAACCGCAGATTTTGTTTTCTTTTCAAACTCACGCTATCTGCATTGTATAAGGTCGGGCGTGAAGTCGATTTCGACTGCGAATTTGGAATTTCAAACCTAATTCCCGCTGGAAGAGACTCCCAGCCTAGTTTTCGTCGCGGCGCCAAGATCTCTTTTAATTGTCCTCTTCCGTGAGGCCGAATGGCCTGGGGCGAGTGGCGGCTAGGAACAATTTTCCACTCACCCACACCCCCGTGCATCGTGCCATTTCGTTCCCCGGCCTTCATTGATTTCCGACATTTATTATGAGCCGCCCTCGAGCTCTCCGTCGCTGGGAAATTAAGTGAAAACGAAGCGTGGGTCCTCTCCTACCCTCCATGGTTCAAGTACATTTGCAAATATTAACTCGTCGTCGGGGTGGAATGGCGATGGAGGGCGAAGGTGTTAGAGTTGGCCGTTTTATATCACTCCCCGTGCCTCTCTCATCATCCATCCAATCAGCCCATGAAAATCTCGGCCTGCGGAGTATTTATGAAACATCTGCCCTCGCGGCCGTTCCGTAGCGGGCCAAATCGCCTCGTTTTTACCCGTTCCTCCGTAACTGCCCCCCAACGACGAGGAGGCGGGGGTCATGGCCGTCCGCCCACCCCCGCCGTACTCTTTCGGGACGTCTGTCACTACCTCCATTGAGGCGACCGTGGGGGGGGGGGGCGGAGGTCCAAATAACTGCCGTTTTATATTCGAGATATCAAATTTGATTCCCTTTCATATGGCCGCGAACGGGGTCGCGTGGTGTGTTTCATCTTCTCATTTCGTCCTCCCGCCTATCAGTCCCCACTCTCACGGAACTATCCTCCCCGTGTTATTCTATCTCCTGCCATGTGGTATGGGGGGATCGCAGTTGGGTGAGAACGCATTAAAACCGGGGAATGGCATCCTTCTCTGACTCCGTGGTAACATTTGGGCAAGAGCCACGTTCCCTTTTATACCACTATATATTCCTTTACTTATATGTATGTTTCTATGCATATATGTGCGCGTTTGTATGTATATAGGCTCGCACACACTAACACACTTGGACTCCCTCTCGTGACATTCCGTTTTTTTTCATCCCTCCTCCTCTTTTTATGTTTTAATTCTCCCATTATCGGAGGCCTTCCGTCCTCGTCCGAACGGCCCTTCAAAAAAATAAAAGTAAAAAAAAAGGTATCGCTTCTGGGAGTGCCTCCCGGATAACTGCCCAATCGATTTTGGGAACTGCCGGTGGAGTAAGATTTTTACGTTGTTCCGTTAACCGTTTAACGGCCCCGGATTTCGAATTAATACCTCTCCCCCTCCTCCCCCCTTCGTCCTCGTGCCGAACCCGTCGCTAAGTTGGCAGTATTTCTCGTCGCGACGCTGATGATGGGGTATCTAGGTTCATTTCCTCTGGAGGCATTTAATCCATATAGCTCCGGGATTATGGCCTAATAGGGTTTACGAATCTTTTTTATGGAAGTACCTGCCGATAGTTCTCCTGCTTTCTTAGCCACTCGTCGAACTCTAAATTTCTATTGGCACACATGTCATTCTCTATACTGTCTCGTTTATTCATGAAGATCCCTTCCGATGATCTCTTTGTTCATGGTTAATTGGCGCGGGGTTTGTGATGAAATTTAAAATCGTCATTAATTGGGCGTTGTAGATCATGGTGAGTTGAGAAATCACGTCAGGGGTTGAAAGCTCAATTCTGTCTTATGCGTTTTTCTGAATTTTCGCTTACTTACAAGTTTAGTAACAGTTGGTACTGTTAAGTGCCGCTGTAAATTTCCGAGTATTCCCGTTCTCTTAGTGAAGCAGTTGAGTGGGTGACGTTATTTTCTTTTACCTTGCATAGTGGGGTCATTAAAATACGCCAACTTTATGATGTGAAAATTATTTTCAGGTTCCATTTTTATCTTTTGAAAAAATAATATGTATGGACTTGCTTGTCCCGAGGGAAGTGAATTAGTTTTTGGTGTCACATATTTTCCGAGCAAAAAAAGTTATCACCTTGTCCTTTGTGGAACCGGACGTTGTACAGATAATTCCGCGCAAATAATGGGGAAGCCGGGCTCACAAAGGAAATATCGCGCTCGCCCGGCCCTCTCCCGTGCTCGCTTTTAATTTGCACTACATTTCCGGGCCCAGGAAAATGCACGCCGTCCATCACTCCAGTCTAAAAGCTCCGGCTGCTGCTGAAGATGGCCCAGGCGAGAGGGAGAAATAATAATTACACGCATGTCCCGCCGCCCTTATTTTTTTTTTTTATCATTTGTAAATGGTTTTCTGCGGCGTCGGAATCTCATCGCCCGTTCCGCATCTCTTCCTCCACTTTACTTTCCTTTCGTTCTCCGCTCCTCCGATGTCTTAGGCTCAGGCGCGTGGCCAGGGAGGGTGCGTTTAGGGGTTAATAAAGCAACCCCCCCAAATTTTTCTCACTTTCTCGTACATTTTACTCGCCACCGACTAAATATAGCATTAGCGTATGATTATTTTTAAAACAATTTATGAAAAAAAATATACAATGCTACTTTAATTTGTCAATGAAATGGTCTGTGCGCCAATTGACTTCGTTTTCTGGATACTTGCCTGCTTAGATTGTTTCCTAATCGTCTTAATGTTGTTTATGTAGATATCGTAATACGAACATGTTCTCTTAAAAACGTCTTCACTTGCAACGGAAGTTCTAATAATAGCCGATAGTTTTATAGGTAAATAGTCGAGTGAAAGAATAGGCAGCATTATATTCTTCTTTCATTGCTGATTCAGAGCAATGAGGATCTTGGTTTATATGATATTTCCCATTATGTATAGAATTTGCCCGTCTTAGGCTGATATAGACATTGTGCTCTAGTTTTGCTATTTCAATGTAATTCAATTGTTACTCAGAGTACTATTGAAGGTTTGAAGAAAATTATTTCATCGGTTTATATTCAGCTGGATAAATTTCTTCATTGTCAGAGTTAGGTGGGGGTAATCATTTCTATTTAATCAATGTCTGATTTGGGTTGTTTTTGCTCTCTTCCTCCCTTGAGCGGAAACATTTTCTCGCTTTCTCAACAAGATATTATTGGTCAGATGAAGATGGATCATTGATGTAGCGTAAGTAAGTCAGTCAGTCTATCCCTGTAACTATTTAGTAGACTCACTCTCCATCCTTTCCTGTATCTCTTTTTTTGGGGGCCTCCGTTTCATCGTGCTCCCCTGGGAGGACTCATCTATCATATTCTCTCTCTCTTTCTGTCCTCATTATTCTTTTTCACTCTTGACCACCACCTCTTCTCACATTGTCCATTTTCACCAGAGCTTCAATTTTTTCTCTCCTACTGCGTTCTCCATGCTAACATCCTCCCTTTCACTCTCTCTCCTTCCTGCTCACATTTTCTTCGCCTTTTGTCTTCTTGGCACTTCTTCCTTTTCTTCGAGAATTTCGCCTCTTCTTCGATATTATTTTTTTCTCTTTCTCTCCGAGTACGCGTCGCTGCTTTTTCCATTCTCGACCCCTCCCCTCGCATGGTGGCCACCCTTCCCTTATTACTTCACTCGCTTCTCCACTTCCAGTGGTGCGAAATAACGTGGGGACAGCGGAGAGAAATCGGGAAATTGCTGCCTTATTGTCGACTAATTATTATAAGAACATGTTTACTCTTCAAGGAGCCAAGTTTGTGTGATTTTCAAAACTTGTAGCAGCCCATAGATTCCGTTTTGCAGCTGCGATAGGCCACTTAGGAGAGGGTCGAGGAAACCGTAAAGAAGGTTGTACGCGGGATAAGATGGAATGGCGAAGAAAAAGGGTAGGGTTTATTGATATAGTAATGAATTAGAGGCCTCTGGCGTAGCGATAGAAGGCTAATCCATGCGGGAATCTGAGCAGGCGGGCCTCACTCGTGAATTATATTGCTTCCCATGTAAACCGACCTTAACCAGTAGATTATCTGAAAAATTAATTGTTGCTGGTAGTTTGGTGATGTGATTTATTCATTTTATGTCATCGGCGTAAGCTATAGAAGAGAGGTTGCCGTACAGGTGAGTGAGGTACGGAGGTAGGAAAGTGTCAGAAAGTACGCTGACATGTAGAACGGAATCCGTGGACTTCGTGTGATTAGAATCCTTGAAAGAATTGAAGAATTGTTCGAATACTATGAGAATCAACCTCATCCGATATATGTAAAGTGTAATGATTAACTTATCAAAGGAAATTAAATATTTTCTGCGATCGAATCGTAGCATTAATATCACACACCGTAAAGTCAAATTTTGACTCATTTGGTAGCCGTGCTCGGAAAAAGTAATTTATTAAAAATAGGTTTGTTTTCCCTATTTCGTTGGCGGCTCATTTACTCTCCTATTATCTTTCCACTAATACTTACAGTTAAATTAAAACAGAAGTGACCTCTCATTCCTTATCCTTGTCGACATAGGTTCTTCACTAAACGTGTAGTATAGCAGTGGCTTTATTTCAAACAGGGTAACTGCTAATTTTTGCCGTACATTTTCAAGCACCGTATATTGTTCCTTTCGTTTTGGTTTGCTTATTTTTTCACGAATCTGATGAATACATTCACGTGAACGAGGCAGGCGCGTCATAAAAACCCGTTAAACTCGCATTTACATGTTCCAAAACCTCGTTTTTCGAGTGGCAACACTTATTAACAGGAAGCGTTTTAATTTCCCTCCACAATAACTGTTTTTTTTGCCGCTTTCTTCCGCGAATCCCTCCGCCGCTATTTTTTTCCGTGCGCTTCCAAGAGCCGCACGTCATCTCCCGCTCTGCTCATCATGCAGCGCCCTCTCCTCTCGTTTCCAATTCAAAACACTTAATTGTCGGCCCGTCCCTCCCTCGCCTGTTTGCCCTTATCATTGCGTTAAAATCCTTTTGCGCGATTTTTGATCTGTACCTACTCTCTTTCCCTCTCGCCGTCTTCCGCTCCTCCCTTTTGCCTCACTCTCTCCCTTTGTGTTTTTATTCCCTCAATCCTCCTTTTATCATCATCTCTCTTCCTCTCTGCCGACCCTTTTAGCGGTTGTGAGGCCAGAAGGTGCGTGTGTGGTGTGGGAGAACAATTAGCCGTGCTGTCCCTTGCGTGCCTTCCTCCCTTCTGTTGTTCCTTCTTCCTTTTTGTATTCTGCACGAGGCTTCACCAATCAACATGTCTCCACTACCTCCCCAGCCGCTTGATAGGCGCTGGGCGGGGGATGTTACATCACCAGCCATTTGCAAAAGAAATCGTACTGAAGTAATTTCACTTCCAAGTTCCACACATACTTTATAGACGCTCTATATTGCCATAGGGAAAAATGAACATTCCTGAACCTATCCACAAATTATTTTATCGTTTTTGTCGGACCTGAAAATATAGTGAGGTTCTGCGATTATGTTTTCCATGTCGCTCGCAAAAATATCTATACTAATTGCCAAAACAATCTTGGGCTAGCATTTAGTCTGCTAGTCCCTAGCGGCTCCCAGTCTCATTCATTTGGCGACCCGTGTAACGCTCTCTTTTCGCTCGCAACAGTTTTTGACGAATTGCGAGTTTTCTTTGTATTTTATTTAGGTCACGCATTAAATACGTATTCGAGGTGCGGCCTTACGAGTATGAAGTAGAACCTGTATTTCATTATTCTGTCGAACTTCTTCCCTCAATGGGCTTGATTAATTCTGGCGTCTTCAGAACTGTGCCAATTCACAATAAGGCGCACTCCCTTTCATTATACCTAAAAATCCTATCCTCTTCCTTCCTCTTCTTCGTTTACCCAATATTCTAACCTCTATCATTGTTTTCAACATCCCCTCCTCGCTCAGTGTTTATTCCAATAATACCTTTTTTCTCCGCATATATCATCTAGAACAGGGGTCTTCAACCTTTTTTAAGGCAAGGCCAAAACTCGATTTCAGATCGTGCGGAGGGCCACAGTAATCCACGTCACTTGTCCACCACATCAATAAAATTTAAATAATATAATTTAGAAGTACAATAACCTCTATTATTTAAAAACATAAATCGATTAATGCGATTTAGGGTATAATTTTTTTGACGAGGGTATCGATTTTCGGTTGGTGATACAATATTTTATTTAGCTTGTGAGGGCCGCAAGAAATTATCCGGTGGCGGTCCGCGGGTTGATAACCCTTGATATGGGAACTGCCCCTCTTCACCCACCATGTCCAGCACTTCGTCGTTCGATTAGGCATTACCAAACAAATTTTTCTTCCCATCGGCTGCGTGTTGCGGGGAGCAATTATTCGGACCCCTTACGTGTCTCGCCCAACCTTAACCGTGCTCTCTTCCCTCTCTCCATTCTCCACACGTACTTTCTGTCCGTGTGTGTTAAAGGGCCTTCCCCTTCCTCCCCAGCCTTCGTTATCCCTCCACGCGCTTCCGACAGACTTCTTCCTTCCCCGAAGTAGTCTGCGTTCGGGCCAATATGGAATATTTGCACGCATCCGACTCTTACCCCTTCTCTCCCTCCCAAATCCTACCCCTGTTGCGTAATCTGCACTAATGCCTTCAGCTCTCATGTGGGGAGACCCTTTTCCGAAGGGGCAAATAAGGGGCAGAGGGAATACGTTGTCCTCCCTATCTCCGTCTCGTATCGAAGCAGCCCACGTTTTCGCTGGATAAAAAGCCACGTTCTCCCCACCTCCGTATTGTTGCGTGGGATACGACTGTGTGCTGGTTGTTCTAGACCAACCGGGAGGCCTCTTTGAAAATCAGCTTCATTCGCAACCACGCGCACATCGATTTTCTCACATTGTGGAGGCTGTACGTGGTTCCCGCTGCTGCTTTGAATATGCATCGTCGTTGAAGCGACCAGTGCGATGGTCATTGACCTCTTTTTCGTTTTCGGCCTTTATTTATGAGTGGTGGGCGGGTCGAGTCTTCGTGGTCCAAGTACGCGATACTGCCTATTGAGCTCGTTCACCGTTTTTTGTACAGTCGATTGTGGTAGAGTTGGAGAAATAGAAAGATCCATGTACATATTTCCGTTTTTTGGTCCGTTGCCTATGCATCAAGTTATTCGTGGCGAAAACTGGAAGGCCTCAATACCAGTTATGCAGATAATTTGATGATGTCATCGACTCTGGCCGAGCGGGTCACCTGGTTTCAGATACTCCTCAGCCTCGCGTGATTCGTTGTTTGTTTACGCTCTGTTGAGTTATTCATTTCTTCAAAGAGTGATTTTCAGTGAACGAGTCGATAGAACTGATACAGCTATTGGCTTAACCAATTCATTGAAAGCGGGCTCCAAGTTTCACCTTTTTTATTAGTCGCATCTTATCTTTCCCTTCCATCTACCTAATGGTATTAATGAATTTCGGATACGAATCTGAGTAATAGACCATTTTCTGATACATTCTCCTCGTCCCTATCGTAAGCGTGTGTATGTGTATTTGCTCATCATCTGAAGATTTTTTGAAGATTAAGTTAATCTCCTTTCTCTTCGTTTTTAGAAGCCTTTTCAATGTCAATTTTAATTTCTGCTATAGTTATTTTTTTCACTCTTAGCCTGTCTGTACGTCAGCGGTGGTGGTCACAAGTTGATTTGGTTTTTACCGAAATTAACTGCACAGTGCAGAGGAAGATGAGCTCAGCTTTGCAAATGGATGACAGCACTGTCGCTTCCTCTTAGCTTTGAAAGCTCGATACCCTTAATCCCGCTTGTAATCCCGTACCTTTGTGTGGAAAAAAAGTCCGCGTTAATGGGTCCTGGTATTGCCTTCTCTTTACTGCGCCCGCCCCCGATCATTCGGTCTCTAATGCGTTTACCACGAGCCGCAAATTATGTGCAGCACCGACACATAACGGCTCGGAGAACTGCGGTCAGTCCGCCTCTCGATCGATATGGGTTCGGCATTGAAATCGATGTAAAACCAGCCGCAGTCGATTATTTTATCGCCACCGAACTCCGCTTATAATACCCTCGGTTGGCGGTCTATTTCAGCGTATTTATACATACGCGCGCACATGTATTTAATGACGGCTGCATGTGTGTAGTTGGGCTCCGGAATGTGCGGTGGATCGTCCGGGAAGCGAACCAACGTGCCTCTCCAATCTTACTATCTACGCTCCCTTCCAACCCCATTCCGGCCACGGTTTTTCTCCCTTCTGTATTGCCTCTCGTTTCGGCGGAGCAGCCATTAGCGAACTTCTGCTACCACCACAGTGTGTCATTTACGTCGCCCCCTTCGTGCTATTTTGAGACCTAAGAATACAGTCTTCCGCGGAAGGACGCTAGTTTCCTTTTCCCGCGTTATTTTTTGCCTTATAGAGCCGTGTCTGCGCCGGAACGCGCGCCTTTCAATGGTGAAATCCGCACGATGTTTACGCAGATGCCTTCGTCCTCCCGAGACGCTTTCTCTCTCATGCCATTTGCGTCGCCGCCTTTTTTTCTCCTAATTCTACCCGACTCGCTAATATCACGGGCAACCCATTGACGTGAAGAATTCTTTCAATTTTACTTGTGCATAATCAAAGCTAGAAAATAATGTTATTTAAGTTAGATTGCCATAAAAAGATATTAATGGGAAAAATTCCTTATAATTTTATTTATTATATTATTATTCAGGTCCGCATATTTCCAGCATTCCTTATCCCAATGATATATCCACTTGTTATGGAATTCAAATCCCCCATTTTTAACTGACGTTCATTTTTCAGACGTGTCATTTTGGATGAAGCTATCGTGCAGTTAACTAATCACTACGAATTATGGATGCTTTCCTCCTTATTCGAATTGTTTAATATTTTAATTTTCCTTGGCCTCCTTGTTTTTTTGAAGAAAAATGTCCGTGGATTCGTATTTTCTTAGATCTTTACATGAGTAGCAGTCTTTTTTAGTAGTCGTGCTATCACTTACGGTTTTCCACTATTTTGGATGGTTTTCGGATCTTACCACCACATTAAAAAACTGAAAGTAATAATTAGATGACGATAGTTCGCCTTCGCGAAAATCGACTCATTCTAACGAACGAACGATTTTAGTGTTGTGAGAAGATGTTTCTCCGCACTAATTCCAGCCTCTGCAATTCAAAAATCCTTCGGCTGGGATCTGGTTTGAAGCTCGTCCATGCGTTCTCCTCCGAAGCCAAGCGACGTCACTCCCAGACGCAAGGCGAGCAAGTCTTCCTACCCTGGCTGCCGCCGCCAGTTCTCTTCACTAAAGGGCCCGCCGCAACGGACGTCCGGCACCGCGCGCCGTGCCAGGCCGGAAGCGCAAACTGTGCCGTGTTGGCCCCGATCCGCGACTGTCGGATCCTGCTCACTCAATCGACGTCCGATTTTCGGGCATCACTTAACTCGTGTGGCAGTCAATGTGGCTACTGCGCGCTCTTACCATCGCGACACGGGGGAGAAGGACGCTGCGTGCCAAATTTGCGCTGTTCGCTCTCTTTAGGGGGGGTTGACGGAGTAGGGGTGGTCGGCGCTAGACCGTCCGTTCCAGGACGTAGGGAGTGGAGAGTTGCCCGTGATCCTCCCACCACCTAAGAGCGGGGGGGTTGAGGGGGTTCATGCTTTCCGCATTCCGTCTACGTCGGGAGTATTCGAGGAGTCTGTTTTTATCGTCACTTAAGTCAACTTCTATGCTGTCAACTCGTATGTATGAGAGATTGTGGGACTATTTAGCCAGTATTTACAATTTTATTAGAATTCTACTTGTTGGAACCATCGACTGTGATGGCGTTAAATCTCCTTTCTGTACATGTACTTGCTACACAATAATTATTTAATCTGACCTTTCGAATTTTGGCAAAAGTATCACTGTGCGTTTAACTTCGCCACAATTTTGTCACAATTTACGAATTTTACCTACTTTCTTAATTACTTGACGTCCTGAACTTTGATATTAATTTTTGATTAGAAGTAGAAATTAAATATGTACCACACCTTCGAATGCGGTAAGTACGCCAGTGGTTTGGCAAAGAACGCGCAAAGCTACGGTTCCTTATGACTCCCTTACAGATCGCTATTAATCCAATTTTTACTAGGCCTTGTATTTTCATGCACCGCATGGATTCCGGGTGAATGTGACATTCTCTGTGACGGCTCATGGCTTAATTTTTGTTTTACCTTTCTCTCTTCGAGAGTTGACTGAGGGGGGTTGGATACCATTCTTTACTCGACGTCGGTGCTCATGTGGTTCCCGATCGATTCTCGCAGATATTGAGGTATGGCGATCGAACGGAGGAGAAAAGTGCAATGATGGTGTTATTTCTCCCCATCCCATCCTCCTGAGGTAAAATAATGGGGACGAGGAGGAGACCGGCCGAGAATTGGCGGAACACCAAATGGGCGATGAGTGATCGATTTCCATTCGAAATTGCCTAATAAGCCCTCCTATCACAACAGACAGAGAGAGAGAGCTTGAGAAGAGGGTTCTGTCCGCATCAATGGATCCGGGCCGATTGCAATCATCCCGTTGTGTTTCCCTGCAAAGGAGAGAAGAGGATTGGCCCCCTCGCTTCCCGAATCTCTTTTCTCTCCGGCCAAGATCTGCTTCACCTTGTTATCTCTCGTGAAATCGCCCTCCTTTCTACTTCCTCCGTGGTACTACTGCGCCGGATGAACTCTGGTACTGGCATTCGAGTACCCAGACGAGCGCTTATGTGGCTTTCTGAATGCTGGATTCTTCGACATTCTGAATACTCGAACTGTGGACTCAGATAGGTACTCCAGCATAGAGACAGGCAATTTAGGAGGCATATATCCGTTTGAATTCTCTGTTACCTACTAACTCAAGCACCGCCAACGTAATCTATTCTCCTTATTGGCGAGTTCCATCATTCGGTATCTTTGAGGGTCTACTACTATTTACTAAAGCTTCTGGAGGAGATAAGGAGGTGACAGATGGTTTGGGTGAAGCGAGTACAAGTGAGTTATGAAGAGGTCTGAGGACTCTATTTGGGCTAAATGTGTTAGTTATGTGGTGAAGGGGTGTAGAAGACAGATTTTCCGTTTATGGAAAAGAGAATTCCACCGTAGGTTGGGAGATGAATGTCTTTTCATATATATGCATGCATTTATCTGAGTACCTGAGTCAGCCATCATACAATTTCTTTTGCCTTGTAGTGACTGCAGCTCATTAACTCCGTTTACTATTTGCGTATTCGAGTGCGTTTGGTCAATTCCCAACCCTCGTTTTCATCCCAATACCGTTCGATCCTTCGAAGCCCTTCCTGCTGGAGGCGTCTTCTAATTCCCTTCCCCCACTTTGGCCCTCAGGGAACGTTCTCTCACACACACTCCTTCCCTCCCTTCCGGGCATCAGATCGCCCCGACACGTCCAGAGTGTACACGTAGGAAGAATGCGTGCGGGGAATGTTCCCGGCGAATAACCTTTTATTCGCCGCCGTCGCCCGGAGATGGAGGCGCTGGGGTCGTGAGGGTCGCGGTCTGCACTCGGTGGGTGGGTGGGTCAGACGGTGGGGGGGAGGGCGTGGGCGTTTTTGGAGACTCCCCTCCCTCTCCTCCGCTCTCACCCATCTAGAGGAGACATCCCCTTCCTTTATTGTCTTCTTTCATAATGTTTTTGAAGGCTTTGGCGCTGCTAGGATGGACTGCCGAATCCGTCTGTTCTTTAGCCCTCATTTCTTATTTATGCGAATCATTTCGGATTAACCTACTGGTTGGATCAGGTTTAACCCGTAATATCTATTTCTTTTAACTATATTTTCTTCTCACATGATTTAGTTATTTTTTTCGTGCATCTTGCCCTCTGCTTCCTATTAAAAAAAACCGTTCTGCTTCCGCTTTCTCGTCTTTCCTATCCAGCATTATGTTTTGCCTTCTTTTTTAATATAACATTCATCATGTCATGGCTTAGGCAATATTAAGTGAGTATTTTACTCATCTAGTTCCTCATAACAGCTGGTACTTACAATCAGTGACCCCATCCATTAATTCATTCCGAACTCATCCTCTTTCCATTTTATTAACGAAGACTCCTTTTTCCTCTTTTTTGAGTCTATGACGGAAGTTAGCATTTTATTCCAGTCGATTGCTCCTCCAGATATCGTCTTTTCTTCTCCATGTCTTGTCTTATAGTAAAATATCAAAGTTCAATAATATATGAGAAATATTTATGCCACGTTTCATGCTTGGAATGCATTTTTGGTGTTGGTTGCAGCAAAGTCTTCCACCATACGTATAACAAACGAAAAGTCTCGGGAGTATTTTAGATCGCCGAAGCGTTTTAATCCTTCGTAAGTTTGTGCTCCCCGTCCGTACGTGTTGTTTGCATGGTAAGAAAGCCCCACCTTGAAGTGTCTAACTAGGAGATAGGGGGGCGGTCGTGGGAAGGAGGGTTTGGTCGGAATGGACGGCCGGGCTTGTGATGTAGGCGGTGATTGCATTGGCGGACTGTGTTTTGGGAGCTCTCTCTCTCTCATTCTCGGCCTTATCTGCCACTGGGACGTGGTTTCCTTTACGGCGTCGAAGCCTCCCATCAAACGCGTGCGCCCTAATCGGAGGAAATGTTCGGCCCTTTCGAAAATGCCTCGCAATACCCTCCGGCCCTCCTCCTCCCCCTTTCGTTCCGCGGAGCTCCAGATAGCGTTCGAGTGCGAATGATTTTAATGGCCGCGTATTTAGCTTCCACCGCCACCCTCCTCCTCCTCCAAACCGACACGCCCCGACGCCGAAACCGAAAATAGTGGCTACTTCCTCTTTTGGTGTGATCCTCCAGCCCTCTTGCCCCGAGTCTCGCTTCCAATTCGCTCCTTTCCTCTTATACCACTCACCATACGCACACCCCCTTCTCCTTCACGAGAACCATTTTCGTGTTTTCTACCCCTTTTTTATCGTTATTCTTATTTTTCTTCTCTAGAGATTACCGTAACTCTGTGCTAAGCATGATTGGATTTAGTAATGAGTTAAAATAGAATGATTTTGCTAACAATAACTTAGTTTTCAGATTTTCCATTATAAAATTTCACTCTCACAACAGTGATTTAACATACCTTTCTAATTTAGTTTTCCAGCTATGTATAGATGTTCCATGCCCTGATTTAGAAAAACCTAGATTTTCCTACGTAGCATATTACTATGCGAGTTTTATCTTTCGAGAAACAAAATGAAGCATCAAATACGTGCCAACATGTGAGACGAATTCCAATTCAAAAATTTATTTTTAAGCTATTGACCTTTCATTTGTGAACTCAGAAGTGTAAGGTGAAAGAAATATTAAATTATCATATTTCATTGGTCACAGTTGTGTCAAAATTCGTCATTAGAAGCCTCTCAGCCGCGATTTTGCAATCACCATACCTGTTGTTGACAATTTTCGTTGAAAGTATCGTAGCAGTCAACTTACGTTGATTTCAGCCTGGGTTGTGTGTTTTTAATATCAATGTCCAGTTTTAAAAGGTATCCCTTTGATAGATTTGTTATCGTGATGGAAATATATTTAAATTAGCCTCGAGCTCCCTTGCCCCACAGAGTTGTTTTCCGGTCACGTCAGTGTGTTCCGTATTGAGGGGGTTCTCCCCCTATCTGCCGCGACCCCTTCGCCAAGGAGATGCGCTCGATCCCAATCCCTCGTATCTTTATCTCAGCCTTTCGCTGCCCCGACCTCATGACCCGCCCAAGGCGGAGCGATGGCCGCATGCAAACAAGAGCTCGCGGAAGCGTTGTTATCGGAGCGGAGGGGGTGGCCCAGCGGTAGAAGGTACTACCCTCCCATTTCATCCCCTCCAGAAACAACCCTTTAAAACACGCCAGCGCATATCTCCTCCCGCACTTCTTTGCCTCGCGAGTACGTGTCCGTTAGACGGGGCACTGCGCGTAATTAACCGTGGGTCCCAGTCCCTCTCTCGCGATTGGCTCCTCTCTCTGAAATGCTTGCCGCTGCTCGCTCGATCCCTTCGATTGACGATCCATGATGCTGGTTGTATGCGAAATTGCCTCCAGGAACACTTTCATGTGTATAAATATGTATTAAATGTCCTCAATCCTTTTCTTGGTCGTTCGTTTTAAAAAGTAAAGTCGGCGCTAATGGAAGAGGCTTGGATTTAAAATTCATAGCGCCTTGCTGAGAGGTATAGATTTATAGGGATTTATATAGGGGGTTATTCTACTCCATTTCAAGAAATAAAATTGAATAATTCGGAATTTTGTGCTGTTTTAAATTTGAGAGGATACTTTACGCTTCTTATAGTATTTAATATCGATATACTTCGAGAGAATGCTTCCCAGTTCAATAGTATCTCGCGGGATATATTTTCGAGCGATTCAAGTTTAATTTTACCTACTTATTCGATGATAACTACTCAGTCTGGACCTCTACCTAAGTTTCTGGGTTTCCCTTCTGGGGCTTTCCTTCCCTTCCTTATTCAGCGGAGTACCTATTTGTTTCATGGCGTGCTTGACTCTTTGCAAAAATACAAGTGTTCATCCACCGTACTTCTTAGGTTCGAAATGTATACCTCTCTGCGTTATTCCCAGGATGCCTTTGTGAATTCAAGAAACACTCATTCTCCGCGGAGTCACCTTAACGTATTGATTTCTTCCTTACGGCATCGAGGTTTTGACCGATTTTATACCCTATGTAAACGAGCAAGTAAGGATGGCGTTGGAGTCTTTTTGCTCTCCATTGTTCCTACCTCTCGGAGACTAATCCCACGGAAAAAGCGGAGAGCAGCTTCACCTCTCTTCCCCGCTATGCACACGTTCATGCTTTCGCTTGGATCTCCCCTCTCTTACTTAATCCCCTCTCATTTCGATCCCTCTTCTCAAGAACGGGTAATTCTTAGCCACTCAACCTTAACATGAAACGGTTACCTCTGGGTTTCTATTGATAATTAGCATGCTCCTGGTTTTGTTTCTATATCGACGAATGGCTTTCTTGGAAATGCTTTGTTCCTGGGATGCGCTTTTCAGGAGCTGCAGAACGTTTCCGCGCACCTACAGGGTCCTTAGCCAACTGCGAAACAATGCGTTTTCTATTTGAATGTAGGATTCCATTGTGTTTTTCCAAAAAATGCTATCATCTTGAAATATGTTTCCCATCATAATTTATCGTGCCCCCGTTAACTTGCATTTATGGGATTTTACCTTTGCCAATGCCCATCTTGCTTCTCCATTTATAATGATACCCTTTCTTTGTTTTATTTTCATGGAAACATTGTTCATTTGGTTGGAGATTTTATCATTTTTGTTATTTCTTCATTTTGAATGGTAGTGAGTGCCCTCTTACGTACCCATTACGGTTTCAGTCAATGGGCAGAGTTCGCGGAATTGTTTAGGCATATATTTATCTATTCATATTTACATTACGTCATAAATCATTGCAACTCATACGCAGTACCATGAATCTTATCATTTTTTTGAAAATGAGGACATTTTGGAAACAAATTTTCACTGTACCACTGTGTCAACTTTAAAATATATTAAGGAATACTATAGTTTTTACGCCAAAGACCACATTCGATATTTTGTAGCCTCATGTCAAGCGAGGTTTTCTATCATGCTGGAATAATTTTCCATTCTGAAGATGCATTTAAATTTATGAGGCCACACTGTACGAGATTTATCCATAATGTCAGGCAAGTTATTGGAGAGAAAATATATAGCAAATTATTGGGTTTCCTCAACAATAGTTTTTGCTTTGCCCCCTTTATGCAAACGTGATTACGCCTGCAGCGCTTCAGCACCCCCGCCGTTGCGGTGGCTGCAGTCGCGGATTCTCCGCGTTCCTTTTCGCATCCCCTCGGAGAGCGTCACCCTACGGGCCAGAGGTGACTCTCCTGCATTCCTCACTCCTCGTCTGTGTCGACTGCATTACCGATATCACTCACGCGTCTCCGCCAATACCCCGCGTCCCTGCGTTTTTCTCACTTATTCGCGATTCCTCTCTCGCCCCACTACATGTCTTCTCTTGGTCGTTCATATCTCATAGTTCTCTTTAGAATGGAATCCAGGAGACATTATCTTCAACAGTAATTATTGATGAGACTAAGGGATAGAGGTTTGTGCATAGGACATATATTTTATCGGAAGAATAATTACCATCGGTGCTCTGCTTGTAAATCCTGAATTCTTTTATTAATTTTGCACTTATTTTTCCCCTCCCGGGTGTTATTCTCGCCATTACTAAAGATGTCTATATTCTCTTCCATTTCAAAACTTATATAATTTGTTTGATTCTTTTTAAACTTATCTAATTCAGTCTTTTTTCTTCTATCTGGCAGCCGTAACAATTTTCACCTCTCTCTCTTTCTCAGAAAGGCACGTACATGGTAATGGCACTGTGCAATTCGGGTAATTATTGGATCAGTAATTGTGCCGTCCTCAAATCGTCCCTACTGCTGTTAGTGATTGCAAGGGCTTTCCCTCCGGCATTGCCATCGCGTGGCGTGAGATTCGCTTTCCTTTCGCGAGCGATTGTGGCGGACGAATTGGGAACGGCGGATGAATTGGCTCGAGGAGAGCTCTCGTGTGTTTTGCATGCGCGGGCGACGAAGATAGGGTTGGATAGAGATAGGCTGCACTGACGCAATTGTCGGCGCTCACGCAACGACAGTCCGTGTCTTTCCCCTCGTGCTTTGTAGGTGGCTGCTGCGGTCGAGAAAGGAGGAGTGCAGGGTAAAGATGTGCCCTATACAACATCGTGCCGGTATATCTGGTGTATTCTTCCCAGTTTATCAACATGCTTTCCCAGTTTATTGGTTTGTTTTTAATTCCTTGCCCAGGTATGTTTGATGTTGTTTTATTATTGCCTGTGGGTATACCCCATGCCTTGCTCAGAATGATAGTTTCTCTACCGAAATTCAGTTATTAAGTTGAGGAAATAGTAGTAAAGAGGATAATTTTTTTCAAATTAGTTTTAGTAAAAGGAATTGGGTAGTAAAATTTAATTTAAAATTTTAACAAGATTTTAACGTAAAATAACTTAAAATAGTAAATTATGGTAATAGTAAACGATTGTGAGGTCTTTTTACGTCGGTTTTTAATTCTGTCGATGAAATCATTCTCCCTACGCTGCTGATTAATATTCTTTTGCATCTATGGTTAACACTGTTCTACCTCAGTTTCTAGTGTTTCAAATCTAAGTTAGAGTTACAAAATATAGTAGGAAGTTGTTAAAAGTTGGTGGGTTAGTTTAAGCGCATGCTACCTAAAGAGCTTCAATTTACTGGTTCACTGATTTATTTTTTGCGATATATCTTTCGGCCAATCCGTGTATCTTAAATGTATCGTATTTTACTATGTATGTCTGTATGAACCGCTTAACCCCAGAGCAGAGGGGGGGGGGGAGTCCCCAGGTTGTGTGTGAGTGCCCCGTCAGGCGGCGCCCTCTACTCCGAGGCGCCACTCCGCATCCCTTCCGACCGCGCCACCTGTTATCGGCTGCATGTGTAGCGTGTGCATAGTAATAGCAGCGGAAAGGCGACGAGGGCGTGATCTCGCGGCGGTCGTCGCAATGACGATGGTGGGGCTGAAGGCGTTCCGCCGCCGCCAGGAAAGTGTGCAAATTGCGTAATATAAGTGTGCTGAAATCACCTTCACGTTATTTTGGCTCTCTACCTCAATGTAGCATAAATTTATCGGGGCAAGAAATGACTTTTGAAGTGTAGGTGCTGATTTAATCATTTGTTTGTGCAATGATCCATGTTTTATGTGAAAGATGTAGCTGGTAGGTTTTCTCATCCTCTATCCAACGATTTTTTTGGCATGACACTATCTTGTCGATTTCCCTTATTAAGATAGATTTTGCTTCCTCGATGAAAACCTCTTTAATCTGTCAATGAATTTATTGTTGAACTCTGAAGAAGGAGCCTTAAATGGTTTGATTTATGATTAGTAAATATAAACATGTAATAAGTCTTTTAACGTTGAATTTTGTGATACGTTTTCATAAGCTCCCTTGACGTTATCATATCCGAGTACCCCATGCTCTATTGCTGTTTTGTTTTCGGTGACGTAAAAGGAGATTATTGTTTTATACGCACTATTTAAAGTTGAATCGTATACTAATATGCGAGGGAATGATGAAGACTGAAAGATAGTTGGATGCTGACCAAAGAGGTAAGGGGTTGGTAGATAATGAGGCGCATGTTCAAGATGAAGAGAGGTAGGTAGGTTGTGTCCTACAGTATGTGGAACTTAAGTACAAATTGAGATTGGAGGCCCTTGGGCATTTAGGCAAATCATGGTCTATCTACTTCCATGCCAACCTGGGTACCTTAAACTATCGGTGACCTCCAGCAATATCTACGGCTGCCTTGAAAAGAGGGTCAACCTCTCCGCTTGATACTCATGGCCTCGGATCTTTGGCTCACCTATCGTTCCCACTATCCGCTGTAACTCGGGGGGCGAGCCTCTCCTCATATTTCGTCGAAATGGGGCACAGGGCCAATCTCTTGGCTATCGGAGGTCGTGCGCGGGAGTTGACGTGTCTCGGGAGATGCGTGTGCCGTCGCAATGAGGAGCAGGTGTGCTGAGATTACCCCGGTGGAGTGGGGGGGGTATGGAGGCGGAGGAGGAGGAGGAGGCATTGCGGCAAGGGGAAGGGGGTAAGTAGCGGGTACCTAGTGCCATTTATTGACCGAGGTTTGCATTGACCTCGCCTTGCACCACCGCCATCCCCTTTCCGACCTCACCCCCTTCAAGTACCATCCTGCTAAGGGAATTGTTGGCGAAGGGTCGGGTTTACTCGGTCATAGGGCGAAGATATCCCCCGCATCATAAATAGAATGATTTATGGTGGCTTCTCCGCGTGGAATTCCTTCGCCGGGTCAATATTGATGGGATGATTAGCTGGAAAGGAAATGATGCGCCGTTGACGGGTGAAGCGCGTTCTTATAGACCTTTCGTGCGGATGACTTTTTCCTTTCGAATATTGTGTATGGTACCAGTATTCCTAAATTCATTCAAGGAAAAGATCCAACCATGAAACCCGCGGCAAAGATCCATGTATTTAAAATTTATTTTTTTGTATTTGACCTGTATGGGTTTTAAATCCCCTTATGTTCATCATTGCTCAAATATACATAATGATGAAATCTTATTAGACAGTTCAGTTTCTCTTTTCTGGAAGTTATTTTAATATTTTAAGTAAAAGTAGTAAATTTTTAGAGTTATTTATATTAGTTATTTAGATTTATTTATTTTAGTTATTTATAGTAATTTATAGTGCGTGATTATTCAATATTCATCGGCTTTCTTTTATAGCTGTTTGTGTTGCAGTAATATATTTATTAGTATTTTTAGAATCGTCAAAATTTCTCTCTCGTCCATATTCTTGCTCAAAATTCTCTCCTTACTATGCTCTGGAATCTTATTCTGGACTTTTTTTTTCTTCACCCTGGAGGAGATACGAAAGAACCTAAACATTGCTGTATAGATTTCGTAGTGGATACAATATGGTGAGGTTCTTTGTGGAAGGAATTTTGGAGGTAGGGAATTTGAAGGTAGAAAATACGCTCTGTGGATGGGATGAAGGGGGGTAGGCCATACACCTAGCTCGAGAATGAAGAATTCATGTGCTCTCAGGTATGGTAGATAAGCCTACTTCCATCAAAACCTACCTTAACCGGCGGAACGCCTCCAATAGTAATGGACCGTGCCTTTCCCTGCGCCTAAGTCTCGCTGCGAGGGGGATAACTCTCTCTCTCGCCATTTCTCCGTTCCATCGCTACCCATCGCTTTTTATTATTCTCCTTTCCCTTCGCCACAGCTTCCCCGTGGCCCTGGAGGGAAAATGGAAGGCCGTAAGCTGTAGGATAGCGGATTGCGGCGCTGTCGGTTGTTATGGTGGGGTGCCAGGGGGTTGGCAATTTTTGGCGCCCAAAATCTCACTTCACTTCCCTTCCCTCCCGAAAGCCACCGCGATGCCCGAGGGGAGCACACACAAGAGAATGGAAGAGTTTTGTTATTTTTAGTTCGACAGCCACCGCGGCGGCTCACCACTCCAGCCTGATCCTCCCGCTTTGGGACAACCTTCGATCATCAGCGTCACTTGATGCGCTGCCGTCCACCCCCTGGCCACGCGGGAACCAGGTTCCAAAATTAGCCAGACCCTGTGACTTGGCGTGGCTCTTTGATCACATGGGAAGTTCCCAAAGATGACCGAATCGCTGGCAATGTTTCTGTTTTTCAGTGCATGGTAAACGTGGAGGATTTTACCATATTTTACCTAGCTGTTCTATTGTTTGCAAATGTAACTAGTAAAAGTCATAATTTACATAGATTTTGTCAGTTGGAATTGTAGGTCGTTGCCACATTCCATCATAACCTTAGTTTTTTTCCGAATGTGTTTAAAAAACCATTCTTTAGGTCGGCAGATAATTTTATTTGTTTTATTTATTTTAATTCTTTGGGAATTTATTCATTTTATATCAAGAATACCTCTTTAAGACGTTATTCCTCTTGTCTTTGGCTCTCGTCAGTCGCCAACTTACATTAGAGAACAGTAATGGTGTAAGAATTTCGTGTGGCAGTAAATCTATAACCCTGGATTGTCTTGAGGGCATAGCCAACCGCGTACTTGAGGACTGTGGCAAAGTGATACTTTCTCCCTCTCCTTCCTTTTCTTCTGCTTCTTCTCTTCTTCCTTCTCTTCCCGAATATTTCCATGGCACCAATCCGATCAACCCCTCTCCCTGCCACTGCCGAACTTTAATTAAGCCCGGAAATTTTTTCTCCCCGCCCCCCGTCCGCCACACTTCCCCCTTCCTTCCCGGATTAAGCGTCCTGGGTGCGCGCTGCGAGTGTGGGAGGAGTGGAGGTGGCGGACGTGAATTTCATCGGAACCCACCTTTGTATCGGGATCCGCTCACAATCTCTCCCCTCCTATCATATAGTACAACCACGGTCTATACAGTCGCGAAAAGTGAGGCCTTTTGGTGCAATAGATGGTTAGAGCGCTCCAAGATGCGAGGGGGCATAACTTCAGTAGTATTATTTGATTAAATGTGTTAAACGATGAGTAAGGTTCTAAAGGATTCTGTATTTCTTGTATGATGTGAGGCACGATGCGGTGGAAATTCCTATTATTAGTAAAATTGGGCATTGCAATGTTTCCACTGAGTTCTATTTTGACACTACTATTGTATTAACAATGTTTTGTGTAACAACGAAACGCGTACTGTCAAAATAAAACTGGGAGGAAACATTGCAATGTCCAATTTTACTAAGATTCCGTATTTGATTAGAATATTGAAAAACTAATTGTTTAAGCAAATAATTGAGGAAGATGATTCAGAGATTATTGAAATTTGTAACCCCACGTATCAATTCTGCTTTGGCTGTTGAAAAATACTGCTGTTCCATGCGAGCTGTTCAAAATTAAAATAGAATAACTATTCTCGTTCACCACCTTAGGCGCTGGGCTCGGCACCTTAAAAGTCGACGTAGGGAAAATAACTGAGAATGATGCTAGTGTATGAACTGTGTAACAACCTTGTGTCCTCCGGGGTGGTGTCGACTAAGGCGCTTGAGCGCCCTCCGATCCGTCCTCCCCGGCCGCCTTGATATCCGCCCGGTGGGCGGGGTTGGTTGGTCAAGGTTCATCCCCACTTCCCGATCGCCATCCTCCTCGGACGTACGTCGAAAGCTTGCGTGGTGGGCGTGTGAAATGGGTTTCACTCTGAGGGTGGCTTTTACCGTGGAACGGGAAAATTCTTTCATGATTCACTTCTTGACTCGCAGTGAAAAATAAGTTCTTTTTATACTCACTTTTAATTTTTAAACCGAAACTGGTTGAAACCTTGGTCAGTTAAGAAGTATAAAATTGGATATAAACTAAGTTATTTTTTATAATAATCCCACAAATTTCCATAAAATCTATTCTGAAACGATCACTCATCTTATAAGTCATTTGTTTTTCGTTCTGCCATCATGATTGGGTAATTTGGCTATAATGTTGAACTCCATTACATGCCATGGGATTGGAGTCCAAGCTTGTTTCGCTTCGTTCCACGATAAATGCTATAAACAAGCAATTAGTTCGTAATTTCCACTGATTTAATAATGGCACCCGAAAAATAATAATGCGTTTAGGTGTATGGAGTTTAAAAATTTTTTCGCGTGGATTCCAAGTGTGCTGCTTATCAGCACTTTGCCATGAATTTAGTCTCTTATATGAGTGATTGTGAAGAAAAATGTCGTTGTCATTTAAAAAATACCGAATAAAATTTGCTTTTCCGTATGTTCCAGCAAGTCAAAAATAGGATTAAAAAATGAAATGAATCAATAGCTTTTGCCGATGTCTTAACTTGGGTTTTAGGATTAAAATTTACATTTTACCCTAGATTTTTTAGAAGGTTTTTAAGTCCACGTTTACCGCCTACCAAACGCCTACGGTTGTAAGGAGAGAAGAGGGTAGGGGCCCGCGATGGTCGGAGAGGAGAGACTGATGGGTAGAAAACGGGAGGAGGCGTGTCAAGGGGAGGAGGTTGGAAGTTTGGGTTGCTAAGGGCGTCGCAAGGGGATTGCGGTCGGGAGGATGGCGCGCGTGTTTTTTTTTTCGTCAAGGCTGCAGGAAAAGGGGCGGCAAAAATGAGTGTGGGGTAAGGGAGAGTTGGTGCAGGTATGGCGAGGGCGGCGGAGGAGTGTGGGGTTAAGTCGGGATTTGTGTGCCGGGGGTTGGATTTATAGAGGGTTATGTGAAGAGATTGCTTGGGCATCGCTTTCGGGGTGCGGGCGTGTTCGAGAAGAGCGCTTTATGTGTATATATACGATTTTTTTTATCCGGAGGTGTGGCGTGGAAGAGGTTTGGTTTTGGGGGTGCAGGTGTGTTTGTCGGGGGTGGGGTAGAAGAGGGGCGGATGTGTCCAAGGGGGACGGGAATGCTTCGCCCCCTCCCCTTCCCCCCACCCTATTCCTGTGGGATGAGTGTAACGGGACGAAGTTAGGTCGAGAAAATAAAGGGAATGGATTAGTCCGGCTTGATTGGTGGACTTCAGTTTTGAGGCGAGCGGTCGATGCTTAAGCCTCCAGAAACGTTTTGAGAAAGTAATTAAGGCGCGTTGCTCCACTCCTCTCGTGTGTGTGTGTCTCTCTCTCTCTATCTCCGTTTTATTTATTTTTTTCATCCCCATTTACTCCATTTCATTTTTCCCGTGTGTTACGGTTCTGGGTTATTTATCTCTTGTAGCGAGAAATTCGTCGAGTTCGTTGCTTGGGAACTGTGCAAGGGTGTCCCATTGTTAGATTTTGCTCAAGTGTACTCGGTAATTAAGATCCTGAAGAAGATTTTATCTAGAATAAATGGTGATTGTCTCTCTTTGGGCGGAGATTTTTTTTTAAGCTGCTTGTCTGAATTTGATGGTAGGAGGGAAGCTGTTTCTTACCTCCACTTTATTCTTGAAAACTTATTCTATAAGGATTCCATGTAAGTTTTTGTCCTTGATGCTTGGCACGTGCAAGGGATTTTAATAAATCCTTTTGAGTGATTTTGAGTCGCACCGCGTTTAATAAAAATATTAAAGTAGTTTTATTCCGCATGTTTCGTAATCAATCTTTCATCAGTGTCAGGAGCATTTCCTCTTGTTTGCCTTCAGTGTTCTTCAAAATAGCCGATTTTACAATGCGAGATTCAGTGGGTCACCATATCCCTCCAAAATTATCGCCAGGAACATTTTTTTTCCTCCACTACGGTAGGCCATTGATATTAGACAACTGTACCCCTATTATTAATCAGTATTAATTGATAATTATTACTAATATGAATTAGTCCTGACAAATTTTCCATTACTTCTGTCGTATCTCTGGGTGAAGTCTCTTTAGCGATGCCTCCTGTAACAACTTCGCGGTGAAACTCATGAAAGCTAAGTAGTAGAATTTATTTACCCAGGAGAACCGAGGAACCCGTCACGTATATGGAATATAAATGCTCATTATGTTTTTCTTTTTATTTATACTAATAATGCTTTTTTCGTCATTACCTAACGATATTATCATAAATGTAAGCATTCTAGTGGTACTGGCACGGTGTAAATGTGGAAGTACGCTAGATATTATTAAATTGCCCATTGTTACTGGCTGGAGTTGTTGCCAATTTCCTCGAGTTGACATCGGACTGCTATGTTAGGCGAAGCAGGGAGGCGTGACGAAAGGATCGAAGTTTCTCAAATGGTAGTCAGTGACAGTGGAGAAAAGAGTGCCAATAGGATGAATTTATTTCGCTGAGGCTGTGGATTAGAAAGGCAGGGAGCGGCCGTTGAGATTCCTAACGAGAGGAAACACGGTGTCATGGGAGCATGTGGGACGAGGGAAGGACGCGGGGTGATGCCTAGTGTGGTAAGTGAGGACGAGATAACGTGGTGAAGACGAAAAAAAACATTATGGCGTGGGAAATTTGTGTCCTCGATCCTCTACCTTTTTTAGTGTGTTAGGAAGACATTTTGAAGCGGATTGGAGGGAGCATCGCGTGTCGCTTTGAATGATCGATTGATTAAGTTACTGATTGGTGACGGCGTTGGGAGGATATGACAGAGCCCAAATTGGTATGTGGGCGAGAGAGGGAGAGAGAGAGGTGTGGAAGGTGTGTCCCATATAGCCCTCCCCACCCTCCCTCGAGGCCCTCCCACCACTATCGTCATGGAGACGACGCGTCGTGGACATCCCCTCTTTTCAGAGTCCTAACTCGCCGGGAGACGGGTGAACGTGATATATTGATGTCGCTATCTGTTAACTGTGGAGAGAGCGCGGCCCACGCCGGCCGTGCGAAATCGTTTGTTAAGGCCGTGAGGGGGAGGGCAAACGGGCCGGCGTGCCCGTGTTGGGAGAGGCGAGAACGCGTTGAATTGGGCTCCCTGCCCCCCGTCCTTCCTCTACACTGATCACCACCCGTCCCCTCTCCAGCCTCGCCATTGTCAAGGTGCGTTCGGCATGTGTCGAGGGTCGGCAGAGGCGGTGGCTCTGCGGTCGCCCGCGAAAATTAACTCCCCCGAGTGAGAGTGTCATGTGACAGGCGGGAGGAGGAGTCACGCGCGTGAAACCATTGCGTGGAGGGAGTGTGAGCGGGAGCCGAGATATTAGGCAATGCAGTTATTCACTTTTTCAGATTTCACTCGGAATTAATACACTTCCGCGTACGTATAAATTACTATCAACCTTTTTGTAAATGGCCTACATGTAGTATTATTTGAGGGAGTGGAGGAAAATCAATCGCACGCAGAAGTGAAGGTGTCGAATATTTGAAATAACCCATTATTCAGAGCGATACGGATAACATCATCTTAGTACTTTGCTTAGTTTCCACGTCAGAAAGGCACAGAAAAATAAGGGAGTTATTTTTCGAACGAAAAGGTATGAGAGTTCGTATTTTCCATGAACGGTGAAGGAGTTGAAGGAATGTTTGGTGCAACTCTGCCGTCAAATCACCCAAACGCTCAGATTGTTTCTTTTCTTTTTTTGTGGGGCTGAGTCGGAAAACACACCTCCATTTAGTTCCTATGCATTCAAGAAGGAATTATGGAATCATTTTTTATGAAAAATAATGATTAGAAACGGAAGTTTGGATTATAAATTAAATAACCAAAGAAATCGAGTAGTCCACTCTCTCTCTGACTTATATTCCCTAAAATTTCTCTCTTCTTTATGTTTTCTTGTATCCCTTCGCCCGTCATGTCGTTGCGTTTGACCACGCGCTGTTTCCTTCTCAATTGTGTGAAATTTTTCCTCCTATCACCAACAATCAACATCGAACACCTATTCATTCTAGGGGCATTATTGCACCCTAAATGGGATAAAATGGTTGAATTCATTTTTAGCTCGAATTTGGTCCATTACTTTTGAGGACGTTTTAAAATAAGTATTGGAAATCTAGAGCCTTTTGAATAGAAGAATTCCTTTTTCTCGAGGAAGCAGAATCTTTGCCTAGCTAAACTTAAGCTATAAATTCATCCTAGACGGGAATTTAATAAAAAGCATTACAGATATCCTTCCTACTAGAAATTTACCTAGTAATTCGTGCTCCATGTCTTGAAAAATAAGATGAGTAAATAAATTTATGTTAATACAATTTTATATCATTTGTACGAATGATTTTATTATTTTCAATAAGGAAACATTTTATTTTCACATATGTTTTCTTCTTACATAGATTATTCTCCTCTTTCTCGTTGGGGTCTTTTCAGGTTAAATGTTAAATTAAACAATTAAATGCAAACTCTTATGTATGCACTTCTTGTCATTGTTTTTATAGCTTCCATCATTTTGCTGGTTCTTGATCCATTGATTGACAGCATTTCAGAGATTTCATTTTATTTTATTTTGCACTGTCTATCATTTTATTCATCTTACGTTAATGGTCTGTGGGTTCTTAATATCCTTCCAGCTTATCCACTCGCTGGTAGAATGGTAGACCGTCGGTAGTTTCCATGCAAATCGCGATACAGATAGTTCAACTTAGTGGTAAAAACCGTGTTATCAGAAGTTCTGTTGGACCGTAGTGGCGTGATAAGTGGAGCATGACGCATTGTTTATTCATGACGGCTTCAAAAGTGTGAAATGTACAACTTGCCGGGGCGATAATCAAAATCGCTCGGCGCTGAGGAAATCTCTCCTTCTCTCTTGATTCTTTGTTAAGCGCTTCGTATTCATTCACGTGAGAATTACGCCGGGCCATTATTCCCTGTACCCGTCTGTGCAGTCTGTGCTCACTTGAAGCGTCATTGAAGCAAAGCCTCATTAGAAACGACTGTCATTAAGTGCCGTGAATCGAACCGTAAGGGAAAAGCGGCCAATAAACAGCAATCTCCCGGGCTGTCGTACACCTCCATTCTGCTCTTCCCTTCCTTACTCTTCTCGGATGCTTCTCTCTTCTTAACAATCCCACTATTTTCTTCTTTATTCCTTATTTTACCATCATGGAAAAAATATTGTGATGGCTATAATGTCATTCACCCAACATTGAAAATTTCCTCACATATTGTATTATTTCCGTTTAAGAGTCTTATTTGAGGAATATTTACTGCTCAACTCTGGTTAATATTTCAGGGCGTTTTTCATCAGTTATGGAATGTCTTAGTTCTTCCTGGTTTCACCTAGGTATCTGCCCACCTATGACACGTTCAGGTTTGTATTTTCTGTTTATGCCCTCCTCTTACGACTTCCTTGACTACAGCCACCCCTGTTGCTGCTTCACCGGTTGTGCGTGTGAACATTTTTTCTATCATGCTATTGCTCAATGTTCTGCTAGAATTGGATTCATAACGGCTTTCGGTGATTATTTTTTTCTGTCAGATGTCTTGTGAATCCTCTTTCGCTCTTACTTTCTTGCATCGATGCCAACTTTATTTGCCGGCCAATTATATGTTTGTTTTGAGTTATCAAACGCAAGATGTACATATGTATGAGTAATCTCATGGCTTGAGTAATGACTGTTTGTTGTTCCTCTATGAAGTACCGATGCGGTATTCGGGTAGTTGCGTCTTGTTGTAGTTAAATATTGTTTGTAGTGTGGATTTATTTCCGTGATTTGTTCCCTTCATTAATGCTCCATTTGAAATATCCTGCTAAGTCTCTTTTTATAATTATCATAGAGGAATAACTCTTGTCTGATTGTCTATTTTATGTATTTAATTTCACTAAGTGGGAGTAATTATCTAATTTTAACACAATTTTAATATTGAGTACTCAATTTTTCAAGACATTAGTTTTCTCGTCTTGCAGAAATGTTCTCATCTTGTCCCATAGTGATTGACCAAAATTGATGTAGCTTTGCTCTATTGATTCGAATGACCGTCAACTTAAAATCGTTTCTTTCCTGAAGCTGTTGCAACTTCTCCTGTTCAGGCGTGATGGTGGAATCACTATCTCACCTAGAAGTAAACATTTTATTTGTCATCTTAATTTATTTGCGTGATGTTATTTTTTACCATATGAAACGTAAAGAATTTATATCCTGCTGTGAATGAGAAAAAAACAAATAAGTTAGGACTGATACCTATGTCTTGATTTCAATCAATGCGGTCTGATACCTCGTATTTCAGGGGGAAAATAAATCAGCGTCTTAAACTGTGGGGATCAATTACCTCGACGCCACGAAGTACGCTACTCATTGGCAAAATGGATTGCCTTTGGATGAAAAGAGAGATGGCTTTAATGAAATCAATTGTTTCCTCCGACTTGCGCGGAACCGCCAAGTTCGTGAGTGGCCTCTCTTTGCTCAGATTGTTTCAATTACACGTTCCGCTTCGAGTAGTAGCCCAAAGGATTTTTTTCGCAGCTCCTGCCCGCCGGTCTGAGAAGAAAATGGCTCCGCGGTCATGATTAATATCACGCCTCATGCCTCGAGGCTTCGCGGAGATATTGAACGCGTTAAACGACGGTGGAATTCAATCCGAGGGGGGAGAGATATAGAGAGAGAAAAAAAGGAGAAGGCCGACTTCGGTATTCATTCGTTTGACCCACTCAAACTCGCTTCGTCTCGGCCCGAGAGTTTAGCCTGGGGAGGCTGCACTTCCCAAACCCCCAACCCTCCTGTCCAACTCTCTTTTCAACCCCTTTCCCTCCCCCCAACTGCACTGGCCCCGCGAACTAGGCCTCTCCTTGTGAGAAGGATCGAATGGGGGGGTGTAGTCTTTCGTCGCTCCTCTTGCAAGTCCGTCCTTCTTCCCCGTCTCATTTGGGAGCACCACCCTCCCCCCCCTTTCCTCACTTCCCTCGCCGACACCTCGGTTCTCCCGTGTCCGGGGAAACGACTCGCTCTCTCGCCGCTAAGAGGATTATCGAAACGCCCGGGAATTCGTCGGATTTTTCTCCGGCCCCCGTATGAATTTTTCTAAAAGTACGGGGAGGAATAAAGATTGTGGCGCCTTAGCGGTGGGAAGGTGGAGGGGTGGGAGTGTTGAATGGTTGGTTTGGGCCCAGGAAAGTGGTGGGTCTGAGCTCCTGGGGCTTGGAACGAGAGGCATTCCCATTTGCTATGAACGCAGCCCTTATTCGGTGTGCTTTTGAGACTTTCTTTAAGGCCGCGGTGTCGTTAGTGCGTCATCCTGGTGGTCGTGGTAATCTCTCTGCCGAAAGAATCGTCCAGACGTACCTATTGCTTGAAAATCACCGCATCCTGCTACGTAATATTTTTTTCGTCGAAATGATACCATCGCATTATGTTAAAGGATGCGGAAACTTTTTTTTATTAGAGATACATTCTTTTTCGATTTGGCAAGTAGTAATTTAATTCGATGAAGATTGTCATACTTTCATATGCTATCCTTGCGGAAAAGTGAATGCAGATGAATACATAATATGGAGTTCAATTTGATACGCTGGGAACCAGATTGAGGACTTATGTTTGGAGACTTTTGAGGCTTCTTTTTTCGTTATTTAAAGTTGTTTTTGATTTTTTATAATACAGTCGTATAGAGTGAGCGTAGTGCGGAAAGTGTAATTGGGTAGTATTTAAAAATTGTAGTGGAATAATTTTATGGCACAGTCACCACTTACGGAATGCGAATATTTTTTATAGGTAAAGGCCACTGTATACGCCATTTTGGAAGTCGTAAAATTTAGGCTTCACATCTCAACTTTAAAGTACAGTGGCATATAATCACGTCATTATGAGTTTTCCTTGAATTATCAGCAGGGGTGCCAACTTACAAAAAATATTGGGGGGCCCAAACCGGGGATCTTGCCCCCGGAAATTTTATAAGTAGTGAGTTCCAAGTTTTTTTTTTGCATTTCAGAAGAGTCAAATGATCAACATTAGTACCCTGATAACTCGAATCTCGATATCTGGACACTCAGGGGAAAATCAACAAGACTGACACATTTTTTCATCACACCTATAACGAATTTTTGAGGGGGCTCAGGGCCCATAAAGTCGGCGCCACTGATTGGCAGCTATAATGTTTCCTTAAGCCGTCCAAGTCGTAACTTCCGTATCTATATATATCCGTGAATTATTCCGCGTGAAATGAAATATTTTCGCTTTTGTTTGCTGTTGATTCCACACTGAAGGCGATTATAATTTTTCCAGGGTCGTTGACCTAATGGAGCAGGTGCGCGAAAATTGGAATCTAAGCTCTGCACTTGATGTCTGCTGTTGCCGGATATTAATTATACGGCGTTGCGAGTCTTCAATTCGCGCCGATAGAGTGCGAGCAGGGGAGATACTCCAGCGGCGGATTTATTTTTGTGAACGCTGCACGAACTTGGTCGATCTTTATTTTTTCCTCTCTTCCTTGTCCTTTCCTGCCGTGTTTACTTGGAGTCCTTGTTGCGATGGTGGACGTTTCCGTGTTTTAAAGGGGTACGAGAGGTTTAAGCTATGTGCGAGCAAGTAGTGCGGTCTGAATAAGTCTAACCTGAAATTGGTGGCGCAGTGGTTTCGTCGTGCGTTTAATTGCAATGTAAATCTATTTTTTTGCGTAAACCACCGAGGGAATTTCTCGAATAGCGCTGAACTGTAATTGAATTAAATAAGCATTTCGGAATTGGAGCAGCCAAGCGCGATGTTATCACTGTTTTACCCGCATGTGGTAGCGCTTTCCTGGATAATTTTTTTTACGAACTCGGGATGACTAGAAAGGTCTCCATATATGTTCAATGACTCGTGCGTAATTGAAAACGGTAAAAATAACTCCTTAAATATATTGTACAGGGAGTTCTTGCGTATCAATAATTGCCAGTTTTTGTTATATTTTCTCCCTTATGAAAGTTATATTTGAATCGTAAACTATGTAAGTACTAATTCCGTGAAATATTTTGAGAACAATTTTTACTGTAAGAATTAAAGTAATTGTTCATGAACAGTCCTGCTGGGAAAATTTTATTGCATGATAAACAATTTGTTGTCAGTTTGCCAAGTTTAAAAAATATAAATTCAAGATCTCGTTTTGATTTTACTCGAACATTACAGATGTAAAGGAAATTATGATGATCCGCTTGATGTGGTTACAATTTTGTATTGCAGCGTTCTACAATAATATAATGATAAAGGATTTTATGAAAGATTCATATCAGTGAATAATGGATCCTTTTTCAAGAAATGTCATTGAGACGTCGAGTCACACTCAAAATTGTCTAGGAGAATATTTTTGTGACAATTGTAAAGCCATGGCATCTTTGGAGTTTCTTCAATATAGTCTTCTTATATATAAAAATGAATCGCAAAATGTGTTGGTAAGCGCATAACTCAACAACGCCTGGACCAATTTGGCCAATTATTTTTTTAAAATGTTCGTTGAAGTCCAAGGATGGTTCTTACGGCGAGAAAAAAATCGAATAATTGCCGGGAAAACCCTAAAAACAGCCCTTCTATATATATATATAAAAGAAAGTCGAAAATCGTGTAGTTAGAACACTTATAGCTCGAGAACGGCTGCACCGATTTCAATGAGATTTGGTTCTTTGGATTCGTCTCAGGCGGGGTTAACATATAGGCCATCAAAAAAAGGATAATTTCACAAAAAAATTCATCTCTTTCCTATGGACATGCTTTTAGGAGTTATAGTAACACAACAATTGATAAGTCGGTCAAAACTACAAATTAAATAATTTGTTTTGTTTTTACCGCTTTAATAACTGAATTTAGTAACAATACAACATTTTAATTACTAAATATATTCAAAATATTAATTAAATTGAAATTACATTTTTTAAATTTAATTCGAGCTGATTGTAAGCCCAGCCGTGGCCCAGCTCGAGTTGACACTTCACTACCGTGTTTGTAAACAAATCTCCAAGCAATTGTTGACAAACGGTAATGTCCGTGTTCCTGTGGAGGAATCGAGTAGTTTTAACTCATTTCCTTGGAATGATTGCAAATTAGTTTCAGTGAGCTCATAAACAAAGAGTTCCAGAATATGATTGATCACCAAAAGAATCAAAGATGGTTGATTTAGCGAGCAAGAACAAAGATGTGGATGACTAAAACGAGGTAAATTCAAATAGTTCGTACTCTGCATGAATTCGAATCTTTTAAATGTGCAACAAACGTAGACGAAATCACCAACTATCTATCTGAATATTTTAAGTCTTTGGACGTACCTGGCATACCAAGGCACGATTTACAGCAAAATGTAGTTTCTGTGTTCATGATCTTTCGAAGACTAAACCAACCATAACTGTCCAACGGAACGTGTTTGGTGATTAAAATAATTGGTAAGGAATGTGATTCACGCAACTTTACTCAAAGGAAAATTCAAAGGTGAGGAAGTCCTTATTCCGAAGATTCCATGATCTCAACTCACATGCCCTTTTGAGCTTAAACATATTCAATTTCAAATTCGTGTTGCATTCGTGATAACGATTAAAAAAATCGCATGGTCAGTCTTTCAGTTTTTGTGATGTTTGTGCTCATGTGCTAATGAAAACCCATGATTTTCTCATGGTCAATTTAACGTGCTATGTTCACGAGTCGATAAACCATCCTCTGTACTTCTTCCTTCGCTTCAAGCGCGTAGCTAGGATAGGGGGTTTTCGGCGTAGCTAATACTACGGGTCTGTAGGGTATAGAAAACTCGCTAAGTTAATCGCGAAGTGTGGGGGAATTTCCCCCAGACATTTTTTAAGATAAATGGTTCAAAATAGTGGGTTTTGCGGCTGTGTGAATAGTTAAATATGTTTTGTTTGTTAGTCATCCGTCCCCCTAATATTAATAACAAAATCTTTCATAAAAAAATTCTCTAAGCTCTTGGGGGGGGGGGTTATCCCCCAAAACCTCCCCTCGCTGCGTCACTGCTTTGCTTCCCTATATTTATTTAGCTTCATCCGCTTCATCTTGCGCCTGATAACAAAACAAAAACTGTTGTTTATCAGAAGGTGCTTGACGCAAGACATTATACCCGAATGTGTAGGGCTCACCGTGGTGCGTTTACGCATGCAGTACGTTTACGCAGTGCATTTTTTCCAAACAGAGATACTAAAACTGGCGCGCCTTAAGTTATTTAATACGAATGCTGCTTCCTAGGGGCTTTTCTTGCACGATTTGAGCATCAGTCAAGCGTCGGTCTGGGGTTATGTCAACCTACCCCCTGAATGGGCCAAGTGTATGCAACAGACTTGGACCTAAAACATTTTTTTTTACAGCTAATAACGCAAATATCCAACAACTGAATGCGTATAATTTTTATTTCATGAACTGCTTTATTAAACCACAATGCCCAAAATTTCTTAAGCTAAAACGTAAGAAAATTTGTTTACAAAAATCCGCGTAAACGTACTCCGATCCACCCTAATTAGATTCAATAAAGAAAATGTCTTTCTGACAAGCAATTTTGGTACTCATTTACGTAGTTTTATTGAATTTGTATCCTTATTTTATTATAATAAATTAAACATGTTTAAAAACGATACAGCCGCTCTTGATTTATAAATGGTGTAAGTAAACTGTAGGTTCATTGATTGTTGGGCGGTACGAAGTTCGCCGGGTCAGCTAGTTATATAATATAGTTGTATGTCATCCACCTTCGCTCCTGCCTTTCTCGTGCGTAGGCACTGAAGGGTACACCTATATGTATTCAGCTTGGAACGATCCTTGTGCGATCCCATTTCTTATCGGATTGCGACTTAACCCATCGCCTTTTTATTTACTGCGAATGGATTTATTTTACCGAGAAACCCACCTCTTCACACGCGAAAATGGTACATGATCGTTACCCGCCGCTGAGAATTACATGTTAGTTATTTTTTTCTTAAAATGCCTTCATTTTATGCTTGTAATTTACCAGTGTCTTCTTTACCTTCTCTAGACTGCGACATCTAAGTGCCTAGACTGAATGTTTTGTAATAATCTTAAATGTTATTCACACAAACCAAACCGCCGATTTTTTATCAGGGAATCATTATTGCTGTACGTTCATTTTTTGCTTATACGAAATGCAGTGTATTATTCTTGTATCGTAGAAATCGCTATATAATTGATTCTTTTTCATTGACCTCTCCTGTTATTTTAAAAGTCTAATGAAAAGTAACTATAAATTTGCTTGTAACTTAGATAGTTTTTTCTGTGATGCTGTAATCGGAACTTGCTACAGATTACAGATTTTAAAAGGCGACTGGAAAAAGCGAGTAACTTCTTTTTTAGTCACAGTTATCCCCACCCACTGCATTCGCTCCCTCCATTCGAAGCTCCAGCGGGAGGTATTCCCGGCTCGCCTGTGCATCGGCAGCGGGGTGGGAAGGGCCTCGACGCTGACGCGATAAACCCCCGTCGGTACTTCATCAACTGGCAGGCCCGGATTCGGAGTTGCGAGGTGGAGAGAGAGGCTCCGTCCTGCTCGTTGTGTGTCGGGGTAGGAGGTTGCCCTGGCGGAGATAAAGAGTATGAGAGGCCGGGCATTATTCCGGTTCACTCCCCTTTTGCCACCGCTCTCCACTTTTGTTTACCGTTTGATTTTTTACAACCCTCTCTATTCCGCGAGGCTTGGGCGCTGAGATATTGAAGGCTCCTCGGCTGCTGGCAGCAGCGTAGCCGAGGTAGTCCGTGGAGGGGGTGCTCTGTCTCTCGTCTTGTAAAAGCCTCAGGATTGATTTTATTTTTATAAATTCCTCCAGCCTCCTTCCCGCGCTATCCTTTCGCGGATTAGTTGGTTGAAGAGAAGCAGTTGACGAAAATTCGCTCGTAACGTGCCTTTTTCGTTCGTAACTATTTTGATTGTGTTTTCGTTATTGTTTGCCTGGTACTTGAATTCTCTATGTTATGACCCATGTGGTTAGATATGATAGGTTTATCTTCAACCATCTGAGATGGGTTAAACCAGGGTGCATATCAATCTTGAGAATGTTGGGATTGTTGATTGAGGTTGTCACACTGGGATGGATAATATCCATTGGATATTCCTTCTTCGACCACCGGTTTTGATAGAATTGCGTAAGGCTTTTCCGAATTGTTACTGTCGTTTACTCTCCTGTCAATGACTTCCCCCTTCAGTTCACTATAAGGCTTATCCCTTTCATTCCCTGCATGAAAGCTATTCTATTTCTTCCTCTCTCTCACTTACCTAACATTCCCACCCCTGACGCCAGTTTTACTCACCATCCATGATCCATTGCTCCATGCAAACCTTCTTTTTCCTTCGTATCTCATCAAGAAGCTTTCCCTTGTCACCCACTACGTCCAGCACTTTATCAATTCTCCTCCTCTCCGTTCTCCCTTTCCATTCCTCTCCATATCTATCGCCTCCAGTCTTTTCTCGTCATTTTTCGTAAGTTTTCATGTCTCCTCATTGGAAAGGGCTATACTCTAGTTTTACCTACGTATCACTCCTAAAGAAAAATGTATTCTCTTTCAATGCTTTTTTGCCTGCACCAGAGGTGGATCTTAGCATCAGATGCGGTCCCAGATGGCCTTCGCATGCATCATGAGGAGGTGGACTCCATTGGGCTGGATGTAATGCAGACGCATTCGGGGTGGGGATGGGTGCCGTGCAATTGCGTGAGGCGTGCCATTAATTGCTCGCTTCGCCATGAACGGTGCACGCGTGATCGCCTCAGGAGACGCCGGATGCTCGCTGGTTTAACGCCAAGTGCACATCGAATCACGCGCGTGATGCACCCGTGCGCATTGTCCCCGCTGCGGAATGCGTTGTAGGTGTTTCCTTATTTCTCCATCCCTCTGGAAACGGTCGTGTGGTCTTGGTACAGGTTCTTTCGGCTTCGAATTCATTCCATTACCTAATCTCCATTCATGCCTCCTCGTAAGGGGAAATCTGTCCTTGGCTTCATTATCAAGCATCCGTAATTATTAACTTCTTCCCTTTTATTTTTAATTCTCTGAAAAATTATCTCTTTTCCATTTCATAAACTCTTTGTGTAAATTTATGTAGAATCTCTCTCTTCATGCAGAATACTCGATAATTATTTTGACGTGCCTAATATGTGTACGTTAGTTCAATGTAAATTTATTAATTTAAAGTTTCATGTTTTAAATTATATTATTACCAAGTGCTCGTACGTCGAATCGCATTGCATATAATTTTTTGTGAGTTTTACTGTCTCAAAGTTATTTTTGGTCGGTATATTGCCGTATTATTTTCTCATTGTATAGCTACTGATTTTACCCCGGTGACTAATTTTTTATTTCCGCACATACCATGTACGACTCGATCTTTGATTTTGTATATGACGTGCCTTCCCAATCTATGAGCGTTGCAGAGGTCCCGTAGACTCGTTAACTCTCTCCCACTCACATTCGTGAAATTTTTCCTCCGGGATTTCTCCGCGAACGAAGTGATAAAGTCACCCATTTACGCCTGCGGCTATGGTTACCTCCGTCGTTTTTTCCACCGCCGTTGTTTTTCTCCCTTCCCTTCGAAGGTTAACTCGGCAGAGTGCAGTGGCGTAAACATCCAGCGACTACGGGATTTTGCGCATTTATGCGAGCGGGAGTGCTTGGCTATGATTTTTTTCCCGAATGTGTAAATACACGGTGAACATATGGTTATGTATTCGCGTAAAGTGTAAGTTTGGTAACGCTGAAAATCGATTTCCATGCGAATGAAATTCTGGGGATAATTTTTCTTTTATATGTGGGACGTAGACAGGCTAGAGAGTAAGTCTATAACTGATAAAGGATGTCGGAGGTATTGATAAATTGATGTGGGAAATGATCGATATCTTTGAGACAAAGACAGGTGGGCTTATTTCATGATTTTGGTCAGATGACAGGTGCTTTTTTATGTTTTAAAATTTCCTGCTTCTAATAAGGCTTAATTTATGTATAATAAATTTACAGCTTTAGTTATTTCTACTAAAACTCATCCGTACTTTATATCGTAATTCACCGCATCTGGCACAATTTACTCATTCGTAACAGGCACAAATGATCGTATAGTTTTGAGGAAATATTCTACTCTTGCCAAGTTGTAAAATTACCGTATAGCGTGCTTATATCATTGTTCAAATGTCCCGAAGCCGTCCCCTGGCTGTAACAGCATGCCCTACCTCCCTAGGGGCCCGCGCTGGTCGACAGCTAGAGTGGCTGGCTACCAGGAGAAGGGTTAAGGGGGGTGAGGGAGGGTGGATATGCGAGCTCAGGTGCATCACGGTAGCGGCCCCTAGTTTAGCCTCTCAGTCAAGCACCGGACGTGTGTGTTGGTTGGTTGTCGTTGGATGGAACAGGACGGCCCCGGGGGAGGCTGGAGAGGGGTTGCAGGCGGCTGCAGCCTCCAGTACCGGCGCTCAAACATTTCAGCTCGCCGAGTCACAGGTGCTATCCTGACCGTTGCATGCCTAGAGTACACAAGCGAGATCCCCTCGTCCGCAAAAACAGTTGAATGCAGTCAATAGGGTGCTCCTCCCCCTCCTCTCCTTCCTGCTGCAGAGCGGCCATCTCCCTCCTCCGCTGCCGTTGTTGTTGTTTTAATCGCTAGGAAATGTTTGCGCAAGGTTTTCACTCTCTCTCTCTCCCTTCCTTCATACCTCTCTCCTCGAATCCTTCCGTTCACGGCGATTTCACGATTGAGGAGGATTGGATGCATGAAAACTCGGGATAGAGGATGTTAGAGGTGCTTAAGCCCCTTCCCACTTCTCATATCATATGCAGGGAATGGCCTAATGCTTTGATAACTCTTTGTTGTTGTGAAAATACCGTACCACAAAATCAAAGCGCAGGTTACTGTTGTTGGGACAAAGAAAACATTCCATAAGCTTATTGTCTATTATAAGCGATTATTGTGACAGGGGAAATTATTTAAATAAGTAAAATTAGCAATAAAAATTAAATTATAATTCGGAATTACCGCTGGCGTTAAAGAGGCTCGGATGGCATAAATTAGGTGAAATACATGGTTTAATTTTTCTTTCGAACAAATATTCGTTGAGGAAAAATATTTTATGCATTAAATGTTTTTATGAACGAGGTGTAACGGTAAGAGTTAATACGAATGTAATATGGAATTCTTTTGCTGAGCAAAAAGTGGCGTAAATTTAATAATCACATCATAATTTGGTGATTAATCCATTATTTTCGTGTGTTGTAATGAAATCCAACCATTGTATCGTAAACCTTTGAATGATAGGTCTAAATATGCCGTATTCGTCTCGAAAAAGCTGTATTCATCTCTGCATTGTGTTTTGCTACGAAGAATGTAGGTTTACTTAGGGAATACTCACTGAATGCGTGATATTTGTGTGCATGTTTTCTTTTCGCATGGCTTAGAAGACTGCAGAATCGATAACTTCTCGATTATGTGTGTTATAGAATTCTGAAGTTTATCGAGGAGGGTTGTCAAGCGGCGATAATTCGCTAAATTCTCAGCGTTAATCTAGCTTAACTGGTGCAACATTTTATGTCATTAAATCGGTATCCTTTGATGGAGTAATGGTGCTTGGTGTGAACATTTAATTTTCACGAGTGCCGCTGTGCATATTTCGAAGGATAGTGATGACAGGTATTCATGGGATGATGATGAAAAATGGCGATTCCTTGATTGTGGTAATGGCGACCGCATCTGCGAAGCGCGGCCTCGGAGGTGCAGCACAGCCGACCAAGTGCCATAAATCGAGGGTTGATCGCGGCCAAATAGATCCCGCGTCTAAATTGCCGTCAAACGCATTCTGACCTACTTCCAAGTTGCCGACGCACACCGTCGGCGTCCCATATTTGTTGTTGAAAGCACTCCCGCTTACCTTTGATATTGCACGTTGTGCTCGCGCGAGTTCCGCTTGTGATTACATGCGCTCGTCGCCGAGCGTTTGTTTTTTCATTATCTGCCGTCCCCAGCGCCTCCGCGTGGATTTTCATCCCCGTCCGGCCTTTGACGCGTTATGCCCTCCATTTCCAGTAATTTTATCTCCTCGGCAAATCTATATGCAGAAGTGGCGCTAAAGCGTCGCTCCAAAATAGTGTCTCCTCTTTCAGGGTGCAATTTGTGACACTCTCGTGCAGAAGTAAATTTCGCAATTGACAGAGCCATTACGCGGATCACAAGCCTTATCCTTGATTACTTTGTGATAATTCGGTGGATTTTGGAGACGCGCATTTTGAAGCGGAAAAAATATTAATTTTTTTCTTCGATGAGAAATCCATGTAAACGCAATTGCTTCTATGAATGGGCAGTAATCTTCCGGTACTAATTGCATCATTTGCCTTTTTGGTTTCCGTAACGTTTATTTTAGAATTATTGACGCAGTTTTATAACCTTTCTAATTTCGGAATTCCTCTTAGATATTGTTGGAAAACCAAGTTTTGATGGCTGCCATTACACTCCATGATTTATAAAATTATGGTATATTTAAGGCCATTATTAAGATTTATTTACATCATACGTTAATTCAATCGTGCCAGAAGCACATTTGAAGAACTCATTCTTACAAAGGAACGCACTCAGTGAAGTCACTCAAGGGAGGCAAGTCACTCAGATAAGACAACGTTCCATCCCCTGCGAGAAAGACAACTTGGTTTCCTACGCATGTTGCCTCGCACAAGTGTACCATTTTCAATAGTGACCATGATGTCACGCAACTTATGTTGCAGCTAACCTAAATTTCCTACCTTGACTCAAACTTTTGCTTAATTTAATCCCTTAAACCATCAAGGGTTTAAATAGGCGAGTTTCACGGTTATGCTATCCTTGAAGCAACAAAATCTCTGGTGATAGAATAATCTTCTTTGTCTTCAGATCTGTTAGTTTTGCTTCCATGGGGTTTGGGGTTTTAAGTAGTCAAGGTTCCGTAAGCAGCTGTCCAATCGCCTCACGGCACCTACTCCTGTTCCCACACTCACCGTAGTACTCGCCGCCTTGAGGCCGGAAAAAAATGTGTGTGTGCATGTGTCGTGACTTACCATCGTTATTTGAAGTCGTAATTGCTCTACTCCAGAACTTGTCGGTTTGGGCTCGCTCGCGCAAATGATCGTGCGTGTGTTTATTTTTTCAAGTCCTTGGGCTGAGCGCTTTTCTGGACGGCGTTCTCTTTGACTGATCTCTCGCCCTCCGTACTTTCCTCCTACCCCTCATGTTTCCCTCCTGATGAAGCACTTTTTTGCGGAACGCTTATTTTTTTAAATTCCCTAGAGAGTTTTTTAGTTTACTCTCTTTCTCTCTCCCTCTTTCTCCACCCTTTGGGTTTCCAAGTATTCAATTTTTCTTCTCAACGTTCCTCATTACGGGCTTTTCGTGGTTTGCCGCTTACCTTCCCCCCATCTCCCGCCCACCTTCCTCCTCCTTCGGAAATGTTTAAGGCCATCGGAGAACATTTCTCTTCTCAGCCTTGGCGATTTCTTTTTTTTTTTTTTTTCGAAAATCCCCTTCGCTTCAGTGATAATCGCCGCCTCAAAATAGGCCAAACTTGTTTTGCTTTTCCACTCCAAACCTCTCTCTCCATTATCTACCCTCATCCTCCGCCCACCCTTCACCCCAATCGCATCAAATTTTCTTCTTTCTCCCCCTCACCGCCTTTCCTACGTCTTCTATACCTCTCCCCCGAAAAAAAACCTGCTCTATCCGGCCCGAAGGGTTTAATGTGGCGTTGCCTTTAGCGCCGCGGGAAGACCTACTGCGTGCCCTCCGCCCTAATGACTCCATATATCGTTTGATTCTTCCTCCCCTCCTCCCGTTCCCCTCCTCCTTTTCCCGCAAAACACTCGCCCCACCGCCTTTCTTTCTTTTTTTTACCCTCTCTCGACCAACTCCTTTCCCGTGGTCCACACATCTTTGTGTCAGGAAAAAATGCTCGCATTCCTTTTGCGGCCGCCGTCCTAATCCTCCTTTCCTTTCCTGGGGTGCTCATTTTTTCTGTATTTCCACCTATTTGTCGGCTTTGTTTCGCCCTTTGTAGGGCAGCGTTCGTTGTATTTTATCCAGCTCGATGGAATGTCTGTAATACCAGAAACTTTAATGGGATATCTCACGTAACCTTTTAGTGGCAACGTAATGGGTAGCGTATGGGTCATTCCATGTCAGTTCACCCAGGCATGGCACCCACCGACTTGGATTTTAATGAAAGTTTTATCACTAGCTACTATCACCTATCTAATGACCCATGTAAAATATTTCCTCTCTCACTCTCATAGTTTGCAAGATATGAGGAGTCAAAGTTTGAGATGTTTGCTCAGAAGTGGCGCTAGTGGGAGTCAAATTCCAGAGTGCAGGGCACAGGGTAAAAATTCATAACTCAGAAACCACAAAATATATTTGAATGAAATTTTTACCCCTTGTCTATCCAAGTGCATAGCTTCCATAGTAATGTCTTTTATTCCCCTTGCATTGTTATGTTAGCCAAAATGATATCAACAGTTGTTAATTAACCGATCCTAAATACATCCTAAATTTGGTCGATACCTCGAATAATGCTGATGAAAAAGAGCTCCCAATCAGACTTTTTAAAACATCACAGGCAAGAGGGGGTCTGCTATCTTTGTTATATGCTTCTATCTGATTTTTCAGGCTAAGATGGACATTTGAAAAATCGCAGTTGATGAAATGAAATTCTTTCTTGCAAACTCCGTTTGGGAATAAAATTAGCTACTAAAGCTACTAATCAATACCATCGATTCAGTTGCGTTTCCAGGTATAATTTGGAGAGAATTGAAGTGAGTGTTCGTTTTAGTTTTTATTCTGAATATTTATAGGAATACCTTTCCAGTGGCTTTGTTCTTCCTTATTTGTATCTCAGGAAAGCGTTTGGCTCTTGGAAAACACTCTGTTGCATCTCGTCATTTCCTCGTAGTTTTCCATTCGCCACCCTTGTGCCTCTTTGCCTTCCGATTGCTCACGAGGATTTCATTAACTTAATCCGAGAAACTCTTGCCGCGCGAACTCTCCCCTTTCCTCACCTCTCTTTGTCTCGAGAATCCAGCCTCCTGCCGCTCCGAACTGCTCGCTAAAACCTTTTCTCGTTTGAATTTCAGATTTTTTTCCCCTTCACTCTCGGTCCAATTCCTCTCCTCTCGATGGTCTCCGTATTCCGGTCGTTGTTGTTCGCGCCGCTCGACTCCGCGTCCTTCGTGTGGCCGTGTGTTTTCTTTTAAAAAGCAATCGAGGCTGGCAAATGCAGCTCCATAACACCCCCGCACTCCCCCACCAACCCCTATTTCCGCTCACGCCGTACCTTTCATCGCCCTCTCTCTCCTCTCTCTCTCATTTTTCCTTTGATGTCCACCGCAGGCGACCCCTGACCTCTCCCGTCCCTTCACCTTTGAGCCTCATTAGTCAGTTAACGAGCTCTCCCCCACTTTCATTACCCCCCATATCCTCCTCCTTTACTGGCCGCTCCTCAACCGCCAATGCCTCCTCCTCTTCCGTCGTCCTCAAGACCGCCTTTTATCCACACACTTTCCATCCTTCCTTTCAGCACTTCCACGTCTCCATATATCTTTCTCTTTTGCCTCCTCTCCTCGCCTCCGCCTTCTCCTACCGATATTCGTCGTCCGTTGATGATGCTAGAAACTAATCAATGCTTTTGGAGCAAGGCTGAAGGAATGTGTGCGTCCATCGGCCGAGAATCCGTGAACAGTACCCACCTTTGGTATTCCCTGCCTCGTGCGAATCGCTTTCTCGCCTTCTGCCGTCTTGAGTTTTCCTTCAACTTGAGCTTCCCCCCTTTCCACAGCTCTTCTAGTAGCTAGTTGTGGCCATGTTCTCTCAGTAACGTAGCAGCACTGCTATGTATGGTATATCTGGCATTACACCACGTAGCGGTTCTTTGTTTTGCGCTTAGGATGGATAACAATCGCAAAATTTTGCAAGGAGAGACTAATTCGTAGGGTTCCTATAAATGAATGTTAGGAAGAGTAATTGGTCAGTGTAAAATGAAAATAAACAGCTGCCGCATAGGTTAAAAAAATTAGTGGCTCCTGGGTAATGAGGAGACGGAGCAGCTGATTGTAGTCAATTTTTAGTGCTGAGAAAGGCAAGGCATGTCGCTGCGACGTTGAAGAGAAAAGTTAGAAGTCAATAAGTGAGAACCGAAAAGAATACAAGAAAATGCGAATAATGATAAGATGAGCTCGAAGTTATATACGGGAAAGAGAATGATTGCTAACCTCCCGGGGACTAGGCTAAGAGGTCTGGAGCAAGGCTAAGTCTCCCAGGTGACTTGCCTTTGTTCCCGACTTCCTTTCCGCGGAAGTGAAGGGTTTTACTGATGCCAACCAGGGAATTGCGAAGATACGGGAGGAGGTAATGCGTTCCCCGCTGCATGCATCTGTTGGAAGACGTGGGTGCGAGGTTTTTGGTGGATGAGGCGGGAGGAGGCAGATTAATGTGGCCCTTCGCCTCGGATGCCGTGGCCGAGTCGTAAATCCGCCGAGTGACCGGGGATTTCTTTCTCCCCCTGCTCACCCCTCCCTATATCGAGTGCTCGGCAAAATCCGTCCGCGACTTTGTCCCACCCTCTCTCCCTTTTTCAAAACCCTCTCGTGGAAAACCCTCTCCTCTATATCCCCGTGAGGTGAGAAGTAATGCGTTCCCTATTATCCGGCCTTCGCTATTCCTTGGTTTGTGTCGGGCAGTGGCGCAGCCTCCCACAAAAGATATTTCAGGCTTCGCCACTGCCCGGCACAAACCAAGGAATAGCGAAGGCCGGGTAATAGGGAAGGCATTACTTCTCAACTCCCGGGGTTAGAGAGGACAGGGTGGCGCAGCCTGAAATACCTTTTGTAGGTGGGGAGCGGGTTGGTGTGGTGGCTTGAGTGTTGACTTCCCACCCCATGGGCTCGGGTTTAAATCCCGACGGTGGCAGAGAATTTTCTGGGACTGCTCGATCCCTTTTTGAATGTTATGTGGAGGACATTTCAAGCGCGACGCTCGTAACGTTAAACCGTGGTCCCCTTAGCGCCTTTCGGTAAGAGGAGGCTAATGCCGACGCCGGGTTTCTCTCCACTTTTCCTTCCATACCCTTCCCTCATGGCGCAAATGACCTCAGCTGTCGGTCGCCTCCTCTAAATACCATACCATATCATCTTTTGTATGACTCACGCTGGAGGGTAGGCAAAAGTAGTCTGCCTTCACCTGCGTGTCTTTAATAATTTTGATAGTACTTTACGTTATAGTTATTCTTGTGATTTACGGGTATTTTATCTCAGCACCACCATTTAATTATCTTTTTTTAAATCGAAATTTAGAAAAATTTATATTTTTTTCGAAGCGATGGATGAGTTTAAGGTGCTTAAACGGTTTACTTGGAGCAGTTTGCGAATTACCCTGCCCATCTCAAATTGATGTTTCCTCCTCAATGCCCTACAAGATCTATTCTATTCCATTATATTTCAAAAGCCCATTCTTTTCCCCTTCCGCGACGGTCTAATATCATTCCCTACAACTGCTTTTGTACTCTAACGTATCTGCTTAGGATTCGCTCCGTGCGGACCTCTTTGCTGCTGAAGGTGTCGACGCAGAGAGTGCTAAGTGGGGAGGGAATGCTAAAATCATGTTTGAAAGAAGATGTTAGGTAAGCGGGAACTTGGAGAAATGGAATGGGATTTATAAATAGAGTGGAAGAAAATCGCGGCGTTACGTACAAGAGAAGGGTGAAATTCAATCAAGTGAGAAGGGGCGAGTCATGAGGAGTGATTCGCACAATACTCCGTGTAAACTTGCCTTAAGAGGACGCATACGTCTCTCTCGATAGGTCTTTTTCTTGGCAGATTAATCTTTCCAAACGTATGCTATCATCTTGAAAAGTTAAGGGTGTATAAATCAGGCCATTTTCAACATTTACCTGTATTTCAAATGTGATGATTTTTTCCGTTTAACTTTCAATATAATTATAAAAGTATCCGATTTTTCTCATATAACTTTTTGATACTCGAGATGCAGGCAGATTGAGCTGGTTCTATTCTGATTTCCGAGAATATTTCTAGGCATAAGTTTTACGTGCGTGATCCGTCACCAAAAAAACGGCCGTTAAAGAGGGGGTTTACGTGGCCTTAACAGGTGTTGATCTATGAAGGAGAATTCTTTATTTTAGCGGCTTTCAAAGATATGCGAGATATTTTAAGGCTAGAGCCATTTTGAACGTTCCCACCTCTCCCCTCTCTACCTACAGTACTCCTCAAAAATCCTTCCCCGATTCCGCCCCCTCCCTTCCCTATTTTCAAATCCCCCCCCGCACCCCCACGTATGACTCCTCCACCCCCGTGACCCTCCTTCGTCTTCCGCTTTTTTCCACTCTGATGCCGCCCCCGGGGCGTTCGAACGGCTGAACAATGGCTGCGTGGGGGTCGGAGGAGGCTGCATCCATCCATTGCGTCCGATGAATCGATCTGGTCGCCGCTGCTTCCCGATGGTTTCGCCGTGAGTTTGGCACAAACACGGCGCGCGGCCGGGTGATCCATTTCGCGCTTCTTCATCCTTTTTTTTTTGGGAGGGGGAAAGCCACACACAGCGGTGGTGTGAAAATTGTGGAAAGTTCGGAGGAAATGTGAATCGAGCGGAGTCGCCTGGTGTGCTACTTTTATTTCGGGAAACGGGCTCCTAAAAATAATTTCTTACCATGCTTTGCCGGTGTATATTATCGGTGAATGCTGGACAGGTTACTGAAATGAAGCAATTAACCCGATGTAAGACCCGTATTTCCTTCAGCGAAATTTTAGTTAGCCCACATTTTTTTTCTTAAGATAGAAATTGTTAGTCGTCAATATTTTGTTTAAATAGTGGCAATTTAAATTACATTTTAGTAATGTATTTTTTCTCTTTCGAATTGTTTCTTCCTGTATAATTCAGCGTTTTTAGGGTTTAAAAGATAAATTTAGGGGTGTTTTGACTGGACGTTTTTGTTAAGAAAACAAGAATGTGAGATTTAAGTATTCCTATTGTATCTCAATCTTCAAAGGACTTCAGCATAGAAATTCGTTTTCGTTCAGCATCATTGTAGTGCCAAAACTGTTATTAAAACTATATTTTGTCTGAGTTGCTGTTTGAAGTACCTTGTGTCACCGGTCACAAGTAAAGGCGCTCAAATGCTCTCAAGTCGTCTCCTGCAAATGTTCTCAAGTCGTCGAAATCTAGGGCAGAAATTAAAAATCCCGAGGAACATTATGGAGTGATTTCATTTCCAAGTTTTCCGAACTAGGGCCACATTGAATTTGTGGCCTGCTTCCGGTTTTCATTTGCCTCAGTGTCATTATCGACCGTCCCGGACCTATCCGCTAACCGTAACACGGAGCTGGAATTTCACGCATTCGGCGGGCCGGGCCTCGAGGGATTGCCCCAGTCCTGCCGGGTGCATTCGAACGGACGAACACGACCGAATCCCTAATTCACGACTGAAGAGTTGGCACATGAGCCCGCCTCCTGCCCACCGCGCGGAAGTAAATTCACGCTCCACTCTCGATAACCCATTTATCAGATGTGCGGAAAACCTGGAATGGAGACAGGGAGAGAGAGGAAAGAGGGAGACATATAGTGTGAGAGATCTTTTGCCCGGAAAGGATGTGTAGAGGAGTGGAGGTGGAGACTAAAACCGGGTGTCCGAGCGAAAGGGATGGACACTGGAGTAGTGGATGGAGATAGGAGGAGGACATGGGGCCCAACATTTACACTCTGTAGGAGACGGACAACGGCTGGGATCCTAGCCAGTAAAAACTACTCCACCCTCACGCTCTCCCGGGCCAAGGGGTCGGCGGATTGGAGCAGGAATGTCTCTCTCTCTCTCGCTCTCTCCTTGTGCGGCAGCTCACCGCTGCCGGCCCGCAGTAAGGAACATGTCGGCCTGCCTTTGCCGGGCTGATGGAGGGTAGCCGGAAGTTGGGGTAATGACACCGAATGGCGGAGAGGGAGCCCAAGGGCCATAGATATGAGGATTGGGTAGCGCGAGGGTTGTTGGCCGGCCAGGGGTTTTAAAACGGCGTGGGAAAAATACGAGGGTGGGATTTGGAGAGGGACTGGTTAGGAGTGGGATGCTAGTCTGGAAGGAGGGAGGGAAGGCTCTTGGAAGGTCCTAATGTCTTCTTCCCACTGCAATCTTTCTTGCGGTGGCAATTTTCAGCCGGCGTAATGATAGTGGTGGTGGTGCTTATGAAAGCCGGTCATGATAGAATTTCATTCGCTGTTACAGTTGCGCGCGTATCCCGTCTACCATGGTTACATTCTTGCAGAGGAAACGCATGTGTTTCTATAAATATTGAATAAAGGGAAAGCTGTCGAGTTGAAAAATACGGTTTTTATGCGTCTGAAATATGAAGCAAAGTATGAACATTCCGATTTTTGCTCCATTCAGGAGCGTAATGCGTGAATATTCTACTAATAGGAATACTCTAAATTACTATTTTTTGTCCACTAGCCTCACGTATTCTGGCTTCTTTTTATCTTTCAGGGAATGGTTTTATATATTGGTTAATTATATTTTTCGCTATGTTAAATTACGAAATGGTGCATATAAGTAGCGATAATTGAAGAACACAAGTTGGAGCGCAGGCTGGTTGTTAAAGAGAATCCTGCGATGGTTAAAGAGTAGTACTGGGAGCTATTCATAGGGGAAACGGGAGTGGGATGAGGGATTGGGAGTGGGGAGGACGCACGTCCATGTTTGGTGAAGCTCGGCCGTACGGGTAGCTTGGCCGGCGTGTTTGTGTGCCGCGGGTTTGCGATGGTAGCGTACGTGTAGAGATATATATGTATGTATATGTGCACGGTTGGAGTAGTCTTGCCGTTTGCATTGTTTGCGCATGCGTTCCGTGTCTTTACGTGTCAGCGGTGGCAGTCGAGGAGTTTGAGGATGAGATGGTGTGTGTGTGTGAGATCGGGAGCGGAGCGCTAAGGGAGGGAGAGCCACATGGTCGCGGTGTACGTGAGTGGAGGTCATCTTACCCCGAAAAGGATTTTCCGTTCTCCCGAGGTAAAGGTCAGCGGAGCGTGGACGAAGGCGTGACCATATTTTGAGAGGCTGCTCTACCTACCTCCCCTACCTTGTCCTCCTCCTCCTTGCCTCTCCGTACTCGAATGATAGCGTGGATTTCATGCGATGTTTTGTCCCGTCGTCCCGCGCTCGTTATTCCCCTCGTCCCGAGCTTTTTATTCGCAAAATATATGTTAAAAATTGAAAAAATAGTTAATTTCTCGCAGAGACCATGCATATAACTTTTCAGTGCAAAACACTCCATAACGCGTGCCAAATTTTTCTTCAACCCATTCTCCAATATTTTTTTCCTTTTACTGAGTTATGATTTTTTAAGCGAGCTGTGGAAATGATCATTGCTCAGCAATATTTAAGGAAACTGTTTCGAGGCCCACCTTTGCCATAATAACGTCAGCAAGCTTCTTTGGCCAATTTTTACTTTGTACACACTTTTTCCATTCCACATCCTAATACTACCCATTCGGTCATTTTTCTTTCCTATCCGTTTTTCCCGGAAGGGGTACTTGAAATATTAATGGCCGACTATTTTTTCCCTCTTTTTCTCTTCGGTTCGTTAAACGTATTCATGGAATCTAGGAACTAATTTCTTGTGAGTGCTCGCGTAAGTACTACCGGCTTCGTGGGATGTAGGTAGAGTTAAAGTTTTCGGTAGAACGTTGGACTGCGACGCATGCGGCTGTGCCCAAGCCCTACCGTCCAAATGAGCCAGCATTCTAAATAGTCTTCATTTCGGATTCAAAACGATTTTTTTGCCCACTCTTGCCTCGCGGAATTTCCGCTCGGACCCCGCCTACGGAACATGGAAGAGAATCATTAATGGTAGAGCGAGAACCCGCCGTTGTCCACCCCCGATTCCCCTCTCTCTCTCCCTCCCCCTGTTAAACCCTTTATAGTTACGGTACGGTATCATTTGGATGCTACCCTCCCTTCTTCCTGCTCTCGCCCTATCCCCTGGGCAGTTTCACTCCACTCACCCCTAAAAGATGCAAAGCACGCCAGGCCCCGTCTTCTCTCGTCCGTGGCGTTCTTCTTTAAACTTGCATCGGCGACGGATTGGCCCTCATTTTTTCAAGAGGGCTTCTCCCCCCCCCCCCCCCCCCCCGCCAATCTCCCCTCACATCCCTTATCCTCCTCGTCTGCTTGCTTCGAGGGTTCTCCTTCCGCCCGTGCCTAACATTATGCCCGTGTATGCGCTGCGGTTGTACTCCTCGCTGGTTCACCCTGTAGCCAAGCTCATCTCCGTCGACTGATCACACCAGCCTCGTACTCTCGTTTTTTTTGTCTCTCGCTGCCATCTTGAGTGAACTCGAAGTGTTCTTTTCTTGTGTGTGCTTGAAAAGTGCTAAAAGCTTAAGATGGCTTGCGATTGATAAGGCATCTCTAGATTGATAGGTCGCATTCCGAATTAAAGAAGGATGCTCAATGCGGGAATGTGGGCTTGAGGGGTTGGTTAGCAGAATGGTGTCGTTTTCTTTTTGAACCCGTCTCTATCGGTAATGTATGTGTTTGAAGCAATTAGATGTGTTTTCACGCATTCGCTTTGTGGATGCCTTTCTTGCGTGAAATTTAAAGGATTTTTCGCTACTAGCCCTATTTTTACATTTTTTATATTAAGGAATTTTTCCCTCGAGTAAAGGCGTTTTATGCTGTGATATCTGCCATGTATATTTTCTTTTGTTACTGATATAATGGGAGGCTTTCAAGTCTAGCCCTCTAGTAATTTAGGGCACATGGACATCTGCATAACTTTAATGAAAGCGGAATAACTGATAATGTAATTCACGCCTCTAAGGCTCTTTTCTGGTATTCTATTTCAGTTCAACATTCAGCCTATCCGTTTTTATCTCACTCATAAGACCTGCTATCTTTCTTTTCCGTCTCCCTCTCAAGTCATTCCTTTGCTTTTAGATTCAGTGCCGACATGATTTTGTGAATACGGCTCAACCAGTCCCTCATTCGTTATATGAAATAAAAAAGATAACCATACAAGTCGACAGAATATTCTGCAAGAGAATCCAGCGTGGAAATTTTTTACTAGCTGCTAAACAATTGAATGACGAGCGTTTCAAAATTGTAAATAGATTTTATGCATTTCATTTCATGTTATCGCCATTGATGACTTGAACCGAATGCCAAAGCACAAATTTGGAGCACTTCTCTTTTTTTATCAAATTCGATTAGCATTTATTTCATTCTTTTTGTCTCATTTTTCTTCATCTCCATTGCCTTCGTGGTTCGCAAAAATGGAAAGAAAACGTTATTATGAGTACCACTCTCCCTCACCGGTGGAAGAGAGAAAATTATTATTCAGCTTGCTCTAATTTTTCCTCCTTAATCCAAGCGAGTATGTATTTTATGCCAGAAAATATGAAGGACTTGCTCGCTTTGGGGAAACATCTCTAAAGGCTAGTTAAACGGAAGGTCGGAGTGCTCCAGTACTTGGCAAAAAATTGTTTGCATGTACGGTGGTATTTCTAACGAGTGTCCTACTAAAGTTCTAGGTTGGTTAAAAACAAAGGGCCTTTAGTTTTCCTACCTAGTAAAAGTTTTACGGCAATCCTGCTAATTTAAATGGCGCGTTGAAGGACCCGAAGGTTTCCAGCGGATGGTCTCTTTTTCAGTTCTGACTTTTTACTTTTTTTATAGTGGAAATGCGACGAAATGTTTCCCAAAATTTGCGCCATTTCGTCGGCCATCGTCATCTGCCTCCATAAATACCCCAGCAAAGCTCGATTAGCTTTCCTTCCGTAATGATTGAAGTGCTTAAAGATTTTTCTCTTCTTTTTTCTGGAAACATTAGGACGTATAAGCTGTTCGGCATAATGTGGCTGATTAAAAGTTTTGTGGGATCTCGGTGAGACCTACGGCCAAGTTTTTCATGATCCCGCTTTTAACTTTCCAGCTAAAGAAGCACTTGCTAAAAGATTTCATGCATACCCCCTCTTACTCCATTAGTTTTTTCCCCGGCGAAGCAGACATTATCTCTGGCCCGGTGTTCCGTCGTTCATCTTTTCTTGCGGCCATTAACTGATTGATGCGAGTTGATGGTTCTTATCCTATATAATAGTTGACCCGCTTAGCGCAAATGCCATGCCGTGTTGCTTGTATGCATGCACCCTCTCATGATCATTCGTGACGTTTCATTGCTATTTCTTTGTCGCCCTCGTCATTAGTTAAATATAGTACCTACCTCTGAATAGAAAATGTGGATGGATTGTGTTACTTTTTAACTCTCGGCATCCTACATTGTAAAATTTAATACTTTTTCAAAATGAATCAATACTTACGCAATTTTTAGTCTTCTTGAAAGAACGCACGATTAAAAAAAAACGAGAGCGTAAAAGTAAAAGCGAGGAATATACTTAAAGAAAAAATTTATTTTTCGAGAGTTTTTGATTTATTTGTATTTATAACTCCTTTCATCCAATACTCGTAAGATTAACTCTCGTAACATGTGAATTATTTTAGTCGCAAAATTCTTCAATCGATTTATATGATTAGGTTACAGTTTCATCTCAAAATTGTTACTAAAGGTTAAAAATCCTTCCAAAGCCTTAAATAGTAGGTAATGGAAACAAAGCCTGGCTCTTTTCCCCGGGTTATCTGAAATTGTCGATTATCATTATTCTGAACTACTCTTCAGAAATAAGTTTTTGGAGATTATATCTCTTATTATCAAAAAGAGACAGGATTGGCTTTGTTAGCAGGATTAGCGGGTTTTCATTTTGTTGTATACTTAAAAAAATCTGTGCAACGATTGTATTATTAGGTGCCGTGAAACGTAAAAGGGTAACTCAAATATTTGATTAACGAGTTCAGTTTTGCGAATTTAATGTTGTTATTTCCGATTTGCTTCAATTGTTTTCTATGAAGTGAATGCTCGCCATCGTGCGAATGCTAAAGATTGTGGAGAGTGATCTCTACAGTTTATTTATTCCTCTCACCATCCGATTGGCGAATTAAGTTTCTTTTTTGGTGGGACAATAGTAGCCGGTAAATTCGATGGTAAGTTACTAATGTGTCAGTCGACACACATTTCGTTGGTGCAGGAGAGGTAGAATGAATATAAGGGTTCGTTTAGGATTTCCTCAAAGAGCACAAAAGGTTATTTATAAATAGTGATAAGAATCCTGTCCCTTATCTACGAATGAATCCCTCTTTAAATCTGTGATGAAAAGACTGCGTATCCTCTCTGCATCTTCCAGTGAACTAAACGTGGTGTTCTATACTTTTTTCGTCTTTTTACATAAATAATATCTCATTTTTAGCCTTCTAGTAGCTTTTCCTAGTATCTTTCTCTTACCGTGATCATTTTTTTTGCTTTATGTCCTACGAGCAATGCGTTTACGTGGTGTTGTTAATACAGTATAGTTATTTTTCTCGCTAATGCTGTGTACAACTTCGGGCTCCGAGGGCTTGTGAACTCACCTTCGTTTGTACCATCCTTGCAAGCGTCCGCCCACCTTTCCACAATGCGGAATCAGCTTCATCTTTATTCCGTGTACACATGCAGCAGCCTTTTAGCATTCGAAACAGGGCCGGTATGAATGAGTAATGTTTTTCACCCTTTTTTTTCAAAGTCGCTTCCTTTTTAAGATTTCATCATCGTGTATTCTGTTTTGCGAAGACATTCTTTGACATTATAAATGCCATCTCTAGTTTTTCGCGCCCTTAATAAATGACAATTCGAGGTGGGGAGGAATACCTTTTTGAGAGCGTCAATTTCTCTCTCCTCTTGGTTCCTTCCTCCCTCATTTTTTCCTCAATCACCTTCGTTTCCTCTTCATGCTCCTTTTTCTTCCGTCCGGAAAAGGGAATTACTTATTTGCTCGAATAAATGCGCATAATTAATCGAATGAGCGAATCTGTATACTCGCTCGCGAAAAGAAGCGAAATTCGAAAATGTTTTTCTAGACAAAATTATTAAAAAGTCGAGACTTTGTGAGTCGGAGCCAATGAATGTCTTTATTAAAAAGGCTCCTCTCTGCGTCACCCTTTAAGGAAACGCGATTAATTTACGTTCGGCGTGCTTAATTTTTTTTCGGCTCGGAAAACCTTTTTCATCTCATCCATTTGGATAAGTATGAGAAAGATTCCGAATGAAAAAGAAGTTTCTTTTTTTTCTGGAGAATTTCTTTCCTCACTGCTTCTTCGTTGCTTAAATATGCATTCCCTCTCATTATTTTTTCTCTATTCCTTGACTTTTCATAAATTGACGGGCATGTGTTAATGGATAACACTCGCTTTCATCGCAGTCCATTAATGGAGAGACTCTCCGGAAGAATGATTAATTGTTTTTATTTTATCTATTTTTTTAATGTTAACTATTCCAATTAAAAATATTAACTTGCAAAATAGTGGCTTTGCTCCCAATTGAAGCCATAATTTATTTTTGGAGCACCATTTAACCTAAAACAGTTGGCCTTTTCCAATGTATAATTCCAGCCTTTTCATTTTCTCCGTAGTAGTAAGTTCACATTAATAACGTTTTAGTAAGCTAACATTAATATTATCGATATTGTCGCTAGAAGCTGAAAAACTCTTCTTTCCCAGTAATATTCCCGAGTTTTCAGTTGTTTTTTGCAGCTGTTAAGGAAGTCGCTCTTACCTTAGTTATAAACTAATTGTGAACTTGAATGTCTTTTTAGTTATTAGTAATATTTATGGAATATTTAATTAGTGATAGATAAGTAAGCAGGAAATAACCCGCCTTCAGTGTTCATTTTACTTTTGAGTTTTTCCCTTCAGGAATGAATTTTAAAGTTGAAGTAGATCTCTAAATATGTTCACTGTGACGCGGATATTTGATGCTGGAGTTAATCTGATATCTTGTAGTTGATTCCTTTTGTCCATGATTTTTCACAGTAACTGGTTCTCACCTATTAGCGATAAAACAATTCTGTAAATTGTAGAATGTAATTGTCCTCAAGGCGCAGCTTTGAATGAAGTCCCGCTTCGTATCCATGGAGACGATCATCTTTTGGAACTTTGGGGAAGATTAGGCGGCTGTTTGTCGTCTTAATGCTTCCTTAATCTTTTCCATATCTTTTGGATTCGAACATTTCTTAATTTTATCTCTGTTTGCTCTCCAAAGTTTTGTGGTTGGAATCTCCACCGAGGTAAAATGGATCATCGCTGTCGATTCGGAATAAATAGAGCGATTTGGACGTGGAGTTAACACTTCTCTCCTCGAAAAAAATCTCGAATTGGAGATTTGGTTTCGGATAAGTTTTAATGGTTATTGATGGTGTGTGGGAGGAAGTTACTTGAGTTCTTATTCATGGAGAGGGTGGGCGCTCTGGCTGAAAGCCGTGATAAATAATTTTTTGGCTTAAATTCCCAATCACGTTTCTTTTGTGCGAAGCATTTCGACGTAATTATGTCACCGTTGGATTCGGATGAGGATAGTTTTGGTGAGAAATCACCGCAGAGTGGATAAAATTTTTCTTTACCTCTTTCCTGAATCTGTCAATTTCATGCGCGTAGTATCAATTAGTGAATAACATACTAGTTTGACAATAAATTAGATTATTCAATTTCTTTTATAGCTGACGTAAACGGAAATTTAATCCATTGAAAATATAGTAATGGTTTTTTGCTCATTTTTACTCCCCTTTTTCTCACGCTTCATTGGATTTTGATTTTTATGAATTATTTTAGGTTGCCTGCCTTTAATTTCTGGGGTAAGACGTGTTGGAAAAGAAAGCGACTGAGGGCTAATCAAATCGCTGTCGTATTTCGCTTACGGTGAATTTATATTAATATCGAAGGCGTGCATTTCTTTCCTTGTTTCCGGGCTTTCCTTTTCTTGCCAATATTATCAGTTATCTCAAATCACCCTTGTAAATTGAAGCTCAGTTTTGTTGTTAGTTAAAGAATTTGTTTAAGGTTTTTAATGTGAGAAAATTGAATGAATATTACCAGCTGTGAGGATCGTGGTTAACTCTTGTGCTTCGTGATGGCTTAAAGGAAAATAAACCACCGTTTTTTTCACAAGATTTTTCTATTGCTTTGTTTTTAGTGAATATAATCTACAGTTTTAAGTTGGTTTCCATGCATTTCGGAAGAAAATATGGAAGACTCACCACTGTCTGTTCCCAATATCTATTGGAATTTCATCCTTCAGTGTGGTATCAAACCTATTTTTCCTATCTTCCGTCTCCACTTACCCGACGTTCAGCTTTCTGTTGCTGCTGTCAGACTTCCATCTACGCTTAGCGTACGCTTCAATCCGTCCGTCTTTCTCCATTTTTTCGGTATTTTATTATTAGTAAATTTTAATTTACACTTGCTAGATAGTTATTTTCGCTATTTATCCCGGCTAGTCTTGAGTTGACTTTTCCTTGCTAAGAGGCATGTCACATCTATCTCGCATCATCTCTACCGGTATAATTGTGACCAATATCTCATCCTTTAAGAATTCATCATGTTATGCAAATTAGATGTGTTGGAATGCGTAATGATTCTGTCTTTGACGTTGGTGTGAAGGCTTTCGCGGAGCGTTGGCTACGTAAGCTGCAATCTTCGGGTTTTACAACGTCATAGTCGTCTTTACGCAATCGAAGCTTATGGTGACGTTGTATTTACGAAGGAGTCATGTTGCTAGTTGGAATTTTGGCATTATTCGCTGCGCTGCCTTGAGTTTTCCCTGTACTGTTTCCGCATTATATTCGGAATTCGCATCTTTCCATCTTCGCGGTCTTTTAAGCAATCTTAATGAATCCCCGTAATTTTAGTTGAGAGAGTTGCTATCACCTCCGCAATACCTGTTAGAGACTATTTGATTGTAACTCCCACACAATTCCAACTATCGGAACACTCTGAGATTAGAAACCTCTTCGGGATCTCTGTTCAAAAGGAAGCGAATTTCTGTATCAATTTCTTTAACCTAAAGGCGTTTGCTGGAAAGCTGGTGAGAAAACTGTCGTTTACTTTTGAGACCCGGAAAATGTGCCCTACATTCTGTCTTAGACATTTGTTTACCATTGCTGTGATCCTTCAGTTTTAATGGAGCTTATGAAGATTCTCAGTAACATCAGATCAAGGGGTTAAGGGCAGTCAGACGAGAAGGGAAAAGGAGGCTGTTTGAGAGCGTTCGAAGGGATGAGAGGCCTTCTCAGTTGCAATCGCTGGGCGCCAAAGAGATTTAAGGTCGAGATCGGCCAGGCGTCTCCGGGATGAACGCTGCGCCGTTCGGTTAACCCCGTCTCATCTTTCCCCATTCTGCGCGTATTCGTGCTCAAAAGATCCCTCCCTCCCTCATCTACCCCTTTTACCCTATCCTTGCTTCTCTGAACCAGAACTGCCGATAACGTTCACTCTTTCCGTGGGAAGGCGCGTGGAGGTGGGAGATCCATTCCCTAACAGACCCTAATTCGTGTGTGCCAGTATTAATTTTTCCCGCCTCTTACTCCTTGTCTTGAATCGCCTTTTCCGCGGCCGCCGTCTCCACTCCAGCCAGATGTTTTTTTTTTTTTTTTAGATGTGAAGAAGGAATGTGAGAGGGGGAGATGGTAGCTGGGTTAAGCCCAACATTCTCTTACAGATGGCTCAGAAGTATTGCTATTTTGGCACTTTTCATCTAAACATTACTATGAAAAGTTTTGCTTTACGTCGACCGCTGTTTTTATAGCTAAAACTGAATGCATATGGCGTAAACGTTTTTGCTGTAGAATTGTTTTCGTGAAATAAGGGTAAATTTAAAAGAAATTGTCTTTCGAATACAATAAAAATTCAGTATTCTTCAAGTCGAAATCTTTTAATCTGCTTTAAGTCCATCAAAATTTGGAAGGTCAGAGATATTACCAGCTTCCAGCGACATTAATGTTTCATTTGGGTTTCCTAGGAATTATTGTCTTATAAATTCATTCATTCTATTTAAAGTAAAAGTTATTAAAGATTTCTTGAAAAAATCATTGGATTCTACGGCAAAGGTGAAAATTACATAACGCTTGCTGTATTTTTTAATATCACAGTTACAATCTTTCCCGATGGGATATTCTATGAGATTTGTGGACCATAATCTATTACTATCTGCCAGTGTATGTGTAGAGGAGTATGGGGAGACGGATGATTGGGCAGGGTTGCCTTCTTCACTGTGTGTTGGGGGATGAAGGGGGAGGAATAGTAATGAGCGGCGGTGCAGAGGTGGTTTTAGCCCCGCGCGCCCGAGAGAGGCGCTTCTTTTCCTTATTCTCGGGAATGGAAGTTTTGAATAAGATGAATCGCTCCTTATCCTCCCCTACCTTGGATTTCCCGTATCTCACCCATCCGATCGTCTTGCGTTGCTGTTTTGTGTTGGTGGTTTCGTGGGAGGTTGGGAAAGAAATGAGGTCTGCTCTCCTCGCTTCGAAAAACAGTTTTTAGATCCAGGATGTAATTTTGCGATATGTCCCGCGCTCGCGAAACCGAGATAAAAGTTGGGAGGAAGAATAGTTGAATAGGAGCTATTTCATTGGCCCTCGAATAAATTCTCTCCCGCCCTCTGCCGCGGAATGGGCTTGATATTCCCTCGAAGTGTGCCTAAATATTTTGTAATTTATGTAGGCGATTGTGATTTTATCGCCTAATGATTGTATCCCATCAAATCGAAGATACTTAGGATTTTTTATGTGAAGTGAAAGGCCCAAATTTATTTCATCTTGCTAGCGAAAGACTTTCAAAGCCTGTATTTCCTATTCATTGTTAATAGGTTTTGGTTATTCTAAAATGTTTTTACTTATGAGATTTTTCACTCATTATTTTTTTTTAATCATTCTTGTGTACAGACGTACTCTTACTCTCAAGAGTCTGTTATTGACAGCTGTTTTTTCAGCAGCAGTTTTTCTTCTTGCAGTGTTGTCGAGTTATAAATAGCTGCGACACCCTGTTTTTGCAAAAATGTCGGAAGTTTTATGAAAAACATTGTGCTACTCATCGAGACGTGATTCACTGTTTAAGGCAATGTCGTTTCTCTAACTTTGTCCCACCCCCTCCCCCGCTATTGAGCCAAGCCGTCTAGAACATGTGGAGTGTCTTTTAGAATGAGATATTTTTTGTCGCGCGGAGGAAGTGCTTCCAAAGCTGAGATTATTTTTTTCCGCGCGCGCTATGCAGCGGCGCTTGAAACTTCGGGGGCCAACTGCAATTAGTCCCCCGAGAGCGGAAGGCTTTTACGCGGAGAGACGGGGGCGGTAGCGAAGGGTAGAAAAAGAGAGAGAGAGAGAAGCGAAGGGCTGGTGGGAGAAACTTAAATCCCCGCTCTCCACTTCTCCCCCGTCTCCCTCTCTTCCCCTTAAATAGAATTTCTAATCATTCTGAAGAATTCATTGCTTAAGAGTGGATGGGGATTAAGAGAAGTTGAAAGCAGAAAACTTAAGGCATTAAAAACCGCTAGCAAGGAGAAAAAGGGTCGCGTTTACGGGATTTTTCTCTCCCTCTTCACTTTTCCCCATCTCACATTCGAACGCACTTGTTCCTCTCTTATACTTGGAAAATCCTGTAGTCCTTAAACCGCTTCTCTGCATCTATTAGTATGGGCTTATAGAGAAAACAGTTCGGGTATTCTACGCGTGTACTACTAAAGGACTTTTTTTTAAACTCGGAAAATAGCCATAACAGTCGATCAATATCATAATGGTTTGAGGAGCGGTAGGAGTAAAATGCAGTTAATTACTTGTAAAATGTCCCACCTTCTAAGGATCATAGAAGAGGAAACCTAAGCTTCATTTATAGTTAAACGATATACCAGTCTCTGTTGTGACTAGCTTTTCGACTAAATTTGTTTCAACTCTAGTGGAAGGTTTTTGTTACTCCGCCATAGGAGTGGTTTTATTTGGAGGATGAGTTGGCAGGAAGGGGAGAACCGGGTGGTCCAGAAGATGTTGGCAGAGGTTTCTAAGATATAAGGAAAGACCGAGGAGGGAGATCGGAGAAGGAGATGGTTTCCATGTAAGCGGGAGAAGCAATAGGGAAGTAGTGTAGAAGTTAAATGAACAGGGTGGAGGGAAATATTTCATCCTCTAGGACGGGGGGAACGTGGGCGAAACACGAACGTTGGTGGTGGAGCGGCGAGGGAGTGCTGAAAGGGAAATTGAATGAATGAAAGCAGTGTGGGTCGGAATGCAATACAAGGAAGTGGGGAAAGTTTGAGAAGGAAGAAAGTAGGGTTTGCCGACTGAAAGAAATAAAATACGTGAGATCTGGGACTCAGCAGCATTGGAGTAGAAAACAGTACTTTTTTAGACTTTTAAAAGTGGCCATTGTGATCCGGGATGCACTTACGCGCCCGTAAGGTATCTATCTCTACGCCCGGCCCATGTTAAAATTGACTTAGAATGTAGAAAGTGCTGACGCCTTTTATAGCCTAGGAAATTATTTGACAAATACGGTAGCCTCAAAATTGGAGGGTCTTGGCAACCGTGGAAGTAGCAGCCAGGTGTTCGGGTAATGCTGCTCTGAGTCTCCCTCTGCTCATTATTAGGTGTTATGAGTAAAAAATAGTTGATCTACGAGCCATGATGTACTGCACACATTCTTTCTGAATCGTGCTCTTGATCCAATAATAATAAATATGTTCGGTTATATCAGTAAGTAGATTTTTTCAAGGCTAACTGAAAGCCAAACAAATTCATGGGGGGCAATCCACAGAGTCGTTATTTCCCCTGCGTTTGTTAATTGAGAACTATTCTGAGAGTAAAATCGTTACCTTGACTTAACTTTCTTGAACCGAATCATCAAAATGAACCAAACTTCCCTCCTCCCGTGCTTACACCCGGCCTCTACACACCGAAGCAAGAGCTCTACTTGCCTTGATCTCGACTTCCACGTCCCAACGTCTCTCCCATGTTGTTGTTGTTGTGGTTATCCGTGCGGAACAGTGGAGGGGGAGAGGGGATGCAGGTGAAGAAGGCGAAATGTCATAGTGGAAGGGTTTTTTAAGGAGCTATGTGTTTTTTGCCTGGAGGGTAGGGGCTTGTCATAATGGAGGACTTGAGAGGGAAAGAAGGGTTTAGTATGAGTCCTCGGAGACGAGCAGATGGTGCGAGGAAGGATTTTGGGGAGGGCGGTGGCTGCGGATGGGATAAGGGAAGGGGGTGCAAGATGGGGAGGAAAGGTTTATTGGAAGAGGGGTAAAGGTTGGCTGGTGTTGAGTGGGTTTAAAAGGAAGGAAGGTCCAGGGGGTGGAGAGAATTGAAGGGGCTGAGGAATTTTCATCTGATTTGAAATTCAAGGCTCAAGACTCAAGACATGTTCTTCATCTCCTTTTCGTCCTTCCCACACCACTGCTCTCGCATCAACCAACCTCCTCGCCTTTTTTCGTCTTCTTCTTCCGCTACGCCTTCTCCTCTCCCTCCTCCCAACCCGTTCTCCTCAACACCCCAACCCACGCAGTCTTTCTCCACCCTTTCCCTATCCTTATTCTCTCTTCTACTCTTTACCGCCTCGATGCTGTGTGTCTTTCACTTCGTCACCTCCTTTCAAACTGGTTCCTCATATCTTATCCTACCCTTAGTAATCTTTCTCGTGCACCCTGTCTTCTTGCCGTCTCTTTCAATCTTTCGCCTCTTCTTGCCCCTCTCTTTTCGCCTCATTCGTACTTACCACTATGTGTCGTACCCCGTGACCTTTTTTTCCCTTTTCGTTCCATCCCTCTAATTCTCGCACAACACTCTCCACTCTTTCTCTTAGTCTCTTCGTGGTGGATGAATTAAAAAGTTTTTCGGCCGCCCCCCCTGAGTGTATTTTTAAGCGGGCAATCGAATCCTCGTATTTTTATCTCCCTCTTTCTCTTTTTTTCTTTGCTCTTCCCTTTTCGGAGCAGTTTTCTTTTGCACTGGCCTCTTTGATGTCCCTCGTCAAAGCGGGTAAGAAGTGTGGTGGGAATGTCGCCCTCCTTCCGTCTTTTATTTTTTTTTCTTTTTCTCGAGATTTCGATCATGCCAAGCGGACGCGCTGCTGCACCTTCCTCCGTCTCCCGGGTGACATACCGATGCTCGGCCCTTTAGGAGTCGAGGGCTTCTCCTTCCCCAATCCCTCCTTTTTCCCCACCACCACCCCTTTCCCTCTCTCTTTGAAGGGTGCTCGAATTGCACCCTCGGTATAAGATGCTTCGACCACGCTTTGAAAAGGACCTCATGACGATTATGGGGATGCTTCAAGCGCCCCCTCTCTCCCCTAAGTGAACGATTCCGCCGCATCGTCCTTACGCGTGTATAAACAGGCTGTTGGGTGGTCGATTGAGCTCTTGAGCAACGTTTTCTTTTTTCTTGATTAAGATCGAAATCGGTTTCAGCTTTTAGGATTTATTGTTCTTGGTGGAACTAAAGCAAACACCAAGTGATGTAAACTAGTGTTTATCTCGGTAATGGCTCTAAAGACGTTGAAACTAGTCGACAGAATTAAAAACGTTTATGGAACAGTACTCTGTTATTGTTTTTGCATTACCATGATTATTACTACGTTCCACCGAATGACGATGAAATCAGTGGATAGGATTTATTCCTTTTGAAATTTTTTCCTCGCCGCGCATTTCTATTTCTTTTGTGCATCTTAGTAAAAATTTAACGAATCTCCTTCAGTAGGAAGACCTCAAAGTGATGTTATTTTTGGATTTACTGGCGCCTCCAGTTCTTCAATGTTCTGGATGTAAAATAAAAGGAAAAATTTACCCAAAATGGGATTGTCTCAAGAATTCGACGAAAGTGTCGTCGAAAGCTCGCAGAAAATATTGCCATGTAACAGAAAGTGATTCCATCTCTGCATTTGGATTTGATTATTCGTATGCTTACTTCAACATAACTGCTCAAGATATCATCAAGCTATTGATCGGTAATTCTTCCGTGATATAGTTCTAGAACTTCTTTTATCACGAAAATCTATAGTCACGATAGTCTATAATCATCCTGGAAATTGTTTTTTATTGGTTCAGTGTGTCTGTAAAACTGATATTCCTCTTGACTAGAGGAAACGGCTGTGTAAGCTGATTTAATTTCTCAGTCTTGAACGTTCTAATCTTTCAATTTTATTTCTTTTACTACGATTAATTACAGAGTATTTTAAAGCAATCTTCTTTTACTATAATTTTATGTTGTAAATTAAATATCTCTATGTAGTTTTATAAACTTTTAGATGCAGCAAAATGTAAAAGCTCTGGCCATGATACGTTCACTCTAATCTCCATCGCCAACTAGACGTTAATGAAATTAAATTACTGTTATAAGGCCACCGATATCTAGACCTTTTAGTAAGAAATTAACCAAAAGTAAATCTTCCAAATTATCATTAAAATATCGTCGAATTTTAATTATTGTGCGCCTCCAAGTAAAAGATTGTTTCATAATTGCTTCTTCATCTACTCCCCAATCAACTCCGTATCCATTCAATCCGTTCGTAATTCGCAGCCGTGGTGTAGTGGGAAATAACTTCGGTTGGAAAATGAAAACGGTAAAAAAAATTTCGTGTGTGGCGGATTCGGAATTCGCTTCGACCTTTCGTGTGGTTTCTTCTTCCTTATTCATCCCTTGTTGATTTAGTCTTTCCACTCGTCTGCTCAGGGAATGGGCAAGGAGTCTATCCTGAAGGCCTGAAAATAGCCACGCCGAAAGACTCCAGTTGACCCTTTTTTTTGCGAGACTCCCGTTTTCCCCGTCCCCTTCCTCGAAGCAAAAAAAGTGCGAAAAAAATCTTCGTATCTTCGCCTCAAGTTACCAACAGGATTGGAAAAGTTTCTCGGGGTTGGCGGAGGGAGTGAATGGCCGGGAGGGGAACGGGTGCAGCGGGCGATGGAAGCAAGCGGATGTGTGGGAGACGAGTTTAGGCAGGCCGCTCTATCTCCCGTGTATGTGTAGCTATGTCTCTCACTACCCCTCCCCCCTCTCCTCCTATCTCTTCCTTCGCGGTGTCCCAAATACGGCAAGTGGGTAAAGAAGGTGAGCGAATCGGAGAAGTACCCTGAATTCGAATTGTTTCCCTTATACTTCCTGCATATTTAATTTTACGTGTTTGTAAAGCATGACATTTCGATCACAGTATCCGTTCAGTTTTAGTTATCTAATAGTTGAGACAGTTTTCACGAGAATTCGCCCGACGATATCAGTCGCTATTAGTCGTGTGTAAGTGTGAATGAGGGTGAAGCTGCTCCTACGATCAGGTTCGAGTGACACGCGTCAAAGGGCCGTGATCATTTTGGATCAAACGTGAGGAGTGATTTTCTCATCCTCAGACTCACTTGTACATCGTTTAGTCGATCTTCTTCTACGATCTTAGCTAGCGTTTAAATTTATAATGCTATTTACTCGGCTTAAGTCAGAGTAATTAGTCGTCCTTGAAGGTTTTCATCGTTTGCCACTCTTCCACGTACGCTACCTTTGATCTTCTCCAACGATTTCGTTCTTCATTTCCACATATTCATCCCTTCTTCCCCTTATTTCATGTTTAGTAAATCAGTCGGTCATTACAAAAGAGAGAGTCGGCGTGTAAATACGTGGCTTGGTAGAGAATAACTGTCAGTATTCTAAAGCTAGAGGCCGCATAGGTATTTATGCTCTTAGCCAATTCCTTCGTTTCTCCAGTTAATTTATTTGAAGCCGTAGTAGTTATATTGGGGAATCATAATAATTAATTTCAACTAGTGAAGTATTCTCTTGGAGTGAGAATCGAACTGAGGATCAAAGGGTGAAAGACGCTTTAGGGAAAATAATCGAATGATGAATAGAGTTATGATTTTTTGTGAGCATTCCTAGTTTGGCTTGTAGATTTCCTCTCTGGCAATGGCTTTCAATAATGATGAAGATTAACTGCCTCGCTTCCAACCCGGGCTCAAGTCTCGTCGACCTCCTTTTGAGAGGAACAGGGCTGGGTTTTGCTCTCGCCGCTGCTGCGGTGGCGTATGAGTGGCCTTTCCTCTCTGAGGAGGCAAGATGAGAGAGGGATGGATGCTCCTCGAGTCCGCCCCCATGTTTAGCCGCGTCGAGTGTGTGGCCCTGAGTGGTCGGCCGCGCGTGTTTCGGGATGTTACCTCCTCCTCTCGTGCATTTTCGAGTGTCCCGGAGCATTGGGGCGTTTCTTTGATATTGTGTGTGGCATGCACGGCATTAGGGTCGAAGGGCGTGTCTGGGCCCCGGCGGCGGAGAAAGCGATTGGGATCTTTTAATGAACCGCATGACGTGAGAGAGGCGCAATTTTCGGATTACGTTGATATACGCCACTTCGCGTTTTTGCTCCTGTGCGGCCGAATATTTGGCGCGAGTGATGGCTTGGGTGGTCTTATCGATGGACATAATTCTCTCTCTCTCACTCTCTCATGAAGGCCTCCCATACATTATATCGCACTTTCCGTATTGAATTGGGAGGTAACCTCTTTTTTAACCTAAGGGGGGAGGGGGGCAATGCTGCTAATTTTCGTAACGTGGGGCGTCAAGTGGCCTCCGGCACGAATTCGGTGGGGTGAAATGCGACTTTGAGAAATCGCTCCTTTCATTCTTCCTCTTCCCGTGCAATTATTTTGGCTGGTCAAGTCCTGTGTTGGGGAGAAGTGTGCGTGAGTTTTTGAAACGGGCATAGAGTGTTACTTTTGAGATTGGCAGCCATATTTCGGAGTGATCAGTATTTGAAACCATTTTTCTTCGGCTTAAATGATTTTTTTCCATCCTGAATTTGCGTCTCGAGGTGCAGTTTTGCTCTATATGTCTGTAATGAGTGAATCGCATGAATGCGGCATGTTAAGCAAAAATTGAAATTTATCTTCCAGCTGTAGTGCACTTTTGGGAATTTTTTTCTAATTTACATTATATTCATGCATTTATTTTTTCAGATTGAAATATTGTTTCCTCTTGGGATTGTTTTTAGTCACAAAATAGCTCAATCATAAATGATGTAACTGTAAAATAATTTAGACACTCAAATACTCTTTTGGTTTAAATCCAATAAATATAATGCAATTAAGCGAGTGATTTGGTATTAATGTATATTATAATTATTTTTACGATGAATTTCTCAGCTAATAATCCTTTTCTTTCTCTTCTAGGTAAGTACTCATACCAGTGAAATAAGGCACTGCCCAGATGGTCCTCCCAATAGTGAGTATCTTCAATAGAAGTATTGGCTCTCAAAACCTCAACTAGGGTGTCGATCGCGATAACCAAGCTTGGTCTCTCGAAGCTGTGATTTTAAATTTCCCTTAATGCTTTGGCGCTGGGAATAGATTTTTGAAGAATAATTGAGTCTCATAGGTAATCTTAAATTTTTAACTATGGGAAGTAAATTAGGTGAGTTAAAGGGGGAGCAATATGATAAGCTAAATGGATGGGACCATGGTGTGAAGATGCTAGGCTGTCTGATGAATTAGAGTTGGATTTTAAAACATATCTGCCATGATTAGATTTATAAGCATGCCTCCTATCATAAGAGCATAACAACCATGGCATATCTGCTGGATCATCCATTTTGAAAACAGAGCGGAGCCGGAATTAAAGGGTTTGGTGGAATAAGAGGGCGACCTCATTTTCTTTATTCATTATAATTTTAGTGACCCTTGTCAAAAAAATATTTTTCGTTCGTGAGCAATTGATCAGACCAGTCTCAAGGCATTGGAACTTTTGTGTTTCTTTTTTTTTTTTGCTTTGCGTGGAAGTAGTGTCATATAACTCTTGAAAGAATAAGAAATATTTCGTGGTATGTCCCTCTTAATGCGCTAAGACCTTCAATTCTTCGCCGTAGTAGTCGCGTTTGAGATGAAGATGTCCTTGTGAAGAGGTTATCTGGGTGTTGCGAGCGAAACGTTTCCTTTATATGTTTCGTCCCTGCGCTGTCGCATTCCTTCGTCGGGGCTCGACGCCGTGCCCTCTTCAGAAGAGCTCTTCCTCCTGGCGGCGTCGCTCGTTTCCCACAGCGGTTTGGAAGTTCCTTTTAGAGGGGCGCACACCTTTCCGACTCGCTTTCTTCCTTGTCACCGTAAATCCGTCCCCCACCTCGACACCACCTTCCTCCGCTAGAACCGCGATAGTAAATCATCGCCCTCACATTTAAAGGCTTTTGAATTCGCTGGAATGGCGGCGGGAGCAGAGTCGTCCCCGCAGAAAAGCACCTACCTCCTCACACCCTTTACCGCGACTTCGGGAACGTGGTTTTTGTTTTCGGTCCTCGCCGCCGACGTCGCTGCGTTCGTCGTCCCGACCGCCAACGTCTGCATGTCCCCTCCCCGCCCACCACCCACCTCTGCACCGTACCTCCCACCTTCAGCCTCGAACCCACAATTTCTTCCTGCCTTCCCGAAATTCCCCCTCCTCCTTTCCACGCCTAGCAGTTCAGTCGGACTAAATATTCGCGCGCCTGGCGTGAAATATGTTCCGGTGCGGAAATGCGGCGGGGATTATACTTATGAGGGAGGGAAAAGGATGTGTACCCCGTGTACCCTTCATACCCTTCTCCAGTCTCGGGAATGGGATGTGTTTCGTTTGCGGCGGGAGGAGGAGAGGGGTTCGCGGTGCTGTTCTATTTTTTTCTCGTCGCTGAAAGCCCGCGGTTTAGTTTATTCGAGTCGTGACACACTACCCGGCACCTTCGCGGTGTGCGGCTTCATGTCGAGCATTTAGGATGGGCGATATATTTCGTGCGCCTCGACCATCTGCGAGACGTAATGTGTTTGGGAATCGGAAGGGGGCGCGTAAATCGGGAAAGGAATGGGCGTTTGTAGACACACGCGCTCTCGTGACTGAGAGCGTGGCGGTCACTGGCGTGGTTTGTGCCGGGTCGGAGTGCGAATGAATGCGGGCCGAGGGTCCCTCGCCACACTTCCCCCTCTCTCCGACCCCCCTCGCCCCCGTGCCCGCTGAGGAGGTGATTTATCGATCCCACAGACCACGAGGGGGCAGTAAACACTAGTCACAAAGGGCAAAAGTGTACACCGAAACACTCATAAGCACTTATGCCCAATTTTTTTCGTATTTTGTGACGTTTGACTACAAACTCTTCCATAAAATCGGAAGATTCAATAGTGATGAAGTGGAATTTTTCCATTTTGAATTTTAGAAACTTGCAATTTTCCACGAAAGTGCAACTATTTCTTTCTAAAAGCTCTGTTTTGTTGATATGTTTAATATATTGGTGAAATAGCGTTTGAAGAGATGCAACGTTAATATGTTGTTTGTGAAGGTTTTTATGAGATTAGAGGTTGCAATTGTTAGAAAGAGCAGGGGGCTATTCGAATGTAATTCCATGGTACCAATGGTACCATTGTACCAATTCCATGGTAACAGAAATGAAGTTTTTTGAAAGACGGTTTCCCATGAGCGACTTTACATTTGTAGTGCCAACTAGTGTAGAATCATAGAAACGGTCTAGGTAATATAGATCTAAGTGGGAAAAGCTAATGTACTGTTCAAAGAAAATTTTGTTGGATATTCGTGTTTCGTCTCGTGTCCTTTATCAATTCATCATTTCTTATACGTAGGGAGTAAGTGAAATATTTGATAGCTCATCTTTAAATTTTACATTAGTTTATTCTTCTGATTTGTCCCTACTTAGTGTGGCTGAGGGGCGACATGAAGTGATGGAAAATGAAATGTAGGCGTTACGAAATTTACGGTATACCTATTCGTACATGCTAGTTTGAGGCATTTAGCACTCATCTTTATTTTTCCATTCAGCGTTTTGAAGGGAAATACGTGAAATTCGACTTGACTGGAAGGCTTTAGGTAATGTTTTTTTTCCAGAATTACTTACTCATTTTTTAAGCTTCATGATGCGAGTCTAATTTAAGACACTTCCTTCAACTAAAAAGTTATTTCATGAAAGGTTTTCGAAAAAAAATCGCATTTTCTATTCATAAATTCCTTTGAGTTCTGTTAGCATTCTGCGAACGGCTCTCATTTCCTTGTGTTTTAATTGATTCCACTCTCAGAAGATTATATTATTTCGACAGAATTGCTGTAAAATCGCAAAAGGAGGCCGCGTACTCTAAAGAACACTCTGTTTGAAAATTTTTTGTGCCATGTAGAATCATAATTTTCTATAAAATATTTGCTTTGATGCTGTATTTTTTTGTAAATTGCACTATCCAAAATAATTTTGGTATTTTTACCTCGTGCGCGTTTTGGCTGCTGATGGTTCCGTTCCCTCTGGCCCAATTTTCATTGATTAGGAGGTTGCCGCACTCGCATACATTTACTCACCACTCAGCTGAGAAAGAGAGAGATTTTATTCCGGCCACCCCAAGAAGCTTATGAGCGGAGAGGAGACGAAGAGGAGTCGAGGTCCCTTTTCTCATCATCCACTCCCCACTCCCCCCTTGCTTCCCCCATCCCCCTCCACGCCTTGTCGCCCTTCCCTCCTTTCCATTTTCCGCATAACCTATTCATCAGTTCTAATTTCCATCCCCCCTCTCTCTCTCACACCACCCTCCGCCTCTTCTCTTTCGCTGCTAACCGCGACGACATTTCCCCCCCCCTCTTGCATGCCAGCTCTCTCCGCTCTACAAATCCAAGCCGCTCTCCTTGTGTGTCGCGCAGGTATCCGTCATGCTTACTCAGGACCACCAAGGGCCCTCTCTCTCTCTCTCTCTCTCTCTGCCGCTCTGTCACCCGGAGATGCCTCTTCCTCCCTCTTCATCCTCTCTCTCTCTCCATCCGTGTCCACCTGCGTCCCGGCAGACGTGCCTTCTCCTCCCGCTCACTCTCCCTTCCATCCCTCCATCCCTCGCCTCCCTCTTCCTCGCTGCGGGCTAAACATTAAAGTGGAGGGCGAAGCGTGCCCTCTCACGCCAGCCTCATTCGTACGTAATTTTGTTCGGATCATGGATGGAATGATAAGCTATCGGCCTTATTTTCTTACTACCCTGCAGACTGCCTCAATAGGCGTGTGGCAGGAGGTGTTAGGACGCCAGCGGTGTACGAAGAAGTAATGAAACATAGAAAGGCACGCGTTGGATTGATTTGACTTCCGAGTTATATATAGCATTTTTATACGTGATTTTTTCGGGAGAATAGGTGGGGAAACTAATTCCTATAAATATCCGTTAAAATCTCTCTTTTGCTTTATTATTTCAGTCGCACGTGGAAATGAAAGGGTTTTTAAGATGAAGCTCCTTATGTCGATCTTAAAGCTGGCTGATCTTAACTGCTGAAGTACACAAATCCTTGCCAGTAGCCTCTTAGTGTAATCATACATTTAGTCTTTTACCGAACTAATGGAGGAAGTACGGAGTAATGGGACATGCAGCTGTGATTAACGGAAGTGTTATATTTTCTTTCAATGAGACCTTTCATGACCGGTGTATGGCCTGTGATGAAGTATTGAAATAATAAACAAAATAATTCAATCAATTTAGTTGAAGGCAATGCATAATACAGCAAATTTAGCTATTATGACTAATGCTCTGACTGACCTCCGGCGCGAATAAATTATTTTCACGCAAGATTGACAGTACTAGTAAGTTGTGGGAATTTTTGTGTCCGAATAATCAGATGTTGAAACCCATTTTTATTCGTGCAACTTCTTTATTTGTGTAGGACGAAATGTTTTAGCTAAGGAACGCCTTTTATGATATTGCATCGTATCTTTTAGAATACCCACGCCTCTCCGTCAGCTCTTTATTTTCACACTCCACTTCAAAAACGTACTGGTTAGCGTTTGGCTGCTAATTTATAAATGGTTTTGAAAATTGCTAATATGGTTTCCATTGCTTGCCTGCTTCATTTCTTTGCCAAAGCTGTAGCAGTGTTAAGAGTGTGATACTTGTAATTTCAGTTTTGCGTCTGCTTGACATCCATAGGTTTTAGGTAATCCGTGAAGTTTATTAACATCTTGGTAAAATAATTCACCCTTCCATGTTAAATCCACCTCGTTACTTTTTATTGCTATCCATGAAATTCCTTGGAACTAGAATGGAAAGTGAAACGAAGGCTGATGAACGATAAACTGAAAATAAATCGAGATCGTTTGCTTGGGGCTTGAGCAAATCTTTCGTTGATTTGAGTCGTGGTCTTAATCTAGAGGGTTAATTTCAGGGAAATTAGTGTGAAGTGAGAATCGCATGAAACATGTTGAAGTTGGTTGAAATTATACTCTTTTCTAAACTTCCCTTTTACTTTCCGTGCTTTTGGCGTCCACTATTTCGTTCCATTTGGGCCCTATCGCACCCCTTCTCTCCGGCAACCCTTTCCTTGGGTGACCCCTTCGCCCTATCGCCTTCAATCCTCCCTTTAACTTTCCCTCCTCCCGCTCATCTCTCCCCTTAATCTTCCCACCCCCTTGACATCCCTGGGGGATCACCCGGCTAGGGTATGCCACTCGCTCCCAAATAATATATATGTCAATCAATCAGGCAGCCAACCAATCCTCCTCCTCCGGCTCCTTTCCTCCTCCCTCCCTCCTGTAATTACGCCCTGCCATGCCAACCTGCTATCTCCTTCCTTCTTCTTCCCTACCCTTCACATCATTTCGTTTTCCCTTTCTCCCTCTACTCTCCATCATTTTTGCCTCCCTCTCTCTCTCTCTCTCTCGAATCCTCTGCTCACCTTTGCTCCTTATTACAGTTTCTCTACACCAGAAATGATCGTTTCCTCCGAACTTGACCGCGTGAACCTATTTCTCAGGAGATTTCCTTTTAGCTGTCCATTCCATCTATGTTTTCGGAAATTTGAATTTCCTCTCGGTCATCTTTTTAAATTTCTTTTTTCATTCTTGCTTGTAAATTCGTTTCAACTTACTAAGTTAAGGCTTAGATTACCCCAGAGTTACCCATAAGTGGAAAGGTTGCCTCGGAATCCATTAAAAAATAGCAATGCAAAGGTCATTGCTTAACACTATACTCCGTTAAATTTTTTAAATCTTAATTCTTAGTACTTATAAAAACATTTTATTGGCTTTTGCTGATATAATGACATTCAATGAAATCATGTTCCAACAGCCAAATATTTATGACTGAAGAGTGATTCCTGTCTCTTTAACCGCTTTCGTTATTTTTTAGTGGCACCCTTTTCGAAAGCCATTCTGCGTTCTATTTCAGGTTGGTACACTGGGCATTCGCCGCCATCTTATCGTCAAACATTTACTTCTTCACTGTGAGAATTCAGTTACTTGAAATAGTTTGGCAAAGACAGTTTCTGCGAACTATGATGGAAGCACTTCTGAATAAATGCAGATGTGGCTGGATGGTACGAATTGGAATAAGAAGCGGATCAAGCATGTAAATGCCTAATTTTCACAATACTGAAATCCACAGCTCGTAAGACATTATTTTATTGTGAGTGTTCCTTTTTAGATCGTTCGATCGAAGTTGATTTGATGTTGCACAAACTTTATTTTCTAGCCTCAATGGGCCTTTCAAAGAATATGCTCATCCCCTTATTCGTTATATTTGTTTTCTTTAATTTCTGGGAAGATGGAGGGCATTGAAAGAAGATACGGAGACCTACCGTGAAATTTTCCCATAATATCCACTTAATTAATGACACGTAATCGATTGTCATGTAGATCGAAGGTTTTTTTTTTACCTATGTCCGTCACCTTCTTGTCAATGTCGTTTTCCATTTGCCCCACTCGCGGCTAAGCACGTTTTTCTTTCTTTCTCTCCATCTTGGTCGCTTATTGCTCTTCATTTTTTCTCCTCTCCCTTAACGCTCCTCCTCTCACCCCTCCGCCCCCACCCATTCCCCATCCCACCCCGCCGCCTCCGAGATGTCAGCCCACCGAGACTCCAAGTCTCCCGTGCACTGTCGCTCGTCGTAAGCCCCCGCGTAATTACCTTCCCTTTTGTGATGTTTTTGGACGTTTCGTAGATAATCCCGCCGCGAGGCAGGTGTACGCCGGGATTTGGCCTTCTCTTTCCTCCCGATCGACCCCGCACTCCGCGTCTCTCTCTATCTCTTGACACCTACCTCCTCACAGAATTCCACGCTACTCTGCTCAAGTCTTTTCATCCCTTCCACCCCTCTCCATGAAAGTTACTACGTCGTTTATTTTTAGCGTGCCGCCTTAAGTTAACGCATTCCGACGGTCTACGTATCCGAAAGCGTTTAAAACTTCATTTATCCCGATAGATTGCTTCATGGGCGGAAATAGGAGTAATTTTTTCGACGTTAATATTTTAATGGACATACATCTACATCATTGACCTATGCATGTGATATTCTCCTTTTTTATGTATGTGACGCGACATATTTTCTGTTTTGCTCCTGGAGAGCAATTTGCTCTTTGCTGTGAATATTTTAAGATTTTGGCAACGTATATTTTTTTCGATAATATTTAGCATTTGAAGAGGCAAAACAATTTATAACTCTGGGTGAACAATGGATCTCATAGTGTCAACAGTCAGTTAAATTTTAACCGTTTAAATTATTTGTGTATCTTTGCAACGATAGGGTTGGCTGTTATCGATGCTGCAATTGAGTTCTTTAAGATGTCAGCATATCGTCTGTGAGATCTCTCTAGAAGTTCTTCCAAATTGATATTCCGTACCTGAAGAAAATCCTCTCTTTAACTCTTTAACTGTCTTCTTAGGATTTTCCCAATTTGTCGTGATTGTGTGAATATTATGTATATTTTTCGCTGGACTTTAATTTTTTAATTTTTTTAATTATTTATTTTTTACGCGAATGTTGATATTTTTTATTTATTCTATACATGTGAAAAACGAACTTTACATTTCGATAAAACTACTCCTCCAGAAAATCCGTGTTGTAAAGAGTTCAGGCTTAATGCGTGAGAAATAATTAACGTCATTGGAATATGGTGCAATTTTTTCACCAAGTTCATTTATTCAATAATTTTCATTTCTCACAATCTAGTAAATTATGAGCATGTATTTAAACAAGTGTGATCAAAATATTTAGCAAAGAAATTGCACTGTCTCGTCTAAAGAATATTTTGAAGCAATGTTCTTTTCACCGAGCACATTCCTGTTATTCCAAATCTTCTTCAATGATAAATACATTCTTGGGAAACTCGGGTGGAACGTGGCATTTATGAGATGCTTTGAGTACGACGTCGGTAGCGTGGGCGTCTTTCATTGCAATGATGTTATAAATCACGTTAGTTTAGCTTCCCATTCATGCGTGGTATGGAAGACGTTGGTACGGCTGGTTGCTCATCATATTGTTTTCTCGCGGCGTATCGCTCTTTTCTCATCCCACGAGCCCCGCGCCCATTTACTCGGTCTTCGCATGCGCTGAATTTTTCGCCCACTCAACTTCCACCGTCTCTCGGCGCGGCCCTTCAGACTCAAGTCTTCGATCTCAACGTGCGAAGAGCCACCATCCTAACGAAACCAATTTTTCTCCACCCTCTTGTCCCCTTCCATTTATTCCGTCGCTCTGCTTCCTACATTCGCCTTTGCATTCCCGTCCACCACTCAAGGATATCGCTGACGGCTCCGTGGCACACTCGGAATTGAACCCTTTGTTTGTAGCCCAGGTCTTTTCTCTTCATTGTGCTACGCGCCCAGCTGATCACAGTGCCCCGCGCAGTGTTTCCTCAATTTTCGCAACCCCCTTGCTAGAGCTAACGAGTTGCGCCTTAGGATCCGCATCGTCGTGTATAATTAGGTGAAAGCGTGAGATTAGTAGGGGCAGCGGCGGGTGGATGGACGTCACTCGCTTCATTTTTTTTTGATTTGTTGCGGCCGTGGATCAAGTAGAAGCCGTCGTTTCGTTTTAATTAGAAGGCGGGGTTCAATTCGATGAAAGAATTTTCGCTGTCTCGTTTTTTTTCCCTGGATAGCTCTGTGTGTCATCGATCGCTTAGAAATCCTCATTTGCGACTTCCAGGCGAGGGCTTCGATGTTTCTCGAGAACTCGTACAGGAAGTCTGAAATCCGAGAGCAAATGATGTGTGTGGAAAAGACTCCTTTTAGTATAAATGTATACAATTTATTTCAACTTCTTTTTACTGTATATCTTATGTTAGTTTGGTTTGCTTGGTTAATTCCTTTTAGTGTATTTTCCTCTTTAATTTTGGGTGCATTTTTACTGAATCAAAGAATTTAAAGAAGCTGTTTTTCGTTATTCTACAGCAGAGTTTTGTCATGCGTGTGCCCTGGATGCTGATCGTTTAAGACTTGCAATATTCTACAGTAATTGTTATTAAAGTATTCTACCGATTAAGGTAGATTGCCATGGAGTACTTAGGTGCAATATATTGTCCGTAAAGCCACGAAGTATTTTCTAATGCTTATCACGTGTGCGTGGAGGAAACGGAAATATGAAGAAACAATCGTCAGAGGTTAGGAATGCATGCTTTATGGGGCGCACAGAATTTTTCCGATGAGGTGTTGTTGATATTTGCTCAAGTGATTTATCACATTGTCTTTTACATTGGTATACAAAATAAACTCTCTTCCTTTTGCATGTCACTTTGACCGCAGTACCCTTATAGGAGAATATTTCTCCTTTAAATCCAAGTTTATTTGTGTTTAGGTAAATATTTAAGGCCTGGATAAATATTTATTTTAAAGAACTATCATTTATGTAATAGAAATCATCATATCCAAGGAATGTATTTCGTGCATTTTTTTTCTGAGCGCACGATACCGCCTTCATTTTGTACTTTAACACCTCCGTCAGGGAGATGTAGCGATTCCTTCTCGCCTACTGTAATTCATTCAACCTGTACGCTACACGTCATTGAAGTGACCTTCCGCACTAGCGTTTGCGATCATCCCTCGGCTTCAATGCCGGAAGTAAATTCTTCGCCAGCTTGCGAGTTGACGCGAGCTGGTTATCGCAATTGCCTCGCAGCTTACCCTTATTCCTGGAGAGACTCTCCCTCCCCTCATTCTCCCTCCATCTCGGCTTATATTTTCTCTCGCCTCTCCCATTCCTCGAGATGCGCCCGCCCACTTCCGCGTTTTTCGCCCTATTTCTCCCGTGTGTTTAAAGGCGTCGTCTTCGAGTGGAGGGAGGGCAGGAAATAATAAAGAGCACGAGCCTTTCTCTCGTCCCGGATTCTGGGATGGAGTCTGCTCGGAGGGGTGGTCGCCTTCTCGGGGGGAGGGGGGGCAAATAAGGGTCTTGTGATGAAGGGGGGGGGGGTTGGGGGGATAAGGCAAGGGTTCGTTCGGGTACAGGGAACGGGGGAGGGCTCTGGCGTTCCGGGAGTACACACACTCCCCACGTCACCATCCGTTATTTTTAGAAGCAAAGCCCTCCTCACTGTAACTGACTTTTATTCCCCTCTGATTTTCTTCGCCTCCTCTCCTCTCCTTTCAGCCTTTCATTCTTGCGCGCCGGGGTTGTTGATCTTTGCCAACTTTCGGTTGGCGTCCTTCAGATTTTTTTACATCTGTCCTGGTCGTGTTGGAGTGTGCTGTCGGGTTAGTTTGAGTCGAACGCTCCGCGCGAAAGTAAAATTGGCTCGCAAAGGTTAGGCGACGACTGTGACCGCGTTTTCATCCGATTTCCTCGTCCGCTCTCATTTTCTTGATCTGCCGTGTATAGGTGCCCCTATTTCACGTCTTTCTTGCAATAAAAGAAATATGCATCCTATTTGAATTTATTAATTATTATTTTATCAATGATATCCCCGGTAGGCGATTGGTGGGTATGAGGTGAGTTCAGTGTATTGTTAGAAATTACGAGTTGTAAGACGATCACATTGGGGGAATTGAATAAATACAGTGATAGAATGGTGCAGGTTAGGGTGTTATAGAAATGGGATCTTCGACTTCCATGTAAACTTACCTTGGCCAACATAATACCCATGACAATTATTTTCCATTTACTTTTTGGCCTTTTCTTTCAGCAAGAATTGGCTTTGGGTTGCTCCATATCCTTTCTATATTTATTCCGTACGTTAGATGAATTATGATATACTCGAGGTCAAGTTGGCTGAACAAGCGTCGCGGAAACAATGATACATATTGTCCTCCTATCTTGTACGTTTTTCCAAAAATGTAATGTTTTGGAAACCATTGAGTACGTTGAGCACGAAGTAATGCCACGACGTGGCTTTTCCAAAATTCACGATTCCTTTCGATTTGGAAATGATGTTACGGCTTGAAGTCTGCTGGGTCAAACATGTCTCCCGGAGCTGATGAAACATATTGGCTTACTATTTTCGGCGGCAGCTTTATTTAAGAATAAAACACCAGGTTCTAGATTGACACTCTCCGGAGGTGCGCAGTATTTTTTTCCGACGTGCTGTCGTATCCCAACTGTAGTGCGGCAGCGCCCCTCTAAACCCGTCACAACCCCTCAGCGACATCAGGGGTCCCGCCCCCCCCCTCCACCCCCCTCTCACTTGTCATGCATCGCGTTACGGTGTCAGGACGTTTCATCCGTCCCGTGCAACTTTGTGAAACGTGACGCGATATATTGCGGAGGCGAGGGATCCCGATCATATTAATCCCACCTCGCGCTTCTCCCGCGAGAAGAATCCGAATGATGAACCGAATCGGAGCCTCCCTCGCCCTCCACCTCCCTTCCAGGGACCTATAATTGTTACACTCACGGCCCCGAAGGAGTTTTTGTAAACGCTGATATGTATGAATTTTGTGTTTCGGAATATGTTTCCAATGGGAACATCTGCTACAAATAATAAACATCAATTCAGAAAATGGAATTAATGGCTAATACAACAAAACCCAGTTGAATATTTTATCAAATACAATTTCTGAATGGTAAAAGTATTGTTTTGATTTTACTCAGTGTTATTGATATCAGTAGGTATGTATTATTTTTGGAGTATTTTATTAGGTCTTTATAGTTAGTTATGTAAATCTAAGGAGTGCTCACCTTAATTTTCTTTAATTATTGAAAATTTCAATTCTGCTGGATTTTTGATTGGTGCCTTTCGACACAGCATTGTTATTCACAACGTTCAATGAATTCATGCCAATGCCATTCTATTGCCTATTGATTTGAGAATTTAATTTGTTCAAAGAGCCTAAAGATGCCCTTTATTGGATGAAACTGGCCGTCAAAAGAAAAATATTTTGAAACTTGACTTTATTTATTAATCAGTTGTGAATTTTTATAGGTTAAGGCCGAAAGTACTCAATTTATTACAATTTATATTTTATGCTTTGACATCGTTCCCACGTAATTTCTGTGTTTGAAAGTACTTCTGAATTATGAAATGAATGAGACATTTGATCTGTATCTGTTTGACTTAAATCCCTTGCCGATATTCCTCTTCCTGAGGTTTCCTCGCCTCCGTTCGAGATGCAAACGAATGAAACCGAGTGGAGCGGAGAGAGGAATCGATCGGGTGACTCCAGGGTCGTGTGCGGGGGTTTTATTCCCGTCGTCGGCTGGACCAGGGTGAAGGGCCGCGAGAGGTCAGCTGCAATGTGTCCGATTCCTCGTGCGCCTCCACGCCGCATCACTTCTCCCACGTTGCCCATCGCCTATTCTCAGATTTCTCAACCATTTTGTGCTCGCGCTGTATCCAATCCTTTCCTAAATTCTACGCTTTCGAAAGTGAATTATACTCCGATAAAAATATAATACTCCGATAAAGGATATATTTTACTCCGGATTGGTTTTCATGCCACCAATTTAAGGTTGAATTTATTGAACCGTAGACCTTGACGCCTAGTATGGGAGTGGGCTCCAGGCGTCGAGATGTAGGTTATGGAGAATGGCATTAGGGTGATTGGAGAGGTAATCGACACATGCCCATCGTAGTGAGTGAGGGGAGGAAAAATTTAGAAGAAGTGAAGTGGTTAGTGAAAGCGTGATGCCTGTGCAGTGGGGAAGTAAAATTGAGGAATATGATGATGGAGAGATAAGTATTAAGTAATTTAGAAATAAAGGCATAGTCTCGGTAAATTGGGGTCCGCGGGTTTGGCAGAGGTACGTTTGACTTCATCCGGTCATGCTCGATGACTGTTCAGTGAAGGTAAAATGGGGAATGGCTTAGGCAATCAGTCCCTGGGGGTGTTATCCGTAGGCACGAATTCCCTGGATTTCCAGAAGGGATTAATGTTCTTACGGGGCATTGTTCCCATGGCTAGCACTCGTGTTAGGAATTCAACATACCTTCTCTTATATTTTAAACTCAAATCATTGTTGTTTCTCTTGTCCCATTGTTTTTCATTGCATTAATGATTTTTTCGACGACAGATTATGAAAGGTTAGTTTTACCTTGCTGTCTCCATCGTGTATAATTTAAGTTTGCATTATGAGAATTGGTGAAACCTCCTTATGCGTGAGCAATTCTATTAAGCCGTTCAACTTTTTTGGTGAAGCATACGTTATGTTTTCAAGGGAGACTTGGAAACACGCGCGTCTTGTTTACGCTGTCCTCGATGATCATCCAAATGTCCTCTATGACCAACCATTCCCATAATTTATTTTTTTATCCATATACCCGCGATGCGAATACAGAAAAATGGAAAAAATGCCTCCGTCTTTTTCCAGAATTCAGGCTTAGTATCCTCAAAACGTTTTTAAAAGAGCACACGAATGCTCACCATTTCGAAAGGCTTCTCAAAATTGTGTGTGCTCGAGACTGGTGCATCTCGTCTTATTATTTCGCGTCATTTTCCCGTCGTGTGCGCTGTACTCGAGCGGTGGGAGGAATTTGCATTCCGAGATTCAGTTCTACGCAGCGGTGCGTGGCAGGGCGATATAAACTCGGAGGGGCGTCAGGTAACGGACAACCCTTACCACCCCACCACCCCCTTGAGCATGCTCCCAACCCATCGATTCAACCGTACGGGTTGATGTCGTCGCTAATGGGCCGGAAATCTTTTTAACTCGGATTAAATCGCCCCTTCTCTCTCCCTATTCTTCGCCTAATCCAATCGCCACGACCCACTACTTCCCTTCTCGCGAGTTTTGATGCCTGGGGAATTGGATTTCACGCGACGGGTTTTACTGCCCTGTCGCCATAAGGGCTTATCGCTCGAAAACGGTTGCCACGGCGAAATTCCTCGGAGGCTGGGAAGAAGAGGATGCAGGAGTTTGTCTCTCTCCCCCTCTCCACTCCTCCCCCGCTCTCTCTGTTTTTGAGGGCGTTTCCCGTGTCTCTTTGCATATTTGTCCATATTTTGACGTTCGCGGCGGCGGGATCGGCGGACTGACCGTCTTCCTCGTTTCACGGGGGTCCTCGTGCCGCAACATTCCGCCGCGCTCGTCCCAGTTGTTGGTATTAATTGGCTGATCTTCCTGGAGCGCTCGTTCCAATTTTCTTGCGGAATCTGCGGAATTAGTCCTGTGGAGCGTTTTCGCATGCAATTCGAGGAAGGTATTTTGGAATTCGAAGTGTTTTGGCTTTAATTCACAATTGATCCTCTCGGGTCACCCCTTTTGTAGGGCAATTTTTGACGCGTTACATTATTTTAAATCGAAATCTTTGGGATTAATTAGGCCACTGGACGTATTTTTATTACAATGAACGTTACGCATTAGGGATCGGGTTGATGTCGTGGCCTCTCACCCAGTGGTCTCAGGTTCAAATTCCGGTGGAGGCTGGGATTACCAAATTTAAGCCGGAATACTACGTGAGTATTCCTCCCATCGCAATGGACGTGAAAATATGGTCCCCTTGGCACCTTTCGTTTAAAGTAGGCTAACGCTAACATCGAGTTTTTTTCCACCCTGGTGCAAATGAAGTAAGAATTTGGATACCTTCTTCAAACACTGGCCGTTCTATTAAAATGTAACTAATCAATATTGCATATGCAACTTTTAAGTGAAAGTGAATGATATATTTTACTCCGGATTGGTTTTCATGCCACGGTTCACAATAGAAACGGTTCACAAATGGTTTTGTGTACGGTCGCATTAAGGCTACTTGGAGGCGTTCCTCTCTTCTCTCGGTTGATTTTGTAGCCAATCGAAACGTGCCTCTGATTCTTAGCGTATATCGTTTTCGTGCGCACTCGTCTCGTCCCGATGTTCCAGCGTCCTTGATCCAATGCCCTCATCGCCGTCCCTCGCATCCTCCCCTTAGGTCGTGAATGGCACAAGTGGAGAAAATTCAATCTTTTCCTCCGCTGCAGGCCGTGGCCCTTCTAAAGCAAGAGGATACCCTGTGATTTTCACACACGATAACGCTAAACGACTCCATTCAAGCCCTTGTCTTCGGGACATCGTTTGCCCACGGGTTATTTTACCCGAATCGTTCGGGGCAATGCTAGAGACCTTCCTTCCATCTCTTCCTTTCTGGACCCTATTTTGGGCCCTGCCCAAGGGTTCTGCGTGGGCGATATCTGCGGAAGAGGACATTTAAGGGGTAGCAAGGGTTGTTGTGGGTGGAGAGGGTTGATTCCGCGTTGTATCCTGCCAGCAGTTACATTCGACGGGAAATGACCAGGTGTCCGACCAAGGGTCCGTTGGGCGGCGACGTGGCCCGATGGATGGCCCCGGAGGCTGGTCCCTCGAGGCCGCCGGGGGCGGGCATCACCGGGGACCGGAGCGGGCGGGGGTGTAGGGTTTGACCCAAACCCCCGTCGTCCAATGCGATTCATCTACTTAACATCTCCCTCCTCGGGTCGTCCACCTTGGAACTTACCCTCGTTTGTCTTCGTACTTTTTCTCCTGTTTGCCGCCTCCCTCCATCCCATCCCTCTCCGTAAAACCTTCCCAGAATCCCTCCTGGCGGAGCCACCTGTCCTCGCGCGCATTAGTAACCGGACTACCCCCACCCTCCCTCCTCCTCCTCCCGTCGACATCAACCATTGGCCGAATGCCCTCGCAACCACCCCCGCCCGCTCCAGAGATGGACAGTGGTGCCTTCTTTCCTTGCTACTCCTCACCCCCCCCCCCCCCGATCTTACGTCCCACCACCCCTTTCAGCCGCCCCCACGCAACCCTTAACCATATCGTTTTGGTCCGTAGGAGGGAACCCATCTGTTCAATTGTCCGTCAGTCCCATTTTCTGTGAGCGAATAGCCGTGGCTCTGCTCAATGCCCTTTGCTTCCTCTTCTCCTCCTGACCCTATCCCCGCCCCTTCTCCTGGATTACGTGGGTGTATGTGTGTGGAGCCGGATGGCGTCGTTTGGGTGTGCCTATGTGTGCGTCCTAGTGTACGAAGCCTTGCGAAAGTCCCACCGTCTGCCACTCTTTTCTCCCATCTTTTTTTCTCCACCCCCGTCTCCTCTCAGTTTAAATTTTTTCTAACCCCCTTTTTTCTTTTTTTTAAACTTAAAAATCGGCGGATCCCAAGGAGGAATGGATGCATGGAGAAGGGTGTCGTAAAGGAGTGGCCATAATGGGAAACGGCCCTTGATAAAATTATCGTCTGCTCCTCCTTCGGGTGTGGGGGGAAAGGGTCGCTCGTTCGTGAGCTTTTTATTCCTTCCTTTTCTTTCTCTCTCTCTCTCTCTCTCTCTCTCTAGCCAGACCCTATCTCGGGGCTGTAACTGAACTGCATATCCACTCGTTATTCTCCGCGGAGTTTAAGCTCGGGAGATCGTGATGCTCCGGGAAACAGCGTGGTGGGGCTGATTTTTACGGCGCGATGAAGCCCTTAATTTAATTGCCTGTCTCCTGCTCTCACAGTTAGGATGGCATTGACTTCCAACTTGAAATTTTAAACGATTCTTTCTGGGGAATGAGGAACATCCTCATTCGATGTAATTATGCTCGGGCTTTCCGGCCTCACTCCTTTTTTTTACTCATTTCTTTTACCGGCATTGCTCTTTATCCCGAGACGTTGAATTAGTTTTAAATTTCGGCTCAGCCCAAGGGCTTTTTACCGCTAGTTTCTATCTCTTCAAAAGACTTTCACGGTTTTCGTGCGCCGTAACATGGAAAATTGCGGTGTCAACTGGAAATTGTGCAGCGGAATCGCAGCATATACCTTTTTCTTGGTACTCAGCTGTATTAGTGGTTATGATTAGAAGGAAAATAGTGCATTACTGTGGTAGGGGCATCGCTCTACTATCTTCATGGTCTTTTTGACGTACAAGTCATGGTTAGTTTTTTTATATTTTTTTGCGGCAAATCCCTTTCAGTGTCTTTTCTTAGTATCAATTTACAATATGATTTTAATTAGTTTTAAGCGGAATGGGTACTTTGTCGTCTAATTTTGTCATTCACGGAAGACATTCTTGATCCCTGTCAGGCATTTCCTCCGTCTTATTTAGAGTAGTCTTTTCGCTTGAAAAATTCTGGTACAAATTTTATATAATAGTGGAGGAAAATCATTATTGTTTTTGTAATTTCTTGGTTAAGAGTCGCACCTACCGACCTTTTATCGCCAGTATCCTTTATATTTTTTGTTTTTACACTACTTTTTCAATGATTTTACATCATTTCGATTGCTTTATTAACTTAAAAATGCTTAAACATTAATCGCAAAACTGAATGAAACTGAAGGATTAGTGACTCCGTTCTATCCATTGACAGTGTTGAGGAAATAACTTTGCTTCGCATTCCAAATAATGATCCATTACATATTAAGTTTCTATTATATCTTCCATGATTTTTGTATTTATCGAAAAATTGCGGTTGTTGCCTTCCTTCGTTTGGTTATTCACAAATATTCCATTCATGTTACTTCGGGACCGTGTGAGCATGGGGGCCCATTGGAGGCTGTGTAGGCTAAGATTTCGTAGCGATGAGCTGGAACCCATGACATTCATTCTAATGATTTAGATCGCAGGATCGGGAAGGGAAAGGGCTGACGACGTTCTTTGGTGTAAATCGTAATGGGAATGGGAGAAAAATGACTGTCTTTAAATTATTTCTTCCAGTTTCTTTTTCCTCAAAAACCCACTTGGGATTTCATTGACGGGTTTTAGGGTTTAAAATTTTTTCGTTGATATTATTTGGGGACCAAGCTCCTTAAGGGATAGTATTTGCTATCTTTTTACTGGTGTGACCCACATTTTTTTTAACTTTTTCTTGTCCTTATAGCAGCGAGATCAAGAAGCAGGGACGACTGATTTATCAATAGAAAATTATATTTTAGGAGAAAAGTCTTATCGAGATTCGAAATTTTTGTTTTTCATGATAACTTTGTGGTAATTACCTTAATTGGTTTAATTGTTAACACATTTTTTGTTGGTGCTACCTAGAGACTATGTAAGCGAGGAGGTCCAGTGTCGGGAGAGATATCACCACGCGCATAGCAGCCAACTTGCTCTACGAGTTCTATCTCCAATGGTTGCGGAAGCGGGAGTTAGGGAGGCTGGACGAGCATTGAAGTCCGTAGATCCCGCATCTCAATTTCCCGCGCCACTCACAACCGTGCCCCACCAACCATCTCTCTATTTTTCACCCCCCCCGTAAGCTTAATCCCCGATTCCCTTCCTCCCTCCTTCTAGTCACGTAACATTTTTTTTCTTCCTTCCTAACTTCCTCCGTCGGATGCGAGACCGCCGTAGCATCGTCCCCTCCCCCCTCTTCTCTCCAAATCCCCACACCAATCTCCTCGCCTCACCCACACACGGAGTCCCTCCCGCGCTGCCACCCCTCACTCTACTTCTTTTTTTCCCCGAGGACCTGATTGTTCTAGGCCGTGCGAATCTCCGCCTCGGTGCCCCTCGGTATAGCAACCGTTGGTTTGGCCATCCTTTCTTCTTCCCTTCCGATGGCTTTTTTTCCTTATATATCCGCGCCGCGCTTTGTCCTTTCCCTTCAGAAACTCGATACTTTTGTTCCTTTTACACTTCCCCCCCTCCATCACCTTTTCGTTCCCCCCCCCCATTTTCATTGCCTCACACCACCCTTCTCTAGCCTTTCCGGATTTCAGCGAGTCAACTATTCTTGAGTCTTTTCCACCGTCCACCCTAGGATTTGTTCTCGCTTCCTCCCGGATCTGATTCCCGAACCTTTTCTTCCCTTTTCGCCAATTAGCTTCCCTCCCACGCCACCTCGACATCGTACTCCGCAGCCTGTATCTTTCTTTTTTTTTATCTCCCAACCGGGATGCATTCCCTGCCCCAACATTTTGCAGCTGCCCGCGCAGTTCTCCTCGTATGATTCTCGGTTGACCCCAAAATTTTGTTCATTCTCTTCAGCTCAAATTTTTTTGATACAACAGTTGAGTAGTCGGCAGTCAATCTCTCCCGAGTGCACTTGAAGTGAAGAATTCCAAGGACGAGAAATCCTTTACCTTGTTCTGAATTAATTATTTGATTCATCCAGACTTTATTCTCAGGCTAGCTTAATTGTTCAAAGTAGTCCGCGTGGATTTCGGGAACTTCGGTGTGAGCATTAAGGCAAGAGTGCATTTCATCCTTGGAATTTTTACATCAATTTTATGGGTAAAATCAGGTGTTCACTTTCTAAGTTTATACATCGGTTTGACACTTTTGTTATTTAAAGGTGTGACTCCTTTTCGTTTTTCATTTTAAGTAGGAATACGCTTTGATTTATCGGTTTCCAATTCTTTATTTTAGGAAACGCGTTGGATTTTTTATGGCTCATTAGTTGTTGATGATTTTGTAGGAGAATGCATGTGGATTGATATAATAGGGGTTGTTTCCGTTGGGGGTCTTAGATTATTTTTGTTGAAATATTGGCGTGCCCTTTCAGTTTGGAGCTGAATCGGTTTCTTTTTCTCTTGAAGGATTGCTCAGCACCACTCCCACCCTTCCTTTCACTCGAGTGTATTCCTCTTGAGCGCGCTAGCGTGTTGGGAATTTGAGGAACGTCTTCGATGCTCTTCAGAAGCGTCGCGTTCTTCTCCTGATATGAATTTCAATTTTCAAATCACTCCCCCCGTTTCGCTTTCCCGTCGTCACTGTTTTCGTCCTCTCCATCCTTTCATCACCGCGCACAATAGTATTAATGATATCCTACCCTTAGGAACCACCCTTTCTCTTCTCCCCATTATCCTTGTCCCTTTTATCAGCCCTTTCAAACCCTTCTTTCCTAGCCACCTCTCCTTGACGTGCAGCGGGCATGGATGAGGGAGGGTTTTATTAATACTCATTTTCTTTCATTTCCTTCTCAATGTGATGTATTTTTCGAATTTTTCCCACAGACGAGAGGCAGCCATGTCAGACAGGTCTAAGGGTAGGAACCGGACGAAAGGTATTCCACGTGATGGTGTCGTCATATAAATAAAAATGTTAGAATGGACATGGGAAACCCGGCCAATCATATCTGCCGTGAAAACATGGAGTGCAATCAAATAAGCCTCGGGAACTCATCGAACCTGGCCTTTACGGGCTGTTGTCTTTTCGGCAGCGAGGTCGGCAAAGTCGTCGAGGTTCGTCAACGTTCGAATCCCTTGTAGAGACTTATCATCATCAGCAATTCTAAGGTGATTGGGAGGACAGGCCGGGGTAACTCGTTTAACTCTGCATTTAAAATTTACGGTAACCGGTAGAGTATTATAATTATAACTATAATATTGTAAAAGAAAGGTTTTTTTTAATGAACAGGCTTTAGACTATTGTGTCCTCTTTTTTCTGTTTCGTAGTACGAAGAAAGTATTTTTGTGATAAAGAATAGTTTGGGGGTTCGGAAGATCCAGGCATTTAGGCGTGGAAGAGTTAGCTCTGGTCACAGGTGTTCGCTTCGCTCTTATGATCTCCTTAAGGAAACTCGTCAAAAATACCTTATTTTATTGTGATTATCCGGTCTCGAAATAATGGCGTTCCTTGTCCTTTTTTATATGTTTCTCTTAGACAATCGAGCTCCTTTTTTCATTATACATGATGCGAGGAATTAGTACTCATATCAATATTTATCCCAATTACTTTGCTCTTTTCGGTGAAAATTCACAGGCAACTCTTATAGCTCCTGAATGAGCAAGTGGCTGAGAGTACTTATTTTGGTACGCACTTTGCCTTTCGGCTTAATCTTTTTAATTGGATGGGTGTTCGTAGCGGAAAAGCTTCCGGCCCTCTTCCAGTTTCCTGCTGTTTATACCATTATGAACCACCATTGCCTGTATTGCAAGTTGCTTCTTGTAATTTTAAACGAATCCTTTTTGTTTTGACCTTGCACGCTTGAATACGGACATCGTGAAGTTAGAGGTGTGGAATCTTAAGCATCAGAAACAAAATACTTTTCTCTTTCCTCATTTATGTCCTTTGTCGGAAGTAACACCTTAAGCGCATTGTTTTGTGAAGGTCCGGCGTGGCATGACTTGAGGCTTGGCCGACTTCAATTGTGTATTTCTTAGGTTGCCGAATTTTAATGACGCCTCTTGTTTGGTTTTCTCTTATTTTTGATCTTTCTAATTGGTGATTTTGTCGCTCAAGATAATGACTCCTGACCATTTGTGTCTCCGGTATCCTTTCATTCAGTCTCTCTCGTATTTGTCTCCGTTCTTGCTGGTGTCTTGTGTGGGCAGTCACCGGGAAACAGTTCTTTACGGTCTTTCTCTTATTCGGGTATGCTTTCGGGAAGTGTCAATTGCTTTAGCCTTCATTCTAGTTTCGCGATGAAACGTAAAAGCGCTTAAAAATAAATTGAATTATGATTTAGGGGTTAAAACACTCTTAATGTTATTTCATTCGTTGAGCCGTTTTTTCCTTTTTTAATCAATGTTTAAAATTGATTCATAAATGGTTAATAACTGTTAATCATGTTGCAACTTAAATGTTAGCGGTCTCTATATTTTACTTGCAGTAACGTTCTTTGTATAAATATGTTTTCAAGCCACTGTAGTGATAAATTCTCAATTTAGTTTGCCCGCCTTTCAAGTGTCACTCACACACAATAAGCACTCCGAAGATAGTCAAATTACGTCTAATAGGCTTAATACGTTATTGCCCTACTTTTTTCCAGGATATGAATAATAACCGTATTAATGTTTTTATGGAAGAATTAATTATAGGTGTTTTGGGTTGCATTATGTTATGAGCTTCAACATTCCCCCTGAATGATTTAAATGCCGTCAAATTAGATTTCTAGGTGTACTTTTTGTTGCTGGATTTTAAAATTTATTTCTGAGGTCCAGTGCAAAGCGGTCCATCGTAGTATCTATCTTAAAAATTTCGACCATAGCTGATAACTTTGTAAAGAATAAGTTAGATAATTAGTTAATATATATGGTATATCTTGACCTTTTTTAGGAATTAATTGCAATTTAAAATGTACAGTGGTGTGTAATCGTGTTCCAATTGATGCTTGAGGAAGCGATTTTTCCGTTCTCTTTAGCTTTTCAAAGCATAGTTTTGTCTCTGATATCACCAGAGAAATCTTTCCTTAAGATATGCGGTGAGTGGAATCTCTTCCCAAGCACCTGAAGGAAATTATTTAGCTCTCCCTACCTCGCGTTTCACTAACGAACCCTTGTTTCTGAAACCAAGTTTTTCCATTCATAATCTCATCATATCCAGAGCAAGTCCTACAGTGCATACCCTAGTGGCGACAGGTGGAGCATGAAATCTCTCGACGTGAAAACAACCATAACGGCATTGTTTGTCCTCGCGAGGCAGACACAACGAGGTACAACAGACCGGTTCTTATTTCTGCAAGATCAGTGGGGCCATTAGCGATTGCCCGACATCCGTTTCATTCAACAACCACACGAGCTGAGTCAACACAAGGCGGCTCTCCTTAATTATTCTCGTAATAATAAGATATGCGGTGGCAGTGCGAATTATGAAAAAAATTTTCTCCGCAAAGGAATGCCGGATTTTGCCACTCTTTGTTTCTCCTCAGCCTGCGCACCCTCTTCAATGGGGCTTTTCGCCTTGGCTCCCGTGCTTGAATCCGCGGCGGAAGTGAGGTAAGCTGCGCGATACGGCTCGATTCCCGTCCGTAATGCATAGGTAAACCTTATCTGTCGTCAGGTAATCCCCGTGCCCGGCTATTTTTTTTACCATTCCATCTCACCCACTGTCGGCCCATGTGTCACACAAAGGGACCTCCCTTCCACCTTTGGTCATTCCGAGTCCGCGCTTTCCTCGCTCGCCGTTTCTTCCACATCGGTATGCCTCAGTTCGAGGTGGACCTTCCCGTCGTCCCCCTCTGCAGCTGTGACGTCATTTTTTGTAAGAGATCTTTCTCGTGTTGGTCTGCATTCGGTTTGTCGCCTGGTGGAAAACGTAAGGTGTAAAAAACTTGTGCCTTGTTTGTTAATCGCCGTTTCCCTATTATGGTATATCGCAGTATATGGTAACTATAGTTATCATTTCGGGAAAATGGGAAAATCGAAAGGTTTAATATTTGGTGCATCAATTATTTGTTTAATTTTATGGGAAAGGAGTGGGAACATTTCTTGTTAAGTGTGCTCAGTATAGCTAGGCAAATGATTTAATGGAAAATTCTCATTATGATTCATCAATTGCGTTTACAGCGTGGCTATTATAAGATCATGAAGCATGTGCATAATATAGCTGAAGAGTTGAAGAAGGCCCAACTGGTTCTTGGATTATTTTTATTCGGGTAAACTTGTAGACGCCTATATTTAGATTTCATGCACCTACAGTATTTCAAGTCCTGACGAAAATTCATAAGGCTTATTTAAAGTTAAAAAGTATTACTGTCCTGTGTTCTTCAATCAGGGAAATAAGGAATCTATGGTGCCTGAGAAAAGTCATGAAATATATAAAATTAGTCATAAGTTACCCACTTATTAGTCTTCCATCAATCCTCTACCTCATTTTCTAAGGGTGCTCTTAGCCCTGCATATTTTCCTTCCCACCTCTCTCTTTTGTCCGTTCCAATTCTATGCTGTCTCCAGTGAAAAAATCCCTTTTGTTCGCCCCAAAATTTCTGACTTCCTGCATCCAATGCGTGTCACTCCTCCTCATTTGAGAACAATTTGGAAGTTGAGAGACGGCGCACGTTGATTCGTTTTGATTTTAACGTGGCCCTTCTTTCCCAGCGGCGGCGTATGCTCCGCTCCTCACCCCCCACTAAGCCTTCACCTATTTCCATCTGTCTCCTTTCCTCCTCTCCTCTCCCACCTCCGCCTCTTATGCCTTCTTGCCTTCGCGACCCTCTCCCCCACGCGTCTTGGAAACCTTCCTCCCCCCGCATTCGTTCTTTCATCTTTGCCTTTGGTAAAAACCACCCTCTCTTTTCTTCCTTTCCCCCCAAACTCTCCTTTCCTCCTCTCATCCACTCCCATCACGTCCGAATAATCGCGACGAAAACATCCAACTATTTGTCCCCGTTCCCTCTCTGCCTCTGAAAAAATAAGGGAATCCTCCTCCTCCACCCGCCCTCTCTTCCTCCCTCCCGTTTTACTCGCTCCACGGCCAATCCTTCCTCCGCCCCGCCCCACCCCACCCCCTCTGCTCCAGCCTCCGTCGTCGCTTTGGTTACCTAGACGCCGCCGCCACATTTGTGCTGGCGCTTTTATTTTTTTATACCCCATCCCTAATTTCTCTTGTCATTTATTCCGCGGGGACCGCCGCTTCCCTTGTTTTCCTCTCCTTTCCTTTCTCCATTTGTTTTTTCCTTCCGTTGCTGCCGCCCAACCCCCTCCCCAGGAGCGCCCCCTCCCGCCATGAATAAGCTAATGCGGCCGCAACGTGTGACAACCGACCTCCTCTCTTCTTCCCACTTCCTCTCTCTCCCTCTCTCCACCTTTCAAGACGCCCGCCTCACGACAGAAATGAGCATTTTATTTCCTAAAATAGACGGAAGGCGGAGCAACCCGATCATTTTCTCATGAGCTGCTCCTCTATTCATCTCCTTGCAGTACACGATTTTTTCGAGTGCGAACTTAAGAGCGTGTGTATTTTTTGGCGCCAGTATCCATCTCTGGCTGTCTATTTTTCATCCTAGCCTAAGAGTGCTCATGCAATGTATGTCTTCACTCATTATCTCATTGCCCTCACGGTAAACGTTCTTACCTCGGACAACCTTGTGCCTTAACTCGGCTGACTTACCGTTGTTGACTGGATTGCCGAGTATGTTATGCTCATTTCAGTGGTGCATTCCTTTCCTTCTGTTATTTTATTTTCTTGCTAACGTCCGTTTCTAAGCGTTGTTAGTTTTCAAATAAATTTAAATTTCAACTCAACTTACGCCTGGCGGTTTGCTGTTTATTAGCGTTCCAAAGTAAACGTAAGAGTACCGTTGCAATCACGATCCTGGAACAAGTTTAATTCTTTCAACTCACGTAAAAGGAGCAGAATACCGATTTTTTTCTTTTTTAGCCTTTTAAAGCTATGGTAAAACCAATAAGGAGATAAATAATACATGCCCTTATTCCCACACTCTTCTGGTATTGCCTTTATTCCATGAATAGCGATTTTAAAAGAAAGGTATTTTTTGTATAATTTTCCTTACAATACAATCTGAAATATTGTTGAGGTCACCGATAAATATTTGTTGAGTTAAAATTATATCAAGAAAAAAATACTTTTCCTTTATCCACACGCCTAATGATTCCAATTAATGCTTAGAAATTCTTTTCTTCTTCATTCAAGTTTTCTTTGTACTTTAGTTTCTTATTCTTAAGACTATTGTAATTTACCACTCTTTCGGTGAATAGAATTGTATTTGTATGCGTGAAATTCTACTCGAGATAAACCCGGGCGTGGTTTTTCTTTTCTTCGAAGAAATGTAGGAACACACTCTCTTCCAGTCTTCTTAAAACGCAAGGATCTTCTCCTTCAATCCCTCTCCTTGCGCTGAAATTAATCAAAGCAGGTCTTTTCAGGGGAATTCTTGACTCTAACGAAGCAACTTCCTTTTTCTGCGATAATGAGGGAAAGCACGCTTTAATTACCAAATTATTCCTTATCGCAGCCGTTCCGCCGAAAGTGGTTCTCCCGCGGGGCGCCTGTCATTTCTTGGCCGTATTATATTTCGAGGCCGTTCATTCTCTCTCCCGCGGGTGTTCTTTTCACCTGCTTGCCCCCCTCTTGAAGGAGGTAGACCTATCAAAAACCCTCCAAAATATAACTTCTTTTGTGATTTTAAACCAATCCTAAGCGCTTTATGTCCACCCTTATCCGTTTATATCGTTCTGCTTTTTTCAGCACCCGGCGCCCTTGCATCCTTCTCGTCGCTCGCCGACTGTGCTGTTCCCCCCCCCCCTCCTCCCTTCCTCCCCACACACCCTCACCCACTCGCGCGCCAACCCTCCCGCACATCTCTCCCCGAAAACATTTTTCCCTTTCGACCCGCTCCCGCCCCCCTCCCCTTCCATCCCACCCTCCCAATTCCTCTTTCTCGCCCTCGTTCCCTTTTGCGAATTTCCTGGCTTCAGATCCGGTTAAGCCAGACGTGCAAGATCCCTTCTTCTTTTCTTCCTGCCTCTCTCCCGCTTCGCTAGCTCAGGCAATTTGTTTCCCTCTCTCTCTCTCTCCCTCTCTCTACTTTAAGTCCCAAGGGGTGGGAGGTGGCTGGGGGTTGGGGGAGGATGGGGGGTGAGGGGGTGGGATGCGGTCGCGGGGGGGTGTGTGGATTGGAATGGGATTCGGAGTCGAGAGAGGGTTTGGAAGGCGTGGAAACAATCGGGTTTGGAATGGATTCTCTCTCTCTTTATCTCTCTCTCTCTCCTACCGTACTGTAGCTCTCGTATATTTGTGTGTGTGTGAGAGGTATCGCTCGGGGTGAGTGATGTTGAGGGATGGGCGGGCAGTTGAAAAGAGTCCGCGGATGGGCGAGAGGTGTGCTCGGCGGAGGCTGCTTTTGTCGCCGCGAATCGAACTTGTCGCGATCCCAAACGGTTGTCACTCTCCCCTTCGCCATCCACCCTCCCTCTCTCTCTCTCTGATTGCCACCTTGCAGGGCGCTATTTCGTCCTCTCATGTTGACGTGTGGAGGTTGGCCCTCCTCATTGCTATCACATGTAACTGCTCTATCTCAAGTATTGTTCCGCTTGTATGATCTTTATCCAACTCTTCTTGACATACAGTGGTAACAAAAGTCGTTGGATACTGGATATAGTCTCGATACTAACATAGATATGGCCTTTTTATTTCTCCTCTTTCTTCAGCTTACTTTTCATATTCCTCCTGCGAGACTGGTGCAATAAATATTCCATGGAATTCGTTGTAACCAAAAACTTACTAATGACATTAGAAATGCTGGTATGACTGAATTTGAGATTTTTATGAAGCTAGTATTCGTTGGTCCCATACGCCAAGTGCGTATCTCATATGTTTTGGGGACTCTTTTGTGTTGCCTCCCTCAAGAAATTCATCGGTTGCTCTTTGCAATCGCATATCTCATGATCTTCCCATATAGTGTACTTTTATTTCTCATTAGAAGTATCATTTTTCATCCGCTCATTGTCACTCCATGGCTCATGAGGATTGTACTAACGAGGTTATTCTTTTCACTCTGCTATTTGCATTTCAGTGAAAGAAATCGTTAAATATTGTCTAAATTAAAAATTGTATTAAAAATAATGTTTTCAGCGTTTCAAGTTGACGTTTACATTTATCTGCCCATCATTCCATTCAAACCTTGCTGTAAACATACACGAGGCTATCCCGCGATCGTACGACCATGATCTTTGCTAACGCAATATCCCTCATTGCTGTTACAGCCTGTTCTCTCATTACTGCTATTTTTTATCGTCGCTGGGATGTCAACCACCGTTTCTTGCACTGCAAAGAAACGCCGTCAACTGCGAAGGCCGATGGAGCGCTCCCGTAGTCTTGCGCGTGATTGTGTTTGGGGATTAGAGTTGGAGGCGGTTGTTGTTTGCTCGCGGAAGGGAGAGGGCCGTCCGCCTTGAAAACGAGGTCATATCTCCGGGAGAACGGGCGTCCTCGTGACCCGCGTGTAACGTCTCGACTCCTCGGCTCTGGATATTTTTAAATAGCTTGCGGTAGATAACCTTTAGTTTCGGAAGGTGCCTCTTCCTCCCTGTCTCCTTGCATCCTTTTATTTAAGAATATCCCTTTGTGTGTTTCCTCGCCTCTCATTCCGTATCTCTATAAGGTTGACGTGACTTAGTATGGCATAACTATGGAAATGAAAGCTTGGAAAGAGCGTTTTACTTGTTCACAGCATCTAAAAACTGCGTAACTAGACTTGAATTAATAATTAGATGAAAAAACACAAATTTCACTTAATATTAACCAGTAGCCAGGACGAAAATAATGTATATATAGCTATATATAAACACTATAGCTAATAATGTATATATAGATATACATTATAGCTATTAATGTATATATAGCTATACAAACCATCTTTATAGTTGTTTAAACCATCGGAAGTCGTATTTGATTAACTCCGATAGGTGTGTGTTTGTGATATTCAATCACGTTAGCGTTTCTCGGACCTCGGTCATAGAATGGATTTCAAAAATACGAAGGCTCTGTGCCGTGCGAATTCATTGGGATCGCATTGTAAAGGAGGCGATTGAAATTAAACCATAGAAGAAGATAAATAGAGACATAGGATTCCAACTCAGCAGTGCGTGGAATGTCGTAATTAATCGCTGTGTACGTAAACAACAATCAGGGCACCAAGGATATAGATAGATGAATAAACGAAATGCCGTAAAGATTTTACCCCTAAAGACGATGGCAGTCTCAGCCTTTAAAAAGTTTGGAGCAATCACCCAAAACCACACCCGGCGGGAAACCCGTGAAATTTGCCTCCGCCTTACGCTAAGTTATGTTGTTGTGAACGGGGCTTTACACTTTCGCCCCCTCCCCACCGCGTGTCTCCCTCGTTTCTCTCCGTGGGGCGTCAGCTGTTTGAATATTTCATCCAGCGAAGGAAGGAAGCGGAGAAGTAAGGCGATGTGTTACTTATTCAGCAGCGTGGGGGGGACTCTCCTTCCCAGCACATCCCCTCCCTCCTTTCTGGGTCTCTGGTACACAATTGCGGCGTTCGTTTAACACCCGTCAGTTTCCTCGCTGCATTTGGAATTAATTTTCTCACGGTCTCCTTTTTTTTCTTTTCCCTCGGTCTTATCTGTAGCCCCGGAGAACACATTTATCTCCCAGTCTCACTCAGCGCTTATCCCTGGGACAGCTTGTCTGCTGGCCCGATGAGAAAATTCCCTTCCTAGATTTCGTTTCCGTCCTATCGGTGGTATATCCTTAAACTCTTGGCAATGTGGCTGAGAGCGGCGTAATTGCAAGCTTGAAGGATATTTCTTTGATTTGAACACGTGTGTAATGCAAGTATTTTTTCTTTAATTAAATTGAACAAGCTTTCTCTGTCGAGAATTATCCTAGCATAAAGCATTTTCTGCCTCTAATGCATTTTCGTGCTGATTTATTTTGGTGCAGAATGCCTTTCCGTGAATTCGATTCAATCATGGTGTTTTTATCTTATTTTTGTAGGAGTACTTTTTATTAAATTTTATAACAGAAGCAGTTTGTTTTCTTAAATCGATTTATTCTTTTGCTAAATAATACAATTGCATACCTCAAATATTTGATTTAAACGTCGGTGTCAGACATTGTATTTCCTGTTATTAACTCAATTTCTTATACAAATGCCAAGTTGAGTTAAATTGAAGGGAAAAAAACACGTCACTACTAAGCCTACTGTCTTAAGAAAACCAGTGCCCCTCCTGTGGTTTGAGTTGCCTCTGCCATTCTCTGTCTTTAATTGATGCTCTCCTCTGGGCTGAGAGAGAAATTCATGGTGCAGCGTATCTCGCTCGCAGTTAACCCAGGACTCGGCCGCACTCGTCTCCGCAAATAATCGTCGTGGCGCTGTATTAGGAACGTGACTAAAGCGTGAGCGAACGCCGTGGAGGTTAGGCAACACTATCAACAAGGCGTGCACTTTCGGCTGCCTAGACCGCAGGATATCCGCGGGACAGGGAGCGAAAGGGCTCTGGCGGCGGTGGCCGTCTTCCCTCGCTTTGGCTTTGGCGAACAATGGAGGCGTAGCCGCTCGCGGTGCATCCCTTAGTGCCTGCTACTCTCAAGGTGGATGCGCGGTCCACTTAGTCGACGCTTGAATGTGTCCCTTGTCATGCATAATCTGCCGACCGTGTAAGGTGCCCGTCGAACTCTGCCTCCTTTATCCTTCTGCGGTCCAATTCCACATAACGGGGAGAATGTAGACGCAAGTCACATGAATAATGCTTCTAGATAAATTTGAACGTAATTCTATATATCAGCTTCACAAACTTACCGTGCTTACTTTCACACAAATAATACGCGATTCCTTTATTATAGTTTGTTATTAATTCAGTGATAGCTCGTACTTTTTCCTTGTTAATTATTTTATTTCATGAGTTTTGAATAATTTGCGAGTTGGTATTTCCTACATTTACTCATAACTGTTTTTACGCTTAATGCATAAAAATATCGGTAATTAAGGTCAGCGAAGGGACATTGTGAATAACCTCGCAGCTTTCACAAGAAACGCTTCTGGTGCGATTAATGCATTTGAGATGTTGGACGACCACTATTATTGCTTGGAGCGGTACTCATGTCTTTGGCAAGGACTCCCAACAACCTCCTCCTCATTTACGACGAACGAATTCTAATACATATCCGTCTCATCGCTGCGTGCATTTTTTCGCTAGCCGCCCGCCAGAGGGTGAGACTGGGCGGTCTAGTTTTGCATAAAGCTCGTCGCGCGACCGGTAGGGAGAGGGGATCCCTGCATTTTCCCATTTGCTCCGCACGCTTCATCGCCCTCCATTTGCTCCCGATTCAGTGAGTGTGGATGGAGAACCGTTAATGTTCAGCCGGAGCCGAGTTAGAGGAGGCATATAAGAGGAAGAAACGACCGGAATCTGTGCTGAGAGCGCTGTTATGAACCCTACACCCACCCTGCCATTTTTTCCCTCACTTTTCGGGAGGCCCCGTGCTGGTCGTGATCTTCGGGCTAAACTGCGTCCTTCTCTCGGGTTATTGAATCAAATGTCTCGAATACCCCTTCCCCTCAGGCCGTGATGGAAAGCAAGGCCCATTCACCTTTCCGCCCTCGCTATCGGGGGGACGGTAGTCTCTCGCTGAGGGCCCCTTCCCCCCCCTCCCCCCCCGAAGAGGAGGTAGCGACCCTACCGAAGAGCTCTGCCCTGCTGCTCTCGAAGTCTGCGCATAGAATTGATAAGAGGCCGTTAGGTGCACTCGCCGGACGGAGAGGAGGGGGAAGCGGTTCGGTTTGCCGCACATTGGCTGAACGGACTTAGTGTGCGAGGGTGAAGGAGGATGAAGTGAGTGGAGAGAGAGAGAGAGTCGGTCGGATAACGATCTGTGCTCGGCAAAGATTGAAAAAAAAAATTTACAGGGCTCGATGATCAGCCTCACTAACTCATTGAGTAATCCGGGAAACGCTCTTTTTTTTCAACTCGAGTGTCCTCTCCCTCGCGGTTTGTCTCGTTGGTTTGATTCGTGTCCCTTCACGTGTTTGTCGCTCCATCCCCGCAGCGCTCACACCTGTCCTCCCGTTTCCCTATCTCTCTCTTTCTCGTTTTTTTTCCTCCCCACCTCACAACTGTGGCTAATGGGTTGTATTGTAACGAGCCCGTTTGTTGCTCACTGTTATTCACGATCCATTGGAAGCGGTCGTGCCCGAGGAGGATCGCTGGAGCAAATGAAGTCTCCTTGGTTCCCCGCTCGGTCGCTGTGCTGCGGGAAAGAGCGGATGTGCCCGTGGGGTGGATGCGGAGCTCCAGAGTGTGATGGTTTCCAGCGATCCGAATCAACGATCAGCGTTGTTTTTTTGTTCATATCTCTACCCTTTCTCAATCAGCCTTGAGCTAGGATTACAGCGATAGTGAAGGGTATCTGTCAGCTTTAAGAGATATCGAGATTGTATGCGTGCTTAAAATTCTCGGGGTAGTGTCTTTTTCATGGAGTCTTGCTAATAGCTATTGGAGCTCGAGAGAGCTCGCAAATAGCTCTGATAGCTATTTGCGAGGTACTTGGTGGTTTTTAAGAATTCAAGACTTGGTGGTGGATGTATGAAGGAGTCATCCACATGCAACATTGTTTTGGATGTCGTTTCGGAGAAAAATGCTTTGGAGGAATAGAAAATACTGTTCGTAATGTAAGGTGCTCACCTCGGCATTGAATGTATATTCATTTGCGAATTAAAATTAGCCTTTCTTTCAATATTAGAAACCATTAATTTATCCTCACGAAATATCTTGTGAATATTTTTAACGAAATGTCTTCATATATTTTATTTAGTGATTACCTCAGTAGATTTTTTAAATTGGTATTTTTATAGTGCTCAAGATTCTTTAGCAAGAAATAAATGTTCATGGAACTCCCTTGTACTTCTTCTCTGATTTTAGGTCAACAGGAACAATGCCTGCATACCTTTACCTCTTTTTTTCCAAATCCTCTTCTACTGCACGTAAGAGATGTTTCACCTTTTATTTCGGAGATCCTCTGTCGCTAAGTTTATCCAAAATGCACACAGTGCCTTGTTGGAATAATGGTGCGTTATAAATTAGAGTGTTGCAGCGCTCTGCGACCATACTCCTACTGAACTGATGGCGTTCTTATTCGCTAATGCGAGTAAGAAGTTTGTCATGTGCGTCGAGGTTAATACCATTTGTCACGATTACCTGTTGACGGCTCGCTGCTTGCGTCACAGCCCGCTTAATCTGAATGAACTGCTCGTAATCGCAGTTTCCTTGTGTTTTTATGCGAACGCCTGCTCGCTAGTTTCTGTATTTCTCTTGGCAGCGTGTTTTAATGCCTTAAGCCGCTTCCCGTTTTCGGCATGATGGAAAAGGTGGCAGCTAATTACCCATTCTGGTGGACGAGGAAACTCCGCTGCCCGAGGTGCAGACGATGCAAAAATGCTTTCAATCCTTGATGAACGCGCTCATAAGCTGCTTTCAAGGGAGCCGACTTTCTTCTGGTGGAATTGTACCTTTTATGTACACTTTTATTCATCCTTTCGAGGGTCATAATTTAGCATAAACAAGAGCTCTCTAAGTCGCTGTGTAGAAGCCACAAGATGAGATCAACCATGAAACGCCCGACAAAGTTCGAAGATTTTTTGCAAACCTTGATGTATCAACCACAGCGCGACGCGCGAAAGATTGTGGAAATACATAAAAAATCTCTTCGGTGTCTAAGTGGGAAATTGAAAATTTGGAGATGAAATTGTACCCTTAAGTCTACCAACAGACAAAAGCCCCTGGAGTTTTGTTTTCATGATATTTTTAAATGTCTAAGGGTCAATAAAAATATTGTTACGTCAAAATTGGATTTTATTAAACGATATTATAGTCATAAAACTTATTATATTGAACATTAAACAAATGATATTGAATTTATTAAGAAAACATTTACAAGCGAAACAAACAATCGCAATAGTTGGAATAAGAGAATAAGTCGTATCATGAATAACGTGATGTAGAATTTTACCATTTTAATCTTGGTCGCATGCGCAGAAGCCGAAAATATCTCTTGCTTATATTTACTCTCTGAGGTTTCTCGGAATAAATGACAACTACGAGCCGGAGCGAGTGGCCGTTCGGGGGACTTTGCCGCCTCGATAACCGTGATCAGAGGACGGGCGAGGCATTTCTCCTCCTGCGCCCGCGTATATATTCTTGTTAATGGAAATCCAGCAACCCATCCCTTTAAGCAATTAATTTACCTAAAAGGGGTCCGCTCAATGAATTAATGAAATGACTCTGGATAATCGTTGACCTCCCCTCCTCACCATCGACTTATTATCTCCACCTGTCGCTCCTTCCTCTCATTGCTTTGCGCTCCTTGTATGTTATAACCCACGGAGATGTTTGACCGTATGCATTAAAAATAAAGTAGATTGCAGCAGCGTCGTTCTCCGCTGAACCGAATCTGTTTCATGAATTTTCAAGCGGAGGAATGGTTAACTCGATAGTTTACTTCGCAGAATACCATTAACAGTGTATTGCGTTAAAAAAAAAACAATTTTGCGTTTGGTGAATTTGAAATTGTTCCATTTCCACAATTTTTTTTGTAATATGAATTGGTTTTTCGGAATCTACATCTCATATCAATGAAAAATAGTGTATATTTTAATTTCTTTGGCAATTTACTTCAGTGCGACTGGCTGTGCCTCGTGACGTATCGTGATCTGGTCCCAACTTAATGCTCTTACCCATTTCAAGACATCGACCGATAGAAATGTTTTTGCTGGACTTCGCGAGGTCATTTAGCGTTTTTCAATGGCACCCAAATGTTCGCAATTCGTGTTTATATGTTTCTGTGGGTATTTTTGGGCCCTTTTCGGCGATATCCGATGGTGTTTACTAATTAAGGGCGATTATTGCGCTGGTGCCCCCTGTCATCAAACACCGTAGGTACGACTTGTGCGACTATTAATAATTTACGCGCCTTGTTCCCTAGGAGACTAAGTCTTCGTTCGTCCTCACGAATCACTCCCTCTCTTCGTCTCCATACTTTTGATGCTTTGTTCTCTTCCCTCCCACTCTCTCCGTTGACGCGTCATCGTGTCGTAGATGCCCTTTTGTGTTTTTTAATATCCGCGGCGGTCTCCTTTCGCTTTAATGTGATTCCACCTCCCCATTCTCCCTTTGCTCCTAAATTCCCGCTCATTGCCGTATCTGTTCCTCTCCCTTTCTGCTCCCCTCCCCCGCCCGACCTACTACTCCCCCTCGATACCCGTGCCGACCCAGCCAGCCCAGGGCACCCACCTCACACCCCCCTCTCTCTCCCCCTCACTCCCTCCCTCTGAGTTTCCCATATTTTGGCAATTTATTATCCGCCCTATCGCCGCCAATCCCTCCCGCTTTAATTTCCCCTTCTCCTCGCACCCCCATCAAAAGTAACCCCCACCTCCCCTTCTCCGTTTCGCGTCCTCTTCCTCCTCCTCTCTGTCCCTCCTTTTCTCTTTTCCTCTCTGATTTGTTCCCCTGTCTCTTGATTTTTTTCTCTCTCTATCCTTTCTCACCCATTCGCGAGTTTCCCCTTTACACGCTTTCCTCGTCCATTTCTCTTCATTGCGCGACACAGACAAGGGTGCCGATTGATAAGAATGGATTGATTTATCCTCCTTCCCCGAGCCCAAATGTGGTTTGCCACTGCGTGTTCTTTCCGCGTGTGATTTCTCACCCTTCACTTATTTCTTTGCCCATACATTTCCTTCCTCTATCTCCTTTTCACCCTCCCGCCCTCTCTCACTCCCTCTTTCTTCTTCTCTCCATTTTAGGGTCACAGATTTGGAGCCTTTCTTTTCACCATTCACATGTTTATTTGCTCACTCGTTACTCTTTTTTTCTTTATTACTTTTATAGTGTCTTATTTGGAGCTGCATATTTACCTTTCTTTTTCGGCTTTTGTATTAAGTTCCTCCTTTTCCTCCCTTCTTTTCTTATTCCATCTTTCTTCTCTTTATTTCGGATTCTCGAATTATCTTACCATTTACTTTTCTTCGCTGATACATTTCCCTTTCTTCATTTCCTTCATTCCATGTGCATTCTCTCTTCTCCATGATATCCCCCCCTGGAGGTACCCAGCCCATTTTCCCCAAGGTATTCACGGAGCGGCAGAGATGAGGGCGCTATCGGATTTGAGGTTTCTCCCCTCCACTTTCCCCGACCAACCCCCACTCACTTTCCTGTCCTTGGTAATTGATGAGCTTTAATCTATACGTTATGCCTCGGCCGTTGTATTTTTTTGCATATTCAATGGAGAGTTATGCGTATCGGGTTAATGTTCTTCCCATAATATTTCATGGCGGCCGGAAATTCGACGTGGCTACCTCCGTCTCCCTACGTTTTTATAACCGAGAGTTATATTTATGATTGTTTGTATTAAGTCTTTTTGCATTCGTTCTCCGGAGAATGCAAGGGCCAGGAGCCGGGGAGTTGCGACATCATTTCGTGTTTTTCTCGTGTTTTCCGGTTTCCGCGTCCAAGGAACAGGCTAATTTATGGACATGAGATGGTGGATTAATCTAAGTTATACCGTATCACCATTCGGATTCTCCGTGTGTCTCTCCCAGTTATCGCATGAGTGCATCTTACATCGCAAAAGTGGAATAAATGCCTCGCTTTCTATTTATTTTTAATGGAGTTCCGATTCTAAATCTCAATCTAATAGTAGTCTCGCTGGCTCGTATTTTCCTGGAAAGTTTTTTTTTTCCAATTTAAAAGAGATGAGCATGTATATCCGGGCCCTTATAAACTTCTCATCTCTGTTTCCTTGATGTTAATCGTCTATATATATATATTAGTAAAGGAGCCTTGGTCGTTTAAAACTTCTTTTATGGATGAGATATTGTGAGGGGGATATTTCTGTTTCCGCTGTATCAGAATTGGCATGGAATTTACTTTCCAAGAATGTTAGGAGGCGACCACTTTTGATGGGTTTCAGCTGCAGAATTGATGTTGAGAAAATGATTAACACGTAGTGTTAATTACCCATTAAATTATCTATTTACTACAAATTGATTTCACAATGGAGAATCTTTATCGATCAAACCGACTGAAGTTGTAACTTGTGGTAAAGAGAGCTTTTATCATGCCTACTGTCGTCATCTCTCCTCTGGACCTAGGAATAATTCATTTTCTTAGGTTAGCTTTTAAAATTGCTTCTCTTACGCAGCATTTACAAGGACTCATTTCTCGGCTATAGTTAAAGCGGTGGTGGAATACGTTTTCTCTTTGCGACTATGCATTTTCTTGAATTCTATCGTAGTGCCCGAAGTTAATCAATAAATAATAGATTGTTCTTATTAACAGGCGTTTTAGTGCTGTTGTTTCGTCTCAGGGCTCCCGTCGCCCGAGAAAGCACACTGTGGACCTTAGGCTGTAACTGTGTGAGGCTCTTCCATGTATTTACCAAAACACTCGAAATGTCTCTCTCTCCAACGCTAGCCCGCCGGACCCTTTCTCTCTCTCTCCCCTTAAAGCCCTCGTTTCGCGAGAGGGCCATTGTTGCGTCTCTCCCCTCCCCCTCCTATCACCCCTCTCGCCGACTGCGTGCCATCACCCTACCATGCGGCCAGAGCGCAGCGGCACACCATAATGCCGAACAAGCCATAAATATTCATTGGGGGAGGCGACTTATGCAAATTTTTCGCCCCGCTGTCTCTCTCTCTCTCCCTCTCTCTCCCTCTCCCACTCTCTCCACACGCTAGCACATCCTGGCGGGCAGAGCGCGAAATAATAACGAGGGGAGGAAAAAAACGAGGAAAGGTAACACAACTCATGGTTTTGCCCCCCCCCCCTCTCTCTCTCTCTCTCTCGGTGTGGTCGCTTTTATTCCAATTTACCCCGGTCGGAGGACCTTCCGCACTCCTCCTCTTCGGCCGCTCCCCCTATCGCTTCCACACCGCGTTCGAGTCACGGAAAGTCACAAAATTCCCTGCCCTCAAAGGGGTTGAAGGACCTCTCCGAAGGGGGACGTGGTCAGGGTCCAGCTGTGTGTATGTGTGTGAGTGTGGCGTGTAGAAATCTCGATCCATAAGAGAACGCGGGACGATTATTTTTTCCGAGCACGCACGTGTGACTTAATCCGTTGGAAATTTGAGCGTGGGAAACTACGTTTTCCAGACCTCGCTCTCAATTCGTGGGGTGGAATGTGATTCCGTGGTCGCTCCAAAGATGGGTTTCCTATTAATGGCTTGTCTCGGCCCCACGCCCATTTCCCTCCCTCCCGCCCACTCTTTTTGCCGAATTAAGTTTTCTTTCTCTATCCCTCCGTAATTTTTGTAGCTCCTGATTTTTGGTGAAGTGGAATATATATGTATCTATATTAAGACATTACCCCGTTTATAAACCATGGAGAAGATGTGAATTTATCGTATTTAATTAGATAGCCTAGCGAAACTGGAATGAGATCCGTTGAGGAGGGATTAGGTGTGATCTGACTTGATATTTCGGGTCCGTACACGTTTTTCTCGTTTTGGACTGATTTAAAGCCTGCGGCCCTTGACTCTTTGCTGGAAATAATGCCTTTCCATTAATTCTTTTTGGCTTGAATAATATCGGCTAGATCTCACTTGAAGGAGTGAAACGATTGTGCTCATCGGGTGCGGTCTCGCATATTAACTCGTGTGCACGGAGCTGTATTTATTTCACGACTTGCACTCTGCGTCCCATACCGGGACAAGCTGACTCGTGGACTCGTTTCGGGCTCCGCGCCTGTCGTGAGAGCATTGTGGCCTTAATCAAATGCCCTTTATGTGCCCGCAGCTTTGCACCAATTTTCGGATTTGATTCCCAAGTCCTTGATTAGGTTAATATACGCGAATTGCTGGAGTGAACCGAGAGCACAAACACTCCTCCAGCCCCCCCCCCCCGTCCCCCCCGACACCTAACCCGTTTTTCCCGCCAACATTTCGGGCAATCACGGGGCTGATGAATTCGAGATATCGATGGCAATGTGTGGCTCTCGTGTTTGCCCGTGCTCTCATTTCCGATGGGCTACGAGGGGCCATATTTAGCCCGGAGAGGGCTAATGCAGCGGTGACGTCATGCGGGACCGCAAACGTTCTGCTTCATTTAAAGCCACGGCCGGAAGTTTCGGTGCGGCGATGCCGCAGAGTGAGGAAGTTATATGCGCGAATCATTCACGGGGGTTTTCAAGTGAGCTTGGCACTCGCCATGGCTGGCCCGTTCATTGTGGTCGGGTCATTTCGGCGACAGTTATTTTAATGATTAAAGGTCTTCTTGCGCTGAGGTGGGTCGGAGAGTGTCCGTGTGGCTAGCGAATAGCCGGTTATTCATCTCCATTGTAGCGTAGGCAGGCAAGTCTTTTCGCGCGGGTAATTGCGTCCACCCTGGAGCGATTTCAACTGAAAATGTTGCTGTGGCTGTAAATGACCAACTATCGTTTATGTGATGGAGTGCGTGAGAGAAAATATGTTTATGGAATTAGGTCATATCTTTTAAGTTTCTCTTTTGGAATTTCACCTTCATTCGCAAATGGCTGGGGTGTGATGAGAATAATTAAAATTGGAGCTCAAATATTCTGCTATGTTTGGGTAGCGTACCAGTCACATTTCGTTTTAATGAAAGGAAATATCAGTACTGGTGAACAATATCTCAAGAATGATATATTGTAAATAAATTAGAGGCCCAAAAAAGATAAAACCTAAGCCACTTTCCTGTTAAGTTTCGTAACTCTTGAAAATACCCTCAACGTGTCAACAAGTGCTGTCTACCTTTTTTCTACTGCTGGATTTCATTTGCGTATGACCGTAGTGTAGCACAGAGATGGCTGTTCACTAATTTCGTTCCATGGAATTCCACCGTAAAGTAATTTACGAATCAATGCCCTCTTGCCGTCTGCTTCCTCCCTCACCGTGTGTTACCCGCCTCGGTCGCGCCGTGACCATAGTCCTTCATCTGCCCCCTTGGGATAAACTCCCGCCGCCTCGACGTGTATATAAATAAATGTATTCCTGAGCGCGAGCAAATCCTCTTTCGGCGACGCGCACTAGCCGAGCCCCGTCCCCGTCGTAATTTCGTTAACGTACGTTTGTTAGCGGTGGCGTATGCTAGTGTTTGTCCTCGTGGTACCGCACTTCATTTCTCCCTCCGCAAGACCTGTTTTCACTCCCAGCCGCAACTCTCTCTCTTCCTTTGGAAAATGGCGGCGTAATCCGTGCGCGCGGCCCGGGAACAGTTAGCTGGGCCGGTATATACGGTGGTGTCGGCGGTCCGACCGCCCCCTCACGATTCTTCCTGTCCCCCGCCCCCGCCGTAATAAAGCTTTCTGCCCCACGGGGGCGGTGTTGTGCAGGGGCGAAGGGTTTTGAGAATGGGCCTCGATGGCGTTGGAGCGTGATTTCATGCATTTTAGGGGTTTTGGTGGCGGGAGGAGTTGGTTGGCCGGAGGGGTGGTTTGGTTTTAGGGAGGGTTTAGCGGGCGCTTAGTTCGCCTGTGGACCCGGCCGGTAAGGGAGGGGATGGAATTGGAGGGATGAAGTGATGGTTTTAATATTTTCCCGGAGAAGGGGGGATTGGGAGGGGTAGCCAGGGTTTATTTCCGGGAGAAGGGATTCGCGGGTGGGCGGGCGGACTGTTGGGGGAGGGGGGTCTGGACAAATGAGAATCTAACGACAAAAGTTTTCCTCATATTTATTATCTACCTTGGTGCCTTTAAAAATATAAAACCGTCATAACGTCCCCTTTCCGCAGCGCTTACGCGTTCTTCCGTGCTCCAATCTCCTCCATCCCCCTCAAAAAAATCTCTCGAAACCCACCACACGAAAAGCTGAAGTCCCAAATTGTAATTTTTGGTCTCCTCAAAAAAATAAAAATATTTTTCCATCCCCCGTTTTCAAGGCCGGCCCTTGCGTTCATTCCGTAATACGTGTCTGTACGTGATATTTTATTTTTTTTAAATATTATTATTCCTCCGAGTGGATATCTATACCTCTCTTTCTCTCGCCCCCCTTCACTCCACCCCTAGCAGTGCCCCCTTTAGCCCTGTTTGCCTGCGTTTAATAATTTTAGCCGAGATATCCGCGCGTGCCCATAGCAGAGTCTCCGCACCATCCCACCCTCCTCGAACTCTCCCAAAAAGCACATTTGGCTGGTGCGTGCACCCACGAGCCCTCCTCCCCCATCCCCTTCAGGCCTACTCATCGTGCCCGCGTATGAGGCTTAATCTCGTTCGGACTCTCGTGTCAGAGCACGCTTAATTAATGTCGTTTCCCGCGCGAGCTGTTTTCCCTTCTATCCTCCTTTTCGGACAAATTTTGGTAATTTCCCTCCCTCCCTCCCCCCTCTGTTGTGGTCGTGAAAAATATAACGGTGTTCGCTCCTCTCCTCCTCCCCTGGGAAATTTTTCCCTCTCTCTCTTTTCATTGAGAATAGTCATTTTCTGAAAGTTTTCTCCTATCATTGGCACAAGGGAGCGTATTCCACTCACTTTTTACTTTTTTTGCCTCGTGTGTGCACTGGGATGTTTTCGGACCTAAACAGAGAAATGATTGGTGGAGCTGATTGGTTATCTAGGGGATCTCATTGAGGGATTGTCCAAGTTGATTGTATTATTAGTTCTTTTAAGTTTAAGGTTTTGCTTATTGTGCAGTCAGGAATGTGTGAAATTGCTTCTTTGGATTTCTCTAAGTGATTTCATGTGTACTCTCTGCTACCAGTCATTCTATCGCGCAGTCTTTACCTTAAGAATTATATGACCTTTCAGTGTACACTCTTAGTTTCCTCATCCTTGCTTTAGTGCTGTGCTCTTGAGTCTAGATTCTATTGTCAATTGGACTGAGGAGGATTTAGATCTTTAAGAAATAAATCAGCTCGATTGAAGATGGGTCACCCAAACGATTTATAATTTCTTATCCATTTTTAGTCGCATGCGAAGCGAGTTTAATTATCAGTTGGTGTGGAAGAAGATAGAAATATAGGGCGCGAGAAAGTTTGTAAAGGTGTGTGCGGTATATCTTATCACAATATAGACTCTTGGTAAACGGAGACATTTATCATTCTTGACAATTACGGAATATGCAAACTATTTAATAAAGTTTTTGCGCTACTCCAAAGTAAAACTGTGTGATGTTTAATTAATTATTTAAACCTTATCCGACCGTTTAATAAGACCTTTTTAAGTTTTCCTCCTACTCGCTAAAGTCGAACTTAAGTAAAGTAGTCAAGGTGTTAAATGGCCTTGGTCGTCAATCTAATGCACAAATAAGTAAGGGTGAATGTGCTCTCGCGTGGTAATGCAGCCGGTGGCCCTGCCCCGTTGCAAGGGTCGAGAGCAAGGCTTTTCTGCGTTCCTCTCTCCGTGCGCTCTTCCTCCGCCTAATCCTCTGCTTGTCACGCGCGAGGCAGTAAACCGGGTCGGTCACGTGGTCCCGCTACAGTCAATTCATCACGCCGTTGTCCGCGATGCCCCCCACCTCACTCCACCCCCCCAAGCGAACGCGTGTTGGACGTCGGGCGATTCAGGGATGGGTGTTGGTAATGGCGTTGCATCTCGCCCCGAAAGGTCGCCCCGAAAATCATTTGCAGCGTGCTTCACTCCTCTCCCGCTTTGCATTTCTCTCTCTCTCTCTCTCTCTGCGCTGCGCTCACACAACTCCCTGGAGAGGGCGAGGGTCGTCCGAGGGCTGTAAACACAGTAAAAGCTTCCGTGTTCCCCAATTTCCTTTTGATTGGTCCGATTCAACCGCTCACCACGCGCCTGGCGCCGTCGCCATTTTGTCCTTTCAGTATATTTTCCCATTTTTTTCTCCAACGATTTTTATTTTCATTCTCAAAATTATAGATTTTAATGCTTGTAAGACGGTTTATTTGGCATTGCTAACGGATGGTACTTTTTACCGCGAAGGAAGGATTAATCAGAGTGTTCAATACTCGGTAAACAGTTAAACATGCAATGGAACTAGTTCGGCGTCCAAAATGTAGGTGGCTTACTGGCGAGCCTGTCGCCGACAGTGGCTTGTATCTTGACATCATTATTTGAATCAAGTGCATGGTCAGAGCATATTCCATGGGAGCGATTGGATAGTTATGCATTTTCTAACGATTCGCTGCGAAATGGCTACGATTCATTGCTATACTTGCAATTATTGAATATGCCTGGCGACTGGTACTTATTTGTGGATTAACTTCCCAGTTTTTAAACATCAAACGGCTCTTGCGGAATTCCCTATGATCTCAGGCTCGATCGTAAAATCTTAATGTAAGGTGATGTTGCCACTGCAGATTACCTAACTGCTCTATAATCTTAAATAATTATATCTATGATTTTCGAGTATAATTTTGACCTAAATGTCGTATCATTCTTATGTGTTATCGTAGATTTATAAAGAGCGGGTAATTTTCCCAGCAATTTAGCCTTTTCTCGACTTTTTTAGAATCATTTTTGTGTTACAATGCGTATGCACTTTCGTTGAGTTAGTGACGTGTTGTAGTAAAATTTACCTCATTGAATTCTTCAACCCTCCGACTGAACATGATTTCATTTCCGCAATGACTTTTTCCGCTCCCCGCGACTCCGCCGCATTACTTTGGGACAGACCCCGACATCCAACTTGACGTGCAGCAAAGGGTTTCTGGCTAAAACTAAATTTTTAAAAACGCTCGTTACAGCCCCAAAAAGAGAACAATAAAAAATGCACAACTTCGTTAATCCACCTTTCAAGCGGACGAAGGGAAATGACGGAATAAAAAATGGAAAGGTCAAGTCGGAGCTCATCAAAGAGGATAGCCTGTGGGAGTTATATATGCATATATACGTGTGGTATATCATCGGTGGGGGAAGAAGGGATGATCGCCCCGTTCGGAATAATCCCAATTAAGCGCTCGGTCCGCTATCATGTGACGGTGCGTGTGTGGCGACCCTCTATCTTGTGGATATTTCGGGGGCTAACCACTCTCCTGGAAAAACTGGATGTCAGGGAATTTCGTTGTTCAATGAAATTCATTGAATGTAATGGAATATTAAAAAAAAACGAACTAGCAAAAACATTTATTTTCTGTTAAAGTAAGGTGCCATCATTCCGCCATTCCGCTGCGAATATATACTCCTATATATTGATGCTTGAAAATCCATTGAGAACTTCCCATGCAAGTATAGATTCAGAAGTCCTTACTTTTTTATGTTGTGATTAGATATATTTCCTTATAATATCAACCTTTTGTCGCACCTAGTCTTATTTTTATCTTCTGTAAAGATTCACTGTTATTTTTTCTCCGGCTCGTCATCGGCCAAGACATCAAAAGGCATCTCTTTGTTATTTTTAACGCGTAACCTCTTATCATTGCTAATTATAATTTCCTTACTTACCCAGACTTTTCACGTTTTTCAGATCGTGGCGAACTTATAAAAATAATCACACGTATCCCAAGTGCACGAAAACCGTCGGTTGGTATCAGATGGGCATGGAAATTTGAAAGATGGTTACTACACGCAGTCAATAACCTGGAAATTAGGAAAATAGGCAGTCTTAAAAAAATGGAGAAGAATAAGCTTGAGATATTTGAGTTGGCAACCTGTTTTTGAAACGACGCGTGTGGTGGTGCTACTGCTGCTATTCGGACGCTTTGGCGAAAATGACGGTCTACTGACCCCGGGGCGAGAGAGTGAGAGAGAACGGGGAGCGTGCCTTGCTTGCAGTTAGGCCGGGGTGTGCCGACGAATTATGTATTACGGTGAGTGGTGAGGAATTCTGTGTGTAGAGTGAGCGTGTGACGGGTCGCGGAATTGTCTCGGTGGAAATGGAGATGCTGCCCCCTGCCGCCCTCTGGCGGACGTCCCGCGCTCCGGCATTCGTGTTTGTCGGATAATGTATCCGCGGCATTGCTCCGCGATCTCCCCCGGCACCACACCGCCACCCCTCACCGCCGGCCCAATTCATGCGGGCTCCGGCCTTTTACTCGTGACCCTAGAGGGTAGTCGCGACATCCTTCAAACGACACTCGTGTTACGCCAGGAGGGGGGAGGGGGGCGTGAAAGTTGATAGACTATTCCTTTTCTGAAATTTCTATGAGTTTTGAGGGTTTTTTTTAAATCGTCGAATTTGGTGAATTGAATGTTGGAGGCCGATACTATTTGAATTTTTATTGTTTTGAGAGGATAAAATACGTTGCGCTTATCCCAAAGTATAAAATAAATTCAAGAATAAACAAGGTTCACTGCTATCATCAGGATTGGGAAAAAAGGCCGGTATAATTCTCTAAGTGCTCGATGCAAACGTATGTTATTAGTTAGAATCCTTTAAATTTAATTAATACGTATCGGTACTGTCAGAAAATTTTATAGTATTCGGAGTTCTCATTTTTTACCAAGTATGAGCATTTTTACAATTCCTACCTTAACTAATAATTTAATGGTTGGATTGTGAAAGAGCCTGTGGCAAGTTCCGATTGTAGTCCGAATCTTTTGAAGCCATTACACGTCCGCCTGTAGCTCCCATGCAATCATTACAGAAATTTTGTCGGCCGTGCTCGAATCACGTGGCTGTCGTGTAACCCTAGCCATTAATTTCTGCCCGAAATATGCAGACCCTTTTTTGGTTCCTCTTGCGGAATGCTACGTGCTCGTGGTTCGCCAGAGAAAGTACCCGGGGTGATTGGGGAGATTACTGGAAAGATTAACCCCGTTTGGATCGTTTCCCTTTGATCACGGTCGAGTAAGTGGGGTACCTCTCGTCCATTTCACGCTGTGGCTTAGGCTCGTGACAGCAGCTAGTTTCCCTTCAGGCGCTGCAAATTCATTTGGTCGATCCGATTTTTGAATGGGAGAAACGTGATATACTTCCGTGGGAAAGGGTTTTCATCGTAACCTCTCTACTGCCATTGCTCCAAAAAAGAGTCTTTGTACTTTCTCTAAACCGCCATGATTATTATATTTCTATAAATGTTAAACTATGGTAAAAACGATGAAGCAAAAATAGCTGAAAACCACATTAATTGCAAAGACTCTTGTTTTACTGATGTGATTGGTACTCCTGCTTCCATCCAAGCATTTCTTAACTGGAAAATTATCTCTCGCAGTTACAATTTGCTTTTCATTTGATGCTCCTATGTCTCTGATTCTGTCTACGTCTCTTTTAGAACTTTTTCCTTAAGTTGGTACTAATCGGAAAATATGATTTGAATTCTTTTATAGCTCTTACTTGAACACTCCATCCCTTACTGGTTTGTGATTGAGGGCAGAAAGGAGCTTGAGTTTGATTGGATGGTTCTGAAATTTCCAATTCAATTTTGGCGAGTCATTTGAGGATTAAATCGAAATTTGATTACAGCCATGGGTGAAGTGCGGTCGAGATTGTTGAAATCATACTCTAAAAAATTTCCTCTTCTTTTCTTCCTTTCCCAGCCGTGATATAGAGTAAATTTTATGCCATTCTCTTCACTTTTTTGGCTTGCGTTAATCGCAGCGACTGCAACGAAGCGGAAATTGCGAGTACGATGAAGAAATCTCTTCGCAGACACCGCGCTGATGTGATCACGCTTCATCTTGTTTCCTCCCTTCCCCGCTTGACAATTCGATTTGTGCTCACCTTTTGCGGCGAGATGTGAGATATTCCCCGCCTAAGTGCTCCGTCCTTCCACCACGGCAGCAGGGACGAGGCGCGGCGGCGGTAGCGGCCTCGATTCTCGACCAAACCCCTGGGGGTGGACCACCGTAACTTTCCCTCTCTCGCCTTCCCTCCCGCACTGTCCGAGACAGTACCTATTTTGCTGTTACTTGTGCAAACAGCGGAGATTAAGAGAATGAGCCCGGGGAGGAGGAAGGCCGTGTTTGGACGAGTGTGTCCAATGTGTGAGTGTGTATGTTTGTGGGACCGAGGGACACGGAATTGGCGGTGGAGTGAGGTTTGAAACGAAGGCATTGGGAAGGCCTTCTCTCAATCACTGTTTTAGCCACCGTCCCACCCCCATCCCTTCTCGTCGAGCATTGCTCCTCTGCATCGAGTGTATTCGCCGCTGAGGACATAATCCGGTCAAAACACGTCACACACGCTCCCAGAAATTTGCATTCCTCCGCAAGATTTTGGGATTCCAGTTCCCACAGAATTCGTCATTGGCCCGCTTCCCCCCTCTGTCTCTCTCGCTATCCCGCGCTGTACTCGTAGTTCCCTTGGGCGGTGGACAAACAAACCGTTTCCCCTCGATGGGATATGAGTGGAAGCGCAGCAACGGATGACGCGAAGCCTTTATGCTCTCCCCCCATTCCCTCCCGCCTTTCCTCTCCTCGCGGCTACACTGTCGTCCGGTTAACTTATCCTGATTAACAGGTGAACGCCGAGCGGTAGCCATCGTCGTTCTCGGGAAGCCCTCCAGCGTGGTCAGGCAAAAGCTTTGGACTAAGATGAATCCACTGCTTCCATTTTATCTCTTCAGAGGAGATGTCGGCGGATTTCGAAAAGATATATGGTACGTTAGTGACTATAATTTTTATCCAACATTGTTTTTTGGCATTGAAGCCAGTATCTACCACAATATTCCCTCAGCGAACATGGATGCATGATACTGATGTAGGTTTCTGAGGTTTGCCGGCAATTGTTGTTCGATTATGCTTTTGTATAGTCACTTCTCGGATTTAATTACCGTGTTATTTCTTTCATTTGGGTACACGCTTGCAAAAACATTGCTGCTTGTTATTGAACTTCACATGTACTTCTACATTAATTATACGATGCGGAGACTAACTTCAATAGAAGTACTCTGTGATGGGACTCGTCAAACTCGATACCCTAATGTTTGATACACTTCCTTATTTTTGCAATTCCTCTTGTCAGTACCTTTGTTTATTTCTTATTTCTCGTGTTTTCTCTATCTTTCCTATTCCCTCATGACTATTTTGTGTACCCTTTCTTTTCGCGTTCTATATTTTATCCTTTCCATTAGTCGGTAAACATTTGCTCACTGCTGTTTGTTTGCAGCTTATTACTAATGTCTGCATTTAGTATTGCTCAGAGTGGAGCTCTTATCATTTTATTTATCCACATTGCCTTGATACATTGGCTCTTCAAATAGTTTGCCATTATTTGTTCTAAAACATCGTTAACTACTGATGGAGGGAGATAGCTTACATGAGATTTCACTTTGTAAAACTTTGCGTCGCCCCTGGACTTAGGAGAGGTATATTTGCTGTTTTGTTGACGCTCTTTGTGAGGGCTAAAGTAATTCAATTCTTGCTTGTCGAAGATGAGAGTGGTAATGGTTTATCAACTGCGTGAAATACAAGGATAATGGACCCTAGCGCCACCCTTTGAACTGCGAGGTTATTACTCTCTCTCTCTCTACCAGTACAACCGTTCACTGAGTGCTCATGTCTTCCTCCTGTATTTTTTTCCAGTTTGATGGACGAGAGGTTATTGTATCGTTGCCATTTGTCTCGTCATTATCTCCTTTTGTCAATTTACTCCTTATTGTTCTCGAAGCCACGCGGCGAATAGGGTACCAGCGTTGTCAATTCGGGCCGCGCATCGAAATTAGGCGCGTCACTGTCACGACGAATAAACAGTCGACTCTTCCCCTGCCTAGCACCGCATGCGTTTGTTTCAGTTTCAACATCGAGCGCGCCACGGTTCTTTCCTGCCGTACACTCGAAAATGGATGTTTGCGAAAAATAAAGAAGGAATTAATCCGAGGAATTATCGTGCGACTAACGCAGACTTGCCATTTTAAACATTTTTAAAGCGTTTCCAGCGCTCCGAAAAGTTGGAAGGAAGGCGTCAGCGGTTTGTTTCCGTGCGAGAACGGTGGCTTCGTCTGCTCGGGACGAGTCTTGGAGCGGGCGCGGCGGAAAGCAGATAAAGGAAGCCCGTAATTGGAAACTCGTTCCCCGCGTCTCCTCGCGCCGTGACGGTTAAGTGACCTAATGTCGGAATCGAATTAATTCACTCTTTTTTAATCGCTCTTGCCTTTTTATTTAATACCCTCCTCTTTATTTAGCCCATTTTCTTGCTGTCTGCCACTCGTCATTCCAGCTAGGCGTACGTGTGTTGGCTTAATTTGACGAGGATGTGATGTCCGCTTTAATTTGCGTCTCTGGTGGATTTACTTCTCATTTCAGGTGCCACTGCTTTCTTTTACTATATTACGCCTCGCATTCATCTTAGGAACCGCCCTTATATTTTTCCTCTCTTTTACTAAAGGTTTAACCGTGATCCCCTTAGTTCTGTCGCAAGTTTTACAATTGTATGGACTATATTTTCAATTGACTTTTTATTTACTCTAATTTACTCTGCTTCTTTCATGTTAGTGGCTTCCGTTATAGAGACAAGTCATAGTCATTGCCTGGTGTGTAGGTGGATAAGGGATCTTCTTGTAATATTCCTTCGCCTTTGGTCTTATGTCCCTGAATAGGAATTTCTCTGTCATTTGATGGGCTTCATTTTCTTTGCCCTGTGATATTCTATTGTCGACAATGAAGATGGCCGCTGGTTTAACAGATCAAATGATACCGGCGGGCTATTAGACACGGTGTTCGGCTTCATATGGACTTCGGCTAGGTATAAATCAATGATTGCACTCTTGCTAAAGGATACTTGGTTCATTTCCGTCCCCTTTGATGCCTCCCTTCAACAGAATGGCCATGGTTTGGACGGGCGTAGTGTTTCATCTCATATGATATTGGTGCAGGATATCGAAATTATGCTCGTTCTGTGTCGGATGTGCTGTGGAAAAGAGTATAGTATCTTTAATTCTCAATTTCCTACCTCTATAACGGAAATAAATGCTTGACAAAGTGTGTGGGTGGTAGGAATCGAGGAAAGAGGTGGCCGGTATGACTTACCTTGCGTCTTTCTCCCTCTCTCAAACACTTTCCTCGACCGCCTTTTCATCTCCATTTCCGAATCCGCCCGCTGTTCTCAATTTGCACCTCATTTACTCTCCGCCCGACCAACGGAACTTAGAGCCTTATAATTCTTTTTGCCTCGGCTAAACCTTCCCCTGCCTCCACTCCCCTCCCAGTAAAGTCGGAATCTGCTGCCCTCGCCAACCCCCATTTCCAAGGGTTGCTCGCCACCACCACTAACAACCGCCGCCGTCCGTGGGCGAGTTTACACAATTTATATACTTGAAGGACCGGGGTAGTCGGGGGGGAGGTGGGCGTGGATGGATGGGGAAAAGGGGGAGGGGCCCTTGTGTCCGTCGGGTGAGTTTGAGAGGGAAGAGCTTTTTTGAGGAGAGAGAGAGGAAGGTTTCGTTTGAGGGTTGCACGGGGATAGGGGGATGGATGGGGAGGAAGTGGATGAGCCAAGCACAGAGGAGATGGGAGGAGGAGGGTAAATAGGTGTGGTCAAAAGCAATTCCACGCTCCCCGTGTCCCCTTAGGTTTTCCGTACGGTCCGAGAATGTGTTTGTCGTCGGCTCCACCCTTCCTCCACGCTCTGTCCCCTCTCCCCCCCCCCCCTTCCGCCCTCCCACCACCTGCCGACGCCCATGCAGCCATTGAAACGTTCGCTCCGAGAAAAAGTTTCTTGCATCCCGAATGAATCCGTTGCATCCGTCAACCCATCCGGTGGGTGGGAGAGAGAGAGAGAGAGTGTGCACTTGCTGACGACGTAATTATTCGAGAGTCGGTCGCTGAGTGTGCGTCCTAGAAGCACGAATAGTTTGGACAACTGTGTTTGCAATGGAGGATTTTTCCAATATTTTTTTTAATCAGCTAGACGAGGAAATAGGAGTTTTTTTATTATTTTAGCGTCGGCTTTCATGTCGTCGGGTGAAATCGGATGAAAGTTTAAATTTGGGGATTAAGTTATTGTTGAAATCAGAGAAAGGTAGTAATGCCGATATAGTACTTATCAAATAAAGCGATAGTGGCTTCATATCTGTGAAAGGCTGACTTTTTCACATCGATCGCCCGTATTATCGTGAGTTGTTGGAGTTGACAAAATAATGATAGAGAAATGAAATCTCAGTCACCATATGATAACATAGCAAATATACTTGGAGATTATCGGAATGTTTGCTCTCAAGCGCGTGGCAATATTTACTGATTGACGAAATTATCGTCAAGCTTTGAAATCCGAAACTTAAAAAGAGCCTCTTGGTCATTTTTTCTCCTTTGCATTTTCGTTCCGGGCAGGGGTGTAGGAAAAGGCTTTTTTCGACTTTTCAGCGCAAGAGGGAGTGAGAGAAAGAGTACGTTCCAAGGATTGCATAGGCCCGCCCGCCTCCCCTGTGTAGTCGGCCATTCCAGTGTCGCTGCGGAGGGCGTGGACAGAGGGTTTGCGTCCGTGGAATTTGTGACTGAGGGGAGGGGCCGGGGTGTTGGGTTGGGTCTCGCCGTTAGCCCTTTTTTGGGAGCTCGCCCGCCAGCCAGGTAAAGCTGTCAGCTCCTCTCCCCCTTGCTTGGCTATCGCCATTTCAGAATCCCCCCCCCCCCCCAAACGTGTCGAGGCGATGCTTGTCGATCGTGCGAGGAAATTCGTTCGTTCTTAGTTATCCACAGGCTGAAGTTGGTTCTCATCGAAGCAGTACTATTAACTCATCTAGGATAAGCATAGATAAACGTTTGTATGGTCCACAGAATTTTATGAACCCTGTTTTCGGCAAAATACGAGCATTATACCATTTGGTAAAATTCTGTGGAACATATAATCGTCCTTATGCAGTTAAGCTACCTGTACTACGGTTCCGCAAAATGTCACCAATTACCATTAACTTAGATAAACTTCGTTAATTGCAAACTATTATTATCCATTTCGGTTTACTCTTTCTTTTCTATCTTACTTTTCTTAATATTCGCCTTCCATTCTCCCAATAAATCATCTTCCTTCGCCATCTTTTCAAGAACAGGGTTTTTCAATTGAAGCCCTATTTTAAATTCATTCTCCCTGTATTTCTTCTTGGCGGGGAGTGTATTACTTTTTCCTTCCGTATTTTGACCTTAAAATATTTCACGATGCCGTTTATTAAATTCCTGGTCCGTATCCATTAGACGCTTCCAGTCTGACTACAAGGGTCTCACTATTTATATATTCTTGAGATATTACTCGTGTTTGCCCTACTATTTGTTAATTAAAATCAACTGTTCTCGTGTGAGCAGCGAATGGTTAGTATGGTTTTAGGATTTTCGATTTAGCTTTAGTCAAAAGTTTTAGTGCCAAAACTCCGCAATTAAAAGTACTTAACATTCTGGGAAATCATTTTTGCGCCGCTAAAATGTTAAATAGCTCGAGAAAACGGATTTCAGAAGAACTTGAATGAAGTCATTTTTTTGTAGCTCACTCCACTTAGGCAAATTATCTGGGCGACTTTCTGTAGTCAATAGTTCTGGGTCTATGGATAGTTTAGGAAGATTTAAAGCTCTTGAAAGATTTCTTGTGAGTGTGCGTGGAGGCTTTCCTTAGAACTTCCTCCTCCGTTTTAGCGCGAGCCACGTTTAAGTGCACGATTGGCCCGATGCGAAGGCCAAATCTGAAACGGCGTAGACGCTCAACGGGCGAGAGAGTCGGCCTACTTTTCGGGACCTCCGTCTTCGAATCTCTCAGCGGTACTTGTCAGATCGAGAGTGGATACTATAGGGCTCTAAAAATTGAAGAGTTCTACCTCGCGAATTGGCGATGACGTCAGAGCTCACTTGAAATCCATCGTCTTTTCTTCTCTTACCATCTAATGAACTCATTCCCCTTTCGTTCATCGCAAGCATTCATTTTCGGTTCACGTCTGATTGGGGGGCGTCTTTCCCTAAATAAGTCCCTTTTCGTGATGGTTTATTCCCGCCTATTCCTTTGATTTTTCTCTTGAACAAACAATAAGTGGAAAATACCTTGAGTTGGTTCTCTGCAAAACTATCGAAAGGTGTGGCTAGTGTGAAAACTATTTTGGTGGTAATTAGTCGTTTGTGGCTTAACTTTATGGAAGTTTGTTTCCTTCATAGTGAAAAATTACTTAGTTTAAATCCTAATTTTTTATTTCGTAATTGACCCGAGTTTCAACGCAGTAGTATTGATCCTAATTTCTACCGCTACCATTGTGCTGAATCGTTTAAATCAGAAGTGTGGATTTAAACTAAGCTATTTGTCATTATTTTTGGTCTTAATGGGCATTTGATGTTTATATATTTATATGTTTATGTTAACATGTTATCTGATTTTATTTTTTTTAACTTACAGGTAAGTACCTCTTCATGGAGTACAGTCGTACTGTTGGTCCTTCAGCGTCTATTACTGTGAGTAGTTATTACTGCTTAAGGGAAGCAAATAAATTATTTTAGGCTTCTATTGCGTGGATCAAATGCGTATCCCACAATATTCTACCGTTTAAGTTTACGTGTTGCATTTTTTAAACCCTCAAACCTCTCTCGATATGCGTCCTTCTTTGTCTCAGCATTATTTCTATATTCATATTTTTATCGATGACCCAAGTTTTCGCTAACGAGGCTGAAAATAAAATTTGATCAAAGATCAACATAGGATATCTTGGAATTTTTCAATTATTGGAAGTATTTTCCTCTTGATAGTTTGCCCAGATTTTCTTTTTCTGCTTCTTCGCCTACCCAACATAATCTCTACTTTAGTCTTTACTTGATATTTTCCCTAGCCCCTCAGCTCGAACTCCATCCACGCCTTCTTATGCTTACTCAATTCAGCCGCTGTAGCAAAACTCTAGCTTATTCGAAACGTTATGTCCATGCGCCCTTTGGTTTGCGGACGATGTAAAAATGTGGAAAAACGTGGTCTAGGGGATGAGAAATGGGATGAAAGTGGGCTGGTATGCATTCCTCCGAGGGAGGTTGACACGCATACTTGCGCTCCCCGTCCCCTCCAGCAATCCTCGCCCATTGCCGAAAAAACATCCCGACGGCGAAACTCTCATGCAGGCAGGGGACCGCATTTCTTGTGGCGAAGGGAGGGAGTGGAACCCCTTTGGGCACATGATGCGGGGGTGAGCCTCACAGGGTCACCTGGCAGGGGTATGTGCGAGGACGAGAAGAAAGGGAAGGCAATGTTTTCACGGGAGGAATAAAATAAGAAACAAAAGTACAAACAAACTATGGCTGTAGATATTAATGCGTGCCGAACGGGGGAAGAGAGGTCGAATTAACTAATCCATTTTTTCCTCCTTTCCTTTCTGCACATATTCCACATCTCTCTCTCACCTTCTACTTAAAAAAAAAACGTACATCCCCGGGCGGAGGGTAAAATAAACATTTTTTCCGTGGGAAAAAATGTATGAGAGGAATAAATAAAAATGGCAGAATGGCTCTCTCCGTTTTTCCTTTGCCCTCGTGCTGCCTCCGTTGTTTATGCAAATGTCCCGCTCAGTCCCTCTCCCCGTGACCCTCCTATCCCTCCCCCAAAACTTCCCCTTTACCCCCCCCCCCCCCCGCCCCCTCGTACACACCAATCCGCGACTTAAATTCGTTGCGAATTTGTGACGGGTGAGAAAATGACGGACCGGTTTATTTATTTCGTTGCCAGGTAATTTTGGAATTCATGGGAGAATGCTTTGGGGGACTCATGTCGTGTGCCCATATGCCCTCCGCAAACGAGCGTGCGCGAGTCGGACATCCATCATACACGCTCTCCTCTTGTTTATTGATCCAGAGTTTTTTTTAAGGCTAATTTTGATTCCGGACGTTTTAACGGCCGGCCAAAAAAGAATTAGCTTTTTTCCAAAAGGGCTTCGTCCTCACGTTTTCTCCTCCCGATTATCGTTTATTATTCAGTTTCATTGGGGTCTTTGTTGGCCATTAAAGCTTTAATGATGTCACCGTGCTTATTACTGTTATTACCAAACGTTTTGTCTGTGGGATTCATTTTAAAAAAATGTACAATTAGCCCCGGTGTTTTAATTGGGCGAGGTTTCTTGTTTACATTTTTACCATGCAATTACAATAGCTATCAACATTTATGCTTTCAATGTCACAATATTGTATTACGTTTTGTCATTATTCCTTAAATGGTGTTTACTGAATTTAAATGGAAATAGCCTGTGAAAGTTTTGACGTTAAATCACTGGGCCAGCAAAGCCCTCCTGTATTTTATGCTTAGAACGATAACTTGAATGTTGATAGTTAAGGTTTTAGCGTTTGCTACCGGAAAATGTGGACGCTAGGCCGCAAAGATCACTATGGAGTATGCGCGTCGTCTGCTTTTAAAATATTTTTAAAACTTTAAACGAAACGGGGAGATATTAATCACAAGAGAAATCTAATATTATTTCGTCTTTCGTTAATAGATGCTTAGGGTACTTGAAAGTTTTTTTCGATGATGATAACATGTTTCAGGTGTTCCTAACTCGATTATTTTGAAGACATTTATTATCTCGTTAGTGTTCGCCTTGCATTGCCATGTTTTGCGGTAACATAAGACGGGTCGTGGTGTATGTATACATGTATACCCATATTATCTCTGTATTGTTGAGTACCGACCGTATTTTCGCTCGATCACGGATTCAAGGTAGCATTTTCGGAGTATTGCTTATTCTGTTATCCTAATGACATCACCATTTCCATTCTTTTGTGGTCGTAACCATCTATTCTGTACCGGTTGAGGATATCTATTTCGTCATTACTTAAGAGCTTCAGTTTTCCTTGGTATGGAAATAGTTCCATCAGAAGCAAAACCTGGCGACATGTATGTACGTATATTCGTGCGTGAATACCGGATATAATGTGTGTCCATGTGGGGGGCGGGAGGCGTTCTGGAAGTCGGCGCTACCCTTGCGGCCTCCGGAGTGGACAGGGGCGGAACACGCACGAGCCATTTTCCCCGCAGGCCATTATTTGCTTGGTTTTCGGTCCTCGGACGTTGCTTGGAGACCACTCTCGTGAGGGAGACCTCGCCTACCCCAAGCCTTCCTCTCCCTCCCCCGTTCCATCTCTCTACGCCGGAAACAATGCTGGGGAACACGCGTTGCATTAGGGTCTCTCTCTTGGGGGGAAGAAAAGACTGTCTCTTAATTATTTCGCTTTCGAGTAGTGTGCTGTTTTTGTTGTGTTCGAGGCGAGTGGACAGTGGAAGGATTTTAATTCATTATCCGCCGCCTCCTCCTGCCTCTTCGCCAGCGTTCTATAGCTTTCATTAGGGAGCAAGCGGGCGAGTGCAGGCATTTGTGACTCGCTCCGCGTGCGTGCATCATCATAAATCTTTTGTTTTTCCTTCCGCGTGTCCCCTATCGTTGCATCAGGTCAAATTAGAAACCTTCCTCCTCGCATAGCGGCTCTCTTGACGTATTCCCGTGTCCGGACAGTTGATGTCGCTAACTCTGAAAAAGTAATTCAGTGTCCACCTTGGATTGAAGGATATTTCATTGATTTTTTTAGTTATAATTAATCATGCGCTTCCATGTTCTCTCTTAGATCTCCGAAGGTCAGAGTGAAACGGTAATTATTTCTACGTTCTGTTGTCTTAGCCCAAAATTAAATACACTCGGCAGTGCAAAATTCTCAATTTTAATTAAAATACTTAATTATAGCCATCTAACTTAATTATCCTAGATTATAATCTGGATATATGAATAGTATTTTGGATAATGGAGGGTATGAAGAGGCGACTGAGGGTTTGGTTTTTTTAGTGTATTTAGGGAAAGAGTAATTCAGAGTGCCGTGTAAGATGTAACATTCATTTTTTACCTGGTAGGGGTTAGAAGAGTACAGGCTTCAGGAATAGAAGGTAGAAAAATCTGTTTGATGTCGAACTGATGGAGGAGATCGGAGATGGGAAGGGGCTTTCGTGAACAAGTTTCATGTGCCCTTATCCGGTCTAAACCCGGTCCGGACTAAACCGTTCAATTATCTATAGTGATAAATGATAAACGATTCAGTCAGTTATTTTTCACAAGTGTAACATGAGCATCATAATACGAAGTTAGCTACACGTATTTCACCTCGCATTCCATCCCCGGCGTGCACTTGGTGAATGGAGGGTGGTAATTAGTTTTTGGTTTGCTCTAGCTGCGTTCCTCCATAGAGGTTTGTATGAGTCAGGACCTCTGTGACCAGAGTCGGGGGCGGAGGAGGTTGTAGCTACGGGAGCTGCTCGCCTGGTGATGAAGATTTGCGAGTAATTTAGGCATGGGGTTGGCTCCTGTTGGCTGGCTGGCGTGAGTGCTTTCCTTCCACGGCCTCGACTCCATTCTCCCGCTTGCGCCTCCGTGGCAGAACAATCTTGTCGGGAGGACGGACGGGACTCGAGAATGGAACGGGAAGAAAATAATTAAAAAGTAAAAAAAAAGGCTGCGTGCGGCATCCGCGGGGTGCGAATACCTCATTTGCGGCTGGGCAAACGAAATCTTCCCGCATCTGTGTGTAGTGTAGTGTATATGAATGTATGTAGTTGAGTGTAGTTGTTGTGTGCGCGTCGGATGGGGGATAGAGGCTCGTCCGGCTCTCGGCCGGCGTTCACCGAATTCCGTGGAGAACATGAGCGTGGCGAGGAAGAGAACGGAGGCCGTCTCCTACCCATCTCCCCTCCGTAACTCTCCTCTCCTTATTCCGCGTCTCTCCCTCTTTCCTCCCTCATAACTGTACGAACCTTCCTCCCGTCACGATGTTATGCACCAAGGGTGATATTCGCCATGAAATACTATTTGGCTTAGGCGCGATCCGAACACGGATCTCCCGCTTCCCAGTAAGGTTTGCTAACCTGTCACGCCACCAACTTCGATATCGGCCGAATCAATTAATTTTTTTAATTTAACCATTGGTTTTTGAATGAACATGTACGCGTGGCTGCGTAAAATACCACTTTTTTCATTTAGTTGTTTCCCTAATGACTTTTGTTCCCAGATATCTTCTTTCAAATTTCACTTAACATTGTGTATTTTTAACATAACAGTTAATATTAGGGTTGGTGTAGGTTTTTCTTGAGCGTCGTGGCCGGGGTTGTTGAGCACTTAGCTACTCATCGGAGAGTTTACAGTTCAATTCTGCAGAAAACCTAGCAAATGGAAGCACAGCGAAAGGAAGGCTCCACAAGGAATATTTCGTTCACAGTTCTGTGGCTTTGTTCTGGCTGTGATCAACTTTCACCTGTCCCAGCCAAGCTGCTGTTTGAAACTCTCGGTGAGGGACTGAATGATTCATGCTCTCCATCCGAATGCGAAAATTCGTTCGCTTATTGCGTCCCGTATTGCTTGTTAACATCACACGCATGACTTTTGGGTAGTTCGATTTACACTAATGTTTCGCTTTGATATCACCCTTTTTACGAATGTTTTCGATTGTAATGATTTCAAATTTGATCGAATTCCTGTTTCTCCCTTTATTGTTAAATTAAGTCATTCTTTAATAAATATGTTCCCTGTCTCATAAGCAGCCTCAAGTTATGATAGATTTATCAAAAAAATACGTTTTGCACGGCGTATTTCTGTCGCATTGACAGAAAAACTGAGTTAGAAAAGTACTTTTCTTATAAAATTACTCAAAACTGTCATTTTCGGGTAATTTCTCATTAATTTCGGATTAAGGAGACCTAAAGCAGTAAGAGATGTAGGAGCTTCTCAATATTTATGAATTCTTTGGAAAACTCATGGAAAAAAATTATTTCCCGCCCCAATACGTCCCACTTTCTCTTTCATGAGAGGAATGAGTAATATAGTGGGCGTCCGTGCAGCATTGGATCCGAAATACTTCCACTTTATTTTTGTGCTCCAGGATTTCATTTCCATCCCTTCGCCCGCCTTCCTCGTCCCCAGGGGACATTCGGCGACCTACGTCCGTCCCCGAAGCCCGCTTGATTCGGATTTGTCCCCTCCCTCCTTACCCTTCCTCTGTCCACCGAATTGGTCGCCCGGCATTTGAATGTCGTGGCCCTGGCCTGGGGTTTGGACGAGCATTCTGAGATCCGGAAAGGGCTTTGTGTCGCGTTGTGAGCCATTTTCTTTTTTTTTATGTTTATATTCGCGTTTATTCCAGGTTGGATACCGGTATTTTCGTCTTGCATCTCTCGCATCTGGAATATACTCACTTTTGACGGTCTATAAAATCTGTTGGACATATGTTTTATTTCTGTCTTGAGAGTACTGTGTGCACAGGATAGGAAAGAATGAGGAAAAAAACATTATATTTGATCGGGTTGAAGGGAGTTGGGACACTAGCCGTTATTTAGCACATTTGATGTGTTTGTTAATACATTTTGTTCCAATTAAATTAATTATTTGCTTTAATTCTGGATTAATTTTTGTACACCGCCTTTATTTTTTTTTAATCCTATTTTAGTTCTCGTTAAATGAGATATAACTCATCATGATGCCGTCATCTTTGTCTATTTTTATAATGTCATTTGTTTTCTCTATTTAAATAGAGCAATCTCTGTTTACCCATTTTATTTTATTGGAATCCACGTTTAAGTAGCTTTTTCGAAATTGTACGTGAGGAATTATTAATTATTGATTCGGCACTCTATGATTTTGTAAAATTGATTCTGACTTCTATTAAATAGCATATGCTAAACTTTTCTCGAAAATTCTTCTTGTGAGTCACAACGTATTCTCATTCATTTCATCTCGTGCATGAATAGGTTTTGTCTTTGGGGCTCATTTTGAGTTTATTTCCGCGAGTAATTACGTTGATACGATGGAATGAATGTTTTGATAAGTTTATTCTGCTCTTTCAGAGATGTTCATGCTTTTTCAGGCTAGCGTTCAATGTTCGCAGGCATGATTTTTTTACCTTTTGCTTAATTTTAGTTTTCCAAGTATATCCCTAGCAGTACTTGCCTTCGATATTAACCTTCGCGACTTTTCTCTTTCTTTTTATTTCTGGGCTCCAAACCGAATCACCTTTCGCGGACTTTATTATCCCTTATCTTAGGGACGAATGTTTTTTATTACTACATCAGCGTGTGCCGTCGGAACGCGTCGGTTTTCATCTCGGAATTTTTTCTTCCATTTTCGGTGAAAACGATGCATGTGCCGTATTTTCGGACGCATGGTAGTGGATTCTATTCATCCCTGTTGATAAATGCACGTCTCTCCTTATTCTCTCCGGGGGAGCTTTTTATTTCGAGAGGGACTGATTGGCAGGATCCGTGGCGCATTGACCGTGCGGGAACACACTCGGGGACCGTCTCCTTCTCCGTCCGCGCGTGGCCTTCGGGTGGCTGCAGTTCTTCCTTTCCGAGAGAGTGGCGCCTTCCTCGTTGTTGGGGGGGGGGGAGGGAGGAGGGATGGGGCATCTTGCCTTCCCCCTCATGTGCATCCCCACGCTCTTCTCATTACGAGCAATCGATATCTCGAATTGCCCGAGAGGAATTTCTCGCTTCCCTCTTCGCCCCGTGTCTCTTTCTTCGAATCCCCTCCACCTCTCGCGTTCCGCGGATACTTTCCTCGTGCTGAATATTCCGATAGTGGGTACCGTGTTGTTGGGACAGTACACAAAGCTACTGTGCTGGTTGCGCAGTTGCTTAAAAAAAAAGTCTCGGCCAACATTGGACAACACGAATTTAAGGTCCCTTGGGAATTATTATTAAAGTTTTCTGGCGAATAATTTTGCGAGCGAAGTAAGATGTGTGGTAGAAAAATCTCAGAGAAGTAAAGTAATTGCATTGGATTGGGAGAAACGTTGGACTGTATTGTTGTTATGATATTGTAATTTTAGCATTTCTGGCCTGATTATGTGAACTTTTTAAATATCTCTCCGGTCTATTCCATCTTCCTACGGCTCATAGTGAACTTTCATTTTTATTTCGTAGTGAGACCGATTCCGTTTCATTTTTCCATAATTCCTATGCATGTAAGCGTGATATCTGCAAAATAATTCGTATCATCTCACTTATATTTATATTGGTTCTTATACACCTTTAACACTATTCCTTGAAAGCCAAAGATACTGATGCGCGTTCTGACAAGATACATCCGCTCAAAGATGAGGTTACTCATTGTGTAAGCTTTAAATGTTGGAATGAAATTTTAATCATCGATTGAGCCTTTTTATCCTAGCTCTCTCGGATTTTTTATTTGTGGCTTCAATCGACTCTTAATCTTACACGAGCGCATCCCGATGTCACTTGTGCCCATGCAGCCTATCGTTTTGACTTGTGGTCGTCCAGAGAAAGTCAGGGAAAGACCCCGCTTACGGCCCTGGCGATGCCTCCCCTTTGTTCCAAGCGCCTCTCCCACCAGATTTGTTGCGCAAACCGTGTGCGGGACGGGGAAATGAATTGGCGTCCCTAAACGCGGAATGTGTGTGATTTCACGCGTCGCGGGGCTCTGCGCGAGTTCAAATCGACCTGTGTCGCCCGTGTTTACCAACGTAGCCATTCAGTTTGGCGACTATGGAGAGCTAGACTCATCTAAGCGTTGGAAGAGTGAACGCGAAAAAAAATATATTTATGTGTGTACGAGCTCCGTAATGCGTGATTCGCTCGATCGTATTTATTTTGCGGGCAGTGATTTTTTTTCCTGCATCGCTTGTTTTTTTTCTGTTTTTTTAAAATATTTTTTTTCAGCATCGTGCGCGGCAATATTTCTCTCCCCTCGGAACGTGAGCAAACAGTCGCCCGTTGAATATTGACCCTCGGCTGCAATGATACGGGGGGGCTGCATGGGGGGGTTGGAGAGGGGGAGGGGGAGTGTGGTTGCGTATGTGTGTTGCCCGTGATATTGCACTAAATTTCCACTCCGATGACGTCACCCCCATCCACTCCTCTCGTCATCACCTAGCGCAACGGGCCCTTCCCGTCGTGCTCTCCGTTGGATGCTGGGTGGAAGGGGGTAAGGCGAGATGCAGTTTGAGGCATAGAAGCATGCATGAAGCTATATCGAGGATATAGAAGATTACCAGCATCTGTGCATGCGTTATCATATTTTACTCATATGGAAAGTAGTTTCGTGGCAGTAGGAGTTCAATTTAATTTTGTACTTAACATGAAATTAATCGTAAGAGTAAAATAAAGAATGAATATTTTCTTTTTCTCGTATTATTCTCTTTAATGCCCGTATACGCATCGCATATTGTTCTGCTTGTGTATTTTTTACACATATTTTATTTTTTTATCAAGGGGGGCTCCAATCAGATGGAAAAATTCCCGCGAATATTTCCAGTTCGTAGCCATCTTGAAATTTCGAGAAGGACAAGTACACGAGAAGTTATTAACACGGTATTCGATCTAATAAATTTATCCGGCAGTCGTCGGCAGTAAAATATTTTGTAATGATAGAAAGCGGGTCAAAATCTCACTTGTCATATTTAAGTGATACATTGAAAATATCGTAGAAAGAAGGCTAAAAATCCAAATGCTGCCTTAAAAAGTAACTTTTTATGTACTTTTCGTTCATATAGTTTTGTCCATAGTTTTTAGTTCTCATTCTCCTCATTCGCTTTTTCTGCGGAAGGATAGAAACGCTATCGTCATCAGGGGAAGGGGAGGGGCGCTGGTATAGATTTCCTCTTCCCACCCTCCTTTCCATTCGTTCCCACCCCTCTCCTTTTTATTTATGGCCCACATCAGTCCATCCTTCCCAATTCCTCTCCGTGGCGCAGTTCTCCCGCTAAAATAAAAGGAACGAGGTGAAAAGGACACCGTATATAACCGCCTCTTCACCCGTGAATCTCTTTCTCTCCCTCTCTGCCTTTCATTCCATCCATTTCTCTTCCTGGCTTCCTTTGGGACGGCTGACCTGGGGGTCACGCGTTTGAGTCCTGCTTGCGTTAGTTTCCACTCAAAGTATTGACATTTTTGATAGTCTAGCTCATTAATTGATATACTCGGTTTCCACCGAGTAATATTGTGCGTAGGTTTTTATGCATGACCTTGTGGAAGAATTTTAGTTGGATGTATGTCTTTTGATGTGAGCATAAATTTGTTATTATTTTCGAGAGAAAATAGGCGTGCGTATTCTGATATGGATGGTGAAAGCAATTAAGATTGTTTCCCTCATGGCAGTTACTTCCTTCTGAGTACAACCCACCTTAACCGCTGGATCACAATTTATAGATCCGTTACGCTATTACCAACATCCAAGTCTTTCTCATGAAGAGTTTTTCTCATAGCATGCGATGCTCTTTCTTACGTTGGCATCTGCCAGTTTTTCTAGAAATGTATTTCGAAGTGAAGTGGTATCTCACCCTGCCTTCTGAGATGAAGTAGCCGTCCTTAATGCTCTAACAATGAAGAATCATGCAGAGATTCCTCGACACATCTTTGTGCGCACTGCCACCGAAATAAATGTTGCCGTGGAACGAAGGCGGCCGTTTTTACGACCGAGTGGTAGGTTGCGAAACCAAGTAATTACACGAGATTGCGGTCAAATAATGCGAAACCTTTTCTTGCGGCAATCTTCCGCTATTATGTATTTTTTACTCGTGTCGTTCCCTCCATCACTCATAAAGGTAAAAAGTAGGGAGCAACTTCCGTCAAGGTTTTTTTTTAAATCAGGTATTCAGTGAGTATGGTAGTGGTTCTAAATGATTTTGTATGCGAGGCGTTAGGGTTATTGTGTGCTGTATACACCTTTTGCTGTATAGTCTTAGATGATGGCGATAGCAGCAGTCGTGTTTCTAGCACGATTGCAAAAGATGATACCAAAAAAATTAAAGTGATCTCTGACTATCGTTCATGTTAAGCCATGAAGCTTATTGCTGAGGTCCCTGCCTTGTTTAGTGTTTTGTTTCGGTTACGCATGTTATAGGGCCCGGGTTCAAATCCTTGCGAAGCAGACGTTACCCAGTATTGCTGAGTTTCCCTCAACCTAATAATCTTAGTCGTCAGTCACCACCCCTAAATATCTACTTTTACGATATAACCCTTACGTGCGCCAAAGCGCGAAAACTCTACAGGTCATTCTGCCAGATTTCTCCTGAAATCAGTATCATGGCTGTTAAAAAAATATCTTTGTGATGCTTGAAAAAAAATTTGTGATGAGGAATGGATTTCCTACGTGACCTTCCACCCAACCAAGGAACCAGGAGGACTGGAAGGGGATGGAATGGAGAGGGGGTGGATTGCAGAGGGGGTGGTTGGGGGAGAGTCTGCAAAACTGTAAATGAGAGCGAAGCGAGCGAGCGAGTGCTTGGGGGCAGTGGGCGGTTGTACTGGGTTGGGTCGATATCCCAGAAGCCGAGTCTACGTGTATGTGTGAGTTTTGTGGCGATGGTTGAGGAGAAGGGAGGGGGAGAGAGGGACATGTTGAAAGGGGGCTGGAGACAGCCGGGAGAGAGTGGCGTAATGTGGTCGAGAGGGTGACCCTAGGAATCCGTAAGAAAAGGCTGGGGAGAAATATCGCGAAGGGAGGAGTAATGACGACGGGCTTTGCGCGCGGTTATTCCCCCCCATTGTCCCAGGAAAGTACCTTCTGGAGAAATTATGAAAATATGAGTGGGTACCGAGACTGAGAGAATGTCGGGTTAAATTAATATACTTTGAAATATTCCTCTGCATCCAATTTTTCCCAACCGATGTCGACACAACTTCTAACGAGATAAATGCCTCGAAAAGTAGATTGGGTTGATACCGCCGGGGAAAATATAAAACCGAGATTATTATGAAGTAAGTCGGTACATTTATTTCGGCGAAATGGGATTCCAAAAAATTCAGACGGCGGTAGTTGTGAATGCGATAATTGAAGGAAGTTATCTCCAAAGAATAATTCACGCTGGAGGTAGGCATCGTTACTGCAACGTTTTGTTACTCACCGCTCGTCGTCTTGTTTATCTCGCTTAAATACTGCGGATTAACTTCGGGAAAAAGTTCTCTGCCTCGATGTTGTGGCAAAGGGGATAAATGTCGTACACGCGGGGAAGGGAAGGAGACCATAATTAATGGGTGAAATGAAGAGAGGTACCAGGCAGAGACGGACACAGACCTGAAGGAAGGCGTAATGAGTGGAATTTACAAGCTATAGCTGTGCACGCGTCGTCACTGGGTGCTAGTAAATGTTTCGGTTTCATGAAAACGCACCGTAAAAGGTACATACATTGGATTTGGATTGGATTGATTCGTTTCGTACGATTTTTTCTCTCCCCCTCTTACTTTGCTACGTAGTCATTACGTGGGAAACTGTTGGCTGTGAACTTTAGGCCTTAAAACTTTCTAAAGCTCTTATAAAATCGAGAAAACAAAATAATTTAAACAATTAGATCGACCCTGATACAAAAGGTACTATAAATAAAATATACTTTCTTAAAAATTTATTTTCAAAATATTTCAATGTTCCTTCACAGTACTAATGAACTATTACTAATATATAAATTTCCATAAATGTACTGTTCAATATCTTATTCTCGGCTCACAGTCCGAGATTGAAATCCGAGTTATGTTTGACCTGAAGCCATTGGGTACGTATTCGTGTGGAGGTGTCATGCAATGGTGTCCTTTGATGAAAATCGTGTGTGGATGGGTTTTTAAAAAGAAGTTGCTATTACTTTGGCCCATGTGTGATGGGCTAGCAATGCCCTTTAGCTTGAGTTAATTACGTGGTTAAGTATTGGTAGTATTTATATGTTAAGATTACTAATAGGCATGAATTAATGGGCTTTGTATTTATAAATTAATTAACAATGATTGATTTGATTTTTAGAGTCACTGCGTGCCATTGGGTGACATATTATTTATTTTGCTTTAAAAATGCGTCTTGCTGTAGATGGCACGTCTCCATGTTTTTATTTCACGATTTCCATGGATACATATTAAATTATACTGAATACGAAATGGTATATGCGGTGAATTGTTATCTTTTCGTCCCTAGATACTGCCTCGTGACCTTCAAATAGTGCTCTCTAATGAGTCATTTTTTTCGTCAATTTGTTCATTTTCACATTCATGCATACGTTTATCTCCTCTGCCAATTCATTTGAAGGCTAGTGAGGGAGCAGAACGTTCCTCCATTCACGAGGCATACACGAGGCTAGACTCAAGAGCTTCGACTTCGTGAAATGAGCAGTCGGGAGTAATCCCTGGTGTCGTTGGCTTCCTTATTGTTCCCGCTCGTCCTTCACACCCCTCAATTTTTTTCCGTGGGCGTTCTTCGTTAGCCATGTATTACTAATACCAAAACAAGCCACGCTTGTCTTCTTTTTCACTGATGTCTTGTCTGGAACGTGTGGTGTTTAGTTCATCATCATTATTATTATTTCTCCTGCTGTTGTCGTAATCATTATCGCTCTGAGATTTATTCGTGGTGAATCCGCCGTTTGGCGCCTGGCGTAGATTTTGTAGTCTCTTCTGTTCTCTTCCTTCTTTCCCTCCAACGCTATTCTCTCCCAGTCTTCCCGTGGCCGATGTAATGGTTTCCATTTGTTCAGCGTCTCATCCCAACGGTTCCGATCCATCTTGGGTCGTGGTGAGTTCATTTTTAATGAGGAGTGGGTGAGTGAGAGGGGGGAAAAATATACGGGGAGGTGAGAGCTTGAGTTCACGTTTTGGTCTGAAGATGCCTTGTGTGTGTATGTGGAGTATTTTTTTAGCGAGCATGTGGGTGCACGGCGGCTCATTCTCTTCGTATTCGCGTACATTCAACCAATTCCATTCCCCCCTCCGCCCCTTCCCTTACCTTCTCCTCCGGGACCGTGCCGGAACGTAAACCAAAATGGGAAGAGGAAGAAAAAAAAACCTCGCGTTCGTCTGTGATGCTTGCATTTTTTTCACAAGTGTTTTCGCGAAATCACGGGGAACTTTTTGAAGGTAATCCATAAAAAATGGTTTGAGTTCACCCGCGTGAAAAATTGGTGGAGAGTTTTCGAATGGAATAATTTTCTTCTTCGCTCCTTCTAAATGACTTGGCAGAAGTCGGTTGCGGCGGCGGGGCGGGTTTTGAGCGTGGCTGAACATTCGCGGCGTTCGGGGTGAGTCGGACGAAAAAACATTAAGAGGGTGAAGGGAGGGAGAGAAAGAAAAAGGGAGGAGGAGGGTTGTCAGGCATTCGCTGGTTCGTTTCTCTCCTTTGCAAAGGCTCGCGCTAAGTGGGGAGAGCAGAGGGAGGTTTTAGAACGGGGTTGCCGGAGGAGGAAACGGCTCTACCCCCAGCAGCATGTGTGTTTGTGAGGGAGAGAGGTATGTGTTTCTGGTTGGCCGATATCGTTTTGCGATAGACCGATTGTTTCCCCTCCTCTGCCACCCGCGGACCGGCTCTCATCATCCCCCTCCCTTCTTTCAACCCACCCCACCCTTTTTCCCCTCCTCTCTTCCCACCCCATCCTATGTTTTCCGAATCGAGCATGCTGCGTGTGTGTGTGCCTGTGTGTGAGTTTGGGTAGGTGCCGCGAATTGAACGGAAATCTCTTTTGCAAATTTCAGCGAATCGATTTTTAATGGCGAGTTTAAAATTTTCACCGCTCGCTGCTTCACTCCCCCGTACGCGGACTCCGCGGAGTGGTCGCCCCAGGGGTTCAGAGGAGGGGGTAGAGGAAACCAGGGGTACAGTAAGGGGGGGCAACCAGGGAGGGTACGGTGGTGGAGTACGTGCGGTAGGTAGGCCGCGCGTCCGGTCCAGATAGAGAGGAGGGTGGGAACACACTCGCGATTCATTCCGGGGAATGCAATCAGTCGAAATGTTTTCTCTAATCGCCGGACAGGAAATTGGAGTGATTGAAAATAAATAATGCACCTCGGCAATCGGGAGTCGGAATATCTGGAATAATTCAGGCGGTTCCCTATCTCGATGCTTATCGATCAGCGGTGAGCCACTGTCAGGCCAACCTTTTCTTTGCCCTCCTGCTAATGCCACTGTGAAAATGTTGTTTGGGAAAAATCACCCGCTCGTGAAATAATCATCGCCCTCTGAAATTTCTGCCGCCACCCCCAACTTCCTGTTAGTTTTTTTTCTTTTTTTTAACTCATCGCGTCTATGCGCATTAATGAGGAAGAAATGAGATCCGGGATGCTCTTGTGTTTTTGGGCCGATCATATGCAGCCACCGTTCGTTTTTGCAGTACTCGTCAGTGTTATTTCTGCGATCCACGGGTCATTTTGAAAATATGCGCAGCCGTTGAGCTGCGGCTTGTCGAATACAAGTGGTGGAAAAAATTAAAACTGTCCAGGTCGCGGGATGAACATTTGGGGCACTCGTTGGATATTACCCCGTGACGGTATTTGCACCGCGGAGAAGGCTTCGCCACGTTAATACTACAACTACCACCGTTCGCTTCTTGTGGGGTTTCACTACTTTGAACTGAACGTTTCGATGAAGACCGTTTCAATGTCTTCTTTGGTAGCTAAAGAGGACGCTAGCCTCCCCCTCGACCGGCAGCATAAATTCTTTTGTGATGACTCAATACTCCTTTAAAACTTTCCCTATAATCTGAAAATTTTCTGAGAATTTTGAGTAAAACTTTTTCAACATTCTTATGTTTCTCAAGTGTCAAAAAATTCTACTTACTTAAGAAAAAAAACGAATTTAAGTGTTCAAATTTTCGACATAAGCTAATATCGGGGTAGGTCTATTCTGCACGCCCTGAAAATTTCACGACTATAACATAATTTATAAGTTAGTTCACCGTCATCAAGAAGGCCGGTCGAATGGGAGGTATGGGCCCTCATGGGAGATTTTGTTGCTTAAGGCTGAAAGTGTTATTTTAAGCCATCACAATTGCTTCTTTCATAGTTTTACGCTGGCACTGGGACCCTTCGAGACGATAGATAGTTTCATAGTTTAAGACCGCATGTTTGCTGTTTTTTTAATCCTCGTCGTTTCTTCACCGGCTGTGAAAAAATTTTGTATTATCTTCTTTAGTTGTACATATATATCTTATGAATACAATACTGAATTCTGTATTGCAATTTTATAGCGTTACGCTTTTCGCCGAGTAGAGTGCCCCCTCGGGAGAATGGATTACACTAGCTATGTTTATGTCACAATGTTTATGTATTTCCTGACATTCTAAATGTTTAAAGGCTGTTTTACACGGAGCACGGAATTGCGCAGGTTAGAGCTGCATTAATTTATAAAATGGCGAGGAATTGCGCGAATGTATGAACGAAATTAGAACGGGCAATTTTGGCATCTCACGTCCACGCATTCTCGCATGTGTTCTAGCAATTCACCGCTTTACACGACGCAATTTTGACTGCGCCTTCGTACGCACGTCAGATTGTGCAAGTACGTGCCCCATGTAAAACGGCCTTAAAACTTAAAAAAATTTGTATTCAGGGTCTATAGTGCCAATAGACTACGTCAGGTATACAAATTATACCTCCGCGGAAATAGTGAGGTATAGTTTGTCACTTGAGGATAACGCAATGGCAAAGATATATTTTGTCTAGCCTGAAAATTTCAACATGATTTTAAAAGTAAATTGGAAGCAAGGAACCTGTTAGGAAATACATGGACAAAGTACGACCGAATGAGCTGGAGTCATCCTCTCGTAAGTACCGAAACAGTCGAAGTTTCAAGTCTCCGTGCATCCGGAATCGGTTTTTCCGGCACAGACATTTGCCTAACCACAGATCTCATCGCTCCGGGAATTACATCACTTCTTCCACGTCCCCGCGCCGAGAGCCGTTATCCTGCTCCGTCACTGCACTCCTGCGCTGCTCTCGGCTGCCGCGGACGGAAGAGCCGGAGGTCGGATAAGAACAAAAAATGACGTGTGCAGCAGTTCTGCTGGGAGCTTGTTTGCGTATTATCATTAAGCATGTTCCACTGTTACTGAGTAACTAAGAATAACTAGTTTTCGCTTACCTTATGTGAAGGATTTTGCTTACATACATATCTCGTAATTTCAAATAGCAATATTGAGTTACCTCGACTTTCGACTGTACGAAAATTGTCTTTACGTATTTATATTTTTCAGGCTTTCTGGAAATTGGAGCCCATTTTAATTTAAATTATTTTAGTTTGAATTCAATCATATCATTTTTTTACAAAGCTAATAGGTCAGAAATAACGTGATAATAGGCAAGGTTTTATTTTTATGGAATTAAGAACTATGCATAGAACAATGTTTATGGTTATATATATTTTTTTAATAACATGTTTGTATCCGGACATGTGTTTAAAGGAGGAGGAAATGTAAGATGAGTTGCGGAGGGGACAAATGGTTTGAGTGGAGCGGGTACTGAGTGGGGAGGGAACATTTAAAACGGTGTTTAATGGGAAAAATGTTAGTTAAGTGATGGAGAGGAAGGAAGAGAATGGGATGTATAGATAGAATGAATGGTAAGAGGCCTAGTTGTGAATTTAAGGGGGAAGTCCAAAATGGTTGGGAAGATAGGCCTGGGTAATCTACAAATTGCTTCAGTGGATCATACCTCAATCGGCGGATTGCTTTAATAATTGAAATATTTTAGTGGTAATCAACATTTGTGTATACTTCAATCAGCAGCACTCTATGTAAAATTTCAGAATAAGTTGTACTTTCATCATTTTTCAACCAGTGAATTACTTGTAGAAGAGCAGATTTGCGAATTTTCTTGAATGTTAAATTTCATTTCTTGGTGGATTTGCGCCTAAACAGTCGAAAATGCTGCTCCGTCGCCGCACTCCTCTCCTCTGCACCTCACTGCTCCTGCGGACGCGAGTGAGAGGAAAGGCACAAATAAAGCTCTCCGCGGGTGCAGTGGCTGGGTGCGGCTGTGGTGGTGTGGGAGCTTGTTTGCGTATTATCTTTAAGGTACCTACGCGTGTATTTCGTCCTCTCCCTCTCTCTCCGCTTGCTCCGGCCCAAAACTTCCATTAACATCCGTCGTTGGCGCAAGCCCCCTTGTTAGACTTCCAGCTGAGGGGACAATGGGCGGAGTGGAACGGCAGCGGTGGTGGATGCAGGTGGTGGTGGTTGGGCGCGGTGCGGGGGTCCTCGTCGGCGGTGCTGCTTGGTTAGTTGGCTGGGTTGGGAGATTTCTTTTATTGGGCGGAAGACTGCGCTCCTGGTGGAGGTGGAAGCGTGCACCGTGGGTTTTTTTTTTAGCGAACGGGAACGCCGGGCCAAGAGGTTCTCCTGTATGTGTGTGTGTATTTGTTTGTTTTTTATTCTTTCCCTTTCCTGCGCGAGTGTTTTCCATCCTTTGCCCCGAGAAAAAGGGAGTGCGAAAAAACATCGCAATCAGGAATTTCGAAATTCGCTGCCTTCCACAGCATCCCATCCCTCCGCCATATTCTACTCTCCTCCCCCTCCCCCCGATCCACCGCTAGCTCACTCCCTATTTATCTCATACGTTAGTTATTGACCTAGTTTTTTCCACGTCGGGGGTATAAAAAAAAGGGTGAACGCCATTATTCGCGTGCTTTCCGCATTTCTCCTTCTACGTTCCCTCCTCCTCTCCTTCCCACTTCCCTCTCGGGCGATGCGAACAATATTCTCTCCTCTCTTTCTCTCCCTCTGCTCTAATCCATGCGCGTCTTTTGCCTCCTGCACTACCCTGCTATTTCGTTGTTGGCATTATGTATTCATTCCCGTGGTGTTAAATGTGGAGCACTGGAGGTGGTGAGGAAGAGACTATGCTCCTGCGAACAGAACCCATTCCATTCCCTCTCAAAACTTTCCTCGCAATCCATATTAAAGGTTGTTGCAGGAGGGTTAGAGGCACAGAAAGGCACAAGTTTGAACGAGGGTGCGTTGAATTCGGTCCCCGTAGTCATTAACAAGGGGGGTAAGACTCGCCTATTGGTTGGCTTTTCTCTTTCCCACTGCATCTCCGCCAATCCATGCTCGTCGTTTGGCTTCCTCGCTCCATCCTTCGGCTACCATCTTGCCTCGTTGTTATCAACCCGTATTAGTTCTTCTGGTTTTGAATGTGGAGTGTGGGTGGTAGTCAAGAAGTGACTACGCTTCTATTCACAGAGAAGCCATTTCATACGCTCCTCATTCTCGCTCTCGAAACTTTCCCAGGCAATCCGTATTAATGGCTGTTTTAGAAGGGCGGAGATGTCGTGGTTGCCTAGTGGGTAGAGTGCTGATTGTAAGTTTCTGGTTCATATCCCAATTGAAGCCTCGGGACACTCCAAGAGACAAATACTCGAAGTGCGAGGTGGCCAAGGAAAAAATCTGCCTCCCTACCCCGAATGTATGATATCACAAGTCTTGGGTTGTTCTGTGGTGAGATCTATCCTCGCCTATCCTAACCAAGCTCCAGTTCGATTCATTGAGTGAGTTAGTAGAAGATTGGAAGTCGCGCAAGTTGGAACAGAGGTTAATCAATTTTGATCGCCTTGATCATTAAGGAGAGGGTAAGCCGTACCTATTGCTCTTTTTTCTCGATCATGCAGTCAAACTGCAAATCCGCTCCTACATTGCTGTCTTTGCCTCTTCTTACCATGTTGTTCGCATCCTGTAGTCATTCTAGTGGTGTGATGAATGTAGTATGAGAGTTGTAGGGGAAGAGACTAAACTCCTTTATGTGCAGTGTCCATTTCATTCCGCCTCTAGGGTATCCCTCCGAAAACTTTCTCGCACAATCCAAGCCAAAATTTGTTGCGGGGTGGTGTAAGAGGCGTAGATTGTCTCAAGTTGGAACGAGGGTGCATGCTATTCGGTTATTTCGGTCGTTCGGTAAGAAGTGCTACTGCACGCACTCTTTCCTAATTCTCTTCGTTAATTCCTTCTTTCTCACCCTTCACCCCCTACTTCTCTTCTCTCCGTTTCCCATTTTTTGGGCGTTTTTAAGGACGGAGTGCGCGATGAGAACGTTTAACCTCGCAGTAACCCCCGAGAACTTTGCTCCATCCCCTCTCCGATGACCCATAAAAAAGTTTTCTTTGCGTAATGAAAGCCACCCTCCCTTCGCCCCACCCTCTGCACTTCTGGGCTTGTTGCTACCGGATACTTTCTGGAGACATACTCTCCTCGCCAGTTTCTTGCGATAATATCCAGGAATCGATTTCGCACACCGCCCAAGTTCCTCTCATCGTTATCCCTGTTGTTAAACCTATTGAATTTTTTCTGCTTAGGTTTAAAATAAAAGTAGAAACAAAGGAATATACTTTCCTACGCAGAAGTTCCTAACTAACTTAAGTAATCCTTGGTCTTTTTTAGGTCGCTACATCCACGGAAGGTGTATTAAAGCTGGGAGGAACTTTGCTTTTTATGACCTTACTATTGGCACCAATTGTTGCTTTTGCAGTTTCTATAGCCAGAATTCCAGCAAGCTTAATCCATTTCCCAGATTGATTCGTCCGAACTAATTACGAATTTCAGTTATAATCAAACAAAAAGTCAATATCTGTTGACTTAGAAATATTTTGCTTGTTATTCGGAGTTTGTCAGGTCAAATAGAGTCTCAACGTTTAATTGCATCTATTCAGTATTATTTCATTTGTACAATTGTTTCCTCTCGTAAACTCCTGTGTGAGAATGTGTCCCTTCCTACGTCATTGAATCAAGAATACCTGGAAGATACTCTGTTTTCACACCTATTCTCTTTTCCCGTTCACGATCTCACCTATCGGCCCTCGGTATCATTTTCCACTACAATTTCCTCTTCGGCCTCATTTTAATTTTTCTAGGAACTTTTACTGAACATGGTATACCCAGCACAGTGCTCATCTCTCTTTGTTCCCTTTTTATATGATCGAAACTTATACTTTCTTCTTTCGTTGACACACTTTGAAGCGACAGCAAGCTCATATCTGAGAATCAGAATTTGGTTTAGTTTTACTTTGCATGTGCCATTTTTAGTACCTCTGAGTGTTCCTACCGCTAATTATGATATGAAAAATTCATTAATTTGGTCTCACGTGCTATAAAATGTCAAGCTAATTACTAGTGATTATTAAAAGTAGCAATTTTTAAAACAAATGTCGACAGTTTCAGCATCCCACGTGTTTCGTAGCAGGCAAAATTTACTTCATAATTTGACCCGACAAATTTGTTGGACAAGCATGTTTGGAATTATTAACTTTCTAGACTTCGTCGAATTCTCACACCGTCAAATTGAAAATTATGCCTCAAGAATGCTCTCATTTTTTTGCTATACAAAATTTTCGCGTTGAAAAGGCATACATGTTATTTGTCGACTCTTGTTATCCTTTCCGCAAATCCTCTTAACGCCTACTTTCGAAATGAAAGCACGCACAAGGAAAACGCAGACACTTAAATCCTTCCGCGACCGTGCGTGTGTGAGAGCGTCGTCAAGCTTAGCATGTTTCTTCCTCGTCATAGCGTCGCTGTATATCCTCTCTTTAAACGAATTGCATTCCATTTTAGAGCTCGGATCATTCAACAGTCGCTCGTACGGCCCTATTTAACCATGGCCTCTCGAAAAAGCGGTCGTTTCAGCCCCGCCCCTACTCCCTACAACCCGCCGAATCACTCTCAGCTGCGGCGGCCGATCGGAGTTTGGGGGGAGGGGGCATTGTCCATTGTTGCTCGCCTCCCGCCTTTGCCCCCGAGAGAGGGTCGAATTGACCCTTCACTCCCAACCCAGCCACGCAAACCATCCCCCAGCGGGACACACGCCGCATTTCTTTTATCGACGGTTGCATTGTGCTTCAGCGGCGTAGGTTTGCATAACGGCGCAGCACGGGTTGTGACGCCCTCCTCCCCCCCACCCGTCCGACCTCTTTTGTTTTTCATGACGAGCATCGGCGTTCATTGTGCACTGTTGCCAATTTTCCGCCTGGCGGGCGATTCACTGGCCCCACTCCCCATGTTCCTCCGCAACCCCTTCTCCTTCCCACGCTGCACCCTAGGGGTCAATTCCGTATAATATGCCACCGCCATCTCTCCAGTTTTTTTGCGTTTCATTTTTTTATCATTTTTAAGCTTATACACGCGCGCATTGGAATTTGAGCTTGCTTGAAATCCCCCCCCCCCCAACCCCCGCAGGAAAGGATGCATTTAAAAAATTGATAGGAATGGTGTAATTAGGGGAGTGGCGGTGCGTGGTGATTAATCGGAAGAGGGTCTGCAGTCTGTATTTCCTCCGCGTGTATTCTCATGCCCCCTCCCCATTCCACTCTGGCCTCATCCCGCGACCGAAACGGATATTTTTTTATTTCATTTCAATATGCTCGGATAATGGGTATTTAATGAAATTTTATGTCTCTCGATTTTTTTATCTGTTTATTTGTTTCCTCGCCCTATTTATTGAGAATTGGCGGCATGGCAATTTTTTTCCATCTGTCCCTGGTTTCATTACCGCCGATGGAAATGAATTTTCTGAGCGATGAATTTGGAGAGATTTGATTCTCGCAGTGGATCGCTGTCGTTACTGCATTATAATCGCGAGTGCGGTCCCCACCTCTCGAATTTTTGCCCTGTGTTGAGATGGAAAATTATTAAATCCATGACGCCCTCGCGGTGAGAATTTTCGAAATCGATGTTGCATTCAATAATGAATATATATTATCTGGAGTTTTATCGAAATGGTCCTTTAAAAGTCGAGAGTGCGTTGAGAGCCCTTTTTATCAACGTATTTGCATCCTCATCTGCGGTGGCGTTGGATTTTATTTCTGCAATTCCTGTATTTGTATTTCTGTGGTATTCGAGAGTGAATATCCCGCGACAAAATATTGCGGCTTTAAAAAAAATGCTGTCTACCGTATTATATTCACGTGCACCCCAAAAAAGTGAAAAATTACAGAATTTTTTGCACAAAATTATGCCCGATTTTAAATACAGTAAGTATACGTTTTTCCAATTTACTATGGCGTCAGTGATGTTTTTATGATGAATTTTAATTTTGAGTGGCATTTTTGTTCTTCGACTTTCGTGGAATTCCTCCCTCGAGCAATCCGACTTATGGTGTGCTCAAGTTGATACCTTACGTTATCCGGTCATTTATGCATCAATTGTACTCAGTGTATCAGCATGGCCGGATTCGTATATTCTTCGTAGGATTCAGCCCAGGGCCTCAAGATCTACAGGTAGCGACATTTAAAAAAAATGGGAAAAATCAACCTTCAACATTGGAGTTTAAAGGGCCTCATGATTGGAGTAGCCTTTGGTATCTTTTCATTTTAATCCGGCCCATTATATCAATTACTAGATTACAGGAAGTTAGAAGTAATGTTGCTGTTCTAACTTCTAAAACTTAAGCTATTATTGAGTGGTGTTATGTGTTGGAGAAAACTTATTTATCACAGGCTCTCTGTCTTGAGTTATTATGACGAGCGAACCTCGTGCGTAGTTAAATTGATCTCACATGTATGCTTCCGCTGTTCACATATTTACTTCATTTTAATGATACATTTGCTCCCTTATTGAAACGCAGGTTTCTGTTGATGTGGTTGTATATTGAAAAAAAAAGCCATTAAGTTTATTGATTTTAATTTTCAGTTGATCAATGTCCCTTTTTTTCTATTACTGAGGCCAAATATTGAATTTATTGGGTTTTTTTACGGCATCATACAGTCGAAGTTCACCTCCCATATTTTTTTCCAATTCATCTATTTTATTTGGCTTACAAATATTGCGATTTTTTATCTCTAACCTTCTGGTTAATTTTTCATCGTGCTTCCGCTATTGAAAGCTAATGGTATCATTTTCCTCGTAGGTTCTGTGAACTATGGCCTTAAATATTTTAGGTCTATCGCTTATGGGTATGCCATGGGTATAATTTTTTGGCTCATACCTTAGGCTCCGTGCGCATTTTCGCTTATCAGTAGTTCTACACCAACCAAATGTGAATAAGCTACATTTTTACGTTGTGTGTGTAAAAATCACCATTCCTATTTACCGCGTGGATAGCTGCTGTTTGTGTGGCCGGATAATGGTTCCGCATTTCGTTGCAGCTTCAACGGGCCTGCGTGAAGTCCGGTTGGTCCCTCACCACCACTCCTGTTTTCATTTCCTCCTCGGCCCTAGGTGATTGCGTAGCAAGTCCTCATGCGGCTAATTCCTTCTCTCAAAGCAAACACACCACCTGCTGCTGAACGCCGCCGCCGCGTCTTTCTTTCCTCGTGCCCGTTTGCACGCCCTCTCGGCACGGCGTAGCGTCGGTGCTCGGGATGCTGTGATGTTTACGGAGTCACAACTCACCTCCTTTACCCTGCAAGCCATTATTGGCGCATTACATCCTCGTCCGAAGTCTCCCACGCCTCCCGATAACTTCCTCCTCTTCTGAATACTCTAATCCTTGCTTCTCTCCATTCGTGCGTCACCTTAGGGCGAAGCTACTCCTCCTTCATCCCTTATCCCCTGCATTGAATTCCTGTTGTATTCATAGGAAATCTGCCTTTCCAGGAAGTTTGACACAATTCTTTCCCCTAACCAAAGCCAATTCCACGTTCAATTTTCTTATTCTGTTCGGCACTAGGCCTTTTTTTCTTTTTTTTTCTTTGAGAATTCGGTTCTTTTCCTTCCTTGTCCTATCTCTTCTAGCAGCATCCTTTAACCTATCATATTTTTTAGTATACTCTCCATATTGTTAATGAGGTTCCAGGTACCCTTTGATCTCTCTCTTGTTATTGCGCCACTGTAAATTGGCAATAATTGCAGTATGTGGGCTTTTGAAATAAATAAATAAATGAAATGAAATGAACTTCTACAAAGTTGAGCCTGAGACTATAGAGATTTACCCCCCTCTTCAGTGCCCGCTCTAATACCAACGTTTGCCTAGTCTACAACCAAAATTTTATGAGGGTGAAGGTAAGTCCAAATAAAAAATGCGGCTACCGAGGGCAACCTTATCATATGCCTCGCGCTGTCCCAATCGAAATGCATTTTTCTCTGCCGCCTTTATTGGTTTATATTGAGCAGTCTATGACTAATTGCGAGTAATCACCCTGAACCTCCTTACCGAGTAGTTTACACATTGTCTGCCTCCCCACTGCCTCCTTTTTATCTCTTTTTTTTTCGCCATTCTCTTTCTTTACACTTCAAAAGCAGCTTCATGTCTTCGGCCCCTTCTCGTCGCAATATACGCCATCTTCGCACGCATGCACCCACCGTTTCCAGATGCCCTTTGACCCCGCGCACCGCCTGCTCCCACCTGGCGGCCGGGGGAGGAAGGTTTCAGGGTCCGACGTGGGAGGGAGACACCGCCGCCGAAGCCGCCGATACGAGTTTTCGCGGGATGGGTTTGGGGTGCGGGGAATGTCGGCGGTGGGTGAAGTTGTATCCGGATTTACTCTCTCTCTCCCTCTCTCCCGCAAATCGATTCCCTCCACGCCTTTCCCTTCCCGCCATAAAACGCTCCTTTGTCTTCCACCCTACCTACTCCTCCTCCTCTTTCGGCATGACTGCTCCGCCTGCCTACCCCGGCTCTCTCCCATGCCATAAATTGCCAAACTTTGGCCGCGGATTCCGTTTGAAGATAATTGAGCCAAAATGAGGAAATTAGACGGTGCTCCTTAATTGGCTTGATAATACATCCCGCTCCGAGTACTAGAATACATTGTTGTTGTTGCTGCTGCCGGGTTGGCGCAGCCTCGTGTGTCCCGCTAGTATTTTTCAAACCTCTACCCCCCACCTATATCGCTCTCTTCATTCCTCCTCCCTAAACGCCTCCAACCCCGTCTAAATTTTTTCCAACCCTATACTATCTCGACCGAGTTGCGGAGGGCGAAGTCGTCCCCATAGTTGGTGTCTGTGAGGGGGGAGTGGTGGGTTGAGATGGTGTTTTGTATGTGTGTTGGTGAGGGAGGGATAGTTGTTCGGAGTTCTGGAGCTGCGGGTGGAACTAGGCGAGTAGGACGGGGTGGAAGGAAGAGGCGCGGGTGGGCGGAGGTGGAGTGGGGCGAACAAAGGATTTCGATTCCCCCCCCTCCAACCCCCTGCGAGCAGATAATGTCTCCCCCTTCTTCCCCTCGTCCCCTCCCCTCATCTCCCGAAACTTTGTTTCCCTTTGTTAGTGGGAGGGAGGAGGCGGGGGTTGGGAGGGGAGGCGGTGGAAATCCTTATAACAATATCGCCCATAAAATTACCTTGTTTATTCGGCTTAAAACTAGGTGCAAGCTTTTTCCCTGAAAGGAGTTGATCGTTAAAACTTGCCACCTTCTTACGCTCTCGCCTCCGTCGGCGAGGCGCGTAATCCGAACTACTTAAGGAAGTTTGATTGAAACTAATATTTTTTCCATCCTTATCCCCCTCCTCCTCCCCCTTTTCTTATTTCTTGTTCATCTTTTTTGCTCATCTCAGAGTCTTATTTACGCCCCAGAGGGATGATCACACTTTGGACTTTAATTAATTTAATCGCTTTAACCTTTTGTGGGCGCGGACAAGTTTTTGTCGAGTTATGGCCGTATAGTATGACTATGGAATTGGGTTGCTGCCTTTGATTTTAGGGTGGATGTCAAGGATGGTTGTACACTTTGAAGCGAATTAGGTGAAAGGGGCCACCGTCTTCCGCGTAACATTCGTGGCTCAATCTAAGTTGAGGGCGGAAGTGCGGGATTCATCAAGTGTTAAACGTTTTGTTCTATTTAATGATCATTTTGAGTTTCACTTCCTTTTGTTCGAAGCATACCGTTATAATGCAACTCCGAGCCGTACTTCCTGTCAGTCTATGGAATTTTGTATCATACTATTTTTTAAGCCACTATTTTTTCACCATGGCTTTAAATCGTGCTTATTTATAATTTTGAAGTGAAATTCACTGAAAATGTATTTATTCTCTATACAAATAGTCAAAATCATGAAATTATTGTAAAGTAGGATTACGAACGCAGGCAGCACCCATGATCAATCATAATTTACTCCCTATCTCTGTTTTTGCGGTAGATCACCTAAATGATGGCTGGGTGAATAACTTATTTTGTTATTATCACATTTATTAGACCCTACACCATTCATCAAAATGGGTTTACTCGTGATTTATCAAGTGTGAAATGTATATTTTTGCTCTATTATTCACGGTATGTTTTTGGTTAGGCTTGGAAAACCTTGAATATTTAATGAAATATCACTCAGACATGATTGACGTAATTTGTTTCTTGAATACAACTAATATTTTCTCCTGTAATTCCTGTACTTCTTTATTAAAGTGGCAACTGCCCTTTTTCGAAATTTATCCCATAGCGTGGAGACGAAGTCACAAGAATGCCTGATTTTCAACAGGTTTTATTTCGCGAGTCAAGAGCATCATATTCTTTATTTTCTCAACCTCGGTACTCGATCGGCGAAAGGTTCTTCATCCCTGTGTTAAGTGATTGCATTTCGGCGAAAGGTTTATTTTTTTTCGAATCGACAGAGAGAGAGAGGGGGAGAGCGAGAGATGGAGTGTATATATCGGGAGATGTTTGAGGGATGTTGTCGGTCGGAGAGCGATGGAATTATTCTGGAGTGGAGTGGAGGAAAGAGGTGAAACGGGGGGGGGGAACGAGGGGGTGTGTTTGGGGGAGGGGGGTAGGGAATGTGCGTGGGAGGCGGTGGTTGTTCGCTTCAGATCAACAGGTAGCCCAAGGAATTGATTTACGATTGTGTCTGTGACCGTGGAAGGAGTTTTAGTTTCCACGGCACTCTTGTGTGTGCGACTGTGTGTATGCAGCGAGGAAGAGCATGCGGGCGAGGGAGCAAGGGAAGGATTCGCCCGCACCTCCGCCGCTCCACGCCACCCTGCCGCTGGTGCCAACGGTGGGGTGATCTTTACGTTCTTGATGAGATGCATGGTCAAATTCCGCCCGCTCTTTTGCGGCCGGTATTTTCATATTCACTGTTTGAATAATTTTGGAGTATGAAAACCGGAGTTAGGGATTTCTTCCATTCACGTTCACCAGTTTGACAAACGTCGTGTTGCTCGACAAAAAGTTTTTAAATATTCTCAATTTATAGTTTTCTGTATTGTACCCCGGTTAATGGCACTATAACACAGGGAGTGAAAATCATTTGCTAATTGAAGGTTTCAGGCTCAGCTTTAATGGAATTTAATAGTTGCCGTCAGAAGATACTATTTATCAAAGTATTCTGTGGCTCTGTATGGAACATATTGCGAAACACTCCCACTGTATTCCCCTCTTTACTTTTCAATATGGCGTATTACATTTCAATCTATTGATGATGCAATGAGAACTTTTTATTCGCGAGTGGATAGGTTCTAGGTTGGGTATTTTATCCGGGCAGTATGCAACCATTACGAAAGTTGAGTCTCTTAGTGAAAAATCCCAATCCTTTTTACACTCAACATTTTCATTTCTTTTTTTTTTTTTTGCTGTTTGGCTGGTATTGTCTCATACGCCATACAAAAGTACCCGTGGTATAACGCGTAGAAATAGGAAACCTTTCATCATGTTGGCTCGTACCACTCACTCCCTTCAAGTCAAATTGCACGTTTTCTTTACATTCTCTTCAAATTATTCCCCAGAAAATTATTTTCCTCCATCGTTTTCTTTCTCGCACGCTTGTTTTCGCGACTGCCTCCGATTTTGAGTGTTTAACGCCTCGTCGTTAGCGGCGCTCGCGAGAGGAGCCCGGCCAGGGAGCGTAGCACGGGGGCGCGCGAGTACGGTGGCGCCACGTGTACGGACGGTTGCGGAAACTGTCGCCTGGATTGTTTTTCGAGGAGGGGGGCTGTGGGAGGAGATTTGTGCACCTCTTTTGTCGTCCAGTCCAGTCCCCCTATTGTGGCGCGGGTTGCAATTTTTGTTTATTGTCCTCTTAATCCGGGAAGTTGTGGAGGATGACGGAAGGGAGAGGAAGAGAATTGGCGTGGCCGCTTCTCTGGTTTTTCTTTCGTTTTGTTTGTTTTTTTTTTTACCTCATCCCACAACTCCCTGCGTCTCTCCTCATTTTTAGGTCTTGACGCGAGACTAGGGAAATGTTTTGTTTTTTTTTCTGGGGAAGAAGTGGGAGGGGAAGGGAAGCGAGTCCGATGTAGTGGTATTTTGATTTGGCAAGGAGGAAAAAACTTTTTTTTCCAGAAGTTATGAATGCTAATTCTGGTTGCGGTAATTAAGGCAGGACAGTTTACGTGTAGCCATGTATTATTCTTGCTTAGCAGATTCCAAACCCTCTTGAGGGACCCTCTGTAATTTTTCAACTTTTAAAGTGTTTGCTCACTGAAGCTACTTTCGCGCCCTCGTGATTATATTCTCTCTTTTTTTTATCTTCAGCCTCTTGTGTCCCTTGCATTTGTAACCGACAATTGATAGTCGTTAAATTTTGCTGGCCTCAATTTTGGTTGCTCTGCGTCTTCAAATGCAGGCAATCGAGGTCGCACCGTTGCGTTTTATTCATTTCAAGGTTGTGACCACGTGCCTAGAAGTCTACACTGTTAGATTTTTTTATCGGCAATGGGTGGCATTATCTCTGGTATTTTATTTTAAAAAATTATAGCGAACGGTTTAGATTTGTTGAACAGGTTCCTCAATAATTGAACCCATAATATCGTCTAATATAATATCGTTTAATATCGTCTCAGGCGATCTCATTTGGTTATTGACATTTTAAACGAAATTAATTAACATTGAAATACAATTTATAATTTATTTTTATCTTTATTTCCTACTATACGAAAATTAAGTTTTTTTATTATTATAATTGTTTATAAACCGTTATATTTTATTTATTAGTATTTAGAATTGCTTTCTGCTTCCAATGAGATCATATTCTTAAAATAGGTCAAGTTTCTCGCTGAACTATATAGTTAGATTCACATTTCAACAAATGTTTCTGGTAATTGGTTTGGTTTTTCATATATTCGTCATAGAAATAGACAGAAAGTATTTCTTTCATACAGTTGTTGACTCCTCGTATCCGTCGTCATATCTTGTAAAACGCCGCAAAAAATTGTCAGCATTTAGTTTGCTACTGCAATCTGTCTGTCCTTTGAATACTTCCCGAAACATTTGAAATGTCAGCTTGACCGATTTTGAGACCTTGTTTTTATTGTTAATTTTAAATGTATGCTCTTCAGACCTTGATTAGCTTCTTTATTTGTGTTTGCTATCCATATGGCATTTATAATATTTCTTGTCTAGACCATGATCCCGATCTAAAAATTACAGCTAATCTACTAATTGAGATAGGCATGCATTAACGTATCAGTTTCTGCTAATCCCTGATTGACCCCATGCCCTCACCGATTCCCTTCGAAATTCATTTACACAATATTATAGTCTTCATATTATACTGTTTATGTATAAATATTATATTCTTTAAGCGTAGGATTTATTGTATTCCATCCCAATATCGTGTATATTTTCTCATAGTATCTTCCTAATCGCGAATTGTCTCCAAAGCATGTTAGGAAGTTTACTTAAAAACGTATTAATCGAATTGTAGTGTTTTCTCGAGGGGGCACCTTCTTTAAATTGTGCCACGGTCGCTGCCCTCGCACTGCGTCCGCCCATTGGCTGCCCTCATTCCGTGGTGGGCGTCTTCAACCCCCCTCTCACCCTTCTCCTCCCCCTTTTATCTCAGGTTCGCCTTTTTCCCTCCTCGCCGGGCCAATGTTTTCATTCCATCGCTTTCTCTCTCTCGCTTATTTTTTTTTCTCAATTACCTCCCACTCTAGCAAAGAAAGCGAAAAGTAGAGGGGGGAAGGGCCGCCAAGACAATAACGCGAGACAGAGCCAGTTGAAGGACGCAAAGGGATGCCAAATTCTCTCGAGTTTGGAGCATTCATCATTAGGGCTATTAACTCTGGGGGCGCATTCTCGAGAAACCCACCCCACTTCCGCTCCGCCTTTTCTTACCCGGGCAGGGGGGCCAACCCCACCGCGCTGCCCACCTCGCATTCCCATCATTTTATTATATCAAACCCCCCTCCCTCTCCGGGCCGAAATTCTGCAGGATCTCACGCCTATCGCGGAGGGCAAGGGTCTTTGTTTTCCTCCGTTGGCCCCACTGCCTGTGTGTGTGTGTGCGTTGCTTCTTTCCCTTTCTAAAATGAGATCCCTCAACGCACTCCTACTTTCAGTCACCCCCGTGCCCTTATTTAATTTCTCCCACCACCCGTTTCCTCCCCCCGTCACCTGTCTCTCCAATACCTCCCCCCCTACCCTGGTGGTCCCCATCTCACCCTCGCTCATCTCAAGAAATTCGGCATTTTTCCCGGCATTAATTGGATCTATTTTTAGGGGAAGTTGTCGTGGATACAACTTCTCCTTACCATGGTTGGGCTGGGTCATTCAGTTCTTCTCCACACCCCTACATCTTTCACTTATTTTTCCCCATTCCTCCCCACTTCCCGTTCCCTCTCCTTGATGATCACACAGGTCAGTCAATTTCTACTCGTTACCACGGGATTGAAAAATTGAGGTAATTTATTTTATGCATTTTCTCACCATGTAGCATTTGTCGTGCGTTTTCGACATTCCAGTATTTTTTTCTTCTGTTTTGTTTTATCAGCGCTCGTATGGTTTAGTTTTCTAATTTATTTTAATTAGCTTGGTATCGAATGTTTTATTCTCTTGTGTCCATTATCATAATTACATACACGTCCCATTTCGTATGAATGTCAAATTTATTTTAATGAGTATGCGGTTTTAGTAATGCATTCTATATTTATTCGATAATTATCATTGCCTTATTAATCATTCATGGACCAATTTTATGTATATGAATTTCGAAAATATTATTATAGTTTTCATTCCATCGTCCTCGCTCGTATAGCACCATGGAGTTAAAACTTTAATTGAATTACGGAAAATCGAAATTATCTCCATTTGGTAAATATGCTCTCTCGCAATGACTCGCAACGCTATGCATTCGCATTTTGATATACTTCCTTCTCGATGAAATTACCAAATATAACTCAGTTGATTAGCCAATTTTTTCCGCTTCATTCCGCGAATAGGAGATGAGAAATTGTGCTGGTGTTATGGTTATATTTATTTATCGATCAATGCTACATGTCCTTTGCAGGTGAGTATTCGTGCAGCTGTAATTATAAAAATTTTACCGTTTAATCAAGGCTGTAATTATCCCATGTTTACAATCGGTACTTCTACCATACAAAACGAGACCCGTGCAAGTTTTAATTCCATGTTCATCCATTGAATTCTCCATGAAAACTATGGCTGACTTTTTAAGTGTAATTTACTGTTGATGAAAGACATAAATATTTCTGTCAGTGTTACGCAAGCTGAAAGATAGGAAATTTGATTATCAAATATTGCTTCTGGGAGGACTTTTTAAGAGATCGATGATTGTCGTATAAAGTGTGAATTCCAATGGGTTATTTTGTTTTTTAGAAGTATTTCATTTCACTATTGACAAAAGCCACATTTCTCATATTTTAATAACAGCGGAATGATATGGGCATTTTAATATTATGAAAAATTATCGTAGAATCTGCCGTATTCAATCATTATGGTATCTAAAATTGATCACAGTCTGTGATGTGATTCAAGAGGGATCACCAAATTGTGAGGGGAGCCAGTCTCTTTTGATTGGAAAAATGCTTCATGTAAACCTACCTTGATCGGTGGAATACTATAAAATAAATACGGGAAATGAAACGAAAAAGATTTTCATATTAATTGTGATGTTACTATGCCAGTGCAAGCATATTCATTATGTTTATGCAACGTTATGGAACGAGTTGGTCTTTGTGTTACGTCCAATATTCTGAATATTTCTTCATGTAATTGGCGTGATGCTGAAACTTTATGTTTTGCGTTAAAAGTGCATTTATCCCGGTGCGATCGTAGGTATGGACGGATCATGTGCTCGTGGATGGCGCATGTGCTCGGCAATTTCGATTCGGAATCCGTTGCACCCACTCCTCCCCCGCTCCCACTCACCGCACCCCTCCGGCGCTGCGAGCACGCTGAATTTGCGACGACGACCTTTTCTACCGAGCGCTCGCGAGTCGGTATTAAAGTTTTGAAGGAGACTTTGTTTATGGGTGCAGCGCCGGAAATCTATTCGAAAATTCAATCCTAGTAAGATGCTTTCGACACGGGCTTAAACTTCGTGTTCTTTTGAGAGCGCTCTTGATTCCCGAAATGTTTTATTTCGCTTCCCTCACTGGCTCTCCAAATAATGTCTGTTGATGGAAAATTGTATTTATTCTAAGAAGCGTCTAGGGTATTCATTTGTGAATAGGTGTGAGCGAAACATCTCCCTTATTCGTTAATTAATAAATTAACACCTGTATGACGTCTTAAACCTACTAGTGAATCCTGTCAAAATGTAGTAATTTTGCAGTAACGATTATTAGTTGGTTTTTTTATATCACTGGAGACGCTATAATCCCGTTGTATCTCATCATGAATCGTCGCATACTCATAATAGTTCACTAATACCCCGGTTCAAGTTCAATAAACTTACAGGTAATGGAGAATTCCTTGGTATTTTTTAAAATAAAAATGAAAGTAATGAATTTCATTGAGTGTTGTGGGTAATTTTGGGTAGTGGTAGTGGTCTCTCCTACTTTTCAGGCCCAGTGATGTATCCATTCGCCGAAAAAATGTCCCCAGCTCTATTTTTACCTTAATCGTTTTCACTTCCATTTTTTACTCTTCACCCTTTAAATTCAAATCTTACAAATTTTTAGGATGAGCTCCAGCGTGTGGCAGTGGACAACTTAACCGTTTGAGAGGATAGTTACTAGCATCCTAAGAAGAGTAGCCATTTCGTCCTATACTTTCATGAAAACCATCCATATCCGGTAGTTTGCTTTGAATGGAATATCTTCGATGCCGACTCGTTTTACTCCTTTTCGCCCGCATAAACCAATCTGCCGTCCCCCCCTCCCCCTTCAATAAACGTACGGTGTTACACTCCCACCCGGCTGCTACGTTTTATTATTTAAAGAACTCGCTAATTCCGCCATTTTTCTCGAATCCCTTGATTCAATTCCCGTCCCTGCCTCCGTTTCTTCCTAATCTCCATCTCGGGACTTTTTTTCTACTTCTCCTCCTCCTCCCGCTCCCCATTCCCTCGTCTTACCCCTTACTCTTTCCACCCCCTTTCCGTATCTCTCTCTTTCGTCCGGACTCTCCTTCCTTTTAACCCTCGTGAAAATCTACATTCGAATCCCGGCCTTCCTCCGCCTCATTCCTCCCTTTGCCTCCATAGCCTTCCCCAGCTCTCCGTCCGAGGAAAGCCTTAAAATCTTTTATCCCTCCCCCTCTCCCCCACAGTCCACTTCCTAACTTACTACCCTCTCTACCCCCCCCTCCTCTTCCCAACCTCACCCCACCGCTTTCCCATTCCTTCCCCCCCTCTTCCATCCCCTCCTCGCTCCTGCTGCTGCCGCTTGAGTTAATTTATGGCCAGTAATTACGCGTTTCAATCAAAGGAAATTAAATACCCCCCCCCCTGTTGGACTTCGACAGAGGGAGGTGGGGATGGAGGGGGTGGACTGAAAAAGGCCGTTTCTCAATTGTTTTATTTCTATTCTCCCTCCCTTCCTTCTTTTGGATTCCCCCCGCCCCCCACCTCGTTCCCGAGCATTTCTTTCTCTTCTTATCCGGCCACTTACCAGAGAAGAACCTGGTAAGTCATGGAATTCCATTGTGTTTTTGGAAAGTCTTGGAATGTCAGGGGAATATTATCTTAAAACTCGAGAGGTATCACCTTTTTTGCCAAAGTTATTCATGATAAAATTTCCTTATCCTCTTGCATGTTGGTCCTTCAACATCCCTTTCAGTTCTCAGCAGATCACTTATTTCCTCACAATCGATAATGTTAATTTTATATTGTATTGTTATTTAATCTGATCCAAGGTTAATATCACAATTTTATAATGCGTGATGATAAATAATTGGCGAACATCATAATTGGTCTGATTTTTATTATTGGTTCCTCGCAGCTCTCCGCTCAATTTTGTTATTAGCCTTCTCTTTTGTTAAGATATTTCATTACTATAACTCGCTGATGACTTGGTTTACGTCTCTCGTGGGAGGCTTCGTTGCTCTTTCCAACCTCTTGGTGCAAGGTGGTCGTCATTATCAGAAATTTATGTCTTATTATTGGATTAGGTTTAAATGAAAATTTATTTTCATTCTAGTCTTCTTGGGACTTCTTATATTTCTCACATGGCCGATTCATTTCATGTTCACCTTTATTCGGCATCAAAGAGTTAAGAAAGCTATCATTATCGCTACCTGTGACCTCTCTGCTACTGCAATGCAATATGATTCATTTATCAACAATATTCCGTATAGGTTATATTTGATCACATTATTGTAGGTTGGAAATACATAATTATGTCTCGAAAGTTAAGATAAGATGGGGTGTACCATTTTGTTATTACAGTGGCCAACTTTTCCGGCCAGCTCCTCACGTTAGAACTCCTCAAAACCCTCGTTTATTCTGTCGTCTTCTTTCCTCCCTTTCGTATTAAGTTTGCTTACGGTCGGCCTTGGTCACTACATTATCTGCATTGCTCCATGAGATACTATCGAAATGATAACTCCCACCCTTTGTCCCTTCACGATCAGTCGTGAACAGCTGAAACTGAGCGAAGAAGGGCTTTGTTTGGGGGAAGAAGGAAGAATCGAAATCTCACATATTTGCTCCCCATTTCCCCCTTTTTTATTCAACATCATCATCTGGCCGGGAAGGTAATGCCCCGAATTGAGGGGAAAATGTGAATTTTCCGGTGTAACCGGAGCAAACGATCTTTCGGTTAGTCTGAGAGCGCTGTAGAGATGAAGAGATTTTAAGGGGCGTGGGTAGGTTGGGGGAGTCTCCCTCCTCCCCAGTCTATGGACGAGTGGGGGCATATGGAAATCCGTTCTTGTTTGAGTTCTGCATCGCAGTCGGCCATATTTGCCCCCCCCCCATCCCTCTCTTCCCCGCCGCCGCGCCCCATTCACCCCCCTCCCCACACTTCCGGCATTGCGAAACTTCCTCATCCCCGACTATTTGTGTAGTATAGGTTCCCCCCCCCCCTTTCCCTCCCGATTCCTCGAATCAGTTTTTTGCCATCTCTTTTGTTTGGAAGCAAAGCGGCGGCAGAGTCTGAATGTTTTCTTTCCGCTTCCGAGTCTTTACGACGGCCGGTCCATATGTTATTTTTTTTGCCCCCTAAAAAATTTTCGAGTCGGGAATAAAATCCGCTTTTCATGTACTTAGATATATTTTCCAAATCGCACCCGAGCGTCATTAGTGCACTCCATTCTTTTTTGTATACTTTTTGTCACCTCGATTCCTGTTGTCTAATTTTTTTATTTGCCAATGGAATTAGTTTTAAGTCCACCGCTCTGCTAAATTCTTTCCAGTGATTGCTACCGTGCCAACTCTAATTTGAAGGTTATTTCAAATAGCACCAATTTTCAAAGGAAATTATAAGATATACGTTGTCATATGATTGCTTTTAGAAGAATTCCTAGATTGCAGAGCTTTATCTTCGCTCGATAATCTTAGTTGCTAATCTGAAGAAAAGTACGCATTTTCAGTTCAGTAATTCGTTCTATTTTTACTGAACTTTACATGGGATGCAGTAACTATTTCGTGGGTAGAAATCTCTAATAATTCCTTCCACAGGTGGTGTAAAATTGATCTGCACATCTGCATGTGTAATAATCGGTCAATTTTCAATTTTGTGCTGCAAATTTAAATTCAGTTTTGAGCAATAAGGTACATCGTTAGTATCATCGTTTTTAATAGAGGTAGATTGTCACAAACTCGTTGAATTATAATGATTGGCTTCTTTGTAGCGCCTTTCCTGTGCCATGCCATTCCGTCTGTGATATCAATCGTCCTTTTACGTGGTCTTCACCGAAAGATCCCTTTGAAACCTTGCATCCCTTTTCTCTTCGCCTATGTGTAGGATAACGCTTCCTCCCACTCAGGTCTACCGGCGAGCAGATTAGATTCCTTTGCGGTTAAACATGGATGACTTTTATTCCACAGAAAATTACATCTTATAGGCGATAGGAAATCGTGGAATTCTAACCCTTTTATCCGCACATTGGGCCAGGGTCGATGGATATTGAATTAAATTTGAAATACCACTCATTTTTTTATGATAAATTGATTTTCCAAATATGTCATATTTTTCAATTAAGCATTTTTTCTTCTGACGTATTCTCGTTAAGATCTTCATAAACGATAAGTTATGCTGCTACTGTATCCTTGAATCTTCATTGGAGCTCTTATGAGTTCGTAATAACCTTTATTTTCCTATACAAGGCTTCAGATAGCAACTCTTTCCTGTTCCTGAATATCTTCATCCAATGCGTTATTCTAATTCCAATATAATTAGGTGCTCCGCCCGTTTTCCTTCTTCGCACCATCCAATAAATTATCATTTTAAGATTTGATCTGATCTCGGTCATCATCAATTCCTACCATCCAAAAATTCCGGAAAGTAAATCTTCCAAAGCCTTTCCATCCATTCACTGAATTTCGGTTTTCTTACGTTTCGGAAGCATTTATTCTTCCGACCACGTTCCCTTCCTCGATTCCTCCTCTTGACCCCATAATAAACGTCTTGCATGGAACTTTTGAGCTCCCCTTTTCTCTAGTCCGCCAAAGGGGGCTTAAAATCTAATAATTTCGACGCGGCGAGGCGGCGTCTTGTCTCCTCCGAATATCTCGAACATCACGCCCGTGTCTTTCTCTCTCTCTCTTCCTCTGGAGGACCCCTTTTTCTTGGCTGCGTGACATTGAGGTGCGATCCTTCTTAAATGATTTTGAGACCCCTCCTCCTCCTATCTTTTCCTCCCAACATCTCCCTCTGCCGCTTGATTGCTCGCGAACAATGGGACTCGCTGCCCTTCATCCATCTTGCTCTCTCCCCCTCCACTCGTTCGTCTCTTATGTTTCCGCGGTTGACGACACTCGCCCTTTTCCTCCATTCACGGCGCGAGGAATGAATCGATTCCGGACGTTATTACTTATTCTTCCCGTGCTCGCGCCCCTCCGCAGCCTCTTCGCGAAGAGCGATCGTTTCCCTGGCGATGCTCGCGGGTGCCTCGCCGCCAGTTGCCACGAGATGATGTCCGCCTTTGTGTGTGGTCGACCGCTTTGCATTCTGGGTTGGTGCTCGGGCGCCCTTGTGCTGTCTTTTCTACACATGAGTTAATGACGGCGTCCCCCTTCCTCCTTGGCTGGCGATGACTTCGAGGGAAAATAATGCAAAGGGGGTGGTGATATGGTCGAGAAACGGGTAGAACTCTAAGCCAAGCATTTTATCCTTACGCTTTAAAGATATTCATACCCTTGAGCTGTGGCGTTACTTGGTCTTGGCTTCGGATGGATCAGATTGAATGGCTCACAGCGGGTAAATACGAAATTCTCTTTATTTCTTGAATATATTTTAGAAGAGCATGGCTACATTCAATTTTTCATTTAGAAAGTTACGTTCTTCAGTTTTTTCCCTAAAACGAAGGTGAAATATCGTGAGAAATAAGCTTTTGGATATTTTTTCGGGTTCTTAGGTGGGGGGAAGTTTGTATCCCCTTCATCCTCCGCCCTAACAACATTACGTCTTGTGTCATGCGGGCGTTCGTTTCCATCAACACTTCCTGATCTCGTTCTTCCCGTTCAGGGTGCTTTGTTGATGTTTTATTATTTCTATCATAGAATGCATTCCTTCTTCCGGGGATTGAAAATCGTTGCGTTTTTAGCCCTGCTGAGGTTATATTGAAAGGTACACTATCTAATGCTTTCAAGTATTATTGATACCGTTATCTATATTAGGGTATCCAATCGTCTCCCAATGTACACTTAGCGACGTCGCCTTTTCATTCGTTGATACTAGAAGCAATGTGCACATAACTTTTCTCGTTCATCAGTTGAGCCTTATGTGCTGCGGAAAGGCATTGTTAAGCCAAAATTAATGATTCAGGGTGACATATATTCTCACTATAGCTATTTACTTGTTTCTAAGGCACCGACTGATGATTATTTATGATTTTTTTATAAAATTTAATTCATTAACAGAAAATAGCTGTGAAGAAGCATCTATAGGAAGCTTATGTAAACATAACTTAAGCGGTGTATAACAGGTGACGATGTTATCAATCATAATGATCTGTTCCTGTGTCCTTGCATTTTTTAGAAACATCAAGTATCAAGAGACATGTTGTACAATTATCCGCCAATAGTTATTAGCGCTAAGTATATGCATACCTGCATGATTGGTGTTCAAATTGTAGTAGTGGTCACGTTCAACCGTGATCGATCGCGTGAATTAGCATGTACCTGCGTATCACGCCGAAATTTTGTGCGCTCACGGTTAAAGCAAGTGGAAGAGAGCCTACTGTTGTTGAAAGTTGAGCTCCTGAATATGAAGTGCAGTTGTATCTCATTTTTTTACAATCGATTTTCCATAAAGTGAGATCATCATACACTACCTTGCGGTGAAATTCTTGAAGAAAAGATTTCAGGCCCTCGGAGATGTCGCAGCCGCGTTCCAACCCCCAGATCGCTCTGTAAACTGGCTCCTAGAGTTTCAGACAAATGAGTACACACACACACATTCGTGCACAACCCCGCGCACACTTTTCGAGCGAGAATTTACCGACTCGTTCCGGTCTCCGTATAAACCCAACTCTTGAGAGAGAGCACCCTCTCCTCTCTGCCCGCCGTGTCTTTAAGACTTAATTCCTCCCCCCCCCCCCCACCATCCCCCCTCCTCCTCCTCTCTCGCGTAATTCCTCGCCGTCTTCGCCCCCCTCGCAACCCTCCCTCCCCCCTCCCACTCTCCCGTGGTCTCAACTCCTGACAGTCGTTGTATATGACTGCTTAATTTCCCTCCCTTTTTACCCGACGGCGGCGGCTGATGGTCGGAGTGTTGAAGAGGGTGGTGGTTGGTGGACTAGCAGCGGGGTTGCCAAGTGTGGCGAAAATTTGCCAATGAGGCTTATTCAAACTGTTGTGAATTTGCGAAAATGAGGGAAGACTACCCATTGAGGTTTAAGCTGATGTACTTTTTCATAACTTTAATCGATATCATTATGTCACGTGAAATGCCTTTAGTGGATGTACAGTCATATACCGTTACATACCGTATATACCGTTATCTAGAATGATAGGTCGTATGCCAAACTGAAAAAGAAATTCGGAATGATTATGGAGACAGGCGGGGATGACGAGTGAATGAAGCGTTTCGTCTTCCAATTTAAAACTGCCCTGACCCGTTGATCACATATTTAATAATGGAATGAAGTATATACTATCCAGTTATCATCGTCATTGGTCTAAAATCCAGAGATGAGTTTGACACGGTTCTCCAGTGGTTCTCTTATCAGCCAATCTTTCCACATTCAATTGTTTTTTATATTACGCCCATCACCACTTGCTCCATGTGTCTCATACTATGCCGTTCTCGACACCCACTGGTCCTTTGACGGATTTCATTATTAGACCATCAGGCGTCAGGATGTGGCGTCCCCTTTTATTCTCAGATTATTCAAAGGGCTTCGTTTTCCTCTGTTGCTACTACACCATGTCCCATGATGTAGCCCGGTGGAAGTATTTCATTATGCATGAAGTGAAGGGATTAGTTCTCATTTCTAGCCATCATTTGGCCACTAATTATCTCTTAAAACTGGCAACCTTGCCTAGCTGGGGGCCGTGGTGAGGAAAGGGGGTGCATGGGTGCATTAACTACTCCGCAGCCACCCCCGAGCAGAGAGCCGGGGGTGCTGTCTCTTGGGGCGGTGATTGTGCACTGTGCCGCCGCTTTCGCGTGGCGGGGGCTCGCCGAAAAGGGGGCCGGGGGCGGCAGGTTCCACCACCCCCCGCCAACCACCCCAGCATCCGGGGACGACAGGAGGAGGCGGGCGGCTGTGATGTAGGGAAGGGATTTGCAATGGAAAGGTTGGGTGTGGGCGGAGCGGGGGAGGGGGGGGGTGGAGGGGTAGTGGTAGTCTAGGACGAAGTTTGACTTGAAGGGCTAAACTTTTCTTGCCTCTCCTCCTCCTTCCCCCCGCCTCCGCCGCCACTACTCTTTTCTTCATAAGAAAGACTCCTTTAAAACTCGGGTTGGGGGAAGTGGGTTGAACGGAATGAGGAAGGGGAGGGAGGGCCCTCTGTCGGCGGGGCGCTTTGCCCGGGACGTTGGAATGAGTTCGCCGCTCTGCCTCCTGGCTCTGAATGTAATAAAGGGTTGAAAAGGGAGGTGCAACGAATAGGTTGTTGTATTCGCCACAGATAAGACGTGCTTTTTTTTGAAACATCGGACTAAATGTTCTCGAAACTTAAGTTATAAGGTACGCGGCATGTCTCTCAGTAATTTGGATGAATTATTCGGGATGGTGTTGGGTAGCAGAGGTACTTGTCCATTCGATGTGACATTTTACTCTAGTCACTTTGCTCCTCTTAATTCTGACTAGTATTCACGTGTGGTTCCCCCTCGATTTTCTTAATTACCGTGACAATATAATGGAGGATCATTGTGGTGTTTTAGGGACCCTTCGAATAAATGGGAACTAGTGATTTTACGAAACCATCGCCATCAATGGTATTTGTGCCACCGCTGAAATCACGCTTTAAGTTAAGCGTGGATTTTCTCAAACGTTCAAAGTTAATGACGATGAAATTCACAATAATTGGTCATTAGAAATTCTAGATACTAAAATAACTGCGCGTTATGCTTGGTAAGCCTTATTACTCTGGTTCTATTTTCAATTCTGGAGAATTTTTTTCCCATAGCAACAATTGTAGATGAAATCTATCGATAAAATTCACCGTTAATCGTTGAACTGAATAGATTAACATTTTTTTCGTGATAGTTATTTTAGATGCTATGATTGTGTATTTATAAATTAGCATATAGCAATTCCTCTATTTGAAGATTAATAGTAGCTATGATCCCTTTCCTTAAAATAAATCTTATATTCGCCCCTTGGTCAGTATTTGGGCCCAAAAAGTTCGAATGATTACATTTCCGTCAAAGTGTAAGCGCGTAAGGCATCAATGTCTTATTATCCCGTGGCAAAAATTGCTGTGAATGGATCGCCCGTTGAAGCCGTGTTCCGCGGGCCGCTTGATGCCCCACTGGTTGGCCCCGCAATGGGCCCCCTCAAAGGTAACACGAGGGATTGGGGGGAGCTGTTGTATGGCAAATGGGCCGCTCGATGCAATAATCGTCCACCAGCATCCATAATCTCGGATTTAGGAATGAATATGACTGTCTCGCTACTCGGTAATAACCGGGTTTACGGCTGAGACGGGGAAATCCAATAAATGGCTCTTCGACAGTGGTGTTGATTAATAGGGTGTCTCGATGCTGGTTGTGCGCGGTAAAAAAATATGAGTCTCCAGGGTGATGTTTTATTCCAGTTTCGACAGTTCGGGGGCAATGTAAATAGAATATCATTGATGCGTAATGGTGCCTATGAAAACATTTAATGGGGGAATAAGTCCCACTATTCGCAGTGCGGCATCGTTTCATATGGACATAAAAGTGATCATTTTTCCAAAAAGTAATCTTTCTCTGTCCCTTTTTCCAAGCTTTTGTTGATATTTTACTACTGTTTTAATTTCATTTTTGGTTATGTTCTGTTTTGGGTAGAAGTTCTTGAACTGTTATTATATGTTGACCATAAATAACTTTGACAGTTGATTTGAATTATCAGCGACTGAGTATTTTGGCAGGAATGGTTAGCGATTTACATTTTTCTACAATAGAACATTGAGGATTACATGTGTATCAATAATCTTATTTCCCTCTGTCTCTGTTTCTTTGCATTCAGTGGCGTCTTAATGCGTTAATGTTGGTAGAGAGCGCTTGGAAATTTTGCACCAGCGAGTAACTTCATGGTTTATTTGTTCTGAAGAGACTTTAATGGCCATTGCAACGAAGAAGTTGTGTCTAGGTATCTTTGTGTCGCAGTAGAATGCATTCGTTCTCATTAACATCTTTTATGTAATTTTATATCTTTTTATCCACGCTTTATAAATTCCTCGTCTCTTTCTTACCTTCTTCATTTGGATTTTGCCTGCGAGCAGTACTGTATTCATAATCATATCATTATAGAATCAACGCCGCTTGACATTATTATCATTATATATTTTCCCTTTCAAAAGAGAAATATTTTTCGAGATAAACGACGGAGATATTGCCGGTGAAAAGGATGAATTCATGTCTCGTGAGTGAATGAGCAGGGTTTGTATTTTCCTCAAGTTTTCGTCTGGAAGGAGCGTGGAAAGGGGTCCGTGAGGGGGATGGTGGTGGTTTTTTGGGGAAGAAATTTTGAAAGAAACCGGAGGAGGGGTGGTGGTTAAGTTATTGCCGGAGGTAGAGGAGGGGGTTTTGGCCGGGTTTTAGCCCTCGGCCTCGCTGTCTCAGGTGGGGGTGGGAGCAGGGGGTTTGTTATCCCTTTCACCCCTCCCCCCGCGACAACCCCCTTCCCCCGAAATCCCCTCCGTCCTTTTTAAGCGGGGGTTGTGTGCAGGGAGGAAGGTGGTGGAGTTTGAAAGTAAATGTATTCCGTTGGGGGCGCTGAGGAAGTTTTATTATTACTCGGTCTTCCCCTCATCTTTTTCCTTGCTCATCATCGTCATCATCCCTCTCCTTGCCAAGACCAATGGGGGTTGGGAGTGGGCGAGGGTTTTTTTTCGTGGGGGCGGTGTGGGGGCATGGATTTTCAGGTCTACATCGGGGGGGTGGAGAGTGGAAGTAATGAGGTATTGGGGCATGATCTGCCTTGAAGATTTGTTCCACCCCCTCAACCCTTTTCCATTCCTAATGTGACCTCATTTTACGGCCCCCTATCTCGAATACCCCTTTTGCCACTCGCAATAATCGACTTAAAAATTGGTTTTTGGGTTAATAATTCGTTTTAATTAATTTTTCATCGGGGGATGGATAGGGAGTGGGGACCCTTGTCTGATCATCTTTTTTTTTTGGTTTTGGAATAATCCCTCGAGAGTGCGGTGATGGCCTTTTTCATCCTTCTCTTTCTTTTCTTCAATTTTTTAATGCCGAGAGATTAAATAGAAGTTGACAAATCGATTGCTCGGGCGAAAAGTCTGCTTTTCCGAAGTCTTCGTTAATCAATGCCTCCTTTTCCTTGGCTCCGCTCCCTTCCATAATTGGGTGAAAGTCGAGTCTAAAATCCCTTACGTTATAGGTCTGCATGTGGTCGATTTTCTCACGGTCCGCCACTAATGCTGCGATAAAATCGACAATAGCTGCTCTTCGTTTTCCCTCCCCTATAGCACACACACAGTCAAATCGAGATATCTCTCAGTAAAAATAAAATTTTGGTCGTAAATACTTATATATTTGCTTCATTGAACCTGAGGTTTTTGCCTAGGGACGCAAAAAGCACAGTAGTAGTAGTTAAGTCTTTTTGCGAAAATTTTTAGTATTTTAAATTTAATGTATTTTTTTTCTTTCCACACGTCCCACCCAACCACAAAAGGCGTGAGAGAATAAGGTTGTGAATCACTTTTACCAATAGTTTCCTGCGGGATTTTTGGGAGTGTCGAAAATTCTTTGCTTCACCGTTTTATGTCTTTCTCTGGCCCAAATTCCTCGCCTTTGCCTCATTCCCGGAGGCACATCCCGGTGTCCATGCGAAACCCTCCCTCTGCCTTTCTTGTCCCTTTTATGCGGACTGTGTCGATTTCCCTTTGACATCGTGCGCCTACGCTTTCCACTTCTCGCTCAGGGCGGCCACTCACTCGGGAAAACTAAGATAAACCAGGGAAGCTACGAGGAAACGCTCGTGAATTTCCACGAGTTTCCGGGAAAATTCATGATCACGTTTCTTTCTGTTTTATTTATTAATAAAGAAAATGAAAACATATAGTATATGTAGACAATAGAAAGAAAAAGTATATTACCCTAAATTCCAGCAGATGAGACATTTCAATTGTGTGATTTAGTGTACAGCATTTATGGCGCGGAAACTTGGCCGCTGAGGGAAAAGGACGAGAAAAGACGAGTTCTAGATGTGGGTGTAGAGGAGGATGGGAAAAGTGAAGTGGAGGAGGAACGATGAAGTGCTAGACGTACTGCGCTAGGTGAGGTAACTTCAAGATGAAATACGGAGGAGACTGAAGGCTTAAATGGAGCCAGTACTGAATGGGGAGGGAATGTTAAAATCTGTCATGTAGGAATGAGTAGTAGAAGAGGGAGGAATAGAATAGGATTTAAGAAGAAATGGGAAAGTTTTCATTAATAGAAATTGAAAGGGGAAGTTCAGCTTGGGGAATCGTAAAATGCTCATGTGGTAAACCCACATTGCACGGTTGAATCCCTTTAATAATAACATTTGCATTGGCGGATTTGGGGGGGACACGGGGGCACGTGCACCCCAGATGCTTAAAAAAATCTTCTTAGTTTATACCTCCTAAGAAATAATTTGTTTCAAATATTGGGGACTGGCTCGATTTTATACAGAACACTTTACACACTGCTGATCGCCTAAAATTACGACCTCTACTCTGCTGACTATTGGACACCATGAAATTATTCAGCCCATAAATACAATAGTTCTCGGGTAAAAGTAATATTTATCATATCCTTTGCGATTAGTTTTTGGGTTTATTATCGGTGGAATTAGCATTATGTTCTTATGTGTTTTAGGCAATCAGTTGCATTCCTAGCATTACAGCGTATTAAACTTTAACGAATTTATTGCCAAATGGCCAGAAAATAAGTGAAAATATATATCGATGTGAATGGGGAATGACTCGTAGATTTTATTTCCGCCTCCACCTGCTTTATTCCCGTCTCCTTTCCGCTCCCCGTTCGGCGCTCTCCCTCCCTGGGAGAAGTCCTCCCTTTTAGCCATCCTCCCACAGATGGAAACTGATTGGCCCCTTTGTTGTGCGCGACCCTCCTCCGGAAAACTCTCCCTGCCTGGTGAGACCTAGTTTTTTTTCCTCGTTCTCTGCGATGCTTTGGGAATTTGCTGTATACGTTTCCCGCCAAAGCTTACCAAATTGCACGTTAGACGATGTTAGGATTGGAAGTCTATTTTTCTAATCCCAGGCTGTCGCGGTTGGAGGAACTGGCTGATACTTGCGATTTTCGTCGTCAACTATGAGTTTTTTATATCACTTTGTTGAATTTGAATTGCTTTTCGCATATTTTTCATAAGGAAAATTAGCAGGGTCTACGGGGTATGGGCAGGGTCAAGTAAGTATCCACTACATGCTCTACGACGAATTATTTAGATTCCCTACCATTGCTAAAAATTCGATATCTGCGCGGAGAAATTTATTGGGAATTTGCCTGCCAAGTGCTCGCTTTATTCTTTATTCTTTTCCCTATCCGTTCCCTAACATTTTACCTCCCTTTTACTGTGTATCTAGGACGCGAGAACTTTATTCTCAAGGACTTCGTATTACTCTGATGAAGGCAGCCACTTTAGTATTTGGTTAAACATCGGCTTCTCAATGTAAGATGCAATTTCGTTGATTATTCAGGATAGGGAGGAAATTCGATCAGTATCGCTACGTGTATTATTTCTATCCTTAGTATGGGTTTAGCTTAAACAAATAAATAAGCCGAATTGTGGTTTCCAAGTGTGCGCAGCCTCGTTGAGCGCTCTTGTAATGTCTACTTTCAGACGTCATTGAAATGACAAAATTTTGGAATTAATAATCGGAGGATCGCTTTTCGCGGGGTATGCAGTTAAATTCGGGCGCTTCGTAATTCCAGGAGGTTGGGGGTTGCGTTACATTTTGAAAGGGTCCCGAGTTCAAATCCAGCGTGGAATCTCTGGACACCCCGGAATGAAATCCTCGAAGGGAAGAGGTGGGTCTGGCGCCCCCCTACCTGCCCTCACCTATCCAAAACGACCTTATGGGTGAACCATTTAGTTTTTGAGCGAGTGGAGTCAACCCTCGTTCGGGATTTTTTTTCTCGCGGTATGTGTCGCGAAGGTGGAGCAATGGGAGTAGGATGCCATTCTCCCTTGGATGCGGCAGGTGTTGGATGCTGGGGTGGAGGCGGTGGTGTGGGGGGAAGTCGGGTGCACGGTGCGGTGTGCGATGCAGGGGGCGGTTGTGTGTGCAATCCAATGAAAGTCTCGAGGAGTCGAGTCTTTTTTTTCTTTTTTGCCCTCGACCGTCGCGGCGGTGGCGGAGAAAAAAGATAAGGCGTCCACACGTGCCTTCATCTCTCGCCCTTATAGGGATTCGCGGCACGGACCTTCACTTGTTTACGCGAGAAAGAGAGAGAGAGATAAATGTAGAGCCCCTCCCTCTCTCCGCCTCACACCACCTCTCGTGATCGTTCACCCCCGTCCAGGGGCGTCCCCATTCTCTCGTCGGGGGATGGGGGGAGTAATACCTGCCCACCGCCACACGCGTCGCCACATCTTCGGGATTAAGTCCCAGACAGCGTCTCTCTCTCTCTCCCCCGGCACTAAGTGGCCGACCTATTCCTCCGATGGCAACGTGTTCCTCCTCCGCCGTCTCTTTATCGTTCCCGCCCCCTCGATCGGTTGTTTGTCGGTGCTCTCATTCCGTGCCACTTGTGGCGGGCCTCTCTCCAGCCCCGAACCTTGTCACATTTCTTCTCCTTGTAGTTTTTCATTGCTCTTCATTCTCACTGCGCCCGTTGCTCCGGTTTATTTTATACCCTCTCAGTTTCATTGAAATTTGTAGTGTGGGGAAACGCATGGTTTCCGAGGTGACCATGTGAAAATATAATAGCTTATCGCTAAATTTATACACATTTTTGTCATTTTCTGTTGCTGAATATCCGATTTGATTACCGATTTCCATTTCATTTACCAAATTATCTGATAATGCGCTGTTTTGATCTCAGTAATTTATCAGTTATATTTAATACTATGGAAAAGTACAGGGGTGGTGCTTTAGCTAACTGAAGTCGTAGAAAAATCCTACATTCAGTCGATTATTGTGCGATATTTTTTAACTGGACTTGGTGTAATGGTCATGACTTAGTCTAATATTATCCGCTGTTATAATAAACCGCTGGAATGGGAATGGGACAATTGATCATTCTTTGAAATTTCTGTTCAATCTTAGTACTGTCTGGATATTTTCTTTCAATATTTTAAATTGCTCTCCTCCTGCTTAAAAGGGGAATTTTTTGTCTTGAATTTATGTAAGGCTAAATTTGATATTCTGATTGAATGGGTTTTGATTTATTCATAAATCGATTTATTGATATAATTTAAGGATTAATTACGATTGTATTTTTCCTTCACCCAAAATAATGACTCATAGCTCCGGGGAAAATCAGTCACAATAGTGTACTAATTTCGCTTGATAAGAAATGCTCATATATCGCACATTCCTGTTTATTTCTGTCAAATTTTTAATGGTACCAAAAATAAATATGGTCTGTGACATGTTGTCTAACAAGTTTTTCTTTCTTTTACAGGTAAGTATCTTTCATTGGAGCGCCTTCATTCAGCCACTCGCTTGGTTCTCTTTCCGTGAGTAGCACGTCCAATTGAAGTGGAGAGAAACATAGCAAGCACTTAAGGTGAACATTATCTGTCTCGAAACAATATGTCCCGCGGCTCCGTAATATCTTTAGTGTCCGTTTTCGGCCATTTGACAATGTAAATGTTACGCCTACATGAATCATTCGTAAATATAGTTGCCTTCGAAGTCACAAGCGTGAAAATGTTTCGGGATGTATAAAACTCGGTCGTAGGTGGAGGGGTTCTTTCGTTTTTGCCCCGCGTGATTCATTTTTCCGGCTGCTTCATTTGACAGGTGATGTGGAAACTTTAGAAAGTGCTTTCCGGAAAGGGGGAAGCGCCACTGTCCCCTCCCTCCCGTCCTCCTCCTCCGGGCGAGCGATTCCGGTGTTTTTTCCGGTCTCTTCTCCATCAGCGACGTCGCAAGTCCCTTGTCCTTGTTTTATGGCAATCGTCCTCCCACACGCCTCGCTCATTCCACGGCCCTGCGAGGCACTGGGCCGACCGACCGACCGCTTCAATCCTCTCTCTCTCCCCCTTGCATTATCACCGGGAATTCGCGCTGGACAAATTTGCGAGCTGACGCGTTTTTCGAGCCTCCAGGCCCTACCTTCCCTCTTCAATGATGACCTCTATGGTTGAGCGTTACTTGATGCTCCCTCATAGGGAGAAAATGAGTGTTAAATCGCAGTCTCTTGTCATATGGTAGCCGATTGGACTTCATAGAAGGAGCCCCTGGCCCTCTCGTAGGAGCTTGATTTATGTCGGTGCTTTGCGTGCAAATAAATGTTTCCAAAAATGTTCGCAGCGTGTCGTTGAGTACAGAGCAATCCATTTATTTGCATTATTAACAATGAAGTATTTGCTAACACGAGGAAAGGCGATAAAAATTTATGAATACGAATCATCATCGAGAAAAAATTTGGTTAACAACCATAACCTTTCCTGCATTACCTTATTTACGCATGGAATTTGGGAAGCTTTACCGTCAGAGAAACGAGTGGCGACTTTTGCTAACCTAAATTCGCGGTGGGTGACAGCACGGATAGTGGCCGAGTGGGGAATCCTCTGTTGTGGTATTTGTTTGTTTGGCCATTGAAAATAGCGCCGATGGTTATTCCGCGGTTACCGAACACTGAAGTCTCTGTAGCCATCATTGAATCCCCGATTACAAACAGTTTATATTCAAATCCTGATATTTGTTTTCCCTCGCGATTTTGTTTTTCCTTAATTTAGTGGAGATATTCAATTCACTCGAAATAAACAAAAAAAACTCATGGCACCAATTCAATCAATTTAACTAGCGGAAGCAGCCAATCAGTGGTAACTGAACGGTCGAGGATGTAGTTTGGACACTTTTGGTCAAGTATTTTAATGTCCTCCTCATGGTCAGAAGCTGACTATGTATTGACTTTTCATTACCCTTATTGTGAAGTTTGAGTGAGTTTTCGAACTGTGGCTTCTTAGTAAACCATATGCTAAGTAACCGCGCTAGTTTGCAAATCTTTACCCTTGCGTCTATATCACTCGGGTAGTTGGATGGTTTTGTCAACTTTACTATGGCTACAATCGAATTCATAGCGACCAGTGCATAGAGACTTTATTGAAGTCTCTCTTCATCGATGACCTCCTTGCTCGTGTGAGCATGCTGATAACTTCCACAAAAAAATATCATGTGTAGGCGTGATTTTTCAAAAATTCCCCCCTTTGTGCTATGCGAAGTATTGGTTTTCCTAATTCTACGTAGTTTATTTTCACTCCTCTGATGTGGCCATTGAATTTTTTTTCCTCGCGCAAAGATTTTGTTTTCCTTGCTCTCGTTGCTCCAGGACGGTATCTTATTTTTTTCCAGTTTGTTCACGAATGTATTCCTTACCCCTGGGTCGTTCGTAGACATTATGAGAGGAATGTTTTAGTGACGGATGAGGTCATTCGTATAAGTGACTATTTATCGATGATTACTTTGACCTATTCCTCTGCTTATTGATGGGGAAGTAGGTGCGGGAGTTAAGGGAGTCAGCTGAATTTGTCCTCTATATATTTAGGCTAACAATAATTTACACTATTTTAGCGAACTGTCGCGTGTATTATCTCTTTATGTAATTTAATAATTGCATCCTCTCTGGGCAGATCGTCCTCAGTTGGTGGGATGTTGTACTTGGATGTACCGTGTGGAATGACAGGCATGTGAAACTCAAACAGCGGTCAGAGTGCGTCTGATTAATCTGCTCTCTCCGGGAATCGAAACGGCTCCCCGTGCCGTGGGCGACGTGGCCACTGGCCGTGTGTACTCTACACTCTATTACCTTTGGTGACTCGCTCTCTCTCTCGCTTCCCTCGTTCCATTTCCACCTTGTGGCCTCTGATCGAAATCGTGCGAAAATGTGTACTGGTGAATGTACGTAGCGCATGTCTTTGATTGGCCAATAAATTTTAGCGATTCCCTGAAAAAGTATTCCTCTTTTTCTTCCATTTCAACAATAAATTTACTTCTTTAAGAGTCATCGATTCATGTTAAAGGTAAATACTTGAAATATCCTCCACTTTATCTACTAAACTAAAGGGATCAGTGAATTAAGGAGATTGCTTGCATTTCTACAGTAATCAATACGCGAGTTCAAAAATTTTTCAAAAATCGCAAACTATTATTTTGGTGCATTTTCTTTCTATTCAAGCTGATAACATGTAATAGATATCTTAATATATCAAAAAATTATAATTTGGATACCATTTTATCCTATTATCCCTTGAATACGAAATACCTAGATTTTTCTGTACTCATCTGGACTTGCCCGTCTTTCCTCACACTCCATCGCCTCCCATTACATTCCTTGTGTGACTCTTTACTGATGTGTACCATTACATCCCTTTTATGCCATTGCCCGTTTGTGAAATTCCTCCTGACGTTTTCATCTGCGCTCATGCTATGCCTCATGGATTTTTCCTCGTTCTTCGAATTTTCTTCCGAATGGCAACCGGCGCATTTCTTGTTGAGGGGAACTAAAGAATGACAAAGTATGCTGCGGTTGCTCACTTCATACTCTCATCCGTAGAAATCTCCGCGCGTACCATTTCTCCATCCTCCTCTTACCTATTCAGTTCACCCCCGAAAAACAGCCTCCCCCCGCCCCGTTGCGCCCAAAACCATCCTACCCCATGCATTCATCCACCGCTGGCTCGCTCTTGCCTAAACGAGTGCAATCAATCGACTGGAATCGATTCTTTTTCCTCTGTAGGCTTTCCTTCCACCGTATCGATTTTGATCAAATCGAGCGTGTATGCAGACGATTCGACTTTGAATACAGCGCGCCCACCCACCGGGAGAGGGTGGAAAGAGAGGCTTCCCCATATCCAATGGCGCCGCTTGTTTGCTTGCATTTCACGACTGGCCAAACATTTTCAGACACTCTCTCTCCCTTTGCACCCCTCCTTGCCCCCCCCCCCCCCTCGGACCCCTCTCGCCCCCGCCGTCACGTCTCTTCCCGCTCGGCGGAGCTAAAACCAGGGTCAGTCCGGCCGCTCATCCAATCCATCTCTCCACATTTCCGCGTTTCCTCCCTTCCCACTCGAACCCCTTTGTGCCGTCCATTTTCTCTTCATCGGCCACCGCTGCTGCTACAAACCGCACGCGTTTCACATGTGTCTACGTGCTCGCTGTGTGCGTATATATCGCGCGCGCGGGTGAGTCGGCGTGTTCCCTCCTCTGTTATATCGAATGTGAGGACACTCTGCGCGTCCTGCTACACGATGGTGTGTGGCGCTCTCCCCCAAGGGACATTTCCGACCCGGAGTGGGTCCGTCGCCCCTCCCGGTGGCGGCCGGTGTGCGTTGCGTGACCCGTGTCGGACAGCCGGAACGACTCCACGGATGGCAGGGCAGGGGATTGGGACGCTGAAAAATCCTCCCCTCCCTTTAATAATTTGAGACGGCTGCAACGAAAAAATATGCATTTATCTTACTTTTTGAATTTGTTATTCGATTTAGTCAGCGGTAGAGAGGATGCTCTAGCATCGAAGATAAAGGGGTGATTATGGGTGTCAATGAAACTTACGCTAGTGATAGTGGGGTTAAGGCAGATCTCTCACCTCAACTAATCCTCTTTTATAGCTTTTGTAATTACATTTTGAGTACGATAAAATCCCGTAAATTATGAAAGTACTTAATGTATTTATTTAAAAGAGACATTTCCTATCGAATTCCAGTGTTTCTTTGACCATATTCTGAGTTTTATCGTGTTTCCGCTACTAATCTTGTTTTTAATCATCAATTTTATTTATAAAGGGGGCGTATTGGGGGTATTTTAAATAAGACAGGGTATTAATAGGTATTGTTGATGCTACTTTTTTCAGTGTGATGACTTTCTCCACCTTTAGCAGACTGATCTCCTTAAAGTTTATGTGAAACCCTATTCATCCACTCATCATGTTTGCTCCTTCTGCAATGAAAACTGTGTTTATCATTTTCATCTCTTGCCTCCATTTCCGTCCTCTAATATAAAGGGTTCAAATAATGGGAAAATCGGAAGGTATATAATTGGAAGGACTTATGAAGAAGGAGCTTAATTTGGTTTTTGCGAGGTTAGCTGAGATATCGGGCCAAGGTTTGTTTTGACGGGAAAATATTATCCATTTTGATACTTCTAATTTGGCTGCATTTGCTTGCATTACACGAGTTACGCACTCGGTGCTGGTAGTTTTGCCGAGCCAAGCATTCAATGTTATCCTCCATTCGGTAACATCGTATAGCCAGCCCAATGGTGCACTTCGCCGCTATAGGACGTTCACGTGGCAAATATCGCAGACTCTTATGAAATTAGGGGTGGTGGTCCATTACGCTGTTATTTTCAGCCGTAATGGGCTGCTCTGAAAACCCTATTCTTTATTACGTTATGCCATTTGTTATAACTCTCGATTTTATTCTTACATTTTGGACTTTATTGAATAGGCTGTAAACATTTAATTCCATTTCCCTCTGATAAACGGCATGCTTTCCGTAATGGAAAACTCTCTAAACCATGTGTATGGGAGCACATAATAACTTCTGTGCGCTTGGTGTTCATAAAAATAATCACCCTTGCATCTCCGTTGTTGTAATTCTGTTTACGGCAGGACCATCTGGCCGTTAGGAAGCTCCCAGATAATGTTCGAAAATGCACTCTGCGTTTTAAAACTGCCGCTGTGCACAAAGTTGTAGGAATAATGGACGAAATACTCGTCCTACTAAGTTGGACGCTCGCGAAAGTTTTTATCTTTTTCGTGGGTCAATTAATTTCCTGGTTGCCTTTCCCGCCCTCCCCCTTCGCCGTAAAGCACCGGCTCGGCGAAATTGGTTTACGTTTTTAGCGTTAATGATCGGTCTTTGGGAAAGGAAAATAAGGATTGCATGGCGGAATACACCCCGGATGATTCGTACCATGCCAGAGGGGTTTACTTGAATTTCGGAAGAGCTCGTGATTATGCCCCTGTGTACTCCGTTTTTCTCTTTTGCCATGAGCGAACCTTGTAACGGCGCTTCGAGTGCCATTAATAAATATGAGAGCGATTTTAAGCTGTAAATGCAGTTTTTCTTGAAAAATGAAAAGCGAACGGCTTTGCGTAAGTGAGATTAAACGTTTAGGGGTGCAAGAGCGTATATTGCAGCGCTCTTTGAAAGCGTGCTCCGATTGAAGTTCGAAATAAATTAATGAATCGATGTCGCATTTGCGCAGTCCGCGAGGATATTTGCCTCTTTCGTTCGTAACCTTTCTCGCTGCGAGCCGGCGCCTTTGACCAGTTTTGTCTCTTCGTTCAAAGCCAGATTTTAGAGAGATTATAGGCGCAGTTGATATATCCCTTTTATTCTGCGTGTTTCGTGAGAAAATCACCCTCGCTTACCTAGTATCATCTTCCTTCTTTTATCTTCATTAATTACCATTAGTGTTAATCAAATCTATTCGCTGCTTTACCGTAGTGAAAAAGAATCATTTGGTTTTCCTTTATTTTAAAAAGATTTTTCACTTCTTAGCCTATCTTAGACATCCCTTTTCGTCAAATTTGCGTCTTCTTCCATGTCTTAGAACGTGTATTTGGAAGTGAATACTTATATTTTTAATCCATCTCCTTTGGAAAAATATTTGGCGCAGCTTCATTGTGCTCATAGCTTAACTCGCGGCTCTCATCGTCCATATTTCCGCTTTGTATATCGTTACGCTTCATAGCTCACACTCTTCCCTTAATCGTTTTGGTTCTATATCTCTCTCAACGATTTATGTAATTTATATTATATATTTTATTGCGCTGATTTAATTTAAATTGTTTCTCAGTAGATTCTCAGTCGTAGGTTAACTGTTAATATCTTTTTCAAAAAATAGGTTTCTGGGGAATAGCTATGGCGCATCTTCATGGAACCTCTTTCCATGCATGTTCTCTCTCTTACATAAATATTTTCGCACTCTCTGTTATTATGATGGATGCGTGTACTTCGGGAGTCTAATTTTGCACTCGGCTAACTTAAGCCGACTCGCTTCTCTGGTGTGCAAATTGGGGTTAATGCGGTCGCTATGAGGTCGACTACCTGCCTTGGCGATAGGGGGTATAAAACTTTGGGAACCCCTGTTGCACACTTTTCATCATTTAGTCAGTCGCAGAAAAATACTCTCCCATTTTACACGGCCGAGGCCGCTGAAGTTATTAGCAGCTCCGAAGAGTTCCAGCCTCTAATCCCGTACAGTTTATTTGTCCGCTTTTTCATTTTTCGTTTTGGTGGTCGTTTCCTCGCTGGACACCTTCATACCCAAAGAAAGTGTAATTTTCATACATTTCATAGATTTGGATCCTATTATTTTGGCATATGTTACCTCAACCTTTTGTGAATGGCTTCATCGAAGCTGGAAAATCTACTCAGAAATTTCTCGTCCGAAAATTCATGCCATAAAATTTTATATTTCTGCTTAATACCCGTTCATTTTTTTGTAACTAACCAATTCTGCCTTCCCCTTTTCTAGCATGACGTCAACCTCTATACATCTTCAAGCCCTTACATTGTCTTTTCTTTATTTCCTCCAATTTTTTTCCACCTCGCCTGTTATGTTAGCAGAGAATATCAATGATTTTCAAGCATTTTGTTTATGCTGGCTGAGATGATCAATGATTGTAGTTTATGGCTTGCCTGTAATGTCTCAACACTAATTTTTTTATCGCTTTTAGGTTAATTTTACGAATATTTTGTGGTAATCCGCACAATAAATGCTGTAAATCCTCGCAACTGAAGTTCATGGTTATTTCTATGATACTATTAGGTACTGCATTACTTTGGAAAATGCGTTTTTGCCCGGAAATGCCTTTTTTGGCCTAGTAATTTTCTTTAAACTATGGCCCAAATTCAATTAATAGTAATTCCTAAGCTGCAATAAAGAACAGTACATATTCTTAGATATTTATATTAATATTTTTCAAATTGCTGCTAAAGCTAGGAGGATAGCTTTTCGCCTAATATGTAATGAATCCAAACCACAATTGATAATTGTATTTCGAATGGCGAGATCTTTCGTGGATCCAAGTTGCAGCCGATGTGGCTGAAATACCACGTTCTTCTGATAATCGCCCCATAAAGTGTAGTTCCTATCTGTCGCTGGATATTTATCCCGTGATTTCTCGCCCTTTCAAATCGGATTAATCCGCCTCCGCCGCGAATAATGTCGTATTCACTCTTCGAAACCTCAAGCTCCATATATAATACCTTTCCCTCGCTCTTTTGGCCCGAATTTATTTTGATCCGACTTTTTATGGGTTTTCGACGGCTGGAAAAATTTATCGCTATCCCTTTGCGCTGGGGAATAATAGAGAAATGGGAGCAAACTTATACCTCAACGGCATTGAAAAGGATTAAATATATTTGTGGGTTTCCTACGTCGTTTTTTCTCATTTTAACCCAGCGGTCATTGAGTCGCTGTGACTGTGCCAATTCATTTTTTTCTCTTTGATTGTTTATCTTGGGTTTGGAATACAGATGATGACCTTCTCTTTCCTAAATTGAACTTTTTCACATTCGCTTCACGCCGGAGGTTTCTGAAAGGCCTTTTGCATTTTCAATCTACACCTCATTTATACTGCTTTTAATTTCGTTTACTTCAAAGATATATCCTTTCATTTCACATTTATTTCCCCAAAGAAAATTCTCTTTTTTTGCATTTATGAAAGAAAAATTACGTCAAAGGGAGGATGTCGCAAAATGTCGACTGTTTTTATTTTAAAAAGCTAAGTACATAAACACGGGAACAGTCCTTACAAATAACAGTTGCTTTTGTAGTTTCCTCTTTATTTTAATGAAAGTAACAAAAAATCGCCCTTGGGGTAAATTTTATCGAGGGACTTGACCGGTGGCCTACCAGAGATTTTTTTTACGTTTTTTTGCCTTGACATTACAGTGTGGTCTGGTATTTTAAGTGTCGGCTATAGTCGATGTATTTAACCATGAGGCGTGCTTTCATTATTTTGATGACTCAGTTCCGTGAAAAGACTCTTGACCATATGGTTCTTGTGATAACTATATGATCCAGGGTCTTTAGGTAATATGGAACATACCAGTTCTCTTAAAATTAGATCTTCAGAGTTTGAATCGGTTTCGTAATAATTTACATCGAATCATTTTTATCGTTTATTTTATCATTACATTAAATAAATTTTGTGCCATCGTTCTGACCTTATGGCACTCGTTCTTTCAGTGTTTCTCCAAAATTATCCACTTGTTAGCAAGAGGGATGAATGGTTCTGAGTCTCGCTTCCAAATGTGGGGCGCACATTATTCTGCCCTAAAAGCCAACTCACTATCTCGTATGGTGTGATGCCATGATATATGAGCGATGATTTTCATGTGGAAATTCTTGCTGCTTGTAAAATCCACCCCCCCCCCTAATCACTCCCCGTATCACATTTTCTCTCGATTGTGCATTTCTGAAAGAAAACTCATTTTATCAAGTCATCTTGACGTTGCTGACATGCCACTCTATGTGTGCTATCCTCATCGAAATTTCTGGCTCGAGACCTCTCGAGAGTCTGAAGCTGCCGACGGCAACAATATCAGATGTATCAATTTTCCCACATTTTTTCGAACCAGCGCGTTCGTTGTTAATAACTTGGGACGGGATAAAAAGAGCAGTGTGGCTTAACGTCCTCATCATCAACTTCCACGCCGTCACCTCCCCTGTACTCCTCTGTTTTTCTCCCTTCGACCTGTCTCGCTAATCGCCGAGTTGAGTCGCTGCTGCCCGCTTATTTGCAAACTTTAGCGAGACAAGAAGAAGGGGAGACGGGGAGGGGGCTATTGTATGACGCGCTCGACCCCCCCCCCCCCGACTCCCCTTCTTCTCCCTGCCTTTAGTCTCCCTGCTGGGTGAAACTCGAAACTATTTCACGACGCTGCTGGTACATTCCTTGCGTGTGCGCGATTCTCCGAAGAGTTGAGCTCGAACCACAATTCTGTTACCCACAAATTTTATCGGATGTAGTGTTGAAATACCTTGAATGTTCGATATTTATTTTCGTGGAGAGGGTATGATTTGTTGGCTCATCGTAAGAGTATATCATCTTTTGACTTAGGTGATCCCGCACTCATAAGCATTAAAATAGATACGTTTCAAGGGAAAACTTGGACGTTGTTCTTCCGTTCATGAGCTACTTACGCAGTCGTAACATTGAGATAACACTTTTCTTTGTTTTTAATGAACAAAGTTGGAAAATTTTATGAGTGTATGCACTATACTAGTGCATTTTCAGAAAAGACTGATACGAATTTGTTTCACCATGTTATTTTTTATACACTTAATAGCTATATTTTCCCTCCAATCAACTGCTAATTTGTTTCATAATTCATCACCCTACTTTCTACTCGGTCGTATACTTGTTTGTGTGTTCCACAGAGGATCTGTCTTTCTTAGGTGCTGAGTGTTCTCTCGTCTGTCATTATCCAGGCTCCTAATCAATAAATCACCAGTACCCGCTCCTAAATTATGTTAAGTTTCATATTTAGACTTTTACCTATTATTCACCTACTTAGCACCCATGAGATGGTCCTCCGTGTATTATTTGGATGCATTATTCCCTCCCTGCCGATCATGAGAGAAATCACGCCACGGTTCCTTTGGCGCCACTGTCTACCGTGACGGGGTGCGACCCGACGCGTTTCCCCCTCTCCTCGAAAACTCTCCGTGGGTGACCCCGCCCTTTTAATATAGCACTCCCCGAGTCCATCTTCCATTTCCGCCCATCGTCGTCCACGGCCCCTCTGTTCACACACCCCCATGTCCCGGAAGGCTTTCCGTAGCCCTCCACCCACAGAGCTACTCGCCAACTCCCAAGCACGCTCCACGTCATCCCGAAAAAACTTCCGCCCGGGGTGGCTTGACCACTGCCGAGGATCGTGTCAGCGGTTGAGTGGGTTGGTTCCGACGAATCGTAAAAATGGAGAAGGAAAACTTGTTGGCAGCAATTTGTAAATTGGCCTGATATCATCGTGGCCAAAAGTTAAAATTTCACTTTAGGTACAATACAGGTCGACAACTTGGAACCCAAATTTGTTGTAAATTTAGTGTGATGAAGACTATTTGGGGTAATAGGAATGCTATTTTCCTAATCTAAAATGATTCAGTAATTTCGATTCCTTACCACTTTCACTTTCAATTATAATAATTTCTCTTTTTCAAGTAATCGTAATCTCATATCGTTTCGCAAAATTATTATACGAAAAATTCATGTGTGGGTCCACCTTGTATCAAAGGAGATTTTCTGTATGTTTTTCATATTATTTCATGCGTCATATTTGTTTGAATGCTGAAAAATAGGACTTTTGTTCAACAAATGGCTAGGATAAGAGGAGTGAAGCCAATATGCGTCAAGATTGAGTTGCTTGCGATTTTATTAACTTTACACTCACGCGCCAGGTAAAGTTAAGCTACGCAAAGCTGTCCTGAAAGAGGCTGTTGTGTGCTGGCTGGAGGTGATTTTATTTTAATTCACGGTGTTTTGCGAAAATATTTTTTGATCAGCGGGAGTTAAAGAGTTTGGATAAATAGTAGCGAATTGTTCAAGTACCAATGCCAATACCAGCTTTTAGTTCTGTAGGACGCGCGATATTGGAGCAGAGGCTTGCGGTGGATTGGGGTACTAGGATACGTTTTCCACCTGTACTATTCACTGCTTTGTCCTGCAGTAGCTCTTCATCGTCCTCAGCGCAGCCATCAATCGTGATATTGCAGCTGGTATCGCCCCTGTCTCTTCCTACTGCTTTCCCTCATCATTTCCAATTTTGGCTCTCGTTACGATGTGCTTCTGTCTTTATCCACCCAAAAGCCCTTTTCCCCTCCTCTTCAATATCCCATATCTTTTGATGCCGCTATGACACAGTGAGCTCTCTTTTCTGCTTCTTATGTTATTAATTGGCTCATTTTTCTTCTTTGTCTTAGAGGGGTACTTAGCAATGACCCGTTTCAATCCTTTCCTTGATTATCCAGGAAGCATTATTCCAAGAAGGCGCTCACTTATTAATGTTTCGTATAGATTTCGTGCCGTTGGAGGGTTACCTGTAGTTCACTCCGTTAATGTTTGTTTGAATTTTGTTGCGAGTAACTTTGTTTGATACCGTAGTTAGAGAATTCGCATTTTGTTTTCAATGAAGAATTTGGTTTCATTGTGTTGATGGTTTAGGTGTGTACTTTTTACCGTAGTGAAAGAACTTTCAAGAATCTCGTAGTTCAGGGAAGTTTTGCGGCAGAAGGGTTAAAGTTTTACTTATTCTTATAGCATGTAATGTTTTCGTTCTAAATGCCAGCGCGAACTCTATCTTTCGACTTCACGTTTCCCATTAGCTGGTGCAGTGGTACATCATTCTCTAAGAATCGTCAAATGAGGAGTTTTTTTTTTTCAAGGTTTCCGCTTCGTGATAAGTAGTGTGTCGCGAGAACAATGCCATACCCCGCACCATCTACTATTTTCTTTGGCCCACGATTGATTTTTCTTCGCTAGCCTTCTCGAGAATAAAATAGCTAGATCTAGCGGATCCCGCCTTGCGGAGCGATGCGCCATAAATATCCCGGAGAATTGACGCCGATGCCGGAATTATCCGTCTTATCGCCCCATTCGTGTCTATTTTAATTAGAAAGCGCTTAGCTCGCCGCAGAGGAAGCGGGTATCGCCTTTTTCTGCCCCCAACGCCGCCTCCGGTAACCACGGACCCACACTCTTCCTCCCACCGAGCAACACAACCGCCTCCATCACTCACCAACTCCCAAAAACTTCATCCACTTGATTGCTCCGGTTTAGGTGCCGTAGTGGAATCAACCCCCTCAGAAGGGCCATTAAAAGCTATTAATCAATCAATATCCTTTAACCCACGCCTCTCTCTCTCTCTATATCTCCTCCCATCCTCCTCCTCCCCTCCGCTTTCCTTCGCATCTCTTCCTCTTTTGTTTTTCAAGACCCCTTTCCTTTGCCTCACCGTTTCCCAAGTGGTCGGATTGTCTCGCCAAAGGGGGTTGGACGCGTCTCCCTACCGTCGTCGAGGGAGCGAGAACTCCTGCACTCACAAAGGAGATCGCGAGAGGAGGGAAAGGGACATTTTTGTGGATTCTCTTTTTCGTTTCCTTCCCTTTCCTCTTTGCATCGTGATCTCCCAACACCCTCGTGTAGCCCTCTTCCTGCCCTTTCTCCCTCCCCATTCGCTGGCCAATCGTGGGCTTTTTTTTCCTGTGCCCCTCGGAGGATTCCTGCGCCCCGGGAAAATTCTTCTTCCTCCTCCTCCTCTTTGTCCTGCCGCCGATTCCCTTTGCGTGCGACGATCATTTGTTTATTTCCAAAAGGAATCCCCTCCCACCCCCCACCTTTACCCACCCCCTCTCTTTTTCTCTTGCCTCCAATCTGTTGCCTTCGATACTCGTGACCTCTTGATGTCTGATCTTTTATTCTTCCATTTTTAATCTCTCTCTCTCTCTTTTCAGTCTCAATTCTTTTTTCGCTATGATCCCGTCTATATCATGATATATCGCGTGATTTCTCACTCCTTGCGACTATCTTTTTTTCTAGATGTTCTAACCAATAGTGGTCGGTTCTTTGTATATCTTACTTGTCTGCTTCCGTTTGTTCTCCTAGTTATTCATCTTTTTATACGGAGCCTGCTCAGAAATTGGTGAGGACCTATTCAGTCTGTGGATTTCCTTCGTTATTTTCTGCACGGCATGTGGTGATTTTTTTTCCATCACTCTTGGAAGCAATTCAGTCGTTCAATGGGCGAACAGAAAAACGAACAAACAAACCTCGTCCCTGTTACGGCTCCTGATAATCCTAATAATTACCGCGTTTCTTTACGTGGAAATTAATAGCTCTCAACATGTCACATGTCATCGTTCGCTGTATTTATAACCGCTTGCTGTGAGGTGCATTAAATTAAAGCATCTGTGATAATAAGTGTAGGTTAAAGAATAAAACAGGCTATATTTGTAAAGAGTGCTGCATTAATGTCCTGAATAAAGTAAGTTAAAGCACCTAATCATTGGGATTAGTCGATTTATATAGTAAAACGGTGCGCTGTTTATTTTAATTGTTCTCTCTCAGTGGATTGCATTTGTCGAAATCGATCTTCTGTAATATTAAACATTACAACACTCTTAAATGTACGCTCTCATCTGTATCTAGTGTACTTCTCCTAATCTCTATCTTATATTGTCAGATCCTATTTCCTCCGATAAAACCCTGTCTCTCCAACGTTCGTTCGCAGACCTAGTTTCATCATGGGTCAGCATTTCAGAGTTCTGCTCCGGCTGCTGTGGCTTTTAATTTGTCACCTTAGAGAATCATTTTATATCTTAGACCTTTCTGCATGTAAAATCGTCATGGCAAGAGTGGGCTTTCTATGAGCAGTAAATTGCCACGCTTTTTCATAGAGTAAAAAAAATCTCTCCGCGCGGGGATAAGTTGTGGCACAGGCGGCGCAAGATCCATTCGGTGAGATTCGAACGATAGCCTTAAGGCCTGCGAGGCAAGGAGACGACGACGACGCCGAAGAGCTCGTAATTCCTATCAGATCCCATATTCCCTCCGCCCTCTCCAACTGCACTGCCTCTCAAATAAATTTTGGGCAAATGCGTCTGGCCCTCAATATTCGGTCGCCATGAATCACCCATTTGTCGCCCATGCACTGACGCTATGCTTTCGTTTGCCGAGGTTTTTGCGCACCGATGCCGTCATATATATTTCTAGAGAGAATTGAAGGCCTCGATAAATCTTTTCCGCTTCGGTTTATTGAGCGGAGATGCGGTGCAAAATTAGAAATCAGTGGAGTTTTCATTTCTGTTACAATAGGGCTCACGTTAAAATTACACCCTTGATTCTTGTCGATTGCTCTTTTATGAATTGGCAATCAGGAAAAAAGTATTGAAATTTTAAAAAATTCCTTGCTGGTAATTTACCCGAGACTGGCGAATATATCTTCACTGAAAACTTTTCTTGAAAGGTATGGAAGATTAAATATATTGTTAGATTGACGCTATGTCACTTTGCTCCTCTTGTACTTGTTGCATTGAATCTTTTATTCTCATGAATTTATGTACTCAATAGCGAAGTTATTTTAGTTTTCTATGAGTAAGGATTAACAAGTTAGAAATGGGGAGAGACGGGAGTGATTATTGTAATCATTGTGCCATCCTCCATGTAAACCACCTACGATAGGTAATAGGTTGAATACCAGTAAAAATAAATGTCTTTCCGGAAATAAGTCTGTGCGTTTGTTTGGATAATGTACTGCCCTCCAGGAAATTGCGCCGTGCGAAGGTACACAACGGGATTGAACCGTTTTTCAGTCCACAATTCAATGCAAATCCTACTCTTTGTGGGTGATTAATTCGATTGCTTGAATCATTGCCGTCCGACAGCCGTCGTGGGGCAGTAGTTGCCGCGCAGAGAATCATTTGCGGTTGAAAAAGGTAAACGAATTTGCGTTTCCGTGGTGACGATTGTGTCTCTCCCCCGCTCGCCAATCTATCCTTTTTCTCTCTTTCTCTCTCTCGCACACACTATCTCAGGCAACGCGACCACGCCACCGGAACTCCAATCGATCCTTTAAAAGAACACAGCGTGCTTTCTTATTTCATCGAGGAAGCTTCCATGGTGGTTGTTTGCGTGCGAACGGAAGCAGGATCTCTCTCCTCCGTCCGTCCTGTCTTCTAAAATAGCCCCTCTATGCACCACCATTTGTCACCCTCTCGGTCGCCCTACTTACGCGCCTTGAGATTTTGTTTTATTTCACGCCACCTTCTTATTCACCTCCCGTGAATTTCGAGCGGCAACTCTGAACTACGAACATTTTTCGATCGTATTATTCATCTGCATCTACACGATATTGTGCGAAGCACCTCAAAGGTGCAAGGAATGGGTTAAGTTTTTGTACCCAGCATTCCTTTAACCGCGGCCGCACTGCAGGTGGGTTTGGTTGGAGCATTAAAGGTTGATGCTTGCGGGTTTAGCGAGGAAGTTACATGTTGCATCATTTTAGTCTCTACCAAAATGATAATGAGCGCATAAGTAGTTGGGGTTAACTCTCACCAAGAATGCGCTTTGATTACTGATACAAATCTTGTGATACGCACAACAGGATGTTCCGAGGTGAGGACTTGCAAAAACATTCTCTTAGTTATGGATACTGGGCGTAATATTCGGCTGTAAGGGTATGGAATCAACAAAATAATTACCATAAATGCCGGCGTTAAACCTCGGTTATATCCATTTATCGCTAGAGGCACGCAAGAAATGTTTGAACATCATTGTTCGCGAATATTATTCCCTTATTTTGTACCTAATCAACTTATATTCAACGTAACATTCTACCATCATAAGTACCTACGGTCTCTCAGAATTCAAATTGAGACGAAAGAAGATATTTTCTTCTGCAGCTTATTTAAAAGATTAACTTTGAGATTGAAGTGACTAGTGCGAACAGTCATGCACGGAAAAAAAAGTTTGATTAGAACTATCGATTTCTGATTAAATTTATCAAACTTTTGGGTTCATATGGCACATTGAAAAATTCAGTAATTATTACCAAACCAGTTTGATAAATTCTATCAAACTGATTTGGTAATTGTTACCGAAATGGCTACAGCAGTTCGATAAAAACTATCAAAATCGAAAGGGCAATAAAATCGACGTAGCGTGCACATGTGAAAGATTTTCAACCCAGAAAACACTATTATGATTGAATATAATAAAATTAGGAGTTTGGCGTAAGTTTCTGCAAAAAAAAATACAAAAAAAAGTGGAAAAATAACAAGCCTGCATGAAGCATTGAACGTGGGCCCTCCGCGTGGTAGCAACGGACTCTAACAACTAGTCTAAATCGGTTATCATAATAATTGCTAACTTAAACGCTGTAATATATTATTATTGTAAGTATTTAACCTTTGTTTTGAAATGTGAATAAGGTGTGGCTACAGTTTCCCTTTGTATGCTTAAGAGGAATACTTGATGCACACAATTGCATTACGTAGTTACTCCATATGAATATCTAGTGCAGATGCGCAAGAATACTTTATTTGCAGGCTTATTACATCGATATAGAGATGGCTTTAACGTGCTGGGAGATATCCTTAGCATGGATTGGGTGTAGTATCACGGCTTTTATCACGTTATTAAACATGATCGCGAATGATTATACCTCAGGAATACCTATAATTAAAGTTTTAATGTGTCGAAATACACAAACATCTGCTTACAGCTTTAATATCTATGATAATATGCGATTCAATCAATGTCTTTGATGCACCAGCTAACGGGTAGTATTGCAATTTAAAGCAGGAAAAAAACAGAAAAATGAACGTAAACAAAATTAAAACGTTATCGCCATCACAAATAATGAAATCAAAAGCATTTCTACCAACTTATCTTTTATGTAAGGCCTGTTTAAGAATCTTTCAACTGCAAATGTGTATTGGTATAAACATAAGAGGAACGATAGACCGTTCGATAGATTACGAAACACTTGGTAAATTCTATCAAACCAAATTTGCATAGCAATGTAGAGCTTGATAATTTTTACCAAACAAGCAATCACCTTCGTAAAATTAATCATAACTTCGATAAAAGTTATCAAACTCAGAATCTTATTGAATTAATTCGGTTATTTTTACGAAACTCTTCCGTACAATTGACCAAATTATGCAATACCAAAATGTTTGATGAAATATATCAAGAGCTCACGCTAGCGTTAGGTAAAATAAATCAAGTGCTTAGTAATTTGCATCAAAGTTTAAGTATATTTAACAAAAATACTCCCTATCACACCAGTTCGATAGTTTTAATCAAATCTTTTTTTTCCGTGTGTTCATCATAGTTGTCACTGCACTAACGTTACCCTTCGCGGGCGAGTTGTTTTGAATTCCGTGCCGACGAAATTTCGGACCCAGCCGGCGTCATTTTCTATCAGAGTTGCGGAAGGAGAGACAGACGGACGTCATTTTGATCGTTCGATTCGACGGGATTCGCACCTCTTTTGTCTCCGCAGGCGATGATGATGACTCTTTTTCTCCTCCCTCCCGCACCCCACGCTCCAAAAGCCTCCCTTGTCTCCGTCCCATTTTCCGCTTTTCCCATTCGACGCGTTTCCCATCGTCTGTCTCTCGGGCAGATTTTTTTTCCTGCTCCTCTCTCCCTTTCTCTATCTTTCCCGTGAAAATTTGGACTCATTTTCGTTCCACATTCAACGTTCGTAAACCACTTTAATAAAAATCGCACCCTGCGGGGGTCCCAACCACCGCCTTCACGCCGAACCGCACCCCATTTTCTTGGCCTCCCGCGCGCCGTACGAATCGACCGGGCAGGTGGTGCGGCAAAGGGGAGCAGGAATTCAATGTTGGTGGCTCGCCGGAGTGGGAACTCCACCACTGCCGCCGCGGGCCGCCTCCCGCCTACCTCTTGTCTCTCTCCTTCGGTCCTATAATGGCCCACTCCTCTCTCTCAATGTTCCATCTCCCATGGTGACTAACGTACGGCCGAGTTGTCCGTGCTGCCCAGCGGCATCACCACTTTGTTTAGTTGCCTCAAGTCTGTAGCTCAAATGATGACGATATCCGATGCGGAATATTGGAGGTAATCACATAATGACTCAAGTTTTCCAAGGAATATTAATGCTAAAAATGTTTTGTATGAGGGCTCGTTATTAGAATTTATCGTACGTCTGTTCGGTTTAATTTGAAGTCGTTTCTGGGATTAAAATCTTGCTACTTCGGTTGAAATGTGGCCTATGTTTCTCCGATGGATCTGAATATTTATATCCAATGATTTAGATATTAAGGAATAATGATTTATTAACGGGTCGTATAATGCTTTGGACTCAAACTTGTCCCTGTTAGAAATCCTTATCATTATATCTTTTTATGAAATGATTAGGTAGAAAATTTAAGTTTGTCACTTTACTACAAAGAGTGAAATTATATCATGAATCATTTCGTTATTTGTCCACGACAAAGATATTCTCATTTTTTTCTCTTGTTTGAATGCCTGAATCCCACAACTTGCATCAATCCTCTGTTCGTACCTAATTATGCAAGAATGTCTGTATCACCGTTCTCTCATGTTATGTCATGTTATATATTCATGCAAGTACTTGCGCATGTGTTGATAATCGATTGGGCGTTTCGTCTCCGTGGATGTTTATTGAATAAGTTGATGCTCCATTCTAATGGTGGAGATGCTACACAGGCTATGGAGAGTTAAGAGATACTCGTACGCCGTGAGATTCATTGTTTATTGAACATGGAAATTCGATTCTGGAATAGTGAGCCAGTCAGCATGATTATCGCGGTATAATGGAACAAAATCTCTCTAGCTCCCCGGCCTTTTTTTTACTACTTTATTGGTTTTCGAGCACTCGCTAAGGAAGGCAGTAATTCCCGGATGTTTGTTCTGGTCTCTGAGCCGATTCAACAGTCGGGGGAAGGTATTAACGTCTTGTGTGGGAAGTAGGACGTTATTTAGCGTTCCGAGCGACCAACCAACTGGTTAAGTAATCAGTTCCCTCGGGTAGTCGGATCGGATCGAAAATAATTCCGTTCGGGTTAGCTGATGCGAAAAATGTTAGAGATACCAGTTGTTCGGTGTTAGAGTATGCTAATATCTTATTATCTAAATGCCATGCATGTGCACAAATTAAATTATCCCAAATTTACCGATTTATAATTTTTCTCGTAGTTGAATTATATGGCGTCTCAGATTTAAAAAAATCCTTTTGCTCATAGGTTTTACGTTGACAGTAATGGCCTGATTTTTTGTTGAGGTTATTGCTTTATGAAACAAGTTTATAATGTGATTATAGGTGTGAAGTCGTGATAATAAGACTAATAGAATAGAAACACTCTTCCTTAGGGATTTCGAATGATGATATTTATATAAAAGATTCGTGGATGATGAAGCATTGATAGATGTCTATTTTTCTTACCTCTCCAGTTGCTATGCTATGCCCTGTTTGACATCACTTCCTGTTCCTCTAATTCATTAGTAATTTCTGAGACAGCCCTGAGTGTTTCAGTATAAAAACTTCTTGCACTATTTAGAGCATTATATAATTTTCAAACAAGGCTTTTAACTCTACTCTGCAGTTGATATTTCAATCTCAGTGATTAAATGTACGGATTTCCGCGTTTCTTTTGTCCTTGGTTTTATACTTAATTTAACTTAGTTTTTCACCTATTTTGTAGTAAATGCTTAAAAAACTATTCGGAATTGAATACTTAAGGTGATACGATTTTTCAAAGGATGATACAAATATGCAATATCATTATTTTCCCGGAGAGATATCTGAATTTATTACCTTGTTCCGATAGCCTGTCGAATAAACCACCTATCTACTGTATGTTTAGAAGATCGGTCGGTTTCCAATGCATTGAACAATTTTCGGTGCTGGATTTCCATTTCTCTGGAATAATTTGGTCGATAAATGATTGATCAATATCTGGATATATTCATTCATTCCGTTCTGGTACTTAGAAATCACTTCCATGTTAGCGGCAAGCTACTTCAGTTTATATCCACCAGTCTGATGGAATGATGATCATGGTTAATGCTGTGTCTCTCGCGATTAGAGGCGCGTCTCCGTTGTCTTCCTGCTGTTGCTTTATCCCACCCCTTATCATCGCGGCATGGCGCTTCTACCGTGGATTGCCCACCGAGATGTGACCTCCCTCGTCGCACTTTCACTCCATTTACCCCCATCTCACCCCTAACCCCTCTCGCACCCCTCTCTTATTTTTACTGCAAGTCATCCTCATCATATACTTCCCCCGCCTTCATTTCCCTCTCTTCTCCCTTCCATTCCATTTGTGCAGAAATATATTGATTAGAAGTTACTTATGGACTGGTTACAATCACATTTTTGATTAGTTTTTGTTTACAGTTAGATTTTTAAATTTCTAGCTTGTCCTTGCGGTCTATTCATTTGTGACCTATTTTACAGCAATGATTACTCTCTCTTTGATACATAAGTGGCAACAGCTGGCCAAAAAGTTCATAAGAAAATGCGTGAAATAATACGAATTTACTTTGCCATCGCTTCACAAGGAAGTTGAGCGCATTTTGTATTAATTACTAGATGACTCGGTGAGCTTCTTCTCACCTTCGTACGTATCTATGTACATGAATCTATTGTAGTTAGTTCTTCTCGCAAAACTCGAGAATGGCTAAACCGATTGGGTTAATTTTGGTTATAAAATATATGTGGAAGCCTAAACATTTGATGCCCGTTCCGTATTTCAACCACGTTTATCTAATCAGTGTGTTACAGATAATTATGTCTACAAATAAGTACCTACCTACATTTTTTTCGTTCAGTACCGTTTGTAGCCTATCACTATTGAATGCGGTAAAACTGCCTTACATTTCAAATGAATGTTTAAATATACAAAGATGACGAATTCATTTGAAAACAACTGTTATATTTTTTAATATTGGCGCGAATAAGGGTTTAGAGTCATTTCCCATTTCAGGAAATAATGAGCGTAATGGATCTGGTGGTGGCAGCAATTGAATTTAACATTTCCACCTGCACATCATAATCCAGTGGATTCACCGCTGTAGCTTACAATATTGACAAATGGTTTTCATTTTCCCAACTGCTACTGATTTATCGGCACAATAATCTACAGCCCGATGGTAGTTTAATGCTATTCGTTCCTGGATCCCTGGTGCACTGCATGTGCGGAATCGCTCAGTTTCATTGTGTCGTGCCCCATGTGTTTTTGCTTGATTTGCTGGAACTCATTTCATTCTAAGCCTATCCGCTTCATTTTCAGTCACTCTAGAAACCAATTCTGCCATACCAACACAACTATTACTATTACCTTTCTCTCGTTGGTCATCAATGAGATTAGCACGTAAGGTGAGATTAGCTCATCGTGCATTTGATTCAATTCGACAACCTAAGTTAGATCGTCTCTCCTTGGCATTGTATATAATCAAAGAATAGAGAGTTCTCGCGCACATATGGGTAAATGATGTTGCTATATCAAACTACAAAAAAATGACTGACTTTGCATAAACAATGAATGGTTAATAGCGATATCAGCGTAATTATGTGAATTATGTTGTCACGCACTATATTTGTGAATAAATGATGACTGATGAACTTTTTAATAACGACGAAAACAAAGAATTATTCTGTGAATAAACTTATCTTATTAAGAGATGCCAAAGTACATTAACGATACTAACGGTCGTCAAGGCGATAGTAAGCCGAAAATGCTCAAATTTCAGCACTTTTATGGATGCTTTTTCCAAATTCACTGTAAATTACTTGGAAAAAGATAAACGATTGCAAGAATAAGGATTTGTGTATTTATCTTTCCAATGGTATAGGCTCCAACTCTATGTGACCATTATTACTAATTTAAATGTGCAAAGAAAAAAGGCCTGCAGGCATCAATAAGGAACTTTACATGTATTTCTTATGTAAAAGAGTCAGGGACCATTCCAGGTCCTCATGGGCCCAGCAGAATAATATTTTACCTTTGAAACCTTCCCTGAACTTCCATGGATATTTAAAAACCAAAATTAGCCAAATTGGTCTAGCCGTTCTCGATTTTTAGCGAGACTAACGCACAGCAATTCGATATTAGATAGAAGATTTGGGATTGATACGTTTTTGATCATTTTGTATAAAAACTGGGCGTTTTACGAGAAGTAACTGTTACTGTATTTCTAATCGTGACAAACTCCTTTAAAAAATTTCTATCGGTACTTTTTACTCATTGCAAATTTAAATTGTAACTGTAATGATACCCATATTTTTCTTCAAGGATAGATGCGGAGTAAGCGATGAAAATAAGGGCATTTTAGGTAATATTTACCGATAGTCTTGAAATTTTCCGAATCCAATGTGACTAAGCTCTTTATTTCTGCGTAGTTTCCCCATCCGTGTGTGGGGGACGTCTCCCTCCACCACCTTTTCCATTCGAAGCCCTATACAGGCAGAATCCCTTCTCCTCCCAGCTCGGAGAGTAGTAGTCTTCTCTCCTCTTGCGTCGACATCCTGCGCCGCCATTCTTCCTCAAACCCATCCCCTTCTGGGGTTGGGTGGAGAAGGAGAGGGTGAGGGGGTTGAGTTTAGTAGCGGGATCAAGGGGGGGGGGTTGAGGGGAGGCAAGGGAAGGGAGGAGGAAGAGGGTGGGGGAAGATTCCTCCCGCGGCGAATGCTTTGTAAGTCATTAATAAACCGGCGAATCAGTCTCTCCCTCCTCCCACAAACACACGCAGGGTGGTTTTTGGGGGGAGCGTCTTGAGACGCGAGTCTTTCCTCATCCACCCCCCACTCTCCTCGCCTATCGCAACCACTCACAGTTCTACTGCCATCCATACTTCCCCATCCTCTCCCGTGCTTACCCGGCTGCTCCGAATTCCCTCACCGCAATCTCCTCATCTCACTCCCCCCCCTTCCTGCCATTCTCGAACCCTCCCTCCAATTTCCCCACCCCGTGCACCGATGCTTCTTCCTCCGCCCTATCGCCCGGCTAATTTCAACACGGAATATTACCTAGTTATCTAGTCACTTGTTTGAGCTCATCTGCAGAGGTAATTATTATTTGGTGTCCTAATTGATTCACTCCGCGTCTTTCCTGATGGATTCTTCCGCCTGCCTTCGGTTTTTGTTCGTGAAGTGGAGAAACGTCGCTGAAGTGTGGACGAGTTTTGTGAACTACAGCCTCGTTTTCATTCGTTTCGTTACTTGATTTATATTTTCTTCCTTTCTGTTTTACTTGTTAACGCATCCCTTGTAGCTCTCTTTTTTCAGTCATGTTCTTAGGTAATGCATTTTTTATAATAGCTTCCAGTTATGACGAGAATTCGTAAGTTTTTTATTGCATGGAATGCATAATTTCGATTGGGATGATTTATTATTTATGTTTGTATAGTGCTCTTAGACGTTGCTGTCTTATGCCTTAGGAAATGAGAATTATTTTTCGACTTTATCCCCCCCTACGTTTTTACTTAAATGTTCATGAATGCTTCCTGTATGAATTTATCGATATTCCTGGAAAAGATTTTTTATTTGAAAATTTTTCTCACGATGTTTTCGTCAAAGGAGAGTTCTTTGCCAGTAAAAATGTATATACTTGGTATTTAATACTAAAAAATTCATCCATCACGCCGCCATCACGTATAATTGACAGTTTGGCGGTAAATTGATGCACCTCACATAAATATTTTGGCTCGTTTATCATAAATAATTCCGAGGACTTCACGAAAGCCGTAGAGTACGCCAGCGCTCACCGATCCCATCCCCGCGTGGCCCGCTGTCTTCCCGCCCCCAGGCTACTCCATGCCCCCTCCAAAACCTTTCCCCTCACTCCCCCCTCCACTCATGGACCACTATCCTCGGGATCATCATCATCATCACCACCAACACCATCGATTTTCTCCGCCAACCCCATGGCAACCTCCCTTCCTGGCAACCAACCCCTTTCCCCCTCCCCCCCCCCCCTCCATCCCCTCACCCTCATCATTTCCATTTACTCCCGCGCTTTTTTTCACCCAGGGTGCTCGTACCTCAGCAAAATCATGAAAAAATATTTTCGTGACTCAATTTGTTTGTGAAAAGATAATAGTTGGCTTCCGTAGGATTTGTGCGGAGGGTACCTTTCCGTGGAATTGTATTATTAAACGATTCGCATGAAAAAAGATTCTTCTTAACTCATTGAAAGCTTAAAATTAGTTCAGTATTGTGTTACGAGATATTCAGATTTAAGTAGGCTCACATGAGAAATCAAGAAATAAACATTTAGTGCAAGTATTAGGAAGGGTAACCATAGGGTAGTAGAAGGAATACCACGGATAGGTGGAAAAAGAGTGCCGCGATAGATTTTTAATTCAATTTTTCTGTGTGGAACGACGACGTCAGTCTTAGCAATTACATTTCAAATTTTTTCCTGTCTACTGTATTTTATTTCGTTAATTTACTTAATTAATTTTCTCCACTATTACACACCATTTTAATGGTAAATTAACTATAATGAGGCAAGTTGCGATGAAACAATGTCCCTTAAATTATTATATGTATCTCTCGCTTGAAACGCTATCTTATCGAACAGAGGCTGTGGATATCCAAGACTATTTGCAATTTTTAGCGAGAAATATTTATTGCTTGTAATATTTGACGTTTTATCTTCCATTTCTCCTTTTCATATGTTAAAGCATACCTTCAGTCAAACCGTGGAGTGTCATTGAATGAATAAAAATCTTCGAGCTAATTTGATGAGATAATTTTATTTTAAATACTTTTATTGCTATTCAGACATTTTGTAAACAGTCGACAGCAGTGGGCACAGCAAAATTTGATGATTCATTCCGCGCCTCCGTGCGCCGTGTTTACAGTGGAATATGCCACAAAATTGCACGGCGCTATGACCCCTCGAGGGCGTTTGCCTCATTCCATGCGATCATCTTTTGAAGCCGTTGCCCGGTTTGAGCATCGGAATTGTGAGGTATGAATTCCTGAATCGGCTTGTGTAAGGAACAATATTTTTCCGGTCACGAATAAAAACCACTCGTATACACATGAAGTCATCGAGGAGCCACACTCCAAACGGCTCGGCCCAAATGCACTTCTCCCCTATTCATACGATTTGGCCTCTTTTTCTTTTTTTTCCTCCTCCGAAAAAATGTAAATTTTTCCATCCCTCCATCAGGATGAAAAGGATTTTTGGATAGATCACAGAAATCGGCTTATTAATCTGAGCCGGGCATCGATTTATAAACCTTCTGCGTTCCGTTCCAAAAACGTCCTCTTGATTAGCTCGTCGAATATTTCACAAACAGTCAATGAATCGTGGAGCGTTTCGGATCGGAGCGTGCTCGGTTTTCGTAATCGATGTATTACCTTGTAAAGGTCGTTGCGATGAATTCAACCTCTCTCTCTCTCCCTCCACGCAACCCGGGCCCCTCTTTTCTCGTTTCGCTAGCCCTCCACGTAGCTAAACCCCCTGTATACCATTTGCCCCGCCGACATACCATTCCCCTTCCCCCCGCCCCCACCCAACCAACACTTTGCCCGGGCGGTGGACGTCATTAAGCATATCCATCCTGGCTAGTCCGTCAGACGGACTTCTTTTTTTTCTAAATCCCCTCCTCGTCCCAAGAGGGCACGCGTGCGCTTTATCCCTCCCCCCCCCCCCACGCTCCCAGCAGCACACGATTGATGGGTCCTTTGCCGTGATCCAGAGTTCCGTGTCTGAATTACTCTTCCGGAAACAGCGCTCGGGGTCATTAAAGTTTGAAAGTCTTTCTCGGATCCATTGATGGATGCGCCAGCTCGCAGTCACAAGAGTGCTTCGCGCAGACGGCTTTTTCTCTCCCTCCCTCTCTTTCCGCTGTCTCTTGATTTAATATTAATTCGGCGGCATGTTAGTGTGTGGATATTTTCGGAGGGAGCTCGCTTTAAGTGCTGATACGGTCCGGCATCCTCGTATCCCGTTCGCCATCCCGAACCGATTCGGAAATGAAACCCTTTATCCGATTAAAGAATGGATATCATCCCCATGCGATGTGAGTGGTTTTCTGGGACATTGGTTTTAATTAGGTCTTGATTGGCGTATTGTTGATCTGATCGCCGTGTTTTTTGGTCCGAGAACAATAATGCCCGCTCGATCCCTTCCAAAGTTCATGGTTGATGCTTTGCGTCCCTTTCGCAAATCACGTTGGGAATTCTAATGTGCGGTAGTGTTTGAAAAAAAGAGCTCGAGTTCGCCTCTGGAAACTTTGCTCTTCCTCCATGGTCTTTTTCATGAAGGGATCTTCTTTGTATTTTAAATTTTAATAACACATGTCATGCTGCGGTATTTTAATGGGTAACGACATTTTTCATCTCTTTTTATGCGTTCTATCTGGCCTTAAAGCGTATGAGAGAGAGAGAGAGATTCTATTGACTCCTACGAAATAATACACTTCATGAGAAAAAACAATTTGGCTTAGCTGAGATGACAATCGTGATATTTCCGGTGAAGTTCATTTTTGGTGTTTGTGTAGTAGTTCATCAGTAGCGCGCTAGACTCTAAACAATTTTACTTCTTACTTGCAGTGTTTGAGAGAGATACTGTTTTATTCACCACACAATGGGCATGGAATCAAAGTGGCATCAATTATTCCTAGGAAAATGTTGTCATTTAGTAGGTATAGCTTTTATTCATTATATCGTATTTTGTAACCAATTGACTGACCTAACTGTAATAACAAAATATCCATTTGTATTGGCTCTTCAAGAATATTTTCAGTGTGAACCGAAGCTCATCTGCGGAAAAGAAACTAATTTTGTTTTGTCGTCTACTCCCGCCGCCACTAAGCTACACTCTACTATTACGGAAATATATGGCTAACCCAACACTTGGCAAATATGCACCAACTAGGTACTTTTTTACTTACGTCATCTCATTCATCCTGCAAGTTTTATCTTTTTAATTTTTAGTGAAAGAATGTAAACCAGTTTCATTTTCGCCCGCCGCGGTAAAAATAGCCTTAGATGTAAGTACTCAGCCATGGAATTTTGCAACAATTTTGTCCTCTGGCTTTCCACTTCCCTCTTTTTTACATAAAAAATAAACCCCAGTATTTCATTAGCATTTTTGTTAGGATAGCGTTTCATATTCTTCATTTTTGAAAGGAAGTGAAGGTTGGTAACAAAATAGTTTTGAGAACGCTGAGAGAGTGCTCTATTTTTCCTCAACGAGGCTGTTGAAACACCAAAATATCTCATACTTTTGATGTAGGTCAACTCTCCTTTGCTGGTTTTCAAATGAATAATAGTTTCTGAGTGTAGTGGTACCCGGTGTCGGTGACACGCTGGGGATGCAAATTATTTTTGGCATGCTGTCATGCTCTCTATTCATAACATATTCTCTGCAGCACATTCCCCATCGGATTGCCTTTAGCCCCGTGAGCACTCGTCACAACCCCTTCCGTGTTCTCCCGAACTCATTTTACCTAAAACCTTGGAATCTTCTCTTCCTTTTTTCAAGGAATGCACCTTTCGGAGGGGCGAAGGAATAGATGAGCCATTTGTGACTCTTGCGCGTGTCAGTAAGTTAACAGCATTTATGGTTAACTTTAGTCGGAACGTTTTCCGGCCACCAGTCTTGGGGTACTTCTTCGACTGAGATATCACATTTATGCGCTGTGAGCCTACTTCGTCTCCAACCTTAATATCTTCCGAAAAGCGCGGCGCGTTAAACCTCGAGTATTAGGACGATAGAAAATTATCTATCAGGCAATTACGTATGTTGCCACGAAACGCACTTTCAAATAGAAGGACTAAAGATGCCACTCGCAGAGTTTATGTTGGAGCGATCGGAATATCGCGTGGAAATGAGCTATAATCAGGGGTGCTATCTGAAATCTACAGTCGGGTTGATATGATATTTCGAATTCATAGCTTTTTGATGCTATTCATCGTGAGTGAAAATACTTTATTGCAAATTTTGATTATATATGAATCGATTTGCGCTCAACGCCGCGCTGCAGATATATTTGCGACCAGATTAAAAAGGTAGTATAGTGGCATCATAAATGAAGCTTCCACGGGTGGCACTGGGGCCTCCTCCGTGTGGTCCCCATGCTTGAAACGCCACATATGATGCCTCTTATCCCCATTCATCCAACGGATGATTGAAATATTTAACGGCATCCTTATTCTCAATCCAAACATCCCCCGGAATCGCCAAGTTGTAGTAGTGTTCACAAAAATGTTTCCGATGGCGGTGACGTCTGCTACTTAACCGATTTTTCGGTAGAAGCCGTTCCGATGTGGGCTAAGGGAGTCTCAGTGGGTGGACGGGAGGAGGGGGAGTGGGAGGAGAGTAGTTTGATGTGGGGAGTGAGGAAAGGAAGAACCACTCGAGGAATCACTCCATTACGGAAGTTCTTCGAAATGGATTCTGTGGATGAAGAGAGTCGGTCCTTCTTCGCTCCCTTGACTCGCCGCCGCCGCCACCGGTGCTACTCCCACCACCACCCCCGCCCCTCGCCAGACCCATCTTTCGGTTGATTCTTACATCAAATAGCTCGGCTGAAGCGCTCTCGGGCTCATGGGAGCGGTTGCTCTCGCCCCGAATTCTCCTCTTCTTTGCCTCCCCACCTGTGGCAGGAGGTCGGGAGAGAGAGAGTAAGGATGGAAAGGTTGGCGAGAAGGCGACCGAATGAGTGGCTTTATTCCCTCTGTTCGTGTTGTTTTTGACTTAGTTGCCACATCTCCGTCTTTGCTCTCCTTGAGTCGCTTGGTTATTTCTTTAGGTGTGTCAATATGGATGTCTTGTCACTCCTTAGAAAGGGTTGCGCTGTGAGGGAAGGAGCTAACGGAAAGCGTCTTAAGTCGTTGACACTCTTACGCAGTCCTACTGTTTTTGTTTTCGTCGTCGAAGTATCTTCTTTACCGCTATGTCACGTGATTGTACTTACGGTGTGATTGCAAGGAGGGAATACATGCTAGAATTCTATTTAGCATTTTTTGTTACTTGTTTGTTATGCATCTTCATCACTTTCTTGCGTCACGTGATTATTTCTTCAGGTTTTCTCATTTGGAAATCATGTATTTCTTAGAAAGAATGCAATTGTGAGGTTGGTGACTCAAAAAGAGGCCTATGCCCTTTTTTCCCCCTACCTTGCTCGTATCGTATCGTGTATTAGAGAGTTTCCTGTCGTTAAGATGTCTTTATTAACATATTCCCGTGAATTTTTTTGGGATCATTCTTCTCGGATTTCCTACGTGAGCCAATCAGGGACGACCTAGTTGGAGAATTAGCTTCTTATACCAGACCACAGCTGTCATCGGCCTGAGGATTTAGGGAAGGGGGATCTTGAAGGGATGAAGCGCCGGCACTCATCTTGCTTTCGCTAACCTGGTGGAAACCCCGAGAAAAATTCACCCGAAACAGTATGAATCAGTAAGTCTCGAGGGCGAGCTAATTTTAATTTTTGATCTGAGAATGAGGTTGTTCATAAATCTTATGATGATATAGGTTCAAGACACTGCGTTTCGCTGCACCGGCGGAGGGACTGAGCAGAGAGCAGATGAGAATCGGATGTTGATGTGAATCGTACGATATGCGTCGACCTCTCAGTTGCGCACGTAACCGCTCCTTATCGTAAACCGATTTCTCCCTCTGCATTTTTATCACGTGCCATTCGTCGGCCTTAACCGTCGGCAACGGAGAAAAAAATGAAGTGTGCGCAGCGTGGCGTGACGCTGCGGTCCTCCTCCCCCCCCCCCCCCCTCTCTCTCTCTTTCTCTCCCATTCTACCAACACCCACGCCCCTCGTTTTTCTTTTATTTTTTATTTTCATCTGGGAGGAGCCACCCCGCAGAGCCCTGCAAATTGACCTCACGTAAGGGGATTTTATTAAAAAAATGCCCACGGACCAGCGGCGGCGGTAGAACCAACCAACACCACGGAGAAGGGGGCAGCACTAAAGAAGCGCGAAGGAGAAGTCTTCGTACTTCTGAAAAATGCAACGGGAAGGGGGTGAGGAGGTGGGTGCCGGGGAGGCAGTGCCCACACCCCCGTTGTAGCTGTGGTGCACGTGGGGCAAGTCCCGCACTACGTGGCTCTATTCCGAAACATCGATTCGGGACTGCTTCAGGACTTGGAACGGTCCCTGCGGTCGTAAAACATCCAGGGAGAGACCATCTCCTCCCTCACGCCTTCGACTCCGTTCAGGTGGTACCCCTGCACGTACGAGTGCACCAGAATACAGAGAGAGAGAGAGAGAAAGAAGGAGGGATGGTGCTTCACCTTTGATTTGTAGCGTCGACCCAATCCGCATCGCAAAAGTGTTTTCGATTCTGGGCACTTTAACGGCTTCCCGTTTCATTTCTCGTTTCGAAGAATTCCTGTCCTCCCCCTCAACTACTCCTGCACTTCTCTCTCTTCTTCTTTTTCTTGATGACGTCACACACGAGCGTCCTGAGTTCAAATTGTGTAGTAAGAGGGGTTGTTTTGTATTTCCGGCGGCGTTTAAGAAATGCATGAGGTTTAAAAATTGTCGCATCACAACCTAAGAAATAATTGTAGATGGTGTAGAGGGTAGACCACTCCTAATAATTTTATCCTTCCTACCCTAAAGCCTCATGGTTGTTAATCTACCGGTTAAGGAAGCTTCATGGAACACAAAATATCAGTTTTATGCATTACCTTGTCTATTCTTGTTACCACTTCTTTTCTTATGGTGGTCATTAACCCATTAAAGACTTGTTCACAGTAATTAAGCTTGACTTCATGTGGCGTAACAAAGGCGTTGAAGACTCAAAAGGGCGTCCATGGTTCTAGCTACTTAAAATAACGCAAAGCAACGTAGAATAGTCATTAGTTGAGAATAGCACAAATTTATCTTGAAAATTACAATTAGGAAGAGAGATATTTTTGTCTTCTTAGAGATATAGAAACTATCTTAAGTTCTCTAAAATGGGTTTAAGATGCATCTAAAAACATAGATGCACGGTTTGAGCTCTGATTTAAGGAATGTATTTTTAATTTAAGTGCCCCATAATAAATCAAGCTACTCCAGGTTGTTGTGTACGGGGCTTCGGTCTTCATTGACATCCATCCATGAATCCATTTCTCTTCCACCCTCATCTCAGCTTAAGCAAACGGCATATCTCGCTTGCAGTGACATGAGTTCAATTTTGGTATACCGAAAGTAAAATTCTAGTAGGACAAAAGCAACAACGAAATTACCTCTGGAAAGAGAAGATGCTCGGATGTCAAGCTGAGGGAAGTGGAAAATAGTCTGTCAATTTGAAGTCGTTTTTCTTCCGTGTGTCTCCTTCGAAGCCCTTTCTGCGCGAAAAATTGATTTGGCTCCTGGTTGTGGAATTTTTAAGAATCGCGCCTCAGTTCTGATTAAAAGCCAGTAAATTTTGAGGAGGTAAAGCGAAATCCTTTCGTTTCGTGGAAGACGATCTAATTTCAATGATTTCAACAGCTTGTTGGAGTTTTTTTTGAGAATTCTATACCTAGAAATGAGGAAAATATGACGCGAATCATGTGCGTATGTTTTGGTTTCCCCATCTCCAACTCCCAGACTCGGACTTGTGAACTAGTGCATTTTTTCACTCCGCTTTACCAATGCACCATGTTTGCTTCATGTGTACAGTGTCGCACACCTCGCCCCAGGCACCCACCTCGCCGGCGTGGAAATTTCGAATGGATGATTGAGAACAGAAGGACCGGTAGGGGAAGGAGGGTTATGGGGTACGACGTGTGGGAAGGTTGGGAGAATAGTTTGGGCAGGGGGCATGGTCGGCAACTCGATGGAATTAGTGTTTGTCGAAGAGGGAAGCACGGTGTGGTTCGCACGGCGAACGCGAGATGGCTCAGATAATGAAAAGAAGCGGAAGGTTGTGGGAGGGAGAAATCATCTGGCCCCCCTTTCCGAAGAGCTTTCAATCCCACCCACCCCCGAATTTTATCTGGGAAAACATCAGCGAGAATCCTTCCGGCTAACTGATCCACCGCCGCTACCCCCGGCTAACGCACCCCTTGTCATCTCCCCCAGGGCCCCTTCTTTCACCCGCCGCACCCCTATGACGGCCACCCACGCTCACCCTACGATGTGTTTTTTTCATGGGCCCCGCAACCCCGCATCTAGCTACCTCCCCTAGTGAGCACTGTAAAAAGTAGGAACAAGGATGCAGGAAAAAGGTGGTGCATGGAATACAGGCAGGAGTTGTACAGGTGCAAATATGTATATACTCACGTATGATTGGAAATAAAAAATTCACTCCTCTGAAGTAGCTATTATTATAAAAAGTTGATCATTTAAAAGAAATTATTGCTATGTTATCTGTTAGTTAAACTATAATTGCGACAAAATTATAAAGCGTTGAAACTGTTTTTGTCCCATTTGCGCGGAGAAAACTCAATGGGGTTTATTATCCATGATTTAGCGTCACGGAAGGATGTTATGTGAACTGGAAGGAAGAGAATCGGATATATAGATACAATGAAAAGGAGTACGAGTAATTTTGAGTTTACAAGGGATATTAATAATTGTAAGGGGTGATAGCCCGGGTTAATTCGCATAATGCTGCCTGTAAAACTGCCTTAAACGTTAGAATGCTGTAATAAAAATTCATCACTATTGTTCGTCAAATATCCCAATACTGGTTAGACGCTGCTCCTCACCCCACCCCTCTATCTGCTGGACTTTTCTTAGCGACGTATTTCCACTCAATTACATTCTTAATATCCTGTACTGTACTATGTAATTCATTCGGGGCCATGTTTTACCTTTCTTTCCGTCACCTGTTCCACGATTGTTTTCATCAGGCCGTCAAGCCTGTAATGTGGCCAACTAAGTTGTCCCGTATTCTCTTCAAGATTGTCAAAAGATCATCTTTTCTCCCACTCTTTTAGCACATCCTCATTACTTAATGGGTCGATCAAATTTTATCTCCATCATTCTTCGGAGGCACCGCATTGCGAATGCTTCCACTCTGGACACCTCTGCTGCTGTCAGCGTCCAAGCCTCGCTCCCATTGAGAAACATGCTCCACATGTAGCTTCTGATGATTTTTTCCTCACTTCTATACTTCTATTCTCAGCTGTGGAAAAGATTACACATATCTTCAAAATTAATTAAACGTTTAAGTGTGAGACGGACGTCATTCAGTAGGTAATAAGAGTATTTGTGGGAGCAAAAATTACGAATGTTTTTTTTACGTAGTGTCATTTGTTGAAAATAGGGCTTAACCTTCTTAGCCATAAGATGGCGTCACGAACAGACCTCTCGGATTCACTCTTTCGTAGGATAGCGAGAGATTGCTCGCTCTAAGGGGACGCTGGGGACAAGACACTCGGAGGAGTGGAGAGCTGCCTCCTTCTGAGCGGGCATTCTCTTCGCCGACGCCATTAATTCTCCCATTTATCTGGGAAAGAAGACAGGCAGACGGCCTAGCGACCGTCCGTATAGTTGGCCCCGGTTTCGACGCAATATTTTCCGCCTCACCTCTTTTCTGCTGGAAATGTCAAGGTGGTCCCCGTTTGAAGCAACCGAAACCTCTTTGAAGCTGATAGCTTGGCAGGTGAAAAGATTAGTGATACGTGCGATGAAAATGAGCGTATTGGAAACAATTGTGTGACTGGTTTTCATTACTGTTTTCCCTAAATTTAGCGGAGGGACCTTGGTCTTCCCTTTACTTCCTCGAAAATTCTCTATTTTTCTTTACTATCGCCATTAAAAAACGACCAATGACTTTAAGTTGCTTTTGAACTCGTTGTACCTTTCCCTATGCCTTAAGCATATAGGGCTCGTAGCAAAAAATCTTGCTTCATGGGTGGCAAATCACAATTAGGTTTCTAAATTGCAAGTAATGTGCTGGTTTTAATATACCAGCGCTTTCATGTGGGTGCTGAAAGTTAATAAATGCTACTGCCGCATACATTATCTTCTACTGTACTTTGGTCACATACATTTGTATTTGTGCATGAATAAGTCTTCAAGTTAACGCTTGTACGGTTCAGAGTTTGTATAGTCAGTGTTAACTCGTGCTTAATATTATTGAAAACCTTTAGTCAACTTGGAGTGAAGCCCATGTAGCCATTTCCATTACCTCCGCGCCCGCTTCCAATGGAAATTCCCCAGCTAATACTGCTTCTTCTTCTAATGCCGAGTCGGGGGAACATCAACCATTTTTGCGAATGGGAGGTTCCAAATATTCGAGAAAGGGAAGAAAGCGCCGTTCCCCGTTTACCAAAGTGCCTATTTGAGGTTGCGCGTTACATCTTTTATAAGGTTTGTCATCCCGCCTCCTCTCGGCAGCCCATCACCCCCGCACCCCTCCCCACAACATCCCCCCTCCCCCCTGGAATTCTCTTATCTTTGACGAAACCTCCGCCGTTCTCTGCCGCCATTTTCCCGCGCGACACCCACCCACACGTGGCGGCGGCAACCCCACCCCCTCCCCCAAAATCCAGGGGCCCCCGTCTTTGTCTTTCGCCTCCCCTTTCCGGGGATATCCGACTTCTTCGTCTCCCCCGCTCGCGGTGGCAGATCAAACACCGGGTAACGTCGCGGCCCCCTTTGCTCCGCCGAAACGAAGACGGGAGGCCATCCCCTTCCTTCCTTCCTTCCTTCCCCCCATTCCCTGCTCTCTTTTATTCTTTCTTCTTCTTCCTCCTCCTCGCCTCCTCCCTTTGCTCTTGCCGGAATCAATGGATTCTTCCCTATCACCGTAGCTCCCCCTGCTACATCCCATCCTATACTCTTCCACTCCCTCTCTCTCTCGTACGTAATCTCTCGAAGATCTTCCCTGCGAACGGATGTCCTGCAGCGAGCCTTAACTTGTCAGCCGTCGGAGTTTTCGATCTGGATTTTCTTTTCGATACCACAATCCCCCCTGTCACACTCCCTACTCCTCCTCCCCTACCACCCTCTCTCTCACTCTCGCCGACTCTGGATGATACACGAATTCGTTTTGTTTCGCCCGAGTTCTCTCTTCCTTCCTTTCTCGTCTCGACTGGCCTTTAACTGCGACCTTTTATCTCTCGTTCGGTCCCTTTCCTCCCGTTTGTCTTTTTATTCGGCATACCTTTTGTCTCCTCACCACGTCCTCGCATTTACGCGCAGGGAAGACTTCGCCCCCGGTCGACTCCCTTGCTTCTGCTCCAGAACTTTCTCGCTCTCCTTGCCCTCTTCCGAACTTGAATTGTTGATGACGATGTCGTGTAGTTGACGCGAAATGGATGACTCGAAAAAAGTTGACGCTGGATTGTTGGCGCGTAATCGTTGTCCTGTAATAGTTTACCTCGCATTGTTGGAATGTTACTGTTGACGTGGAATTAATGATGCAATAAGTTGAAGTTGGGTTGCTGACGAATAACTGTTGCATTGTGGTAGTTGACCTCGTACCGTTGGAATCTTGTGGTTGATGTGGCATTGCTCGTGCGCCAGCCGACTTGGGCCAATTATTGATAGTTAATACAATAAACGTGGTGATGTAGTGCGTAGAGCGTTTGGCATCTGAACGAAGATTGGCACTCCCGAGTAACAATCCGGAATTGATTTCATATGCCTGTGGCATTTTCCAGGGTGACTCCCTTCTTTTCTCCGAGCTAACCCTCTGGTTGAAGTTCTAAAGATACTGATCCATTCAAGTAATTAATCACATGACGTAGGCTTTTAATGGAGGTGATATTTCCCCTTTATGCAATGACGATACCGTATATTCTGCACCCTTCTTGAAATTCATCAGGTCAGTGCACATATCTTCTTCTTGCATATGTGGTCCTTTATTCTTTCTCCTTCTCACTTGCCCTTGTCCTTTTCTTACGAATTGTGTATTTCTTAACTCCTTATCCGTTAGTCAACCGTCCTATTATAATTATATTTTCTCCCCTAAAACACTCATGTATGGAGGATACATGAGTGTCCTAATCATGCACCGCTCATTTAAGAAACTACGTAATATCGTGTTATAAGGATTAATTTCCTTCCTACTTCTTCGTAGCAACAGGTATTGTTCTTTTCATCGTCTAAGAAATCGAAATTATTCTGTTTTAAATTATATTTTGAAGTTGATACTCAGATTTGCTTTTTATTCAGTTTTTCATTTTCCGGAATTAGCTTAATCTTCGAGGATTTAAGTGAACGCTTGTAGTGGCAGGTAAAATCCGGTATATTTAATCTGTCGTATTATAGGAGATTTTTATTAATGGAAAAGTGAATAGCGGTGTTATTGACTGGCGGTGAGCGTGGGGTTTAATCGGAATGAACCTTTCTTTAATATTGAGGGCCACTATTAGCCATGAGTATTGATGTATGTAGGTATGCACTGCCCTGTTTTTGGTTACTTTTATTGGTTTTACTATATTACTTTTATTGAATGTTCTTTTGAGTAAAAAATTGTTGGCATTTTATATCATTTTATGAAAATTGCTTGAAACAAGCATTTGTATCAATATAATTCCGGTAAACGTTCACTTTCTCTCAGCTTCAAATCTTAATGAAGCTTTGAGTACGGGTTTAGAGTAAAAGTTGTCAATTTGCAACCTTGAACACAGGGTAGATTATTTTAGAAATGATGGCTAGATTGTCAAACCCTTGCAGCCAGAGGGTTGGTGCCATTCATATCCCAGACCGATGGAGTAGTATGAGTGGAGGAATATGCTGGAGCTGTGGCCGCCGTACTACGTGGCCGTTTTTGTTTCGCGTCCGTCCCGCCCGAGTCTGCAGTGGTGCCATCTCTCGGCCGGGATTTGCGGGGCTCGCGAATCTCATTCCGACGCGTGGCTTCGAAATCACGTATGTGCGATCAGACGGAAGGAGTACTGAAATAAGACGAGGGCCGACTTTTTTTTCAATATCCTAGAGTAAAACTTACGTCCTCGACCTGTCTTCTATTTTCCACGTGAAGGTGGTTATCTCCCTCCTCTCCTTTTGCCACCTTCCAATCCACCTTGGCCCTCACCACCCACCCTCCCTCCCAGCCACCCTTTCCACGCAAAACCTCTTCTTCCTCGGCGTTCTTCTTTTGTTTGACTGGGAACCAAGTCTTTCCGCCCTCTATCAGTCCCCTTGTCAATTTGTCCCGGCAGTTTCCGAGGGTGGCGGGTTCGCCCCTCCCTCTCCACCCCCGTCTGCAGCTACAACCGAGACCTACTCCCAATCTCGTCGCTCCAAGCGCGCGTAGATTTTCTCTTTTTAGTTGCTCGGGCGCTCACTCGCCTGTCACTCACTACAACCTACGACCTCCCGGGAGAACCAGCCTTTCCCTCCCCCTCTCCCTTTCTTCCCTCATCCACCACCCCCTACTTTGTTCGGTTCCGTCTTCAAACGGGCGCTCTGGGTCGCGGTCCGCCTTGCCAACCTCTTTCCCTTTTCTTAAGAGGGGATATCCTTATTCCCTTATGAATTCGGCTATCCGAAACGTGTGCCGAAAATTGAGGCGATGATTTTGTAAACGTTGCGCATTCGTGGCAGTAATGGCTAGCATGAAGCGAATACTTTTATATTTCCGTGAAATTAAGTCGTAATGAGACGATATTGGTATTCTGAAGTTCAGTAAGGAGTTGCAATCTGTGCAAAGTGTAATATGGGGAAGCAAAGTGATTCTTCATTACTTCTTTGCCTATGAACTTACTTTTGATTTCAACTTCTCTTTTAACTTATTTTATTCACCGCGACTCGACTCTCATGTTTATTAATAGCTTGTATTTCTCTTTGAATTTGGATACTTAATATGTTTATATATTGATTCAGGTATTTGGTCAAAAGAAAGGAAATGTTTGCGCTAAAGGAATGTGGTCTGATTGGGGGTTGCTTTGTTCAAAGTGCAATGAAGGGCTATGAATATGAAATCAGGATTATCAATCAGTTGGAAAACTACTATTGCAAAGAGATATCAAAGCACTAAGACTTTTGTTGTGTACCGAGAAAGAATAATATGAGCATATTCATTTCACCTTGTCGTCATTCTATGAGATAGTAAATGTAACTTAGAGTATAGTATATTTATTATTTGGTGTGGCCTACTTCAAAATTTTTTTCGCCTTACCTTGAGATACAGAGGTATTGATGGAGTGAGTTTTTAGCCGGGAGGGGATGTTGAAAACAGTGTTATAGGGTAGAAGGAAAAGAATAGTAGTCTTAGATAGAATGAAAGGAGTAGGTTAAATTGTGAATTAAAGGGAGGGGAAATTTCTTAAGGAAAGAAAATGACAGAAAATCTCTTAAATATTTTATGGAAACTTATCTTAATTGGTCGAATACTTTAATAAATACCTGAGTACTTATTCTTTCGTGCGAGACTCACGTCCGCAAATGCATTGCTTCTTTCCCCCGTGTTTCATGCGCCCCCACCTCATCGTTTTTCATCTCATCCCGTCTCACCTAGACTCGGTCCTTAAGTCCCCGCTCATCTTTAAGAAAGAGGAGAGGCGCGGGCCTTTTTCGAACAGATTGCTCGCTGGAGGCGTCTCTCGGATCGATTTGAGTATTAATGCCGCCGACGCGACCTACCTCCGCCCCTCTGAGGCTTGAGAGGTTTCGAAGAAAAAGCTTACCTCTGTTTGGACGCATCAAGGTTACTGGAGAGGAAAACAAATCAGGAAGTACTTTGTGTCTAGTATAATCAGGAACATATTAGAAAGAAATGATTTCCCGTTGATACTAGTGCGGAAATTGGTTCCTTAAGCAATTATGCTCCGTGTGAGTGTGAGATAATATGTGTTGCGACTGTTATTTTGTTTTGTAGTCTTATGTAGTTGTATTTTGCCTTCTGGCAACCTTCGTGGCATCCCTGCCAGCCATTCCCTAACTTGAAGAGTGAAGATTATGGCCATGGAGAAGTCATTTATTTCAAATAGTGCACGGCCATAGAACGTTCATTAATTGATTCCACGAAAAGAATTCTAAGCCGATTATAATGGCCTTAATGTAGGGAGGAGAATTGCATTTCACATTGTTCGAGACAGTATGGGATCAGATGTTAGCAGAAGAGGTTGGGTGCGGACAAGCGAGAAAGCATCTAGCCAATCACACGGTAGTGGATAGCCATGTTGTTACTAAGGTGAAGAGCGTGATCGTATTTCTCTAACTATTCATTTTCCAATCGTTCCTCTGCCATGTGAACTATTAGACTGTTTTCCGTGCGTATTTACAGCGGAAAGCAATTAAGACAGAAAGACTTCCCTTAGTCACTTCTTAATCAGTTCAGTTTAACGTATTAATGTTCCCAAAATGATGTAACCAAATTTTGAGAAACATAAATTGAAGGTAACATAGCGTATTTTTATTGTTAAAGAGACTACCGTTTTCCATTTTAGCAGAGTTTGAAAGATTGAGGTTAGTTGACATGACCCCATTGTCCGTGACCCTTATCTTTTTTGAGCGCATGCATGGAGTGAGGGAATTCGCCTAGCGCTGCTCTGGCAATCATCGACCAATGACCCCTTCTCTGGAGGCATTTCCTCTCCGATGCCACCGAATCTTGCTTTCGTTTTCATTGCTGCTTTCTCTCTAGCCTATCGTATGAATCGCCCTTGCTTTCTCCCCTCCCCTTATCCCTCTTTAATTCCATCATTTTTCGTTCCCAGATGGCACCAATCCTTTCCTTCATGGTTACTTCCAGAATGGTGCTTATCCCAGCCGAATGATCCAGATAACTGTCGCGCCGGAGGTGTCCATATTGCTTGTGTTGCGGGGGCGAATTTGCTCCCTGCCCACCCTTATGCCATTCATTCCCATTCCGTTGATCGTTTTCCTTCCCATAGACGCGTGTATGTGACCAACTCCCCTTCCTTCTCTCCTTTCTTCGCGTCCACCACTCTCGTCAATGGGGTCGCACCACTGCCGACTCTCGCTAGCTCTTGCTGTTTGGCCGTATCTGCGAAGGTTATAAGATGTCAAACTTCTCATATAATCCATATTTTTAAGTTTTTGATCGATTTAAAAGTCAGTGAGTCATTGTTGAGGAGCCTCTCCTATCCATGAATTATAGGTCCTCCTCATTCTATTTTACGGGCGAACATTACCAGAGCTTAAGCCTGCCTCCATCATTTGAAGTGAAACATAGTGTGTTCATTGTATCATCAATCTTTAATTTTGTTATATTCTCCTAAATTTATCTGTTCGTCGTAAATTACGAAAGTATTCAGCCAAAAACATTGTTCTTGCTTTAACTTTGTTTCATCTCGGCTTTTAACTTCACCTTCTCCTATTTTTCTAGGTATTGTGGAACATAATTTTTTAGGCTATGGTATTCCTTTTTAACGCTCTAGACCCAAACTTAAATCACTAGCATTAAGTGTTAACATTGATTTCACCATCACTTTAATATGCAATCAATTTTATGCTCCCAGAGTACTATCCCAATGTGTTGACTGATCAACTTTCTTTTTTGCTTACAGTGATTGCAGAGTAGTCCGTGACCCGCAGACCTTGAAATCAAAAGGCTATGGCTTCGTGTCATTCGTCAAGAAAGCGGTAAGTACAACCTCATTTACCTACTTTTATCTTCTTTTATACCCGACAATATTTTCCCCAATGTTTTATTTTTGTTTTCTCCATAATTCTTGTGGAGAAAAATCACTTAGCAGGACCTAAATTTTAATTATCTCTCCGGCAATTATAAAAAGTGTTGCAAGGTTTAAAAAGTGCAATTGAAATACAACTCATAGTACGGAATAACTTATTCCGTACTGTATCAGGCAATACTTATTATCGTTGAAATGTAATCCAATAGGGAGTAAAAAGAAATCGACTTGAGTAATCACTGTCATTTATCTCTTATTCAATTCAACACGTATACAGTTTGCATTCTCTTTCGGAATATATGCAACATTGGCTCAGTATGTGGAGAGTAAATTTAAGGAAAAGTATTCATAATGGTATTGTGATCGATGAGATATATTCATGATAAAGAGAACCCAAAAAGTGATAAAATCACTGTCTTAGTATGCAATTATTTTCGCTCTTATTTAGCCTTACCAGTTGGACTAGTAACTGTATGCAAAACTTTTGAATTGTGGGATACTAATTCATCCCCGTCTAACCATGCAATTCCCTTGCGCTTTTGCGTCTTTATGCGTGTGGTCCGTTGGAAGCGGCTGATTGGCTACCCCCTTGCTCCCTTGTGGGCCCTTAGTTCTTTCCTGTATGGGGAACCGAAGGTTTGTCCGTTGGAGGAGCCGGCATTCCGTCCTGCTGTTGGTTTTGCGAGTCTCCAGATGTGTGTCTGTATGTGTCCGCCTGGTTTGGATTAGGACGCTGGTCAGATGGAGGAGAGAGGTGTAGGTAGGCAGAGGGGCGAGCAGGTTTTGCGTGTCATGGTTACCTACCTCCTCCACATTCGATCGGCTCTCTTCTCTGCCATCCGAGCAGTTTTTTTTTGCCCTGTGAGAGAGTTCGGCAAGAAGATCAGTGGGCGGGTTGCTCGATCCGGACGATCAATATCGCCGCTGCTGCTGCTGCCGTCTAAAACCCACAGCCCTCCGGAAAATACCCCCCCCCCCCCCAAGGGATGAAACGAAGAGGTTTGGAATCGCTGTGTTTCGTGGAAATTAAACCGCGCGGGGGTATAAAGGGTACGAGTTGATGCTATGCTCAGGCAAGTTACTATTAATGTTATTCTTGGAATGAATCTTCTGCGGGAAGTAACGTTTCAGCTTCGGGTGAGAGCTCAGAGGAAATAGATCACTGCTAGTGTTGGTTATTTGTCTTGAACGTTGAAAAAATGTGACTAAAAATAAATGGAAAGGTTAAAACAAATGTTTTAGAAAGCCAGAAAAAACATTTGGAGACGCTGATGTCTCTAACCGCCTTCTTGCATTTTCATTGCCTTTAATTGAGCTTTCTTTTTGTTCAGTATTAGTACTAGATGACTGGAAAATCTGTTGAAAGGTGTAATTTAGTATCCCATTATTCTCTTGAAAATTCATTTTGAGCCATCTTCCCGAAGTATGAGTGCCATCTTTCTTCTTAATGCACATTTAATAAAAAGAAATTGAGCACAGCCATTAATAAAATTCATTATATTGAAAGCATTCAGTTAGCTCACAATGATTGTACCTTAGGGCTCAGCAACGTTATCTATAACTAAATTCATGCGTTGACGAATAGATATTTAATGATGCCTTTTACCTGAGTTAATTATGACCCTAGAATGGTGAAAACCGTGATATAGCGTAGGATGAAGGGCTTGAAGGAAAGAGATGACATCGATTGGCGGAAGCATAATAGATCACATGATCAGAGCAAGATTGGCATTTATGTGGAAAGGGAGGTAGTTCGCAGTGAATTGTAAAATGTTCGACAAAGCCTACCTAAATGGGTAGATTACCTGTTAAGAATCAGTTGTTTATGTTCCGATCCATCACGACTTCAGGAATAGATTTATATCAGACTTGAAGAATTCGTTCGGGTTGACTCTCTGAAAAGACAACTAATTACCTCATTTCATGATCTGAGTTCGAGGTTTTTTTTTCTTTTTTGAGTAAGAATTTTCTCGTCAGACGAATGGAAATGATGTGATGTTGTCTCCGACTTGCTTCTCCTCGCCGCCCTCCGCCTGCCCATATCAGAAGTCACACCTTCTCTTATGTGCACTGATCTCGTCTGTAACGAGAAGGACTCGTGACCGGGGCATGGAGTGAATCGGGTTCGTCCCCGATCGGGTCACCCGGTGGTGCTTTCAGGCTGGAGATAGGGGGTAGTTGGCCAACGGCATGATGCGGGGGGGGGGGGGGGATGGGTTTGCGTTAAAGAAAAGGAAAGGCCTATTTCGTATCCATTACATTAACGAAGAAGGCCATCAATCACCGGAGCGACCCCCCCATTCCAGCCGCCCTTTCTCCTCCCCGTCCACCAATCCGGGACGCCGCCGGGGCGAAAGGAGGGAGGGAGTGAAAGGCAAAGATGAGGGGGAGAGTGAGAAAGCATCATCAAAGTTAATAACGCAAGAGCTTTTGCTTCTGTTGTTTTTTCACTCCCTGATTTTCCGGAAAGATCTAACCCTCCCCTTCGCGCTAGATACACTCTCTTCCTTCCACCCCCGCCCTCTTTACCCCCCCCCCAACCCCTCCCCTTTCCCTCTACATACTCCCTCCAGTTTCCTCTTCCTCACTCGTGTACACAAACACAAGCGAGGCGCGCTGGGAATATATAACGAGGAACGGAAGGAGCGAAGATTCTCCCACCATGCCCCTCCCCACCCCCCTTCCCTCCTCCACCCCATCCCTTATCGCTTGTTTACCTTTCAACTTTCCGACCACAGCGCGCTGTCAACTCGCCATGCTCTCATCTATCAAGAAACACCCACCAGCAATTTGTATTTCGCGGTTTTTCAGCCGGCGGAGGAGGGAGGGGAGTGCACGCGGAGGGGTGGATTCCTTTATGGCGGGAGAGATAGAGTTCAACCCTTCCTCCTATGAAGATCCCGCGGCAAGCGCCCCCCTGCCGGGATTTTTTATTCAACTCTCTCTCTCTCCTCACTCTTTCTCTCCTCGGTCTATACTCGTTCCTCCCTCCTCGGCCGGACGCCTTGCCAGCCTTGCATCCCCCGCGCGCCGCGACTTATCGAAGAAAGAGAGATTGAGGAGGGGTCGGCGGGGATTGGGGAAGATGCTCTCCGAAGGCGCAGGAGAAGAAGAGGAGTCTTGATTACTTTGGAGGAGATGGCACGGGAGAAATGATAAAGGGGGCTCTGTGGGGAAGAGACGGCAGGGTGTCGCGAGAGAAGTGGGGGGTGTCTCCTTGGGGGTGGGGGTATTCTATACTCTTCAGCAGCCTCACTCTCGCAGGGAGAAAATTGAAGCGAGGGGTTGTGTGGGTGTGTGTGTTGGTTGGGGGATTATGTGGAGCACGGAGCAGAGTTTGGGGGCGGCTGAGCGAGGAGAAGAGGTCGTTTTAATGTTTTGGTGTCCTTACGGCTGAGCGTTTCGTTTTATGTCGAATGGTGAGGGAGAGGAGAAGCGGGAGGAGACGAAGAGAAATGGGAATGAGGAGGAGAAGGAGAAAACTATGGCCGGAGTTAAGCGGCGTGGTTTCCCAACCCTTTCTGCGAAAGAGAAATCTTTATGGGCCACCGACTTAATTAAAGGTACGACGTTCTCCTCGCGAGCGCACCCCGCTAAAGATTTTAATGCCATTTTTTTGTGAAATAAACTGAATATGGGGGGTGGGGGTGAGCGGTCATGGGGCCGCGTACACACAGGGAGTGGATGGGAGGATCGGTGGGGGGCTGTTATCCCGCCGTTAAAAATTATAGGGGCGGCTGAAGAACGAGAGTTCATTAAAGTCTGTGCGGGTGTGTCGCTGTTTTTATTTCGGAGTGTATGTGTGTGTTGGAAGCGATCTCAGGCAGGACCCTCCCGCACGAGATATCGCAGCATTAGCTCTAGGTATTGACGGCGTCGTGAGCGGCGGTTTGATGGCGTGTCAACCCCTGTCCCTCAGCCCGGCCCCGACTTACGGCGATGTTTATTCGCCCCTTATACGCACCATAAAAAGATATGTCAGACTCCCTCGGCGTCCTCTTCACCGCATCGCACCAAATGAGCATTTATGAGCCCCAGCATAATACGTATTTCAATTAAGTGAAGTTAAAGCGAGCGTTGTTCAATTTTTGCCGATGGATAAGTGTGCGTCGTAAAATATGATTTTTTCCTCTCCTATCACATTTCCTCTTCTATTGAGAGCACTATCACCACATTGTATGCCCTCGTTTAATAATTACAGAAATCATATAGGATAACTGGTCGTAGTTGTATGAGGTCAACTTATTTATAGTGCTTACGTCCTTTTTATTGATTTATATGACTTTTTACTCCTACTTTTATGCCCAATTACGGAAGTGAACGCGTATCCACCTATCAAATAATGTGTCGGAAAGATAACTGTGTGATGAATTCTGTTGTAATTGGGTAATAATAAAGATTATTATTTTTAGTACATTCGTGCAACTCCTCGCAATTTCACGTTCTTGAAGCTGCGGGAAGCTTGAAATGTTTTCTACACGACCGTATTTCTAGGCCCGATCAAATTCAGCGTTTTTGTTTAATTTTTATTAGAACGAAAATAAACTTTCTGATCGTGACTCCTGGGAATGAACTGGCACTTGCTGCTTCGATAAAAATCTCAATTGGTTAGGAATCGAATGAACGTCCATTTTCTAGTAATATTTGGTATTCCAAAGTATTGGGGGTTTTCCTCTTGCGTGACATCCGTGATTAGCTTCCCTGCTGAGGAAATGTTTCTATTCTCCCCTGACTTTTTGTTTTGGTTCTTTGATTAATACCTTGGTTTGCACATCACACGCCATTGAATTTCTTTTATATTTTCCCCTCGGATGTGCCCTTTAATTTTTATTCATTTAATTTTTGAGTTCACCCCGAAATCAGCAACTATTCATGAATGATAATAAGGGATGTCAAATGCTTATGGCTTCAACAGTTACACTATGATACGCACCATAAATAAGCCCTTAATTTTAAAACCGATAATTTAGTCCTTAAATCCACGCAATTTTTTTTTTGCTGTGTGTTTGCCGCAAAATGTTTTACTTGAGGTTCGAATTCACGCGTTATCTAGTTCTCTCTTTTACACATTTATAAAATAACTTCAATGTTCTAGCACTCTTAGAGTTTAACGTTGCTCTCCCCGGCAGCTGGTCTAGAAAAATGAAGGTGAAGAATGTGGAAATATAATTGGCTCACAAAGATCTCACCTACTTTGTTGAAGGAGAACTGAAACCATCCGCATAAATCTCTCCTGTGTGCGCATAGTGAGCGGAGGGAATATCTCGGGGATTCGCGAGCGCACCATTGTCTGCTTCCCCCTCTCATCTCCTGTTGGGTACCCGGAAGACGAGTGTCTCCCTTAACCAGCTTAATGCAGTTTCTTGAGTCTCTCACCGCTACATCTTAATCTCGCTCTACGAAAGGTACTTCACTCGGCGTTGAAACGGGGTCGTCCTTAATTAGTGCGTCTTCAATTCGTGCCCGAATAATGTTAATCGGTTATCTCGTTGCCAGGCGATATGCGAGATGGGCGCCGAGAGTGGGGGGAGGGGGGAAACTATTGCTGCTTGCTACAGGAACCCAGAGATGACTTCTGGCAATATTGAGAGGGAGCGGGGAGGGAGGGGTATTTCAAGCGAGAATTGTGGCTGATGGCTATCAGAGGTGGGGGAGTAACTGAGTTACCGGTAAAGATAGTGTCAAAGATTAGCTTTTATTTGTACTTTTTGCATTTTCAAAAAATATCTTGTAAGCATTAATTGTCATTTGAAAGTGATCTTTATCTTCATTTCCGGTGTTTCAACGTCCCTAGGCAAAAAAATTCGTGGAATTAAGTTTGATTTTTCACAAACATTATGCTTTTACTTCACAGGGGGATTATAGATCAAATGCATTTATTATTTATAAAATTTCAGAAAAATGTATCTCAAAACGTATGGTGGGATAGATTCATAGAATTTTTGACAATTTGTTCTCTTTTTAAGCTTTAATTTGTACTCATTACTGATCGTTTGTTTTACTAAGTATTTGGGACTAAGCTCTGATAATTTTCTATATACCTTTACCCATCTTTGGTGGGTATAAACGCTCCTACCAATGTGTGAGTGGATTGCGAAATTTGGGAGAAAGGAGGGAAAGAAGGAAGGTCGGGAAAGGGTTTGTGGAGGCAATTCGTGTGAAGATCCCGAGGGATGGTATGGGGCGGAGAGAGAGAGAGGTCTTTTCGGTGGAAATAGGTAGATGGAGACGTGAACTAGAAGGGAAGTGTGGCTGCATGTGGATAGCTGTGTGTGGAGACAGAGAGAGAGATCAAGGTAAATTACTGAGGAGGGGTATGGGAAGGGTGTGAGAGGGTAGTGCGGCTGCGGGGTGTCTGCCGTTCGGCTCCAGGGCGAGATGAATGAATGGCCTGAAAGAAAATGGAGAGGGGGCAAGGTGAGAGAAGGAGAAGCGGACGAGAGGAATGTGTTTTCTGATTGAAGATGCGTCGGGGTTTAAGAGGTGGGCGGCGGAGATTATCACGTTCGTCGTTACGCATGGGAGGGGGGGGGTCCTCCGGTTGGCAGGTGCCACCAGCCTCGTCAGGAATGAGTGAAGCTTTATGTATCGCAAAACTTGATGGCATTTCGTGAGAGAGAAACCTGGGCTCGGATGTGGTTGAACGAACGGAAGGACTGGTCTCCTACGTTTTTTAATGCGTTCATGGCTTTCCTTGCAATGCTGTCGATTAGTTCGCGATGTTAATTAGGTGGGTTGCCAAAGTTTTCTGGTTGCGTTAGTAGAATCTTCGATCTTCAGTTTTCGTGATTGAAGCCGTATCTCTTTTTGCTGTTGACGATTTCGAGTTCTAGCATATGTGAGATTGGTGGGTTAGTATTTTTTGGCTCTGCCGAAAGCATTTTAGCCCTTTATTTGCTGCGGTGATCTATTCGGAAAATGTAAAATTTCCATGGATTTCATCCGAAGTATTCTATTTGAAAAAAGGAGACTTTCCATAAAATTACGAAATTTAGTTCTACAACCCCAAATTACCTATTTCTTTGTTCTTAACTCTTTCCTCTTAAAAAAGTTTATTTTGTAAACCGTGGACACAAATATATCATCAATGGGTTTGTTGATATGCATGCCAGTGCTTAGCAATGTTCCTCTCTCACAGTTCTTCCCGACTCAACTCATTGACATTGAGGATGACCATATTTCTTCAATTTATCCTTCTCTTAGCTATGCATTCCTTCTCGAATATACTTCTAAAGTTAACTTCATCATTGCTGTACCGGCGAGATTTCGAATTTGGTTGTAGTGGCTTGTCGACAGCACTTGTTCTCATTCTTGCGAGTGTGTTTCCACATAACCGCAGTGCATGCAACTAACTCTGTCCTGGTGTTTCATCTGAATGAAGTTATTCGCTTGTTTTAATTTGAGAAAGCTCTTTTTTGTCCTTAAAGAGAAAAAAATGTATAAAAATGACGACGTCCCCGAGGAGGACACTTCAAATTTTTTCACCCGCTGAAAAATGCCTCCGTCTTTGCACTGTTCGATTGGCGAGCGTGAGTGGCAAAGTTTTTGCCGCCTCTCTCTTTGCTAAACCATCCGAGCATAAAATTGTCAGGGCGGTGTCCCGGCTCTCTTCAATTTTCGCGTGATGGGAAAATTTCTCATCGGGGTTGGGCGAGCCGGGCGAGGAGAGGATCTGCTCACATGTGTTTGTTCTGGAGAGAGAGAGAGAGAGAGAGAGAGCACTTTCGGTGGGAGTGGTGGTATTTAGGGGTGGATGTATTAAGGGGAGGAAGTTGAGCGATCGCGCCTGTCGCACGGTAGGCAGTTCCATCCTCCGCCGCCCGCGCTCCTGCGTCGCTGATCGCTGTCGGAGAAGCCCCAATCTAATCTTACAACGTCTGCGTTTTTCGCCGTCGTGTTTAATATAACCATAGGAGCCAGTTGTATGCAGATTAGCCTCCGTAGGAAGACATACCTTTTTCCACCTTCCTTCCTGCCTTTGCTTTCGTTTGAATGGTTTCCGATATTAATTTTAGGCCTTCGTCATTTCACCCCCGTGCGTCTTGTAAGCGGGAACGTGGCTGCAGCGGTGGTCCAATTGTTGCGGTATGCCTTAGGCTTCGGAAACTCGTGCAATATCAAAATGCTGCTTCTTGGAAAAATTGTTGGATACGTAGGTGGTGCAGTAGAAGGCGGACGGTGGAAGCTGTTTCCTGGAAGTTGATGTGTTTCATTTCGATGTATTTTTTTCGTGTTAAACGTGATATAAAATGAATCGAACTTGTGGCTTCTTGGGATTCTAACTAGGCCAGAATGGTTCCAAGTTGACGTTAGGTGGCTTGTGAACAAAGGTTAAAGTTGGTTCATCTCTTTATCACACCTTATACCAATCTGGAAGAAATATTAGTCTTCATTTTTTACCTGCGCTGTAGTTTTTATTTCCTAGTCACTGGCGACGTCCTTATTCATTCATAATTGAGAGAATTCTTTGTATGTGCTTTATCTACATCGGATTCCAAAGCTGCGTCCATAATTGTAGTACCATGTAGAATGTTTGCATGTCATTTAAGGAAATTATAATGTTGCGATGTGATTTTATTTCCCATTTTCATGTAATCTTAGTTCATTTTAAAAGGCTCATCAGGATATTAAAGGTATATCATTGCATTTTTTGGGCTATAAAGATAATGGAATTAATCCGTATTCTTTATACTCGGCTACCCTTTTCGTGCTTATGGTTGCGTCTTTGGAGAGATGTAAATAGCTTGTTTGGTATGCTTCTTTCGCTTCATTTTTCATGCGTAGCACAGTCTCACTCCTACATCACTTTAGAAATTGTTTTCAGTAAAAACATGATTAAATGTGTATTATTATAAATATGTACATCACATTTTTGCAAATTCTGATCGTCACATGTTCAAATTTATTTGTAAAAATTTAAATATTGAATTTTTATTTAAGAATTGAGTCCCGCGAATCTTTTTTCTTGAAAAAAAATCAATTTATCACTGGTGATTATTTTTGACTTTCATGCCTAGTGGAAGGTAGAACGAATGAATATGTGACGATGGGGCTTTCGTGGAAATGATCGATGAACGTTAGTATAATATGCATTAGAGTTTTCTCTCTATATATATATATCTCTCTTTTTTTATTTTTCCTGCTCGGCGTCCCGTGAAAAGGCGCCAAGTGCGGTGGCACGCTATTCGCTTCCCTCCCGGGCCACCCTTCCCTCATTAACCCGCGCTCACATTAACTGATTTCAGCACTCCATTTTAATTTGGCTCCCACTTTAGCTAATTAACCGCGTCACATATTTCCCGAACTGCTTCTCCGATACTTGGGAGCTCTCTTCCTTATCACTCCCCTCCAAACTATGCGGCTCCCCCCTACCCCCACCCCCTCGTGTTTACCTCTCGGTTTTTATAACCATCGCTTTCGCTCGGTTTGACGCGGAAACGATTCCAGTTGTGACATTTAACATTCGTATTGAGGCTTGACGCGATGAGGTTTGAGTTGAGGCTTCTTTTTCATAACGTTTGCCCTACAGTTTTTACCCAAACCGGCGTAAAAAATTTACTTGTATGGTTAATATTTATAGCGTCGTATCTAGAAATTTTCGATGAAAAATCATGAAGAGTGGAACAAAAGTCCTTCCCGTTCTCTTCGTGAATTCCTTCTCCAACAGAGATATCTTTTTTTTGAGGAATTTTATTCCTCAATCTATTTTCTAGTGATGTCACTTAGTTAATCTAAACGGATGTAAATAGAATCCAACCTCGATAAAAATATACGGTCCAGGAAAGGACGGATGTGTAAGGCTATAAATACGTAGGTATTTAAGGACAAGCTGTAAGGAGAATTGAGTTTAGAGCAGCTTCAAACGAATCTTAGAATTGTTGACTAGTGATGATGATGTAACTTTCCCTTCTTCATGGCATCTGATGTTAGGAGTGGACGAAATTTAATTGATGCAGAAACATGCTCAGAGATATTCTTGGCTGCACGTACTTTTCTCTATAGACATGTTGCAAAGATTTGCTTCAAAAAGTACTCCTCTCCCGATTAGGATGGGTGGGAAAGAGACCCTCATTTCGCAATGCCTTCCTATCTCCTCGCTTTTAATCTTCTCAGGGCAGCGGACTAATTGCATTACGCGCCGAATCCTCCTCTCTCGTGCGAAAATGACTGAGAAAGAAAGTGAGTTCGTGTGGACGACCTATTCATCACCTATCGGGATCCTCTCAGAACCCGTGGAAGAAGTGATCCTCCACTCCCGTGTTCCGTTCAAATGATACTGCCTCTTTTGCACTCCTCTTTCTCTTCCCTTCCTGTCGCATCTCTTTCTAAATGGCTCCCATTCCCAGTTGCAGAAGGCAATATTGACCCAGCGCGAAGAAAAAAGCATCGTTGTGAGCCGCTTATCGCCAGTTGGATCACTGAATGAATGAATGAATTAAGTATTACTATTTTACTAGCTTCTGGGCAGATTTTAGAAAAAAATTTAAAGTCCGCACAATCAAGGCCTTGCACGAGTCAAACTAAACTGGGGTATCCTTGCATATTGTGGCCACAGATAAAAAAAGTAAATTATGCTCAGCTTAAATCCCGCATTAATCGTGAAATGTATGTTTAACAATTTTATATCGCCCTTCGGGCTGGGAACAGGTGTTGCTATCTTCATTTCTTTTGGCTAAAATTTAGAGTGATTCAAAATTTTAGGGAGGCTTCTATCCAGCAAAGTTAAATTTTACTTCAATAGTGGTTACACCATTTTAGGGTTACACCAAGGTAGTTTTTTATATTTTTGTAAAGTGACAGTCGCTTTTCCTAAGCTCCCAACTCCAAATTCACGTCAACATACGTTGCCAAAATACATCAGGTTGGTATTTCGTGGACGAGGCTTGAAGATGGCTCTGCCGACTCAAAAAACGTATGCCCCCCCTTACTTTAATTTTCCACTGTCTCGGTTCGGCCGAATTCCTCCCACTTCTGTTTATTCTTTCGATTTTTTTTTCGTTCCCTCCGCGGGGGCGGGAAGGGATTGGTGGGGGCCGGGGAGGTTTGGGAGGTTGCAGATTGCCTCTGCCTGCCCCCTCCCTCGGCGTGAATAATGCTTGTAAATTGGTTCATTTGGGCCGGGAGCACAAACTTCTTCTTCCTGCATTCCGCATCCCAATGGGTGCACTTTACCTTGCTGTTCCACGGTTGCCATTAATTTGGGAGCTGGGCGTTGGGGTGGTAGGGAGTGGGGATGGTGGAGTAGGAGTGGGGGGCAAAAGCTAGTCTCTACCCCTTCTTTCTCTTCTCTATTTTTTCATTTCCCGCTCCTCCTCCTCCTCACCTCGTCTGATTCTCCCGGCAGCTAGCATTTCCCAATTTTTGTCTCCCCCCTCCCTTTCTCCTTTTTAAGGATGAAGAAATGGCAAATTGCACACGGCGAGGGCCACCTCCCCATCCCATCCCATCCCCCTCCCCCCATGCAAACACCCGTCCCTTTGAACTCCCGCTCCGCCCCCGGCCACATAATGCCATCATCTGGTAATCTCATTCTTCCAGCGGCGCGATCCGCCTCCTTCCGAGAGTCTCTCCTCTTTTTCCTTCTTCCTCCTCGAGATAAAAAGTTTCCCCTCCCCCCAGCTTCCTCAAATAACCCTCTCCCTTTCTCTTCCCTGCAATCATTTCCGCCTCAGCACTTGCACGCAAGGTAGGCGCCTCATATTATTAATCCTATTCCGGGTGTTTCGGCAGCCGTCACGTGATTAACTTGGCGTTTCTTTTTCGCCTCGGCAAATGATCTCGCCGTTTGGGGAAACTTCATCAATATCCATGCATATTTCGTCGTGTTTTTTTTTTTGTTCGCCAAATGATTTCAAGGTGATCTCGTAGTAGTGGATTAGCGTCACGTCCTCGCAACGTAACTGGTTGCTCTCGATAAAACACTAGTGTAATGAATTCTGTGACTAACGTTAATTTTTTTTATTCCGTCCTTACTTTCGCGGGTTCGGTAATAATGACTAGTGAAGGTGTTAGGATTACCGTGGTGTCAATTCTGAAAGTTTTTCATCATTTTCTTGACGATATGGGTAACCTTTTAGAGAGAAATACGTTCTTCCAGCCCCATTAAATAGTGAGGGCCAACGTTAAGGTATTTTAAACTTGCAATCTTAGTTGATTCTTTCCTCATTTCCGTCCTTAATCCATCGTTTCCTCAGCATACTTATACAGAATATTGTTGGTAACTTTATTTTCTTTTTTAATCTTCATTCACGTGGTGGTTGAGCATACTCAAACGTTTTCGAATTGAATTTCCCTCTCGTCGATATTCTTCCAATCGGTATTCCACTCCTGCGTTTTAGTATCATTAGTGTAACTTCTCGCTTTAGATGGAAAATTGCGTGAAAAAATGTTCGCCTTTGGAGAGCGATAGGAATTGAATATGTGTAATTTTTATTTTTCATTTATGGCTTCAAGTCGTCTGATCTTGAATTCTGCGATTGTCTTGTATTCACTGACGGTTTCGGATTGACAGAGGCCGATTCCTTGAGTGAAAAACTATTCCGGAATCGACCGTGCGTGCGACTTAAACCTCAGTGGAGTGGTTGCTGCCCAGAATTTATTTCTTAAGATACACCTTGGAGTTGGAATAATTGTACGGCGAATGTTTCAGATTCTCTTACAATTATTGATTAAAATTCCGTGCCAAACGAAATGGCAAAACTCGCCTAGAAGATGATGTTTGTGTATGGCCAACCTCAATTAGGTACGTTTTTTTGTAAGAAGTCGAACGATTTACGCGTCGAAGTTAATTCTCACAGCAGTGTTGTGAAAATAGTAGCAATGATGTTAGTAAGAGGATTAGGGCTTTATGGTGTAGATGCAAGGTGCCTGGGGAGAAGAAGATGGGGTTAGGGTCCAAATGTTCGAGATTTGGGTCTGGAAAAGAATGGAGAGGGTTAGGTAGGCAGACGAAAACGAGTGAGAAAATTCTCTGCGAGGGTTAAGGGAAGAAGAAACTCTTGGGATATGGGGTAAGGAGGAAACCACGGAAGTCAGTGCTCAGGTGGTGAAGTTCATGTCCGAGAGAAGAGTAATAGGGAAGAAGGAAGACAATCATTTTCAAGGCTGAGATGGCAAAAATTTCTGCTGCAATTGAGGCCCATCTTAAACCGTTGGCTCTCCTCTGGTAATCATAGTTCCACGAAACTGGGATGAGTAATGTGCGAGACGCCTCATTTGTCGCTGCAAAAGTTGGCCATGCAAACGCGAGCTCACAGAGCTCAAAGGTTTTCCAACACTTATCCTCACTCGTTTCTTCAACCGATGTTTGTTCAAGGAAGATCTCCTTACCTTCGAGCCCCTCTTCAGGGTGAACGACACTTGCTTAACGTCTTGTCATTCCGCCCTTTCGGGACATCAAATGACGAACAAGTTTGCCGAGAGCATCTCCCGAGCTGAAGATGACCCCGGAAGTTCTTTTTATAGTCGGCGATGGAACTTGATCGCTCTTCCCAGGGAGTGATGCCTCTGAAGGAGTCGCTATCCACTCTCGCTCAATCTCTCTCTCTCTCTTTCTCTCGATTGGCGTTGATTGCGCCACTTTGCTGCTCCCCAGCGCCCCCTGCGAGGGGGGCGCACGGGAACGGTAATCATTGCAATTATTGTTACTACCGTACCCTACCGTGGCTCGTGTACTGCGGGGAAGGGGATGCTGAAAACTGTGATGGGGGGAGAAGGATGGAGGGTAAGCGGAGATGAGGGAATGTAAAGAATAGTCTTTATGGATAGGATGCAGTTTAATAGGTGTTTTGAGCCTAAGGAAAGAACCAAATTTACTGCAAGAATGGGGAGAGGCCTAGCAGACTATGAAAATGGCATGCTTGTGATCCGCTTTGAACCTACCTTAATCTGTGGATTACGCGTAATCAGAATCCCCTACTAAGGCCTTGCGTTCGTTCCTTGCTTAAGTCTTCCAGCGTTTTTGGAAGCTTATGATTTATTTATTCCTTATTATTTCCTATTCTCCAGTTTATCCGGTAGAGTATCTACAATAATAATATTTCTCCTCCTAAAGGAAATCTCCCCTACCTGGTCCGTGTTGTTATTTGGATTTATTGTCAGTGTTATGACCAAGACGTTTTCAATACCACTCAATGCTTCGGTGACTTGCTTCGTATTCTCTTATTTTCTATCCTTTCTTTAAATTTCTCTATCCAGTAATAGGTCATTACAGCCATCGAAGTAAATGTTTTTTTTTAATTTTTTCAGCACCATAGAATAGCGTTTGACCCAATGCATATTCGCCTTTAATCGCTGTGGAAATGGTTAAAAATGGTATTGTATTCGATGTTCTTTTTTATGATCATATACCGTTGATTGATAACTATTTATCCCTATGGATTACTAATTTATCCTCATAGGATTAATTTGTGTGGGTTTATAATTTTTTCATGTTTTTAATATACCAATCGAGTACTAACGTTGTACTATGCGTTGAGTATTTGAATATATGTCGTAGCAGCTTGTCTGTGTTTTAAGTATTGCAGCCGCAAGGCTCATGCCGTTGCATCCTATGCCTCTTGTCTGCATATAATTATCTTAGCCTTGCGTGATGCGACTGTTTCTAATGCCCATTTTGGCCGAGCGCCTGAATCGCAGAGAACTTCCCGCCCAACCATCCATCTTGGGCGGTCCACCTTTGTACTTTTTGCTCGCGGTCGACTAATTCCTTGCTCGGCCATTCCGCCGCAGCACAATATGGATGGCTCTTCTTCGCCAACTCCCCTTCGTCATCAATTCGCCTTCATCGGCCCTTCCAGCCCACTTCTCTCACCCTCTGCCACACTCCGCCACTCCCTTTCTCCCTCTGTTGTGCGAGGAATGTGGAGGTTGACTAATGAGCGAGCGCATTCTTCTCCAGGATCCTCCCACCTGTCCTTCAACCTTAGATTCTTACACGCAGTATTCCTCAAGATGCTGGTCCGAGTTTCTTTGTCCTCCAGGTTCCGCGAGATTTCCCAGTTCTCGCCGACTCGTTCTTTTCTTTCGACAGCTGAGATTTATGACTTTTCAATACATGATTTATATCCTTCATTGTCATTTTAGCTTTGTATTTTGCGTATATTTATTCGTTCCGGGGCTTACTCTTTTATCCCCATAAAATCATTTCGTGTGGATTGACAATGTCTCCCTGTTTGTTATAAAACCAATCGGATACTAACACAAGTGTTGCGTCTTTGAATACATACCGTGGCAAGGGAGGTGTGGATGATTCCGTTCACGAAATGCAATTGTCCTGCCTGGATTTTGCCTAATATTGACACAATTTCTTAGTTACAAATGACACCCTCTTTGCAATGGGTACGGCGTAAGATCTGAGTTGAATTTGCTCGCACTTTTTAAATTTCAAATTTCACCGATTTTTTCCTCTCCCGTAACATGTCATCAATAATGTAATTTTTCCTTCTTCATCAAGGAAAACTTTTTTTTTAACTGCAGCATTTACATGAGCTGCTGCTCTTTGTACGGATTCATGGAGTGGAAACAATGCCGATTCAACTTGCGATGGGATTCGATTTACGATCTATCCTCCGGAAAGGATTAATATCGTAATGCGAGGGTCTACTGTACTTGAAATAGTTCTTTGACTCACCTGAGATAGCTCAGTGACAGGTTCAGTGACACTGTCTCCAATATTTTCAAGTTATGCTTGATTTAAAATCATTGGTCATTCCATCGATAAAACTATTTATTCTTCAGAAAAAAACATTTTTGACCTCGTCAATAGCATCATTGGCCTGTTACGTTTAAATCGCTACTCCAATTCGTATTCTATTCGAGGAATATGTTAGTGATGTCATTCTTTGCTCCATCTTTGTGATTAAGTACCTCCCTGCTTTTCCTTTTTAGTTGATGAGTTACAAAATTCATCTGTAAAACTCTTTTTCTTGCATGACGATGGCGCACTTATCCCTTATCTATCCCTGCTACTAGCATTGTGATGGCGTATAGGATGAAATGGGATACATAGCGGCCCTCGTGTGCCTTTTTATATTCCTTCCGTGCGTGAACTGGGATGGGGACTGAGGATAAGGACATACTATGGCGTGGGACCGCGTTTTGTGACGGTGAGAGGTCGTTGCCAGTAGAGGTGGGGGATTTGGCACGGGCGACGTGCGGTTGCTGTTTTGTTGGCAACGCCGCTCCCGCGGTGCGACTCGCCACGAGTTCTCCAATGAACCCGGAGAACAGGAGGTGGGGATCATGTTTACGACAGAATTCGGGCACGATTTTTTGCCGGCCTTTGATTAGTTTCCAAGGCGTCGCTCGGAGGAGGTATCTTAAAGGTGCTCGCTCTCCTGAGAGGAGCACGGGTGCGTAATTTACATGGGAGAGACCCTTCCTTCCTCCCCTCCACCCCTGCTCAATGAAAAGGGTGTTTTGTGATGTTTGCCGGGTCATTAGCGATCTTCTCCCTGTCTCCCTCCCCCCTCCCCCCTTCAACCCTCACCACCCATCCGTCCCCTCCCCACCCCTTCCCTCCCTCGCGTGGCATTTTGACGTGGCTAATAACCCCTTGCGATGGCCCATAAAAAATGATTGCATAAACCCGGATTTATGCCCGCCTTCCAGTCGCGGCCGAATTTTATGTCCTTTTTCGAGCGTTCGAATTTGAAACGTGTGCGCGCTTCGGGGTGTGTTTCGACGTGAGTGTTTGGCCGTGTCACCGGTTTGAGTGCATGGGCGGGCGGAATATTTGTGCCGTGTGCAATATTTCGTGTTTTTTTCGTTTTAGGGTCGCTGCAATGCATCACGCTTTGAGTGGTAATGGCTGTTTTTAAGGTGCCCGAGAGGTCATATTCTCTTCGTGCACCCTTTCTCGTCGTGATGACCTTCCGCGTCTCATCGACAATGAATTATTTGTCCAACTGTCAAAGAACTGCTGGCGTGTTAATGCGCGCATGTTGGATGCAGAGTGTGCGATATTTTTATCTCGTATATGTATTTTCATGCGTTTCAATTTATCTTTGACATTAATGTAAGCATTCTTTGAATATTTTTGGGAAGTATTGCAAATAGTTTATGCGCGATATTCCATAAAACCTTAGCCATTTAAAATATTTACAAAAATAATTTCATCGCAGTCCCTTTAGTTTGTTTTGCGTTATATGTGAACGCAATTGGAGCCACTGATAACATTTATTTATCTTGTGAAATTTTCCTATGTATTGATGATGCATTAAGATTAAAGATGCATCTTTCATGTTCATGGTGCCGTAATGGATATCGTGTGGAGACATTAAAAACTAAAGTTTCTTCATGATCGCAAACCAGTTTTGTCTTGTTAAAAATGCAGATTCCATGGCCCGTAAAAAAGTTTTTCGGAAGCACCTTTAAAGGCGCATCGGTAAAAATTTATAATCGCTTGTTTTATGGTCTACTTGTGAATGGAAATTCGGAAAGAACACGAGAGAGCGGGTAGGACGGGGATCGAACGAATTAAAAGGAGCGGATGGGTGGAGGGTCGTGTGGAGGGAGGAAGGTCGTTCTGTTGGTTTAACGGGAGGCGACGGCGGAGGAGGAGGAGGAAGGGGTCACCCGGGTGGCAGGGGCGCGAGATAATGGGATAAAAAAATGACGGTGAAAGGGCGTGTTAAGGGACATCGTCAACTTTCAGATTACCTCTGTTGCAGTCACTTGAGTGAGCCGAATGAAATGGTTCGGAGGGTTGGAAGGAGATGGAAATGGGGTCCGGGAGGATGTGGACTCGCTTTAGGAGCAGCACCTCCGTCGCGGTGGTGGTGGTGGTTATAATGGAGAAGTTAGGAATCGGGAATAGGGCGAGGGTTGGCCCTGGAATAATAAGCTCTCCTGCCGTGATGGCGGGGATGATCTTTTTTGCTCCGTCCTCCTCGCCGGATCAGGTTGGGTGGAAAATGAGCTGGCCCAGATAATATGCGTGTAATAATCTGTCGTCTTGTTCTCGCTGCTCGGAAATGCGCGGTGAATGAGTGCTTTGAAGGGCACGCGATCAAACTGATGACCGCCGTGCCTTGGGTTCGCCTCTTCGTTATGCCGTTGAGTTTTTTTTACCGTTACCGACACAATTGTCTTCCCGTCATTCTTGTGTACAAGCGTCCGAAATGTATTGATGGTGTGTTTTTTTAACCCTCCTTCACTTGTGTACAATTTTTAACGCAACTAATCATTTGTGTTAATTTAAAATTATATTTATACGCGAATTTTATGTGAATTTGCATAGCATCCATCATAATATATAGCAACTTATGTGACGTACCAGTTTTTGTGCAGGTAAATTGTTATCTTTAATGTTTATAAAAGGCTTCTAATATTTATAAAATTTTTCGCTAGTTTTTGAAGCTCATGTCCACACGCGGAATCTTTCTATCGTTTGTATTGTCTTGGTTTTGATTAATATCCTCAGCCCAGTGTTAGAAGGAAAAATATTGGATAGGTAGGAAATGGAAAGATGAGGTAAAGGTTTTTTTAGATTGTTTGACGAAAAGAAGGATGGGGTCGGAACTGTGGAACAAAATTGGATTAAAAGATGATAGTTCAGCATCCGTCTAAGACAAATACAATACTTTACTGGAGTGAAAACCCTTTTTAAACGCTATATTACTTAAAGTCAATGGATGAACACAATTCGAAAAGCCCTAGTTTCACCTCTGCTCCCATTCATTGGAACACATTCCAGAAAGTGATCGATTTTTTCTGTTCGTCGATTTCATCCCCGCAGTGACTTCGCGTAAGCGGGGGTGTATATTCTCGGGGAAGGTGTCGTCGTATCGCCCGAGGGAGTGAGTGCAGCGGGAAGGGAAGTGGCAGTGGTTGACGAGTTGGATCTCCCCTCCTTGCAATCTCTTTTCTCTCGCCTCCAACCACAAACCACCTCCCCCCCGCTCCACCCTCCCTGCCACCGTTTGCCTTCGCTCCCAAGAGATGGCGTTGTTTTCATTCGGCTGGAGGTTTTGAGTCGGTGACGGGATGAGAGAGGTGGAAAAGGCGAAAGGGCTCCCAGCTCCGATGCTCACTTTCCACGTTTGCTTTGCGCCCCCCTCCACCCCACAACCACCCTCTATTTAAATTAATCCATATCATCCCAGACGCCTCTGGTGGGTTCCATAGCCACCCTCCGCCCCGCACCTCTCCCGCTCTCTCCCCGTTAGTGTTGTTTCTGCACCAAGTTCGATCCGGCACCTCGACACCACCGCCCCACCCCCCTCGCCTCCGCCCCTGCCTCCTTTGATCCTCGTGAGTTGAGAGTGGAGATAAAGCCATTTCCCCAGGCTGGAGACGGGACGCGAGAGCTTTTTACTCCTGTAGTTTATACCTGCGTTCGCGCATGTACATAACCATGTGCGTTTGCATGTATGCATTGAAGTATGTACCCTCAAATCAAGCACGTAGCCAGGAATTTGCATCGGGTGGTGCTCTGCAGTACGCGGGTTGCCGCTACGGATATAATCATGAATTTCGTCAAATAAGCTGTAAATTTCGTTTGCGTACTGCTGAAATGTGCATTCATCGTTGGTATTTTACCAAAGCGGCAGTATTCATTGCTTCTTGTTCTCCTTACGCGTGTGATTCCGCAATCGCACTGATTTTTCGAAAATATTTTAATTTTTTCACGAGCTCTGTTTGTTAATATTATCCGGTTTTGAAGAAATTCCGGAGGTGAGACCCTGATCACAGCCCACATCTTTTAAGAGTGAAGAGAAAGACAGAGTATAACCGGTTTTGGGCTCCTAAGGGAATGCACGGCGGGTAGTTTCTGCCAGGGATAAAATTTTGGTGGTACTGATACCGTCAAAGCCCTCCCTCCTGGAAACGTGCCTACCATAAATGCTGGGATGTATACGGGTTTCTCGTCGAACGTGGTTCATGGCGGATGTGTTGCGTTGAGCCCGTCAGGGTGAGAGAGAGAGAGAGAGGTGCTGATAACATTCATTCGATATCATCTCTCGTGGAGCACCGCAGTGCAGCGTCGAACGAATCCTCATGCATGAATTTATAACCTATTTATTTGAATTAATATAAATTTGAGGCCATTCTCCATGCGTGCGATCGGGAATCGATAGGGAATTATTTATTGTTGCAAGCGTGCATTCATTCGACTCACCCCCTTTTGCCATCTCATATTTATATGCCTCCCGTTCGCATTATTTATGAGCCGAGCTGCTTTTGTTTGCTCGCCTCTGTGTGATGCATCGAAATGCCGATTTTACAAAATGGCAGGGCTTTTGCAGGAAAATTCTCGTTAACGCTGGGTTTGTGAACGAATCTATCATCTGAAAACTTTAAAGGTTTCGACAAAACTGGACGTATTTAATTTTTTTCTTATCCTTCTGCGATGTTTTTGAGGTTTAGTTGCGGTGGTACTGATGAAGTACTATTCATTTTAGATTTTTTTATTGAAAATAGGAAAAAAAACATTTTTCATGTGGGCTATGTGTGAGATATTTATTTTTCCTTTGTTTCCAGGATTCGTTTTCGTTCAAGATGAGTTTATTCTCTTGATAATTTTCTAAAATTGGCGTATATACGTTATTTTTTGCGCCGCCCCCGGAACAGAGCATTATCTAGGGGTTGTTGTTTAGCATAGATTTTAGTTTCTCATTTATATGTAGCCGAGAAACTTTGATTATTATCCTGTGGAATGATTTTCTTCGTTTCACTGTCGTTTGTTTAGAAAGGCCTTTTTTTAATAATAATTTTTCGTGTGTTAATTTTTTTTTTTAAATTCCGCTCCTAAACTTACATTTTATCTTTTAATTTCCGTCAAGAGGAAACCAACTCATTTGCATCACTGTTTGATGTGCTTGATTTTTGTCACCCAGTTACCCGCCGTTTCCTTTTTCTGATGTTGCACTTGACTTAGTTCTTAAGTTCCCGGGAATGGACACTCAAGTGGGAAATCCGTAACGTCCACCGTTAAGTCTAGCTTGTCGAGCGTGACCCAGTCGTTTTGATTCCGCGCTCGCAAATGAGCCGATCGGCCCGAAGCAAATTAGTCGCCTCTTACCCCCTCTGTTCGCCTCTCCACTTCACTAAATCTTTTAAGTCGAGAATCACCTGTTCCCCCCCTACCCCACCTCCTTCGCACCCTTTAAGAGAGAGAGAGAGAGAGTCCCGGCCCCTCTTAACCCCTGGCTCCAAGGAGAGGAGACACCCTTTCTTCAACCCGCCGGCATCGTCTCCCTCTTGAGGGACTGCCGCCGTGCATAATCCCGAATCCGGCCCAATCGAGGGTGTTCGATTATCGGCCCCAATTCCTCCCCATTATCTCCGCCTCGTCTCCGTTGTCCCGCCCTCCCGCCCTGCAAGGGGTTTTCACCGGGGACTTCTTCCTTTCAGTGGGGGCAGGCACGTCGCTTCGGCCTTCTTCCTTTCCCCCTCCCCCTCCCCCCCCCCCCACGTGATCCTAAGGGAGTTGGGCGCGCGGCATGTATGAGAGGGCGGTGGTGGAAACTGGAGACGTTTCCTCTTCAAAAGTTTTCAACTCCACTTAACAGCAGAGGATGAAGGGGGTCGGGGAGGAGGAGATGGGATGGTAGATAAGACAGATGTTGAGGAGGGACTGGTGTTATTGATGTTCCCGCTCGTTGGCAGTTGGGACAGTGACTTACCGCATTGCCAAACCCACGTTAATGTTTTGTGGTCGTGCCACTACCTCTTTGTCGCTAACGATGCATGGGTTCCGCGTATGTCTTGATGAATTTTCGTTTATCTCCGTAGATTTTATATTAACAGCCTCTTAGACTTATATGCACGTTTAATTTGCGAAGTAAACTCTTGTCGCAGTACTAGTGATTTCGGTTATATTTGCCATTTCGTCATTTATTTAGCAAATTCTTTTGTGCCTAGGAACCAATCGTAGGGCATTTTAATGCACAAGGACTCGTAATTCTAATATATTTTTTATGATAAGAAGGGATATGTTTTTATTGTTGCATCCTTGTCATATCCAAGAGATTCACCTGTTATAGGGACCAGAAATGTTAATTACGCTGATAGGTTTTCTGTAATGAGCACTATCAGAACTCTTTCCGAACGAAGCTCAGCTAGCTGCGGTCGAGAAGCCATTTTCTTAATTAAACGTGACTCTAAGAGTAATTCTTAGAAAAAAATTATTTTTATAATGCATTGGTTGTCTGGAAATTCACCAAGCATTCCCTTGATTTATACGACCAACTTGTTAGCATAAAATTATCTGCAAGTTCGTTATCATGTAATTATAATTCATAATTATCTGCAAATTGTGTAGTGAGTAAAAATATCGGCCGTTACGGTTTTCGTATGACTTGAAGCACGCATGACGACATTCACTGGTCGATCATGGTTATCCCCAGCGTATTTATCTTCTGGTACGTCGTCTTTTCTTTGGTCGCGCTAGTTAAACATCTCAAATAGACATGTCTCCTGTCGCTGGACTCACTGTTGGACCGTGAATCGTTTTTCACCGTCGTCGCTTCGGATCACTGGACAGTTCCACTTTTTTCCCAGAAAATTGATGGAAAATTAATTTCCACGGCGATGTCTTAAAAGCGAGCATTGAAACTTGTGCCGTCGCTCCCCGGCGTATTGCATATCATTTGACGACGGATGGGACGGCCGGAGGAGGGCGGGGGAGGGTTGAATGGGGGAGGAGAAAGAAAAGAAGGGGGCTGGGGTGGTTGAGCACCAAAAGGTTTTGATGGTTGATGAAAGGACAGAATCTCCCGAGAGATGGCGCGGAAAAGAGAGAGGGTGGGTGGAGAAAGGGGGTCTCGCCCACCCCCCCCCTCCCGTCATTTGCCGTGAGCACCCCTCCGTGAAATTGGAGGAGTAGATTCCTCCCCCCTATACTTCCATCGCCCACCCTCCTTTTCACCTTAGAGCAAGGAAGTCAAGGATGCTGGATCGGGAATGGATCACTTGCAATGCTTACCGACACCCCCATCCGAGGGGTTGGGTGGAAGATGGAACCCTCTAGTCCCAATCTCGCCCAATAAATACGAATTATTATAATATTGTTATTATTTTTCCTATAACTTTCCAAGGTAGCGATTCCAGATTACTATCTGGTGGGAGTACTTAGCGGGGAGGGGATGTTGAAAACTTTGTAAGAGGGTAGAATGTTAGATAAACGGGGGAGAATAAGGAAGAGAGTAGGATTTTTAGATAGAATGAAATGGAGTAGACTTATGTGAATTGAAGAAGGAAGTTCTTGAAGGAAGGTGAGAATCCTAGAATTCTTCTTAGGTACTCCTTTGAAACGTACCTCAATCGGTATAATACTTTAATGAATTAACTTTCCGTGCGGGTCGAGTGTTTGACTCAATTATTTTCAATTTAAATAAAATGGTTGGAAGGTTAACCTCCTCCACAGTTTTAGATTTCCCTATGAGACGAACGTTGAATGAGTGAAATTCGTAATGTTCGAGACTTCGCGATAGATATCTATAGCTGTCGCTGTCTAGTTCCTTCACATCAAATTCTACATGTTACTCCGCATGCCGTCTGACGTGTTCCCGGGAGTGTGATAATATCAGCCATCATCAAAAAATGAATACAAAAGGAGATTCGCATTTGAGATACACGACTACCCTCCCAGCAGTCCTTATTCGTTCAGGAGAAAAACGAATTTCTAAACCCATCTCATTCGTTCAGTGTTTGAAGGTAGTTTTTTGATGGTTTACCAAAGACCTCGGATTTAACCTTTTCAGTACTTTTGCGTGTAATTTACTTTTAGTGATTTATAATTTGGAGTACGCACTGTATGGACCAAGGGAAGTTTATTGGAGCATTTTCTGAACCAAATCGCTTACCCCCGCTCCAAAAATCGATATTTCCTCTTGAATTCCCGTTGATACTCATTACTTTTTCTATCTATGAATACTTAGGGTGTTAGAAGATTGAAAAAGAGTATAGATAAGGTAGTTTACGATGTGGGTCGTCATATTCTTCCTGCGTAAGGAGGTTCCTAAAATTTGATTACCTCGTTTCTTTGCGGGTGTTACAATTGTGGTATAACTATGCTCATTGGAGGCTATAGAGAAGTAATGGATGCTGGATTGGGTATGTAGTCGTTGGTTCTGTTCTTGCACATGATGATTTTTTAATGAATAATAATTTTATTTTTACTAAATAAATTTCGATTTCGCGTCTTCAGTGAACGAACTTGATCGTCTAGCTTTTCTGTTAGGCCTCGTGGGTTACAGAGTAGGTACGGTTGGTGCGGCCTGCGATGAAAGTCTTGGATAGCAAAGATCGCACGAGAGCGGTGTTGTCTGTCATTGGACGCGTGCATCTTTCCTCCTTCGAAGACGAGGAGGAAAAGGGAAATACGGGGAAAAGGAGTCATTGTAACACGCACCCCTCAGCAGAGAGAGAGAGAGATGGGTTGGAAGGCGTAACTCGAGGATCAGCAGCGTGGAGGTGGAGAGGGGATAACAGTTTTCCATCAAGGGCCGGGAGGGATAGAGAGGTTGAGAGGCAGGGGAGGATATTCACATCTGAGAAAGGGTCGCCAGGTAGGAGGAGGAGGTGGAAACTCATGGGTTTAAGGTAGGGTTGGGGAGGAGTGATCTTGGAGGAGGGGATATATATATATACACACACGAGGGCAAAGGAGGCTCTCTCCCTTGTGTGGGAGAAGGGAAATGGTTACGAGCGACCGATGGCGCCTACGGGGTCACGTGATGGGGCCGCATGTGCGCGTCAGGTGAGCAAAGGAAGGAAGGAACCTTTTTTCAGAAAACCCCTTCTCCCCCTTCACATCTCGCTCGCTCGCTCGCCTCCTCGGTCACAGCAACTTAGCGTTACTTAACGTGGCGAAACTGTTGAACGGGAAACTTGTAAATAGTGTAAGTTGCTACGCTGGAACTTAAGGGGTGTTTCTCGAATTGTAATGGTCATTGGTAGAGAAAAGCTTTCATGTAATACCCAGATTGCTGGAGAAATACTGAAGCGCTTCCGTGTTTGGTAGAGGAATGTTTGGTTAGCGAGGAGGGGAATAGAATAGGTTACATGCATGATGTAATGAGGTCTTATATGGAATTAAAGAAGAAAGTTGGGGGTTGGACTGACCGCGAAGATGTGCAAAATGCTTCACATTAACCTTAAGCGGTGAAATACTGGAATAAACAAGACTATTATAAATGATATCCGTCTGATAAATGTCCTCTGCTACATATTTCTTGATTGATGTGCGGTCTTGGCAGTTATGAGGGGAATATTTTGCCGATAGGTGTTAGAATTATCACTAGTCAAGTTACTCGTTGGGAACGAAGAATCCTTTCTGACCCCTTTCGGCTTCGTTATCCATCCTTCTTAGTCTCGCTTTTATCCCCGTCTGCTCACTCAATGCCTGATAACATGACCGATGCAGGAGAAGATGTCGCAAATTCGCTTTCAGAGGCGGGGAATTGCTCCCCACTCATTGATAACTTTTGAGTGTGTGGGAAGCGTGTGTTTTCGAATCGACGCCGGTTGCGAGGTCAAGTGCCGCGAACGCAACAAGTTATCGCGCGTCCCAATAACTACTATTCTTGTCGAACAGTGTTCCGATCTGGATCCGCGTGGGTGGATACGCTTGGCAAGCATTCCTCTTCTTCGTGCTCCCACCGATTGAATCAGATTTGCGTGATGTTTATCTCCGAAATTGGTTAATCCAGTTTGGCAATCATGGAAAAGACTTGATTTTCGTCATTGGAAAGCTTCTCTTTCAGGATTTGTAGGGAATATAATTCCATCGTCTTCGAGCATGTTCGTCTTAACTGCCCATTGCAGAGTATTTGAGGACTATTTTCATAGCTTGAATGAATTTGCGATCAATCAATCCTGTTTAATGCTCGTTTTGATTACGGTTCAGCCTTTGCAGGTCCTTTTTGATACATTTACATACATTTTTTGAGCGATGATGGAATTTAATCTTCTAATTTCTGTAGTGTTTGTGGGTTGGAATGAGATTTTTTCTTTTTAACTTTAGTAGGTTTATTTATTTTCCTGTATTTATCGCTTCCCTCTATATTACGCGCTTTGGAGTAAGGACTTGCTTTAAGCCAATAACAATCACGGTAGCATACTCGATGACTCGTAAAGACTTGGTAATGTCAATAACCATTATGCCTCAGGGTAAAAACGCTACGCTATGGGAGCCCTAACAGTATATTGTAGTCGTCTCGTGCGAAAAAAATCTGATCCACCTATCTCAATTTATTTACTCGCTTTTAATTGGACCATTACGGCTGGATAGCTGCATGGCGGCTGCAAGTAATCTGAATCCCAACGAGCGGAACATAAATAGGCATCTTGCGAACATTCAAGCTCACTTCGGGAGCCTTGTGAGATTGCTATTTCTCGATTCAAGGTTTCTTGACGTGAGCCAGCATCTCTCAAAGCTTTGAAATTTCCTCCACAATTCATGTAGGCCCGGAGTTACTGATAAATTGAAAGCCTCAGGAGCTGGAGTGGGATTATAAGCAGCCAACTTCGTGAGGACTGCCTAAAATCGAAAGGTGGATTTATGGTGTGAAGGGAGATAATGCCTATCTACCTCGGGCAAATTGATGATTATTCGAAGTTTCCTATCCACAGTTTCCCCTCTCGTTTATCAGTGGAAATGAAGTTTTGGCTTCATTTCCAATGGAGCATCCCAGACAGTAATTCTTCAAAGCTTCACAATTTACTGGCGGAGTCTCAAGTACTTTTGAAATATATTCCGTCCGATATAAATTTGAAATATATTCCGTAAACTTTTAAACTTTTGAAATATATTCCGTATATATTCTTTGACCTCCTGACTTTGTTTTTTTTCATTCTTCGGAAAATGGATTAGAATAGCATTCTCTGCAACTAATCTAGAATATTCTTAAAATAGAAACAAACCTATTAAAAGTGAGCCTATCAAAATAGATGCCGTGGTGACAGATTACCAAGGTACGTATGTATTCCATTATTGGACTTTTTCCTATTTTGTTTCCCATGGAAATTGTGCACCACACATAATTGAGAATCGAGACAAAGTTTATCCGATACATTAAATAACAGATTCCTATAATTTAGTTGTTATATCTGCTTTTATTCTTCGAGAAAGCCATTTGAAGATCAAGTGAAAAGCAGGAGGCTAATCTTCACTCTGATTTGAAATAGAAAATAGCTTCTTAGGGCATAATTGAAAATGCGTACGTATTTTCCTTTGCTTACCGTATCATCTTGTTTTATTTCCTCATCAAACACAGATAAATCGGCTTCTCTTGACAATACATGTAATAAATAGGTCTAAATTAGATGCTTCTAGCATGCGTGTGTTATAATGTGAATGTTGGTGATAAAAGGCGTGTTCGCTAGTCATATTGTTTGATTTGTTGATGCTTTGAGTTTTTCACGTTAGCTGACCTTTCCATAGTTAAGTTTTACTAACTTTTTGATTATCCATTTCAAAACAACTTTGAAACTGAAGCCATTTGGAGTTAGAAATAAACATTTAGACACGTGCTTATTTTCGTGATGCAGATGGCCAAAGGGCCAGAACCGCACGACTGGAAAATGTGAATACGTGCGGAAAAGAGAGAAATTGGCCGTGAATAGCGTTGCGTTCGGGAGAGACTTCTCCTTTGGCCGGGTGACCGCAAGGGTCTGCCCGCAGCAGTTGGCTCAACCATTCAATGGGCGAGGCGATTCTACGCTTGTCTTTTATGGTCCTTGGTGCCAGGGAAACTTAGATGGGGGAGAAAGTTGAGAGTCCCATACTACAGAGGTCGCGGGTGGTGATATTTAACGGTAATTTTGTAATATCATGCATTGACGAGCTGATGGAAGTGAAACTTTTTGCGTCGATAAATTCTCTCTTAGAAGATTGCAGCTTCTATCGCTTTAAGCTTAATACATCCGTGGTAATTTAACTTGGAATTACCAATTTGTCCGTAAAGGCATCATCATTTAAAAAAAAAGCTATTATGTGGTCGTTTGGCCTCTTTTTATGTCTTTTAGGTTTCCGTCCTTCATCACCATTATAACGAAGTAGTTTTACTAATTACCAATAATTCAATAGTTAAAACACCTGTAAATTACTGAGGGATATTGCTTTATTAACTGTTATTTTCTGTTATGCTAATTTATTTTTTTAGTGATTTCCTTACTATCATTCAAAAATTGATGTTTTTAAATCAGTATTTCATGGGATTAAATCATATTTCATGTATTCTGATAAAATCATTTTTCAATTTAATCTAACCTTTCTCACGGACCGGAAACTGCTTCATGCTTGAGGATACTTATAGCGGGATTTACTCCATAATTATTTCATAAGCACACGAAAGAAATGAAAAATATATAATATAGGGAGTTTATTTCATATGAGGGACAGGATTATATATGTGAGATAGAGTGAAATCATGACGATAATCCAGATAAGTTGTCAGAAAAATATATAATTTAAAGGCATGGGTTAAGTGCTACGAGGTCAAAAAATTGCGGCAGGAATTCCGAGAGGTTGATTCTTTTTGTATCCCCTAAAGCTTATTTCTGAAACATATTTTAGTTTATCGCTATGATTTTATAGTCATTACATGAATCTTCAACACAATTGCTGCTTGTCTTTCGGAAATATTTCTGCGCCGCGATTTTTTTTACCATTGTATCACGATATCGTATTTTACCATCCCTTTACATTTAACGACGGAAGTTTTTTTTACATTTTGCACTGAGAATTCTCGCGCCCCAGTAGTATTCTGCCCTCCATACTGAATTTTCAAGCGTATGTATCTTGATATTTCTTTTTTATCGATTCCGATTGTGCTAGAAGAGGTTACGATAATTTTGTTGTATTCGTTTTCCCGGAAAACGTAAACTTTTCCCGCTATTTTTGATGCGATCGTGCTTAAAAATAACCGTGCGCAATTTCCTCCTCATATAGTTTTACATTTCTGCAGCTTTTGATATACCAGCAGGTTTTTCTGTTTTTTTTTTTTTAATCCACTACAATTTTTCATCCCCCCTCCTGAATCAATTCTCCCGTACTGTCGAAGATTTGAACCGTTTTGAAAATTACCACCATCAGCGGTAATGAGTGCGTTTTTCTGGAGAGGAGGAAAACGGAATTTTAAAAAAAATCACAAAATGTGAGTTATTTGCGGATAGCCGAATTCGCACGAAAGTTTATTCATGATTTTTCGGACGAGTTCCGCGTTGACGTACCTTTTTCATTTTTATCGAAGTAAACCCGCCTCCCCTCCTCCTCCCCCATCGCCCTCGTGGGAAAGCGGGAGGAAAAGGCATTTAATCCTTTGGTTGTTTTCATTTATTCGACGCCCCAAGTCGAGTCAAAAAGAAGAATATTTAAGTCCATCGCTCTCTCACTCTCTCGCTACGGGATCCGTGAGAACAAGCTGCTTCATTATAATTTTTGCGAGAAAAATATGCAAAATATAATTCTCGTTTTAATGGGACTTGAAACGTTGGTAAATTTAAGCCTCGAGAGGGAAATAATAACTCAGTTAATTTGACTGAATCAACTCCGGACTCGGTGCCAGCGGAATAAATACATATATATATTTTCAAATTACTTTTATTGTACTTTGCGCGTACCCAGGGAACGGAATAAAGAGGGATTCCCGAGTTGTGAGGGAGGGTGTGAGTGAGGTTGGTATGCTCGCGAAGGGCGTGCTTGGGTTGGGGGAGGAAGACGCCTCGAATTGCATAGCAAGTGGCTGCGGACTTTTGTGTTATCGTTATTATTTTTATTCTTTCGTTTTTTTATATATTCCTTCCCCAGCGAGGAAGAGCTTTCGTCGAGTCGCGAATCCCATCTCGCCTTTTTGCGTGTTCGCCGCTTAATATCAGGGTCTGCGGATGGGAATTCTTGTGTCTTCCCACTTTTCACCCTTCTGCGTTCCACATCGCTCGTGCCCAATCCAACGGAATAAAAACAAAACAATATCACCACTCACACTCCCCTTTCGAGAGCACGGCCCGTACATCCACAACAACAACGGCTGCAACGACGCCAGCAGCGTGCACTGGTGCCGCTCGCGTTCCTCCCGCTAGGTTTTCTCCAACCATCGGAGGGTGGATGGGTTTGTTCATTTTTTTCCTCTTTCGTGCCATTGTGCGGTCGGCCAGCAACCCCGCGTGGTGGATAGAGACAGGCAAGAGGGCGCGGACGGCGGGAGACGAGCAGCCTCTCCATCTCTGTGTTGCAGCAGCAGTCGTACCTGTCGATTTGTTTGCCCGCGCCAATTTCCTTTCACGTGGATAATATTTATATATGCGCTCACTCTTCGGAAGAGTGTGGGTTACGGCGCGCAAGTAAACATCGCGATGCCGGATTTCCGGGATGTATTCAGGCAATCGAGTATTGCTCCATTTCATTCCATGGCAGCGGTGAGCTGGCGTATTTTTTTCCTCCACCCTCCTCCCTCTCTCTCTCTCTCTCTCCTGCTGATGAATACGTGGCGAGAGATTGGCGTGAATTAATCCGCAAAAGTTCAATTTTTTCGTAAGCCAGGCAGAGGCGTGAGGTTTTTGCCGTTGGGTTAGCGAAAATGTAAACGGATGAAATGATGTGAACTTAAAAATCTCCGTCCGTTCTTCGCTTTGAGTCGCGTGAGCAAATCTAATAGATTCAACGTCCTCCCTCATTGAAAGGGTGGGTATGCATGCCACATCTCTGCGCTCTTTCTAACTCCAAATATCTATTTATGATGATGAAATAATCGTTTATATTTTGTAATAATTTTCCTGTTTACTTAACCAATATGTTTTATAAATGAAAGCAAAGTTATGTTTTACAAGCATTCGAATGATAAGGGTATGCTTCCATGGAGCACTCTAATTTGCAATTTCCAGTGAGACCATTTCCCTTCCGTACTATCTATTCTAATCCTTCGCCTGCCTTACCCAACACTCTTCTCCCAGCACGGATTATTAACAACCCCTCCACGCTCGTTTCTCCATCCAAACCTTGTCTAATCTAGAAGTTTCTTCCTCTCACCCACCATTCCTAAGCGCTGCTTAAGTCCGCTTCCTCTCCGTCCACTTCACCTTTTCTATTCTCCTCCACGCCCACATCTCGTATGCCTCCAATCTTTTCTCGAACCTTGCACTTAGTTCGGATTTAAATCGCATTTTTCTGAACTCTCTTGTATTAATAGGGATACTCAGCGACATTGATATCGTCATACGACGGAGAGTGAGGAGAAGAGGAGTGTGGTGTCTCTGATGATATTATAATCCTCTGACTTTCACCTTGAGTGAATTACTTAGCAAAGTTTCTATGCTTGATGTCCCCATCAATATTATCACCAATGTAATAATTACATCCCCGTTGAATTCGCATAATAATGTTTCTCACAGTAGATGAAATATCTTTTTCTTATGGTATTCTCACCTAAGAGTATATTTTTTTCACTGGAGTCGGAATCATATATACCTCGCTTACCAGGAAGGTTAATAATGTTTCGGAATGATGGTGACATTTTTGTAACTAATTTTTCAGTAAGTTCACACTCGAAACTTTACGGCGATAGCCGAAGTAATCTCGAATACTAAATAGTGTTTAAAGTATAAAATGACGTTTTTCGTCGTTGAAAATGTCTTCAATTGAGCCTTTGCAGTGGAAGAAAACCCATGGTACTGTAAATCCTCGTTTTAAAATTTTTAAACGGGTGTAACATTTTATAATCTTGAGCATAGCATAGAGTTAGTTGGTTTACCATTTTCTCGGAGTGAAAAACAAATTGCTCGCGCTCACGAGCAAATGATATGATCTCCCCATGATTACCCTTTCGTGGGCAATCAAGAGAGATAACGCGCTCGGACTCGTAAATTAGAAAGCATTGTTGACCAAATGGCACTCGCCGCTTTTTATATTACCCCTTTCTTTTTAAATCTACCATCAAACTCGCGTGACGCGAAATTTATATATGCCTATGTGATTCACTTTTCGAGATCCATGAGGTGTTAATATCCGAAGTGAAGCGTTTGAAATTGATATAATTGCTTTCCAATGGCCTCGACGGTTGTTTTTTTTGCTCCGGCACGGGCGGGGTATCTAAATGAACACGAAATGTAAAAAAAAATATAGAGGGAATCGTTGGAGAGACCTGAAGTGTCCATTGGTTGATGAACCGCCTGCGTCTGCGGGGTGCGTGCTTTGCTTGTTTTGCGCGAGGATAAGGGAGGAGGGATGGGGGTTTGCTTGCAGGCGAATCATCCCCCCACCCTCCCCGCATTGTCTCAATCACATGCACCCCTTCCCCTTCTTACTACCCATTCGCAATGCTTTTTTCGTTTCGCCCTCCCGGAAGTTAAATGTATTTCCTGGCGTTTTTCCTCCCCCCCTCCGCCTCGTCCAGGCCCTCTTGGTATGAGTGGAAGGTTTAATTGACCGATTGGCCGAAATGTATAGAGAGAAATGATTCGAAGCGCTGTCGTCGGTGGCGATGGGAGAGTGGCTTTCGATGAGTTTCTTGCGTGTTATATTTTTCCATGGCCCTCGGTTGGGAGGGGGGGGGGAGGGAAATGTGTGGTGATGGTAGAATACAACCCTTCTTTTCTGCATTCCCTCCCATTTTTCTTCTCCTCGCCCTTCCAGTCCTGCGCTACTTTTCGGGGCTGTCCCTGCCCCGCGATCCCCGCGTTGAGGCAGTAAAAGCAGGCGTGGGTTTGGGTCGCGAAGGGGTGGAACCCGCTGAAAAGAACAAAAAAATGCTCAAACCCTCTCCTCACCCCCCCCCCCCCCCAACCCCGAATTTCTTTTTTAGCCCTCGGCATTTGTGGCAGCCCCTCCCCGGCCAAACCCTCCACCTGACCCCCGCGCCCTCACTTTTCGAAGATTTGTTTGGCCAGTCACGGATCGCCCTTTAATAATGCTGAAGCAGGAATCGATTTGGTATCAGTTGGGAGGGCTGACGCCTCTGCGCCGCCTTCCCCACGTCGGCGTCCTAAGGCTCCTGCGGATTCCTTCCTTCACAACCTAATTTTTTTCACCCGTATAACTCGGCTGTAAGCCGTGTTTTTTTAAAGTTATTTCTCTTCCGCTTTTATTCCCTTTTCCCCTCGCCGCATGGGATACATTTTTGTTGGCTGCTTTGTCTTTTGAAATTAAAGGTAGTTGCACTGTTCCACAATAATAATAATAATAATAATAATAATTGTTGTTACGGAGGATTCCGTGGGTATTACATTCATAAATCTTTGTCGGTTTAATGCCCCGTCGACTCATTTTTGGTGGAAAATATTTTTATACTCATTATAATAACAATAATCAATAAATATTATTACAGTATTCTACCGATTAAGGTAGGTTTCCATGGAGTACTAAAGAAGTGATCTGGGAGCCTCCCTTTCCTTCCAGCGCTACCTTCTTCAATTCACTGTAAAGGCCTACTCCCTTTCAATCTATCTAAAAATCCTATTCTTTTCCTTCCCCTCCCTCGTTTTCCTAACATTCTACCCTCTAACACTGTTTTCAACATTCCCTCCCCGCTAAGGATTCGCTCCATCTATACATTTTGTCTCCTCCGTACCTTATCTAGAAGTTGCCTCTCCTCGCCAACCATATCCAGCACTTCGTCGTTCCTTTTCCAATATGTCAAATATGTTGTTATAATCGTGGAAGAGGGCAACTACCTTTCATTTCAAATATGTCGAACGTCCACTTTATCACGCCTGAATCGGTTGAACTTAGCTTTGTCTTTTCCATAACTCACGACTCTATTCAAAGTTTATTTTCTAAACCACGCTATGTTTGTGCGTAGTTACCCTTATTTTGACAGGGAACCGTTGTGAAAAAAGTGAAGATGAGGCTGTTGAAGAGTCTATGATCTGTTGAGTAGCGCATTGCGGTGAGGAAACTTGGGCACTGATGATAAGGTGCGAGCTAAGACCAGGGGCGTTCGAGACCTTGGTGTGGATGAGAACGGTGTGAAGTGGACGGAGATAGTGGTGAACGATGAAATGCTAGACATGCAGGGCGAGGAGATGAGACTTCCACATGAGATTTGCAGGGGACAGAGGGTTTTGATGGAGGGAGTACCGACCTGGGAGGGGCTGGTAGAAAGTGTTAGAGGGAAGAATGTTAGTTAAGTCGGAAAGCGGGAGGAGGAGAATCGTAATTATAGATAGAATGAAAGGGAATTTGCCTCACTGGGGACAGAAGAGAGAAGTTCAAACTGGGGAGGAGAGACAAGTGAAATTTTCCATGTAAGCTTGCTTTAATCAGTATAACATCTTCCATGAAAACCCCTGACTGTATTTTTTGACGATCATATCGAACCTGACTTTGTGAGCGGCTTGAATTGCAGCTTTTGGTTGCATTAATAAATATTTTCTGGTTATTATTTTGTTGGTGTCACTATTTCGGTTGGTTCGTATATTAGTTAAAACGCGTTTTCTAGTCTAAAATTTGGCACGATAACTCGTCGCGTCAACGTCCTTACGTTTTGCCTTGTGATTCTCGCCTGAACTTGTTCCTACCAAGTGTAGCCGTCTCTCTCCCTGCCCTCTTTTCCCTTTCTTAAACCATTAGTTCTCCTTTTTTCGTCTTTTTGAGTCGACGGGACTAGGATATGTTATTTTTTTAGTCATATCTCAACTCCTTTCTCTCGTAATCGCTTTCTTTCCCTCCCCCCTTGAGTTAAGGCTGCGTTGTTTCTTACCGTTCTGACCGCCAAACAGCCGAATCTCCCCTCTTTTCTCCAACCTCATTTCAAGTCCCTTCCTTCCCCGGCCGACCTCCTTCATTCTTTCATTCACCACGAAGTCCCTCCCACGGGGGTCGGTTGTTCGATAATTTTTCGCTTCTTTATCTCTCTCTCTTTTTCCATGAAAATTGTACTTCCTGTTTTTTCCCTCAGCTTACCTTTCCTGTCCCTGCGGGGTGATTTTTCTCGCGGCATGCTGGTGAAGAAATCGCCTTTTTTGTAGCTGATTTCTCGCTGCGAATAACTGTCAGCCGCGTAATTTTTCGTTGCAGCATGGCTCTATTTCACAATGGCTATAAAGTGAAGAGCTCTTATTATAACATTTTGTCACACTTGTTAAGAGTTAACTTTAAAGTGTGCATAGAATGCTCCTAATATTTGAGATGTTGGCGTGGGCAAGGGCTAGTAACATTGACTGGGAGGAAAATGAACCGGGGAGCACTCCATGCGGTTGAGTGTACATGTGAGCGAAGAGGATGATTCAAGATCTAGGATACTTTAAAGTTCGAAGAGTAAAATATTTGACTGGGGAGGCAGAGTATGAGTTTAAGGTACATTGAGAAGTCAGGTTTATGGAAAACGGGAGACATGAATTGTGAATCATGATAACGGATTGCAGATGTGAGGATTTACTTTAGGATGTGAGAAGTCTCAGCCCAGCTTCCATCAGAACGTACGCGAAACGGAAGACCAATCTTTGTTTCATTATTTGCCTTTTCTCCGACTTCAATGTCTGCAGCCACTCCATGGTAATAGAGAATAATCAATGAGACAGTGAGAAGCTTCTAGGTGTGAAACGAATGAGACAAATTTTGGATGGAGCTAGTACTAAGTAGGGAGGGGATGCTAAGTCAGTGCTAGGGGAAGAAAGTTAGCAAGCGGTAAAGGGGACGGAATAGAGTAGAATTGTGACTATTGAAGGAATAGGCCTTCCCGGGATTTGAGGAGGTAAGTTCAATTTGGGGAGGGGATGAATCGCAAAATCCTCCGTGTATACTCATTTAAACCGGTGGAAAACCATTAATAATAGTGCCTGTGATCATTCCTTTCCTGAGCCAACCCGCATGGTAAAGTGCTGCCATCTCTTCATCGCCGTCAACGGTTCTTCCCCTTGTCATTCGCCCTTAACTAACTTCGCGTGCCCTTTCCGAGTGATTTCCTCGAGTCGCATTGGCCCAGGGTTCTGCGTGCAGCTCTGTGGCCCCTTGCTTTTGCTTTATCATCATCATATCGTGCCTCCCTCTTTTTTTATGCGCCCCGTCGTACTTTTTTCCTTTTTTTGTGGGACGAGGGCGGGTCCTTTAATCATCGGTTGTTTCGCCGCTCAACCCTTTCCCATGTCTCATTTCCCCGCCCCTCCTCCCCTTTCATTATCCCTCCGCCCCCACCCCCTCCCACTCCTCCTTGCCCACCTCCTTCGGTCCTTCTCGTGTCGCCGAGGTTCGTGATCTGCTAATACAATCAGTTTATTGGAGGCGGGCGAGGGAAAAATGTCAGTCCTTGACGCTCTTTCTCGGAGATTTTTAGGGCCTCTGTGGAAATGAGGCTATATTTTAATAGCCCGGCTGAATATTATCAGAAAATCGAAAATTAAGCATTCGAATTGAAATAACCAAAAATGAATTTAAGAAGCAGGACTTTTATATTTTAGGAATAATTTTTTTTTAACCTCAGAATGATATCTTTGAGGCCTACTTGATACTTATATCTTACGCTGACTGGCAGTGGAAGGCTATTGTATAGTATGTGGCTGTGATGATATTAAGATGTGTGAAATATGTTATAAACGTTTGGTTTGATTCATCTCGAACGCTATAATGGTTGGTGTGGAGCCTTAGAATTATATTACTTAATTAATAGTGGTGTGAGGGAAAAAGGGATGGAGAGAATTGACTCCAGGAAACGACGAAAGGAAGTAGAACGTTTTCCAAACCGCAAAGCCAAATCTAGTGAAAAGATGGTTATTGGCATCCGTGTAAGATTTGTACAGTTGTTCTATTTTCATGGAAACCTACTTGGTCTTGGTTAAATAAGCATTGGCGTATAAATGACAAATAAGGGCTTTATTGCGACACTCGATGCCTCTCTCCAGTACTGTAACAAAATAACATTGCTGTGCTATGTGCATGGTAACTCCCCATACTCGTATGATTTTACATCCCGATGTCATTTTCACGAAGACTTTTCAATAAAATAGTACGGATAGAAGATCAATGCAATGAAATGGAGCTTACAGTCGAAGGAAATAGCATTCAAAATTATAAATATCGTGAAATAAGGGTTGCAACATTGTTTTCTATTTAAAAACCTCGCGTTTATCCCTGCCATCTTTGACTCTGGATGTATTTTAACCCTCTACATCCTTCCTCGTAGCCCCCTGCTCCCCTCCCTTCACTCAAATATGTGATTAGGTATACGTACATTTACAACCCCGTTCCGTTTTTCGGCTGTGTTTTCGCGCTGGATATTTTCTGACGCTCTCACCTTGAAGGAAAGTAACGTTCGGGCTCCAATCCTTTCCCTCCTCCCTCCCACCTGTGTCTATGTCTTCCAAAAGCATGCGAGCACGAGTACTCTACTGCCGAGGTATCTCAAGCCCTCTCCGCTCACTTGCACTGGGCCTCCCCTCATTCGGTTCCCGTTTGCTCCACCGCGCGTAAACTTTCACTTTGTTTGTCGCACGTACTTGTTAAGTCTCTCGATCATTTCCTCGTGTTTATCTTTTGATCCTTGAACGTGTCGTTGCCATCCTCATCCTCCCTCTCCCCCCCCCCCCGCTCTGCTCTTCCCCTGGTGGCCAAATGCACTCTTTCCATGTTTACTCGACCCCCCAGTGTTCCCCCGCGCTGGCGCGTCCCCGCTGCCTAGGAAACCCAAACAAGATCTCTTCTTCTTCTTCCTCGCCCGCCTTATCCTCGATAAGAGCCACCTTATTCTCTCTCTCTCTCTCGCAAGCCCACTCTCTCTTTCGCTCTCGCCTGCGCTAATCTTAAATGGCTGTCGGATGTCTTTCGGCCTTATCAGTCGAGGCACACCTTCCGTTCACGCTATGTGATTCGGGTCTGTTATTGACGAAGTGGAAGTGACGAGTTCATCACAATCCTTGCTCGTTTGGGAACTGTGTAGTGCCTTCATGTTCTCTTTCCTTTTGCATGCTTTCCCCTCACCTGTACTGTATTTCTTAACCATCATCACACTTATCTAATCGATAGACTGTGTTTGTATAGATAGTTTGACTAGTCTTATTATTGACTCACAATTTACCTTTTGTCACCTTGTAACTCAGCGTGAAATTATTTGTGCGTAATGTTTTATATTTGCCAGAAGTGATGGTTATGTAATTTTTTAAGAAAAATAGTTGAATCCCCAAAATTTCGTTGGAGAAAGCTTTACTAATCATCATTTATTTGGGAATCAAATTTTAAAGCATGCAATTTTATTTTTACAACTTTTCGATCTACAAAATATTTAGATGAAACGACTGGGAGAAACTGGGGTAATGAGTGTTTGCGGGAGCTATATCATCCCTAGGATGTGGCAGTACAGGAAGAAAGATGGTGATTTGATGAAACGTAAGGAGTGAGATAGTAGTATCTTAAATGGAGTTCTCGTTCTACCCTTCACTTGCATTTATCTCCACCATGCCCCGAATTTGTCCTCTGGCGTCGATGTCTCCGTTTTCCGTACCTTATTTCCTCCACCCTCCGCCCCTCCATATTTTCCTTTGAATCCCTTTCCTTCGCCTCACTTTTATGGCCGTGTGCGAAGGCAGTGCGAGGTTTGAAGATGGATGGAGGGAAGCGAAGAGGGAAGGAGAGGACTTTGAAGCGGGAGGGAGATCCACCTGCGAGTAATTTATGCTCCTCCGAATTGCTCTCCCCTCCATGCTCATGGAAATTCATTCCAAAGGGTTGAAAAATTTAACGAGTCCCCGTATCCCAGTGAATTATATGTCGTTAACTAGCTTCCCCGCCGCTATCTGTTGCTTTTCTCGTCGCCCTGCCTAAGCCTGGTTGCATAAAAAGTTGAAGCTGCTTTTTTTTCGTGCTTCGAATGAGAATCAAAGTACCCGTATCCATATTTCACGAGTTACATCTTCTTCTTCTTTATGAGACTACTCTTTTGTATTAAGTTGGGCCTTGTCTTCTTCTTTGCGTGCAGTTTCCTCCGGTAGCATATTTACCGGGCTATATTTTTGAGTCGGATGATCGCTGGCTAATCAAATGGCTTGGGTGTTCTTTTTACGTACAGGATGGACTTTTCTTTGCCCAGGTTTTCATTTTTCTTAGCGTAGTTTTGAGATGCTTTTAAGCTGCCCATTTTTAGGCCAATTCATTCCCATGGTTATCAAACGGATGAAATGACCCTCCGTTTTCAAATTTATACGAAAACTTTGTGAGCATGCAAGTTAGTGAGCTTTATGAGGTTGCTTGGCAAGTAAACGTGGGGAGCAGTGCATTTTGAGCCATAACTCACGCGAAGGTATCCTTACGTAATTTGAATTGTCCCAATTCAGAAATCTTGATGACACTGGTGCAGTATGAAGCGAGCCGCATGTACTTACTCAGTGTTGAGGGAGGGGACAAGGGCGCAAGGGATTTCCAATGCTCATGAGCTTACCATATGCCCATTAATATTGATGCCGAGTCCTCGGGTGAATTATATGACCGGATTTTGTGCTCATTAAGTTATAATTGAATTTATAACGACCCATTAAATTTATTTCCGGTATAAAATTACTCGAGAGAGAAATCGTTCGTCATGGATCTAATGATGGAGTGTGTGGTTCATTAGCGTAGAATTTATCTCCGAATGGACTGCATAATGATTTCGGCTGGATCCCCACATTTTTCACGGCACCTCTCGACCATTCACTCGCGGAGCCTATTTTGTCTCCGCAGTCTCATTATGTATCAAGCGAGATGACAAATATGGAGATCGTCTTAATTTTCCCGAGGCGGAAATTTTTTTCTAGGCCTCCTTACAAAATATAAAAAAATATGCCAACCAAAAAGAGGAGGAAGTTTTCGGGTAAATAAAAAATGGGCAATAAATAACCCCCCAGTCGGCGTATATCAAAGGGGTTGGGGGAGTTTTTCCGGCAGGGTGCAAAAAAATGTATGTCACGTAGTAGATCGGTATAAAAAAAGGGAATTGGAGGGGAAGGGAAGGGATGGGAGAGGAGGGATGGTTGGTAAGAGGATGAGGAATTAAACGGCTCTCTCTCTCTCTTACTGCACTCATCCACCTTCATTTTTTCCCTTCTTCTGGTCGGGATTTTCCTGCCCGGATATATATGAGGGGCGCGTCTGGAGACACGTGTCCGTACTGCCGAAACTACCCCTTCCCCTGCCACCATCTCTCACGCCGGTGTTCTCCTCTAAACCCCCCTTCACTCACTCGGAGAGCATAAACGGCGTGGCGAGATTACCCTACCCCTCCTTTCCCCCGCCTCCTCCTGCATCTCCCACGCCATTCTCAAATCCAGCCGCCCGTCCTCCCACACAGTTCACCCGCTCACAAATCATAGCGAGAGGTAATTAAGCCCTTGGGGGAGTTGGGTGGGTGTCCCCTCATGGAGCCTCCGCCGCGGCTGCGCAGTTCAAAGCAAGTACTTCAATCCAACATTTTGTGTAGTTGTTTAAGTATTCTAACGGTTCGAAGTTGGCCTTCCGTGGAGCATCTTGAAGATTAGCGCGGCCTGTCTCCCCTCCCCAAATATACCTACGTCTTCAATTCACAATATAGCCCACTGCCTTTAATGTTGTATTTAAATCCTGTTCCCTATCTTCGCCTTCCTTGTCTACATAAAAGTATTCCATTTAAAATTTCTTTTTACTCTTCCTTCCCGCTCAGTAATCCCTCAATTCAAATCTTTTGTCTACTCCGTATCTCATGTAGAAGCTTCATCTCTTATTCCAGAATGTCAATCTCTTCGTCTTTCCTCCTCCTCTCCGTCCACCTTGCCTTCTTGCTTTTTAACACTCAGGTCTCGAACGCCTCCAATTTTCTCTCGTCCTTCTTCGTGTCGATATTTGCGCACCTCGAATTGTAACATTAGATTCTTCTCTATCCTTTTCTCAAAACGTTTCCTCCACTTTGTTGAAAAGTCTTCTTTCATGGATTACTCCTTTCGGTGCTAAGAAGTGAAATGATGGTACGTCCTCTGTGGCTTATAGTTTAACGAATTCATTTTTCACGACCACTCAATGCTTCAATGGCTATTGCGGCACTTTTAATGTACTAATAACGCGTTTAGACTTCAATTACATTATTACTGCTTACGACAAAAATATGATAAAATGACTTGCCAATATTTCATTTCTATCCTGATGAAAACTTTGACGCATCTTTTATCATTATTTTGCAAATTAACATTATATTTTCCAGAGAAAATCTATCTTCTAACATGACTAGCCTCGCCGTGAGATCTTTCTGAAACATTCCCATTTTTTTTTGTTTTATCTAGAGAATATTGTTCGGAAGAGCCAATGTTTTTATCGTTATTGACACGCACTCTAATTGAGGGGGAAGGGTGTTTTTTGAAAAAATTTGTTTACTTAGTTGGCACGTGGAGCATCCTTAATTCCCCTGGCTTTTTTATTTAGTTCTCCTGCTCCTCACCCCTCTGTCACTCCTTCCCTTCCTGCCCCCACTTCACCTTCACCCCAAACTCCCCAAGTAAGCACGCGTGACAAGGATGAGGAGAGGCAGGGAGTGATGTCGCGTATTCCGGTGTCACGTGTTCCCCCTCCGTCCAAAGGGGAATGAATGGAGGGCCCGTGACGTGATGAGTGAGCACGCGGTTGTCACGCCGCGGCAACACCCGCACGCTCCGTAATGGCGGTCGCGCTGATGGCCCTGCACTGCACTGCCACGCCCCCCATTACTCACATGCGCTTCTAGTGCATATTAAATGCATATTTAATGCGTGCTCAAAATAGAGATGGTTTTGTGGACGCAATACATCGCCATTATTTTAATTAGGAGGGATTATTCGCCTGGGTATGGGTTAGGAGAGTTTTGTTATGTGCGGGGATTCTTGAAAAACAGTGATGGAGGGAAGGACGTCGAGTGAGCAAAGAATGGGATTAGAGAAAATAGGATTCAAGTATGCATACGGAAAGGTTGTTGGCCATATGGTAAATTAAAGTGATCATTTCTTTTTTTCACCAATTCATTTTATTATCGATTTGTAACAGTTCGAAAAATGAAGAGAGTAATATATATACCATTAGAGTTTTGCCTTCTAAAAGACTGCAAAAAATAATTGATTGTTGGAACTACTTCAAATATACGCAACCAACGTATTTTATAAGTCAGCAGTGAATTTTTTTGACAAAACATTGAGTTTAGTTCACATTAAGATGAGGAAAATATATTTTAGGCACACGAAGTTTATTTTAAGCTGAGTAAGGGTACAAGGTGGGAAAAATTTCATGGATCAACGAAGTTGGGAACGTGAGCTTGGGCTACGTAAATTGCTGTTTGGCTTATTTCCCCCAAATGTCCGCTCCCCCCTTCCCTCCTCTTCCTTTCCCTCATATCATTCTCACGGAACACTCTATGTATGCATCATGCAAACTTGGGGCGTGTTTTTTTTAGCCAGAGGGAAATATTATTCACGTGCTAATGCCCTTCCCTTTCCCTCCCTCTCCTGTCTGTCCGTCGCGCCGAAACGAAGAGCAGTGTTTGCCGTTTCCCTCACCCCCTGCCCCTCCCCCCACCCATCTGCCCTTAATGCTCATCTCGTGTGCCCCTCACTCATTACTCCGACCTCTTCCTGGGCGCGCGCGATCACGCTCTGCGCAGTTCCCAGAGTTCCCGCGGGTCGGCGCGTCCGTCGCAAGGTCGTTCCCTGTCGTTCCACTCGTCGTAGGCAAAAGCGTCCGTTTCGACTCACGCAGGAGTGAAATATTGGGCTGGAAAGTTTTTGGCCATCCTCAGGCCTCCTCCATTCCGACTTCCTCCCCCCCCCCTCTCTCTCTCTCTCTCGCCTTCCAAACCCGCAAATAATAAATGTCCGTGTCGTGCATGAAGTAATGAATGCCCGCGTTAAACTCTGTTCGACCCGTCGGGATATTTCCTTGCGTCTCGCCCCCCCCCCCCCCCCCGTTGAGCCTCCTTACACCACCGACTCCTTATCACGACCAAGAGTCGAAGTTTTTGAAAGAATTTCGTATCCTTCGCCGAATCCTTGACCTGAATCTCGTCGAAATGTTAAACCGCGGGCGACGACGGCTGAGCTGCCGTTCGAGTTGGAGTGAGAAAAAGCACTGGAATTGTGTAGCTTGTAATAATATATTTTCCCCTGGTGACGTGATGCTACAGGATTTACTATATTATCGCTCTCGTTCGGAAAATGTTATTTTTTCGAATCCGCTGTTCCAACGTATCCTCATTTCCACGGGTGATCATCTCTCTTTTAACCAGTGCGCTGTTTAGGATTTTCGGTAGACCCGTTCTTATCAGAATGTGGACAGCGTTGCTTCGAAGACGTATGCTGGAAATAAAATATTAAGTACCTGCGTTATTCTTCCACAAATCTGGTTGGTCTAGCTCTATAATTATCTTTGTACTGTAAAGAGCAATAACAGTATTCACGATTTCATCTCGATTCATCCCATTGATACGTTAGTTTTTTTTAACCATAACGGTTAAGGTAGATGGTTAGGAAACTAGAAAAGGATCTATAATGGATTTCTGTGCACGTGTCATTATATAGGTTTTTTTTTATTCAAAAGGCAGAGAAAACAGGGCAATCAGGAAAAATTCAAAGAATTTGAGATGGATCAGGAAAAGTCACTCTTCTCCATGGCATCTCGAAGGGCTATTAATCTAGATTGGATAATAGGATCCGTGTGTGTGTGTGTCAGCCGGATGGTCATGTTCTCTCGTGGGGACATTGCGCTTTGGAAGTTGAAAGAGACAACTTTCGGGCAATGTTCGGAAAAAATGAAAAGTTCGGCGCCGCCCCACTTCTGAGAGGGTGGTCGGATAGATTGTCTTCGCCGCATTTGACTAGTGGCGTCTGTCCCGCCCCCCCCCCTGCGGTCGCTCTCCCCGCCATACCTCCTCCCCCTTTATCCCTACTTCGCAACAGTGTCTTCGGTTGGAGTTTTCCGTCGGTTATTTCTTCTTTTAAGCGAGGCATCCTCTCGACGGAGTTTTGAATGAAACGGCTCGAACTTGATATTGGCCGTCTTGCAAAGAGAGACTTTAAGACGTTCGTGTTCAAGTCCAATGACCCCCACCAGTATAAACATTCCTACGTATCTGTATTTTATACCGGTCAGGACACAAGTTTTTAAGGTTCTTAATATTTTTGTCAGGCTTTACCGTTCATTTCTGGAAAGTACTCTTAATGCTGAACACTGCTCGTGGAAATTGTAGTCAACATTATTCCACATGTGGGGTTCATGCAATATACCGGAGCTATTAATTTACCCTTTAAAACACGTCCTGGATTGAGGGCTGTCGATTTAGCTATACTAATCACAATAAACTTTTAGAGCCAATTTTGATTAGCAATGTGATTTAATTTTAATCTAAAACTTTTCATACTTACCCTACACGAAATAAAAAACTGATGCGATTATATTTTCGCACCCGGTCCGATTGAAAATAATAATGCTATCTATCAATCGTCGCATCTGGTAATCCTCGTCCAAACATCGCGATTTCCATGTGATCTGGACGGAAAAGAGTTTCAATTGCGCCGTGAATTTTTTATCCCACAGAATTATGACCGCAGCGAGGGACAAATAGTGAAAATTGGTGGAAGATTGAATCAAATCGAATAATTATTTTTCCCCCCATTCAGATTTTAATCGTATTTTTTTTCAAATTCAACTTTCGAAATGAGATTATTTACTTGTGCAAGGTCGGAATCGCCTTCCTGATTAGACACGCCAGCCTAGTCTTACTCTTACGCTCAGAATTTTAATCCCCCGTTCATTCCCTGCGAATGTTTGCTGACTCACCACTTCGTTAATGATCTTTTCCTCTCGCGTTTAAGTCCTCTGTTGAAGGCTCGGTACTCGCACTTCGCGCACCGTCCCTCATTATCTTCCATCCAGCAACTATCCAGCAACCGCATGCCCGTGGAAGTTTTGTTGGAAATTACCAAGAGCGCATTCTCCTTCATCCGGACTAGGAATATGTCTATGGGTGCGTTTCCTTTGACTCTCCCACGACCACTAACTGTCAACCACCCAGCATCCTTTTCTTTCTCCATCTGTAGCGGTTGGTGAATTGTCGCCAAATTTGAGTATAATTTTCCTCGCTTCACGTTGCGATGCAGTTTCGGACCTCAATGGCTTGAATTACCTTCGCGTGCTAGGTTAAGTCTTCACTTTGGTATGCAGTTAATAGTGGCAGTGACGACGTTTCTGAGGCTGCAATCCTAAATGGAATATCTTTGTCTTGGCTTAAGGCTCCTCTTAAAGCTCCTCATCTCTGGATTCATCTTTTAAATACGTCATCTCTGGTTGCGTAATACAAAATGCGAATGGAACTACGTAAAGTCAATTTTATATTAACAGTAATCTATTAATTGCAATCAATTACCAAAGTCGGTTCACAAGCTCTTAATTACTAGTGTCTCTGGAATCATTAATCGATTGATGAGAGGGTTCCTCGATAAATTTCTTCCGAGTCTCCATTTTGGATTTCCGACGAATATGCCAGTTCTGCATTTCTGGCAATATATGAATATCTTACGGAAGCATCATCTTCATGAAGTCTTCTTTGGGAAGCCGTTTTTCTCGCATCTTACTGCGTGTGAGAAGGATAAGAACGAACGACCGCACGTTACCATAAAAATCCCCCTCCCCTAATCTTTCATCCCCTTCTTCCGACTTTTCTGCTGGCGAAACCTTCTTTGGCGTAAGCTGTTCTGCAGCGCGCTTTGCGATCGCGATCATCAAGTTTTTCATCCCGGCAGAGGTGGTTTTATGCGCCCGGGACTGCCCCCGTGGCGGAGGCGATCAGAGAGCGTGTTGCCGGGGGCACCAACAACAGAATACGGGGGAGCTGACCTTATGTGTCGGGCCGAATGGTGATGGAATTGTCCTATAGTATCGCTACATAGTTTAATGTTGTCATTTTCCTCTTGCGTTGATTGCACTTCTGAGATGGCGTAGATTAGCGTATTTTCGAAAGGCTTTTAATATAACAGCTAATTGATGTGGGCAGGATATACTAATAATTGAGGATGAAAACTAGCTACATGATGGGATAAATTCGTGGGGGACATGTTAAGGGAGGACGTTAGAGAACACATATTGTGGTTAATTTCTACTTCTACACACAACACTCATTTATGTGCACCCTAATTATTAATTTTAAACGTCCCATTCGTGAAGCTTTTCTTTAAATTGTTCAGTCGAAGTAGAGCGTCCTCGGACTTTTTCCCCTCGCTCTTAGGGCAGCGGCAGAGTTTGCCATTCTCATTTCGTTCCAGGGCGTTATCTCGGAAGGGGATGTTGGGTAACTATATGACCCAAAGAGTGCACGACACGAAGTTCAAGCACGGACGTAATTGGGTCCTCTCGTCTTAACTTTTTCCTTCGTCGCGGAAGCGGAACGCATGTCGCCTCGCGACCAAGTGACATCCGCCTTCCCTAGATATGACCAGCAGCTGCACATCATTCCATATACCTCCTCGGCGGAGGGCATGTTGTCTCTCCTTAACGACCAGAAGTCTACTCCAGCAAAGAGTGCTGCTCCGACGCAGCTGCCTCGAAAGCGCTTCACAGTGGAGATAGGTCCTCCATACTGCGACCGGTGTCAGTCCATTCCATGACAGCATATCTCGGATTAGTGGGCTGGATAAGAGTACTCATGGCAGAGTGGACTAGAGCTCGGTGGTTCGCAAGTCGGCTTGGGGCTAAGAAGGGACATTTTTCAGGGGTAATCCTAGTCAGGTGCATGCACTCGAGTGCAGTGCTCCGTCAGCCGGATGGGGAGTTAAGTTCGGCCCTGAGGTCGTCTTGCCTTGAGGCCTCGACATGTCTCTTCCATCCCCCCTCCTCTCTCCGATTCTAGTAGGCACATAAAAATTCTAACGATCCGAGTCTCTAATTCCTTCAAGCCACATTTTAAATGAGATAATTATTACGTAAACCAATATTTGGAGATTTTACTTTGTGAAAATCCATATCGTGCTGAATAAAACACAAAAAATGTATTTTCCCAAGTTTTAATTGACCTTAACCGGTTTCAACGCATTGGCGCTATTTAAAGGGATTAAAACCCACTTAAGTTGAATTTTAAAAAGGGTGATAGAGGAGGGCATTAGGATGGTCAATCATTCCAGTGATTTGGAAAAGGATTCTCTGAAATGCTGTACGACGTATTCGACTTGCTCTATTTGATCGTGAGTGAGCAAATTCCAGTTCCGAGAGTATCACTGGCTTGACTGAAATGGTTTTAATCCATAATGAAGAGAAAAAATCAGGGAATGGAGGCAATTTCGACGCACTTTCAAGCTTAGGTAGGCCTTGCGAAGTTGTGAGTACTTGAGGTATCCGACTGGGAATGTTTTCCACGGCCGGGCTTGCGATCTTGGATAAAAATTGAAGTAGTCATGGGTTTGAAGGGCAGTGCAGGAAGAAAACAAAACATAATGGAGCCGTTCCTCCTGCTTTAATGTGATGGAATAAATTGAACTCCTTGCAACTACACGGATTTCCATTCACAGGAAGAGTGATCATCAATCACCCCCGTGCTTTCGCCGCCATTTTCGATAAACTCGCTCCATATGCAATGAGCTCAAATCAAGATGGACGGCTTATGTGCCCATTATCATTTTTTTTCCTGAACAGTCCCCTCGGCTAATTGTAATTCAAAGTTCAAAGCTAAGCCTTCCATAATATATTTTCATAAACTTAACTTGTGATGGGGCGGCGTGGAAATCTTGAAAAGGTTAACGGAACTCGGGCCTCTTATGGACCATCGAGATGGCGGGTTGAGGGGGTGTTTTGGGAGGGGTGGAGGAGGTGGGTGAATTTAATGGAGGAGTGGGATGGGGGTTGCCTGCGAGGGACGCTTCTGAGTGAGAGATGTATGAGGGGTTGGGGGATAAAGAGAGGGAGGAGACGTCAGGGGGCGCTGTGCGGTCTCCTAATCCTCGCCCCCGGCCTTCAACCCCCTCGTTGCTTCCTTCTTTAGTTCCAGTTCAACCCAGCCCCCTTTCGGTCCACCATCACAGTCTATCTCTAACCCATCCTTTAGAGACTGCAGCCCAAGGTCCAATCTTTTCCTTGCCTTCTAAACTTCCTCTACTTTGAACTAGATGAGGATTTTGAAATGAATTACTTCGAAATTTTCCTAACTTCGCCGTGTATTAGTCTCCATCGGTTTCAATGTCAAAACGTCATTTTCGCCGTGATGATGGTTGCCCCCTCTTGGAAATGACGTGCGTACGCGCATCTTACCAGATTGTCATCTTGAATTGTAGTGGTTACTTTTGGGTAGTGTGGCTTTAGTTTTCTACAAAAATGGTAAGCCTACCCACCTTACGTTCCTTTGTCAACGATATAAAGAAATTCTCGTACTCATTGAAAGTTTTCAACTTCAGTCTTACGCGTTTTTGCAGAAAATTTTAGCTTCCTAATTAAATCGTGGAAATACGTAAATTTGTATTTTCTACTGTAGACGGTTTTATTTGCGTGAGTATCATTCATGATTAATTGGCATCTATAGCTCTTAACTCTTCTCTATCATGAGCTTTTATTTAGATGATATGAATATGTACTTATGTGACATCTGTTATTAAGGTGAGAGGAGCCAGGTGGCGTCGCGACTATGGGTATAATAATAATTATGACACGGTGATACGATCGCTAATGGCGTGCATGCGATGGGAGTGGTCGCCGCGAGGAAATGACATTTCAGCAGAGTGCTTTCCTCGCGTGTGCGTGTCTCTTCCGTCCGTGCGTGGCGCACGATGTGCTTGCTCGTTTCCAGCTCCGCTTCATGTTTTTTATCTCCTCTTTCTTTTTTTTTCGAAGGGTCTCGTCTCCCGGCAAAAGGGACTGCATATCGATGGCTATGTTCTAACAACACTTATCTAAAAAAATAGCAACTTTTCAGGAGAGCAAAAAAAACATTAATTTTCCTTACTTGTACACCGAAATTGCAAACCAAAAGTTCATAAAATTGAAAAAGAAGCATTCATTTGCAAGCAAAGGTTTGATTTTTGCTTGTATTTTATTTTTTTAATGTTATTACACCTTGTTTAAGATACCTGTCTCAAACCGGTCGAATTTGAGATACGTGTTGTTAGAACTTAGCCATCGATAAAGAGGATCCTTGTAAGTCCCTGTGAGGCTTTTTTCTGCAGCCACTTCGGACGCGTTTCAATCGGTTTCGAAAAATTTGGCGATGAGCGCGTAATAATGCGTTTATTCCCAATGTTTGCAATAGACTATTAGCACTCGCGAGGAATAGCGTTGAAATATAATGAATTCGAAATAGTGTATCATAACGGATGTAAATTTCGGCTGACGGTCTTAATTATAGTTTATTTCATCGCGAATATATTTGATCATCTAGTTAAGAGTGTAAATTTCGGTTATCAGCCCTGGTTTTCACTTTTTCTCCGTTAAATTCGGATCGCTCTGCCGTCAGCGCCGCGACTGGTGACTTCTTTAAACCCATTTAAGTGCGCGGTGGTTTACAATATATGTAGTGGCCGGCTGGAGAGTCCTTCATTGTAACTATCTCCCAGAGATATGTAGGAGATGGCAACCGAAACGGAATTATTCGAGTTTAAATACCGATGGAGTGGCATTAATGACGGTTAACTTGACTAAAAATGTTAAGATATGACCGAACGAGGGTTTGATATGAAGTTTCGCTTTATGTTGTGTGGAAACGTGGACGGTGAGAACAATCTGGACCTTGAGTTATGCATATGGCGGGTAATAAACAAGTTTAAATGGACGATGAAGAAAATGAAAATGGAAGTATAGGATTTTTTTAATAGACTGTATGAGTAGGACTAATGAATAGTAAATGACTTGTGCAAAGTTGAACGAAAAACCAATATTGAGGGTGAGAAGAAGGGTGAGAGTTAGGCGAGGGTGATTATCATAATTTCTGGATTTTTTTCCAAGTAATCCTACCTTTTATTAAAATAGCCTATGAATGCAAAAATTAATGTGCAAGAAGTACTTATGAAATTGTTTTTGGCGATAATTTCAAATCAGAACTCCATTATATCTTCTGTTGAACCTCTATTTAATGAGGCCACCATGGGAAACATATTTTTCTATCTAGTGTGTCGGTTTTTCACTTCCAAACCCCTGCTAACTTCGCCGCTTCAGATTCATATCTCTAGGTATATGCCGATAAGTTTTTTATTATATTTGCCTTTTTCATATTATCTTTTCATATCTTTTTATCATGGAGAATAAATGATGGCCGAAAATACGTAGAAAAAATTTCACATCTACCGGGAATGGAGCCACGGGCCTTTATAATTTTGTAACGGTGAAGTCGTGCAAAAAAATTATTTTCGCATTTAATTTCATGTCTTCTTTTTCTGCTTGTTGCAGGAGGCGGAGAGCGCCATAGCGGCGATGAACGGCCAGTGGCTGGGGAGTCGCAGCATTCGCACCAACTGGGCCACCCGCAAACCGCCCGCGCCCAAGAATGAAGGTAAGAAAGATCACACGGCCGCTGGTGTGTGTCCATCATTCAAAGGAGAGAGGATGCATTCCTCATCTCTCCACCCTACCGCCTTCTTCTGTTTTTCGGTCTCTCTATCACTCTCGATTGCAGCACGCTTACCAAACGGCGAGGTTTGAGATCTTTACCACTGAATTTAGATTTTACAATTGCTCGATATTCCTTTGGATCTCGGCTTAGCATAGGCTCGGCTCGGCGTATTTAATGATAGCAAAACTAATGGGAGGAGTTTTAAACTTTTGGATCTTAAGAATGTAATGAATGATGGAATTGCGTAACTTTCCTCACACTTTATTGTACTCACTGGCTTCGTTGTTGAATACTCAGTTAAACTACTCCGGCTAGCATCGTCAAATTCCATTGCTTTTGAATTTAATTTCATGCAAAAATATGGAAGTGTCAATTTATACTGAGTTTATTTACTCGACGCTTGACGATAACCGTTTCATCGAACAAATTTGCATAAAGTTGAGATGAGTTGTCTTTCAGCTTTTAAGGCATTTGGCCGTATGTTGTTAAATGGTTTTGCCCTAGAAATATTGCACCCTCATCATTTTTCTTTCTGAAAACTTAAAATTCTTAATGTAGTTTCAATGCTTTCTGTGCTTTGCTCTTCCTCGAGCTGAGAAGTAAAAATGTCCTAATTCCCTCCCCTTTTAGAGATCTTTCCACTTCTACTCCCTCTCTTCTACATTAAGGTACCATTTATTGCATAAGACGCCGATTCTGTCCCATTCCTGTCAATGACGTGTGTCTAATATAGAAACCTTGCAGTACAATTGTGTGTGTGGAAAGTTACAGCTTTATCATTCGGTGTTTGCGATGGCATTTAAATTCCAAATGAAGCCGTTGATTCCATCGGAGAGGGCTTTGCTAATTTGGCCAGGGGAGCGGTTTGCCTGCGTTGGCAGCCTGCGCGCCTATCACTACTCCGCTTCGGAATCTGGCGCTCGCATTCCTCATCAACCTCCCGATCTCATTACCTGGCCTCCAGGACTTCAGTTTATCACCAGCTTGTCGGGAAATTTATTGATTTGTCAAAGTTTGCCCGCGCAGCCGTGAGTGCGTGTAAATCCGCCGTTGAATAATGTTGCAGCTCTAGCTTCGTCATCCTGTCATGAGTGAAGCTTATGCCTTACTGCATAGAGCGGGCTTATAAGTTTCCATTGTTAATTAGAACTGATGGAATTGAAGTGTGGACGTTATTAGATGTTGGAAAATATTCGGGCCCTACGTTAGGACTTGAGCATCGAAGTATTTCATGTCACTTTTCTTATTTCTAGTATTTTTATAGATACCATTCAATGTGTTTGCCAAATAATAAAAAAATAGTTTTGGTGTTAGACTAAGTGTAAAAAACCCTAGTGGTAATGTTAAAAATTACCACCAATAAATGTTTTCAGACTAATATCAAATTTCATTTCGCGTGAATTATAGGCTGCTTGATTGTTTTAAGAATAGTCTCAAAAGTTAATCAATATTTTAAAAAGTTAATCAATATTTAAAAAAATATTGGTTAACTTTTGATCGTTCTGAAAAGAATTTTAACCTTTTTCCTGGTCACTCAACAGTTACAGACTTTTCGCTAGCATAGGCGTTACCGTTAGTATCATTATTCACTTCTTTTATCACAAGTTAGTACTTGGGATCTCAAACTCGCCGTCCGATATCGTGCTATTTGGTGTGTTTTTCAGTGTTTGAAATCCATTCTCATTCATGTCATTATGCTGTCCATACCACTAAGTGGTATTTATGCCTTTCTTATGATGCAGATGCAGTTGTGTGTGTAAAATTAACGTGAGAGTATCAGCCATCGCTCACTTCTTTTTTCCCTATGTGGATCTAGGCACATGGTAAACTTAAGACGCATTCCCCACAGTCCCTTTTCTTGAACCATCAGCCCTTTGCAACCACTGCTTTTGGGGTATAACTTAAGTTTTCATGAGGTATTTTTAGTATTGTTTAGCTCTATGATGTAAAACAAATGCTTAATGTGCCGTCTGCAATCGGTGTCGTACACATTGTCAATGTTTTGAAAGTCTGTTGAGCACCAATCTTTGAAACTGGTTACTTTTCTTAAATGTCGTGTGGCAATATGCCGGTGATGGTCCCAGTTTGAAAAACTGCATGTATATCTTATTATCTTCTCTGTGTTCTATGTCAGGTGTCTCAAATCATATAGATATATCCGTGTGAGTGTTTTCAATGTGTTTTCCTGCACATCTCTTAGCTATGTTTTGTGCTGTGTCAGTTTACTGGGAATCCATTCAACCATATCAAATAAATGACTGTAGTAACTTCGGATGGCCAAGGTAACTACTCGCGTACTTGCGCTTTCGCGCCACCTGAGAAGCAGAGGCATTTCCCGTCTCATATTGCTGAATGTGCTCGCATTGTTCTCTCACATATGCCTATTTTTGCGGGTGCCAGTCGTCTTGCTAATTACTCTCACAATTAAAAAAATTGATGGCTGAATATCGTTGCCGGTTCCCTTGATACAAGATCGCTCAAGTCTCTCCCTCTAACCAGCCGACCTTGCAACTAGTCCCTCAGTTGCTCCTATTCCTCCAACTTACAAAATAATCCTAGCATGTGCCCCCTTGAAATGCCATGAGTGATGATGATGAAATGTATTTCCAGTTCTCCTCCATTCTGATAGTACTTTTTTGTGTTTGTGACTACTGATGAGTATGTATTAGTGTCTCAATCGCGAGGATTTGTTCTTTTTTTCTTTCTGATGATCGAGGAGGAAAATGGTGCTTTTTGGCCACTATTATGTCTTTTGTGTGCACTTGTTTGTTGAAACTATGACGGAATGACGTCGCCTCCAAGGTGAGGTCATCATTAGCTTGTCAATAGAAATGCATCCCACTGTGCTGTGTGAATTTAATTTAGTGTCTTATGAGGATGTATGTGTAATTGGAAACATAAATTGCTTTTATATATACATATGTACCACTAGTTGCCTTGTTGTTCAGCTTCCTTTCGTTACTGTTCACGCTTAAAAATCCCCCGCTTTCAAACGCCGCCTTGTTCGTGTTTCCAGCTTACTGTTTTCGTCTGTGTGCAGTCTCTTGAACATTTATCCTCGTCGTCCATTCCTATCGTCATCTCTCGTAGTTGCCTGCGAGGGCGAACTCCCTCTCTCTTCCTTATTTCTTGTGAAAACTCAAACGCGACGAGAGTATTGTTTTGGTTGGTTTGTTTCATTTTCATTAATATTTGAGGATATAGTATTTTGATTTGTATTCAGATCGTCTGTTTTACACCAACTGGTTATCTTCTTGACATTGTCAAGCATTGCGATTCTTTACCACTCCATGAAGACTTGCTTTGACTCTATGTAATAGTGCTACACTCTTGACTGAAGTTTAGATACCCAGTATCATATATTTCCAGAAGTTATTTCTATGAGATATTTTTTCACTATCAAAGTGGTGATTTATAGTAAGGCTGTCATGGACTAACCATTTGTGGGTGTACCAATGATGTACCATTCGAAGGGAATATTGGTGACTCTGACGTTTATATGTTGAAATAATCCCTAACTTTGTTCTTTCTGTTTGTAGATTTCCAAATTGTGGCACAATTTTAATGGTCACGTATGCGATCGTATACATGTTCTAAATTAGTCTAATTTACTAATATTTTAATGACTACTACCGCTTCAATCATCTCTCCCTCTCTCTCTCTCTCTATAAGTTTCGCAAGTAGAAGAGCTTCCATCAAAGTTCTCTTCTTTCCTCACCTTTGGAGCCGTTCATTCTTCTTTCTCTTCCTCTTAACTCATCCTTGAGTTTTCCATGCTCCTCCGTTTAGTCTCCCCTCGATTCCCTGCCGAAATCGCGTCCACGGGAATAAATGGACTCCCCGCTTTATCCGGCCTTCAAATGGCTCCATAATGATCGCTGCGCATGAGGTTTACGCCTCCAAAAATTGACGGCAACCCAAATTACTGGCGCTCGGTCGGTCACCGTTCCGCAGCGAGACTCTTACGGTTGCGGAGAAACTCCAGCGAACCAGAGAGTTTTATTTAGGGGCTGATAACCGCTCGCCATTTGTAAATCGGCGAGGTGATGAGGGTACCCGCGAATGAACGCGGAGAAATGGAAGGGTTTTAGACGGAGGAGTGAGGTGGTCGCGTTTGAGGCTTGGATGGAGCAGGAGTGAGTGGAATTGAGTGAAACTCGTATGCCTTTTTTATCATCTAAGTCTTTCTACCGATGGGGGTAGATTTCAATTGAGCATATTGCGAATCACCCCGGGCTATCCGCTTCTTAGAATTTGTTCCTTTGTGTCCTGTTCACAGTTATAACTTGTTGTATGACGGTAGTAATCACCGGATGGCCTAGGTTACTACTCATGTATCTGCGCTTTCGCGCCTCGTGAGAAGCGGAGGTAATACTCGGTCTTATTCGCCGAGTTCACTCTCATTTTTTTCTTACATTTGCCTATGTTTTCCAGTGCCAGTAATTACTCTCATACTAAAAAAGTGATGGCTGAATATCATTGCTTGCCCCTTGATAAAAAGAGCTCTCAAGTCTCACCCTTCAGTCCGCTACCCTCCCAACTAAGTCCACTGCCCTTTCCTCCAACTTAAGAGCAAAATAACCATAGCAGGTGCCCCCTTGGAATTCCATGAGTGGTGATGATTAACTGTGTTTTTTCAATTTCCGTTTCCATTAACTCTATCCATAAACTATTTTTCCCCAAAATTCTCCCTTCTTACACAGTTATTAACATTCCCTCTCCCCCTGCTAAGAACTCGCCCCATCCAAATCCCCTGACTCCACCGTATCTCATCATCCATAGTTGTCTTCTTCTCGCCCTTAATGCGTAGCACTTCGTCGTTCCTATTTCTCTCCTTCCTCATCTCTTCCATTCTACTCCATTCCCTCATTTCGTACGTCTCGAGGGCTATCCTGTCCTCCGTTCTCATCAAATAAATTCCTCATGTACGTGGGAGGGGGCGAAAATAAAAGGATTTTATGTCTGGCACCCAAGGGGTGGGGGAGGTGGGGTTCAGGGAGGTGTATGGGTTACCCCTTCGCGTCTGCGACAAATTTTACCCCGCTCCACTTTCCACTTCCCTCCCACCCTCTTCTCTCTCTCTCTCTCTTCAGTCAATTCTTTCGGAAATCCACCAGTCCACCTTCTGACAGACGTCACGCGGGCCCCAGCCGCCGAGACAATTGAGATATTTTTGTCGCATTTGACGTGGAATGGGGGTGCTTTTGGGGGAGGAGTAGACGTGCCTAGCCGTAATGATTGTCACCGGGCGGGCCTTGACTGAAGGTGCGAGCCCGCGAAAGAGAATCAGTGGTGGGAATGAGGCGTGTGACGTCGACAGCGAGGTGTGAGAGGCGATTCCAGGATAACCATTCCGAAAATATGTGGCTTTGGATTCGTTCTTTTCGAGTGATGCGGCAAAATTGTGGCCATTGCGATGGCGTGTTGGACTTCTGTAGTCTTTTATCGAGGAGACGTATGTGACGGCGCGTTTTTGCACTTGGTCTTTGTGTCACGGCTTCTATATCTGCTTCTTCTGGGCGCCCTTTAGGTAGGAAACACTCAGGGTGATGATGTTAATTATGGCGGAAAGTATGCAGTTAGAGGAATATTATGGACTGCTACTAATTGTTGCGATAAAATTCCGTTCCAAAGTTTCGTTGCTGGAATAGGTTATTCGTGAGTTAATAAAACCTATAGGAATAATGGGTCTGGTACGTTTGTGGTATTTGCGTTCCAAAACTCTCTCAATCTGTAGTTTTAAATGAATTAAATGACCTAAAATTGTAAAAATTTCATAGTTGAAAACGGTAATAAAAAAAGCTTTCTGCTTGGGGTACTCCGAAAATGTGTTTGCTCGGAGACACTGTCGTGGTCAACGTGAGTAATTCTGTTATCAGCTATGACGCGTGAGATCTAATAGAATCTAGCAAATGCAGTGATATTTCTATCAGTCATTAGAAGGCCAAATAATTTTCGAAACATAAGGACTGGAATGAAGTCGTGGAATACATCCAGACTGAAAATTGATATTGAAAATTGAATTAGTCGAATTGCACGTGAGAAGTATTTTTAATGATGTTTAATATGAAATAAATGACCACATGTAAAGTATCGCCTCAATCATCTTGGAAGTAGTCGTTGCCAGTTGTAATTAATATGACGATGGAGATAGGACGGGTCACGCAGGAAATGAGCTGCAATCGGCCGGAAAGGTTTTTCAGGGAGTATGTAAAATAATAATTTAGTGTAATTAGTTCAATTATGTAAGTGAGCATTACAAATTATTTTTCATTGATTAAAAAAATAATAACGAATCATTTATAAAATAAAGAAAATAATTCCCCGAATCGCTCCCTTCCAGTCAAATTTTTCGGACTCAAATCTGTGTTGGTCATCATTGCCTTGCTTCCCAAAAAGTATCGCCCCAAACCTTAAATTTGAGTAATGGTTATCCTTGTCGCGTGGTAGCTGGGTGGAGAGTATGAGGGTGTCGATGTAGGTCACGTAGGAAATGCGCCACAGTAGGTCGGGAAGTGTGTTTTAAGTATTTAAGTGGAATAAATGCAGATAGTATAAGTTATGAGAATTATACTGAGTATTTTCCAATCATCTTTAAAAAGTAATAAAAATTAATGAAACCTTAACAAGAAAAACGAAAATAATCCTCCCAATTGCCACTTTACAAAATGCTATCCGCTCTCAAATCTCTGTGGGTTTCCTGGCCAGGGTTTTCCAAAAAAATATCGCTATAATCCTTCATCTTGATAATAGGCCATGTTCGCCGTGTGGTAGCGAGGTGGGAAGTGTGAGGGCTGGAGATGGGTCACGTAGGAAATGCGCCACAATCGTTCGGGGAGGTTTTTTGAGGGGTCGTAGTCTCTCTCGTTAGTGTGCGTGTATGAAGCGGATGCAACATGTGCTCCTCAATGCAATGGAGGGGCGCGCAAGAAACGCCACCGGGCGATGGAATTTCCTCGCGCTCACCTTCGGCCGTCACTTTTTTCCATCCGGCCTCGTTGTTTTCCGCGGCATGAGGAATCGCAGCAAGCGGGCGTCGTGTGTGGGAGGGTTTAGTGTGTTGGTTGGGCGAGGGAGTGCGCTGCTGCTGCTTGCCTGCCTGCCTGCCTGCCGCCGACACTTACTCCTCATTCCTCTCCTTTTTTTTTCTATCATTTTTTTATGTTCACGGAACTTGTCTTTTTTTTTTTTTTTTTTTTTTTAGCGAACCCCTTGTTGCTCCTCCGCCCGCGTGCGCTCCGGCGAGTTTATTTCGACACACACTGGGGACTGCTTGCTGGTGCGGGAGATGTGAGCGTTGCCCCGTTGCGAAGGGAGCTTTTTGTTTCCCTTCGCTCCTTTTGTTCGGACCTTATTGCTTTCTTTCGACTCGCCGTCTGCCGTGTGTGTGTGGTCGGCTCGTCGGTCGGTTTGTTTGACGCCCTCGTTTTCGCCTCCGACGAGTGCAGCGGACTTGGCACCTGTCCTCCGTAGTCCTTTCCAAAATAACAAAAATAATTCCCCGAATAGTTGCTGTCTTCCAATCAAATTATCCGGACTCAAAAATGTCTTAGCATTCTTGTCACGCTTTTCACCGTTAATGAGAGATTTTTGTGTTATCATCTCCAGGTGGTCTACTGTTTATGGCAGGTCCTCAGTAGCCTCAGGTCCTCAGTGTGCCTTCATTTCCGCGGATGCTGTCTTTTCTTCCAAATCGTGCGCCATTTAGTTTCTTCGCGTACCTCTTGTGCCCTTTCTTTTCATCTATCCTTCCAATACCTCCTTAATAAATCCATCTCCTTTTAAAATTAACCTCAGCAAGTTTTTTTCTATATCTTTATTGTTTCTCTGATGTGTTTGCAATTTGATCGTCTTGCAAGCTGTTAGATATGATAGCAATCTCTTTCGTACCTTTACATACCCCAAGTGAGTTATTCTCTTCCTCCCCGGTACTTATATTAATAAACATATCTCTCTTTGCCTCGCTTTCTTGTCAAGACCACTTGCTATGAGCCCTGAAGAGATATGAAAGCAATGCACATTGTTGTCGTTGCGTTATTTCTTATTGATGGAAATATCTTTTTTGTTGTTTATTGCTCGGTGATTCACGCTCAATCAGCTTCTACATCTCGACTTATCTAAAACAATTTCCTACTTTTTCATAATAATGATAAAATTTATTGTTATTAATTGCGTGATATCAAAGAGATTTCGGCATTTGGCTGTTTCACTGTAATATTGGCATCGTTCTATCCTTCATTATCCCGTAGGTTTCGTCATCATTTCGTAGAAAGCCCTCATATTAATGAAATATTTAATTTGCTATTGGTACCATTATATTTATGATAAATGTGAAAACAATTTCCGCCAAATTTTAAGATTTTATCTCCAACAGAGTAAAGTGAAATATGGGTTCCACATTTATATTTAATTCACGAAGCCTGTGTACCCAAAGTCTATTTAAATTTTTGTAATAATTTTAATGAATTCGAAAAATTCCCCATATCGTTCGTATCATCATCTGGGATCGTAATGAATATATATTTTACGAAAAAGTGCAGATTTTCGTTACACAGCACTTCACCAAAAATTCTCTGCTTCCCTCTTTTTCTTCGGCTCTGGGTAAATAACGCGAAGCCGGTATACTCTTATACTCTTCTCTCCGTTTGCTGAAAGTTAGTTATCTCCCCCGCACCAATGCGCTCTTCCCACCCGTCTCACTTCGTCTCGCGGATGAAGGGAAACAGAAGTGCTATTAGAATGCGGGTACACAGACACTTTTTCCTCCCCCCTATTTCTCTCTCTCTCTCCTGTCCCTCTTCATTGTTATCGGTATCTGTCACGAGAGGCAGGCAGGCCGGCCCTTACCCCTACCCCTTCTCCCGGAATCCAATTTAAAGAGTCAAATATTAGGGTAGGGGGAGCTTTTATCAACCCCTCGTTAATATGCTCCCTCCTCCCCCTCACCACGCGCAATGTTCCCTTCGCGCGCGACTTCAAATGCGGCACGGAAATCGAATTAATCACTCGATCACGTCCCGTATCGACCACGTGTCAAAACTGTCTAGCGCACGTTGATTGGAAAGTGATAGCCCAAGTTGTTCTCTCTCTCTCTCTCCCTGCCTGCGTCCGGCGACTCGATTGAGTTTTATTGCCGGCGCGCGGTTCTCGTGCTTCGGAAACGCCAATAAGCTGTGCCACCGCGGAACACAATTCCCTCTCTCTCTCTCTCTCCATCAACCCTTTCCACTTCCCTTCGTCCCGATATGACGATTCCATCTCCGTCATCCTCCATTTCCTCTTTGTCTCATTTCATATATGTGCCTGTGTGCGAGGGGATAATGCAGTTCAACGTGGCTGGCCCATTTTAAACTCTCCTCCTCCTCCTTGACCTTTGCCCCATTTCTCCCTTCTCTCCCTCCCAGTTTCCGTTTCGGCCAATTCCGCCCCCCCCCCTTCATACGCATGTATTGCGACCCAACGTGTGGGTTCACCCGATCGAACAGTGTGCTGTGCTCGAAGCATATTTACGACGGGCGGCGCGTGAATTCGCGACAGGTTTTGACCCCCCTTCCCCCCCGCTGCGTGGTTTATTCGAAAACGATGAGCCGTGGAAAAGCTGTCGATGGAGTCAGCGGCTATTTCGGTTCCTCTCCGGTCAATCCACCGTTTAGGATAAGGTCAACTGTATTTGGCGAGGTGTGGAAAAGCGGCGTATTAAATGAAACTTTTTCGTTCTATCCACTTTTTTTATCGTAGCGAAAATTACCTCTACGATTCGATGCATATCCTCATCATCAGGTGTACCAGATACTGCTTGCATCAATTATATACTCATTTTATGTATCATATAAGTATCTAATCGATCATCGAAAGGCATAGTTAATTTATGCGAAGATAATAAAGTGGACGGTAAGAAAAGTTTTATTTAGTTCATTCCCGTTCATGCGTATGCGCAATTTCTTCCTTTACTATCTCACGTTATCTTTGAAAGTGTACTTGTATTTCAATTTTCATCCAAAGAAATTGTGTTAAGTTTTATGATCAAAAATCACCCAGTTGGAGGTAGTTTAAGCCATCAGGAATGTGAATCCTGTTCTGAAGGGCAATTTGATGCTGAAAACCTGGATTTTCCGATAAAAATATTGGGTAAACGATGAAGGGAAAGAAGGTTAGATGCAAGAGAAAAAGGAGACTGGGTCCGTGGATAGAGTGAAGAATTATGGGGCATATGCGGAACTGAAGAAGGAAATTAAATGATAAGGAAATTAAATGAGTCAGACGGGAGGTTGTTAAAAAAAATGTCTCGCGTTCGTATCAAACACATCTCTGTCGGTGAAATAACTTAAGATTAAAATAGGGTATCGAATCAAAGTTATTCCCAGATAAACGAAAGAAATATTTTTTTTAATTCAGTCAAAAATCTACTGAAGACTTTAAATATAGCATTGTGAAAAAATGAGGGCTGAATTTCTGAGGATTAAGTCATCCGTTATCAATTCTTTTTTAATCCATTCCTTTTCTTAACGCCGGAGAATGCGAGTAAAAGTGGGGGCCAAGTCAAATATTATAATGTTGCCATGACATTCAAAAAATATTGCGCTACTACCTATCTTTCCTTCGAAATTAACCTATGGTGATATTTATTCCTTGGCATTGGAGAATTCATGCCTGTTGTCACACGTCACCTTCCCATCTTTTCTCCTCGGTTGATCCCGTGTAGCCTACTACCTCGCGTTTCGTATTTGACGTGCGTGTAGCATACATGTAAGGATGGAGAAAGTACGCCTGGTTCAATAACGTTGAGGTGAAGGAACTACTTTACTGTCACACCTGACAGTATCTGGTTTATACCCGAGCTACAGTTTTCATAACGAGAAATCAGATTTAGCCTTGGTTTTTTTGTAACCGCTGAGGATACTGAATCATTTGTTTTAGTCTCGCGCATAAACTCGCTGGCGTTTCTGTAATAATACGTGCAGTTTCCAAACAATTCTATGTATGAGTTAATAAACACTGAAAAAATTGGATGGTAGTATACACTCTGAAAAAAATTAACGGCAATTTTCGATTATTTAAGCAGTAAATCAATTTAATGCATTTTAATTTCGTACTTGAGAAATTAGTAAGCCCTCTTTCATTTTTATTGAATATGAGGGTCGACTATTCGGCGAAATTAATACTTAAAGCCTAAATTTTGCTTTGCCACCTATTCTGAACATTTTTCTCTTTTTGAATTCAATTCAGTTCAAGATACTTGAAATGAGTCGTTTAGCCCGTATTATCCTACCTCGAAAGCTGTCATTTTCCAAATGTTCCGTAGTTTTCTCTTTTACCATGTAATTAGTGACTCTTGCATTCTCCCCTCTCAGTAAAACATGCGACAGCTAGACCATTTTTTGTGTGTAAATCTCGAAGGGAGAGAACCCTTTAAAAATCAAGTCGGAGCGGAAAAAGCATTGTGGCGAATTTTGCATCCAATCCCTGGCGGCCATGCGCGAAACAAATCGCTGTGCGCCCAAAAGACAGCGGATGAATTTTGCTCCTCGAATCGAGCGAAAAAGGGAGCGTGAGGAATATATTATTATTATTATTTCCACCCGTGACCCTGTTCCTCCTCTATTTTTACAGCCCATTCTCTTCATTGTACGATATGGAATTATTATTCTTTTCGAATTCATTATCGCATTCTCCCACTCCTCCCCGCCGCCCTTGTGCAAGTCTCCTTTTGTGGTGCGCCTGATTACGCGGAGGAACGCGGCAGTGCTTTTCGCCTCGTGCACCACCCCCTCCCGGCAGCGCGCTCATATCTTCGCCTTGCTCATCCCCGCGGTCGCCAAAGAAGGGATTCGTAGCGGCCGCTCCGAGCTCCCCATGCGGCGGCGGTGGCAATTATTGGATATTCCAGTCATCGTCCCGCTTTCTGGAAAACTTGGGCGAGGTAGGGGGGGGGGGGGGGATGATGGTTGGTGAGGATGCCGTGGCAGCAGAGGGAGCCTCCCTCGCCATTGTCTGCATGGAAAGAGAATTTTTTGTTAATCCCGCCCTCTCTCTCACTCTCATGTGTCATCTCCATCTCCACTCTCTTCTCCAAACCCTTAAACACGCTACTCATGTTGCGATCAAAGCACCCTTCTGTCGGGAGCAACGCAGTCGGGGCCAAGTTGAGGGAGGGTGTGTAGGCCTGTCGCTCGTCGAAAGCGACTGGGCCCGTCGGTCGGCCCTCCCCCAGTCCGACCGCCGACCCAATAATAATGGGAATCGAATGGGTGCGGTGGTCCTTGATGGTCCAGGTCCGAATCCCGGCGATGGCGGAGATATTTCAGAGACCCTTTTTAGTGCACTTCAACTGCAACTCACTGGTAGTCAGATGGAATGTTACGCCGTCAATCATTTTTGACTCGCTCAAGAAAGGGTATTCTGGTACATCATAGGGATACTTTTAGAGCTGGCCCAATCTAGTATGGTCGGCGAGTTTGGGCTCTTTGGGCAATGCGTTCAAAACGTTTGTAGCTGTCCCTAAGTAACTTCCGATTAAGCAATTTTCACACTCGTTGACAAAACCGTCCACGGAAGCTTTGACTTTATGCCCAGTGGCGAACTTTAGAAGAGGGAAAATGGCTGCAGACTGTAAGTTTCAGTGTTTATAAAAGTACACTCTCACTTTCATGCTGATGTTACCACTGCCGTATAAAACCTTTTATGCTAAGGTATCAGGATGAGATTTTCTGGATGAGTTACCCGGGAGACAGAAAGTTTTAATTGAGCGATAGCGGGAAGGAGATGTTAAAAGCAGTGTTACAAGGAAGAAAGGTGGGTTAGCGTAAAAGGGAAGTAAAATAATAGGATTTATGGATATCTTGAAAAGGTGTAGGCCTGATCCATGATTAAAACACAAATGGTAATTTCCAAAAAGTGTCGAAACCATGTCGAATTTTGAAATGACACAAAGTGTCGAAACCATGGTCGGTCGTTAAGTGTTACATAAAATAGTATGGAAATTACCATATGTGTGTTAATCATAGCATTATTCCACAAAATTAAGCCTGAAACGATTTTATGCGTTACCAGGGTAATTTTTAAAATGTCCCACGCCAATCAACTGGCAGAAAACAGAAAATCATATTTTTCATATCGCATCCGAATTCAAGCTAGTTACCGGTTATATGAAAATAGCCTACGGCCGATGCCGGCAGAGGCGCTGATGCTGCCCGCGTGTGTACATGAAGAAAGCATAACTGCGTAGAGGGGTATGTGAAGAAGGCATTGCATTCGCCTCTCCCCTTCCGCTTTCACTCCTCGGCGTGAAGATTCCGGAGCGCTCCCCTTAATGTGGGGACGGAAAGGGTTGGCGCGAGCGAAAGGATTGAACCGAATTTCCCCACGCTCTCTCTCTCAAGGTTTTCCAGTCATTCCCGTTCTTCGCACTCTCAACTTCTCCCCGAGCGAAGCGGACCCTTTCCCGGGCAGCCGTGTGCGCCATACCCTCCTTCCCCAACAGCTGTTGGCTGCGGTCGCCTCGAGGTAGGGCCGGCCACGGCTGGGGGTGGCTGCAGAAGATGGGCGGGAGCGGAGTGGAAGATTGAGAAACGGTGGAGGGATAGTTTGAGGGGGGGGGGGGCGTATAAAATGGGGAAGAAGAAGAGAGGGCTGTGCATGACTGGGGAAGTGGAGATGAGAGGGTGGGAAGAAGTTCTATTATGTGGGTTGTAACATGAGAACGGTTGTAGGGGTTGAGAGAGAGAGAGAGTGTGTGTTGGGGAGGATCGTGGAAGATTCAGGAATCTGTGGAGACGGCGGAATATCTTATTCAGTTGAATTTGCGTGTTTTATTAAAGGAGTTATTCGGACTACCCGGTCAGTAAAAAAAAGGACCACGGGAAGTGCATGTGCCTTTTTTGGTTTTACAACTTCAGCTCCTTTTTCCTTTTGCGCCGAGGGTTTTACGCCTTTCTTTATAATCCTGTTAATCTAGCTCGGGACGCGGCGTTAAAACGTAAGCCGCTGTGCTCTTTGAATTGGGTCTGATATGATAATGTGTGGGCCGCACCATTTTTAGGTCCATATCTTGGTTATTTGAGAGACCTGCGCTTATCGCATTTTTCTTGCTCAAGTTTTACCTTAAACGAGGTTTGTTTAATTTGGATAGTTATTATAAGCAATTTAACGGCCTTTTACTCAGCTTTTCTGCATGAGAAGTATAATAAACGATACTCAATCCAAGATTTACTCAGTTATATCATTTATGAATGCAACATTAAAGCCATATAATTTAGCGGTATTCCCTTCATCTCTTTGCACTAGCTTTGCAATGCTTGAGCATCCATTTCCTCAGCTGTCGTACAGATTTATTTCTACGTTTGCCACCGCTGTAAAAATCCCTGGAACGAAATGTAAAGGAATACTAAATCAGATACAGTGAAACGGCTTTGGAGTTATAGTTCAAGAAGGAGCCTTGTGGTCCATTTTGCCTTTATGATCCTCATATTTCGCCTCTAGGGAACTTAGTTCTCAGTGTTTGAGATTATCTCTTAGATATATGAAGACGGATTCATCTCGGATGACGGATTGAATTTGAAATGGAGATAGTGAATCCTTTTTTTCCCCTCCTCCTTTTCAATTCCTCCTCGAGTCTCTTTAAGAGCTTTTCCACCATGCGTCTCATCCTGTTTGCGGAATAGATTTACACCTCACCGTAATCCTGTGAAGAGGAAACTTCGCGTCAAAAAGTGGCGAGTGCTTTCTGTCCTGCGAATTGAAAAATAAGAGGGGAAGCTCTTTCGAGCAATGGCGGTGTAAATGCCCTCGACCCGCAAGCAGAAAGAGGAGAGACGGAGTGGCTAGTAGAGATATTTGGCCAAGGGGAGAGTGGGAGAAGGCTTTGCCTGGCATTATGGGGGCTGGGTCAAAAGGAAAGGAGTAGTATGCGGAGGAGGAGGAGGATGATGGGGGGCTACACATTTTAAGGGGCCCTTTTCCGCCTCGGGACTGCCAGCATGGGCCCGAAGTCATGCGAGAAACAGGAGGAGCAACTCTCCATATGCATATACGTTTTAAAGTTGGCTAGTTTTGCCGGGTCTGGGGCTATAGGTGTCCTGGAGGAGTTAAAACCGGGGTGGTCTCGGGAGTGGGAAATGGAGCCTAAACTTTGGAAACTCGTGTAAGGTATTGCGAGTGGGACGTGGCGTGGAGGCGGGGCTGGAGTTTAGGGGGGAGTGAGGGGAGGAAGTGGGGGAAGGCAGGCGTATTGAGGATGCTCTCTTCCTGCTTGTTTACCCCCGAGGAGAGCGCAGCATCCCTTGTTATTCATACTCCCCCTTTTCCCGCCGTAACCACCATCGCCCGCTCTATACTCCATTATGCCCTTATTCCTCTCTTTTTGAATCCGCTGCCTAACGCAGTGAGGAGAGGAGATCGGGAAGATAAACCCGTTGGAAAAGCAGGTGTTTTTGAATAGGGAAGAGTTGATTAGAGGTTGGCCGTGAAATAACGTAAAGAATCGGCTAGAGAATAATCTACCTTGGAGTGTAGTGGGACGGAATTGTTTACGCTGAGGAAGGAGGATGAGAATAGGATGGAGTCGATCGAGGTGTGGGTGCGCAAAATAATTGAGAAGGTAAGATGGATGGAGAGGGGTAAAGGAGCGAGGGAATGCAAGACATGATGTGTGAGGGAACTCTTCGCGGGTATACGGGGTATTGATGGAGTGTGCATTAATGGGAGAGGATATATTGTAAACCGCTGCGGAGAGCAGAGTTTCGGGAAAGATGACTGAGTAGTGAGAGAACATTGTCATGAATGGACTGACTAGTACGCGAAATGCCTGATGCCAAACTGAAGAAGTAATTACATTGTGAGAATGAGGGCTTTTGCGGCTGATTTTCGTTCGTATGTTTCAAGTTTTAAGTGACCCTTCTTTACCCAATGGATTACCTGTAAAACCACCCTAATTCGAAAATATTTCTCTTGACTTCTTACTTAGTCTTGTATGATGTGTGACACGATGTGGTGAAAGTTATTAAAATTAGCTAAACAAGACATTGGTGTATTCTCGCTGATTTTTTTCGCGCGACGAGTTTCGTTTCTACAACTTGAGAATGTTGTTGTAACATCATAACGCGTCGTTAGAAAATAAAGTCAGTGGTAATATTGAAATGCCTTATTTAATTAAGTCTCAATTGGTGTCCGCTCTTATAAATTTGACAGATTCCTATGGCTTAGTTTTATTCTGAACCAGACCTTATTCTTGGATCGGTAGTTGCAAAGCGTGTGCAATAGTAATTTTTTCGAGTTCAATAGTCTTTTTTTTTTACTTGTTTATTTTTTTTATCATTCGTTTTTCTCGGCTGCAATGACTCGTGTGAGTGTTGTTCTGAGCCCGTCGTTCGTCACGCCTTTTATGAGCACTTCCGGAGTCAAATGGTGTGGATGCATACGACCGGATGCGCCCATAGCGTATCGTTCTCAGTGCACCAAATGGACGTTGGGCAGCGGGTCGAGTCATCAGGTGCATGCGACCTTTCAACTCGCGATCTTTGAAGACTGGGAAACCGGGATGTTAGTTTTAGGTTTAAGGCAAACTCCGGCGAAACAGCATGCTTTAGGGGAATCATCATAAAATTCTCAAGTGCGTGGAGGTCATACGGGTATCTTTTATTCTAACGTGATATCAAAACTCAACTCATGAAATCGGCAAATCGGAATATTTTTGTCTTAACTTCGCGAAGTTTGGAAGATGTAAGATGAAATTGAGCTTTTTACATCGAATGATGGAAGGAGTGTGTATGCGGGACATTATCGTCGTATAAAATAAATTAAGAGAGTGAGGTGTTAGAGGTCGAAGGTTACCACCTAGGTAAGAGAAGTAAAAATGTATTTCTTTGAAAAAATAAGCGCTCAGTAACTGAAGTAGGATTTCTCAAATATAATCTTCAATTGTAGTCAGTGTGTTCCTCTGCATATCACGGTCTACGGTAGAATTCCCTACTTTAGCCGTTGACTTTTGAATCGTGGATCAGAATGTGGTAATGAAAAAGTTGTAAACGAGATCATTATGAGAGTTTAAGGCGAGCTAAGTGAAGCCAAGGGGATCAGTCTGTGGACCATGTTCGCTTCGGGCGACGATGATGCCGTTGGATGGGAGAAAGCCCTTCCGTTGAGGGCTCTGCAAAACTTCGTCTCCTCTGCCGTGAAGCTCAGGTGTACCTGCATGCGGTTAGCTCAGCACTTGGACCTTAATGCTCTACATTTAACAATTAGGGCGTTGCGCTCGAAGGATAATTCCTTGAGTTATCGTGTTTTTGTTTGACTCCAGGGTGTATCACGGGCGAGTTTTCCAAGTGTTTGTGGGGCTATGCGGGTTAAAAGGGATGGGTATTGTTTAAGGGTGCCGCCTTCGGTGTTATCTCGCTACATTCCTCGATGTATCTTAGTTTTCATTCTCGAGGCCGATAAGGGAGGAGAAATAGCGGTAGCAAGTTATATAATTATTGCCAAAACGTTGACAATAGAGATTCCTGCTTTTGGTAATAATTGAATACCTTTTGTTGGAGTTGGTAGAAGTTCATGCATTTAAAAATAAAATGTAAGCATTAGTTTATGCCCAATTTTTCTTTCGGTTTAATTAAACGTCAACGGGTAAACGGGGAATATAGCGGATTCTATATTACGTTTCCCTTTATGCATGTGCAAGACCACGAAATACGGTCACTTCGTGTATTACTTCGCTCAATTTTGTCGTGCTGAAGGATTTTTTTTTTCTCTCCTTCCGAATTAAGGTGCGCATTTTACGCCCGGCGCAATTCGTGGGCAATTGTCCTTGATCGTGCTCCAGATCTCATTCGCATAATCACACTCCATTTTCGACGGTGGAAATTGCCGCTCGTTGATGCTGTATTGTTTGGAAGTTGAAAAATATATGTAGTCCATGTGTATAAAGTGAGGACGTGAAAGGGAATCTTTCCACTCGTCTCCTCACCCCTCCCTGCTTTTCGTCTGAAAGAAAATCCTCCGCGAATTTTCCCTCGCTGCTGTTGTCGGTTATTCTTCTCTCCCTCCGTCTTTCCTCACTCCTTTGCGCATCTCCAAGTTCTTCCTCCGCTCGTTCGCTTGCTTGCCTCTCGTCTTCGTGTGCGAAAAGGCATATTTCGTCTCCGGGAGGGCTTCTCTGCGGGGACTGGCTGCTGTTAGGTGGAGAGGCGGGGGTTGGCGGAAGGGACGCCGAGGGGGATACGCTCCGCAGAGTGGCTTCCTCCCTCTCGCGTCGCTGTCTTTAAAAGTTGAAGTGGCGGGATTTGGAGGAGTTTGCTCGGAGGCGGGGGTGCGGGACGAAGGGTTTAACGGAGGAAAGGGGAACGGGAAAAGCTTCGAAGGGCCTGTGGAGAGAGAAATGCAAGATTCCGCGTTTTGTGCGAGTGGCACGTCAGAAAACGAGGCAATTTTTTATGCGGTTATTAATGGTTATTAAACGTAATCTGCTTAGTATTATGGGTGAAAATGTGGGTTGGAGTATCTTATATAACCAAATAATTCTTGTATTCAGGGATTCTTTTATAGAAGCTGAAGATACGCTCCTAACCAAGTAAAATGCTTCCCTCTATTAGGAACTTCGGAGTAGCTTTATTTCTCATTTATTTATTCTTTCCTGAAATGCCTTCGAAAAACCTCTTGTCTTTCCCACGATTTCTTGAATATTTAGTTTCATTCCTCTTAGTCCATCGCACCTAATCCATTTTCTCCATGTGCATCCCTTTAACAGATGTTCACATCGTTCATTCTCAGGTTACACACTTCTATATTATATCACGTGACACTACACCAACCGTTTTACGAGGCTTTACTGAATATTTATGCTTGTTTTGGCCTACAACAATTTCTTTGTTCGTAGAGAGCCTCCTATGCCAATTTAAGTCCATTCTTTTTGTTCTATGTCTGTGAATTAGGTGCATAAGTGAAGATTAGCTTGATAGTAGAGATGGAAACACGCAGTATGACCCCATTTTGTTGGAATTGGTGGATGTTAAGTGCTTGTGTCATCTTTCCACTTGCTTTCCTCCAATCTTATTAGTCGATGATCACGTGGTTTTCCATTCATGAGTCCTTGATTTAAAACGACGTAACTGTGACTCCCTCTTTCTTGCTTGTGCCCTTTTGATGTAATCTTCTTGACATTTTGCGAGTTCCTCAGCGGAAGAGACGAACTTCCTCGCACAAGGCGCTCCTTGGGAGCGCGCACAAAACCGTCTCCTTCCGCGGTGGATATTTGAGCGTCGTCGGCAGATGAACACGGTGTCAACCGCGCAACATCCCCCATTCCCCCGGCGCAGAGGAATACACATTTCCGTTTCCGGGAAGCACATTGCTTCAGCGCGAAACCTCTTTGCCCCCCTCCCCTCTTGTGCCTCCCTCCTTGCCGGCTGAGTACTCGCATCATTGTTGTCGCCGATTTTTTAAATTTCCCTTCGTAGTCCTCCTCCCTCCAAAACACTCGCACTGTATATCGTGGTCAGGGTGTTCCTTGTGGACCCTTCAAAACCTCAATTTCCGGGAATAATTCGTGAGTTGTTGAATAAGTTGAATTGATGAATTTCCCGCGAATTACCCGGAGAGAAAATGCGTTAGCGAAGGATGTGTTTACGGATACGAAAAAGCTGATGAGAGGATGTTCATGTAGGAGTGTGAGGAAAATATTAGTGAAGACTCTAATCTAGAGTGTGGCGCTTCACGGTGCGTAAAAATTTTAAAGCTGATGAAATAGTATGATTTAAAGCTGGAGGCGTTCGAAATGTGGATATGTAGGATGATGGAGAAGGTTAATCGGGCAGAGAGTGACGACGAAATACTAGATAGTTTGGGCGAGGGGATGAAACTTCTGGAAGAGATACGGAGAAAACAAGAGGGTTGGGATAGGGCGGGTACTAATCTGAGAAGGGAGGCTTAAAACCGTTGGAGAATCTTCTGAAGAAAAAAGTATATGCTGTGTAAAGGAAGGACTGAAGTAGTTAGATACAGTGGAAGGGAGCCGGGAAGTGTGACGTTCAATTAGAGTATGGGGCCAAGCGGGGTGAATAGCTTGTAAATCCATTTTTTCCAGTAGAATATTTACTTTAATAATAATAGCCTTGAATAATTAAAATTATGCTCGAGTTTTATATTTTGGCTTGCGTGGATACCCTGGTGACAACGGCGTGAGGCTTCGTCCCTTTTTTGTCCCCGGTTGCCACGGGCAGCAGTTAGATGAGGGGGGGGCGAACAGCCAGCCGTCTCCTCCCTTCTCTTCAGGGAGCTTGTTGGCTCCGAGCCTTTCTGTGTATATCGGCCCGCGCAGACTGCATTCACGGTTGCCTAGTTGGGTGGAGGTGTTCGGAGGGTAGGAGACGAGGGGTTTTAGTGGGCGTTCGGTCAGTTTGCGTGGCCCTGACGTTTTTGGAAAGGGGGTTAACTCGTTAGTTTGACTGGCCTCCGTCGTCTTCGCGGCGCAGAAGTCGGGGGGGGGGGGGGGGAGGAAGATTAATAGTCCGAGATGTGTCCGGTGTAACCTTTTGCCGAAAACGTCAGGAGCACGCATAGTCCGGAAGGCTGACGTGGTCTTGTCTCCCCCCACCCCTTGCGCCCTCTGACGTGGAAAAAAAAGAATCGGCCTCCCCCCCCCCCCACCAAGCCTTTTGAGTGATGCGGCCGTCTCTTGGACACAATGGGGCCTTTATCGCCCGTTTTTTCTCATCCTCTGTCCTCCAAATTTTCGGCTCGTTGGAAAAAAAAACATAATTTTGGTTAAGTACTAAATTCAAAAATGAACTGCAAGTGTATGTAGTGGTCGATCGAGGCCTCTGAACGTTCTCCGGTCCTTAATTTTTCATCCTTTTTAGATTTTTAATCTTAAATGATTGAAAACTGTTTTGTCACATCTCCACCGAGACAGCATTGTACGTTATTCTATATCCTTTTCATGTATATGTATTCCATAATCTAGTCACGTTGTGGTGGCTTTCTCAATTTGGATGCATTATTTTAGTTTCCTTCATGCGCTTTCTCGTGGAGCGACCCGTAATAAAGGCTTCTATTTGAAAAATTGCAGAATGTCCGTTTTATCGCCGAGTGGGAAAATCAAGAGTGAGTTTCCGCGGATTCCTTTTCTTTTTTTAAAATTGATTGTCATAAGAATTTGTCTCTCTCCCTTTCTCCCTAGCCGTCGGAGTTTCTAATGAACATCCTAATTGGTGTCATAACCTCGAATTAATCTCTCCATGCCTTTATTTTTTTTAAGTGATCAATTTCCTTCACTGCACGGAAGATTATTATTTTTTTTTGACCCCCCACTTTTTTTCAACCCCTTCTTTATACGACCGGATGAATGTACCCCATTTGCCTAATTCCGAGAGCTTCGGTTATATGGTTCCGCAAAGAGTGGGCCCAGAGGGGAGAAAGCAAGCGATCCCGGGTCTGATGTGTGCGTATATATCACCCTATTCCCTTATCTGTCAACCCCCTCTTTACCCTCTCTTTCCCTCTGGTTTGTTGAAGTACCGACCCTTTTCGCGCCGAGTGACGTCACGTGCAAGTTCACGCCGCACCCCTCTTTCCCTTCGTCCTCTGCCCCTCTTGTGGTGGCTTCCCCGGTTGGATCGTCGCGCGCGCGCTTCCTCTTTTGTTTTTCGTCCGTCTTTTTTTTCCGAAATGATTTCCCTCCCAACCCTTCCTCGCAAATCATTTGTCTGCGTTCGTTATCTCCGCGTCGCCGCTTTATTTCCGTCCTTAGCAGCCATTAAAGGGGGCGCGAGCGTAAATCCCTTGGAAGCAATCATAAACGGAGGAGCGACGGGCGCAGCTTAATATGAGAAGGGGAGGGATGCGAATGGAACATCCAAATCCATTTCTCTGTCTCTCTTTCTTTCCCGCTCCCCTGTCTGCCTTTTAATCCGGGCAGCGCGCGCTTGTATAAAACATCCCACTGCGATGACCAATTACTAGTCGTTAAAAACTACCCGTTGGGCAGTGTGAACGGGAGGACAGTGGGGTGAGTTTTTTTTTTACAGGGGGACGGATGGGAGGGTGAAGGGAGGAATTCTCACAATTTGTGTCATGTCATCTTTTAGCGTGATAATGCTCGTTGTTATGTTCCCCTCCCCTTCTTTCCCTTAATTGCCTCCTCGGTGGGGTTGGTTGATTTGCAAGTGTTCGTGAGGTTTGTAGGGGTTCCAATATTTGTACTAGGAAAAAATGGGAGAAATGTGAAGAAAAGAAGTTGTTAAATTATATGAATAGGACGGATGAGTGATCGTTTGTACCATCGGGAATGGTTTGGTATGGGCAGGTTTACCCCTCCAATACTAGCGAAGCATTATGTGACGTTAATGAGGTACTTCATAAAAAATGGACTCATTTAGTATTCACGCGGACGTGAATGAAGTTGTAAGCAACTAAAGAAGATAAGCGAGGCAATAAAACTACTAGGACTCGAACCACGATTTGCGGTCAGGTACGATACCAGTTACACATATAAACCATTAATTTCGGGCATAGCAAGATCTGGGTTTCTGGTGTTTATGTCATTAACATGGTCTGAAAATGAAACTTAATTCTGATGAACCTAAGCAATGTCACTTAATGCTGGTGAACCATGACATTAGATTTTGAAACCATACACTGTGTAAGTAAAATTTTCGATTTGCAACGTGAGGTTTCTATCCCTTTCGACGTTTTATGCCTTTGTCCATGTATAAAATCATCCACTTATCAGGCTGATTCTTTCTCTGGAATTGCTCGTAACCGCCGATCTACGGTTACCACCGGTGTGGGTTAGGGTAATATTTCAGCGGCGGAGCTGGCGTCCTCGGAGTCTGTGGTTGAGAGGAGGTATCAGTAAATTTATTGCAAGAAAAGTGGATTGTGTGAAACCTTTTGTTAAGGGGAAGATAGGGGCCCATTTTCTTGGATGGATGAGGCCACTGGTTGGGAGAGTAATTAACATCCATTTGCTTTGATAATTTCTTTCTCGAGTCGTCCTCGCCCGGCCTCTGGTGGTACGGCCGTGAACGACACGACCACACCCCCTTCCGCATCCTGTCGCCCGCGTGCCTGTCTCCCGTGACCTCCCCCGCCTGCTGCACCCGCCACCAACCGGCACCTGCACCTTCCACCGCCTTCTCGCCCCCTCACCCGAGACCACGATGTAGTAGCCCTTGACTAGGCACTCGGCTTCCAGCTGCACTCCTCCAACAGATTGGTATCGCGTTCGCGAGTAAATGTTTCTGTCCTTCAACTTTATTATGATAACTGACAACGCGCAAAAAAAAGTCGTTTTTCCCCAGCTGTGTCCTCACATTTGTCTGGGGTCGAATTTCTTGCCAGAGCAATACATGATGAGATTGTTTCAGCTTGAATCGATAGATTAGTGTGCCAGCGGAATTGATCTCAACGGGGATTAAAAAGCATGATGGTGTATCGTGGTAATACCACTAAATCATAAAATGATTGCCTATGGTAATATTTCCTCTATCCATTTATGTCATTGTATAATATGGCTGCAGAATTAAGTTGGGAGATTAATTTTTCTCCTGTACTTGAGATAAACATTTTCCCAACCAATCCGCTCAGATTTTAGGCTCTAGTATACTTTTTCCTTGTAAGAGATTAGTACCTATTTATAACGATCACGGGGAAAGTGAATTTATGATTTCACTTAATTGTACACGGTAACTGTCATTTTTCCGTGGGTAGTTCCTTTATAAATCAGAGTTTTACGCATTTGTCGTAGTAAAATGATCATTTTCCGTGACTGTATCACCCTTTAGTTGCCTACGGCATGATTTATAGCCGAGGTTTAACATGATGAAATCTTACTCTTTTCGTTGAAATTGTCTTTTCAGACTCAATTCTCCAGTTTCCATAGTTATTTCGTTCCATCTTAGGTGGAATAGAGAAATAGGTGGAGCGATAAGAATCCTAATCCAATGTTAAATTGGAGAAGATTTCAATTACTTGATTGGCATAATACCTGAAGAAGCTTGAGAGTTATAGAGGGTTTTTTGATGTATCATTGGTTGTGTGACACAAGTTGGCGTCTTCATTTCGTCTCTCGTTTTATACAGCCTTTTATTTGCCTCAACATTCTCCTGTATAACCTCTCTGTGTGTCTTTAGAGTTTTCTAGTTTTCATTTTACACGAGTTCTCGTGTAGGTTTGGTAGGTTTAATCTTGTAGAACTTGGAAAAATTAACATTTTTGACTCCCTGGATCCTTCCGTGTGTTTTTCCTGGATAAATTGCCAGGTTCCTAAGTTTATCATTAATGACTTTATTGTATTTGTCCACGACTCTTAAATCTCTACTAACTCTGTCGTAGTATTTTGTCTGGTGTTGGGAATCGTCCGCCACGTAATGTTTCCTTTCTGGAGGCTTCAGCCTCTTGCAGATTTCTTTCTTCGATCAGGCATCGGAGTAATTTTCTTCGCTGTATGTTTTTCCTTCCATTAACCACGAGTCGTTTTGTGTGATAAGAATAGCAATATATGTGTCAAATATTTATGCTCTCTCATGTTCTACCACGTGAAGTGTGTATCAGATTGTGAACGAGGTCTTTCGTATTTATCCCCATTGTTCACAGCCAGTGATAAAGTGTTATCTCATTATTTTTATCGCTATGAAACATAAAAAGTTCGAATCGATTTATCTTTATTTCTGTATATTCTTTTTGTGCTTATGATTCAGTTTTACTTTTTAATTTCTCCCTGCTAACTCTTGGCCAATTTTTTTCTCGATGTCTCCATCACATGTACTGACTCCTTTCACGCCCTGCCTGTTTGCAGCTTATTACGACAGTAATGCGGGTAAGTGATCCACCATTATAATACTTTTTTATCACGCTAGTTTTTATATTATTACCTGTCCGCGGTGTCCTTTCTATTGTTTCTTTTCGTTCTGAATCCCTCGATGTACTTTTGAATTCGGGGTCATGTTGATGCAGGGCGTGTGGGCAACTCCCATCCATCCATTTGTTATTTTCTTGTGGTGTGGCAGTATGTTGCCTCAGAGTTATTGATTTATGATTTCTGTTTATTTTTATTGTTAAATTATAGTTGAAGAGACTGTCATACACTAGCGCACATATACCCATACTTGCAGATATATCTACCTGAAATGAAATTGGATAGTCTTCGAGTTTTACATCTGTTGCACTTTCGTTTCTTCTTCTATTGCCTCAAGAACACGATATGCTTAAGTCATGCTCACAAAACCTTAACGTAACTTGGCATAACCATGGAGTTGAAAAACTCAAGTATTAGCTCATGTTGGTTCATAGCAACTTTAAATGGCGTAACTTGATCTAGTCTAGTCATTCGACTAGAAACGATCAAATACCTTTAGAAATTAACCGGTAGCAAGGCAGATTTCTTTCTATAAATTGAGACGTTTAAACTATCTTAAGTCGTGTAAAATCCATTTAATGATTGATGCACGATTGAAAAATGGTTTTTGATGTGTTTTAATGAGTATGTCATGAATTGATAGAGTTCATATTAAGTCATGTTACGCTAAGTTGGTTTTTACTCGCGATACCATCTATATCTCATAATTTAAGGAGGACACAATAATAAAATTATTCTTTTGGAATGAGATGTACCGACCTTCTATCCACGGCGCTTTAGGATTATTTCCTAAGGAATATTTGTTGGGACGATTTGTAAGTTAAGCCAAGAGTTGATTTTAAGATGGTTGATTTTTAGTTAAAGCAAAACATTTTCACGACCTTCCGTGTTTTTTTGTGGCAATTACGGAGTGACCGTGAACTTGTTGTGGCTATATCAGTGGCTATAATAATTGAAATTTTTCTACATGGCAAACAAGGTCGGCGTATATTACTGATTTAATGATTACTTTAGGAAACGCTTTGTTGCAAATATTAATTCTACAAAAATGTAAAATAGTGTTTTTCCCAGCAGATCGCCGAGTGTTAAAGAGCGTATCCCTTTCTTTTCATTGGAAAAATACACCATATTGGTAGGCATGCAATATCGATCCTATTGTCCATTAAATTATGGGTTTCATTATTGAAGGCGTTAATGTATTTAATTATCTGAGCAGGGTAGTCTATAACGGATCATTATAAATTCATTTGAAAATTTTGTTTGAAAATTATTTAAAACAAATGCGGTTTTCCCAATAAAATAATTTGGGGTATTTTATTTGTATGAATACGCTTTTAATAAAAACAATGATCAAAATGAACTCATAATTGAAAGAAATTTCCATTGGTTTCACATGGAAGTGTTACATTTTTTTTATTTAGGCGCGTAATTCGTTTTTTATTTGTTTGGAAAGCAGCCTGTTTTTTTCCCTTAAAATGTCGATTTTTTGGCCCAAAATGATTGTAGTTTTTTTTTTTTCGCTCCCATTCCTCTCCCATTTCCCTAGCTTGCTCGTCCCTCTTTCAGAGCGCGACCCTGCGCTTGGCGTTCGTCGACTTTTCGCCCCGTCCTTCTTTGTCTCGCTTCCTGACGCCTAAGCGAGCCAAGTAAAGCCACATCGATCCCCCTTTATGCATTTTACAAAAACCCATGCGAGGGGTGAAAGGCTGTCAATTTCCGGACTCGAGAGAGTAATTGATAACTTGTTTCGCTCGGGCGTCGTTGGCATTGGAGCGACAATGGTGGCCATCCCTGTCCATGCGACTGGTTGGTGCGTCTGTGTACAGCCCAGTTCGAAGGCCTCTAAGAATCCAGGCATTCTTGGTTCAGGAGATGTTCTGAAAGGCAACTTAGAGTGTTTGGCACTACTCATGGATCCTTAAGGACCAACTCCTTTAACCAAGCAATAAATTCCAGTCGTGGCCTTCTCAACTATATGTTTCAAAATCAAAATGCAATATTAATCATTACACCTTCCAATGAAAAATCATATTAACTCATGTGAATAGTTCTTTTATGGCCTAAATGGTTCCAAATGGCTTTTTGAACTAGAATATAATTACTGTGTAACATTTGTTTCGAGATATATTAATTAATATGTAAATAAATTTTACCTTCGGTGACAGATTATTTAGGATTTGGTTAAAATATAATCAGATGGGAAGCAAACATGAAATGTCAGTTTTAATACCCGTAGGCATATTACTTTTCCTTCGAAGAATCCTGTTCTCATTCAGATCAAATTACTAATCAGCATTGATTACAAGTTTGTTCAGGATTACCAATGAACTTCTACATCGTCAGTAATCAAATCCAAGTCATTGTTTGGGTTACATATTTGATCTCGTGTCATTTGTCTTGGAAACTGATCCTTCAGCCCAAGTACGTGCATCTCGCAACGTAGGTAAAAAAACAAGCATGCCGTCGCAGCAGTATGTCCTGTCCCTTGTACCGCGAGGTCATCGTCTCGTTCAACACGGAGGCCACCTCCCCTTCCTTGCCCGCCTAGAACAATGGTCCCTTGGAAAGTGGAAACCCTCTGGGCACGCCTTACCTCTGTTCTTGGCACCAGCTTCAGATTATATCTGGTGCGCACCGGGTGTGCCCATGCAAGCCTTGCCAACTTGGCTCTCCTTTGGTGCGCGGCAGTAGGCGATCTTCGCGTGACAGTGTGGCATGAGGTTTCGATCAATTCAGTGAAAGAGATTCTGTAGCTCAAACTTTGAATCATTGCGACTCCGTTGCCGCTCTTTGCAGCATCTTCATGAAACAGATTTCAACGTAACTGGAGATTATTTGAGGACGTATATGACTTGGAGCCATCTCGGAAACAGTTGGTAAATCTCCATAAGTCTCATTTGGGCCGATCTAAGCTTCAGAAAATCGTTGCTTTGTTAACAGCCGTGACTTAGCAAAACCCAAGCTGGTCAACTGCGCTTCTGAAATTTTAATAAGTTTTTCTGTGGCAATTACCGTCCCAAAAATTAGCATTTCATTTCAGCAACGTTTCTTTACCACTATTGTAAGGCACAGTATAACCGAACAATACAATAGGAAATCAAGAAACAGCTTTAGAGCTACGGAAGCTGTAGTTAAGGCTGTCGCTTTTCAAGTGTTTATTGGCTTAAATGTGGAAGGAAGGTGGAAAGGGGTGGTAAAATGAGGTGGTGGAATGACGGAACGAGACGTGAAGGATTTGGAAATTACCGGTGAAGGAGGATTCGGAAGCATAAGCGCTGACTGTGAGTTCCATCGAAATGGGAATCTAAGATGATGGTATACCTACCGTCTGGCTTAGGATCATTTAATCACGTACGTGCAGTGGAAATTGACCTTATACTGATTCTTTGGTTTTTCTCTTTCACTCTGCTCAATGATCGCTCCTCGAAATTGCCTAAATCTTTACAATTTGCTCCGTGAGGTTAGCAGAGTTTTGCTTAGAGCCCAGGTAATTTCAACCATTGATTTTTCAGCCTGTGTGAAATTTGTCCTTTTTATTATGCACCCACTCTGCTGTACGTTGGACGTTTATCCGGTCAAACACATTGTTAAACAGTGAAAAAAGAAATATTTGAGGGATCGTTTTTATGAATGTGCTCCATTTCAATGCATTGTTTCCCAGTGCCATTGTTCTTTTTGATTATTTAATATTGACGATACAATATAAATTTCAAGGTTTATCTGCCAGGCAAGATATGATTAAAGATACGTCACGTAACCTTAAAAAAGTAAAAAAAAAATGGTCCTTCAAAAATAGTTGAGTGCAACACTTCATGACTCGGGTAATTCAATAAGCATTAAATACGCTTGACCGCTCTATAGAGAAGCTTGTTTTCCAGTTAGCTGTTAGTAAATTTGTATTGTTTCAGTTTTCATGAGCCGCACGAAAAAATACGGTTTCAAATTAATACAGCTAATCGATATCGTTTTGTTGGCTCGATAAAAAAACTATCTTTCCAGTTTGGTTAATTTTCATTGTGGGCGGGGAATATATGAATCAAATATTCTGTTATTTTTTTCCGCCGCTGGAATGATGCGTCACGTCAAGCCAATGCGGCTCCCATATTAATAATCGAGTTGAGATTGTTAATTGCTATGCGTGGAAGATAAATTAAAAGTTAAATGAACCGTGTCACTTGTTTTCCAACTTTTCAGCGTTTAATGTTTTCGTACGTAATGTATTATGCATCCGCAATCAACAGAGGTTTTTCTATCTCCTGTCATTCGACGCATTAACATTTCACCTGACCTTTTCGTTTAATTTTAAACGATTATTAAATACAATATTGATGGAATATGAACTATTTTTCGCGTGTGCGTAAATTTTTAATTCCTTAATTACTGGTTTTTTCCGCTATGTGGTGCACGCCGTCGATTCCGGCGCAAAAATTACTATACCCTCCAATTAATTCCCCTCCTCCCCCATCCCGTTCGCTATGCGGTGCCGTCCACTTCTCACCCCTTGCTTTACCTCCGGAGCGCACAGTTTGGTGGTCAGCGGCCGTTTCCATATTCCCACCGCCCCAGCCCAGATAGCCATGTTCCAAGCCGCGATTTTTGGACGACTCCGGGAAGTTCCAAGTACGGTCGTCTAGTCGACAGTCACTACTGCAGCTGCGTGTAGGCGCCAGTGAGTTTAAGCATTGGGTGACAATGTCGGTATAGGGAGTATGATGTCACCAAAATCGAGACCAATGGTGCGGGGCTGTTTGTCTCGTGACGACAAACAGACATACTGCCGAAAAGAATTGTTTTCATCTCTATCTATTTCAACTAGCCGGAAAGGGATGTTGAAAACATTGTTAGAGGGTAGAAATTTAGATAAACGAGGGAGAGGAAGGAGGAGAATAGGATTTTTAGATAGAATGAAAGGGAGTGGGCCCTACTGTGAATTGAAGAAGGAATATACAAGAAGGAAAGAGAGGCTGCAAGGATTCTTCATAAGTACGCCATGAGAAGATACCTACCTTAATCGGTAGAATACTTTAATAAAAATAATCTTTCTCAACTTATTCATCTCTGCATCCATGTTGGAAGTAAGGAAATAAAACTTTGTAAGGTTCACTGTTATTTAATTATGGGCACGACCCGGGTTTCGTAACTTGGTTACATCGTCAGGTTACGAAACCAAGGTAACCAATCAGGTAACCAAGTTACGAAACCCGGGTCGTGCCCATAATTAAATAACAGTGAACCTTACAAAGTTTTATTTCCTTACTTCCAATATGGTGAGGTTTCACAAAGTAAAGCTTGAAGTTATTAGTAGTATTCTGCATCCATAGTTTACCGAAACCCTGTCCTGTCATTTAAATCCGATTTCCTCAGTGCCCACGTTTCCGTCCTGTAAAGCGCTATGCTCATTATCAAACTCTTCGCTTGGCTTCTCTCTGCACTCTCTAATTACTGCCCAAACTGCTCCACCAGTCCAAGTTTTGTGACTACCTAATTTAATTTGCTTTATTAGCTTCCATGTTCTCAAAGGTTTCAGAACCACTTGGTTCTATTGGAACATTTTGACATGCAAGTCCGATTGAGTTCCTTAGCTTTGCTTACATTCCTAATGAGCGATCATTAGCTCCTTGTGAAGCTTTAAATTAACGTGTCGGGTATTATAAGTATCCCACCGATTGTTACTAAAGTACTCAGGGGGTAGTCTCTTTTAATAGGATGATGGAAAGGAAGATGCCTGCAGGAATAACGAAAGAAGCAGTGTGAAAAGATCATGCTTACCGTTCATGGCAGGGTTGCGGAATCGCACGACTTTCAAGGAAACCTGTCTTAGTCGGTAGGTAACTTCCAATAAATGGCATTGTTTAGGACTAATTCGGAAAAGAAAATTAAACGCAGTGTCCAATCACTGTTCTAATAAAAAGCAACTACCATCTATCTGTCGTGTTCAAATAACCCTCACATTTCAACATAAACGGTGTAGACTTCGTCTTTCTTCGCCCGTATCTTCTAATGGACGGATGCTCACATTCATGGGAGCTCACCTATCTTTCGCGTCATCCCTGATTCCGCGATGAGCCGCCGAAGGAAGGGAGCATCCGTGCCCTAGGCTGCAGTGGGACGATGGAGGCGGACCGAACTGCCGCCGCGGCCCGCAGATATTTACCCTCGCCTCCCTCCGCCTTCTCCGGCGGGCGGGCGGCTTACGGAGTCCCCCGCCAAAGTGCCCCAAGTTTCCCTTGGAAATGAGATGGCGCAACAAAAGCATCGTCGTGGGTTGGGAGAGGAATTTTTGGGGACTTATATATTTTACGCCCTTCGGTTTTTCTTCCCCACCGCCGATGCCAGCGTTGCGAGGCTTCGATAATAAAATGCTCCGCCACTCCGCCGTGCCCCCTACTCTCTGTTTTTCTTTTCATTAGCAGTAACCCCTTTTTCGCCCCTGGTTGTGTTATCACAACGAAAGCCCCTTTCAAGGGGCGGCGCACCCTACCCTCCCCCATCCATCCCTTTTTGGTTCTCCCAAATCTGCACGCGCACTTGCTCCGGTGAAGAAACCGCGCGGATCTTCGATGGATAAATTCAAACCTCCCTTAACTCTGAATATACCATAGATAGTTTATGATTTAGATGACTACCAGACTGACCGATTGGTACAGTGATGGATAAGAATTCCCGAGTACTTTCAGAAAAGCTGAAATTGTGCACGGCCGACCGGAAATGGTTCGGAGAAAAATGCTGAAAACACTGACTTCCCTACCCCTCACGACTCGGAAAAAATTCGGAACGGCGACATTTTGTTTTTTATTTCGCAGCCAATAGCAGGAGGTAATCAAATTCATTGAAGGCACATGACAAATTTTAAATATTAGCACACCCTGCTATCCTTCGACTCCGCTCCCTCGTCATCCGGGTTTTGGAAAATTAGGCTTCCAGTCCCAAATTCGTCTCCTGCGCATAAATGTTTCGGGTGTTCGCGAGGACTTCACGTTAACCCATGGCTTAGTTTTGATTGAAATATTTTCCATCCCTCTGGATTCATTCTCAGTACCTCCTTGGTTCCGTCAGGCATTCCTCCCTCCCTGCAGGCCCCTCGTACAGTTAGATAAGGGGACTTCCCGTGTTACTAGAAAGTCTTCTCGCGTTTGTTGATGGAATCGACGCGAAGGACAACCCGGAAGCCTAGCTGCGCCTCTTTTACTGTTTGTTTATCGTATGTTTCTGGGCAGACGACGTGGTGGGTTGCAAATCGAAGCTCGTTCCAGTGGTTGACTGGAGAGGCAAGCGAATGGCTAAAGAAAAAGTGAGGAAAGTTTAGGTTGGTTATTCTAAGTCATTACATCACTCACGTTTGGCAGGTCGTATTTTTGCCTCCATTCCCTCGCTTATTATTTGTGTAGGAGTTATTTTTGAGTTTCGCCGCGTCAGTTGTACGAGTAGCCAACATTTCCTCTCTGTTGGAAGCCTTGTTAGGGCTAATAATCTCGTCTGTGTCGCACGTCGATACCTATCTGAGTGTGGGAGTAGATTTGGTATATTCCGGATGGCGTTTCTTATTCTAGAAATTACAAACCACGTCTAGCTAATACTTTTTCGGCTCTCTCTTTTAAAATTGTTATTATGGTTCTTTATCTCCAAAGCTTCTTTGAAATTGATGCGGGTAAACCCAAAAATATCTCATTATCATATGAAAACAATCCAAAAGTTCTGCTGCTCACCCTTATTATTATTTTAGTAAAACTTGCGATATCATTTCATGACATACATTGTAGACCTTCCCCAATTTTATACCTGTGAATTAAATTCTAAAATTTGACCTCGGAGAAAATGCTGATATAAATATGTTTGGATTAGTATGTCTCTAGGATAATGTATTGTCTTCAGAAGAATAGGGATGCTGTATAGGTAAGATTACTAGAGGTTAGGAACTTTAATGGAACCGTGGATTTTATACTCTCATGCTTACACACTCTTCCATGTGAATTTTAAAAGTGGAAATGATCCTGAGAATTGGCTGTTAATGGTGGAAACTATCATTACTGTTACCAGTTCAGGGAAAGAGTATCTCAGGTCAAAATATGCGGCATGACCAAGTCTTGTGCTGACCAGCAAAAGTGGTTGATATCCAGGTTTTATGTCTGGTCGGAGGTTGAATTATCTCCTCCTCTGGACGTTTAAAGCTTGATGTCCATGAAGAATTTAAAGTTTTTGTAGTTGGAAGCATCATCACATTTCTGCTCAATGGTTGTGACTTTCCTTATCAGCAGTCTCATTTTTATTGTCCTGCTGATTGAATGATGTGATTAAATTTTTATTAGGACTGGCTGATTCTTTTCTTGTGGTCTTCGTGCTGGATGTGTAGTGTGCGTTCTTTCTCAGTTTGTCTTTCAACCACTGATTTGGTAATGCCATTATTTTCTGTTACCAAGAGGGATTTGTTACTGAGCATACTTCATTTATTGGTTGGAATCTTATGAGAATCATCTCTTACCTTCTTCGGTGAGTTTTGATAATCATTTTGATTTACTCAGGCTCCTTGTGTCAAATCGGATCGTCAGCCACAGCCAGTTAAACATTATCCCCTTTCTACAGAATCGCAGTTGCTATGCCATCTTGAGCAACACGCAATGCTTAACATGTCTTCTCTCTTCTTCTAGACTGTCTCCATATCATCACACTACTTTCTCTGCCAATTTTCTCCTCTTAAATTGGCTCCTCCTTGATTTTTTTTCCAGTTGGCTAGTTTGGTGTCATTGCTGTTACCTTTATTTCTTCCACCAAATATCCTAATCAATAACTTCATCTGTGTTTGAGTGTTTTCCCCTTTTGAATGATACAATTTGAATTGGTATGGATCGTGAGGTTGAACTAAAGAGAGGAGATTCATTACAGCTGCTCCTCTGGAAATTTCGAAAGTTGATCCTTTGTCTTCAATTTTCGTAAGGAAAATGTGCCTTCAAACTGATCTTTTCCCTGTATCTCTCACAAGGGACTGTTTTTATATTAGTTTATGGATTGAATTTTTTAAAAATATGTATATCATTTCCGCTCTCTTTAAGGTGTCTATTAGAAATTCAGTGGCTCATTTTCCATGCTATCACCTGGCCAACTAACATAATTTGATTTCCAGAGAATTTTATCTACACTTCATATGTGCTCCTTGAGGCAAATTCTGTTTTTAAGTACATATTCATTTACTTTGATTCTAAAATACCGAGCTTCCTGTGGCCATTGTTGGGTTTTGTGGTCAATTTATCAATCGATATAGATTTTCTCAACGGAGTTTATCATTCGGTGAATAACACAATGACTATCCAGGACATTATCAGGTGCTTCTCTTCCCCCGCCTCTGGCTCGTGTCTGCCTTATATATCCTTGGCCGCTGGATACCTGGAATGAGAGGGAGGAAACCTTTCGAGGGAAGGAGGGGAAAAACCCAGGAAAGGGAAGTGAAAGAGGGAATGCAATGGGTTCCCCGACACTCCCTACGCCTACCCCAACAGCCATCTCTTGTAGGATTGATACACAAACCTCATAACCTCGTACGAATGTAATCAGATTGAATTCCATCCTAAATTTCTTTCTTGATATCAAGCTTCTTCAAACATACTAACAATCGCGATGATGTGAATAATTTTGATTTTACTACGTCTCGTGTGCAGCCCCTGAAACATTTTTTTAGCTCTTTAACCCCTTAGCTGGTGGTACATATATCAACAGAAACTGACTTACACCCTAGTAGTGGCTTGCATGGTAAGATATAGGTCATCGTGAAAGGTGGATTGCACCAAAAAGTTGTCATGATTGTGGACCAGGTACGTTTAATTATGCTGCTATCAGCTTTCAGGTGGATTAGGAATATAAGTTGTAAAGGTGATTGAATGTCACAAGTCGAGTGGGGCATGGTGTTTAGTACAAAATGTGATGCAGTAACTTCAAAAATGTTCAATGGGCCTGTGTCATTCATTAAGTTTTAACTGACTCCGTAAACGAAGTGCTGTATGAATAATATTATAATCAGTGAAATTATGGAATACAAAGATCAAGCTTTTCAGTTCCATTCCACTTGCACTTTCACATTCTCTTCATTAAAATAAGGTTGAAGAAAGGTTGAATATTCTTCGTGACAAGTTAAGGAGCATGGCTTTCCTTGCTTGCTTTGCCCTGCGGAGCTTTCCTCAAATTTTATCCCAATAGTTTGTTGTGCCAATGTTCTATCCATGAGCTCACTGTGTCAGTAACAGTGTGCTTTTGACTCAATCCACATTTATAGATACATAGTTTTACGTTACCCCTTCCTTTGATTTTGCTCAAGGTTATGAGATGGACTGTAGTGTGAAATCTAGACTTACATGAATATTCATTGGGCCTCAGTAGTGATTTTTTTTTCAATTTTCCCTCCATTAACTTGACAGCTGGAAATTTGTGCTGGAAATGTTTGGCTGCGTATTGAATGGCAAATTGACAACCTAGTTGCTTTCTTTAGTTTTTATCTCCCCCCTCCCACCCCTTTTTGCTCTTTCCTCAAATATCCCTCCCCCTTAACTCCTTATAACCCCCCGATCACATCATTGCATACTGATGAACACTACTTTCTACCTTCTCGAAATCCAAACTGTTCTTTACCATCCATCTTGAGTGGCAATGCAATTAGTGAAATCTAGGGAATTTCCACTCTCCAATCTCATGCACCTAACCATTTAACGTAGATCTCTCGTGAAGGCGCAACCCAAGTTCATTTGCGTTTATTTGATTTTTAAGAATTTCTTTCATTCTTTTAATGCTTTATTTTCCAATATTTTAAATTTTATTTGTCATTGAAAGGGATGAACCAGCTCACGTTACTGGCTTCATGAGCGATTATTATTCAAGCCAAGTAAACTTTCTGTCAGCGTATACAGTAGCTTAACACTTCTATTGATCATATTCTTTAGAAGGAAAACATTTTTAACTCATTTCCAAACCAATTTACTGTGAGATAAACCTTTTCATGTCACCAATACACTCTTATAAACTGGTCGTAGTTATCAGCCTAAAGCATTTTTTGTGCACAAGTTCCACCAAAAGCAATATTCAGGGTAGAAGTTTTTTTTAAGTGAACTGAGTATCATTGGTTTACTTTAAATTTGTTAAGTTTCCTAAAAAAAGTTAAGTGCTACAGGAAAGCTAACCAGAATTTTAAAGCGACACCTAAAATGAATACCTCATATTTTGTTTTTTGGCAGATTGTTCCACCATTTTCCTCCTCAGCTATTGAGAAAATAGCTTGAAGTCAATACATTTATAGAAAAGTTTTGGAGGTGTAAATAAGTAGGGTCTCTATAAAGTATGAAAGCACATGGCTTTAATTTTGTTTAAATACTAAAAGTATCTAAATTTTTTTAGATCTATTTGTAAATTGATTATGGCTCTGAAACATTTAAAATCGTTTTTAAATGCCATGATAGAAATTTATGTGAATAACTGAATATTTTGTTTTAATATGCTCACATGAGGCATTGTGCTGTGGTGTGGTATTACGGCCATGGTGATGACTACGAGGACCACAAATGCTGAACTCAGTTTCAAAACGTTTTGTGTTTCAGATTGATTTCTGCCTCATATTCTCTCGTACAAACCAAACGGTGTAAGTTGGAACCCTTCGTTTTTTATTCGAATGTTTTTCTTATTTAATTTTTTATTATATTCTCTCCTTCTATTTTTAATATGGAAAATCTATTATGGGTTTTCTTTTTCTTTTTTTATTATTTATATTATCCATACCTGTGAGTTTACTCACGTGAACCTACCACTCTCTTTCAAACTACCCTCTGGAGAAATATGAGAACCTTATCCTCTCTCAACCATCTCCTCCTCCACCTGCTATGGTATAGACTGTTGTTCTCCTTTGACCATTGCATGCTATAGACTGCCCAAAACGAACCCTTTGCTGTGCCAATCCCCAAAACCAAACCTAAGAGAGACAGTAGGTATGACTTCTTTTTTATACCAGATTTTTTTCTTTTTTCTAATACTCTAAATATATAATATAACTTTCACTAGTAGCGCTCAGAGTTGGTTCTATATTTTTGTTAGTAAATCAAATCATAAACACTTATCTGCTGTTGGCAAAAAAGAGGTAAGCTGCCTTTATTCTTATTTTTTTCTTGTTTGCTATATAGTTTTCTGACATTTGAATATTTTTGGGCAGAGTTTTTTTCCTTGCAGTCTTTTTACTTTTCTTGGGCATAAAGAGAAGTGAATGCTTATATCCTTGAGAGGGTCCTCCGGGAGAAGTATTTTTTTCCAATTGACATTTACTTTTGATAATCTTTTGAACACTTGTATCATCATGTGTGTATGTGTGCAAAATATGGGCAGTTTCTTCACAATCCACTATGAGAGCAATCTTTGATATCATTCAGAATGATGATCTGAGTTCAGCACTACTTAGGTTTCTATGGAATTCTTATTTTTTAAGATTAAGTAAAAAAAATCTCTAAGCGAGTCTAATTCTGACATAAGGTAAGTAATGTAGCAGGTGAGTTTTTACAGGTCTATTAAATTGTACCTTCATTACATTTTTTCGCCAGATAAACTAATATTTAGTAATAGGTCCTGTGCACCAAACTCAATTTATTAATTTTTCTAACTACCGGTAACATATTCTATTGTTAAACCTTTCTTCTATGGTTGTGGGATTTGCTTGCCTATATATTCATCATAGATATAAAATGAATACATGCATAATAAATAAATATAATTATTTCTATTCGATTTCTCTGGAGGTTGTTAATATATGAATTCTTTTTTCTTTCTTTCTTCCTACCTAATCCCTCATTTCCTTGTCTTGAACCACACCACTTCTTCCTGCTTGATGCATCCAAAATTTCCCATTTTGGCCATGTACTTTATCCTTTGACCTCATTTTTCCTTGCTTACCATTCAAAACCTTTTCTAAAATCAACAAAACGTTTTTGTGGCATCCCTAAAGTGAATTGCAAGCCGCTCACTTTCGATGAGGTCTACAACCAGTCCAGCCCTACAAACTGCACCGTGTACTGTGGCGGGATTGCATCCGGTCTCACTGAAGAATTAATGCAGAAAACTTTCTCACCTTTCGGTCAAATCCAGGAAATCCGTGTTTTTAAGGATAAAGGATATGCATTCGTGCGGTAAGTTTCGACTCTGCCTTTGGTCTGTAATCACTACTTTCTTTTCAATTTATGTGTGTGGTTTTTGATGTAATTGGGATGAGCATGGTATGCTGTTCATAATTTTTTCATCCATTATTCTCATCTATTAAAAATGAATTTTTAAAATAACAGCCTCTGGTAATTCATGGTTTTTCATTGTTGTCAAATTTTTGGCTTTCAATTTTTATTCAGTTTGCCTTGAATTTTTGTGAACGGAATTGTTTGACATCACCTTAGTCTTGACGTTCATGCAATTCTTAGTGGTGTTATAGGTTAATTTTTGTATACTTATTCCAGTAATTCTAGAACTCTTGCTTTTCAAGGTTTAAAAAATTTTAAATGCCTTTTTAAATCAAGAAATGGTCATTTTTCCCCATAATTAATTACTGGTTTCAGCTTCTCTGATAAGGTATACGAGTCATAATTTAAGTGTAATGGATGCTCTTCATTTTGTTTAATTTTTTTGCAATGAACATTTTGGGAGTACTTTTCACTTAGTCTTAAATTGCTCAAAAATATTATTCTGAGAAACCAGATTTTTGCAGGAAGATGTTTGAAATCCTCTTTGATTTTGGTTATGAATATGATGAGTTCTTTATCTAAAATGTATGGATAAGCCTCACCAATTTTTTCTCCTTCTAACCTCTGCAGGTTTTCAACTAAGGAATCTGCGACACATGCCATTGTGGCCGTGCACAACACGGACATCAATGGTGGCCAAGGCGTAGTCAAGTGCTCATGGGGGAAAGAATCTGGTGACCCCAACAATGCACAACAAGCAGCCGCAGCTGCTGCTGCCGCCGCTGCTGCAGCTGCAGCGGCCACAGTGCAAGGGCAGGTGGGTAACGGTGTCAATGCATATGATAAAATGAGAGCATTTACATACCTATCCATTTCAGTTTAAACGAATTACTGACAGATATTTTGTTCAAAGGCGTGTTTAAAATAGGGATGATTAATCTACCATGAAATTTAACTGACATTTATTAAGTATACTATTTAAAATTTGGTATCAGCCACAAGTTCAAACTTAGTTTTTGAAAAGGAAAATATATCAAGTGTTCAGGCGTCTATTTACAATGAAATGTGACTGTCATTAATTAAATATGCTATTTAAAATTTGTAATCAGCTACTGGTACAAACTTAGATTTTGAAAAGGAATATATGTATATCAAGTGTTCAGGCTTCACTTGGTGGAACCAGGTATCTATAGTTCGAAATAATTCACTTTTTAATGTTCCGCTAAACTTTATTATTACGGCCCTGGGTTTCAACTAGTGGATAGTCCTTGATCATGACTATCGAGTAGTTGAAACCAAAGGTTGGAATAACAGAGTTTTGCGGAACAGTACAAAGTGATTATTTTGCACTTTTGAAAAGGAAGTCAGTACAGCTGCGAGTACAATTTTTGGTTGCTGTTGTGGTGGGGTAAACTCATCGCCTACTAATACAGGGATCAGAAGTTAGAGTCCTACCTGAGTGTCTTTTGATAACAATAATGATAATGGCAATAATAATAATAATAATTAGAGTTATTTTTCATTAAATCTTTTGTAATTTCCTTAAGTAGTGCGAGAGACTCAATCAGTGATCAACTTATGAGTTTCAAGTGGGAATGAGCAATTCAAATAGTCTAATGCTCGATTTTCCCAAATTATGAAGTATTCTTGGCATCTAGTGATCAGGGAGGAAATTTAAATTATCGCCTTATTTTATTATTAATGGAGTATATGGCATTGAAATTTTGCCAAGGAAATATTTCAGTCATATTTTAAAAACTTTTTATTTGCTCCTTTTAGGCCCTGACTGGTCAGTATCCATATGGTGCTGGAGGCACTGCTGGTGGTGCCGGAACATATGGAGCCACTGGAGCTGGAGGACAGATGGGAGCGGCTGCGGCTTATTGGTACCCACAAAGCTATCCAGCTGCTGCAGCGGCTGCTGCAGCTGCTGCTGCCCAGATGCAAGGCCAGTTCCTACAGGGGATGCAAGGGTACTCTACTTACGGCCAGTTCGGAGGATACCAGCAAGGATACATGGGGTAAGTTATCTCTCTGATGGTTTTATTATTATTGGTTGTCCAGTGTCAGAACTTGTATTCTGCTGTCAGCCCTGTCAGACCATGCACTTAGCATGCCTACCAACGTTAGTTACTCTTCAGTTTATGAGCCTACAGTGATCAGATTCGCATTAAATTGTCAAATAGAACCCCAATTGTTCATTTATACTCTTTTGTCTAGGAGATTTATTGGAGTGGCGTTGCCTCTCTCCTTGTCTATTTAGGTTACTTTGCAACATTTATTTAGGTTACACAGTGAGAATAGGGATCGATATGTATGTTGTATGTGAAGTTGTATTTGAGAGCAGAAGGCACGTGTTAAACTTAGAACCATAGCAGCAGGAGAAAATTAATATGTATTTGGTGGCATATTCTATAACTACAGAGTTGTGGGTGTGGGATGAAGATTCATTCTGGAACATTTTTCACTTGAATACACTCAACCCTTTGATTGGATGTTTTATCAATATGCATTAAACAGTCACAGAAAGCAAAGAGAAAATAACCAAGAAAATGACCTTTAGTTGATGATCTTTTCTGTTGATGTTTGGGCTTTTTACTTCTATAGATTAGATGGTTTTCTATGATAATATTGATGGTGACTATTGCCCAAGTGTGATAAAATCACTAATGTCATCAATTTCAGTTCAAGGATTAGAATCGAATGAAATACAAATGGGTTGTATTATATCTGGTTTTATTACTTGTGCCAATAACATTTTATCGATTCATATTAACCATCTTTGAATAAAATGAGAATAATTAGATATGTACTATTTTATAAATTCATATAACCTCAGCATGCTGTTTACATTCCATACTTGAAAAAGGAAAGGTTCTTCTTCCCTGCCTTAGTATTTGTTTTGAAAGTCCATTCCACTTCTCGATGTGTGAACTAGGTACCTTCTGATTTAATATGCTAGGCCATGTTTAATAAAGGTAGAATATTAAATATGTACACAGCATTTAGTTGAGGAAAACATTCAACACTCATTATACGTACTTACTTCCTTACATTGTCTTTATTTGTGAAAACCCATGCCACTTGTAAATGTTTGACCTGTCTTCTAATTTAAGATTGTATACCTCTTTGAATAAAAATACTTAAGACCCCTGCTTTAAGGTGGGATTGTCATATGATCTATTCACCACATGATCTGAGCTGATTTGGGGCACACTTTTTAAAATATCAAATTTTGCTGATTGTTTTGCAATCAAATTATCATCAATTATGTAGCTTTATCCCTTACGTGTTTATGCAGTACATTTCTCAACATTGCGTTATGTACATATTCTGATGCTCTTTACTCTGCTTCCTCTTTCGGGAATGTTACTGATTCAACTGGTAATGGAATTTGCTTCATAATCGATCCACCAGAATTGATTAATGTCGTAAAACAAGGATTTAATGTAGAAAATTTTTAACAATTTCACATATACACAAGGGATAATCTATACATTCTGCTGTGTTGATAATTACTTGCTGCATTTTGTGTGTGTTCTGTCAACCCATGCCTCATGTTGATGTGTAACCATCTTTTAATTTAAGATGTCACCCCTCTTTGGATAGAATGGGAATGCAGATACCAGGATCTGCCGGAGCTGCAGCCGCAGCAGCTGCCGCAGCGGCAGCGGCCGGCTGGGGAGGTCAGGCAGGGGGTGGTGCTGGCATGCCCCCTCCCCCAGGCCACCAGCCACCTCCCCCCCCTCCCCCACCACCGCAGAGCATGACTGCGGCCCAGCAGATGGCTGCCGCAGCAGCCGCTACCGCTGCAGCGGCACAGGCGGCCGCCATGCAGCAGCAGCAGCACCAGCAAGCAGCGCAGGCCGCAGCTGCGCAACAGCAGGCTGCCGCCGCAGCTGCTGCTGTCGCCCAGCAACAGCAGGCCCAGCAGGCGGCCGTGGCCGTCCAGCAGTCGCAGGGAGGCGCGCAGTCGGGTTCAGGGGCGCAGTCTCAGGGGCAGGCTCCCCCACCGCAGTCCGCAGCCGCAGCTGCCGCGATGATGGCCGCTGCCTACCCAATGCAACAGTTCCAGGTGAGTCAGGCCCTTCTTAATTCCTTCATTCACATTCTAAATATTACGTCTGTGCCTTTTGAGGTGTGCTAATGATTTTAGGCTCCATCAACTATTGGGTGAATTACGGTGAGCTGTTAATTGCCTCCACTGAGTGCTCCTCAAGAAATGAGTATGCTAATTGAGAGAGGAAACTTAATCTCCAAAACAGGATTTTTAGTAGGACAGGAAGGGAATATGTGTGACCTGCTGAGAGTTAGGCTTTTGCCGTATCATATTTGCATTACCTACATTTCTGTCGTGGGAAATGTGTGCACACAAAATTTTACCAATTGAGTTACTCTTATGTAATTGGAATGCAGGTAAGTGGGAATCTGAAAGTTTCTATGGTAGCAATGCTAGTAATGTATGGATCATAAGAGAGTAGATTCACTAATCACTTTTAGTCTAACTTTTATCAAGCTACTGAATATTGTACTTCCCATTGATGGCAGTCAAAATCAACTGGAGAATTATCTCCAGAGACTTTTCGTTCAATTTAAAATTTCATTTGGATATTCATTACTTCTGTCTACCAAATATTTTTAGTGTCCCTTTTTGTTACATCATCTTATAGGTATCACATGACTGGGGGCAATTTCAAGAGTGGGTTGATGAGAGCACCCCTCCCTTTCAACTTAATTAACACTTTATAGAATGGTTTCAAGTAATCCCAATTTCCGTATGGGGGAGAGATATTTTATGCGTCATGGTATAAGCCTCTAGAAGCAACCCTTAGTATGGTTATTACCATGCGTATTATCAATAGTGTAAGAATAGTGATCCACAATTGGACCTATGCTTTTTATTTCATCACAAGATAGGCCTATAGATACTTTGGTAGTGTACTTGGCTGTGTTTTTTTAAATAAGCTTTGAGGAATGTTGAATAATGTATGCAATGATGTGTTGAAAATGCCTGATTTCTGTTCAATATTATGAGTCTGAATTTTTTTTGCAAATTGAGGAAATTTTTATTTTTTCAGTTGTAAGGAATTATTTTTTTTATATTTCTTCATCATCGTGAATAATAGTAAATATCCATGTGATAGGGTGTAACATTTCTTATAGTACGTCCCTTGTACATTTATTTTTTAATGCTGTTCCATATTCCAGTTTCTGAGAATTACAAAATTTCATTCATATACTATGCAATAAGTGAGAAAAAAGTGAAAATTTCAATAGAATGATATGAGATTTTAACCGGTTAACCAGTTATGTGGCAAAAGTATCGCAGCAATGTCTGAAAAAGTATTTTCCTTGTGAATGGTTTGCTTGGATAACTTTAAGTAGATTAAATGAGAGGGCTATGCAATTTGCCTTTGCTGTCGCATCTTTGAAATCAGGTGAAATTGTGTGTTTTAGGAATAGCATATTAGTAGGAAAATAGGTTAAAAATGATACAGTGTAGAGTGAAATTTTTCGGCAATGACCTGGTGCTGAATGTTAAGAAGCTAATTTTTTGTTAGCATTCTTTTGCCAAGTTTGAAAAGAAACATTGCATCAGTTGACTAGCTTGAAGTAGAGTGACTTGAGATATAGATTTTTAGTATGACTACAGCAGCTAATCTTGAGGTATGTGTGGAGGATACTGTCAGAACTTATGTGGGTGTGTTAGTTGGGTTATCATATTGTCAGCCTTACTGTTCTCTGAATTCATAGTTCTTCACTTGAAAAACTTACAACATTGTACAGGTGATGATATGGTATGGAAAGAGAGTAGGATTGTAGCTAAATGCATCAAGCTTCGTAGTGTTGAGATATCTTTCAAGAATATGTAAATGATTATTTAATGTTAAGGTCAATTGCATTGTTGAGCAATCGTTAACACAATTAGGTACGTATATGCATTGATGTCCGGAAGAAATGAGAGGAGACCTATTTGTCATTCATTCAATTTTGCAATTGCTCGTACCCCCACCTTTCAAACTCATGAGTGTGTAAGATTTAAAAGTATGAATCATTTATCATGTTCTTTGCTACAAATTTTTTAAATTGCCATGAAAAAGATAGCTATTTTGAATGAGTGATTATCCATGGTTATCTACATCATAAATACCGGATTATAAGTAAAAGAGGTAATAAGTAGAGGGGTTTTTCCTGTTGCAATAAATACATTGTACTTGGCCAGGACTTACACATCATTTCTATATTGAGAGGTTTATGAAATAAAGAGGTCGAAGTTTTACAGTGATTAAATATTTCTTCAAATTTGGCAGAATTAATTAATCAGGTTACTGCTGAATTCCTACGAGGGTCAGGGATTATTGTCAAAGTTAGGTTTTTATTTTTATGCATTTAATTGATGGATGCATATAAAACTGAAAACTAATCTAATATCTCACATTCTTGTAATATGTAGTTCGATAAATAGGTCACATCTGGATTTCAATGTTGGAGGCATTTGGTAAAAATATTAAGTAAATGTGTCCATTTCTTAGGCATAAGGCTAATCAATGCTGAACCCAACTTTTATCTTCTGATTATGGGATTGGGTGTGTTTTTGCAGATAGTGGGACTATCTAAATCTTGAGGGATAGAACCTTAATCCCCCCTCACACCTTCAATACCTGGTGAAGCAGCTTCTTCAGTCCTGGTGAAACTGGTTGTAACAGAAATATAGATGTTCGATTAATGTCAAGTTTATGTTTTATTATATGCTCATTCAAATTTCATCTTCTACAGTTTTGAAAGACCACCCATTTTATTCTCAAAAACCTTAACCTGGTCATTATACTTTTTCTTTGTGGGGTCTATTTTATTTTTATCGGTGGTTTGTACTGTTTTGATTCACAACTGCATGTTTATGTGGGTGGTGGATGCTTTTCCATGGAACGGGTTTGTGATATCTTTATTAACGGGTGTTGAGGGGGACTGCTATTTCAGTGGAAGTCAAAAAGCAAGTCATGATTTTGAGCGCAGTCTTGAACATCTTTCAAATAAAATAGATTGACTAGTTCTTAACTTGAGCTCCGTAATCTTTCGCCAGAGTTACAAGGGCTGCCAAAATTTGGAGAGTGAACATTTGAAACTGTTTCTTATTATTGAAGTTGAAATGGAAAATGAGGGAATTGTTGGTTGTGAATTTGATCAGTTCATTCCTGTGGTAAACTGCAATGTGATAATCAGAAATAAGGAAATTTCATATTCCCTTTTAATGGTGTTTGGCATGCTATACTTCTGGAGCACTATTTGCTGATCAGATATGCTTGAACATATATGTTACATTATTTTCATTTTTATTTTTTGTAGTAAATTTGTCATTGGTATGGATTCTTAATTTTTAGTTGTTGCTTGCATTTAGACCTTGATTCAAAGTTAATTTTTTGCTTAATTTTTAAGTTGTAATTTTGATGATTACTGCTGAATAATGAATGGCATATATATTATTTTTTTTTAGAAACTATACCTCTGACAACTTTATATGTATATTAAGTTTGTTTTTTTTTCATAATTTGAAATGTTTTTATGTGAGTTCCTAATTTCCTCAAAGTTGCTTTGTACATACATATGCTTATTTATGAGCATGAGCTGGCGGTTTATGATAAAGTCATTTTATGAAATTTGGCATGGGTAATGCTTTTTCGCTATTTCTTTTCAAATCCTGCAATCTTTCCTGTCGTATTCATGCACTACAGCCTGTCACTTCTTTATTTTTTTAATCTTAACTAAAACCTTTATTTCCTTTTTTTCAGGCACTATGATATGCTTTAGCGCTATCTCTAGAATGCTGTCTACAATTTTATTTCCTATCACCACTTTTACTCCTGAATGTTGAATGAATGTAACCAAGTATTATTGCTTTGATGAAATGTCATTAGTGTTAAATTATGAAATTGTTAAGTATCGACATTTTTTGTAATGCTCAAATTAAAAAGGCAACTGTTATTGTCGAGACTTTGTTTAACCTTGATTCTTTTTAACTGAGTAATCTTTGTAAACTCAAAAAGAGTTTTTAAAGTGTAACAGTAATGCATTGCTATCAGGAGTTGTTGTTTTGACTTATGATGTATTTGTCATCTTATTGAAAGTGAATAAAGGATAATCATTACATATTTAAAATTTTCATCTTATCAGGATCTTTGTTGTGCATGCATAATTTTTTTCAAACTCCCTGTCTTTGGGAAGGGCTAAGAATTGTAGCCTTAAAAGCTGGAGAAGCTTATTTAATATGATTGTTTCATTCAGGAGAAATAAAAGGTCAGTGTTGAATACTAATTTTAGTGGGCATCATGATGCCAGAGAAAAGTAATAATACTTTACTAACTTAGTGTCTTTTACGAGAGTGAATTTTGTTAGGTTTATGTGTCATTAATCCCTAATGCTTTATTCCTAAAACTTATTTTTATCATTTTTGCTAAACTAGGATATGCTAATGTTGTCACTGCATGAAAGTGTTTTGGTCTCGGCCCTTGCTTTTTTGACATGCTGTTATATTTCTTTTTTTTATACATGTCTGCCTCTGCTCAATGATAACCACTTATTAGTAGCATTTGTCAACTACCTGTATAGGAATATTTCTAATAATCCATATTTTTAGGAAGTCTTCACTATTTTCCAATGGGTAAATTATATTGTAGCTATTAAGTAATGCATCTCTTCACATAAATAATCGCATTTTCATCTTTGATAGTGATGTGTATTTGCATCTATTGCAAACAATTTTAATTATTAATGAGTTATTATGGTTAATTCAATCCTTAAAGACATTCAGCAATTTATATTTAAGTGCTGTTGACTCCAAATCAAAACTATCTATTAACTCAATTCATTTTTATCGATACAAGTCAGAGTAGCCTATTCCATCATCAGATTTATCCCAGAATTTTGATTAATGGATCGTATTTCCATATCGATTGACATGTTTCTCTTTGTATGTAGTTAGGTGTAACTTGGCTGATTGTGGCACTGGGATGATGGTATGTTCTTTTTTCCTTCCATAGCTGGCAGATGAAGATTGGCTAGCTCCAAGCCTTTTGGTTTGATGGTAAAGGTCCTCTGCAGGCTGCTAGAGGAATGTTGAGGGTGATTGCAATGAGGAAGAGAGCTGTGAGGTGGTGGTGGTGGATGACGCCAGAGTTAAGAAGAAACCGTGGGAAAATGTAATCATATATAAAAGTGTGTGCTTTTGTGTGGATGTGAGAGCGAGTGTTTTAGATGGCTGATGGAATGGGAAAAAATGTCTTCACTCCGTCACAAGTACTGGTAACAAGTAAATGAGATTTTAGATGGCATTGCTGGGAAATGGACTTAAAAAGTGTGGTGCACTGTAGAGTGTTGTTGAGTGCATTTTGAATATGAAAAATACAGCTGCCAGGAACAAAGGACAACAGTAAAAACTTGTATGAAACCATAACATCTCCTGAAAAATGCTTGTTTTACCATAGGATAATATAGGAATTGAGTATAATGCATTGCATGTCTGAATTCTTTTGAGAAGCTAGAGATCAGGGTGGGAACTGTGCACTTTGCTAAAGAATGGTGAAAGTATGTGCTGATTTTTTTACAGTAATCATTCAGTTTTGGAGTACCAGATACGGATTAGGCAATTGAGGAACTGCAAGTTTCTTATGTTTTTTAAAATTAAATTCAATTGTAAAGCTAGATGGCAAGATGTGGCGAGAATGGTCGTGCCACACATTCTTGTCCAAAATGAACAATGAAAAATACTATTCTATGATGTAGATAGTTTATAATTTAAGATCCTCAAAAAGCTAAAACTGAGAGAATGCATTTGTAAAGAGAATTACTTGTGATGGGACTGGGGCCTATTTTTTACAGAATACAATATTTGGAAAAGAGGGACGTATAGTTGTTGTAACAGATATTAATGCCAGTAGAAGCGGGAGATATATAAATATTATATATATATATAAAAGAAAAAAATGTGAAGGGTAAAGTCCCCTGTGAAAACAAATATGTACAAAGTTCAGAATAGTATAGAGGGAAAATATGGAACAACATTAACAAAAATACTTTCCTGTTACTAGTGTGTAGCTGTAGCAAAAAAAAATCACGCAATAGTTTTTAAAGGAGAAAGAAAGGCTTTTAGAATCACAAGAAATATTGATTATAGCCAATCCAGCATTTTGTTTGTATTTTTTGTTCAGTCAACATGCAAACAATGGAAACCACACTAACAAAGTTGCTTAGTAAAAATGTAGCGTTATAGGTAGTTAGTAGTTTTTAAATGTAGAGTTGTTGATTATGAGACAGAAACCAAGAGAGCTGTGTATAATCCTCATCCCACATAATATGTTCTTGTATAATTGTAATGACTGATGTGACATGAAGAAATACTGTAATTATCTTCCATCCCTTCCTCAGAGGTTATTTCTGATTAGTGGTTAAACGTTGCTAGCATGGAAATTGATTCATGGAAATCATGGCCCTACGTATATTAGTATTATAATGAGACTTTTTTTATTATGAAAAGAGATGTATAATTTTGTTTTTTCAGTCACATCAAGTGGTGGAGGATTTGTTATTAAGTAATTGGGATGTGCAATCAAATAGGTGCGTTATAATGTGTATCTGCCTCTGCTTTATGAAACAGTGTATTGTTTCCATAACTAAAGTGTTTGTTCCCATTCAATGAACACTGTCTCTTTTACCCCTATCCCCCACAATTTGCCCTGGAAGCATTTCCTGGTCCCAATTTTTTTTTAACCCTAAATGCACATTGTCACACATGCTAATATGAACATACATTACGAACAAGAGTTTGGAATATATAGGAACAAAAATTATAGCTGGGGAGTGTGGGTCGTGCATGTAATTAGAAGTACCCACACACGCATAGCTATGCATGTATATGTATGTATATGGAGATATACATATGTGTACCCATGTATGTATACATACTATATAGATTATATATATATATAATATGACAAGAGTGAAAAGTCCTGAAATCAAGTAATTTTTGAAGTGGTTGATAAAAAAATAATCCCTATCATTATTTTTTTTAATGTGACAAGATATGATGCCTACGTCATAAAAGTGCCAAGGTGGTGTCAGCTATCTTGTGTTCAATGGAAGTGCTATCATATGCTAGCTGTAGTTGGTAGCAGAATATTATTTCAATATTCTGCAAATTTGTAAGTAGCAAAAAAAATGGCAACTCGGTTATCAAAAGAAATATTTCTAAAATCACATCCATGGCTATAAAAGAAAACCAGCATGTCACTGCATGGAGACATATTTTTCATTGCCTCTTAGTCTGAAATGCTGATTTTGGTTGGTGTAAAGTTTGTTGTTTCCAAATGAAAATTTAGAAATATTTTTGGCGTATGCTAAAAACAAAAAAAGAATCAACCACCCATTTGTGATCATCACTCTCCATACCTACTTGGTGAAATAAATTGTGAATATGTTTGTACCATTTTATGTGACAAAGGTATATGAGTTCATAAAAATTTCTTCGGTGGTACATTTGCTCATTGTATGTGCAAGTGTTATTAATTTTTTTGAATGGAAAAATGTTGAACAAACTGAAAAAAATGTAGGGCCGAAATGTGAGGAGGTACAATTAAGACACATTATGCAAAAAATGATTTGCGCCAACGCCATGCTCCTTATCACATGGAAGAACATTTTATACTTGTGGATGGAAGTGAAAAAAAAAACTGTGTTTTGATACGAGAATTTAAAAAAAAGAAAGCAATTCAATAGAAAACTACTAATAGAAAAAACTGACGAACACCTCCTATTCCTTACCCCTCCCATGACAAGCCAGTTATTGTCTATTGTTTTATTTTACTGTAGTGAACATTGGAAAAAAAAATTTGCACAGTTGCTAGATTTTAGATGCACCAGTACACGCAATGATGGGAAAAGGTGGAAATGTAATGTGTGAGTACGTGTGAGTGTATGTGAGCGTGTATGCTTGTGATTGTGTTGGTGTGAGGTGTATATTAGCTCTTGCAAGATGTTATTGGAGATTTGGAAGCATTCTTGAGTTATCTCCATAAGGCCATTGCCTTAAAACCTATACAATGATTTGGGATTCAATCTCTGAGAAAAAACGAGTTGGCCTCCTCTTCTCTACACAGTGGAGAGGAATGCAATTTCTTTCCCCTGTTCTTCAGTTTACTTTCAAGTTTTTTGCCTGGGCATCCACGTGAACCCCTCAAGTCTTCAAAAGAATTCCACAGTTCAGTGTGTTTTATGGTTGAGGAATCCTGCAAGTCATACGTTGCGATATGTTTATATAGCTCTCCTATTGTTGGATATTTTCAAGCTGTTAAATATAATGAGTACCATGCCATATGTTAAAAAATATTTTGGTGTTGCATGTGATTGATACTGCATATGGTCCATTGGGATAGAGATTTTTACATCCCCAATGTTACTGTTTTTCTCACCTTCCCTCAGTCTACTCTGGTGTGAGTTGACATGTTTTAATTATAGGAATCAATTTTTATTGACTTAATTTTATTATCGTTATCCAGAATTTGCGTAAATTTATATTTTGTTATCAGGGAAGCGCTAAAATATGAGATATTGTTTTTGGCTCAATGATGAAATCATGATCGGTTCAAATGTCAGTCAACCCCATCCACTATTTTATAAAAAAAATGTGGTCTTTGTGTAAGAATCTTGATCATCCAATGTAAACCATGAAATCATTATCTGCTCACCATATGCCTATCAAGCATCTGCTTAACTTAACATTACTATTCAGAGAGAAAATTTTCAAAATTGAGGTGTAAAGGATAACACAAGTATTGACAAATACCTATGTAAGTCTATATATGTATGACTACATATATACACAAATACATACATTGCAACATACACAGAAGAAGCATAATGTAGATATGACCAGCATTACATAGGTTGGTAGAAACTATAGACAAACAATTGAAAATAAAGAAGTTAATATAAACCTGAAAATGTGTATTTGATTTTCTCAGCCCCTCCTTGATTTTAATTGTGATTGGGCCACCCTAACGAGCAATAATCAATTCCCAAAAACCCATGCTCTCCCTTTCTCCACCCACCCCACCCTGCTTCTTCCCAAGTGTTGCTTTTTCATCTCCGGCAATCATGTTTTGGGTACAGAACTTCCACAGTTTAGAATATCTGACAATAGTTTTGTTTCCAGCAGAGGAGAGACGCCTGTTGGTGGATACTTGTCAGCCTCGGTGGTGACAGATTTTTGAATTCTCGCCTGCCAAAGCAAACGTCATAGGTTTGAGTCCAGCCTGTGTAAGTACCCCCTATCAAGGACGTTGATTTTTGTGATTGTTCATGGATAATTTTTTAATATTCCCTATCATAAAAGGCCACATCTGTGCTCTTTTTTTGGGCTAATGGATAATAAATACTTTAAACTGTGAAAGGGATGTACCCAAGAAAAGATCGCTGGACATTATGTACATACCATGGAAGTTTTAATCAAGTGTTGTCACTTTTTTATGTATGAGAATCATACTATTGAAGGGGCTTCTCATCTTGGCAGAGATATATGATGCACATGTGCATACCAAGTAAACATAGCATCTATATACTATTCCAACAGATGCTGATGTCTTCCTTAAATTCCATCCCCGAGAACCCTATAAGCTTACAAGTAACATAATAACAAATGCTTGTGGCCAGTGATCATCAACCTTTCTCCCCTTTCCTTCGTTTAGTTCCTTTAATCCAATTATGTACATCTGCCTTATTCCTTTTGAAATTTGTCTTGCAAGTGATGACTGTACATTGAAACACACAGTGTGTCAAATATCATATTGAAATAGTGCATATTTCATTTGTGGATACCTTCCACTACAACCAGCCAGGATCTGTTGTTAGTATAGTGGGTTTGGGGAGAAAGATGTGAAATATAGCCTACAAGTGTTTTAAAATGTAGCAGATCCAACTAACCAAGTGGTGGCCCAGCTGGCCATGGTAATGAATGTGCTAAGGCTGTTGTCAGAATAAATTTTGGGCAGGAGTTTTACTTTTAGAGGGAATGAGTTTTGTGAGGGTTTCTCTCGAACATTTCAGGGGGTTTGTACCCCTGGATTATGCCACAGCATACTGTGATTAGTAAGCAGTGCAGCTTTCCTTGAGCAAGAAGCTGTTGAAAAATTAGGAAATCAGATAATTTGGATTTTGAACTGGAATTTTTAAAAGACGAGAAAGCAGTAGATTTTTCCTCCAGGATTGTTTAACAATCGTTAGAAGTTATTGTGAATTCTTTTGAAATTAGCTGAAATCCAAGAGCCAATTAAATAGGAAATGAAATCTATATTCATTACATTTTTACCATTTTGATTAAAATTTGTTGGAGGTATTTCGTGGCTGATACCAACATTAAGTGTTCCTTTTCAGTTTCTTCTTTACAAATGAATGTGCACTCCTGTTCAAAGAGTATCTTCAGCTTCATAGAGAGTAATTATACACCAGCACAGAAGTGATACATCTTCAGAAACCTATGAAGTTAGGAGCATTTCAGTTTGAATTAGACTGTGCCTAATGGGCACTACTGTTAACTGAGCAGCTTCGGTATCTTGGAGGGTATTGCTTGTCCAATTCAAAAGTCTTATTTCTCTGGAAACGGAAATAAGGAGCATTACAGTTCAAATTAGACAGTCTGTAACTGATGTCATTGTCCCTTGTCATTAAGTTCCCCCACATATGTATTATGTACCATAACATTTCTATCCTACCCTTCTCCTTTCTTTGTTGTGATTCTCAGTGATGAGACCTGACTCATGGTAATTGGTAACTATGAGTTAAAGATGCTGAGAGAATTCTCAATATGACACATGAAATTCCTACCTTTTTCTTCAACCAAGCTCCCTGTACGAGTGTTGAAGGACATTCCCTCACTATTACCTCTGCTGATGACTATGCACTTTGTTTGCTGTGGGTGGGCATTACACTCTGTACTTAAAATATTTCTAAAAACTTCCTACCTGTCCTTAAGGTAATTGCTCGAACTATGCAGCATCACTGGTCCAGATATTAATGGAAAATCTTCCTTGAGGAGTCCAGGATACTTGGAGAGATACAAAATTAATTCTCAGGTCATTGTTATTTTTATGGTCATCTTTATGTATAAGCTCTACCATAATTTTAGCTGATACTGTGTTCAGATTCTATAGTAATAATAAATTTATTTGTCCAGCCATTTGCACTATACAAATATAGGACATGTCATGTAAGGGTCAAAAATACACAAAATATCATTCATTTACAAAAAATTCATTTAGATGATAGAATAAATTATCAAGTAAAAAAAACAAATAGTTTGCTCTTAACCCTTTCACTGCAGTCCACCCTTTGGAAACCTACTCGTCACATGCAGTGAAAGCACTGAACGCATGGCAGGGAGGATGTAAAGATACGTCCACAGCAGCCTGCAGTGTGAACGTACCGGGTATGTTCACAGCAGCAAAAGGGTTAAATAGAGGCAATTCTTTTTATCTTTAATTTCCTTGTGAGGTTTGTTTAGAGTAAGAGACCCGTATGTTGTAGGGTAGGTCCAGAATTTTTTCCCCGACATATGTCTGATACATATACACTCATTTAGAAAAATTCAGCATTGATGGAGAACTGGAGTTTAGAAGTTCAATAAAGGAGGGATGGAAATTTAACCAGGGATAAGGAAATGGGAAGTTGAAAAGAGCATGGGAAGGGGGTCATAGGATCTTGCTGGATGAATGAACTATTAACCTCAACTGCATGGCTTGGACTAAACCATGGATGCAGCTACATGCAGAGGAATCTGAGCAATATCAGATGGGCTACATCGCGACAAGAGAAAGGTAGAGAAAAAGTGAAAATAAGTTATGATTTCATGAAATCAGTTAAAATGCTGATTTAAAAATAAAGCCACTCAATGCAGGGAGTAGGGACTTTGTCTAATATTTCATTTGCCAAATCTAGTGCTGTGGATGTAGAAAGTTACAAGTGAGGGCATAGTAGTTCTTGGGTGACAGCCAGGTTGGATCCAGGTAAGGGGGTTAACCTGTTTTGTGATAGCAGTGAAAAGAACCGTAGTTGATGAGAGAATTTAACCAAGACATGTCAGCTGGCTTTGTGGATTTGAAAGAGGCCATTTGATAAAATGGCCTGGTTAAAGCTAATGAGCATTGTAAAGGAAATCGGGTTAGTTCGGATGGACAGGTGGCTCGTTCAGAAACCATTTCAAAGGTCCTACCCCGGAAATTTCTAACAGATTCCATGCCCGGAAATGGATTTTGATGCTTCTCTGGCTCTGAAAAACTAGGTAACAGTTAATGAAAAATAGCAATTTCGTAAATAATATTGTGAAAAGAGAGAATCTCATAGCTTATAAAATTCAATAATGTATTATGGCTTTATTAATTATACTTGCCCACCATATTCTCCGTCCGCCACCCTCACTTGCACAGTTAGTAGGACTTATGCAGATTGCGAATGAGTCACCTTTACCTCCAATCTACGCCTATTTTCTCATCTGTTTCCCGATGCCTCTGCATTCATCGCCGCCTTCTTCTCCGTCTCTTTGGTCTTCAATTTCTTCTTTTTGGATGGCGCTCAGGGCCGGATTTACCCTAAGTTACGCTATAGGTACCTCCATATTGAACGCACCTCCTCACTTGAGCCCACCCCCCTCCCCGATTTTTAAGATAAGGCATTGCCACTCGCATGAGGTGGCAGAAGGCGCCCCTTGGACTGCGACGCCCCTAGGCACGTGCCTATTTTGCCTTACGGTAAATCCGGCCATGATGGTTCTGCTGTCGATGAAAAGTCACCGTAAGATTTCTGCATGTTGTCGACCTCGAGGACCTTGCCGACGTCGCGGCCGTGAACCATCCGATGAGTTTCCGATGCTCATTTGATTGTACTCCGTGTTTTCAGGGAAGAAATAGTTGTTAGGGGTTTCCACTTCCTTTCCACTGTGATTTTTACATAACACCATCGCGTGGACTACCTTTCGTCCGGCCTTCCTACCCTTCCAACTATTTGACATGGGTGTAAGGATCATGGGGATGTCCAAAACCCAAACCTTCCACCGCGACAGGGTTGTAGCCCAATAGAATGGGGTGTGGGATATTTTTATTTTGACTCAATTTTCAATGGCTTGAAGAGAAAATTGTTGAATGGCACTGTAAAATAGAAATATGCGATATAATGACATTTTTCAGGGGAGAACGATAATAACAGTGAGATACCATAACGTTGCGAGATGGATTTTAATTTTAAAATGAAAATTCATTTGCGGAGATTTGAAGAGAAAATTATGCGATAGCTCTGTGAATTATCAAATCCAATGTAAAATCACATTTTTCATCTGAATGGAATAAAAATGTTGAGTTACAACATCGGTTCGGCACATTTTTACTTTTCAAATGGGTAAATTTTCAGTGATTTACTGAGAAATTAAAAATTCCTCTTTAAATGCCGAAACGCAAGATAAAATCACGTCTTTCAGGAGAGCAGGATAAATAACATCATACTATTCAGACACAATAGCGGAGCGGGATATATCTTAATTTAAAAGGAATGGATATTAGATAGTCTGATGGGATATTAGTCAAGTGACGCTTTGCATCGCTAAATGCAAGATAAAGTTTTTATTTCTAGAGTAGAAAAAAATTTTGAGATACAACGACGGTTTGTAATATTTTTTAATATTTATAATGACATAATTTTCGATGGTTTAAGGAGGAAATTATAAAATTGCCCTGTGAATTACTGTAGGCATGAGCTTTTAGGAGAGCAAAATATATATAACAGTGATTACGTTGCGTCGATAGATTTTCATGGCGAACGAATCTTCGGCTTTTTAGAGAGAAAATTATGAAATAGCTCTATTTTATTATTAGATAAAATTACGATAAGTTTAAGATAAAAAGATTCAGGAGAGTAGAAATAAAATTAGACGGTGATAGCAACGGCGTAAGATATTTTCACCTTTTGGATGAATTAATTTAAATTGTGGTAAGATTTCACGCTTTACCAGAAAGTTGCAGGGATGAATGATTCTCGCGTTCTACACCCAAATAAACACACGCTCTGCAGAGCCTGATAAGAGTCCATCAATGCTTGAGAGCGAATTTTGTGAGTGAAAATTGTGAATTTTGAAATCGGTCTCTAAATGTAGAAATGCACGATAATATCATTTTTTTGGTGCCCCAGAATAAACTCCAGAAATATTCTACAACCTTGCTGGCTGTTTTTAATCGCTCTCTGAATGACTAAATGCATGATTTAAAAAAGAAATTCGGGAGAGCAGAATAAAAATCGCACAGATATATCAACCTTGCGGGATATTTTTGCCCTCTCAGCTGAACTAGTTGAGACCATATTCGATGGTTTAGGGAGAATCTTAAAATTGGTCTCTACAATCCGGTAATCAGAAATATATTGCAATGTGGCGAGGTATTTTGACTGCTCTCTTGATTACTAAAGGCGCAGTTGTTAATTTCAGGAGAGAAAAATAAAAACTAGACGTACAGCCACGGTAAAAGATATTTATGCTTTTCAGTTGAATTAATGTTCGGTGGCTGAAAGAGAAGTTAAAGATTTACCTCGATACACGGTGGAGAAATATTGTCTCTCGAAATTTGATCGCTGAATAGCCTGTGGGAACCTAAACTACTGATGATGTTTTGGTGAAAAAACGCATCATTTTTAAACTTCAGAAACTGCGAGTCAAGCGCCCCTAGTCACTAGTTTGCCCTGTTGCCGGATGCTAAGGACAACTCATGTCTTCAAATGCCTTGCCTTTGCCTGCAGTGGCCCTTGACTTTATCCAGAGCATCTGGCAACAGGACACAAACTCGAGGCCAATCAGAGCGCTTGACTCAAAGTTTCTGTAGTTTAAAAATGGTGTGTTTTCGGTCTAAGCATGATTGGTAATTTTGGTTCCAATTGGCATCAACTACCCAGGGTTAAAATTTGGTGACAATTTTTCTCCCACCTGATTAACCAAATGAACTACAAAACCCCGTTTTCAGAGAACAACATAAAATTCAGCGACATATAATATCGGTGCGAGATAATTCTGACTTTCCTTATCGCTGTAGTTACGATTTTATAGACTGTAGACTGGTTTTATTAGACTTTGGATACTATTCTGACGCTTAAAAAAATAGAAAAGATTTTAAATATGGTTATCATTACTTTTGCTTTATTTTGTTTATTACGGAGCCTCAATCAGTTAATTTAATATTAATAGCTTTCATATAAAAATAAAGATAATATTTTCTACAGAAACTGTTGTATTTTTTTTAAATTTCTAGTAAGATAAGGCCTGTCAGACCCACGCCCCCCCAGGAAAAAATCCTGGATCCGCCCCAGCTGCTAATTATTCAGTGCTATATAAAATATCGTTTTTCTGGAGAAAAGAATAAAAATCTATGAGGCACAAATACCCTATGGGATATTTTTTAAAATAGAAATAAAATTTGACGCTGGTAGTTTTGGAGAGAATATTCTTTGATTGCACTTGAGTTATCTCTTGAAGTATTAAACCACATTTTCAGGAGGAAAAAATAAAAATCGGTGGGATACTAGAAGCGTTGGCGTTAAAGGATGGATTTTACTTTTCAGATGAATACATTTTCCGAGGTTGGAAGGGTTAATTCCGCAGAATGATCCAGATTTGATGCTTTCCCGGCGTATGCTGGTGGTGAAGGCTGCTCGGGTGATCCACCCAGGGCCGCTTTAAGGCCATCGTAGGCCCTAGACACTTTCAAAGTCGTAGGCCCTCCCCGACTTCATTTTTAATATATTTCAAAAATGCACCCACACTTCTTTGCGATTTGAAATCTAAATGAACTATCCGCATTGTTAATTATTCTATGCAGTGATGATGTAATAATTCCGGTGTTACATCATGCGCTTCGCATTCGTTGTTTATTGTTAATCGTGTGCTTCTTTTATCTTAAAAAATTTTTAAAAGTTTTAAAGTTAGTTTCCTTTTCTAAACTCAAATTGATAAAAACGTATCTTCGGTCAACGATGGGACAAACACGACTATCCTCCCTGGCATTACTTTCAATTGAAAAGGATTTGATGAGGGAAATGACAATTGAGGACGCCATATGTGACTTTGCTAAGACACAGAGCCGAAAAGTTAACATACTGTAATTTACAGATCTACAGCACTGCAGCTTGACTTGCTCGGGTGCTCATCTCACACGGTTATATGTAGTTACTTTAATACAAACATTATTAAATTTTACTGGCATTCTGAGCTTGTTTTCACTTTATGTTCTGGCTTTCGTAGGCCCTTGAAAAGTCCGTAGGCTTTAGACACAGTGCCTACTGTGCCTAGTTGATGAAGCGGCCCTGGCTCCACCGGGTATCTCCTCAATGGCTGCCGTCGCGACGTTTCGGGGTACGAGTTGTACTCCATCCTCAGGGCTGAATTCATACCCCGAAACGTTGGCAGCCATGGACGAGATTATCCGGTGGAGCACCCGAAAGGCCTTCACTTCCAGTTGATTCCACAATTTTACAATCGATACCTACAAAATCTGCTTTTAAACGTAGAACTCACGAATACGCACTTATGTACTTGAATTTTCATTTCCGATTTCCAAAAGTTTGAGAATTCATTTCAATCGTTTGCCACTATTAACGACCATTTTGAAACCCATCTATCTACAAATTCTCATCAATATTCTTTTTATATCAACCGATTCCCAACAAATTCGCTTGAAACGGTAGAACTCTTCAATACGAAATTAATTCCAAAATTTAATTTCTGACCTCTCACTTACCAAGAATATATTACAATCGTAAGCCAGTGGAAGCACCAATTCTGCACATACCCGGAAAAACATCACACTAAAATCAATAATTTTCAACCGATAACCAACTAGGGCCGGGTCAAAGGGGGGCAAAAGGCACATCGCCCGTGGGCCACCCACCAAGAATGAGCGTTTCCGACAATATAGAAGTAAATCTCACAAAATCGGAAAAATAAACCATCATGTATGAGAGGATTCGAAGTGTAGCTTGGTTGATTTTCGGTTAACATGTAATCGTCAACATTGATGGTCAAAAATATAAATTAAGTATAAAGTATTTGGCTGGATAAATGGTTAAAAGTAGAAATTTAAGATGTATGGTTGGGTACAGAGCCGGATGTGGGTGGCCCGGGGCCCATTTTGTTGGGAAGCTTAAATACACGACGCAAATAAACGTGCGCAACTCGTGTTCCCGACGACACCGCTTGGCGTGCCACAGGTTGCGTTCAGAGCTACATTAACAACGCCAACGGATGAAGTCTTCATTTATCAGCGGAGCCGTTTATAGTCCAATGTTCCCATGTGGGAACAAGGGCGTACCCAGGATCAAAACTAGGGGGAGAGGGGGCAAGCCCTGGTTGATCAAAGTTATTAACATTAAAGCATGGAAAAAGGTGAATTAAACCAACATTTTAAGGAAACTGTAACAACTCTTTACTAGTTTTTAAAATTATTTGCTTGAAAAAATATTGTTTTCCTTAAAGACATTTGCGATTTTTGCTTCCATAGGTGGGCCTGCCGCCCTCCCCTGCCCCTCGCTGGGTACGCCCATGTTTGGGAACAGGTTTATAACAATTCATGAAAATAATATTTCTTATCTGACTTTTATAGCTTTTCTTATGTATATAAAATATAGAAGTATTTTTTTAAATTGAATCGCATGGCTTGTGTTCACATTGGTCATTAATTATACATTTTCAAAATTGGTTATTTTCATCACCTCTGTAGTGAGTAGGTATGCGGTTTATTCGATATTTTTCTCTACACTCACTCTCCAGTAACACATGCTCATTCATTCAAAAGATATTACATTGTTAAACTTAGTTTATTGGTCAAGGTACATTTATTTTTCAAGTAATAAAAAAATGTTCTGGCGTGTTCCCATTTGGGAACATGCTTAAAAACGCGTTTAATTTTTTTTCCTGGTTTTCTTTCATAATATCTCTTAATTATTTGTCAAATAAATAGGACATGCAAAAAATTATAAAAATCAGTTTGTATAGTTTGCTTCGATCTTTAAAGGGTTAATCGTGGGTCGGCTCAATGCGACTTTATTTATAATTTGTAGAGGACGCAGCATAAATTGTTCGATTATTCTGCCAGTGGAACCGACAATGTTTAAAATTTACATCCAAATTAAATTCGTCACCCCAGAATCCATAAATTTCGGCCGATTTCCTCTAAATCTTCTAAAAACCGTAGATACCATGGATACAAGTGCATTTGCAAATTGTAATTACCACTTCCATGCGTTTTAGAGATTACTTCGATTGAAATATAAAATGAACGCGGGTTTTGAAAATACTACTTATTATTTTGAGTAATATTTTCTACGCCTCAAATATTACTCATTTCGCATCATACAAAATTATCAACCGCATGCCACCAAATCTCATTAAAAGTGTGGAATTGGTCAACGTCAATTTCTTTTTTAAGGTTAAATATCGATTTCCTGACACTAGAAGTTATTTCAATTTTTAGCCTGAAATGAAAACGTTCAGTGAAAATGAAAACTTTCAAAATTGTACACATCTAGCGACAAACACATTACGCTAAATCTATAATTTTCAACCAATTCTGCTCTATAATGTAGATCATCGATACAAAAATAATCACGTATTTTAGGATTGAGTTTCTGACACTTTTTTACATTTTTTTTACGTTTGGCTAGTATAAACGCCAATTATGATAAATCAACACCCTGGAGAGGCGACAGAAGGTATGGATGGAGTTAGTGCTTAGCGGGGAGGGGATTTTGGAAATGGTGTTAGAGGGTAGAATGTTCGGGAAACGAGGGAGGGGAAGGAAAAGAATAGGATTTTTAGATAGATTGGAAGAGAGTAGGCCTTACAGTGAATTAAAGAAGGCAGTGCTGGAAGGAAAGGGAGGCTCCCAGATCACTTCTTGAATACTCCATGGGTACCTACATTAATCGGTAGAATACTATAATAAATAAATATTAAACCCAACACCCTTAAATTTTAATTATCAACCGATTCCCTACAAAAAATATGAGCTATAAATGTCGAACTCATCAATACGAATTTATAACATTTATTACCTAATTCGCATCACCGTAAAATCCACAATTTTCAGATTATCCCACCAAGCATGCTTTAAAATGAAAAATGCATGAATAAAAAGTTATTATGTGATCTTTTAACACTTCCGAAAATATTTCAACATTTTTCCATAGGAACGCTAATGTTGAAAATGTGATACCTAAATTTCAGCCGACAACGAAAACAATTTTCAACCGACACCGATCAAATCTGCTTTAAAACGTTTATTTCGCCCTAGAAGTCGGTAGCCAGTCTTCACCTGAAGCCAGTTAGATTCTAAACGATGCGATATATGTCCTGATTTAATTGAATTCAGTTTCGATTATTTGAATTGAATGTTTTGCATTTGCCTCGTGGAATAATGCCTGCACACAAAAGCCATATTTTTCTGGTTAGGAGTACAAAACGGTTGGAAGAATAAGGAAACGAAATATTTAATCCCTCTGATATGAAATATTTTTTTTGTATTTGACGTTAAAGTTAGAATTCGTTCTGTGAATCAAACCTGCTCGATGAATTCATATTTCGATGGTTAAAAAGAGTGAAATCAGTAAATTACTTGAAAGACACGGATTAATTTTCCTTTCGTATGGAAAATATGAAATAATATACCAGGGAAGATTCAATGTTTTTTTCAATGATGTCAATTTTTTTTTAATTGGCTGCTTGAAACATTAGGTGCGCCATATTTTGCGTTTTTTAATTTCGTTTAACTATGGTCAATTTTGGAAATTTCTCCTTAAAAACGGCGCAATGAAACAAAAATTTTCAGAAGAAGATTGTAATACCATTTGATTTATAATTACGATGATTTTTCATGCTATCGGTTCATTATTTTCAGTGGATTCTATACCTAGGTTTTGCAAATATTTATGTTTATTACCTCGGATCGGATCGATTCAAAATTTTTAGGTGAGCTAAATGAAAATCAATGTATTACATTGAGGTCAAGGTATAATTTTTATTTTTTAATTGAATTCGATGATTTATTGGTTTGAAGATAAATTGGTGGAGAACTTTGAAACGATTGCACTATGATTTATGATTGCACTAGCTTTATGGTTGATTAATAGTCAGTAAGATACAATTATGGTGCGCGGTATATTAAATAAATCATTATGATACAATAGTGATTAGAGATATTATTTTATAATTCGAATGATTTTTATAAGAGAAACTTTAAATAACACCGTGAAATATTAGCTGCTAGTAAAATACATAACATACATATCTCTCTTATACATTGATATTTAGGAGAACTTATTATGTATTTTATATGTTATCCATCCATGATAGAACTAAGCCAACATGAATCAAATATTTTATTTCATTTATCTACTCAATACTCAAGAAAGGTCACAATAAGAGATGTTTTTAACCTAGTATAAGTCTCATCTGATCCTTATGTTTCCAGTATTGCTTCGTTGCACACAAGGCATTGTTATTCCGTCTCGATGGATCTCAGACAGCTTCTCAGGTAATCAATATTACCTGTGCCTTATGAAATGAGTAATGTTAAAGATATGGAGGACATGGAGGCGGTAAATGTCGGAGATGAAGAGAGTTTGTAGAGTAATAATGATGAAAGTGACTAATATTCCGCAGTTTCATTTCTGTGAAAAACGATTTTATGTGTAACTCCTGTGTTTAGGAGTGTATTTTTAGCGTAATCAGTCCATTAAATTAAGAAAAGCGCATAACTATAGAATTTTTGATGATTTTCTGCATATTTTTCTAAGTGTTGAGTAAGATGAAATTATTTTGTAAATTTAATTTAATTTTTTTCATAAAAACCATCTTGAAAATACCTATGATAGTGTTATTTTGTGTTTTTGTCAACAATTTGGTAATTCTGAACGTTTTCACGACAAAAGTTATAAGTTTTTTGGGAAAAATAATTTTGTTCCGCTAGATTCGCATTTGGAACCACGGTGCGACCGCATATTCGGTCTTCGCGATCGCTTGAGGGTGCTCGGGGGGACGAGGTAAGCGGGGGGGGGGGGGGGGGGGGAGGGGGGCAAGCCATGCTGAAGTGGGCGCTTAGAGTAGACTCATCACGAGTGCGCACGCGCATATTTGGCGCTCAGGATACTAGTCCATCAATGCATTCAGTGCCATTTAGCAGCATTCATTTGAACTTCATGCACTTTTACATCCTCGTTATCTTCTCCAATGCACACTCTGGATATATAACCACCAGCCGCCGCTGATAATTATTGATAGTCGTCGGGTTAATAAAGGTGAAACAGTTCTTGTACCATTTTTTCAAACCTGGCCATTAGAGATAATTGTTTTTCGCACACGCACTGGAACGAAATCGTTGGTGCTTTTCATCACGAGGAATAAATTTCCCACCTTTTTTTAAGGCCAAGTATAAAAAATTTGAACACTATGATTATCGATCCAATTAATATAATTTTTCTTAACCTAGGGTATCAAAATGATTTAAAATAGAAATGTATCTGGTAATTAAATGAGAATTGTGATTACTATGAATAGGAATTTTACTCGACGCAGATTTGACAGTAATTAGCCAAAGGAGCACGAGGATACAACTACAGCCACCTTTCCTGCTAATTTTTTCCTCCGTGAATGGATCTGTTCAGAAATAAATGTGTAAATAGAGACATCATTTGAATGACTTTATTCTTTTAAAAAATTCAAAATGAACTTTTTCTTTACTTATATGCAAATATAATATTGAGAGTAAGAATGTCTCGTTTAAAAATGAAAGAGAGTGAGATTACTTCGGACTCGAAGCCTCCCTGATGTTCACCGCAAATACCGCACATAGACATGCTCGGCTAAGGAGCCACGTATTTTTTAAATATAAACGGTGGGTCTTAATAATAATCTACAGACGGGAAAAACCTCGTCATGGAGCCCGAAAGAAAACCCTCCGAGTGCTCAACGTGTGCGTGGACGTGATTTTCCTCAGTTCTTTCTATTCACAAATCTTAATTCCGATCGGGCTTATGTTCCAAAAGTTTGACTACAACTGCGGTTGCTCAGTCGCGTTGTAGTGCAATAGTCTTCGTCGGCTCTTGGTGCCGTGAGGGCAAAGGATGCAGGTGGGTTCATGTGCCAACCTTCCAAGTTTTTGCATACTACTTAAACGGAAGTACCGACATAACTGTGGCGAAGAGGGATCGCGTTCGTGTGGAGGCTTGAGTGTTGGCTTCCCAACATGTGGGCTCGGGTTCAAAGGCTGGTGGTGTTAAAGAATTTTCAGATTCCTACTCGAGTATTGCGTGGAGGATATTTCAAGCGCAACACTACGTCCGTCGGACAGGACGTAAAACCGTGGTCCTCTTGACGCCTTTCGTTAAGAGCATGCTGACGCCTGAATCCAATTTATCTAAAGAGGCGGACGATGGACGAGTAAAATCATTTCCATATAGATTTGGAAAATGAACCGCCTAAGTTTTATTTGGTAATAGTGGAACACAGAGTAGAACGGAGGCCGGGGCAGAAGGGGGTTTGGGTTTTTCTTGCGACAAGGAGTTGCTGTCAACTATCATAGAGTATTCAAAATAGATAAACCTGTTATTGCTCATCCTCTGCAGCCATGTCAGTTTAGTTATCTGAGCGTTAAAATGTGAACTAGAGTTGCGTGAATTTTAGCCGTTGTTTTCTAACTTCGGAAGATCTTGTATCGATGTTAGGTCATATTCAAGCGTTTAAATTATAGTAATTCTTGGTATGTGTTTGAGGTTAACGTTAGTTTCGTATGACTAAACGTCTGAATAAATGTCATTTTCGGTCAGTCAGTCGGCGTCAGTTCCTAAGTAAGCGTAAACGTGTTCTTGGGGCAGAACGGGGGAGGCGGAATGGGGAAGTAATAAAAAATGGTAAAAAGAATAGGGTAGATTCCTTCATCAAAGAAAACGAAAGGCAATGAATACGATTCGTTACCCACAATTAGTGCATTATTATATGCAAGTTATTTGGTTTTAGACATCCCAGTTTAGACAAATGTTAAAGGGCTGCTCGTTTCGTCAAAACTGCAAACCGAAATGCAACCTCAAAAATATCCACTTAATATTGAGAAATTTCACCTGCCTTAACAGCTTCCCTAACATAATTTAATATTACAACAAAATGCTTACTTCTTTCATTTACCATATCATTCTTAGCAATATATATAGCACCTTGGTTGTCACAAAAAATCTTACAATTCTTAGGGATTCTTACAAATCTTACAATTCTTACAATTTTAGCCTGTCTTGTTTCAGCTCACAAAAGAAAGACTTCATCCACTGAATCTCACACAAGCATTCATAGGCAGCAATATACTCAGCATGAGTGCTTGAACTTGCAACACATTTCTGCTTCCTGCTTTTCCATGATATTGCACCACCTCCCATGGCAATAACATACCCTATGATGGATCTAGAATCAGATCCATCCCCGGCCCAGTCCGATTCACAATAGCATGAAAACCTTCCCCCCTTTCTAAAAGCAAGTTAGAAATGACATGTTTTCTTCAAATACTTCATGACATGCTTCACTCCATTCCAATTCTGGACTATTGGGTTACTACAGCATTGACTTGACTTACACACAGCATTTGCTATATCAGGACGGGTATTCGTACTTAAATACAATAGGCTACCAATAGAACTTTGAAATGTCTCCTTGCAGAAACTTTCACCATCCCCTTTCAACTCGAAATTTGCTCCTACTTACAATGGACAGGTCGCACCTTTACATTCAGACAAAGAAAAATCATTTAGTACTGATTTTATAAAGCCCTTCAGGCTAATAATTATGGTGTCACCTTTCGGTCTCTTAAACTGAATTGACAAGAAAGAATTAACAGCACCAAGGTCCTTCACTTGGACAAGTTTTGAACTTTGTTCTTTGAAGATGGAAATTCCTCCTTCTCACCAGTAATCATCTACTCATGTACCGACAATGATTCCTTTCCTTACAAAAACACAAGGGTCACTCACACACTTCATAAACCCTAAAGATAACAGAGTCCCACTGAGAAATTCATATCAATTTCTTCCCGACTGTTTTAGCACATAGAGGCTTTTCTTTAATTTACAAACATATGTGCCTCTATCTACGTCAATACCTTCTGGTATAAACATGTACACAATTTCATCTTGTTTACTATTCAGGTAGGCGGTTAAGGTGCGTTTGGTGGGGCCATGGAGCAGGTAGCCCCAAGATGGGCGTGGCACACCCTCCATAGGGTCCCTTTCCTCGACGCGTTCACCCTCGCTGGCCTATCTCTTGGACCCTCCCACCGGGGTGCCTCCCTTCCGAAAAGTGACCGCTATGACTGCAATTGGAAATCAATCAATTCCCGCCCATGGGCAATTTTAATAAGTGATTATTAAGAGACGTTTCCCTGAGCTCTGTGCCTCATGCATGCATTGGTAATCTCAGACGATGTAAAACTCCTATCTACTTGTATAGTATGTATATATGAAACAAGGTCCCTGTGACGTCACGTGGAGTGGCATCGCATGGGTGCCAATATGGCCTTTTTCAAATGTGGTTAAAATTGACCATTGCAATTCGTCTAAAATGGGATTTCTAAAACCAAAGGATTAGTACATAATGAATACAATGGTGGTGGGTAACGAATCGCAATCAATGCCTTTATTTCGTTTTCTTTGATGAAGAAAACTACCCTATTGTTGGACGGAGGATTGAGTAAGTCAATTGGATGTACTCATACCTCGACTATGACATCTAACAAGTGAACTGAAATTGAAAATTGCGTTCTAAATACTGAAGCTGATGAGTGCTAATAACTGTGACTAATAAGTGACTAATACTCTGTATAATATCCGTGTAGCAGGGTAAGAGGGGTCCGGATAGTGGCCTTAGCTGGGCCAGGTAAAATAAACCATAAGTCAAGTAAAGAGTATTAATTTTTTGCAACTTTTATGATGGTAGACTAGTTTCAGATCACCTGCATCATGGGACGATTTCCAAGATTTTGAGTAATAATCTTAGTTTCTTTCCCTTACCTCCATAATTCTGTCCATTAATATGTGTACTCCAGACCAAAATACTTACATTTATTGATAGCAACGACAACTCCCTCGTTCACACTAAATTACAAATGCCATAATTCACACAAAAATAGTCACTTACTCATGCAAACTCATTCACACTTAATTGTGGCGTTTCGTTCGTACTAAAAAGCACTCATGACACTAAATTAAATACTCTCATTCAGACTTAATTATATACTCTCAGACACACAAAAAATTACTCCTATCACTTAAATACCACATACAATCAACCACACTAAACTACATCCTCACATCACACTAAATTAAGTACACTCTTTCAAACCAATAAATATATAATATCATCTTCCAAATTGCATTCACAATTTAATATACACTATATATCATAATAAAAACAGTATCATCGCACGTGCTCGTGCTATTACGTGCTCCCATTCACACTAAATACATATATACTCTGATCACACACACCTACGTATACTCATTCACACTTAATTTAATCTCATTCACACTAATTAATAGAACACATCGCCCTAGATTACATACACTTAAATATAAAATATCATGTCAATCATTTAAATGCAGTGATTCACAATTAACCATACTTTCTAATTCATACATAGCAACACTATCATCACCATAAATTAATTGCTGTACTTCGTAATAACAAATACAATGTCACGTTGCAAACTTTCATACATTCACATTCACACTACATTACATATTTACATTCATAGCAAACCCTTAAGATAAATCTACATTGGTTGAGGCTAATGTGCAAAATAAAAATACGAACTTTTGAAATTTATTTCAAAGAGAAACGCAAAACCATTTATTCGATAAAAAAAGTAAAATACAATGAAATTTACAATGTCTAGAAATTAAACAATGAAAAAACGTTTCCGTAAATTATAAAATATAATGTGTACTGTAGAATTCTTATTTCTCACTCAAACAAATAAAATGGGCAGATTTTGAAAGTTATGCGTGGAAGAATATTTTATATATATTCTATTGGAAATAGCAAGACCTAAACATTAACAGGAAAATAAAAATACATTTTTTCAGCCGAGCAGATTTAGAAAATAGATTTTAAAAATCATTGTCTCCCTTGCTATACATGCATAAATACAAATTTTGAAATCAGATATTGGCGCACCATTGATTCATATTGAAAAAAACAAGGAAAAAACTGACTATTGAATGATACCAAGTCCATAGATTTTTGTCGACGAACATAATCAGTTAAAAGTAAACTATTTTTGATTATTTGTTACTCAATTAAACCCATGATTTAAGTGGATGATTACTACAATAAATTATGGCTCTTTTATTATGTTTAATTGAAGATAATATGATGCAAAATCAAACAGAAAAATAACCAAACAATGCTTCGGTAAGCCTTACATAGTATAAATGGTTAGTTTTAAATTTTTTTCGCCGAAGCGAATGAAGTAAAGAAACTCTCGAAGTGAAATATTATAGTAAATCATATAATTTTATTGGAATCTTCAAGGTTTACATAAAAAATTGGTTGGACATTGAATTGAAGTACATTAAGTGACGGGCTAATTTAACAAGTGGAATAAGAAATTATTAACTGAAAGAAAATAAATTGAAATAAAAAAACTGAACCACTTACAATTGTGAACAATAGAAATAAATGCGTACACACTCCGATACAAAAGTCACCAACTGCATTAGCCAGCGGAAAGCCATGCGTATAAAAACTAGTTCACCGGTTTTACATTTTAAAACCATCAATGTAGTTTGCAAGAAATCAAAGAATTCGGAAAGTTCTGTGAAAGAAAAATTAGCAGGAAAAACTGCCGAGCAAAAATTCGAAAGTTTGTTTTGAATCACCATGGTACCCTCGTTGAAACATGACTTTCCGCTGTTACACCCCCTCTCCACGTTGAGGACGCAGTTGGATTTGAGGGGGACATGCACTACTCTACCATCTACTGTCTACGCTACCCAAGATCTACGATAAAAAAAACAAGCACTACTTCAGCCATCCCATAACATGGCTTCCTCCAATGAAAAATAAATGGCACTTTCATTCACACCAAATATATTAAACCTTCATTCACACATTACGTAACACAAGGTCATTCGCAATATAAATATCACACCATCATTCACGCACATATATCGATAATAAACGCTTAATTATAAAAAATAATCCCCTCTCATTCACACTCAATAACACAATCTCGCTCAAACTGAAATTACGAACTAATAATCTCACTCACATTAATATCTCATTCACACCAAATATCATACCATCATTCACACGAATAAAATACCACATTCAGACTACATAATCCCTATTATATACAGCCGTATTGCCTTATACACTCGAAAAAATATACATCATTCACACGAAATAACATATATCATTCACACTAAATCATATAACCTCATTCACACGAAATAGCATACACCATTCACATCATATAACATTCCACATTCACGCGAAAAACATACTTCATTCACACAAAAAAAACAGCTCATTCACACGAAAAAAATACCTCAATCACACGAATTAACATACGTCATTCACACGAAATAGCATACCTAATACATATCATATAATATTTCACATTCACACATAATAGCATGCCTCATTCACTAGAATTAGCATACCTCATTCATACGAAATAGCATAGGTACCTAATTCACTTCTCATAACATTCAACATTAACACGAAATAGCATACCTTAAATGCAATACATATAATATTCCACAATCACACGAAAGAGCATACATCATTCACACAAAAATAGCATACCTCGAATTCACACGAAAGAGCATACCTCATTCACACGGACTAATGCACTCCACACAAAGTAGCAACGCCATTCACAATTAATAACACACACTCATTCTCCATTAAGCACGTTCTCTAACGAACACTGACTCAATTACTCTCATACAAATATACCAAATACCATTCTCACATTCACACTTGATCTCATTTTCACACACTAACTTAATCTCATTCACTCATTGAAACACAAATTAAATCAAATTCATCAAGAAATACAAAAGGCACATATACAATCGAAATACGAAACAAAATATAATCTAAATCTTCATGCTTCGGATCGCCATTCTTCATCTCTTGAATCTTCAAATGGGTCATATGTTCCTATATTGTCTTCATCTCTTGACTCTTCAGTTCTCGATCTACACAATTCGTTTCCTTCTTCATAATTGCTGAGTTCCTGAATCACTTCAATTGGTCAATGTAGAGGCGTTCCACGTTTATTTCAATCCTAAAGCTGCTTCTTCAATGTCCAACATTGCAAGCTGCCTCCCTTTCTCCCCCTGGTGATAAAACAAATTATCCAATGTACTCATCCATGAGGAAGAAAGGTCACCTAGTACGGCGCAAAAGTTATTATTCTTGAAATAACCAAATGGTAAAGAATAAGAACATAATTATAAATAAAAAAGGATTTGACTCAAATGATTAAGTTCTATAAATAACGGAATTGGATGTCAAAATTGAAAAAAAATTATTCCGGGTAGTTGCTGAATTTTAGGTTCCTGCTTAAAGTTTATGATAGATAAAAATATTAATTTTATGATTCTTGAAAACACAAGCAAAACGGAGACAAGGGTAAAAAATTAACGAAAATCATTTGAAGAAACTAATTTTCATCTAATGGGGCTTGCAGGATATCTTTTAGGAAACGTAAAAGAAATATTCTCAGGATTAAATAGAAATGGATTGTACAATGATAGGGGAAAATTCAGCTATAATATTTATAGATTCGCCTAGAGTTTAGGGTTCATATAGTGAAGTAGAAAATAAAATTGACGCATGCAAGGATTAACTGACATCTTTAAAGTTTGAAAAAATAAATAATTTGCTATTTTCAAAGTACTAAACCAACAAAAATGTAGCGTACCGATTGGAAAAATTAAGATTCATTGATACACAGTGGTAAAATATGATAATCAATGCAATCTTATGATAATATTACCAAAAAATCAAAGTGCACCAAAAAATCGTACAAAACAAAAGAATGCGAACATCGCGATACTTCCAAATTCACCTATAGTCACGTAGATTGCGCAGTAGTAAATTGAAGCAAATAAGATTTTGTGCACGAAAAATCATTTCTTCCTTAGAACACAAGTCATAAATCATCATCTTGGATGAAACGGATATGAAAGATACGACTTTTATGGAAGTTAATATTAATTTTTATTGTCCAACTACTGTGTAATTATTAATTTTAAAATTATTAAGTAATGTTAAAAATCTCTGAATACCATTATCAATGCACGTAAAAATTTAGATTTTGCCAAAAATTAGATGGTGTGACAGGCGTTGTTAGATATTTTCCTGTCCAATATTTTGCGAGATAATATTAAATTTTATAAGTTATTTAGAGTTACATCGTATCTGCTCCCGTCATGTGATTTCAAAAATTTATAGAGACATCCCATTTTTATACATGAAATTAGGTCCATTTATGGCTACAACGAAATTTTTTCTCAACCACAGCAAAAATCTATCTATGAGCACCTCAAATTATCTATTCCGATAACAACTAGACTTTTCGGTCAGGCACTCCAGAGAGTTCAATTCTCCAGATCCGATTCTCCGAAATTACAATCACGTATACATTTTTTGTCATTCTAATTTCACAAAGCTGGAAGTAATACTCGTACGACTGGACAACATTTGATAACTTTCTGCCGAAAGCGGAGGAGGAACGGCTATAACATCACTTGCGACAATGTTTTTGTGAAAATTATTCTTTTTTTAATTTATGATACATCGAAGGGAAAATGTAAAGAAACCAGAAGAGCATGCAGCGAACTGGATGAGCTATTTGTAAATGCTGCCGATCTTATTTTTAAAAAGCATGGAAAAAACTGAGAAAAAATAGAGCATTTTAATGAACATTCGTACGTTTAATGGTTCAATGCTAATTTTCATCAGCAATTGATCCAACTGACAGAGTTATTACCAAACTTATGTTGGGCTGAATTTCGGACATCCGCCCTGGCTGAATGAAAAATACTGAAATTAACGGTAAGCGTAAGGGATACTGTAAAGGAGTTGGAGAGATCGGAATAATGATTTATTTTTTAAATATTGATGCTTCATTAATTAATTCTACTTTCCATGCACTCTAAAAGAAACGAAAAAAATTGAGGAAATGATTAAGTCTCCGAATAAAAATCCGTTATTGCCAGCAGCAGTTAAAGTCTCGTTACAAAGGCAGCAGATCAATTGCAATTTACCACCACGAACAAGTGTAAGAAAAATAATATTACTGCATGCAACGAGAATAAAAGTATCTTATTTCACTTTGTTAAAGATATTCACATAGCACACTTTTAAAATAATTAACGGAAACAGAAAAAGCGTAATAGAATGATTTTCTTACCTTTTGGCGTGATGTCAGTACAGTATAACATTCCAGATAAGCGCCATTTTTCCACCAGCTCACCCCTTAATCAGCTGCGATGACTTGTAGCTGATGAGAGAGAAACGGGAATTGATTTAATATCCGTGTAAAAATTGAAAATTGAAAAGGTGTATGTAAAAGTGATTTAAAGTCATTTCCAATTAATAGTTAGTTTGAGTAGTCAACAGGATAAGTGTTATCTACGAATACAAAGTATTCAAATATATATACAAAAATAAAAAAAATTATATTCCGAAAAATATAAACTTTTGGAATTTCTTAAGGAAAGAGTCGATTTCATAAATAAGGAATGGAAATAAATCACGAATATGAATAAATGATTGCACAGATTAATGCAGAGGTTGAGCATTCAAAAAAGGCTTCAAAAAATAAAAAACAACTGATCATGACGTAGACGTGTGACCCGAGGAAAAAAGATCTTTAAACAAAAGGAATTCATTTAAATTCATTACTAAGCTCAGAAAATATAAGATGTAACATGTCATACACGCAGCAATAGCTAGGGATGAATACGATATTCAAAATTGTATAATATGCATTACAAATTTAAAAAAATATATAAAATCAATAGGATACATTAAAAAAGCATAAAAATTGAAAATTGTAAAAGGTTGTCGACAAATCATATTGAGTACATTTGCATAACATTTTGTAATGTTAGCGTCGATTTTTGGGTCAATCATGTTTAATTGGCACTCAATTGAGAAAAAAGAGATAGATCACACGTGAATTGCTTAACAAGTTGGGATTCTTAATAGTTCATGGGAGAAATTATAAATATTACTGTTACACAAAACATTATAATATTAACCTGACGATGAGATAAAATATAAAACCAAAACACCATCTAACAGAGAAATAGAGAATCATATTTTAAAATTTATTCTTACCGATTTCCATGAGAAGAAATTCCTGGTTAATTTATCTTCTAATCATTTTTCAGTTAACTGATAGTCTCAATCTTCAGCAGTCTTCATATATTCGGCCAAGGGAATATTTTCAGCCTATGAAGAGAGCGGGTTAGTACATAGAAGGATAATAAAAAAACCCTTCCCCCAAGAAATAACATACGCCCCACTACAATGCACGGGAAATCACCGCGACACAAGGAGGAAATGACCACTTTTCCATCCAAGTGACACAGTTTTATCCCCTCGTAATGCAATGGTTTACAGCGAATGCAAAACCTTGGTTCGACACAAAAAACTAAAAATAACGCAAGCTAAATATCCTAGCCTTACTCGACGCTATTATTCATAGCCATAATGGCCCAAAAGCTAACCTAGTTTTGAAGCTGGGGTCCTCTTCACGTGAAGTTCTGATGACCTAGAGCCTATGGAGAAAGGGAGAGAATACATACAAGGAAAATAAATGACCCTTCCCCCAAGGAATCGCATGCGCCCCACTACAATGCACGGGAAATAACCGCGACACAAGGAGGAAATGACCACTTTTCCATCCAAGTGACAAAGTTTCGTCCCCGTGTAATGCTATGGTTTACAGCGCATGCAAAACCTTGGTTCGATCCAAAAAAAATCCTAGCCTTACTCGACGCAATGCTCACGGCCCTAAAGACCCAAAATCCAATCTAATTCCTTCGTTTCCTTCTTAGCGATGTCCTCTTCTTTTGTTGTCTTCTTTCTTCTCCTCCTAAAATGGAGGACACACGAATCACTCCAATCCGTTCGCCGTTCGTTCGATCAAAACGCAATTTTCGCTCAATCGCGCAACGCATTCGATAAAACGCAATGTACGCACGCATTTCGTATCGCTTTTTTTCTTCGAGATCTCATCGTTGTATTCTCTCTTCCATCCTGTAACAGAGCCGATTAGTGCACATCAACATGAAATACAAGTATACTTGTCACCCAAAAATGCATCGCAAAACAAAAAAAAACATATTCACGCACTAAAAATTACTCAAGGTACCTTTATCCTTGCCAACATAAGCTTTGTATTTTAGGCCTCGTTTGTTTTACAGTTTGGTACCTTTTGGTATTTTTGGAGCCTTGTGTAAATGTTAAATTTTTTCACCATGCCGTTTTGTGAACTTTCCGTTCACGAGAATTCTCATAAGAGGATCCATTTACTATATGGGTCTATAACCATATAATAACCTTATCGGTTCTGATTTTACGAAGAGCTGCATTTAACTCATACCCCATAATACCAAGTCGTTCCTCTTATAATAAATATCTGAGGGAGAGACTTCATTTTACCATCATACCGTGGTATATACCAACTATTTTATATTATACCATGTTATTATTTTTGCATTTTATGCCTTGTTTTTTACACTTTGGTACCTTTTGGTATTTGTTACGTCTTTTGTAATTGTGGATTTTTTTACCATGTCCATTTGCGATCCTTCTGTTCACGAGAATTCTCATGACAAGACCCATTTTCTTTACGAGTCTACACCACATAACCTCATTTGATGCGATTTTACCAAGAGCTGAATTCAACTCATACCCCATTACACCAGTTCGCAACTCTTATTACAAATATTAAAGAGAGGCCATATTTGTAACCTTCATGTCTTGATATGTACATCATTCTGTAATGGAGCTGGTTAGTGCACAGATATGTAAAAATCAAATTCAAAGTCACCCAAAAAATGCACCACAAAACAAATAAATCATAATCACACACAAAAATATGCTCAACATGGTACCTTTATCCGTCCCAACTTAAGTATTGTATTTTAGGCCTATTTTATTTGCAACTTTTGATACCTTTTGTATTTATGGCGCCGTTTTAATATTTCACTCTTTTCACCATGTGGTTTTGTGAACTTTCGGTTCACGAGAATTCTCATAATAAGACCCATTCACAATATGGGTCTATAACCTTATGATAACCTCATCGGATACAATTTCAATCAAGAGCTGAACTCAACTCATACCTCATAATACCAAGTCGTCCCTCTTGAATTACAATCATTATATATATATATATTGTTAATTATCTTTTCTTCCGAAATGCTGTTGGGAAAGAAGCAACATATTAACAGCATGAATCAGAAATCACTGAATTGTAATAAAAACCTCAGCAATATGCAGCCTTCTGCTCATCACTGAAAACCTCTTCTTGATAGGAGATCCATCAGCCGCAAACACGCCTTCCGTTGTCATAGAAACATCTTGTATCATCTTGATTGTGTCAGCTTTCTTATTGCTTAAGATAACCGCACGATCTCTTAGGCCCCTATTAGCCGAGGCAACCAGACGCGCAACCGGTTGCGCGTCCGGTGGAACTGGTGAGTCGTGGGGCATAGAATCAAATGAGTCCTATTAGCCGAGGCAACCAGACGCGCCACCAGACTTTCCAGTCGCCTGAGCCCCGCAACCGCGCCTTCCACCTTGGGTTGCTTAGGCCCCTATTAGCCGAGGCAACCAGACGCGCCACCGGTTGCGCGTGCTAATAGGGGCCTTAACTCCTGGTAAACGGCTGTCTTTGTTCATTCTGAAATAAATAAAAAGTGATATTGTAATTTTGAAATTTATTTTTAACCTATCGGTGAATATCAATATTAATCAATACATTTGAGTTATATGCCAAATTTTTATTGTCATTTCATGCTAGTTATTCACATATCAATTTGTTTTCAATATTTGTCATGCGTTCTCGTAATTTTAATGAACTAAATAGATTGCTGTAATCCATCAAACGACGGAAAAAGTCAGGACAATGAAGGATGTGTTGCATAAATATTTCATCTGTTTCCGATTAAAATTAAAGTTTTCAACAAAACTTTTAATGAAATGCGGTGATAAAAGATTAATAGCACACATATTTACAATTGTTGTGAAAGGTTTCTTGGGGAAAGTAAAGGTTTACCCTAGGATTTGTGAAAAAGATATTACCGTAAGTATTTAAAGAGAGACATACGGGTGTATGCCGCGTGATGGAATGATAAATGGCCCAAACGCACAGTGGGCTAGAACCGATAAAAAATTTGGCCAAAACCTCAAAATCGATTGTTTTGAAGTGAGAGTAAATTGAGTGTAAATATAGGTATATCGCTGATTCATCCTCATGCAGTGGTTTCGTTAATAGTGTTATTGAAAAAAGCTGTTGTACCATCTTAATTAACACTCCTTCACCTCCCATTTGAAGGGTTTCTAAAGATTTTTTCATCATTCGTCATTTCAATTGATTAATTTACTTAACATCTGAGTAACACTGTCTGTACACCCGTAGCAGTTTTTTTTGACTAACCGCGCAGCCTTCCTTTGTATTTTATTCAGTTCGTGGATTATATCTTTCTGCACCGGATCCCATGTGATATCGCTGCATATTCAAGGTACGGTCGGACGAGAACGAAATAGCACCTTCCTTTTACTTTCTCATCCGAAAATCTTCCCACAATACACTTGACGAAACCTGATTTCTTCAGGGCTGTGCCGCAAATATTCTTTCTATGTGTTCCCCACGAGAGGTTCGAGGTTATCTTAACTTCTAGGTACTTCATTTCGTCTGTGGCTTTTATGTCAATACCATCCACAGCATGCACATGGTTATCGTTGGACGAATTTCGCAAGAAATGTACCGCCATGCATTTGCTCAGATTAAGTTCGAGTCCCCACTCTTCACTCCACAAATAAACGTTGTTCGGAAAAATCTTCTATAGCAAATCTTCTAGAATTTAATAAATTAATTACAGTAATGTCATTGTATTGCAGACCATAGAAATAGCCTTAATTTTCCCTAAGAAATCTTCCAAAAACACAGTGAAAAAAAATTGTATTCCTTATTATTACATAGCATACAAGATAGTATACTATTTATGTTTCAATTATTACGTGTCGTCAAAGCTTTGAAAATGGAATGATAATAAGGATTCATAATTTTTTGCAATGGGAAGATGAATTACACGTCGACTATTATAAATTGCCTCCGGTAATTTCTTGATTAAAGCTTTCTTAGCTCACGGTGATTAAAGATAGACATACGGACGTGTATGCCGCGTGAAGTAAATGGTAAATGGCCCCCAGACGGACAGTGGCCTAGAATCGAAAAAAGCTGGCCCTAACCTCGAAATCGACGCAAAACCTTATTATGCAATCGCTGGGCACTACTAGGCAGAATACTAGTCTCCCAACCCAAGTCTGTTAGCCCCCTAAAGCGCCTTCCGGCGCCCCAGGCGGCAGTCAAAATCCTTGCAAAAGTTTAAGGTTTTAAACAGAGACTCGTCCGAGAAGCTATTGAAGGTGCAATAAAAGGCTTTCTTTCTTTGAGTGCATTCCATACACTACTACGGACAATGGACGTGAATCGTGTGCTTCAAGTAGGGAAACGGATACTTTTATTAACAAAAAAACTCTATTTCTAGGCAAGGGCCGTCGATGATCAATGGCCTCCACTTCCTAACCTCTCATACGTATTGAAAGGCCTGCTGACAACGGTCGTTTTATAGTAACGTACCAAATACCAATTCAGGAGTAAATGCATTTGACATATTGTGCAGCTTAGGAATGATGACGGCACAACATATTGACCTAGTAAGTAGCGAGGAGGTGTAAAGAAAAGTTGGAGAAAATAGAAATATTCTAAAAAGCCCTCAGAAACATCAATAGGTATGATGTCCTAGTGAAGACAACTATGGAATGGCAATTGGAAGGATTGAAAAACCAAGTACGGCCCCGAATGAATTACAAAAGACAAGTAAGACTAATACGACACCCGAACACGCTCACCAAATACCAATGCGTAAACATGTACAAACAACAAAGCATGATGAATCACCAACAAGGTCACATAAGAGGATGTTACGCAGGGCGTAAAGAAATGTTGGGTCATTCATGGCTGCCTCCTTTGAGGAAGGTTGAACACATTGCAACGGTGAGAAGGAGGGCAAGTATGTAACTCTGTTTTCTCCGAAAATGGGAGAAAGGAGATTCGTGAAGCGCCTACGCGAGAAATGTCGCCCGCCCCAAGTCTTTAGCGCGTCCCGCCGGAGAAAGAAGACAATTTGTCGCCTTCGGAGAATACTAGTCTCCCAACCCAAGTCTGTTAGCCCCCTAAAGCGCCTTCCGGCGCCCCAGACGGCAGTCAAAATCCTTGCAAAAGTTTAAGGTTTTAAACAGAGACTCGTCCGAGAAGCTATTGAAATATCCAAGGAAGAAAAGAACAATTTTAACAGGGATACCGGCATTAAAATTAGCCGTACTTGGCATCCCGTAGTGGGAAAAACAATCAGCAACCCCCCCAACCTCTCGCTCCCCTCCCCCCACCAACTGACACAGATACCTATATAAAAGATTTTAAATTCTCTCATCTCTTCATAATCCCTTGAAAAAGCGATCAGCATCTGTCGGGAAACGTTGGGGCCACCCAAAGAATTGACGCGGCGACGTAGCCCATAAGTTTCTAATCATAATGACGAGCACCCGCGAAAGTTTTAACGAAGGATTACGACGCCTCTATGGGGAGGAATTCCGACAGCGATCGAAGGAATTCAAAAAACTGCGAACCAAGAAGTCATCGCTTCCATGCCAACTGTCTTTTTTCTACTATGTTGCCGAGACCAGCAGATCCTGCCAAATTTTCTGAGACTGCAGCACCACCTTCGCTCTCGACGCACACCCCGGATTCTTCAAAATGCCAGCAAGCAATTACTACGAGCAGCTATTCAAGAGACCCGCCGTGAACTGGACCACGTCGGCAAGGAGCTTTCCAATATACACATCATTCTCGCCAATGCCATGAAGAAGGAAGATTTCGAGAGGCTCGACAGGACAGGACGGCATCACACATGATCGCGGTGGCAGAGACTACGAGGGAGAAGCAGAAGAGGATATTCACAAGATTACGAAATTCGCAGGAACCACACAATCCACAATGCGAGGCACAGGTCGTCGTCAACCTCTCAAAACACCCCCTGGACCCGGCCGCCCATTCGATCCTTCGAAAAGGTTTCAATTACGCGCTGACGCCAAAGAAAATTCCAGTGGAAGAAATCATTAGCGGATTAGAGAGCGCGATTGGCCACTTACCTCCCAGCGAGGCTTACATAGTTCGACAAGACGCCTGCCGAATCCTCAGAATGAATAAGGAAAACCAGAAGCATAATACCACCATGGCAGAGAGAAAAGCCCTTCGAAAATTGAAAGAAAATGCCAACACCGTGATTTTACCAGCAGACAAAGGCAACGCGACGGTCGTCCTAGAGAAAGAAGAATATGATAAGAAGATGGAAGAAGAGCTACTTGCGGAAGGACCTTATCAAAAGATCGACCGAGATCCAACCTCCCGATACAAAAGGATAGTGACAGAAATGATAAAGACTTGTGTACCGGACCCCGCCGAAAGAAGAAGAATCAGCCCACAGGATCAGAAAACTCCTTGTATGTACGGCCTGCCAAAAATTCATATGGAAGGAGTGCCCCTTAGGCCCATTGTCAGCGCCATTGACTCACTAACATATCAATTAGCGAAATACCTGGCACCGATTTTACAGCCCGTAACAGAAGAGGCGAAATCATACGTGAAAAACTCACAACATTTTCTTCCGATTATTAGTGGCATCAAGGTCAAAAAAGAATACATCCTAGTCAGCTTTGACGTGACATCGCTCTTCACAAATATTACTTGTGACGAGGCGATAAATGTCATCAAAGACAGATTCGGAGAAAACATCGCCAAGCAGGCAGAGATTTCCCTCAAGAGCACTTTCTTCCGTTGGAGGAATAATTTTTATCAACAGACGTCTGGAGCAGCGATGTGTTCCCCTCCTTCCCCAGCAATAGCAAACATATTCATGGAACACATAGAAGAAACAGCAATTCAAAACGCCGCCCACAAGCGTGGTTTCCTATTATTTTTTATACTGCCTAAATCGAAAGATTATTACTCCTGGAATACGCATTTCACGCATTTAAGTTTTTTATATGACGACATCTATTTTTCGTGATTAAATGAAAAGTGAAAATTTTCAAGCGCGCGAAAAAACGCGACGGCTAAGTATGAATGATGGGTAAAGCTCCTGTTGATGTATTTCTGGTTCCCGATGCCGCATTATGAGGTAACTTTGGGGCGAGGATATGTGCGCCGCTGCGATGTAGGCTGTTAGCAGGTAGCAGAGTACCCAGCTACCATGTAGCGCTTGGCTTAAAAAAGGATTATTAATACCTTATCAAACGAAGGAAACTTTCCGACCTGACGCAGTTTTAATAGGTGATAATTAAGAGATGTTTCCCTGAGCTCTGTGCCTCATGCCTGCATTGGCAATCTCAGACGATGACAAACTCCTATCTACACGTAAAGCATGTAGGGCCATGAGACGTCACGTGGAGTGGCATCGCATGGGTGCCAATCTGGCCTTTTTCAAATTAGGTTAAAATTGACACTTAACATTCGTCAAAACCGGTATTTCTAAAACCAAATAATTTGTATATTATGAATACACTAATGGTGGGTAACGAATCGCAATCAATGCCTTTCGTTTTCTTTCATGAAGGAATGAAAGGAAACTACCTAATTCTCATATCATCGGGAAATATCATTGGTTTACGTATTCTGGGTCAGAAAGTGTGTCCTGTTGATCGATTTCATGGCCAAGGATACAAATGTCCACCACGCGAGGCACTATGCGAATTTCTGCGGGAAATCCAGAAGGAATTACGCGGAATTTTGACAAAAGGCGTTCGATTGCGCCAATCCACAAGGTGTGATGTCCACAAGGGACAAGGATGTGGTGGTGGTAAATTTCAAGGTACTTTAGTGGGCATCCAAAAGGCCCACTAAAGTACCAAGTACACGAGACTCAAGCCAGGTGACCAAATTAGTACTTATATAGCAATAGCAGCAAGTGCAATAGCACGCAATGCCTTGGAAGGGATAGTATGACAAGTATTCTCTTAAATATGACGACCTTTTTTAGTTGTATATATATTTGGCGGCTTGCTGGATAGATTTTCTTCTGCAAAGGCATAGGAAAGACTCCAATAAATACTATTCACGGGATAATTAAGAAATTAAAGCAAACTTCTTCATTGGATTGGGATCACTATAAACTCAAACTAAAAAAAAATAGATAAATACCCGCCATGGAAGATCATTCATCGGATCAAAACAATATTACAAATCCTATTCTCCGATAGATATACTATGTATTACGTCACTCATTTTTTATTCGCCAGATGTTGATTCGTAACTACGTCTTTTGAAATTAAAAGGACACAAAATTCACACAAAAAGACACAAAATATAGATATATGTAAAGCTTACTCATTTTTATTGCGTAAAATATTGGTTCGTCACTAAGTCTATCAAACTTAAAACGGCACAAAATGTACATCACAAAAGTAAATGTAATAAATTTACACGCAACTTAGCACCATTATTTTTTGACCTCATTATTGATACAAAATTCCCGCGCAAGAAATAAGTCGAGAATAAAAAATAAATTTCAATAATAAAGTATGGATTAAAAAAAAATAGAACACGCCCACCGTAAAATATTAACCAGATTTCTAAGTAACGTTGCCTCCATCATAATAATTATATAATTTTTGACGTGCCACGAATAATCTATGCACATATAATACTTATCTCCTCGCAATTAAAACATATCATGATTAGTCCTGTTTCTATGAAGAAATTCCTGAATAGTTTTGTGTGTTGTGTGATGATGCATGGATATAATTGTGGACACTAAGAACGATATGGATGACACAAGTAACCAAATTTAAACTTGCAGGAATTTAATTTTGGAGTATAAGTACAACAACAAGGTGGACCGAAAGAAAACTAACGGAGCAAATACCAAATGACGTCCAATTTGTAAAATAATTTATAAAAATATGAAAATTAGAATTTATTTGATTTACGCAATCACCGCCTAAAAAAGTGGAGGAAGCTAAAAATGACAGAACCGTTTTCATTACGATAGTAACCAAAGCAAAGGTATCCATGGGCCACAAAAAAAATATCTAAACAAATTAATAAAGAGCATTGATGTACGATATATACGGGAGTATATACGCATATCCCAACTGAAAGCACAATTCATCTATCACTCACAAGGCAATATATATAATGAAAAAGAATATTAAAGAAGAAATAAACTATTAAAAAAACAAATGACGATTGTGAACCTCATACGTAAAAGTTTTTGCGGTCTGACTTATTTGCACTACGAACTATAGAAGGAAAAATGAAGAAAGGTTTGAAAATGAAGTTATGTTTGTAGTCATGGCATCTACACCAAAACAACCTTTAAAAGAACACAGAAAGACCTAAACTCACAAGTCTTTGGAACCAGCAAAGCTTCGCGAAAGACTGAAATCCAGTCGATTAACTGTGAAGGTCAGCGTTTCTCTATCACAGAGGTGTAAGCAACCAAGTTAGAATCATTTGAATCGTATTTTCAACCATATTTTGCAGAACACTGTGTTTTCTTTTCTTATTACGCAGACAATCAAAGGGGCAAGTCGTGTGGAATTTATAAAAGGAATACTTGAAGCAGAGCTCTGACGAAATTAGGATTCGTAAAGCGTATTGTGGGAATATTTTCGGATGAGAAAGTAAAAGAAAGGTGCTATTTCGCACTCGTCCGACCGCACCTTGAATATGCAGCGATATAATATGGGATCCGGTGCTGAAAGTCTTAATCTGCGAACTGAATAAAATACAAAGGAAGGCTGCGCGTTTTGTCAAAAACTGCAACGAGCGTACAGACAGCGTTATTCAGATGTTAAGCGACTTAGGCTGGGAACAGCTGGAGACTCGGAGGCTGCGCACTAGGCTTAGATTGCTTGAACAATTGAGAATGGATATTTTTAAGAGCGACACGGAGAACATAATATTAGAGCCACACTATATTTCCAGCTCCGATAGAAACGATAAATTAAGAGAGATGTTTTGCCGAACGGATAGATATGGGAATTCGTTTTTCTCACGAACCATTAAGGATTTTAATTAAGGCTAGTCGTAATTTCGCTACAGCATTTTCTTTGTTTGTGTAAACGGTTGGTGTCCTAACACCCCCTGCCACACGCGTTTTTATAACAAAAGAAAGAATAATAGTCCATTTTTAGCATAAAAACAGAGAAAATAATAGTTCAAGAGAAAGCAAAATTCATCTGTGACTTACTCAGGCCCCATCTCTTCATTTAGAGTACTAAAGAAATAATTCGTAAAAAAATAAAAAAATGACGATTGAGAATTCCATACGTAAAAGTGTTTGCGATAGAAATGAGATTCAAATCCAACATGATTAAAAAAACGAAAGAAATATTTGAAAATGCAGTTAAGTTTGAAGTCATGTCTACAGCAACAAGGTCTACCTTCAAGAGAAGAAGAACCTAAACCAAGCAGTGTTTTCAATGGGCGAAGCTTTGCGAAAGACTAAAATTCACGTCAATAAATTTGAAGGTCAACGTCTCTCTTTCGTATAGGAATAAGCAGACAAGGTATCTTCATTCCATCGTACTCTCAACCATCTATTTTGCTGAACATTATGTTGACTTTTTTATTGCGGAGGCAATTAACTCCAAATCTGGAATTTGCGACGGAAGAATGCCCGTTAGAATGACTTTGTAAAAATACAAAGTGACGGTAGGTGTCTTGCAGTGTAAATGAAAACAGATGAATAGGTTGTTTGGGAGTTAAGCTTGTGTATCTATAGCAAGGATCTCCTAATGACAAAGAATTATTTACCTGATATAATAACAGAATGCATTCGGAAGAAGTAAAAGCTATGTTAGAAGCCTTCGCCATACTTTCAAACATTCAGTAGAGATAGGCGCAAGATCTTATGAAAATGTATATCCGTTGCGAAGAAGGGAGTTCATTAAAGGCTAATGAGTAGGTTTTCAGTAAATGCCAACTAGACAAGACTGTTAAAAATTACTTTATCACGTTAACATTTCATCGAATAACAGCAGGCGAATCAATAAGTAGCATTGAGGCATAAACGTGTTAAATGTCAGCAAGGAAACAATCCACTGTCCCCAAATAATAACAACAGCGAAATGAATATGGTCAATCCTTCACCAAGTGTAAACACACCCAGAAGATCGCTCAAAAAGCCCATTCATAAGACGCTAATATCCATGACGAATACTCAAGTGTAGATCAAGTTTTAGAAGCCACTATGGTCTAAAATGATTTATTTTTAAACTAGTTAAATAAGCTAGGGAAGTTTTAAAAAATCCGCCACCTCCATCTTCAGATCTACTAAAAAAACCTAAACGCACACAGTTCTATCGATCTCATTTATTAATTTTCCCTGTAATTGTTTCTAATAATTCCATTCACGGAGGAACAAGACAAAGAAAAATAAAATCTTCAGTTCGTAGACTGAAGCATATAATCCCGTCCATGTAAAAAAACAATCGCTTCAATTTCAAGTAATTATTAACATACCAATGGCAACTTTTTGGCACATAACATAATGAAACATTGTGTAATAGTAGAAAAAAATGAAATGTACTTACCATTTCTCCCCTCAGGATCTCTCTCCGACGTAATATAATTCCCAGAAATCCCACTCGTAAAACTGACCAGCACTATTTTCACGCGGAAACAATTTACTGCAAATAATAACAAATAGACGCATCTTAACATAATGCTATCATAACGCACGAAAAAAGAGTACAGTATGCACAAAAGCTGAATAATTATCTATTATCGAAGTAACGACAGGCTATTGTGAAGACGGAAAAGTTTATGTTGGAAATTAAAAATTAGTGAGGATGATAGTTAATCCACTTAACATCTGATATGCGAGACATTCTGACGACATAACTGAAACTAGATCACTAGACATCGAACTCAATTGATGAACAATTTAGACGTATCTCCTTTCGAAATAGCAATCGAACTTATGAAAGCGAATAAAACGGTGAATGTAAGGGAAAAATTGGAAATCGAAAAAAGAAAATATATCCCCAGTAAAGTCCTATAGTTTGGCAGGAACAATGGAAACACAGTAATCACTGGCTAATATATCACAATTACGCTACCTTCAAACCTTTGAGGTTCTTTGCATTGGCTAATAAAAGCAATCAAAGGCGGGATAAATCACAATAAAGCAGAGAAATTCGCGAATTATTATAACCACTTATAAAAGCAGATTCACCGATATATTAAACACTAAAATGATATAGCAATGACATAGGCAAAACACGGGGAAACTAAAAACTTATGAATGGCTTGCTTACTTACGTCTTAACTACACGGCGGTTAGCAGGAAACTGAGAAGGATAGGAGCTCCATGGATGCGATTCGTCACAGGAGTGAAGGACGTTTATGACGTCACGAAAATTTGAGTCTCATTTATTTCGTAAAAAAATAAAAAAAGAGTATCAGTGTTTAGATAATAAGTACTAAAATTTAAATTAATTTTTAAATGTAATATTTTTAATACATTTATTTAGTATAAGTTGAAAAACTATTACGCCACTTTTTTATCAATGCTTTCGAACACCGATTGGCTTTTGTTTTCTCCTGACGTCACGTCTACTTTCCTTGTGATTCCAAGTTCGGCTGTCTCAGTGTCTGGGCCCTTTCGACTCTCCGACGGTTTTTAAAAGCTCTATTCAACTGTAAGCGTCTCCTCATCCCATTTTCGAATCCTCCCCACCTCCTGAGTTTCGTCCCCCACCCACAACTCAACGGTCTTCTTAACCGTCACCGTATGAGTCGTTATCTTACGTGTCATTTCAAACTGCTTGCACACTGCTATGGCGTAATATTTTCTACATCAACGGACAACTGTTTATAACTCCATTGACGTCTGTATGACGACCCAATGGATACACGCATGCAGAAACGTGATTATTTCACTTACACGCAGAGTTTGCTGGAGAAATTTAAAAACAGTGAAATAACGTGTGCATGAGAGGTCAGAGTTGGAAGAAAACCTGGTGCAAACAGCGGCTTGCTGGGACGACATTAACGTGATTGGCAGTATTTGGGAACGTGAGTAAAATATTATTATTAATGTGTATGATCATTATAATTGCCATCGTATAATATGCATATTATTGCTTGATTCGTCGTTGTTTGGCTAATATCCATCAAAATACAATAATGTGGTCAACTGTTGGGATCTTATGATTCAATTTGCTGAACTTTTTGACTTGACAACAAATATCTGGCCGCCCTGCGTTTTATCAGCGGGAAAATCGGTTTCCGTTCAAACGGTTTGTCTTTTTAAACGCATATTTAAACGGTACATTAACACGTACGAGTTAATGCGTGAATGCTTGGACGAATTTGGTCGATATGAACGGAACATTTACGAATGAGTGAACGTAATTATGATAGGTTCTATTTTCTGTAGTTGCATTCGCTTAAGTTAAGTATTTTACACGGTGCATTTTCGTGTTCATTCAGGCGTTAAAAAATATTAAGACGTGTAGTCGTGATGGTTGATGTTCCGTGAAAACAGGATGTAATTGTCGGTCTCTTGTGTGTATTTTTATAGATATAAATTCTTCATCGCCGTTTTTCCGGGAAATGATCCTAAGGTTCATCTGCTTCACTGCTTGCAGAGAATTGGGGGTACGGAATGAGCTGTTGAAGTGGTATATCCTCTCCATGTTTACGTCTATCCATAGCAACCTTCCCTTTGAGGCAGCCATTGAGAGATCGATGACATTATAATTATATAAAATCGCGCGTAAATCCCCTCAAATACAGTTCTATGCCCCTACGCAACAATTCAATGCCGCACTGTGAGCTGCTATGTCAATGGTCATCCCTCGTTAATATTCCATAAACTTATCGAGTTGCATTGGATAGATTATCGATATTGTTTTTCACAATTCAGTCCCATAATATATTACAAGTACTATATTCAATTTCTCGGATATACTACCTGTAAACGTAAAAAACGTAAGTGACCACGTAAAAAATGTGGTCACTTATTGACATTTTAGATTACCATTACTTTGTTTAATCATCTTATGAATATATTTCTAGCAATTGATGTAGATAACGATAATTCTATAAAATTTAATCCAGCTATCGGTTACTTGCAAGGTCTAGTACTTATGTCTACTTCCAAAAACGTTTCTAATGCTGTATTTATTCTTTGGTGTAATTTTACAGTGATGCTGTACCAATCTTTTTCCTGGGCATTGATCCTGGTGTTCGTCTGAGCTGCTATCACGGATATGAGAAATAAGCAAGGAGAAAACATGGTGTCCACATTTGGTACGAGTATGCCATCGGAGCAGAAATTCTCGGGAAATAATTGTAAACACGTGAGTAAAAAAATGGAATTTTCATTTGAAATTGCAATCTACACAGGGGTGCCAACCCCCCCAACCCCATAGCAGTGCTACAACTCACCCTCTCTGACGACGCAATCCTGCGAAAACAGATGCGACCAACCACGGGTGTGGGTAACAGGGGTCATAACCCCCCAAAATTTATCTAAAACAATTTATTTTTATTGGTCCCACAATTTTTGTATCCTTGTAAAGAAGTAATGAGAGTATAGAGGGAGTTACTTAGCTATATTACGAACGCCAACATACTACGGTAGATCAGATAATAAAAATAAAATAAGAGTTATAGACTGCAGGACACAGATTCAGAATGTCGGTTTTTCCACGATAGATAAGACGAGACTATAAAGGCAGCGTTAGGACTTACTTAGAAATAGGTTTAATTAACTTATATTGTAGACTACTAACGTATTGTACTCCTTAATACATGCTTCTGAATATTATTATTATTTCTAACAACATTCTTTGCACATTGGTAAAATTAAAAGCGTACTTATTGGTATACGTGAATGCCCGCGGAGCAGAAATTTTTATATTTCACTTCCATGTTAATTCTTTTCATTCGCATGTTTCACTATTTGCTGAAATTAACAGAAATATTCGTGATTACGTAAGTGAAAGAATTAGATTCCGTGTAGTTACAAGTGAAACTGCAATCTTTGTACGGGTTCCATCCCCTCCCTGTCTCCAAGACGACTGATCGCCCGAGCCCAAACCTCACGACTAATGCCATAACAATAAAACAGATGCGAATCGCCTCCGTAGTTTTTAATGCGTGTTTCAATAGGCCTACTATTTGCACATGTGTGATATTAGCTTTTTTCTCTCAAACCCGGGTGTACATGGACAAAACCCTTCAACTGTATCCTTATCTAAGCGTCTTCTTTCAAAAAAAAAAGTTTTCATCTTCTTTCTCGTCATTACTTACGCAGTCTCCTTGTCATAAAAATACGTTATTTTTAAAATCATTCGTTTATCTGTAATCGCTTTCTCTCGTTGTAGGGGGTCTACTCCCCCCAGACCCTCCTCTCCCCTCCGAAAAAGTCCTCTGATTTTTTCCGGTCACTCCGCCAGCTTTGACAATTATTGTTAGACGCTTAAGACGCTTTCCACAAGAAAGAAGCCATCTCGTAAGTTCCGATAATCGTTTGATACTTTACTTCCTTAACTTATTAAATGTTAACCCAACAAGCTACTCAATACAACACAATCACCACAAGGTGCTTCCACAGGTAAACCATCGAACACACTTGACACTATATGCACCATGCGCTAATCCAGAGATTTCCAAATACGGATTATTTTATTAATCCACATTCACTTTTCACCACGAAAGATTAACATCTTATAAAACTGTAAAACACTTCCTTCATGTTATCAGAACACTTTATATAATAATTTCTTCACTAGACAGAAAAGGCACACTCAGGAATAGAACTCAACACTCTCGTCACACGGTTACCGAACAACTGAACGATATTCAGAGTCGCTTCGCATAGTCGATGCGATATTTTTTCTCCTCCCTCAACTCTGAATTGCGTCATGCCGAAGGCCTATAGACAAACGATCTCTTCCTACGGTTCCTAAGTGACCACAGTTCACTGCATTTTAAGCAAACATTGACGAAAATGCGGCCAGCCGAACGGCAGTTATTCGCCATGTTAACCGCGCGAGTGAAAACATTAGCGATCGTTCACGATGACTTCGTACGGGATCTACAGTGATTCTTTGGGTATGTGTAATGCTAATCTACGCACCTCGGTGATTGTGGTATTGCAAATAGGGTTAACATTTATCTCATGTTTGGTGAAGATTCGAAATGTCCGTGCTTAAAACTTCGAAATAATAGTACATAATGGAATAAATAGCATTCGACACTCCCATTAGAACCACTCCGGCATATTTGCACACCTATAAGCTTCCCATAAACAAACACAAATTCGAAATCCCAGGCGTTCTGCCGCTTTCAACAAGAGAAAATCCAACAAGATAAGATTTTTCTGCGAGGACGTAGCGAGTTGAACTGCAGTGATGCATCGTGTTATAACCGCTCGTGTGAATGCTAGCGATTATTCACGATGTCTTCGTGTACGGAATCCAGAGAAATATTTCCCATTGAACTCCCTGCCAAATAGTTTTTAAAAGGGGATTGCATGTGTTAGACCTCCCTATGGGAGAATGATTATTTATCAATCGGTCGATTCGTTAACCATAAAAACCTTCATCAATTTAATCACCGCGGATCTTACAGTAACAAGATTTTTTTGACAGATTTCGTCATAGAGGTGAATGTGGGAATTCGCTATTACCCCGAACCATAAAAGACTTTAATGAATGCTGGTCGTAATTAATTCTGCTTGAGCATTTCCTTTATATATAATTAAATGCTTGGATTGCCTGAACAATTGAGAATGGATATCTTTCATAGCGACATAAAGAACCGTATGATATTTTCAGGTCCGAAAGAAACGATAATATAAGAAAGATATTTAGCTGAACGGATATATATGGGAATTCGTTTTTCCTCAACTAAGCATAGCAACGGGTGATTCGTGTGTTGACAATAAGTGCTATCAATTGACATACAAAAACATTGCGCAATGGCAACTGCGTTTCAATTGACCAAACAGAACTAAAAGAAAACTATAAACAAAGCGTTAAGTAAAATTAATGATGCTATAACTTAATGTTATTTATTATTAATGCTAGTCGTAATTTCATTGGAGTGTTGCCCTTTTTCATCTGTAATCGGCTCTTGTCTTAACACCCCCTTCCACACGCCTTTTTGTGGCGGCTAATTCCGTGGTAGTATGTAGCGGTATTGACTGATATCTCCTGTGATAGGTTTTCAGGGACATTGAATGTAATTGCTCATTGACCTATCACTTTCTGTATCATCATTCGGTCATTCACATTGACTGCAGTTTTTTTCAAATCGCTTATTCCGTCTGTTTCTGAATTTAGCCCTGTCATTCAATTTAAATCCGAGCGTGGCGTTACGAACGATGTGAGCAGCCGTGCTTTCTGATTGGCTGAAGGTCCGTGCCAGCGAGGGGAAAAGGGGCGTGCCCAATGAAGGGATAAGGGATGGAATTGCCATCCCTATGGAGCATAGGCGGAAAATGGTGATATAAGCAAAATGGTCATTTTTCCACTATCACTTATGCGGTCATTGGAGCGATCATTTTAGCCTGTCCCTCCAATAGGATAGAAAAAATGATAGTTTCATTCAGGCTTTCGTAAAAAAAACAATAAGAATGGTAAGAAAATAAAAACTCTGCGAAAGAAATCCCGAAATAATAAATTTTCACCTGCGAACATCAATAGCCTCCATTTGATAGCCTCATTGACGATTTTTTTTCGCGATAATTCCGAGTCGACTCATTTTTGGAGGAAAAAAACTTTCTAATGATTAAGTATATTAACCATAAAAAACCTTCATCAATTTAATCACCGCGAAAGCCTCCGTAAAAGTTACCTATTAGCTACGCCACGGCGAACTTTCCACTTTCAAAATTGCAATAAAAAGTGTTATTGGTTCTCTTGGATATCACGCAATTACTAATAACACTTTTTTTACAGAGCGCGAACCGGGACTGATTTAATGTTAAATGTAAGGAACATATGGACCAATTGGATAGATATTGTGGAGTGTATTCATTGAAAAACAGCGCTTGTAAGGGTTTATACGTGTTGCAGACAGGAATAAGTTTTTAAATCAGGAAGAAAGAACATTTAAGTGCTTACAAAAATAACAAAGATGGAAAAAGTATTATGTAATTAATATATAGATGTATGTAAGAAGTATGTGTATATATTATATAGATGTATGTAAGTATTACATACATCTATATAATAGTTTATTACGCTGCGATAGGTATAAAGTAAAAAAGTGAATTGCGAAGGAAACTCTAAATCCGTTTTTTTACAGTACTAATCAGTGCATTATACTGCTGATAGTGAAGTAGGAGAGAAGAGAAGCCTCATGAAAACCTTAATAAGAAGACGGAACAACCTTATAGGCCACATCTTGAGACATGATGGCCTGATGAAGACAATCGTCGAAGAACAAGTGGAAGGCAAGAATGGATAAGGAAGACCTCGAACAAAATATATGGAACAAGTAAAGAGAGATGTGAAAGAGAAGAAATACGTAGGTGTGAAAAGATTAGCTGATAGGAGAACTGAGTGGAGAGCTGCGTCAAACCAATCCTAGGATTGTTGACCAGTGATGATGATGATGATGAGGCGACGAATGATTTTTTTTTTACATTTGATTTGTTTTCGACTTCTATTATTATTGGTGGGGTAACTGAGTTTCCTTCCCTTGGGCTACAACCTGGTCGCGTTGAAAAGGCTTGCGCGTTCCTATGACCCTAGAACTTCACTGGAGGGATTAATTCTAAATTATTCCCGGTAGGACCGCCCATGCCAAAAAATGGAAAAGTTTCAGAAGGTTGGAGAGGTAGGCGCGTTTTATGGCAAAGTTAAGTCGTTATCGGGCGGCAAAAGAAGGCAAACCATGCCTAAAATTAAGGCTAAAGATGTGTGGATACTAACCTAGCGAGAAGAGGTACATAGTAGATGGAAGGAATGCGCGCAGGATCTCTATGAAGGAAGAAACAGACCGGAGAGTTTGACTTTAGAGGATGAAAGTAAAGTGGAGGAAGATAATCTTGGGCCGGGGATATTAGATTCGGAAATAGAGAAAGCACTTCGTGATATGAAGGTCAGGAAAGCAGTAGGCGTGGACAATATTCCGTGTGAGCTTCTAAAGAATCTAGGGAAGGAAGGTAAGAGAAGGTTTTTCGAAGTAGTACGCAGGATCTATGAGAGGCAGTGGCGCAGTGATTTTTGCAGCGCAGTTTTGGGATATAAAACCATAGAGTAAGTATATACTTACTCTATGATAAAACCTCCCAGAGCTTAGATAATTTTTTAAGTTTAAAGTACAAAATTTGCACCCATAGTAGAACTGTGCGAATAATATGAATACGCTTTATCTTGTAAGTTAATAAATTTCTATTATCTTGGAAATCGGTCATTTATATTTTCTCGCGATAAAAAAATTGGCTTCACAAAAATACTAACCACAAAAATGCACAAAAATTGAACCAATATTACCCAATCACTATAATATGATAAAGATTGTTTATGGATACGCTATACATCTTTCATATAATTCCAATTTTATTTTCTTGGTAATTTGAAATTCTTAACGTAAAACGCTTCAAAAATTTACTTAAAATTGATCCTAACCATAAAAATGCACAAAATTTGCACCCATATTAGAACTTTGATAACGTTAATGCGAAATTTTCGTTGGTGAGTAAGCTTTACCTTAAGAGTTACCTTTTAATTCCCCCTCCGTCGGAAATCCCTAATTTTTATTTCTTCAAGAATATAAAAATTACCTAACGTAGATCCTCTCCATATAATTGCACAAAATTTGTACCAATGTTTGAACACTACGATTACTGTCATTATGAACATACGAGTGTGATGCGCCCGATCCCAGCGGACTTCCCCCGCTCTTTTCAATGCAGGTCCACAGAGGGATAGGCGCGTTTCTAATTTTAAAATGTAAAAAAAAAGGCCGGGTTTTACGTACAAATTTAATTGGAATGTTCATGAACAAATTGAGGTCTGAGAACCTCTTTATACAAAACATTGGAAGTAATTACACTATCCTCTGTTAAACGCACACGATGATTCATACTTACGTATCAACAGGAGACTTGAATGTGGAATCAGCCGCATTTCGATAAAATTCATTTAAAGAATGCGAGATATTGTTGCAAATGAACAAATGTATCAGTTTGTGCGCCGTTAACGTCAGGAATATTTAACGTTTTTTTTTGCTTTTTTTTTGTTTTTTTTTTAAATATTATTTAAAAACCAATTTTAGGAAACAATAGCAATATTTAGGAAGTAAGCTATCCCGTCGCATGTTCTCTGATAAATTCTGTGGATTTTGGTACCCCATTTGTAGAGTTTGGTTGCTTATAAGTTGAGAAAAAGGTATCTATACAGTAGAAATAATATACAAGTTTGATTGACGAGTACGCTGTACCTTGTAAGTTATTCAAATCATCTTCCCCTGTATATCATTAATTTTTATTTTCGCACCGTAAAAAATTAACCTAACCTTACAAATGCCTAATATTTTCACCCATGTTAGAACTCTGCGAATAATTCAATATGAAAATGCTTCATTAATGATTGCGCGATATTTTAGGTTTTATTCAAATTCTCTTTCCTTTGAAATTCGTAATTATTATTTTTTATACGCATTTAAAATGACGTAACACAGATCCTAACTATATGAAAGCACAATATATTCGCCCATGCTAAACTCTGCAAATAATGATAATATGAAAATTTTCATTGATGATCTTAATAGTTATTTAATTCCCTTCGCTTGGAAATCCGTAATTTTTATTTTCTCGTGCATAAAATTGAATTAATATTTCACCCACCTGCACAAATGTACAAAATTTGCACCCAAGTTAGAACTCTGCGAATGATGCTAATAAGAAATTCTCTATTGATGAGTACGGTATAACTAAGAAGCCATTGGTGCACTCTTCCCTTATAGTGTGTAATTTTTATTTTCTATACTAACCAAATAGGTATATGCACAAAATATGAACCCATATTAGAACCCAGACAATAATTATAATATGAAAAAGTTCATGGATAAAAACGCTATTGCCTACAATTGATTCAAATTCTCTTCTCTTTGAAATCCGTAATTTTTAATTAATCACACATAAAAAAAGTTACTTAACATAGATTTTAACCACACAAATGCACAAAATTTGCACTCAGGTTAGAAATCTGGGAATGGTGAAAATATGAAAATTATTATTTTTGAGTTTGCCATATCTTAGAAGTTTTCAAACTCTCTTCCTTTGTAGATACCTTAATATTTTTATGTTGAGTGGCATGAAAATTTCACTTATTATAACAAACGCACAATATTTGCACCCATGATAAACGATATTGCTACCATGATACCCACCATGATACCACCCATGATAATGCAACGATACCAATAATGATAAAATGAAAATTTTGAAGGATGATTACGAAATATATTAGATGTTATTCAACTTCTCCACCCCCGGGAATTTGTAATTTTTATTTTCTCACGCATAAAAAGTTCACTTACCATGGCTATTTACATGTCTTTGAGGATATATGTTAAGTCAATTTTTTTATACGTGAGAAAATAAAAATTACGGATTTCCAAGTGAAGAGAATTTTAATAAATTCTCAGATATAGCGTACTCATCAATAAAAAATTTTCTGATTGACATCATTCATAGAGTTCTAACGTGGGTAAAACTTTTGCGCATTTGTGTGGTTCGGTTAAATGCTTAGTAAATTTTTAAGCGTGTGAAAATAAAAATTACGGATTTGTAAGGGAAGAGAATTTGAATAACTATATGAGATATGCCTTAGTTATAAAAAAATTTCTGATGAAAATTATTCGAAGAGTTCTTACCTTGGTTTCAGATTTTGGGCATTTGTTTGGATAGGATCTATATTAAATAAATTTTTTCATGCTTCAGATTTAAAAAAAATTATGTTGAGGAAAGAGCATATAATAACTTCTAAGATGTAGCTCAGTCATCCATGAAATTTTTCATATTCCTTATAATTATTCGCAAAGTTCTAAAAATCCTGGGTTCAAATTTTGTGCATTTGTACGGCTAATATTCGTGTTAAGTCAACTTCTTAATCGTGAGAAAATAAATTTTTCGGATTCCCAAGGAAAAAGAATTGAATAACGTCTTATAAAAATTGTAATCATGAATGAAAATCTTCATATTATCATTATTCGCAGAGATTTAACGTGGGTTCTAATTTCGTCCATTTTTATGAGTAGGATCCATATTAAGCCACCTTTTTATGCGTGATAAAATTAGGAACTTTCAAGCGAAGAGAATTTAATTACTACTTACTTTAATACATCGCACTTAAGTGAAAATTATCATATTAATATTATTGTGCATTTCTGTGGTTAGGATCTATGTTAAGTCAATTTTTTTTGCATGAGACAATAAAAAAATCACGAATTTCCAAAAAAAGAGAATTAAATAACTACTAAGACAAGACAAGCGTACTCATTAAAGAAAAATTTCATCGTATCATTATTCTTGGAGTTATAACATGGGTGCAAAATTTGTGCATTTGTGTGGTGACTATGTACGTTAAGTGAAATTGTTTTGCCTGACATAATAAAAATTACGGATATCCAAGGGAAGGGAGTTTGAAAACTTCTAAAATATAGCGTACAATGAATAATAATTTTCATATTTCCACTATACGCAGAATTCTAACCTGGGTGTAAATTATGTCTATTTGTGTGGTTAGAATCAATGTAGAATATGGGTATTTTTGAGGATGTGTCTGGTTAGTATAGAAAATAAAAATTACACACCATAAGGGAAGAGTATATCAATACCTTCTTATTTTTAGTTATACCGTACTCATTGAAAGAAAATTTCTTATTGGCTTCATTCGCAGAGTTCTAACGTGGGTACACATTTTGAAAATTTGTGCTGGTGGGTTAAATGTTAATTCAATTTTTATGCGTGAGAAAATAAAAATTGTGGATTTCCAAGCGAAGAGAATTAAATAACTGTTAAGATCATCAATGAAAAGTTTCGCATTATTGTTATTTGCAGAGTTTAGTATGGGCGAATATATTGTGCTTTCATATAGTTAGTATATATGTTACGTCATTTTTTATGCGTGAAAAAATAATAATTACGAATTTCAAAGGAAAGAGAATTTTAATAAATTGTAAGATATAGCGTATTCATCAATGATGGATATTTTTATATTAACATTATTCGAAGAGTTCTCTCATAGATACAAACAGGCGCCGACTTACAAAAAATATTGGGGGGGCCCTAACCGGGGATCTTGCCCTGTGAAATTTTATAAGTAGTGAGTTTTAAGTTTTTTAAACATTTTAGAAGAGTCATATGATCAACATTAGAACACTGATAACTCGAATCTCGATATCTGAACACTCCGGGGAAATCGACAAGCCTGACACATTATTTCCTCACACCCATAACGAATTTTTGAGGGGGCTCGGGACCCTTCAGGCCCCATGGATTCGGCGCCACTACATAATATAACTTAATTAATTTCTTGAATTATTGGGGGGGCTCCGCCCCCCCAAACGAATTATTGAGGGGGCTCGAGCCCCCTCAGGCCCCATGGAGTCGGCGCCTATGGCATACAAATTTTGCGTATTAGTGTGTTTAGAATCTGTGCTAAGTCAATTCTGAATGGGTTATGCATGTAAAATAACGGATTTCCAAGACAAGAGGATTTAAATGACTGGTACTATGAAGCGATTTCATTGATCAACTTTTACGTATTATAATATTTTCTGGGTTCTAATATTGATATTTATTTTGATCATTTGTTTGGTTGGTATTCATATAAAAGTCAATTTTTAATACGCGATAAAATAAAAATTACGGATATTCTAGGGAAGAGAGTTTGAAATTTCTCAAATAAATTGGAGTACCCATGAATGATAATTTCCGTGTCATCATTATTCGCAGAGTTCTAAAAATTGAATAACTTCAAACATAAATCTTACTCATCAATGGCAATATCCATAATATCTCCATTTGCAAAGTTCTGACGTGGGTGCAATTGTGCACTCCAATGGTGAACATATATGGTAAATTGTTTACATCTGAAATAATAACAATTACGGAATTCTAAGGGAGGAGAATTTAATTACATCAAACATATAGCGTGATTATCAATGAAAATTGTTCATGTTATATTATTTAAACAGTTCTAACATGGGTGAAAATGGTTTATGGTTAGGATCAATATTAAGTCAATTTTTTCGCGTATGAAAATAAAAATTACGGATATGAAAGGGAAGAGGATTTGAATAACTTCTAAGGTAAAACGAACTCATCATTCACTATGTTCAATTCTTAATGTGTGATACATTTAAAATAACGGATTTCCAAGACAAGAGGATTTAAATGACTGGCACTATGTAGCGATTTCATTGATCAACTTTTTCATATTATAATTTTATCTGGGTTCTAAAACTGAGTTCTAACGGTGGTACACATCTTGTGCATCTGTATGCATAGGATCTATGTTAGGTAATTTTTATATGCTTGAAGAATAACTTCTAAGGTAAAGCTTACTCACCAATTGAAAATTTCATATTAACGTTATTATCAAAGTTCAAATTTTGGGTGTTGTATGGGTGCAAATTTGCGTATTTCTGATCTGGTTAGGATCTGTGTTAAGTTAATTTTTAATGGCAAATACATTAACAATCTCAGGTTTCCAAGAAAATAAAATTGAAATAGCTTAAAAAAAAGCGTTTTCATAAATAATATTTTTCATATAACTGTGATTGTTTGGGTTGTAATATTGGTACAAATTATGTGAATTTTTGTCGTTTTATGGTTAGGTCAATTTCTTATGCGCGAAAAATATAAATTACGGATTTCGGAGATAATAAGATTTAAAAATAATATAACTTCTAAGATAAAGCGTATTCATCAATGAAAACTTTCATGTTAACATTATTCGTAGGGTGAACACATGGGTGAAAGTTTTGTGCTTTTCTTAGGTTAGGATCCACGTTAACTCAATTTTTTCCGTGAGAGATGTATAAAAATAAAGCGAACTCATCAATCAGTACGTTCATATTAACAGTATTCGCAGAGTTTTACATATGGGTACAAATTTTGTGCATTTGTTTGTTTAGAATCTATGTTATGTCAATGTTTTATGCGTGAGACAATAGAAATATGAATTTCAAAGCGAAGAGAAATTAGTAACTTTACACTTTTCTTCTGTATATGTTTGTTTCATTGCGCCGGTTTTAAAAAGAAATTTCCAAATTTTCACTATAGTTAAACGAAATTAAAAACGCATAATATGGCGCATGCAATGTTTCAAGCAGCCAATTTAAAAAATTGACGCAGTTATATTATTCCATATTTTCCATAAGAAAAGAAAAATATTCCGCATTTTTCCGGTATATCACCGATTTCGTTCTTTTTAACCATCGAAATATGAATTTATCGAGCATATTTAACTCACAAAATGAATTCTAAATTTCACGTCAAATGTAAAAAGTTATTTCATATCATTACATATTCCGCTTCTTTATTCTTCTGGCCGTTTTGTACTTATAACCAGAAAAATGTGGCTTTTGTTTGCAGGCATTATTCCATGATGCAAATGCAAAACTCTCAATTCAAATAATCGAAATTGAAATCTTTTAAATCACGACAAATATCTGTTACATTACATAAGGTAACGGTTATCGCTTTCATCAGGGAAATGGAAAATAATCCCTAACCACAATCACATAATCCCTTGAAAAAGCGACCAGCATCGGTCGGGAAACGTTGGGGCCACCCAAGAATTGACGCGGCGACATAGCCCAAAAGTTTTTAATCATAAATCCCTAACCGTTTATAAATCCCACTGATTTTTATTCAGCCCAGCCGAAAATTTCGAATGCACACTTCTGAAAGTGATTCAACACTGCAAATTCCAATTTTTCTTCTAACTACCAAAGTAATTTTCAATTATGAGGGAGTTTTACTAAATACTCGAAATTATTTCAACCCTTTGCCAGCAGAAACGCCAATGCTGAAGCTTTAATTCCCAAATTAATCAAATCACCCTTAATTTTTAACCGCACCCCATTAAATCTTCTTTAAAACAGAATTAATCAATACTTGTTGGTTTGCGAAGTTTTCCCGGTAGATATTATTTCAATATTCGGCCAGCACTAACGTCAATTTTGAAAATGCAATACCGAATCACATAATGCACAGCTATCAGCCTTCTCAAAAAATGTTTTATAAACAAGAACTTATTAATGTGTATTTGTCCACTACAGTGCTATATTTAATTCAGTAAAGGCACTTCGTATTATCATAATTTAAAATTGAGCTAAGTCTTGTACCAAGCTGAATAACATAGCCATTCGAAAATTGGTTGCAGTAATTCATTTCCTTTATAAATTGATTATAGGGCAATCGTCTTTTTGGCTATATATTTTGTATGTATAGCTATGAAATGAAAACTTACTCATTTAAAAATCCAATGAAGTTTTAAAACGGATGTAGTACATAGTACCAAAATGTACTTATTGAAATGAATGTCTTTACGTTAAAAATACATGGAATATTTTCATTTCTGTTACATTTTCCTATCATTATTCGTTTCCGCCATAGGCACATTGGCCATGAACATTCCACACTAATTCACACGCGTACATTATACCACCCTTTTATGGTCTGCAGGTAGGGTTTCGAGTAGGGTTTTGGGGGGAAAACGCACATAACAGAAATTCTACCATGCGGATTTTTCGCAGCCGTAGTACCGCCACCAAAATGACTTCTCATACGTAACTTGAGCGTCTTAATACGCGCCCGTCGCGTCGTGTCCAACTTGGGTGGCCTTCTGCGGTGGGCGGGAAAACGGGTCAGTTCGGGGCAAGAACTGACCGGGTGCAGTGCAATACGAAAGTTGCAATTTACAACGCTTTTCTAATGGAGAATACATTATATATATGTAATGCATTAGTCATGGCTTTTCTTATCGCCATCAATACAACATCTCGAGACTTAAACAATTGCCTTTTAATCTAATCTCTTGGATGAAGCATAAGTTGTACAAAGATTCCTTGGAGAATGCGCCCATTCAGGCGTGGAAAGGCTGCTGAGCAGATAGTGCGATGGGGCATTTCGTGGCGGGATTTCAAAAGCTGGGACGCTGTTTCGCATGCCGTTTTGTAAGGTACTCGGCCATGCTTTTGGTGGTGAGATCAGAAACCATCACTTGCATTAGTTATCGATATTCTTACACAGCGGCCACATAACCTTTATTCTATAATCCTATTACGCGGTAATGTCTTATGACGCAATTTCAAGATGACAGAAATACTTTTTTATCATGCTTTTAATTGCCCTCTCACTCGGTCTATTCCGTCACTCGAGGGAGCAATAATTCCCCTAATTAGGCTCTTGATATTATTTTTAATTAGGCTATTGTAATATTCCATCATTTTTCTTATCTTCAATCCATTCTTTCCCCAACAAAAATTCGGAAATTTAATGTGAATGATAAACTGAAAAATAAAATACATGCATTTGAAACGAAGTTACAATATTTTTCTTGATTTCATTGTACAGCCAGTGTTCATTTAATTCGTTTAAATTTTAATTTCTGCATTCTACCCCTACCACCAAAAATAATTTGGATATCTAACGTCAACGCTGTTGCACCATATGAATTACAACGTTATCAACGCATCAAATTGAAGTTTTTGTGTATTTTTTTTAAATTTGATCAGTTATTATTTTAGCATTATACTACCCCCGTGAATAAAAATGTGGAAATCTATACGGAACCTTATTTGAAAAAGTAAATTCCTATTACGTATTTCAGCGTGTATTTTTTACGTTATCCATTCCACTTTCCTCCTCAAGGAAAATTTAGAAATTTAATTTGGATTCTGAATTTAAAAATTAAAATCGTATTTTTCAGTAGATATAGGAACATTATGATATTATCCGGATATTATTATTTTTTAATTGCACTGTTTTGCAGTCGAATTCTAAAACACTAAGTCGATTTTTTTTATTCCCTCGTATTTATTTTTTTATTCATATTTTCATTCCAATAGGTACTATCGTTCTCAAGAAAACTTTCTGAAGGAAATATTGAAAATTAAACGCGAATTATTGTTTGAAAATAAATATTTTATTATTCTTCAGTCGCAAAATGTAATGCATAAATTATTATTCCTTGGAGGTCATGATCATGTTTATTTAAATTATTATCCGAATTCTACTTGTGGTCCCAATGAAAATTTGGAAACTTAAAGCAAAATTTCATTTGAAAAATTAAACTAGTATTTACCTAAGGCCACATTGCAAGATTGCTGATACTACAATGTTGTCGCATTTTCTTGCCGTTTATATTCTTCCTTTTTCGAAAAAATTTTGGATATCCTGATTAGGATACTTAAGTCATTGCTGAATTAAAAAACCCCACCCGGAATTAGTATTCAAAGATTTTTGACCACTTTAATTAATCAAGAAAAGTTTTTTGTTTTGCATTATACCTATGTTTGGACATTTAAATCGAATACCAAGTTTAAAAAAAGGATTTTATTGTTCTACCGCCGTATTAAAATTTTATATCGAATTTACCATTCCGTCATCTTTTTATTGAATTCTGAGATCAACCTCGGATATCAAAAATTGGAACTTTAATGTGACGCTTAACCCTTTGAGTGACATGCAACGATATATCGTCGTTTGCAGAATGCGCCAGAAGTGCCAACGACGATATATCGTCGTCTATTATGAAGCCCGCTAAAACAATATTTTTTTCATACAATCAATATTTTTTATTGTGTATAATACCAGAATGGTTTCTTTTTTATCGCGTTGCATTATAATTTGAATTGTTAATTGCAACGATCAACATATTTTTAAATTTATATGACCATATGACGGACGGAAATTTCCGAGGATCATTTTAGGTCTTTACGAAACAGCTTCTTGATGTTGTACTTCATAAGCCACATTGTTTGGTCACCTGTAATCAATTGACTATCATCTTATACACCCTCTTTTGTAGTTATACCAGTTGTATTATTTTTTGCGAGCACCTATTTCTTTTTAACTTATTTGAAAAATGTTCTCCCCTGCGAAGCGCGTCGCATTCTTTTTCAGAGCGCGAACGATATATGATCGTTACAGGAAGACACGAGGTTTATATCTCTGCTCAGTTACTTCCAAACAGGTCATTTGTAGCTCAATGTGCCATTTCAATCGTGTTTTTTATATTTAGCACCGAAAGAGAGAAGTGAAGATACTATGTAATTGATACCGTGCTATCACTCGCAGCATGGGTATCGGTCAGCTGGAGCGCTGAGTCGACAATGTGACTCCGATTTCCAACCTCGTTTTCATGGCATCTAAGACAGTAGTAATTGAAATATGATGATGGTGAGCATAAAACAATACATTGTGTGCCGTCTTTTGCTATCTTCTATACAATGACATTTCCCCACCTATATAAAGCTCACAGTTCTGTTTTCGTAGCCAGTATTCCTCTGCGACGAGCGGGTTTGTAATCCCATTTTGCCTCCTCGAAATTGAAGTAGCCCATTGATTCAGTAAATGGCGTCAACATCGAGAAATGAATTTACGCTTGGTGTCGATGATGACCGACTAGTTGAATATATAAATTCGCTAAGTGATGGTGACGACAACTCTGTGCTAAGTGAGGACAGCGCCCATTCTCGTCGTAACAAGAGTGAAGAGGAAGTGACATCAGACTCAGATGAAAGTGTGATATTATTTGCTAAGAAGAGACCGGCAAGAATTGATTATAGTGATGATAGTGACAGTTCTGATGAACTTGAAAGTGGAAGTGGAAGCAGTGATCGTTCTCCTGAATTTGTTGCAGTTCAGGACAATTGTGATTTACCCCAGGCTCCAGGTTTTGAATTCTTGGAAACTCCTGGGCCCAACCCAAGTAACATTGACCGTTGGGCCTCGGTTGGGGAACCGTAGTCACGGTTGGCTCATTGTGGGTGGATATGCCTACCAAATTCCACTGTTGGCCCAACGCAGATATTGTTCGTCGGCCCAACGAAACGGTTTATGCTGTTGGCCCAACGGAAATCCCCAACGATGGCCCTACGAAATGGATTATCATTGGGCCACTGTTGGGACATCATAACATTATAGTACGATTGCATAAGTTGCAGGATACGGTTCACATGGTTCCCTAGCAACCTAACAACCAAAACTTGTTTGGTTGCTAGGGATTGCTTTTATATGTTAATCATTCACTGTGTCTTTGTGATAGCAGTTAAATAAAATAAGTCGAGTGCTTCTAACAAAAATAAGGCATTGACCTCATTTGGTAAGTCTTACAAAACTGGCATTCCTAAAATCATGTTACCTTAAACAGATAGTTTCGTGGAATTTTAAACTTTTCATCATTAATTTAGATAGATCGATATGTATATTTTTTCAGATTGTGGCATATCTAGTACAAGTGGAAGTTTTAATGAAAACAGTGTTTCAATGGACAAAGTGAGTGATTTAGTCCTCTCTGAAGAGAATGAGATTGAATTTGTAGGAGTAAACCTAAATAACAACTGCACAATTATTATTTTATGGAAAATACATCAACTATATTATACTCAATCAGTGTTTCTGTGATTCCTATTAATATCCCTAAATCTTGCACTTATTAATCCAATTAAGTAAAATGGACTAAACTTAACAATTTCGTTACCGAAGACCAGAGAATAGGAATTGTGAAGGCAATTGAATCAAATAACTCAGGGGTGTACATCTTGCAGTGTGACATGTTTGAAATTAAGGAGGATTTCTTTGAATTACCTCTTAGAAGTGGTACCATTGGTATATTTGTAGTAAAAAAATTAGTACCTGGATGCAAATTGCACAGTCCACCCAGATTTTATCTAAGTGTGTTTTGTTGCCCTACAAAGAAGATGGACAGTTTTTGTGTGTGCCATTTTGTAATATGGAAAGGTGCTGTTGAAATTTTCCTAATTTTGTCCTAATAAAAAGTGTCCTAATTTGTGAAAATAAAAGTTGGGGACCTTCTGAACTGATATTGATTTTTTGTTTTCCACTTTTAACCACTGTAACCTTACTTTGTCCTATAGCATTGATTGTTAATGTATTTAATTTCATTTTGATTTATCGGGAGTTAAAGGTAAAGATTCTATCTATGTACCGGTATCATATCAAGTGAGAAGGTAAATTAATTTAACTCTCATTCTATAAAAATGAGGAATGCCAGTAAAATATAGCTTTCGTTGGGAAACGGATGGCAGAATTGAAAAGGGCCAACGGTGTATCGTTGGAGAGGGGTTGGCCTATAGTTGGGAATACGAAGGCCCGACTGTAATGCTCTGTTGGCCCATCGTTGGGGAATCGTTGGTTGGGATACGGTTGGCGAGGTGGCCAAATCATACCATGGGCCAACCGCTGTGTCCCACCATCTGCCAACAGAGGGCCAACCAAAAATGTTACTTGGGAAACGTCTTCCGCCTCAAAACTCTCCTCCAATCGCATACTTCGACCTCTTCTTTACAAGAGCATTCTGGAACTTGGTTGTGAAGGAGACTAACAGGTACGCTGAACAGTTTTTGGCTTCACATGATGGACTGTCACCAAATTCGAGAATGCAGAAATGGCGTCCAGTCACAGTGGAGGAAATGAGGGCTTTTATAGCGGTGTTCATGGAAATGGGTATCACGAGAGGAACATCCATTTTTTCCTACTGGTCTACTAACTCGCTTTATCCCTTGGTTTGGAAAGATGTTTTCCAGAAATAGGTTTCAACTGATTCTGAAATTTTTCCATTTGACAGACAATACGAAACTATTTCCACCTGGTCATAAACTATACGATCCTTGTGCTAAATTTCTTCCCATTGTTGATCATGCTAACTATGTTTTTCGCCACCATTTTACCCCTCATCAGTACCTAAGTATAGATCAGTCATTAGTAGGCACTAAAAATCACTCCCAGCTATTGCAGTATATGCCTAACAAGCACCATCATAAATGGGGAATAAAATTCTGGATGCTATGCGATTCTGTGGTGAATTATTGTCTGGCATTTTATTGTTATAAAGGGGCAAAAACCAAAGAAGACAGCGAAAAAATAAAAAAACACGGCTTAGGGCATGTAGTAGTAAACAATTTACTGATTGCTGGAAACTATTTTTTGAAAGGGTATCATGTTGTAGTGGACAATTTTTTCACAAGTATAGATTTAGCTCGTGATTTGTTCAAAAAAGAACATTTTTAACTGGTACGTTGAGACGTAATAGGAAAGGAATTCCTCAACCCCTCAAAGAAAAATTCAGCGTGGGTGAAAAAAAGTATGTTAGATGGGAAGAGCTTCTCCTCATTGGATACCGAGAAAAAAAATCACAGAAAAATCCAGTGTTATTATTTTCAACTAACTCGATAGCCAAAAGCAATTACGTTGTTCGAAAGGGTCAAACATTGCCAAAGGAAAGGCCACAAATCATTGAGCAGTACAATCGGTATATGGGTGGGATTGATACTTCGGATATGATGCTTTATGGTTATTTAGATGAGAGAAGATCAATGAAATACTGGAAGAAAGTAGTTTTCAATGTAGTTTCTAGAATGGTACCGAATGCCTATATCATCTATAAATCAAGCAATCCTGGAACAAAAATTTCAAGATTGCAATTTATGTCTGAAATAATAGACAGCATTGAGGGTGAATGGTTTCTCACAAAGAATAATCCAAATCTGTCAACTCCCAGCACAGTGTCAACGGGAATATGCGGGATAAGGAAATTGCCAGGGAGGAGGGAAAAAGTTTGTGTAGTATGCAGTAGGAAAGATGGCGGCCCCGTCCACAGATCTAGAACAATTTGTGTTAAATGTGGAAAAGGTCTACATGGACTGTGTGTTTCCTATCATATTTGTGAATAACGTTACATTCATTTATTTCATTTGGAAGTAAGTTTGAAATGTTGCAATTTTTGTATGAATGTCACCCTGTCGATTTCTGAAACAACAATGCCTGTTCGCTGTCCGTTTGAAGTCTGTTCATAGCCTGTTGGAGATTAGTGAACAGAGTATAAACAGCCAACGAACAATCTCGGGTCACACACAAGTAGGAACAACTTACGAACAGCCTTCTAACAGTTTGTACTCTGTTTGCAGCTTGTTCCTTAACAGGCAGGCAACAAGCATTTCGGGAACAATAGTGAACAAGCTTTTAACAGGCAGGGGCCGGTTGGTAGTATGTTTCACCGAACAGGGAATGAACAGACAACAGTGAACAAACACTAAACACCCTATCGATTTACGAAAAAAATAATGCCTGTTCGCTGTCAGTTTGGAGCCTTTTGGAGATTTTGAGAACAGATTATGAACAACGTACGAACAATTGTTTTAAGTTTCGGAATTTGGACAACAATTTGGATTAATGCAAATTTAATTGAGTACAAGGAAGTTTAATTGAATCCAAAGAAAATATCATCTACTTAAACAGTAATTATATACACTTGAATTCATTATCACGATTACCATCAACCACGGATGACGGTTATTGAAGTGAGCACGCAAATTATATCAGCTATCTGCACGGCTTACGCACGTCAAATACTTTACTTCGCCAATTACAGGCAGGGGCCGTATGTTTCAGCCAAGGAGTATGTACTCTGTGGTTTCAGCGGACTGGGAACGAACAGACAACATAGTGAACGGACACTCAACAGGCAAGGGCCGGTTCATAGTCCGTTTCACGGTACAGGGTACGAACAGAGAACAGTGAACAGCTAGTGAACAGGTTCTCAACAAGGACGGAAAGATAGCATGGTGCTGCTACCTACCTATAGAAGATAGCAAACGCAAACAATGACGCCAATAACCGATACCGTTATCCGGACAGTTTACGAGCACATGGTCGACTGTGTTGTGGTGAAGTTGTTGGTTGCGGAGAAAACAGTTTTTATTTGAGTATTATTTAACCTGTGCTAAATGCCCGCAGTGACGACTTAAGTAATTCGTGCATCCATTCAGTGATAGTGAAAGTCGTGAAGTGATATTTGTTCTTGAGTGTGTTTATTTAATAATTTATTGTGTCTCTTAAGTTTTTGAGCAAGTACTGAGATTTGTATTGCATTTGTATTATGCGTATGTGCGTTACGTCGCCAATAAGAACCTACAAACATTGTCAGAGGACTGTCTTTCTTGTAGGTTTGTTTGTGAGAAGTGAAATCATGGTGTTCATAAATATTCTTTAAAGGCGTGTTTCTCTTTTAATATCACACGTATTACATTGGCATAGTGCAGAATCCGAGTTGTATTAATTTAAGGAAGTACATATTTCTTTGATGAAGGCATGTGAAATATTTGTTGGTGTAGTGGTTTTTCTGTTGATGATGACAAAGCTTGCTTTTCTACAACTATTCAAGATTTTTGTAACTAATGGAATATGTGGAAAAGCACAATAAAAGTTTTTCTTACAATCATTCAAATGAATTTCAACTTTTAATTCTATTTAAACATAAATTATCTCTTGTCTATTATGTCCAACTTAGCAACAGCGAACGGTTAAGGAACAAAGTATGCGCATAGGGAGAGAACAGACAAATAACCGTCTTCTCACATTCTCACAGACGTGAAACAGACAAGGCCCAGACGGCACAGGAAGTTTTCGTACCTAAATACGAGGGTGGACAATCAAGATACAAAAATCGCGCTTAGGAAGTTACTTAGAAGGTTTTGTTTCTTTATTTCCTTTAATGACGAAAAAAGATGCAAGAGGACTGGCAAATTCATATGCATCGATAAAATTGTATCTCATCGATAAAACTGTATTCGGTCTGGGACTATTTTCTTTCGCGGGTGGTGCCATCTGGTGCCATCGTGCCATATCCTCCTAGAAAGATCACATGCCTTCACAAGCCGTTGGAGATGGCATCGGATGGCATGGTTTACGTCACGTCTCACCACATTTCAGGGATTTTTGTGGTTAAGTTTGTGAAAAATAGTGTCTGGTAATGGTGAAGTTTCCCTTATTCTTTAATTTCATTCTCTGGGCTTCAGAAACGTGTTTGTGAGATATTTTTGTTAAAAATGCCTTCCGTGTGTGTAATGTCGGGATGTAATGGAATCTCCGGGACATGGCTCAAGTTTTTAGCTTTCCAAAAGATCCTGAGTTGAAGAAGAAGTGCATTTGGGCGATAAGAAGAAAACATTTCACCCCCACGAAAAACTGTGAGGTATGTACTCTTTCTCGCTGTAATTATTTGGATGTAATTTTAAGTTAGAAGTGGCTTCGGGATGTTGATGCATCAACATCCCGAACTATTCAGTACTGAAGTACTATAGTACTATTCAGTACTAAAAATGGTGATTCAAAATATTGTAGCAGCAATTCTTTTGAAAATTCTTGCATTTTAGTTGTCTTTTTTGTATTAATTCATTCGGTAAACGTGTGGTTAAAGGAGAAACTAGGAATAAGCTGCCAAGTTTATAGGATCGAATATTGCTTCTTAGCTTGCCCTATGGTGTATTACACGTCGGCTTTCATCATTTCAAATTATCTTATGCTATAGTTTAAAACAATAAAAATATAATCAGGCATACAAATATTTACTATATTTACGAGCCTATAGTAATTTGATTTCTCATGCAGAAATACCAAAAATTGGAAATGATTTGACCTAATAAGTTACATGGTATTTTATTATTTATTAATTTTAGGTGTGTGAGATTCACATCGCACCTTGTGATATCAGAAAATAATCTGTGGCCTTGGACGAGAAGACGAGGAGAAAATTCTTGCTGAATTGAAGTAACCCAGATTGGAGGAAGGTACCATTGCTTCACTGTTACCTGTCGCCAAGAAGACAGACATTGTGGCAGAAGTGACATATTTGTGGATGTGGATTTGATTTGTGCAAGTTGGTGCAGTGATAGTGGACGTTCATCGGAGAAAGTATTGACGATAGTTTGTATGTATCGACCAGTCCTCTTTTAAATAATTTTCTATTCGAAAGAGAATAAGAGTAATTGTTTCGCTAAATTAGATGTGGGATAGAAGAGAAAATTGGAAATATTATTGTGGTTGACAATAGAAAATACATAATATATGTATTGTATTTTTGTGGGTTTTTTCTTTCCTGCCTCTTTAAAATTTCTTGCGGTGGTGACTACATGCAAAGTAAGTATAAAATCGGAGGTGTGATCTAAGAGATAACATGTTTTATTTTACAAGTGTTTATGCTGGTGATTTGGCAGGACTTTCATATTTTTAATAGGTTGATACATTTACTGCAGTGACCTAGAGACTTTTACTCATCCCAAATAATTTTTCAAATACTTTAGCGCCTGATATGTGTAAGTTTTAGTAGCTGAGACTGAACTATACGTTAATTTTTGCTTGAATTTTGATGAATTCGATCATACTAATAGCAGATGTGTCAGCAATCCTGTTTCATCGGCAATTTTTATTTAAAAATTTTATTTCGTCAGGCTTTAGGGTAAGCTTTTTAATGCTCGTGGGCTATGTGATGTCTTATTTAGTGTCAAAATTAATAAGAATTTACTCTTATTAACATCTCAAGGTTTCCAAGTAAGTACGAGCCACTTAAGAATGCTGGATGCTGGGGATGCGTGAATTAGCCTTGAGAATCTCATTTTTCGCAGTTATTTAAGTGGCCGAATAAGTTTTGTAAGTTCTCAATGGGTAAATAATACTATATCATGAATTCTAATTACCATGAAAAACTCACAACCGACAAAAACTTTGTCGGTCGTGAGTCTTTCATGGTAATTAGAATTCATGATATGGTGTTATTTACCTATTGAGAACTTACAATTCATAATGATTCGTATCAAGGTTCTCGCTACGGTCGGTAGTTATCGATTGTGTTGCGTTCGATACATTTTTCGATCGTGCGAGTTACGATATAACTAATTTCGACCTAATCGATTGAGATTAGCCTGAGTGCCGTGTTCCTGCGCGCTTTGTATCCAATCGTACGTGCTTAGTAGCGGACATTCACATGCTGCGTACGCGCTTCGTCGACAGGCCGCGAATGGAATGTATCCATTGACGAAAAGCGACGGAGCGGCATAGTATCCCCTTAGTCAATGGGTACTATGTGTTGTATCCAGGGTGGTAGCCCTGTCCCAAGGATAAGACATGTGAGGACGGGGCACGCCCGGCAGTTGTTGGCGGGACTACGCCATGCGTTGTATCGTGCATAGCCCAGAATTAAAAGTTTATTTCCTAATGGACTCTTGTGTTTTCCTGCAATAGAACAATTTGGCGACGAGGACGGGATATTTGGAGTCCGATACTGTCGTGGGTTATGTGTCGTGTGGTTGAGGCTTTACGTGAGTTTCGGGAAAAAAAAACTGATCGGTCGACCGCGCCTGTGGTACGTGCCATTCTGTATCTTCACGGACCTATTGCCTAAATATGAGTATAGGAGTTTTTGATCAAAGTGTCGAGAGCATCTCGACCTACCTTCTGCGCCTAAACAGCTATATGAGGACATTACGTCCTCCTGTTGAGGATCTCGGCAAGAAGGATTTCTTAATTGGTCACATAGGAGGGGCAGCATTGGAGAAGCTAGCTGTGAATCTTCACCCTCTCACACCGGACCAGCTGACTTACGAACAATTAGTGGAGGAGCTTAAGACCATATTTACACCGGTGCGCTTCTTTCGTGCTGAGAGGCTGATCTTTCAACGTCGTGTTCGAGAACCCAATGAAAGTTTTTCGGAGTATGCCCTGGCGTTAAAGAAGTTGGCTGCCACCTGTGATTTTGGGAACAGTATGGAAGATAGATTAATTGACCAATTTCTGTATGGTCTTAATAGTGAAGAAATAACCACTAAATTGGCTGGCGAAAATGTTCCTTTTAAGAGATTCGTGGCCAAAGCGTGCTATATGGAAGGATCTGCGGAATACGCCAAAAGCACTGGGGATAGTCCTGCCTCAGTTTCGGTAATTAATAAGAGATCTCAACCTCACTGTAAGCCATTATCACCAAAGAACATTGTGAAATGTTTTAATTGTGGAGGGCCTCACTATGCTAACTCATGTGACAAGCCTTTGAAGTGTACCCATTGTGGCAAGGACGGGCATTCAGTGAAATTCTGCCGTCAAAAGAGTAAAGATAAGTTCAAAATGAAAAAGATGGTAAAATCCGTGCTAGAACAGACACCAGAGGAATCTAGTGACGAAGACTGCCACAGGTATGTGGGGTTGTTGCAGTTGCATCAAGTGCAGGGAACCCAACGAAATCGGCGCACGTTGACTGTTCAGATTAATGGTGCACCTGTAACTATGCAAATAGATTCGGCCGCAGATGCATCCTGTGTAGGAGAAGATATTTATAAGAAACATTTAAGCCACTTGAAGTTGACGCCCACCTCTAGGTTATACAATTGTTCCAGTGCCCCCTTATCATTACTCGGCGAATGTCAGGTTAATGTTATGTTTGAAGGAATTGAATATGTGTTACCTCTGGTTGTGCACAAAGGGAAGTTTCATTGCTTGATGGGTCTTCCGTGGCTAGAAGTGCTTCCTATAAATTGGTACAGTCTTTTTCCAAAGAAAGCTGTAAATGTGGTTGCCAATGGTAAAACTGTGTTAGAGGATCTTAAGAAAGAGTTCCCTTCTGTATTCTCTGGAAAGCCTGGGCTAATCAAGGGTTATGTCGCCCAGATTGTATTGAAACCAGATTCTGTACCAGTTTTTGTATCTCATAGACAAGTGCCTATTCCATTGCGAGACAAGGTAAGAAAAGAGTTGAAAAAAATGGTTGAACAAGGGATTTTGGAGCCCACGACCAACACACAGTGGGGTACTCCAATTGTAGTGGTCCCGAAATCCAATGGCGAGGTGAGAATCTGTGGGGATTACAGTTGTTCAGTAAACCGTTGTCTGAGTATGGATCATTACCCACTACCACTGATAGACGATTTGTCTTTACTAAAAGGTGAGTGTTTCTGTAAAATTGATCTTTCTCAGGCATATCTACAGTTAGCCGTTGGTAAAGAATCACAATCTATATTAACTTTGAGCACCCATGTAGGTTGTTTTAAAGTAAAGAGAATGCTGTATGGGATAGCTTCTGCGCCCGCTATTTTCCAGCAAACCGTTGAAAAAATCTTACAGGGTATTCCTAACTTATTTGTGTATCTTGATGATATTCTTATTTATGCTGAAAATTGGTGTGACTGTTCCTCTGTTTTAAAACAGGTATTAGGGCGATTGGCCCAACATAACATTGTCATTAACGTACCTAAGTGTGAATTTTTTGTTAACAGAGTCATATTTTTAGGTCATGTGCTAGATTCTCATGGGTTACATGTTGAAGAATCTAAGGTTAAGGCTATTGTGAATATGGGTGCGCCTTCAAATGTGTCTGAGTTGAGTAGTTTCCTAGGAGCTGTCAAATTCTATTATAAATTCCTCCCAGATGCATCTACTTTTATGGAACCCTTAAATAAACTATTGAAGAAAGATTTCCCTTGGTCTTGGGGTAAAGAACAAAAGGAAGCCTTTGCAAAATGTAAGACAGCCCTTAGTAGTAGCCAGGTACTTATTCCTTATTCCCTTAAGTTACCTATTAGACTAACTTGTGATGCCTCTCAAGTTGGGGCTGGGGCAGTTCTATCTCACATTCTCCCTTCAGGGGAAGAGCGCCCAGTGGGCTTTGCCTCAAAAACTTTTACCTCCACCGAACGCAATTATGCTCAAGTGGAGAGAGAGGCTGCAGCAGTAATTTTTGGTGTCACCCATTTTAACAAATTTCTTTGGGGGAGAGAATTTGAACTGGTTACTGACCACAGTTCTCTCACAATAATTTTTGGGTCAAAGACTGGTGTCAAGCCCCTCGCTGCTGCACGTCTTCAGCGTTGGGCAGTATTACTGCATGGCTACAGATTTAAGATTGTGTATAAAAAAGGGATAAATATCCCTCATGCTGATGTTTTAAGCAGACTTCCATTGGCAGATGATACACCAGTGGAGTCTCCTGAAAATGTAATATGTTTAGTTAAGACATTAGGTGTACCTTTGAATGCCCAGTTGATTGTGCTAGCCACAGAAAAAGATCCTGATTTATTAAAAGTACGGATGTACATCCAGCATGGCTGGCCCTCTAAATGTGATGATCTGCGGTTACAACCTTACTTTAAGAGACAGTTAGAACTCTCTATTAATAACCAGTGTGTCACCTATGGTTCGAAAGTTTGTATCCCAAAAGCTCTACAACGTGATGTCTTAAATTTGTTGCATGATCAACACCCAGGAATGAGTAAAATGAAAGCACTTGCTCGTGGTTATGTCTATTGGCCCACTCTTGACCAGGACATTGAAATTATGGTAGCTTCTTGTGAGCCATGTCAACAGGTCCAAAACTCACTTCCTCAAATACCATTTTCTCCTTGGGCATGGCCAAAATCTAAGTGGGAGAGAGTTCATGCCGACTTTTGTTATGTAGAAAATAAGACATTGCTTATTGTGGTAGATGCTTATTCTAAGTGGCCGATTGTTGCAATTATGAAGGAAACAAGTTCTTCTGCAGTAATTGAAAAACTTGAGTCCATGACAGCTGCATATGGGTTGTTTAAAGTGTTTGTCTCCGATAATGGCCCACCTTTTCAGTCCCAAGAAATTAGTGAGTTTCTTACTAGTATGGGTGCCAAACATCTGTTTTCTCCCCCATACTTACCAAGAGCAAATGGTCAGGCAGAGAAAACTGTGCAGCATGTAAAACAGGCTCTAAAGAAATCGGTGCTTGATAAATCATGTGAAGTATTGTCCTTGCAGCGTAGGATTAACAAATTCCTAATGGCTTATCGTACGACGCCACACACTGTAACTAAGATAGAACCTGCAGAGTTATTCCTGGGGAGGAAGCTTAGAACAAAGTTGTCCCTATTAAATCCAATGAGCATTGTGGAAGACCGGGTGACTTCCTGTAATGAGAAGGTGGCCTCCAAACATAACACTAAATTACCGGAATTGAAAGAGGGTGATACGGTGTGGACACAGGGTGTTAAACACAATGTAAAACAATGGAAACCTGCGACAATAGTAAAGCAAGTGAGTGCCAAGTCCTTTGATGTCTTGTGTGATGGGAAACTAAAAAAAAATGTCTCCCTTCAATTCCTTCGTCCAAGAATTGTGTCCTGTGAAGATAAGAGAAATGAGTTTACCCCACCTGCTAATGTCAATACCGAGGAGGTTGCTAAAATCCCACTTCCCCAAAATGATATTTCCGAGTCAGACAGTCCAGGATCTGCTACCCATGAGAATACTCATGAACCCTTGCCTAGAAGCCCTGTATTGGCTAAGCCTTGTTCTACTCCCTTGAGTCGCCCATCACGAAAAAGGCAGCCACCAAAATATTTGAATGATTTTCTTATGTAATGTATCTTATGTTTTCATGTATTTAATTTTCATGTTTGTAAAGGGTTATTTTAGTGGAGGGGAGTTGTTGTATCCAGGGTGGTAGCCCTGTCCCAAGGATAAGACATGTGAGGACGGGGCACGCCCGGCAGTTGTTGGCTGGACTACGCCATGCGTTGTATCGTGCATAGCCCAGAATTAAAAGTTTATTTCCTAATGGACTCTTGTGTTTTCTTGCAATAGAACACTATGTACATACGAATTAGATACGGAGGGTTCTGTGCCGTCTGGGGGCGTTCCAATTTACATTCTACGAACAGTCGCCTGCCTGTTCTCTCTTGGTCAAGGAACAGGGAACAAACAACCTAAGAAAACAGGCAATGAACTGACAGCGCACAGTCCCCTGCCTGTTCATTGTCTGTGGTCCAACAGGTAAGGAACAGAGAATGCCGCTTTCTTAACAGGGAGGGAACAGACAAGTAACCCTTTTCTCACAGACAAGGAACAGACAAGGCGTTCCAATTTACATTCTACGAACAGTCGCCTGCCTGTTCTCTCTTGGTCTGGGAACAGGGAACGAACAGCCAACTGACAGACAATGAACAGACTTTATTGTTACAGAAATCGACAGGGCAACTAACATATGTTTAATAACTTTTAGTGTAACTGTGAATAATTTTTTTGTAATAATTACCGCAAAGTTTTGCCATTATTATCCAGATATCTCTGTCATACAGTTTTCACATGTTTAAGACTCATGGGTGAGAAAATATTCGTATTATAATTTTCTTGATATCTCCTGAATTTTATGCAACTGTCATTGCAAGAATAAAATGTAAAAAACTGAAAATTTGTGCAATTTTCTTTGCGATTATGTGAAAATTTTCTAGAAAAACAATGAAATTTTATGTCTACTCTTGTTTTGTTGATGTAGAAAGGATTTTACGTCTCGATTTTTGGGTCAAAAGTGAAAAATTAAATAATTCAATCTCGTAAAATCAAGATTAAGCTACAACAATTGCGTTTTACCAAGAAAAAACAAGCAATATTTTTTAATTTTTATTTTTAAGAAAGAATTTACTCCTAAATACAAAAAGAATTATGCAAAAACAGCTATAAATGAGCAAATTATTAAGTTTTGCAAAAAGGCCTACAAAAATAGCAAAATACCCATGGCACTTCTGGGAGCACCCACCAAAAAGCCGGTGGCACTCAAAGGGTTAATTAATAAGTACCTAAATTTATTATTGAGCTGTCGCTCTCTAAAATCTTTTGTCTATTTTTTTATTCTGTCGTTGCTGAGCTATCTTTTAAATTGTACTTCCTGATGTGCATTAACTTTTGGAAATTTACGTTGAAAAATGAAAATACATAGTATTATCCTTCCTTTGCATAATCAAATTTCATATCGATTTTATTCTTCCTCCACCTTTTTCCTATGTTCTGCAAATTGCTTGAATCCTCGAGAGTAATTTAGAAATTAAATGGATTAATGACTTACAAAAAACATTCCATTCTGAGGTCACATACCTAAATTTTTGGCCAAACTGATTGTACAATTAATGTTATTTTTATAATTTACAATCTAATTTTTTTTCTTTACAAAAATTCTATGTGAATGCTAAATATAATAATCTAAATCATATTTTCCAGTCCCATTCTCAAATTTTTGTCGACTTCATCATTCGGACACTGTCTTCCCATGAATTCTACCCCCTTACTCGACAAAAATTTGGAAAAATCAAGTGAATTCTGAATGTAAATAATAAGATTGGATTTATCAGCAGTGGGATTTTAAGATTGCTTTCCGTATTTATTGCAAAGGATTTTTTACCGGGCCTTACTCCTTAGGTTTTGTCATCATGATTACTTTGATTTGCCTGCACTCTACCTTATCATAACCATCATTATTTTTATCATTGAAATTAGTTTTTTTTCAAGATTCAATTTACCTTCCTCTGATTACAGATCGTTGTTTAAATTCACCACCTAATTCTTCTACCAAATTTACTGAAATTATCACCAGACACTATTTGCCCCTTTTAACAATTTTTCAATTTGCAAATCTTTAATGTTCTCAGCTTTTCGAAAATGTTTCACAGTTGATCATTTCCATTCCCAAGTGGAAAGCAATTAATTTTCAAAAAACTTTACACCCATTATTAAAGATATGATTCAAAGTTAACAAAAATACATGCAATGTTACTCACACTCTCCAGTAGCATTTAAATCCTAATAATTCTGCCGAATTTTATTTTCCTTTCGTTAAACCTTTCTCTTCAGCACTATAATAAACATCCTTAGTTACCTATGTATTTCTGTTTAACTGGTAAATAATGACCTACAGATTACCCTGATTTGAGGATTAATCAGAAGAAGAATAGAATAGATGTAATATTGGATAAGCGAGGGAGAGGAAGGAAGAGAAAAGGGTTTTATGACAGAATGCAAGGAGGTGGGCCTATTATGCTGCAAGTTCAAGATGGATGCATGGAAAAAGTTGGGAGGGAAGCCACAACAGAGGATAATATTTAAATTCCACAATAATTTTCCCAAGCCTTAACCTGCAACCAAAATCTTCTCATATGGAAAATCTTTATCTCCTCACCATTTTCAATAATACACATGTGAACCTCTCCAAATTCTTTCTTTACACTAAACCATCGATTTATTTCAAAATTTTACAAGAATTACAAACTTTGTCTATCTCATGGCTTTTTGATTTTTTAAATATTTTATTTTTCCCAATACCCTGAAATGATAAACCTTTGATGTCCACCTAATTTTATCCAAGCTTATCCTTCAAACCTAAATTTTTCTCTGGAGTGGAAAACCTTTGATTCTATAAAAATTATCCTGACCTTTGAACAAAATTTTGATTGAAGTTGTGAAGACCTTATACTTATTGTTGCTGTTTATGCAACTTTTATCAAAATAGTGTTCTTTAAAAAATTGTAGGAATAATGGACTAGTAAAAACAACCATAATTTATTTTTTTACATTGTCATTGCCATCTCTCAACTCTGTTACATACATACATATATTCAACACAGCTAAAAAAAACTGAAGATCAGCACTCAGTACACAAGTCATATTCTTGGTTCATACACTATCTTTTAGCAAAGTTCATGTCCATGGACCTTCCTGATCTTTGTATATTGTTTATGTTAGACTTAATTCTACCTTCCACAGTACCAACTGATGCAGCTATTGAAAGTTGCTTCCTGCAATTAAGAACATAATCTATTAGAATACAGTAAAATAAAAATCACACAAGTGTAAAAATGTAGGAAAAAAAAGGAGTCTTTATTGATGAGGGTCAAAATAAATACCGATTAATGAAGGAAATTAAAAGAGCTTAATGCGGATGCAATGAAAGGCTTTTACAGTTTAAAGATACATACAAGTATACGTAAAAAGCTGAAATGATTTTGAAGTAGACTCAGTCAGAAAAGGGAATATTCTAGAGGCATACAGATCTGAAGCTATTCCAGGAAATCATCATAATTATGTAACTTTTAACTCGTGAAATTAATTGCATACTCATGAAATGTTCAATAATTAATTTAAAAAAGACTGGGTAACTATGTATATTGTAACCCGCCCGTCCGTCGTCCCGTCCGGGTTCCACTTTCAGAGGGGTGGGGGAGGATAGCTTGGAGGGATTGCTCAAGGTGAGCGGGCCGTGGTTCGATGGCTAGGGGAAATGGAGGGGGAGAAAAGGAAATGGAAAGATAAGTTGGGGTAGGTTCACTTGCTGAATGGAGGCTGGCGCGTACGAAATAATGAAGGCTTACGTAACAGTTTACAGTTCCAACAACACGTTTAATTATCACTTTAAATAGGAAATGTTCCACAAAATACATAAATGAATAACTCTTTGAATACCACAAATTAAATTACTGCTACTGGCCAGTTCTGAACCTAATAACATCAACTAATAAATGACAAAAAAAAGAAAATAAACCCTGATCACAATTGTTAGCGTGAAATATTATAAAAATGCTTGATAAATGACAATCGCCAATTCCAAATAATCTCTTATTGTCTTACTAACTACCATTAATCATACACACACACACACACAGGGACACGGGGAACTTCAAAAAAAAATATAAAAAAAAATGTACGGGAGAATATCACTGTTCTTCTTCTCTTGAATGGAAGAAAGAAGGGAATGGGGAGTGGGGCTCTTCTGATTCTGTTGAAAATTTGGGGATATTGGTGGCTGGAGTACTTAACACTCTCGCTGATTTGCTGGTGGAGAAGATTTCCTCGGCTGGCTCGATACAGCGACTAGTATCGTTGTGGGATGAGAGAACTCCTGTGTTGGCGCCGTGGATCGACGTCTTCTGCTGCGCGTGCTAGGAAGGTTTCTTCTTATCTCCTCTTTCCAAAGTCACCGCCGTTCAATACTCACGTCTTTTTCCACGTTGTGCTGCCTCTCTTTTTTTCTCTCTCCTCACAGACCTGGTACCTAATCCGGCAGAGCCTCCGGCCGATGTCTCCAGCAGAATCCTTCTTCCTCATGTCGTCCGCTCCGCTTATATAGCCACTTTCTGGGAGGGGGATGGGTGGGCGGAAAAACCCCGGGCATCGGGTTTTTTCCGGCTATTCTTCCGTAGGGGAGGGGGGGGTGGTTTTCTGTGGAGGGCGGGGTTGGAGGATTTCATCATCTCCGTACGCAGGTGTTCCGGCTTCACAGTGGGGTGGGGAGAAACATGCCACGTATCACGTAGGCACCGGAATTTTCCACTTCGTAGACGGAAGAATCGTGGGAGGGATGGGGGATGGGAAAATACAAAATCTAGGCATTCATTCATCACTTCACATTCACACACACATTCATACAAAATTACATGAGCATTTACATAAGATTAAATAACACTTTACAATATTTATTCGACCCTTCATAATTTACGCAAGCCTTCCCTACCTCGTAAAGGCCTCTTTACTACATCATGAACCGAGCCAAACAGCAACGGCTACAATATATAACTGGCTAACTATAAGTAATTTTAAGAAAACTGGTGTAGATTGGTGGGGAACTTATAGGCAACTTATCAGGAATCAGTATGTGTTTCAGACAGATCAAGTGAAGGCAGCGAAAGGAGAATCTGAGAGAGGCAAGAATTGGTTAATGTGTGAGAGAGGGCTGTATACAGTAAAACCTCTTTACATCGTAATGGAGGGGACCAAAATTTGGGCAATTTGATGTATGGAGGTTCACTATAGAGAGGTTTTAGTAGTAGGCACCAATTTTTCATATCCTTGGGAAATGAAAGGTGCTACTGTCTTTTAAGCCATTATATTAATATATTTAAACATATAGGTATGCATAAGTGAACATATATTTACAATTTAATGATTACACAGAGGTAAAAGTAAATTGTTCAAGAGGCCTTTTTGGAAAATAAATTAGTTAATGGGTTCGCTTACATTTTTTTTTCAAACTCTTTCGAAATAATGTTTACAATTCCATGAGCAATTTTTTATTTCATTTTCACTACAAATAAATCACTAGCTGTTTTCGTTAATGCCTTTTGACCTAAGAAATAATTCCCTGGTCTACGGGTTTTAATTTACTAATAGTGTTCGGAGGAAAGAACAATAGTTTTATATTTCTAAACATAATTTCTTCATCCTCGTATTTAACTGCCTGAGTTTTTTTATTTGTGTAGCCTAGACATACAGTTTCTTCTGTTTTTCCTCGGTTGTTTAAAATAGATGTGAGGGTGAATGATGGTATTCCAAAGGTCACTGCCTTCTGCCTGTCCTCGTTTATGGCTAGGAAAATTGCTAATTATGTGGTAATGTCAAGCAGTCCCCTTCTTTTATTTCTCGAATCCATCATCAGCCTATGATTAATTAAGTAATTTTCATATTTAATGGCAAATAATTGAAAATACTCCTTATTATATCTTTTAGAATTGATTTATCATTCTTATAACATGTGACTTGTTAGAGATTATAAAAAAAATAAACACGTGACTACTGCAAAAAATAGACAAAAATTGAGCGTAAATTTGAAAATTTTGTTGAATTCCCTCTCTCCAAAATACAATGCACGTAGCGTTCCGAAGAAAAACTCTGTTGAGGGCACACAGAAACGCTAGGTCTGCGAAAGAACGTGATTTCCCGGTGAGAATGCTGGGCGAACTACTTTAGAATACGGCGGCGACGGTAAAAAATTTAAATGCCCGACCGCTTATCAGCTAATTAGCTGTCTCCGTCACCTAACACTGTCGCGCATGGATTGATGTTCGTTCAGTATTGCTAGAAATTGACGTCCCGGACTCCCGATGGAAGAGTCAGATTTCGCGGCATAAATACGCAGGCAAGACATATGACAGTCGCTAAGCGCAATAAATTTTAAACTACGATCGTTCACGAAAGCATCGAAAAAATTACCAAGGCGGTAGCAAGAAAGTGCTACACCGGGAAATATGGGAATAAAATAATTGCGAAACTCTATGATTTATTTCGAGTCGCGGAAAATTCATGAAATATTTTCGTTTTAGAAGCGGAAGTAGCAATGCGGTCGAGTAATTCTGTCTCCATGGATGGAAGTGAAGTTTGTTGAAATATTTCCGTCAGCAAGTGATTATAGGCTGCGCTGGTTGCCTCTTTTATTAATTGAACATAGTATGCAGGCACTTACAAGAAAATAAAGCCATTAGCAAAAGAAAGCGAGTGCTATCGCGCGAGTTTGACCATGATTCGAGAGAAAACGATGTGTTTTGTCTTCATTTACGTCACCTAATATGATTAAGATAGTTGGATGCCCTAACTAATGGTTAACGTGAAAATTATTAAAGGTGTATAAGAAAAAAATAAGCGTGATACATTTATCGCTGAAAATGTCATTCCATGTAGGTAATCGCGGCTGCATTAATGGTCTCTAGTTGTCTCGGTACGATTTGCGGAGGTAGTTAGACCGTCTCGGGGCTGACTTGTTGGTACGATATATGGAGGTTTTACGAGATAAAAGAGGTTCACTATATAGAGGTTTGCCTATAAATTTACATGTAAATCTGGCGGGACCAGAGGGTTGGTACGAAGTATGGAGGTTTACGATGTAAAGAGGTTCACTACATAGAGGTTTTACTGTATTATCACTTTCCTGTTTAACATAATTGCAAGGGAAACAGTGTCCGAGGTAACGGATGAGTTAAGAGTTGGATTAAAGTACAGGCAATTGATGTTAGAAATCAGTGAAGTTTGCAGATGAAGGTGACACTCATTAGCAAAAGGATTACTGGCACTGGTACGTGTGTTAGGTATAGATACGGAGGAGACAAAAGGTTTGAATGGAGCAAGTAATAAGCAGGAATGGGTTAAAGCCGTGCTAGAGGGAAAAACACTTACATAAATAGTAAGTGTGACAAAGGCAGGGGGAAGAGAACAGTATTTATAGTAGAAATGGGACGAATCCTATAATTCCCCAAATCTAATTCTCAAAAGGTTCTTGAATATCTCAAATACCTTCTCCTTTGTAAGCATCCTTTGGCTTACGTTTTGTCTGTATCGCAATATGCTGAATTTTTATAATTCACATGTACTTGGTTTACTTTAATGTCGCAACATGAGATGATGGATTCATATTCTTACAATACAAGCCTAGTTTTTGAATCCATTGCTTGCTCTCAGTTGAAATTTCAGTAATCCAAGGAGTAGGAAAGGGAAAACATTGCCCGGAAGCTATATGTTTTACCTATAAAAATAGATTATTCTCCTTCTGGGAAAAGTAAAATTTACCAACAAGATATTTCTCTGGAGTCTCTTGTTACCGATGGTTTATACACACATGAGTGACTGCTTCGAGTTTTCGAATTTCAAATCCTACTTCAGATTTGAAAGATTCAAGGATTTGCAAATTCAAATGGCCCATCTCTAATTTATAGATGGAATGAAAGGGAATAGGTCTGAATGTGAGTTGAAGAAGGTAATCTACAATGGGAGGGCAGATGACCAGAAGAATTCACAAATACCCCATGTAATACTACCAATACTATTAGAACGCATTAATAATAATAAATTTATGAAATTAATGCACAAGAAAAATATCCTTTTCAAAACTTTTTCAGAGAGACAAAAGAATCCAAAAACTCATAGCCTACCTGAGAAATGCTGTGTCATACTCTCGTTTTTCAGCCTCCTTTTCCTTTCTTTCTTCTTCCTTCTGGTGACGCACATTACGTTCTCTTTGCTCATCACGCCACCTAAAATTTACAGATAAAGACATGGGAGATACTGTTTAAAAATGCAATTATTTGGCTCAATTACCCGGAAAATGAAATAGACAATCGTCACAGACAGACATCATGGACAATTTATACCACCAGAGATAAAGTTATGCAGCCAGATACAGGCAACTCTGGTACAAAATTAGTTTTTAGTACATACAATAGATATAGTCAATGGAATAAGGTAATGAATAACCTCTAACTGTGGCACGCTTCTTACACATCTAAAGAATTCACATCAATTACCACGAGAAATAATAAATTCCAGGTCCGCCACTGCACTGACTACTACATCCAGTCAGCGAGAGTTGCCTGATGGAAGTTCAAAAGGAGGGGAGGAGTCTGTCGGGAGGGAGAGGTGCGTTTGGGGGAGAAACTGTACCCAAATGCACCTCACACCCTCGCCTAGTCATGCAACGTCACATACATATGAAGCACTGAAACAAGCCTGAGCCACCAAAACAAGCCCTTTCTTCTAATCACCTAAACAAAAGATTCCTCTTTTGGGTCCTTCACGTTCGTCGTCCCTTCTAGACCCTTTCTTCTCGGAACCCTTTTGTTTACATGTGAGGTGGGCGTTACCCTTTCTTACCTGGCAACCTTGCGTCCTACCCCAAAGTAGACCCTTCTAAAAGTCATCGGACAACTCTTGACGGCCGGACTGTAAGCTATCTAGGTTCCCTGATACTAGGGGGCAAAGAAGCCCCAAAATTGCCGGGTCATTGTCAAGTGCAGTAACCATTTTTAACACCTAGTCAAAATTGAGATGTGCCAGAAAATTTTCAATGGCAGGAGTTCTTGTTCGGCAAGGAGGACATAAGCACAATCACTACTGACTTATGTGAGCAATGAATTCTGGAAGATGATAAGACAGAGGGGGATAGGGTTGGTGTGGTGGCTAGAGTGTTGGCTTCCCACCCGGTGGGCCTGGGTTCAAATCCCGGCAGCGGCAAAGAATTATCAGAGAGCGCCCGATCCCTGCTTGAATATTGTGTGGAGGACATTTCAAGCGCAATTTTTCGTCCGTCGGATGGGACGTTAAGCCGTGGTCCCCTCGGTGCCTTTCGTTAAGAGCAGGTTAATGCCGACGCCGGGTTTCTCTCCACACTTACTTGCCTACCCTTCCCTCACGGTGCAAATTACCTCAGCTGTTGGTCGTCAAATACCATACCATAAGACAGAGGGATGTCACAACTGACACCTTGGGAGTTCAACCATACAAATGATTTTCCATTAACCACTAATAATATTCTGCTATTACCTTCTATTGTCTTTCATAAGTTCAGAGCAGGGTGTCCACTATGTAGCAATTAAAAAATTCCCAGATAATTCCAGGCTTTATAGGGAATTTCTTTGTTTTCCAGGATGCTATCCAATCCCAAACATAATAATTTTATAGTGATGAAATAACTGACCACAGAAATAGTGCTGCACCATCTTGAGGTGATAGGAACTTAAATAGTACACATACAAATTACCCCAATGAGGCCTAGAGAACCTTCAACATATTCTATTAAACTTCAGCTTGCATGTAAGCACATGAGGAAAAAACAGTATAGGCAATATAATTAAATCCTAAAGTTTACTACCTCATCAAAGAGAATCTACCATGAATGTTCTCAACATGACAATGCATAATTAACATCATGAAATACCCTAAATAGAAATAGTTTCCAAAAACAATGGATGATAGGTTTAATAAGAGCTCATGATACCAGGTAATCACTTGTTATATCCAAAGTTGAAGCATAAAGCCCTCAATTCCCATATGCACCTTATGTGACTGCTTTTCTTTTGTATCAATGCTATTTCCCTTAGGAATAAGGCTATGTTTTCCTAAACTTGCATATCCATGTATAAGAGAAAATATAGCAAACCAATTACATAGCAGCATTTGTTTCCAAAAACCAAGCATCGGTGGCTAGAGGTCGCAAACTGTAGGTGCTTATAGAAATGAAAAACACACCAAATGAAGCAATAATCTCTCCCCTATTTTTACAATAAAAAAATTGGGGGTAAGAGGCTGACACCTCAATGACAATTTTAAGCTCCATAAAATGAAATTTAAAATAAACGAACTCTGAATCAAAAACTTCAAGACCAAAAAACCAATTTAATCACTGTTAATGCTGTTGATTTTTTACTGTTAACGGTTTGAGAAGAATACTATATATGAGAAAACTCAAAAAAACAGAGGTTTCTAAATTTTACAATCACTGTCACCATAAAAAAATTAGCAATTGAGCCGACATTCTCGTGAAATGACACAAGTTGAAAACGTAAGGGCACACCTGGCATTGTCCATCATTTCCCTCCTCCGCTTTTCCATTTCCTCTTCGGTGAGCGCTCTCTTCTGTCCCCTCTGTTGCTGCGGTGGTGGCACACTCGAAGGTTTAGGGGTGGGCTTAGACGATCTCTGAGACCTGTCACTCGTATCTGAAGTGGGTTTTGACGATGGCCTTCTTTCATATCCAGGAGGTTTCTAAGGAAGAAAAATGCACTAGAGATGACATCCAGAAAACTATGATGATGATGGAACAGAAAGACTGTAAAGGACAGAGCTGCTAACGTCGATCAGTGAGTGATGCACACAAATTCAGTTAGCTCATGTTCTAGAATGTAATTAATATATATTTCCCATAAACACTTAGAAGTTATCATTTTCAATTTAGAAAAAAAAGGATACAATATTGGGTGAATAGTTATGTCAAATAAAAATGTTTCATTTATAATTTATACGTTTAAAAAAATACTAACTTTGATGACTCAACTGATATAATCTACTTAATTTTTTTCTGAATAATTGAATATTTACTGAAATAAAAGGGATTTTAATGTGAACTAAGAAAGAAAGTGTCAGAGTCAATAAATATGATTAAGCTGTAATTACACTATTCCTAGAATTGTTGAGGAGATGACTGAATACCTGCAATCACTAATAATATTCTACTACTGTAGTCAAAATGAGTTAAAATATGTATTTACTCAATTTCTATATTTGATATAAAAGATAATGGCATTCAACTTAAAGCTTTTCCAAGACAAATACACCAGACTGAGTTATGTTGAAATTTTTACAAATGATGAATGATAAGAAAGATAAATTCTTCAACCATAATATTCAATACCAAATCCTATAGATCCTATACATGTTCCATTTATAAGGGAAACCCCCCCCCCCTCTACCACACAGGTTGGTTAAATAACCTGCCTGATAAACTTACTGCACAATAAAGACCCAAACTTGATAAAATCTATATGGTGAAAAAAATTGTTATAGTTAATAAGGAAGGTTTTAATAACAAATATCCAGCAGAGGGATTAAAAAAGAACCTATGAGGAAGCAAGAAATGGAGAAACAAGAAGCAAACTTAATACAAGTGTCACCCAAATCAAGACATAAAACATAATTACAAACATATCCCGTCTTGATTCCCTTTCAAAGGAAGCCTAATGATTGATCCTGATATGATATCAGAAGATATTGAAGTTGGGCTCTACTACATGGAAGTTAAATTGGCTGGCTCTCCACTTCTCTTAGCCTATTATCTTCACGAAGTAGGATTTTGAAAGTGACCTCTTCTCACTGACATGATATTTTAGACAACCGAGGACGAACTTATATTTTCATGGAGCCTTTTTTCACTCTTTTATCATTTCTTTATGTTTCCTTTAAGCAAATGCAGCTTCTGTGTCAATTTTGCTCCACATTTCACTCTTCCTACCGGGATAGTTATCAAGATGTAATGACTGCTTCATGTCTCAATCTTAAATCAAAGAAAGAAAGATAGTGGATGAGAGCACAATTTAGCAACTATTGCAACTTTTCATTCAAAATATATCTTGAATGAAAACTGTATTGATAACACATATTAAGGGTAGAGAGACCACTTCCTTTCCTGGGTGTGGTGTAGAAAATTGACATTGAGGAGGATGGGGAAGATGAAGTGGACAAAGAGGAATGGCATAGTGCGAGATATGGTGGACCAGGGGAGAGAGCTTCTAGATGAGACACAGAGGGTTTGGATGAAGCGAATACTATTAAGTGGGGAGGGGAACTGAGCTAGAGGGAAGAATACAAGGTAGGCATGGAAAGGGAAGAGACAGAATAGGATTTACCGATAGAATATAGGAGAATAGGCCTGAATTTGAACTGAAGTGGTAGGTCCATATATATATATATACGAGAAATTTTTAACAGAGGTACAAGAGACAGAGAGAGAGTGAATAAGAATGAGAAAAGGAGCAGTTAATACTCATTCTCTTGGCAATGATCCCAGCAGAAATTATACTTCGAGCAAAAATCATAGGGATGCATTATTTCCCAAAAGTAACACAAATGATTAATACAAATAGCATTATAAAATATAATCTCGGAATTAAGAAAAATTCATTTCTTTCCCAGAAAACTGACTATAAATACCAGCAAATAGATAAATTCAGATGCATATCTTAATTTCCAGCAGGATAGCAGAACAAGACACCACCACATGTTGAAAGCTGTGTCAAGCCTTGGGAAAATTTGTATGCTTTAAGTACATAGTTTAATATGTTGGACATTAGTAATCATTTATGTGATTTATTTCTACTCTAACATCTGAACACTGATGGAATATATATGAATTGATGTGGGATTTCCGTGAAAAGTAATATGCTGGTACCATAAATGAGTAAAGTAGCTCACAGTACATCTTCCTGAGTCAGCAAAATTACATCTTCCACATAATCATCCTTGTTAATAACTTGGGCATTCCATATGCCTTTTTGAATTAAGAGTACTAGTACATATACTTTTGAACTCCATTTTTCTGACCATCCCCCGACACATGAGATTTCCATGCAACTTGTATCAGCCCTCAAATGTGAAGCATGATTGTTGCATAATGCACCTGAAAGCAACAAGATCCACAAAAGAAACGGTAGAAATGTGACTTCACCGTAGTGAAACTTTTGTCAACCAGCATTTTCTGATGTTCATTAAAAAGACTTGTTTTATTTAGATCTTAAATACTTTCACACTCACCACTAATCCATAGTCCTTTGAGTAACTCCTGGAGTCGTCATGCCTCTGCCTTGAGGGACCACTACTCTCGTGGCTATGGCTTGTCGAGGCTTCCCTCCGATCCTTCCTCCTATTCTCTTCACTTTCATCATCAGAGAGCAACTTGGTCACGTCCACACTATTAAGACGATCTTTCAATCTGTTGTACTTGGCAGCGAGGATTTTATCAAGGTCTTTTCCATCGCTACTGTCATCACTACTACTGCTACTCCTCCGCTTCCTTTTCTTTTTACTCTTCTTCTTGCTTTTTTTGCCAACTTTCAACTTCTCCTCTTTCAACTGAAATGATTTAAAAGCATGAGTAATATTCCAATCCTGCCACATGAATCGACACGAGAAAAAATATTTCATGGCAATTGATGCAAAGTATTTAAAATCAGATGGAAAGATCACAATTTAGCAACTATTAAAAGGTAATACAATAGCACTCAAGATAAAATCAAAATTCCATTATAAATATCCAATAATGACTCAGGTTATTTTTTTGATATTACATCATTTTGCAACAATTAAAAATAGGGATGGACTACACCAGAATTTTTTTGCATATCAAGAATTATCAAACTGATTCAACCTACAAAGCAACTAGATAACCAAAACAGAGATGTCTAAAATAGTTACTTCATTCAATGATAATTTTATTTGCCAACTTAACACTCCTTAACTTTAAAAGGAGGCTTGTTTCAGCAATTACAGTATATAGAGAGAATTGCATTATAACGAGGACTGGCAGTGTACTGACAAATTGCTCACTATACACATGTAAAAAAAAACATGGATATAGAGAGGCCTAAAAGTCTTGCAGTGGAGTTGTGGCAGGGGATTTAATCAGTACGGTTACCTATATTGTATTTGTAATACTTATACGTCTAGAGGCAGGCAAATTAAAAACAGTATGTACACCTGGAGCTGGAGTTATCATTTCTGCCACCACTGATAGAATGGATGAACCCAGTTTACGTTTAGGTAAACTAATATTGCACTGCTCTGAAGAGATATACCTCGTACGGTAAGCATATACAGTGACCACTCTACATCCAAATTTTTTTAACATGCTAATCATAGGCGTTTTGTCCGTACACTCCCAAGAGTTCCACTCTGTGGTGAAAATATCCAGAAGCATACGTATACTCTTCTTCTAAGGCCCAGTTTCACCAACACGGATAATATTCTCTATTATCTCAGTTTTCAAAAACTCGGTTAAAATCATTATCTAGAAATGTGAGGGCCGTGTTTCACCAACGACGTTTTTTCCTAGTTTTCAAAAACCGAGATAATCAGAATAAATGATTTGGCTTGTACGTTTTTCATAACTCTGACGTGGGAAAAACAAATGACGGTAAGCAACCGTATGACATGGAATCAGCTTTAATAAGCCGGTAAGTGTACAATAAAGTACAGAGTGATAAAATGAACAGCAACAGTATTAATATAGACAATGAGAGTTCGAAAAGCTCAAATATTAAGTTTTCGTGTAAGGATTTATTAACTTTGCCTTACGAAATACCACGCACGGGTAGTAAAAAATAAATAAAAAACAAATAGGGGAACCGCGTTTAGCAAGAGCAAGGAATGCGAGAATATTGCGGTAAAAAAACTTGTAAGCACCTTTGTTTAATGCATCGTTATTTAAAAATGAAAATTTTTAATTTACCGAGACTCCCACATTTAAACAAACACAGTTCTTGGTTATTTTGTGCTACAATAATTAATTACGTCTCACATTGGTAAAATTGCGATTTCGAAGATAACGATGATGTTACATAGGTATTAATTCAGGAAGAGGACAGAGATAAAAGGTTTTTGTAAATATATGTAAGAAAATTCAAAGAAAGGCTTATGACATTTATGAATACGAACATATTTTGGCAAGAGTTGTCGGAAATATTGGCTCAAGGGGAGCATAGGCATGGGAAAGCTCAAGTTTAAGAGAAAGAAACGTGAAATTTCTTTGACAAGGGGAGATCACGTACCCCATTATGATGATAAAAAATTTTCCTCATGTCTATGCTTGCTACAATTAAAATTATTCATATACTTGTCGCCGTGTGATCAAAACGAAGACGAAAAAAAAGCTATGCAAAAGTTGCCACGGCGAAGGATCGAACCCAAGTCCCCCGGGTGAGAGTCGACGACGGTACCACTATACCAACTACCCGAGGTATGAGATACCGCGCTATTTTAGCATTATAAATCATTATTGAATAAGGCTTGTTAAAAGTACCGCATGAAAATTAATTAATTACAGCCAAACAAAGGCCCATTCATTAGAATCACCACCAGTTTATAGATGTGTTCGCCATTCTGAATGCTATAAAATATACGGCATTGGAAACCTCCACTTCCCCTTGTTAGTAAAATTCGTCTTCTTCAATGAGCGCGAGAACTGCCTTTGCAGTTTCATATGCCATTTTGGGATGAGTAAATAAATGTACTTCACCATATATATTAAAATAATCTGCACACTCATTTATCCATAATGAACGTGGTCTCCGAATAGAATGTCGATATTCTTCATCGCTGTCATTCGTATTTTCCAAGAGCTGATGAAGCTGCATGCGCGCCATGCCATCTGCCCTCAGATTAACTCGGATAATAAGCTTTGAACTGCGGAATATCGTCAGTAAAAGTATAAACCGAGATAACAGCCCAAAACCGAGTTAATGCATCTGGTGAAACACGATTGTTGTAATATCTCGGTTTTTGAGAATATTATCCGAGTTAATTCAATTATCCTCGTTGGTGAAACTGGCCCTAAGTGAACTTCCCTCTGGGAGGCACAGTTCACTTAGAAGATCCTTGTAATCCCCTCTTCTGAAGGATTAATTTCTCAAGGTCCCACAGGGTGGGATCCGACCCTTAGCTGAAAAACTTCATATGACACTATCAAATTTTTTTAGAAGGTGTTGATCTGTTAAACTAAGTTTTTCGTAATTTTCAGTTTCATCGCATACCTAACACCAAGGAAACTCATTAATACATATTTACTCACTACTGGTGACACTAACTTAGCCCATTCATGGTAATAAGAAGAAAAGTTTACAGCTCATGACAATAGAATGCAGCCCCAACAGAGCAAGGACTAGTTTAGTTTACGCCAAGTGTTCACCTATTATGGTAGGAGTTTGGTACAAAAAGATATAAAGGGGAACGAGGAACTGGGACAAAGACAGGGCCACAAGTACTAGAACATTTTTCCAGAAGTTGCAAGTATACACAACAATAGTTTTACCAGCAGTTGTAAGAGTCAGAGGCACCGAACAGTTCTTGAAAGTTGGAGGGGAGGTCTGGAGGAGAGAGCCCCACAAGGAAACTTGCCCCAGGATCATGGAGCCCCCCTCTCCTCAATCATCATAATCTAATGTTGCCCACGACAGAGTAAACAACTACATATGAAACACATGATGCCAATGTCTGAGGCCAAGAAGTAGAGAAAAAATTGCAACACAATAGGCAGAAGTTGATGATGTCATCAACCAACCAGCTAAAGGGTTAAGCCATTAAAAATATAAAACCCATACCATTCTCTGTAACTTCTTCAATTTAACAGGATTGTTCAGAATCTGTGTTCTGGTTTCCAGTTCCTTCTTTTTAATAAGCAACAAGGGATCTTCTTGAAGTTTTCTGGCAATGTCAACCTGATCATCCAGCATACCAGATCTTCCAGGAAGGCCTTGACAAAAAAGATAAGACTATCAACAACTAGAAGTTTAAATTAATACATACATAAGAGGATTTACATATTGATTGCCATTTATATATGTATTTATAATCAATGTGAGTACTAAACATGTATTTATATACATCCAATCTAATCATGATATGAGGAAATTAAATAATTTTACTGTCACCATCATAATAATGTGCAGCAATACTTTAAATAATTGTACATCTAAATCTGTGAGCATAGTACTATTATAGTACATATATGTAATATGCGGATCATTTTAAAGATAATTACACAGTAATTTTTTTATATATGTTCATAAGTACTATTATGTACTAGATGCCAGGGTATACATTGAATAGAGCCTGTAGATACCAAGGTACATGATAATTGAATCTCTCACCAAAAGTGAACTTATAATAGTTGTGATTGCCTAAACTTAGATGTTTCACAAAAAAAATCAGGAAGAGGAAAGAGTGAGGCTATAATGGACCTCAGCTTTGCACTTTAATTTAATGAAAATTAATTTGACCTGAGCATATATTAATGAGTGAGTTGCGAACAATAACAGAATTGGAGCACAATAAAATTTGATCGATGAAATTTGAAAAAAGGATGGGCTTTAATTGTAATATTTAGAAGAGAAAGAGAATGGAAATTCACAAATGTCCCACATGTTTATCGGCCTCACAAGCCCTCTCTACCACAATGCCAACAAGCTCCCTCCACGACTTAAACAGCCAAGAGATAGCACCACACCCCTTCAGTTTGACGTCAATGAATTAAGGTTTGAATGAGTAAAGTTTTACTCTTTCAGTGAGAACCACTCTTTGATGGAAGTAGTCACTCAAGAGAATGTAAACAACTATGAAAAACATAAGACCAAGGAGTAGAGGAGCAGGCACACATCTAGGAATTAGGGCTAGGGGGGGGTTTAGGAGCAACTTATACTGGGGAGTATGAAATACGGGAGTAGCGTGTGCCCTCCCCACAAAATTTTTAAGATACATATACATATATGTATTGTTCAACATGGTGAGTTTAATGGCTTTCTGAGGGATATTTTATTAATCCTTACACTATGAAGTACTAAAAAAGGGGGGACTATATTCAGACATATATGGTATTTATCCAATTAAGTAAAATGGATTAAATTTAAAAATTTCTCCAAGTTCTGGGAGGGTTTTTATCCCCAACCCCTCCCCTCGCTGCACCACTTCAGGGGAGAAATGGTAACATGATATGCAGCATTTTAATACCTAATCTACTTATCTGCACCAGAGTTAAAACATTGATTTATCACCACACTTGAAAAGCAAGAAATGGATCAAGGAATGGCAAAATATAGGTCTATTTATTTTTTAACTCCATTACAATTGAAAATAAAAAAATTGTGGACCAGCCCATAACTGTAGTTTTAGCTGTGATCATTTTCATGTACATCAACAAGTAGATTAGGCAAGCTAATATTAATAATAAGATAGAGCATTAACCTTGACAGCTTCGTCCATCACCTGAGGATGATTGGGCAGCTTCCTTTTCAGCTTCTTGCAGGAGATCAAAAGATTTATCAATTGCTCTCCCAAGTAAGTAGTCCTCTCGGCTAACTACACCACCAGGGCCTTTGTACATCCAATCCAATTTCAGCTCATCTTTTTTTCTGACAAATTAATAAGATCAAGGGTGTATTTTTAGGTGGTCATCATCAAGATATTAAGGGTTTAAGTATGATAATGGATTATAAAAAATTAGCACAATATTTATAGAAAGTTACCTATAAATTTCACATAATTAGAATAAAAGTACATACACAATTTTCAGTATGATCAAACAAATTATGATCCATTAAAGATTTAAACCACCCACTTGAGAATTTATTTAAAGCAACTGCTTTCTGGAAGTTTGGTAAATTTACTACACCTATTGCTACTAAAAAAAACAAAATATAACCTAATATTCATTGTTGATATAGGAGAGGATATGTATAATTTATACAAGAGAAGTGTTCCTACAAAGAAATTAGAATGGGATCATTCACTCAGACCACAAATCACAATTTATTTTTAAGAATTTGGTAAATGGAAGGGAAAGAAAAGAAATGAAAAAAAGTCTTATTCTTTCAGTAAGCCACTCATAAGTTAAAATATAATACCACAATTGCCGCCAATTTTCCATGAGTTGGAGATATCATTAGAGTTCTGGCTAGTAAACTAATTCAAACAGTAGGGGGTATTCAAACATTCATTGAGGGGAGGAATCACTAACAAGTGTGTTAATAACCATAAACCACGAGAGGGTCATACACAAGGCGAAGGAGTAGCTGGAAAGTGGCTTACTAAGCATGATCCCATGGCATTATCATGAGAGGGTTTAGATTTTCCATGTTAAGACCACAAATAGTGCTTGAAGCAAACCACAGATTAAACATGTCAAAAGAGGAGTCTATCAAACTCTATCAAAGCTGGCAATAATAAAAAAAATCGGTGAATGAGTCCATCAATATCACGAGAAACAGTAGTATTGATGAATAACATTGATAAGCTACAAGTGGAAAACCATTTCCACTTGAAATGGTTTTCTAATAAAATAAAATCAAGAATGTGGGTAACTTTGCATGGGTTTAAACAGAGCATACCAAAGTACTATTCTCCTTATTTCTGAGAGCAGGTTAATTACAACACCGAGCATAAATGAATCTAACTCTAAACTAACTAACGGAATCTAAATAGAAATCAATATACGACAAATGATACATAGAATGCAAATTTCGAACAATAATAAATTTTATCCCCCAATGGGGTACATCTAAGTACATCGTATTTTAAATGACCGCATTACTTACTCTATAACTCCACCATCCTCAGCAAACTTCCGAATCTCTTCTCGTTCTCTTTCTTCCCGAATTTCTCTTTGCAGCTCCGCAATTTTCTTTTTTTCTTGTTCGTGCCTCTGTTCCGCCTTCCAAACTTTTTCCATGTTCTTCATGGTTGATGGATGCCATGACTTTTTGAGATTCTGCAACCAATTACAACAGTCAGCTAAGGAAAAGTTTTAGACAGTCATAACACCATGACAAAGACTTTTTCATATCAAAATTATGCCGATTTTTACAGCCATGCAGCTAGGAAATCTATGATGCAAGAAGCTTAAGCTTGTGAAGCAAAACCTAAAGCTTTACTGAGATGAAATTTTTGATTAGTAAACCAAGCAATCAGAGAGAAATGTCAAATTTTGACCTCTTGAAATGCAGAATTCCGGAGTTACGGATTTTTAGTAACGCACATGAGAAATTTTTCGTTACAAATGACTGAAATTGGGTATTTCAAATTCAGTTTGTTTAGTAAGACAGCTTAACTTTTGAGCTTGTCCTTACTAGACATATGTCTCTGAATAAAGAAATAACCGATAAGGGGGCTAACTTTTCTTTAACTTAAAGCACGTAAATAAAGAAATGATCGAAATCCATGTGTAACTCAGTCATAACTTATACAGTTGACGAACACAGCGAAGCCACGAGCCCTTCATTGACTAAGTACAGTGATGAGCATATTAAATTAAATAGACTTTTGACGAGAAGAAAAATAATTTTAAAAATCACTCATAAGATGCCGCGATCTCTTGTGTAAACAAATCCAAATACGGAGAGAGTAATGATTGTGTACTCACTAAATCTCCACCTCCCATATTAAGCGAAGCACCCGAAGGATGATATACTTCCAAATGGTGAAAATACACGGCAGCTCATGAACGCAATAAAATATGTAAAATACTGTCACAAACTCTATCAGGATTACCAGCAAACATGCAGCAAATCAAGCAAATTTCAAAACAACAATTGCGGTCCGAATTCGGTAATTGACAAAAGACGCCAGACACGCGTCACCTTAATTCAGCCCTGCAGAAGCGACAGTGCAGTGCGACGACCTGTCATGACTATTCATCGAAGGAATATCCTAATTTTAAACATTCAAATCTAATTATTGCCGTTTTCTCTTCACCGTTGAAGTAAGATAGAAATTTGTAATAGCACCATATGAATTTAATATCTAATGCTTGCTCCTTAATCGCACTGTTCTGCTAAATACCGGTGATAAAACCTGTCAGCAATAAATTACAGAATATTGCTTTCAGGTGGATGAAAATTCTTAAGTTTTCTCTGAAAGAATATGAATGAGGACCAAATCTTTTAATCTTGAAGTAAGTACACTACTTTTCATCAGCGTACAGTAGCATTCCAAAGAGTATTTTGTGTAACCCTAGTAGGATGCTCTTATTGATCGTATCATTGGTAGTATTTTGATGTTATGCTAGTTAGAAACGGGCAATTCACGTTTGTTTACAGTGACTGTACTGCATCAAAACATATCTTTTGTGAACTTATGAGTTTTATTCCATAACTTTCGTTGATTCTCTTTATTTTGAAATTTTCTGACATTCTCTCACTCATTATAAAGCTTAGTTTTCGTAGTTGAATTATCTAGGCTCTTTCATATCGAAAAAAAACTTGAAAAATATAATTTCCGTTCTCTCTAGTGCAAATTTTGGTTGGAAATTATTTACATTTGCATTGACAATCTTAATTGTATGTATGCTTTCCTCGAGTGTATACTTATTGTATTTGCTTATGCGTCATTTCAAGTTCCGTGTGCAAATTAACTGTAGTTTTTCTGAGGAAGAAAGAGCTGTAGATCTTTCCTCCTTGTAGAATCTATAATGCGTAGAAATGCTTTTTAATTCCTGCTTTATTGCTTTCAGATTAACTCTTTATTGTGACTCACTTGTACCAATGTATTACATTACAGATTCTCGTCCTTTTGTTGTTTTCCCTTATCCCATGGCCTGGTCCAACTATCTTCAAAATTTCCTGTCCGAGAGACAAGTCATCAGTAGTACGCAGGCTTGTGCAAAAGGTGCTTAAGATAAGTTAATATAAGCCTATTGTTGTCGATAATCAGCTGATGCTAGTAATTAATAAACTTTAGGTAGGTTTTTAATGGTAGTTACTTAATGTACGTAAGTATTTCGACCATGATATTGTTGTTGTTGGTTGATTATCAGCTTTAGTTATTTCGTTGCTTGTGTTGGATGAATAAATGTAATTTCATGTAAGGTCTTTAGTATTATATTTGATTGATATATATTTATGAAGTACTTAGCTAGTTAAATTGCATTTATTTGATAACACCTATTGCCATTAGCACTACTATTCTAATAATACAGTCCAAACTCTCTGATGCATTCCAGTTTTTTAATAAAAAGTATATTTGTTTTTCTAGATTCCAAGAAAGTTCCATTTAATGGTGCTGTATTTTTAAGTTTGAGTTCATAATTGAGTGATTTTATTGTTCAGTTAAGGGGTGTGTTAGAATTAGTGTTCTCCTGTATTAGATGCGCCGGTATCTTTGTTGATTTTATTCGTTGCTAATAGGTTTACAGAATCCGCCATCACTTGTACATTATTAGTGTGTTCTCATCCAAACCATAAATTTGTAATTAATTATCTTATCATTAAAAATTTACAGAAATGGGTTCCTGTGTTAGAAAAATATGGGGTTGGAAGGCGCTTGCCACTTGAGTGCCCTTTTCACCCAGCTAGAGACATCTATTGGCCACAGCAAGAAGCCAAGCTTCGTCACCGTCCTTCACAATGGAGCTGTGCCCTTTGTGGGAAATCCTTTTTTGACGAAATATCTCTGGAAAACCACTTTGGGAATAGGCACCCGCACCACATCAATGCTGTGAGTTCCTTTGGAATTCTGTTTTTACTGCGTCATTTTTCATTTTTTTTAACTATGCCGTTTTCATGTGACTATGTTGTTTTAGTACTTATAATAATATCATTTTCTGTATGGACGTTAATTTAAAAAAAACATAAAAAAGGCAAATGAGTGCGTTTGAAAATAATTTTTTTAATATATTGGGCATTTTGAATAACAAGATGTTTGAATCCATCATGTGAGAGACTTTTGAAGACTATTACAATCTCTCATTATTCAATAGATTGGAAGATAATGCAAATAGCTAGTATAAATGTACAGGATGTGAAATGGGCAATGTGAGCTTGAATGAACTGCTGGAACCAGGGGCAGTCTGGCCAGGTCATAGGTTGGCAATAGGGTAACTTTTCCTTCCTCAAAGTAAACGAAAGGCATTGATTGCGATTCGTTACCCACCATTAGTGTATTCATAATATACAAATTATTTGGTTTTAGAAATACTGGTTTAGACGAATGGCAATGGTCAATTTTTATTATCATTTGAAAAAGGCTAGATTGGCGCCCATGCGATGACACTCCACGTGGCGTCACAGGGACCTAGTTTCTATACGAGTAGATAGGAGTTTTACATCGTCTGAGATTACCAATGCATGCATGAGGCACAGAGCTCAGGGAAACATTCCTTAATAATTACCTATTAAAACTGCCTAAGGTCGGAAAGTTTCCTGCGTTTGATAAGGTATTAATAATCCTTATTTAAGCCAAGCGCTACCAGCTAGCAGGGTACTCTGCTACCTGCTAGCATCCTGCGTCGTATCAGCGCTCAAAGCCTCGCCCCAAGGTCACCTCACTTGTGGCAGCGGGAACCAGAATGACGTCACACGGAGATTTCCCAGCATTCATACTTAGACGTAGCGTTTTCGCGCGCTTGAAAATGTTCACTTTTCATTTAATCGCAAAAAATAGATATTGTCATTTAAAAATCTAAAAGCGTGAAATACGTACTCCAGGAGTAATTATCTTTTGATTTATGCAATAAAAAAATAATAGGAAACCACCCTATAGCCGAGGGCTCCGAGCTTAGGGGGGCCCCCCCACAATGCTCACGTCTATCGTGATGCGTATATGAAAGGTGTAATAAAAAAGATTCAGATTACTTCAACCAGAGGATTTTTTTGCTGTTATAAAATTCTGTATTTTCATTATTAGCTTTATTTACTCCACTCTCTATGTCAAAATACTATGTAAAAATAAAAAAATTATAAGATAAAAAGATGAAAGGGGACCTGATGCTTTTTTTTAAGGGTGATTCAAAGAGGTTATTTTAGAGATTTTTTTTTAAGGTTTCAGTGCAGTTTCAAGGAGCAAATTCATTCACTAAATATTTAACAGAACTACACTACCTTATTAAAATTTATAAGTTTTGAAATTTTCACTTCTCATAGAATTTTGTTATGAAATTGCAATTTTTTTAAAAATTTTTATCTAGTTTGAGTCATCATGAGCCCCAGCCGAGGACCCCCAATCTCCCCAGACCGCCTGTGGTAGGAACCCTTAAATTGATAAAAAAATACATAATATGACTTTCTATGCTAACTGAAAAGTGAGGATAAGAAAATAATTCCCGTTTGCTTCCTGTCTGAAGACAGTATGTTGATTTTGAGCAATTTCAATATTCTTCCATAAACTCCTCTTTCCCTGTCTATTTTAGCCCTTAAAGCCACAAATTTGAACCTTCTCAAGACCTAAGTCATAATTACGGTTATTAGGAAACCAAACTACGTAAGTATATGGCAATATTGTAGAATTGGTCTACTTGAGTAATGTATAGAGGTCTAGAACTACAATATTGTTGAAATCTCCACGATATGGTGATTTCCTATAATTTTTTTATTGCCTAAATCGAGAAATTATTACTCCTGGAGTACGTATTTCACGCTTTTAGATTTTTAAATAACGATATCTATTTTTCGCGATTAAATGAAAAGTGAAAATTTTCAAGCGCAAGAAAACGGGACGGCTAAGTATGAATGCTGGGAAAACTTCGTGTGACGTCGTTTTGGTTCCCGCTGCCGCAAGTGAGGTGACCTTGGGGCGAGGCTTTGAGCACTGATACGACGCAGGATGCTAGCAGGTAGCAGAGTACCCTGCTAGCTGGTAGTGCTTGGCTTAAATAAGGATTATCAATACCTAATCAAACGAAGAAAACTTTCCGACCTTAGCCAGGTTTAATAGGTGATTATTAAGACATGTTTCCCTGAGCTCTGTGCCTCATGCATGCATTGGTAATCTCAGACGATGTAAAACTCTTATCTACTCGTATATAGAAACTAGGTCCCTGTGACGTCACGTGGAGTGGCATCCCATGGGCGCCTTTTTCAAATGAGGATAAAAATGACCATTGCCATTCGTCTAAACCGGTATTTCTAAAACCAAATAATTTGTATATTATGAATACTAATGGTGGGTAACGAATCGCAATCAATGGCTTTCGTTTTCTTTGATGAAGGAAACTACCCTATTATACCAAATGAAGCTGAGAATAATAGGATTTTGTGAATGTAGCTACAATTTGTATGTTGATAGTTAATTTGGATTCAAGAATGGATTGAAAGAGTTGAAAAATGATTCTGGGACTGAGAAGGGGAGGAAATACCAGCCCTCGCATGGGGATTGCCGCATACCAGGGTTAGAGAAAGTCAAGGTAAGACTGGAAACTAAAAATTGGTCTGAAAGTTTTAATTTAACTGCTGATGGGGAATTTATTGCCCACATTCAACTTCTCATATATCCTGCATATTACTCATTCCTTCTGCCTATTAGCTGCTTGTGCTCTATCGATGAAAAATTCTTCCACACCACTGCAAGTCTTGTAAAACTATCACTCGGCAGATTATTCATAGGAACTGCAATTCCTACTGTACCCTGGGCATTCAAATGAGTTTTCATTTCGAAAATTTTAAATGGTGGAAGATTCATATCAGAACATTCCTTTTAATGGGTTGTCACATCCACATGGACATCACAAGAATTATTCTACAACCTCCTAGTGGAAAATCAGTACATGGCATCCAGTTAGTCCAGCATTTCAACTAAAATATGCAGCTCTCCACCTCATGGTGACGACCATTTAGACATTTAGCTGGCATTTAATGCATAATTGCAAAATCAATAAACAGCAAGTAAAAGTAGATGTTTGCCGGCTATAGAATTTGGTGGTAATTTTTGTTGCATAGGACAGTATGCCAGCATTCATGCCAATCTCCAGAATCAATGTTGGTAATAAATCATTGATATTGAAAATTGAGTGAGGAGTACAAAGCAAAGATCAAATATCGAGTATTCGTCTTAGTTGTGAGTAAATTTTGGTGTATTCATTATTTTCTATTGAACAGACTTGGCAGCATGTCTTGGCAATAGTTTCTGACATTGGTGAAGCACGAGCCTATTTAAAAGAGAAGTGTAAATTTGGTAGTCAACCTTGTCGTTTGAATATCCATATTTCAAATAACTATTACTTTTATTTTCACGATGATAGCACTGCTTCTAGGAATCTACATCACTCCTCCTGCACGTGGTGAAAGAGAAAAGGAATTTTATTACGCCATTTTTTGAATGAAAGTGTTTTGAAGTGGGACTGAAGTGAGGAAAATTATCTTAACCTGTATGGAGAAAGTTTGGACCTGAATGGAATGCAATTTATTATTTGTGCTATGGCCGCTCCTAACTCTCAGAATAACCAATTTTTCACACACTAATATTAACGATTGGATTCAGGGGAATGATAGATCCTCAGTCAAGATTTTCTCACAATTTATCTAAAATTAGATGTAAAACTTGAAATCGTAAGTGGACAAATAATATTCTTGGAAAGCTGCTCATTTTATGCATTGCGCTTCCTTTTGGCGTGAAAGATGCCACCATTTAATTTCTAGTGTGTGAATGGCTCTTCAATGACTTTTGCAGGCAGAGGATGCAGTTTGCTTGGCTGACTACTGTGACATTCTTCGCTGTGAAGTCCTTGCTTCCAAGACTGGCAGTTCGTCTGATGCAAATACAGATGTGGAGGTGTGGCGTCACGGAACCATCGATACACATGGCAAGGATGCTTCCGCTGTGTCGGCCAGCAGGACCCTGGTTGCCCCTCCTGGGGTCCCGGTCCCGCATCCCCCATCAGCGCAACATGCAAGGCACCACATGCTCCCCGCAAACCGTAGACCAGAGCCCACCCTCGCCCCAAGACTGCATACTGGTGGTGATAGGGGGGCCCTAGTCGTCCCAGCACCAGGCAGAAGACGAGAAGTGCCTAAAGACAATCCTGGGCATTGTCCTCGCTTGGTGCCTCCCTCACCAAACCCCCCTCCACCAGGAGCCCAGCACCCAACACCAGGTAAGGTACAACAAACAATGTGGTGGCCTACTAGTCCACCCAATCCCACCTCTGCCCTTCACGATGGCTGATTTACTATTTCAATTCATTCTGCAGCCATTCTGTTTGGTACAATGAGGAGTTAGAATAATAAAACTTGGTTTATCATATCTATCTACTGTATAACCTATGTGTAAAAACTTTGATTTGGATCTGAAACCCTGATTTTGATCCAATTTCGATAATTGGTGAAATGTTACATCTGAAGATACAAATTTGGATGCAGCTCATCCAAACCAACCATCCCTCATTTGTCTAACGTGCACATAAAATATTTGTAGAGAGAAAAGACATGTAATCCATACCAAGGCAAAGGATTTTCCACTGTGAAGTTTTCACACTTCAATTTCACTTTTTGGTGTCTCCATAAAGGTACACTGCTGGCTAGTTCATGGTTATTTCCTAATTAATAATGTTTATGGTGAAAGCCCTAACATTCAAAGTTCTTGGCTTCACTTCAAATGGCTTTTGCATCATAACCATGGCACCTTGCATACAAAATATTGCCTTGAGGCATTGCTGTTCTGGCAGTATAAACCATCTTGTCTGCGAAAGCCTACAATACTTCGCAGAGGAAGAAGATGCCTTGATAGTTCAAGTACAGGCATCCCCCGAGTTACGTAAGAGATGCGTTCCGGCAGACTCTGCGTAAGTCGAAATTTACGTAAGTTGAACCTTTGCGTTAGTGCTTCAGAGATTGCGATCGGCGCGGTGAAATTCTCAGCGGAGAAATGCGCGGTAAATTCTCGGTGAAGTTTCATTCAATGCACTGCGATATTCATGAACTCTACCGAGTATTCTTACGTTATTAGATACAAAATCGATAAACATTAATATAGTCTGAGAGTTGCATCTCGAGCATTGCCAATCAAAATGCGTTATATTATTCCCAGAGTTGACCGATCGCGTGGATTTGGGAAAGTACGGTATCTCAACGCTACATTACTAAACTGAATACTTAAATTTATTCATGATGTTATACTGCAATCTAAGGGCCCAAAGAATGCATCGTCTACCTACCTATAATCATTATATCTTCTGCCTTTTATATATTACGTTGATCGATGAATCTGGTGGTTTCACTGTCACAGTTAATACACGTAGAAGGGGTGTCGAGGATTACGAGCAAATAACACACAAAAAAATACCAGTAACTAATTATATTCTTAGATACATTCACACGCACATACACTCAATCTTTCACGCACGGAAACATACTTTCATTCTCTCATATCTCAATAAAATAACGTGAAAATATCATCATTTGAATATTTACTTCGCTGGAAACATCAAAGAGTATTTCCAAAGCACGAAGCTAATTAAAAGTGAGCTTTTATTCAGCCAACTCCGTCATTAACGTGCAACAAAGTTAGTGGGGAAAAGCTTTCAATGACGCAATATTCATTTACAGTTGCACACAATACGAGCATACGAGAGAACGAGAAAATGCAGCTTAATAAAATTTTCCGCTAGAAACATGTAAACAATTACGCAACTAATATCGTTTGTCAACTTTTTATAAACTTTTTCGCGGTGTTCATTGCCAACACTCAAAATTTCAATGCCGTTGCGTGCGTACTAAACAATTATTTTCCGCAATAAAGATTTCTGCTTGAACTTCATTTTATTTTAATTCCACAGATGGAAATGTCCAAACTTAAGGATACAATTTTTAAATAGTTGAAAGTCGGAGTTCGGGTGTGCATGCTGTATAACAAGTTGTATCGTACAGGAATGAGCACAACCACATCCATCACAAGAACTGCAAATTTTTACGTTGATTACTGACTTGGGATTCATAAGCGATTTTTCTACAGAAATTAATGAAAATTCCTTCGAGGAATGACAAAAATGGGTCACTTTTTTATTTTTAACACGTAAAAAACTCGATAACTATTCGATATTTTTTCTACCATAGGTTGTACGAGCGAATATCTGCTTCTTCGCGCTCGCATTCGAAAATTAACGTAATCATTTGAAATACGGTTATCGCTTACGTAAGTACGGATTTACGTAAGTCGAGACATGCGTAACTCGGGGGATGCCTGTAGTAGAAGTCAGCGTATCCAGTTTCAGATCCTGGTAAATGCAAATAATTTTTACTATTTGAAATTATCCCTCTTCAAATGCACATGTAGTCTGTAAAGGTATGCCGTTGGCTAGTCTGCCCTTATTTCCGAGAATAATGTAACATTTTTTTGGGTGAGTACTCTACATTTTCATTTGTGGGCAGGGCCAAGGGAGGAGAGGGAGGGTGTGGGTGGAGCGCAGCATGAAGAGGCCCCAGTGACTAATGGCGATGGCAAGGGGAGGTGTGGCAATAATGGGGCTGGGGAATCGACGCAGACACCATCAGAGGAGGAGGATGGAGGTCGTGCAAGGATACAAAGGCTGAAGGCAGATTGCAGGCCAGAAGAGCTGCAGAAGCTCAAGACTCGCTGTGAGGTATGTACATGAAATTTTGCCATTCTTAATTGTTTAGTATTTTTTCAACTCTGTGGTAGGTGCATTATGATTAAGCAAATTAGGTCTCCAAGGACTGGTTGCGAAGTATCATGATCTCATGACTTTTTTTTAGTTGTATGTAGTTTCTGTGCATTTTTTCTCCATAGAGTTATCTTTAGTTTTTATTTTCCTTTTTACAGAAATCCAGCCTCGTAATAGTGATCTCAAAATTATTAGAGATTGTCAGTAGCTATATCAACTTTACATGATCGGCCAAAGCATTTATTTTTCATGTTAAAATCGTATTCATGTTTGCAACAAATAAATGTGCTCCCACCAAGTATAGTGAAACCTCTATTTTCCACTCGTCTACTCTGCATTTTTCCCAATTTCACACAAATTTCATCAGGCCAATATGTTACGCAAATGGTGTTCTTGGGGATAGAATTGGTGCGTGGGCAAGAGTGATGGCATCCCATCCTGTGGGTCTGGGTTCACATCCTGGTTGTGGCAGATATTTTTCATAGGTTGCCCTATCCCTGCATGAGTTGTGTGGAGGGGACATAAAGTTCAGCACTCTATCCATCTCTCAGATAGGACATTGAGCCATTACTCTTAAAGCCTTTCATTGGGAGCAGGCTGCAGGCTACTATAGGTTACCCTCTAGCCTTCCCTCAGGGTGCAAATATGACCTTATCTGTCAGTCCAGTGATGTACCTACATACCTACCTACTATTAATGGTCTTCTATTTTAAAATTTCCTCCCATATGTTAATCCTGTAAGTGATTCCCCCTTTACACTGGTACAAGTGAAGAATGCCAAGGATTTTTTACTAAATTGTACAATTTTTATCATGATTTTATAAAAAAATTCAATGTGAATGTGTTTAAGTTATTTTTTTCATTTTCTCTTCTCATGTTTATGTCATCAATAAAAATGTTCATCTATGTTTTTATCTCTCATGCACAACTTGGAAATAATATTTAATTTCAATATTTTTGGAAAAATACCAGGCCAATAGATGAGCCTCATTTGCACATAACTCTCCAGCCCATAAATCGGCCAGCTGGTCTTTGAAGGGTTAACACTTTTTACCTTGAAGCAGACCTTCTTAACCATTTGAATTGAACATTACAGATAATAATCGTTTATAACTTGCGAGATTCCTCCCTGGTCTTAGTGTCATCCTGAGATGATGGTTATATTTGCTCCAATGATTTCACATTCAGTTTCTTCAGATTTCTGCAAAACTATAATTTTATCCCTTGAGCTCAGAGTAATAATGAAGTCTAGTGCTTTTATGGTTATATTCAGTTAATTTGATATTATTTTATGATATTTGTTTCAGCAAATACTTATTACATATAATGAGATCTTTTAAAAAAAATTCATTCATGATTATTGTCTCCTTTGCAGATGTTGGTTAGAGACTGTATTGCTGGACTGCTAGTCAACCTCTCTCTTCAGGATTTTAAGGATGTTGAAGGTGAGTAATCGACATAGTGGAATCATAATTGCATTTTACATTCATCCTGACAGATGCATATGTGCCCCTGGGCTGTATTTTCAAGATGCCGAAGGATGTGGTTTCATGTCATTTGCATGCAAAATTCGTATGGGATGAAAGAAATCATGTTTTTCAGGATTGCTTACCAAAAAGTTTTTTAATTTTTAAAGGTTAATTAATTGATTTGTAGTTTTTTGTAGTGGTTTTGGTGAAATTTTAATGCCATGAATCCCTCAGTACAAGAAGCATGTTGATGTGATCCTCTTTTCTGGAAAGTTTGAGTTTTGTTCACTCATTCATATCACATAATACTGTAGATAATTTAATTTATACCGTAGACCCTTGCTTTACAATATTAATCCTTTCCCTAAGGCTGATGGTTATGCAAAATCCATTTTATGTTGAATCTGCATTATTTCATAACAAGGGATTATTTTTTAGATTATTAGCTCTTCAAATTTTTTTACGCGAAAAATGTTTTGTATTTAAATGAAGCATAGAATCTTATACTTGATGACATATTATGCAAATGGAAACAAAATTGGTGAAATTTTAAAAAGCTTTTGCAAAATCTACTGAGATCACATGCTGAATCTATAGTAACTCCAACCCATCATTAAGCAGGTGTACACTGTAGCCCGTAATTTCTCCCTTTGCCAAGCTATTTCCTTTAGTTAATTTGAAGCTCTCCTTAGCAGAAAAAATTTCAATGTTGCATGATGTCTTTTATCTTCTTGAATTCTCAAGATCCTTACCGAGATAACTAAACGTGCAATTTCCTGGCTTAGCTTGGTGTGTCACCATTATTTTGTGTCGAGTTCAGAGAGCTCACGGCTCAAACCTGCTGGATCAACATGCTCCCCTAAAATAGCGATTTAGTCAAAATCCTGACAAAATATAGCATTTGTCGTTGAAGCATACTGAAAGCTGTAACAGGAAGTTGTACATATTTGCAATATATTTCAAACTGGCTACATGAATGGTGTTGTAATGACCATGGTAAAAAATAAACAGCGGAATGTGATGGCATGTAGTAGGAAGTACAAAGTGATCTGTAAAATAGCTTGGGAAGCCAAAGGTCTGTGGTTTGAGTCTTGGTCTTTGGTGATTTTTGCCCGATGCAATTCATTTGAATTTTACCTCTTTTCATTCAGCAGTGTCAAAATAATATTCTCATTAAACCCTTCAGCTCTAGGAAACATATACAGTGCAACCTCGATATAACGACACCCCTCGGTGCACTAATAAACACTCGCTATGGCGAATTGTCGCTTAACCAGAGGTGGAGCAAATAATAGCCAATATACCTGTTGCGAACAGATATACAGTTAGGTGGAAGATGGTGGGGTTAGGTGGAAGAGGGGACTTTCCAGTCTCAACCTCGCCCAAATAAAGGCATTTTATTATTATTATTATACAGGAATAGGAGTGGTGCGGCGACAGATAAACATCTATCGGATAAACGTAAGCATAAATCCAGACGAAAGTCGATGTTTTTTTGCATCACTAAATTTCCTTACTCAAATAACGACTAACTATTCAAACAATTTATAAGCGCCGCACTGAATAAAAATCATGCAAAGCATTGTTTCGTCAATCATTATATTTATCGAACGACAGTTTACCACATAAATTTGAGACTGAGCACTCCATTCACTTCATTTCTAACAGATCGCTAGCAATTACAGAGGTTCAGGAGTCTTGATGAAAGTCTTCCGGCGGTGAAACCCTCGCTATGGCGAGAGCCAACACCGAAAGGGTCTCGTAAAAACGAATTTTTCAACACGCCAATTATAGGGTCAATTGACGGTGCATCGGCTATCTCTCGTAATAGCGGGGGTGTCACTATAGCCCATACTCGCTTTAACGAGGTTCCACTATACATACCTACATACACATGGGTGACTGCAAGTGACTGCAGTGACTGCAAGAAAAACATACCAGAACGTATGACCTTCTGTTCTGACCCGCTCTCTCTCTCACCCTCGTTATCTTTATGACCCAAACTCTCTCTGTTATGAAGTGGACAATTGGTAGCCATCCCTTCTAACCCAAACTAGCTCCTCCCTCACTTGTTAGTGGTCACATGCTATTTCCTTGAGGTGCTATACTTCCATTATTCCCTCAATGTGCTCTGGAGACTGGATGGGAGCACATTTAGTCTTGCAGATGTCTGTACTGCCAAGGGTGAAATAAATTTATTATTATTATTGATGAGTTTTAGTCAATGTGGTGAATATCTACTCTTTTACTTGGTATTTGGTGTCAAATTAGTAAGATAATTATGGACAAATCAAATATTTTTTGTAGATTTTGGCCAGTGAAATATTTACACCAAATAATCTGATATTCCACTGCTCCATGTGGTAAATAGGGTCCTCAGGGTTTGGGAGGGAATTTCAAGGGACTTATACTTGCTCTTCCTCTCTAGGAGAAGAAATTTCTCTGGCAAATTTTCCCATGCAGAGTAGATGACTTGTGATCTTCCTACCACAACTGAAAGGCTAATGTCAAAGTGTGGTGTATGAAGTGTAATGAATGAGGTTCACAAATGATCGTGACTTCTTGAGAGTTTCAATTGCATTGCCATATTGGATGGACCGTATTGTTCTCACGCCTAGCTCTATAAGCCTGCAGTAAATTGCCATGGAAATTCAGGGGTTACAGTAGGGTGTTATCATTGTGCCAGTTTTTGCCTGGTGGTCACCATATTAAGGATTGATCACTTATTTTACATTACATAACCAATGAAGAGACAAGGATATCATAATATTTAGTCTGTGTATTGGCCCAGACTGCCAAAAGTCCATGGTTGGATTCCCAGAACAATGGAAATTTTCCCAGTGGCAATTAATTTGGATGCCTTGTTTGTCTGTGGAATTTCAGAGGAGATGGACAGGGCGGTGTGCTGGTACCTGACGTGTGAGCGCTACTGGGAGGACGCCCCTGGTGATGGACGCACAACTGCCTGGGGCTTGCTTCTCCTCCTTGGCTTAGTTCTCTCCCTCGCCACCACACTCACCTACTATGTTATTTGGGTCATATTTGAGTAAGTTGTCTTTATTTGCTCTCGCCTTATTGACTCTACCAGATATTGGAATGTGGCTTGATTTATTACAAAAACTTTATTTATTCAGTGGAACTTCAGTTGAATGATCTTCATTCGTGTGATGAAAGTGGGTTTGCCCGTTCATCTTAACACGTTGCATATGGATGGCGAGAATTCTCGTCAATTTTTTCCCGAACGTTCCGGACGGATGACGAAGATTCTCGTCATTTAGGCGCGCCAACCTAAACAATTTTAAAGCGTACAATACGTATTCGTTAGTACGTTTTCAGTTGTTGTTCGTTATTCATAATGAATTGATGCATCATAACGTTTGATTGGGTAAAGTTATATTCTAAACATTAGCTTACCCCGGTACGCAATGTGTTAAAATAGAATACTATCGTTTCTTGTATGAGTTGCTCTTGAAATTATGGCAAATAGGCTTCCTGAAGCAAAACTTCTCTCTTGTACAATGTTATTTTCTTTGGATCTGGTGCGTCGTACATTGGCCATTTAATAAGAAGCTTTTCAGGTCTCGTGGTGGTGTGACTGCTGGATGATGTGAGGGTATTGTAGAGGCTCAAGGAGACTCGTGTTGTGTATCCTAGAACTAGGCCTTCGGTGATCCCTGCATATTCTGTCTAATTAAACTATCAAAACTGAAATCTCAACTTGCTACCTTACTACGTCTTTCTTGAATTCATAACTATTTTAGCCAAGCACTTACGCATGCATGATTTCAAGTCTGTGAAATTGAATGACATTTTATGAATGCATACCATGTACAGTGAAACCTCTATACAACGAACCCCTATACAACGAAATTTTAAGAAAACCCCTCTATTTCGAAGTCAATGGACCGGTCCCGGTTCCTTCCAATGGATAATGCACGCAAAAAAACCTTGCGTAACGAACCTCTCTAACTACGAAAACTCCGTACAACGAAGTCCACACTTGGGCCTAAAACAGGAAAAGTGCCCCTCTAGAACGAATTATTGAGAATAAACGCAGTATTTTACATTTTATAATTTTTCCTTAGATATTTACGTAATAAGCAGGAAGTAGAACTGCAGCGGAGGGTGCCGTTGACGTGTCTGCTAAGGCAATCAAGATAGTATCGACGGCAACATCGGAAAAGGCGCAAGTTCAAACGGGCCCTCGGATTCACATGCATATTTTCTAAACGCGTGAGAGTGTAACACGGCCCCCATAAGTCATACTATGTAGAACTGGCTCGCCACCATCTGCTTGTGTCGTATCAACTCACTCTGCGACCCCTGTTCCGAAAGTACGTATCAAATGTCTCTTCGGAGTTGTTGCGAGCGAAGTTGGGAGGGGAGTTTCCTTTTTCTCCCCCTCCCCCCCAGTTAGCCGGAGGATGAGAGCGGGTCGGATGACTAATGGCCCAAGAGGGGCGGGGGCGTAACAGTGGCAGCCGGCCAGCTGTAACCCAGTACAGAAAGGTAACCTGAGAAGATTTCTAGGTAATGTGATCTTGCTGATCTTGCTCGGTGAAAGCCATAGTCAACTAAGATAACTACTCATCCACTCCTCTATCACCCTTCTCAGCTAACGGGGAGCGAAGCATTGGCTTTATTTGTACCTACTTTTTCTTATGGTGGAAACCGTCGGAGTTGACAATGTATGTTTACTGGCGAAGTATTCAAAACTTCATTGGTTGGTGTTCAACCAATGAGCGCTAATTTTTGTCTACTCCGTCCCCATTCCAGAGGAAAATCTGGAGAATCCCCTCCACCAAATATATATATAACCGTCTTTTCCTTGATGGATGTAGTCTGTTAACCTGCAAGTGGTGCGTTTGCTCAAGATCGTACATATATTTGCTCGATTGCTTGAGGATACCATCTTCATTGTGTTTATGGAACGCCCATAATTCGACGGGGATCTGGTCCAACTGGAAGAATTTCGAAGCTGTTTTGGATTCCACGCCGATCGCCAAGAAATTTAATACTTGTGACACGGATTGGGCGAATACGTTGCAGAAGACAGGTAAGACTGAAAGCATTTTATTTGATGATTCTCTACCAATTTTTCTATTACGTCATGAAATTATTTTGCCGTTTAAAATCACTGATGTTTTGAAGTATTGCATCTCGTAAAGTAATTCATCTGTTGTAATTGTATATTAATCAAAGGCAATTTATTTCACAATTTTGAATAAAATTATCAGTGATCCTTCAAGATATAGCATTTTAACTACGTTTTTGATAACAAAATATTGGTACTCAAAAACTGCAGCTCCACTTTCACGGCTAATTATTACGTTCTAGCGCTTTATCCTATTCCCTTCCGTAAATTCCCATCACCTGCGGCAATAAACCTCTTCCGTACCTTCACCCTACCCTTTCTCCTAGTGACATGGTATGATGAATGGCCTGAGGTGCCTTGCCTATCACATCTTCCCGTCCCCCCTTTCAACCCGCCACATCCCTCCAGCGCACCCGTTCCCCACTTGACCAGTCACTAACTCCCACCAACCAAATTTTCATGCATGGTACATACCTGATGGCATCGCTCAGCAATGTCAAGTTTATGTTTAACATTTAGTTTAACATTATTTACGTTTTGCTTGAAACCAAATATTTTTTTTATTTATCGAGGAATCGCTGATGATATAAAATAGTCTTCAACTTATTTTATCTTCATCGCAATGGATTCAGTAGTAACAAAGATAAAGAATACTCTTCACACTCGAATATCTTTCCTGTGTGCGAGGACAATTGAAGTCTGGAACTCATTCCCTGTTCGCTTTACTGATTTTTAGGAGCTGAGAAAATATAGGAATAGTCTGTCCTAGTCTGCTTTAGTCATTACCTGTGGAAACGGCTGCACGAGTTGATTGTGACAACAGGACTTGCTTCTACGGTACGAACTGGAAAATATTTTGAGATTATTCTTTCTTAATTTTTCTATAAATGGAGTATTTTCCTGTTATTTTTATTCCTTCCTTATTATTATAATTATTCCTTTACAGTAAAATGGCCAATACCACCAAAAAACGCCGACAACTCTCCATTGAAACGAAGTTGCAAATTTTGGAATCGGTCGACACTGGAGAGAAAAAAACGGCAATTGCGGAGAGATTTAACATTCCGGCATCCACACTTTCCACAATTATTGCCAACAGGCACAAGATGGGAAATGGTATTGAGAAATTTGGTCCGGAAAGGAAGAGGTCTCGGTCATGCAAAAATGACGAATTAGACAGGAAAGTATTTGAGTGGTTAACGGAAGTGAGAAGTGCCAATATCCCGTTATCTGGGTCCATCCTACAGGACCGGGCGAAAACAATAGCCCTAAAATTAGGGATAAATGATTTCCACGCCTCTAATGGATGGCTCTCAAGATTTAAGCGTCGGTGGAATTTGACGACTCTCAGGGTATGTGGGGAGGAAGCAGCAGTCGACGTGGCCGTGGTGGAGGAGTGGAAGAAAAATTTGCCTTCCTTGGTGGCTGGGTATGATCCCAAGGACATTTTTAACGCCGATGAGTCTGGCTTCTTCTATAATCTCCTTCCGGACTCCACGTTAGCTACCAAGGGAGAAATTTGCCATGGGGCAAACGAAGTAAAGAAAGATTGACCGTTCTTTTCTGCACTAACAGTGACGGGTCAGAAAAGTTGAAGCCTTTCGTGATTGGTAAGTTTGCTAGTCCGAGGTGCTTCAAGCATGTTAAAAAATTGCCATGCCGTTATGGGAATAACAAAAGTGCGTGGATGACGGCAATTTTATTTAGAGAGTGGCTCGCATCACTTGACGCAGTCATGGGGGGTAAAAATAGAAAAATTCTTCTTTTCCTTGACGGCTGCACCGCTCACAAAACATCAGATATGAAGCTGAGAAACGTGAAAGTCGTACATTTTCCCCCTAATTGCACGAGCAAAGTGCAACCACTCGATCAGGGGATTATTTCCCTCGTGAAGAGGGCATATAGAAGGCAGCTGGTTGAATATCTTCTACCTAGAATAGGAAACACGGAAGACATCAAGTCACTGAAGTGGAACATCCTGCAAGCCATTCAGCGTCTCTGTGTTGCATGGGATGGAGTAGAGAAGAGCGCAATCACGAATTGCTTCAGGAGGGCAGGCTTTCCCGGAGAGATGGACGTCCAAGACGACCCACAGCCGGAGGAGAGGGAGGAATGGGGCGAAGTCGCACAATTGTTAAACATTGAAGGGGTATCTTTCGAAGACTTTGCAAACATTGATGATGATCTCGCTGTTTTTGGCAAGAATGAGGATCCTGAAATAATCACAGAGACGCAGGATGTGAGCGATGAAGAGAGAGAAGAGTCCAGCAATTGCGTAGTGCACCCCAGTTGGAAGGAAGTGGTGGACGCAGTAGATGTTTTGGAGCGAGTTTTTATTACTTCAGAAGATGGAATAGAAAATTTGAAAATTCTGCGGCGGGTTGAGCAAGCAGCCAGTAAAGAAATGAGAAAAAGGATGAGACAGACAACTATGCAAAACTATTTTAAATAGAATAATTTTGGATTAAAAAACTTAAAAACAGATACCGTCTCTTATTTATTAAAAATATTATTTAAACCCATTTTTTTTCGAAATTTGTTTAAAATTCTTGAAATGTGCTCATTTGCAAATAATATGGAATGTTTCGGCTGAGGTAAGTCTCAAGAGAGCTGACTGTGTATACAGCGAGGACAGTAGACGATGCTGTATTTATATTTGTGAGGAGGTAAGTGAAGGAGAGATAAATCGAAAGGCAGATTACTAATACGTGAATTTTGTCCTCCTTCTGGGTGTGTGTCAAATAAGTTGGGTTACTTGAAGAGCGGCAGACCACAGGGTCACGCACTGTCGGAGACGCATGAGATTTCGGTTAGGGGAAGGGGAATCACTGAGGAGAGGAATGGGCGAGGGAGGGCTCCCCGAAGAAACGTGGAAGGGGAGGGGAGATAACAGCAGCATTGTAGAGAAACAGTCGACTAAGTGCGTAGTTCTTCTTCCTTTCAGAGGGGAAATGTTATTGAATAATAGACATTTTGGTATGAAATGTTTGGGAGTGGTTAGTTGTAAATCCACTCCTTTCCTCCTCATTTCAGTGCGTGCGTGGGGTTAGACTTCTTGCTGTGTCCAACTGGAAACATCTCCACTCCAAATTGTTAGCATGAAATATTACCAGTGCAACTAGAGTTTTCAGATTATCGATCTTCGCCTGGTTTGGGTAGAAGTCCTTCAAGTGTCATAAAAGACGCGAAAAGGAGTGGGATCAGGTTCTTTCACGTGTTTTTATTCTCTGCTAACGTAACGTAACTGATTGCTAACACGTAAGTCGTATTGAATTGGTTATATAGTGCTTTAGTGAGTAATTATTCCAGTTTAATAGTTTTGGCCTGCAAATGGCACATACGAGAGATACGTTCGGTAAAGGACTGAAAGACCACAAACCTCGCTTAAAATTGACTTACAATAAGTATGAAGAGGTGAACTGGATGAATTCCCAGCGATTCCAACTGTCCTTATACTCGGGGATTACTTTGTTGTTGTTTTTTTTCTATCAGTAGGTAAAGTAATTGCGTAAGCTTGGTTTCGCTGAGCGTAGCCCGGGGCAGCCTACTGATGACGGTTCCGGGATTTCCTTCCTTACCTTCCAATTCTATCCTCTCCCGAGGGCGTCGGCGGGCTCCTTTGTCGCGACGACCCCCTCCTTTTCCCTACCTTTTTACCACCCCCTCCTAGGGTAACTCGGGCGTATAAGTCTCGGACTGGGTTCTCGGGCTAAAGTTGAAACCGTATGGAGATTTTTAGTCTCTCCTAAACACTGGATGAAAGGCGACAAAGCGTGGATTCAAATATTACCTGGCTTACTCGAGGATAGTACTGCGTTTTGGCACCGAGGAACGTGTGTACCAGCAGAATACCGATCGTGTCCAGCTTCTATTAAGTCATACCTGAGAGGAGTATCGGTCATACTGAATGCATTATCATCTGAGATTGCCATTGTTACTTCGATTGCCGACTTCCACGATTTTACTCGTGGTAACTAACACCTAACTTCCATCGTCATTTATAGATATTAGTACATACCGGTCACGAACATAGATATTTACCAGAATTTCAATAGGATGCCAGCAATGCACCTTATTTCGTAAGTCTTTGGGCAATATTGCTCTTTCAGGCAAATTTGCAGCACAAAACTGCCATTTGATATCGACTTCAATTATTGCACTCGTGGAATAATGCCGACTAGATACTCAGGAAAATTATGGATCACTCTTTAAGACGTGATCCTTTGACATTAATTTTGGCGCTCCTTAAATTTCAGGCCATAGTTAAAGTAAGCGATGAGACGTAGAGCAGAATGAAAATAGTAATTTCAATAAGAAATACGCAGATTGAAAATCACGCGGTGATAGCCACGGTATTAGAAGGTAAAAAATAAAAATTCTTTATAATCACTCTAGGGAAGGTTTTAATGGCGAATGAAGCAAAACTGATAAATTTACTCGACTTGCATCGTAAAGCACACGGAACACTTTGTGCCCCTGCGAAGACGCAACCCGCTCGTTACCCCTATACAACGAAACCCTCTACAGCGAAGTCATGATTTTCCCGGTCCCCTCAAATTTGTTGTACGGAGGTTTTACTGTATAAATTTATGAGTGTAAATGATGCAAACACTTTAAATATAATATTACAATCATGAAGTGAGGATTTGCTGAATTAATTTATATGGTAGTATTATATAGTGCAGTAAAATATACCTGCTGAAGTCTACAGAGAAAAAATTCTGTAATCATTAAGGGAATGTTTTAAATTCACTGCTGTGATTATTGACTTGCTCTGCCTCATTTTGTGAAATTCAAAATTTTTCTTAGTTATGGAATGGCTGAAAGTGTGAATTTTGTGTGTTAATTATTGTGAATTATCAATTTTGAATGTATAGTAGTGAAAAAAGTTCATAATTAGAGTGTATGAATTTCAAAGATCAGCATGTTTTATTTACGAGTAGAAATTTCAACGTAGGTTTCCAGAAACTAAAGAAAATAATTTTTTGGGGATTGTATAACCATATGGCATGCCTTTAAATTGCATATTATATTAAATATATGTTTCATAGCTTTATGACTGAAATATATTTTATTTATAAGAAATTTCTTGACATTTCTAAATGACTTGAAACACATTCAGGGTATAGCCATAATAAAATGATAAATGATTTTTATAAGGACCTACCTCTGGGACTTAGAAGTGAATTCATTGCAGTAGGCAAGGATTAACTGTAGGTCTATCATAGGAATGGTTTAACTCAATGGAATGTTTCGTATGCAAGCATGTGGGAATAGTACCCACCAAGGGGAAAATATTCCTGATACCTGACCTGCAAACGTTGGGAAAAGTTGTCCTTTTCTTAAACCTGATATGCCTTTCCCGCTAGTTTATAAAAAACAGTTATCCATTTACCCCTAGAATCTGAATAATTTGGTTCCATTGTGGTAAAAATATTTGCAAACATTTTAATTATTTCTGCATGCAATCATATGAGTGTATGATATTATGCATTTTCGTAAACAGTGAGGAAGTTTTAAAATCCTTATACGGATATTACTTTCGTCCATTTCCAGCAGGATCTCTGAAGGTAATTTTTTAATCATGGAAGCTTAACTTTCTTCCTGGAAAATCGATTGAAAATATAACATTTTCACCATGGTGACATATTATATTTTGAGTCAGAAAAACCTAGATTTTTGTGGCATTTCAGCTCGGAGGAAGGCAGTGTTGCTTCTTCGAGTACAGCCACTCCCTCCCCTGCCCATTCTTCCCGAGCCCACCGTACACACCAGCGACTCCTACACCACCAGAGGCAGCAAGCACTCTTGGCCCATCAGCAAGGCCTCACACAGCCTGGAAGGTAAGAAGACCTACTTTCCCTTGTACCCTCAGCTCATAAGTGCTCGTTGGTAAGTATTTTGTGGAAGTAATCAGCAGCTTTGCTCATTTATAACATGGTGGAGGATTGGGAATGAATGGAGGAGAGAAACCTGGAATTGGCTTTAGATTGTTCCTAATGAAAAGCACCAAAGGGACCACGTGTTAATCAGGATTCATACTGGTCAGGAAAATATAAATCAGGATTGGAAGTCAGGGAAAAACTCCAGAAGCTTATCAAATAGATGTGAGAATTGTAGATGAATGTGTGGAGGATTGCTGCCTTCAAGCGACGAGGTGGGCATTATGTTGCTATCCTGGCTCTGTGGCAAGGCAGAAATAAAGTCTATTAGTACCGCCTTGGTGCTTCTTGACTTTATGTGTCTTGATGTATTTTTCCACAAAATCTCTTCTTCAGGCCTGTTTACACAGTACATTAACACATACGGGTTAATATCTAAATGTATGAATGCAAGAATAAACACCAAAATGCACCGTGTAACCGCCCAACTTGTGCGAATGCATGCACAGAAAATAGAACCTGTTCTAATTTGGTTCATGCATTCGTACATGTTCCGTTCCGGTCCACGAAAATCAGTCATGCAAACAGACATTAACTCGTAAGTGTTAATGTGTCTTGTAAATTGGCCTTTAGACTACTTTGCCATTGATAAAATGCCAGAGAAGTATAAAATATTCAGACTGGAAATCAGAGAAAAGTCAGGAAAATTGAGAATGGAAAATCGGTATGAAACTTGTGAAATTTTTGTAAAATTAGTGTGGATTAGTATTCCATCTGATTAATGGAGGGCTGAACTTGAAGTACCCTCCATAAGTCACTGCAGCAGGGATCAGGAGGAACCCCCTCCACTACTAGGGGTTCAAACCCAGGCCCACAAAAGTCAATTTGTAGATATTGTGCCTGAAAGGGATCCCAAAAAAAATATCAAATATATACCATCTGAAGATGCATCTGCTCTTATATCAGGTGTTGCTTTTGCACAAGAAAGTGGAAAAACCAGGCTTAATGATGTAACCTAAAATGTTGACTTGTATCATCTCCTCATTGAATAATAATCAGGGAAAACACAATGTGATGATGTAATTTTATTTCATTCTTTGGTGATGGGACAACTCAAGGCAATCCTTTTTTTTAATAGGACTGTGAAGATCTGGATGAGACATGCTTATGAATTTCTCAGAAACTTAAAAGGTGTAAAATTTGTGATCATAACATTTGCAAATAGCATTAAATTTTAAACAACAGCATACCCAAGAATCAAGGCATAGCTGTTGAATTATCACGTGCTCCACTAGTGCACCGGTCCTATGGTGTGCTGATTTATTGGAATACACTGTATTTGTTTTTCAGGCATCAGTATCCTTACCCGCGACAAGCACGCAGGCAGCAGCATTTAGCTCCTGGAAGTCCCTCTCAGCATCTCCATGGAGATTACCGTGTAGGGGAAGGGGACGAGGAAACAGAGGAACGTTTAGCTGTGCGGTTGGGAGATGGAGACCCCGAAGAAGATGAGGGTGTTTGTGGCAATGAGCATTACATTTATGTTACATATCCTCCAGAGTTGGAGAGGAGGTTGCTTGAAAGGTGGGTTACCTGCAGTTTCAATACCTTTTTTTCCTTCCCCTTTCTGTTTCCTTCTATTTTTAGCCAGAACCTTAGAACAGTCTATATTATATTCTACTGTTAGTTGACGTACAAATATTTTTAGGTATTTTTGCCTTCTTCAGATACTCGTGCGCTGACTTAACTTTTGATGATTGTTTAAAATAAACCTTAAAGTTAGTTAGTCAATTGAGTTAATTTCAATATTTTTTTTAGATTTTCCTTTGGGATAATGCAGGGAAAGATTCATTTATCGGCTGTAAAAAGGTGTTAAATTATAAATAAACTTACATTTACCAGTATATTTCCTCCATCAGTGATTAACAGTTTCTACCGAAATCATTAATTTTTCAAATGTTACATTTTTATTGCACAGCTGGTCTCAATTCTAAGTGACGTCAAGCTATATTAACAATTATTTCAGTTTTCAATAACTTTGCTTCCTTTGAATAAATAATTTTTGTGATCCAGTTTGTTCTAGGTAAGAACTTCAGTCACTGGAGATTATATTAGAATGACTTTTTATGGTGCAAAAATCGTAGAATTTGGCTCAATGATCTTTAATCACTGTGTGCCTGACGTCAGGAATAATTTCAAAACCATTGAAGATTTATGATTTCAAGTATTGTCTAATGGAATTAATTCATCGTTAGAATTTTGATGTTGCATTGAATGCTGGGAACTGGTATGCACAGGACCAAGTAATCACCAATTTTGTGGATTAGTTGCTAGTCAAAAATTATTTGCGTACTGATAGACTAATTTGAAATGATTCTCATAAGATGTGTGATTCATCACTGAGATTCAGTGTGTAGTAACCTATCTAAAATAATTTGATTAATGCTAAATTACAACTTGGTGGCTGTAGTTTTAATTCATGGTTTCAGTTTCATTAATTCCTTATTAGGTCTTGATTTAAAAAAAATTAGAAGTCCATTCAACATTCAGTTGCTAATGTGAGGTCTTGAAGGAGGCAAAATGTTCATGTTGTCATTATTTTTATTTCTTTTTCTATGCATATGTGTATCTATCATCTCCAAGTAAAATTCTGGTTCATGATTAATGAAATTTTTAGTACCAAGTGCTTAAAAAGTTAATTAATCAATGTGATATAGTTATTCAAATAGAAAATTAGCTTTCTTTTTGTTCTAGTGTCATATGTTATCATTTTCATTCATGATAGCTATAGTCACTGTGCTTTGATTATGTATTGTTGTTTGATGATAGTTATTGGACGATTGCAACCTCATGAGCCTTCATTGATCTCAAGCCATAAAAATTATTTTTCATGTAACGTTAAGGTAGCATCATTTTCATCATTGAGGAAGTTTCCTCAAAAAACCTTGAAGTAACCAACATTTTCTCTATAAGTTACAGTAATGCATACATGTTGTTCCTATAAAATTAGGCCTGGCATAGAAGAAGGGAAAATGTGGATATAAAATATCGTCACCAATTCAGTTAATATCTCTTCACTTTGAAAATTAGTGACATTGTTTTCTTAAAATTTATTTTTGATTATGCATCAAATTCATCTCACCCTGAGTATGTGTGGTTGATAATATATTCTTTAATCAATATTATTATCTAGAGCATTTACCATACCACAGTATTTATTGATTTAAACTGCAATGAATTCGATTGTATCCCAAGATGTATAGAATCCTAAAGTAGTCATTTTTCCTTCTGAAAAGTGAAAATAGGCAATAAAAATTTTGTTATTATTTGATGTTGTATGGTTAATTGCAAAACCTATTTTATCCGGATCTGATTTCTCTCTTTGGTCCTCAGTGATGTCAATTTTTGTAGTTAAGTGAAAGACATGGTTTGAAATAGATACATAGGTACCTGGGTGCATAATTTTGGCAATCCTGGTTCAACTTTTTGAGAATATTCTAATGGAAAAAGATATCTGTGCTAAGCATTCCTTGTAACTATTTTGTTGCCTCTTTCTGTTTGTGCTATGCTGGTAAAGATTCATATTTAGGTGTTTATGATGCACTGAAACCCACCTGCATGAATGAATGTATCTATAAAAACTTGAGGTTTTTCCTTTGTTAAAAAAAACATTATTTTAGCTCTTGTTGATAAAATGTCGCAAATAAAAAATTAAATAAATTATAAACTAAAATGGTTCTTAAAGCAAATTCTCCTCACATTTAATGTTTTTATAGTTAGTTTTTGCAATTTTTGGATATTCACGAAAGTAAAGGGATATAGATTTTAGTGATGGTATTTTATTCACAGTTACTCTTTTCTGGTGTTTGACTAAGTGTCTAACTTACAGCATATGGTGTGCTATGTTTTTATTGTCCACGAAATACAAAATTTAGGTCTATATCCCCCTATACAATGCTGCTAAAAAAAACCATGTAGTAGGCGTGAGGTATCATGAGGTTGTGTTTTAATTATGTAGCAAGTACTGAAGAAGTATCTAGAAAAGTATACTCGTTGAATCTAATAGTCATGAAGTTTTTATGGAGTTAATTAGAAAACTCTTTTTGAAATAAAATCCTAGGTACTCTCACTGTTGTAGTATCTCAGTTATGCTGTTGGTGAGCTAAACTAGTCTTCATTCATTGTTTGTGTCTTCTCTGGGCACCTGACTCCCTTCATCTCCCTGCTCTGTTCTCCATATGGCCTGTCCCCTTTACGCCCCTTCTCTCCGTCTCTTTTCGCCTCCCCATCCCCCCCTACGTCCTCCCCATCTGCCTCCTCTGATCAGCTGCTACAACAGAACTACAAGGCTGTGACCAGTTATCCTGAAGTGCTACAGTGTGCCATATTAAGAGGTGATCCCCAAAAGCAATCCTCATATTGCAAGCCAACATTTCAAAGCATGATTTTTTCTCCTTTAGAAGTGCAGTCACTCTAGCCGAGAGTATATTTTAGTGACTTTAGAATTTTTTGCTCCAGTTCCCTTCCTCTTGTGCTTTGTGATGGTGTGCCTCATTGAATCATTTCCAAGTGACATTGCATGTTCTCTCTCTCTTTCTCATAGAAAGGCTTGCTAGTAGGAGTGAGAAGTTTTGTTTTTGCAGTGTGTGTGTGCTATAGTCACTCTCAAAATTCAATTTTCCCTGGGTTGATCCATGGAGGCAAGGCTAGGTAGAGGGGGCAAACTGTGCAGTGAGGTAAAGGTTGTATCAGTGATAACGATTTTATTGCTTGCAGTAGATCAAAAAGTAATAACATTTAATGAACATTGTAAATGAAACAGACTTTATACATAGCACACAACCTTATATTTTCCCTGATTGATTACGACAGCTAAGCATCATTTTCAAGCAGAAGCTGAGGAGACTTCATAGTGACGCTTAGTCATGGGAATCGATCGGGGAATATATAATGCTGTATGGAATGAACAGAGTTTGTTTCACATGACATATTCATGGTCCATTATTTCCTTAAAGTATTGCCCTCAACCTTAAAAAATTTAATACCATTTATGTACAGGCTTGCGTTCTTTTACAAAACTGCCACAAAAAAGATTTCTCTGTTACCGAGTTGAATACAAAAAATTAAATTCATCATAATTTAAGAATAGCAGAAATAACCATGTATGTATAACCATTAACAAACCAGTCATTGTGTGAAAGTATTCATTTGATTGCATCCAATGCAAGATTGGGGAGAGTAAAGAAAAGATTTTGGTTGGAAATCAACACCCCGCACAGTGGAGTAGGGTGTATCAAGCGTGTCCACTGAATACAGTGCAATCACTCAAATCTTTATCATCATTTGTGCATTGGAGACAGGAAAATATCTATGTGCTAGATCAGAATTTCAATTATGGGAATCATTTTATAAAATCATGAGTTAGACCAGGCCTACATTAAGGCATAGATACAGTGATACCTCCACTCCTATTAAGCGACCACCTCTCTTAACCCTCGATCAGGCGTGCTGGCAAATAAAGTTTGCCAATCTTCGAATACCAAGGATTTCAACATTGTGCACACATTCTGGTCTAGAATGGCCTTGTGCATTCTTACAATTTACTTTGACTGTCTATAGTGTGAGTTTTCAAAGCTCGAAGTATTGTAGCTACTTTATTTTTAGATCAACAAGATGAACCGACATCTGTGGCGTACAAAGTACACCGCACGACCGTGTAGCTCATGTTTTGATTTTCTTGAATAACCTTGTGTATTCTTACAATGTTATTTTGACTGTCTATAGCGAGAGTTTTTGAAGTGCAAAGTATTGCAGCAAATTTTTTTTAGAATGGCAAAAGGAACCCAATACCCATGGCATATAGGTACGCCGCGTGACCGGCCATGTATCACCTGTCCCACCTATGTACCTTTATATCTGTTTGTACAAGCTTGAACTAATTTCTTCAGATAAAGATAAATTTTAACAAAAATTGAGTGTTGTCATATAAATGCATATATCATAGACAAAGTACGCCACATACCTGGTCATGTAAAAATATCAGGCACGTCCGATCGAGGGTTAAAGAACAACAGTATGTTAGGGAATCAATTGTAGTGCTCATAGGTTCATGGTATTTAACACCCCTATTCAAAGGTTACCCCTACCAAAGACCACCACTTTGAAAGGAATTTCCATCTTTTGAGTAAATGAAATAGCTACATAATACATGTACATAGACATTGAAGATAAAAAACGGCATTTACATATGAATTTGTAACTTTTGTATCACCTTTTTTCAAGACATGTTTGGTGTTCTTGCCTACCTAAATATTAAGGGTGGCAATTTTTTTCTATCCCAGCATATTTAATTTTATGCATTGCAATGGAAAATATCGAATTTAATTTTTGATTATGTAATTATAAAATTTCTGGTGAATCGGTAAAAATATTGTTTTAAAACTTTCTATTATTACGTTTGATGATTCATGAGCTCAATTATTTTCCTAATTTTTTTCTATCTAGCCATCCAATCATTCAAAGAACAACAGTATAAGTAAGGTACAGTATCAGGATCTCTCCTATCTTGTCAAATGACTACCTAGCATAAAGACAATTATTGGAACCACCAATTGTCCCTTTATATAGGTTTCACTATATCGTTTGTTAACTTATTGAATGATTTAATTTTTTGTATGCTGGGTCTAGAAGTAACCTATATGTTCATGAGTGCATATTTTGTGTGTCATTTGTTGATAGGCCTCATCATGAAATGGAGGAGAGATTCAGTAAGGCCCAATACCGAGGCCAAGGCTCCATTAACTTCTCATTTCTAGTCCTCGGATTAAGAGATTTCTGGGCGCTATGTGGAATGGCATCATGAAATAGTTATACAGAAGTAAAGGGATGAGTAGGTATGATTTTATTAAGTCTCTTTGTAATACCAGACCCCATAAAATAACATCCACCATGTTGGATATCTTGAGCCATGTAGCGGCCAGCTCGAGGTTGTTTCTTGAGTGAATTGAAATCAAACTTAAGCAAGATGTGAGCGTTTCTTTTATTTCTCTTGAATTTTACAAATTCCAGGCTAGCGCAGCTCTATCATAAATGTTTGATTGTCAGAAAGCTATACTCCTAAACTATTTAATTCCAAAATTCTCATGATCCGGCAAAACAATGGCTTTTGGGAGCAGCTGTGTGTTGCGCTTTGTTTCCTTCTGCTAAGGACCGACTCCATCCCCTCAACGTGGAAGGCGTGCATAGAATCCCGTGCTCATGCAGGAAATCTTACTTTGGGCAGACGACTTCCAGTATTAAAGAACATAAATGGGCAATATTACATCGTGACATGGAGAAGTTGGCCATAGCTGAGCATGCTTACTCGGAAGACGGGCATCAAATTTTAATCGACGAAACGCAGGTGTTAGCCCAAGAAAAATTTTATCATAGACGACTCATTCGAGGGGCTATTGAAATTGAGAAATGCCCCCAGAATTTCAACCGCGTTGACGGCATTAGACTCAGCCAAACGTGGATGAGAAAATGGTGGCTAAGTTTCCAGCAAGGCTATTCACCGGCAACGGGGAAGAGTCCGCTCGCCTCTCAAGGACAGGGCTGAGAGTTCTGCTGACGTCAATGTCGCCCTCCTCCCCCACTATTCTGGTGGATGGGGGAGGGGGGACGAGTATATTAATTGACAACCTTTTTCCGAATTTTCATTCATCGCCTGATGATGCAGCCTGTAATGGATGCGAAAGCTCGCACCACAAAGCACAACACGCTGCTGCTCCCGAAAGCCGTGTACAACAATGTCTCTCGCTGCGAAAACCTACGTTCCAGGCAAAACAATGTCAGCACATTTGCAGATTGGCCATTACTCCCTCTTCCCTCTGACACGTCCTAAGGGTCAATCCACCCCTTCATTTTGGGCACATCTCTTTAGGACACGGTATCCTGTCAGCATTCAACAGATTATTTTGTGACCTGATTCCACACGTCTCCCTAGCTCAAAATTAAATTAGCTTTCAACTTCAGTAATGCCTCACTGCCTCTCCAAATTTCCTGCTGTCCCATGACCATTTTAGTTGGATTGTGTGGATTGTTTCAAGTATGTAAATATTGTGAGGGTAGACTAGAGCTGGGCACTGTTGCACTGCAGACATCGGAAATGAGTTTATGCCTTGGCTCCACTGCTGACTTGCCAGAAAATAAGATGTGAATATGTCAGTTTATCGAAATGTTAATCAACCCTGAAATAGATGCAGAAAAATAATGATTTCATGGCATAGGTATGCTAAAAAATTTCAGTCAAAGGAATGATCGTCATCAGTCTTCAGTCAGTTGATGCTTGTAGAGCTCCAGGAAAGCCATAAATGCAAATGAAAATTGCATATCTATATTTTTAGGGTAATATTTCAGGAATGACTGGATTTTAAGTCAAATTCCTGAATGATAGCAAAATTTCAAATCATGGAAATTAATTATTAAAATCTCTAGGCTGGATGCTCATAATAACCAGAAGGCCCTCCAGAAATCCAGGGAAAGATTGGATTTCCATAGCCCCCGGATGCTTTGCTTCTCAATTTCCTGCTGGTCATTTCACAGTTAAGCAGTAAATGTGCTTGAAACAAGAGATGGAAAAAATATATAGAACTCACCATGTGTGGCTTCAATGAGTATAACATAAAATTCACAATATTATTTTCCAAGTATGAATTGAGTTTCATAGATCATGGATTTGAATTACCATGATGAAAGAGGACTTTTTGGGACTTCAAGCTCAATCGGAACGAGTATGCCAGCATAACTGCTCATGTGAGGAAATTTGAATCTTTGTTTTGCCCAGATGCTATAAATTATTTATAAAATTGGCCCTGGCCTATCCAGTGGTAACATGACTGTTCATGTTTCACCAAGAAATGTAACAGTTGGAGGTTTAATGAGTTTTAGGTATAGTTACAGAAATTACCTGCATTTTGAACTAGGTTAAGAGAAAATATTTAAAGAAATACATAAATAGTGGGACGGTGATAAATAGTTTAAGTATTGCAAACTTCTGTGTCATAAATTAAGTGAAGTTCTGAAAATAGATTCTTTGGATTCATTAATTTTGAATGAATTAAATTCAGTGTAGTGCTTATCATGTGAGTACTCTTATTCTTCTGTTGCCTGCACAGATGTATTTTATATGATGCATATTATGTACTCATGAACTTATATTTTTTGCCAAGGAATCTTATAGTGTCTGCAATTAATTCTCCTCAGTGAATTTCTCATCATTGTGAAAACAATTTCCTACAACAGGACAGTAAAATAATACATTACATAAAACCTAGGAGCCTTTTGTTAAGTTAATTTCAATTTGAGTTAACTTGATTAAAAACAACTGACAATCTTGCATGTAAAAGATATTTATGCTATCATAACCTTGTTGATAAATCTTGCCGGCTCAAGTTATAGGAGAATCATAGTAACCCAAAATTGGGTCTGTTTGTATTATTTACTGAGGAATAGAGGTGCAAAAATTGTATTGCATAGTTGCTCAATCTTTTGAAGACATAGTTTGTTGTCTAGATCAGTGACATGCATTAATACCATCAATGTTTTTTGGAATTCCGAGCTTATTATGTTAAACATACTCAACATGTGTCCTTTCCTAAAGATTATTGTTCTTTGGGCACAATGGTTCCTTACAAAGAGAGCATATGGAGCAGGGATTTTAACCCTTTCTAACCCAGAGCTACTTTTAGGAGAATTCAAATTTCAAGATTTTTCATCGTGAAAACTTGAAAATTTTGCAATCAATCCTAATTATCATGGCAGCTGAATATTTCGTCATTATAATTAACTACGCAAAATAATGCGTAGTTTAGATATTTCCTAAACAGAGCATATACATAATATGTACATTTTTTATGTTGCTTAGAAGCATCACTGGGTTATAATGGATTAAGGTTCAGTCTAATCTTATCAAACATATGCATACAAGATGGAACAAAAAGGCATTGATGAGACTGGGTACTAGTTTTGAAAGTTCTGTTTTCTTGAGGCAGAAAATGTTGGAATTAATTAATCTGATAAAAATCTGCCTCAAATGGCATGAAATGGAAAATTGGTGATGGAGAATACCACGTGAGAGGAGTGCAAACCGTACTTTGTGTGTACATGTTTTAGTTTTTTGGAGCACCCCTTTTTTTCGTATTAATTTTGCTCTGTTTTGGAGTGAGTCATCAAAATTATTAGTACATATATGTAATTTGCCTGGCCAGCATGCCACTTTACTCTCTGGTAAAGCCAAAACAACAATTCAAACCATAACAAGTTCAGAAACACGGAACTTAAAAACAGCACACCAAATATGTATTTAATTATTTTGAAACCAACAAAATGACCTTGTTTTCATTTGATAGGAAAAATCATTTGAATTTGGAATTCAGATGTGATCATAGAAAAGAATTGAATTAAAGTTTGATAGAAACTTAGAATTGTTTGAAGTTACTCTTCTCGTTTATAAAAATTTTTGTCCTCCTTAAGAACTTGTAATGGTACCACACACACTAAACATTTATAAAATACCTCCTTTTACTTAGATCATTCACACAACGTAGGTTATTTCACTGTTCCTGGTGAGGGATTTATAGGTTATAATTATTATTATCAGTTAAATATTCTAGTATTTCAAAAGTTAAATAAACCAGTTTAATTAATGGACATAAACTATTGGGCCCAATTAGCAATGGAGTCTCATTATTTAAGCTTATGATTCACAGCTATAGAATTAATTCGACTTTATTTTGTGCCTCCCTTCAGTTATTGATATAGTTTTAAGAAATTTTAGACATTTTTACTAATTCATATCACAGAGTTCCCTCTCCTCTTGCCTGCCACTGTGGTCACTTTTTCCCGTGGGCTTTTGCTTGGGCTAGCTTCACTTTCTCCTATTTCTCGCTCCAGTCTGCTCCAATATGTCCTCCCACTGCTTCATCTCTTGTCGCCTTTCTTATCTTTGCTTGTTCCAGCATTAGAATCTTCTTTTTTTACTTTCAGACCTTCTTTGATGTTAACTGTTCCAGTTTCTGAGATGGATTTTCGGACCCGTCCACTCACATAAGTTGATCACTGACAGCTCCCTCATTATTACTTTGCGTACTCCCACCTAATTAGTTGTTCTGTTTATTTTGTGCGTTTATGATGTACATATATTGTAGGAATCGTAACCATCAAAATATTCTACTACCTTTCTTTCAATTTCCAACAGCTCCCTGCATTACTTGGTTACTATGGTATAGCGTAAGATCTGACCTGTCACTTCTTCAAAGGAAGATTACATATTGTTCCTGGTTCTTTGTATAATGGATGAAACTCTCATGAGATTCTTGTTAGAACGTAGGTTTCTGCGGCGATGGTTTGATCTCTGCATTTCTTCCGGGTTTCCTTCCGCGTCAGCTTGTTTGTGGACAACAGTTTCGCTGGCTATCCTGCCACTGGCTATCCACAAAAAAGCTGACGCGGAAGGAAACCCGGAAGAAATGCAGAGATCTCATGAGATTCTGTTCAAACTTTGCGTTTGCCCAGTGTAGCGAGAGTGGCTTCAATTCACCGTTCACTTTTTTATCACTGTGTACATGTGTGTGAATGAGTGTTTTTCTCATTGAAGCATCACAAACTACATTCATAAGTAGCTTAAACATGAAACTTCACTAATTTAAATCATGAACTCACTTTGCATGGTCATTGAAACCCCTCCACTCTTCCACTTTGCATGCTTATTTTGTAATGATTATCGTGAGATTTTTCGTTCACATAATCTGGCACAGCAGCAGAAAATAATGAATGTCATATTGGTCCTCTCTAACACTAATTTATGCACAATGTAGTGAGAATTGTGATTGAATTCTTCTGTGATAAAAATTTGCCCATCTTTAATCCCTCTAATATTAATTGCAAAGCCCTCACTAAGCCTTTTACGTATCATAATATTTTCATTCCTTTAATTCGTATTTTTTATTTTCATTTTAAAATTCATAATATATATTCGTGCAGTTATACATGTTTATGGTTGCAGCAAGTCTTTCATGTTTGATTGAAAATGTCTTAGAATTATTTGGTTCTTTGAACAGAGATTCCAGAAGGTTAGTGGGGGAAAGGAATTTCAAACTATATTCTTCTTGCTGTACGTAATTGACTGAAGTCCTGGAAAAAATAAGTTTAACGAGAAAAAACTTTTAGAAATAAAAATCGAAAATCTGCATTTTTGAACAAGTTCTTGACAAAATAGCTAACATAAAGTTCACTATTATATGAAAACTGTAGTAGAAATTTTATGTTGGTTTGTCAAATGTTTCTTTTAACGACGTCTAGTAGCAAATGAATGCTATAATTTAAGTTGAATCACTTGAGTTACATGGAAATGGCACAATGGTCTCTTTGAATAATGAGAAAAGTATCTATTTATAAATATGTAATATGTCATCAATAGGTATTGTGTTCCCTAGCTTTCCTTTTAAACTGGTTGGATATTTTCCATGATTGGCAAACTTTTTTTATAGTTAGTTTTTATAGTTTATAGTGTGAAAAGCTTTAGTTATGGATTGAATAGTTTTGAACGTACCTGTGAAAGAATGGGATCATTACAATTCCACCTTAATCCATCCACATGTTATGGAAATAGTTTATATTTAAAGAAATTATTTTGCTCAAGATTCATGATATTTTCTACAATACATTTGACTACAGATTTTTGTCTAAGTTTTCCTCAATTGTTGTCAATGACTGGAGTCATACTTTAAAATGACAGATTTTCACATATTTATTTTAACAATTTCACTGCTGTGAATGTAGCCGTTACGTTCCCACGTCAGGCTGCTGTGAGCGTACTTTTTCTTCCTCCCAACATGCACTTTCGCCGAAGCACTTCGAAGGGTCCCTAATCCGAGACCCTTTCCTCGACGAGCTCACTCGCTGGCCCCTCTCTTCGACCCAAGTGGGGGGCCTCCCTTCCCAAATGTGACCACTCTGACTGCATTTTGAAAATCTATCAATCAATGCGATCATCAAAAAATGATTGTTTGCATCGCACTCCTGCCAATCAAGCGATCAAGTACGCCTTTGAACCGTGTTTCTGCGATTAAAAATAACGATTTTGTTAACTTTGCTAAAATGGCCATTTTCCGGTGGTCCGCAGCCATGTTTTAGCAAAGTTATTAAAATCGTTATTTTTCATTGTCATTTCAGAAACATGGTTCAAAGACGTACTTGATTGGCAGGAGTGCGATGCAAACAATCATTTTTTGATGATCGGATTGATTGGTTGATTTTTAAATTGCAGTCAGAGCGGTCACTTTTCGGGAGGGAGGCCCCCCTCTCGGAGGGTCCAAGAGATGGGCCATCAAGGGTGAGCTTGTCGAGGAAAGGGTCCCGGATACGCAACCCTACGGAGGGTGTACCACGCCCATCCTAGAAGTACCTGCTCCATGGCCCAACGAAACGCATTTTAACCTTTTCGCCACTTGTGAGGAGAAGGTTTTCGGAGATTGAACAGCAGTGAAAGGTTTAAGACCTAATCTGTCAACTTATATTAGTATGTAATACAAAGGGGAACTGTGGGATTCATCAAATACTACTACAAGCGAACGGATGGCGTTACACAGCTTTTACAGGAATTAGGCTGGAGACTTCGTGATAGGCTTAGACATTTTGAGCGAATGAGAATTAGTATCTTTCTGAACGACACGGAAAACATCACCATAGAACCTCACAATATCCCCAGGCCAGACAGAAATGATAAATTCAGAGAGATAGCATGCTGAATGAATAGGTATAGATATTCATTTTTCCTCAAGCAATAAATTAATTTTAGAATTGCTTGTTAGAAATCGGTATACCCATTCCCTTTTCCTTTTTTCTCAATGTTTGGTGTTCTGCCACGTCACATACCTATTCAGATGGCTTGCGGGGTAGTACTTAGGTGTAGATTTACAGAATTCTTTCCATGAATTGTGATTTTGAGTGTGAGTGAACAACCTCTTTGAAATAATTCTAATTCAAATGTCTTGGTTGGTGTTCTAATATTTTAAATCAAAAGTCATTTATAATATATCAAAATAGTATGTAGTCTCCACAATAGTTTAGAGAAGGAAAAGGCAATTAATAAGTATTAAACTACATATCTGTATTACAAGATGGGTCAAGGTGATGAATCTGCAAAATGAGGAGTATGCAGGGGAATGTCTTATAATTTGTTCTCTGATTAGCAGAATTCTTAAAGGGGAAGGCAACGATATTCATTGTGAAAATGTGTCCATGGTAAAAATACTATATTTTAAGTGAGCATGGAAAATCTTTGTTTTGTTTAAAGCTAAGAATCATATTAAGTGGCTGCAGAAAAATATTTTTCTCTTCACTAAATATCTGCGTGCACTATCATTTGCTCTCAATTTGGATTAAATGTTTTAGCGTGAACCATTTAGTTGTCCTAAACTTCAAAATAACATCTGCCCCTAAAGGTGACGCCCCCTAGTAATCACTCACTTGTGGAATCCCTCCTCAGTTTTTCAATTGATGTGATCTTGCCATTCATGTCATTGACCTTTGTTTTGCCGTGACTTCTCTGCACTATTTTTTGAACTTCTCTTAAATTTTTGCCCGGTTGGTTTGAAAGTATGTATCACTAAAGAATGCGCATTTTTTCTGCATGCTCTTTGACCACCAAAGATGATATGTCTAACTCCTAAATCTACTTTTGACCAATGATCAATCCCATGGCTCAGTAGCAAAGTATTTAATTTTTTAGAGTATGAAAACTAATGTCAGGATGAACTATTTGGACAGAGATAGAAAGTACATGATTCTTAGTCAAAAGTTAAAGCCAAATTTTGTGATCAACCATTTTTCTTATAATTCATCATATACGTTGAAGCTCTTTGCAGTTATTCTGTGTATATTTATTCCTTCATAACCCTTCCTTTCTCTATTCTTTGGCTGAATGAGGAAGATTTTTTCGTCATAACTCATCTTCCTCTTCCATCTACTGAAATTATTTAATGAATTGCGAGTTTGGGCCTGAGAAAATGACTGCTTATGTATTTATTTATAAATCCTGGAGTGTCCCATTCAAATTTTACTCTTATTCTTTCACCTTTTGAATTCATTTATTGTGGCAGTGTGTATAAATCATTTGTAAATATTTTCACTGGGCCAACATTTCCTTATCTGTTATCTTCCATATTTTTTCTTAAGGTGAAGTTATTGTTGAACAGAATCGTTGAGCTGGTAATAAGGAGCAGCATAACATGTACCCTGGGATATATATGTTGTTATTGTGAAAATGTCATTATAGAGGGTATCATTATGGAGAAGTTTACAGTCTTTATTAGTCCATCTTGACAAGAAAATAATCAGAATTCCTTTGACCCTAAGATTGTTGATGACTATTAATTTAGAATAGCTTACGCTATTTTTATCAAGATACATATTTAAAATATCTTCATTGACCCCTGCATGAAAATTGAAGTTTTAGTGGGTTTGGTATTTATAGTTACCTTTCAAATATTTATAGCCTCTTTCTCAAATCTATATTTGCATATTCTTGTTAGAAATTAAAGACAGTATGGTTCTGTGCCTGCATTAAAAAATAATTGAAAGTAGCATTGAGATAGGCATTTTAGCATTCTATGAGGTATATAGTTAATAACTGTATTAGTCATGATTGCCATATCTTGAGCCCATTAAGGTAAAAATGTTAGAGATTTTGAAGGAATAGATTTCGTGTGTTTACAGTAGGAAAGTAGAGTTTAAAACATTCAAGATATTTACTCTTGAAAGTTTGAAAGCTTCTGAGACATACATTTTGATTGGTTCCATCATGATGTAATGAAGTTGTTTGTGATGAACGTGTGCTTTGAATTTTAAAGGCCAACATAGGTACATACTTAATTTTAATAAGTTTATTTTTTATTTGCATAGCTTAAATAATGACAGTTACTTTGTGGCCCATTCTTCTTTATGCTTAACCTCATGGTAGAAATGTTTAATGATGTTTTCATAAGCCCCAGTGAAATCTGAAATTCTATTTTCAATTAAAATCGGTTTGATCAGGTAATAGCAATTTTGTGGTGCACAGTGGCCAACAGGAATAAAAGTGAGCGAATGCTAATGCTCACAGAATTTGGAGCATTTGTTTCATGTCATATGAATAAAAATTGTGAGCATAAGCTAGCTCTATCGGGGAAGCATTAGTAAATGCTCAATTATCAAGCATTTAGTGCGAATTAAGAGGAGCAACATTGATGGGCATTTGAGGAGTTGTTAACATTGACGTTAATATATGGTTAATGCTGCTGATAAAAAACACTGACCGTTGGTGTTATTAATGAAGCTCTGAGTGCAACCAGTGGTATGCCAAGTGGTGCCGTCGGAAGCACGAGCTGCAACACCTTGAAACACCAAGATGGACCCTGGGCCACCCACATCCTAAATCCGGCCCTGATGAAATCTATTTTTATCATTCAGATGAACGTACTAAAGTCTATCTCAAATGTTTTTCATGTCTGGATTTCCGAAAAAGGGTGGGAAAACAAGGATATATAAATAAATCCATAAAACCTCTTTATGGATTATATTCATAATATTTAGGAGGATCTTTTTACGGAGCTCATGAATGGATTTGCTCAGCAACGTCCATCTTCCTTTACCATTGCCCAGTAGAATAGACCTGACCAAGATTCACCAATGTATTCATAACTATTACTTGTGATACATACTGGTGTATTAGCCTCATGCATAGTCTTGATGTTAAGACAGAAGATAATATGGATATTACCTACAGAGTTGCCTCCAAAAGCAAAAAAAATCTCCTAATTTACTCTATCCTCATCGAAAATACAGTGGTTGAAACCAGTGCAAATTAGTACATGTACATGTTTGAATCAAAACATTTGAAAATAACTGCAGTCTTGTAGTTGAAGCATTCTACTCATAAATAAGCACCTGATATATTACATAACGGCCATAGTTAAGGATAAATAGCATTAATAACTGTGTAGTTTAATATGTACTGATGGACTGAAACTACTGTGTGTAGACAAGGCAGTTGTTGCCAAGTGGGGAAGGTTGTACTTTAATGAGCACACCAAATGCAAAATGTTGAGCAAAAGATATTTTAACTGAAGCATTTGCTCAGGAATAAGTTACTAAAAATTGATAACTAATTAAGTTTCATTTATGCATCTTTTAATTTCTGGCCCAGTACATAGTTGTGTCATAATTTTAATAAGTTCATGATTAAGTAGGAATCAACAAAAATTTTTCATCTTCAATGTTTCAAATTTAATTATAAAGAATTTAACTTATCAATTTAATCATATTAATGTGATCATTCTTCAATTTACCCATGCTTGTAAATATTAATAGTGATAATGTACAAGGTTTTTCGGTTGAAGTAACTGGTAAATAATTGTAAAATAACTTGTGAATATAATGGTAGTTTGTTTTATAATATTATGTACATTTTTCTTCAGGGTCCAGCTCTTTTATCAAAAGTTGTGCTTTCAAACTCAATTTATTGATAGAAATTTATTTTTATCTGCTTCGGAATGGTTTCAGTACTCTTCTTTGCATAACCAAAACTAATCCATAAAAAAATTTCCTTAAGTAATTTTCCCAATTTAAAGGTTTGAACTTAATTACCGTGTTGCATTTCAGTTACTGTTGCTAATAGCAGTTTTAAGCTTTTATTCACTTATACTATTAAATCTATGCTAAATCACATGAATTTGTAAGAAGTGAATTTCATTTAATTCTCAATAATTCCATTTTACGTATGGCAGTACTGCAGCAGTGCAGTTACAGTAAATATGCTTTATTTCCAGTTAAAATTCTTCAGACATAGTAAACTCATTTATTATACTAATATGTAATATCTTCTTGAGCTTGACATCCAATTACCACCAATAAAAATTCATGCAAGGATACATGGTGTTTACATACATTTTCATGTGATTCAGTTTATGAACAAGGTCAGCAGAAACAAAGTATCAACTGTAAACCTGTGAATTTCACTGATACTTTTAATTCTTTTAATACTAAGTTGCATGTGAATCCTTTTTAAGGAAATTTTCATGGTCATTTACTATTTTTTCATATATTTGCCTCAGATAAATATTGTCTATTATTATTTGAATGAGTCACCACCTCTTTTGCATGACTTTTTTAATTTATTCTCTGTTTTGACCTAATTTTCAAATGCCAAATTGGGTTCAAAACTTGAATTTTTTTTCTTTACAGCCAAAATTCATCGGAGAGACCTGCCAAGGTTGAAAGCTTGATGACTTCCTCCCAACATCCAGCGTCAAGGTTAACTTCTTCACTATAGTTTCCGAGAGAAATTCAATCGAAGCATGTTTTCAGTCTACCTTGCAGGTGCTCAGTGTGGGTAGTGGTGTTATGTGTTTCATTTTGTTTGAAAGTAGTGTGTAGTACATCACGGGTGCAGAAATTTTGATGTTTACCAAATCTGATTATGTTTGATCAGGCCTCTCTCATAGCTCCTACGTGTTAAAATATGCTATTGTGTGAATCGCCCTGGTTTTGTATGTACCTCTCTTGTTGTTGAAGGTTGTAATCAAGTTCTACTTTTTTTAAGAGGAATTTCTACTCAAGGAAGAAGTTTCTTACGGAAGGTCACTAGCCTCATGTAATAAATTCTATTCAAGTTGGAATAGATGACAGGTTATTCTTTAAAATTGAGATTAGGATGCTTAGCTTGTGTCAGCTAAGGGTATGGATTTGCAATTTTATAGCTCCTGAACCATATTGATATTTGCTTTAAATTTTATCTTTCAAAACAGTTTGAATTGTTAATAATTGATCTTGTTAGAGCTAATGCAATGAGATCTAAGTGAATTGACTTCTGGGGATCAACGTCAACTGATCTACTGGTTGTTACTAGTGAATTTTAATTAGCTACATTGTAGCTTTCGTTTACCAGGATTTCATCTACAAAGTTGTATGCCAAAGTTATTTATTATTCTTGTCCTCAGTATTTCTATGAAAAATATTCAGAAAGTCTGTCTTTTACAAACTTTTTTTACTGTAGGCAAGTAGGTGGTAAATAAGCCTGATATAGCCAAGCTTTTATTAGGCTGAATCATGAGGGATCAAAATATTAATTTTATTGCTTTTTTGTTGTTGAATTTATTGTTATTGTTGTTGAATTTTTAATATTTATTTTTTAGTATTCTGGTTATTTAATTATTGTTTTTAGTGCAAATATTTTTGTTTTTTATTGATTTTTTAAATCTAGTGTAGCTTTATTGGCACATTCTGATTGTGACCTAAGTTTTACCATTGAATGTTTTGTTATATATGTGTATTGAGATTCATTCATCCTTTCTGACCTGCTAAGGAAAATTTGTTGCGTGAAGTGATTGCAGGGTGACCAACATGCAACTAGTCCAATATTTCATTTACTCTTTTGGGCTTCAGAGTGTCTAGGTCAGGGGCGCCGACTTATAAAAAATATTGGGGTGGCCCATATGGGAGGTCTTGCCCCGGGAAGAGGTTAAATTCCAAGTGTGCCGCAGCACCGAAACTATCATGATTCACACCACTTGATTCAGTTAACCTGCTTTACCTAATAATTATTTTTTTAACACATTGTTGAATTTATTTTAAAAGGTAACTATCGTCAAACGTGGGATATAAAAATCACCAATATATTTCTGTGATTTCACAAAGCATAATATAACTTAATTATTTTCTTGAATTATTGAGGGGGCTCCGCCCCCCCAAACGAATCTTTGAGGGGGCTCGGGCCCCCTCAGGCCCCATGGAGTCGGCGCCACTGGTCTAGGTAATGTAGGTATGTAATTAAATTTGGCATGCCCTACATTTGAGACACTGGTTATTTTTTTGCATTTCTGTAAGTCACTGTCTAATTGTAAGCATTCACCATCCAAAAATAGGGTTGTTCATTATTTGCTTTCATTATGCATTTCTCATTATAAGCATGGACAGAGCATGCATAGGCCAGAAGCATAATCCAAGGCAGGTAATGAAATCTTTCTTATTAATTTTGCAAACGATACAAATTTTGGGATGAAAAATACTTTAAATCGTAATTTTACTTATATAGTTTTCCTTAATCATCTGCTCATGAATAGTTTTCCGCTAAGTTGTGAACAGTGAACAAAATATATTTATCTCTAGAATCAAAACTTGAAAATTACTAAGTTAACTGAAATTCCTCAAATTTAATGTCAGCATTTTCCAATCAATTAAGAGTTCTGTCTAGGCCTAAGTTTTGTTTAAATTGTTCTGAAAATATAACCAAAAACTTAATAAATCGGGTGGGAAAGTAAATAAAAACTAATTGAACGCTTATGAAAAATTATTGCTGACGATGAACGGAAAGAGCAAAAATGATCTGTTAGCATAAGTATGCAATAATTATTTTTTGGACATTCTAATCAGGTATACTGATTATTTAAAAGGTTTCAATGAGCTAGAATAACCCTGAGATTACTTTAATTTATTCATTTATGTATTTAATGCAGTCCAAAAACAGAACAGTCAATTACAAGGACTTTCAATGGCAAAGAAAACAACAACAATCAGCAAAACATAGACAACAATTAATAACACAATAGTCAAATGAATTATCAAATAACAAACAAAGAATGGCAGTACATATTCATAGGGAGGAGTAGAGGAAATATTGATGGAGCTAGTGCAAGATGGGTGAGGGATGAAAGAAAAGGATGAAAATTAGGAGCACATTTTGAATAGGAGTTAATGGAAGAAGGGGGACTGAATAGAATAAAACATTTAGAGACAAAAAGGCATGGGATAAAAAAATGTAATAGGTCACAGGACCTCGTCATGAGTGAAGGAACGCAAAGTGGGAAAAGAGAAGGTCAGATGATCTGTATTTGCCATTAATAATATTTATGAAGTCTCTCCTGTTGTTGAGGACGTGGACACAAATATTCACTAGACCGTCTCATTCCTCTCCATTCATATGTGGTCAGCAGGCACTTAGCCAAGGAAGGAGCCATGGGGTTCAGCCCCCCCAAAGTTTTTCTAGATTGTGACTTCTACCTGCAATACATCTTCTGAGAAGACCAGTAGCCCAGGGGTACATATCCCATTTTTTTTACATGTTTACATTTCATTTTGTCTGCCAATAATCAATAAAAAATTTAATTTTATACCAATATACTTACAAAATATAGAGTTGATTTAATGAGAATTATGGTTTTCCTGTGTGTGCGAATTGATATCAATATTGGCAACCTGCATACCACCCTAGCTCCTTCTGAAGGAAATTTCTGGCTACGTGCCTAGTGGTCACCTCTAGGTCATAAAATATATTTTCTCTTTCCTCTGGCCCATTTGTTAGGTAAACAAGCTCATTGTTTTTTACCTCCATATTTCTATCGAAGACGTAAGTGATTTACCTATAATTTGATAGTACAAGTTAATGTTGTATCCTTGGTTAATTTTTTTTTTGTTAGCTCAGCAAGAGCCCTCATTAGGATGGAATGGCTTACACTGGCATGGAGAGGAAATGTTGGTAATAAGCCCCAGTAATGCAGAACAATTCAGAAGAAACATTTAACATAAACGGATTGCAAAAGTTTTAGCCAATTGGCTACATTGTAGCCTTTATTTAGGAATGTTCCCAATTCTATTGTCCCTCGTGGGAATGTCCGATCCTCTTTTATTTGCTGTGATATCTGGTCACGCTGTAACTCTAGCTTCAACTTGTCCTGAAGTGTCAGAAAGGTGCTTGGCTCAAATGTGTACTTCTAGTCCTCCAGTTGCTTCCGCACTCTTGTTTTTTGTGCATGCATCGTTGACTTCCTGATATTTCTCACTCGACATGAGAAATGAGTTTTACTTGAGTTTTATATTCGCTATTTTCTCCTCATGGAGTGGCTTCGTGTGACTCCTTTGTATTTTTCATTCCAAGGATTTGTTTTCATTGCCCTGAGTTGGAGCAGACGTTTAAAGCCCATCACACACAGGGCATTTAATTGCGCAATCTATTGGGTTAATGCTTGTAACAGGAAATTGCACCATGTAAAATCGCAAACTGTATCAAGACAAGAGTGATTTTATGAATAGCTGGATGAAAATAGAATGTTCTTCAGACACCCATAAAATTTCATCGATTTTTTGATCAATGGGTGACACTGATACATATGCCAAAACAGTCAAACATGAATTTTATGCCGTGGAACCTCTTGTTGTTTTAATTTTTGTATGTGTTACCTAGGGGGAATAAATGCAAGCTGTTTCTGTTTATACCTTAGCTTCACGTCATATTAATGACATCAGTATCAATGAACAGTTCATGATATACATACAAGTACTTAATAATTTCCACTCATCCGCTGTTTTCTGGAAAATTTACATCAATTTATGTGATGATATTTTTCTGCAAATTGTGTTTGCTCTCATCTTGTGTAGGGATGATATACATTGTAGCTCATGCAAGATTTTATTTCTTATGTAGGCTTACATTTTCTGTTACATTTATTGGTGCAAAACATTTCACTGTGTAAAAGAGCCTTTAAAATTTACAAGTTATTCAGCTTCTTACTTTACAAGTGTGCTTATATCATTTTGGTTGTATGATATTTGACTGTTATGTATAGGTACATATATGTATATGTTTGCATTTCCATTGAGCTCTGTTCTTTTCTTGCCCTGTATTGGTTGTGATAGTTTTAAATTGCTGGTGGCAGAACTTGATGGCTTTTATGTTGGAAGGCGTTGTCTAAAAGGCAATTGTTTTATTGGTGAGAGCTCTAATTGTTGCAATTTTGTTATACATTTTTACCTCATGCAAGTACCTACTGTGGTTGAGTAGCTAGTAATGAGGGTGCTTCAATTGCTGTGAAAATTCTTTTACCATGTGATGCAACTCAAGACATTTTTTCAGAAGATATTTTCCATCACCTTCTCCTATTTATGTCTCAGTTGAGTATTTTTGCCAGTGAATAATTACAGGGTATCACCTTTACCATCTCTAAACCTTAGTCATTTCATGAAATTACTTTCCATTATTTTAATGAATTAGAAAAGTTAGGGCATCATGTATGATCAATTTTTATTCAATATTTATGCCCATTTAAAGTTATTTTTAATGCACAAATACATAATTCTGTATCAAAGTAATAATTCTGCTGGCAGAGGTGAAAAAAGGCTGTTTTTTTGGTGAATGGAACAGGGAAAATTACATGTTTTTAAGTGAAAATTATCATGCTCTTATTTTCATTTTGATTTTTCTGCAGCTGATTCCTAATTTCTGGTATTAGTCATTCTTATTATGTCTTAAATTCTTTTGAGTTTGAGGTGCTGTTGAGTTGCAGTTTTTTACTATTTTTGTTCATATTTTGACAGTTTAATTACAAAGTATTTTTGAGGTATTTTGTGCAAATTAGCAATTTATTGTATACTTTCTTTCATTTATATTTGCACTTTATTTCCAATATGTACTCTGCCTTTGGTGTTTGTGATAAAACTGCTAATGGCCTATCTTATATATTTAATGCATTGCCATTAATCATTTATTTGTACTTGGAGAAAATTCTCATAAAAAATAGTTTGGTTCGGCATTTGAATACAAAAAGGTCTAATCTTGAAGTACAGCAGACTCCCGATTATCCGGCTGCGGTTTATCCGGGTTGCGGATTATCCGTGCATGATTTTAACTCTCGCTCAATTTTTCCCGCGATCTTATAAAAAAATAAAATTGGACCCAAAATTATCGGAATTACTGCATTAATGCTAGGATACACCAGGCTTATCATTTCCGTCAGAATCCCGTTCGTAAAACGGAAGCGATCGCGCGCTAGCTGCATTCAAGGGATCACCGAGTTCGTGTTTTCCAAGCCTAGCAGTGCGCGAACGCACTCCGTGATCACGGATACACGTCCGGCAGCAGTTGCAACCCGGGCAACTTGTGCGAGACGCGACTGCGTGGCGTGGTGCCTGACGATGTAGTTTCCGACGTCGAGCAGTTGTTTTGAAGCGTTTGTGCAAATCACTTTTCTGTATCCGCGATCACACAGCTACGAAAGTGTGGTTTTCGAAACCAGGCCTTACATGGAGCATTAATAATACGAGTACAACCATGTTATTGCCGCTAAAAAGATCGCGAACTGGCGAAGAAAGCTCTCATTGAGTCCGGGAAGCACGCTAATAAAGCAGAATAATGGCATAAATAATAATATATTGTTTGTTTTACGTAAATTATGATGATTACAAGACATTGGATTTGATGTTTGGGTTATCCGTGTTTTCCGATTATTCGTGCCGTCCCTCCCCATCATTAGCCCGGATAATCGGGAGTCTACTGTATATTTCAATTAGAGAAAGAATGAACCATTAAATTTAGGAAGAGGAAAACATGATATAGAATGGCCTATGCAGTTTTAGCACACCAAAGTTGAAAATGTCTGTTGGTGGAACAGCTACTTACGTACACTTAGTCTGTGGAATTTCATGAAATATTTATTATGTATATTGAAAAGTTACATTGTGAAAAGCAGTGTTATGGTACAAATGAAGTTAGTATTGTTGAGCATTCATCAATTTCAGCGCATCATTAAGGTTGAAAAGCATTTATAGCTGTTTTATATTAGGTTGATTTCAGATTATATGAATTAGTGGTTATATGCATAAATACTCTTCTGATGCAGTATTAAATCTCAGTCTTTCAAAGTCAGAAAATTTTTATCATATTTTGTATTTGTAAGAAAATGATATCTGGTATTTGAATTTGAAGATCTTTTAAGAGACTAGTGCCATGGCCTTAGTTTTAACTCTTCAAGTTTAATTATGTAGATCTATTTGAATTTCACTTGGAGTGAATGCACTGCATTTTGCTTGAATAATTGATTCTGTCCTCTCTCTTGCATTGGTCCAATTTCTGGTACTTGTAGTGTGGTTCATCTTTCCTCTCTTTTCCATGTAGTGCGAAAGCTGATTGTTACGCCAAGAGTTGATGGGGATGTTGAGTAAGCTCTTGTATTTATCTTGACAGTGTAATTTGCTGAACTTTTTAACTTTTCCATATAAAACACATAAGAAGTGCTTGCACAACACAAAAAATGTATTAATTATGTAGTAAATCACAATTCTAATAAAAATACTTTGGTTCTACTTTTATTTCTGCATCATCATTGGAACCTTTTTCACTAAAATCAGTTTTACTTTCAAATCCCTTCTTGCTTGTATGTAAAACATTATTGTAAGGTATGCTTCATTGTATGCACTTAGGGAAACGCGACAGCTAAGTATGAATGCTGGGAAAAGCCCATGTGACGTCATTCTGGTTCCGGCTGCTGCCATGTGAAGCCACCTTGGTGCGAGGCTATGAGCATTGCTACAACGCAAGCTGCTAGCAGGTAGCACAGTACCCTGCTATCAGGTAGTGCTTGGCTCAAATAAGGATTATTAATACCCTATCAAACGAAGGAAACTTAGGCAATTTTAATAGGTGATTATTAAGAGATGATTCCCTGAGCTCTGTGCCTTGTGCATGCATTGGTAATCTCAGACAATTTAAAACTCCTTACTACTCGTATAGCATCTAGATCCCTGTGACGTCACGTGGAGTGCCATCGCATGGGCACCGAACTGGCCTATTTCAAATGAGGTTAAATTTGACCATTGGCACTTGTCTAAACTGGGATTTCTAAAACCAAATAATTTTTATATTATGTATACACTAATGGTGGTTAACGAATTGCAATCAATGCCTTTCGTTTTCTTTGATGAAGGAAACTACATACCTACCCTATTGCAGAGAACTTATGTTTGCAGCAAGCGGAGCGCTGTTCGAGTAAACGTGGTTAAAATGCAGCATGGTGAGCATAGCCCAAAATCTATAGTTTGGTTGGTAAAATTGTGGGTAACATTATATGCTGAAATATAAGGTATTCATGGAGAATTGCCTGTAACTTTTAATTCACTAATATATTAGACTTTTACCAGATTAAGCCTAGAACCACTTCTCAAGTCAGCTGCTTAATGTTTTCATCATTATTGCATTGAAATGGTTTTTGAAAGTCGTCACCGGGATTGCTGATGGGCAGAGAGATCCAAATTTCTCGAATGTCATTAGGGCTGTGAATCTAAATTTTCGTTTGCAATTGTGTGATCAATGCAATCCATAACTTTTCCATGGCATTCCTAATGATTGCAAATACTATATTACAATGTATGGAATGATTGGGTTGCTCTGCGTTCATCACTGCAGTGTAAATATTTTTCAAAACTGATTAAAATGCACCCAAAGGGGCAACATAAATCAAGCTACAAAGCCACACTGAAAAGGACATTTGAATTAGTCCGAAGTGGACTGTGAAGAGTGTGGGTAAATTAGGTGTCCCTAGGGTTACACTTTAATGTTATAATATTATATCATTACATCATTATGATTAATGATGAATCTTTATCCTACCCAACTTTAGGCAGAAAGCCTGCAGGCTTCTGCCTAAAGACATGTCTTCACTCCTGAGCAAGAATCTATATCGACCGATCACTTAAAACAATATGCTTTTATAGAGTCACTATAGTAACTGATTTGCATTCGACCTTGCAGAAAAGTTAAACATCAAGCTAAGATAAAGATACCAGAATGGGTGGCAAGGACTGGGTGACTGGTTTTCAGAAAAGGAATCCGGCATAGAGCTGAAGGCAAACCAGCCTGAATAGAGTTATTGCTCTTAATAGCTCTGAAGTCGATTTTAACCAGAATTCGAAAGTTCGAATGATTTTAACCAGAATTCGTAGGGAAAATTTTGCTGGCATTAAGGTGGACAACTTAATTCAATCATCTATCTTGAAACTTTCATCGTGTTCAGATTACTGCTGACCTCAGCATATGCATTTCCACATTTAGCTTCATATTTTTTTGTATATAAAGGTCAAGGGAGTTGGACCAAATTTACACAGCAAGTACATGTGTAAAAATGGGTGGATTCTCGACTTATTCCTTACACCATATTTCGACTCAGTATACATGAGTAAATTTCTCCCTGTGCTGTATGAGCCGGCTTCAAATGTTTCCATATGGAGGAGACCGGGATATATGCTGTTCAAAAACCTGGTAAGATACACTCTGAACAACTTGTATGATGCCCTTGTGCATTTTATTTGGATAGTCGGGTTTAAAAGCTGACAGTTTAAGAAATATATAAAATAGTCATTCTATTTAAATGAAACGAATGTCAAACTACACTTATGTTTAATTTAGCAGGCAAAAATATATATGTTTGGCTAAATGTATGGCAAAAAGTTTATCCTCCAAGAAGGTAAACTTCTTCCAAATTGGCCAATCTCAGGTAACTGTCATTTGTGCACAAAATGCTTCCTGTTTGTCAGATTCCTGATCACCATAAATTCAGGCCTATTAGCTCATTTTGTTCTCATGCTAAACTCTTCTTTGCCATCAGTGTTTCCCCATTGAAATGGAGACAAATATTTGAGAACCGTATCAAGATGGCCCTGGATACAAAATCACAGCTTCATTTGGGGTTATCATCATGTGATTGCCTAGTGAAGTTGGATGATTTATTGTGTATCGGTGTAGGCGTCGATTGCAGTAAAACTTTGTGGGGGATGGTCCCCCGTGAGGTCTGGGGGCATGGAATACCTTCATAATAACCTCATCAAATTTTCTGGGGACATATCCTGCATATCAAATATTGGGGGGATGCATATGTGCGAGACGCTCAAAAATAAACAAAATTTTTAATAAGGTCCCGTTATCATTGCGTTCGTTTACTTTTATGTAATCACCCAGACTGCACTGGAATTTTTCGTATCTGCGGATATGAGGGCTGACTATTAAGAAGCTAGAAATTGTGCTTATAATAAATATATAATATATTTATTAAACGGGTTAATAGAAAACCCTTTATATCATTGTACGTTGATTGCAAGTATTCAAAGTAAAAAGAAAAAAAGACACATCAAGGGTATAAAGGAAAAACTTCCAAATTAAAGTATCATATAATATTTTAATTTTCCATATGCCATATGGCAAAAGGATATTTGGTAACTAGTGCATCCTGTCACATATTGCATCCACTTCACATACAGATGCAGAATGGGCTATTCTGGCTGGGATGGCATTTGTAACAACTGAAATAAGACTAATTTTAAATAAGAATATATAGATATTACATTGCATAAAAAAAGCAAAACAGTCAAGAAACATTCCTTCTCGCATATCATTTGACGTACAAAAAATATTGGGGGGACCCAAACCGAGGATCTTGCCCTGGGAAATTTTATAAGTAGTGTAAGGAAGTCGCTCGCCGTCTCGTGCCAGCTCGGTTCCGCTCTCGGTGTAATGGAAGAATCGCAGAGTCACGTTCGAGTGATGGGTCCAGTATCTGAAACTCATAAGACGTTGCAACCTCTCGCGTGGGATCCATCCTCGTGCATGAATCTGACACCTTACTCCAATTAACAACTTGCAACTGGCTCTCGCGTGGGAATTGGTCTCCGCGTATTCCTCCAACACTTGATGCCGTAACACGTTGCAGTATCTTGGCGTGGGAAGGCGTATGATGTGCAAAATCATGCGGCCTCTTTCCGGCCAATAGGAGGACGCTGAGAGGGTCACGAGACGGACGCGACACGGGAGAAAGCCTCTTGGAGGGAATAGACTGGGGAGTCTTACGCTGTATCTCGGAGGGGGAGTTTGTATCTGTGCTAGTGACAATTAAACGTGTGGAACCAGACTTGTCATATCATTCTGTCTTCTACGAACCTGGCCCTTCCTATAAGCTTAGTGCTTGCAGTAGTGAGTTTTATAAGTTTTTTTAAAGCATTTTAGAAGAGTCGTATGATCAACATTAGAAACCTGATAACTTGAATCTCGATATTTGGACACTCTGAGGAAAATCGACAAGCCTGACACATTTTTTCCTCACATCCAAAACGAATTTTTGAGGGGACTCGGGCCCCATGGAGTCGGCGCCATAGGCGGATCTAGGGGGGGCACGTGCCCCCCCTCAGAGCCTTAAAAATAGGCAAGATTTGTAATACGATCCCATTATCATTGTATTCGTTTTGTATTGCGAGGTATCCTTATGCCCCTCCCCCCCCAGAACAAAATCCTGGATGCGGCCTTGCTTGTGCCCCCCCCCCCATCTAGAAAGAAATCCTGGATCCGCCCCTGTATCTTTTGAAGGTGCTTGAAGAGGAAGTAAAAAAAGTCAAATCCCTTGAGATTTCATTTGCATCTCTCATTGTACGGTATATAGTGGCATGTAAAAAGAATATAATTATTCAGTATAGATAAGGAACATAACGTTATGTTCCTTATCTACTGAATAATTAACGTTAATGTTAACATACGCTTAGGTTGTTAGTGAAAAGGTTTTGTTTTTTCATTTCCTCTAACGACGAAATAAATATATTAAAACGATACACGGGGACTGGCAAATTCATATGCATCGATAAAATTGCATCATATACGCCCTAATTTCATTAAAAGTCGTGAATTAACATATGACACACTGGTATCCAGTTCGTATTTGGATACCGTTGGATACTGATATACCCTTCGTAAATGATCCGTATCCGGTCTGGGACTATTTTCTTACTCGAATGGGGTGGACGTACATGGTCTCAAACTGATCAACATATATTGCTATGAAAAATTATCAATAAAATATTTTTAATAATTTTTACCCCCTGAAATTTTTAACAACATTATTCGAATCCTGATGCATTACTATACGTAGGCCATGGCCTCCACATTGACTAAAGGCGTTATTTACATATGCAATACATATTAACCGTGAGGAAGCATGTGAAATATTATACCACCATTGACAGACAATTTCTCCTCCTGAAATCTGTAGAATGGTTTACCATGTCTAGCTTTAACTAATTTCCATCAGTTTCATTATGTCTGTGATGATAACACGGTTAATAAATTCGTCTGCCGACCGAAGTACGACAACGATTATAAATTTAAGCAATAAATGTCCATGAGACCTCTGAGATAAACAAGGCCACATCGCCTCCCCGCGATCCGCCGCCATTTTTATATTTCGCCGATCTCTTACCTCGTGTAAAGTCGTGCTGTGTTGCCCTTTGCTACGCTATTTTCAAGAGTTCTCTTAAGAACTATCATCATTCATTTAATTCTTTCATCAATTATCATTTTTTTATCATATACCTACCATCATTCATTCATCATCTATCTTCATAACTGTTCATAACTTCATCGTTTGCCTCGCTTCCGTGAGAGAAACTTCATTCATCTCGGCCGTTCTATCTCGCAACTGCGAACCGAGTGCAGCTGTCTAAGCGAAATCTTGAGGGTTTTAAGCTTTGCACAAGAAAGGATCTTGGTGTACTGAAGACTGAATTTCAAACTTTTACTTCTGGGACTACAAGTTTTGTTGGAGTCAGTTCGTGCCACAAGGACCATAAGCTAACCCCAAGCTAATCGGGGTAAGTTCCGGGCATTTCCATGAAAGTACCCGTCACCTTTTCTTCTCAAATTAAAATTTAAGCTGGAAATACTTTATCTTGATAAATCAACAGTAAAATGATGAAATTTTATGAAATCAGTATTTGATTTGTTCAAAAAACCTTGCTGATCGTTGAATTCAAGATGGCTACCAGAGATTTATTATGAACTATTTCATCATAATTTACTAAGTAATATTTATAAATAAACAAGGTGAGCAGTGTTCCATGCATGTTTTGTCTTCTTTATTTCTTTGGCAACGTTTTGAAACAAATATCGACTTTCATATGCGATTAATACCGAGTTTAAAATTCGCATGCAAGTGCACATTCAAGCATGGTAATTCCGTCACAAAAACTCTAATTTGTTTTTATTTTATCACCATTTTATAACATAGCGATTTTATTTTCTTCCTGGGAAGATGTGATAACTGTTAAGGTATTAGCATAAAATTCTTCCAATAATGCTTGATCGAGGCCATATAGCAAGACGGAATTATATCTAAAATTAGTTAATGTGACGTGTTTTTAATTAGCATTCATTTTAGATATATGTGTTGAATCCATTGCATCTTCGCCTACCTCTGAGCTGATAATTTAGGTTAAATAGGTAATTAACTTTTTAATTAGGTTATGTTAGGTAAATAGCGATGAATTATTTTGTGGGTAATCTGTTAATTAACATATTTTAAGTACCTAGCTGTCAATAGTCTCCTTATCTCTACCATAAAAATGGATTGGTTAAAAATGGCTATCAACACGAGTCATGAGTACAATTACAATACCTAGATAGACCCAGGGTGAAGTAATTCTGTCGAAGGGCTAACCCATAGGATCAAAAATAAGGGGGGCAAGCCATGGTTGTTCAAGTTGTAACATTTTAACATGGAAAAGGTGAATGAAACCAACATTATAAGAAAATTACAACAGCACTTAATTAGTTTCTGAAAATATTTGATCGAAAAAACTATTTTTTAGTTACTTGTAGTATACATACTTGTACCATTTTTCGTGGGTTTAAAGAAAATTTGTTGAAAACTTTTGTTTCAATCCAATTCTTATTTTCCCAGAAACTTATGCGATTTTGCTTCTAGAGGGGGCAGTTGTCCCCTTCTGCCCCCCGCTAGGTACGCCCATGATACTGTCCAAATTTGATGTAAATCTCATATAAGGTAGGTATTCAAATTTAACCTCTCCACCCAGAAGTAGGCAAAGTCTTGTAAAAGATCGAAGTAGAATAAAAAATTTCTTTCAAAGAAAGTGCGTAAAATTAAGAGTGTTTTGCATTATCTTATATTACAATGTGGTGAACCATCTTCACCTAAGACCATTGTGGTAATAGTGAATGGACTTTAAAGCAAATTAGTGCAAAATAATTATATTTTCCCCTTAATCATCGTTACATTACTTGTTAGTTGTCTTCTGACCTATGGCTGCTTGAAGGGTAAGTCAGCCTGAAACAATGGGAAACAGCAGGAAGCTCAGAGTACACAGGAGGGGAAGCTACGTACATTTTTATATTATAACTTGTCATAATTTTACTGTTGATTCAGAGTTGATGGAAGTTAAGCGACCTTACTCTTTTTGAGTTTGAAACAAGAAGCAATTGGTAATTCAATCAAATGTTTGTTTATAACTGTATTATAAATATTATTACTGTGTAGTTTTGACAAAATGCACTACTATAAGCAGTTACTAAAGCATTTTTCATAGCTATTATTAAAAGTTTTCTGAGGACTGTGGATCTATTGTCATACTGTACTGCATCACTACGAAAGATGGTGAGCCTCACCTCCTTGGAAGGCATTTTGAGGGAGTAAAAGAATTTTATCATGAACCTGCCTTATCTGCTTGCATCAGTGTTTATAAAGTAAATAATTTACGAGAATGGAGTGTGTAGCCTGTTGCCAGTATCAAATGCAAAGCTCAAAATTCCCCTAGTCAATGGCATGGGGTATTATTTTGCAGAATTGCTGCATCGTGAATATTAATGATTTACCATTTAAATTCCTCCTCACTTAATTCACTCTTCTTCATTAAACACAGTTTTGTTTGGTCACTTGAGACATGTTTACTACATAGTGCATGTAGTCTTAGCTGTGATATTAATCGATTATAGTTTGTAAAAATTTTATCTGAAGGATATACATTGCTTGACTTTTTCTCGCCATATTAAATTGCATGTAACTATTCTTTTCCTAATTTTTACAGAATGCCATGGTGCGTGGCAGAATTTTATCCCCACGGGGACTATGACAACACGTCCATTCAAGTGGTCCCGAGTTCATGGGTTCAGCAGGTGGGCGAAGAACTGATCGCTTTGCGCCCACCAAACTACTACACAATTGCTGCCATTAGACAGGCAGTGAAGCAGGAAAAATACCCAGAAGAGGACTGGGATGCATTTGGACTACATTATGTGACTGAGGATTTTGGTATGCACTTAATCTATGATACCATACGTGGATATAGGGAGGTACGGGGGCATGTGCCCCCTCCAGACCCTTAAAAAATAAGCAAGTTTTCTAATATGGTCCCATTATCATTGCCTTCATTTTCTATTACGAAGTATCCTTGTGCGCCCCAAGAGCAAAATCCTGGATACGGCCTTGCTTGTGCCCTCCACCAGAAAGAAATCCTGGATCCCTGTATGATACTTTATCCATCTCTTCTCTTTTTCTTGTTACTCTTTGCCTGGTTCACTTCTATTCCATCACTTTTTCCATTTTCATTTCTTACTAGACTCACTGACAGATGCCAGAGCCCTTGAGGCAGAGGTTGCTGACTGCTCTGAAATAGACTTAGAGGCGTTTGTAGACACATTCTCGGGGGCCCAGCCCAGGAGGAGGCGAAAAATGAAGAAATTCATATATCCAGGCGAGTCCAGTGACTCTAGAACCTCGGGAAGTATTCATGATGAACAACCCAACCTCCCCTGTAAGTAAACCTACTCATTATAAATATTAAAAATTGACTAGGTTATAAAATATACATGTGCTATAGATTTGTGTGCCATATTTGATTGGGTAACGTTCATCTTTCTCTTTGACTTACTCTCCTCCTCTGTCTTCTCTTAAGGCATGGCAGTTTTGCCTCAAGATGCTGCAAAGGTGAGTGGCCAAAACTTGAGGGTGAAGCATCCAGGAAAGGGGACCAGGGTAGTGGCGAAATTGGAGATACCCAAGAGGCTGGACAGCACTGTTTCTGCTGTTCATGACCCTACCACGCAAACAAGTGGGGAGTTGGAGGATGACTATACCTCTCAGCAAGCTGCAGAGTCGAGGGTATGTGCTTCTGGCCGAAAACTTGCTCTGTCATGCAGCAAAGGGAAAAGCATTGCCTTTTCAGGTAGGAAATTCAGATCAGAAGATTTGGATACATTATCTCAAATAATACATATCTTGAATTTCCTTTTGAGCTTCTGTTTGGAAGAGCTGATGCATATTAGTTATTCTTTTCATTGCTCTAAGGCCCAGTTTCACCAACACGGATAATATTCTCTATTATCTCAGTTTTCAAAAACTCGGTTAAAATTATTATCTCAGAAATGTGAGGATCGTGTTTCACCAACGATTTTTTATCTTAGTTTTTAAAAACCGCGATAATTAGAATAAATGATTTGGCTCGTACGTTTCTCATAACTCTGACGTGGGAAAATAAATGACGGTAAGCAACCGTATGACATGGAATCAGGTTTAATAAGCCGGTAAGTGTACAATCAAGTACATACAGATTGAGAAAATGAACAGCAACAGAGTTAATATTGACAATGAGAGTTAGAAAAGCTCAAGTATTACGTTTTCGTGGAAGGATTTATTAATATGCCTTACCGAATACCACGCACGGGTAATAAAAAACAAATGGGGAACCGCGTTTGGCAAGAGCAAGGAATGCGAGAATATTGCGGTAAAGAACTTGTAAGCACCTTTTTTTAATGTATCGTTATTTAAAAATGAAATTTTTTAATTTACCGAGACTCCCAGATTTAAATAAACACAGTTCTCGGTTATTTTGTGCCACAATAATTAATTAAGTCTCACATTGGTAAAATTGCGATTTTGAAGATAACGATGATGTTACATAGGTATTAATTCAGGAAGAGGACAGAGATTAAAGGTTTTTGTATATATATGTAAGAAAATTCAAAGAAAGGCTTGTAACATTTAAAAATACGAACATATTTTGGCAAGAGTTGTCAGAATCATTGGTTCAAGAGGAGCATGGGCATGGAAAAGCTCAAGTTTTAGAGAAAGGAACGTGAAATTGCTTTGACGAGGTGGATCACGTATCCTATATCCTATAAAAAAATTTTCCTCATGTCTATGCTTGCTTCAATTAAAATTATTCACATACTTGTCGCCGTATGATCAAAATGAAGATGACAAAAAGAAAGCTTCGAAAAAGTTGTTGTGGCGTAGGCTGAAACCCTGGCCCACAGAGAGTGAGTACTGAGAGAGACTATTGTATAATACTTGTTAAAAGTACGGCATGAAAATTAATTAATTACTGCCAAACTAAGGCCCATTCATTAGAACCACTACCAGTTTAGAGATGTGTTCGCCATTCCGAATGCTATAAAATATACGGCATTGGAAACCTCCACCTTCCCTTGTGAGTAAAATTCGTCTTCTTCAATGAGAGCGAGAACTGCCTTTGCAGTTTCATTTGCCATTTTGGGATAAGTAAATAAATGTACTTTACCATATATATTAAAATAATCTGCACGCTCATTTATCCATAATGAACTTGGTCTCCGAAAAGAATGTCGATATTCTTCATCGCTGTCATTCGTATTTTCCGAGAGCTGATGAAGCTGCATGCCCACCATGCCACGTTACATCTGCCCTCAGATTAACTCGGCCGATGAACGGCGGAATATCATCAGTAAAAGTATAAACCGAGATAACAGCCCACAACCGAGTTAATGTATCTGATGAAACGCGATTGTTGTAATATCTCAGTTTTTGGAGAATATTATCCGAGTTAATTCAATTATCCTCGTTGGTGAAACTGGCCCTAAGTAGGCAATGATTTTAGTGCTTCTTGAGGATATATGGTACACAGTAGTTATGACAGTTCTCTCAGGATTTTGATTGCAGAGATACTCTTTGTAAGTGCTCCATTTGCACTCCATTCTTAAGTTATCACACTCAAAACTGCATTTGACTTTCTCAGATTATTTCAAGTAAGTTTTTCATGAAAAGTCAACTAGTCTACAGTTGATTCATTCAGAGTTCTCACCATGTTTAACAGTCATAAAATGCCAAAGGCTGATTAGCCTGCCATCCATGAGTAGTGTACTTTCATGCATGTAGTATTGTTGTAATAGTCAGTTTGATGAGTAACCCAATATTTACATGTTCAATAGAGCTGTTTCCTTGAAGCAAATTATTAACTTTGGCAGTCAATGATTTTAGCTCTGTTGAGAAGCCTAAGAGGACTTTGTGCAAATACAAAATAATCACTGAACATTTTATGGCATGAAATCTGATTCCCTGAAGGGAATATGTATCTCAAGAAAGCAGACTATGACTTAATATATTACTGATACATTGGCAAGGCAATGAAGACTAGTGATTCCTATAGTGATACATTCAGTCATTATTATGTTTTCTCAAATTTATCAATCAGTTTTTTCCTCTCTTTTTGTTAGGTATGACTCCACAGCAAAGGACAGAAAGCATTAGGAGGAGAAACACAACTACCGCGGAAGTAGGCCCTCAAGTGTGTTCTCCTGTGCAGAATACCTCTCAGCTGAGAAGTTTGGATGGCCCTAGCCTCAATGGTAAGGGCAAGTGTAAATTTCAATCATACCAAATAAGTGTTATGCTCTCCTCACTCATACTATTTTGTATTTGGTATTTTCTGAAAGCAAGGCAATATATATTTATGGTTCAAATTTTTCCTGTTTGGATATAGGAAAACTAAAGAAATTTTTTGTTTCAGATATTATGTCAGCTATTCAAAAAATGAAAGGGCAGATGACAGTAGAGCATGCTAGCCTCAGCAAGAAAATTGATGCGCTCACTATGAGGGTGGATGCTGTGCTGCAGCAGAAGGGTGGTGCTTCTTCTCATGGTAGAGAATATGAGTCCCTTCGTGAGCTCCCGGCAACATCCGAAAAGAATTTGTTAGCTGTGGAGCATGATATTGAAACTGATTTGGAGTACCGGAGGTTTTTGGTAAGTTTTCCAAACATATGTGGTGCAAGGCAAAGATAACTTTCCTCCAAACATTTTGAAAAATTAATTTTCCTTTTTTTCCGTAATATTGTTTGACATTTTCATCTCTGCTTTGTTATCCAGATTGACTATTTGAAGATGAGGTGCTCCAGACGTTTGCCAGGGTCTGCATCTGTCACTAGATGTGTGAATGATTGTTGCGTGGCCTTGTTAACAAATGAGTTGGCGACAACTTACTCCATGACGGGCAGGTCGCATGGAAAGTCCTCATTTTCCACCAAATTTCCGAATCTGATACATGCTATCTGTTGTAAGTTCTTGATTCGTCACTTTAAATTGTGATGAAACAGGCTCCAAATGAGTAAAATTTTATATCATTTTTGCAGTGACAGTAAAAGAAAAAGGAGAGGGAGTTTTCGACCCCAGCATCCAGGAAGTCAGGAGTCGGATGGGCGAATGGATGCGCCAAGCATTGCGTCGAACAGAGGCAGGGAAGGCAGCAAGGACAGCGTACTATGAAGCTCAAAAATTGGGGGCCATGTCAGCTCTTGACTTTGATTATTAAATTTGTTATCTGATTGGTGAATAAATTCTCGTGTATGGATCTCAACCTCTTATTATCCCTCTTGCTTTTAATTTTCGCCTCTGTTCAGACTTAGGGAATTGGATGCAGATGATTGAATTTGGGCAGACATACCCATCTCACGGTTTGCCAAGTAAGTATGAGACACTTAAGAATGCTGCATGCTAAGGATGTATGAATTAGCCGTGAGAATTTCACTTTTCGCAGAGTTATTGAAGTAGTGGTGTAAGTTTTTGTCGGTCATGAGTTTTTCATGGTAATTTGAATTCATGGTATAGCTTATTTACCTTCTTGAACTTCCAATTCATGACGTTCTCTGCTGGCATTATGGCGTTGGTAGCTATCGATTGTGTTACGTTCGATATATTTTTTGATCGTGCAGGTAATGATACATCTAATCTAACGTTTTGACCTAATCGATTGCGACTAGTCTGAGTACTGTAATCTTGCATGCTTTGAAGTGGACATTGAAATGCTTTGCGATCTATCAACAGACCATAAGTGGATCGTATTAAAGTGGACGCTTAACTCGTCATTTCTCTTATTGAGGATAGACCCGTTCTATGGGACAAGAGCTTGGAAGGATATAAGAATAGGACAGAAAGTAATGCAGCATGGGGATAAGTATTTCTAGAGCTGGACCCTGGATTCAACATTATGAATGCCGAAAAAATTGACAAATATGGTATGTTGTTTCTTTATTTTTATACATACAGTTCTTAGAGGACTTACTTCCAACATGAAAATACATTATTTTAATATCATCATAAGAATAGTCATTGCAATACTATCAAATTACTAAAGAATGACTGAGTCAAATATAGCCCGATATATTTGTGAAGATAATGGAGGATCTTACCTTAAAGATACAGCAAGTCTTTCCGTCGGTGAAATGGCATTTCTCATATTGCTATTCTGCTTGAGGAGTAAAGGACTCAGTCAAATGAGGAGCTCATCAAAACTGGCGATTGACTTCCTAAAGTAGTTGAACAACTTTCTCTCATCATTCCTCAAATCTTGATACAAGGTGATGAAAGCACCGGTAGATGGTCTCAGCATAATCAAAGGATGAACCCACTTCCTGACAAGTAAACTTTTTTCTTTAGATGAAGGTAATATAAATATAATGATTGTTCGCGCCTATCCATGATTACGACTCAAGAACTAGTGAATAAATGTCGCTGATGGCCGTGCCAATTGCTTTCCGCACTGTTCTCTGTATTCCACGGCGCCGTGCCGTGGACAGCGGCCGGCGAAAAGCAGTCGCGTCTGTAGGGGAACTAAGTGGATCGTATCCATTGAAAAAAAAGTGACGGAGCGGCATAGTATCCCCTTGGTCAATAAATACTATCTAGATGCGGAGGGTGCTGTGCCGTCTGGGCAGTAATAGAGCTAAATGTAGAGGGTTATTGAAAAGCTATCTTTCACGCGTAAATTTAGGATCTAAAGTAATATCTCAAGTAAAATAAAAAAGAAGGTAACGAACCGAGTTGGTAAAACGCAAAAGTCAGAAAATCATCAAGGCGACTGCGACCATTCCATCCAAAAGTGAAAATAAAATGTGATTTAATTGCTATTGATCGCGAGTAAATAAAAAAATATAAGTTGTCTGAATGAAGCACAAAAGAAAACTGTCGTTATTTTATAGACGCAATTAAAAATATATTGATATACTGTAACGGTTCGAACCGCGAGAGCCGCCCGCTCGACTCCCGTTCGATCTCTCCCCGGACATGTGATAATAAATTCCCCAATTCCCAAAATATAAGAATTACCTTTTCAGAATACCACAAATACCAGACTTAACTTTTCAGGGCCCCAAATCAAGTCCCCCAATTGAACGCGCCCACACGCACACTCACTTACAAAAGGATTGAAGGCACGTACTTGTGGCAATAGCAAATAATAGCAAATTCAATAAAATCCTTTTCAAAACTGATTTTAATAAATTAAATGACATTGATCCAAAAGTTTACACATAAACCAAAATATAACCCAATCACAAATGATAAATCTTCTTCAATAATACAACGGCGTCACCTCCAACATCAAATTTACCCACACGTCTTCTCCTTCAAAATACCAATATCACTTCACCAATGATTATTATCCAAAGACAATGATATTTTCCACTAGCAAATACATTAACGCGCCTTGGTCCATGAACAATGTGAATGGTGTGAAGTAAGACACACAAAAGTTACGTTCAAGGCAATTATGAAATCATAAATAAGTCAGTTCAAATGGCCACCCGTCTTAAATCAAATGATATGCCAAGTAACTACTAAGATTCATAATTATTGCTCGATCTTCTCACCGCGAGCACTAAGTCTTGCAGGGCCGTGACGAAAGACCATCCAACAGCGAATTCACTAGGGCCTTTAATGGAGAGTTTCGGAGGGGGGGACAATCTGGATTGCAAAGGACTTTTATGGCGTTGGGAAATTCCAACGTTACGTCCTTCTTTGATGTCCAAGCCACCCCTCGCCAGCAGTCCACGTGCGTGTAACTCCAACCACCTGCCGAAGTCGTGCTACCACTGCTTGTCACGTGACAAGCAGTGGTAGCACGACTAGTACGACAGTACTGCACTTACAATTCAACTTGCTTCGTGCCAGAGCGTAGGATAGAGAGAGAAAGGCCTCGCGTCTCTGCCTTTTATCACCTCTCTTTTACCCATAAACACCTCCGATTCACACTAACGCCCTCTGTTACACAATTTAGAGGCGGGTTTTCAAATACCTTCCGGGAGAGAACCACAACGTCGACTCTCCCGGAAATCCAATTCCACACTATTTCACAGCATTTCACTTACACATAAACAAATATTATACATTTAAAACATAAAATTACCCTTCACACAGATATTTTGCGCCGCCCTTTGTTCCCCAATGCCAAAAATGTGAGTGTGCGCGCAGACGTAACCCCAGCCGCGATATATTATTTTTACGCGTCGGGCCGACTCCGATCCGTACCGTCACAATACACAACCCGCGTATATTAATTATTATTATAATATATAGGCCGCTTTCAGACGGGACGACTTTTCGCCGGCCGCCGTCCACGACGCCGTTCTTTCAAATAACAATATGTCTCTATGGTTGCCTTCAAACGAGTCGAATCGCGCCGTTGACGGCATGGCGCCGTGGTCTCCACGGCACCCATTTCAATTCGGCACGGCCCTGCTCCGTCTACGGCGTGAAATACACACATTGCTTGCTACCTCGAGGCCGCTTTCAGACGAGAAGACTTTTCGCCGGCCGCCGTTCACGGCACGGGGAGTGAAATTGAGACCGCTTTAAGACGGGACGACTCCCTTCATTTCACGGCGCCGTGCCGTGAGCGGCAACCGGTGAAATGTCTGTCTCGTCTGAAAGCGGACTTTCTTGCCCAGGGCCGTCCACAGACTTCTTGTGGCCGAGGGTAGAGTTTGGGTGTGAGGCTCCCTCCCCCGAAGAGAAATAGCCCCCTTTACTCTGTGGCCCAGGGCAGTCCGCCCCATTTGCCCCCCCTCTGGGCGGCCCAGTACAGCCCTGCAGTGATCAGGCAGCAAGGAGGTGCAATTTATTAAATGGCTTGATCTCATTCACCATCTTTTCGGCATGCAATTTAAAAAATGCTGCAGTGTCAAACTTTTTCATTAAAATCCAATTTTACACCCTTAATAGTAGTAAATAACGCACTAAATTTCATATCAGAAGAAAGTCCTCTTTCAGACATATGTTTGGCACTACTGGCCGTCCATTTGGGACTCACGGCGAAAATTTGGAAGAGACTTTACCAATAACGCAATATCTGCCCACCGTGAGAGGTGAAGAAGTTTATATTATTCGTATGATTTAGCTACTTAAGATTGAGCATGACTGAAAATATAGATGTTCTGCAGCTTTCCAGCTATAAATGAGCTATCAAAGACATTAATCTTAATTTGTGGAGCCATGTCAAGACGAGTTCATTCGTATCTTTTTCACCAGATTTTCTTTATTGCAGATTATATTGATGACCTGGTGAACTTCGTACTTATCACCTCCGAGCAAATCGAAAACTAATGATGTTATTATGGCTGTCGGATGGCATCCGATGCAATGCTATTTTGAACATTTGGACTAAATCATTATCTCGATGAAGAAACGTTTGTAGTTCTTGGACAATAGTTCGCTTCAATGTTGGATTGTGAGCACAACGCCAATGAACAGGGGCGGTTTGGGATGATTGGAGGCCCTCGGCTGGGGCTCATGATGGAGCACTCCTTATCGGGGAATCCTGGGGTCCTTCCCCGATATAATTTGATAAATTCAATGAATGTATTTTGACGCTATTCTGGCTCTCAAAACTAGGTAAAATTTAATAAGAATTAGCAACGTAAGAAAAAATACTATGAAAAGTGATAACTTCACAGCTCATAATATTTAAAAATGTATTTCGGTTATATTATCTATTAAGTGAATTTGCTCCTTGAAACTGCTCTGAAATGCAAATAAAAATCTAAAACAACCAGTGGCGTATACAGAAATCACTGAAAGGAGGGGCGCAAAAGATATTTTGAGCTGCCTATATTTTTATCGTAATGAAAAAAAATCAAGTCACATGCAAAGTTTTATTCAGACTCATTATACACATATACAACACAATGCCATCTTATGATATAAAAAAGTTACAATAGTGGTACTGCAATGTTCGGCAATGAAGGTTGCCCCGTAGGAGGGGGGGAGGAGGACGCGCCCCCATATGTATCCGCCACTGAAAACTTCCCTTTTAAAGGAGAAACAGATATTCTTATATCTTTTGGCACAATTATTATATTTTATTTATATTTTTATGTAATATATTTAGACTGAGTATGTTTTGAAAAGGCAACTAATGAAAAAGTAGAATTTTGTAAAAGCAAAAAAACCTTGGTTCAAGTAATTCCCCATCAGTTAAGTGGGCCTCGTGGGTGTCTACATATTATTGAAAAAGATAGTACGTGTGATACTGTGGCGTAGTAGTTACGGTACTCGATTTCCATACAAAAGTCCCAAAATCTTTTCCCGAGTACGGTATTTTTATTTCATAATGTCCTCCCTACGGCGAGGAAACGTGGACACTGAGGAAAGAAGACGAGAGAAGATTGGAGGCATTCGAGATGTGGGTATGGAGAGGAAAAGGAACGACGAAGTGCTGGATATGGTTGGCGAAGAGAGGCAGCTTTTAGGTGAGATACGGAGGAGACAGAAGGTATGGATGGGAGGAGTTCTCAGCGGAGAGGGGATGTTGAAAAAGGTATTAGAGGGTAGAATGTTAGGGAAACGAGGGAGGGGAAGGAAAAGTGTAGGATTTTTAGATAGATTGAAATGGAGTAGGACTTAGAGTGAATTGAAGAAGGCAGGGATCGGAGGAAAGGGAGGCTCCCAGATGACTTCTTTAGTACTCCATGTAAAGCTACCTTAATCGGTAAAATACTATATAATATTAAATGTCCTTCTACTTTATCTTTTTCAGCAGTCTGCTGTTCACAATTATTTTCATAATGTTTGCTGCGGTAAACATAAACATTTTCTCACATTATAATATTACGAAGATGGCTGGAAGCCATTCAAGACAAAAGAATAAGCATGCTGACTTCTGGGATCAAATTTTCGGCTTCATTCGGAGAGGGGTTATCAGCAAGAGATTGCTCAGTGGTGCTGGAAAGTTTATTGGGTTCAGCGAACTATACGGACCGATAATTGCGGAGCATATTGCGACCACTCCTACCCACAAAAATCTCTATCTCAAAAATTCAACCCATTCAGGCGTATCTTGAATTAATAGCCCAGAAAAGCGTTTGTGTAAAATTTGAGCTACGTAATCGTATCGTTAGCGAAAATTGATATATGGGGAAAAATTGTAAGATACTGCACCTATAATTTAATTTTTGCCCACCGTGGGGTGTGAAGATATTTTTATAGCATGTATGATACAATTTCCCTCGATTGAACACGACTGAAAATATATATACTCTACCGTTTTCATCACTAAACTAGTTCATAGCTTCATGTCCAGCCTCGGGGCAACCCAAAATACTCTATTAACACACATATAGCATGATGATCCATCAAATTCCAACAGCATACAAACTGCCTCCACTAATAACTCGTCTATGAATCTTTCCTTCTTGTAGTATTAGTTAATTTTTCACTGCACTATTTGTTTATAATTTTGTAAAAAAGTCGTATCAAAAAAACTGCTGCTTGAAAAATAAAAAAATGAGAAAACTAAAAACCAAACAAAAATATTAATAATAAAAAGCATGTAACGGAAAAATTATAATCACGAAATAAAAAGCTCATGCCAAAAAAATGTATTAGATTTAAGTTTCTGTTCACACAAAAACCACACTACACACACAACATATTCACTGGCGCAAAATAATTATTGTTTTGTGAACTGGCTAGTTAGGGTGAATATGGTTCACCGGGAAAGCTTAATCGCGCCTTCGGCGCAACAACTAATGATTGAACATATTTCGGAGGTTAATTTAAAGACCAGTTTATTCTCATACTTATCTGTTCCGAGCTTGTTTGGCACCACTGGCAGTGCGACTTAATACGCTTATTTGTACGAGACTATACCCATAACTCAAATTGTTTTGTTTAAAAAAAGAATTCCCAGCTTCTCCGTCTTGCAGATAAGACTACATTTCTGGGAAATTCGGACTAATGGTGCTTTTTATCTCAACTATGACGGCTTAAAAATACTCGGAAAAGGTCAAGAGTTCAATGTCTGTTCTATTCATTCATTTTTTAATGGAAGATGAATCAGGTATGCTCACAGAAAGACGCCAGCATCCGACCATCTCATTTCTCCCGAAGGTATCAGTATTGGTGTTCATCGGCGTGGTCTATTTCGCTCAACCTTCGCTCCAAGGTCGGGCGTTGAAAGGCAGCGTGGGACTGTCAATGGTCAATCACTTCAACCAGACTGGTCACTGCACGTTCGACTTCGAGCTGTCTCAAGTGTTTCAAGGAAGCAAGAGAAGCTGGCGAGCCAACATCAAGCATGACGTCTACGAACACGGAGGATTGGAAGAGCATGTCGTGAAAGGATTGTTAACAGGTTCTATATTTAAGGATTGTTGAAGTTAAGTGCACTGCACACCAGCGACACCACGGAGTGGTAGTGAACTAACAAGAGTTGCTATTCTACACAGGGTCAGACCCTGGCAGTCCTTGTGTGTGTTTGAAGCGATGTGCTCGCGTTCAGTACCGAGTCTTGTATGGGGCATTATTTTGCCTAAACTTTAATAAGGATAATTTTCACGAACTCTACACTCTATACTATATATTTCATCATAATTAGAGATGCGTGAAAATCGCAAATGCGATGTGCGCAAATAAATGCAACATAGATGCGATGACTGGACTTTGATGATATTTTTACGAAAATTTGCCTTTTCGACGGCAAAATTCGTACATTTTGTGCCGAGCGCAGCTTTAATGCTCCGCCGACACTCACCGCTTAAAGCATGTGAGCGACTGGCCAGCTGCTAGTTGGCTGGGACTCTACGTGGCCGCGAACTACAAGTGGGCGCGGGCAAGATACACCTCCGCCACTATATGTCTTATTCCTTAATTTATTATTGTTCTACAACATAATTGTCAAGAAAATTCTTTATTTTGTCATATAACTATATTTCACTACATTTTATCGTCATCTACCTAATTATGAAAATAAAAAATAGACGCTACAAAATACGATTAACTGTTTTTGAAAGTGCGATAAAATAAAAATGAAAGTGCGATTTTCACGTATCTCTAATCAAAATCAAAAGTTTTTAATCCGAAGATTGACTTGACTCAGCTATCCAAAAAATCCTCCTATCGGCTAAACTTTTAACACCTACGCAATTATTCTGCTTTACGCCCTTTACAACCTCCTTTATGCATTTTATCCGTGGTCTACATCCTTCCACGTGACCCTCAAAGATCATTTTCATTGGACCATCGAGTCTCATGATATGGCCAAATAACTGGTCCCCTCTCAACCAACTGTTTTTAAAAGACTTCTCTCTTGCTCATCTTACAATTAGAACTTTCGCATTTCCCGCTAGAGCTATCAATTTGATCTTCTTCATTCATATATATCACCTGCTGTTTATTGAAGAAGCGCACAGAGATCCTGAATTTGGGGGGGGGGGGGGGGAGGGCTGACCCTTTCCCTTAAACGCCCTGAGAGGACGACTATCAAAACATACGTTTGGACCTAATGCAGAGAGCAGCCTCGCGTACTAAGGGTGATCGTGCCCATCGAACTTCGCAATAATGAGGGAATTTATTCTGGAAAAACACAGTCATTTTATAGTGGCTCTAGTTTTTATACTACCAGCATGGGCGTACCCAGCGAGGGGCAGGAGGGGGCAAAAATCGCATATGTCTTTAAGGAAAATAATATTTTTTCAAGCAAATAATTTGAAAAACTAATAACGAGCTTTAACAGTTTCCTTAAAATGTTGATTTCATTCACCTTTTCCATGATTAAATCTTACCTACAACTTGAACAATCATGCCTCCCCCCAGTTTTGATCCTTGATTACCGGCCCTGCAAACTATATTTTAAAATACTTTATGAGTATCGAAAAGCCACTAGTCTACGCATATCAATTTGGAGACTTTGTCTAACAAACTTAATTCATAATATAGGATGGTTTATTTTCATCTTTATAATTCAAATAAAAAAGCATTAAAAATTAATTCTTTAACTTAATGTAATAATTTTATATTAATTAAAAACTTAGTTTTCCTCATTTTATATTTTCCACATATATATTTTAATACTATTTTCTAAATATTGTTGTACAAATTGAGGTCAATAAGACAACCAAAAACTTCTACATAAAAAGTGTGAAGTAGCATAGTGTGAACCGATGAAAGACACGGAAACAGGTTTTAAAAAACATTTAAAATACGGAAAAGGTAACCACACTGCAGAACCTAGAATTTTCTCCTCCAACGCTGTATCCGTTGAACCGTACTGCCCCTTCCCAGACGGCACAGAACCCTCCGTATCTAATTCGTATGTACATAGTACCCATTGACTAAGGGGATACTATGCCGCTCCGTCGCTTTTCGTCAATGGATATTTTCCGTTCGCGGCCTGTCGACGAAGCGCGTACGCAGCATGTGAATGTCCGCTACTAAGCACGTACGATTGGATACGAAGCGCGCAGGAACACGGCACTCAGGCTAATCTCAATCGATTAGGTCGAAATTAGATATATCGTAACTCGCACGATCGAAAAATGTATCGAACGCAACACAATCGATAGCTACCGACCGTAGCGAGAACCTTGATACGAATCATTATGAATTGTAAGTTCTCAATAGGTAAATAACACCATATCATGAATTCTAATTACCATGAAAGACTCACGACCGACAAAGTTTTTGTCGGTTGTGAGTTTTTCATGGTAATTAGAATTCATGATATAGTATTATTTACCCATTGAGAACTTACAAAACTTACTCGGCCACTTAAATAACTCTGCGAAAAATGAGATTCTCACGGCTAATTCACGCACCCCCAGCATCCAGCATTCTTAAGTGGCTCGTACTTACTTGGAAACCTTGAGATGTTAATGAGAGTAAATTCTTATTAATTTTGACACTAAATAAGACATCACATAGCCCATGAGCATTAAAAAGCTTACCCTAAAGCCTGACGAAATAAAATTTTTAAATAAAAATTGCCGATGAAACAGGATTGCTGACACATCTGCTATTAGTATGATCGAATTCATCAAAATGCAAGCAAAAATTAACGTATAGTTCAGTCTCAGCTACTAAAACTTACCCATATCAGGCGCTAAAGTATTTGAAAAATTATTTGGGATGAGTAAAAGTCTCTAGGTCACTGCAGTAAATGTATCAACCTATTAAAAATATGAAAGTCCTGCCAAATCACCAGCATAAACACTTGTAAAATAAAACATGGTATCTCTTAGATCACACCTCCGATTTTATACTTACTTTGCATGAAGTCACCACCGCAAGAAATTTTAAAGAGGCAGGAAAGAAAAAACCCACAGAAATACAATACATATATTATGTATTTTCTATTGTCAACCACAATAATATTTCCAATTTTCTCTTCTATCCCACATCTAATTTAGCGAAACAATTACTCTTATTCTCTTTCGAATCAAAAATTATTTAAAAGAGGGCTGGTCGATACATAAAAACTATCTTCAATACTTTCTCCGATGAACGTCACAGCATCACAGCATCAACATGCACAAATCAAATCCACATCCACAAATATGTCACTTCTGCCACAATGTCTGTCTTCTTGGCGACAGGTAACAGTGAAGCAATGGTACCTTCCTCCAATCTGGGCACCTTCAATTCAGCAAGAATTTTCTCCTCGTCTTCTCGTCCAAGGCCACAGATTATTTTCTGATATCACAAGGTGCGATGTGAAGCTCACACACCTAAAATTAATAAATAATAAAATACCATGTAACTTATTAGGTCAAATCATTTCCAATTTTTGGTATTTGTGCATGAGAAATCAAATTACTATAGGCTCGTAAATATAGTAAATATTTGTATACCTGATATTTTTATTGTTTTAAACTATAGCATAAGATAATTTGAAATGATGAAAGCCGACGATTAATACACCATAGGGCAAGCTAAGAAGCAATATTCGATCCTATAAACTTGGCAGCTTATTCCTAGTTTCTCCTTTAACCACACGTTTACCGAATGAATTAATACAAAAAAGACAACTAAAATGCAAGAATTTTCAAAAGAATTGCTGCTACAATATTTTGAATCACCATTTTTAGTACTGAATAGTACTATAGTAGTTCAGTACTGAATAGTTCGGGATGTTGATGCATCAACATCCCGAAGCCACATCTAACTTAAAATTACATCCAAATAATTACAGCGAGAAAGAGTACATACCTCACAGTTTTTCGTAGGGGTGAAATGTTTTCTTCTTATCGCCCAAATGCACTTCTTCTTCAACTCAGGATCTTTTGGAAAGCTAAAAACTTGAGCTATGTCCCGGAGTTTCCATTACATCCCGACATTACACACACGGAAGGCATTTTTAACAAAAATATCTCACAAACACGTTTCTGAAGCCCAGAGAATGAAATTAAAGAATAAGGGAAACTTCACCATTACAAGACACTCTATTTTTCACAAACTTAACCACAAAAATCCCTGAAATGTGGTGAGACGTGACGTAAAACATGCCATCTCCAACGGCTTGTGAAGGCATGTGATCTTTCTTGGAGGATATGGCTCGATGGCACCATATGGCACCACCCGCGAAAGAAAATAGTCCCAGACCGAATACAGTTTTATCGATGAGATACAATTTTATCGATGCATATGAATTTGCCAGTCCTCTTGCATCTTTTTTCGTCATTAAAGGAAATAAAGAAACAAAACCTTCTAAGTAACTTCCTAAGCGCGATTTTTGTATCTTGATTGTCCACCCTCGTATTTAGGTACGAAAACTTCCTGTGCCGTCTGGGTTATTTCCCAGACGGCACAGAACCCTCCGTATCTAATTCGTATGTACATAGTACCCATTGACCACCGGAATACTGTGCCGCTCCGTCGCTTTTCGTCAATGGATAATTTCCATTCGCGGCCTGTCGACGAAGCGCGTACGCAGCATGTGAATGTCCGCTACGAAGCACCTACGATTGGATACGAAGCGCGCAGGAACACGGCACTCAGGCTAATCTCAATCGATTAGGTCGAAATTAGATATATCGTAACTCGCACGATCGAAAAATGTATCGAACGCAACACAATCGATAGCTACCGACCGCACAGTGGGCGGAATACCCAATCTAGGCGGAAAAAAATATTTTTTTTCTAAATTTGGGAAAAATATGAACTACCTCCATATTTTTGTTAATTTATTAGTGAAAATTATTAGCCAATGATATTTTTAAGTATAAATTCGCTTAAAAATCAATTTTAGCCATTCCATACCATTTAACGGTAGTTAGGGTCTAGTCCTAAACCAGCGGTTTGACAATGGCAACCTTGCATGCACATCCGATAATGGTACTTCCTTTTACTTGCCCAGGAATTGTGATTGTCTCCAAAACTATATCTTCCAAATCGTAGAAAATAATGGCACTTTTGTTTGCGGGGGAGGCGGTTTATGGCAGTACATGCGACAGCGTACGTACGGCTAACAAAGAAACTTACCGTGATCACCCGCCTCCACGAATTCGATTCCGCACAAATTTTGTTGATTTTGACTGAGGCAGAAGTAAAATATAGAAATGAGATATAAATTATTTTATTGTATACGATCAGGTATTCAAATCATTCCTCAAGACAAAACAAAAACAAATATGAGCAGAGCAAGGCTGCAAACATTCAAATAAAATAAAATATCTATTTCATTAATTCACTCAGTACAAGCGAAGAAGAGCAAAATAATAGTTTTATACAAATGGTAAAGGTGGCTAAAAGTTTAATTAATATTAATATACGAGTCAAAATTTTGAATGCATGTAATTTTCCCTGCGGCAGAATGATAATATTCACAATAATGCTATCATATTATTAGTCAATGTCTGACGTTTCGATTTCACTGCTATAATCTACCTCACTTTCTCCTGGTTTCACATGGCTCTTTTAATAATTACAAAACTTCAGCAGAAATACCATTAATTTTCTTTGTACTTTGTTGACGTTTGGATGAAATGAGAGGATCTGAATAAATTAGCAACCTAATGAAGTCATCCTCAATATTTGCGGAACGAGAAATCTTCATAGCATGCCTACTCCTAATTTTTTAAAATCCTTTTCTCTTGCCTCCTGTGCCTCTTCTGACAACTGTCCAATAGGAAGAATGGCTGATTCTATTATGGAAGCATCATGTATTACTTTTATTGGCCGGCAGAATTCAGTGGACGACGGTTGTGGATTTTTCCACAGTATCGTTCAATTCCCCACTAGTCCCTGCATTTCATATAATTCTAGAGGTACCTACGAGAGAGATGACAAACATAGATGAATCATTCTGAGCACCCTCGTTAAGTTTCATAGCGCTGTTTATATACGCTTTGACCACTGCTAGCGTCACACCACCATTTCAACATTAAATGCAGTTCTCTCTTAATAGTGCACTGCATGAGAACATCCTTTTGCACTAGTGCAATGCGTTCGATTGTGTGGTCCAAAAGAGCTAGTAATTTATTTCTGCCCACCTTTCTGGTACTTTTAAAGTTTCCTTAGGAGGATAGCACTGCAATTTTGACTATTTTAACACATCATAAGACGGGTAAATGTTGCTTAATCTGTCAATCGCTCCTGTCCTGATTCTCGTGTACTGCGCCTTTGTCAATCCAGTTTCAATCAGAAGCGCTAGCGCCTCCTCTCCAGGTATTGTGTGTTATGGGGGCGAATTGTAGGCTTTCTTTAGTTTATTAGCCCTACTAAGTAAGTAGTTTGGGTAACTGCTCTCACCATAGCTGCAGCGTCTCGTTTCCCAGAAGAAAGGAGAGAATACTGGGCCGCGAACACGATCTCATCCTCTGTACGCGACTTAATCAACGGCTGCACTCTCGTCCGTTTCGCTCTATCCGTGCAGTGTTTGAACACTTTTCTGGGTCTTCCCTTGGAAGTTGATGGCTTAGCTTCGGCACTAAAGTTAATTCTGAGACGTTTTTCTGTCTCTTTGTTGGGCAGGAGCAATGGGTTTTGAAGCCAGGTATTATATTTTTTTAAACGCCACTTTTTTTAAACGCCTGGCGTAATTGTTTAAAAAATTCCTAATAGCTACACTGTTACACTTCTTAGCATCAATTTCACTGTGACTCAACTCAAATTTCTTCATTAAATAATCTGGTAATGAGTCTTTTGTCTCGATTTTGTCGTGAAGTAGGCTACATAGCTCTCCGTGCGTCACGACAGCGCTCTCCATGTCGCCAGAAAAAAACACAAAAACTATATTTCCGCACTTTTCCGCACCAAATCCTTTTATGGTCTCATTTTTAAATACATTCTCTAGACATTACTACTTAAATTAGCTTGACATCCCTAGAACATTTTTTTATAAGTCAAACCAAACATTTGGTATCACAAAAAGCAAGTATTTTTGCAATGTTTATTTCAAAAAACAGTAAAAAATTTGAAATGGCAAAGGTAACATTAAATATCATGAAAAACGGTGGAACATACCTTAAAAATAGTAATCCAAATTCTACATATATGCCTTTTGCACTGGTCACCTTACTGCAAGCTCTTCACTTCACTGTCATAACACAACTGAGCCTGGTCGGAAATTGGTCTCCGTAGAAAGGGTGCCTTTAAATGGCCATAGCGGCGCTATTTTGCCGAGGGTAGTGACCTCAATGGTGAAAAAGGGTGCTCCAACTATCCCAGGATAAGGCTAACGGCAAAAATTGTCCCAACTGTAAAGTCGGTTTTTGGACTTTTTTCCGCCTAGATCCTGGATTCCGCCCACTGTGGACCGTAGCGAGAATGTTATGAATCATTATGAATTGTAAGTTCTCAATAGGTAAATAATACTCTATCATGAATTCTAATTACCATGATACAGTACTATTTACCTATTGAAAACTTACAAAACTTACTCGGCCACTTAAATAACTCGGCGAAAAATGAGATTCTCAAGGCTAATTCACGCATCCCCAGCATCCAGCATTCTTAAGTGGCTCGTACTTACTTGGAAACCTTGAGATGTTAATGAGAGTAAATTCTTATTAATTTTGACACTAAATAAGATTTCACATAGCCTACGAGCATTAAAAAGCTTACCCTAAAGCCTGACGAAATAAAATTTTTAAATAAAAATTGCCGATGAAACAGGATTGCTGACACATCTGCTATTAGTATGATCGAATTCATCAAAATGCAAGCAAAAATTAACGTATAGTTCAGTCTCAGCTACTAAAACTTACCCATATCAGGCGCTAAAGTATTTGAAAAATTATTTGGGATGAGTAAAAGTCTCTAGGTCACTGCAGTAAATGTATCAACCTATTAAAAATATGAAAGTCCTGCCAAATCACCAGCATAAACACTTGTAAAATAAAACATGGTATCTCTTAGATCACACCTCCGATTTTATACTTACTTTGCATGAAGTAACCACCGCAAGACATTTTAAAGAGGCAGGAAAGAAAAAACCCACAGAAATACAATACATATATTATGTATTTTCTATTGTCAACCACAATAATATTTCCAATTTTCTCTTCTATCCCACATCTAATTTAGCGAAACAATTACTCTTATTCTCTTTCGAATAGAAAATTATTTAAAAGAGGACTGGTCGATACATAAAAACTATCTTCAATACTTCCTCCGCTGAACGTCCACTATCACAGCATCAACTTGCACAAATCAAATCCACATCCACAAATATGTCACTTCTGCCACAATGTCTGTATTATGTATTTTCTATTGTCAACCACAATAATATTTCCAATTTTCTCTTCTATCCCACATCTAATTTAGCGAAACAATTACTCTTATTCTCTTTCGAATCAAAAATTATTTAAAAGAGGGCTGGTCGATACATAAAAACTATCTTCAATACTTTCTCCGATGAACGTCACAGCATCACAGCATCAACTTGCACAAATCAAATCCACATCCACAAATATGTCACTTCTGCCACAATGTCTGTCTTCTTGGCGACAGGTAACAGTGAAGCAATGGTACCTTCCTCCAATCTGGGCACCTTCAATTCAGCAAGAATTTTCTCCTCGTCTTCTCGTCCAAGGCCACAGATTATTTTCTGATATCACAAGGTGCGATGTGAAGCTCACACACCTAAAATTAATAAATAATAAAATACCATGTAACTTATTAGGTCAAATCATTTCCAATTTTTGGTATTTGTGCATGAGAAATCAAATTACTATAGGCTCGTAAATATAGTAAATATTTGTATGCCTGATATTTTTATTGTTTTTAACTATAGCATAAGATAATTTGAAATGATGAAAGCCGACGTGTAATACACCAAAGGGCAAGCTAAGAAGCAATATTCGATCCTATAAACTTCGCAGCTTATTCCTAGTTTCTCCTGTAACCACACGTTTACCGAATGAATTAATACAAAAAATACAACTAAAATGCAAGAATTTTCAAAAGAATTGCTGTTACAATATTTTGAATGACCATTTTTAGTACTGAATAGTACTATAGTACTTCAGTACTGAATAGTTCGGGATGTTGATGCATCAACATCCCGAAGCCACATCTAACTTAAAATTACATCCAAATAATTACAGCGAGAAAGAGTACATACCTCACAGTTTTTCGTAGGGGTGAAATGTTTTCTTCTTATCGCCCAAATGCACTTCTTCTTCAACTCAGGATCTTTTGGAAAGCTAAAAACTTGAACCATGTCCCGGAGTTTCCATTACATCCCGACAATACACACACGAGAGGCATTTTTAACAAAAATATCTCACTAACACGTTTCTGAAGCCCAGTGAATGAAATTAAAGAATAAGGGAAACTTCACCATTACCAGACACTCTATTTTTCACAAACTTAACCACAAAAATCCCTGAAATGTGGTGAGACGTGACGTAAACGATGCGATCTCCAACGGCTTGTGCCAGCTTGTGAAGGCATGTGATCTTTCTAGGATGATATGGCACGATGGCACCACCCGCGAAAGAAAATAGTCCCAGACCGAATACAGTTTTATCGATGAGATACAATTTTATCGATGCATATGAATTTGCCAGTCCTCTTGCATCTTTTTTCGTCATTAAAGCAAATAAAGAAACAAAACCTTTTTAGTAACTTCCTAGGCGCGATTTTTGTATCTTGATGGTCCACCCTCGTATTCAGGTACGAAAACTTCCTGTGCCGTCTGGGTTGTTTACGTAGAATTTAATCGTTGATATTTATGCTCTATCTGAGCGATTAAAACAAAATTTAAGTTCTCCGTGTTTAAGTTTTAAAAGTTCTCCGCGTTTAAGTTTTAAAAGTTCTCCGCGTCTCTCATAAAGATACATACTCCATTGCTCAAGCAATCTCAGTTACCCTAGCGCGCAGCCTCCGAGTCTCTTGTGACTCCCAGCCTAATTGTTTTAGCATCTATGTAACGCTTTCTGTACGCCCGTAGCAGAATTTGAGTGCGAAATAGTACCTATCTTTTACTTTCTCGTCCGAGAATATTCCCACAATACGCTTCACTAATTCTAACTTATTTAGAAGTTTTCCTTCACTTTATCTGTCGCTTTTATGTTGAAACTATCCACTGCACTTACATGGGGATAGTTGGACGACATTCGCAAGAAATGTACCATGGGTCATTTATGTATAAATTTATGTGCAAAGAAAAATTCTTATCTAGGAAAGTAATAATAAATTAAATTGACCTTTTGAGTAAATTTAACAGTTCTCTCTGTTTCTTAAGGACTCTCCTAACATCGTTGTTGTGCCACCAAGGTTTTTTTTTACTATTAAATTTCAATTTTTACGGAATGCATTAGTTGATTCGTTGGCCTAGGATTTCTAAGAAGAATTTACCTGATACGTCAGTGATTTCATTATCTGCTTTTGGTACGTCAGTGTTTTTATTATCTGCTTTAGCTACAAAGTCTTTGTACGAGTTATCAAGCTTCTCGCCGAATTTAATTAAGTTGCATGTATATCAATTAAATAAATATTTCGTTTTGGTTTTACAAATGAGTCTACTCCAATTTTTAACATTGCAAAAATTACTCTGTGATCACTTAAACTGTCAATAATATTGATTTGTTTTATCAACTTATGACGGCTTACTACCTAAAGGACTGTTTTATTTCCTCCCATAGACTTGTCAACCACTTGTGTAAGTGAGTAAATTGCTTTTGCGTTAAGTAAGATCACGCTAATAAATTTCCCTATTCTTTGAGTTCGGTTTGCAGTGTTAGAATCCCAATTTAGAGATGGGAGATTAGTATTTACCCTAATAATTATTACACCATAGCTATCTCTCAGAGTAAAAGCAGAAATTTGATAATCTAATTGGTAAATAATATCAATTTCGAAGTTTAGAGGTCTATAAAAATATCAAACATGTATACTCCTATTGATTCGTTGTTTAATTGTAGACCATACACCTTCTATTTAATTGCCGGTAATTTCTTGGGCGGTACTATTTAAATGGCGATTTAACTGATCGCATCTGTATCTCAGCTTTTCCTTCTGGTTATAGAACTTCCCATATCCTGAAGGGAAAGCTTCACCGTCGCTTATATATCCTCTGTAATCCAACTCTCTATTCCTATGACCTTGCTTCGTCCTGAAATTCATGCTAGATTTTTGCGCTCTTGTTTTTAATACTACGGCAATTAACTACGGCAAACTTGATGTCATATTTTGTAGACTGACTTTGGCTTGATTCCTTTCCACTCTTATGGGTACTAGGTGGGTGAATTACACGGGAAGTGCTTATTATAGTGATTTAATGGGGTGGTTTCCTATTATTTTTTTATTGCCTAAATCGAAAGATTCGTGAAATGCGTACTCCTGGAGTACGCATTTCACGCTTTTAGATTTTTAAATGACGATATCTATTTTTCGCGATTAAATGAAAAGTGAAAAATTTCAAGCGCGCGAAAACGCGACGCGTAAGTATGAATGCCGGGAAATCTCTCCGCGTGACGTATTTCTGGTTCCCGTTGCCGCCCTGCGAGGTGATCTTGAGGTGAGGCTTAGCGCTGATACGACGCAGGCTGCTAGCGGGTAGCCTAGTACCCTGCTGGCTGGTAGCGCTTGGCTTAAATAAGGATTATTAATAACTTATCAAACGAGGGAAACTTTCCAACCTTAGCCAGTTTTAATAAGTGATTGTTAAGACATGTTTCCCTGAGCTCTGCGCCACATGCATGCATTGGTAACCTCATACGATGTATAACTCCTATCTTCTCCTATAGAAACTAGGTCCCTGTGACGTCACGTGGAGTGGCATCGCATGGGCGCCAATATGGCCCTTTTCAAATGAGGATAAAAATGGACCATTGCCATTCGTCTAACCCGGTATTTGTAAAACAAAATAATTTGTATATTATGAATACACTAATGGTGGGTAAAAAATCGCAATCAATGCCTTTCGTTTTCTTTGATGAAGGAAACCACCCTATTGCTTTCCCTGGAGTACGCGTTTTGGATTTTTTTTTCGGCATTACCGCTCCTAAGATAATTTCACGTAATAGGTTTCGTAATGCGGATTACCTCAGAGGCTACTTTTCGTTAAATACCTCCAGTCGTTTAAAAAAATTCACTACTCACTTTTTTATTTCTCGTCGGCTCGGTGGCATACGAGTGAGGGATGCAGGTCGCTTAATGTGCCCACCTCACAAGTTTTCGCCGGCCCGGCCCCACCAGTTAAGTGGGACTCCTGGGTGTCTACATACTTTTGAAAACGATGGTACCTACATTCCGATTTACATCCTTCATCAACTGCTCTTTCTCTCTCATCCGTGGCCTACCTCTACTGTTCTTCACTGGCACCTGCCCTTCATGGATAATTTTCGTTACACCATACAGTCTGATGAATTGTCCAAATTAATTCCCCGTATTTTTCCCAAGGTTTTCAACGGTTTTTTGGGGGGTTTGCACAGCTACTCCCTTTTCTATACTAGGCTATGTCCTTCGCGAAGAGAAGTAGCTAGTAAGTGTCTGGAATTTTTAGTATTTTTTGTGAGTACACCATGCTATGAAATGTATATCGCTGTGTTAAATTTCGATTTTCAGGAGCATCCTTGAGAAGTGCTGGATATGACACATGGCATCCAAAGGAACCAAATCACTCGAGTGGTCGAGCATATTGTGGTGTGATAAACAGAGATGTATTATTGGGTGCTGGAACGTGTTCCAAGAAACGTCCCTTCATCTGTGAATACGACTTATCATGGGGTGTTTGATCACTGACTAGATTAGGTACTTATTGTTCACCATAGTTTGTACCACCAATGAGAGGCATGAAACATTTCAGCAATTTGTTAATTTTTATATGATTGTAATAAATTTAACTGCAATTTCATGAATTTGAAAATCTTTGCCTTTAAACAAAATCATGGCTGTCCTACACAAAGATATCGCATAAGAGTTAAGGTCATGAGCATAAATGTCATGAGTTTGGGTGACCATTAGGCCGGCCCTTATTTTTCAGAGTTGAGAAAATTTATGTTTTCCTAGTCTCAAAATGATCCAAATGAGGTTCATATTCACGTGTTAAAATTTGGTTACTTTAAAATTACGGCAACCCGTGCCCCAAGGGCCCCTAAGTACTGAAAGCCCTCAATTGAGATTTTTGGGGCCGAAAAAGTGCCATTTCTATGTAAAACGTATAAGTTAAGTCTTCTAGGGCCGATTTTCTGTTTGTTTTGACCTATCTCTAAGCGTTTACGAGATATCGTTTGTCGTAATGCAATCCACCCCCCCGGGGCGCTACCCCGCACCTCGGCGCCGCTGAGGTACGGCGCGCACCACTTACTAGAGACTTCCCCTCCACCCTCTCCCCTCCCTCGGCAAAGACGTTGCTCCTGCTGGCAAAATGTAGTCTTTGAAGAAATGTGCTTACGCTAGAAAGAATTTAATTGCCATGACAATACTTGCAATCAAAGTGATCAATTTACTCGTATTTTCACTGACTATGTAACGAGGGCCTCTCGTCGGGCAATGCTTACTAGCTCAATTCCACCAGAGACCCGTCCACCACGTGGGCTCACGGATAGCTAACAGTGGAGAAATTAAGATAAGGACGAAAGAATAAAAAATCTCCAGGGTTCCTCCTGCCCATCAATAAAATACACAATTTCCGTAATACGCAGTAACAAAATTGAAGAAATTTATTTATCTTTAATTTGATGCAAAACATTCAACAAATAAATTTATCGAGAGTCAGACAATATCTCAGTTCTGCTTCACGGAGTTCACTAGTACTCACAATAGGATAAACTAAACTTTTGGCAGCACAAAAGAAAACACCAAAATAATGCATTTTCATTTTCTCCCCATCGGGACCATAAATAATCCAACCCACAAACAAAAGAAATAACTCTTGCATGAAAGACACGTGGCCCTATACGGACCTTTCCCCAATGCCAATGAATTGGAAACAAATCAGACAAAAATACGCGAAGAATTTAATACCCCAAATTCGGGCACTCCAAAAGAAATCATGAAAATCAAGAAAATTCAAGAATGAATTCACAATAACCTCTAGCCACATACCTCAAACCAAATCGCACTTACATCGGCATACACACACCGCCACACAATGACTTTCACCTTTTTCACTATTAGAAGACATTTTCAGGCGAGATGTTGTTCCCTGGAAGTTCGAAGGCAGCGAGCGCCTAGCAAGCTCTTCCCTTCTGCACTTTTTCCAGTTGGCAGCAGCAACGTCATACTAGCAGACGACGCATTCCGGCTGCAACAAGCGAGTACGGCTGTCCGGCGGGAGACCAAATCGGTCAGCCATCGGATGCAAAGGCGGGTTCCTTCTAGCCCACGGCCAGGGGTGACCGGCCCCTCCACCGCAGACCCGTGGTTCACCAATCGATCCTGCGTGCTCAAAAGTCTCAGATAAACATACACTCCATAATAAAAAAACAAAACACACTTGATTACAAGTAGTAGGGAAATAGCGACTTTGGCCCATGACGTCACAACGTCGCCTCTCTCACTCCCAGTGAATTCCAGACACGTGCCGAGCCCATAGCTTCTCCCACTCGAGTTGGATATGTTCCCATTGGCAGTTACCAAGGTCTTAACACGTGCGGTTGCAACGTGACTCCTCCCACTCCCGCATATAAATGACTCCCGAGTGATTATTACCTCATTCAACGTTAACATGGCCTCCAGAACTGTCGCTGAGCTGCAAAGAGATCCCGAAGCCTCCCTGGAGGACACCAATCTCCGGGTGGAGAAGCAGTCAGATCCGGATACTTACATCGTGTACATCCCTCAACGAGGCACAGATTTTGTGCTCTCGGTACTTTTTAACGAAGTTTACTACTGCGTATTCCGACACCAGAGAAAGATATTTGAAGTGATCGGACATAAAGTGACTTTCTCCGGCTTCGAGAATGAGAATGGTGTAGTGGAGAGATTTAACATAACGAACCAGGATGACATCACCGATCCGGAAAAGCGACGCCTCGCGGACAAGCAGCACCCAATCATCTGGTTGGATGTGTACGAGTGCTACCAGCCCCGAGTCTACGCAAAAGGAGGAGGAACGAGGACTCAAAGTGATTGTATTGACGGACCAAAACCTGTTTGTTATACAGACCATAGAAAATCAAAAGTGGATTATGGTACCACAGACGCCATTAAAGGTACCCGTCTGAGAGTGATAAAGTTTATACTCAAAATTGAAGTTGATATGTATATTTATTAACAATAAATATATTAAATACTATACTATGTGTTTTTTATTTCCAAATGAAAGACCAGGGTAAATTTTAACAACAAAAGTTTATTTTCTTCAACCACACACAGATGAGTTTGTTACATTGTTCACCATATACATGGTTTCATAGTTCATTTCCCCACTCATACTTATGTTATAATCCTCTTGAAACAATTGAACAGCACGTCTGAGCGCAGACAGTTCTCTAGCACTCTCGTTTAAATAACCACATTCGATTAAATATCCCCAGATACAATCATATTGTCTCAATTGTATAGCATCGTAAATGATCAAAGTGAACATGATGATGTAAAACAATAAAATGATACATTTGACTAGAAAATCTAACATATTTTATTTCGTATACACCAATCAGCTAGCTTAAAACAATTTTTTCTGGCACATTGTAGATTACCATCCATATGAATTTCAATTAAACAACCCTCATTCGTGGTCAATTTCGTGAATGAAGGACACCCATAAAGTTCCAGATTAGCCACACAAATGCCCTTGGGAAGAAGACTTGTTAAGAAGGCAGCTTTTTGAGCACCCTTTGTGAATAGATATTTAAAATTTTTAGTATAATTGTGAAATATAGTCTCCAGTTCTGAATAATCCACATCTCCAGAGTATTCGCACAAGCCGTGATAGTTGTTTCTCAGCCAAGAAGACTCTTTTGTAAAGAGCAATCTCTGTGGTGATTTAAATAACCACGTATTACAGCATTTATTCTGAACAGCGATAATTGCCAATTCTTTGACAATAAAATGTCCATTGCTACCCGTAAATCCTTGAAATTCGACAATGGCACCCATCGTGATGTATGTCCAACTTACAAGGTTTTTACACCCAATGCCAGGGGTTGAACTTACATCAAGACTCTCTAACTTACGGAACTTTCATTCACGCCAGAGGTTAGAAAGCCTTTCACTCACACAGGCTATTCATCAGCCGAACCATACGCTATGAGTACCATCTCTAATTCAAGTCTTTCAAAATCACAATCTGTGATATTCTTTGCTAATTTTGTGGCGAGAAAATGTCTCACTTTGTCACGACTAGCTGAAAGTCTCTGGAGAAATAAATCAATCAGCTTGAAGAGTTTCACCAAGGCAAACCACTCTTCTTGCTTTAAATTAAAGGTCTTTTTAATAACCAAATGAGTCTTCCCAAAGTAATTCGCATAAGCCAAACAGGAAGTTAAAAAATGCTTTTCTCCTTTGTAAAAGAACAAATCCACATCCTTTTCACAGTTCAAGATGTTTGCCCACTCGCTTTGTGAAACAATTACACTTTTTTTTCCAACTTGATTAAATTGCACAACTGATTCAAAGTCTCTACCAGGATCGTAACCAATACACACACTCTTTGTCTTTGTTTTGTTCAAATAATACACAGTTTGAAGAAGTAAATTGTCCGATTGTCCAATAGAAGGAATAAAATTTCCAGCAGGTTTCTTTCTCTTCACCGGAGGAGACTGATGGTCTGCATCCACCGATGACTGCATGACGACTGGCGTATGGTGACGTAACCGTCCTTATTTAGAGGTTGATGTAGGAGGAGGGGTGGGGGAACAGTCATCCGGGCAAGGATCAACTTCGGTTTTGAGACGGTTATACTGGAACCACTGGGCGAGAGAATGTGCATCTCTCAATGCGCAAGTGCTGTTGCGCAATTTGTGACAAGGATTGAGGCAGGAAAAGGCAAGAAAGGAACATTTTTCGGGAGGGGGACAGTTTAACTCTTTTTCGAGAGAGATGAAAGTGCGTCCCGTGAGATCGGTCAGGAACTCACACTCTGCTTCGCTGAATGCGTAGAGAGCGGATGCACCCTCAGTCATAGCTTCCAAGGTAGTTGAAAGTTCTGTGTGTGAAATGAATCCTTCGTTGAAGGATGTCTCATCTCGTTGTAAGGGGTCTGGGAAACGTAGCTTCTTTCCTCCAGCGATGAGCTTCCCATGTTTCTTGAAACTGCCCCAAAATAAACGATTTGAATCCACGTCGACGGCTGCAAGCTCCGTCACCCCACCTTGGCTATAAGTCACAGATACCACGATCTGCATTCTGCGGCTGTTTCTTCTCAAATAATCACCTCCTCTTCCTGCTCATCGTATTTATTCGGGAACAGCACCGCTGAGCTCTGGGATGACATTTGGCCCGCCGAACCCGCTTGAAGGTCTGATGAAACAGCTTCAGGGCTCGGCAATCGTTGAGATGAGGGATGGTGTGATGAAAGTATGTGAGGAATTTGTGTAGTGTTTGACCTAATGATTTACTAGCGGTATAGAGGCAGCAGTATTCACCGCAAATATCCGAACGAAAGCTTTGAATTTGAACGTGATTCCGAGTAACTGAGAATGACTTTAAAAAATTACTTATATTTGAAACGAAAGGAGGTAAGCCATAAGAATCGAAATACTCTGCATAATTATTATGTAAATAGACTGCAACCCAGTGTGAACCCGGTAATTTAGATGGATCTAAATTTATTATGTAAACTCCATTTCGTGGTGATTTTGGTAACCTATCAGATGCGTAAACTCCGCGAAATATATTGAGTGGTCTTAGTAACCTGTTAATTTGAATTCCATCCATGACTAAAAGTTTGTGATAATGTTTCTGTTTTTATCAATTTCCACTGTTGCATCATACTCTGAGAAAAGTAAACACGTAACCGTTCTCGATAATTCGTTTTCAAATCTCGCCTCTATTCTCACCACACCTCTATCTCCTAAACTTATATAGTCCTCATTACCCGAATCATCGGGTGTTAGATCGAAGACTAGCATAAAATAACCGTGTCCAAACATATCGTAAGTGATTTGATTACCCCTATTGTAATGCTTAATCCCACTTCCTGAGAATATTGTGTCATACGCTCGCGCCCAATACTTTTTACTTGAAAAATTGCATTGTAATCCCTCGGACGGAATTTGCACACCGTTCACAAAGAGTGAAAAATTCTCGAGCGAATAGTGAGAGAGAGCAAATGGATTCTTATTCAAACTTCCCGCATATGCTTCATTATCCACCATTGTAAAAATAATTACATTAGGTATTCGACCCACGATCGCATTGTCAAGGCTTAAAGTTCGTCCACCAGAAGGAACAGTAAAGGTTTTCAACTCGGTACGCTTGTAGTGATATTTGGCATTGTTGTTTTCCAGGATTTTATTATGTGCAACTAAAATGGATGGGTTAATATCGAAATGTTGAACGTATAAAGTTGCGTCTAAAATTTTCAATAGTCCATCATCATTCCCTCCCATAAGATGGAAAGCATGATTAGAGAGCAATAGTCTTATACCGATGTCTACTCGATCCATCATTAATTGTATCTGATTAAAAACATCTACGTGCAGTTTACCATACAACTCAACCTCTGCACTGTTCTTAAACCAACCCTTACGCCTTGTATAACCAGAATTTGAAGTATCTGTCAAGTTAATATCGTCTCCCGTGTCCAACTCCCACCCCACATTTCGTAAATGTGTTTTGCTCGCATCTGTTCCATAATTTAACACATTTTCCAGGTAGCTTCTGTAATGGTAATTATCCTCTGATGGTGTGACCAACGTCCCATTGAAATAAACGTTACACTGCTCGAACAGAGAGTGCAGAATATTGTTCACTACTCCCGGTTGATTGGTAGCGGATTCATTGTAATCAGTCCCGTCTTTTTTGCAAAGTTTCACTTTAAGTCTAAGATATATACTATTCAAATCCTTATACGCATCCCCAGAGTCTTTGATCAGGAATTCTATAACCGATCGATTATCTAGCGAAGATATGGGTTTGTAGGACACGAGTCTTTTTGCCAAGATGTTAGTTTGCACCGGCGGATTGGGCTGAAATAAATCCAACGAAGTCAGCATATGCTCTGCCATTATCGCGAAAAAATATCTCCTCCAACAACCTTCTTTCCTCTTCGACTTCTCATCGACTGTCGCTTTTTTCTTACGCAGCTATGTTTTATTTTATTTAACCTTGGACGTTTCGCGATCCTAAACCCACCCCCAGACATGCCTTTTATCTTTTCCTCGGCCTTGCGTTTCAAGTTCTGACCTGCCTCGTTTATTCTACTGCGCAGTATCTCCTTAACCGGTTTTGTTCCAAGGTCTCCAAGAGCTGCTGCCCCAGCGCTCGCGGCCTCCTTACCAACAGTCTTAAGCCCGCTAAATAGCAAAGGTTTTGCAAATCGCCACAATCCCGCGAGGAAACTCCCGATACCTCGTCCCTTTTGCACCCTATAAGAAGCTCTATACAAGGATCCAATCTCTCCTCCCACCTGTTTTGAATAATAACTATAATATCGATCCATCACCGGCGCCATCTCGTCGTAAAATGATGTACTAACGTGAATCAATTCTTTTTTATAAAGTGTAGCACAACTATCGAGCTTTGCTCCCCACTATGAAAAGAAATTGCTTCACCGAGTTTATCAGCAAAAAGAAATTCAACACTCTCGATATTGTTTTTCTCGACGGGGTAGTAATAAATCGGATTGAAAGTTTGATATTCACCAATTTTGACATTTATGATGCGGATGCATCGACTCAAAGTGTCACCCACCAACTGCGGTTTTATTATATCTGTGTAAACGTAAACATTTTTTGAGGAGGTTGCAATGCTTCTTTTTCCTCTTTTTCCTTTGTCTTCTTTAGTGTAAATCTCTACCCTGGCATCAACGATGATTTCAGCTAACTCATCATCTGTCAACGTTGAATCTTTAAATGATAATCTAATAAGAACAGCCGATAATAATGATAGGTCATTTTTTATCTTTTCCTTGCCTTTTCCACTAAAGCCGGACAAAGTTCTATTGAATAAGTTAGCAAACGAATCATACGTTCCCGGAGACAACGAGTATTTTACTCCGCTCGCAAAAATTTGCGCAGACCGTGGTAATATGCGTTCATCAACTCCAACCTGGTTAATCCTTACACTCAGTTTATCAATATAACGCATTACTTCATTTGAAATGTACGTTTGTTTTTGTGTACTGGAGGTAATATATGGTTTTGCAAATGCCGCCGCAATACTGTCATAAGTACCAATGGGAATTGCAAAGTATGAATCATCTAAAAGTTTCACATTTATAACTTCTTTATCCCCTCGAACTAATCCCTCTTCAGTCCGGGTCCTATTATCCTTAGGAGGCAATTCGTCGGCTACGCGAGGCGCTGGAGTAAAGTTTTCGATAACAGCTGGTGTGTCTTCGGAAACTTTTTTTACCTCAATAGAAGGAATCGAAATCTCAGCTAGACCGACATACCACTCGTTATTTTCTAAATCGATGCGATGACTCAACTTTGTACGATAATGAGCGATTGTATTTCTTGGGAAAAAATCCCTCGAGCTATCGCTGGGTAGTGTAAGATAAAATTCGTTCATATTTTACGCACGGAAGAAGCTGAAATCCACGAGTTAAAAGACGGTGGGTATCCGTCCCACTTGATAAAATACTCCAAATTAGGACCACTCCCCCGACGTCTCAATATTTTCTCGATCCTGTACTCCGTGTCAGGAGACACGTTAACTTTGACTAATTCTTCCGCATAGAAACTACCCTTTATATCCTCCCCGTTCAAATCATTCAATTTATAGGTTGGTATTAGTTTCATTCGATCAATGTTTGTAACTTGAAATATTTCCTTGGTATAATTTGGTGTGTATCCTTTGGTGAATGGAATCCTCTCTTTACTAATCCTCACATAATCACCTTTACTAAATTTTGCATCCGTCTTCTTTAAGCTTTTTCTCCGACTAGCAATGATAAATGCATTTTTAGCATTCACTTGAGAGGGAGCGATCCTAATGCTAGAATGCGTACTATGGTTATAAGAACTGATGAGTTTTGGAAGCACATCGATATATTTGTAAGTTGCGTATTTTGTAAAATATTTATACATTTTTGTCTTGAGAGTTCGATTAAAGCGTTCCACGAGGCTAGCTTTAATTTCTGGATTATTTGTAGTGTAAAACTTTACACCTTGATTCGAGAGAAAACTTTTAAACTTGCTATTAACAAATTCCCCTCCCTTATCGCTCTGAATTTTCAATGGCTTGCGCTCGCGAAATATGACCTTAAATGCTTCTATAATTTCCTCTGGTCTTTTTGACTTGAGAGGACTAGCCCACGCATAACGGGAAAATATGTCTATTACGGTTAAAATGTAACAGAACCCATTGTTGTATTTTTTCAAACTTCTCAAATCATTTAAATCACATTGCCAACACTCATCTATATAGTTTACTTCGTAACGGTTTCTAACAAACTTTTTTCTCGCCGGCTTGTGACGCGTGTACGCTTCTTGAGATTCCAACCACTCGCGAATTGTTTTTATAGGGATTCCAGTCGCTTTATTTAATTTTATATCTGTGGAAAAACCAGCAGGATGTGCGGGATTGTTGTACACGCTAGCTATTACGTCGTGTCCCACTCTGCCCCGAACATTTTTGGTACCCTTTTTCGCTTGCTTCGCCTTGGAATTGGTCTCGGAGATGTCCATCGCTCCTTTGGAGATGTTCTTTGCTCCCTTGGAGGTGTGCTTGGCTCTCTTGGAGTTGCTATTATCCGCTTCATTTTTCTCGGTGGAGAATCGCTTTCGATTTGTTCCTTTATTCGTGCCCATGTCGAATCCAACTCTGAATTTGTCCTCCTAATTTCGTCTAACCGCCTTCTCATTGCATCGCTACCCTCATATAGCCGTGTTGGTGGTGAGTGTTTCACTATCGGAACGTGTACGGGAGATTTAAAGTCTGACACTGAGTCGAGATATTTATCGAGTATTCTTTTATACAAATGCCACTTGTCAATATCCTTGAGCCCTTTACTCGCTAACACAAGTTTCATTTCCTTATCCAATTTACTCAACCTAGCCTTTGCATGACTTCGATCAAAGACTTCGGGACTCACTACGAGCATTTTCTGCAAACTCATTTTCCCAGCAGGCTACCGATCACACCGCTTAAAATCGAACCCAGTAGTAATGGCAAAAAGCCACCTTTTTGTACGAGAAGTGCTCGTTTTCTTTTTACACTAGTTCCTCGTTCAGCCAACTTTCTCAGTGTGTTACGATGCTTGGATAATTTTCGTTTCAATCGCTTATCAATCTTGTGATTTCCGTTTAGAGTATTGAGGCAACAATCGCAAATTGTTTTAATCAACTCCTCGTCCGAGCTATTCAATATGGCAGTACGTAATTTAGGCTTTGCAGATTTTAGGACGTGGAGCAAGTGTTTATTGTTCTTCAATCTTTTCATCGCGTTGGGGCATGTAAATGACAGTGGCCCCGTCTTGGGGAAAAATGTTTGTTCTAAAGCGGAATCTCTCGTCCGTGTCCTGACCAAGATCAAGAACCAAATAACCGAATGGTTCTTGCGTAACCTGTTTATATACCCTCTCCAATTCCCCCGATTTTTCCGGATAGACCTGCCTAGCTAAATGACCAAATTGTAACTTATCTCTGGGATTTTTGAACGCTACAATATACTTTGAATTCAATGATATGTTTCTCGATTGCTGGCTTTGATAGAAAATATTCTGCGTGATCAAAAACACCGAAATGTTAAAATGATGGCTACCTCTGGTGAATAATCTACACACATCTTTGCTGTAGGCTCCCTCACTCATTAAATCATCTATAACGTACAAAGTAGGAACACCACCAAATTCTTCGAAAGGAGGTATTTCGGAGTAAAATTCAACTGGTATTCGTATGTTAGGCTCACTTCCTGGGGCACAGCACCAAACCACTTGCTCTATTGGACTATCTATCATATAATCCAATTTTTCCAAAAACTGCGTGACAAATGTGGTTTTTCCACAACCTGACGGACCCGCGCAGATGCATGTGAAAGGATGTTTCCAGGCCAACGTCATGATTAACACTGGAATCATGATTACGATGAAACTAGTTTTTACCAATTTCAATCATTACCAAATGCCTGATCATGTGTACGCTTTCGCGGAATTCTGTAATGACCCCAAGCAAGCGTATTCATTCCATCCTCGCAAATATATCGTTTATCATCCGATGCATTTAGTGTCACCTTATTTATTTTAACAGTGTATAACTCGTGCATTTTGCTACGGATTACGTTCATCTTTCGAAATTGCGTCGAGTTCTCTCTTTAACAATTAATATAATCACCAAATTTTAGGCATTTTTCCTTGACAGATTTCGTTATCCCCTTTGCCTTCTTTTTTTCTTTACCCGATTCCATCTTGAATGAGTACAATTTGCTTCTTAATCCAACGAAAGCCGTCATAATGAGACCATCGCACTCGTCTTTGAACTTTCCATTGACCTTGTTTTTTTCAGAATAACACGGATGTTCTTTTGGATAATTCGAGGTGTCGAATGCATCAAGGTATTCTAGCATATCTCTGTATACATCATCCGTTCTAATCTCATAAATGAAGCTGTCAGTGTCTGTGTAGGCGAGTGACAATTTATTTTGGTACTTGGGTAGCATGGTACGGTAATGAAAGTCGTACATTAGAGTTTTGCTGAGATCGAGAACGCAGAAACCAATGTATATTGGCTTAACCATTTTGATGGTGGCTTTCCGCATGTGAACGGCTACTAAAGACTCGTTGAAAATTGTCCTATCCAAAAATGTCGATTTATTGATTAATTTTTGAAGTCTTTTTTCGCTTGTCACTAATTGCATATTCATCCGTTTCCTTACATTCTCCATTGTCTTGCCAAATACGGCATTATTCATGAGCTTGTAAAAGTCCTTCTCAAACTCATTTTTAGCAACTTTTCGACGATCTGTATTTAGGTCAATATAGGTCTTTAACCACGAAGACTGTTTGAACTCGATAACTCTGTGCACTTTTTTGAGTATGATGCCTAATTCTAATGCCTGTTTCAGGTTCATGTAATGAATTACATATTTACTTTTATTTTCGAGGGTGGTCAAAAGTTTTTCATGTTTACCGTTAGGTGGTGTCTTGTTTTCCGGGCAAAGAGGGAAATCTGAATGCGTGTCGTGCAGCCGATGTGGGTACTCAAGATCCACTTCGAGAATGTATCCATTTTCACTGTCATCGGGAACATTTTCCACGCTAAAATCGTCAATTTCCTCCTGTTTTAACCACCGAAATTCACCGTAAGGAAGGGGTCTGGAGAGTGCCCATCCGTAGAGATTATTCGCGTCAAGATAGGTTAAATATATAGAATCTTTACCTGGGTCATAACCTGACATGTACTTATTGTTCGATTCACAGTATCTTTTACAACACTGTGAAATTCCTCCGCGAATTCCGTTTTCGATCATGAGTATCATATCGTAATCAGTCAAAAGCTCTAGCTCTATTTCGGTATATTTTAGCATTGCATCAAATGTTAAACCTGGTGCAGTGTAATACCACGCCGGGTCTAACTTGTAGGCTCCGTAGCACACGTCGCGAAAGTTCTCAAAAACATCGGCGAGAAGAGTGACGTCACTTTTCAAATAAACATCACTGTAATCACCGAGTGTCTCACATCCAAACGAAGACCATACGTTCAAAGCGTGACCATAATCTTCATCTGACACATGCTCGTCGTTCAATCTGTTGTAAAAATTATCCTTGTCCGGGAGCAAGGTTTCATCGAGCTTATTCAACGAATCAGTATAATCATAGGGATAAACCCCCTTTCGAGTAACTAGTCGCGTCTTGTCACCAAAAATTTCTGAGGTATTTTTAAATTCAGTCAGGTTCGAGACTAGAGAAGCAAGAGAAGCGGGCATAAATCGAAAGGTATCGACAAAACGAATTTTGAAATTATCCTCTATAGACTTGGAAAAAGTGATATATTTTTCTTCAGAATTTGGAATAATGAATATTTCCCTCTCATCATAGTCTAGCTCTCGTACAATGAAATGCCCATCATACGCGGACAGGTTATGAATAAAAATTGGAAGAAATTGAGGCATCTTATACTGAACATTGCAAAACGAATGAGCTGGACCTCGATACTGTCCCGTCAGGTGATCGTGATCCCTAACCCTATCCTCGTTCAACTCACTCCCGCAAATGTGGCATGTCGATGCGTTTTGGAAAGCGCTCTCTTTTTCCTCTGTGAGTGGTGTTATAGGAATAGTATTTTTGTACAACTTGAAAACCTTCTGGGCTTCATCTTTTATACTTTCAATAAAAACACGTGCTGCATTAGGCCCTCGATACAATACTGGCTCCTCGCATCCGTTTGGAGTCATCATGATATAACAAAAGCTGAATGGCTCATGCTTCTGTATGATGTTAGTGAACGAAGTATTAGAACACGGTTCGCATGTGTTTACATTTTTCAGTAGACATTCAAAATCGGCATATATCACGTAAGGTACACGGAAAGTGCGATTAATGTTGGTAAATTTTAATAATTTATTGTCCTCGTCTGGTAGCACTATTTTACTTGGAGTTCCCGTTCCTCGACACAATTCTTTGTGAGCCTGCAATTTTTGTTCGTCATGATAGTGAATAAGACATCGTTTGCAAATAAAGATTTTGTGTTGGTATTTTGTTATTTGGGAGCGCACGAGTCTTTCAAAATTCTTTATCCAGCAATAGTGAGCAGTTGTTTCGTTGGTAATGTAGAGGAGGTCGCGATGATCCTCAAGCTCATAATCTACAATTTTTATAGGATATACATTGTTTTTATCATCTAGTCCAAACACATTAATTGAAATGTTATTGGTGCGTTCAAATTTAGGGATATCCTTCAGATCGACCGGGTAATCGACACATTCCCAATGGTAACTTTCATGAAATATATTAGTATTATACTTTGAAACTCTCTGGGGGTTTTTAGTGATATTTTTTGCCCATATCGCATACTTGAAACAAAACTGGTCTTCATTTTCCACGTTTATAACTGCTTTGGTATTTTTTATCTTTCGTGGCAAATCTATATACGTTGAACCTCGGAGGGGGGTGTATTTGTTAATACGGAGCTCTAAACCTACAACTTCAGCCAAAGTCCATCCTGACCCTTTTGCTTGAAATTCGGACTTTTCTTTTAAAAGTTTAGAAAATTTCTCGTCCACAATCCCATTTAACTGATCAACAAGTAGGACTCGTTGATTACTAGTCTTAAATGAGGTATCTAGCTCCTCATGTTCTCCCTTTCGAAATTTGCAAATCAATACAAGGTTGAACTTTATACTTCTGTTCGTCCTTATTTGCTCTCTGATTTTCTCAATCAACAGAGTTTTTATTTCACCAAGAAAAGTTACAACGTCCTGAACATCCCCCTCGGGAGTTATCCAAAATGTTTTTAGCCTGGATCTAATTGCCGATTCGATTTCATTGAACCCTCTCCCTATTTGCTCGTTAATTTTCATCCTGTGTGCGTTGGTATTCTCATGAGGCATAGCCTCATCAATGCTGTAGAAGATTTCGCAGTAAGAGCAAAATTTTCTACCATTTGCTTTATCTAACGCATCTTTCATTTCATGATAAGTTTCCATGTCATCAATGCTTTCGTTTTCAAAAGCTATTTTTCTGTAAATGCACGCTAACGCTTGTTCAAGTTCTTCTTTAGTTCTATATGCATTGTTTTTAAAGTTAAAAATGATGTCTGTAATGGATGTCATGATTAAAGTGAGAAATCTGAAAAAATAGAGAAAATTTTATCTCATTCTTCGTCTTGGATCAAATATGGGATCATAAAAACGTTCGATTCTAACCTCGTAACGCGTACCATCTACTTAAAATCTCAATTTAAATAAAATATTAGTGTGTTCTGCGATAATAATTTCCTCAAGGTGGTATTTTAAGTTGAGAACTTGGAATATGGCTAAAAAGTTGGACTTACCAAGATGTAGATACGATATGGTTGTCTTCGTTGAGAGCAGATGACGTTGTCTATGAAGAGTAGTCACCAAGAGGAAGTTCTCGGATCAAATGACGAGATTGCAATGAATGCTTCCGTCTTCGATCGGTATTTATAAAAGGAAATCTTCTCCTCCTACTCTTCAGCGGATGGCTGCCAAGTGGGTTGAGAAGACTGTGAATGATGTCAGCTGCAGAGGTATTCCAACTAAGTGGAAAAAAACCCGAGGTCAATCCTCACGGATAGATGATAAAGTTATGCATTTCCTTACACCCAAATAAGGTAAGGAATGCGCAAAGCTGCTACTGAATGACGCCAGTAGTGTGGAGAATACCTAGCTCAATTCTCCCCGGGTGGATTGCGAAGTCGTTCCCTATTTCCTTTCACCCCAAATAAGGTAAAAAATCCACAAATAAGGGAGTTATAGACTATCGCAGGAATTATCTCCAGAGTAAAGGGGTCACATCCTTGGAGTGAGGTGATTTATTTTGCATACAAAAGATGAGTGGACACTTACTCATGAACATTCAAATTTAAACTATGGTCCTATTTGTTCAAATAAGGGAGTTATAGACCATCGCAGGAATTATCTCCCGAGTATAGGGGCCACGCCCTTGGAGTGAGATGATTTCTTTTACACACAAAAGATGAGTGGTCACTTACTCATCAACATTCAAATTTAAACTATGGTCCTATTTGTTCAAATAAGGGAGTTATAGACCATCGCAGGAATTATCTCCCGAGTATAGGGGCCACGCCCTTGGAGTGAGGTGATTTCTTTTACACACAAAAGATGAGTGGTCACTTACTCATCAACATTCAAATTTAAACTATGGTTCTATTCGTTCAATTAAGGGAGTTATAGACCATCGCAGGAATTATCTCCCGAGTATAGGGGCCACGCCCTTGGAGTGAGATGATTTCTTTTGCACACAAAAGATGAGTGGTCACTTACTCATCAACATTCAAATTTAAACTATGGTTCTATTCGTTCAATTAAGGGAGTTATAGACCATCGCAGGAATTATCTCCAGAGTATAGGGGCCACGCCCTTGGAGTGAGATGATTTCTTTTGCACACAAAAGATGAGTGGTCACTTACTCATCAACATTCAAATTTAAACTATGGTCCTATTCGTTCAATTAAGGGAGTTATAGACCATCGCAGGAATTATCTCCCGAGTATAGGGGCCACGCCCTTGGAGTGAGATGATTTCTTTTGCACACAAAAGATGAGTGGACACTTACTCATCAACATTCAAATTTAAACTATGGTCCTATTCGTTCAATTAAGGGAGTTATAGACCATCGCAGGAATTATCTCCCGAGTATAGGGGCCACGCCCTTGGAGTGAGGTGATTTCTTTTGCACACAAAAGATGAGTGGTCACTAACTCATCAACATTCACATTTAAACTATGGTCCTATTCGTTCAATTAAGGGAGTTATAGACCATCGCAGGAATTATCTCCCGAGTATAGGGGCCACGCCCTTGGAGTGAGGTGATTTCTTTTGCACACAAAAGATGAGTGGTCACTAACTCATCAACATTCACATTTAAACTATGGTCCTATTCGTTCAATTAAGGGAGTTATAGACCATCGCAGGAATTATCTCCCGAGTATAGGGGCCACGCCCTTGGAGTGAGGTGATTTCTTTTGCACACAAAAGATGAGTGGTCACTAACTCATCAACATTCAAATTTAAACTATGGTCCTATTTGTTCAAATAAGGGAGTTATAGACCATCGCAGGAATTATCTCCAGAGTATAGGGGCCACGCCCTTGGAGTGAGGTGATTTCTTTTGCACACAAAAGATGAGTGGTCACTAACTCATCAACATTCAAATTTAAACTATGGTCCTATTTGTTCAAATAAGGGAGTTATAGACCATCGCAGGAATTATCTCCAGAGTATAGGGGCCACGCCCTTGGAGTGAGGTGATTTCTTTTACATACAAAAGATGAGTTGTCACTTACTCATCAACATTCAAATTTAAACTATGGTCCTATTTGTTCAAATAAGGGAGTTATTAAAGATTTTCTTACAAAGATACCTGCTACTAACCTATATTCTCCTAATACCATCATTCATATATTGGCCCACCGAATCTAAACTATTTGCTCTATCAAAATTTTTTAAACGGGGTTGTTCCTTTACTAATCTCCCCGAATTTTAGAGGAGAAAACGAGAGTACTAGGTCCAGGATTTCTACCATACCCTTAGTATCCTAGGATACTTAAAAAATTTCATCCTGTTTTTTGACCGGGAGTCGAAGGGGGGTATTGAGCATAACATGCTCATGAATTTTCTCGGTTCCAGAAGCAATAGAAAAAATAGAAAAAAATCCGAAAAACTCAGTTTTACGGATCATATTTACCTTAAAGCGGCAAACTCCTTCGGCGTCCGGGTCTCTGATGATTCTTCCGGAATTCAATCAGAATTCATAAAGAATTCCTACAGAATTCACTTCTTGAAGACCTACGCGATGATTCAGTTGGACCGATGGAATCAGACTAGTTCTGAGACCGCTGGTGATTTTCTCAGTGGCTGCACGGCCTTATATACTGCTTAGAAGGTACCGTGGAAGGGGCAAATCTAGGCGTAACCTACCCATCCCACTTGGATCGCTTGGAAACGACTTTCACTTATAGCCTTGCCTCCTAGGCGTAACCTACCCATCCCACTTAGATCGCTTGGAAACGCCTTTCACTTATAGTCTTGCCTCATACCATAGACAATATGTGCAGTTTTTGAGGAGGGTTCTGAAAATGAGTATTTATCGCTGTGGTGACGAATTTTTGGAAATGCTAAAGTATTCTAGATTGAATTTGATGATGATAGGAATTTGTATGGTGATCATAGCATAAATATTAACAAAGTTATTGCGATTTTTAATAATCAACAATTGTTTATAAGACTAGATACTATATATCTTCATAAGTATGACTTGTATCGAAAAAGTGTAGGAGACCTTTTTTACTGATAATTATTTGCTCTTTCACTTAAAAGCATTTATTTTCAAAAATGTTCAATAACAAAGAAGTTAGAGGTGTAATTTCGGTTATTTCCGATGTCGAGACGGGGAAATACGATTTACGTTGTAACTGCACGTGTTTAGACCTTGGTAACTGCCAATGGGAACATATCCAACTCGAGTGGGAGAAGCTATGGGCTCGGCACGTGTCTGGAATTCACTGGGAGTGAGAGAGGCGACGTTGTGACGTCATGGGCCAAAGTCGCTATTTCCCTACTACTATTACATTCATACACTCGATGTACGTGGCTATCGATACTTATATCCCCAATGGTAGGGACAGCGAATAAAGGTAAAAAAAGAATATGGAATTTTAAGAACCTTTTGTGGATTGGATTCTGGTTTTTAATACATTCATCATTCAAAAATGCGCTCCAAGAATACCCCCAAAAATAGCAACACTTTTAATGGCATCAAAAGGAATACACAAAACTTCATGATTTACTTACTTCAAGGATCATATTTTTATTACAAAAAAATAAAAATTATTCAGTTTTTATTTGTCCTATTACCTCCCTCCTGCACCCGTCTCCGATCTTCCGCGAGTCATTCTCCATTCTAAATACGGGTTACAACCATTCGGAAGCAAGGAAGGATAGAGAACTACTTTCTTTTTTTGGCAGAGGATGGAAATTTGTTTTCCGCAGAAGTATTACAGGTGAAATTTGATTTTAATTGACTCCATGAATACACAAGGGCAGTAGCAGCTTTCCTCGGAAATGATCATTACCTTCATCAGGCAAGTCACGCGTCTCAGCCTTGACCAAGCATGCTACGTATGTATTTGATTCCGCAGGGCGTGGAAGACAGTCCTTCAACCATCCCTGCACCTAATTCGTGACCCGAACTCATGGTCTTGTCTCCTGATCGGACATGCTCGAGGTTTGCCTGTATATGGTATGGTATTTGGAGGAGGCGACCGACAGCTCAGGTCCTTGCACCGTAGAGAAGAATAGAGAGAAAACGCGTCAACATTAGCCTGCTCAGGAATGGCGCCAAGAGGACTATGACTCTACGTCCCATTCGACGGACGGAGTGCTTTTGTAGTTTGTTTTTCAAATACCCAAGCTACCCAAGTCAAAGGTATTTTGCATTTAAAATGCATTTGGAATGGTATTTTGTATTTCAAATACTCCTCCGCCTGCATTTTATCCAGCCATGGATATAACCGTGTTTGAAAGACCACTTCGTGGAATCAACACCTCAGAATCATCAGAATCTCTCAGCATCAATTCTTCATTTGTTATTTTCCCCTGAGAAAATCAACCCTGCACCACAAATCCTAAAAGAGATCAATGTATTGCCCAATTTGTATAAGGCGATATAACTGGTAATATTAAGGAAACTTAAATGAGATTCTATATTTTACAAGTATAAATTTCACAAAAGGTACTTTCTAATGCTATAAAAGTTCCTCTCGATAATACAGACAGCTCAATGAAATTTCCGGATCAAGGAAATAATTGATTAATTAAAATATATTCTCCGAATAATGCACTTGCTTAGTACCATGCACTTCTTGATAACACTTTTCAATTATGTTCAATATAAAATTATTAAGAAAACATCCAATAACCTTCAATAAGAGAAATTGTAATGCAATTAACAAAAGATATGTTGATGCCAACTGAATACTGCTCATCACCATCTTCATTTCTTTTCAGAAAAATATTCAGGGACTTTTAAAATATTTTCATTCTTACTTTATTGTACCTTTTCAGGCCTTGAAAAAATTATAACACATATAGACGGTCTTTAGCACAGCATCTGAATAGTTTTAAACTATATTTTAATTTTTTTAAATAAAAAAATATTTTTACTTTGGCCAATATTACCCTGGTTTCACTGAAATATCTTGATTTCATGATGGAATCAGTAACAGGAAGGTTGCAAGAATCAGCATAAGAATAACACAAAGGGCGGTCTGGCCATGTCGGCTGGTCGGCAATCGCCGAGGCCCCCCCACAACGTTCGCGTCAGTCTTAAGAGAATATTAAAGAGTTAATAATATAAACTCAGATTACTTGAACCAAATGTTGCAGTTACAAAATTCTACGTTTTTATTAGTTGCTTTATGTACAAAATACTAAGTGTCAAAATGTTATATAAAAAATAAATAAGATAAAGGTGATTATTTTAGATTCCAGTGCAGTTTCAAGGATCAAATTCCCTAAATAGGTAATAGAAGTATTATCCATTATTAAATTTTATAAGATGTGAAAATCTTACTTTTCATAGTAGTCACATTTTAAAGAAATTGCTATTTTTAATTGACTTTTTTTGTAGTTTCTAAGAGTCAGAATAACGTAATAAACCCATTTGCAATATGCAATTTCCTGAAAAAAATTTCTGAATCCCTGGTAATGAGGGCTCCATCATGAACCCCACCCGAGGGCCCCCAATCACCCCTGACCGCCCCTGAATGGAATGGAAATCCAATGGAAATTGCTGATCCACGTATGCCTTCCGCTTCTTCCTCAAAAGTTTCTAAATCAAGGGCCGCGGATCATTCTTCTTGTGATTCGACTTTTTTGAAAAGCAAGTAACGGCGCAGAATAAAATCAAAGAAAGCTTTATGATTCATTTTTTGTGACCACCCCTAAATTCCATTCTTTTTCCATCTACAACTTCCTTTATATTGCGTCTCCGATCCATTATCACAGCATCTGCCCTAGGTTTACCCGCCGCGGCCCCGTTTGGCAACATGGCATTAATAGAATTGTTAAACATTCACAAATATCAATATCTTTGATGAAACATTTCTCGGGAAAATAAAATTTTACATCAATATCTTTACATATTATTGAAAAATTACAAATAAATTAAAAAGTGTTTCTATCAGTTTTATTTTTCTTTCGGGGTAAACTGCAGGACTAGATAATGCTTAAAAATGTTCGCTAATTGGCAACAAAATACGCGATCTAAAAACACGCAAAAGCCATTTTATTAATCTAAATTAATGTGTGCAATTTATTGTGGAAGATGAATGCTGTCGAACTGGTAGTTTTTCCCAGTATTTGAGTTACAAAGTTAATGAAGTTGGCAGAACGGCTAATTTTACGGTGTGTGCAGTCATTTATTGCTCTAGCGTGTCTACATTTATCAATTTTTCGTAAAACAAAAAATGAATGAGAACTAAGAATAAAATTTTCTTCAAAATGACGTAAAATTCATTATAATAATATGCCCTGAAGCCCAGATATAAATTTTCGAAGTACAGCGGCACATCATTTTGACGCTGACAGTAGGAGAAAACGCTGGTCTTGGCAGGCAATCAAATGTATGGGGAACAACGTTGCTCTTTATTTTCATATTTCCTCCCATGATTTTAAACATCATGGACTTTTCCATGTCCTTCCGCAATTGGATTTGAACTAGTGCCATAGATAACTCGAGTCAGGGAAGCAGACTTAAGTACAAAAAATATTGGGGGGGCTCAAACCGGGGATCTTGTCCCGGGAAATTTTATAAGTAGTGAGTTATAAGTTTTTAAGCATTTTAGAAGAGTCATATGATCAACATTAGAACTCTGATAACTCGAATATCGATATCTGGACACTCCGGGGAAAATCGGCAAGCCTGACATATTTTTTCCTCACACCCATAACGAATTTTTGAGGGGGCTCGGGCCCCCTCAGGCCCCATTGAGTCGGCGCCACTGATTCGAGTCCATCGTACTCATCGAGAAACAAGTATCTCGAAGATTTTATTCTACGGCGGACGAATTATAGAAAAATCTCAGGTTCAAGTTATTCAGTCGATGAAATATTATTTATACTAAAGTTATCTTCGCACACACAGCACACGGATTTATCATTCTATTTTTATGTTCTTATTTTTCCGTAACGCTAATCCCGAAGGACGGCATTCATTGAGGTTTTTCTTCTAATTACCTCCTTGGGAACGCTGACGAAAATATTTTCTGGGGTGTTATTTCACGGAGGAAAAATGCTCCACTTGTATTTTTTCCGTTTTTTCAGCCAGGTTCTCCTTTAAACGCAACGTGACTCTTCCAAGCCTGCAGCTACGACGTTACTGGGCTTGGATCTACTACTCCTACTGAGTTTTGGCGTCACGGCGTAAGATCAGTCGAGGCGGTATTTTTTAGCCGGCGAAACTCGGGAGACTTTTGGGAGTCATTTTCTAGTGTATAAACTGAATTTTAAGCGGAAAAAAGTATATTGCGGTGGTAATTATTCATTGTAGTATATCGGCATATTGTTTATAAAAAGTATGCAATTTCCCTATTAAAGAGCTAGTTCAGTGGCAGCCATGGAAGAGACCCTAACGGCGTGAATGTAGAAGGCGATTCCTCATGCTCTACTAGTTGCGTTCGTCCACAATCGGTCATTGTTGCTTTCTTCGTCACAGCGAGAAACCACAGATCAACATAACGATGAAGATGAATGAAAATAAAGATGCAATGTAGTGCCAAAGAGTAAGAATATACTTACTCTATGGTAGTACGTAATTTGTGATGGAATTGCTAGAGAAGAGATGTATCTTAATTCGTATGTTCATTTAAAGACTAGTTCGTTCATATCTTTGTTCCCAGCTTCTCCATCTTGCAGATAAGACTACATTTCTGGGAAATCCGCACTAACAGCGCTTTTTATCTCGACTATAACGACCTATAAATACATTTAATGACTCGAGTCATTAAATGTATTTATAGGTCGTTATAGTCCGATCGGAAATGGTCAAGAGTTCAAGAGAATATCCGTTCGATTCATTCGTTATTGAATGCGACAGGGATCAGGGCTGAACACAGAAAGACGCCAGCATCCGAGCAAGTCAGCATGTCATTTCTTTTGAGGATATCAGCATTCGTGTTCATCAGCGTGGTCTATTTCGCTGAGCCTTCGCACCAGGGTCGGGCGTTGAAAGGCAGCGTGGGACTGTCAATGGTCAATCACTTCAACCAGACCGGTCACTGCACGATCGACTTTGAGCTGTCTCAAGTTTTTCGAGGAAGCAAGAGAAGCTGGCGAGTCAACATCAAGCACGAAGTCTACGAAAACGGAGGATTGGAAGAGCATGTTGTGAAAGGATTGTTAACAGGTTATATATATATATATAAAAGGATAATTTTCACGAACTCTACACTGTGCACTATATTGTCCGTCATAATCAAGAGTTTTTAATCCGAAGATCGACTTGACTCAGCTATCCAAAAATCCTCCCATTGATTGAACTTTTAACACCTACGCAATTATTCTGCTTTATGCATTTTATCCGTGGTCTACATCCTTCCACGTGACCCTCAAAGATTATTTTCATTGGACCATCGAGTCTCATGATATGGCCAAATAACTGGTCCCCTCTCAACCAACTGTTTTCAAAAGACTTCTCTTTTGCTCATATGTAATATATAAGGATGCTCTTCACGAACTCTATACTCCGTAGGGAATATTTCATCATAATCAAGAGTTTTCAATCCGAAGATTGGCTTGACTCAGCTATCCACAAAATCCTCCTATCGGCTAATCTATAGCATGGTGTCCAGCGACCGGGAAAACCGGGAATCGTGCGTGAAAATTTAGTCCCTGGAATTATACATTTTTCTTTAACCGGGAATTTCAAAATACATTGTTTATTTCAAATCCATTTCACATAAAATTTGGACAGTGCAACACCCATTTTCTGGCCTAAAATGTGTTTGTCGTAGTATTAAGTGAAGTAGCTTAAAGAAAGTTTACAGCCGCATCGGAATGTGGAATGTCTGACAAAGAAAACAGAATCGAAATTTCTAGCACTGTTTACCCTCGTAAGATTAAAAAACACGAAGAATAATGCCAGGTGAGGTCTACTTCTACTAATGAGGCCATGCAGTGTCTTTGCATGCATTAAATAAATTTAAATTTTAAATACAATGTATGCTGCATAACCTATTCCTTGTCCTTAACAATACATAAATATAATATTATTTAAAAGTATTGAAATAATTTTGGCCATTTTAAAATTCTTATCTTTTGCAATAATCTCGTAATATTAACCTGGAATTTTGTAAAATTTCACCGGAAAATCGGGAATTATGCATGCATTTTTCTTCTTTCATTAGCTGGACACCCAGCACAAATACCTACACAATAGGGTAGTTTCCTTCATCAAAGAAAGCAAAAGGCAATAATAGCTATTTGTTACTCATGATTAGTGTATTCATAATATACAAATTATTTCGTTTTAGAAATTCCAGTTTATACGAACGTCAATGGTCAATTTTAACCTCATTTGAAAAAGGCCAGATTGGCAAATGAATCCTTCGTGCACTTGATACGCCGGGAGAATCTAAGTTCTTACACTTAAAGAAGTTTTCTGCTTTACATGCTTCACCACCTGCTCTATGCATATTATCCGTAGCCTATCCATGCCTCTCTTCCCTTCCACATGTCGATCAAAGAAAACTTTCATTTGACCGTCGATTCTCATGATGTGGCCGATTATCTTGTTTCCTTTTATGACCAAAGATTAAACCTAGGAAAGAATTCTCACCCTCTCCCCTTAATACTTTCACAATAAGGTCTTCAACAGAGCCACTAATAATTTTTGGATTAATTATGAACTTTAATTGATTAATCCACCCCTGTCCTCATTTCTGGGAGGAGGTGGGTATGTCCCCCTGTTCTTTCCCTGATGTGTATTCCAAGGCTGAGACTACCTTCCATCCAAATGAGCCCTAAGCCCCTAACCTCATATTGCATTGTCTTTCAGCTCAACCACCGAAGCCGAGTGACTACGAGTTGTTCCCCAGCATAGGATTCTATAAATTCCACCCAGAGGCAAGGACATTTGCGGACTCATTGAAGGTGTGCACTGACGAGGGAGGACATCTGGCGATCATCAACTCCATTCCCGAAGCCAATGTGCTCAAAACACTATACGCGAGGCACAGCGACGTGTGGCGTTGGGCGCATATTGGGTTCCACGACCCACGGGAAAGCGGGACAAGGGGAAATTACGAGACCATATTTGGTGAGAGTGGCTATTTACAATCAAAATCAAATCAAATGAAAACCCTACATATTTATTCGAGCTAAAAATAAAAAAATAAACCGCCCTATCTTAGTGCATTTTTCCCACGCTTAAATTTCATAGATATGAGACAATATTGTCAAAAATAAAAACTTGGGGCATATTCTCTGTAATTTGGAGACTTTATCTAAGACTTAATTCATAATATAGGATGGTTTATTTTCATCTTTATAATTCAAATAAAAAAGCATTAAAAAATTAATTCTTTAACTTAATGTAATAATTTTTGTATTAATTAAAATCGTGGTTTTCCACACACATATTTTAATATTATTTTCTAAATGCTGTTTTATAAATTGAGGTCTATAAGGTAACCAAAAACTTCTACATAAAAAAGTGCGAAGTAGCATAGCGTGAACCGATGGATGACACGGAAACCAGTTTTAAAGAAATAAAAATATACGGAAAAGGTAGTCACTCCGCAGAAACTAGGATTTTCTCCTCTTTTCATTTTTTATGAATTATTTTTGTTAAATTTAATGAATAAAGTAGGAGGCTATTCCGCGTTCCTCTGGAAAGATAGTGCCCAGAGCAGTGGGAAACTTGGAATCCATGGTCACCCAGCAGGATTTTTAGGCACACAGAACAGAAAAAAAATGGAAAAAACGATTTCGAAATAACGCGCACGGGAACAGCTTCTACCCTGCTCCAATACATTAATCGCTATGTATGTCCGTAAGAATGTAGACCAAAAACGTCATGTGAGCTCATAACCCAGCAAAAAGGACTACACCGAGAAGATTAATAGGTTAGAGTAGTATCCTTTTAATTATGTTTCTCCTTCAAGCGAGTGAAGAGGAGTGCCTACCCGGCAGGAGAAAAAGGGTAACGAGAAAACAACGCAAAGGATGCGCCGGACGCAATCGAGAGTAGCACTACGGGGTTTGGAAGTATGAGATGCTTCTATTCACTAACTTTGGTCGCAATCCGCTTAGGTGTATGTAACCGGATTGCGGACAGACAGACAGAGAATCTTTCATACATATAATAATTATAGAATTCGATCGATTAAGGTTGGTTTCCATGGAGTGCTTGAAAAGCATTCTAGAAGCCTCACTTACCTTCAAGTACTTCCCTCTTCAATTCACCGTAAGGCCTACTCCCTTTCGTTCTATCTAAAAATCCCAGTCTCTTCCTTCCTCTCCCTCGTTTACCTGACGTTATACCCTAAAACACCGTTTTCAACATCCCTTCCCCTCTAAGTACAAGCTCAATCCATTCCTTCTCTCCCCTCCATATCTCTTCTAAAAGCTGCCTCTCCTCACTCACCATGTGCGACACTTCATCGTTCCTCCTCCTCACCGTCCACTTCACCTTCTTCATTCTTTGCCACACCCACATCTCGAATGCCTCCAATCTTCTCTCGTCCTTCTTCCTAATTGTAAGTATCCATGTTCTCACCCCGTAAAGAGCTACACTCCAGATCAAACTCTTTGCTAACCTTTTCTTTAAAGTCTTTCATAACGATCCTCTCAGAAGCTCCTTCCTGTTCATGAATGCCTCCTTTGCTAGTGAAATTTTCTTCCTGACATTCTAGCTACTGTGTCCGTTTTCCTCTAATGTGCTGCCCAAATAGTTGAATAGGTCAATCTGCTCAAGTTTTTCATCACCCACTTTTATCTTCAGTCTCACATTCCTCGCTCGCGATGCTGTACAAAACCACATTACCTTAGTCTTCTAGTGATTAATCCTCATCCCATATTCCTTGCATCGCTTGTCTAACGCATCCATTAGAGCCTGCAGTACCATCGCTGACTGGCTAATCAACAACAAATCATCTGTGAATCTCACTGATTTAAACATCATTCCTCCCACTTTTACTCCAGCTTCCAACTCATCCATCATTTCTCCTACCATCTCCTCAGCGTATACGTTAAAAAGAAGCGGCGATGGAGGACAGCTTTGCCTAACTCCTCGACCAATGACTGCCCATCAGTCACCTATCCCTCCAACCTTCCCCTATTCTCTCGAGAATATTCATTAACTTTACCCATTTCACTCTATCAAATGCCTTTTCAAAATCCACAAAATAGTCCCTGTTTTATTCTAGGTTCCTCTCCAAGAGGGACCTCATTATTACTATTGCACCATCATTTGACTTCCCTTTTCTGAAACCAAATTAATCTTCACGCAAATACTCTTTTGCCCTTGCCTCCATTTCTCTCTTCGATATCCTAAGTACCACTTTGGCTGTGTGGGATATTAGGCTAATCGTTCTATAATCTCTGCATTTCACAGCTTTCTTCTTTTTTTTTAGTGGAATTAGAACCGTCTTCACAAAATCCTCTAGCCAACATCCCTCCTCATAGATTCTGAATACTAGTTAGGTGGGATTGAAGACCCAAAGCCTACCTATGGCTGCTTGCCTGATGCCCTCCACAAAACAATAGCCATTAAGGGGATACATCACTTAAGCACGACTGATCTTCTTTGTGATGCATTATTTACTTATTTCAAACTCATCCTTTCACCTTGAACTTTTCATAGTATACAGAGTAGGTCCTGGTCAACTTTTGCTTGTAAATCAATGGTAAAAAGTTTGTTTCATTGAAGGCAGTGGCTCATATATACATCATCCATTTGAGTGAGGAGACACCTGCCCTCATGTTCACCCTTTGACATTATAATGAACTAAAAGATGCAGTCATTTCCTCGGAATCGATTTATAAAATTAATTTTTACCACGGTATTAAATTATTAAATTATATATTTTCTGCATAATTTTCCTGGGATGGGGAGGATTGGGGGGGGGGGGGAGGGGGAATGGGGTGAGGCTGCCCAGCTGCCCTTGTTCATTTGAATGTGGTTAAATTTCTCATTGAAGATACAAGCATATGTTGGCATTAAATGTTCTGTTTACCCCGAAATTTTCAGGATGATACCATAAGTTTCAACCCTTTGGCTGTGGGAGTTCATGATATTAGCTACCAGCAGGAGAGAACAAGAACTATTTTTCCTTCAAGCCTGGCTGAGTGTTCCGCGAGGAGTGAACCCTTATAATCCAGGGTAACCCTTCTTTCTCTCTTACTAAGGGATGGGCCTACATTTGGGAACTTTCCCTAGACATATTAATAGCGTGGAGTGGTAAGAAAGCAATACAAAATGAGCAGTGCAATAGGAAATGCTGGGAGGCATCCCCTGCTGTGAGGGATGACCGGGAAGAGTTAAGCCGCATTAGCAATCCCTACAGTAAAGGAAAATGCACTTGGACTCTACCCGGGTTGCAATAAAAATTTTGGGAAACTGTCGTAGGTAGTGGAGCAATGGTCAAACATTGGAAAACGTTTTTCCAGCAGTAAGCATACAAAATGTTTAAAAATGTTCCTGCAGTCTTTAGCAACTAATACGACATAAGGCTTAAACAACTACTACCAATAGGGTAGTTTCCTTCATCAAAGAAAACGAAAGGCAATGATTGCGATATGTTACCCACCATTAGTGTATTCATAATATACAAATTATTTGGTTTTAAAAATCCCAGTTTAGAGGAATTGCAATGGTCAATTTTAACCGCATTTGAAAAAGGCCAGATTGGCACCCATGCGATGCCACTCCACGTGACGACACAGGGACCTAGTTTCTATACAAGTGGATAGGAGTTTTATATTATCTGAGATTACCAATACATGCATGAGGCACACAGCTCAGGGAAACATGTCTTAATAATCACTTATTAAAACTGCCTATGGTCGGAAAGTTTCCTTCATTTGATAAGGTATTAATAATCCTTATTTAAGCCAAGCGCTACCTGCTAGCAGGGTGCTCTGCTACCTGCTAGCAGGGTGCTCTGCTACCTGCTAGCAGCCTGCATCACAGCGAAGCACATACCCTCGCCCCAAGGTCACCTCACACGACGACAGCGGGAACCAGAATGATGTCACGTGGGATTTTCCCAGCATTCATACTTAGCCGTCGCGTTTTTGCGCACTTGAAAATTTTCACTTTACATTTGATCGCAAAAAATAGTTATTGTCATTTAAAAATCTATAAGCATGAAATTCATACTCCAGGAGTAATAATCTTTCAATTTAAGAAATAAAAAAATAATGGGAAACCACCCTATTAAGCAAAATTGCTTGTGGTGAGAAAGCCATCGGTTTTTCGGGAGGTTAAACAGCTACCCCCTAGTCCATATTAGGCTACGCCCCACAAGGAATGAAGTAGCTAGTGGGTGTCTGGAATAATTGGTATTATTTGCACGTACACCAGGCAAGGAAATGGAAATGATAATTAAGCCTCATTTAAATTTGATTTTCAGGAGAATCCTTGAAAAGTGCTGGATATGACAAATGGGCTCCAGATGAACCAGATCACACCTATGGCCAAGCGCATTGCGGTGTGATAAACAGAGATGTACTGCTAGGGGCTGGAGTGTGTACAGGGAAACGTCCCTTTTTCTGTGAATACGACTTATCTTGGGGTGTTTAAGAATTCACTTGATTGCTTACTGTTCATCATGGTTTGTACCACAATTGAGAGGCATTAGAAATTTTACCAATTTGCTAATTTTGATATTGTCATACATTCAACTGCACCATAATGAATTTGAGATTCATTCACACTCTTTGACTGTAAATAAAAATTATATAAATGGATTTCTAGCATAAATAACAACAGTGTTAATGAGCACATGGTACTAAGACTATAAGTTCAGCAGTCTGTTATTTTTAGTGCTAAAATTATGTATGTTAAAAGTTTCTTATGCAGCGAACAAAACCAAGAATTCATTTCAGAATATTAAAAAAATTTTTGTTTTCCCCTCAGAAAATCAACCACGGAACATAAATTCTTGTTTACAGTTTATATTATGCAAACTTTAATGAGATTCTATATACAATTAGACATGTAAATTTTATAAAAGGTATTTTCTAAAGCTAAAATATTTCTTCATGATAATACAGAGAGCTCAAATAAATTTCCTGATGAAGGAAATAATTGATCTTTTGCCAAGCAGCTTAAAAGATTAAAAAAATATTCAACAAATAATGCACTTGCTTAGTGCCACACACTTCTTGATAACACTATTAAATTATGTTCAAAATAAAATTATTAATAAAACATCCAATAAGCTTCAACAAGAGAAATTTCAATGTGATTATTAAAAATAAATGTTGCTGCCAAGTGAATACTGCTCATCACCATCTTAATCTCTTTTCAGAAAAATATTCAAAGACTTATAGAACACTTTCAGTCTTTCTAGCTATACATTCAAAACCAATACATATGTTGTATGAAATCACTTGACAAACATAGCCATGAGATAATGTTTGCAGAGGCAGCATTAAAAAACATCACATTTGTTAGGGTTCTATAAATAATGAATTGAATGACAGTGGACCCACATGTAGATCCCAGCAATGAATCGCCCTCACATCCAAGCATTGCTTACTTAGTAGTCTGTGGATATTTCCACTGGCTGGCAAAAAACTTTTCTCTCAATAAATTGTCTATCTTCCAGTCTTGTTCACAAATTTTGCCTTACAGTGTACTCAATCCATGTTGTGTGATGCATTTATAAAACCTCCGTGAGGACTCAAGACTATTTTCAGAGAGTCCTAAGTAGAATTAGCAGCTCCTGAACCATTTGTTTCTGCCTTTGGTGGCGCAACTTTGACTACAATAAATCCATCAACATCCTCCAATTCTTTCGATGTAAACTTGGCAGCAATGGTTTTCTGTCCATGGAATGTTGGAGTGATGTTGAAAGATGCAATAGCATCACCGCCAGGAGGAATGTCCCTGTTGGAGCAAAATATTATGGGTGAATTACATGAAATGATTAATGAAATAAGCAGGTAAATTCAGTTGAAAATGACTTAAAAATTGTCCGCAATGGCTTAAATGTTTGAAAGTGAAGCATTGAAATAAGACTAATGTATGAGGGCATTTTGCTTCAAACACTGATTTCTCAGCATAAACACCATACAAGCGACAGTCAGGTAGTGTGTGCTACTACACATCCTCTTTACCACATGCTTTGCCATTTTTTGGCATAGGTTGTGAGTCAAAGTTGATAAGTAGTCTAGAAGTTGTGCGTTGCAGGCATATAAATATTGCCACCTCCATTGATTCTCCTGCCAAGTGTAAACTGCAGAGTAACTATGCCCCATTTGGTCATTTGGAAATCAACTGCCAGCTGCCAGATTACCAAAACCCCCAGAAGAATTCAATGCATGGAAATATTGTTTATCCCATCTTTCTCGGAAAAATGAATTGCATGATTATGCCAGAGTTATGCATAAAAAAATGCTATACTGAAATAATTCTAAGAACTCTCCTTCTGCCAGATTACTCTTGAACTTTGCCACTGCATTAAAAATATTACCTTGGTTAATAAAAATCAAATTCAGATAACTTACTGTGCCATTTTTATCTTCAATTGATGGGTCAGGCCTTGGCCTTCAATGATGAATTGACCCTTACGCAAGGGAATTGGCAGTGGATTCTTCAAGGAGGCTGTCGCTGTGAACTCCTTCCCTTGCACCAGTTCACCCTCAGTCTGAAATAGAGAGATTTGCGATGCAATATATTATCGGCAATCACTGCAGGCCATAGCAGATGAAAAAAGAAATTGCTCTGGAGTAGGGCTGCCGACATGGGGATGTATAGCGTAAGTTTAACCATTGAGAAAAATAGGTAAGAATATAAAAAATCTGGGATTTCATAATGCAGTCATACGGTAAAATGTTTAAATAAAAGGAAATGAAAAATAATAAAAATAATATTTTAAGAGTGAAAGCTTTCACAGGGCTTGAATGCAAACTCCATCTTTTGGGTTTCTTCCCTCATAACTGTTTATAGGTAGTCATTTCATATACAGCTATGCAAGAGGAAACCTGAAAAATGGTGTTGGTGATGAAAAAAAACATATTCACTCGTTCAGTGATTCAAGGTTGGTTTGGACAGGTGGATCATGATCCAAGGAGGATCTTGGGAGGCTACACTCCTGAGGCTGGGTATACAAATCCTAGTCTTTTTCACCCAGCACCTCAGGACAGGTAGAAAAAGGGAAGGAACCAGGAGAAAAGAGGTGCTATGGCAATTATGAGCCTAAAGATACTTCTAGGGTAGGAGAGAGGTAGGTTAGGGATAGAGTAGAGAGGTTATCCTTACAGGGGTTGCAGAATCACTAATTTTTTCCTTACCTTGATCTTAATATCAGGCTTCCTGACCCTGAAGTCATCCTGAGCGAAGTATTCAAAATTTGTTTCTGCCACAGTAGCCATGCAGGCAATGTTGAATGCACATTGATCAACAAGGTGGCTGTAGTAATCTTCATAGGACACATCCAAGCGTATCTCTTCAACTGTTAATGGAATATGAATATGATGTGATTGTATTTAAACAAATAATCTCCAAAAACGTTTATAAGAACTTGACAAAGAATTATTAACACACCAATTTTACTTGTAGATAAAATATAACAATTAGAAATAATAATACATATGAATGACATCATGAATGATGATAAAGTAGAAATTACTGAGCACACTAAGCAAACTGCCATCTCCGAATGTTTTTAAAAAAACTCACTAGATGGTGTTTCAAGATGACTCCTCACCATTAAATGAACATCAAGAATCGTTCTCAGCATTTTTGAATCAATGCATGAAATGATGAAATAGATCCCCCGCTCTTATTTCTTGTAGATGGACTCAACTTCCATGTAAATAACAATTGACACTGTGAGTATGTACTTATTCTAGATGTTTTAAAAAACATTCAAAGGCCAAGTTGTACTATATTCTCATAAATCCGTTGGTTTGGCTGAGGGCATTATGTTTGACATATGGGAATATTCCACAGCCTCCAACACACATTTCCTTCCATGATGCTGAAAGGTCCAGTCGTTATACTTTTACAAGAGAAAGCCTATCGTCAAGCCAGACACAGGAAAAGGGTTTATGAGCAAATCTAAAAATTTTCTCCCCACCGGGCAATTTCTTTTTTATATTCTCTAAAAATATTTGAATTCTACTGGTAAGGCTACCTTTGGCGTCTCCACACAAGGTAAATAGTTTAATACATTAGTGCAGTTAACTTTTTGTTATTTTCAATTTACTTTGTGAGTTTGCACTTGATGCATATAGACGATGTGAAAATAAATATATCAGGGGCTGAAAAATTTAGTTCAATTTTTACAACATTTAAATCTTTCCCCTCCTCCTTCCTTCTCTCTCAATGCCAGGATATGAAATGTGACACAACAAGGAAAGTACACTTACCAGCACCAGCCTTCACCAGTCTCTCTGTTTTCTCCTTCCTGACACCCTCTTTGATCTTGCCAGTGTAGAGAACTGTATCAACACGAAGAAGTACACTGACAGTGTGGTCTTTTGTTCTGCTGTTGTTCTTCATCACTACAACCACACTGGAAATTTTAGAAAACATACATTACCTCAATAAATAAGAGGATAATGAGAATTTTTTATTGAATCTCCTCCTCCAGACATTTATGCTCTATGGACATCATTTCTAAGTTTATTTTTCCTAATTTTTGCAAAAAATTTCACGACCATTGACATGAATTTCCTAAAGCACATAATGGAATGAAGCCTCTCTTAGGTGATGTTGCTTATTTCCTTGGACAATCCACAAATATTGGAGACCTATGGCAATGGACTTGTTGACTCATTTTTAAATAGTTTTGATTGTGATAATGTTTGAAAAATAAAGATACTCATGTTTATCTGTATTTTGATCAGTCACCTGCTTTTTTAGATATTTCCAAAGAAAAAGAAACAGCCTCAACCCTTTGGCAGATAAGTTTATGATGTCACAAAGGCCATGCCAAGCAATTTACAGCTCCTCAACCTTGTTCATGTCTTCTCTTATCAAATATCCTTCCCATAATAATGATTAGGCATTCACTCCTAATTCACCATATGCTGCATCCAAACCTCCTCTTACCTTCTGATCCCATCAGGCAGTTTCGTCTCTCAGGACACAATTAGTTAGATCCTTCCAAAAGTGTTTTCCACAGATATTTGTGGACAGAGTCAACATTAGGCTTCTTAATTGCCATTTAAACTCCAAAGCCTTCTACCCACTTTTCAGAATCATAGAATTCTCAGAATTGCCTTCCACTAATTGATTGGGATTTAACTCTCATACCACCTGGATAGTGCTTTGATTCAAAATGAGGTGTTTATACCTCTCCCAAAACCCAGGAAATAGTTTTTTGCAGCCGGAAATGGCTCCTAAATCACATCTCAAAAAGGACCGAACACAATGGAAGATGGGAGGCAACCAGAGTTCTGGACACAAAGCCAAGAAAATGAAAACTCACCAGCAGGACAACCACATCAATTGACAAGGTCCATTTGTTGAAATAGACACAGGTCTCATCAAATGAAGTAATCCATATCGAATGTGGTACGTTAAAAACAATTTTGGAGACAATTGTCTCCAAACTTCATTAACCAACTTAAATTTAAACTTCATTAACCATGGTTAAAATGGATATGCTTTGATTTTAATCTATAAATTTCTATAAACCAACTGCATGACTCACCTGAAAGGTTGTCCAATGACAATGTCATCCCTTAGTTCAAAATCAAACTTGAGGTCATTGAAATCTTCATTTAGATAATATCTGCTGAACATACTCTCACTCTGTCTCAGAGCTCTCAGCATAGCTGCACGCTCTTCAGCACTCTCTGAAATGGAAACCGAAATTGAAATAATCATGAATGTGATTAAAGGAAATCAGTTTTGGAAATAGGTAAGAAGGGTGTTAATGTATCAAATTAGGCAAACACATGCAGCAGATTTCTTGTGTCTCATATTATGTATGCTCTACAGATAAATAATTTGACTCATATAAAACAGCAAAATGATGCACACTCCTTAAAATTTATGTTGAACATGGCTTTTCATGCAACCTCCATAATGCATAGTTGAAAAAAAAATCTGTCTTCAAAATTAATGGTGCTACCCAAATTTGTGGCCACGTTATTTATAACCTGATCATGAAACAAAACTCCTTAGATTTTTCTATCACATCAAATCATGCAGTACAAACTGATTCTTGTTCAACATTTCCCTGATCACCGCTTTGAATAAAAATAGTAAGTCCTTGTTATATATGAAATATTGTTTTTAATGCTATCATGAATAAATAGCAAATGAAGAAAACTAATGGATTTATTTATCGATCTCTTTGAAATATTAACACTCACTTTCTGGGAACTTGTAGTTATGGGTGATATCCTCCCTGACATACTTCCCAACTGCTTTGGTGCTGATGAATTGGCCAATTCTGCAAGTAAATGAGGTACATGACAGATAAATGAAAACGTACAATGACATGAAGCAATTATATTTGTAAAATAAATTTTCTCTCAAATAAGCCACAGTTTGCCATGGTAAGCATTGATTATCAGAAAGATTATTCCATCATGATTGGAAATAATAAGGGTTACCCAGAATGTAAGTGCCCCACGTACCCTTGAATATCCTTCCTCAGCAACTTAAGAGGTTGGGTCGGACCAGAATAGCGCCAGAACACTTTGTCTGCATTCACTTCAGCGTACACAAATTGTCCGTCGAATGGCCTCAGTACCTCTCCTCTCTTTACGGCACTCACAGATGCTGGACCACAGCGATAGACGTCGTCACTCAGCTCCTGAGGAGTGGCATCTATCACTTGCCAGCCATCACACTCATGGCCAACTTCCTCTCCGACGCCTCCCACACCACCCGTTGGCGCCAAGTCTGGCCTGTGCATCCACACTTCATTCCAGACATGGAAGTTCCTACAATCATGGTCAAAATGGAATCAGAATAGCATAGACACTTGAAATCCATTTGATCATCAAAGAGTTTGAGGGTTCAAGGCGAACCCTTCGAAGGATAAAATGCACCGGGGCCAGGAACCAAGCCAGTGGCTTATACGCCCGATCACCCGGGGAGGGGCTGGAGAGGTAGGAAAAAGGAAAGAGTCGCCACCGCGATGGGAACCCGCCGACGCCTCTTGGGAAGGATAGGAGCGGAAGGGACGGGACGAGGCAAAAACACCCCAACGCTATAGAAGCGAAGGAGGCCCTACTAATTAGCGAAACCAAGCATGAGCTATTAATGTTCTACCAATCCTAGTGGATTTTCCTATGAGGAAGAGAAATCCATTGATCGAATCGGATACCATTTGATCATCAGTGTACATATTGTATTATTTTATCATTCTAATTATTGTTATTTATTTTTATGTTATTTTGAAATAAAAGACAATATTTGTCTACTGCCATTGAAAATTTTGAGTAGAATGTTATGGTTGCAAGGGAAAGTATGCTTTTTTATACAAATTATCTGGAATTTCAGTGGCCATATGGACCAAATCAACCAGGGTGATCACAAACTCAAAAATCACTGAAATCAACGAAGTATCTTAAGTTTAGTGGCATTTATGGAAAATTGCAGAATACATAATCAGTGTGAATTAAGCTTTTGTAATGACAAAACTTATTAATAAATCAGCAGCATAAACCAAGAAATTCTTTAATGTTATCAATATTTCAGATGTGCAATCTTTACAGTTGGATATTGTGAATGAATTCATAGGAGTATGATAGAATATTTATCAAAATAAATTTGACTGAGCATATATTTGACATATGTTAGCAAAAAATTACTAATTTTAGTTTTAGTCTTTTTCTATTAACCACTGAAAAAAATAATAACTATGTAATGATTTTGAAAACCTTATTGCTGTTTGTCTTATCTGCAGTGTGGAAAGTTTACTTTGATCATTGAGATTTTTCTATTAGAATCTTCTGATCGTCTTTGATCATTTTTCAGCAACAAGTAAGCATTAAGAGTGATAGCATTTACTTACCAAACAGAGTCGTTATTCATTTCATCCATAATTTCTCCCTCTCCATTCAAGAAGTAATCAACAGTGAGACTGCTCTGGGTGTCATGGGCGGAAGAGTAATTAGTTATAGTACGTGATGGTATTCCAAGAGCTCGGCATACTGCAAAATAATACGATGCACTGAAATCATTCCTGTCACAGAGGTAGAGTGGAATTTTGCACTAATTTACCTCTGAGAAGATTAAGGGTATGGAGTAATTCCTAAATATTAAGAGGGCATGAAGGAAATGGCAGATGTGTAAGAAATCATCTAACTAGCCTCATGAAGCCTTCTTCAACTTCACATCATAAGAGGGTTTTTCAATTGAAAGGAGAACTGACAGTAATTGAACTACTTATGCAGCATCAGTCCTAAGATGACTTTATGACAGTCATACCAAACTATGAAATCATACCATAACAGGTTCATCTTTGCTATAATTTTTAAATTTCACATCTAAAATGGAGTTTTTTGTAAATTTTTTTTCGGAGTAAATCTGAGATAATGCATATATGTAAATGATAAGTAAAAGATGTATATTTTCTTACCTGTGGTAAGGACACCTCCAAATATCCAGCATTGTCCGTACTTGACTGGCTTCTTGGTGCGATAGTATTCCTGCAGAATCTTCATGCTCCCAACCCACTTGGTTGGAGCAGTGCCTCCTGAGAAGTCTCCTGACCAGTTTCCAACCAATGCTCCATTATCATCTGGAGAGTTAACCTGCGTTCAAAAAAAGAGTGGATTATTTTTAGACTATCCATTTTGTTCAAAGAGATGGAGTTTCATCAGCTGCTCAATCTAAGTGGCAAAATCAGGATTTTGAAATTTGATAATTTATTGAGTTGTTGATTATCCAAGCTCATTATCAGAAAATGCATTAGTTTACAGAAGGAAAATACAGCTAAACTGGAATAAGAATCAAATGTTGAAGGAAGAATATATTTATTATTTTTTCATTAAATGAAATAATTCAAATAGATGAAATAAATTTTGAGATAGAAACTAATAAAAATCATTCTTCATTCAGGATATAAATTTTTGATATATTTAATTTAATTTTCAATTTAAATTATTTTTCATTTTTAAGCTTATAAATTTATTTTAATTTGCTCAGTGGATTCATCTTATGCATGCTTTAATGTTTCTTAGGTTAGGAACCAAGGCTGGCTCAGTGGAATGTAAATCAGTTGGTGAAACTAATCTCACGTTCAAGCAAAAGATTAATATTTACTCTATTTTGTTCAATACTTAAAAAAAAAATTCCCATGAAGTAGTGAATAAAATAATTGAATGAATTAATTAAATGGATAAATGAAATAGTGACTGTAATCACTTGCTATGATTTAGGCAGGCTTGAAATTTCAGCAATTAAAATATACATGAAAACTCACAGCAGCAGACAATGCACGAGTGATGCGGACAGGATCAGATCTCCCAGCCAAATTGAGCTTCCCAATTTTGAAGGCAAGGTACAGGGAGCAGTCCAAGATGTCAGCTTCGAACTGAGCATAGCGCCACACGCATGGCCTCAGGCGATTATGGCTGCCCCTCCAGATCAATCCCGTGTCACACAGTACGTACTCCTTCAATTCCTCCTCTTTGTTCGGGCCCATGTACACACTGTCTCCTGTCATGTGGAATAATTTGGAATGAATGCATGAAAAAACCTTGACCCATGTGAGTTTTATACTTCTAAATTCACAGTATCAGCATCGATCGGGGTAACCAGGGGGTTAGGGTTCAATGCTACTTTCCATTTTCGATTTCCATGCCTTTCCACTGATTTCCAATCTGAATTTCAATGACTTTATACCAATGACAATGAAGTTGTATAAAGGGATTTTATGAAAAAAATTCAGCAAGGTTTGTTATGGAATAAAGGCAAGTATGTAATAGTAGTAGTAGATATCAAGTCAAGCAGCGCCAACTGGTCGCTAATCCTTGCCGCCTAGCCAGGAGGGCAACATAACCCCCACCTTGCCACTCGAACGTAGCAAAACTCCATGTGTTCAACTATGATTTTCATCATTTTGATTTGCCTCTGGAGTTTCTCCTGGACCCTTATCTAATTCTCTTCACATCTCGATGGTTTCCAGACCCGATTTCCATTTCCCTGACTGGTGGGAACCCTTGGGGGTCGAGTTAAATTCATTCACCGTAAATTCTGATAGATAACTATGGACTTGTGGATCTCTCTATTTTCCAAGTTTTCACTGCCTCGGTTGTCAGAGGTTGATGACAGTATCGCCAAGATTCCACCAGTCTATGATTCCACAATCCCTTGTAATTTAATTGTCCGAACAAGGTTTTAATGTGGAACATCATCATTAAACATCAAAGAATTGGATTGTTTGCAAGTAGACCGAGCATAAAGACTCAATGCTTTGAATTCAGGATGTTTAAAGACATTTCTGCATGAAAAATGGAAAGTGAACCTATTATAAAGACATTAGGAAAAAAATTTCCACTCACATTGATTTTCCCGGTACCATCACTATCCTTGTAAATCATTTACATATTATAATTTGAGCTTATGTATCTCAGGTTTTTTCTTATTTCATGAGAAGTCGCTGCTAAAATTCTTGTCTATTCACCAACTTCAGTATTCTCATATGCAGAATACTTGCTGAAAAATCTCAACACTTTCTTTATCTTTCCAAATGGATATCATTTTTTCTCTATTTACATTCAAAACTTTCTCTCACCAATTATTAGCTCTATGTTCCTCCTGTTCATGCTATGAAATCAGTGAACAAGGTTATAACTTCATTTATTCTCATATTCAGAGAATGAGGTTAATTTTAATTTATTCTTCACAACCAATATAGTATGGGGTGCATAACCTCATACAAAGCTCAATAAATAGTTTACTAAAAAAAGTGAATAACTGTATGTTTGTATACCTGTGTAAGTCCCTGATGATGATGTTCCACCTTGAAACCATGTTCAGCTAAAAACTAATGTCATAGCTCTTCATTCACAAAATTATACGTCTTCATGGAGGGAAGTTACTGTCCATGGTCAATTATCAAGCATGCTTTTGAAATGCATAGATTACAATTAAAATTAGTGGCATATTAACTTCAATCCACTTAGTTTTCTAACTTACTTGGGCACCATGGGTTGAACAGAATGTAAATAGGATGGGGGTAGCTGTAGCTGACGGCATCTCCGGATCCATGGCTTTTGAATTTGGTATCAATGTCCAATTTCCACATCCCAATCATTGTATCAGCCGAGGGAGTAACCTGTCACAGGAGATAGAAATAAGTATTTTTATTGTAATGTTAAATACATATTATGCAATAATTGAATGGTAGGGGATCATTATTTATCTACTGAGTTCAATGCTTCGATTACAGCCCTGAACAAGATTACAAAAAACTGAAATGTTGGCGGAAGAAATGACTGCTAATTATTCACCAAAGGTGAAAAACATAAAAAAATCTATTAGAACACCAGAATACATTATAAATTCCAGTAGTCAGGTTATTTTTAAATTAAATGACAGTAATTTAATTGCAGCAATGATATTCAAACTTAGCACCACTCAAAACAGCACCACTGGATGCTGAACAGTAAAGTCCTTTGTATATAATACATACATATTTCTATTGTTCTCAGTGTGTGATGAAGTTACTCATGATGAAACTGTGTTTAAAATACCAAGTTGGGGAATATATCTCTCAGAAGACTCTGAGTTGCGGATTTATGTTGACTTGACCCTGTGGTCAAGTACTTGCAAGTTTCAAACCCACTTTCTGGGATGAACCCAACAAGCTAAAGGATAAAAAAAAAAATTCATTCAAAATTATCTTAAAATAATTTAAAATTATCAAAAAAAAAAAAAACATTTAAAATTATTTCATTATACAATTTAAACTCCTATTTAAACAATTTTTATACAATTCAAATTTAATTTCAAAATTATTTTAAATATTATTTTGAGTTTTATGAGTTGCAAAAAAATGAGACAAAAACTTACCTCAATCCTTACTGATGAATCACTGATGTGCTTTGGGTCCACTTCGGCTTTCCAGGGGTAATGATTCCCAGATGCCATATTTATGTGGCTGAGTTCATTATCAGACATAGAGCCCTTTGCCATCACTGGCACTGCAATCAGAGTGCCCTGGCCATAGCTTGGCTTTTCAGTATCTGCAAGATTAGGCAAAGTTTTAAGTTTTTTCACAATATCAGAGCGCAGAGATCAATTATTAGCTATCCATGCATGGCTCATTTACTCTACAGCACAATTCTCTCATCATCGTGGCACTGAGTATAATGCAAAGGACCAGTACAATGGATGGAGCACTCATATTTATACTGAAATATTTATTCTTATTTTTTTCTTAACCTTATTTTATCATTAAAAAATTTATTGGCATGAACTTGCAAAACCCTGACTCACATGTTAAGGGACCTGTATCTGATATGAGCCACCATTTATTCATAGTACATAGAACATATTCCAATAATAAGACTTATGAAATGTATTGCAAGATTTTTCTAATTTTTACTCGCTATAAAGACCTATTCTAACATGATTAATTCGTATTCGCGTCTTAATTTTTCCGTAGATGGAAGAAAATAATGCAAATTTGCAGTTACAATAAACATGTAAAAATAGTATTGAGAAAACAATATTGGCAGTGAATTTCGATCGGTACTTGGGTACGTGACGCCACGCAATTGGAATGCCAGATTGTTGTGGGTAAAAGCTTGAACCCTCCGCATCGCCGATTCGTCCCCCCTCTCCCTTCGCATACTCACTGTGGCCATTCCGTATTCATGGAAAGTGGGTTGCTTAGTTTCAGGATACCAGTTGTGAAGCTTACGAAGAATGCCCAGGTAGTCTTCATGACTGCTTTTCATTTAGCTTTTTATATCGCGGCTAAAATTTTCAATTTCAAGTCAAAGATAAATGTGGAACCCCTCATTATTCTTACCGTAATTAAAAAAAAACAGTCGAATTTTAGCATTTAATCTTGTGCGCTCCTATCAAATATTGGTACAGTTTTTAAGGGGCCGATGAACTAAGATACCCTCTTAGATTCCTATCGGTTCGTCGTTATGAAATATGTACAACTAGTTTCAGCGATTTCCACTTTTTGCCTGAAATATCTCATTTTCAAATCTCTCAACTTATTATACCCTCCAGGATGCATCACCAAGCCACTTTTTGTCTCGAAGCCAATTAGTGATACTTGGTAAACTTTCCAACCCATAGAGAAATCACAGATATGATAATTTTTCCAAATCGGTCAATATCTTCCTTAAGAATTATAGCCTCAAACTTTTGAAAATCCGACAAAAAATAAAAAATTGCCGCTTATTTTTTTAGCTATAGTAACCACACTATAGGGGAAAGGTACTTCATTTATGGTTAATTCTTGCGTTAAAACCTCAATATGCATGTTTTATTCCCTTTTTGAAAACATCAGATGACCTAATACGGAATCCATCTGCTAAGCAGTAAGCATAAACAGTGGTTATAGCAATGAACCCGCAACACAAACTCGCCTTTTCCTCTATATTTGTTTTTTGTAACATAAAGAAAGCGTGATCTTCAGTAGAAATCATAGGAACCATGGCAAAAAATTTTCGAGATAAGTTGAAAAGATGGGGGATCAGCTTGATCATGCCATAGCTGGTCCTAGATTCTAAGTATTCCCCATATCCGCATCCTGGCGTTGCATACCCTCTAGGAGCCATAATAATTAGAGACATCCCCCGACATAAGAATCGGAGCTCGCCCCGTCTAAGAATCACTTTCATTAATTTTAATCATCTTTCGCCTTCACCAATTCATAATCTAGCGAGAGTCTTGATTTCCTTAATTAGAATTAAAGTTTTTCCTGCATACTTTTTCCTTAAGGCGTTGTGATTACCAGGCAAATGTGAAGTCATTTTTCCACGAAAAGAATATATCCTAATCATACTATATACATGTGTGAATTTTCAAAAGTTCCATTTCTGTATATCACAATAATTTAAAATTTTTATAGAATAACATCTGTAGCAAAGACCGTGGCCATAATCAGGGCACCGACCACAGCCATTAATCATTTTATCACTTATAATCATTAGATTATATTATATAATATTATTAGATAGATTATTAATATGATAGATTAATATATCATTGGATAGATTATATTCTTCAATGCCATTCTCCTCACCTGCAACTGTGAATACCAGGGAGATGGCGTCCTTCTCTTCGTTGTAGGGCCTGGACAGCTTGAGGTTGATGGCGAATGGCTGTCCTCGTCGCACGATGAGTCGTCCCTTGGAGATCCTCCCGCCCGGCTCTGCCGTCTCAGCTACGGCGCGCTCCATCAGGTCGAACTCGTATGTCCTGTGGCTGGCTCCGTTCTCGGAGAACAGCAGGTCCACTCCGCTGACCACCAGCACCGACTTCTCGGCATCAGCGCTCACTTCAGCTCCTGAGAAATAATTCATAGTATGAGATCAGAGGAATCTTCTATATTATTTCTACTGTACAGATACCTTTTTCTCAATACGCAACCAAACTCTACAAATGAGGTACCAAAATGCACAGAATTTATCAGAGAACATGCGACAACATATCTTACTTCCTAAATATTACTATTGTTTCCTAAAATGGTTTTTAAATAATAAAAAAAATAATAAAAAAAACCGGTAAATATTCCTGACGTTAACGGCGCACAAACTGATACATTTGTTCATTTGCAACACTATCTCGCATTCTTTAAACAACTTTTATCAAAATGCGGCTGAATCCACATTCAAGTCTTCTGTTGATACGTAAGTATGAGTCATCATGTGCGATTAACAGAGGATAGTGTAATTACTTCCAATGTTGTGTTTAAAGAGGTCCTCTGATCTCAATTTGTACATGAACATTCCAATTAAATTTGTACATAAGACCCTGCCTTTTTTTCTACATTTTAAAATTAGAAACGCGCCTATCCCTCTGTGGACCTTCATTGCAAAGAGCGGGGGAAGCCCGCTGGGAGCGGGCGCAGCACGCTCGTGATGATAAAATAATCGATTTTTCACTCAAAACTCACTCTCCCAACCGAACGGTAGGTCCAACCAAAAGGTTGATTTGGATAAATAAGAGTAGAGCTCACCCCGTATTAAGTCACAGGTGTGTAAATATCACACATTCAGGGTAGGGGGGCCACCTCGTACTTTTGAGGATTTTACTTGAGAAGGCTTACACTAACCCGGGGTTTGAATAGGGGACCCTTCGGAAAGAAGCCGAGCGGTTCATTGAATAAGCTGCCTTGCTCCGTTTTTTTAACTCATAATGTACAAATAAACTTGATCATTATTTTACAAAATCGCGTAGTAGGGGTAGTTATGATTGACTATGAAAAAATTGCATAAATCACATCGGTAGGGATCGTTCTGGATGAGATGTTAAACGACAATTGTATTTATTTTTTCTCGTAATTCATTAATATAATGGTTACTTTTTATGCATCGCATGGGTAAAGATACAGGCTTAATACGAGGTCAATCCTAAATGCTCCCATTTCAGTCAGGTGTACCAGATACTCTTAATCAAATGTGTGAAACATTTTTACTAGGAATTATCCCTGTAATAGTCAGCGGTATACTTACGCGGAGTAACCCGAAAGTGCGCAAAAAATACGATAATTCCATAGGATCAGCCTCGACAGAGTATTTTTTTACGAAGACTCTTCAAGAGTTAAAAGTCAGCAAAAATAATTCAATTATTTCAACCATAAGAGGAAAACAGGGGTGTAAATACTCGAATGTCACCTAATTATTTATCTTACTCCATTCACTCTAACTACCTTCGGAAAAACTTTTTCAATGCGACAGTTTTCCGGAATCGATAAAAAATTCAACTCCCTAGTGGATTTTAAAAACAGATTGTATAATTAAATGGTAGTGCATGAAAAAATGACCTATAAATTAGCTTGTTTTCTTCTTTTTTACCAATGAATTTTTCGTTAGCTACATATTTTTTCACTTTTTTATGATAACGTTTCTTGAGGCCGTTTTCCACGATGAATGGTCATTCGCAATTTCATTTTCATGACCATGCATACTATCGTAAATGTTCTTTAATACCATTGTCTACCTTTTGTATGCTTTTAGTGAACTAAGGGGTTGAAAATCAATAAAAAAGTATTTCTTTCTTTAGGCTTGGCAGAGTTGCCCCCTCAATGGGGATGGCTGCAATCAAAGTGTGGGGATCAACCCAACACTCAAAAATCTGACGAGAAACACCGGGGCTACGTCAGGCAAAAACTATTATAGGAGAGCTCTCTCCTAGACTCGAGAGAAGACTTCTCCTTATGAACAGAAGTCAATTTCGGACGGTAGTAGGCCTGCTTACGGGACACAATCATGTAATGAGACATATGCACCTGCTGGGGGTAACAGACTCAGATAGGTGTAGATGGTTTGAGACGGGAGAAGAAACAACCACCCATCTAATATGCGAGTGCCCCGCAATCATGAGGACTCGATATAGACACCTGGGCTCACCTTTCATAGAGCCCAAGGAAGTAAGAGATCTTCCCATTGGGGACCTTTTGTCCTTCGCTAAGGACATCGGCCTCTTTGGGTGATCCATTAACGGTGGTTAGCACAATGGACCTACTGGTCTAAGTGCCCTGGGAGCTGATCCCCCACCGCATCAACGTATCTATCTATCTATCTAGGCTTGGCAGAAGAGGCAGCTCACAGGTGCACTGTCATGAAAATATCCGCTCTTGCTATTGCTTTCTTCGCTATCCTTCTCTCTTCCACACACCACAGAATGCCGGATTAGGAAGACGGAGGAGTCGTAATTATTTTAATTCTCCCCCCGAATGCGGTTTCAAGGAAAGCCCTCTGAATGTGTGCGCTCCCCGAATATGGAACGCGTGATACTTTTATTTCTTTTCACACGCCTTGCAGTTAGCGGCCCGCCCCGCAAAAGCAAGCTTGTGTGCCAATATGCCCTTGAGTTGCGATGGTCGAAGACCTGAAAATCACCTTTAGGGTGCGAGATACTGAAAAGGAAAAGTTCAGGACGCTTCACTCTGAATAGAAGGGTTATTTTTTGTGATGCATAACTCGTTCAAAACGTCCGTTACGGCATTTTATTTTCAGGGTTGGTATAAAGAGAAGGACCTCGTCAACCTCTGCCTGTATCTCGAGCGTGAAAAATTGTCCACAATAATTTTTCGGCAGTTAATACTTATAGGGCTTTACAAAGGCTTTTAAAATGTAAAATACTGTCTATAAAAACTAAATTACAGATCTATGAAACTATCACATGCACATGGGTCAGAAATATGGAAAATGTCTAACTTAACAGAAAGAAAACATCCGATAGTTTTAGAAAATAATATTTTAAGATGGTTCCATAAACGAAGACAGAATGTGGAGAATCCGAACCAACAACGTGCTGAGGGAACTAATATAAGGACGAAGATATAATTGCACTCTCCAAAAGCAGAAAACTTGGGTGGGCAGGTATGTGTAGAGAAGAGGAGAAAATGATACAATTAGAGAGGTGAGGTGTCAGAAGGCCTAAAAGATGAAAGCGACCTTTGAGACTTCCGCGAGGGCACAGGTAAGATCACATCAGAGAGGAATTAAGAAGATTGGGAAGAATGAGCTGAATATCACTGGATGGGTGATCGAGAGAGATGGCGAAGAGTTTTTGGTTAAGAAAAAAAAGTTTTTGAAATTTTGAGTGGCCTGAGTGGTAAAGTAGTGTAATTTTTTATATTTGAGATACAAGAAATTTTTGAAAAGGGTTTACTCTATATTCCCTGAAAATTTTAAGAAAGAGCGGACGTTTCAAATGAGTGGTAGTTCTCCAAAAATAACGAAAAACGGTCGAAAAGGAGTGATGCGGGAAGGAAAAATGTCTTGGGCCGTAGACAAACCGCGGACTTACGGCTTTACTGCTTACCATAAATCTACTATCATCTAATATTTTTTGCTGATAGTAAACTGCACCTTTTCCTTAAGAAGATAGAATAAATAAAACGCTGCAATTCCACAAAAATAGTTCAATGTGCGATCCGGGGTTGCACAACATCATTGCATCATCAAGGTACTTTTAGGATGGAGAAATTCCATCGAGTAGGTATCGCTAGAAAATGTTTCGCTCTTAATGTAGCTTTTCTATCCATACTCATTTCTCTATTTTGATCAAAATCAGGCATAAAATAGGGAATATAAAATCTATCATAAATGCGTTTAGTTAAATACACAAAATGGTTACAAAACTATTGCCGTAGTTCATCCCAGTTAAAAATATTTGCTATTATTTCACATGTATTTGGGCGAATTAGAGGATGAGGAAGGAAATAGAAGAAAAATATCGCCTGTTTAAACACTCTCGCGTTTTTTTAGTCATTACAAGATCTTAACCGGCCTCCAATCAATTAAAAGCATCGAGAATAAAAGACGAAAACAAGGTTCATCGATGACTCCAGTGCTGGCAGGCTGGAAAAATCGCCGTGAAAAGGGGAGCCTCTAAAAATAAGTTTGACGGGCCCGCGTTCGGATCTGGAAAATCACCATCACCGCCGCTATCTCATGTTTTTCCCCGCGCCTTTTGCCATCACGAAAGTAAACGGCTGAACGATTTCGGCAGGAGTGAAATGGCTCCATAAATAAAGTCACTCAGAAACCGAAAAGTTCGACTGAACTCCTTCGATTCGCAGCGCGTAGAAAGTTTAAAAGACGCGAACCGCGATTCAGGCGAACGCTCTCAGTTCAAGGAAAACGACTTAAGAGGGCGCACCACTCCCTCTCCACAAATTGTTATTTCGCGACAAATTCAAGGAGTAAAACGCGCGCTATAATCATCAAATGTTCAGGGAAAAAGAGTACACTCTTCTCTACATTTGCTAATACCTAAAATTAGGAAATTTTGTAATTAAAAAAGAATGGGCACTACTCTTAAAAGATGGAGTAAAGTTCGACAAGAAGGGATAAGTAAAATACCAAGAAAAAGTAACTAGGCTCAAAGTTACTTTTGGAAAGTTGAAATCACTTACAAGTGCACTTACAAGGCGACTTTTGTAAACCCATTTACAAATGCGCGGTGGGTGACAACGCATCTAGAGGGCGACAGGAGAATCATCTATTGCAATATATGTGATCCTTACCTTCTGGTTTTGGTAAATATAATAAGTCTATAAATAATTAAGTATATATTAAGAATTATAATTAATATACGTAAATTAAATATAATAATATTATTATATATTTTTTATAATAATATTAAACATAAATGTAAAATAAATTATATATTTGGTAAAAAGTCGAATAAATAAGTCTATTCCTCGGCTCCGCCCTTTCAAGGTTTTGAATGTTTCCTCATTAATGTCAACTCAGGTAATCACGCTGTGAATGTGTACGAGAATGCATTTCCTATCTCTAGTCTCCCACAATTTGCCAATTCACGATAATTATTTGTTTATTCCTGTTATTTCATGATGGAGAAAATGAGCAGCCACGTATTGAGCCAATTTTGTTAATTCAGTGCAATTTTCAACCATGTGTTGGTGCATATACAATTCTCAACTGAAAAAAAGAAAATGTTCATATGCGGTTATATTAAGGATTTTTTTGGTCAATGTTTTCCGATGTTTGCACAAATTTATAGAGTGTTAGATAATTGCAGAGCAAGGAGAAATTTATTATTTGTTTCAATTAACTTTGCAAAAAATGGAAATTTTCTTAGAGAAGATTCCAACTTCCTCCGTGGATATTTTGCTATACATGGAAACGACTTTGCTTCACAGTATCCAGTCTTCTCCTTCAACGGTTGTACACTTAAAAATTCCTCAAAGTATATCTATTCCTTCAATTTAAATGTTATGCCTTATCACTACCGTTAACAACTTCGAAGGATTTTGGATGAATATTTTGATAGTAATTATAATTTTTTTAAATATTTAATTTCAAAGAACCTTAAGCTAAATCTATGAGGATTCTTGAGACAAAGCAAAATAATTTGGGTGAGTACAATTCATTAAAAAACATCTTAAAATAGTACTCTAAAGTACACATTTTTGACTGCGCAATGCGGGGATTACCCTAATTGATTTCGTTCCTTTACTTGGATACGTAAACGTGTAATTTTATTGTTGTTCCGTGAAAGATTTTTTAAATTCTTTTATTTTATTTTCATTCATTATATGATGAAATTGAAAAACTGAAAATTCACCTAAAAATAACCGTTCCAAAAACACAGCTGTCACAGCTCGTATGCAAATCTTTTGTTGCCGCCTTTTCAGCAGGTCATGCGCGTGTAATGAATTGGACGCCGTTTCCATATACGTACTACAAATAGATTTCCTATACGCGTATTTAGTCATTGGTGTCGCTTCCATCCCATGTCCTCGTTTCAATTCATTGAGCATTCAGAAGAGTTGATGTCGCGACCTTTGATGCTGGCAATTCGCATCAGAGAGCAGGTGGGAGGACATCAATCACTCTCCTTTGCATCTGACGTGACCTTGAAAATATGTACATAGATTTTTTTTACATTTCTATTTGTTTCACGAGATTTTTCAAATCGTCGTCCTCCATAAGATAATCCATGCAATCTTCTTAATTCGACTGCTTTATAACGATAAATACATTTTGTACATAAGATTAGATTGAGGTGATATTGGTGGTAAAATTACGTTCATTATTTTTTTTAAAGTGAATTTTGATGAAGCATGTTATTGATTAAAATTGCATTTGAAAACTCCTGAAATATTCAGAATAATTCCTTTATGCGGAAGGAACTTATGATTTTTCCACCTTTGCAGTTGAGTCCGGCGTCGTCTGGTATACCCGAGCGACCAGTGAAAGTTATTCTTTCAATGATCACCGCATTCGGTTAATTAACTCATATCAATAGAGAGTGACGAATATTTAAACAATGCAGGAGTGAAATTTGAGCAATATTTTAAATCTAGGAGACAGCATAGAGGAGACTCCAGTCCGCCCTGCCTAAGAATATTAACTTGTTATTAATCGGTTTAAAAAATATCCGCAGCACAGTGCTCAGAGCCATCCATTTACATCCAGTAATTGCAATGTATACAGGTAAACGCAAATGAATAATTCCAATGAAAATTCTCAATGTCATTCGAAAGTTATTTTTGTTTATGTTTGTCTTATTTTGTAGATCATCACGGATATGAATTTCGGTTGTCAGTCCTAATCATAACTTACTTACCGGTGGAATTCGGATCACTCTACGGTCAGCGTCGCAAGTGGTGATATTAGTAACCCCATTTTAATGCTCGGGGTTTGACAGCACTCCTAGCATACGACTTGAGGATTCTTTACTGCAATATTGGTGGCTCAAACTCTCACAGCCGCTCTGGTAAACCAACATGATTCCTTCAACTCCAATCAATAGTTTCATCTCGCAGTTAACCGGTTTCGCTCGTTAACGCATGATTATACTCATATGAATCTTGTGATGTTATGTGCGCTATGCTTCTCTAATGAATACAGGAATGATGTCAATTATAGAATCCACTCATGCGCAACGTATACGGTAATTAAGGAAATTCCGCAACGTGCAAATTACCTGAGAATCAAAGCTTTCTCGATGTAACCTCGCAGTTTCTCTAATGCAGTAGGTATGCACGGTAAATGCAAGTATAGGTTACACTTTCTTAAACTCTTTTGAAATATCGCAATATATTCGTGGTAAAAGAAAACGGTGAAGTGATAGATAAAAATGTTTTAAAAAGGTAATTTTCAGGATTTTTTACTAACTCCAAGACTCTCACCAATTAATTACGTGAACATATCTTTAGAAGTAAACACGAAAAAATCCAATTGTAATTTAAGCATTAATGATGCATACAACTCCTTCAAAGTGTTTGATGATAGTTAATCATAGGCAAGTCGTAGAAAATAGCTTGAGGGAATAGAAGTAAGTAATGGACTCTTGGGTCCCGGCATAGACTAAGAAGGCGACTTGAAACTATAGCACAAACTCGTTTTTATTCATAATCATAACAAGAAATCAATGAAGGTCATTAACATGTAGTGATTTTTTACATTTTTATTTTATCGTTATATTTATATAATGGGTAGATTAAAGAAGTGTAGTCATATACTGATGAAGCTGTAAACTGTCTTTAGTCTACTTAGGATATTTAGATAGAATGAAAGGGAACATGCTTTACTCTGAAATGACGAGGATAGTCCATGAAGGGAAGGGATACTGCCAGAACTTTTCGTAAACACTTCGTTCAAACCTACCATAACCTGTAGAATACTTTTAAAAAATAAGTAAAAATACTGTAAAACGGCAAAGTTCTTCCCACAAATGAAATAAAATTTCAGCCCGATTTAGAATCCCGAGTATACTAAAATCACCCTTATTGCAACTTTCTCAGAAACTTTCAATGCTTACGAAGTCTTAAGCATTTTGGTGGTTACTGAAGTTGATTGAGAAGTGGCTTATTACAAAATAAACTTTTGTTTCCAAAAATTATCCATTACGATTGAAGTCTACTCAAAAAGTTACTGCCATTGGCAAATGCCTGACCAATGGCAATGCCTGACTTTTGGCTGAGTAATGGCAATGGAAAGCATGATTTCATTACTGGGTAATGTCTGTCTGAGCGCTAAGATACTCTATTTTTCTTTTTTGGTCGAAATAGGACGCTTTCCTAAATAGTCACGTTTCAGCCGAAGAAATTCAGACGACTAAAAATATTTTTGGAATCGTTCGAGAATGAATGGGTCCCGTGTATACGCTCCTCATCCAAGGAAAATACAGACGCTACAAATAATCAGGAGATTTATCGCTTCCTTCCCACGTTTTGGGTATAAAACGAGCCTTGGCAGACAAATTTGGGTCCATTTGGATTTGGGGCGATTTTTCTTTCATAAGGGCGCCATCTTTCTAAATTGGAATTACGTCGAGCCATTGTTGAAAACATTGCAAGAAACGATGTTGAGAGAAGAAGAACGTTTTCGCGCACTGCCGATGTTCCTTTGAAAGCGTCTGGTTCGAGATAATCAGAGGTTTTCTCTCCAATTTGAGTCGTGCAATATGGCTCATTTTCGGTGAATGGTTAGTTTTCCCAAAATTTTGACTCAAATGAATCATTCCACGAAATGGGTTGCATAGGTCACATCGATATATCTCAACCACACGCCTTCGAGGATGAGGTTTTGGTCGGGTTGCATACATTCCATTTTGCGTTGCGTTATCGCATTATTATATGCTCGTTCATGCTATGCAGATATTCACGTTGAATAACGTAAGAAGACCAAATAATCATCTCCAAAGACTCTTTAATCTGATCCATTAATATAATTTATCTCGCTGCCACACCTAGCAAGTACTTTCTAGCCCGCTTAATACAGTGGCGGATACAGAAAAAACTCAAGGAGGGGGCGCAACATATCTTGAGTTGTCTTTACTTTTATCGTAATAAAAGATGATCAAGTCACAGGCAAAGTATATGAAAATTTATTTAAAGTGACTATAAACATGTAAAAGACAATGCCATCTTATGATATAAAAAAGTTACAATTGTGATTTTGCAATGTTCGGCAATACAGGCGGACCCGCAAGGGGGGGGGGCGCCCCCTGCGCCCCCCATCTGTGCCCCCCTGCGCCCCACTGGCTTAATACGAAGTTTGTACATATCTAAGTTTCTCCCACCTTTTTTTGCAGATGAAACGGCTAATGCGATAAAAAGGCTAGTAATCATTGTTTATTATGATTATTGTGATTTTAATATGGTGACGATGGTACCTTAAGTAGAAGCCACTTTATTGAGTCGTTTTCGTCAAAACTTTCAAATTGAGTGAAATAATAGCATTATTCAAAATTTATAAATTCACACACCATTACTTTACAGTAGGAAAACTATTCTATGTCCTAAAACTCTCGACAATTTTCTTTCCACATTTCTTTTCATCAGACAAACAACCCTTGACAACGGAAATTCAGTTTTAAAAATGCAATAAACCAAAAATATTCTCGCACAGAGGCTAGGCTAAATGGCTATAAAAACAATCTTCCTAGATACCAAGAGGAGACAAATTGAAAAAATTTCTGCATATGCCGACGTAACACTCTTACTTATATTCGCACGCGTCGGTTTCGATGAGATTTGAGTAGGAGATGAATAGATTGCGGTTTTTTTAATGAATACCCTGCGAAGCCCCAGGGAGAATGATGAGCCTTTAGCGTTGGCGCTAATGATTTGATAAGGCGCGAGTTGGGTGGGCTAACGACTACTGAGGAATGCGACCACACGTCATGGCTTCGAAAAGACTGGCCTCGCCAGCACGTAGGAGTCAAGAACGGAAGAATAAGGAAGAAAATGGGGGGAGATAAAACTGTCCAAAATCAACTCAGAGAAGCCCTCACTCTTTGAAGTCAGCACAGCGCACTAGCCAGGCGTGACGAAGAGATACGGAAGAGCTAAGGAAGAGATAAAAGAGTTACGGTTCCTTCCGCAATTAATCGCTGATGGCGCTAATCTCATTGATAACAACACGGCTGCCGTGAGCCTCTACTGACTGAGGGTGTTGCTCCAAAGAAAAATAAACGTTGGAATCTGAATTCAGATGCGTAGGGCTATCAGTGGATGCGATAATCAAGGGCTCTGGCTTTGCAGATCTCCGTGCCCAAAAAAATATGCTTAGGGACGGATGTGGATTGGGGGAGATTAGGTCCTTTGGCTGTTGATGAAAGATCAACGTAGATAATATGGAACGATTGAAAAGTTGTAGCCTTTGCAGAAAGTGTACACCGATAACCTTTGTGTGTCATTAATTCTGATTCTCGAACAAAATGCTCTTAACCCTTTCTAACCCAGAGCTGTTTCTGGGAGAAATCAAATTTCAAGATTTTTCAATTCGCAAACTTGAAAATTTTACACTCAATGATAATCATCCTGGCATCTAAATATTTCGTCATTAAAATTTACACAACAGAATAATATTTAGTTTAGGAATCTCCTAAATAGAGCTGAAAGTTAAAACATTTTTGATGCTGCTTATTGTTAGAAGCAACATTGGGTTATAAAGGGTTAATGGCGGAGATGTTCTATTGATTAATTTAGTACCGCTATGCCTACATTCTAGGATAAGAAAAACGGTCGATATTTACAAACAGTAATGAAATTTGAGTTAACTTTTTAATTGAAATTCATAAAACGACTATAAACGGCATAGGTTATTCGCTTGATTTTCTTTAATGAGAGATTCACGAAATTGTTTGGAAGAAATTTCTACTCTTGTCGATAAATTATCAAACAAGGAAAATTTTACAATACCTACCTGAATTACAATAATTTTCGAAAAACCTGAGACGTTCAATAATTCATTAAAATGAATATTTCATAAATTGTCAGAGTTTTATCGAAAAAAATATCGTCAATGTCTTAGCTCGACCATTTTTTAATATGGTTATTATAATACTTCACTTCCATGCTCCGCATGGTAATGTTTTCCCTAAATATATATATACTGCGAGGTGATAATATCTGAAGCTCGGTAGGCACTTCTATTTCTTCTATATAGACTTCGAAAATTTGCAAAATAATTACTAGGAAGATTATAACGGCCACATTCCTGAACAAGGTAAAATCATGTGTAAAACCTTGCCATAATTTTACCACTTCCGAAAAAAATATGCCTTACAAAAATAAGGGCGTTCCTATCCATCTGCTAGTATTGCACTCAATCTTATACAATTCTAACACGACTCAATTCCTCAGATAGACCGATTTTCTTTCATTCTTCCTCCCAAGCGTCACGCTTCCGTTTTCATAAAGTACGAGCAGCAAACATACACAGACAGTGGCGGATCCAGGAATTTTTTTCTGTGGGCACAAGGGCCTGACAGGAAAAAGGTCCCATCATATTTGAGATCAAAAACGAACATTGTAGAACCAAAATTGCAACTTTTTTATATCGTAAGATAATGTCTTATATACGTGTGTAATGAGTTTTAATAAAACTTTCTTCAACTTCGCAACGTGGCTTGATTAATTTTTTTATTACGCTAAAAGTAAAGGTGGCTCAAGATATCCTTTGCGCACCCCCTTGAGTTTTTTCTATATCCGCAACTGTTTCACATCCCCACAGAATGCAAAGAAAAATATGCGAATTATTGATAAATTTGATCCAATACCTTAAACACTATGGTTATTCATTGTTAATGACATCACATGATTCATTAAAAGTGGCATTATGTACTAATTGCCACCTGCATTTTTATTCGTTTCAATCACATGATAATTTTTTGTGTCGTTTTCCAACTCTTTTTGCTGCAATTCGTTATTTAGCTGTCTGAAACGTCCTTGCATGATTGTTCCTTTCTCCACATTTTCGATGACCGTTATTTTTAATCACAAATCTTTGTCGCAAAAGAAATAAACCCTACTGCCTAACTATTATGAATGCTCGTGGTTTTTTATTCAATTTCATCCCTACTATATCAAGGTGGCACTACGAAGAAATTAGTCAGAGAACAAAAGAGTCATTTCCATTCCTTCCAAAAAATAAAAATAAAAATATAAAAAATACTTCTCCATTTGAAACACGTGTAAACATATTAATTACTGCGGAAAGGAAAATTGGTGCTACAATTTGTGCGGTTACGAGAATATCATCGTGAAAGGGAATTTCACTCTTAAAGCTGCTGAGCTGGAGGTTATCCAACAAGACATGGACGTGGAACAAGCAGTTCCTTCTTTTTTATTTTTCTTCAAATTGCAAAATATCTCCATTTCTGAAGCAAAGGAACAAAAAAAGGGCGATTGCCCTGCCCATTTGATGGGGACATTCAATCACAGCTATTAATCAGCGACTACTTATGGATGACCTTCAGAGATCTCCATCGAAATTATGGATACGGTAATGCGCTGCTTAGACTTCGCTTCAGCCAACCCACGCTTCCAATGGCAATTGAGTTAATATCATCTTCAATCACCATTATTCGCAGGATCGAAACTATGCCATGATTGAGTACAGGAAAGGGAAAAGACCGATCCAAAAGTTCGCGCGCTGGCCGCAAGGGAGCTCTGCCCCTCGCCGTCGCGTGGGACGCTTTTAATGTGTCTTCTGTTTTCCGAATCCTCTGTTACAAATCCAAGGCCAAAGGTGCCGAGAACTCGAAACAATGGAAACTTTTCGTTGACGCTTGAGAAAATCAACAAGTGAGGCGAACGTATGTTTTCTTGAGCTTACGAGGTAGCAACTGGGACTGAGATCAACTTACGCTCTTTATTATCCTTATATTCGAAATTGCAAAGGAATCACAATAAAGTATTTACAAGCCAATTTTCTAAGTAGCCAAGACAGAATAAGAAATGATACTTTTGACCAAATTACTAAATTCGAGGCAGTCTAAAATCAGCTGGATAAATGAATGTAATCTTTTGTACGTAGACACACACTATAGGTAATTGCCCTCAACGATTTTCTACTAAATAGCTCCATTATATTATATTTCAGCAAAGCAAAAATCACCTGAATGCGTGACTATGTGAAATTGTCTAAGATTTGTTATCAATTGCCCACACTTTTGGCACTCTTAGCCCAAATGTTCAAGAAGAAAGAGAAGTGTCAGGATTCTAATAAAATCCATCCAAGAGATTTTCATTTGCTTTTGCTTGAAAATTTCTAGAATTTCTTAATGGTAGGGGATTCATCGTTGGCTTTAGCTGGCGATTCCTGCACAGCCTCCTTAAACGCTCTTGTTTATGCCCAATAAGAGCGATTTTCTTGGCCAAGATTGAAGTGAAAAACATTCCTAGACCAGGCGATCGGTCTCATTGGGGGACCATGATTTTTAATTTAATTTATATTATAAATAAACACTCAAAAAGACGAAGATGTATAAACCTTTCATTAAAATCTATTAATAATTACGAAGTATTAGTGTTGAGTTTTTCAATCCTGTTTAAAGGCTTGCCTAGTCCACAGAGTGGGGTGGTGCTAAGGTCAAAATTGCATTTTCAAGTCCAGTGAAGTTGAAATTGGAAAATATATTATAAATAGAGAAAAATTTTCAAATCGGAGAATATCATAGAATCACGCAAAGTTTTTGTGCACTATCAATACAGAGAATGTTGTGTATGAACTCTATTTTCTTTTTAATTCAATAAATATATTTAAATAACTTTCGAAGTATTGTCTTTTTGGTAAACTTTTAGAGATTGGCGCAGTTGAAAGCTATTACTAAATATAGAGGGAGCATTTATAATATATAGATGCAATAATTTACTCAATGCCATCGCAAATAATGACGAGAGAAATTTTTCGAAAAATTCCGTGAAAATCGACATTTTCCGATTTTTCGAACGCTATGCGCGATTGGAAGGCATTATCCGATTTATTTTTTTTATTTTAATGCCTTACATTCATTTTCCGCAAACATAAGATTAGTGTGCTACATATCTCCTTTTCTCCCTTTACTGAAGTAGTTCCTCCAGTTGGCTGCTTTTTTTCTCTATATTATTCTCGATATAATAGGTAGGTATTTTTAATTACATAACTTACCCGCGGGCCCTCCTCTTACGGAGAAATAATTTTAAAGAGTAAATGTAATATAGGAAACAATAGAATAAATCGATATAGGTAACAAATATCTCTTATAAAAAGAGAGAGAATGGAAGGTATAGGCATAACGCTGGATAAATATGATTTGATATGCTGGAGAATGCTGACAAATGTAATCCTGAGAAAGAACATGAAGCGAAAACGGTCAAGCAGTTGCTCTATAGTACCCTTTCTCCAACTTCCGCTACGCTTAATGTAATAAAGCGATTTCAAATAACTTCTCAATAAATGCAATAACTTTTATTGCCCCACCCTACGGCGCAGTTACCTTGAGCACTCTTACGTACATATATATTCCTCGCGGTCGTGTATTCGTAACATGAGGGGCAGTTTGGGTGGTCAAGAGCGGTGTGGAAGGGGGGGGGGGAGATTATGAGGGAGTGAGGTGGGGTTAGGCTCTCGCCTTGAGACGACGGGCGTCTGCGAAGGATGACTCACACTCAAGAGAGAGAGAGAGAGAGAGAGCATAATGCGAGTGCCTTGTGCTGCCCCTCCCAACGTGCGTGTCCACCTCATGAATTACTCGAGTGTTCGCTCACTCTTACGGAACACAATATGCATCCTTTTAAAAACGCTTTCCGCTGCTAAACCGCAGGTTATTTTCTGCCATGTACAATTTTATTCACCATTACCATTGGTTTCGGATTTCCATACGCGCCGTAGGGACCGTGGAACGGAAACTCAACCACAGAGGCAATATTCAGATTCAGACGATTCACACTGGGGGATTGACAGGGGTTCATGTTTGTTATTTAGCTTGGATTCAGACTATATTTATTGATCAGAATAATACGAAATGCAGATCACATATTGAAAGCATGAAATCACTTGGCGTCACGAAATTTTTCTCGCTTAAGGAAGCATAAAATTTTATTGCCACTCTGCGAGCCACTTCCAGGGTGAAGTCTTCTCGGGTTTTTCATCGGGTGAGTTCATTGTTGGCCCATGTTTCGACGGCTGCCTCTGCCATCGTTTTCAGGGCATGAACTCACCCGGTGGAAACCCAGAGAAGATTTCACCTGCATCATACGCCGGTAAAGAACAAGAACTTACCTCTAGGGTGTTTGGCAGGGGTACGTTATATAGGTAACAATAAAATAAATCGATATAGGTAATAAATATATCATATAAAAAGAATAGGAAGGGAGATACATGCATGGCGCTGAATAAATATGATTTTAGCAGCGGGAGAGTGTTTAAAAACGATATCGTTATTGAGAACATGGAAGAAAAATTATCGAGCATTCATAACAGGCTTAGCAAGCTCGAGCAGTTGACAACAGAGAAAGTAGAATGCGCAGCGGCTATTGGTAAAGCTTGCATCATAAGATCATTTTTTCCATCCCTTTCGCGCGATGGCTCAACTGGTCGCTCTGATGATGGTAAAAAAATACCGTTTCTCCCGATTATTTTCCGAGATGACTCCAGGGAGATTCTATCCCTTTTTGCAGAGCTTTTGCGTCTTTTTTCCGTCGCTGAAACCATCGTAGGCAGTCTCTTTCAGCCAATCAAGTAGAACCCACGACCGCTAAAAGCAATAGTAAGGGCACGTTTGGGTTTTAATGGAATAACATTTGTAAGCATTGAGCACGCCAGCAAATATTCAGCTGGGAATATTGAGCAAGCCAGTCATCAAAACGTCTCTCAAACACGGTTAATATCAAATTGACCGTGTGATTAGATTTTTCGTGGTCCAGACCGTGCAAAAACGAACAGTGGAAATTGAGAATAAAGCGAAATGCGACGGAAAAAAGGGACGGCGGAATGACTGAGCTATTCAGAAAATGATGAGTCGAGCGATAACTTCTTTGGTTCCTGAAAAGCTATAGCTGCAGCAATCACTCACAGGGACTGAAAAAATGAGCGTGTGACTCATTGTCAGGTTAAATAATTTCTGATAAGGGTGCGAATTCAGATGGAAAAAGAGAAATGGACGTAGGGGAAAAGTAACCGGCGCACACAGTGAGCGACCTAAGGAGGAGGTAGACGATTTGAGTTGATCCCGTATTGCTAGGTGACAGGATGCAGATATCCGTGGTAGAGATGGAATATTAGGCTAACTTGCAGGATATTTGGAAAACGAGACTAATGGATGAATTGAAGAGAAGTTATCCGTATGTAAAGTTGACAAAAATGCATTTTGAAAGATGAGGTGAAAATATTATCATATTCCACATCTATTTTCGTTTAACAACGGTCATCATCATTAGTCATCAATCCCAAGATTGATTTGACGCAGCTCTCCATTCCTCTCTCCTATCCGCTAGCCTTTTCATAGCGACGCATTTTTTCTCTTTAATATCCCTTCAAGCCTGTCCTATGTAACTCATTCGGGGTCGTACCTTTCTCTTCTTCCCTTCCACCAGTCCTTTCTCGATTGTTTTCCTTAGGATATCATGTTTTGACAATGGTACATCACGAAAAGTATACAAGTATACAAATATTCATACAGTAACTAAGACTCTTTCGTGATAGTCAGAGATATGTAAGAGACTGCATTTATAAGACTCATCAACCCTTAATAACCCACACGAAAAAAGTCCGGGGTGTACTGATGATACTGACTACACTTCTATCCAATATTTGAGACAAAGTCGCGAGGCATAAAGGAAGCTAAAATATTCGAGGAATGTTTCAGAGCTTGCAGTTTTATATCTATCTGTAGTCTAAATTCCAGGAAGCTGCTTCGCCACATAATGAATACATTATCTGAACTCGGCGTCCGTGAAGCAAGGCTGCTCGTTTATGTATGCATGCACTGCATAAACTTTCGACTGTAACCTCGGCTTGGATTCACGGACGGAAAGAGAGCTAAGATCACTGGCTAGGTGACAGTGAAAATAAAATCCCAACTAAGTCTCGCTGCACTCAAAGGAAATTCAATCACCTCGGAAACTTGCTGCACTTCCACATCAAGTGTACGATATTCACCCTTTTTTCGAGAAAATAAGTTTATAGGAGACAATATATAATAGTGAAGTTCACTAAAATTGAGTTATTATCTTCAAAATAGCCGATTAATAAGTAAAAAATACAAATGCAATATTTAAAATTGTTATCACTCACGCAGTGCTAAAACCCTCAGGTTGGTTTGGTAAAGTTTAACAAGATGGAGAGAAAAATTAAGGCACTCGCTCAGTAAAACCAATTTAACGATTGTTCATAAAAGTACATTGGGCGTAATTCGCATTCTTGAAATTTTATTGATATCACATTATATAAAAACTAGTTTCCAGGTATTACAGTAATACAGTAATTTTTGAATCACCTAAATTGTTTACTTATGTCGCTAACATCACCAGAGATAAGAATGGGCACTTGAATTTAGGAAACACTTGCAGCTATGTCGATTGATAATTTGTACGCGAAGAGAATTTTGGAGAAATGTTTGAAATATTTTACTAAATTAATTTAACAACCAGTTTATAATCAGTTTTCATCGCATTTCTCTAAGATTAGCAAAAATGAATTCTTGGCCCATAAAAATTTTGTTAGACACAAGGAATAACTCTCCGAATGTGATATCCAATAGCATGATAAAAATACACGACTGCAGCAAATTTCGTATGACTTGAAATACATGTTACCATCGGTTCACGTTACTTTAGCCTCCCGCTTTAATATCAGTTAATGCTCAATCTACTTTATGCACATTAAGGAGAATAATACAGTGCGGAATTTGTAGTACTGAAATTATCAACTACCTGAATTGCTTCTTCACGAAGGGGAGAATTTTGCGAGTCCCCAAATTTGTAAAGAGCGATGCGGTGAATCAAGTTTCGAGTGATGGCGGCAATTCTGATCTTCTGAACAATTTTTTTGCGATGACCACCAACTGAGCACACACGCGGCAAAATATCAAGGACAATTATTCGAGTTTTGAACTTGCATCCTTCAAGCCTTCTGCAGAGGGATGTATCAAACAGGTTCATTTGACCTAATTATATTACGAAACAGTGACAGTACTATTACAACGTTCAAGATCCTTGGAACATTCGAGGCAATTCACTCTTATTTTTTGATGATTTTTTATCATCTAAAACTGGACAAAGGATGAAGAAGGCAATCATTATTTTATGTAATCAATCCTCAATCCAATGATGAAAGATACCAGATTTTCAATGCGTTTGATGTGCACTTGCGAATCAGAACAGAATCATCAAAATAATTTTCTTGAAATGGACTGCTTTCCTCTTACAATTAGTTTAATTCAAAAGCCGCCACCGAGCTATGTCTTCGAAAACAATATAGGTACCAAAAACTTCATTGTATATATTTATAAAATTGACTAGTCATTTTAAGTGTTATATACACCCAATGCATTATTGATTATAAAAACAAAAAAGGAGTTTTAAGAAGAAAAACTTCCGGTAGGCTAAGGCTATACATTTTCTACCAAGCCAGGGAGGATGGCCAAGCGGTTAAAACTGTTTTGAAAAATAGGTGGTCGATTTTAATTAGGCTTTTTTAAATCAGCCAACTTCAATTTGAAATCTCTTTATTTTTAAGGAGAAATAAATTATTTCCTGGTTCTTACTCCCGTAATTTTCGTAATAAATACTCACAAACACTCATGCCCATAAAAATGATATTTAAAGAAAAAAATTCCGTGATGAATTGGAAAGAAAAAACAATTTCAACTTTAGAAGCTGCGACAAAAAAGTTACTCCCACATTTCAATATGAGCGATAAGTGGAAATAATACTCAGGGATTCGCCAGTTTTTTTTTCTTGAGATATTTCTTGTTTAAAACATACGCTATCATCTTGAAATGGACAAGGTGTGTGGATAATAAAAACTTGTGTTCGAGTTTGAAAATACTACCTCAGTATTTTCTAAAAGGGAATTATTTTAAATTTTTATGCACAGGTGAATGTTGGAATGAGCTAACTTTACGCATCCTGCGAATGTTAAGATGATAAGGTAAGTTTTTAATAAGGAACACGCCTCGATAAAAAAAACAAAATCGAATCGGTGGAGCTGGAGTGATGACTCCCATAAGCCCACGGATATCCGCTTCATTTGTCTTCAGAAAATGAATTAATCACCGCTCATTCTTTCGAAACCGCGAATGGCGAGGGATTTTTCTCACTGTTACCACTTATTCTTAGATCTCCCGTTGGATCTTCTTCATACGCTCACAGTGCTGCCAAATACTTTGTCGAGTGCGGTCAGCCATGTCAATCATTGCGTGCCACTGAAATTCCTTGAGCTCGTAATGGGCAGCAAATAGCAGTGACCTGTTACGCATAAACTGGGGATATACGATGGTACGATACGTTTAAGAATTGAATACGACCCTTTTTTTATACTCAAAATGCCTTCGCTGACTTGAACAAATATAGGTTGGGAGGAATCCGCACGGAACAAAATAATGGAGTGAAAATATTTTAATTTTTGCATGGCGCACAATATCGTAGAATATCTAGTTTGAATAAGTGATTTCTACATTCTCTAGAGTTAATTAACAACATACTTGTCGACAATTGTCCAACGTCATCAGATGGACTCAAAATCAAGTCGATTTGATTATTGGCACTTTTGAGTGCGACCTGTTAGAGCACATACGCATGCAACAATGATTCCTGCGCGCTGCACTTACGAGGATCAATGGATTAATTGAGAATTCACTGCCTCTACAAATGTATTTCGTTCATATAACAACTATTTAGCGTCAACTGCAAAAATGTTGGGTGGTTTAAGTATGTTTGCGGAGTGACCTCAAAGAAGCAACTAGTTAACTCACTGCCAATGTAAATATTTATACCAGAACAGTTATAATCGGGTGTCAAACTTTTGACGCAAAAGCGTGAGAAAATCGCGCATTACGGCACGGGAGATCGGACCCTTTTCTTCATCGCCTTCCCACGAATTTCGGGAGAGAAGGAAAAAAATATCCGCCTTATTCCGACTTCAGGACACCGTGAGAACTTAACATGCTCCTACTTCTTTCTCAATTATATCTCCCATGGGCTCCCGGGAAAATCAAAAACACCCATTCGTAGCCATAAAACTTTGGTCTCGGTAAAGTTTCCGCACTTTTATACAATCTCTCTCCGCAAAAAGAAAAAATCGCAGGTTTTCACATCAAACGAAAAACTATATATACTTATAAATTCCAAGATCGGACGATATTGCAATTTTAGTAGAGAAAAGAATTGGAAGAATGATGACGGGAATTGTGAACTAGTCTGTTGCTGTTGGATATTAGCTGAATGTTTAATAGAAGGGAGGAGTCACCGAAAGACTTTGTTTTCTGGGAAATGAAAAGATTTTTAACTAATTTGGAAATAAGTTCAACAGATTCAGGCTTCAATTGGTGGAAGTTAGACATATTTAAGTAAATGAAAGGTCGTAGCACTTTTCCACAAGAATTTTTAATGCGTACAACGCGTTTCGGCTCACTGAGCCAGGTCTTGTACCAGATGATGGCTCAGTGAGCCGAAACGCGTTGTACGCATTAAAAATTCTTGTGGAAAAGTGCTACGACCTTTCATTTACTTAAATTTAGAAATATTTGATTCGACCCTAACTCTCACCACTCTTTTCCTAATTATTTTATCTCTATAAGCCACGTCTATAAGAAAAACAATTATTTCATAGAGTAACTCAATGGTAATCCTCACTTTTATCAATAGCGTGTGATTACAAAGTTTGTCCTAATCAATTCTTATTCTATAAAATTCCCCATTCTTGTGAGGGCGGGGCGTGAGGTCCATCATTAAGTGAACGTACATATAAGGTCTAGCGTCAAATTTTAAATTCAGAGACCGTTCTTTAATAGGTGTTTAAACAATCCTTAATCAGGCATTTTTCACGAGTTTTTAATCCAGGTCTTCTCGAAATTTGGGAGTCGTTCTACACGGCAGGCCTATTCTAATTGTGGCGGTTTTAAAATTTTCCTTCAGGACTACACCACGGTCACTGACTACGTGAAGAGAGCTAAAAAATTACCGCTTTTACTTTTCAAGATTATTGTTTTATCAATACTTTTCCGAGGACTTCCTAATTTGTTGTCAGCAGCTAGGTTGTCAGATTGCCGTCACTCTTCAATTGTATTAGCACTCCCGACTACGCCGTCTTTTCCGCTCAAGTGCGGTTGACTGAAAATTTCTTTCGTCGCGGCGAGTGTCCATCCAAAGCGTCCGCCCATGCCACTGATGTAATCGGCGCAAAAAGACGGCGAAGAAACGAGACTCATCCTCCCCCCGCGGCGCGAACTTCACTTTTTTCTCTACAGTAAGGAGCTAAATAATCACGGCTTCCGCGGGCGCACAAAGCTTCCATTGATGCGTCTCGCGTCCTATTTGACGAGGAGTTAAATGCCGCCTGCGAGCTTTTTTATCCTCATTTTGCACGCTCATATCCCACCTATTTACGACACGGAAATCGGGTCAAGGAATCTCGAGGAAAGAGTATCCTAGGAGTGGGCGTGAGACGGGATGCTCGTCCTTGGACCTTCCGATGCCTCTCAATGTGGGTGAATTAGCTAGCGCTATGACAACTACAAAAGGATAGAGGGACTGGGGTGTCTCATTAAGTCCCTAAAGTAAATTTATTCAATCATTTATAGCACATATTGAAACGTGGACATTGAGGAGAGAAGACGAGAGAAGATTGGAGGCATTCGAGATGTGGGTATGGAGAAGAATGGAGATGGTGAAATGGACGGAGAGGAAAATGAACGACGAAGTGCTGGATATGGTTGTAGAGGAGAGGCAGCTTTTAGATGAGGTACGGAGGAGAAAGAATGTATGGATGGAACGAATCCTTAGCGGGGAGGGGATGTTGAAAATGGTGGTAGAGGGTAGAATGTTAGGGAAACGAGGGAGGGGAAGGAAAAGAATAGGATTTTTAGATAGATTGAAAGAGAGTAGGCCTTACAGTGAATTAAAAAAGGTAGTGCTGGAAGGCAAGGGAGGCTCCTAGATCACTTCTTGAATACTCCATGAAAACCTACCTTAATCGGTAGAATACTAATAAAAAAAATATCCTTACTTTTTAATTTATCTTCGTAGGGGCCACCAACAATCTTTACATCTTATCGCCTTCAAATTTGTATACCTATCAGCCAGGGGTGCAGCTAGGAATCAAGGCTAGGGGGGGTTTTAGGCACAACTAGATCTAGATAGATCAACTAGGTGGGTATACCATACACCTAAGATCTAGATCTAGACCTAGATCTTAGGTGTATGGTATACCCACCAGGATAAGCTGGTTAGAGGGTAGAATGTTAGGGAAACGAGGGAGGGGAAGGAAAAGAATAGGATTTTTAGAGAGATTGAAAGGGAGTAGGCCTTACACTGAATTGGAGAAGATAGCGCTGGAAGGAAAGGGAGGCCCCCAGCTCACTTCTTGAATACTCCATGGAAACCTACCTTAATCGATAGAATACTGTAATAATAATAGCACATATTACAATCAGGGGCATTCATCATCAAATTTGGGGGGGGGGTCATGACATTGCCCGGGGATTATGGAAATCTCTCAGGGAGAAACGGGAGTTTTTTGCAGGAGAGGGTACTACGCTCTACGATAAATAATAAAACTTCTCTCACGTGTGGTTCTTGCAGCCATGCATTTGCATATACGCGCCCTTTACTCTTTTACAATGATACAAAAGCTATTAAACTAGTAAAAATTATAATTATTGATAAAATTTGGAGGGCGGAGAGTCATGACCCCTGCATCGCCCCGTAAATTTGATCCTTATTGCAATCCCAAGATTGGTAAACTGCAGTCATCAATTTACCGTATGGTCAAGGGGCGGGGAATGGAAAGTCTGACAGGCTAGCGAGTCTCCACCGGTGGCCCTTGACCAAGTGGGGGCTTGGGGCATTTACAAGTATAACGCATTTGTATTGACCCATGTTTTGCATGAGTATTTTTTGAGCGAGCGTACATTAAATTCATGCAGCTCCCGCCATCGAATCTATTAGATCTGTGAGGTGCGAAATCGAATTCCCGCAGAGTTCCACTTCAGAGGCGGTATCACTAAGTCGTAGACTTTATTAGAACCCTACATCATCGGAAGGGCCACTCAAAAATCTCAGCCACCGCCAGGATTTTTGAGCCCGGGACCAGAAGCCTCGAGCGCGAAGCCGACCAACGCAAACCTCTGACGTGAATGAGGGGAAGATGAAGGTGTGGATTGCGCACAGCTGCAGTGATTTGCCTCCGTCTGCTCCTCTCTTTGTTCCGAAGCGCCCGCTTCCGTATTCGGCAACTCTGTGCCTGCACACTTCGTCATTGTGGACGTTTCGGGCGGGAATGATGCGATTCGAAGTCAGCGGAGCATGAATGTTTTCCCGAGAAACATGCGCGGCGAACTGCTGTGTGAAGTCATGCGGGCTAGCGCGCCGACGATCGTCTTTTTTTTTCTTTCTGCACGGCCCACGTGGGCGATGGAATGCACGGGTGATTTGCGCACGCTCTTGCACCACAAGAAGCACCAGAATGAGAACAGTCCGCGACCAAAAATCAAAGAAATACACTACTCATTACCTTAAATAGGTGAGAAGTAAGTAATGTTGTTTGACATGCAAGCATAAAATATGCAGAATGAATAAAAAATATGAAAAATGCAGCCTTCAATTAATAGCGAAAAATTAAGGACGTTTCCAACATAGGTATCTATGCACGAGTGGTGACTCTATTATTCCTTTTATTATGAAGGCCAGGAGCAAAAATTACATCTCGTTTTTGCGTTTGAATGGCATAATTCATTCCTATCCTTTTGATATTCATTTTGAGTGTTAACATAATGTAATCTCTCTCGAAAATTCAAGCCATAAATTTCATAAATTTATCAAAATGCGCAGTGTTAAACACAAGCATGAAATAACAAAAATTGTTCAAGGAATTCCACCTCTTCGTGTAGTCTTCTTTAGCCATTAGTTGGTACTTATCGATCCGTTTCCTTGACCATATGCGTCTGTTTCCCAAATAAATATTCAATAACTGAAGTTAAGTTACAAACTAAAATCATTCCTGTTAAGTTGATACAGGATTTTTGGGCTTCATAAGTGGTAATTGAGCGTTTAAAATTTCAAGATGGGCTGGAAAAATTAATCGCGCACTCCATTTTACAACAGAACTGAAATAATACGAATGAAGTAATATACCCCAAAGTAGTAATATAGAAATAAAGGGAATTAATCATCATCAAGCATTAAAAAATGTTAATTAATAGACCTCAGCAATGAGAACCACGCAATGCTATCACGATAATACTTTGAGCGGGATGAAAAGCGGAACTTAGAATTTCTCGGTAGCGGATCTAGTCACTGTGTGAGCAATTACTTAGCGTATCAACGGAAAAAACAACTCATTGCTAGGAGAAAGCATCTTGTCATCGTCTAGAATAGGTTCACGGGTGCATGCAACATCCTGCGTCTCTACTTTCAATCCAACACGGGGATGAATGATTCGCAATAACTTCAGATGACTCCCTGTTATGCACCGATCGTCTGATTGCCCGATTCGCGTATCCGTGGGAAAGTAGATTATGAAACGTTCTTCGTTCGAAGGTCAGCGAGTACTCACTGAAGGGAGTCCGCAGTGATATCAGCGATTAGTCACCCGCAGCTAATGTAATAAACAAAGAATATACTTAGTTAAGTCGTGTAATCGCGATTATGACTATTAAAAACACGCTATTCCATATCTGATGTTGTGTTTCAAGAGTCACCAATTAAACCCCCATATTTTGAAAGTTGACTGCTTTTATATCAATAAAATATGTAATACGTATTCACACACCATATTGTCCACAACATATTTCCATCTCACCGCAACTTTTATAATCAATAATGTGTTGATTCTAACAATAATTAATATCAGCTATTCAAGAACAGCATGAATTGACACATTCTATATTTAAATGACTCATTTACAATCAAGTTAAAATTAATCGATAGCCAATCAAAATCAAATCAACATTTGTGGCACAGATATAAATAAATAATAGTGCCAGTTGCCGCCAGGTGTGTGTTTGTGACGAAATGCGTCTGGAGTCGATGCTAATCTGTTAACCGTCGAATACCTTCTTCAACTCTCTTAGCATTTATAGTATCCAATTCCTCGAGTTAAGCCATCATTTCCTTCTGTTCAACCTTCCTGAATAATGCCGCGTCTTTTCGTTGCCTAAGCCGTCATTTAAAACTCAACAATGCTTTGCAAAAGCTTCAAGGAGTTATCTCCCTAACTTGCGTACTCCTTTAATGATATTCATTAATCCAGGCTTGAGACTGGATACGCGTGATGACAACCCTTTCCATTATACATAAGGAACTCTAATAAATACGCTGAGCAACTGCCTGCGGTATAAGTAATAACTTCCGACAGAATGATCCATCTGCGTTGAGCCTTTATTTAACTTGATTGTACATTTAAATCTATCAAACAACATTGTGTCTGACTTAAAAGTTATGCAGGTCACGACATGCCAGCACGGCTTATTCCATTACATCTACATATTATTACACCAGCTGCTGGGTGGATGTGGGGCAAGAGGAAAGTTGAGTGATGCAAAAGCGATACCAAACACCAAAATTAACCAATATTTGGTTTGCGATCGATCTGTAAGAAATTGGAAAAAAGCGAGCTCGAGTTACATAATTTTCCCGAGTAGTTAAATCAATTAAATCGCTTTCGCTATGTATACAAACACTGATTCCCATTATGTTCTAAGTATAATGTCGCTCATAATAATAATAAAAAATTGTTGTCGTGGGCTCATTGGGACTTAAGTCATTGATAAATGCACAGTAAAAAATACAACTCAAAAATCCTGAATAAATGTGTAAGTACATAATATTACATAGAGTGAATGAGAATGTGTAGAAAATACTACATAATAGACATATAATCCAAAAGACACAACAAGCAATTTCACATTTATTTTCAACGTGTTGAAATTTATCAAATCGAAAACTTTTTGGAAAAAAAGCGAGTTCTATGTAATGTTCGAGTCACGGAATATGTTTCGACAATAAGCATTTGTTTGTAAGGAAGACTCGAGCAAGCCAATATCTGAGAGGGAAAGGGGAAGTTAACGGGAGAAAGAGAGGGGCGGGGTAGAAAAGAATTCGGGGCGCGGCGAAGGTGTTTTGAAAGGCCGGTGCTGCATCCACGCGCGCCTCGCCCATCGCAGAGGAGGAGATGGTGCACAGGAAGTGAAGTCTCCGGTGGTGTGGGTCGGGATGGAAGGCGGGATTTACGGGAGCCCGGAGAATGTTTGAACGATATACGCGGATGGCTATAGCCTGCTTTAAACGTCGAACATGACTGCCATACAAGGAGGTTGTGAATATCTGGTGGCGCTGTATTTGAGTTTTGAGCGTGGTCAGAATTCCGCCATGTTGGTTTGACAGTTTTCGGACTTAGTCTCGAAAAGATTTTCGGATGAGAAAGTGAAAGAAAGGTGCTATTTCGCTCTCGTCCGACCGCACCTTGGATATGCAGCGAGCGTATGGGATCCCTTGCAGAAAGACTTAATCCGCGAACTGAATAAAATACAAAGGAAGGCTGCGCGTTTCGTCAAAAACTGCTACGGGCGTACAGACAGCGTTACCCAGGTGTTAAGCGAATTAGGCTGGGAGCCATTGGAGACTCGGAGGCTGCGCGCTAGGCTTAGATTGCTGGAACAATTGAGAATGGACATCTTTAAGAGCGACACAGAGAACATAATATATGAGCCACACTATATTTCCAGGTCCGATAGAAGCGATAAATTAAGAGAGATGTTTTGCCGAACGGATAGATACGGGAATTCGTTTTTCCCCCGAACCATAAAGGACTTTAATAAACGCTAGTACCAACCTCGTTAGAGAACTTCTTTTTTTTTTTTTTTAGCTGTAAACGGCTGGTGTCCTAACACCACACGCCTTTTAGGCGGCTTGCGGGGTACTATATAGATGTAGATGTAGATGAAAAGTGCACGTATATAATCAAGTATTCTATTCGTTATATCGCCGATGATTTATAAAATTAAAGTGCAACAATTACTTCTTGATTGTCGTCGGAGTTTTCCGATCGTTCGTCATACTACTGTGTATATTTTACTGTCCATATAGTCATATCGTGGCGTTAATATATCGTTCTGAACATACTTTCGTACTATTTTTGTGACCGATCCACTATCGTTAGATTTCCATTGGCTGTAATCTTATTAATTACAGTAGAAGTGCATGTGAATGGATATTTTACACTTGTAAAATGTTATTTTCGGCTAAGCTATTTTCACAGCGGAACCGCGGTGATTGACAATAATTTTTCCTTAGGAAAAGATATTCGAGGCATATTTTCACGAGATGTTTTCTTCATACCCATCTGCGTATAGTTTTTCGCTTAAAAATTAAAATTAGTTGAAGTAGTTAAAAACAAGAAAAATTAGTTGTACGGAAATGTTAGTGTTGAAACAAATTTATCCTCCTTTTTATCAACAATGGGGTTTTTAAACGCTTATTTTGACAAAAGATCCTTATTCCATGTAGGCACAGTGATCTCGTGTCTAACTTTGAAAGAAAATTGCTATTCACCAATTTTTCAATTAATATGCTTACATTTATTTATCTACCTGCGATCGTTTACAAAGCCGTCGATCAACCTTCGGCATCGACAGATTCTATGCGCTCATTCTTACAGATGTCCTTGCCTCCTCCCTCCTATTGTATTTTCTCAACTCGAATTCTTTGCTTTGATCGCCGTGAACCCTTCACTCAAGGAATAGAAAGGGTTGTCGCGCTCATACGGATGAATGAAATACACGTTTCCGAGAAATGTGTCATCGGGAAGAAAAACACTTCAATGGCAAGCCATTCATTCATTCATTAGCGTTTCGATACGACTATTTATGAACTATGCACTTCAGGAGTTAAGGTTCTAAAAATATTACGTAAATATGGTGAAACAATACAACACATAAAATAAGGACTGCTCTATCTAGTATTTTACTTGCTGATGTGAGAAACTTCCAGGAGTCAAAATACATTACTATAATGTGTTTTAAATCACTGTTTATTTTTCTTAAATATGAGGACTATAAATATATGGAGGAAATATATTATATATGGAGGAAATATATTATACATGGAGGAAAAGATACTAAAATCGAATGAATGGTTAGCACATAAACAAGTGATGAGTGAACAGATTTGGCATTTCATACTACCTCAGCCATTATTTAAGTCGCTAGTGAATTGATCGGTGCATTATTGAAAATTCTGTAATTTCAACACGTGGGCGTTCAAAAAAGTTGACTATCGTCAGATTTCTTGCGGGCCGTTGCGCTCGGTTAACTGGTTAATGGTGCGTGAGAAGGACAGTTTTTTTCACAACCACTCGGAATAGCCTCTTTTTTTCGTGCCTCTCAGCTCCACATGTGTAGCGAATATAGTCAAGAATGAGAGATAACTTGTCCACTGGGCCTTGTATGATTTGATGAAATCTGTTGGCTCTCTATCATGGCATCAGGTATTTGCTTTTTTCACTTCATTATGCACTCCTGTCTTCAAATAAACCCCTTCCACAGGTTTCCACATTATTTCATCTTAACAGTCAGCCTGGAAAGAGCCAAGTGATTGGAAAGAAATCCTCTGTTGACGCCCTTCCAGAGTAAACATGAACAAGAGAGATTTTGGCGTTTGATCACGTGATCAAGATTGGAATGGCAAAATCCCAGTTCGTATGATTTCCGAAGGGACTGATTAGTGATTAGTTATTAGTGATCTTAATCTGAAGAACTGATTAGTTGATCTTAATCTTAATTGAAATAATTTTTAAACGTTTCAGTCACTAACATTTTCCATTTCTCATATTTGTATTGAGGCAGAGGATTTAAAAATTTCCCTCAGCCTTCGATTGATTCGAAGCCACCTTGTGCACTGTTGCTTATATATACTCACAAAGGGTGTCAGAATAGCCTTTGCAATGCGTGAAAAAAACAACAATTTAACCTTCATAATTAAAAGCGCCCATCAGCAATCTGTAAGATCTGAGATTTTTATTCGATGTGCCAACAGATTACCCTATCAATCACACCACTTAAATTTTATATTCAAGGCACAGCGAATATGACTCATCATATTAACCTTCGGTCATATAAAAACCAATGGGGGGTCCGACGATTTAACTTTGCATGAGCGAAATAGGTCAGCGGAAACTTCCTATAAAATCGCAGACTCTACTTATTATATTGGCATATTAACAGTGTGATTCACCTCTCTTCATCCTAGCGGAGCCCAATAAAATATTTTCCATCTTAAAAGATGATAATTCTTTATAACTCCTGATGTCGTGGAGTGTGTCGTATGGCGGCGCTGTAATCTTCTTCAGGGTCAAGCCAATCCCATGTGTACTCCGTTTGGTGACATAAAGTGTCACTTATATTCCAAGGGAAAACGTGGTGCTAACCTTCGTTACGTTGTGCCGTCAAGTGTTACTTAACCCTTTAGACCACCTGAGATTTTTTTCTTGAAGATGCAGCATGAAGTCAAAAATGTATTCGTGATAAGTATTCCTCCAGTTTGTGAAGACTTGGGCGAGTACTTCCTATTCGTCGTAACCTCGTAATTACAAAACTAAGAAAAGGTTATGCTCAATGTTAATTTCATGATTAAAAATGGCACTTGTTGTTACGCTCATTTAAGTTTCCAGTTTATACCAAGAACCAATTAAGAGAACTTGATTAGGCAGTGGGGAACGTAGAATAAGCAGTAAAAATTTTATTCTAAAAATCATTTCCCACACTGAAACGTTCAAACGCTCGAAAATCAACAAGGTGAATATGTTTTCAATTACTTTATTCCTCGTTCAATTTTTTACTATATTTTGATTATTTGGTGAGCATTAGCACTATTCCAACGATTACAAAATAAACTTGCGCTCCCGGATAAAATTGACAGGAGGCAAAAGTTACAGATGGAAGAAAAATTAATGAACGATATTGCGCGTGAAAGCAATCAATTTCTTCATTGGCTTCGTGCCGATATTCTTACGTAATTTGCGTCTCTACGCTCTGCTGCGAGGAAATCTTTTCCAGCCAGGTGACTCATTCACTATTGGCGAGCATGAAAGACTTGGAAAATGGAGACAAATCAGTGGTGCCATTGTGCGATATTTATTGGAATTTTTTGCAGCAGACTATTCCCAACATTCCCACGTCAACGTTTATTAAAATGACACCTCGGCTACGGGACTCCAATTCTTAATATTTTTCAATATACTAACTGGAGAGAATTTCAAAATTTTTTTCGTGCGTATGTAATGATTAGATTAAAATGTGGAGTAATCGAAGCTTTCTTTGAAGAATTACTTTGTGGAATGTACAGTAAAAATTGCATGCAAGGAAGAAGATTGTCAAGGCAATTGCAAAATACCATAAAAAAGATCACCTGTTTAGAAGATTAATTTAAAGAATATCTTTGAAAACGAAATAGACCCGTAAATCCATATTGCACTTTTTCAATAAATAAATGCGATGCCTTTTAATTCAAAACAATCAACTAGCTGAAAGTATAAAAAGAATTTACAGAGAGGGGAGGTGTATGTTCAGAGGTTTAATTTATGATTATCTCACGCCTGGAGTTTTTATCCAAACAATTCATGTTTGGAGTCAAAACATCTTTAGGCACCAACCCTTATCAATTTAATTTGTACACACAGGGACGATTAAATACTTGGAGGCTGTGCTCTTTATATTATTCCAGAAGCGTTTGTGAAACAAATATAAAAATAACAATTAAGAGTTTACATTTTTAAGTATGCTCGTACCGCGTCTTCTCTTAATTGAGGCCTTGGTCACTGCGATCTCCTAAAGAAGCCTGTGGTGTTTGGTATCGTGAGACAAACCATAATACAAGACTCTTTGGCCGCCCGAAGGGGGATATGAAACTTAAGAGGAGTCCAGGAGTTTCTCTATCCTTCGCTTTGCACGCAACAGGTCTCCCTAGTGTTAAGAATATCGACGTCTGATGGCTTCGTTTGCATTTGAATCACTCAAGATAAAAGATGCATCTTCATGAAAATGTTAATTGTACCACTAACGCTCATTGCATACATATATTTATAATTCATTAGTCAACGGTTAACGTCACACTTTATCCTCCTGTCGTGATGGTATTTGTCGTGATGATGACTGTCGTGACTTCAGGGAGAACAGATATGTGCTTCAGTTTTACCAAATCCGCCAACATTTTATATTAAGAAAAGAATGCAATGGAATTCCTGAAGCATAACAATGGAAAGTAAGTTGATTGTTTTAAGAGATAATAGCTTTTTAATCAGTTGAGGTAGGTGAGAACTTCCAATGATGGTACTTAATACCATTTTCCTGTGCATTAGTCTGTGGAAATTTGAGCATTGCGGGTGACTCCCGTAAAATTATCACGTGGCTAGTCCCGGTATACTTAAATTTCAATGGAATATTTAATTATTTTTTTTTTAGTCCTGGTCAGCAAATGCAAATATTTTTAATTATTAAAATTGTTTCTTAGCCGAAGAATGCGTAAGGGGATTTGATGAATTTGTGCATTAAATTACAAAAACTGGAATTTAAATTAATTTTTCGTTTTGAATATATAGAAATATCAATTTTTTTACAAGATGTTCACAATTTTCAATATTGGAATCGATGCAGTAATCGCTAGTGGTGATAATCTGGAAGAGAAACATTGGTGTATTTACACGGCTGGTCGGCGCGTTGAACACTCCTCACAATCTCTTATTAATTTCAAAAGTAGAAACTAAACGCAGCAGCGGATTTGGGATAGATGAAGATCGTTCCCGCAGATCCGAAATCTCAATTCGTTTGAAGAATTAGGGAGAATGAAGTCACTACGAAATGATAATCTTACTCACTTAGCCATTCTCTCATAGTATTGAAACAAAAAAGTCGCGAAAAATGCCGCCCACCTGAGAGAACCGCTCATTGAAGGAGGTAATCCTTCGCGGAAGTGCGAACGAAATCGAACCGCGCTAGATTTATGTGTGAGGCCGAGGAGTGACTGAGACGCGCTGACCCACTCTCCACGTGTCGGTAACGTCATCAGGTCAACTGCGAAAGAGTTAAGGCCGTCGATTATTCGCTGCGAATAGCATGAGAGGTAGTATCGAAAGGTACTGCAATCGATAGTGTATAAAAAAAATGCGAACTCTAATTATAAGAAATTTGTGAATCTTCATTTATTTATTTCATAATTAATTACTTAATAATATATTTATCCGATTATGGTAGGTTACCAAGGAGTACTTAGGAAGCATTCTGTCAGCATCCCCTTCCTTTATGTACTTCCTTATTCAATTCATTGTAAGGCGTACTCTCCATGTCTAACAACTATTCAACCTGAAAAAGGGTACAGGAAAAGATGCCATATGCCGAAAATCCGGCCTAGGAAGGGTCACTTATCCTCCCTCACCTTTCATCATCTGTCATGTCATTTATTTTTGATTAGTGCCAACATATTTTTCCTTTGATCTTCGAATTCTTAGGGTGAATATCCGATTATATTTACCTCATTGCTACGGGTATAGTTTTACCATTTATAGGAATCATGTAATCTTCAGCTACTCCTAGAGTAGCTGAAGAAACAGAAAATAGCTCGGCAGGACTTCAAATTATCAGCGATACAGTCAATTCTATCAATTTTTCGCCACAAATTGCTCAAGAAGTAGGATACAAGGATCGAAACAAGGAAGATTCTCGGGTATCTTTATTTTTCAAATTCTTCCATAATCAACAATAATAGAAAAAGCCGAAAGAGCCCCTTGTACAAATGCATGGTCCAGAGTGGGGCGGTTGTACGGGCGCCCCCTATCAAATCTCCTCACCCCACACGGGACCCCGTCCTCTCCTCAAAGGGAGCAAGTGGGTGACGGGAGGATTAGTTTAGGTGGCCGATAGAGAGAGAGGGAGTGGGGGGGGATGCAGGGGAGGGGAGGGCAGCTCTCTCGTTCGAGATGAGATCATCGCCCGCTTTGCCTTACAACCGCACGGCGGATCCGCCGAAGCAGACAAACTGGAACACACGCAGACACCACCGTGCATTATATCGACGCCCTACTCTCGGAAATGGACCGTCCCCATCACTCTCTGTTTCTCTTTTTGAATCTCTTCCCTTACTGTTCCGCCCTATACTACTCCCCATCCCTCCGACTTCTTTCCGAACAATCATTAAGCATGCTAACTGTCATTTTGAGCATTTTACCGACCACTTAATACCCTAAGCTTGAGTCTATGCATAAAGTAATGATAATTTTAGTCCATTATTATTATTATTATTAAAGTATTCTACCGATTAAGGTAGGTTTCTATAGAGTACTGGAGAAGTATTGTGGCATTATCCCCTTCCTTTATGGACTTCCCTTGTCAATTACTTTCTTTAATAAGACTTACTTCCTTTTATTCTATCTCAAAATACAATTCTCTTCCTTCCTCTCCCTCGTTTATCCAAAATTCTACCCTTTAACTTGTTTTCAACATTCTCTCCCCATTCAAAACTCGCTCCATCCATTCTTTCTCTATTCTATGTATCTCATCTAAAATCTGCCTCTCCTCACCCACCATGTACGGCACTTCGTCGTTCCTCCTCCTCTCCGACCGGAGATTAAAATTAACTTCGTACATTCCACACTTATAGTTCATATCCCAACATGGCTCCAAGAAAATCACATGCTTATCAGTGAGGAATTATTGAGCGAATTTTAATTTTTTATACCTGGGTTTCACGAAGTAAAGCTGCAATCGTAAAAAAAGTATTTCTTATCAAATTCTTCTCCAGTCAGCAGGCACTCCTCCGTTTCTGAAGTGGGAAGTCGTTTGGACAAACCGGGAATCTTATGCATGAGATAAAAAAAGCGAGTTTTGGGCGTACTCAGAAAAAGTTTATACCTTTGATTAATCGGCTTACAGCCCAAACTACTGCTGATTACTCACACAGTAATTCAACTCGAAGGTTGGCTTTGATATGTGAAGGCAGAGCTCACCCGAGACTGAGTCACAAGTAAGCGTATAATAAATTCAGGGTTGGGGGCCAGTTCCTTTCCCTGAGCCATCGTATACCTTGAGAATTATTTTTTGGGGTGTACTAAGGCTTCAACCAGGATTTGAATCTGAGACTCTGCGATGGAAATCGAAGCGCTCCACCCATTTCGGTTACCACACTCCCCCTTACTGCAGATAAAACCATGCGAATATATTCGCACCGAATAGTAAATGCGATAGTGAAAGGGATTTTTGCAATTGACATATTTTAGTTTGCTTCTACCCCATTGATGCTAATTATTACCTTCAACAGACAAGAATTGACCCGCAATAAGAATTTTCATCTATTATGTTGCGCCTTATCTAAAATGGAATTTCGAAAATTATATGAGTTTTTATTAGTTTTTCTTCTTACCCGAATATTTTAATAATCACATTACTTCCTTATTTTAATAATCGCATTGCTTCCTTATTTTAATAATCGCACTTCCATTTCAAGCGGAAAATAAATAATTTTTTATTAGTTTAAAAATAAGTTAACTATCTCCAATAAAGGAATTTAAGTTAATACATACAGATATATTTTAATGATTTTTTTTTACATTGTTGGCATACTTATGTTAAATTATTTTTAAAGTTTTCTTTTTGTGAGCATCAACAATAACGGAGGGCGCACCGGGAACTCTGGCGATGAGATAAAAAGAGTGAGTTCGAGATACGCAGAAAAACTGGAACGCTACGAGTTTACACCTTTTGTTTCATCGGCGTACTGCCCAAACTACTGTTGATAACACACGCAGTGATTCAAACCGAAGGTTGGTTTTCTTATTTTAATGACATAAAAGATGACCTGCTTCCATTAGATATTTAAAAATTTACTGTTGGTACGTTTAGTGAGTAACGCATTCTTGTAACAGAAGTAATTTTTGGTGAATCGAACAGCCACTTGTGGTTCTGATGATGTTAAATACTGCAGGGTATTTTATTCCTTAATTCCTTTACATCTATTAGTAACTACTGGCAAATGAAGATCTCAAAGGGTTTTATATTTCTTAAGATCTAACTTTCAAGGATACGAATGATTTGCTTCCTCTTTTACTGCTGCATCACGGTGTCTATTTTTCTTGTGTTTTATTCCCGGTATAAATACGGGAAAGAGTTAAGAATAGTGCGTGAGAAATCAAAAACCCCTTTCACTCTTATTTTCATCGCCTTCCAGACGGCTCCGTTTACGATTATTACCGCATTCGATGGTCATGGGTGCATTAATTTAATTCGTTTTTCTTCCACTGCAGGGGAGTGAAATCAGTCTCTCTAAGCCACGCTGCGTTGTCTGTTTCAATGTGGTCACTAATGCAAGCCCATCCTACGCCATTCCGTCTTCCCAGTCCTGTCGTAGCCTCGTAATCGCGTGCGCTTTCATAAAAAAACCAGCCGAGGGCGTACCCAGGATAGGGATGGGAAGCCATGGTTGTTGAAGATATAGGTAAGATTTAAGCATGGAAAAGGTGAATGAAACCAACATTTTAGGGAAACTGTAACAGATCTTTATTAGTTTTTAAAATTATTTGCTTGAAAAATATTGTTTTTCTTAAAGACATTTGCGGTTTTTGCTTCTAGGGGAGGGGGGCTTCTAGGGCAGGAGGGGGGGGGGGGGGGCTGGGTACGCCCATGAGACCAGCGACTAGTAGATTCATTTCGGGAATCTTTGAATGAAACCATTCATTACATCGGCGACTTTTTTCGGTAAACTTCGGTAAATTTCAGTGTAGGAGAAAGAGTAAGGAATTTAATAAATATAATTTTTCAGGCTAATTACATGTTCAAAAGTATTGCAAATATTCCCTAATGAATTATTGGAATGAAATGACAGCAGAGTTTGTTACTGCTAGCTACAGATTTTACGCGAAAACTGTTCACTGTGGAAAATAAAATTATTGCATTTCGTATGGCTCACTATTTATGTTCAACATCAAAAAATGTAATATTTGGAACCCGGAACGTACAAGTAGGACTGCGATTACATTTCACTCTACCATATTTAATTGCTACATATCTATCGAATATATCATACTACCAGTTAATGGTAAACTTTTCTCATGGTTATCACTTTCGATAGTTCTACCAGAGGCCCAGATATTAGTCATTAGCGAGAAATATTGATGAATTTCACACAAATAATATTCTCATTCCCTGCCTGATTTTTTTAATCGGTAAAAATTGGGTTAATTTGAATATGAATACTCGCTTTTAGGTCAGAATAAGGACTGAATAATTTTTAATTATGATAAAATTTGTAAAATCTGGGTAGAATTAGTCATTCTGTCATTCTCTCCCTAGATAGGGTATCAAACACTAACCTTTTACGTATAACATGAAGGGCGCATTTTTTGCCAGGTTATAAAAAGACGGAATAAAATATCCAGTAGTATTTGCATGAGATGTACTCTTTCTGCTTTGAAATGTAAAAAGAAATAGATATTCATCAAGTAATGGATAGCATTTATGACCCTAAGTTGATTTTCAACATACAACGTTACTTATAACTCTTTCAGTTTGGTATTTACCCAGATACAGTAAGGTATCCTTTGCATTTGCTTCACGAAATTGAGCAAAAGTTCGTGGTACATAAAAAGAGAAGGCATCGCAATGATTCTCCCTCCTCGGAGAGAGCTTCCAATAGAGCACGATGGGAAATGGTAAGGAACACATCACGTTTTGCGGTGAACGGAGGAAACGTGTTGGGCCTTCGAACTCCGGTAGAGATTTACAATTACTATCATGCATCCAGCCCCTAATGCTTAAACTGTGGGATGATTAATGTCGTGCACTCTTCAGTTATTAAATTCCAGGTTGCTACTCCGATTTATTGTAGCTATGAGTGCATTCAAAACTGAAGGAAAGGTACCCCGGGACAAGGCCGTAGCAATAAAACTTTTTCCTGGAAAGTTAAACTCAAGGAAAGATGCAACAGGGGGCCCGGGTCCCACCCGAAATGAGGGAATGTTTAGCGTTCAAGGAGTTTATAACCATATGCGACGCTTAGAACTATCGTAATACTATAATGTTATCGTATTAGACTAATTTCACGCTTATTGCACGTTTAAAATATCATGGAGTGCACTTATTTAATATTACTTAACCTAACCTTGCATCGATCTACACATGCCACTGTCCCAAACATTTTGGGGGGGTTTGAACCTCTTCATGCCACTCCCTCTCTGCTGCATCCGTACGTGAGGAGTGAAGACTAGGCATTCAGCGTATATTATACCAGAATGGTGACCTAGAAACTCATAAATTCAGGCCTGTAAGCCAAGAAAAATCTTACTTGATTTTATGGGACGTTTCATTAATGATTAATGAAACTTATATGAAAACATAAATGGCTTATCATATTCGAATATCTATGAGAGCCAAGTGTATTTAATAATCTCCGTAAATATACTTCCTGTCGAAAAATGAACCGCCCCATTGACCGAGGTCATTATTCCTGTCAGCAAGCATCCATCCACACAATGTGCTTACTCCTGCCATTCCATTTAAACAGTGCAACTTGTATGTTCCCTATCGTGATAGCGGGGGATTTTGCTGATGAATAATTTTAAATATAGATGACGTGGTCGACTTAGCTTCTTTCTGCTTGCCATCCACTTCCTATGGTCCATAAACCTCCCGAGGCCCGAGATATCCTCCACCGTCCTCGTTCACATGCTGCCCACTCGCCCACGAAAACTTTTCCTCGCTGACTGCGAAGTGGAGGCGGTTGAGATAACCTTGAGTGATTCTCTGAATAGGAGGCGACTCACGACAAGTAGAAGTGACTGGGGAGAAGAGGACAACTCCGCCTGACCTCTTATACCATCATCTTATCGTTCATTCCTTTTTCTTCGTAATGAGCGTGCAAACTCACTCCTTCCCGTTAAAAAGAGACCGAGATGCCATTCGGTTCACTTGAACTTATGGCGGACTCTCCGAAGGGAGACAAAAAGGAGATGCGGCAACAATGGCGATAATTACAGTGCCGAACAGGAGCAGCTAATTCTGCCATAATTGGAGCTCTTAACAGCGCGCATAACTCCCTCTGGACCGGTCGTAAATTATATGATTATTTTTCATGTCTTTTTCCGCAATGGTCGCAACTAAGTCACAACTAACCTTATTATACGGAAGTTTTCAAGGCTTACAGGGTAGAGCCACATCAGCATTTGCTTGTAACTCAAAACTGCAAATTTTATTTTTCCCCTGACAAATAAGTGAGGAACTATTTTCAAAATTGACATAGAGACAAACTTGCCAAAGGTTTCCTTTTCATGCGGTAACGATAAACGAGTATGCGACACGAAAAAAGACCGTTCGAGCGAGGGTGGTGCCTTCTATCATAAACAAAATTATGTGTAACATCATACGGTCCACCTCCATCTTCTAGTTCTCCTTTTTCCCTCAAATCCTTAAAGATATCACTATCAATGTTTCTACCCTAACAATATTGACTGGTGTACCCTTCCGGTTGTCTCCACCCCAACACGAAGCCTCCCGAACCTACCCCTTCGTGTTGCGGAAGCGAAGTCTTCCGCAACTAACTTCCGCAACGCAATAAGGGTTGGTTCTAATTAATGACTGGCTCTAATTTCCAAGTTTTAAAAGGTGAACACACCGTTTAGGTTCAGAATTAATATTGCAAATATTTTCTTCACTGAAAGAGACAAATAATGCTGATGCCCTCGTAAACTTTCTAATCACGAGCCAGATTTTAAAAAATAAACTGAAAATGACCAAAGTCGGAGGACCTTAGGTCATTAATAATTTGTTTTCTGTTACAAAAGCTTTTTTTTTATAGAGAATTGCAGAGCTAAGGCCACATTAAGGGGGTCTTGTTGATGTTGAACCTTTCGATGTAATAATTAATTATTTGAATATATTTTATTGCTGGTTATTATGCTGTTTATATTATTTTTCTGAAGACTTTGGCAACTATTTCGCGCAAATAAAGAAATTCTATTACGAAAAATATATAAAAACGACATAAGTATATAATAATGATGACAACATTGTAGAAAGCACTCACTAGACAACACCTAGGGTAGGGATTGCCCGTTATTGTTTGATGCCATGATTCATCCCGTGGAATCCGAAAACCGGCGACTTAATGACTCTTCCATTCCAGCTTCTATCTCGCCAATTCCTTCAATTTATTTTTTCACATCCTGTTTCACCTGACTTGTGTATAAGTCCCTCATTCCTCCAAGGCTGTCGAGATTTGCCGTTATCTTTGTAGGCCTCAGCTTCATAACGGACGCAAAATGTGTGTCGTGATTGTTTGTGCGATCAATGCTTAAGAGAGAGGTGCATGTAAAAATGATTTATTTACCTTTTGATAAATACCTTTTATTAAATATTGAGGAATCTCTTTAAAATTCTAAACTCGGAGTGGAGTTGTCAAGCATGGAGTCTTATTGCAATACTTTTACATTGGGACTCTGATCTGTCGGTATCATAGAGGGAATATTCTCTCATTCCCCTATCTTGGAATTTTTTTATCCTACCACACACCGTATTGACGGACTAACTCCATCAACAAGAAGTTTTTTTTAAATAGTTTTAATCAAGGGAAAAGGTTATTCATAACCCTATAAAAACCTTTGTTACCATAAAAGAATTTTATTTTATTTAAAAACGTAACTCATTTAACTCCATCTTATCGAGACTTCCTCCCTGCATCCAATAATGTCACGAAATTTAGTTTTATACTTGGAATAGCATTAATAAATAGTTTTCTAAAAAACTATTTCATTATCACCTTATCTGATGTAAAATTCTGACTTCTTGATATAAATATTCTTCCCGCAAGCTAAAAAATCGCACCCTTATCACATGTAAATTCGAATTCCCTAATAAACACTACTTTGATTTCTATATCCATGGTGACTTTCAGGCATGAAATAACAATAGATGTAATGATTTTAGCCTGATAAAAGATGACTCTTTTTGAATGATTATCGAATAAAATCATTCAAAAAGAGTCATCTGACGCCCTTCACGCTAGATATGACCTTCGGGTTTTCATTGCGATTCTGGTTGCACCTCCACTGTTGCAAATCATAATCACAGATCTAAGCGTACTCAAGGTCGAATGTCATTGGCGAGAGGGCAATTACGAGGGAACAAAAGAGCGCGTTAGAGCGGAAGATAACGCTTCAAATCGTATGCAACGTCCTTTAGGGTAGCAGCATCCTCACACTCACACTGAGTGAAATATCCGTAAAATATCTGTATTGAGATGTGAACGTCATAGGCCTGTCCAGCCTAGTAAAAAGGTTGTACGCATCAATTTCTATATTTTTGATTTTTCGTACATTTTTAGGACTAGTGCCAGTCATATAGTAAAATAGTAGTCAGAAATAAAAATTTAGAATTGCAAATTTGATAGGATTTTACAGCCCTACTTCAAAGAGGGATCATAAAAAGCGAACCTTTCACGCAATCCCTATACGTTTGTCAAAATCTTTCACTCCATGCGTTTTGGGTGATGCATCTTATGTTAGATATAAACAGGGATGCCGACTTACAAAAAATATTGGGGGGGGAGCCAAACTGGGGATCTTGCCCCTGGAAATTTTATAAGTATTGAGTTTGAAGATTTTTAAGCATTTTATAAGAGTCATATGATCAACATTAGAATCCTGATAACTCGAATATCGATATCTGGACACTCCGGGGAAAATCGACAAGCCTGGCACATTTTTTTCCTCACGCCCATAACAAATTTTTGAGGGGGCTCGAGCCCCCTCAGGCCCCATGGAGTCGGCGCCACTGCATATAAAATTTACAGGTAATTTAATTTCCTACCATTTGAGAGGAAAATAGTTTTTATGTATATTTTTTTCTGAGGTAATGTTTTTACTGCCTGAAATTCTTGGTAAAAAGTAAAACATTTTAACTGCCATTTTCAATTTCATAACATTGCCCGCGACAAATTTGCAATATTACAAGTACAGCGAATAAAACATATTGAGTATCTACTGGCGAAAAAATTTTAAAACTTTAAATTTGAGAGAAAGGTAACGAAGATCCATTGTTTCCTTAAACGTTAATGCAAGGAGCAATTGGATTATTCAGACTATTGGAAGTGAGAAATCAGTGGCAAGTCTTGCATGTGTCACGGCCGCGCGTTCATTTTCCTGAGCCAAAGAAACGCGGGCGAATCCGAAGAGTCGAACGGCAAATGATTCGATCCCTCAAGGAGTGACCCGTTCACCATTCGGACTCCCTACGAGGATCCTTCGTAACAGTGAGTGAGGAGTAACCGAGTGGGTGGTGTTGGCCTCCCTCTTCCGGAGGAAGGGGTGTGACGCGAGAAACCGGTCCGTCGCGAATGAAAACGAAATGTCTCCGCAGCCTCCGATTCGAATCTGGGCGGTTGGCGACGGAGTTACTCACCAAAAAAACTACGTCATGGTTGGGGTTTCAAGAGCTTGAGTACGCAGAAAGAAGGATCATATTAAACTGAGAGAATGGCAGAGTGAAAGGAGTTGTAACATTTTTATCGCGTTTGTTGCTTCTTTGTGAATGGTTATATTATCCAATTCCCATAGAAAAATAAAACAAAATGGTGTATTTTTGTCACATTATTTGGAATACCGAATTAAACACTCTGGGAGCACTTTCTAAGGTAATTAAGGAGTGTCGGATCAGGTAAGGCTTGGCATTCAAATGCAGTGAAGTTTTCTCGGGTCAGGACCTGACCCGGTGCGAACCCGAGAAAACTTCACTGCAATTGTTCGCCGGGAAAAAAACCAAAAATTATATTGGCATTCAAATGTGTGAAAGAAACCTCGTTTAAGTTTTATTTTACTACGTAACATTTTCACAAATACTCCCCTGAATCGATATAATTTATTCACATCTTACAGAAAACATATTTGAAGGGGATGGCCGAAAGCGTAAATAGTTTAGTCGCTTAAGAAAAGGTAGAGATGGAAGGGTAAGAAGAAACCCAGCGTCGGAATTAGCCATCTCTTAACGAAAGGCGCCAATGGGACCACGGCTTAACAACCATCCCAGCGGAGGGAGCGCTGAGATTTAAGTACTCTCCACGCCGATTTAAAGCAGGTATCGCACCACCTCTAACGAATCTACGCCACCAAAAATATTCACACCAATACACCAACAGACTTTCAGATGGTTGGTGATAAATTCCTACACAAAGGTTTCGAAAAGTATATACCATCTGCATTGAGTGCGGGTAAGAATCACGAGGAAATAATAGCCAAAGGCCCCCTTCAGAGTTCAATAGGTGAACTGAAATATAGATTTAAAATTATTGAAGCATTGAAATGTTTACAGTAGGTTTAAGAAAAAGAAGTTTGACTTTTCTATATGCTAATAATTATATCCACCTCTGGTCGCTAAGTTAATTGTTGGAATGGAAAAAAGTGGATAAAAATAGGTTAATATATAAATAATCGGAAGAAAACGAAGCGTATTGAAAATTTGTAAGAAAAATTAAATGCTATCATTATTTTTTCCGAAAAATGGTTCAAGTTATCAACCAAGAAATTATGCATAAGTTATATGAAAAAGAAAAACTGTCTTCACAGAGTTATATACTTAAGATGCCTGACATATGGAATATATCTTGAAAATTCTATTGCCGTTGATGAGAGAGTGAACCAGTCAGTCAAGATATCTCCCTTTACATAAAGAGATATTCCATGACCATTTTTATTTTCATGCCTGAAATATCAGCGTGACATCGGTCAGGAACATTGGTGAGGTTGGTAAATTGAAAAGTAACACATAAATAATGAAAAATATCATTCTCCACGCCCCGATTGAAATTCGTTAGCGACAGTGTTTAGCGACAGCTTCTTTTGATATTATGTGTCAAATTATATTCGTGATGAGGGAGATAATCTGCTTCGAACGAGCTCTCCTTGGAGCTTTCCCCCTTTCATATCGTGACACATCGCATCCCGACCGGAAGTTGGGGTTTCCTTTGAACTCGGGGAACCCTGAAATTTGGAGAAAACGAAAATCACCCATCGCCCTCTGTGAAATCGTTCCCTTTTAAGGTCACTCACCTTCCTCCCCAATACTATTCTTCTTTTCAACTAAACGGTCATATTTATTTACATTCCTTCACTTAAGAATGTGAGCTAAAAAAGAGCCCCTTGTAATTAGAGAAGATTGCTGGTTGAAAATTATTGTATTTATATATTACCATACCTCTACTTTTACTGCTTGAGGTGAAAATTACAAATAACACCAAAAATTGCAACAAAACTTGGATGACCTAGTGTTTTTTCTATGGTATGAAACAATGTTTCAAGAGGAATGGGGATTAAAAAATGCATGATTTACTATGCTGTGTGCGGCTGCATGCGAAATTTTACTCAATATTACTCCAGAATAAATTATTATACTAGCAATAATCATCGCTATTATAATAATTTATCCCATAGGTTGTATACGCGGCGTTCAAATTACTTTTCAGGAATGAAGCGGGCAGATATATGGTCAATTTGCTACTCATTATCAGCTCGACGTGGTGACGGTAGAGACATTTTTCTCTTAGCATCCATACCAAAAGTATATGCGAAGAAAAGAGAGTGAAGAGTCTTTAACGAATCGTTATCGTTTAACGAATAACTTTTAAAAGTGGATTAATGGGAAGTGTACATACCATAAGGCGAGAGGAATAAATGGTGACGATTAAAAGACGTTATATTGACAGCTCCAGCAATCAACAAGTATTAAATGAGCGATCAAGCAGTAATGGGGCCTACAGTAATTACGTGAGGCGTTTAGGGGAGATTGAAAGGGGATGGAGTCGCATCTCACCCAATCTCAAGTCTCGGCAAATATCACGTAAATTTTTTCCTATAAGAAACAGTGAACATTTTGGAAGAAGAGTTAAAGCATTTTATTCCACGATTTTCTCGCTGTGATTTTAGTCCACGTTGCAATCGAATATTTTCCGGTCAGACAGAGGTGATTCAATGTAGGTATACGTTAAAGTCTATTTAATGCAATACATATTTAAGAGTGTGCAATTTTTTCAGAATTCAATCCACCGTTAGTTAATTATAAGTGATTCTTTCCTCATAGTCTCAACCCGCTTGGTGCCTCCTCCGTGATCCAAAGATACTACTTTTACGGAAATTTTAATATCGAATATTTTCCGAACGGTTTGTCGGAGAGAGACGATTTTACTTTCATTTTAAAGGCTATCTCATACAATATTTAAAAACTAACGACTTTTTAGACTTGGATACCCCGTTATTAAGTTATAATGGATTGTTTCTTCATGGCCTTAGACTGCATTGCGCCCCCGTCTAATAATAATGAATAATATTTATTTAAATTTAAATCCAACATTAACCGAACGATTTGACGTACAAAGTGATTAAACTTTTATTACAAAGGAAAGCTAATTAAGTTTCCTGAAGAAAATTATGTTTTTTAATAAAATCCAACGCAATCAAGCTCATATTTATGTTTAAATGCGCATTTTGGAACCTCACGACATATCACCAAGAGGGGGCCGAAAAATATGCCAAAACCGTCTCACGCTTATAATCAACACCTCCTTATTACTGAACGTACGTACATCATACGCCTCAGACTGGGGAAATTGCTCAGCAACACTTCATGATAATGAAGCGATCGTTGTAATGGAAAAAAGAATGAGACGAGCAAAAAAAAGACCTCCGGATTATTATGCGTCGGTACCAAACATGGACCGATACGGTCGCCGACGGGTAGGTCGTCGCGAAAGGGAAATTCCTCGCTTTAGTGGGTCATCGTTAATTATCGCACGCAATTCGCCAACCTCGCCTCGCGGTCACAGGGAACCGGATTAGGGAGAGCCGCCACCGCGGTCATAATGCCACTCATGTGATGTAACTACCGCCCTAACTATACCAGCCCACTACGATTGATCTCACCAAATCCCCGCCTCCCGAAATAAAATAATAGAAAACATTCCGATCTCACTAAAAAAAGCTGTAACCCGCCAATGAACTCCCTGAAACAAAGTTATTAATAATGTGCATTTTTTCGTGACATGATTTCCTCAGATAATTGAGGGGATTTTTCTTGCTTAAGTTTTCTTATTGAAATAAAGTATTTAAAGAAATTTTAAATTGCTTAGAGGTATGTGTCTGAAACATTTATTTACGGGCCTACACCTACATATTTCCCCGCAAGCCGCCAATAATGTCATGTGGCAGTGGGGTTGGGACACCAGCCGCCAATTTATAGTTTTAGATTATAATGTACTTGGAGTGTTTTTATGGTGAGTATTATTCCTCATACAAATTTTGATCGAAATGTTAGACTTCAAGGGTCCAATTTTTGTTTAATTTTGATAATATGAGCTAATTATTTGACTTTAAAAATGTTTTTACCCTCTTCATTTCCTTAATGTTTCCAAAGTAACTCATTAAATTTCAAATGGTAATACATTGGAAAAAACGTAATTATCAAAATTTAAAAAAAATATGATATCTCATGACGTGAATAAAAGGTTTAATCAACTATTCAAAATAGTCAATGGATATGATTTCGATAAAACTGTTACTTACGGTGTTAGTCCAATGCTACTTTAATACCTCATCTCCGCATTTTTCCCAAGTCCCGAAGAAGTATGGACCTCAATTTATATTTTCTCCAAACTATTGTGCGTGAAAATGAGCCCAATGCAGTGATCCAGTTTTCTCTATGCGCTCTGCATACCACTTCTCCCCTCTATCTGACTGACAGCGCCTCAAGCATTTTTGAGCTCTCCCTCTGGACATTTCAACGCACTCTCACGAAGATTTACGTGCTTTTCCGATCGAAGGAATTGTGTCTGCTCGGATCTGTGTACTCCAAAGGCACGGCAAGAGCGCGAGAGGAATTGCGGTAGGCTATAAACAAAACCGAACGAAAAGGCGCGTGCGTGCGGAAGTCGATTCTCTTCTGTTCGCTCTATTCCCGACGGGAAGCGAACCGGAACGGCCTACGTGAGGTTTCGACTGCATCGAGTGGTGGAGATGGCCGGGCGTGTTTTAAAAGGGTGCCTTTCCGAACTCGAGGCAGGAAACTGTTGCTAAATAGAAGAGCTGCCAGAGGGAAGAATGCGGACGTGGGCTATATTTTTTTTTTTAATTTGGGAAAGGGATATCCACGCATCCCCGAATTATTTAGACAGCGGCGATAGAGAACAGAAACCAGCTTGCGAAGACGACGTGCCCCTCTTAATACGCCAAAGGACTATTTTTAAAGACGACCCGGAGCCCTTAACACCAGATGCGATCCTTTGCCGCTTATCTACGCATGCCCACCTGTATTTTGCACTGCTGCTGGGACACGATGAACGAAAATCAGGGGCGCGGTTAGGTACGGACAAACGGGGTAGTGCTAGAGAGTTTCCGAATTTATAATGCTCTTGAAACTTATCAAAATTTCATGCATCAGATTTAAAAAAATATAACTAACATAATTGAATCCATTGAACGATTCATACGGTCTTTTTATAAACCGGGTGTAGTTGATTAATACATCGCGTGAATAAAAGAACTTATGTATAGCCAAATTAAACATTGAATGTGGAGTTTTATAAAAAAATGCAGAATACTTTTAGTGGATGTATGGGAACATATTTTTTACTTTCTAAATAATCATCAAATTAAAACCTATCTTGTGTACATATTTAGTACATGTTACACACAAGTCAAAATTACCCCGCTCGGACAAAGGTCCTTGGGAGCAAAAAGGTCGCTTATACATTTTTGATATCTTGATAGTGATAATTCCATCTAAGGTCCACATTATAGAACATAAAAAATATTTTTTTTTTAAATCTTGGTCTATTGAATAAAAAAATGACGTGCGCAACAAAATAGTGGAATTTTGATGTAGTTAAAATAATGTTTTTTAAAGGGAAACCTATCATTTTAAATAATATTAAGACCAATCATTAGACCTAATTAATATATTTGGCAATCAGGGCACTAATTTGGGAATTCACATTTCAAAAATCGCGCAAATTAATAAAGCTACTAGTGAAAGTCTTTTGGCAACAGACTCAAGGTTAGTGATTGGATATTTTAAGATTTATATTCTAGGCAAAAAAATTGATTCTCAGTTGTAAAATTGAGATTTATCTACTCATACTTAAATAATAACTTTGTAACAAATTATTTTCGGCACGATTTCATTCATTCCTATGCGGTTATGCCAATGGTGTCCTAAATTGGGAAAGTAATTTTCTCAACTTAACTTTTCTGGCAGTAATCATTTGTTCTGATGAAATGAATATCATTTTTGCGTAGTGGAGAAATTCACTGAGATGACTGAGTCAGCATTTAAAATTGTAATTGAAAGACAAAATGTAAAAAAGATATGTACGTGGAAAATTGTGTCAGTTTAATCGTTTATGCGCTTTTTTACTTCTGATTTTTTTCTTGACGATTTTAAAACAATTTGTTTCATTTTCTTTCAATACTACCAATACTCCCCCTTTTGTAACAGTTTTCATAAAACTGTGCTACCCTTTCTCCAAATGATATTAAATCTAGTTTCAAAGATATTTCCTGGATTGGTCGGTAGAGAATGCTATAAGCGTCAAATACTTTGCCACGAGAGACTTGGGTTTAGGGTTGTGGGATTTTATGGAAATCCATAATGACATTTAAACGACAACGCCCACGCACATGATTTTAATACAACGGATATCATAGATCAAGCGTGAACTATTTAACCTCCAAGCAGTCACCAGCCATCATTTTCTATGCAAAAGCGAAATTGCGGAACGTTTTTGGTTCAAGGATTTTGATGAAATAGCATCGGCATTAAACTCGACCTTTGATATGATTTATTTCAGATAGGCATTGCATATAAAACCGAAATTTTTAGCCTTTTAGCATGCAAAACACAGTATTTGAGAAAAGCAAGAAGACTTAGAACATTCGTAAGCTAGGATGCACGTCAAAAGAAGCGTCTGGTGCATATACCGTAAGCGTAGATGGAAGATAATTTTCAAGGATTGGGCCAAGATAAATGTGAGTTAAGTTATTTTACTTTTAAATTAGGAGACCCCATGATTTTTCTATACTTATAATTGGGAAAGCAAAAATTAAAAAAAAATCACGAAGAATCTATAATCACTTCTAAGATGTCAGTTTTAAGAATATATCCCTCTTAAACCGAGAAAACGTTTTTTCATCTGAATACCAAAGTTAATAACGATTGTAGCCAACGAAACCATACCGAATATGTATTATTTACATTTGCGGTTGCTGGCATTTCGCTGTGTAAATTGATTCTTTGGAAAATTGGAACAAAATCAATTTCCCCAGTCTCTGATCCATATCCTGGAATCAAGGGCGGCTGGATAGCGTCTCGTTAGTCCGCGAAATCGAAAATGCAGCTATTCACGAGAGCCAATTTCTCGGAAGAACGATTTTTCTAAGAGATGCCGAGCGCGCCGCATTATGTGTTACGACTGTTTAATGCCACTCATCTCAATGGCTACTCCTTTTCTCCCTCTCGTATCCTCTTTGGAGACGCCTAATTTCCCCGAAACAGTCCAAAGCAGCCGACATAAACTGGTCCCTATCTATCGGCTACACAGTAAAGCGCCAAGATGATTCCTCATCTTCCAATCCCTGGATATCTCATGGCATGGTCACGTAAAGAAACACGCAATTAATTCTTGAAAAGCTCGATTACAGATTGTTTTTCCATCAGAGAAGAGACCATCAAGAATAATAAGAAAAGAATTTTTTATGATAATTTGAGTGAAAAATTACCATGACACGTATCGTAAGAGTACCAAGTTGCAATTATTTCATCATGAACTTTTACCCATTGAAACAAGATTACGTAGATGATATGGATGAGGGAAAATTAGGTCATGATGAACCTGTCCATGCACAACATTTTTGGACCTTTTAGTTGATCGATGTTTGCAGTCAAGTTTTCTCTCGTGCAATACAATTTTTTTCTCATTTAATTATGTTTCATTGTTCACTGAAAACCTTCCTCGAAATCATTCACCGATAGAAAGAAGTAACATTCGTCCAAGTCTAGTGGACTCATGGGAGACATTGATAATTACTTCGATCAAATCATCGAACAATCCTCAATGCCGCCCCTGAAGTGCCACCATTTCTCCCATCAGCTCGGCAGTGGGACACCCAAGTGCACTAGCGACCTCCAGACCGGAGTGGCAACTTTCTCGATGACTCGAAGGAGAGGAAGATTGAGGGGAGGGGGAGATTGTGTAACTTTCACTCCACTACCTCCCCTCTCCTCTTTTCCCTTCCCCTTACTACGATTGGAGGATAGGCCGAGCGCTAACGACCCGTAACACCTTGGCGCGCAGTGCTGAAATCTTTTTAGCTGCTTCGACAGAGAAACAAAACACCAAAAAATTTCGCTACGAATTCAAGATGAAATCCTTCTAATATTAACAAATTGTTCGGTCCAAGTTGTTTTTTTTATTTTCAGCCTATCGAGAAACTTTCCTAAATGTGTTTTTTTCCCTTGACAAATTCATTAAATTTAACTCATTATCTGTTTTTGGCATTTAACAAAAATTGACATCCTCAGGTGACTTTTGAATCACAAAAAAATATTAGTGACGTATTTGAAATTTTTGAAGGTAAAAAATGCAACTAACGAATGCATAGAACTATTTCAATGTTTCCTAAAACAACTGTGATGAGTGAGGGAACTGATGGTAGTTTTGGGTAGTAATGGTTAGGTGGCACTAGTTTCCGAATAAAATATGGTTTTGATTTACCACTGAGTTGAAGCCTAATTTTAATAGAGTCCGTGAATAACTTTTATTCCAAGCACAAAATCCTCGATGGAAAAAGGAACCATGGATTTTCAACCTTTTGACGGTGATTCCATCAACACAAGGAATGATGTTTGAATATACGGAGCACCGCTAACCGTAAATCGTAAAACTTCTTTTCCGCAGTATACACTTCACCCCGGAATATGTAGTGACGTCAGAATGGGAGCAGGCGTTCATTTCTCCTTGGTGTGTAAGATTTACTCCGTCTAGCCACTTCGGATTCACGTCAAGTGCGCTACTTTATAATCCTCAGTGAAATAATGAAGTGATGACAGATGAACGATGAAACCTTGTGTCGAAATCAAGCCCTAGTAATTTCATCTCAGTATTTCATCTCCGAAAAAGTGGCTGCGGTGTTTGGGAGAGTAAAGTAACGCCGTCGGCAGGCCATAGCGGTGCCTGTTGTGGCAAAACGCCTTAGTGCACTCAATTCACGGGGATGGGAATAAGCGGTGATCTCAGATGCCGAGAATGCACGGCATAGTAAACGTTAGACGATGGACGTAGTATCGCCTCGTATAACTCAAACAAGCACGCCAGCAAAAAACTCTATGGCTGGTAGTTTTTAAAGTAAAAAAAACGTTTATCACCTCCGCGTACTGAGAACATATTTTAAACATCTCCTTACGGAATGCGTTCGTATGGGTACCGAGCGTCGAAATCTAAAGTTCGAAGAAAATGAAGGCAATTATCTATCTTACAAATATTTAGAGAACGCCAGGAAATATTTAAGTACATTTTTAAATAAACTAAAATATTTAATAAATTATTAACCTAATGTTAAGTATATTTCAACTCTTAAAAATGCATCATCTCTTAATTGTATGAATATAGAAAAATTCTGAATCATTGGTACCTACTTTAAATGTATCTTATTACGGATTAAGTCGGCTCTTGAACATCAAAAAGGTGTGCGCTGCAAATTGAACTTTGCAACTGACACACACCTTCTTTGCAATTACCTCCGCTCTAAAATACCATGCGCAATTTTTTTATTACTACTAAATGCTGAAAAGGGCAACGAAGTCTACGAACAGCGAGAAGGTATGATACTTTTTGAATGTCATGAAGAGGTGGTAGAGGGTGTGGATAGTCTTTGTACAATTGGGGGAACGAATGCTAATGCTCAGGACAGAGGGAAGGATTAATGGAGGATAAACGGTGTGGAAAAGAGCGAGGACAGAGCTCATAAAAGGGATAAATATAAATGGTTATTAAGATGAGAATAGAATGAGTAATAGAGAACGATGGCTTTTAGTACTGTTTCGAACCATCCGGTTCCTAATTATACAATCCTTAAACGGTAGACTGCCTCCAATTTAGATAATAGCGGGGTTAATGTCCGCCTACTTTTTTTAATATTACTTACTGTTTATTTCATTCGAAACATCTCATGGAAAATTACAATTGACCTTATTATTATTATGTGATTAATGTTTAGGAGTTTATGAATTCACTATGTTTCACCCTTAATTGTCACTTCAACATTAACTCGTAATTGTACAAATCATTGTCTTCACGACAGTTCTACTAACTCATAAATTTTTCATTGGACGTTAAGACTAAATATTTTAAAAACTCCAGGTGCCACTACAGTCATCTGTAAATTAATTTTAATTTGGTATTTCTGATATTGGAACTAATTAACTATGTAGCAATTGCGTAAAAAATTATTTGTTGTAAAAATTGTGGTTTTCATCTACATATATCACACTGGTTAGTTTCCAGCGGATTGACTACCGGATGTAGCCATTGACATTTAAATTCCACGAGGTCCGCACCGCATGCAGACGATGATCAGCTGCTGTTTATTTATTACCGAGTTTGCCTGAGGAGAACAAATAGTCTAAGTTCCTTCGGTAAACCTTGAACCACAGCGCCACATTCCGAGGAAGCGAATGCGGAGGTAGAAACATGAGGCCGGCGTGGGACTATACGGTTACAAATAACAAGCGACTTCAATTCAAACAAAGTGAAAAAAATTACGAAATTTGTCAAACAACAATACTAAATAGCGCGCACATAAAGACGCATTCTGACACAGCCGCTACCTCAGGAAAAGTTTCTAGTCCAATGCGGATCTGGGGATTCATACCCTGCTCTCGTCGAATCGGTATAGCTACAGCTAATATTAACCAGCCTTAAAAAGACATTTCGAATACAGTAGCGAAAGTCACTAAATAATAAAAAAGCTAATATTTGCCATTCCGGTTATAATAGTGATCGCTATCACAAGTTAGCAAAGAAATTGACAATTGTCTGATTTGTTACGCTGAAATTGGCTACCGATTGATTGCTAAGAGAAATCGAAATATGCAATTTATGCCCAACCACTGCATCACTGAACACACATTGTGTGTAGCTTATACGCTTTTACTGTGTGGGCTAATAATGACGCATTGCACCTTGTTTTCAGGGGTTTTAGCGCAAATAAATTAAATAATTAATATTAGTTTTTTCTTATGGCTAGCTAGCGTTTTCTGCAGCCAAACCTCAGGAATGAAAGAACCGGAATAAATGGCCTGGAATTTCGATATTCGGTCAAGGTCTTTGACGCATTAGTCACATTGAAGGAGGAAACGGCAGTTGGTTTTAAACACCACCATTGTGTGCTAATTGGTTGTCAACTCGTTTAGTATGTAATCCAATGAAAATATATTCTTGAAATTACTGGGAAGTAATGTTACCATGGTGGTGCTAAAATAATGGAGTCTATTGTCGTTCTTCACCTCACTCGGTATCCCAGGTAAGACGTCAGTTCTTCCTGATTTTAAGTGAACTATTTAACGAAGAGGTCCACGAATCATAACTCCTGATGGAAAATTTACAGAGGTTTCATCGTGGACGCCCCCTCGGAACGTAAGAATGTTGATTTTATTTCATCTACATCTACATCTATATAGTACCCCGCAAGCCGCCTAAAAGGCGTGTGGCAGGGGGTGTTAGGACACCAGCCGTTTACAGCTAAAAAAAAAAAAGTACTCTAACGAGGTTGGTACTAGCGTTTATTAAAGTCCTTTATGGTTCGGGGGAAAAACGAATTCCCGTATCTATCCGTTCGGCAAAACATCTCTCTTAATTTATCGCTTCTATCGAACCTGGAAATATAGTGTGGCTCATATATTATGTTCTCTGTTTCGCTCTTAAAGATATCCATTCTCAATTGTTTAGGCAATCTAAGCCTAGCGCGCAGCCTCCGAGTCTCCAATGGCTCCTAGCCTAATTCGCTTAGCATCTGGGTAACGCTGTCTGTACGCCCGTAGCAGTTTTTGACGAAACGCGCAGCCTTAAAACGACTTTTCATACCAGTTTCATACCTTGATAACGACTCAGGTATTTTTATTCAAAAATACAGGTATATTAGACGCTGTTTCGGCTTTCTGACACAAATAATGAGGCACAAATGCACTACATATTAGTGTGAGACAAGAATAATTTATCGAAAGATGTAAGGAACTGCATGTCGGTATCTACTCTATCATTAGAGTTTGCCAGAATTTTTTTCGCTGGGAGATGGGGTTTGGGGATCATTCACAGGTGGGGCGACGGTTTTCGACGGTTTTTAGAGAAAAAACTATGGCAAATCAAGCTAAAATTTCTGAGGGAGGTTTAAACCCCTAGGCAGCCATTATACCTGTTTTAGGACACAGGTTCACAGTGGTACCAAATATAAACGGTATTCCAAGCTCGTTCCCTCAATTCATATTCGCTCAACAGCCGAAATCGAAATTACTTGAATGAAGTCAATAGTTGGAATGAAAATATAAGCTACAACGAAAAAAAATATATAATTTAGCTATTCTCTCGTAAAACAAAAAAAAAACGTGAAAGTCGCTGAGTGCTTTTCACGAGTTGGTGATGTCATTAGAAATCTGGTTAATTTACTCGTTCGGGGAGACCTTTTCATTGCGAGAAGGAATGGTTCAAAAGAGTGTAATTACCTTAACTAACAACGAACCACGCGACGCTCATAGACTGAGAACCAGCGGTTCGCTTGGAATAACCTCATGACGTCATCAACTCATATTCAAACGGGTTGAAGTTGGTTATTTTTCGTCTCGGGTATTTCGTGAAGTAGGAGACGAATCTAAAAACAAAAATTACGCAATCAAAAAAGAAAAAAAAATGGCGAACGAGCATATTAGTGAGTACACCGAAGGGCTTCACATGAGGTGCATCGCTGAAACCGGGTGCATTCCATCACGGCGAAGGCGGATCATCGTCACCCGCTTGACCTTCTCATGAACCCTGCAACTTGAGTCCCGTTGTCTCGTTCGCTCAGTCTATGGCTGCATCGCCTACTATCGAAAGCTATCGAAAACGGAAAGATACCGGCAAAAAGGTGACTCCTGAGAAGCATTTGAGGAGAAATAAATAGGAACGTGAGGAGAAGGGAGGAGATGGGCAGAGAAGAAGTCACGCATAAACATTGAGTGGGAAAACTGGTTGTGGGCGGGCGCGGGAGACATGAGGGGGGAGGTATTGGACAAAAAATGGCGACGCGGCCCGCGGATGGAAGGCAAAGCACAGCTTCGCGCGAGAAGCCTCCTTCCTCGAGACACCGTCTGGTATTCATCCGGAAGGCGGCTGCAGGGTGCGAATCCGATGCTAACACAAATAAACAAACTTCGCCACCGGGGCCACGGAAATAATCACTTGAAGGTGGGAGGAACGTGGAAGTTGAGCACATTCTAAAATTGCTGAAATCCATGATAAAAGTCAATCGAGATGTCTCATTGCAGCATCCTCACTCCATTCCTCGCCCTAATTTTAACACTTAATTCTTCGGACACGAAAGATAAAGAGAAGCCGGAGAAAGATGCGATTATTAAGATATTCAATTATGCCGCGTCGAGATATCTCGTAGGTTGCTAAGGTAAACATTCCTGAGCGCGTCTTTTGGAATGTACGTAGCACTCAGTAGCCATGGAGCACGCCCCGAATCCATGGAGCGGCCTAATAAATAAACGTTTCGTTCTTAATATTGAACTCGCTGACTGGTGGGTTGTTTTGTAGGATGAAATTTTCTTCGATCTATATAATACGCGGCAAACTGTAGAAAATTTTGAGAATATTCTTAGGTGTTCTATAGCACTAGCGAAAATTCTACTCGAAACCTCTTGGACGTAATTCTTAAATTAAAAACTCTAAGAATTTTTCCATATTTTCCTCTAATTGAACCAAGCCGGAATGGGAGAAGCGACAAACTAATCGAACTATTGAGGTCTCCATGGCCATGTGAATATCATGTGGTGTGGCACCGAATTATGCGAAAAGTTCACTCGAAAATGTTTGGGAGTAACTCACAACTAGAAAACCTAATGGATTTTTTCAGACTGCCGCATATTTGCAACATTCCCAAATGGTTGAAGAAACAAATAAAACAAACAAGTGAGGTCTCCATGGTGACGCACCGCATATTGCACACGATTATCGTTGTCAATCCTACCTGGTGGTTTAGGCATCGTGTTCCTCCTCCATGACGGAGGCCTCAAGGGGCTGAGGGCCGTGGAATCCGGGATGTCACCACCACTGGGCCCGGAGGACGAAGAAGACGGCTTGAAGACCGCCCTGAAGCGGGAACAACAATTTCCCATCGTGGATCCTCGTTATCGAACAAAAAACTTATAGAAAATATTCTACTATGGAATGAAGCACACTCCGTCTGCACTAGGAACTTTGGTTGGCCACTCAAAAAGGTGGAGTCTTTTTTAAAAGCGGCAAGTCTCCCTTCTTCGGGTTTTTCGCGGTGCAACCGACCGTTCACTGTCGGAGGATCAGAGCGCACTGGCGCTTTCGGGCCTCGCTCGCTGCCCTCGCGACCTCCAAGAAAGTTTCCGATTCGAACCGCAAGGAGTCGCCACCGTCTCCCACTCACCATACAGCGAGCATGTGTGATCAAAGTTACTGGCCCCTCCTCCATCTTCCCTTTCTCTCTCATCACTTTCTTCTCCTTCCCACTCCACTCTCCAATGCTACTAGCATGCTCAGCCCCCACCCCCTCCAATCCTCCCAACCGCACGCTCGTAATACTGAACAACGTTGGCGTGCATGCACGTCGCGACTTCCGCGGCGCGTAGGAAGTCTAATGAGTGAGCGGTTTCCCGAGAATCGGTCCGATTGTGACTCATTGAGCCGGTTCTGTCTTCTTCATTGATATCATGAAAGATGACCCTGGGAAAGCGTATAGTGTGCTAGGAGGAGATTGTATTGATTAATTCATATTTGTAAGACGAATTTAGGGAAAACATAGTAACGACACCGGGACACCGGCATCATTACCGCTACAACCACATAATACTCCACTTTTTCTGTTTTTTTTTTTTGCAAGTCTAACTAACATTTTCATGGCTTTGTTGAAAATCGGGGAGACTTTATCATACCTCACAAGAAGTAGCATAAGCACGTATCCTTACAAACTAATGGTGTATGGAGAGTAATTAATTGTGTATTTACGAAAACACTGTTATATTTCTAACCGATGCCATTAGTAGCTAATTCTATCATCTTCCACCGCAGAAAACTGTTCAGGGAAACATGCTTATTAAAATAATGGCCAGTGTGCCGTCTTTATACCTTTCGAGTATCGTTCGGAAAAAAAATCTGTACAGCAACCACATCAATTTCAATCACGAAGTAAAACTGAATTTCATTTTATGTAGAAAAAATAAATTTGCATAACTTCGACGTGGCAAAGTGGAGAAAAAATAAATATAGGGTTCATTAAGCACATTACGAATGTCTCAATGCATTAATTCGATTACAGGAGGGTACTTTCTCCAACTTAACATAATATTTTCCAAAAAAAACCTCGTCGCTAAACTGAAAACCTTAATTCTTTGAACAGTATTTTGGCACACTTAAATTAACTGCCAAATATATTAACAAGTATAAAGTCATAATCCTACAGATACTATTTATGCATTTTCTCATTTTTTGAAAATTATTTCCATTCAATTTCAAATTATTCCCATTGTCATGGCCATGGCCCTTATTTATATGTGATGAAGTAGCTAACGGGAACATTTATAAACATATGCAGAACAGAAACATACCTTGTCTGTATAACTTTTTTATGGAATTAATACTCAACGTTGGCTCAAATTTCCTTTTTTTTTTTACTGAGAATCGTTTATAAGGAGTACTGGGACGCAATGATTACTTGTGAAAAGTTCTCAGTATAATAAATTTGGTGAAAATTCCATATCCGATTGACTGATACATAGATAACTTGCCAAATAAATTGGAGAATTATGACGTAAATTGCATTACAAAAAGGTTAACATAGTTCATCACATAACCTCATGTTTAATTTATATTCATCTATTAATAGCATTTATTTAAGTTTGTGTAATGAAAACATGTAGGCTACGAATGCTGTGTTATCAGTGTTTTATTTGCATGCATTTGGAGTCCACTGTTGGAGAACAAGTATGTCTGTTGTTTTATTCCGATTCCGTTGTACGAATCGGAAGAAACCAATGGTTGGATAACTGTTGCACGTTACTACAGAAATGGAATAATATATTTGGAATAGAGAGGTAGAAAACTATGTATCGCCCGAAATTTAATAATAGATCTCAAATTTTCGAAGAAATCTTCTGCGTAATTTGTACATTTGCTATTATTGAAGGCGGTAACCGACGTAAGGTTATGTATATTCTGGAGAGAATGAGAAGGTATAGGACGTGCCTTGAAGTGAATAGAATCTTAAAATGCCATAAAGGCCTGCGGATGTGATAGATAATTCCACTACCATCAAAATCTACGTATACTTCCACAACTACATTTTTCTGATAATAATGATAAATATTTCACTATCTGATTGAACTGGTGAATTAGTATAGCGTGCCTGCATTTTAGGGGAATGCACTTACATGCCGTTGGTGACCATGATTACGATATATAGTAGACCATTGTGGACAACTTAATTATATTTGTTGAATGCAAAGGTAGATGGATGGTGTAACATATCCTGCATTCCTACCACACTCCTAACGAGGTGGCTCACTAAGTAGAATGTAGGTTTAGTCTGTAGAACGTAGATTTTGATTCATTGTCAAGATTGTAGAGCAATGAGGATTTTGAGGCCTATATTCCCTGATTGCGCTTCTTTCTCCAGTTAAACGTCTGCCCTGACGTCCAACATCATATCCAGGAGCCCTTAACTTTTCCTTGCCCAACCCTATTCGCCGGATGATAATACCTGAATCACGGTCTTCAACTCCTCCTTGGCGCACAACATCCATGCCCTCAGCATAATATTTATCTCATCGAGCAATTTCCAATCAGTGAAAGTACTCTGAAAAGGAAACAGAACAAGAGATTAGAGATATAGAAGCGTTTTAATAACTCATTATATTAATTTTCCTTGTAAAACTAATCGTATCGGAAATCTCTTTGACTCATTGGGTAATTGCAAAGACGATTTTCTGGTTGGCACGATTTAGCCCCGAATTTTAGCAATAATGATTTGAGGAATGCTTTCCGAGTTAATTTTGTACATACTTGGCTAAAAGTTTGTTACCTTAATAAAGGCTTATATAATAAACCTTAAAAAAGGCATTTATTGAATTAAACAAGCATGCTTAGTGAGTTTTCCATCGCGTCAACAAACAACTCATCCATTGAATGTCATGTTCTGAAGTTACGTCTATCGAATTTAAACCCAATTGAATTCAAGGTACCCACACACAACACTAAAGTGTGTTAAACAACAGTGGAAAAGAACATTTTTGAGGCCTTAGGAGATAACTAAACAAAATATCAAACCAAAAAAGTAATACCAAATCACCAAATCAAAAAAGGTAATATATCACGCCATTTTCTAAGTCCTGTTCGCATTTTTGTGAAACAAGGTCAGTGACTTTTTTAAAATTAGTATTCTTTTCTTTGTTTCTTCGACAGGAAATTTAGACTTGGCCGGACGTGTCTCACACCGCCGGAAGTATGAATGGCATCACGGTGACGAGCAAGGTGCGACAGGGAGGGAGAGAAAGAGAAGGGGGAGGGTAGTAGAACGGAGGGGAAGTGATAAAAAAAATGAGAATCATCCCATTGAAGAATACGAAGAGGGGAGGATTGAGAGGCGACGAGGACATATCGTGTCGAGTGTTCGAGTTGGTGAGAGTGGGAAGATCAAAGGAAAGGGAAGAAGTAAAACAGATGAGAATCGGCGAGCGCGGGCGATTGCGTGGAATTCGATCATTTACGGAGATTCGTTGCGTCATGCGACGACAGTCCTCCTACCCCCCGGTATTCGCTCACCGTCCACATTACCACATTCGGAAATTCTAAAGCGGTCTCCGGTCGGCTTGCGCAGTGTATTCGTATTTGGAATGACACGCTTGCATTTTTACTCGGAATTAAAAAAGAAGAAACATGACTCGAAACTTAGTTTTAACGAACGGCTGCTGTGGGCAAAAGAAAAAAAATAACAGATAAAATTTCAAAAAAAATAAACGAAATAATTCATTTATAAAATAAGATTAACTCGAAAAGAAACTGAGAAGAGCCTTGAAGTCCGAAACAATCCTTAAAAAAAATATCCATGTTTCTCCAGGCAAGCAGGTGACAAGCAGGCCATTTGTATTTCCAGGATGATGATGTCGTTGACAACGACTATGACTCACTTTTAAGTTGGACTCTGGCATAAAATATATATCTGAACTATATTTCTTGGGAAATAACACTACTCTACCAGGGTTTGACGAAAAATGATATTTATTTCTCAAAACTTAGCCCACTCATCATATCCTGTATAGGAGGGAGTCTAAAATCTTGCTGAAACAAAATTCATAAGAATTCCAGAATCTTTTAACTAAGTTGTTTTAAACACTCAGTGGAATTTTAAGACACTAGTGTTTGTCTAACCTTTGCATAGGAGGTTTGAATGAGGCTTGACTCTAATGTGAAAAGGGAAGAACGTATAAGAATCCAAGGAAAGTTGAAATAAAAACATATTTAAGATGTATAAGTTTAGGTTAAAATAGCATAGGGTAACCCAAATAAAACTTTTAACATGGCCATTTGATATTTTTCAATTGAAAAATAATAGATAGTCTCCAAAATGTTATATTTATTTAAATAACCATTATATCTAGTTCTATTTACTCGATGCACAGAGTAATCACATTAAATGTACCGGAAACCTGTGCAAAAAAATGAAATCTGACAATTGTATCTCTTTCCTTTATTACGTCTGGTTTTAATGGCCCTAAAAATACTGAATCGTCGACGTCATTCAGGTCATTTGCTTTAGTTTAGAGATTTGATAAAAGTCAATCATTGAGCAACACATAAACGATGGTAATTTTATCGCCCTACTAGTTGCTATAATGTTTCGTCTAAATTGGCAGATAATCACTCTTTACTCTACTATCTTGCGGTGAGAATATATTTATAACATTGGCTCCATAAGTAACGATTTCAATATTAAGAAGCGTGATCATCATCATCATCATCACTGGTCAACAATCCTAGGATTGGTTTGACGCAGCTCGATTGATGTGCAAATAATTGCAAATCAGAATCCATTGCATCAGCCCTCGATCGATTACATTATACTTCCTAAATATTTGTTTTGTTAATCATCTTTCTTTTCTTTGCTTTATTAGGTTTTATGTATATTTTTACGATTCTCAAATTCGCATTCACTTTACAAGCAATAAAATTCTCACATTTATGGAGAAATAAAAAACTAATTATGATCGATTACACAGACTATTAAAATTACATGGAGATGTAGTGCGGATAACATTAATTCTTTATTCCCGATATAATATTATTGGCGAGTATGCATTTAACTAATCCTAAAAAAGGAAAGGCAAATTAACGGCTTCTTGACAAGGTAAGCAGTGAACGTAACAAATAAAAAGAAATAGTAATGGGGACAATGGATTTGAATGCCAATTGCTGAAAATGTAAATAATAGATTGTAATATTTCGGCACCAGATTTGACCCCCAGAAACTGGCATACAATTTAACTTACCCCCTTTAAGCCTAGGCGCCATTTACGAAATGTATTTTTTAAGGAAGGTTTATTTTGTAACTTACTAACTTTTTAAAAATTAAGCAATCCTCTTGAAATTTTTATCGTGCGTTATATAGACCCTTTTAAACATTAATCTCTAGCTTAAAGTTGTGTACTTTGCCTCACTAGTTCCTCAGATGATACTATTTTATTTGAAATACAGTAGAATGTTGGCAAAATTTACTGAATATACCTACCCTGAAAATTACAAGATGCTACAGAAAATTAAAAAAAATAAATGTCACGAAAAAGGCGATATAAGGCCGGTCGACTAAATGTTTGATCTTTCACCCGGGTGCAGTTTACATAGTCATGATGGCAGTTCTTCCGCTGTGACTCTATTTTGCATCAGCGGAAGGAAGTGACATGGAGAAAACCCGAGAGGCAAAATCGAGTATCAGACTACGCATGACCTCGAGAGAGTATGATTGACCCGAAACCGGAGGATTCCCGGGGAAGTACGCCGACATTATCGCCCTCTCGCTGGTGATTATTATGACTGGGGAAGAATGAAGGATATGAATCCCGTTTTAGGTTCCTTTTTCATTCGCCATCAACCGTCACTGGGCGTCAAACCACGTGAATCGTTTTTCCTGATTCGAAAGAATTCAATATACGAAATAACGCTCGCCTTGACCCAGACTCTAGCCACAATGTTACATATACGCCACATTCGCAAATTCAGGGAGTTTACTCGTAGTCATGGGAAGCAAAGTTACCGAAAAATTAGAAGGTTGAATTTTCCGAAGACACATAAGTATTCATCTATATCTACTTACTACCCTTAATTTTGTCTGAATAGACGTGTGACGGGGATTTTAGGACAGCAGCTAACATTTAAAAAGGAAACACAACTAACTAAATTGCGCCAAGCATTTATAGTTTGGAATAAAAAATCATTCCTATCCCTATCCGTCCGTAAAAATACCTCTTTTAATTTATCGTTTCTATCGGGCGCAGAAAAATGGTGAGGTACTTAAATGGTGTTATCCGTGTCGATCTGAAAGATTTTAAAGAAGATACTATTTCAATAAATCTAAGCCCATTGCGTTGCCTCCAAATCTGTAACGTTTTCCAGCCCTGAAAGAATAAAGAAACAATTACTAACTCTGTTAGGAGAGCTGCGTGTTTATTTTTGGCCAGGATGTGATTCACCAAAACATTTAATAATTAAATTAACATCAGTTAATGAGAGTTTGAAAGTACTAAAGCAGTCATAAACTTCTTAAATCATTTATTTAAATGATATTAAATTTAAATAATGTACTCATTTATCACGTTCAAATTGATTATTAATTTTTAAAGAGTAAATCCCAAAAATGGCTTGATTCTAGGTCAAGGCATATATTTTTTGGCTGTGGTATTTTTTAACTCTGTCCACACTTGTGGCTCATGGTCACTTCGTAAATCCTTTCCCATTTTCATCTATTGATTATGCAGATTTTACCCAAGTTTGATATTTTTAAACATCACAACATTGCGAAGTAATCAGTAATACTTATCCCTCTTTCGCCGGAGAAAAATGACCTATTCCTCTGGTTAGTGTTATAATAAATTAACAAAAAAATAATTAATAGCTAATAATTAATCTACCATTTATTAAATAATACCATTTCTCTTCCTTAGAACAAGATCACTAATTATAGATATAAATTACTTTTTAGATTCAGCTAGTTACTCTGAAAAAGGAAGCGAAAAAGCTCAGACCTTAAAAATTACATAATTTTTCTTCGTGAATTCGTGAATATCCGTTTCCCTGCAATGCAATACCATCGAAATTTTAAAATATTTTACAGTCTAAAAGGTGGTTAGCTCACGGTAGGAAAACTATTATGAATGAACAATTACACGAAACTATTTTTTGGTCGAGAGCGTACTAGGATCAACCCATAACAGCTCCAGCCTGCGTTAGGTAATTCTCTGACATCCGTTTAGACTGAAGAATTTCCGCTTGCCCAACTTTTCTCGGCCACTCTGCCAAAATATACTTCCTTTCAGCTGACTACGAAGCTATTACGTTTTAACCCTCTATGACACACCTTAAAATACAATCTAGCCTTTGTAACACTTCTGTCAAACATCAGGTCTGTGTCCTGAGTAGTTTTAGATATCCTTGAGGCATCTTTATAAGGTCTTCCTATTAAATTCGTCATCGCGTTTCCTTCAGAAGGAGATATGAAAAATCTAAAGCTTATCTAGAGAAAAATGTAGCCATAAGGAGAAAAATCGGCATTTTAGGAAACTGAGAGTCACACAACTTCACGGGAAACTTCGTCAGTCAAAATTATAGTATTTCAATAATCGGTATTTGTCGTACATATCACTGTCACACATTTCATCTTTGCACAGAATCCGTCATTTTTAGTTCACATTTTCCCGATATAACGCGTAATTAATTTAGAAGACTATATAAATCCCAACTGATATGAAGAAAAATTAAGGGAAATAAATTTCAGCAACAATACATCACAATATCAGCGTACACGCTTTGGAGAAAGCATGACTTTTAATCTTGAAATGGTAATCTATTTGCTCGAGTGCTCTTTCGCACAAGAGGTTGCATTCACTAAGAAAAATTTTCCTTGAATTAAATAAGATATATTGTTAATGGTGGCGGTAAGAGGTGATTCCGGATTTTATAAGATATTTCTACCTGACTGAGCTTTAGAATTAATGCCATCTAGCACTAACATCCCGGAAATTGCAAAGTATAAGAACATATTACACACGTCTCAAGATGGTATTCTAGATTATAGAATAAAGGAAACATTCAATATCAAGAGAATAATCGCAATTTAAGAATATTTTTGAAACATTTTTATACTAATAAGATCCCATTTAAAATTTGAAAAATTTAAGTGGGCGCCTCTTGATTAAAGAAAATATTTTTTCAGTGTTTCTTTACTATATTGAAGTTGTATTTGGAAGCTCTTTTATGCTGATGTGTTTGATGCATTGGTATAGGTTTTCATTTGAAGACATGCAACTTGTGTCTGTGGCGTTGCCACGGTTTTGTTTAGGGTAGAGAAGGAGATTGTTGAAGGGAGATGGAAGGATACTCTCACGGAAAATAATTCCCTTTGTACTAATTAAAAGGTATGAATTTTGTTGAAAGACGGTGTTGTTTAACGGACACATGATGGAAATTTAAAAAATTAACATCACTTAGCAGCCAGGGCTAAAATAATCCAGGCGTTGTGAATTCAACTTCGTGTGGAGAGGAAAATTGAATAATCTGAGCGACCTTGGGATGAGTCCGCAGACGGCGGGGATGGTCCGATATCTTCGCTCCTTATCTGAAGTCACATTTCATCCCGGTCTTTAACCCTTGTACCAACATGAAAAATAAATTCATGGAACTTGACAGGATTGAGTCAATAAATTGGCGAATTCGCCAGTTCCATTTCCGTACAATGTTCTTCGCCGAAGCTATAATTCGAAATAAGCGTATCCTGCACAGGTCATTGGAATTACTGATTCCGGTGCAATATAATCGAAATAAGTAGCAATATCCATCAATGAATAATTTAAATCTTCTACTCTCCGCACTACAAATGACAATATCTTATAATGTGTATTATAATAACATGGTACCGTGGAATTTTTATTGAGCCATCTTCAATATTCGAGGTATGAAAAATACAAAAAAGGAATCTTTTAATTATATCAAACTTTAAATTTCTATGTGTAATATTTCGAAGCCTACAGCCGAAACGGCGGTGAAATACGTATGAATTACCGTGACAAAAAGTTCTCCTAGGCCAAAAGAATTCCCCAGTCCAGGGTAATTTTTCATGTATATAAAATTCTAATTAAGTATATTTTTAGAGAGATATAGACTCAAAGGAATAATTATTTTTGTGTGATTCTGTGCTATATGCCTTGGATAGCGTGGTGTTCTGAAGAGAAAATCGAAACGAATTTCCATCCACGCGTCCGTTTCCCTTTCCCCCTTTCAATGGAATGCAAGAGGTGATATCCCCCTTCTACTCGTACTTTCATTCATTTGCATTCATTCTTCGTTTTTCTAATCGGATATTTGCAGATTTGATTGACCCGAACATTTCTTAAGAAAATGAGGCATAGCATGTCGAATCACTACCATGCTGTTGCGCCAAATTTCGCACATATGCAATTACTTGAATAATTGGTCTCAGCTGTGAAAATTTAATATTTTAAAATCCATGCATAACAGAAACATTGAAAAACACGATTTCATCAGCCATGGATGCTTCTTCGTGCTTATTATTTTATCTGTATTTCATAATGTACACCTCAAATAAATTAAAGTATGAAGAGTACTCAACCAGAAGTTTACGAATACCTACTCAAATGGTGTGGGTGCCAGGCACAACAGACCAATGGCGTAACTAGGAATATGCTCTGGGGGGATGGGATGGCCTGGGAGAGCGACCATTCCCCCTCCCCCCCCAGGTAATGGAAGGTCCGGGAAAATTTTGAAAAAATGACATGCCTGGAAATACATTTTACATCATTTTGGCACTAAAAAATTAACTTCAAGCGGATGCAGTTTTAATATGTCAAAACTAGATATTGGTTTAAATTTTTTTAAATTTGTCTGAGGCTTTGGGAGGGGGGGTATCCATCCCCTCATCCCCCCCATAGTCACGCCACTGCAATAGACAACAAGCATTCTGGACGCCTAAAATGCTAATTTGGAGATTGAAATAGAATTTCTTTCTTTGTCGACTAAATCGCAATCGCTCCAATGATCTCGCTTTTTATCTCTAAATAATAAGCTCATAAATTAACTTAACGTAATACCCTCCTCTTTACGCTCTATCAGTGCCTTAAATGATAAAATAATTTTCAGGCATTTTCTGAGCTGTCAATTGCCACCCTCTCGGTACTTCTTCAAGCTCGATACTTCTCCCGGAAGGGTTTGATACATTGTAATATAAAGGCATTGAAATGTTAAGTTCTACATTTCGCAGATTGATCTTCATACAATACGTCACGATAATGACGTGAGAGGAAGACAAGACGGCGAGACGTTTTTAATCGCGGCTGCGCCTAGCGGAAATGAGCCTCACTCATTGAAAGCAGTACACATGTAGTTCACCGATAGCCTGAGCGTGTATTTCTGGTATTTTGAGGAGAGGACGGAAGTGCTCGAAAACACGGTGTGGTATGGGGGGGAAGGGCGTGGAATGAGGAGGAGGGGGAGCGATAGTGGCGCCTCTTCCGATTCCCCTTTCGTCACTTCCTAAACGAGTGCGGTCTCTGCTGTGGCGTCAAAAACCTCCTTCCAACACGACAGTCGTCCTTGCCCCAAAATGAGATAGGGAATCCCTTGCCTTCGAGAAGAACTGTCATACCGACGCGTCGCTACTTCCGATGAAGTGTCACCAATTAATCGCGCTTTTTTTCAGAAGCAACCGCACACTTAACAGTTGTGAACGCTTCATGATTCATCCGCAATTTCACTCCTAATGAGACTATAATTCCACAACAAGAAATAATTATTTGCCTTGACCTGGAATCGAACCAGAGGGAGCGTAAGAGAGAATATTTAGGGGATTCCCGGTTCGAATCCCGGTCAAGGCGAATGATTCTTCCTCAGCTGTGGGATATTTGCGCTACGCATTCACTTGTGGGTGACTCAGTTAAGTTTCGCCACTGGGTAGTGCGCTGCTATCTCCTAGAATTCATGTACAGGTATAATATGTATGGCTTTAGTCTCGGGATTAGCGTTATGAATCTGAATGATACCTTGTAACATTTTATATTTGGCAGCACTGTACCACTTATTCCTTTAAACCACCAAAAATGTTTGTGGGGGAAATGAAAGCTTAATTTTTTAAATCACTGGAAGAAGAGGAAGATCCGTGCTCGAGTCAATATAAAGGCAAATTATTTCTCCTCGATAGAATTAGAGTTTATCACCGGAAAGGTAACTTAATTGCGCTTGCTTAGGGGAAAACAAGAAGAACCTTCAATGAATATCTAAATACTTGAATACTGTTTCTTAAAAAAAATATGAAGAAGAAATAAATATGTATGATGTATCTGTAACTTAAATTATGCAGCATGTTACTATAGCTAAAGCCGCATATGTGTTAGCACTTGTTTTTTGTCAAAATTACGGCGATAATTTTACTTTATGAAAAATGTACCAAGAGCAGAATTAAGATGAAAGTGTCACGTTTTCAAAGATATGGGTGGTGATGCGTTTAAATTTTGGTATACTGATCAATGAAATAATTTTTTTTAATTTTCTTACTATTTCATTCATTATATGTCATTATTATCGTTTTCTTCTGTTTACGGTAGGTTTACATGGAGCTCGTTATAATTAGGTACCAACAAACACAATTATTCATTTTTCGTATTCAATGAATAAAAATAGTAATGTGTACTGCCGATGTATTATAAAAGTCTAAAATGTCTGTTTTATCTATCTTTATGCGTCATTATGCTCCAGGAAAATGACTAATTTATTCAAAGTATTATCATGACAAAATTCTCATAATTTGCCAGCAGAATTAGCAAGCATCACCATGAGGAGATCGCTTTCCTCCTATACATGTGCACTACGCCTCTCTATGCGTTATCACCAGTTATTTATGTCACGTCGTCGCGATGAACTCACTAGTTATCGTACGGAATGTCACTCACTACCATTTCCTGGCTCCATCATCTAACCTGCGTCCGAGGAGAAGGAGCTTCGCCGGAAATCGGGCCAGGATTCGATGAGATCACCCCATTTGTGCCGAGGCAGAAGGATTCGCTATTTCCGCGGAATTCCCGGAAACCCGCCGCTGCTGCTGCAGGGCCCGCAGGCTTTCGCCGGTGGAGGGAGGTCTGGAGCGCGATAGAGACCCCCTAGGGAGAGTGGCAGACGGGATGCCCGCCGGTCGTCAAAGATAAAAACAAGAGGGTTCAAATATAGACGCGGGGATTTAACAGAAGGCGAGTTTTATTTGAGAACTCCTCCTGCGAAGTGGAGAGGACATAAATGAGCAAAAGATTTTCTATGTGCACGCAAAGCCCTCTTGAAAGGTATCACCTCTTGTCGATAAAGAAGTAAGTGAGGAGCTGTTCAAGGATTTTTTGAAATATGGACGTGTAATCTCACCGGGTAATCTGCGAAATGCTCCAATTAAACCTACCTCAATCTATAGAGTACTTTAAAATTAGTAATCATAACACTGGGACATAATTTTTAAACCAAATTTAAGCTGACTTACGGTAAAATAGACATGCCGATTTCCAAACTTTGGTTAGTTTCCTTCTTCCGAGTTTTTTCTACGACTTATGTGAACATTACCACTTTCTGTAAAAACTCTTCTCGGGATACCGCGCGGGTAATATTATATGAGAGCGCCGACGTTTCGGGTACCGACTCGCTACCCATTCTCACGGCTACTGACAGAAAATTTGAAATGACCGTTGAAGCTCAGCATCTGGAGGGGCCGGATTGGTCGAGTCCCAATTGTTGTCGCGGAGGACCGTGGACCAGCGTAGACTTAGCTCTGGCAAGGATAACTCTTTTAAGGGTTCTATTCCAAGAGCTGCTGATCGAAAATCCGGTGTCTCTGTTTGCATTTTTATTTTCAAGTCTTATTTCAATAGTCTCTTTGGTTAAACGATCCAGAATTGATAGCGTGTCATTTCAAATTTTCTGCCAGTAGCCGTGAGAATGGGTAGCGAGTCGGTACCCGAAACGTCGGCGCTCTCATATAATCTTACCCGCGCGGTATCCCAAGAAGAGTTTTTACATGCTGTTCGCCGAGAAAATGTTAAATCATACATTACCACTTTCTGTTGGATCGAAAATGGATACACATCTAGTTGAACCTGAGATACTATTGTGAGATGTTATGACTTTTGCATGGCTTTTTAGACAAAGAAAAGGGTATCCGGTAGCTTAGAAAGCTGATGCAATAGATATAAACTGAGGTTATTTTACTATCCATTGGCCAAATTTTGGTCAAAAACTAGCCGCAGATCTAAGACAACGCATTGGCGGTTCTCCGAGGGTACCCACCAAGATTTGATGAACAGCGTCTTACCACGGTTAGGCTTAATGAGGACGCATGGAAACCTCTTGTCCGGTTGTCTTTTGTCTGTTTCTGTGAAGAATACTCCTTAAAAACTTAATCTATCATCTTGAATTTTATAGGGCTAATAGAGCAGGGCTTCGTACACATTTTTACGTATCTCAAATACAAAATTTGTTCGCTTGAGAAAAACCGAGGCGAAATTTCAACATTTGAGATACATTAAAATATCATGACAGTGGACAAAATTATGTACACCGTGAAAGTTTCAAGATGTTATGATGATTCACAAATTTTTAATTTTTTACTATTTATTTATTTTCGTCATCACTCTGGCCAACAATTTATATGGCTTGGTTTCGTTTTTTTCTTGTTTTATCATGCGATGAGCAGAGACTTTTGAAACAGTAGAAAACTCATTCCTTCTTGAAACCACGTTATGTAGTATAAAATGAGATCAGACGTTCAGCAGTCCCTTCAACCCCCAATAAAAAGTTTCAGGTTGTCACCAACATGCCGCAGGGAAAGCTCACCAGGTAGTGAGATAATCTCACTAGCTAAACAAAATTTTGGCGATACTTGCCGTCTTGGCGCCCGTTCAAAAAAATTAGAGAATGTTCATTCCAACTCAATTAATTTATTAACTTTTTTATTAAAATTTACCTTTTTACTTATTTTTATCTAAATTTTGCAAATATTTCTTTGAATTCATGTATTTGAAAAGCAATTTTTAAAATACTCTGATAAATCAATTGATAATGATCGAAGGCAAATAAGCTAGTAATACCCAAAACTAAGAAAATATCGGAATAGAAATCAAGTATTTACATTATTAACAGCTACACTGAAATTTTGGTTTGAAATAAACGTGAGGTTTCCATTTAATCTAATTTATTTGTCGCATCTTTAATGCTTCCAATATAACATTTATTTTCTCTTCTCATTCGCATTAGAAAAAATATTCTCTTAAAAGTATCATCTCCACACTAAATCTCACGTAAATGATAAAGGAGACATAGGGCAGGAATATGAATATTTGGATTAATATGTTCTTTCGATTGCATCACAATTTATCTCATCACATTTTCAGTCAATATTGGATATATGAATAGATATATGAATATGGCTATATGGTAATATGTTCTAGTGACACTGAAGACTTCCTGAGAAACAAGATAAAATTTTTAAATGCGTTGACAGATTCAAGGATCGTTGAAATACTAATAAGGAGCAATCTTTAGCCATAGAAGAAGTATAAATTTCATTTTTAAGCCAATGAATGTCGTACGCACCTAAATAATATTAAAATCTAGCTTTAATAATATTTTTATGCGTACATAATCTAATAATAAGCACTTTTCAAATTTGCGGAATTTTCAAATATATAAAAAAAACAGTCAAAAGACTAAAGTGAGAACGGAATAATTTGAAGTTTTCGCAGGAAGGACATCTATTTTGTCTCGCAGTTGTCCCTCTTTAAGAGACGCGCCTGAAAGGAACTCGCTGCTTATCTCCGCCTCGAATTCTTTTCTCCGAGGCGTGCGTTTGGTACATTTGGCACGATCGGTGCATTCCTTCCCTCACCAAGGTCCCACTCGGCCATGTTGAGAGAATACTCCGAGTGCTTACGTCCTCAGTTGCTCAGCGGCTCATCTGATTGGGATAAGGAGGCTCAAGCTAAGTCGTCCAATGCATTTCACTCTCACTCAACAGGGTACAGTTCCACGATATTCTCTTCATCCGCTCGGCATGTAGCGGATTGAGAAAACGCATCCCTCCAGCTAGATCGGTCTTTTTTTCGGAAGGTGTAACTCGTTTAAAATTCTTGGTATCATCTAGATATTTTCTGGCTTAACAAAGGAGACTCTGTTCAACATTTGCTTTTACCTCACCAGACCCTCAAATCAGGGCAAAATTCTTTTGCATTGGAAAACAATTTGTTCCAGAGGGGATAGCATTCTCAGGAGCGCACATCCAGACGTCCCAGCCTCGATTCTACGCGTCTTACGTGAGATAACAATTTGATGAAAGCATATAAATAAATGAAAATGTCTTAGACTTAAAAGTCTTACATTTAATTTGGATTGATATCCCTAATAATTTGTAAAATATTTCATTATATTCACCAAACCGTGCGTGCGGTAATTATCTTCCATCCTTTAAATTAATCAAATGACATTTACCCTAAAGCGGAAAGAATTTTATTCGCTAGATGAATGTATCGATAGAAATAGTGTTAGCATGGTTTCGTGAATATAATTAAATATTTTACCCATTCATCGAGGACTCAATCGAAATAACACGTAAGGCAAATCATGTTCATTTATTTATATGCTCGGATCAAGCTGCAATCTCACGTAAGACGTGTGGAATTTGGTTATGATTATGCTGGATAAAAAATGATAGGTAAAAGGAATTGAATGCTTAAGGTTTTCAATAGCGAGATGTGCAGGACACTCGCAGACTGTTAGATTTTGACGGCTTGAGAGGTAAGTTTAAGAGGATGTATCTCTCACCTTGACTGGTATCTTTTGGGTGACGTATTAGACACCTAAATCTCATGCTATCATGTTGACATTTTTAGGTTGTATAAATGAATCCGTGGTTAACAATTTTCTGTGCGTCAAATTTGGAATTGTTTTACAATCCATGTTCTTTAAGCTAACGAACAAATATTCCAGTTTTCCAACTAATGTATACTTTGAAAATTTCAAGATGATAGCCTAAGTTTTAAAGGATTAATTTGTCACCGGAGAGGAAAAAAATACGACTGGTAGACAGAGGGAGGTACCATTTCTCTTAAGGACGGCTTCTCTTGGCTCGGCACTTGCTGATCGCCAACCGTTACAACAAGATGATTGAATTAAGCGTGAATCTTAAACAAATAAGTCGTGGTGTTCTCGGTCTTTTTAGCATTCTTTTCGTTTAGAAGTTTCGATATTTAAAACCACCTTCCTTAGGGCTATGACTTTATGAATTGTAGATTAAAGAACTGAAAAAAAAATATGAAAATGAGTCGATAGCAGTGCATGAGACGATAAACTCTGTACTCAGTCGTGCGGGCAGATGCAACTGAGATTCGCCTTGAAAGACGATGACTTGGTCGTGTACTTAGTAGCTTACCTGAACGGTAATCGGGAGATTCGGGCTCTAATCCATGCTAAGTCAAATTATTTATTTCATGGCGAATTTCATCGGTGAAAATGAGTTTGAGTCTATTAAAATAGAAAAAATACCTATATAAATCAGATTGTAACAATTATAACAAGACAAAGGCTGTACAAACTTTTCATCAAAATGGTTGAACTTTGATATTTTTATTTATAATTTGATTAATGGGTTTATTTGTTGCATTTTGCAGGGATATAGTTCATATTTACGTGTAAAATTACAATTTATTTTGCTTGATTTCAAAATATCCATGCTAAGATAAGAAAAATGAATGTAATGTTTAGTAAAAAATCTTTTTATATTGCTTTTTTTAAATACATATCACTTTTCTTACTCTAATATTTCCATTTCCCAACATTCAAACGAATGGTTTTCCATTGCCATGGCGAAGTGGCATGCCAATCGACGCAGATGAACTAAAGGTGATGAAATATGTGTATGATTGGACAGTCAGAATTTTTATCTTTTACATTGATTTGATTATTCTCTATCGCCCTGGGGAAGAGAATATTCAATTCCGATACGAAGGAAAAATTAAAAAAAAACTTCTCATCATAATATTTTTAATTCTAATTTTTAGTAGATGATTTATTCTGTGTTCTTTTGTCCTTTGGAAATCGGGTTGTTATAAGAAAATGCGAGGGCGACTGCAAAGAAATACTTTTACCAATTGCTTTATAAAAGGTATGTACCCTTGTGTCTTTGTGATTATTATATTATGTTTGTTAATATCTATATAAATAGACAGTCAAAATTTTTATCTTTTATATTTGTTTCATTAATATCCAACGAATGTGTTCATGGAAGAGAATATTTATTTCCGATACGCTGGTAAACTAAGCAAAATATTAAAAAAAGTTACAACTGCGCGAAGCCCTAATTTAAGAGTTATTCTTAAGTTAATCACCTTAATACATCTCACGTTTATTTCTAATTTGCGTTTAATTTTTTTACGGGAACCTGTACTTTTGACACTAAATAGTAACTTCTCAAATAAAAGTTTTTCTGCATCATCCACGCCCTCACAGCAGATTTGGATTGACGTTCAATAAAGGGAATTATATCCCATAGAGCAACCACTTCTTCTTCTTGACGCCCATGATACATAAGGTTTAATCAAGGTGGTGACATGTCATCAGATGTCACCACCACTAACCGGGTACCCATATTACTTTCAGCAACGGAAAATTGAATGCAATTCATAAAAACACTACATAACCTCACTATAAAAAATCATTCAAACGATTCAAGCCAGCGATCAGGGAGTCGCCTAAATGCTAATGGCAGTATGTGATTCTATTGAATCGAGGACACGTGAACAATTACTTAACGTGTGCCAATGAGTACAAGACGAGGGAGTTGCGTAGGTGTAACATGATGCGATCAGCTGGGAAGGTGCCCAGGGATGAGAACGTCACTCGAGCTGGATTGCAAGACCGCTCTGCCGCACGGAAACAAAGCAGGACAAATCGAGCTGTTCTACACAGCGTAGAAGAATACGGGAAACAAATTAAACTACAAAGGATGACAGTTGGCAGAAGAGGTTGCATTTTTTACAGTTCGCTTATGGTCTGAATTTTGTTAGAGAAAACTAATCAAAACTGCAATGATTCCACACTTTTATGAAAATAATATTTCTTTTACTGAGCTATCTATATACCTCACCAAGCAGCCAATATTACATTTGCGGGAAATGCCATTTCTTTAAGGAGATAGCTTCGTGCCCACGCATTCCAAAAACTTTTTAAAATTGCAATTAAGATTTTTTAAATTTACGCCATCATGCGTTGAGGATAAAAGTTAAAATTAGAGAACAGGATATGTGGATTATTTAATCCTGTTTATTGCTTTTTCAAGTTGTTTCAGGAGACAAAAGATCGATTTTCGTGTGGTGAGAATTTTCAGATGAGTTAAAAAAAATAAATTTGACGTCAAATACGGCAATAATTGGTTAATAACTCAAAATTTTGTCGGATAACGACCCTTTATTTAATTAATGACTACGCTAAAACGGAAATTATATGAGATGTTTTTGTATAAATGATATAAAAATTCTAACAACAATTCATATTATCCTATTCTCATTTTCCGATTCTTAGACAGATACTGCTATGAGGAATGTGAAAAAATACGAATAGTCAAATAAAATTTCCACAGAATATATCATGTAAAGCCTATTTTCTCGTGGCCTCCAGTCGATGAACATGAATTATATGAGAATATTGTGAAACTTTCATGAAAATGAGATATTCATTAAAATGGGAACAATCCCATCTCGGTTCTTCAATAAAAGTCAAAATCTTAACACATCATGCTTACCTTATTTTTTAGGTCTCATACTTGGCTTATTTCTGTTCCAATAATTTTTCTATGAGAGTAAATTTACTTCCCGAGTGTCACCGATGAAACATACAAGTATTCCCTAAGGGAAAGCACTCGAGGAAATCTGTACTGACACTTTATGCAACAGTTCTATTCAATTTCTTTCCCCGATAACATATTTTTTTGAAGCTAAAATGAAAATATTATAATTTTTTACCGCATACTTGTAAATAGAATACTTTAAAAAGATGAGTTGGTTAAAAAAGGCTTTTTAGAAAGAAAATCAGGGAAAGTTTTTTCTGCAAAACTTTTTATTCAGAAGTAATTAAATATCAAATTGCAGTATATTTATTTAAAGGAATTGCTTGTTTTTTGCCGAATTTTATGACTGACACTTTTTATAACAGTTTTACTATTTGGGCAGCACATTAGAGGAAAACGGACACAGTAGCAAGGACATCAGGAAGCTAATTGCACTAGCAAAGAAGGCGTTCATGAACAGGAAGGAGCTTCTGAGAGGATCGTTATGTAAGAGTTTAAAGAAAGGGTTAGTGAAGAGTTTGATTTGGAGTGTAGCTCTCTAAAGTGCGGAAACGTGGACACTGAGGAAAGAAGACGAGAGAAGATTGGAGGCATTCGAGATGTGGGTATGGAGAAGAATGGAGAGGATGAAATGGACAGAGAGGAAAAGGAACGACGAAGTGCTCGATATGGTTGGCGAGGAGAGCCAGCTTTTAGATGAGGTACGGAGGAGGCAATGTATGGATGGAGCGAATCCTTAGCGGGGAGGGAATGTTGAAAAAGGTGTTAGAATGTAGAATGTTAGGGAAACGAGGGAGGGGAAGGAAGGAATAGGATTTTCAGATAGATTGAAAGGGATTGGGCCTTACAGTGAATTAAAGAAGGCAGTGCTGGAAGGAAAGGGAGGCTTCCAGATCACTTCTTGAACACTCCATAGAAACCTACCTTAATCGGTAGAATACTATAATAATAATAATGACTGACACTTCGACACAAAAAAGGAAATCGCGTAGATTGAAAAGCGAGCCCTATGGGAGTGTAAAAATGTTCTCGAGCATGACCGCGTGAACCCTCGTTGAAGCGATAGAATGAGTTTTGGAGGAGGGAAGTGATAAAGTTCATTGAGTGATTCACTTGAAAGAACTGGAAATACCCGAATTCCCAGAATGGTGTGGTATATGTGCGCGTGCGACGAGATAACTCAGTTAGGGAGAGTCCCGAGATTTATTTAAATCCGGAAAGTGAAAAGAGAAATGGTGATAGCGCACGAAATAAATGAATTCCTGGACGATGTACTGCTTAAAGTTGTATGAGACTTTGTAGGGCTACAGACAATGGAAAAGGCTAAACATTGGGCCCTTACACCCGGTAGAAGAAGCGTTTGTGTATTTGTGATTCCTTTGTATGGGTGCAGGCACCGTTATGGTATGGTATATCTTCGAAGTAAGCTAGAGCTATCCATTCAAGCCGTTTTAATTAAAATTAAAATTTATATGCTGGTTTAAGAATTAAAAACCAGTTTTTCAACCAAAGGTTACCCATCTTATATTTCCATTTTGAGAATAACAGTATGGGTCTTTCCTGATATCATTTACCTCTTCTATTCAATATAAATCAAGTAAGCTGCAGTATAGAAAATTTGTATAGAAATTTTACATTAAAAGCGTCAGTTGGTGGGTGCATAATGCTTCCATTGCGTCTTTCCTGAAGTATAAGATTAATATCAATGAGGGTCGAAATTTCACTATCGTTAAAATTATTAAATGAATAATTCACTCTCACCTTTTATGAATTCCAGGAAAGTTTTCATCTCGTAAATAAGAGAAGAGTATGGGTATTCTGATTTAGAATCCCGCTTGATGATAAGTTAACAGGCAACCGTGTCTGTAAAGGTTGTTACCGAAATTTGACTATAAAATTATACGGAGGATATTATTAAAAATTGTGCTGTTTAAATATTATCTCTTAACAAATGGGAGGTGTATTGTTGCCGGTGACGTAATCAGACTCCATTATGTTGTAGAAGTGATAAATTTTCATACTTGATGGCATTTTGGGAACTACAACTCAAAAATATTTTATATTACTGTTTTTGCTTTATAAACCATATCCTTATATCAGTATCCATACCTTTAGATGCTGTAAAATGCGACACTGGTGGTATTCAATATTTTTAAAATGGAAGTTGGACATTTTTAAGTGCAACTCATATCTAATTTTGGATTGATTTTTTTACCATATTGAACGCTCCACCAAAACATTGGGACCGTTATTTTAATGCCCATCCTCCCCCATACAAATCACAATTGATTCACGAGCATATATACAGAATATTTTTAACACAGAAAATTCAACGGCAGCTTATTTCTCAATATATGGTTCTGATGGAAATCTAGTAATTTTGGTAAGTAATTTAAGCGTCAGAATTTCTCATTCAATGTCTATCTCTCGCCATTACGTTAAGATTTATATCGATAATATCAATGAGAAAAATCATGCAGAAAATATTTTGGGTTCTCGTCCATATTTATATGTAGATTTATGAGAAAAAATAAATAAAAGTCCTTGTCCTTGTAAATCAAACAGTCTTATCCGTTACTCTTCTTTGCATCCATCTCTGTAAAAAAATACTATAAAAGCGGCTGCGGCTACATTCTGAGTTCTGAAATGAAAATTATGATTTGATCTTCCTAACAATTAGCATTTTTCACGATTGGAATGCACATGAGTCCTTTTTTCCATATTTAATGACCTATGATTATACTTGAAAACTCCTACTCACTGATAATATGGAGCGACTATTCATTTAGTAACACCACATTCTGCACTTTTGCATGAAACTCTGGTCATCACTGACAATGAGTGTCCTTAATTTAATTCGCTTGGATACATCTTTTCTCGTCACATACGATTCAGTTTTGTAAAGTAGATATCAGAGTTTTGGGTGCTTCTTATGCCGCCGTAATAATAGTTCAGCGCCAGCACTACTACCCACCTTTTATCCTTGTTTGATAACATTTACGTTTGCATACCTACACAATCTTTCGCAACTAGTTGTGTTTTGCAATAACGCAACTTTGCTTTCCCGCCCACGAGTGAGAAAATACCACTTAGTTCACCCACTCACCACCTGACACGCCAATCGTTGCGAGCACTGGCGGCGAAGCTTTGAACTACGATGTCTCAAGGTTTCGTCGAGTAACTACGAGGGAAATGCAAACGCATTTTGTTTTTGCCTTCACATATTCGCCTTCTCTCGTAGTTTATAAAGTAGTTTTCTCGTAGTTTTTTTTCTCGTAGTTCTCTTGCCTAAAATAGGAGGGTTATTCACACGTGAGGACGAAGATAATTCGATTACGCAAATTCGCGGAATGTTTTCCAATCACCAGAAGGTACTTGTTCCTTGTGCATTGGATGGTATGTTGGTGGGAATAACATTGTGTAAGCATGAGCTAATATTGTTTCACAATTGTACCCGTATTATATGGAAATGGATTTAATGTGATGCATTTTACTCATCTTTTCATTCGCAAGTCACAAACCTCGGCTCTGGCCGTAGGAAGTCAAAGCATACTTAAAATTCTCTGAAATAGAATTAAATTTTTATGAAAGGTGCTTGCAATTTGCTGCTTGTTCGTCTTTTGATGATAATATAAGGATCAATTTTGTGAAATATGATTCGTTTCTAATTTAGTTTTATGGACTTAATATCACTAAAAATGACGTATTTCGTAACTTGTACTTTAAAAATATACTTTAAACCTATTTTTAGAATAATGAAACGGACGAGAAAAGTATTCTGACATTTGCCGTCATCTGCATGTGTTTTATTTACATAAAATCGTTGTATTACGGACAAAATGTAACATAACAGTTTTCTATATAAACATTTATATGCGTTTTACATCTGTGATTGAAAAATTATTTGCAGAATACAAGTTATCGTAGAATAAAAGTCACACTATGTCCATTGAGGTTAAATTGGCATGAAATCGATTTTGAAGACGAGCATGTGCAATTAGGCGATTATGAATTGGCAGCTTTAAAACTATTTTTCAACCTAAACACAAGTAAACCAAGAAATATTCACGCGAATAAAGTGAAAATACCATAATAGAATCATGTAAAAATGATGTCATATATTGGAAATGAAAGAAAAATTTACCAGTTTAAACTTCAAGTCTAGCACCAGGTACATGGTCATTTTTATTCTTGCATACGATATTTTTTCCTTCTCCAATTATTTCTTAAACACTCGTACAATCCTTTTCGGCAGACATCTATTCTTGGAGGTGGTGAAACGCAATCGGCAGTGGAATGCCGCGAGTGCTAGGTTAATTAATGAGTGACTTACGAAGGATTCGATAAGTAGAAGTAAGTAAGTACGGAAGATGAAGAGTTATTTAACTCACAAACGTTTGAGAACAATGGAAGTGGTTTGATGTTGTCTCCAGAGATGACTACAGAGAAGGAGTTATAAATAGGCTAAGGGGAAACAGTTTCGTAGAGCATAGTATTCCACAATAAATTCACAAAAAGGAATCGAATAAAAATATTGTAAAAGGACGAATAAAAAATAACCATAATATCTCGATCATCTCGATGCCATAGGTAATAAATGACGACAAAGCAAAGCTCGATTGATTGACTGATTTTATTTTTGCTGATTTAAGGATTCACTTTCCACAGTTTAATTTTCAGGAATGCTTCAAAAAAAATATAGGTGATCCATCAAAAATTTAGGTCTCAGCGCACCAGATAAATTTTAAAATAAACACGCTTATCTGCTTATTCTTTTTAATAAGCGCACGCCAGGATTGTGTTTGATTAACGAAGCTTCAGGAATGGATTCAAAACGTTTTCCTATCCTTCAGGGAAGGTATCAATTTTTTTCGAAATCGTCAAAGGTGAAGGCAATATGTATAGTAGCAGTGTATTCAATGCCATCAAATCATAGAAAAAAATAATAGACATTCAACAGGTGAGCAAAACTCATATGTTTATCACATTAAAAAGATTTTAAAATTGCTTTAGAAAGTCCCCTTAATGATTAGCATTACTATTTTACCCAAGGATTTCCCAAACCCCATTACTACTTCTCTGCACAGCTTGAAAAAGCTATTACTATTTTGGTAAAAGTATAAGCTATTTTGGATATTGCTACTTTTCCAAAGGCATATATAGATTTCATCTTTATTTTTCTCGTTTTTCCTCTACTTCTCGCTAGCATCTCCAGTCACCGGGCAAAAAGAGCTGAGTCATCGCGTTATTTCGGGTTCGCCGATTTATTCAAATATTTCCCATATTCTTTTCCTGACTTATTGTTTGGTCTACGTTATTGGTGAATAATAAGTGATAATAGCTAGTATGTATTAGCTAGGATAACTCATTCAAATTTGTACGAAGGCTACACCGTACCATCCAAGCCACAAAGTGTTCCTTTTGTGACAGCTGATATTTTAACCGTATAACTTAAACATAAATAAAATACCTTATTACAATTTCCACAGTTTCCACGACAATGCTCCCAACGTTAAATTTTATTTAATACAAAAAAGAGCTTATTAAATTAAAGTATCAAATTAAAATCATTAAGCAACTTCAGTTTGGTGGTAAATAAGTTTACCATGCGTTCTAAAGTATTACGTATGGGCAGATTTAAATGATGAGAACTTCCTAATAATTCCTCAAATAAATCTACAGTAAAGATTATAAAAACGCAGTATGTCATATATTATTTTCACAAAAATTGTGAACTATAGTGGCCACAACAAGAGACCTCTTTTTAAGATTACTAATATCACTGTTTAGAATCATTCTTCTTGGTAACAAGGCCACAGAAAAGGAAAAATGTTCCACATTGAGGGAAAAATCAGTTCATTATTCTTTCAGCGTTAATTAAAATTAGACTTAAAATATTTCGAAATACTCATTATTATTGACATTTTTATTTAGCAATATTTTACCGAAGCTGTTTTTTCTTAAAGTATTTTATGAATTTTAGAATGAATCACTAATTCCAATTGCCACTGGAACAGATTAATTAGACAATAAAGCGTAGGCCGCAAATCCCAGGCGTAAAATTTTTCACATCAACATACTTCATCCGCAAGACGCCTCAAAAGATTGGTACTGCGAGGTGCTTGAATATCATTCGTTAACCTGTGCGAGAATACTAAAAATATTTAAGTATCAGTTGTGTGAGACATAACAGCCAGTTTGATCAAACCTTTAGTTAAGTCCTTCTCTGTTGAGTGAAAAAATCCTGTAGGTACCTATCCGTGCGGCAAAATAACTATATGTTATGATATGGTTTCTGTCGGGCCGCGAAATACAACGGGGTTCTATGATGGTGTTCCCCGTGTTGCTCTCAAAGGTATATACGTTGAATCGAAGAGGCAATCTGAGCCTAGCCTAATCTAATCAAACCTAACTCGTGAAAAGATCTCCGTTCCCTCGTTGCTGTTTTCCACGAATCGCGCCGCTTTCCTTTGTATTTTACTCAGTTCCCGGATTAAATCTTTCCACGCTAGATCCCATGTGCTCTCCACGTAAACGAGGTGCGGCCTGACCAGGGGCCGTATTCTGTATTTCGTCGGTACCGCACCGGTCGGTTTCCCTTCCCAGCCCACCGACAGCACATCATTCCGTACCGACGACGGTTTCCATACCGACGACGGCAAATTCAGCGATTCAGTATGGTCGTCGGTATCAAACCAGTCGGTACGGTTCCCCCTCCTTCTCGAACAGGGAAAATCCGAATATATCCGAACTTAGAAGTCATCTAACGTGTCTCCACCAATGAAAGAAGGGTAAAAACAAGTGAAGACTCATTGGCACAGTTTGTTGTCGTCATTCTCAATCTTTTTATTTGGGGAAATTGCGACTTATTGCTAGATTAAGATAATCGATATTGGATAAGTTGTTAACAATGCTTATATAATGTGTGGTAGTAATACTGTACCTATAGAATCGAAGGAAACAGTATTACAACATCACAAAAAAGTTTGTATGTGATGGAGATTGTTGTTGCTGGAATGAATTATTGAAACTATCCTTGATATCGTAGTTTCTTTTTTTAAATATTGGTTCCATATAATGCTATTTATTCATGATTTGGTAATATAGTTGTCATTAAGTAAGTTCCGTCTAAATGTTATCAACGGAAGGTTATGCCATTGGCACCGTAGCAGACGAAAATAACATACCATGGAACGTGAACGTAGGATTCAAATGCAAATGTAAATGTCATATTAGAGGAACAAGTTAGGAAATTGTTATAAAAATATGGAGCTGGGTGTAATTAAAAGAATTGTGATGACGAGGAAGTAAATAAATTGTGATTGGGTGAAATACATATGTATAAGTTGCGCATTCCAAGTGAGAGAAAATGTTAATATTGCGGTAAACCTCATACTTATTAACAAATATCTTCTTTTATCGCCAAGGGAATCAATGGCTGACGATGAAATGAAATATAGTTGCCTGTTACAAATGAAAGAAACTGATACCGTTGTGGCAAACTTCATACTTAAATAAAAAGATCTTATTTCTATGCCGAGAGAAACACCAAATTGATGATTGAGTGAAATAACAGTCGCCTATTCAGAGTGATATAAAGTGATAACATTGCGGCAAAACTAATATTTAATCAAAAATATCTTTTTTATGTCAAAGGAGCAAATAAATGATGATAGAGAGAAATAAAGCCTATTACAAGCGAGTGAAATTTCACTTAATTTTTACGTTTTAGTATATTTTATACTGTTCGTGGTAAAAGCGTGTTTTACAATTTTTTACTCAATTTTAATATCTACTTTCGTGGTGGAAAAAGTGAGTTTTTTATTCTATTTTTATTTTCTTCTTTCGTGGTAAATCATGGAATTGATTGTAACAGAAACCAAAAAGAAATTTCCGCTAAAAGAAATTATAAATAACATCTTCTAATACGAAAATTAAAGAGTATTTTGCCATATGATAATTTAGTTAAGTAATTAGTACACAATGGAACTAAATTCCAAATGTCTGAATGTTGAATACTATAATGTCATCAGAATCAAGCAAGTGCGCAAAAGTCGATCCGACGATGTGAATTGGGATAAAAATCAATTACAAGATTCCATCGATGAAATAGACTAACAAATGAAGCACGTTAAGAAAAAGCGAGTAAAAATAAGCAAAAAAACATCGGCTTGTGAAAATGTGTTAATCTCTATCTTTTATTTCCACATAGATAGCTTCCGCTGCCCTATATCTTAGAGTGCCTCGCAGAATCAGAATACCATCACTCCAATAGTCCTTCCACCTCACTTCGCATAATCCTAAGATATCCTATCCTCCCTTTATCCATTTCCCTTTTTATATTTTCTAACTTTCCCGCCCTCATCATTGTCCTCACATTCCACGTCCCTACATTTATAGCCGACTTCTTCTTCTCCATCTTCTTGGTCTTCTTTTCTTCTTTCTTCATTGCTTCTGCTTCTGATGATGATAAGTCTTCGCAAGGATTTCACATTTAGACAACCATAAGGACCTTGCTGCCGTGACCGACACCCGCCCCTTGCGGACGGGTCCCGGGCGATGAGATTCCGAGGCTCATTTGGTTGTACTCCATGTTTTCAGGGAAGAGATAGTTGGTAGGGTTTCCCACTTCCATTCCATCAGTGTTTTTCACGTGAAACCATCACGTGGACTACCTTTCGTCTGGCTCCTATACCCTTCGACCTATCTGGCATAGGTGGCCCTACTGGAAATTATTTAGAATTAATCCTGCCAGTGCAGCTCTAGGGGTCATTGGAACTCACAAGCCTTTCCACCTCGACAAGGTTGTAGCCCAAAGGAAAGGAGTATTAAAATACGATTAAATATAATGCCTCCTCATAGCTGATGGGTAAAAGAATGAGCGGATGATTGATAACAGAACTTGAAAATAAAATAGAATGAGTTGCGGTATTTGTAAACATTCCAATTGAAATACCTCAGATTGATTGCTGACCAAGACATGAGAGTGATTCATTCGGCAATTGGAAATGCCATACAATGCCACAGTAGACTTTTCCTTTTGCCTTGCTTCTTTAGGTGCCGGAGATTGAGAAATATGTTTCATTTATATGGGAAGGCGACTGATATGACGCGGGAGGAAACAGATATTTCTTCTCAAAGGTACATTTCATCTCATAAAATGCGATTAACCGGAGTCCCGCGTGAAAATCTGAATTCCAAGAACAATGGCCATGCTAATGCCACTATAGGCGGAAAAATTAGTTTCCAAAAAGTAAGTCCAACTTTGAACCAACACAGAAATACACAATTATGAAAAGTGAATGATATCGCAAAATATGATAACGAAGTACGCCAATATATTCAAAGAAGTTATAATTTTCCCAACATGAGAAAAAATTCTTGCTGTTCATCAATAATATCAGTGGCAATAGGTGAGGTCAATGAAATGAATGTTCACTTCCAAGAAATCACCATCGATTCCAATCTCTGTACTCTAAAAGGGCGCCAAAGTAAACGTATTCGTGGGAGAGTTACCACGAAATCGGAGATTGAGCGGAAACGCTGGCCATCCTGATAGGCTTATTCATCGGAGAAACGATAAGCTACGTAAACATTATAATCACACAAACAATGGCAAAATAAAAAATAAACTCATAAATTTTACAATCACGGTTATAACTCCACCTTATTTCCCCAAAATAATGTGTGTTAGTTATATAGAGTGACAGTGTGTTAGACAGAGTCATTCTAAGAAAAGCCGTAGCTCTATTTTCGGTGAAAATTTAGGAAATTACTTTCCTAAATCCTAGCCAAGCCTAGTCTGTTTTATCTCTAAATATTTCATAAATTATCTCTTTTTGAATGAGGAAAACAGGATACTAAAGCCTCACACGCATTTATACCGCAATCCACATCGCCCTCCTTCGCACGTGGCGAAGCCACTTGACCATCATCACTCAGACGCTAATCGCTGACAAAAAAAAAAGATAACTAGTATAAGGACACCAACTAATTCAAAATCTAGAGTAAAATTCTGAGTCGGTAGAATTAAAAATACAAATCTTCAAGCCTAGGATTTACTTTTCAGGATAGTAAATGGGTAAAAGTTAAACATTCTTTAAATATGTTTCGTACATGAATTCTTGCTATTGCATTCTTAATATAGAATAAACGATAGAATACAATTTTGGGACGATAGAATGAAAATGCCAATTACCAAGCTAAATATCAACTCTTTTGGAGAGGAAATGGCTGGCTCAAAGACAAACATAATTACAAATATATTCCGTAATAGGATTCTCACAATTAAATTCTTGTGGAGGAATTGACATATTAGTATAAGTAATTTAATCCATAGCAATTAAGAATTTTAATTTTCGCCACACGCTTTCATGAACTGATGATCGCAAACCACTTCTCTCCGCAAATAGTGGGTTCGTTTCATTCAACCAATTATTCCGACTTAACCAAAGGAAAATTATAAAAAAATAATATTCGAAAAAGCTTGTTACACATATAAAGAAAACAAATGACTGAGGTGGAAAAACGTGATATATCTATAAAAAGTAATTTGTATCAAACTTATATCATTGAGTTAAATAATAAATGGCCAAATACCTATCTGTTGATAAAACTTACAAAGGCTTTAAAAATAGCTGAAATCATTTTTTGAGGATTTAAGCTAAATGATTTCTTATTTTTTTATTTCTTAATCGACTGATGTAGCTTGCCTACCATTTATTTCAAACATATCATAAATAGGTGCGAGTTTGATTAACACAAATACGGCGTTGAACTTTAACATTTGAAACGGTGGGGACATGTATGTTTTTTAATTCGGAGAGAAGGGTGCTTCAGGTGAAACAACTATGCAGTGAATTTATGGTGTGAGAAGGAGCATATGGGAGGCAAATAACTCACGATTAAACATTTCAATAGAATATGAGGCATACCAGTCGCGATGCGTGAATCGAGAGCATCTATTCTTTATTTATAAAGAAAATAAATCTTTTGGGGGGTGGGATGCCATCTTTTCACTTCCCTGCCATTGACCGGAACAGCAGCCAAGTAATTCTTTTGGAACGATCGAGATACGACGCAGAAAGTGGGCGAAAGTGACGAAAAGTCCAAATAAAGAGATTTTCCCTGGATTGAGTTCAGATGTGTCACGAATTTCTCAGCCCCACAGAATATGGAAACCCGCCTTGATGAGCAAGAAATCTGTTACTTGCTATGGAAAGTAATCGAAAAAAAAATAATTAAAATTTATCATTTAAGAGGGCCTTTAAAAAAACAGCTGAGGATTAAACCGCTGACGTAAGTACGAACAATCTTTTCTCTGCATACTATTAGGGCATAGAGTTAAAATCACTTCATTACTAGCAAGTTTGGCTCATAAATATAAACGACTTTGAAGAGTACTGAACCCCTCGATCATAAAGTTAACTTTGCAGGTAAATTTCGATAACAAGAGTTGCTTATATAAATGGAAATTTCGAATTTTGAAAAATACCAAATGACCTGATTGTGCCAGGGGATGAAGAATATATTTAATGAAATTAACTGAATTTGTGATACGAACCGTTTGTAAATGGTGAGTAAATGCTCTGACACTGTTTTATAAAGCTAAAAATCGAAATTCAATGCTTTTCTGCACATACTTGACACTGCATTTGCCGTAAATTCACATGATTTAAGAATATGGCGTACGGAAATTCTCAATTATTTCTCGCTAGGAATATATTTCGAATTTAGGATAAATTTTTGTTAAGGATCTCTTACCAAAAGAACTCAATAAAGTTCTTCTAAACCCCAATTTAATCACTTTTACTCATTTTGATAATGTTTTTTTTAAATTTCCATTTTCTTGTCCAAATAAATTTCTCTCACTAAGTACCGCATACGGTGCAAAACATTACCACGAATTTTCAGTCCTACTCGCAGAAGAAATAAATACCGAAATGTAATGAATGTTGTAAAATTCGACGTTTTCAGAATCTAAGATGGATCAATATTCATGGTTGAACGCACTTGCTTTTTACATATTTCTTGTAGTAATTTGCTCGAGTGGCTTTACTAATAAAAAAGTCATGCGTTTCCTTTATATAAGACCTGAGAGGTAGGATTAATATAATTAATTAGGGTTAAACGGCATCGCAAACGTCTCAGCTACGTCTAAAACAGAGGAGTAACTCTCCCGCGATCACGTGACCTCTAAACCCCTTCCAAGTGCTCCGGTTTGAATCGACGTCGATTACCAAGAATGCAGCACTCATTCCACTGACCTCACTTATCGCGTCCGAATGAGCGATGGACCGAAATTGGCAAGTATTTCTCCTCCTTTCCTTGCCGTAACCTCTGTTCTTCCACGAAATGATTCCCGACTCACAGAGTACATTCGATTTTCTCCGTTTATCCTCCCTCTACGACTACGGTTGGAAAGTGAATTACGAGCGTGAGGAGAAATATTTCCAACGAAACTCCAGTGCACTTTTTCACGTCCAAATAATCGTATATTTTCGTGATGCCACATCCTGAATCCATCCGGATATGCACTTCTTTTTGGAAGCATGACTCCAGCTCAACCGGTCGTCTTTTGTCTTTTTTGGTGGCGTAATTTACTCGTTTATAACTCACGCCATCATCTTGAAAGTTTCACAGTACCTACGTGGAGTTGGTACTCGACATTTGCCTGACATACCTTGAAATTTAATTCCATATCGGAAGTAATTCATTATCATATCTAAGACGAAGTATGAATAAAGATAAATTTTAGAAGGGGCAGGTACTTGCACAATCTGACGTACGTGCGGGAGCGCATTTTAAATTGCGCATGCGGGAATGCTTGATGACGAGATGGTAATAATGTCCCCAATCTAATTCCGTCCATGCATTCGCGAAATTGCTCGCCAGGTTGAGAAAAAATGCCGTTGTGAATTTCTCAGTGATATGCCCTGTGTAAAACAGCCTCAAGATACTGGGTGAATGTAAAATTCGCACATCTCTTCGAACTAATACAGGGAATTTCAATATATATTTATTATTACAAGGCATAAAAATAACATAGTTTTGGAAATGAACTGGCAACTTGACCAATTTTATTTTACTGCTGATTTTAAGAAATGTTGAAAAATAAATAAATCTGTATTTTTCTGTTATTCGATGCGTCACTTATTCCTTGAGTGCTTTTATGTGAAAAATCGACGGCCTTAGAACCCTTTCGCTGTTTAGTTGATGACGTCACGAACCCATACTGAGCGGGTCTTTGCTTCTCGGCCTTGTGCATGATAAATCTCGCGTGATTCGTTGTCGTTTACCCTCTTGTGATCATGTCCTTTCTTCGATAAAATATTCTCGTTGAACGAAAAAATGAGCCAGAATTCTTCTGAAGTCACAAACTCATGGAAAATGGGCGGTGATTTTTGTGTTTTATTATTTTAAACTTACGAGAGAATGATATGATGGGGAAGATATTTATTTCGTCGTCATATATATTTCCCATTTATCAACCGAATTCTTCTACTAAATTGCGATTTCAAGTCTGATTGAACGACCCCATTGAAAATAAATTAGCAACACTTATTATATCTTGCTCAGAGAGTTACACTCCAGCAGACAGACTTACACTTATTAAGACCGTTTGACCTATTCTGTTGCCTCAAAGATTGGGCGGACATATGCCTCCCATTCGTTCGTATTTTGTCTTCTTGGAATCTTATTACTTGTTCAATACCTAAGCTATCACCTTGACATTTCAAGAGTAGTATCTGCTGTGTGTCTTTGAACCATTTCGCCAAAGACGATTAATTTTTTTGCTGTTTCCCCGTGGTGTCACAAGCTAACTTCGTTACTTGAATTTCAGTTGAATGTTAAAACCATTGCCTGATATTCACGAACATTTCCGTTGGTTCGAAGTTCTCTTGAGTAATTATAATTGGGAGTTATGTAACTTATGTAGAATTTTAATCCAATATTTTATCATTTCAGTCATTTTCTCAAATCAAATTATCTGTACGCGGTTTCTTTTTTCGTTGCGTAAAAATTCGATTTCTGAGCGAGGAGAGGATGTTGAAAACTGTGTTATAGGGTAGAATGTTGGGTAAAAGAGGGAGAGGAAGGAAGTGAATAGGCTTCATAGATATAGTGCAAGGGAGTAGGCCGTATTGTGATTAGAAGATGGAAGACCATGGAGGGAGGGGAGGCTCCCAGAAAGCTTCTTAAGTATTCCATTGGAAACTACCTTAATCGGTAGAATACTTAAATAATAATACAAAGCAGATCTTATGCCTCTGTAATAATATTTGAAAACGTACGATATTTGCCAACGGTTCATTTTCATTTATTTCAGCGGCGTTTTCACAGTATTCAAAAACGTATCGTTAAGCTTTGTTTTATGGCCTCCCATAAAAATACACGAATTTCAGATTTCGCTAGTCTATCAGCGCTATTATGAACAGCGTATTTTGTTTTTCAGCATCACGTCGACTGCACACCTTTGAAGTTTATTGCGAAGTATCGTAAAAACTCGAATGGCTACCGCGAAAAAATTCTCTTGATGATGAATAGTATAAGATTGAAAGGAAGAAAGTTAATCTATAGCGGCAGTTCGTAAAGAAAGACTATGAAGAGGCCATTGTACTCGGTCAAATTGATCATCAGCGGTAGTTTTCAGCGTACACATTGTTTGAATATCACGACTGAGGCATTGAGGATCAGCGGCGCAGATCAAAGAAGACCGGTGTATTTCTCTCCGCCAAGTTTTCACTTTTATACCCCTTGCCAAATTGGATCCAAATACGGAGCCCAAATAAAAAATGCCATCGTCACTCAGTATGTATTTTAATTTGAATGTTGAAATGAATTTAAGCAATACACCTCAATGTGAGGTAAGTTAATTGATACACAAAACACTAATATTAGAAACCTTTTTCCGATGGCTTAACGTGTCGTTGCGAGATATTAATTATCTCCGTTACAGACAATGTTTTGATCGAATAGAAAGAAGCATGATGGATCAAGTGTTTTTAGCCGTAGGATTCTATAGTCTCCAGTTTCTATTTTTCTAACAGCTTGGTCTTCGACTTCAGGGGAAGAACAATTTCCTGGAGGGATGGACCATTTATGTATTCTATCCAAAAGAGATATTCACTGGGAAAACTGGAAGTGGTTGGCGAGGAGAAAACACTGAATAAGATAAAGAAGAGATGAAGGGTGTGAATGGACCATGGACCGGGGGATTATAATTTACTGAAATCCGCAATCAATTGAAATATGATCAATTAAAGGGAGTATATGGACTTCATGGAAAAACAACACCTGTTGAGGTGACGATAAAATATATGCGGAAACTAGAGGATATAAATCAAGATAGAATTCACATAATTTCATTATACTTTCAGGATCCAGTACTGACGAAATAGTTCAATACTGTATAATTTTGGTCTCAAATCTTGATTTTACGTCGAATAATATGCTATATATATGTGAAGATATATAAACCTGTTACATTTGGTGCCACAAGTCATGAACACTGTATAGATGTTTCCCTAGCATGATATCTTATCTCATTTTTTTATGACTGACGCTTTTCTATTACGCCAAAAGGTATGATGCCAACATGTCCCTTCAATCGAGGTCAATTATACCTACGCAGTAACTTCAACATTGTTGTAACACAACTTCCGGAAGAAGAATATCTTATTTCGTGGCAATAAACGCTGCAGAAGGAAACCGGATTCGATTTTATTGGGCATGATCGCCGATTGCCTAGCGAAAAAAGCCAGCCAACATAGAAGTGCAATCGTGAATTTATATGACGCAAAGAAGTATTTACACCACTATTCATGGAGCGCATTGTAAGTTTTTACAGCGAGATTGATTTTCACTTCTCTTTTCAGGATGTGGTACCCACTAATGGAAGGAAGTTGGCTCCATCTCATTTAATTTTGTTTTCACATCTTTAATCATCTTATACGTTCAACAAATTTTATAGAAAGCCAACTTCAAACATCACTTTATCTTTATATCTCTTTTGATTTTTTGTGCAAGATTACAAAAAATTGGACAGAAATATAATTAGTTTTATACGGGCTTTAACACAATTCCATGAATATATACTTTAGCATATACTATACTCCTTATTGAGTTAAAACGATACAACTGTAGGCCATGCTACTTGATAACCTGTCAAAATATCCCGAACGCGGTTATGTCACTAGTTGAATTGATGAATAACCTCTAATAATAATGATTTTCATCAGTGGGATAGTCATATTTGGAAATGAAATCATAACGTTTTATGAAATGGAAACAATTACGGAAGCAATTCAAACGGTAAGAGAAGTAGTGTCCTTTAAATTGCTAGTAATAGATCATAAAGTCATTTTCCAATACATGTAACCAATCAAGGTTATATTTTTATTTAGCACTAAACTTTTGATAATTGGATTCTCATGCATTCCTTCCAGCTAAAATTAATTGTCATAACCGAAATAATATAAGCCAAACTTTTCCTTTGAATTGATGCATTTATATTCTCAAGGCCATGAACACCTACCAACCGTGAACGCTAATACCTTTTTTATACTGTATTACTTGGTTTTTACCCTATTTATTTACCTAGACCGCTAGATTTTTTTACAAATATTACCATCAGAAAATGATACGCAAGTTGTGACCTATTTCCACTGTAGGAAGGGAAATAAGGTTTGAATGATAAAAAATAAGCGTCAGTAGTTTAGAGGAATTCCTTAAATTGTGAATACTGAGACAATCACACCAGGATAGTTTATAGTGAACGTTGAAATCAAAGTTTTAACCTTCTATTATTTATCTAATCAGTTTCCCCCGCGACCACTCAATAGCTAGTTACCTATCCTGTCCACTAAATTACTGAATTCATTTAACTCTTTCAGTTTTTTGTTTCCTTATTTTCATGTTAGTCTAGATTTCTTGTCTCTGCAACGCACTAATATTTTAGTTTTTCTTGGACTTATATTCAGCCTATATCTGACCATAAATGTCAATGTGATAAGAAAAACTGCCAAAAAACGATGCAAGGCGGGTTCTTATCACGAACTCTTGCCCTTGCGTTCTCGTCCAAAGTTATTCGCCCATCACCTCGTTTCAATGTGCAGAATACCAGTCTCTCACTGGTCCGACAAGTCCATGCGGTCATCTCTCTCAGCAACGGGCTCTATGTCCTCTTCCAACAACCCTCTCTGTGGTCACCTGTCTGCGGTCAACAAATGGGTTGATTGAACCCCTGAGGACTGCAGGTACCACCATCCCATCCATCTCACTGCCTAGTGGTTACCGCGACTCAAAGAGATTTGAACTCACGAACCCAAGATGCAGTGCAATGACCACACCAGTCATGAGCCTAGTGGCGTCGTTCACTCAGACCCCAAATCGCAATTCATCAAAAGAACTCAGGGATCGGGGTTGGTATGGTGGTTAGTGTTGGCTTCCATCCCGTGGGCTCGGGTTCAAATCCCGACAGTGGCCGAGAATTTTTAGGGACTGCCCGATCCTTGCTTGAATGTCGCGTGGAGGTTATTTCAAGCGCACCACCCCGTCCGTCGGATGGGACGTTAAGCCGTGGTCCCCTTGGCGCCTCTCGTCAAGAGTAGGCTGCTGCCGACGCCAGGTTTCTCTCCAACCTTCCTTCCCTCATGCTTGCAAATGACCTCAGCTGCCGGTCGCCTCCACCAGATACCATGCCATCAAAAGAGCTCGTTAGATGAAAGGGAAAGATAGTTAAAGACGAAAAACGATCTTTCCCATTCAACCATTTTCTCGTCAGTGACTAAAAAAATACCATAGTTACCACCCACTTTTCATGAGTTTGTGACGTTATTAGAGATCTAGATACTTTAGTCGCTCAGGGAGAACCTTTCATTGAGGGAAGTACTAATCACCCAATCGAGTACAAGGCAACAACGAACCACACGAGGCCCATGCACAAAGGCCGAAGGGTAGCTAAGAAGTGGCCACACGTTCGCTGTGAGTTCATGACCTCATCGGATTAACACTGGTAGGGTCAGGTAGGGTTAAGGCCGTCAACGTTACGTCGCTAATAGCTCGCGTAGTAGGCGGTTAAAAATACTGGTCTCTTAATTTTACAAAATCTATCGCAATCTACAATAAAATAAAATTGGTGACCTAGCAATTTCCGAAAGTCTCTTTTTTTTAGTTTTGCACCGCTGCTTCATGACTGTTTCAATTATTAAGGGAACGCGTGACTCCCTCTTGGCTTATTTTCTTTGGTGACAGATCACTCGCGTAAAACATTTGCTATCATCTTGTGATTTTCACATTGAGCTGAAGAGACCTGGTTCAAAGTTTCCTTTTGACTCCAATATTTAAAAAATATATATATGCGTAAATAATGCAAAGGTAAAATTATCAAATTTGTTATACAGCCAAATGTCGGAAACGGTCTCTTTTATCTATCCTGAAAATTTCCAAATGATTGCATGAGTTTTAACCCATTATAACCCAGAGTTGCTTCTAAGTAACATCAAAAATGTATACATTTTCAGCTCTGTTTAGGAAATATTTAAACTACGTGTTCTTTCGTGCAGTAAGGTTTAATGGCGAAACATGTAGGTGCCACAATATTTATGACCGAGTAAGTCTTGAAATTTAATTTCTCCTAGAAGTAGCTCAGGGTTATAATGGGTTAAGCGAGTGCCAAAAAAGATCAGTCGAACGGGAGGTATACGCCCGCTTAAATACATTCCTCCCTTGAGTTTTGGTCACGAAGACAATAAGCTTTATTCTCCGTCAACGTATTTGCAGTTGTGTAGCAATCGTTCCGTCCAGTACAAAAAAATCAGTAAGAATAAAATAAGGAGGAGACAATGATGAAAAATATAGAATCATGCATTGAAGTTTTGACAAAAGGGAATGTGGTGTCGACGCATCCTGGAGGGTTGGTTGAGAGGTATTATTGAAATGTGGTGTTAACCACATAAGTGGTCACGATAAAGAATTCCGCTCGACCGGAAATCGAACCACAGACATTGAGCTCTCAAGGTAATTATGAAGACTATTATTCAATCGAGGTTTGATTCCTATGGAAAGCTGAAACTGTGTGCATTAATGCTCACAGACTTTTCTGCGCGTGGGAATTGTTGCAATATGAATGAGGAGTGCCCAAAACCACCAGTAATCTCGAAAAGAAAATGTTTGGCTTCGTTTGCATTTCACGAGCTAATGCAATCGTTCAGACAAAAAAAACATCTCTCATCCAATTTGAAAGTTTAGATGAAAAAAAGTAGAAAAAAATAACGGCCTTTGAAAAGTGAGATGATGAATCCCCGTTCTGCCTGTCTTGCGGACCATTTTCGGCGCGTGTCATCTGTCAGTCACGCCTCGACATAGCAACCGCCCAGGTAAAGCCCTGGTGGGTCCTCCATCAACTCCCACACTCTCTGCCAAGGCGACGTATAATTCCCCTTCTTTTGTTGTGAAGCTCAGTTTTCCGGGACACATTGTAGTCACTTCTGTCAGGTTTGATATGAGATGTTTTCCCCAAGTCTAGGTTAAGTGACGATCAAAATTCACTAGCTCTTGGTTTACTTTGTGGTATGCCATTATAAGTTTTTCCTGGATATACTAAATTACTTATACCACTTATTTTTCATATCAGAGCGCGACCCGGGTTTCAATGAATTATCCATATTGTGTATATCCAGGAAAAACTTAAGTGACGATCCCCAATTGCTGTATACATAAAATAACATCAGCTTCTGTAGTAGAAACTGAATCGAAATTTGCTTAATTGTATCACACATGCAAAATTAGGTTATGATTTCTGAGTGAGCTGATTAAAAACAGCTCAAAGCGTTTTATACAAGACTGTACAGCGCACTCGTTAAGTAAAGTCGACAAAAATTAAAGTGAAGTCAGATTCATAAACAACCCGTTACCATATGAATTTTTGTCAATATTCCGAAATCCCTACATGCACAAATAATCTAATCTACGAAAATGTGAGTGCTTGAATCCATTCAATTGTATTTTTACTAACGAATACGAATATAGTTGTGTATGAAAAGCTTGAAGAACAGTTTTTAATTTACCCACACCAAATCGACCACTAAATTTCACAACACACGAAGCACAAGCAAGATGTCAAAATTGTTTTTCTCAAAACTGACGTAGTTAGTAATAGAATCTTGTCAAAACAATGCAATTATATGTTCAACGGTACGTATAGTTTGACAAATTTTTCACACGAATCCTGTCTCACCGCTGAGTTCAAATCATCTCGCCATTTTGGCGCCGGCCGCTGTTCCGTGACCGTGATCACACCCTCACGACGTGCAGCTACGTATGTCCGTGCACACAGGTCGGAAGGGATACGTTGCATTGCTACGGGAAATCGAAAGAATCGAGACCAAGTCGCCAAGGTGAAGCTTGAATGTGAAGCCATGGAGGAGACAAAAGAATTGAGCGTGAAAGACACACAATAATAACACTCGGCCTCCTCGATAAACCAAAGGCTGTAATTTTTCGCCTATTCGGAAAAAAGCATGTCTTTATTTTCGGAAATTTGTCCCCAATATTAGTAAAGAACTGATAATTACACTCAAATTCTCACGAGGGAAAGACGGGGCGGCGTGTTTTTACGATAAAGAAAATATGGGATGTGTACCCTAAAGGCCGTTTTACACGGTACACGGAATTGCGCAATCTGACGTACGTGCGAAGGCGCAATCAAAATTGCGTCGTGTAAAGCGGTGAATTGCTAGAACACATGCGAGAATGCGTGGATGCGAGACGGCAAAATAGCCCGTTCTAATTTCGTTCATGCATTCGCGCAATTCCACACCATTTTAGAAATTAATGCAGCTCTAACATGCGCAATTCCGTGCCCCGTGTGAAACGGCCTTAAGACTACGCGCGTAAGGCATGATATTCAAACGTCAAATCTAAGCCTGTGTAATACGACTACGTTAATTTAAGTGTCAAAAGTGAAACTTCTGCTTCAAACTAACATTTTTATCACATTAATGCCGTATCCGAGTGTCACAACCAAAGAGGCTTCTTCGGGGGGCCTTGGTGCATAGAAGTGAAGCCAGCCGAAACCTCTTACATGATGCGGCCGCCATATTGATATACTGCGTTATTTTATTTCTCTTAGGCGTGATAGTGAACAAAAAGTCAATTTTTCAGTGATCCGAGGCTGCCGAAGCATTTAAAAAGCATGTTACAACTATCTATACATTGCATCAACATTATAACCATATAAATTACCTTTCACAAGCAATTAAAGATATGCATATTTTTAGTTAACGAATGCAACTTTCTCCGCGCATGAATGGAAAATGGATTTTCTTGTTGTCATGTAAGGAAATATAGAGTTTCCGCAGCCATAGTTATCATCAGAGACTGTGAATTTCCTCCCCACTCGAATTAGTCCACCACAACAACCCAACTTCAATGTACACTGCAATTAAGGAGCAGTCACCTGAATTAACCCCCCCCCCCGATATGAAAAAAATTATGAGTAAATAATTTATTATTGATAGCAGCTTGGACATCGGTGAATAACTCTATTTTTTGAACTTGATATGACACGAAATCAACTTCAGATAAGCAGGTGTCGGAGGTAGATAAGTAGCTTGTGTAGCTTATACCTAAGTAAATCCTGCCCTGGGAGCGAAGTTTAGCTGTCAAATTGTAAAGTTACACCGCAAGGCCTAGATAAATCCCAAGTAGGATCATGTCGATTAATTGAGAAGGATGTTCAATGCGCCAACTGCCGGTCGATTCGGTGACATACGACATTGGGTATTTTCCTGATCGAAGGACGTCGGGTGGAATTTGCAGAAAGCACTCGAATCCTCTTGAGCCTCTCCCTTCCGCGACAAATGAGCATAAGGAACCTCCCGACACAGACGCATACGATTGACCTTCACTCCGAGAGGATCGTCCGTGGCAACGGATGTTGTTTATTACGTATTTTGACGAACAGTCCGCGCTCGCGTGCGGCTGTTAATGTGAGATTTATCTTCCCCCACAGATAGACATGTCGATGCATTTCCATGCCCGTCGTTTGATTATGCGCTTTACCGTGACCCAGAGAATCAATGCTTCGTTACATCAAGGATGAAAGCGGGGCTATGCATCACTTTAAAGATCAGTGGTGGCTGAGTGGTTAGCGTACTCGATTCCCCATTGTGCAGCATCCAAACCTGGTACATCCAAAAATTTATTTCCGATTTTTATAAGTTAATAAAAATACCAATGAAAAGAACTATCCTAGATGGGTGAATTTCACAAATCAGGCTAAGTTTGAAGTGTGCTCTTTCCGAACCTATCTCAAACCAACCTACGAGTTTAATTGGGGATTGGGAAATATTTTCCGAATTTAATCGAAAATCGATTATCTCTCTCCAATTCCATTTAATCGAAGGCCACTTATTGTTTTGAAAAAATCGATCGATTATAGCCTATTGATTATCGATTTTAGGCTTGAATTTTGTCGACTCGCTCTGCGTAGTTTGCTTTCCCTATGAGAGCATTCAAAGGTTGGCTTTCGTTTGGTCTTAGTACCTTCGTTGATACGGAATTGAAACCTGAGCATGCATTTGCCAATAATGTGAGACCGAAAGCAATTAATTACTGAAAATTCTTCGAAGTGAGTGTGTTGGGGGATATTTGGATTTGAGTAAGAGTGACAATGAGGTGTGTAAAATACCTGTATGCATACGAAGGAATAATAGGAATAATAAGTTTACTATTTCCACATGGTAATTTATTGAGACCGACCATATTTTCGTTACAGCGTAACACGCTGTAACGCTGTTACGCTTAGCCATACCATGGTCGGTCTCAACAAATTACCATGTGGAAATAGTAAACTTATTATTCCTTCGTATTCATACAGGTATTTTACATACCTCATTGTCTCTCTTACTCAAATCCAAATATCCCCTTAAAGTTATTATTATTAGCAAAGTTATTATTTCTTCTATTCCTATGATTAAGGATTTCCACCACGTTACGCCCGCTACTGTTAATTACCTGTATACGGTTCAGACCGAGAGTCGCTTTTCGAAGAACGTAAGACCAACATTCGGGCGCAGAAGAATTTTCTTCTTACGCTGGAAATACGTAATGTCAGAATGATCTCCTGTGAATCCACCGAAAATATCTCACAATTGAGACTTTCAATTTATAGAAAAATATTCTTGGACATGAAGAAAAAGGTCAATCAGTAACTTTAAACTTCACTTTTGCAATAAGGGTCTGAAATATTTTGTGCACTGTGGGAAAAAGATTATAAAATATTATACACGAAACAAAAACCATCTGCTTTGTCGAATACCACGTAATTAATTGTACTATATTATGTGGTACTACTAGGTGCTGCTTTTCTCGCAGGATAGAATCGTTAAAATCTTTTGCTGGAATAACCTACAATATATGTGTCAGTTAGAAAATACGAACTAAACGTTAATAAAAAATCTCAGTTGGCTCCGTAATTCCACAAAACGGCAGTCAACCAATCAAAATAAATTATAAAGCCATAAAAAGAGTGCCCCATAGTGAAAAATGACTTTATAGCCTACATTTTCATTTCCAAATCTGTAAAATTCCTAAAGCAATAAAAAATCTTTAATGACAATTAAATTGAATGCATCAGCAAATAAAACACAATTACCGAAAGAATAACTAATAAAAAAATTAAGTACCACGCGATTACCGCTACCCTTGTAAGTCTCTAAGCATTTCGGAACATTTGACGACTTTGGTATCTTGCGACGGATTTTTTTTAACTCGGTCGAAGTCAGGCGCGTAGTTTAAGTGTGTCATATGGTTCGGATTCGTATTCCGTATAGAGCAGAGATCCCATTAGTATGTGCGAGCGGCCAGCAGTCGAAAAAAAGGAGACGGCCTTGACTTTGATAGCGGGAGAAAGTGGGTGTCAACATTCCTCTTCCCTACGGCTACCATGGAAACGAGCTGCTTATGAATGCTGCCACCTTTCCAGACTTCGTCATTACCACCTGTTTGCTTCCCATCAATTGATTGACCCGGCAAATGGAATCAATGTATTACATGAATGAAGATGGATTTTCCAGCTAGTTTCATTGGAGGGCGTTGTCCTATATTCCACTTCCCGTAGACTGAAACCTCCGACGAAGTTCGGAATTTATCTTGTTAGCATTCAAGTTATATTAATTACAATGCTTACAGTTGGCAAAAAAGACGAATAAAATTGTTTGTATTTAAAGTAAAAAGATATAAAAACGCGAAAAGGGAAAAATCATTTCAATTAATGCAGTCAAGCAAAAGCTTCTAAATAGAAATAAATAAATGTAGATTAGAAAAACTTTTCGCCAACTAAATTTTGTAACACAAGTTAAAGAAAAGAAAAATTATCTTATGTTTGGCATTGAATTTAATGTTGACATGTATAAGTTTTTCTTTTAGCGAACACTTCACATAAGAAGTACCTAGTGAATTGTAATCAAATGTTGACTGACCGATTGGGGAGGTATGTAGTCGCCTTTTTTAAGGTGATGCAACAGCTTTCAGGCATCACTAAGGAGGGATCGGTTGAAGAATGTGCCGACTCAGAGAAAGAATTTACTCTCCGCATATCTACGGATTTAGGCGTGGATTCCAATCTTTCTCTTTCTTGGAGTTGTGTTTGGGTAATATACGAGTCAAGAGACTATTTTCGACCGCTCCGGGCGCTTTTCTCGTCGAACCGATGAATGGAAAGGAAACACACATTAGCAGCAATGACGCAAGGCCCTCGCGTAAAATGGATTTATTTCTACCCAACAACACAATTTGCACGCACCCCGCAATGTGTGGGTCGAAATTCGCACGTGAGTACCACGGAAATTTCAGTGGAGGATTCTACACCCGGCCGATAGAAATTTTCTGTCAACCACCGCGCATTAAAATGTGTTAACAAAAGTCGCCTCTTGCGACGCTGACAGGCGAGCTATTTAAATAGCATGCTATATAAAAAGACTATATAGCTATTAATAGGCTATATAAGCTATGTAAATAATCGGGATGTTAACGTCTTCTTAAGGGCCAACTTCTGTTCAATCAGTACATCCAATGTATATCCAACCTGCCAGTATTGAACATATTGGATATGTGATAATCAAATTCATAACTTCACAATGCTAGTACTTGAGCTTTTAAGTATTATACAGTAAATATGGGGAATAATTGTATCGCTCTCTAATTATCACCGCGAGGCGGAAATTTTAGAAAACTTAAACAAATTAAATTTAAGTAGCAACAAAAATCATTCTTCGACGGTACGGGTTGGTACCTCCTCTGTATAGTTCCTTTAGTAGGGGCCACGAATATTACAATGCACGATTCTCCACTCGGCAACTAGATGTGCTCTCTCCCACCGCGCATATAAATCAGTGGCGTAGCCAGGAATTTCGTTCGGGGGGTCCAAAATCAGGGGGGAAATTTTATGATAAACAGGGTACTAAGTAGAGGGCTTTAAACTAATGTTAACACTTTTCATAATCAAAAAACTTCATATGTTAAAGAAATATTTAGTAAATTCATGATTTTTCAATATTTTATTTTCTTTTATGTAGGAAAATAATTGTATTTTCATATTTCGGGGGTGGGTTTTTTTTTAGAGTTTATTGTATTACAACCGTTGGAGTAGTTAATGATATTCACTTCAAACTTGGATATCTCGACTTTTTTGCCAGGGCAGTTAAGTGGCATAAACGAAGCTTCTACGTCACGGACTGTGGCCTACCCTTGGCTCAAACGTCCCTATCTCAAAGCCCACCCCCTTATGACTCCCCTCCCCAAATCCATTTGTGCCGACATCACAGAGCCGTATGGCCAGCAGCAGTAATGAGAGAAATATTCCAGCGTCACGCATCGGATGAAGGCGATTGGCACAGAGCCGCCGAGGCGCCTCCCATGATTGCGCTTTTGGAAAGAAAGAGAAATGGTGGTCATCTCAAGGAAGTTGGTTCGAAAAAACGAAGCATATGACAATTTCTGAATATTTTCTTTAATTGTATTTCATCGCCTGATGGCCACGAAAAATAGGTTTTCTGCGCTATATTATCCAGAAATTTCACAGGTTCCTGTGACTAAACGGGTCTTAAAATGAAAAAATATTTAATTCTTGAATATAAATTTAATTTTGAAAAAATAACTAATTTAATGTTCAGCATAGGTACCTTAATAATAATGATAAAAATGAAACTCAGGCTCATTACCAGACAACTTTTCGAGCAATTAGCAAATGAATGTTATGAATTGAAGTTGAATCACCTTATTTGCATGAATTAGTTCATAAATACATTAATTGAAAAGAAAATTTTAATTGAGATAATGGGGATATACGGTAAAAATTGGTACATTTTGTATTCTAAAAATACCTAGTATATCTGGTTCATAAATTTTAATGATAAGACTTGAATGTATGCTATTCAAGTAAACTAATTCAGAATTTCCTATGGATCACGAAGACTTCTATAACATTGATTTAATATTAATAAATCGAATCTCTGGCCCATCTTAATATTCACTGAGCAGATAAAGAAGATTATGGGATTATGGGAATGAATATCCACCAACATTATAGCTTTATTCACAAAAAATTCAAATTATTTCTGAACATGTGCGTATGGCACCATCCTGTGACTCCTCAAACTCGCGATATGCGTAGGGACGACTAAACCTTCATTCACATTGCTCGCCTTATTAGTAGCGACCGCGTGGAGCCCTGTCCTGCTCTGTTAAGGGGCAGATGGTTCATGGGAGGGAACAGAGCTCTCCCTTATTCCCCAACCGCAGACTATTTCTGGGCCGAGAATCGAGCAAAACACCGTGAGAGAAGAGAGCAAGGATAGGATTAAGTGCGCGTGATTTAACCAAACGAGCCGCTCCAAACGAACATGACGTTCTAGGAGTCACGCGAGAAATCATGAGGGATTTTCGAAAATTGATTTTCACCGGTTGCTCTCAAAGATAGGAAATAATTCATTGAACTTGACGTATTAAAGTCCTTCATACATCCAGAGATTTTGACTCCTTAGAAACAATTACCGTTGGATTCATCAGTAGCGAATGAGTGTAAAAAATATCAATAACTGGTTAAAAACTGGAGGACAACCGATCAAATTCTTTGGAGTATTTACCATTCAGTCGTCTAAATAAAACCTGTGTAAACTTCTGGCCGGAAAAAAATAGATCACATCAGTGGCTTAGGACGCTTGATCAGTTTTAGATGGATTTGTCTCCAGTACCTTATCGCGGGGTGGCTGTTGCTGGTACTCCTCAAATAAAATTTATGTAGCTCAAAATTTTGCTAAATTAAAACGATTTTCTAAAGCAAGAATTTTATATATCTCTACGGAGACCAATAATAATCACCAAACTGAGGTAAATCTCCATCGAGCGGATCAGTAAATAACATGAAATATTTTAGGAACAATATTTTTGCAAGTGGCGGAAAAAAGATTCTTTAATCCTTCCCTTAAACATCGAAATTGTTAACCATTCCATTTATCTTATCTTCACAAATGTTTAATGAAAATATCCCGATTCTTGGTTAAGTATGCCTTAACAATAGCTTTCAATTCTATCCTCCGTTTGCAACCCTGATTTAAAATTAACCACAGAATATCAGCTTTCGTATTTTCATAGTGTGTGCCAATTCTAAGCGATAAACCAGATGGTACATTTGGATTCTCATACTCGGAAGGAAACAAGGGCATAACTAGCACTCGACTACATTACTAGGCACTCAATCAATAAACACAATTCATTTGTTTCCATAGTCCTGAATACAGACTTGGGGCGGCCAGAGGAACCTTATGGAGCCTTGATCTAGTTGTGTGTTGGCCTGGGTTTCGCCAGCTTCATTGAATAGCGTCATCATAACGCACCGCCGAACCTTGGAAATTAATCCCGAGATGCAAATGACACGCGCGCCTGAGGCGGGAATAGAACCCGCGGCCTTTTCATAGCCAACAATGCGACTTATGGTCTTAGCTACCGCGCCTCGGTGTTCCTGACCTTGAATTCCACACTGTGGCAGAACGAATAATTTTCATTTTGAGGAGGATTGGTTCCAACACGTACCAAAAGTGAGAGCATTTTGAATATGTGAAAGTGCAAAAGATAATTGGGTCTTCACTCACACCCGAAATCTCAATTCAGTCGAATAAATTTTGTAAGTGGAAGCGGAAGATATTTTAGAGCAAAAACATATAAAAGTCAATAGCCTTTCTCTCATAATTTTGAAGTAAAAAACGCGAAATAAATTATATGCCAATATACGTATATGCAATGGCAAACATACCGCTACCCGCGATCGACAATTGGGTGAAAAATATAAAATTTAGAATAAAAAGAGAGTTACCCATAGCATTCGTGAACAATGCAGCTACTTTTTTAATTAAAAACTTAAAGTTTAGTCTATTTATTTATGTTTCTGGGCGTAATTGAGAATGTTAGAATGTTAACTGAGATTGTTAACCTCCTGATATGCAGCCAATAAGCAGAGGCTACCGGTCTGCATTCACTCCAAATCGGAACGTTCACTTATTTAAAATTAAAGCCAAAGCTTAAAAGGAAGGTGAAGCCAAAGGTAGACGGCCCAAAGAATGTTTTCGGCGCCAACGTGACCAGAGTGAATGAAAATCGCTTTCAAAAAGGGAGAGAGAGATTCAAAAAAGCATGATTGCTTAAGCTCCGATGTCATTCACAATAATCAATTGTCGCTCATAAAAAGTTAATTTCAGAGCGGTTACGATGTAGTTTTATGTGCTGCCGAAAAAAAAGACGAAATGTATCCTCTTCAACCGGGTTCCAATAATTCTTATGGCAACGTCTGATTGTTCTGTCACTGCTTCAGCGCTCGGATGAAGTTGTGATGGTCGTTAAGGCTCGTATAAATGCAAATGAAATCAAGCGCAAAGATAGTAACAGACGAAACAATATTACTTCTGCGATAATCAAATGTAAAATCAAAGTAGTAATAATGTTAAGAATATATATTAAGAGCGTGTATATGAGGTAGAAGAGATTAGTACACCTTATCTTTAACTGAATAAAGAAATTCAATATGGGAAAGAGGACAGTAGAAGTGAACTTGCACAATGCTTGGATTATATTGCTAATAAAACCATCTTAACCGATAATTAGGCTATCATTTATAATCATAATAACAGCAAACAGAGGATGCTTCAAAGAATTTATTTGTTTGTAACAAGGGGAAAGAGGATGGTGAGAATGGAAAACCTCGAATAAAATATAAGGAACTGGTAAAGAGGGATGTGAAAGAGAAGAGAAACGTAGGTGTGGAAAGATAAGCTGGCAGGATATTTGAATGCAGAGCTACGTTAAACCAGTTTTGGGATTCATTATCAGTGATGGTGATAAAATAACTGTCGTCTCTCCACGGGCGCTTGAACCATCGCCCGAATGTAAATGGTTTTTCTTTCAATTTGAACCGTAATAACTACGAGGAAAACTCCGCTGCGCGACCATAAACTTTCCATTTAAAAATCACACAAATATTGCTCGTGAAATCTTAAGTATATTCCCGAGTTAACATTATTGGATGAATGCCGATTACTATTTCAGGCACCTTCTTCAGTAATCCTCTGGTTTCTGTAGCCAATTGTACTGATTGCAGGTATTTGCATCACTCACTCACGTCAGTATTACAGCCTGAAGGTTAACATGGATAGGCGAAGTTAAATCTCATCCCATACTAAGCCATGGGCATTTTAATTTCATACATTTAGCATGGGGATGCAGTTCCATGGGCTACCTCCTGCTTAGTAGGAATTTTTATTTTGGTGTATCCGTAAGCTCAAAATGATCAAAATCCGGGATTCCTCCGTCAATAGCCAAACGCTCAGCCCACGAGACTCCCACGCTCCCCATACAATTTAAGTATCATTTTAAATGTATTTAACGGTTGGGGATGATTTGCATTCATTACAGATCATCGCGGCCTTCCCCTACCTCCAGAATTGAACTTTTCAATTCACAGTCAGGCCTATTCCCTCCCATTCTCAAACTAAATCCTATTACCTTCCTCCCCCTTCCCCGCTAGCCTGAAATTCTCTACACTAACATATTATCAGCATTCTGCATTGGTTGCTATTCACAACATTAACGTTTAAGTTATATTTTACGAGAGTATGAAACGTGAAAACCTCTTCTAATACAGAGTCCGTAAATTTAGTCCCCTTATTGGCCATAAATTCATTTCACGCTGCTTTAGTTCTCCTTTCGGTTGATACCCCATATTTTCATAATTTTTTCTTTGATTCCCTCAATCGCGATAATTTTATTTCATCTTAATTTACTATTTAAGAAGTTTTTTGTACATCCAAGATCAAGTTAATCCGAAGTTGAACGAAGCTGTCTACAAAAGCTCCGTCGAAAATATGAGACGCAAATAATGAGAGTCGGAGACTGTAAAGGGAAAGAAAACAGAATTCTAAACACAGCGAGTTAAGGAAATGATAAGAGGTATTAGGATGGAGAGATGAGGATAAATATGTGCTTTGGCCTTGGTGATTGCGTGCGTGGTCGTGGCGCGTAGTTCGTGTGTGGGACACAAGATGCGAAAAAGACGAGCGACCTTGGTGCCTGGGAGGAGAGACTCGAGGTGACTTTCTCGCCAATTCCTTTTCTTCTCTCCCTTGCCTGGCGAAACCTGAACTCAAGGAGCCATCGGCCCGTGGACCAAACGAGTCCCCGAAAACAAGAAGCGTTCACTCCGATTGTAATCCTTCGTTGTGCACACTAGAGGTGCTTATTGTGAAAGCATCCCAAACGAACCCTTTGCTAATCTGCTCAGTTAATATTAAAGTATGCTACCGTTAAGATAAATTTATCTGATGCTGCATATGAAGCATGCATCTGTATGGGAGCGAGGCTTGGACGTTGAGAGAAGCAGAGAAAGTGGCGTAACTATCGGGGGGGATAGATCCTCCCCAAAGCCTCAGAGAAAAAAATTATTATAAAACTATAGCCTAGTTTTGATATATAATAAATACATCTACTTAAAGTTAAATTTTAAGTACCGAAATGATGAAAAATGCATTTCCAGGCATGTCATTTTTCAAAAATTTTCTCGGACCCGATTTCTTTTGGGGGGGGGGGGGAGGTAGTCGCTCCCTATGCACCTCATGCCCCCCAAAGCATATTCCTAGCTACGCTACTGAGCAGAGAAGTCAAGAGTGGAAGCATTCGAAATGTGGATTTACCGAAGAATGATGAAGACAAAATGGATCGATCGAGTAAGAAACGTGGAAGTACTAAGAAGAGTGGGTGAAGAGAGAATTCTTCTGAAAATCCAAAGAAGAAGCTGGCACATCTTGGTCGGCAACTTCATGAGGGATGATGACCTGATGAAGACAATCGTCGAAGGACAGTTGGACAGAAAGAAGGTCAAGGGACAGCCCCGGATGAGTTACACAGGATAGATTATTAACGATATAATAGAGAATAAATACGTCAGAATGAAAAGGCTAGCAGAAAGGAGAGTGGAATGAGAGCTGTGTCAAAGCAATCTTGGGATTTTTGACTGAATGATGATGATGACCGCTAAGATAGATTTATTTTAAAAAGTAGATAAGCAATAGCAATTATTTTCAAAGCTGACACATAAGTGAGGAAGCCAAGCGCAGAATCTGGATGTGCAGTAATTCTTAATGGGTTAAAAAGTGTTTGCCTTCAGTCACTAGGTCAAGTGTTCGAATCTCTGACTTGCTCATTTCGAGAAATATTATTAAGTGCAATCGGTGGAAACATAATGGTAAGCGAAATTTACGACGAGTTTAGAATGTAATTACGTACGCGCGGTTTCTCGTGAGATGGGCGGGGAAAAATGTAAACGAGGAAGCGCTGGATATGGTTGGTGAAGGGCAATGGAAGGAAAGCTTTGGAATAAATAAAGACGAGACATAATATGTGATGGAAGTGAGAAATTAAGCCTAGGATGTGGAAGCTGGTCATTAAGGAAAGCAGAGGAACTATAAGAAGGGGATGAGGGGGAAAGAACATCCCCCCCCAAAAAAAAACTCTGATCCTGATGAACAAAGTAAAAAAATATACCGGTGTCACAGAAATTCCACTTGTTTGAAATATAGTAACTAAATAAATTTTTTTTAGTTTAAATTTTGTTTCTCTCAGCATATTAAAACTAGCTGTGTACTTGCACGGTTAATGAATTCTAATAGTTTCTTTTTGTCGATAATATTCAGTGTATTTCGATTTGGTTTTGGTACCCATTGATCATCGGCCATTGGATTCTCCACTTCTGCGATTATCGTGTAAAATTCATTAAATTCTGATAGCGTAGCTATGGATACAGCCTCAATGACACGATAATTTTTTCCATTCTATTCCGGGGACAGCTTCAGCGATCGCTCCAATGATGGCGGAAAAGATAACCGTTCCACGCGATTATTTACCGCGATACTCTTGTTCCATCACTCATCTCGTCCCTTTTTCCGCCGCTGAATCCATCGCGGGCACCGTCTTTCAGGCAACCTAATGTACGGCCACTAACAGTGATTGTAACGCCACGATTGGACTTTAATTGAATGATAGTTGCAAACACGGAAAGAGGAGGAATGATCGATGGGAAACGAGACGGTGGGAATGACCGTGTTATTCAGAAAATTATAGGTCGAGTGACCACTCTTTTAGCCCCTGAAAAGCAGTGGCGGATCCAGAAGGGGGTTAGGGGTGGGGGGCTCTTATTCCCACCCCCCGGGTATCCAATTTACGATAGTGAATATGGTAATGTTGTTCAGTAACTCACGTACCCCATTACTACGGGGAGGTTATGCCCCAGGGCCCACACCTAGCCCCCCTCCCTTGTACCTATCCTGGATCCGCCACTTCCGTGAAAACGTATCACTATCATAATGAGGGACAGAATGAATGATCGTGTGATTCAGGCGTAAATTCATCGGCTATCATCTTGCGCGTAACAAAAAAGACACATTCGCGTCAGTGTTGACGTCAGAAGAAGCATCTTTCTCTTGCGACAAACCCTAGATGCATTTGAAGGATACCATTTTATACCTTTGTTAAATTCATCTTGCAAGGATCATCTCTTTCCTTCCCTCTCACAAATTGAAATAATGCCTGCCAATCTCCTTGAGAGGATACGTTGCGAAACAAGAGACTGACGCCTGTCCGCGAAGGTGAGGAGTAAGCACGGATGGGATTTATGCGAGCACCGTGAATGCGATTTGCTCCACCGATCCCGCGTCTCACTTTACGCGCGGCACGCATTGGTGAGACCGCGACGTGAATGTAATGCGAGCCCAAGGCGAAGATGGACGACCGATGTGGCTTCGAGATGTCCCGGGGACCATCGCGATGTCTCTGCCTCATTGTCCTCTCCTCTGCCCCTTCTGGAAGCAGAGGAGAGGACATTGACTCCACCCTCACTGCTGCGCATTCAAAATACCAATACCATGTACGCGAATCCATTGCCAGACCAATCTTCTTCCCCTCAGAGTAAATATAAACAAGAGTTCTCAAGATAGATAAGACCAAGTTTCTGAATTCACGACAGAGGCATCGGTAGTACCTCGGTGAATCTGAGGGATGAGTTCCGAAATGGTAATCGGGGGATTTCATCTCAAATCAGGCAGAGGGGTGTCAGGTGACCATCACCGATTTCTCTGAAACTTATAAATGTGAAAGCAGTATCCTTATGATGAATAACGATGACTTTATCTCTGCTCAGAACTGAACCGTCATAAAGTTACCGCCCCTTGAACATTGCAGTGTCAGGCCTCAGAGTAAAAAATGAAAAATCACATAATCCTATTTGTTTATTATTGCTTCAAATGACTTGCAAGTTATGCCATAATGTGCATAAATGAATTCTCTTCAAAATAAAACAATAACCACTGCTTTATGGGCCATGGTTCCTTAGTAATCAGCATTTATGTGATTTTTCATTTTTTACTCTGAGGCCTGACACTGCAATGTTCAAGGGGCGGTAACTTTATGACGGTTCAGTTCTGAGCAGAGATAAAGTCATCGTTATTCATCATAAGAATACTGCTTTCACATATATAAATTTCAGAGAAATCGGTGATGGTCACCTGACATGATTTTGCACTATCTGCCTGATTTGAGATGAAATGGCCCAATTTCACCATTCAGATGCAGAGTGATAGTTCAAATAAAAATTATTTGACCGAGATCTCGCGATTACTGAGATTATCTTGCCTATAAGTAGATACGAAGATGCGAAGGTAAACATGTAATATTTCCTGGCGAATAAAATAAATGAACTTCTCTCGGGTTAGCGCGCGGGTCATAGAAATTAAAGCAGCGGCCGTTTCGGGTCCCGTCTTGCCATCAAAGGCTGATTCTCAAGGCTACTGAAGCCTTGGATTGGGTAGAGAGACGGAAATTTCTCTGACCCGCGCGCAAACCCGAAAGAAGTTCATTGAAGTGCAAGTATCTATAAGGAATCGCCGCTGGAAGTGAATAAAGCTAGGAATCGTGAATTCAAGTCAGAGAATATAATACTTAAGAGGAGAGAATTTCAAGGAACAGAAATTCAGTAGCTTCATAATTCCGGCTAATCCTGTAAACAAACATGAACTGGTATGGAACTGCTATCACATTTCAAAACATTCAAGGCGAAGGTTAGCAGGAAAAGGCGTCAAGAAACCTTCAACCATCGCGAAAATAACACACATGAATATTTATACATTTATACCAGCTTAGTTTTTATCGTGATTCACACAACAAAAGATGAGAGCAGAATTTCTTTTATCTTTTCTCTGGCTCGAAAACTAAAAAGTAATTTACTATCCCCATTTTAACGAAAAAATCCTTTCAAAAAAGACAAGTGCTTTTCTTTCTTGCGATGAACTTAGCACGGCTACTGTAGCCGGTAACAGCGCAAATCAAGATTATTTTCATAGAGGATTCTCCTGTGGGCCACTATACGGGCTACCATACATTTGAATTGATTTACAAAATTCATTCTTTATTTTAAATAGTACGACCCGGGTCGTACTATTTAAAATAAAGTGTGGAATAGAGCAAAGTAGTTTTATTTTATGATCGAAATCTATATTCGTCACTCCTTCGATCCGTTTGATGCTTCAAAAGAATGATGAGGATCAAATTTATCGAACGATAAGAGTAATGAGGAAGCCCCAAGACGAGTAAGAGAGAAGAGAAGCCTCTTGAAAATCTTGATAAGGAGACGGCCATAATCGGCCATATGTTGAGAAATGATGGCCTAGTGAAGATAATCGTCGAGGGACTAGTGGATGACGAGAAAGGAAAAGGACTACCTCGAATTATATAAACGTAACGGGTAAATAAGGATGCGAAAGAGAAGAAATTTGTAGATTTGAACAGGTTAGCTGACAGGAGAATGAAGTGGAGAGGTGCGTCAAACCAATCATAAGATTTTTTACCAACTATGATGACATTATAATCTATCGAATTCATAAATATCCAATATCATTCAACGCGAGAGTAAACACCTTATTTCAAACACTAAGCATCAATGGATCGCTCTGCGCCCATCGCCACGCTGCGGACATTTAAGAAAACCGATTAAAATGCGCAGCGCAAGCTTCTAAGGAATGGACTGGTGTCTCCTCTATGTACTCACCCTATCGCCATCGAAGACCACACAGACAGTGATGCAAAGGAGAGGAGAGTCGGGAGTCGTATCTGCTCTAGAAAATTCGCCTCAGGCTTTTGGCCGTCTGTCGTTCTTGACCGGATTGCCTTATTCACAAAGTTGCATACTCAATGAGTCGGCATGAACGGGTTGTTACGACTTTTCCAACACGTAAGGGGTGCATTGGAACATGCTGTGAACGTGCGCTAACAATATTTATGCCAAACGCTTTTCCCCGAAGTTGACAAGAGACGCATTGAATTTAACTAATTTCATCTTCAACGCTATAAAACATCAATAATGCATTTCCTTGCCCTTGGTGATTATTTTGTGAGAAGAAAGCCCTGTTTTTTTAGCATCAATCCAATTTCATTACCGAGGTATTACCCAAACCATATTTTTGTATTTATCTTTATGAATACATAATTTCAAAAATGATTATTGATTTAGTTTCTAAATAAATGCTGATTAGTTAAATGTTAATACATACTTATTAAAAATTAATTATTCTCCTTTTTTACAGCTACGTTATGGAATGAATTTCAGGACAGCGAAAGAAATACAAGTACACACGAGGTATAATGCAATATCTTTAATCAAGTATTGAAAACTTATCGAGTCTCGCATTACGTTAAATATTCAATCCGCGTAGAATTTGCAGCCCATGAGACCAACTCCTACTTAAACCTAGAGAAAAGTGAAAGATTCGTATTCCAAAACGTCGCGTCGATGAGGATTGATGATGTAAATCGGAGAGAGACCAACTTTAAATACCGGGAAATCAGATTTAGTAGAATTAAGGGGGGTGGAATAGAGTTTAGATGTTGAGCATACCGTGTCACGTGGTAGAAAGAGAAAGAAGGGTTTAATTACTGAAAACAATTGCTTAAGAGAGGTGAGAGCGGATGTGATGTATTATGCATAATTGATAAACCGGCTTCCATAAAAATGAAACCGGTAGATCACCACCAAAATTTTATTTCCAACCTTTTGGCTATGACTATATGGTATTTATGTTATGTCAGGGGTGTATTAAATGGAGGCCGGACACCCCTAAATAAGGAATATAAAGAAAAAGTTAAGTACCGTAATCTGTATTAGTTTTTGCATGTCCGCGAAATGTAGTGATATTTCTTCATATATATACTAGTTGTATTTATTTAAATATTAAATATCATAAAGTGGGCATGCAGAAGGAGGCTGAGTCCCCCTGAGTGAGGGCCCACAAACGCCACTGCGTTGCGTATTATCTAGACTGAACGTACGGATTTCGTAGAAATAGCAGAGGCTTTATTCTTGCACGGAGCATTTCTTAAATTCTAAGCTGATGTAAACCTGAGTTCCGCTGTTTTATGGCTTACAGTCACGCTCGTGCCTTGCATACGTAACGCAAAGAAAATATCCGCGTAATTTTTTTCCACAGCATGAATCAATAAAAAAGGGGGACATTTTACTTTGATTCATCTGGGATGCAAAAAAACATAATCTGGTGCAAATGAACGAGTCATTGATCCGGATAAGAACCTGGTGGTTACCAAAGAAAGCAATAGTAATCGCGAGTCAGAGGTGTGTAAGCGTTGAACATTACATACATTATATTATCGGTGATATTTCTGTACCTAAAGCGGATGATACGTGGTCTTCCAAGCACTCATAGTTATTAGAAAACGTTATTGGTAAGTATATATCATTCATCATCGGTGGTACGAGACATTAACATCATTAACGAGCGAATCTATTGGAATCTATCAATCAATGAATACCAATAACAGAAGACTGTGTCATAAACAATATGCATTTATATATGCAATTTTATATCAGCAAATAAGTTTCAATGGGTGGGAAATGCTAAATAGTGTCATATTGTTAGGTTATAATGCCAACGGCGACAAATTTTGGTAGCTTGATTAAGAGTTGGGGGAAGCATGGCACATAGGTTTTAAAGATTTGAACCAATTGGTAAATATCAGTCAGGGTAGTAATAAAATAGACATTGCACTCAATAAAGATTATTTCATTTCCGCCTATTGGTATGGTGGTAATTCCGCTGAAAGTAATTATCATGTTAACTCTCTTTCAAATTGAGTCCTCTATTTCATGTCAGTAAAAATTAGCTTTCCGCTTGCTTTATTTTTATCATAGTAAAAAAATACCTTTCACTGAAGTCGAAAACTTTTCATGGTGGCAAATTATTTTTTAAAGTCATGTAAAGGTAGTGTATGTAATATCAAACTGTTTTCCCAAATTATTAAGGATAATTCTCCGACTGCTTCTCAAAATGTTGGAGATGAAATTTTGATGGCATTGAATTTCTCATCAAATTTTCCAAAAGTTTGCGAGACACTATGCACGTGTGCCGGTAAGCTTTTTTCTTATAGGACATAAACCGACTTAACAATTACCTTAAAGCTTTCAAACGGAGAAAATCAGATTTGAGCCAAAACATTAAATGATGGAGCCCATACGGAAGGCATATCTTTTACTTTTATCCTTTTTGCTTTTATACTTGTTCTTTCCTTGTGTCCACCCAAAGTTTATAAGGTAAATATTAGACTCAGAGAAACTTTGCAGGCAGTATATATGAAAATGAAATGACGAAAAAACAATAAGTTATCAAATAAAACGCGTAATTACGACCGGTTTCATGAAATTGTGAACATCATCAGGCCCAGACGATGTCGGTTACTTGAAGAGACTGGTTTCAATTAAAATATCAGCGTACTGTGACAAGCTTTCTTGAACTCCTTGTGTCCTTGAAGTTCCTTATGTCCCGAGAAACCTCGATCATTGACTGAATGGAACTTGTACGCAAGATTAGGCAGATGTTGACACAAAAGAGGCTGTTTAATTATAGACCTCGTTTTCGAATTCTGCGGTACGGTAGCACCTGGCTGACTATATGATAAAATAAACCCATTATTTCTTCGCCATTCATCGTAAAGAGCAAAAATCTTTTTGGCGGTTAATGGTGGCGGTGGAGAAAATAATGTGACAATGGCTACATTACAAACGCTGAATAGGAAAGATATCAGACAAGTCAGTTCCTTTCGAGAGATCGAAAGTGATGGCTCGTGTAGCCCGATCTAGGAGTGTTTCAAATGCCTTCTAGAGTCAGATTACCTCGATACGCGAGCACCGGTACTCATATGCCCATGTATGCCGTCTG